>NC_089506.1:124823889-127439065 GCF_036850995.1 Saccopteryx leptura
TTTTCTTTTTTTTCATTAAAAATTTATTTTTTATCGAGAGGAGGGAAGTCAGAGAGAGACTCCTGCTAGCACCCCAACTGGGATCCACCTGGCATGCCCCCTATGGGGCAATGCTCTGCCCATCTAGGGCGTTGCTCTGTTGCTCAGTAATTGAGCTATTCTCAGCACTTAAGGCAGAAGCCACAAAGCCATCCTCAGTGCCCTGGGCCAAATCACTCCAATTGAGCCATGGCTGCAGGAGGGGAAGAGAGAGAGAGAGAGAGAGAGAGAGAGAGAGAGAGAGAAAGAAGCGAAAAGGGAGGGGTGGAGAAGAAGATGGTCCTTTCTGCTGTGTATCCTGACCAGGAATTAAACCTGGGACATCCACACACTGGGCTGATGCTCTACCACTGAGCCAACTGGCCAGCGCCTAAATTTTTTCAATACAGTCTCTATCATAAAATCTTTCCTTTTATCCCCATTTTGAAATGCTCTGTCTGCACTGGGCATAGATCACATCAGGGTGGTTCCATCTGCAAGATCATAGGGAGGAAAGAGGGCTTATACTAATGGAATTTGTGGACCTGGCACTTGCCCTTTCTCCACAGGAAATTCCCAAGCACCGTGAACAGCGGGGTGTGACCCCGTGAAGGTTTGGAGTTGGTGCACCAGGCCCTCCAGACTGAACGATCGGTCAGGGCACCCGTACTGAAAGCCAGGCCTCATGGGCCTGACCTTGCTCCAAAGTCTAGGCCCTCAGACCAAGTCTTTACTGCCCACCCCAAGCCACCCCTGGAATGGGGAGGATGGGTCAGTGGTGAAGGTCACATTTCTGGTAAAAATCCACTTCTGTCCCCTCTTCTTCATGCATTCTTTCTCGGCTGGGTCTGTGGCTAGCTCTTGAAGGCTGAGCTGTGTAAAAACTCTCAGTTCTGAAAGAAGGAAGGTGAGTAGTGGGTGAGGTTTACCTGGTAAGAGGCACTTTCTACCACGATCCCCACACTACTCAAGGCTCGTCCCTGTTTTAGAATGGAGTAACGTCTGCTTATCCAAACCATGCTTGAGTAGAAAAATTATGAATAAACAGAAAGGTGTACTGTTGGGGCAAAACCACATTCAGAAGTATCACAGGTCTTTGAACGGATGAGGCAGGTGGAGAGGGAGACAAAGCACTGAGCTCCCGCAGCCCTGTGTCTCCACGGACGGCACCACGACTCAGCAGTCACTTCCCTTCTCTACTCCTCCCTTCTCTTGATCAACAAAACCTCTGACCTACGGAGCAGGTGGCTTAGGTTTTGCTAAAGACACTTAGTGATGTTCAGACAAAAGCAAAGTGCTTGATATCTATTTTGCCTTTTTTTTAAGCAAAGCAGTTTTCTTTTCTTTTTTTTCCACAGAGACAGAGAAAGTCAGAGAGAGGGATAGATAGGGACAGACAGGAACGGAGAGAGATGAGAAGCATCAATCATTTTCTTGTTGTGACACTTTAGTTGTTCATTGATTGCTTTCTCATATGTGCCTTGACTGTGGGGCTACAGCAGACCAAGTAACCCCTTGCTCGAGCCAGCGACCTTGGGTCCAAGCTGGTGAGCTTTTGCTCAAACCAGATGAACTGCGCTCAAGCTGGCGACCTCAGGGTCTCGAACCTCGGTCCTCCGCATCCCAGTACGACACTCTATCCACTGCGCCACCGTCTGGTCAGGCTTAAGCAAAGCAGTTTTCTTTGGAAAGGACAAAAGCTGGCTGGTCTCCCTAGTGGAAAACAGCTCAGTGAAGAACTTGCTTTTTCTCGAGCCCTCCTGACCTCCAGTCTCACTCCTGATTCTTGATGACAAAACACATGCCATGCCCTTGATTGATTTAGCAAAGAAACTGCAATACTGGAGGATGGAACACAGCCTGCAATGGGAAGCCATTTCAGTATACCTTTTTGTTTATTCTGCAAATGGGAAGCTTCATCTGGGCTGTGATGGTCCTGTGTTTTGAGAAAAGATTAAGTCCCTTGCGTTGGGCCAACACCTGAGCTAGGAAGCTGTGAAGACTTCTTGGTTCTTCCTGGGCAGCAAGCTATGTAGGAGGTGCTTATGCAGACCCTGTCCCTGCCCCCATCTGCTCTGTATTTGTGCCTGACTTCTAACTTCTACTGTATTTGACCAACTCAGGTTTGTCTAATTGTTCTCTGCTAACTTTGCTATATGGGGTGGGCAACGGTAGGTTTACAGTTGTTTATATGGAAAATAATACCACAACTAATAAATAATAATACAATAATAAACTTTGGGTTTTGTGTGCTTACAACTGTAAACCTACTTTTGCCCACTCATGTATTGCTGGTTTTTTGTTGCCAGGTAGCTCTAGTTAGTGCTGGAAGGGGTCACGTGGTTACCCTCACAAGTTAGAACCAGGTCCCACACCCCATCCAGGCAGGTCGAAGGTTATTCTGCCTTTTCAGATCAGAGTCAGACCTAAAAGCCCCTGCCCTCTCTCCTGGTTCCAGATCTATAGCGTCATGTTCACCACCAGCAGGATACCATCATCACCCTTCCCTATGTTTCTAGCTTGAATCAGACCAAGTTTCATGCATTTTTTGAGATTCACAATACTTGTTTTCAAGTTTAAACGGTCTTATTTAGAGGTTTTGTGGAAAGCAGGCTATATCCTTGCTTGTGAAGAACTGCAGGCCTGAGGGGCCAGGTGACGAGATCACCCAGGTGAGGAAGATTAGCCCATGAATTTCCAACCTGTCATTAGTCATAGATGCTCACTGCCTTCCAGAAACCTGGAGCCACACTTCCAAACGCTTTATCTGGGGCTTGAGCAGAGTTATTCATGCCACACTGGAACACATTCTCTTTTTTTTTTTTTTCTTTTTTCTTTTTTTTGAAGCTGGAAATGGGGAGAGACAGTCAGACAGACTCCCGCATGCGCCCGACCGGATCCGCCCGGCACGCCCACCAGGGGGCGACGCTCTGCCCCTCCGGGGCGTCGCTCTTTTGCGACCAGAGCCACTCTAGTGCCTGGGGCAGAGGCCAAGGAGCCATCCCCAGTGCCCGGGCCATCTTTGTTCCAATGGAGCCTTGGCTGCGGGAGGGGAAGAGAGAGACAGAGAGGAAGGAGGGGAGGGGGGTGGAGAAGCAAATGGGCGCTTCTCCTATGTGCCCTGGCCGGGAATCAAACCCGGGTCCCCCGTACGCCAGGCCGACGCTCTACCGCTGAGCCAACCGGCCAGGGCCACATTCTCTTTTTAATGTTATAATGTTGTGACATGACCAAACCCATTCTTGAAACTTCAGGCTGGGAGCTAGGCTGTCACCAGCTCTCTCAGGTTCTTACATGAATCACAGAATTTTTTTTTTTTGTATTTTTCTGAAGTTAGAAATGGGGAGGCAGTCAGATAGACTCCCGCATGCGCCTGACAGGATTCCACCCGGCATGCCCACCAGGGGGCGATGCTCTGCCCATCTGGGGCATTGCTCTATTGTAACCAGAGCCATTCTAGCGCCTGAGGCACAGGCCATAGAGCCATCCTCAGTGCCTGGGCCAACTTTGCTCCAGTGGAGCCCTGGCTAAGGGAGGGGAAGAGAGAGACAGAGAGGAAGGAGAGGGGGAGGGGTGGAGAAGCAGATGGGCGCTTCTCCTGTGTGCCCTGGCCGGGAATCGAACCTGGGACTCCTGCACGCCAGGCCAACGCTCTACCACTGAGCCAACCGGCCAGGGAGAATTTTTTTTTTAATTAAGTGAGAGCAGGGGAGGCAGAGAGACAGACCCCTGTAGGTGCCCCCATTGGGATCCACCCATCAGAGTGGTGTTGCTTGTCCATTTGTAGTGCTGCTCCGTTGCTTGGGCAATCAAGCTATTTTTAATGCCTGAGGCCAGAAGCCAGGAGGCATCCTCAGTGCCTAGAGCCAACTCATTCTAATCAGTGGAGCCATGGCTGTGGGAGGAGAGAAAGGGGGAGGGAGAGGTGGAGAACAGATGGTTGCTTCTCCTGTGTGCCTGGACCAGGAATACAACTTGGGACATACACATGCTAGTCAATGCTCTACCACTGAGCCAACCAGCCAGGGCCAAATCACAGAATTTTGCCCCTGAGGTATCCTTAGAGATTCATCTTCCCCAAGTTCCTCATGTCACTGACATGGAGACTGAGGACAGAGAAGGGCAGTGTCTCCGCTGCTATCTGCAGGGGTTGGTGGTGAGCTGGGGACCCAATCCTCAGTTCAGGACAGGGACCCCAAATGGCCTCTTGGTTCTGGGGTCACATTTGTAAAACAGTAGAGGGTATGTTTTGTTCTGAGGTTTGGGGGACAGCATGAGCCCTGTTCTTATTTGTTGGATGGAAGATTGGATAATTGCCTCATAGTTTTCAGTACAAATATTTATTGAGGGCCCAGGATGTGGCTGGAATGGAATCCCTGGAGGAGAACACTGTCCAGTATCCCCACATCTGGCTGATGTTACACTGTCATCGGGATTTTTTGATTTAAAAATACTGATCCTGAAATCTCTGTCTTCCCTCTCCCTGTGGTTTGGTATGTCTAGGTAGGACCTGGGCATCTTATTTTAAAATAGCTTTTTCAGTGATTCTGACAACCTGCCAGGTTTGGGTTCCATGGTCTCCTTTATTATCTTCATTGAGTCAGACAGGCGAGACACTCTACAGAGGAGGAAACTGAGCCTCACACAGATGACATGGGTTTTCCTAGGTCACAGAGCTAGTTAGGGGTGAATGGGTTCAATGCTGGGCTTTTAAGTAGCTCTATCTTCCTGCAGGAATGCCTGGAGAAGACTGACCTGCCTCTCTGGGACACTAGATTTCACTGCCATGTGCTGCAGCTGATACAGCAGCAGTAGGAGTTGTGATGTTGGTGTCAGGTGACAGTAGAGTCTTCTGAGGGCCCCCCATCCCAGTCCTGAAGCCTCTGCGGGTGACTGTGGTGTACTTTGCTAACACAGAGAATACGGGAAAGGAAGATTTTAGCCTCCATCTGTGCTTTGGTGACTTTCAATGGGAGAATTAGGCTCATAGACATGTAATAATGGAATGAATGTTTGGAATGATAATGATTAAAAGCAAGAACTCTTACTAAACGCTTCCTATGTGCTAGGTGAGAATGATCTGGGATTGCGCCATTCACTTGGATACTGAAAGGAACACAAATGCCATCAGGATTTTGATATGGACCACCACATCTTGTTTTAGCCCCAGGAAACCCCACTGAGAAACAGGGTATTGTACAGATCTCACTCTGAGGCTTTAGATTGATTAATAACACACACAGGGTTGCTAGACTTCACTCTAGCTATACGACAATCATCGCTAGCACTGTAGTGGGAGACACCTTCATGGGTTTAATTTATCATTCAGGGTGGGTATTACTATCCCAGTTTTATCATTGAGGACTCTAAGGCAAAGGTAGTTAAGAGACTGATCACGGCCACAGAGATGGAAAATGATAGAGCTGAGACTCACATCCAGGTGAGCCTGACACCAAAACCCAATTGCACAGAGGAAGAGGAGTGTCTTCTCATCCTGCCTGCTTTGTTTAACGGTTTCTGTGAGTCTCACCTGACACCACATTCATTGGGCGCAGGCTCTGCACGTGGTTGGCTTTTATGTTCCCTCCTGACCGATAGTTACTCACGCATTGAAAATAAGCCACGTCTCTGAATCCAAACAGAGAACTAAAGCAACGCAGGGGATGTGCCTCCAGGCACAGACACCTGCAGCTTTTGGCTGTTGTTGCACTTGAACCTGTATCAGAATAAGAATGGACTGCTCAGAAAGGAAGATGGATTAAACAAAAAATTGTGAGCGTTGAAATTATGTCTTTTCCCCAAAGGAAAGACCTCTATCTTCTTTTGTAATATTATCAATGGTTCTTTCTGAAGCTTTCGCTGCATTTTCAAAATCTGGGAGAAAAACAACAAAGGGGGTCGATTCCTTTAATTTCAGAAGCCTATAGGTCCATGTGTAATAATGAAAAGGCTTTTCCCAAAATTAATTAACATAGTTTCATTTGTACGATTGGCTTTGATATCACGTAGCGAAGGAACGACGACAAAGGCTGGAAAGCGGAATTGTGGTAACCATGGTAACGGGGTGGAGGGCGAGGACTACCCTCTCCGCATTCTGGGAGGAGATGCCAGAACGCTCCGAAGTCATTTGGCTTGTTAGCTACTCCGTAGATCGCGCTGAATGCTGGGTCTTGACAATATGGCGTCCTCCTTGATACGCTGATGAGAGGAGTTTCACTGTAGCTTCAAACCAGAGGACAAAACTCCGCAAACCCAAGGAAGCTTACATTACCCGTTTTCCGCGCGGCTCCGTATCGCCCGTTTCTCAGGACTCGTTCTCGGGCAGGAGAGAGCCGCGGGGCCTTCCGAAGGTCAGGACCGGCCAGGTCGCGCGGACCCGAGGCTGAGGAGCCGGCTGCGGGCAAGCACGATGGGCCGGTCTTGGCTCTGGTTGCAGCAGCTGCGGCGAGCGGGGGACCCGCAGGGCTGAGCGTGGCTGGAGGGGACCCGAGGCTCTCTGAACCTCTTCCCCGCGGCCGGAGACGTCTGCCCCGTCAGCGAAGCAGCGGCTACAGCGGGCGGCCGGCCGGTCTGTGCTCGGAGGCCGAGAGCAGGGTCACCGTGAGGCCTTCAGTGTCGCAGGCCTCTGACAGGTCGGCGTGCAGCCCCTCCGTGCGCAGACGGGCTCTGGAGCAGCTGGCGTCCCGGAACCCGCGCCCCGTGCCGTCCGTTCCCGCCGGCTGTCGCCCTCCGCCTGCTTGCTCAGAGTTAGAAAGATCCCTGCCGACTTTGCGCGTGAGTGCGGACCCCCGCGCGTTGCACCCATTTCCTGGCCGCTCCCGCAGTCCTGTTCGGTTATTCCACCAGCCCTGGTGAACAGTCGCTTTTAAGGCTGGAGGTTCTCGAGCGCTTGCTGCCCAGGACTCCTCCACCCCCACCGC
This sequence comes from Saccopteryx leptura, assembly GCF_036850995.1. Lineage (NCBI taxonomy): Eukaryota > Metazoa > Chordata > Mammalia > Chiroptera > Emballonuridae > Saccopteryx > Saccopteryx leptura. The sequence continues at coordinate 124,830,828 of NC_089506.1, forward strand.
CCCTGATGGAGTCCGAGGTGCTGCAGTCGCCTCTGCTGGGGCTCGGGGAGGAGGAAGAGGCCGACCTGACCGACTGGAACCTACCTCTGGCTTTTATGAAGAAGAGGCACTGTGAGAAGATCGAAGGCTCCAAATCCTTAGCCCAGAGCTGGAGGATGAAGGATCGGGTAAGTGGATGCCTATTGCGCCCCTTGGACCTCGCTTCTTTTTTTTTTTTTTTTCTTCCGCCAACCAAGAAGAGTTCAGAGCCGAAAGCATGTTCTTTCGGGAAAAGCGGCGGTGCTTTTTCTCCCAGTCACATGTTGCAAGGGAACTAAAAGCACAAGCTACTTAAGACTCCAGTTTTTGATTGACAGTGCGAAGGCTGTCTTGGTTAGTAGTTATGTACTGGGTAGTGTTCATTCAAACTAAGTTCTGATTAAGATGTTAAAGGTTAAGCAATTTTGAAACTACAGCATTGCAAGTGTTTACACACTCTTTTATTTACTCAGTGCTGTGAACACTCAGAAGAAAGACAACTTGTACCAACGTGGCTAATCTGTTGTGGTTAGTTCATTTCTTTCCTCCAAGCCAGGTGCACTGCAGAAATCTATTATAATAATGCTAGGAAACAAGATTACTGGTAATTGTTCAGCTAGTAACAAATTAATACAAAGTTATTTTAAAGTTACAGTGAACTTCATTGTAGCTTTCTAAACAATTTGCCCTGAACCCAGACTTTCCTCCTTTTATGGGGTGTCATGTTGCTGTAAGTTGGAGACAGAATTTTTTCAATAGATAGAGTATGATGGATTGGAACCTGGGTCCAGGTTTAGGAGGGTCCCCATGATGTTGGAGTGTGAACAGCGACTCACAAGCAACTAGGGGGAAGGAAACAGCCGGTTTTGCTGACTCTGTCCTCACTCAACCACTGTCTGTGTCCTTTGTCTCCAAAGCAGGTGGGTGGGACTGTCTCATGCACACATGTCATTTGCCTTTTTGTGGTTTATTTTCTCCCTCAAGACTGCCTTTATGTATTTGAACATTTTTGTGGTATAAGAGGGGGTAGTTGGTGTTACAATTCAGTGTGATTGCTCTGAGCTTGTGAATATTAATATAAGATTTTTTTGATATATGATGTTAAACGTATGGATTACTTTTATAGTAATTCTAGTTAGTCAGTCACTAGTCACCAGTGTTCCAGTTATTAATTGATTTTTAAAAGGTTAGGAACATTCATTTCATCCAAAAGTAGTTTAAGTAGTAAAAGAGATGGCAAATGGGAGAGATTGTAGAAAGCCTGTTTTATGGACATCTTTGGTACTGATTATACAGTTCAAAGCTTTTGTTGTTGATCTGCATATATGAAAAGACATTTATTTTAAAGTTATTTAATTTTTTTTCCAGTCTACTTGGAGGGCATTTTTTTTCTCTTATGAAATATGGTTTCCGCCTGACTAGGCGGTGGCACAGTGGATAGAGCATTGGACTAGGATGCGGAGGACCCAGGTTCGAGACCCCGAGGTTACCAGCTTGAGTGCGGGCTCATCTGGTTTGAGCAAAGCTCACCAGCTTGGACTCAAGGTCGCTGGCTCAAGCAAGGGGTTACTCAGTCTGCTGTAGCCCCTTGGTCAAGGCACATATGAGAAAGCAATCAATGAACAACTAAGGTGTCGCAATGAAAAACTGATGATTGATGCTTCTCATCTCTCTCCGTTCCTGTCTGTCTGTCCCTGTCTATCCCTCTCTCTGACTCTCTCTCTGTCTCTTTAAAAAAAAAAAAAAAAAAAAAAAAAGAAAGAAAGAAAAAGAAAAAAAAGAAAAACAGAAATATGGTTTCCTCTACTAACCTAAACACATGCTCAAATTATTAAAAAATGATTAATGGATATATTTTTACCTTTTCATTAGAACATTAATTTGTGAGTGATCAACATAACCTGTCAGTTCCTCGTAGGCTGTCAGAAGAGAGAAAATTCTGTGAGTCTGCGGAATGATTGAGATTGCCACTTAGGAAGGAGCCAGGGGAGAGCTTGGCTGTATCTGACATTTGCAAATTGTTAATGAAGAGGAAAAGCAGCAGCTAACAGTTTTAGTTAAGTTTGTGAAAACATAGCATCTGAACAGTCCTTGTCCTGTCAATCCCCTGGTTAGACCCAAGGGGGGAACCTTTTCAGCAAAGGTTGCAAGTTCAAATGCTGCTGAGATGTAGAAGGTAGCATAAATGAATGAAACAGGCCAGACATAAGAAGAATAATGACACAGGTTCAGAGATGAATGGCAGCTGACATCTGACATGTGTCTGATTTCTGGAAGGTGGGAGTGGTGAGGCTCTGAGGAGCACATGTGGCAACAGTTCAGGGGGCATTTGGGCCCTGGCCATATCTCTTAACCTTTCTCTCTCTTTGCTTTTTCTTTGAAAAGCTAGGAAACTTCTGTTTTTAAATATATTTTTTTAATGTGAAGTCTTCCAATTTTAAAATGTTGGCACTGATTAAGATATTACCAAACACAAAGCAGTCAGTCCACTGGTTCTGGCTGGGGGGCACGACTTCTGCTGTACTGTGGCGTGGGGATGGGGGCGACTTCTGCTCTACTGTGGTGCCTCCAGGTGGCTTCCTGATGCTGGGGATCCTGAGCCCAGGTCATCTGGACTGCCTTCCTGTGCCCGAGGTGGCGCCAGCCACTGACGGAGCATCATTGTTGTGAAGTGGCAGGTGTGGACCGGTTGTCCTGGGCTGGGACCTTCGCCGACCACTTCCAGGGCCACTGACTGCCCTAAACGCACACCCAACCTTTGCTTCTTCCTCTGACCAGCATGCAATTTCACATATTTTCATTTAGTGTATATGTTAGTGGTTACTTGTTGGTGTCCTACCCAGTGGTGTTGCTAAGGTTTCCGAAAATTAACATCTTTATTTATCAAAGTTGGCAGACAACTCCTGAAAGTTTTCTGCCACTCAACATTCAGCATTTTTTTTCTTATTTTTTTTTTTAAGTGAGAGAAGGGGAGCTAGAGAGACAGACTTCTACATGTGCCCTGACGAGGATCCACCTGGCAAGCCCCAGTTGGGGCCCATGCTTTCCTCTGTTGAGCTGTCCTCAACCAATTGAGCGACTGGCTGTGAGAGTAGAAGAGCAAGAGAAGGGGGAGAAAGAGGAGAAGAGAAACAAATGGTTGCTTCTCATGTGTGCCCTGACTGGGGATTGAACCCAGGATGTCTGCACACCGGGATGATGCTCTGTCTACTGAGTCAACTGGCCAGGGCCTCAGTATTTTTACAGAGCTACAAATGTATCCACTCTCAACTGGCATCCCAAAATCTTTGAATTAGTCCTGGTTTTCAAATACCACTATTATTGTATTCTAAGTACTAAGCCACTGTTAGTTTAATACTGGTTATTATCAAATCAGTTTGCTGTTTGGTTAATTCCACTCTGCTGAGGATATGTATATGCATTGTTAGCATTTGCAGCTTGTGATTTTCAAATAACTAGACTTATATGAATTATAGTTCAAAACGAACCGTTCATAGACCTACAGCTAAACAGATGTGTCTACATCTCCCCTTCGGTGGCTTGCTGTGAATACTTGATAGTTATCACAGAGTCATTTCCCACTAGGAAGTGGGTGTGTGGGGGTAACTGGTCTCGGGTGAGTCTTTTCCCTCACGTATATGGGCTTGAAGGGGGAAGCTTGGGGGCTGCTGCTCTTAAAGGATGCCGTGGACAGACGCACCACACCTACCTGTGGGGAGGAGGTGTCTCTGGTGAGCCATTCCCCAGGCCTTTCGTTAGACTTGGTCGCTTCGCTCCGCTCTGTAAGCCATGCTTTGAGAAAGTGCTCAAGCGAGGAGACACAGTAAGCTAACGTATGGACGATAAAATGGTGCACAGCAACACTTGATAATCTTACCTCACTCCCTCTCTACTCCCTGTCATTTCTTGACCTTGTGTCCTCGCTCTGTCTGCTCGTTAGGCTCTCTGCCATGGCATGGAAGCCCCCCCCCCCCCATGCGGCCCTCATTTGTTGTTAAATTAAAGGCCGCTCCAGAACATTACTGTGTTTGACCTCCCAGCAGCATTACACAGGGGGCCACTCCCTCCTTCAGGAACCTCTTTCCTCACTTGTTTCTGTGTCTTACTGAAACTCCTGGTCTTCTTCTGGGGTCTCTTAATTGCTCCTCCTCAGATGCCTTTGCTGTTTGACAGCTAAGTATGAGAGTGTCCCAGGACTTGATCTTGGACCCCTTTCTCTTTTCTGTGTATACCTCTTAATAGCTCAATACCTCATTTAGCTTGTGGTTGTAAGTGCCCTCTGCATGCCCACCATCCCCAGTGTTCAGTTCTGACCTGCCTTGGGACTCCCGTCTAGCCTGCTATGCCTTAGTTTCCTACTCCCAACACAGCACCGCCACCCACTCAGTTGTTCAGGCTGTAAATCCAGAATTGACCCTTCATTCTCTCCCTTTCTTCCCCTCATTGCCCTGTAAGTTAATCAGTAGAACCTGTCCACTTGCCTACAAAGCATATCTTCTGTTGGACCGGCTCATTCAGTCTCCACTGCTGTGAGCCCAGTCCAGACAACTGCTGTCTTCTGTCTGGACGACCACAGTTGTGCTGACTGGTCTCCCTTTATCCACTTTCGTTCTACACTTGATTCTGCACACGGTGGCCAGAGGGATAATTTAAAAGTGGGAATCAGATTCCATTACTTCCTTACTGGCTCTCCCACTGGTTTCCTGAGCGTTTGGAGATATCTGGCGAGGGCTTCAGCAGATATCTCCAGTTTTTTAAGAAACTGCCATTTGCTGGCTTTTGAAATTATGTCAAAGAAGAATATTCTCAATTACCTAGATATGTTGATAATCCTGCCCTTTCCAACTCCGTGTCTTTGTGAGGCCAGGTCCTCCTCATCTTCAGCTGAAACAGCACAGCACACGAGTTGAATGCAGAAAACAAGGAATGTCCCCTCCCCATCTTCCATGAAAGGCAGACATTAGAGAGAGTTGCAAAACAGTGCTACTCACCCAACAACTTTTTTTTTTTTTTTTAACAGAGACAGAGAGTGAGTCAGAGAGGGATAGACAGGGACAGACAGACAGGAACAGAGAGAGATGAGAAGCATCAATTATTAGTTTTTCACTGCGTGTTGCAACACCTTAGTTGTTCACTGATAGCTTTCTCATATGTGCCTTAACCACAGGCCTTCAGCAGACCGAGTAACCCCTTGCTGGAGCCAGTGACCTTGGGTTCAAGCTGGTGGGATTTTGCTCAAACCAGATGAGCCCGCGCTCAAGCTAGCGACCTCGGGTTCTCAAACCTGGGTCCTCTGCATCCCAGTCCGACGCTCTATCCACTGCGCCACTGCCTGGTCAGGCCCACCCAACAACTTTTTTTTTTAAATTTTATTTATTCATTTTTAGAGAGGAGAGAGAGAGAGAAACAGAGAGAGAAAAGGGGGAGGAGCAGGAAGCATCAACTCCCATATGTGCCTTGACCAGGCAAGCCCAGGGTTTCGAACCGGCAACCTCAGCATTTCCAGGTCGATGCTTTATCCACTGCGCCACCACAGGTCAGGCCCAACAACTTTTTGTAAACGAAGTTATTTTCATAGAAATCTTTATTTGAATATGTAATAAGTTTTTTTTTTGTTTTGTTTGTTTGTTTGTTTGTTTGTTTTGAAGCTGGAAACAGTGAGAGACAGTCAGACAGACTCCCGCATGCGCCCGACCGGGATCCACCCGGCACGCCCACCAGGGGCTACGCTCTTCCCACCAGGGGACGATGCTTTGCCCATCCTGGGCGTCGCCATGTTGCGACCAGAGCCACTCTAGCGCCTGAGGCAGAGGCCACAGAGCCATCCCCAGCGCCCGGGCCATCTTTGCTCCAATGGAGCCTTGGCTGCGGGAGGGGAAGAGAGAGATAGAGAGGAAAGCGCAGCAGAGGGGTGGAGAAGCAAATGGGCGCTTCTCCTGTGTGCCCTGGCCGGGAATCGAACTCAGGACCTCCGCACGCTAGGCCGATGCTCTACCGCTGAGCCAACTGGCCAGGGCTGTAATAAGTTTTTAATTTTTAAATGAATTAATAAAAAATAGTACTTTTTTGGCCCTGGCCAGTTGGCTCAGCGGTAGAGCGTCGGCCTGGTGTGCGGGGGACCTGGGTTCGATTCCCGGCCAGGGCATATAGGAGAAGTGCCCATTTGCTTCTCTACCCCCCCTCCTTCCTCTCTGTCTCTCTCTTCCCCTCCCGCAGCCAAGGCTCCATTGGAGCAAAGATGGCCCGGGCGCTGGGGATGGCTCCTTGGCCTCTGCCCCAGGCGCTAGAGTGGCTCTGGTCGCGGCAGAGCGACGCCCTGGAGGGGCAGAGCATCGCCCCCTGGTGGGCAGAGCATCCCCCCTAGTGGGCGTGCCGGGTGGATCCCGGTTGGGCGCATGTGGGAGTCTGTCTGTCTCCCCGTTTCCAGCTTCAGAAAAATACAAAAAAAAAAAAATGGTACTTTTTTTTGCCTGACCAGTGGTGGCACAGTGGATAGGACATCGACCTGGGATGCTGAGGTCTTAGTTTCAAAAAACCGGTGGTTGCCAGCTTGAGCATGTGCTCAACGGCTTGAGCGTGGAATCACTGGCTTGAGTGTGGGATCATCGACATGACCTCATAGTCTCTGGCTTGAACCTAAAGGTCGCTGGCTTGAGTCAGTGTAAGGGGTCACTGGCTCAGCTGGAGCCCTCTAGTAAGGCACATATGAGAAGCAATAAACGAACAACTAAAGTGTCGCAACTATAAGACTATGAATTGATGCTTCTCGTCTCTCTTCTTCCTGTCTCTCTCTCCTGTTTAAAAAAAAGTACTTTTTTTATTTTGACCTGTAATCTGGAGACTACTGATAAATGTAACTCATAAAAAAGCTGTGTGGGCCCTGGCCGGTTGGCTCAGCGGTAGAGCGTCGGCCTAGCGTGCGGAGGACCCGGGTTCGATTCCCGGCCAGGGCACACAGGAGAAGCGCCCATTTGCTTCTCCACCCCTCCGCCGCGCTTTCCTCTCTGTCTCTCTCTTCCCCTCCCGCAGCCAAGGCTCCATTGGAGCAAAGATGGCCCGGGCGCTGGGGATGGCTCTGTGGCCTCTGCCTCAGGCGCTAGAGTGGCTCTGGTCGCAACATGGCGACACCCCGGAGGGGCAGGGCATCGCCCCCTGGTGGGCAGAGCGACGCCCCTGGTGGGCGTGCCGGGTGGATCCCGGTCGGGGTGCATGCGGGAGTCTGTCTGACTGTCTCTCCCTGTTTCCAGCTTCAAAAAAAAAAAAAAAAGCTGTGTGGGAGTTGTTAGGAATCTCTAAGGGTAAAAAGGTGTTCTTTTACTAAAGTTTAAGACTTGTTAGTGTAGTTAAAAGAAAGAGGTTGTCAAAGTTTAATTGGCGAGGAGCACTTGAAGATATTAGATGCTTGGCCAAAATTATCCGCAGTGACTTGAGCAGGAATGAGGTGACAGACTTGGAAAGGACCTGTTTACACTCACTGTTCTCTGAGCTTGTGTTCATGAGGAGCCTGTGTGATGGTGAAGGCACTTGCCTTCCATGTGGCCATCGAGCCATCCTCAGAGGCTCCTGTTGTCCCAGACTCCCAGTATGCTTCCTCTGAGGGGAGGAGGATGTCTGGGAAGTAGCCAGAGGTTTGCAGCTCAGCAGAGGTTTACTGGTCACCTAGAGTGAGCTGTGCTCCCTGGAACCCCAGTGTCAAACAGGACAGACATGGCAACACCAAATTCTAATACACTGATAGGTGCTATAGGTGAGTAGGACATTATCAGGAAATCCTTAGATTTATATTGAATAAATAAGTCATTTGCATTGAATTTCATTTATGAAGCATAAATCGGTCACATTGACCCAGCTTTAAACTCGGCAACCCATGACTGTTGATGTGTCTGGCAGTGAGAATGTCACACAGATCGTGTTTTGGGAGATCTGTTTGAGTGTATACTGTCTGAAAATGAAATCTAGGCTCCTTGGTGTTCTGTGGGGAAAGAATGGTTCTTAGAAGCACTTAGTACCATTTATATGTGTGGCACTGAGCCCAGGTGTGTGGGAGAGGAGATGTGAGACACAGGCCCTCGAAGAGCTTCTCTCCCCATAGAGAAGAACAGCATCTGTGTCCCAGGTTAAGGAAAGCACAGCCAGTACTTCTGTATCTGCACTTGAGGGACAAGGCCATGACTTCAGGAATTCTGCTCTTGGGACCTCCTGTGGGCATATATACCCAAGGTGTCTGGTGGAGCGCAGTGCTGGCTGTGTGGGGAGCCCCCCAGTGGGTAGGATGAGAGTGTACATAGGCCGAGGGGGCCAGGTGAGGGAGGAAAAGCTTTATAGAACCCAGCAACTCAGCTTATATTTGTTGAGTGCCTCTATGTGCCAGGCACCACGCTGAGTGTTGGGATATGTCAGTGAGTGACCTCTGCTTTGAAGGCATTGACGAGTTTATTGGAGAAGATGGGTTGACTCAGAGCAGGAGGTGAATTGGGGCAAGGGGTTGGGAAGGAGAAAATAGCCACCAACAAACCTTCTGCAGGTGAAGAAGCCAGCAGGGAAGGCAGTGGAAAGGGGGTGAAGGAAGAGGCCTGTGGGAAGGACATGCTTGGACCTGGAGTGAGGCAGAGCCATGGAAGTTAGACTTGGTTATCTCTTACAACGTACACACATTTTCACGTGGATTACTGTACAATAGCTTGAGGCTGCTTAGAGAGAGCAGTGTACCTACAATGCTAAGGAGCCAGCCAGGCATCCAAGCCCGGCTTCTACCTTGCTCTCACCTGTTCTCAGTGCAGCCGTGGGTGAAATTTCTTATTGGTTTTTAAATCCCTGCTTATGGAGATTCAGAAAAATCTTTTTTTTCCCTTTCATATTATTTTATTAGTACTTAGGAGATAAAAAAGTTTATGAAAATATTTCCCTTTTCAAGATAAACTACAACCTTTGCAAAAAATACACATCAATTGTTACAATAACATTCTAGTATATACCTGAGACATTATAAAAGTGTTTAAGAATCACACCCTGTAAAAGTTGAGAGAAGAAACATTTCCTCCAACCTTGGTCATATGTTGTGACATTCAAGTACTTAAACCACACTGTTGAAGTAAAATGTCTGTGGTACTCAGGCCCAAAGGGATATAACTTTCAAGGCCCCAATTGGTTCTTTCATTGTGCAAAGTAAAGAGCAGGGAGAGGGTTCGCTGAGAGTTCATTCACCTCAGGTAGGTAATGAACTAGCCATGGTTTCCTTTCTGTACTTCTATCGTGGAAATAATGGAGGAGAGAAGGCCATGGAAACCCATCTCGGCAGGTCCCTCCCCAGCATCCCTGTGTAGTGTAGCTCCTACAAGAGGATTTCTAACCCTAACTCTAAAATGCTCTGATTTTAGAATTATCTAAGATACTTGCAAAATGATGCTTTTGCAACTCTAAACTCCAATATTGTGAATTAGGTAAAAGTTATGATAGTGTAACTCCCTTAAATAGATTTCATGTAGGATTTGTCAGGTGGGAAGCTTTTGGGGCAATCAGAAAGCCGAAAATTCCCTGCTGGAACTATTGGACGACATCCTTTCTTCCTGCGGCATAAACCTCAGAGCCAAGTACCTTCTTACCTTGGAAGAATTGTGATGCAAGGGTGGCAAGGCGTTTAATAATCTTTCAAATTTGCAGGCTTAAGATAATAATAGATGCTAGGCCTGACAAAGAGTTGGAGACCATTATAACCTCACCAACAAAAGATTCACTGTGACAAAAAATCATTTCCATTTATTCTCCACTTTCTGATTAAACTCGCAAGCTTTCCTAAATATTTAATTCTCTCTGTAACTGACGAGTATGGGCCTGATGAAGTTCCAGATATACAGTTTGTTGTTTGACTTCATGACGTAATATCATGATGCAGCCTTGACATTTAGTATCATATTGATATACCAGAATTTAATAGTGATTTTTTTTCTTCTATTCAAGAAACTACAAAAGTCAACCAACCATGGAATTCACAGGTCTTTACATTTAACATATAACAGGAAGCATTATTACATATAATTCCATAAGGGAAAAAGATTATAAAAATAAGTTTAACAGAATTACTGTACTTTAAAAAGTTGTTGTAAAAATATATATTCCAAAGTCCTCTAAGTATTTGGCTTAGAGGGTAAGTAAGAGAGGTTATCTGTTAGGGTGAACCATGAGAAACTATGGTTTTTATAAATTAAAAAGGTAAAAATCTCAGCAATTTCAAATGGTTCAATCTAATAAAATCCTGAGAAAATTTTATTTGGCATCACACTATAAATTCAAAGGGAATTTATAGAAAATCACATTTCTGTGAGGGGAAAATACTTTCGGATAAAAATGGCCATGCCGAGACTTCTCATTTGTGACTTAAAGGCCTGAAATCTTAGAAATAAAAAACTTAGTGTGATTTCAAAAAAACTGCAGCAGACTTAAAGTTATAGAATGATAGTAATAGTTGCTAATGTCACTGAAAAGAGAAACTAGTCAAATTTGGTGATTTAAAGACTTTTCAAAAAGTTTACATATAAAAATTCTAGCTTAAAGTGAAAAGGCACAAATATGGGTTAAAAGAATGATAATTTATAAAAAACATCTTGAAAATAAGGCTAATTCATTTGTATTATTAACGCTATTAAGTAGGCACCTATTCCAAGTTTCAGCCTTGGCCTCCTAAATGGAATTATGTTTCAAATGAATTTTCAATATAATACGAATCATAGCAGCATTATTACCAGTAAGTTGCTTAGCCTCTACACTGCTAAAAGAGCATCTAAAATTTCCTCCCTACCTATATTCCATCATTACCAAAAATATATTTTAAAAAATTACATATATTTATGCTAGAGTCATAAAGTTTTTTGCAGTGTTTCTTTAACTAATGAGGTGTCCTATTACAATTGCACCCCAACAAAAAACAAGCCAAACAAACTAATCGCTAGACCAAACCAACGGCTATGCTTCACTAATTAAAGACATATCATATTCAAAAATGATATTTTAGCTATGAAATGTATTAAATATAACCAATGCAGTAAATACAGATCTTCCAAGAGTGTGCATGTGTGCTGTGTTTGAACTACATGACAGTATACTTTTTTAAAAAAATAAACATTTCAGTGATAATACTTCATTTGGAACCCTGGCACCATTTCCGAATGGCCGCTCCAGCACTACTAGCTACTACGCAGAGCGCACCACCCACTGTCCACCAAGTTGGTACATCATTAAGGAAAATAATCTGAAAGGTAAAGGCAAAAACCACATCCATAGTCTTCATCAGTGCTACTAGCCCTACTTTTTCTATCTGAATGGCTTTGGTGAGAAACACCTGAGCCCCGAAACCAAACAGCCCGACCATTATGAGATAGAGCCTGTCCAACCCACAGTCTGGCAGACTCCACGCTCCTAATACGGTGAGGATGATGGAGCTCACCGTGAGGCCAAGCACTACATAATTCCAAATGGTCAGAAAGTAGTCCACAGATTTCCCCATCTTTCTGAGGATAATGAGGGTGAAGGCAGCAAGCACAGCATAGCCAACTGACGCGAACGTGCCCTTCAGGTGCTCTGAATAGCTTTGATGCATCCCCACAGCGTTGGAGCCAAACAAAAATGGCGGCGGCCTCACGATGAGGACGACTACAATGAGGGCGCAGGCGGTGAAGAGAGTATCCCAAAGGCCGTATTTTTCCTTGAGAAATATCCAAGCAAATATATAATAGATGTAAACACTGGACAGCTAAACAAGATAACAGTGGCATCAGCGAGGGACGTTGTCTGGAAAGCGTAGTATAAAAGCATCATGGCAGTAGACCCCAGGAGTCCTCTGAGAAAGAGGAAGATGCGTTGATCTTTTGGGCCTATAAACCCACTTTTTCTGTATATTAAGCAAGGAATAATGACTAACATTTGGAAAACACATCGGAATGCACTAATTTCTACAGATGGATGTCTTGCTCTTTTTTAACACATAAAGAGCTCACTGAGAAAAGGAAGGCAGACACTAGTGTGTAAAACAAGCCAAGTCCAGGACAGGGTGCTTTCTTCTTGGCTTCAGGCTGCGCCCGCCAGCTGGACAGCAAGGAGCGGCACAACCAGCAACAGCCCGGCCGGATGTTTCCACTGCCTCAGCGGCCGCCGGCTCCTCACTCGCATCCGGGGGCGTGTTGTCGGTCAGTGACACCCGGGGCTGCAGCTCTGTGGCCCCGGTGCTGTCCAGGGAACTCATGATGCATCCGGTGCTCTCCCCACGGCCGTCACGGCGTCTGGCGCCGGCAGCCCCGGCTCTACCGCCAGGCTCTTCCCCAGAAAAATCTTGATGGACTTTTTCTAAGAATCGGAGAGAATAGACTTTGGTGTCAAGACTGATTATGGTTTGCCTGACCAGCCGGTGGCGCAATGGATAGAGCATCGGTCTGGAATGCCGAGGACCCAGGTTCGAGACGCCGAGGTTGCCAGCTTGAGCGCGGGCTCATCTGGTTTGAGCAAAACCTCACCAGCTTGGACCCATGGTCGCTGGCTCAAGCAAGGGGTTACTCAGTCTGATGAAGGCCCACGGGCAAGGCGCATATGAGAAAGCAATCAATGAACAACTAAGGTGTCACAATGCACAACGAAAAACTAATGATTGATGCTTCTCATCTCTCCGTCCCTGTCTATCCCTCTCTCTGACTCTGTCTCTGTAAAAAAAAAAAAAGACTGATTATGGTTCAAGCTGGTTCCTTTTCCAGATGTCTGTTCTTGGTCTAAGTACTACTGTTTACATCAGTAAAGTTGTTTTGAGGCTCTCTACCTTGTAGTGTGATTGCCAGGATTAATGTAATAATATCTGGGAGCACCTGAGACAACTAGACACAGTCAGTGCCCAGTGGATGGCAGCTCTGATACTCTCAGGCTGAGAGTTTGCCCGCCTGTGTATCTGCATGGACAGGCTCCTCCGTGCAGAGCTGCTGATAATGGCTTGCCCCGTCTTGTGTGGAGCTTAGGTATTGCAGACGACCTACTGGAATAAAAAGAGCAGAAATTGCCCCTGTCCAGACCGCCAGCTGTGCCTACAATTTTTATCACTGGTGAGGGGCAGCATTGTCCAGGTGCCACCATCCTGAGAGGTGCTCCAAACTGGGCAGGCTTCAATTCTTTTTTAACCCTTCACCATGATGCCAGCCCCTTTCCTGAGATCTATGTCCTACCTGAGTGTTTTAAGTGAGCTTCTGGTAAATGTTGTAGATTTATCGAAAACTTTATGACACACTTTTCATAAATCAGTGTTGTGAACCCTATGGAAAATGAATTGATTCTTTCAAGCCATCATGGGAAGTATGAGGCATTCAGCAATAGTTCTCACATTTTCCTAGACATCAACTTCATTTCATTCAGGATGAGTATTCATGTAAAAAACAATTCTGAGAGTGTATCAGATCAGACTGGGAAGGAGAGGTCATTACTGTCCTCTTCTTTCTTTTCTTTTTTTTTTTTAGTGAGACAGACTCCCTCATGCACCCCAACGCGGCAACTCTGTGTGGGACCGATGCTCAAGTACCAAGCTATTTTTTTTTTTTCTGAAGCTGGAAATGGGGAGGCAGTCAGACAGACTCCCACATGCGCCCGACCGGGATCCCCCTGGCATGCCCACCAGGGGGTGATGCTCTGCCCATTGGGGCGTTGCTCTGTTGCAACCAGGGCCATTCTAGCACCTGAGGCAGAGGCCATGGAGCCATCCTCAGCGCCCGGGCCAACTTTGCTCCAATGGAGCCTTGGCTGCGGGAGGGGAAGAAAGAGACAGAGAGGAAGGAGAGGGGGAGGAGTGGAGAAGCAGATGGGCGCTTCTCCTGTGTGCCCTGGCCAGAAATCAAACCTGGGACTCCTACACGCCAGGCCGACGCTCTACCACTGAGCCACCGGCCAGGGCAGTACCAAGCTATTTTTAATGCTTGGGGCTGATCAGCTATCCTCAGCGCCTGGGGCCACACTGAAACCAATCCAGCCACTGGCTGTGAGGGGAAGAGGGAGAGAAGGGGGGAAGGGAGAAGCATATGGTTGCTTCTCCTGTGCCCTGACCTGGAATCGAACCTGAGATGTCCATATGCTAGGCTGATGCTCTATCCATTGAGCCACTGGCCAGGGCCTGTCCTCTTCTTTCTAGTAAAGGTGTCATGAAGGTGGAGTGCTTATTCCCATGTTATTGGGTCTGTGAGGCAAACTGCTGGGTCCTTTGAGCCAGGCTTCCACAGAGTCCTCCCTCTCTGCTGCAGAAAGTATCTCTGCCTCTTCCTGTATGTTGCCTTTCTTTTGGGGCACTTTGAAGACTTCTCTTTATCATTGTAATTGAGCACTCCGATTATGATATGATTTGCTAGAGTACTTCTCTCTGTGACTAGTCTACTTGTGGTCTGTTAAAACTTCGCATCTGAAAAAACAAAACAAAACAAAACTTTTGCATCTGTAGGATTAGTTTTCACCACAGTTTTGTAAGATGTGTTGCCATATTTTTGATCCTCCCCCCTTTAGTCCTGCAGAACTCCAGTTACATCTCTTTTAGTTGCTTAATGTTGCTCCACTGAGTCTCCTCTGTGCTGCCCTGTGTTCCTGTTTTAGCTTGCGTTGGCTCTGTAGCTGTGTCCTCATGTCTCCTCTCCTCTTCTGTGACGTGTGCTCTGTTGTAAAGCCCATCAATGCATTTTTTAAATTTCAGATGTTTATTTTTATTCTCCAGAAATGGTCTTTTTGTAGTTTATATTTCTCTCCTTACGTTCATGTTTTCCTTTAAATCCTTGAGCAGATTTGTAATGTCATTTTAAAGCTCTCGTCTGTTATTTTCATCATCACTGTCATTTCTGGATCTGTTTCCACTGACTGATTTTCTTCTGCTGACAGCCTCCATTTTCCCTGCTTTTCCTCACACTGGTCATTTGGGATTGGATTCCAGATGTTATGAATGTCACATCACATTGTGAGCACCTGGTTGTTGTCTTTGTTGAAAGCACTGAGTTTTGTCCTGGCAAGAATTAATTTGCTAACGTTAGCTTCATTATCTGGGGGCTTGCTTTCTAGGTTTGTTAAAGCAGGTCTAGGTCTGAGGTTGCACACTAGAGCCTATAGCCCATATCGGCCCGCTGTCTGTTTCTATTGAAATTAGAAAAGAAAGGCTCTTCGCATGAATAATTTTTGGCAGAACTTGCTTTCTCTAAAACAAAGAGACTTTTAGCAGAACTTACTTTTTCTAAAAAGACTTTCTACCCCTGGCCTTGAGGCTGGGTTCACAGGCTGTGGCCTTGGATGTTCCTCAAGGTTGCAGATGTTCCCAGAATATTTCTCCCTGAATTAACCTTATAGATAAACATCGTGAAAAAGCTTGTTTCACTGCTTTGTTTTACTGCTATGCTTCCGCTCCTCCCCATTCCTCAATCAGTATGTAATTTTGTCTTTAAAAGCCTTCCCCAAACTGTTTGGGCCACATTGATTTGAATGACTTAGGTCTCCATGGGGTCACTGACTTTCAAGACTCCTTAATTTGGCTACTTAATTGTGTGTGTGGCAAGACGCCTGTTTCTTGCTGTTCCGATACAACATTTTGGAGGCCTCAGTGAGATTGGGGCCTCTGGACACATTTGTCTTTGCCACACACAAGCGAGGCCACCAGCCTCCTTGGCCTGACTGCCGGGAATGGAAACCCAGCAGGGGAGGCGCCACCTGAGACGTTCCAGGGGCCCCGCTGACCTTTTCTGTCTGACTCACTGTCAGCTGCGGACAGTCAGCATGCCCATCCACCCATTTGGAGTCATCAGGAAAGCCTCTGAAGGTAAGCAGAGCAGGTTTGCAGTTTGCTCAATCTTGTACTCTGTCTGTGGCTAGCCAGTCTGAACTATTGTGAGTAGGGATCCGACGGGATTGCACTCACATAGTAGGCCCTCCAGGGCCAAGACGTTGGTGGAGAGTAACCTGAAGTCTGTTTTGGTAGAAGAGTCCCAGGACACGTCTGGATTTGCTCTCTCACATGTTTACCCTCTGCTTGTTTTGTCGCTTTTGTTTATTTTTACAAGCTATCCTTGAGGACTTTTATTATCAAGGATCCCTCTCTGATTTTGCTCCACCAAGATCTTGTTCTTCGCTTTTGCTTTGTTATCCTGTCTTTGCACAGAAAACCCCTGAGTGAATAGTGTGTGAATAAGCAGCTCAGGTGCCTGCGCCTAAGTTTCACACTTACTCGCGGGGGAGGCTGGGTTGCCGCAGATTGCGAGCAGCAGCAGCAGCGGCCGTGGTGGAGCAGGTAAACTTGGCAGCCAGGGCAGTACCACCTCCATAGTGTTCGGGGCAGTTGGGCCTGTGCCGTGCTCACTTAGGCTCCATAGTTCTGCTTCGTGTGGGGGCTCCTCGCTCAGCTCAGGCACCTGCCCCTCCCCCTTCGAGCACCATGAATAATCAGGAGGCCACTTTCTCACCGCCTCATACCTAGAGCCAGACCCAAGGGGAAGACTGCCTCTTCTGAACCCATTTTGCCCCTGAGGGAAGCCCCACCTGCTGATAGGTTGCCACAGGGGAGGCAGCCTTTCATAGTTCATGTCCCTTTTTCCTCTAGTGACTTGTGTAATTGGAAGGCTTAGAATCCCCCTTTCTCAGAGAAGCCTCAGTCTCTAACAGGACTGTTAGAATCTATGCTGTAAACACTGTCCCACTTGGGATGATTGCCAGCAGCTTTTAGTCACCTTGTTCACTACTAAGGTGAGAGAAAGAATCAGATCAGAGGTGAGAAAAGCTGTCATGCTAGGGAGAAATGGCTCTGAGGAAGACAGTCTTAAAAAGGTGTTCCCTATTGTCCAGCCTAAATGGGACCCCAACATTACAGCAGGATGGGAAGCTCTGAACTCTTTTCACTAGTTTCTGTTAGCTGGGATCAGGGAAGCTGCTAAGAAACCCATGAATTTATCTAAGATGTCAGAAGTAATCCAGGGTCCTCAGGAAACTCCCACAGCTTTCTTAGAGAGACTACAAGAAGCTTACAGGGTCTACACACCTCTAGACCCTGAAGCACTAGAAATGCTAGGGCAACTAACTTAGCTTTTGTGTCACAGTCCACTCCAGATATTAGGAGGAAGCTACAAAAATTAGAAGGCTTCCAGGGAATGGTAATTTCCCAATTGTTAGAAGTAGCTCAGAAAGTTTATAGTAATAGAGACACCCTTGAGGACAAACAAACTAAGAAGATGACTAAAGTAGTTGTAGCTGTTTTAGAACAGCAGAATAAAAATAAAGGGAACCAAAAAGGCGGAAAGCCTGAGTTAAGAAAAAATCAGTTTGCTTATTGTAAAGAAGAAGGACATTGGAAGAAAGACTGTCCAAAAATAAAAGGAAAGTCACAGCAGACCCCAAGAGTCCTTAATCTAAAGGAGGACTGACAGGTCCAGGGCTCCATACCTGTTAGTCTTTACAAGTAGGAGGCTACTCAGTAGACTTCCTCACTAGCACTAGAGCTTCTCACTCTGTTCTCACTGCCCTACTCGGAATGCTCTCAGGGGTGCAAGTACTTATCTCATATTAAGAGACTGTTAGAAGCTGGTATTCTTGTTCCTTGTCAATCCCAATAGAATGCTCCTTTACTGCCTGTCCAGAACCCAGGCACCAAAGACTATTGTCCAGTCCAGGACTTATGGGAGGTAAATAAGCAGATTGAGACAGTACACCCAACTGTGCCTAATCCCTACATTCTCTTAAGCCTATTGTTACCAGACTTAAAATTTTACACAGTCTTAGATTTGAAAAATGCTTTTCTTCAGTATTCCCCTGGCCCCTGTAAGTCAGCCCATCTTTGCCTTCGAGTGGAATGACCCAGAGGCAGGCATTTCAGGACAACTAACCTGGACCAGATTACCACAGGGCTTCAAGAATTCACCGACCCTCTTTGATGAGGCATTACATCAGGATCTGCTTGCCTTCTGCCAGGAACATCCGGATGCACGCTGCTGCAGTACACAGATGATTTGCTTCTAGCTGCGGAAACGGAGGTAAGCTGTTGGACAGCCACTGAGGGGCTTTTACAAACACTGCAGACTCTGGGGTACCGAGTGTCAGCTAAACAGACACAACTCTACACCTCCAAGATGACCTATCTAGGCTACCACACTGAGGCGGGGAAGCGTACTCTCTCCTCCAGTCGTATAGAGGCAATCCTTTGGATCCCAAACCCTTCTAGCAAGAGACAAGTCCGAAAATTTCTCAGAGCTGTTGGATACTACTGGTTGTAGATCCCTAGATTTGCAGAGATAGCCAATCCTTTATACAGCAGGAACCCAAGAGTTAATTTAGACAAAGAACAAGAACCTTTTAAACTGTCTCAGAGCCATAGCAGCCATTGCCATACTAATAAGAGAGGCAGATAAATTGACTATGGGGCAAGAACTGTTTGTGACAACCCCACATGCAGTAAAAACTTTGCTTAGAGGAACTTCAGAAAGGTAGATGTCTAATGCTGGGATCACACAGTATCAGATTCTGCTCATAGATCAGCCTCACATTAAATTTGTCCAGACTCAGGCTATCAACCTGGCAAGCTGATGCTTAATGAGCATCCAAGCATCTCCTTGCATGACTGCTCTGAAGTGTTAGACTCTGTTCAAACTGCAAGACCAGATTTTACTGATGTACCCCTACCTAATGCAGAAGAACAGCTATTCACTGATGGCAGCAGTTTTGTCCTTGATGGGGTTCGACATGCTAGAGCGGCTATAGTGACTCTTAATAAGACCATATAGCCTGACCAGGCGATGGCGCAGTGGATAGAGCGTCGGACTGGGATGTGGAGGACCCAGGTTTGAGACCCCGAGGTCACCAGCTTGAGCACAGGCTCATCTGGCTTGAGCAAAAGCTCACCAGCTTGGACCCAAGGTCGCTGGCTCGAGCAAGGGGTTACTCGGTCTGCTGAAGGCCTGCAGTCAAGGCACATATGAGAAAGCAATCAATGAACAACTAAGGTGTCAAAACGAAAAACTGATGATGCTTCTCATCTCTCTCCGTTCCTGTCTTTCTGTCCCTGTCGCTGACTCTATCTCTGTCCCTGTATTAAAAAAAAAAAAAAGGACCATATAGCAGTGGTTCTCAAACTTTTTGAAGTCAGGGTGCATTTAAAATCCTACAAATAATTGTAGGTGCACTATATACAAATTTCTGAGAAATATGTTGTAATAATTAAGTCAAATATTAAAGAAAAAATATAAAGTCCAAGCGTGCTTTTATGGTAATTAAACAAAATAAAAATGACAAAATTAAATTTATTCTGACATTAAAAAACATTTTTATGTTACATTTTTTGAGTTATGCTTTTTAGAATTCGTAAAAAAGGGGTTAAAAAATAAAAAAAAAAACGATAAAAAGTTATCTTTTTATATATATAGATACATTCTTAGTAAGATTTAGTAAATTCGGCAGGTCCTGGTGTGAATGTGTTAAGTTTTTTCATTCTTGTGTTTATGAGAAACATGAGCCTGATGTGTCCTGTGATTTCTTCAATGTTTGGGCATATATTTGTCTTTTCTTTTCTTTTTTTTTCATTTTTCTGAAGCTAGAAACAGGGAGAGACAGTCAGACAGACTCCCGCATGCGCCTGACCGGGATCCACCCGGCACGCCCACCATGGGGCGACGCTCTGCCCACCAGGGGGCGATGCTCTGCCCATCCTGGGCGTCGCCATGTTGCGACCAGAGCCACTCTAGCGCCTGAGGCAGAGGCCACAGAGCCATCCCCAGCGCCCGGGCCATCTTTGCTCCAATGGAGCCTTGGCTGCGGGAGGGGAAGAGAGAGACAGAGAGGAAAGCGCGGCGGAGGGGTGGAGAAGCAAATGGGCGCTTCTCCTGTGTGCCCTGGCCGGGAATCGAACCCGGGTCCTCCGCACGCTAGGCCGACGCTCTACCGCTGAGCCAACCGGCCAGGGCTGTTTGGGCATATATTTGAAAGGCAAACTCATTTCCTCGTCAATATATTGAAGGATTCCTCTCTTTTTACTCTTAATTGTGTTGAGTGCAGAAAACCCCACCATAGTATCGTCTTAACTTTACAACAAAGGATAGAAGAAACTTGCCTCCAGTCTTTCTGGGGAACATGGGGGGTAGTGTAAACAATCCAGCACCACAGCTTAGCTTTTTGCAGCCTAATCAGGCAAATGAGGTGGGGGGTCGGGCAGACTGTCAGCTTACAGCCAATTTCCCACACCTCTGTCCCCCAAAATCTAAACTCCAAAAACCCTGTTGGTGTTTTGGTCCCCAACAGGCACATATTTCTCTGGAATACCGTAGGGCGCACCTGGAAATCTTCTAGGGCGCACCATTGCACCCTGGCGCACACTTTGAGAACCACTGCCATATAGGCACAAGCCTTGCCCCACGGGACCTCGGCTCAGCAGGCGGAACTTATTGCTCTCACCCAAGTGGGCCAAAGGAAAGAAGGTCAACATTTATACTGACAGTACGTATGCTTTTGCTACTGTCCATGTTCATATAGCAATGTATAAGGAGAGAGGATTCCTGGCATCTGCTGGTAAGGACATTAAAAACAAAGAAGAGATTTTAGCTTTACTAGAAGCCATTTGATTGCTGGAAACTGTAGCCCTTATTCATTGCCCAGGACACCAGCAAGGGGACTCAATAGAGGAAAAAGGAAATCGAGCAGCTGATCGAGCAGCCAAAGAAGTAACCCTAAATCCAGTAGGGCCTTTAGAAATTTTAGTGACTTTATCAGAACGCTTGTTGCCAGAGACGCCTTTTTATAACCAACTAGAAGAGGATTTTGCTAAAAGGAATGTCTAGAAATAAAGGAGGGTAATTAAAATTGCCAGACAAAATACTTTCTTACCTGAAGCACTAAGCAGAGAGATTATCAGCTAGCTACATCAAGCTACTCATCTAGGCCAAACTAAGCTGATAGAATTATTTAAGAAAAGTTACTATTTACTAGGTTTAGAATCTATTATAGAAAGCATAGTGTCCAAGTGTTCAGTCTATGCTAAAGTAAATGCTAAGCAAAGTAGAGAAGTTGCGAGAAGAAACAGGGAAAGAAGAGCTTTCCCAGGAGAATACTGAGAGATAAATTTTACTGAAGTAAAGCCATCAGCATAGGAATATAAGTACTTATTAGTTTTTATTGACACCATTTCAGGATGGATAGAGGCTTTCCCTACTAGAAATGAGACCGCAGTAACAGTTATGAAATTGCTGTATGAAATTATTCCCAGATTTGGCTTGCTCATTAATATTAGATCTAATAATGAGCCTGCATTTGTGTTCAAGATCTCACGGCTAGTAGGAAAGGCACTCAACATTAATTGGAAATTAGATTGTGCTTACAGGCCTCAGAGTTTGGGATAGGTTGAAAAAATGAACCAAACTCTAAAAGAAGTCCTGACTAAATTCATTTTAGAGACAGGTGAAAACTGAGTCAGTCTCCTTCCCTTTACTATTTTGAGAACACAGTGCACCTCCTACTAGGCTGAATTCACCCTGTATAAAACTGTATTAGGCAGGGCAACACCCCTGCTCCCTAAGCACCCTTGGAGACTCCCTCGTAGATCGTGCAGACTGATCCCTC
Organism: Saccopteryx leptura; assembly: GCF_036850995.1. Taxonomy (NCBI): domain Eukaryota; kingdom Metazoa; phylum Chordata; class Mammalia; order Chiroptera; family Emballonuridae; genus Saccopteryx; species Saccopteryx leptura. The sequence continues at coordinate 124,852,422 of NC_089506.1, forward strand.
CAACCCCTGTAAGTTGACACTGAGAAGGACGACATGCGCTGCTCCAGCCACAAACCGGAAGCTGGCTGGTGTACGAATGACAGAAACTTAAGGAACCTCGCCGTGGGACTCCTTATAATTGAAGTATAGAAAGCGGGGGAAGCTCCGGTCGGAGGAAGGCCAGAGCGAATCATCTTAAGGTTTGATGCAGGTGCCACTGTAAGTCATGCAGAAGGAGGATATAAGTCTCTTCGCTAAGAGAGGAGCTACAAGGTGTATGAAAAATATATGTGTGTTCATAGCTACCTCTGTAGAGTAACCTGTGAATATTAGTCATGTGTCCGACAGGCTACTTAGGGGGAGGACACCTCCAAAAGAAAGCATATTTTAAAAGAAAATTGCTTATTGCTAGCTTGGTTGTCACTGAACGTTAAGATCTTTAAAAATTAAGAGTTCTGATTGATTAGAAAGGAATTGTACAGTTTTAATAATAAAAGGTATAAGGCATAGAAATACTTTTGAAAAGAAAGGGGAGAAAGTAAGTTGTTATAAAAGCTGGTTATTTCTGAATAGTAAAGAGGATTTATATAAGTTGCAGAAGGTTTGTGCAGGTTGTAGGAAGTTTGTACAAAAGAAAAAAAATAGATTTAAAGAACAGAATAAGCCTCTATTATATATCCTACAATATGCCTTAAATTTATTTATATAGAGGAAATAGTTTTACAAAATAGAAAAGGTTTAGATGTACTTTTCCTTCAACAGGTGACTTATGTGCAGCATTAGGATGTTTAATTGGTCACCATAGCTAACTGCTTGTCTACTGCAATCAGTCCTCTTACTCTAATTTTATCTTATCTAATATTAAAACCATGTTTAATTAATTTCATAACAAGGTTTGTTTGAGAAAGGATAAACTCTAGCAAATTAATAGTAATCAGAAGTCAATATATACCTATACAAGAAGATAGCAATGAAAATGAATCAATGATTTGATTAAAATTTAATTAAAACCAGTAGAGAATTAAATATAGAAAAGGCTCTTAGTATGAATAATTTTTGGCAGAACTTGCTTTCTCTAAAACAAAGAGACCTTTAACAGAACTTTACTTTTTCTATTTCTTTTAATTTTTTAAAAAATTTATTTATTCATTTTAGAGAGGAGAGGGAGAGACAGAGAGAGAGAAGGGGGGGAGGAGCTGGAAGCATCAACTCCCATATGTGCCTTGACCAGGCAAGCCCAGGGTTTTGAACCGGTGACCTCAGCATTTCCAGGTCAACGCTTTATCCACTGCGCCACCATAGGTCAGGCCCAGAACTTACTTTTTCTTTTTTTTTGTATTTTTCTGAAGCTGGAAACGGGGAGAGACAGTGAGACAGACTCCCGCATGCGCCCGACCGGGATCCACCCAGCACACTCACCAGGGGCGATGCTCTGCCCACCAGGGGCGATGCTCTGCCCCTCCGGGGGGGGGGGGGGGTCGCTCTGCCGCGACCAGAGCCACTCTAGCGCCTGGGGCAGAGGCCAAGGAGCCATCCCCAGCGCCCGGGCCATCTTTGCTCCAATGGAGCCTTGGCTGCGGGAGGGGAAGAGAGAGACAGAGAGGAAGGGGGGGTGGTGGAGAAGCAAATGGGCGCTTCTCCTATGTGCCCTGGCCGGGAATCGAACCTGGGTCCCCCCGCACGCTAGGCCGACGCTCTACCACTGAGCCAACCGGCCAGGGCCAGAACTTACTTTTTCTAAAAAGACTCCCTACCCCTGGCCTTGAGGCTGGGTTCACAGGCTGTGGCCTTGGATAGTTCTGCAAGGTTGCAGATGTTCCCAGAATGTTTCTCCCGGAATTAACCTTATAGGTAAACATTATAAGAAAGCTTGTTTCACTGGTTTGTTTTACTTCTATGCTTCTTCTCCTTCCCATTCCTCAATCAGTATGTAATTCTGTCTTTAAAAGCTAGCCCTAAATTGTGTTCGGAGCTGCATTGATCTGAACGACTTAGGTCTCCATGTGGTCCTGGGCTATAAAGACTCCTTAATTTGGCTACTTAATTGTTTGTGTGGCAAGACTTCTATTTCTCACTGTTCCGATACACTATAAAGTCTTTGGAATCATGTCAGCCATGTTGTTTCTGTGTTGCTTTTGTGCTTTGGTAGCAAAGTTGAATAGCTGAGACTGTATGGCCCATAAAACCTAAATGCTGCCCTTCACATAAAACATTTGATGACCCTTGTCTAGAGAAGGCTTTGTCTTGGGTCTGGTTTAGCCCTGTGCCTGAGGTGTGGCTTTTCTGGGGTTTCTGCGGCATGTTCTGGGTGTTGAGTGAGGTCTCTTCATTCTGACTTGTTGGAACGTGGATGATTTTCAGCCTCACCCTATGGCTGTTTTTTGCCTGGCCTCCTGGAGACTCACTGACTGCTGCATGCCCAGTACTCAGCCAAGGATGCAAGGGACCCATTTAGATTTCGGGGCTCCCTGTCCATGGAGCTCTCTCTCTGCTCTTTGGTTCTCTGGCCTATCACATCCAGCTGCTGCAGCCTCCAGGAGCTCTGATCTCCGTCTTCTTAGCTTAGTGACCCTGTCTTGCTCTGCATGGGGCCCCTCTCTCCACATACACAAAGCTTGGTGACCCTGGGGATCACCTCATTTAGCTTTTTTTTCTCAGGGATCACATTCTTGTAATGCATGTTGTTTAATGTTATCTGGTTTTGCTTTCTACTTGTTTACGGAGGGAGGACTCATCTGGTGTTAGGTATTCCATGTTTCCTGCAGTGGAGGTCCCCTCAGTGTGACAAGGAAGAGCCAAGGAGAAGGACAGCAAGTGCTGGAGACATTCATGATGCACGATCAGATCACCTTGTGCTAAACAGGTTAGAGGAGTTGAGGTTGATTCTCTACGATTAATAAATTATATGTGGAGTTGTTCTTTCACTGAAACTGATTTTTCTCCCAGTGGAGTTTCATTTTCCAACTTAAATGTAGCATTAAAATTTAAGATTATATTGGTATATCAAATTAGTAGTACGATTGGAGTTTGGAAGCCTTCAACTTGCATGATCCCTAGACAGTAATTTACAAGGCCAGGGTCAGAGTTCCTTTTTTTCCTGATAGACAGGTTTGCATTTCCTTTGGGTTTTATGAAACCAGGTAGGTCAGAGGTTGAAGCTAAAATAATTGTTAAACATGTAAGAGGATTTAAGCATAAAGCCCTGTCCTGTTTTGGTGATTGAGGTCTAAACTGGGCACGCTGTCATGCAGTTTCAGAATACTGGATCTGACTTACTGCCTTAAGGGTTTAGTTAATTATACAGAAATCCTCTTTCGCTGTTAATAATCTTTAGAGCCCAAGAAGGAATTGTCTTATTGTTCTTTTCATTTAGATCATTTAAGAAGAGTCTTTCTAGTCCTATTTGATTTTCTTTCTTAAAAAATTACAAGCTAAAATGCATAGAACATGGTTATAGTTTAATCACTGTTTGTATAAGAAACACCTGTGTACCCCTTCCCCAGGTCAAGAAATTGACTATTTCAGAAATCCTGTAAGTTATCGATGTGTCCCACCCTCCTCACAGTTACTCCCTCCCGCAAAGTGCAAACACTCTACTTTTTGAGCAGTACTTATACTTCTTTGCTTTCTCACTAGTTTTCCTGCCTATGCTTGCCTCTCTACCATACTCTGGTTTTGCCCCGTTGAAACTGATATGCTGTGGTATGTCTTGTGTTGTTTCTTTCCCCAGTGTTAGGTGTGTGAGTGTCACCCAGGCGGTTGACTGTGTGTGTGGTTAGTTCATGTTCGCCTCTGTATGCTCTCTCTGCAGGTCTGTCACAGTTTATCCCCCATGCTGAGGGGTGCCGACATGGACACGCACAGCAGATGTGGGTCCTCACAGGGACGGATAGTTGTCTATTCTTTCTCTCTTGCTGAACAATAAAAAGCCTGTTCAGGTCTTTCGCCTTTTTCTTACTGATTTTAGGAGCTTGTATAGATTTTTAATGTGTACTGTGAATACCTGTCCTTCCGAGGCTTGTCTCGTCATGTCACGTCATATCATATCACATCACATCACATCACATCACATCACATCACATCACATCACATCACATCACATCATGTCATTGTCTGCGGGGTCTTTGGCATTCCCAGCTTCTTTCCCTTTAAGCCCAGCGCTGTTGGCCAGCTTGTTTAAAGTCCTTCCTCACCCTGACTGCGTGAAGGTCCCTCCTGTGTCCTGCGAAGACTTCGCTCTCCCATTGCAGGCTGCTGCACACGTGGTGTATGTAGGTTAGGGTCCCATTTCCTTTGTTCCCTGCATGGATGCCTGCTTATCTCAGGGATGCTGCTGACAGTTTTTCCTGTCCCTCAGTGACAGCATCCACGTTGCTGTCGGACTGTCTGGGTTTTCTGCTCGGCCCCACCATCTCTCACTGACCAGGCTTTATGGAAAAGCCAATCAGGAGGGCCTCATACTTGTTCTCCTTGGGAACCTCTTGGCTCTTGATCTTCTGCTCTTCATGTAAGTTTAAGGGTTAGCTTGTCAAGCTCAGAGAAAGAAAATCTGTTGGACATTTTTACACTAATTTGGGGAGAGTTGACATCTTTAGGAAGCTGAGCGTCTGGTACATGAACACAGCTTGTCCTCATTTATTTGGATGGCTTAGATCTTTAATATCCCTGAGTGGAGCGACATGCTTTTCCCAGTGGAAATGTTTCTGTCGTTTGGATTTCTTTTAGGCACTTGGTATTACCTTGATGCTTACCTAAATCGCATCTTTTAAAAATCTGATTTTTAGCTGTATATTTTTGCTGGTTCCCAAGAATGTAATTTATTTATTTTTGTATGTTGTTTGATATACAGCATTCATGGCATTTTCTGTCTCATTGGGAGCACCCCCCCCACACACAGCTCCCCCTCCCCCCCATGCATAAAGTGGGTATGAGATGGGCTGTGGGGGTGTGGGCACAGAAAGGCCCAGCCTGGTTTCTTACTGGTTCTGTTCCAATCACAGGGCCACTTGCCACTTCCCCTGTCCTAGGTACTGTCCCCCAGATCAGAAGGGTAGCAAGAGTCCCCAGGAAGCCGGCTCCAGCATCTGCCTTTTTTTTTTTTTTTTTGTATTTTTTTTTTTTCTGAAGCTGGAAACTGGAAAAGACAGACAGACTCCCGCATGCGCCCGACCGGGATCCACCCAGCACGCCTACCAGGGGGTGACACTCTGCCCACCAGGGGGCGATGCTCTGCCCCTCTGGGGCCTGGGGCAGAGGCCAAGGAGCCATCCCCAGCGCCTGGGCCATCTTTGCTCCAATGGAGCCTTGGCTGCGGGAGGGGAAGAGAGAGACAGAGAGGAAGGAGGGGGGAGGGGGGAGAAGCAAATGGGCGCTTCTCCTATGTACCCTGGCCGGGAATCGTACTCGGATCCCCCGCACGCCAGGCCGACGCTCTACCGTTGAGCCAACCGGCCAGGGCCTACCTTCTTCATTTATCTGAACCTGTGCCTGTCCAGGGGACCAGTGCCATGAGAGTCAGCCCCACTGCCTCTCCTTCCTGGCTCTGGGGAGCACCAGGCTTCCTGGTAACTCCGAGCTCCAGAAAGGGACCCCCGTGCATGTGCAGTGATCTAGAAGGGCTTGGTAGCATCTGGCTTTTAGAATGTCTTGTTTTAGAAGGCAGTTTGGGTAGGTTACATATTTTAGAGGCGTTGTTCATTTCATCTTGGTTTCAAATTTATGGGCATAAGTTGTTCATGAATTTGTTCATGTCCTCCTATGCTCTTTTAAAAGTGTGTAGAATTGTGTAAGGTTTCCTCCTTATTCCTTTATTATTGAATATTTATATGGCCACTGTTTTTATTCTCTCCAGAGGGTTTCACATAACCAGCTCCTGGCTTTTTAAATACTCTGTGCTTGTTGGTATTTTATTAATTTATTTAAAAGTATTACTTCCTTTTTTCTACTTTTCTTTGATTTATTTTATTGTTTTTCCTCCCATTGAGGAGGAAATTAAAAAAAAATTCCATTGGCTGAGAAAGGGCCATATATATATGGCCCAACTCACTGTTCCACTTAGTTATTCCATTTAGTTGTGTGCTTTTTGGCTGCTTCTCATATAGACCCTGACCAGTGTTTGAACACACAACCTTGGCATACCGGGAAGATGCTTTATGCATTGAGTCACCTGGCCAGCGCTGAGGGGGAAATTCTTGAGATGGTTACTTAGCTTATCAATTTCTAGTAATTTGTCTTTACTAATATAGACATATTATTATAAATATCTCAATTGTAAATTATATAAATTAAGTGCGTAGCTACACCCAACAAGTTTTGATATGCTGTAATATTTTTGTTATTCAGTTCAAATTTTCTAAATTTTATTTTGACTTGGTTCATATATGGGTTATTTAAAAATGAGCTCTATAATTTTTTTTTTTTTTTTTACTTTTTTTTTTTTTTCTTTTCATTTTTCTGAAGCTGGAAACAGGGAGAGATAGTCAGACAGACTCCCGCATGCGCCCGACCGGGATCCACCCGGCACGCCCACCAGGGGCGACGCTCTGCCCACCAGGGGGCGGTGCTCTGCCCATCCTGGGCGTCGCCATGTTGCGACCAGAGCCACTCTAGCGCCTGAGGCAGAGGCCACAGAGCCATGCCCAGCGCCCGGGCCATCTTTGCTCCAATGGAGCCTTGGCAGCGGGAGGGGAAGAGAGAGACAGAGAGGAAAGCGCGGCGGAGGGGTGGAGAAGCAAATGGGCGCTTCTCCTGTGTGCCCTGGTCGGGAATCGAACCCGGGTCCTCCACACGCTAGGCCGACGCTCTACCGCTGAGCCAACCGGCCAGGGCTAATTTTTTAAACATAGAGAAATTTTCCTGGGATTGTTTTTTGGTTCCTGACTTTACCGCATTTTGATTGGAGAACATCTCTGTGGTTTCAGCAGGGCAGTGACAGATCACCCTCTGCTCAGCTGTAAGGGAGCTGGTTACATCACTGTCCCCTGGGCATGGCTCCCCTAGTGGTGGGGTTACATGACTAGCAACTTCTTGTGTGCGTGTGTGTGTGTGTGTGTGTGTGTGTGTGTGTGTACACTCCGGTTTTAGTCCTTTGAAATGTGGAGTTGTATATGGTCAATTCCTGTATATGTTATCATGTTGAAACATCACATTGTGTGCCCGAGTGGCATGTGTCTTCCACCGTTGCAGGTGCTGCAGTTTGTGTGTGCGCATTAAGTCAGGTGTTTTCTTTTTTTTATAGAGTCAGAGAGAGGGACAGATAGGGACAGACATACAGGAACAGAGAGAGATGAGAAGCATCAATCATCAGTTTTTTGTTGTGGCACTTTAATTGTTCATTGATTGCTTTCTCATATGTGCCTTGACTGGGGGGCTACAGCAGACGAGTAACCCCTTGCTCGAGCCAGTGACCTTGGGTCCAAGCTCGTGAGCTTTTGCTCAAACCAGATGAGCCTGTGCTCAAGCTGGTGACCTTGGGGTCTCGAACCTGGGTCCTCCGCATCCCAGTCTGACGCTCTATCCACTGTGCCACCGCCCAGTCAGGCTTGTCAGGTGTTTTCTGTGGCGCACAGAGCATCTACCTTTTTTCTGATTTCTTGACTTCTCTTAATAACTCTCACCAGGATTATAAATCTCTAATTCCCCTGTAGTTCTGTCCACTTGTGCTGTGTTTACATTTTGAGGTGATGTGATGATGTCATTTATACACATGTAAAACCATGCTTCTTTCTGGTGATTGGATGTCTGTATGGTAGTAAAGTAACTCTCTTTTATCCCTGAAAATGCTTTTTGCTTTAAAGTCTGTTGTGGCTTATTAATATAGTGACGCCAGTTTTCTCTTGGTTGGTATGTGCTGTTTATTTTTCTATCCCTTTATAAACCTCTCTGTGTCCTTATGCTTTTCATGTTTCTTGTAAACAGCTTGTAGATAGAGTAAAAAAAAATCTAGTCTAACAATTTTTGTCTTTCATCTTTTTTTATTTTTGTATTGTTCTGAAGTGAGAAGCAGGGAGGCAGGGAGACAGATTCCCACATGCTCCCGACCGGGATCCACCCAGCAAGCCCACGAGGGGACGATGCTCTGCCCATCTGGGACGTTGCTCAGTTGCAACCAGAGCCATTCTAGCACCTGAGGCAGAGGCCATAGAGCCATCCTCAGCACCCAAGACCAACTTTGCTCCAATGGAGCCTTGGCTGCAAGAGGGGAAGAAAGACAGAGAGGAAGGGGAGAGGGGGAGGAGTGGAGAAGCAGATGGGTGCTTCTCCTGTGTGCCCTTGCCGGGAATCGAACCCGGGACTTCCACTCACCTGGCTGATGCTCTGCCACTGAGCCAACCGACCAAGGCCCAATTTTTGTCTTTTAATTGGAGCATTTAATCTACTAACCATTTTTTTTTTTTTGTGACAAGAGACAGACAGAGAGAGGGGCAGATAGAGATGGGCAGACAAGAAGGGAGAGAGATGAGAAGCATCAATTCTTTATTTCAGCTTCTTAGTCTCCTTAGTTGTTCATTGACTGCTTTCTCATATGTGCCTTGACCATGAGGCTACAGCAGAGCAAGTGACCCCTTGCTCAATCCAGTGACCCTGGGTTCAATCCAGCATCCATGGGTTTGTGTCTATGATCCTACACTTAAGCCGGCGACCCTGCGCTCAAGCTGGTGAGCCCCCTCTCAAGCCGGATGAGCCCGCACTTAAGCTGATCACCTCGGGGCTTCAAACCTGGGTCTTCTGCGTCCCAGTCTGATACTATCCACTGCGCCACTGCCTGGTCAGGCTAACATTTCTTTTTTAAAGGTCTTATTTATTGATTTTTTTTTTAAGAGTGGGGTGGGGGGGAGGAATGGGAAGCCTCAACTTGTAGTAGTTGCTTTATGTATGTGCCTTGACCTGTATGTGCCTTGACTGGGCAAGCCCTGAGTTTTGAACTGGCGACCTTAGCATTCCAGGTTGATACTTTATCCATGGCACCACCACATGTCAGGCCCAGTCTATTAACATTTATTTGGGCTTACATCTGCCATTTATTTTGTGTTTTCTGTGCCTGTGTTCTTTCTTATGACCTTTTTTTTCTTCTTTTTCAAGTGAGATGAGGGGACATAGAGAGACCCACATGCACCCTGACTGGGATTCACCAGGCAACCTTACCTGGGACCAATGCTCTGCCCATCTGTGGCCATGCTCACAACTAAGCTATTTTTAGTGCCTGAGGTAGAGGCTCCATGGACCATCCTCAGTGCCTGGGACCATTGCACTCAACCAATTGAGCCATGGCTGTGGTAGGAGAAGAGAGAGAGAGAGGTAGAGAAGAGGAAGGAGGGGAGGTATGGAGAAGCAGATGGTTGCTTCTCCTGTGTGCCCTGACTGGGAATTGAACCCTGAACATCCACACGCCGGCTTGATGCTCTACCACTGAGCCAACTGGCCAGGGCCATTTTATGCCTTTTTATGGATTGAAAATATTTATTATTTAATGTCTTTATCTTTTTTATTTCTAATGTAATATACTGTTTTCCCATTGTTGCAATAGTTCTCTACAGATTACAGTAGGAATACTAAAAAACCGGATAAAGTTAAAGACCTTATCCTTTTCCAGGACAATGCAGACTTTGGCAAATCCATTTAGCTTCTTTGTTTCTTATGTGTTATTGTAGCTGTGCATTTTATTTGTGTTTTCAGCACCACCACACTTACTACTCTTGTTTCATCCAGTTTGTGTTCTTCTAGAATCGTGCCCATGTTCATGACCCTGCTCGTTAGTCCCCTTGGAGCTCAGACCTTCCTTGTGGGGTCATTTTCACTCTGACTGGGAGATTTAGCATTTCCTCCCAGGGCTCTCCCAATGCCAGATTCTATATGTTAATCTGAGAAAATCCTTATCTAGTCCTCTTGCTGAAAGGCTAGGCATGGCGTTCTAGCCTGGCCTTTTTAGTTTATTTAAAAGTCGGGTTTATGATAAATGAAGTGCATCTCAGTAATGCTGTTTGAAACATCATGAAGGTGATCCAGGACTGTATGTCCTCAGCCACGTTTTAGTCCTTTTCTCTCCTTTTCCACACCTGTCACTGCCTCATTCCCCTGGGTGCTTGTTGGAGCAGGTGAGTGGTGCCTGTTTCCTTCCCTTGCCTGGAGGGTCTCCACCGCTGGGGTCCCAGCTCACACGGCAGTGGCAGCTCTGAGTCTTCCTAGGCTCCAATGAACCCGGGACTCCTCCCCTCACCTGCTTCGGGGCCCACCCTCTTCCTTAGATTTTCACCTTGCACTTTTTGACTACCTGAACAGCTCTTCAGTGCTTTTAAGGAGATTGCAGAGCAAAAGAAAGCAAAACATTTGGCCCAGGTGACCTGCACTGCCTCTGCTTCCCACCCTGGACTGCCAGATCTGGGCAGCCTTGCCATTGCCACTGGGTATGGAAGTCCTCCTTGTTCCAGTGTGTCCTGCGCTTCTGTTCAAACATTCTAGTGCTTTGGGGTCCCTTTCTCTATCATCTGTTCCTCAAACAAAGTAAAATGGTTCCAAAATTTTTTTTTTTGTATTTTTCTGAAGTTGGAAACGGGGAGGCAGTCAGACAGACTCCCGCATGCGCCCGACCAGGATCCACCCGGCACGCCCACCAGGGGGCGATGCTCTGCCCATCTGGGGCGTCACTCTGTTGCAACCAGAGCCATTCTAGCGCCTGAGGCAGAGGCCACAGAGCCATCCTCAGCGCCCAGGCCAACTTTACTCCAATGGAGCCTTGGCTGCGGGAGGAAGAGAGAAACAGAGAGGAAGGAGAGGGGGAGGGGTGGAGAAGCAGATGGGTGCTTCTCCTGTGTGCCCTGGCCGGCAATGAACCTGGGACTCTTGCACGCCAGGCCGGCGCTCTACCACTGAGCCAACCGGCCAGGGCGGTTCGAAAATTTTAACGGGGCTCGATATGGTGTGGGATAATGCTGGTACTGGAGGTGGGAGGCAACCTGTCCTGTTCTAAATTTCTCTGTATTTTTTTGCCAGAATAATTTTAGAAGGGAGTTAATTTGGGGGAATAGAGAGTGAAGGAGGGGTTGAAAGATCACATTTGTATGCTAGAATTTTCTAATAAGGAGAATAATTGTAGTAATTATTACTATGGGGAGCATAATTCCCATTCTTTTTTTTTCTTAGAGTCTTTGCTAAGATTATGCTAAGCTTTAGTGTTTGTGAGGAGCCTGTATCTGTTTGCTTTTCTGGGTGAGGACAGGGAGGACATGGCTGTGGCTTAGCAAAGATGTGTGAACAGCGGGAGGGAGAAAGACCTCAACTTAGGCATTAACAGTAAAGTATATTAAATAGTACTTTTGCTAAATTAAAAAATACAGAAGGGCCATATTTACTGTGTTAGTGAACTAAAATGAGGTTAATAAAATATGAGTTTAAAATTTATGGCATATTAACTTGCATATAAATAGTTATAATTTTAAAAACGGTATTACATTTTTTTTGTGTTGCAGTCTTTTTTTATTTCAGGCTTTCCACTTAATCCCACAAATTTATATCCCCTTGTGACAACAGGTAATAGGGTTGGAGTTATGTGGCCATTACACACACACACACATACATACACACACACACACATTCCGCCTTTGAAACTGCAAAGCACAGAGAATGTGGTCACAGAAGTTAGCATGTGTGCTTCTCAGCGTGGTAGACCCGTAGCTCTTTTAGGTCTCTGTCTCACATGCCCACCCCTGGATGGCTGTCGCCCCACCATATGGTGATCACACAGTGTTGGTGCCAACTCTTTGCACCCTGGAATGTAATTGTCTTCATCTTGTAGCTTGCAGTTCTATTATTTTTACCTTTTAAAAAACTTATACTAGTAAGAAAGCCATTTCACAGAAGATTTGAAAAATTGAAGAAAATAATAATAATAAAATAAGAGTGCAAGCTACTTGAATGGATTTTGGAGTTTCCTTTCCTGTCATTTTTCAAGTGCATATGTGATTACATTGTTGCCATGTGATATTTGTACAGTTTTATGTTCCATTTGTTTTGTATTTACCTCATTATAGCAGTTCTGCTGTATTGTTAGATATTCCTTACGCATTTCTAATGGGTGTTGTGAGTCGTGCTGTATTTGCCTGTTGTTGGATATTCAGGTTCCATGTGGTTCCCTCCCCATGTTGTGAATGCTTTCATCAGTGGCCACCCTGGAAGTCAGTAACTGGTAGGAACACGGAGGTCTGCAGTGAAGTGAGGACAGACAGTCATGTGAAAACCTGGTCCGCCTGGAAGGCCATCTCTGCCTCCCAAACTGTTTTCACTAGCACACCTTTCTCCAGAGGTAGGGCCTTACTTAGTGAGGACCAGAGATTTGTGACAAGATGCCCCTGTCAGAGCTTGCAGTGAAAAAGCGTTCATTCTTAGGTTCGGATAACAACTGTTCTCTCCATGAGATAGTGAGCTCCTGCTGCTCCACACTGCCGCCTTATAGGAAGCCCTGGCCGTGTGCAGCTGGAGTGAGTGCGCGTGGTGATGGACAGACTGAGGAAATGAAGAGGGAGACTGATGCTGGCCTGGAGGAAGCTTCTAGACTCCTGTTCTCTCTAGTTAGTGTGCCATCATTTGCATGGTTTGTACCAGAGAAATTCTTGGTCAGTCTTAGTGAGACTGTCCAGTGAATATTCTGCAGTGTGGGTGTTTTTGTGCCCCTTCTCCCTCTCTTAGCTCTGTCCCTGAGCAGGGATACTGGGATGGTGTGAAGTCTGGTGGCTTGGGCGAGGCAGCTTCACACCTTGTATCTACTTCACAGTCAGCGGCATGGCCTGAGCCTCAGTTTTCATGTGTAAAATGGACATAATGTCCACCTCGCAAGGTTGCTGTGATGGTGATTTATTTTAGCACCAGGAGGTGCATGTTAGGAGGTCTGCATCCACTGTGCTGTGACGTGGAAAAAGCCTCCAAGAGCACGTGTCTTCTGAGCTGTGCACATCCGTGTGCATGTCTTTCTGTGTGTCTGTGTGCATGTCTATGTGCGTGTCTGTAAAGGTGAGGCAGCGGGTAGGCATGCACGCACCAGGCAGGGTGGCACCAGGGGAGTCCTCCCCATATTCCTGTGCCTCTCTGTCATGTTCACTTTTCACTGGCCAGGCTTGAGATGGCTTTCCAGTTGAAGCACATTTGTATGTTACTATCATCAGTGCCAGAGCTCTTCATTTGATCACTGAAATAAATGTGCTTTTCTTTAATTTACACACCATTGATTTTTCTGTAACCAGTACTGGGAAGATTAATTTAAAGATGAAAATAACTTTTTCTAGCTTATAAAGAAAGGATTTTGGTTTACTTATAATGACAGGAAAATGCTCAGGAAGCACTGGACTGGGTCCTGCTTATGTCGCATGGTAGAGGAAAGAGGGTAGGTAATGCACAGATACGAGCAGTGCGGTTGTTTCTGGTTTCTCTGTTGTAATCAGGCTTGTAAAGTTACTTTAAAGTTATCTGTAAACAGCGTTGAGAGCAAGAGTTGCGCTCAGGGCATGGGCTGACTGAGGCGCTGGTGGAGAAGGCTGCCAGGCCCTGTTCTGGATGCTGATGTTTCTTGCCTCGGGGCCCAGAGCCCGCCCTTCTCTGCCCCTGATTTGACCCTGGTGTGCTTTCTACCCAAGCTCCCTTAGCGTCGTCCTCCCCTGTCCCCTCCTTGTTGGGGACCGAAATATAAACAGGGTGTTTTTATATCCAGGGGACAGGTGCTGGGCCTAACCACCCATCACACCTGCCCAGTTAACAAAGAGCTATACCTGATTATTGCTTGTCCCACCCACGTTCTCCGGAGGAGGCTGGAAGCTAGTTTCTTATTGGTGTAAAGTTAGATCTAAATGGTATGGTGGGGGTTGTCTTTGAGTTATCTTGGAAACAATTGAATTGCTAATGGACCACGTTTTTTTTCCCTGAATAAAGACAGATGAGCTTCTGGGGGCTGCCATTGCATCGGCTTAGGAGCAGTAGAGACTGTTTGCCTTGTGGTCCTCCCGAACCCATCTTTATGTATATATCTTTAATTCTCTGTCTATCATTTATTTAATTCCATACCTTTTCCCGTTCGAGGACCCCATAACAGACTTGTCGTGGCTGGACCGCAACACCTTCTGCCCTCCCAAGCAACTGAGAAAGTACGGCTGACCATCTGCAGTCTTTTTGCATGGGGTGTTAGCCTCAGGGCAGGTTCAGGGGAGGAGCTAGGCTGCATGGCCTGGGGCTGGGGAGAGCGGGGACATCTTCCAGTCACAGGTCTGACCCACAGACTAATGAGCTCCTCCAGGTGGCAAGGTGGCAAGGTGGCAGGCTGACGTGGGGACTTGAGGTGGTTTCTGGAGCTCTGACATGAATCTATGCATCTTTTCTCTTTGAGATGGAGGTGTGCCATCATGGCCATTCACATGCAGGTTCACATTGGATTCAGACAGATGGTAATGAAATAATGAAGCCACGAACTGGTGGGCCATTAGCTTTAATTCTAGCTTGCACTGGTGGGCAAGTAAAAACACACACTGGGCTCCAAAACCCACTCATTCAGTGCTCACAAAGCTACTGACTTATCTGAGTTTCCTAGAATCAAAGGTTTTTAGCTCACTAGTCTCATTCTCCTTTGTTCCCCATCTCCTTCTCTCTACACAAACTCTGCACTAACTGGCTTCTCCTTTAGCACTCCACCATCTTGGCTGCCTCTCTCCTCTCCTCCATGTGGCCTTTCTCTGCTCTCCTCTCTAATACTAATCCCAAGAACCAAAAGAGAGCAAGCTCCCAGTCTGCTCCACTTTATAGTGCAGAAATCAAAACCTTTAATCCAATATACAAAATAGGGAAGTCTCTAATACAAAGTCATTTATCTGAGGCATGATGAGATTGCACCACCCCACATCAAAAAGGGTGGGAAAGGCTTAGTCCTAAAACCAAGCCCCAGGCTACAAGGATCCTGCCTGACCAGGCGGTGGCGCAGTGGGTAGAGCATCGGACTGGGATGCGGAGGACCCAAGTTCGAGACCCCGAGGTCGTCAGCTTGAGCTCGGGCTCATCTGGCTTGAGCAAAAACAGTTTACCAGCTTGGACCCAAGGTTGCTGGCTTGAGCAAGGGGTTATTCAGTCTGCTGAAGGCCCATGGTCAAGGCACATATGAGAAAGCAATCAATGAACAACTAAGGTGTCGCAATGAAAAACTGATGATTGATGCTTCTCAACTCTCTCTGTTCCTGTCTGTCTGTCCCTATCTATCCCTCTCTCTGACTCTGTCCCTCCATAAAAAAAAAAAAAAAAATCACCTGAGCGATGGGATTCCACGTGGGCAGCGCCATCTTTAACAAAGTGAGCATAATATATTTTATCTGCCCAACAAGGGTCCAGTAAAGAAAATGGAACTTGTCCTCGTTGTTCCAGCAAGGGAACTGGTTTCACAGGATTAGGAGGCTGGAAGGGCAGGAGGGGACTGCGAGCTGTGACTGCTGGGGCAGCTACACCCCTCCAGCCAGGAATGGAGAGAAGAGGTTGGAGTAATTAGGGAACTGGGATGTTTGGTACCCCTGCTGGTATGTGGTGAGGTGGGTCCTGGGAGAACTGGTCTTCCTCCTTCTCTTTTCAGTGTCCCTGATGGTAGAGCCCCAAGGAAGCTCCCGGAAAGAACTGAGGCAGCAGAGGCTGGGTCGCTGTGTCTGGAGCCACGGCAGCTTGGTCCCCAGTGCAGGTCACTCCAGGGGTTCAGCCTTCACTGGTGCCCTTCCCACATGTCAGATTTGCCACACAGAGATGGTAACTCTAGGGTTTGCTTTGTGAAAGTACTACTGACCATCTGCAGTCTTTTTGCGTGGGGTGTTATACATACAGACTTTCTTTCTTGTGCTGAGCCTATTAGCCTCACCCAAATGAGTGGCTTTATCAACTTTGTGGACCGCTGCAAGTCACCACCCCGACTGCCACCCCTCTGACCAGAGCCCCTGAAGCTCATGGTCCCCATGGATGGGAGAGGAAGAAGATCTACCCCTTTTCTTTCAAGAGAGGTGGGGGGTCAGAGTCCCACAGACCTCTGATGCCCCTAGTAAGCATACTGGGCTTGCCCAAGGCCTGTTCTTATATAGTAGGAGAAAAAGTGAAGCTGTTTCAAAGAGGTCTGCCATCAGGGTCAGCCTTTGTTGTGAGCCCTGTTACTGAAATCAAGGCTCTGTAGTACGGTTGTGTTTGGAGTTCTCAGGTTGTTAAATTTTTCTCTTTGAGGTTTTCATTCCAAAGTTGTACCAGAAAGAGGACCCACACATCTGCATCTGTGGTCGGCTATATTGCCTCTGTATTTTTGAAGGATAGCTAGAATTTTTAAGTAGCTGATTTGTAAATGTTTAGAAAAGAATTGATTACTTTGTGAATGTAGTTTTCCTGGGAGTAGGCTGTGTTTCCTGATTTTATTTCTTTTTTCAGGAGAATTTCTTTGGAATGACCATATTACCCCCCTCATATGAAAGTTAAGATCACATTCTACATGCTCTTTTGTTTCCTGCTTTCTCTGTATTTTTATCTGTTGGGCAGATAAAATATATTATGTTCACTTTGTTGAAGATGGCACTGCCCACGTGGAAGCCCGTCGCCCAGGTGATATTAATGTATGTTGGGGGCGGGCTGTGGGCAGGCAGGATCCTTGTAGCCTGGGGCTTGGTTTTAGGACTAAGCCTTTCCCACCCTTTTTGATGTGGGGTGGTGCAATCCCATCATGCCTCAGATAAGTGACTTTGTATTAGAGACTTCCCTATTTTGTATACTGGATTAAAGGTTTTGATTTCTGCACTATAAAGTGGGGCAGAGTCTGACCAGGCAGTGGCGCAGTGGATAGAGCGTCGGACTGGGATGCAGAGGACCGAAGTTCGAGACCCCGAGGTCACTAGCTTGAGCGCGGGCTCATCTGGTTTGAGCAAAAGTTCACCAGCTTGGACCCAAGGTTGCTGGCTTGAGCAAGGGGTTACTTACTCGGTCTGCTGAAGACCCATGGTCAAGGCACATATGAGAAAGCAATTAATGAACATGAACAACTAAGGTGTCACAACAAAAAACTGATGATTGATGCTTCTCATCTCTCTCCGTTCCTGTCTGTCCCTATCTATCCCTCTCTCTGGCTCTCTCTTTGTCTCTGTAAAAAAATTAAAAAAAATAAAGTGGGGCAGACCCGGGAGCTTGCTCTCTTGGTTCCTGAGATTAGCATTAGAGGAGAGCAGAGAACAGAGAGAGGCCACGTGGAGGAGGCCAGGAGAAGCAGCCAAGTTGGCGGAGTGCTGAGGGAGAAGCCAGTTTGTGCAGAGTTTGTGCAGGGAGAAGGAAGGAGATGGGAAACAGAGGTGAATAAGTCTGGTGAGCTAGAAACCTTTGATTCTAGGAAACTTGGATAAGTCAGTAGCTTTGTGAGCACTGAACGAGTGGGTTTTGGAGCCCAGTGTGTGTTTTTACTTGCCTGCCGGGTGCAAGCTAGCATTAAAGATGATGGCCCATCAGTTTTTGGCTCCATTGTTTCTTTACTGACTGTCTGAATTCAGTGCGAACCTGCATGGGTCAGGCTGCTGTGATGGTGGCCGTGGCTACTGGCCTTACACTATTCCTTATCATTTACATATTTTTAAAAACAAGACTTTTACTGGTTTAATACTAACTTAAAGTTTAAAGTTACTGGAATATACATACAATTTTTTAAACCCCTTTTCTACAGTTAGACATTTAGACTATTTCTGATTTTTTTCACTATTGTGGATATTATTATGATGATAAGAATCTGTATATATGAATCTGTATATATTGCCTGACCTGTGGTGGCGCAGTGGATAAAGTGTCGACCTAGAAATGCTGAGGTCGCCGGTTTGAAACCCTGGGCTTGCCTGGTCAAGGCACATATGGGAGTTGATGCTTCCAGCTTCTGCCCCCCTTCTCTCTCTCTGTCTCTCCCCCTCCTCTCTAAAATGGAAAAAAAAAAAAGGCACCTCTTACCTAAGAGTGTGCCTTATGAAAAAAAAAAAAAGAATCTGTATATATTTATATAAATCTTCTTCCAGATTTCTGTCTAATAACGTAAATTTATTTCCTCTTTCTTATGATTTTCTTAATTACATTTTTTCTTTAGTTTTATTGTAAGAATAGAGTATGTGATATGTAGAACATATGAAATATGTATCAATTGACTGTTTATGTTATTGGTAAGGCCTTTGTCAGCACTAGGCAATTAGCAGTAAAGCTTCTGGGAGTTAAAAATTACACTTGAGTTTTCAACTGTGTGGGGGTGTGGGGGTGTTGTCCCTGACCCCTGTGTTGTTCAAGGTCAGCTGTCCTTCTTTTACTTACTGTTTGTGCCCTTTGTGCATTTGTGAGCAAGGGAGAAGCAGGAAGCTGAGTGATGGGTGACCTCATCGCCTGCACTCCAAGGGCTGCTGCGTAACTTCATGCCTAGTGCGGGCCCCCTTGGGATCTGATTGTGTTCTGTTCAACACTTTTGTCAACACATTGGATAAAGATTTGGAAAGTGTGCCTATGAAGTTTGATGATGATACAAAATTGGAAAGGACATTAATAATGTAGATGACAGAATCAGGATTGAACATGATCTTGAAAGGATGAAATGCTGGTGGACTGTGGTACATTGACTGTCCTGCACCCTCCCCCCCCCCACTTCCTTCCTCCTTTTCTGCCCTCCTTCCTCTTTCCCTCCACCTCACCCTTATTTTGTACTCCTGTTTTTCCCACCACGTGCTTATGTACAGATAAATGTTTAGTGTCTCTGGGCTTCGCACAGGCTGCACAGAGTTGAGTGCTCAGTGCCTTCTGCTTTTGCCCTTGGCCCTTGCATCCCCCGTACCCTAGAGATTTGAGACCACATGTGCAGTGTCTTTTTCAATCCTGGGTGTTCTGTGTGTAGAGGTATTCTGGGACCAAACCAGACCCAGGATGACTGGAAGCAGACACCCCTCAGGGCATGTTGGAAAGAGCAGGAATGGAGTGAGGAAAGGAGGGCTTGGTGGAACATGGCCTCTCCCTCCAGTTCCAAAGAGGGCGTCAGCCACCCTGCATCTCCTGGGGGCTGACTGGGAACAGGCCGTGGTAGCCCAGCACAGCAGAACTGTCCCTTGCTGGAACAACCAGTCCTGTCATGTCACTCCTATTGGAAACCTTCCAGGAGTGACTACATGGCCCTCTCCTGGAATGTTAGAGTTTCCGTGTCACCAGGAGGGTGCTTCAGGGATGGAAAGGGACCCCACATGCCTGCTCTCAGAGCGCAACTTGCTGACTCCTGGCTTTGTGGCCTCAGAGTGATGGCATCTTTAATGAGTGTGGACGTGGTTTTCCTGTAAAATGGTGCATTGCTACCTGCCTCCCATGATTGATTGCCTCGTGGCTATGCTAGTGCTTCCCAGGAGGGCACTTCCTGTCCCTTCCCTGAAAATGGCACTGTGTGGACTCTGGAGCCTGAAACTCTCACCTGCACAAATGTGTGTGTCTGCCTGACACACACATACTTGTTATGTAAATGACAGCGGGGCAGGTGGGTTGTTTTAAATCTGTGACCTTTATTTTATTTTATTAAAAAAAATTTTTTTTTATTCATTTTTAGAGAGGACAGAGAGAGGGAGAGAGAGAGACAGAGAGGGAGAGAGAGGAGAGAGAGACAGAGAGAGAGAGAAGTGGGGAGGAGCTGGAAGCATCAACTCCCATATGTGCCTTGACCAGGGAAGCCCAGGGTTTTGAACCGGCGACCTCAGCATTTCCAGGTCGACGCTTTATCCACTGCGCCACCACAGGTCAGGCAATCTGTGATCTTTATATTAGAAAATTTATCAGGATGTTCAGTTTCACTTAATACTTTCAGTGCAGCCTGACCAGGCGGTGGCGCAGTGGGTAGAGTGTCAGACTGGGATGCAGAGGACCCAGGTTCCAGACCCCAAGGTCGCCAGCATGAGCACGGGCTCATCTGGTTTGAGCAAAGCTCACCAGCTTGGACCCAAGGTCGCTGGCTCGAGCAAGGGGTTACTCGGTCTGCTGAAGGCCCGCGGTCAAGGCACATATGAGAAATCAGTCAATGAACAACTAAAGTGTCGCAGTGCGCAACAAAAAACTGATTGATGTTTCTCATCTCTCTCCGTTCCTGTCTGTCTGTCCCTGTCTATCCCTCACTCTGACTCTCTCTCTGTCTCTGTAAAAAAACAAAAAACAACAAAAACATTCAGTGCATGTAAGGCCCGTCCCACCAGGTATGTAGTGAGGAGTCTTTATTTATTTATTTATTTATATTTTTTATTTTATTTTTTTTTATAGGGACAGAGAGAGAGTCAGATAGAGGGATAGATAGGGACAGACAGACAGGAATGGAGAGAGATGAGAAGCATCAATCATCAGTTTTTCATTGCGACACCGTAGTTGTTCATTGATTGCCTTCTCACGCACGCCATGACTGCGGACCTTCAGCAGACTGAGTAACCCCCCGCTTGAGCCAGTGACCTTGGGTCCACGCTAGTGAGCTTTTTGCTCAAGCCAGATGAGCCCGTGCTCAAGCTGGCAACCCCGGGGTCTCGAACCTGGGTCCTTCCGCATCCCAGTCCGACGCTCTATCCACTGCGCCACCGCCTGGTCAGGCGTGAGGAGTCTTTAGGGCTGAGTGGTCTATGCTTCTTCTGGGCTCTCACTTACACTTGTAGGAACCATTTAACTTCTTTTTTCTTCAGAGTCTTCATTTATCAACAAGACAGTAGTATTAGCCTCTGTGTCCTGGTTGCAGATCAGAGGAGTAATTAGGTGCTATCTGGAAAGTGCTGTGAGTTCCTTGGGAGAGCTGCTGTGAGTAGAAACTAGGCTGGCACCGTTGTCACTGGCCCTCTGATGACATTCATGGTCAGATGATTTTCAGCTTGTCATTGGTCATGAAGCAAAGGACGTTTAATTTTTTCTTTCTGGACCAGGTTGTGTGGAGGGCTAGTATCTAGTTTATTGAAGTGTGCAGCTAGAGAGGATGTTTTCCTGGTTCCGAGGACCCATCGTTCATGCCCTCCTGTCTTCACTAATCCTGGCCATTCGGTTGAAGAGGAGAAAATGCTGTTCTACGATGTGGACCTGGCTCACTTGGGGTGGTGGTGTACAAGTGGAGTTCAGAGAAATAGAACCAATAAGATAACATGTGTATAAGCTTAGGCAGTTAAGGAGGCTGACAAGCCTAAAATCAGCTTAGTAGGCCAACAGGTGTCTGGGGACCTAGGGGCCAGTGTAATTTAAATCAAAGGATGTCTGCTGCAGACCCCAGTGTTGCCTCAGGGAGATCCGTCTTTTGTTCTTTTCAGGCCTTCAGCTGATTGGATGAGAAGCACCACAGTAGGGAAAGCAATCTGCTTTACTCAAAGTCCATCATTTTAAATGTTAATCTCCTCCCAGAACAGTGTTGGACCTTATCTCTGGGCACTATAGCTCAGCCAAGCAGACAGGTAAGTTAGCCATTCGAGGTCTTTTGCAAAGGGGCAGGTTGTGTAGGTGCTTGGCCTAGGGAGGAGGCTGCCTGGAGGCTGTGTGGTTTGTGCCAGGTCAGATAGAGCCAGCCAGGCAGACCGCCTTTCTGCATCTGTACATTTTTTGTCTTGAATATAATGTTCTTTCTAAGTTGTAAAAGAGAACATATTAGCATCCTGAATTGCACTTTAATGAAGTTTATTCTTTGTTGGTTGGGATTTTACTGAGAGCTACAAAGGAACAACTCACCTGGGGTTTTGGAGAAGGGCTGTGGAGGGCTGAGTTTTTCTTTGAACTTTGAAGGTCAGAGCTCATGAGAACTAAAAAAAAGATGTAAGAACATAAACAGTTACCCTTGGTAGGGTGACTTATAAATCACTGCCTCTCAGGATGAGTGAGATTCTTGTGGGGAAAGCTCTGTGTAGCCTCCTGCCCACCTGGGCAGAGTTCCCGGTGAAGACCACGTGTGACTTCCATAGGGAGCAATGTACAGCGGTAGTGTGATTTCTGTCCTCGGTGTTACTGAATCTACCATGTCCTAGGGCAGTAACAAGGAGGGCACTGTTCTCGTTTTATTTTTTCCTTTGCTCCCCCTCCCCATTTCCTTGTAATTTTCCCTTCTCTGAGGACTGCTGGGTGCAGAGCCCATGGTCTCACGTCTGCCTATGTGGGGGGTGCGTGGCCTCAGTGGAACACTACGTACTTTGACCTTGTATTTATGTAGGAAAACTCTTTATCATGAGGAAATGGGAATTATGTTCTGAACTTTTAATTAAAATGAGCCTTTGATAGCTGGTGAGTCATGAAACTTCATTAAAATGAATGATCTCTGACGTGCTGGGATATTTTTACTGACAAGATGCTACCAAAGTTCAAACATTTAAAGTAAGCCACAGATTATTCATACAGTTTTATAACAGGGAAAAGGAGCATAAGCTGGTCCTGGCTGGGTTTCGTATCCCTTACTGCCTCCCCTTCATACTTTTCCAGCAGAGATGAGAGTTTGCTTTGATGTGAATAATTATTGAAAGGGAGGAAGGGGCCTGTTGGAAATGGACTTACACTAAGTTATGTAAGAATGTTCTGAGTGTTACAATGACCTGTATTGTTCACTGTGTTGGTGTATTACTGTTTTCCTGGTATTTGAAGTGCAGAGAGGGGCTGCGTCCCACACACCGGAGGGTGTCATTCCATACATGTCACTGTTGACACCCAGGTTTCCATGCCTTAAACACATATGTAGTTTAAGGACAGGTGTTCTGAAAGAGAATTTTATATAGGGCTATTAATATAAAGTTTAGAAATAAGACGTTTAATAATCTGTAATTGTGAAGAGGAACCCACAGATTTACTTAATGAAGGCATGATTTTTAGATTGGGTTTTTAAAATATTTGGATGCCTATTAAAGAAACACTTTAGTCACAAGAGGTTCAAAAATTGCAGTGTTTATGAAAAAAGAAAAACCACTCGTTCCAGATCTGCTTCCCGATACCATTTCGAAATATATATGCACAGTCTACTCAGAGTCCTGAACGCAGAGCACTAAATATTGTTTTGATGTCAGCTGCGTTCCTTGTGTTCTCCACGGTGGCTGTGAGGTGCCGTTTCCCTGCATACATCACAGCATTGTTTGCATTTTGTCAGAGGAACTTTGCAGCGGCAGATGGAGGGCCCAGAAGCAGCTTGCGGAGGGTCTGCGAGGACATCTATCCTCGGTTTCTGGCACAGATGTAATTGTTTGGTTCAACTGGAAAGCCATACATTAACTTCTGCCTCAAGTTGTGCTGATTTCTCCACAGATACCAGCTTCACACAGCCTCGTTTTTCCCTGTGATTGAGCCTGGGAGACAGAAATTGCCCTTGAGTTGTCATAGGTTTTGTTAAACGGAGGCCCATGGAACTGGCTGGGAGCCATCTTCCTGCCCCAGTGCTCCTCATCTATTGGCCATGTCATGAATACAGAGGATGTGTGGCCAGAGTTTTGCCCTCAAGTTTCCTTTTTGAGAAAGCAAGAATTAAGAAGAGAAAACAGCCTGACCAGGTGGTGGTGCAGTGGATAGAGCATCGGACTGGGATATGGAGGACCCAGGTTCGAGATCCTGAGGTGGCCAGCTTGAGCGTGGGCTCATCTGGTTTGAGCAAGGCTTACCAGCTTGAGCCCAAGGTCGCTGGCTTGAGCAAGGGGTCACTCACTCTGCTGTAGCCCCCCCAGTCAAGGCATATATGAGAAATCAATCAATGAACAACTAAAGAACCGCAATGAAGAATTGATGATTCTCATCTCTCCCTTCCTTTTTGTCTGTCCCTATCTGTCCCTCTCTCTGACTCTCTTTGTCTCTGCCACACACACACAAAAAAAAGAAAACAGCAGGAAGGTTTGGGCAAGCAGGTACCCTTCTTTATGTGTCTGAAGAGTTGCTTGCTCCATCACCTGTTGCACCTGCCCTGCCACATCTCACCTCTGGCCTTGGAGGCCCCTGGGCCAGCTTCTGGGTGGACCCAGGCAGCAAGGTGATATCCATCCTCAATGCTCAGCCAGACTGTCTGTTCCAGGTCTGAATCCCGGCTCTTTAGGTATAGCTCATTTGTCTGATTTTTCCTCTGCTAAGTGTTAGGTCCTTAGGGACTTTATTGCTCTCTGCTCCTGTTCCTTAGGCTGGAGTTTTAACGTTCTTGACGGCAGGTATCCCTCACACCCTTAATGCTCAGAATGTCTTGTAAGTAGTCTTCAGCAGGTATTGGTGAAGCGAACACGAACCAATCAGGTACTACTTCATCTATGTCTTCTTCAACCTTTACATGTGCTTAAAATTTGCCATAGACACAGAAAGATTTATAAAACCACAGAGTGAGGTGAATGCCCAGAAAGCAACTGCCATCAGGGCCAGAGGGTGCTGCCAGCCCTGCGTCAGAAACCATCAGAAACTAGTGGCTATCTTCCTTGCTGACGTAGGTGTACACTGAATGCACGGACCACAGTTCATTCATTCTACAGTTGTGAAATGTTTAGGGTTTCCAATTTGCATATATCCTGAACAGTGCTGCTGTAAACATTTCCATGAATGTCTAGATTTGCATATATACAAATTGCGGCAGTGGCGGGGGTGGGTGGGGTAGATGCCCATGGGTAGAATAGCAAGTCAGGAGGGTAAGCAGATGTTCAGTTCTAGAAGATATTGCAGATGGCTTTTCAAGACATTTCTGATGCATATTGAGCCCACATTGTCTCTGGAAGAGCACCTGTGAGCTGAGCCATGTGCACACCTTGCTTCACTGGGCTTCACAGACCACAAGGTTTTTAACCTGAAGGCAAGACCCTCCACCAGCAAAAAGGCGAGGACTTGTTTTGCCATGATGTTTGCTGTGCTGTGTGACTGGGACCCACACCCACAATGTCTCTTAGGTTGCCTGGACTGGGTCTCTTCTTCACGGGACACTGTTTTTCCATCAATGGATAACTGAAAGAATTTTCTCAAAAATGAATGAGGTGAGCCTGTCACTCCAAGGAAAACAACGTGATATTACTTGTTACCAGTGATAAAATTTGGGCTTTTGACTGACAATTGCAATTCTGAAAAATTTATATATTCCACTGTGAACTTGACAGCTTCCCAGTCCTGGAAGCCCTTTCTGATGAGACCGGCGGAGATGTGAGTAAGTGTGGGTGTTTGATGAGTGAAATGCATTGACGTTTGGAAGATTGGTGGAGGTCGATGAGCTGGGCTGTTGTTCTGGGTGACCATGCAGTTGTGGTGTCATGGAATGATGTGTGTCAAAGAGCTATAGGAAGCACAGGTGGAAAGCAGTAGATTTCTGTGTAACAGTACGAAAAGGGTCTTGAGGTGTTTTAGATTCTAATTGCAAATAACATTTGAGAAACTACTGCTTGTTGAATTTTGGTGTAGTATCAAAATATACCGCCAATTATTTGGAAAGGCTATGTGTAGATTCGTCGCTACATATTCATGCGAGGTTGGATTTTCCTCATGTGCGTCAGAAGAACAAGGCAGCTGACTGGGAACAGAAGCAAGCAGGGAATGTCGTGACATCACAGCCAGACAGCAAAGCCACTCACAGAAATGAATTCCATTGCTGTCTTCTCACTAAAGTTTTTTTGTTTTGGGAAGATAGTTTCTTTGTGTTTTTTTTTTGTGTGTTTTTTTTTAATCAAAATGTGTCATTTATGTTAACCTAGATTAGGTTTGTAATTGTTAATTTTTTTGTAATTGTTAATTTTAAATGAATTAATAAAAATGAAAAAGTCCTCAGTTTTAACTTGGAATGAGGTAAATATTGGTAGTTATTATTGGCAGACTCTTTGAGATCCTCCATAGTTTTTAAAAGAATAAAGGGGTTCTGAGTCTGACTGTGGAAAGCTGATGGTTTATAGATAAGAACGTGAGATTAGTGACCTTTTCAGAGGTGACCCCAGCTTCTTGCTTGACCCCAGTGTTTCCTACCACCCAGGTGGCACCTTTCTGGGCTAAAGTTCTCACAGTGTGAGTTTTGCATGAAGTGCTTGCATTTGGGCAGAGCCACACCCCTCAGCTGTGTGACCCAATGCAGGAGCCACTACTCTGGCCTGTCCCTCTTCTCCCTAAATCACAACAGTGTTCTGGCCTCTGTGTGCAGGAGCTTGTCTGAGGGCTTTGGCACTCAGCACAGAGAATTAGCTGTTATGGAAAACTGAATGTTTTAATTAAAAATATCCATCACGCGGTGGCTCTTCTCTTCCTGTGTTTCTCCAGTGTGGAGAATCATGAAATGTTAATGAACATGGGTTGCACTTGGTTCCGTGGTAAACTGCCAGTTAGTGAGTGGGATTTCTAACCCCCAAAGTGCTTAGAGATAACCCTGCAACATCTGTTCTTGTGACAGCCGCCCCATCTTCATTTTTGCTTATGTGCATTTCAGAAGTTAGAGAACCTTCAGGAAGAGTCCACTTCAGCTCTGAGAGTCAGAAAAGAGAGAGAACACCGATGGTGCGTGAACTCACTATAGCCCTGTCTAGTTACCATTTTTTACTCTGATTCACTGGTGGGTTGGTAGTTCTCAGGGGTGAGAGGCATCCAGGTTTGGCATAGACACATTCAGTTCTATACCTTAATCTAGTGATTGTCAATCCATGTGCCTCAGGAATTTTTAAAACATGCAATACCTGACTGTTCGTCAGGGCCACTGACCTCTTTTCCTTTAGATTGTCAAATTAAAAAAATGACGGCAGCCAACACAACAATAGCTGTCTGATGTGATGCCTCGTCTTGAACCATAAATAGGAGGCTATATGATAGCACTATATCTTATTGGTCATGTTGCTCAATAAGGTTGCATCTGATCGTTAATTCTTGGTACCAGAAATACTTTTTTTTTTTTTTTTGTATTTTTCTGAAGCTAGAAACGGGGAAAGACAGTCAGACAGACTCCCGCATGCGCCCGACTGGGATCCACCCGGCACGCCCACCAGGGGGTGATGCTCTGCCCCTCCGAGGCGTTGCTCTGTTGCGACCAGAGCCACTCTAGCGCCTGGGGCAGAGGCCAAGGAGCCGTCCCCAGCGCCCGGGCCATCTTTGCTCCAGTGGAGCCTCTGCTGCGGGAGGGGAAGAGAGAGACAGAGAGGAAGGAGAGGGGGAGGGGTGGAGAAGCAGATGGGCGCTTCTCCTGTGTGCCCTGGCCGGGAATCAAACCTGGGACTTCTGCACGCCAGGCCGACGCTCTACCACTGAGCCAACCGGCCAGGGCCCAGAAATCCTTATATACAAGTATAGGCCTCTGATTTTTTTAAAAATCATTGTGGAGCAAAAAGGATAATTACAGTGGTACCTTGAGATATGAGCAGACCAACATATGAATTTTTTAAGATATGAGCTGAGACTCGGTCTGTATTTTTGTTCGAGATCCGAGCGAAATTCCGAGATACGAGTCATGATTCGGGAAGCTGCCGCTAGTTGGCGCGTTGGCGCATGGGTCCAGTATCGGCAGCACAACACTAGCATCTCATTCTTTCTCACATGTTACCCGCAGAATCAAGTAGAACCTTGTGCGCTGTATTCATTCTTGCATCATTTTTGCATTTTTTACTAACATTTTTTGTGTGCTATCATGGGGCCGAAGAAAGTGAGTGTAAAGGACAGTGGTGAGAAGAAGAGAATGATGTCAATAGAATAAATAAAGCAAGAAATAATAGAAAAACATGAGCGTGGTGTATGAGTGATTGAACTGGCAAGGCTGTACGACCATAATACATCTACAATTTGTACCATCCTTTTTTTTTAAAATTAATTTATTTATTTATTCATTTTAGAGAGGAGAGGGAGAGACAGAGAGAGAGAAAGGGGGAGGAGCTGGAAGCATCAACTCCCAGATGTGCCTTGACCGGGCAAGCCCAGGGTTTCGAACTGGCGACTTCAGCATTTCCAGGTCGACACTTTATCCACTGCGCCACCACAGGTCAGGCTGTACCATCCTTAAACAAAAGGATGCCATCAAAAGTGCAAATCCAACAAAAGGAACTACAATTCTGTCCCAATTAAGGACAAATATCCATGAAAAAATGGAGAAGCTTCTGCTGGTGTGGGTGAAAGAGAAAGAGCTGGCAGGAGATACAGTGACGGAGACTGTATATGCGAAAAGGCATGTATTATTTACAGCAACTTGAAGAAGAAAGAACCATCAACCTCAAAAGAGGCAGCAGAAGATACGCTTAGCAGGGGTAGTCAACCTTTTTATACCTACTGCCCACTTTTGTATCTCTGTTAGTAGTAAAATTTTCTAACCACCCACCGGTTCCACAATAATGATGATTTATAAAGTAAGGAAGTAACTTTACTTTATAAAATTTATAAAGCAGAGTTATAGCAAGTTAAAACATATAATAATAATTACTTACCAAGTACTTTATGTCAGATTTTTGCTAAGTTTTGCAGAATAAATCTTTATAAAACAACTTACTCTAGTTAAATCTGTCTTTATTTATACTTTGGTTGCTCCACTACTGCCCACCATGAAAGCTGGAACGCCCACTAGTGGGCAGTGGGACCAGGTTGACTACCACTGGTTTAAGGCAAGTCACTGCTGGTTTGAAAATCTCAAGAAGAGATCTAGCATTCACTTGGTGGTGAGGCATAGTAAAGCTGCGAGTGCTGACGTTAATGCAGCTGAGGAGTACATCGCATGTTTTGCAGTGCTCATTGCAAAGGAAGGCTACATCCCCCAACAAGTGTTCAACTGTGATGAAACAGGATTGTTTTGGAAAAAAGTGCCCTGGAGGACTTTCATCACTGCAGAGGAGAAGAAGCTGCCAGGCCATAAACCCATGAAGGACCGTCTGACCGTTGCATTGTGTGCAAATGCTAGCGGTGACTGTAAAGTAAAGCCACTGCTAATATATCATTCCGAAAATCCTCGAGTCTTGAATACTCACAAGATTCTTAAAGAAAAATTGCAGGTTATGTGGTGCGCCAATGCTAGGGCATGGGTTACGCGCCAGTTTTTTATTGAATGAGTAAATCTCGTCTTTGGTTCCGCAGTGAAGAAATATCTTCAAGAAAAATCTTCAAGAAAATAAACTCCTGATGACAGCATTACTAATCCTTGAAAATGTTCCAGCCCACCACCTGGTCTTGAAGATGATGTTCTCGCCTGACCTGTGGTGACACAGTGGATAAAGCATCGACCTGGAATGCTGAGGTCACTGGTTTAAAACCCTGGGCTTGCCTGGTCAAGGCACATATGGGAGTTGTTGCTTCCTGCTCCTCCCCCCTTTCTCTCTCTCTCTCTCTCTCACACACACACACACACACATTCTCTTCCCTCTATAAAGAAATAAATAAAAATAATTAAAAAAAAGACATTCTTAATGAGTTCAAATTCGTGAAAGTCCTCTACCTTGCACCCAACATGACTTCAGCCTTGCAACCTATGGATCAGCAGGTCATTTCCAACTTTAAAAAGCTTTGCACAAAGCACTTGTTCCACCTGCTGCTTTGAGGTGACTGAGAGTACAAATCTTAACCCTTCGAGAGTTTTGGAAAGATCACTACATCATCGTGATATATTTATTCATTATTGACTGGGCATGGCAAGAGGTTACAAGAAGAACCTTGAACTCGGCATGGAAAAAGTTATGGCCTGATGTTGTTGCAGACAGGGACTTCAAAGGATTTGAACCAGAGACTTGAGACCAAGGTAGAAACGTTGGAGGAGATTGTGTCCCTCGGAAAGTCAGTGGGTCTGGAAGTAGATGAGGGTGATGTAAACAAGCTCGTTGAGGAACACGAGGAGGAACTTGCAACTGAGGAATTGAAGGAGCTACAGATGATGCAACATATGGAGCTTCTGCCAGAGATTAGTAGTGAGGAAGAGGTGGAATCGGAGGAAGTGACTTCTACAAGTGAAATTAAAGACATGCTGGCAATGTGGGAGAAGCTTTCAAGTTTCATTGAAAAGAAACATCCAGAGAAAGTTTGGCCCTGGCCCATTGGCTCAGTGGTAGCACGTTGGCCTGGTGTGCAGGAGTCCCGGGTTCGATCCCCGGCCAGGGCACACAGGAGAAGCACCCATCTGCTTCTCCACCCCTCCCTCTCTCCTTCCTCTCTGTCTCTTTCTTCCCCTCCCGCAGCCGGGGCTCCATTGGAGCAAAGTTGGCCCAGGCGCTGAGGATGGCTCTGTGGCCTCTGCCTCAGGCGCTAGAATGGCTCTGGTTGCAACAGAGCAACACCCCAGATGGGCAGAACATCTCCCCCTGGTGGGCGTGCCTGGTGGATCTCGGTCGGGCACATACGGGAGTCTGTCTGACTGCCTCCCTGTTACCAACTTCAGAAAAATACAAAACAAAACAAAACAAAACAAAAAACACCCAGAGAAAGTTTCAACTAGTCGTGCTTCAGCACTTTTTAATGACACTTATTTGTCACATTTCCACAACATTTTAAAAGGCAGGCAAAAGCAAACATCTTTGGATAGATTTTTATTCAAAAGTCCTGCAAGTGAAAGTGCCGAAAGTGCAGCCAAAAAGGCAAAAGCAGGTGATGATTAAGTGAAAAATACATAATGTTAAGCTTAGGTTAAGTTTAAAGTTAAGAAAGTGCATTTTTTTACAATTAAGTTTTTGTGGTTTCATTTTAAGTAAAGAAAGTGCAGTTTTAGTTTTGTTTAAAGCAAAGAAAATGCAGTTTTAGTTTACATGTAGTGTTAAGAAAGTGCAGTTTTAGTTTACGTGTCTACAGTGCCTGCATCCCTTCCTCCCTCCTCCGCCATTCACCTCCGTCTGTCTCCAAGGTAAGAATACAGTACTGAATAACACTTTTTTCTTTTATTTCATATATTTTGTTATGCATTGGTAAAGTATACATGTGTGTTTCTTAATTAAAAACATGTCTTTTCATAATTTAGGATGGTTTGGGATGTTTCACAGGGCTGGAACTGATTAAACCTATTTCAGTTATTTTAAATGGGAGAAATTTGTTTGATATACAAGTTGACTGACTTACGAGCTCGGCTACAGAACAAATTAAACTTGTATCTCAAGGTACCACTGTATTATTTTTTTGTAAATCACTCAAAATTATAAACTCACAAAAATTAGGGGTTATTTCAAAATGAATATGAAGTGATTAAAAAAAGAAGCATTTGATTTTTTTATTAAACAAGAACATCAGAAAAGCAACTGACAAGTCAAAGAAAGTTGATTATGCAAATGAGACGCAAATCCAACTTTTATTTCATTGCTGAAATGCATTATAGTATACAAAAGGCTGAAAGTACTGGAGTATCTACACGTTCCCTGATCCCCTAGTTTTTGTGAGCAGTGTGTTTATTTTTGTCAGATGGAAAAAAATATGTTTTTTGTGTGCTGCAGAATTTCAGTAATTAGTTTACGTGCATCATGAGAAGAAAAAGGTTTGAAATTGCTGCCTTAATCTTCTCTTTGAGATCGTATCACTTTTTTTTCCCAAAATTATTTTATTGGTATAGGCAAAAGGGTTTGATGTCATGACACTTTGTTTTGTTTACATGTGTTTAGTACAATAAGGTAGAGGTGTACCTGGTCTTTCTGCCTTTGAAGTTACAGTAGCCTGCAAGTTACTCAGGTGATGGAGAGGATGCTAGAACTGTCAGACTTTTAAAAGCTCTTTCTCTCCCTTCCTCTCTCTCTAAAATCAATCAGTTTTTAAAAAAAGTTTCTGGACACTGCTGTCCTCCGGGGCCATTGGTGTGGGGCAGGTCTCTTGTGTACAATTCAGGTCATTGGTATTTCCATTTCACTGTAAGGCAGCCACACTCCTGCCTGGTCCTCCCTCTCACAGCATCCTCGGTGAGGTGAGGTGGCAATCCATCATGCAGGATCAACCTGTCAGTACTTTGCAAATGTTAAAAAAATGAGTTGAGGCCTGACCTGTGGTGGTGCAGTGGATAAAGCGTCAACCTGGAAACGCTGAGGTTGCCGATTCAAAACCCTGGGCTTGCCTGGTCAAGGCACATATGGGAATTGATGCTTCCTGCTCCTCTCCCCTTCTCTCTCTCTGTCTCTCTGTCTCTCTCCTCTCTATAATGAATAAATAAAATCTTAAAAAATAATGAGTTGAAAAGAAGTTTGTTTATCTTTTTGGCTACATCTGTTTTACAAGATTCTTCTTGAATTTCCTCTCTTCCTTTAATTTCCCTAGTTTGTCAAGGCCAGCGGGCCCTGTTAGGACCACCTTTCTATTTGAGGTGTTGCCTTCACAGCTCTGGGTCCTCCTCTGGGCCAGTACATCTCAGGTACACGGCTCAGTAGGGGGCCATGCAGGGTGCTTCTCTGTGATGGGAGGGCACCCCATCACAGGCTTGTATTTTATTTAGCTCATTTCTCACATTTGTGACTTTTTAACTTTATTCTTTTTTCCCTCAATGGTGCTGTTGGTATTTAGAATATCCTGTCTGGAAAGCATTTTGGAGAAAAGTGCATGCAATTTGAACACATTGCTGTTGCTGACCTTTTATTTTTAGTTAAATGGAGTCTTGTAGAGGTTGAATTGGCAGAGGTGGAGTTTGGCAGGGACTGGCCATTTTATCACAGGTTTATCAAATATTTTCTCAGAGTGCATGTAAGTTGCTCTTAGAAGCGGATGAATACTCTGACGTTTTAGCAACTCTGGTTGGGGGTCCAGAGGTGCCAGTTTCATGGCTCCTTTTGTGAGGCCCTGAGCAGTGCAGTAACCACAGATCAGGTTTCTGCTTGTCGTCTGTCTCCTGCTAACTCTTGTTTGGCACTGTGTTTGGGTCGATGTTACAGGGGGTTTGTAATCAGGTTAAAACATGGTTTTTTGTGCTGTTGAAACCAAGCGTGGAACTCACGCACCCGGCACAGCTGAGCAGAAACTGATAGAGCAGTTTTTTTGCAGCAGACACTGACGCTGTGCCCAGCAGTAGCAGCAATGCTGAGGCCAGGGTGGGGAGGGCTGATGTGGGGGGTGGCACCCCACAGGGGCCTGAGGTGAGCACAGAGGGGCTCCAGGGTCAGGGAAAACACTGGCACTGACATCCAGAGGAGGTAGAGCAGATGTTTTCTGCATCCATGTGGCTGGGGGTGGGGCTGGGTACTGCTGCCTGCACAGTGTCTACGTGGGGCAGCCCTCGTGCAGCTGCTGAGTACAGTGGTTCAGAAAGGTTGCAGAACTTGTCCCGAAGCACTTTTAGTCTCTGTGAACTAGTTTCAAGTGATATGTTCTGCTTGGATTCTGGGCTTGGTTTCTTCAGGCTTCACTCTCATGACCTTTTATACCACGAGGAGGGGTGAAAGGGCATGTAAGTACCAGCACAGCTCACGTTCTTGTTTGTTTTTGAATCATGTGAAATTAAGTGGCACGTCTCCTGCTCTTCCCCCAGATCCTCCTATGGACATCCCCCGTACCCAGGACTGCTCACCCAAGAAAAGCACATCACTCACAGCGTCATCTTGCCATCAGCCATACTCACAATCTCCAGCAGTCCAGGATGTCTTCTCTATCAACGTCTTCTGTGGCTGGTTCTAAAAGCCAACATCCTACTCATTACATTTGTTTATATGTTTTTAGTCTCTTCTAAATTTATTTTTATTATTATTTTTTTTATTTTTTTTATTTTTTTTCATTTTTCTGAAGCTGGAAACGGAGAGACAGTCAGACAGACTCCCGCATGCGCCCGACTGGGATCCACCCGGCACGCCCACCATGGGGCGACGCTCTGCCCACCAGGGGGCGATGCTCTGCCCATCCTGGGTGTCGCCATGTTGCAACCAGAGCCACTCTAGCACCTGAGGCAGAGGCCACAGAGCCATCCCCAGCGCCTGGGCCATCTTTGCTCCAATGGAGCCTCGGCTGCAGGAGGGGAAGAGAGAGACAGAGAGGAAAGCACGGCGGAGGGGTGGAGAAGCAAATGGGCGCTTCTCCTGTGTGCCCTGGCCAGGAATCGAACCTGGGTCCTCCGCACGCTAGGCCAACGCTCTACCGCTGAGCCAACCGGCCAGGGCCTTTTCTAAATTTAGAACTTTTTTTTTAACCAACATTAATGTTTTGCAGAAGGGTCCAGGCTTGTTGTGTTGGAGAATGCCCCAAATTTAGGTTTTGCTGATTGTGTTTTCATGGTGTCATTTAATTTGTATCTTTGTCCCCTGCATGTCTTGCAAACTAGATGTTTAGTCTAGAGGGGCGAGGATGTTTGGATTGGAAGTCTGATTGTCTCCTTCCAGCTGAGCCATCTGGGTCTCAGCACTCTCCTTGGGACTAGCTTTCTCTGAGGTCCGTGTCTGGTTATGCATGGAGGTACTATCCCTTGACATTAAATTTAAGCAAATTTGAAAATCATTGTCAAAGATGTAAGGCCACATGTGGGTGGAAATTTTAAGGGGGAAATAACATATATTAGTACATGTGTGTATTTATAAAAAGTGTCAAAGAACAATTTAAATTTTCCAGTATATAACCATCAACACAGTTCTCCAGACCCAGGGACCTACACACACCATTCTGTAGACAAGTGACCCTGCCTCCCGGGAACTGGCCATGGTTCTGCCCTGTGCTTTCTGTTGGTCTGAGAACTCTGTGCAGACTCAGGTCCAATGATTGCTCCTTGCTAAGTAATCCTCCCCAGTTCTCTCAGGTCGACGAGTTCTGAGCCTTTCTTTTGAGGATTTCTGGGAGAATCTCTTACCTGTCTTCCCTTCCCTGGACTTACACATTGAGAAGTA
This sequence comes from Saccopteryx leptura, assembly GCF_036850995.1. Classification (NCBI taxonomy): domain Eukaryota; kingdom Metazoa; phylum Chordata; class Mammalia; order Chiroptera; family Emballonuridae; genus Saccopteryx; species Saccopteryx leptura. Next base: position 124,887,065 of record NC_089506.1, read on the forward strand.
CCCCTTAAACTCATGACTACATCTGATGCCAGAGGCATTTGGTGAAGACATTTGAAATGAATATTCAGAATCTCTACCAGTTGTGCCTTCTTTTTATGCTTACATTTAACATGCATTCGCATTTCTGTAGAACCCTTCAACAGGAACCAAGTGGGTGCAGATGACCCTGGCTGCTCAGTGCCAAGCTTCATTGACATGGCATTCATTTCAGCCAGCCTCTGTACTCAGTGTCGAGGTCAGTGTCCGTCTCTACTTTTCTCTCCGCACAGGACTTGAGAAGAATACGGACGTCCTTTTTGGTCTTTGTGGAGCCCTCCCCCGAGTTACTGCTGAAGTAGTGAGGGGAGGTCCTTCATCGTCATCTGCCTAATGAATGAGCCGGACACTCCTTTCCCATGCTTGTCCAGGACCTTCTTCATACCAGCAAGGGCCCCAGTGCTAGGGCTTCAGAGATGACAAGGTTCATGTGGTGGCCACACTGCAGTCCACGAGGGGCCAACCAAGAGTAAACACTCACTGGGCCTGGACCTGCAGTCAGGGAGGCCTGCTTGGTTGACCGTGGGGACAGAGGGTGGCCCCCCTGATGGGGCCTGCCTTCTATAGTGCAGAGTTCTTGCCTTGATTCATGCTGGAAATGATTCCTGAAGGATGTCATTTTTGAAATTGGTTCTGTGTTTTTAAAGAAAAAAAATAACCAATCTAAATGTGTTTATGAGGCCTAGCTTGGATTTTTCTTTAAAATTACTCTATCAAGAAAGGATTTTTTTGCCACCAGCACTAAATCTAGTTTGCTTTCCTTCCTTTTCTTTTAAATAATGTTTTGTTGGAATTATTAATGATTTTTATGGCTCCTTCAGGAATGTTTGATTCTTATGCTTGGTTGTCTTGGCAGAAAAACCCATCATATTTGCAGACCCGTGTTCCTAGATGAGGTCTCGGCTTGTTCCACGGCGGCACCCGGTGTTGATGGAGTGCAGCCTGCCTCATCGGGGTGTGCTGTGTGCCTCTGCAGCCGTTTCTGAGAGCAGAGCAGATAGGGAGCATTAAAAGAAAAATATTTTTGGCAGTTGGAGTTGCAAGAATGTCAGGAAGAAATGTGTGCAGTGCTGGGCAGGCTGCGGAAGTGCCTCTGTTGAGGCTGAATGGCCCCACTGCAGAGGCATGGGACCGCTGTGGCGCTGTGCTGCCCTGCGTCTTGTGCTGGATGGCAGACCACAGTGTCCTTGGCTACAATCCCCAGAGGGTATTGGTGTGCTGTCACCTCTGTCTGCAGGACTGTGGAGTAAATCAGACTGCTGCTATTTGTTTTCATGTTTGTAATGCTCTCCACTTTTGGCTGTGTCCTGGGGCAGCTTCTCCTTTAGAATTCCATTGAATAATTGGATCATGGTGGGAGTGCTGACACTGTTTTGTTAAGATGAGGCTTGCTGAACCTCGTTCTTTGGTTGGTGGCAGAGAGGGCCATAGGCAGCCTGCCTGTTCCCCAGCAGCCTGTCCGTCCCTGCTCCATGTGCTCCAGGGCCTGCTGCTGGCTTTCTTTGACTGTCCTTGGCCCTCCTGCTGTGACCCTCTGAACTGCTTCACCCCCAGACCTGTGGCCCAGAAAGGAAGGAGTTGCCAGCACCAGTTTTAGATCCAAATAACCATGAGGTACCTTCAGACTGAGTTTCTTCAGGGCCTAGGAAATTTCCAGATAGTGACAGTTAGTGATAGTTACACTGTGAGCTTCCATCATCTCTTTCCTCTCTTATACATGGCCAGCCAGTCCACGTGAAACTGGAGCTAAATGTCCACTTGTGGCACCACAGCGCCTTGAACCTCTTTGTGTCTTCAGTCCCCTGCTGTGATAATGCTGGGTTGGTGATTATTATGGATGGCCATGGTGTGACATCTCATGATGATTTTTGTCTTCTGAATGTTTTCTTCCCTGAAGAACCTTAGCAATTCTTGGTTCCAGATGTCAGGATCCCTGCCAGCGAGGTTAAACAAGAGGAGGCCCCAGAGCCAGACCCTGAGGTGACAGAGACCCCAAGGGGCTTCTGTAGCTGCTAAAACAGCGGGGACTTTGGGAGGAGGCTTGGAGGCCCTGCTCTTCCCAGTGCCAGCTGCTGTTGTCTTTCACCCCTGTGGAGCTGCTGCTTATCTGGATTCAGAGCCTGATCTCTGGGCGGTGCATCTGCCTCGAGGAGCACAGGCCCCATGGTGGCCCCTTGGCTTCAAGAGTATACAGTCACAATTGCTTGTTTCCTACTTTGGGAAGTAGGTCCAGGTGTCAGGGGTGATCAAGAAGTACAGGAGATATTGAATCGTGTGGGAACCACAGATAGCAGGTGTCCACTGCAGGTTCCCGTGGGATGTGTTCATGGGGTGGCTCACTGCAGCATTTCAGCTGAGTGGGACCTTGGATCGGCCTCTTTCCTCTGCCCACTGCGCAGCGCAGCCATCCCCATGCGCTTTGACATGGGGGGACCTTCCTTTTCCTACTGCTCCTGCCTTCCCCTCTTGCCATGTCTCTGCAGGCCTGTTATTTCGCTCAGCTTCCTGGATTGTTTCCCTGCCTCATCTTCTGTTCCACGTGAGGGTCAGTCATTGTCATTGGCTCGTCTCCTTGAAAGCAGCTGCTCAGCCATGCTGGAGCCTTGACGGTCTATACAGCATCCACTTTACCTTCCACCTGGCACTGTGGGCCTTGTCCAACCTAGAGGCTGGAGGGTAGAGGGGGAAAATAGCCCCCTCAGTGTCCTTGGACATCCACGTTTGCAGTGCCTATGACCAAGGCGGTCAGCCAGCTCAGTGCATTCCCTCAGCTGGCCGAGGAGCTCTGTGCAGTTCAGTCTACCTGGGGACTGTTCTTATGAAGTCTGAGCCACAGGTAACATATTGCTGGATAATGAAGAGTGGAAGAAGAATTAGTCCTGAGTGAGTGCTCAGTCCCATGGTGGTGCTGCTAACACAGTTTTCATTGGGAGTTGTGAAGCAGCCCAGGGTTCTTTCAGATGAAAGAAATCTCTAGCCAGCCTTGAAATCAATCCATGTGCTGACTCAGAAAGTCTCGTGTCCCTGTAGAAGCACTTGGCAGTGGGCTTTGTCTGATGTCCTGCAGGGGAAGGTGGAGGAAAGCAGATGGGGCCAGCGGCAGCACTGGCTTTGCAGGGCAAGGGCTCTTCTGTTTGGGTGGTGTGCTATCTGGAGGGGGATGATCTGTCTCAGGCCTGTATGTGGTCACCTGGGTAGCAGTGCTGTCCGGAGGGGGACAAGACGTGCTTCAGGCCTGCGTGTGGTCACTTGGGTGGTGGCACTGTCCAGAGAGGTCTGGTTGTTTCTCAGGCCCTTGTGCAGTCACCTGGGTGGTAGCGCTGTCCAGAGGGGGATGATCTTCTCTCAGGCCCATGTGCGGTCACCCGCACTTGTTTTCTCACTGCCCTGCTCACTTATTGTCATGGATACTGCTCTAAGCTTCAGCTCACTGAACAAGTTCCTTTCTTTCTCTTCAGAGTGTAGTAAAAGTTATGTATATGTACATGCACATGCATAAAAAGCTCCTGACGGTTGTGGTAACATCATCTTTATTACCCCCCCCCCCGTGCTTATAAAAATCACATGTGTTTATGGTAGAATGTTAGAAAATATGCAGAAGGGCCAGGAGCCAAGAGGAGAGAAGGAGGAAGAGGAAAACGCCCAGCCTTTCTACTCCTCAGTGGCCCACAGCATGAGGCACCCTGCACTGTCCTCCCATGTCCTCTGCATGTGTGTGTTACACATTTGGAACAATAGTTATTGATACGGTGCTGTGCCCTCTTTTCATCCAGGTTCTGTCAGGTTATATCCCACGCTGAATTGTGCCTCTTTTAACAGCTTTGTTGGGTCTAGTTAACCACCACACAGGTCACCTGTTTCCCAGTGGACTCACCAGCAGAGGTGTGCAGCCTGAAATCATGTTTCTAAAGCTAAGCACCTGCCATGCAATTACACCCTTCTGGTCAGACCCTGGGGTTTCAATAGAGTAAGATCTGCCATGTTTGCACTTTGCCGAGTTATTTAGAGAAAATCTGTGGGTGTATATATCTCAGACAGATAAGTATTCTTACATCTTTCTTTATCCTTCTGAGACAAGAATTTCTTTTCGTTTTTAGGTTAGGGGACTGAGTAATTAATTGGATATAAACGTATATTAATATCACTCTGTAAGGTGTTATGAGAAAAGGCAGAGGAGCCATTCCGACCCCCCTCAGATCGTTCATGAGAGTAGACTGGCTTGTCTGGCACCTGTGGGGCCTCATTGTTTGCAGAACCCCTGTCAAAGTCCATGTGTGCAGGGTGGCGCCAGGGAGACCACTTACTTCTCGAGGAATCACAAAAAGATTCCCTTAGAATGCCTTTAACAGGGGATTTCTCTAGTTTCTTTTATTTATTTTTATTTATTTATTTATTTATTTTTTCTTTTTCTGAAGCTGGAAACAGGGAGAGACAGTCAGACAGACTCCCGCATGCGCCCGACCGGGATCCACCCGGCACGCCCACCAGGGGGCGACGCTCTGCCCACCAGGGGGCGATGCTCTGCCCATCCGGGGCGTTGCTCTGTTGCGACCAAAGCCACTCTAGCGCCTGGGGCAGAGGCCAAGGAGCCGTCCCCAGCGCCCGGGCCATCTTTTGCTCCAGTGGAGCCTTGGCTGCGGGAGGGGAAGAGAGAGACAGAGAGGAAGGGGGGGGGTGGAGAAGCAAATGGGCACTTCTCCTATGTGCCCTGGCCGGAAATCGAACCCGGGACTTCTGCACGCCAGGCCGACGCTCTACCACTGAGCCAACCGGCCAGGACAGATTTCTCTAGTTTCTTTAAGGCCACTGTGGTCTGTCTCTACAATAACCCTACTTTGTATGCGGTTCTTTAGTTTGCTTCTTAGAGCCCAGGGTTTCTCCAGGGCCCACGATGGTGGAAGCAGACTTGCTCCCACCTCCCAAGTGATTGGGGAGGATTGTGTACATGTAAAAGTGATGGTGGGCTGGGCTCTCTCATCCCCTTGTTGAAAAGTTACCTTAGTCTCTTCCTTTTCATCAGGCTGTTTTACAGGAGTGGGGTGGGTTTTAAAAGCAGTGAAAGACAGGATTTGGCCACAAAAAAAAAAAGAAAAGAAAAAGATGCTTAAACCTCAATGAGGCTTCTGGCTCAAGGTAATGGATGGAGCTCATACATCCTAGCCCCGCCCCCTTGCTCCCAGTTCCCACTGAAACAAACAAAGGAATATACAATTGAGGACTCTCAGGTTTCCTTGGTTGCCGCTGGTGATAAGATCTGGTTTGCATGGGGTCCTGGTTGTGGAGACTCCACTTGATGTGCTCCTTGCTGGTGCATTGCCCTTCTCTCTAGCGGTATATGGGTCAGGCTCCGGGGGTCCCGGCTCCTTTTATTCAGCAGCGCCCCCTACCCCAGTGCCCGTGCACAGTGTGTTTCTGTTTTCGCCTTTCTCTATAAATTATGCATCCATATAGCTCTGGCTCCACTCCATGTTTGCTTGATGCTCCTGACAGACAGGGACCTCGGGTGCCTTGGCATGTGCACACTCTGCTTGCTGTCCGTCTCTCCCTCATGCTCAGCTGTAAGGAGGAAGCATGCTTTTGGTGCAGGGACTGGACCTTCACTGCATGGGACGTCTCCAGCCTGCCTCATGGCTGGACTGGGCCGCTGCCAGTGCCTGAAGCCTGGAAGTCTGCACTCAGGGTTGGTTTAGCGGTGACACTTGGTCAGCTAGCTGTCTTTGAAAGATGCATGGTTTGTCAAAACTACTGCGTGGGACAGAGCTGGGAAGGGAGCCCCACGTGGTTCTGTTTTAAATTCTCTGGCGACAGGCCCAGATGTGTTTATAATTAGTGAGGTGTTCAGGTGGGGTCGTGATCCAGGTCCCCAGGCTTTACCTACGGTTCTGAAATCCAGACAGCTGGCACATGGGGTCTGCTTCCACACTGTGTTGGTGGGAAAGCTGCTATGGCAGCTGTAGTGGTGCTGAGAGGGGTTCTTCACTCCACAGATAGAGGAGTCCGCACTTTCCCTGTGGTGGCTGTGATGTCTCCAGTCTAGGGGCTGTGCCAGACCTCCCACTTTGTACCCAAGTGTAGACTGTGCCGTGCTATCTGCTCAGAAACCTGGAAAGTTCTGCATTTCCAGACACATCTGGCACCACAGGATGGTATGAGCATAGCACCCAGGCTGATGCAGTGTCCAGCCCCACTGCCCGACTGCCCCAGCCTCTGCACTTCATGTCCACGGTCATGGTGAGACTTCAGGGTGGGCCGAGTCATAAGGCAGCGTACTCTAGGCCTTTAGGGGTGGACAGGCAGTCCTGGGCTCAGAACTTTAGACTCAGGGACATCCATCCTCAGTATCTCAGAGCTCTTCTGCCCCACCCCCTTCTTTTAAGGGTAAGAAAGTTGTTTAGGAGAGACTACGATTAACTGACAAGGCTGAGGTTGCACATGTTCAGTGATCACTTCATGTTTTATGGTTTCTTTTTTTTTTTTTTTGTATTTTTTTCTGAAGTTGGAAACGGGGAGGCAGTCAGATAGACTCCCGCATGCGCCCGACCGGGATCCACCCAGCACGCCCACCAGGGGGTGATGCTCTGCCCATCTGGGGCGTTGCTCTGTTGTGACCAGAGCCATCCTAGCGCCTGAGGCGGAGGCCATGAAGCCATCCTCAGCATCCAGGCCAACTTTGCTCCAATGGAGCCCTGGCTGCGGGAGGGGAAGAGAGAGACAGAGAGGAAGGAGAGGGGGAGGGGTGGAGAAGCAGATGGGAGCTGTTTCTGTGTGCCCTGGCCGGGAATGGTACCCAGGACTCCTGCATGCCAGGCCGATGCTCTACCACTGAGCCAACCGGCCAGGGCCTTTATGGTTTCTTAAAATGATACTCTTTGCAAATTCAAAATTAATCTTTGGGGATATAACTGTCATCTTCCTTTATATTGTATTGGAGAAGAAATGTGTTAAGGTCCAAAGTGGTTAGTTTAGGTATCAGTATGCAGATTTTGGCACACTAAATTGATAGCCCTTACATTTTCTTAATGTTATAACTATTATTATTAAAAAACATTAATCTAGAACTTTTGGAATGAGGTTACCATAGAAATGAAAATAAAATACCAAGAAGACATTTTAGGGTATAGCTAAGAATTTATAACTCACCACGCTTGAAATCAGGCAGACTTAAATTTGCAGGGGTGGCCCTGGCCAGTTAGTGCAGTTAAGAGTGATGATGTTGTTTCCATCCCCATCAGGGCACACATGGGGTGGGATGCAACCAGTGACTGAGTAGAACAACAAATGAATGCTTCCCTTACCCCTCCCCTCTCTTTCCTTTCCCCCTGCCCACTCTCTCCTTTCCTTCTCCCTTCTCTCTCCCTTCCTCTCTCTCAAAAAATTAAGCCCTGGCTGGATAGATTGGTTGGTTGGAGTGTCATCCTGGAGCGTGGAGGTTGCTGGTTTGATTTCTCAGGCACATATGGGAGCGGGTTGATGTTACTGACTCTTCTTGCCTCTCAAAAAAAAAAAAATTGCAGGCCCTGGCCGGTTGGCTCAGCGGTAGAGCGTCGGCCTGGCGTGCGGGGGACCCAGGTTTGATTCCCGGCCAGGGCACATAGGAGAAGCACCCATTTGCTTCTCCACCCCTGCCACCCCCTCCTTCCTCTGTGTCTCTCTCTTCCCCTCCCGCAGCCAAGGCTCCATTGGAGCAAAAGATGGCCCGGGCGCTGGGGATGGCTCCTTGGCCTCTGCCCCAGGCGCTAGAGTGGCTCTGGTCGCGGCAGAGTGACGCTCCGGAGGGGCAGAGCATCGCCCCTGGTGGGCGTGCCGGGTGGATCCCGGTCGGGCGCATGCGGGAGTCTGTCTGACTGTCTCTCCCCGTTTCCAGCTTCAGAAAAATACAAAAAAAAAAAAAAAAAAAATTGCAGAGGAACGGACACAGGCATATTTGATTGGCTTGAAGCTATTTACGGATATCTTTTGTCGCGTGTGGGATTATGTTGGTAGCTAGGTATAGGACAAATACATTTTTCTAGTTCATGTGTGTAAATATATTCTTGGCTTTTATTTCTTGTCTTATGAAAAGGTATAGCACAGGTGTGGGACAGGGTATGTTTGTAGGAGCAAGGATGAGTTGTGGGAAACCTTTCTTGTCTTCAACAGAGCACGGCTTCCACCTGAGGCCATGCTCTCTGAGGGCCTTGGCCATCAGCTCTCCCTTAGGGCAGCCACGGAGAATCAGCTGCTGTCTGTGCATCTGGCTCCTTCACCAGGGTGGGCAGTGGGCGGGCTGGAACGTCTTGTGGACTGAAGGGTGATTCTTGTGTTGCCACTAGCATTTCTGTCTGAGGGACTCGGGGAGCTTCAGAGCTAATAATTTTAATAATCAAATCACAAATTATTGATTTTACTAGATTTTTATTTTTTTTTTTAGTTTATTAACTGCAGGTTGTGCAGGTGTTGGGAGTGTAACTCGTCTAGCATGTCAGCCGAGGTGGAGGAGCAGGGTGGGAGCAGTGTCTGGAAGGTTGTGCAGGCCCTGCTGCCTGCGTCGTGCCCTGCCCCAGACATGTGCAGAGGAAGCAGCAGCTGCACCTGCAGCAGGCCGCAGTCAGTGACCTGGGATCAATTGGCTCCTTATGCCCTCCGTGTCTCTTCAGCAAAGGTTTAAAGTGGACCAAGAGCTCAAACCGCATGGCACAGAGCCTGTATGGAGTAAACTGTTAATAAACAGAGGCCTTATCAACCAGAAATGATCATAAATGGCCGAGTTTGAAACCTGGTGTAAAGACCTGTGGTGCGAGGAGGAGAGACGGGTGAGTCCCTCCTCAGCCCAGGCTTTGACAGCATGTTGAGCAGTTTAGGCTAGATCCGGAAGGCTTGGGATGGGTGGAAAACAGGGCAGTGGCTGTTGTGTTTAAAAGCCTCCTCTGCTCTAGTGTGGAGCCTGGACCTGGGGGCTGGACGGATCCCAGGGAAGCCATGGCAGCACAGAGGAGACTTACTGGTGTGGAGCGGGGATGGTGTTGAGAACAGACTTCGGTGGCATGTAAGTGGTGGGATAGAAAAGCTGGAGCAATGTGTCCAAGGCAGGTGCCAGGTGCAGGAGCAGGAAGAGGAGGAGTGAAGGCTGCCTTGTTTGAGATGCTGCCTCCCCCTCCCCACAGGGATTTTTATTGCTTTGATTTACTAATGCACCTAAAGATGGCACCTAAAAATAGTGATTGGCACCTAGTATGTGCTCAGTAAATGTTGAGCAAGTGAATGAATGGAAAATGAGGTCCAGATTTCTGGTGTGTGTGTCTGGTATGTGAACTGACATTTCCTAATGGAGGGATACTGGAGAGGAACAGGTGTGCAGAAGATGTTTCAGGTGATGGGCTGTAGCATGTCATGTAAACACCAGAGGAGAGAAGTATTGCAATCCAGTGATGTGGCTACAATGAATCTTTACTATGTAAAGAGTATGTGGGAATTGATCAGGAAAAATCACTGATGTGTGTACATTTGATGGTGTGAACGAACTCCACAAAAGATGGAAGATACAAACAATGCTGAGGAGGCCAACCAAAGACTCAACATGACCTTTTTCTCTTGTTTAAATAAGTAATGATTTTATTTAATGAGTGCGTAAATTTGTGCAGAGGTTTTGCACAGTAACTTGGCTGGACATTACAAGTGCCTTCACATGTTTATGCTTTTGATCAAAAACTGCTTTCTGGAAATGCATCATGAGGAAGCCTGAGGAGAACCTCTCCCACCATCTGCCATTCCACTCTGCAGCCCTGGCGAGGGGCGGTGGTGAAGGCAGGGCTGGCAGGGCACTCACTGTCACTGTGTCTGGAAAGCTGTACCCTTGAGTTTCATAGGAAATATTTGTTTTTCTTGTGTTTGCAGATGAAGACCGTCAGTGTTGCCTTAGTTTTGTGCCTGAATGTTGGTGTGGACCCCCCAGATGTGGTGAAGACCACCCCCTGCGCGCGCTTAGAATGCTGGATTGGTAAGTCCCGAAGTTACTCTGTGGGGCTCTGGGCTGACAAGGTGTGCCCCACACTGTCCTGCACTAGCAGGGGCTCATCACAGGTTCATGTCTCTCAGGAGTTCTCTGACCTTACAATTTGTGGTCGAGAAAGTGTTTTAAGAAAAATTAATACAGTCTTGGTTATTGGATTATGTAATTTTCTCCTTTACACTGGCCCTGCATCTTACACATAGTAGGAGCTATATACACTTTGAAACATTGAATGACAGACACCTGCATACAGGTGCTCCCTTCCACAGCCAGGAGTCCAGCCTCTTCCCAAGACAAGGTGCCCCCGTTCCTGGTCATCATCTCCGTGAGTGAGTGTGGTGCAGTGCTGAACTGGGATGGGACATGTGCATGACTTTCCAGAAGGAAGCATTAGGCATTAGGCCTCACCATTAGGATATTAGCTGGAGCTTTTTTTAGATGCCTTTTATAAGGAAGATGTTCACTTCTATTCTTAGTTGCTGATACTTTTTGTCAAGAGTCAATGTTTACTCCCACAGATGCTTTCTCAGCATCTATTGAGATAGTCACTTGACTTTTTTATTTTTCATTCTACTGATATGGTGAATTATATTGATTAAGTTTTGGTGTTGAGCCAACCTTGAATTCCTGGAATAAACTTCAGTTGTGTCATCTTTTCTCTGCATTGCTGGATCTGACTGCTCATATTTTGCTAAGGAACTTTGCATCTCTGTTTCTGAGGAACATTGGTCTGTAGCTTTATGACAATGTACTTGTTTGGTTTTGGTACCAAGATAATGCTGGTCTTGTTAAATGAGTTGAGCAATATCCCCACCTTTTTTGTTTTACTGAGGAGTTTGTATGGAATTGGGTATTATTTCTTCTTTAAGTCTGGTGAGATTTGCCCATGGAGCCATTTTGGTGCAGGTTTTCCTTTGTATCCATGTAGGTTACTCAGCTTTTTTTGTTGCCAGAATTGCCCCCCACCCCACCCCAGCTTTCTTCATGCTAAGCAGAAGCAGAAGTTTCCTTTATCTACTTTGAGTAACAAAAATCATACAAGATTCTAATAGAATTGAGAAAAAAGTTACTCCATTTTACTTGCCTGTCTCAGTATTTGGAGGTGTCTTAGGGTGACAGTCCTGTCTCTCAGCCTCCCCACCTGCAGCCCAGCCCCTGTCCTCACCCCAGTGGCTGTGCCATTTTCTGTGGCCGCTTGTCTTAGACGCCTTTTTGGTCTCTGCTGTCTCCTGGTGACCATGCTGCTTGAAATTGACTTTTATGGTCACCACCGACTGTTTCCACTTCATTTGTCCCTTGTCAGAGGTGAATTTAATCAACTGCTTTCTATTTTCTCCCTCTTTAACTACTCGTGTTGGGTTTTATACAGCAGGGTTTCTTCATCCTGGCATGGGCTCCTAGGACGTGTGCGCCCCTGCTTGTGCAGTGCTGGTGTCTTGAGTGCCGATGTGAGCCTTCTATACTGGGGAGGCCTGGCGGCTCTTAAGTTTTCTAGGGGTTTTTCACCTGCCTCTTGCCCCATCCAAAAAAGAAAAGCAAAGAAACCAAAAGAATCCTCCCTCACATAAATCTCTGATTTATGAAAATGAAAAGGATTCCTTCCTTCTTGGGGAGAAAGACCCTGCAAATTGGTAGATTGTTTGACATTGTGTCTTGAAAGGTTTTCTGCAGTTTAGAGTTGTAACATACTCGGTGATAATTCCAGTGGGGTTTTAGGTTCAAAAGGGCCTGACCAGGTGGTGGCACAGTGGATAGAGCATTGGACTGGGATGCAGAGGACCCAGGTTTGAGAACCTGAGGTCGCCAGCTTCAACACAGGCTTAATCTGGTTTGAGCAAAGCTCACCAGCTTGAGCCCAAGGTCGCTGGCTTGAGCAAGGGGTTACTCAGTCTGCTGTAGCCCTGGTCAAAGCACATATGAGAAAGCAATCAATGAACAACTAAGGTGTCGCAACGAAAAACTGATGATTGATGCTTCTCATCTCTCTGTGTTCTGTCTGTCCCTATCTATCCTTCTCTCTGACTCCCTCTCTGTCTCTGTAAAAAAAAAAAAAGGGCTGTATGGTTTTTGCGGGTTGAAAATTTTTGATATTTTCTTTTATTAAGGAATAGGCAGTCCTTGTGGTGGTGATTTAGCAATAATGCTGTAAGAAGAAAAGAATCCTAAAGGTCTGACTCAGCAAATCTTCAGTGGTGTCTCACAGTCTAGATTTTAATTTTTATTAAAAAAAAAAAAAAAAAGGCCCTGGCCGGTTGGCTCAGTGGTAGAGCGTTAGCCTGGCGTGCAAGGGGTCCCGGGTTTGATTCCCAGCCAGGGCACACAGGAGAAGCGCCCATCTGCTTCTCCACCCCTCCCCCCTCTCCTTCCTCTCTGTCTCTCTCTTCCCCTCCTGCAGCCGAGGCTCCATTGGAGCAAAGATGGCCCGGGCGCTGGGGATGGCTCCTTGGCCTCTGCCCCAGGTGCTAGAGTGGCTCTGGTCGCAACAGAGCGACACCCCGGAGGGGCAGAGCATCGCCCCCCTGGTGGGCAGAGCATCGCCCCTGGTGTGCGTGCTGGGTGGATCCCGGTCGGGCGCATGCGGGAGTCTGTCTGACTGTCTCTCCCCGTTTCCAGCTTCGGAAAAATACAAAAAAAAAAAAAAAAAAAGCCTGACCAGGTGATGGCGCAGTGCATAGAGTGTCGAACTGGGATGTGAAGGACTCAGGTTCGAAACCCCGAGGTTGCCGGCTTGAGCGCGGGCTCATCTGGTTTGAACAAGGCTCACCAGCTTGAGCCCAAGGTCTCTGGCTTGAGCAAGGGGTCACTCGGTCTGCTGTAGCCCCTCGGTCAAGGCATATATGAGAAATCATTCAATGTGCAACTAAGGAGCTGCAATGAAGAATTGATGTTTCTCATCTCTCTCCATTCCTGTCTGTCTGTCCCTATCTGTCCCTCTCTCTGACTCTCTCTGCCACAAAAAAATACATAAATAAAAAATAAATACCCCAAAGTCACAAGTGCAGTCCGCAGCAGGATTTCCCACCTCACTGGAGAGGAAGCCACAGCAGTGATGGTGCCGCACCTGTAGAGCCTCAGGTGTGCTTTCTGCACAGGACAGTCTCTCCCAGAGCAGCTCGCTCACCAGCCATGGCGCTCCGCTCTGTGAGCACTGGCGGCAGGCAGGCTTGCCACTTGTCCCCATCATGTCCCTATGGCACAAGGACCTGGCATCACCTGAACATTGCCCTTAACTTAATCTCATTCAGCCTGGGACAGGTCCTCAGCCTTTCGTTAACCTTTTTGACCTTGACACTCAGGAATATCTCAAGTTTTCCTTGATATTTCCCCAGCTTTACTTTCAGTTCTGCCCCCTGGGCAGGAATGTCAGCGAGGAGGTCTGTGCCCTCCCAAGGCGTCCTGTCAGGTGGCACATGGCTGATCTACCCATGTCTGCTGTGCAGCTGCCTCATCACGAGGTTGGGCCCGTGTGTGCTGGAGCTCTGGGCAAGGTCCTCCGTTCCCTCCTGTTGTTAATGAGTAGTTGGAAGCCCTGCTTTGAAGCTGCGTGAACACTGCGTTCCTCCTTGTGCATTCATTTGTTTCTGTTTGAATTCACGGTTTCCCTTTCCTTCCTGGAAGTCTGGTGTCATCATCACTTGTCATCCCCATGAGCTGATGGGCTTTGCCTGCTTCTCTCACTCATGGAGGACCCTTTCCTGCCAGCCAACTTGTGGCCAGCTTGTGCCCTCCTTGCCACGGTTCTGGGCCAGCTGTCTCTAGGAGACAGTTCCTATTGGGGGCACCCCAAGTTTAGAGACTGGGAGAGTCCCCATCTGAGCTGAGTTGTCACACTCTCCGTGGACAGAACAAGGGAACAAACGTGTGTATTTCTATGCATACACGTTTCATGTCTGTGGTCTGTACTGCCCATCTACATGCACACTCCTGCCCCCATTGTTGTTGTGAGTCGGGGGCGCAGAGAGAGAGATCAGCAGATGAAATCATCAAGGACTAGCAAAGGACCACTGCTCGCTCAGGCAAATGGCCCTGAGTTCGCGCTGTGTCCTAATTTTATTCACAAGACTTCAAAAAGCTTGTTTATTGAGAAATTGGCATAACATCAAGTATAACTTTTACTTAAAGATACATGGAGTGCACCTGCAAGATAGCTTAGTAACAACATAATATCAGAAGGCATTAATTGCTATTGCTTCTATGGATCCCATAACATTCCTCTCCTTATCTTAAGGAATAACCTTGGAAAGTACAGAAATCTTATGAGAATGTTTTACTGAGAAAAGCCCAGCAACTGCCTACAGTCACATAGACCTGTTTCAGTGACCTGCCTTCAAGTCACAAAACAATTCTCTTGGCAAAACATTCTTTTCTTGTGGCTGTGTTCCCATCCAAGGCCATGGCAATGGGTTATTTCACTACACCCCATCCAGCCCAGCACATTGTGACTCCCTTATCTGACAGGGAAGACCGTGGTGTCCTCTGTCCTTGGTGATGACTCCTACTGGTGGCCGAACTTGTTACCCCACCCTCAGCAGCCTGCTCAGACTCTGTCCTGTGCGGAGCCATCTCCCACAGGCTCTGCCTTCCTTGCTGCTCAGGCTGCAGCACCACGCACAGTTCCTCAAGGACGCACCAGCCTGCCTTCCCTGCACTGATCAGGCTCCCAGCGTCTGATCACATCCTGCCAGGCCACTGCTGCTTCCTGGTCCTGGAGCAGGTGTCAGGCTGCCCAGCCCCATTCATGGCTTTAGGAAGGTTTAAGGAAAGATCCTAGCATTTCCAGTGAGTGCTTTAGCTTTAGGCTTGGCAGCCCAGGGATGATGCTATATCAGTGACCAGGATCAAGAGCTGGCCCAGTTGGGGAAAGAATGTGCCGCAGACCAGTGTGGCTAGTAATTGTCCAGGTCCTGAGTGAGAACAGTGCCAAATGAAAAAATAAACTCAGAAAAAGGATGGGATTGGGAGGTCTCTGCAATGTCTTTAGCAGGGGTCCCCAAACTACGGCCCGCGTGCCACATGCAGCCCCCTTAGGCCATTTATCTGGCCCCCGCCGCACTTCTGGAAGGGTACCTCTTTCATTGGTGGTCAGTGAGAGGAGCATAGTTCCCATTGAAATATTGGTCAGTTTATTGATTTAAATTTACTTGTTCTTTATTTTAAATATTGTATTTGTTCCCATTTTGTTTTTTTACTTTAAAATAAGATATGTGCAGTGTGCATAGGAATTTGTTCATAGTTTTTTTTATAGTCCGGCCCTTCAACGGTCTGAGGGACAGTGAACTGGCCCCCTGTGTAAAAAGTTTGGGGACCCCTGGTCTTTAGCTTGCAAGAGCAAGAGCAAAGCCCTGGTCTGCTCAATTATATAGTGCAGAGCCATATGCAAATAAGGAAGTTTCTGATATAGTCACACATCTGAGGCATAACGGGATTCCTCATTAGATTGCACCACCCACATCATGCAACAGTCAAGGGTGTGGGGACATCTTAGTCTTAAAAGGGTGTGGGTAAGAGTTTGGTTTTAAACTAAGCCCTAGGCTATAAGGACTTTGTTAGTTTACAGCCTATCTCCTATATATCCCCCTTTTTTATTTTTTAATCTTAGTTCATGTGCTGAGATTTGCACTCGTCTGATTTCCCAGATTCCAATTCAGAGGCAGATTGGAAAAATACAGAATAAACACAAAATTAGTGTAGCCAATGTTAACAGATACCAAAACAAGTGTCTTAATATTTAAAGGGATTAAAGCCTTTTAGATCATTAAGCAAATTTTTAGCCAATATAACAGGATCTATAATAGAGTCTTTGCTGTTTCGAATGTCCTTAATATGTTCTCCAAGACTTGTGGTGGTACAGTGAGTAAAGCATTGACCTGGAATGCTGAGGTCGCCAGTTCAAAACCCTAGGCTTGCCTGGTCAAGGCACATATGGGAGTTGATGCTTCCTGCTCCTTCCCCGCCCTTCTCTCTCTCACTCTCTCTCCTCTCTAAAATGAATTAAAAAAAAAATGTTCACCAAGTCCATGCTAACACATCACCATTCCACATTCCCTGCAGATGTAACCCAACCCCACTTCAGTCCCACTGAAAACTGTCACAAGGAGCAGGAGTCACACACATCCAGGAAAAGTCCGCATGGCACTGGAACTGTTGTCACATTTCCACACTCTGCAGCTAGCCTCCAAGTCCCATGACCACTGCTTCCAGCATATTAATCTTTTGTCTCAAGCTTAATGTCAATTCTGGGTTTCTGGTGATGATTCAGGTAGACTGGAAGGGCCATCTGTAGGTATGTGTGGAAATGGAGCTTTTGTTTTCTTTAACCTGGAGAGATGAAACCAGGGGGGCTTTTCTTGGAGTTTTGCAGCCATGGAGGTGGTCAGGAGAACCTTGGGATTCACTATGCTGGGTGGTAGAGGTAAATTTGTAATAGGAGTGGGTAAATCTGGCTGGCCGAGAGTAGCAACAAGGCCAATTCCAAGGACAGGAGTGAAAGGAGAGAAAGGCTCTGGATTTGAAGAGTAGGTCTTGGCCTAAAATAGGGTTGGGGCACTGAGGCAAGAGAAGAAAAAGAGTGTGTAAAGGAGACACCATGTATTAGATAAGGCAGTGGATCCGTGGCAAGTGAGGAGGAAAATAAGACCTTCAACAGCCACAACAGAGATCTTTAAGGGATGAGCAGGACCCGAATATTTGGGCAAGGCAGAGTAAGTGCCCCTGTGTCTATAAGAAATGAGATCAGCTTACCTGCTACTTGGATGGCTACCCTAGGCTCATCGATGATGATGTGAGATAAGGCCGATGGCCCTGGGCACCTTCAGTCTTCAGTGGTGAGTTCCAGCAGGCTGGGCACGGTTAGGTCAGAGGTGGCTGGGTTAGGGCTGCAAGAGACTGAACCCTCCCTTGGACTGAACCCTCCCTTGGAGGAGCGAGGGGGGCAGTCTACCTTCCAGTCCCTTTTTCCCACAGCAAGGGCATGGCCCTGGCAGGGGCCGAGGAACCAGATAGACTTTTGCCCAATGACCTTCCTTTTCACACCTGAAGCAGGGCCCTGATGGAGTCTTATGAGGCTTCTTAGAGACATTGGAGCCTTTAAGGGTGGCTGCCAAGAGCCAGCATTTTGCCTGATCTCTTTGGGCTCTGTCTGCTTTCTTCTGTTCCTCTTGGTTATTATAGACCTTAAAAGCCATACTCAGGAGATCTCGTTGAGGGGTTTGAGGGCCCTTCTCTGCCTTTTTAAGCTTTTTCTGTTTATTGGGGGCTGATTGGGAGAAGACAGAGGGACAGCAGAATTTGCAGGAGGAGGAGGTTTGGGGTGTGCTAAGAGGATTTGATAGATGGAACAGGTTTGACAGAGAAGGGGATGAGAGCATAGTAAAATAGACCTTATACAATTGCTCTTGTGGAGTGAGTCTTTCCTTCTGGCTCTTGGTGTCTCACCAAACATTCAGGAACCCACTGAGGAGCCTCAGCAGTCCTAGGAAAAACACACACATATCCTCGGCCGTGTAAGAGACAGGTCTGGCCCTTGCCAGATTCCTGTGAGCGAGTCCTTCCATCGCACTTCAGAGAAGGCTTTCCTTATTGGATTTTAGTCTTTAAGCCACTGAATGGCCCTGTACATCAGCATTTAAAAACTTTTTAAAGTAAAAAGAGCATGATAAAGAAGATTTGCTAGAGTTCCAGGATATGACTCCCTCCTTCTTATTTTTAAGTGTTTGATGGGCATGCTCTAAATCTGATTAATCTTAATACCTGAGTTGCTATTTTGCTCTCAATTCAGAAAACAAAGTACACACCTTACAAAGCACCAACTAAATTAGCAAGTCTTTAGGATCTACATTCCATTCTATTTAAATGAGTGCTCCTTACATGTTCCAATTTTAAAGCAAAAATGTAGGGATGAAAATATTTTATATTTTCAATATAAGAGCTGACATTTCCAATTTTTTGCATGCAAGAACTTAATTTAGGCCTTAAAAATCCCATTTTAGACAACATCAGACAAAAAATAAACAGAAACTAGAGTTAGACAAACTAGAGAGAAATCCGGGATTTCAGAGCACAACCAGACTAGAAAGATGCCTGCCTGATCTCAGTCAGGGCATTTTCTGATGGACATAGGAGAATGGAACTAACAAAATCTCCCTGAGAAAATCTGCTCTTGGCAGCTGCATGGGAAATTCTGCAGTCAGATCCACCAGGGGTCTCCTGCCTAAATTTCCAGGCAAAGAATAGGAAAGAAACAAAATAATAGTTCAGAGGATTATTGCTAAAACATTAAAGAAAATCAGACAATAACAGGAAAAGCTGTAACTTTAATAGCTGAGTCTCCTAACCATTCTCAAATTCCATAGTTGCGGTAACTGGCTGTTCAGATGGACCATGACAAAACTTCTCCTCTACCTCAATTTTAGCTGAGCAGCAGACTAAGTAGCCAGAGAGAACTAGGAGCAGCCGCCCTGCCATTGCTCGGGATAACTGGGTGATGTTTGGCCTGCTGGAATCAGAATTTGCTAAGGAAACACTGACATTGCCCCTACTGTTGGATGGGGCCAGGGAAGGCCCTGTTGTTTGTCTCCCTGACTCACCTGCCCTTTGGCAATATACTTAGATTTACATTTATTTACCCTATGCTTTCCTCTCCTGCAGTGTGGGCAGAGGCTAGGAGCTCTAAGAGCTGGCTGCCCTTGAGGGGGAGGCTGAGACTGATATGGGGGGGGGGGGGTAGGACAATTTTTAGCAATATGCTGTAAACTCCCGCATTGTAAATAAGATCTACTGGCAAAAGTACTTCCAGCCTCCCTTCCTTTGTTTGTCCTGCCCTTTATTAAGTATTGTCCTGGAAGCCTCCCCTGAAGCACTGCGGCAGTAGCCAGACCTTGCATGTATGAAGGCCCAATATCAGTGCATATTCTGATGTAATCTGTTATATCTTGAACCTGATCTAAAGCTTGTTGGAGTGGGGATCTCCAAAACGCTGAGCTAGAGACCCTGGAAGCAATTGGATAAAGGTAAGAAGGAGCAGAGGGCTGCAGAGACATCAAGGTTAAGTAGGCCACAGCCGCATCACCCCCACCCTTTGAGTCGTCCCCAGGCTTGGAGGCATCTAGTTCACCCCCTTCTTCCTCTCACATCCAAATTCCTCCTTTTCTAGCTCCCTCTGGCACCCCCCAGGCAACGGCTTCTCCTCAAATAAAAACATTTGTACAAAAAGAAAAAGGTCCCTGCCCTGGCCGGTTGGCTCAGCGGTAGAGCGTCGGCCTAGCGTGCGGAGGACCCGGGTTCGATTCCCGGCCAGGGCACACAGGAGAAGCGCCCACTTGCTTCTCTAGCCCTCCGCCGCGCCTTCCTCTCTGTCTCTCTCTTCCCCTCCCGCAGCCAAGGCTCCATTGGAGCAAAGATGGCCCCGGGCGCTGGGGATGGCTCTGTGGCCTCTGCCTCAGGCGCTAGAGTGGCTCTGGTCGCAACATGGCGACGCCCAGGATGGGCAGAGCATCGCCCCCTGGTGGGCAGAGCGTCGCCCCTGGTGGGCGTGCTGGGTGGATCCCGGTCAGGCGCATGCGGGAGTCTGTCTGACTGTCTCTCCCTGTTTCCAGCTTCAGAAAAAAAAAATAAAAAAAAAGGTCCCTTACTTTTGACCCTAATTTTCTCATAATTTATTACTCCTGATTATACTTTTCCTGAAAACTTTCTCTACTCACTGTGCACACTTGGGAAGTTCCATCACCTGCCTTTAGTTTAGTTTTTTCTTTCTCAGGTCCGTGTTTGGGTGCCACTTGCCGCGGACCAGCTTGGCTAGTAATTGTCCAAGTCCTGAATGAGAATGGTGCTGAATAAAGAAATAAACTCAGAAAAAGGATGGGACCGGAAGGTCTCTGCAATACCTTTAGATTGCAAGAGCAAAGCCCTGGTCTGCTTTATTTTATAGTGCAGAGCCATATGCAAATAAGGAAGTCTCTGATACAGAGTTACACATCTGAGGCATAAACAGGAGTCCTTATAAGAGTACACCACTCCCCACCATGCAACAGTCAAGGGTGTGGGAAGATCTTAGTCTTAAAAGGGTGGGTAAGAGGTTAGTCTTAAACTAAGCCCTAAGAACTTTGTCAGTTTACAGCCTGTCTCCCACAGGAATAGAGCTGCACCTGGGAAGGCAAGGTGCTTTGGGGCACGCAGAGGAGGGCCAGCTGGCAGGTAGCTGGAGGCCTGCCTGGTAGGGGCAGTGACCTGAGGAGCTGGGCCAGGGCCCTGCATGTGTGGGGAGGGGTACCGCATGTGACAGAGGCCCTGTGGAAGGAGTGTGGGAGGTACTAGGTGAGCCTTTTCAGATGGCATTGTCACAGCTGCAGCTACATTTGAGTGAGAGTTGGGGCCAGGCAATTGGTAGGAGTAGGAGCCTGGCTTATGATGCGGACACAGGAGTGAAGCTGTAGGGTGGCCTGGCTGGCAGCAGGGGAACCCGGCTCCATGACCTGACTGGCTGGTTCTGCCTTTCCCAAAACCTGAGTGCCTGGAGTATGTCGTTGCTCAGGACGGAAGACACTCTGCAGGGTCGGTGCAGTCAGATAACTGGAAAAGACCTCAGAAGACAGCTGGCTGAGGTCTTATATTGGGTCTTAGCCTCTTGTGCTCTGTCCCTGAAGCCAGAGATTGGCATCCTTCACGACCCACTTCCTTTACACCAGCTGCGCAGCTTCTGCAGGTTCCCTGCCTCCATTGAGCCTTGTCTTCTCCTCGGCACATGGGGCCAAGGACAGCACCTTCTCCTTGGCAGAGGGGCTTCTCTGGCAGCAGATATGCAGCTGAGCGCAGGTGCTGGCAAAGCTGCTCCCTGCACCTGCCCACCTGTGTGCGCACTCCAGAGGAGAGGTCTGCCCCAGGCACAGTGGCTCGGTCCTGCCTGGAGGTCTTAGCAGATGCCTGGTAGAGTGCAGGATGATACAGAACACTGGACATGTCAGGCAGTAGCTGGGTGTCTGCCTGCCTCACCCCAGACCTGGGAGCATGGGGCGTCTGTGTGGGGCAGCGCAGGGTTCTGAGGTGATGCTCCCACTGCTGAGACAGTGGTGCTGCTCTCTCTGGTCTCAGGGATGAGGTGGTGACTGAGAAAGGGATGGACTCTTCTTTCTGTTCTGTGTTTGTGGATCCCAAACATGTGGGAGAGGCTCCTTCCAAAGGCTCAGAGAATGTCAGTGTTCATGAAGTGGCACTTGAGGTTTTCTGATAGTGACAAGAACCATATTGCCAGGACAAACAAGTAGGCAACACACCGAGATGCTGAGTGAGCATGTGGCCTCTGAAGCACCTGCCATCACCCTGTGGCCACTGCTGCCCAGGGGAGGTGCACACCGTGAGTTCCAGCCACAGGCCCTTAGCAACTGCTGTGGACTGAGCAGGAGGTGGCTTTTGGGCATTTTCGGGCTCGGACAGGTTCCACCCCTGCCCTGCCGCCCGCTGATTCCTTGAGATAGTAAGACACGCTCTTTTTTACAGAGATGACACTCCTCTCTTCCCAGAGAAGCAGGGGAGAGGTTGTATGGCTGTGGCCTGACGTGAATGCTACAACGGTGACCTGGAAAGCAGTCCTGCTAGCTTGGTTGTGCTGCGCCTGCTGGAGAGATGCCTCATTTGAGAGCAGAGTAGAGATAGCGGGAAGCTGAGCGGGAGGACGTGCTCTTTAGCTCAGATACTTTCCCTTGCTGGCCTGTGGCTCCTGTGTCCCCTAGGAGTAAAGAAGGCTGGAGCTTTGTCAGGAGCTTGGAAACTATTTTCCTACAGGAATACTTGGAGGGCACTCGGCTCTGTCTCCCCTTATTCCCAAGAGCAGCATTTTCCTTTTCCGTTCACATGTGAGGGCACTGAGACCCTGTGTAGATGAAGGTGGTGATTGACTGGTGGAGCTGGAGGTACAGGCAGCGTCACAGCTGTCCTTGCTTCATTCCTACAGCAGGTCCGTCTAGTTGGCCAACACGTTGCACTGGAACCTCAGGTGGTGGCACAGAGGTGAGCACAGCAGACATGGGGTTGTGCTCCTGTGCACAGTACATGAGACTGGCACCATTGACAAGGGCCACCACTAGTGGCTTGAGAACTCAGAGAATGCTGTGGGCAAAGGAGTCAGGACTGGCCGTGTGGAGGGAGGGGCTTTGCAGGGGGAGGCGAGGGTTGAGAATCCAAGGAGAAGGAGCCAGCTGTGGCGGCTGAGACCTTGGAGCCTCTGCTGGGCTCACCCTGGGAATGGGGCTGTAGGAGCACCTGCTGCTCTGTGCCCTGGCACCTTGCACCGGCAGCTGCAACCTTTGCTCTTTGGGCCCTTGCATAGTAGTGCCTCCATCTGTGTTGGAGGAGGACTGGAGCCTGCTGGGCACCTCTCCTGCCTGCCCTGTGAGAGTGACGACGGTGCACATGACTAGGCCTGCGCTTTAACACAGGACATCCCAGTCACACCCTCTGCTCTGCTGAGCATCTGTCAGTGCTTGGTGTTTGCACAGCACTGGCTCTGGAGTGAGGTTGGTGATTAGCATGCTGGACTGTGGAGAAAGCTCTTGTGGAGAGCATTCCTGGCATGGGCTGTGCAGCCTGGGGCTCCCAGCTCTGCCCCCGGTCTCAGGAAGATGAAATGCCTTTCATTATGTACACTACTAATTATAAAATACGTGCAGGTGATATTATGGTAGTATATAATACAGAGCCATTAAAAGCCACTTCCAATTTCAGAGTGGCCCTTTGCCATTGTGTATTTTCTCAATTAAAAATTCTTTGTTCAAAGTTACATGACTAATTAGTGGCAGAGTCCTTCAAAGTCATACAGAGAAATTTGCTCTTGGTCTAATAGTGGTACTCAGTAAGTCAATAACAAATATTTATGGAGTGGCCACTGAATACAAGCTACACAGAGCGGTGAGCTCTGCATGATTTTTAGCTGTAAGTTTGTGGAGAAGTGTAGCATGCAGGCAGAGAAGTGCATGGATATAGGCGTGGAGTTTGATAACTTTTCCCAAACGATCAGAAACACGACCAGCTGCCAGAGGCCCAGTCTTATCTGTCCTCACCTTCCAGTCCTCCCCTTTCCCCCCAGGTCTCCACTCTCTACAGCTATGTTATATTGGGTTTTGCTGATTTTGTGTGTCACCTAAGTGGAACACCAGGAGTTACTGGAGGCTTTGAGGGGAGGAGTGACATCACAGAAGTGCCATTTAAAAGATCCCATGGGGCAGGTTGAGAGCAGAGAGGTCAGTGGAACCCTGCGCCTGGGCTCCTGCCCTCATCAGGGTCTTTGGAAACCCAGCCAGGAAGAAGAAGGCTCTCTGACATCAGTGGAGAACCTTGGGATCAGCACCTGAGTCAGTGGTGCTGTGCAGGCTGTGTTTTGTAGGAAAGGTGGATAGGGCAGTTATGTGTGATGGAAAGCAGGGGATGGAAAGAATGCTCCACTTTTCCAGTTGGCCAAGTGCCAGCACCACTGATAACCTTTATGACCGTAGACCAGGTCACTTGACCAGTTTCTCTCCTGTGTTTTGAGGTCAGTTGTATGACGTTCCGTCCGTGTAGAGTTCTAAGTGTCATGACCACAGAAGGGTTTGCTCAAGAGCTGCAGATAGGAAGACTGATGCAAAGCTAGTGTCTTATGCAAGTGCTGATTTTTATCTACTCTCCCTTCCAGTTCTGGCCATCCGGTTTGTTACACATGAGCCATGAAGGCATTAGAAGTATTTTATTGAAATGCAACTACAACTTTAAATTTATGTTCTGGCTACTTCACTGCCCCCACCCCCATCAGATTGATGTCTCAACAATATCCACACAGGAATTTAATTTATTTATTTAGTTTAGCTTAGTTAACGCAGTAGTATATGTGTCCTTCTAGTTGTCTCATTCCCTCCCTCTCCCCAGCCCTCGCTGTCCCCCCTCCTACTCACTGTCACATTCTGGGAAGGAAACCATAGTATTAATTGGCTGCAGGGCCTCCCAGGAGATGAGATGTGACACCCACTTAGTTGACCACAGCCTGATGAATGGCCAGGAGCTGCTCTGCTCCTCCCTTGTGTGGGAATGCACTTTGATCAAGGCCAGGGAACAGAGTGGCTGCTGTCAGGCTGCCACCGCTAATGAGGGATCTGGTGTCCGCGGGAACGCGTTTGGTGCAGAGAAGCGTGGCCATGGTGCTGTCCGACTAGGTCTTGCTTTCCACACTGGGGAACACAGGGAGAGGACAGGGCATTCCAGGAGGTGAAGTTCAAGGTGGAGTGTAGTTTCGGGGCCTTGGGCTTCCCCTCCTTCCTTTTATCGGGGTTCTTGAGTGGCATCTGATCAATGGGTTCCTGGACAGGCCTCTTATCTTTCTGTTCTTGTGAGCACAGACTTCAGCCAGCGCAGCACAGGGGCTCTGGGGTGTGCTCTGTCCTTTTAGCTTTGGCCTTGCTGGTGCTGGTCAAGCCCAGGTAGGGCTGGCCTGCAGTGGTTCCTGCCTGCTCTGCCTGTGCCTGAGGTGGACCTGGAGTTGTCCTCTTCAGACTCCATTGGTTCCTGTCTTGCTGTCTGGGATTAAGATCACAGCACAGCGAATGGGTCCTCAGAGCTGTTTGAGGCCTCGGCCCTGTTGCTTCCAGGACAAAGTGGGATCAAAATTAATACCTACTTTCTTGAGTGGTGGACTCTAATAATCTTTACCACACTTCTTTCAGGCAAGTTAGTTATAGCCTGATTTTCACCAGGTTTCCCTTGTTCTTGACTGACCCACTCTTTTGAATCCATTGACCTGGACTCCAGGGCAGGGCCTGGCGTCTCCACTGTGAAAAGTCCTTGACAACTTTGACATACTCATGGTGAAGGGCTCTTCCAGCTCTAAAATCCTGGTCCTTAATTTGATAATTCATTGTTATTATTATTTTTTTATATCAAAGTAACATGTACATGTAGCTCAAAAATCCAATAAGACTGAAGGTGTATGAAGAAATTTTTTCCCACCACCCTCCCCAGAGCAGGCCTCTGGCTCAGTCTTTTCTCCTGTGTGTATGACATTTTTCTCCTGTAGTTACAAAGTTGCCAGTTACTTTTATTTGCTAAATTTACTGTGAATTGAGGATTTTATTTTACTTTTTACCTATATTCCAGTAACTCTGTCAAATGTGAATAATGATTTTTTCAGTGCTCAAACATCCCCCTTGAACTCCATGGTGTCTAGACCCAGTCAGTACATGGGTGTTTTAGGGTGTCTCTCTCTCTCTCTCTCTCTTATTTCCTGGATCCTTTGTTGCCTTCTTTGGTGGTTTATTTCCCAAGAAGAGGAACACGAGGCCCAGATTTTTTTAGTGTTTACATGTCTGAGATGACCTCTGTTTCACCCTAACTCTTAAATGCTGGGCTGGAGTTATCTCAAAGAGGACTTGAGGCTCTGTATAAACTGATGTTCTGAGGAGGACAGAGGTCCTGATGCAGGTGATTTAGAGCATCACATCTTCATCCCTCTGTGTCTGCCTCCTGCCCCCATGCACTTTAGAACTGCCACGTGGTAGATGGGAGGGGAAGAGCTGTGGTCTGGGTGTGGCCCTTCCCGTTCACGGTGTTTGTGGACAGACCACAAGACATGTGTGGACGGATCACAAGAGGAAGCTAGGCATAGTACAAACCACAGGTGCCAAGATACATGGGATGGACAAAAGCTAGTCCTGGTGCCACTTTGATGAAACCAGTTTTCTCGAGAAAGGGGAGAAGTTGTGCTGCCAAGCCTGTGTGGGAAGTGGGAGCCTGAGCGGCCCCGTCACAGGTCAGCACAGAAGAAGCTCACGCCCTGTTGTGTGCTCTCTAGTCAGCGACTTGACGTGAATTCTGTACAGGGAGATGGGAAGAGGGTGGCAAAGGAGGCATGCCCATGTAAAGCTCTCTTTCCTTCTGTTGCTCCCTCAGATCCACTGTCGATGGGTCCACAGAAGGCGCTGGAGACCATTGGTGCCAACCTGCAGAAGCAGTACGAGAACTGGCAGCCCCGGGTGAGTGTCCTTGTTTGCTCTCTCTCTCTCTCTCTCTCTCTCTCTCTCTCTCTCAGACCGCATGTAGTTTGAATTGAGGCCAGAACCTGTGGCGTCATTGCTCCTGTGATTCCACCATCAGGCTCCCCTTACTGCCTTTCCCCTTCAAGTACATCATGAACTGGCTAGTCTGTTACTTGTTTTGCTGAAGTTCCCCCTCCCCCTCCCAGAATCTTTGGAAAAGAAAAGGTCATTTCCATGTTATAGTAAATCACGGTTTCTATTTTGCACAGGAAATGAGTTCTCAGTAACTTTCCTCTAACTCCACTAGTCAGAGCTATTGCTCCTGTCTTCTGTTTCCAGACAGTTGAGAGACATGGTGGCTGGCCAGCATGCAGATGACACCTGCTCTGCGCTCTGCCTTTGATCACTGTCTTCTGTTGCCTGCTTCTTACAGTTCTTCAGTAAAAGAAGAGTGGCGTGGGCTGTGGGAGCTCTGTCAAGTTGCCTTTCAGATCTTAAGTTGTTTGTGAACCACCCAAAACCTGTTTTCCTTCTCCATTCTTATCAGCTGCTTTGAGGGTTTTATTCCACAAGAGATTTTGGGTGTTTCTGGAGGCACCTTTCCATTCCACTCTGGTTGATGGGCTGGGTCTGGAGGTACCTAAGGATGTGATGAGAAAGGCCAGTGGCCAGGTGGCCAAGCCGGTGGACAGGTGCCTTTGCTGGTGCCTCTGTTTGTCCCTGCTCCTTCTCTAGCTGGCAGCCTTCTAGAAGCCGAGTTCTTAGAGCCCCTGGGGAAGACTTGCCCACTTGGGCTTCCACCTGTGAAATATTTATCCACACAACTGGATTAGGAATTCTTTGTACATTATTTACATTACAGATGAAGAAAACAGCCAGAAATGAATTAGTTTCTCACTAAGACGGGACCCTGAGGTCATTTTTACTCACAATGCTGGGTGGCTAATGCTATGAAGCATCTCTGTGTCTTAGAGTATCTGTGCTTTGCATTTCTTACTTGTCTAGTTGAGAATAAGGGACTTTTATTCCTTGGAAGGCCATTACTTAGTGGGGATTTGGATCTGTGCCAACAGGCCTTACTTTTTCTTTTTTTTTTTTTTCTCCTTTTTTGTACTTTTCTGAAGCTGGAAACGGGGAGAGACAGTCAGACAGACTCCCACATGCGCCCGACCTGGATCCACTCGGCACGCCCACCGGGGGCTATGCTCTGCCCACCAGGGGGCGTCGCTCTGCCCCGACCAGAGCCACTCTAGCGCCTGGGGCAGAGGCCAAGGAGCCATCCCCAGCGCCCGGGCCATCTTTGCTCCAATGGAGCCTTGGCTGCGGAAGGGGAAGAGAGAGACAGAGAGGAAGGAGGGGGTGGGGGTGGAGAAGCAAATGGGCGCTTCTCCTATGTGCCCTGGCCGGGAATCAAACCCGGGTCCCCCGCACGCCAGGCCGACGCTCTACCGCTGAACCAACCGGCCAGGGCCAGTAGCAGCTTGTTTATGCTACTGGGCCGTAAATGGAATCTTCTAAAGCAGAATCTGTTATTGTTCTAAACCAGGGGTCAGGAACCTATGGCTCACAAGCCAGATGTGGCTCTTTTGATGGCTGCATCTGGCTTGCAGACAATTCTTTAATAAAAAAAATAATGTTAAAAATATAAAACATTCTCATGTATTACAATCCATTCATTTACTACTGCTCATGTTCATGGTTGCGGGTGGCTGGAGCCAATCACAGCTGTCCTCTGGGACAACACCAAATTTTTATTGGATAATGCATAACACACACGGGTCATTGTATGGCTCTCACGGAATTACATTTTAAAATATGTGGTGTTCATGGCTCTCTCAGCCAAAAAGGTTCTCGACCCCTGTTCTAAACCTAAATTTCTGACTAACAGCTTTCTTCCCTGGAACCTGGAAGAGGCATTTCCATGTGGTGACGTTTATTTAGGAACCTGTTCGCAGGTCCAGAAATGGCAGGGCAGAATCTTATACTAGATGGAGAAGTTGCCTCTCTTGATGGTGGAGGCGTGCAGTGTGGACAGGGTGTGTCCTCCAGGGAGATGGTTAGTCTGCATGACCTGAAATCCCACCAAATTTGTGAAAGTTGGTGGGATTCCAAGGATGATCTGCAGCATAATTTTTTGAAGGAGAGCTAGCTGGAAGTGCTGGTTCTAGAGAATGTTTCAGATTATAGGACGCTGAAGAAGAGGTACAGGTAGGACTCCATCTGGGTGTGTGGAAACGTGGAATCGGAATAATGTATGGAGGCAGCCTGGAAAGAGGCAGCCACATTCAAGAAGCAGAACCACTACAATGAATATTTACTGTTTTCCTCTTTGGATGCCAAGACCATTGCATTCATTTTTAAGTGGGTAAAATATTTCACATTCACTGCTTCAAATGTTAGTGGGCGTCGTCTGTTTCAGAAAGGAGCCACATCAATGCAGAGCAGGATCCTGACTGTCTGGCTGGTGGTCGCCCTCCACCCACTCTGCCCCTTGCACTGGGCACACACTGGGGCAAGTGACACCTCTACCCTCTGGTCTTACGTGGATACAGGAGGGGAGGGAGGCCTGTCATCCCACAGTGTGGATCTCTGTGTGTAACCCACCTCATGCTGCCTCTAGAGTTTGCACAAAACATGAGGCAATTACAAGCTAAGACGTTTGTGCACAAGGTGCCTGGATCCTAACAGTAAATCAAGGTCCTTTGAAGCACTGTGGAGCTCCGCACACAGCACTTGCCTGCACTCCTCAGGGCTCTCCGGTTTTCTGCAGTAATCGTGAGGGGCGTGTGCCATCTGCAGTAAAACAATGGACAGCGTTATTAAGTTCCTAGACCTTTGTTACAGCTGCCCACAGCTCTGGTTTTCCCTGTCTCTGTGCCCTTTACTGCAAGACCCACAGAGGTCATGCAGCTGGAAGAAGTCGTTTCCATGGGTGCTTGTGGGCATCCTTGCGTTGCCCTGGGGTGGACAGGCTGAGGAGTGCTACTGTCACAGTCCCTTTGTGAAGTGCAGAGACAGCCCCTGGGACCCTGCCAGCATCCTGATGGTCTGCTTACTCCTCCTTTCTTTTCTGGCTTGAACTAATCAGGAATAAACATTTGATAAAGGTGATTTGGGGTCAAGAAGGAATTTAGAGAAACCATGATATGTGCCAGACTATGGGCCCTAGATTTCCTTGCCAGGCTGACCGAGCCTTTCTACATAATTTATCAGTTTGCCACAGATGAAATATGTCTTCTGATTAAATTTAAGGCTTTGCCTTATTACCGGGCAGGTACATTAAAAATTTGTGTTCTGAGGAGATGGGAAGGAAAGTGCCAGATGTTGTCTCAGCTGAAAACTCAACAGTTAAATAAACCTCCCTCCTTTTGTTGTAAGTCTCCGCTGAAAGTTTCAAACAAGCATGGCTCTTCATTGGTGAGAGTGTGGTTTATAGAGCCAAGCGTACACAGCAGGATTTATCTTTCTGAAACTCTTCTAACAGGTTGAGGTTCAGCAGTTTAGTGCAGGTATCATTTAGGAGCTAGAGCCGATGGAAGGTGCAGATGGTGGGTCTTGTCTCTGCTCTGTCCCCAGAGGCTACTCCCAGCCAGAAGCAGGGCCACAGCGCCCCCTTGGTGGGGATGCGGACCTTGTGCTGCTGGAGAGCAGGGTGTTGTGGGTGTTTATAACTTATGCAGGCAGGTGAAGCAATGTGCTAAAACTTTCTGTGTCAGCAGAGACCCTGAAGCGGCCCTGACTAAGCCCATTCCATCCAGCGTGTGCGTCTGCGTAAGGGGACAGAAAGTGCCCTTTAATGGGTCATCATGATACACCTCGCTGCTGGAGCGCTTTCTCCTCCCACCAGGTCTGTGTGCAGCAGCAGCCACCGTCCTATGTATAGTGTTGGGATGCATGGTCTGCCGGAGTGTTTGGCAGTTCTCAGTTAATCCACATGGCCACACTGCAACACTTGTGGTTACAGTGGTGGTTCTGACCACCTCCCCTCAGGTCATCCTGTCCCTGGGGTCCGTCACAGCCAATGTATAGTCAAGGGTGGCATTGATTTTGCTGTTAGACAGATGGGCTTCTGGTGCTTCAGGCTGAGCAGAATCCTCGGGGAGAGGGGTCTGTCTGGAAACAAGCATGGCTCTTCCACCTAGTCCACTGGCCACGTAGCAAGTTGCTGCATGTTGATGTACATGCACCTCACCCTTCCCTCTAGTACTGACCTAGAGTTGTGAGCACGGCTTTGAGAGCATGCTCAGGTGACCTGGAGCTGCTGACTCAACCTCCTCCTGGTAGGAGGAGCACTTAGGAGGCAGGGGGAAGGAGGCCAGCGGGCAGTGTCCTCCATAATGTGGTCCTCTGGGTCACAGGCTGGTCCTCTGGGTTTTACGCAGTGTTGTTGCAGCCATAATGCTCACGTGCAGCCTAGCTTTGCTGGGGTTTGTGCTCTAGATGTTAGAGCAGGCTCCTCGCCCTTCCCTGACGTGGGGCTGTCTGCTTGGCCTGTACCCTTTGGGATAAAGGCTCAAGTGGCCTGGTGAATCAGCTGCCAGCCCCACGGGACTGGCATTGAACTGGTGGGTTAGGGAGAGGGCTCTGCCAGGCCAGGCTGCTGGGTTGGGCTGTGAGCCCACTGTGCTGCTGGGGGGCTCACAGCACTGTGACCACAGGCAGTGGCCTCTGTCTCACTGGGGCGGGAGTCGGGGCAGAGCAGCAGGTCCCCTAATACTGGGACCTTTCTTTACCTGCCCTCAGTGTTCTGCAGTGAATCTTATACAGGCTGCTGCAGAGACCTGTACATAGGTGGGCTCTAACTGTTCTTGTGATTCTCAGAGTCAGAGGTGGGTATTTGAAGAAGAAACCAGCTTTGCTATAGGGTTGTTTCCACCTGGGAGGAGACTCCTGCTTGGGGAGGTCCCATGACCTTAGTCCCAGACTGGCACCTCATCTGTGTCCTGTTGCTCCCCCGGCCAGCTGACCTCTCTCCTGTCATCACATCCCTGCTTTTCTTCTGTGGGTCCTGAGGTTGGGCTTTGTCCACTTTGTCCACCTTGTTTGTGTTTTTGTGACAAACTGCAAATGAGGACTGTAGCCAAAGGCAGAGTTGGTGCGGGAGGGCCACCGCTGCCATCCTCCCCGTCTGGTGTGAAGCTTTGCGCAGGTGCTCATTAGCTCTGCATGGCTGTGTAGACGTGTCTGGTCCTCTTGGGGTTAACTGGTGGATGTTGATAGTTCCACTAACTGCTCTCTGCCCAGAATGTTAACATTTGTCCCGTGACAGGCTTTCTTTTTTTTTTTATTTTTTATTTTATTTATTCATTTTTAGAGAGGAGAGAGAGAGAGACAGAGAGGGAGAGAGACAGAGAGAGACAAGGGGGAAGGAGCTGGAAGCATCAACTCCCATATGTGCCTTGACCAGGCAAGCCCAGGGTTTCGAACCGATGACCTCAGCATTTCCAGGTCGACGCTTTATCCACTGCGTCACCGCAGGTCAGGCCTGTGACAGGCTTTTTATTAATCTTTTTGCTTTGGCCTTAATCATGTTCCCTATCTCGCCTTTCCTGACTCCCCATCCCCGCTCATCTGAATTTCCTCATAGCTGCCATTGGTGCAGACTGATCTAAGCTTGGCAACTGCAGGGCTTCTTGCAGCCCACCCACCTGTGCGCCTCCTTCTGCCCATCTCCAGGGGCCTCCTGGAGACGGAGTTCAGGTTCTGAACCAGCTTACACCAAAGCCCTCTACTAATCCACCTCCCACTGCATTTGTAAGCGAGCATGTACACTGCCATCACTCTGCTGTCACTCAGAGACCTGACCTGTAAATGACAATCCATGTGGTGTGTGCCTAGCCCGTGTGAGTGGATCCTTGTCCAGCAAAGAGCTCAGACTACCTGTACTGCTCGGGAACGGTTGGTCTAGGCTGGCTCTTCACACTGCTCCTTCCCCTCATGTCAGAGGGTTGTGTGGGCGGACAGCCCCTCACACCTGTGCAGGTGTGCTTCTCACTGGCAGGAGAATGCACCAGGGGAGCCTGGTAGCCACATAAGAGGCATGGACTTGTTCAATTTTGGCTTTGCCCCTCCCTAGAGATGTAACTTAGAGGTTCCCTGTTAACTCTGTAGGATGTGTGCATGTAAATAGGGGTTGCTGGGAAAAGAAAACAGGGGTAAGTGTTGCAGCAGGAGGGCCTAGGGCACATCCTGCTTCCTTTCCTCCCTCCCTGTCTCCCAGGGCAGCTGGCAAAGTCCCATTTCCAGCATGAGCAAGCCGCCAAGTCCTACACAGTCCACTCCAGCCTCCGGCATGGATGACTCCGCTCCCAGCTCTCCTCCTGAACTGACCTACTTGACGTATCATATTTTTAGAGAGAAATAAGGGCTTAATTCTGTCCTTAACAAGCCTCTTAAGGATAGCACCTTTCATCGTCATGTTCTTTTCATTTTTTTTTTTTTTTTTCATTTTTCTGAAGCTGGAAACAGGGAGAGACAGTCAGACAGACTCCCGCATGTGCCCAACCGGGATCCACCCGGCACGCCCACCAGGGGCGACGCTCTGCCCACCAGGGGGCGATGCTCTGCCCATCCTGGGCGTCGCCATGTTGCGACCAGAGCCACTCTAGCGCCTGAGGCAGAGGCCACAGAGCCATCCCCAGCGCCCGGGCCATCTTTGCTCCAATGGAGCCTTGGCTGCGGGAGGGGAATAGAGAGACAGAGAGGAAAGCGCGGCGGAGGGGTGGAGAAGCAAATGGGCACTTTTCCTGTGTGCCCTGGCCGGGAATCGAACCCGGGTCCTCCGCACCCTAGGCCGACGCTCTACCGCTGCGTCATGTTCTTTGCAAAAAGAGAGTTGTGTTTGTGACAGCCTGCAAATGAGGACCAAATGCTCTAACATCTGGCGTGCCCAGACTCCGTGTGCAGTGCCGGTCTCCTGAGTGAACCTGGGGTGCTGAGCGGTGCACACACAGCCCTGGGGATCATGCAGGACAGAAAGAAATAGAGTTCAGGGAAGAGCAGTGCTGAGTCAAAAAGTAGAGGAGATGGTGCGTGAGAAGCAGGATGTGAAAATGGAGGGTGCTCGAGGAGCCCGCCACAGTTTGCTCACCATATGTCCCTGGAAGAGGTGTCAGCTGACATGCCGCCAAGTGAGAAAGTGCCACCGAGGGGGAAATGGTGATGGGCTGGTGGCAAGGCACTTCTGTTACATTGAATTCCATTTTCTAGGGAAACTGTGTGTCACTGTGGTGCTTATGCATTTGGGTTCCACAGAGGCTCTGAACACCCCTTCCCAAATGCTGATTTACTTGTTACTGTGGTGCATAATGGAGCTTTTTAAGAAATTGAGATAGAATTCATGCAACGTGAAGTTATAAATGGAGTTTTACAGTTTGTGATGTCACGTGTCTGACTTCTCTCACTTAGCACCACGTTTCCATGATTTGTCCACAGGCATGCATGTTGTTACGTGTTTCAGTAAGTCAGTCTTTTTTTATAGCTGGATACTATAGTCCAGGGGTCCCCAAACTACGGCCCGTGGGCCGCATGTGGCCCCCTGAGGCCATTTATCCGGCCCCCGCCGCACTTCCAGAAGGAGCACTTCTTTCATTGGTGGTCAGTGAGAGGAGCATAGTTCCCATTGAAATACTGGTCAGTTTGTTGATTTAAATTTACTTGTTCTTTATTTTAAAGATTGTATTTGTTCCCGTTTTGTTTTGTTTTTTCTTTAAAATAAGATATGTGCAGTGTGCATAGGGATTTGTTCATAGTTTTTTTTATAGTCCGGCCCTCCAACAGTCTGAGGGACAGTGAACTGGCCCCCTGTGTAAAAAGTTTGGGGACCCCTGCTATAGTCCATTGGATGGATAGTCCTATAGTTCTTACCCACTTGTGGATGGATATTTGGGCTATTTCTCCCATTTGGCTGCTGTGAGCTTGGTTGTGGGTTTTACATGGGCTTCCTTTCAGTGCTCTTGGGCATGTATGTGGGAGTGGAATTGCTGGGACAGATGTAGCTCTGTTTTTCTTTCTGCAGAACTCCCCAGTTGTTTCCCACAGGGCAGTGCACCCTCCTTCCTACTGTCTGCTCCAGTGTTTCCCCAGCCTCGCTGGCACTTGTGTCTGTGGTGTGCGTGTGTGTGTGTTTAATTAGTATTATCATAGTCATTCTGTGGGTGTGAAGTAGTGTCTCTTTGTGGTTTTAAATTGCATTTCCTTAATGACTAGAGAAGGATTTTGAAAATCTTTTCATGTGCTTATTGGCCATTTTTATATCTTCTTTGGGAAATATCTGTTCCTACTTGTCAGATTAATAATGTAGGTATGTGATATATCTATATAAGTATATAGAAGGAAGAGTAGATGGGTAGATAAATCTGCCCATCTTCCCACCGTTCAGATGCCCTGAGTGAATGTGCAGTGGCAGACTTGAGCCTGTGGCTTCCTCAGCCTTTCTCAGTTTACGTTTGCTTCGTGGGTCCTTGCTGTGTTGATCAATTCTAGTCACACGCTCTTGTTGAGATGCCTTTCAGGTAGCTGCAGAAGACCTGACTTTTTACCCTAAATCTTTCTGTATGCCTTGCGTGTGAAACTCATGATTATTTATTACTTTAATAATGGGCAGCTGATTTAAAATTCCCGCTCCCCACAAGCCTCCCCGTAGTGTAGGAGTGACAAGTGAGGTTCAGGGTGCCACGTGTGACTTTTGCCTTCACACTGTGAAATCTACCTGTGCTTATCCTGCCACGTTTCTCCTCTGTGCCCTGTGGCGTGTAGCCTCCCTCCAGTGGGGCAGAGCCCTAGTTACAGTCATCTGAGCCTGTGGGGCAGCTAGCCCTGTGTCTGTAGGACCAGTGTGCCGACTCAGAGGAGTGTGGATGGGAGAGTGGGAGAGCTCTTCCAGCAGGCCCTCTGCCTTTGTTTACCAGCACCGAGTACTGAAACAGCTCCACTGTGAGCATCTTAACCCAACGAAGACAGCAAATGGTGAGAAGTTAGGTTGTTGTCTTAGTAGAAAGAAAAGTGTTATGTTGATTCCTCTAAGTAAAAAAATATACACATCTTGATAAAACACATTTTGGCTACACAAAGCACTCTATGTGGTTAATGCAAAGGGTAGGTAAGGACAGAGGGATAAATGAGGACAGTGGACTTCGATGCCATCAAGGGGAGGGTTACAGCCCCAGAACAGGGATGACCCAGCAACACTGTGCCTGTTGGAGTGGCCCGGGCGCTGCGGTGGTGGGCACATTAGTGCAGGCTCCCGCTGGCTGCAGGCCGCGGGTGCGTTACGGTGGCACTTGCTCATGACTGCTTCTTGGTCTAGCCTCAGATGAGAGGAAGTAGGTGGTTTTACTTATGATTTAATATCTTCATCAGTGTGGAAGATCATTGTTTGTGATGCAGAGACAGAGAAGTGAGTACCTCACAGTGATGAGGAGAGGTATGGATGATGGAGTGGTGATTTTTCTCCTCTCTTCTTCTCGGGATGAGTTTGGTACAGATTTCCATACTTCCCTAGAGTCCATGCGTCTAAAGCATGGGCACCTAGTAGAATTCGGAAGGTGAGCAGCTGGGATAGTTCACAATGGAGAGGGGTGACCTATGTCTTTATGGCCCTAAAGAAATCTCTGTGTTCCATGATAATGGCCCTTTAATAAATGTACTTAGTGATGCCTGAACAGTTTATGCCAGCATTGGCCTGGGAACCAGGAGCCCTGTTTTAATCCCACTGAATGAACACTTGTGCCTTTGGATAAATCTGCAGAATACACTGCAGCTTCCAACTGCTCTGGTGCTAAAAAGGCTTTATTCTCATGTGTCTAATAAGATGGGAAAGACTATATAAACAATTAGAGCCAGGTTATCCTGTGGGAGGTGAGCCCCATGGACCATGCCAGGTCTGGTCTCTGGGACACACAGGGTTAGGAAGTAGGGTCGCCCTGCTTCTGTCTGTGTCTGTCTCACATTGACAATTTGGAGCTCCTTCCTTTTCACAGTTCTGCTGTTGCTTGCTTTAACTTGGACGTGTTTCTACTCGTCCTGCTGATAACGAATTCTTCACTTTTTAAATTGAGGGAGGAAAGAGGGCGTTGACGGGGACCATGGACTGCAGCTGGCCCTCGGGCCCTGATGAGGGAGGGTTGGGGGCCGGTGACTTGAGTGGGACCTGGAGATTGCATTGGTGATGGATGTGGGCTCCAGGGAAGAGCAGGCCCAGCTTTGCAAAGGAGCATATGAGAATGACGTGGGCCCACAGTGAGGATGTTTCTGCATGGGAAGAGAGAATCCAGACTTCATGGTCATGGACCTGATTTTTTAATCTCTTTGGCTCGCACCTTGGTCGAAGTCTGTTTTTTGAAAGGTAGAGGAACCAGCTGACATGACCCATACTCCAGAGCACTCACAGGGCGGGGGAGGGGGTCAGTGCATGCATGCAGAGGGCAGGGGCTTCATTTCCTTGGCCACCCGAGGCTGATTCTGTGCTGGACTCCTGTCGGCCCCGTCTGGAGGTACAGCCAGGAATGGAGATGCTGGAGGGGCCCAAGTGGGTGGGGCTCTGGAGGCTGGGTTCCCCTGCTGGTGAGGGGGGTTTCTATCTTTTCATTGGAATGTTTAGTCTATTTTCATTTAATGTAATTATTGACATTTCTGGCTTCAAGTCTGTCATCCTCCTACTTATTTACATTTTTCTCACATGTTATTTCTTTTTTTTCCCCTTTTCTTGACCTCAGGTTTTAAAAATTATTCCATCTTCTCTATTAGTGAGAATTTAAGAAACATGCTGTATTATCTAGTAGTAACTCTGAAGGCACTGTGTTTGCGTGTCCCAGGTCGGTACCTCTGCCGTTTCTCCAGTGTGGGAAGCTCCAACCACACTCCCCGATTGGTGTCACGGTCATGTGTTTTAGTTATGTGTGTGTTCCGAGCCCCATGACAGCGAGTTCCTATTTCCCGTGGTCAGAGTTTATTTGAACGCAGGCTCACCTGCCCCTGCAGTACCCTCAGTCCCGCGGCCGTACCCTCAGTCCCGCGGCCCCACCTTCTCCTCCCACCTCCTCTAACCAGAAACCCTGCCAACATTTCTGCCAGCGTGAGTCTGCCGGCAACAAGTCTGTTGAGTTTTTGTTTGTCTGAAAATGTTGTGATCTTATTTCAATTTCATTTCTGAAGGATATTTTTGCTTGGCATAAATTCTGTAGCAGTTTTTATTTTAAGATTTTTTTTTTTCAGAGAACAGGAGCTTAAAAGCGTTTTCCCCTCATCTTGAGTCTTCTATCCTTTCTGTTAAAAAGTTGGCTGTCCTTGAAGGTACTTTCACTCCCTAAAGATTTCAAAGCTTTCCTCTTGGGGTTCATCATTTCACTAGGTGTTCTCAGGTCGGTTGACTTTGTATTTGCCCTGTTGGCGCTTCTTGACCCTGTGGCTTGGAGGTTTTCATCAGTGTCACTTCAGATACCACTTCTGTCCCATATTCCATCTCTCCTCTCCTGGAGCTGCACTTAGAGATGCGAGACTCTGCTGCGTCCCTTATGTTCTGTTCCATGTTTTCTCTCTGCACTTGTGCCTGCAGATCTCCTCCTGTCGTAGCTCTCAGTCCTTGTTCCGGTGTTTAGTCTGCTCATGAGACAACCCACCAAATTCTGGTTCCATTATACTGCGTGTTTATAACCCCATAATTTCCATTTGATTCTGTATTGATTCCCAGTCTCTGGTGAACATTTCCACCTTGTTATTTTTTTTCTTGAACATATCAGCTGTCAGTTCTAAAGGGCCCATTCTTTTCACATGAATCTCCCTGCCTGGGGGTATATGTTACAGTCAGTGCTGATGTAGTTGTCATTACTTGCTGGGTGTGAATCCCATGGTGTGGCTAGACAGAGGTCATGTGCTAGCCCACTTGCTGTAAGGCCCACTTGTGGAGGGAATTTCAGTCCTGGTTGTGGAGTGACAATGGCAGTATCAGATCTTGCAAGTGAGAGTTTGTGACCTGGAAGAAGCCCAGCGACCCACACTCCCGGCCCACAGTTGATCCTGAGTGGACACTGAGCCATCGATGTCTCTGAAAGGCAGGCCTGCTCAGAAAGTGGCTCCTGAAGATGAAGTGTTAGGAACACCTTAACCCACTCCCAGTAGCTCTGTACTAAGTTTCTGATAAATCCCACCCCATAAGAAGGCAACATTCTCCTTTAGTGATACACAGAGCAGTGATGCCTCTTACAATGTTTAGCTTTTAGTCTCTGAAAAAACATCTATTTGATATAAATTGTAGCCACACTTTTTAAGGAGCAAGGCTCTGGACAGATTGGAGCACCCGTGAAGTTTCCTAGCACAGACCCTCTTGCAGAATCCTACAACAACCACCCCACCCTGTCCCATCTGGTCCCATCCCACTCCACCTAGTTTCTCTGTGTTCCAGTCTTGCAGCCAGTGCGGGTGAGGACACACAGGCATGGCAGAGCAGCAGGCTGGCAGGTCATTCTGGAGGAGACAGTGGATTCATACATGCCACTCTCATCACAAGGGGAGGATGTCAGGTTAACATCTTGTTGTTCCAAATCCTGGATCCAGCCAGTGCCCTGATCTTCTCTCTGCATACCTTCCTTCTGACCCCCTGTCTTTACCCCCTCTTCTGCCCTCCCTGTCCCCCCAAACACCACCTGCTATGACTTTCCCGCCCAACTAGCCCAACCCCTGGCAAGTGCATTCCGTCTGCCTGCCCCCTGCGCTTCCCCACTGCCTGGCCTTGCCAGCTTTCCTGCCTGGCTTAGGTTTCTCTCCTTCGTGTCTTCCTTGTGTGCGCCGGCTCTGGGCTCCAGAGCAGGAGAGGAGAGATGGGAGATGATTGGGCTTGAG
Organism: Saccopteryx leptura; assembly: GCF_036850995.1. NCBI lineage: Eukaryota > Metazoa > Chordata > Mammalia > Chiroptera > Emballonuridae > Saccopteryx > Saccopteryx leptura. The sequence continues at coordinate 124,925,915 of NC_089506.1, forward strand.
CTAGGGACAGGGGGGTGGCCACCTTGGCAGGTGTTCCAACAAGGGAGATTGGAAGCGACTTGTGCTCAGGGTCAGTGTTGGTCCTGGAGTCACAGCAGAAGAGTGAGGGCTCTGCAGGCAGTGTCTCAGAGGTGGACGGTCACCTCCCCTCAGATTCCAGCAGGCCCTCACCTCTCCTTGCCCCGCTTCCTCACCAGGGTGAGGTGCAGGTTTTGATCAGGGTGAGATGAGTTTACAGACCAGCAGGAGATGAGCTGTCATTCTTACCACCACACTGTGGTCTGCTCTTTATTCATCCTGCGCTCTTTCCACGCCCCTCGGTGAGGTCTGAGACTTCCTACACAGAGCTCTGACGTATTTCTTGTTAAGATTCTTCTCAGAGCTTCTGTTGCTGTTGTGGAGGGGATCTGTTTTCCTTATAGATTCTAATGGAATTTCAGACTGGTGTGGGAGAATGCTGTTTATTGCTGTATACTGGGTTTGTAAGGCCTGTGGCTGTGGCCATGCAGGTTCACACTGGATTCAGGCAGACAGTAAAGGAACTGTGGAGCCAGAAAATGGTGGGCCGTTCTCTTACCTAGAGTCTTGCAAGGGCTGACGAGCAAGAAGGCAGGGAATATCGCTTCCGTTCTCGTTCCCAGGACTCACAAGCCAAACTGGTGTGTGTGTGTGGGGGGGGGGGGGCTTCTATGGCAAAAAATGGCCCCTCCCAATGGCTGCAGGCCATCTGCAATTTGCAGTCTGCCGCCCTGAGGGCAAGCTCCCACAGCCATACATAGACTATACACACATGATACTGCCCTGAGCTCATTCATCAATTAGGCAAAGTGCAAGTGAGCAAGCCTAACACACTGGTTTGCCCAACAGGGTGTTTCTCTGTGTTTGAGTTTTCTGCTGGCCCATGTTAAACCTCTTGTTCTGTGGTTCTGAGATGCTGGCCATGACCATGTTGGGGGGGGGGGGGGGGTCTGGTGGAGTCAGGATGAGGATGGGTGGGTGCGCACATCAGGGCTTCAGAAATTCAAACAGCGAGTTTGGAGGTGTACAAAAAGGTCTGCTCTGTTTTAATTTTGTATGTTTCATGTCTTTTTAAATCTTTAAACATTTGCCAAATGTTTAAAGATTTAAAAAGACATGAAACATACCAGGGGTAGTCAAACTTTTTATAAAAACCACCCACTTTTGCAGTGCTGGTCAACCTAGTCCCTTCCACCCACTAGTGGGCGTTCCAGCTTTCATAGTGGGCCAATCACGGAGCCATTTGGTTGCTCTGCTACCACCCACCATGAAAGCTGAAATGCCCACTAGTGGGTGGTAGGGACTAGGTTGACCAGCACTGCAAAAGTGGGTGGTTTTTATAAAAAGTTTGACGACCCCTGATTAGACCATCCCAAATGCCATTCTACAAACATTTATACAAGCAAATTTTAGTGGCCATTCACCTACAATAAAATGTACAGATCTTAAATTAAATACTTAGTTTCAATTTGGACAGTTGTGTACCACCTCTTAGTCACCACTCAACATAAGACATAGGACATGTGATCACCCAGATGTTTCCCTGATGCCCTTTCCTGGTCAGTGTCTCCTGGTCGAGGGCACCAACCACCATTCAGGAGCTGCCTGCTCACCACAGGTCAGTTCCCCCTGTGCTTGACCTGTGGACAGCGGATCACACACTGTGTATCTTTTGTGCCTGCCTTTTTCTGCTTGACATTATGTTTTTGACATGTACCTGCATTGAGTAGTTAGTCTTCTTGGTAACCGAGGAGTATCGTTGCACAGATGTCCCCACTCTTGTTTACCCTGCTGGTGCACATTTGTATTCTTTCCCAGCATGGAGCTGTTCTGATGCTGCTATGAGCGTGCGTGTGCATTCTTTGTATGGGTGTTTTTGTCCTTTCTCTTGAGTAAGTGCTTGGGAGTGGGGTTGCAAGTTGTAGAGTAGCTGTGTGTTGTCTATTATAGTTTGTATAATGTCCAAATTCATGAAATACAGAAATCATCTGTCTCTGCAGAGCCAGGCGTTCTACAGATACATCTTACAATTTTATCCGTGTGGCTCTGGAGACATGAAGCATGAACATAAATGAGCTAGGAGACGTCGGTTGTCTTTGCATAAAGTCTTTACTTGGGTATTGGTGCTATTTTCCCCTCGAATAGTATATATCCCCTGGTAGTAGGGGTGAATTAGGCCACTGGTGTTTACTGTGGAAGCATGCATGTAAGTAGATGCACAATTCAGAAAATGTCAGATCCACTGCATTTAGCCATTATTGGGCATGAGGAGGAGAAGGTGATGTGTGGCTTTCAGACCCTTCTGGAGGCCCTCCCTGATGACAGCCCTGTTCTACAGAGGTTGGTTCTGTCCTGAGTGATGCAGTGTGAGTGTGTGTTTGTGTGCATGCATGTGAGTGTGAAGGGTGTGTTTACGCATAGGTGCATGCATGAGTATGAAGGGTATGTGCACATGTCTGCATGTGTGAGTGTGAGCATGTGTGCTTGCACAGAAGTATATGTGTGCAAGCATGAGTATAAGCATGTGTGTGTGTACATGAGTGTGAGATTGTGGGTGAGCATGTGTGTGAGCAGGTATGAACATGTTTGCATGTGTGTGTGGAGCATGTGTGAGCATGTGTGCTGAAGACCCCAAACAGACAGTGAGCAGCATGCCCTGTTCTTGACACTTGAGCACTCCTTATAAGCTCAGCACTGTTTCTCAGGTTCGTCTCGGCTGATTTGGCGTCTCATGTTTCCATGGCTCCATGTGTTTTCTAACAATGATAGAATGGAAATTGGGCTTTTTGCAGTCACAAGCAATCCATCCAGGAGGCCTGGCGTGCATGTCTTTTGGTGCAAAACACAGGACTGCTTCTAGGCTCCGCTGGGAAAGGACTTGCCTGCTGCAGAGTGTGGGCAATTTCTTTCCCTGTGGTCCTGCTCATCTGCTGTCTCCTGCAGCAAGGGCCTCTTGGGAGCCTAGTCTTCAGGCCTTGGGAGGTTCCTCGCCCTTTCTCTAAATGGTGAACAGCAGGAAACGGTAGTTTTAAATTCCGAGTATGGATACATTTAGCTGTGCTCCTATTTGTTCCCCTTTAAAGCAACAGGAGCAAAACCTGAGAAAAGCATTTTTACACCCAGTATTGGTTATCTGCTACAGGCTCTAGGATAGCCCACCCAAAGCTGCTGCTCCCTCTCCCCTCTTCCTGTTCCTCCCTCCCTCCCCACTGCTTCCTCCCTTCTTCCCACTTCTCTGGGTCTCTTCCCTCCCTTCCTCCTCTCCATTCTCTGTCCTGACTCCCCTCCTCCCTCCTAGCTGGTCTGTCAGAAGCACTTAGCATTGCTTGGAATTCTTGACCCATCAGGTTTGGGCAGTGCTGGTCAATGAAGAGATGAGAGCCAAGTCTCTGAGGAGATCATGCTTGTTGAAAGTGGGCTTGATTGGAAGACAGGACTTTTACAATAATGTGGGTTGTTAACAGTGGAGTGCCTGAGACAGACTATAGTGCTCACTTGCTCCCAAGGACCTGGCATTGTCCTTACTAGGGGAAATATGTTTTTACAATGTTAGATCCAGAATGTTGATACAGTTAATGGGCATTTCTCCCCACAAGAAACACAAAAAGTTTCCTGACCCAGGGAGACCGCCTAGGTTTTTTTCCCTACATTTCCCCTCATTTCTCTCCCCTTTCTACCCTCTTTTTCTCAGCCAGTTAAAATACTTGAAAGGAAATTTTGCTGTATCGGAACAGCGAGAAACAGACATCTTGCCACACACACAATTAAGTAGCCAAATTAAGGGGTCTTTAATTGAAAGCTGTCGACCTCATGGAGACCTAAGCTGTTTAAATTAAGCTTTTAAAGACAAAATTACATACTGACTGAGAAATGGGGAGGAGAGGAAGCATAGCAGTAAAACAAAGCAGTGAAACAAGCTTTCTCACGATGTTTATCTATAAGATTAATTCATTAAGAAACATTCTGGGAACGTCTGCAACCTTGCAGAACTATCCAAGGCCACAGCCTGGGAACCCAGCCTCAAGGCCAGGAGTAGGGTGTCTCTTTAGAAAAAGTAAGTTCTACTGAAAGTCCCTTTGTTTTAGAGAAACTAAGTTCTGCCAAAAGTTATTCATGCTAAGAGCCTTTCTTTTCTACATTTCAATTTCTGAAAAACACGTGCTGTTGTTGATGCTTGGGGCCTGCCTCCCTCGGTCCTCCTCACCCTCATTAAGTGGCTTGCTGGCTGCTCCCATCAGAGGCTCCGGGTTCCCAAGGAGAACCAAGGAGGCTCAGCAGTTCACGCAGGCCTGCCTCATCACAGGTGCGTCCTGACCCCAGTCTCCTTTCTTCTTCAGAAACTTATCCTTCACAGGTGACACTGAGCACTTCAGGGACATTCACGGGCAGTGTGGAGGAAGTGTCGCTGTCGGTCAGCCCTCAATACCATTCGTCTTGCTTTCCAGTCTGTCTGTTGCACGAGTTCTGCATCTGTCTCACATCATTCCCATCCCATCCACAGGACTTGTGGGGGAGGAGTCATACTTTATAATGTTAGCGGTGCCCTCCAGGGAAGAACTGTATTTGCTCTCTCAATATGAAATATTAGAAACATTGCCATTTGGTATTATCTAAAAAATTACTCTGCCTCTAATTTGTGAAAACAGAATATTGTTATCATTCGCCCAGTTTCCCTGGTGTGACTTTAAGAAGACCTGTGTTCCCTCTCCCTTGACTTTGTCTGCTGGAGACATTAAAGATGAGGCTTAGACAAGGTCCTCAGACATGACACTGGTGTCTTCAAGACCGTGAGGAGACCAGGGTCATTGTTGTAAGTGTAAGTGAAGCTGTCCTGAATCCAGCCCCCACGCTGGTCAGATATCTGTACCGAATGGCAAAAGCATGGAAACTATTTCTGCTTGGCTCAGGGAAACACGGCACGATAGAGTATTTCCCGTAGAGAAGGCACTTTGCTAGTTGCTGTGGATGTAAAAAATCAGGTGTTTTCTACTGGCAGAGATTCCTGGGCCCTGTAGGAGAGGTGCTGACTGATTGAGCCATGTGTTCATCAGAAGTGTGTATTGGGATTATACTATGCTCTGACTCTGAGTGAAACCACACACAGGTCCTGCTGTGGTGGAGCAGGCTGTCCAGTGGGGGAGGTGAACTCATGCCCAGGGTGGACAGTAGTGAACCAAGAGAAGTGCCAGAACAAGGAATGCATTCGTGCACATGGCTGATGGCTCTCCTGTTGTGTCTCAGTAAGATGCTTGATAGGCCACAGTGCCCCCTCCTCTCCCCAGAAAGGATTGAGAGCCTGCCTGCAGTGCCCATCATGTGTGCTTAGAGAAGTCCGGGTGGTCGTTGTCCAGAGCCTTCTGCGTGGCTAGGGTGCTGACAACTAGGGCATGGGTTTCCACAGTAACCTGGGCAAGGGAGGGATCACCACCTACAGAACCCTTCATTGTGTAAAACCAAGACTGTGCCCAGTGAACACTCCCCCACCCTCTCTTTCTGCTTCCGTTCCCCCTCCCCAGCTCCTTACATTGCTCCCTCCTCTGTCTCTGGTTGTTGTGACTCACTGTACAGTTTTACATTTATTGTGCCTGCTGACTGGTTCTCTGGAGGGCAGGCATGAGCTGTTGTGATTATAGATGTGCTCCCAGCTCCTGGCTCAAGGCCTGGCACACAATAGGTATTCATTCATCATTGCCAATTTGCTGACCCCATCACTTTGTCTTTAACTTGGATAATTCGGCTTCACCCCCGTTTTCTCACACATTTTGGGTTACTCCTAAGTGTAGCCCTTCTGTGAGGGGCCCCTCTGCCAGGGGAGTCGCTCCTGCGTGGCCATAGGGAGCACCTGTCCCCGTGCTGGGGCCAGAGGGCAGCAGTTGCAGCTCAGAATCTCCCTCCCTTGTGCTGAGCTGTCCTCACCTTCTCCCCTGTTCTCTCTTCCATTTCTGAGTCCAGACCCCATCGCCTCTGTCCTTTGTCACCTCTCTGCTTGCTTCCTTCTCCCCTTCCTCTACTCCTTCCTTCCTTTCTTGCTTCCTCCCTCCCCCACCCTCCTCAGGACCCCTGTGAGGCCTGCTCTCCTATCTCCTCAGCCTCCGCTCTTCTCAGTGCTCCCCCTGAGCCTGGCTGTGAGCAGCTGTGGTGAGCTGAGCCATCCCTCCTGGTCCCTGCATCCCTGTGTCCCCAGCACAGTGGGAGGCTACCAGTTTTTCTTGATGATCACATTTATGGTGAGAGAGAGTGGGGGAGAGTGTGTGTGTTCCTCCTGAGGTGGCAGTGGTGAAACCTGGGTCCTCCCAAATTACTAGTTTCTCTCTCCTGACATTGATGCTGTTTGCCCTCTGTCAGCAGTGCCGAGCAGAGCTCCACAGTGAGGATGACACGTTTGCTGTAAGTGCAGACAGGCAGGATTCCTTCAGAAAAAAACTTAAGCAAAGGAGCCTGTGAAAATTATGAAGGGCATTTTTAAGAATCCTTAAAAGAGTGGTCAGAGAAGCATCACTGTGCAGCTGTGAGGTCATGTGATGCACAGCCACTAGCTTCATTTTCTGACACTCGTTTGCAGTTCCATGTCCTTCTCAGTCTTATCCATTGACTTCCCTGTCATTTGTCACTCCCTTTGGCTGTGACATTACCTCCTCTCTTTTGAAATAGGTGTAAACAGCAGGAGGACAGAATCTGTATGTGTGACGCAGTTTGTCACAGTGGTGACCATGGCAGTTATGAAGGAAGTGGTTATTGCTGTTGTTAACTAACTCCCCAGTAATTACTTCCATTGCACATTGAACCCATTGCTCCTTTTTAAAACACGATGGTTAGTGGATGGATTTATCTTTGGGGGGAAGAAAGAGCTTATTGCACAAAATGGGTTTTTGAACAGATAGATTAGCCACTGAGCAGTCAGCTCAGATTCAGACACTGAAGGGGAAGCACGGCCCTGGGCACACCCTCTGTGATCGCCATTGAGCCAGGTTTGTCTGGGTTTGTGCCATCAGACCAGTCACTCAAGTATAGAGTGTGCAACAGTAAAGGTTTATTTTGAGAGGCAGCCCATCAAGGAGACAGGGAGAAAAGTCCAAATCTGCCTCACTGCCCCAGGTTCTGGTGGGTTTTAGGGTTTAGGGGAAACAGGCGTACAGAAGCACTTCCCAGCAGGTTTTTTGGTTTGTTTGTTTGTTTGTTGTTGTTGTTTTTTTGTGTGACAGAGACAGAGGGTCAGATAGGGACAGACAGAGAGATGAGAAGCATCAATTCTTTGTTGCTGCAGCTTAGTTGTTCATTGATTACTTTCTCATATGTGCCTTGACCAGGGGGCTTTAGCTGAGCCAGTGACCTAAGGGCTCAAGCGAGCGACATTGGGGTTTCGAGCCTGGGTTTTCTGCATCCCAGTCCTATGCTCTATTCACTACACCACCGCCTGGTCAGGCTGGCCAGCAGGTTTTAATACGAGGACCTTTGAACCTGGGCCAGATCTTCCTGGATAGTGGCCCTTCTCCTCCAAAAGCTTTCTGGTGTTCAAGTTCTGGTTCTGTCCTGTTCTTTTGGTTTTGTGGAGGGTGAGGTGGGGTGGGGAGATTATGATTCTGGGTACAGCTGGAGGTCAAAGTTCTCTCCTTTGCTCACGTTTCAGCTGCATGACATGCAGTTTTAGTCTGTTGCCTCTCAAAACAACTCAGTATCCTGTTAGAAATGGGACAAGATCATCTCAGTGGGCTCTGTGGTCACAGCACCAGCTCTTTATACTCACGATGTTGGCCTTGAGCTTAGCTAAGAAGTACAGGGGGAAAATAACAGTAGTGTAAATAAAGTCAAAGTTCACTCACAGAAGATTATCCAGAGTCATTCAGAGCTGTTAGGTGCTCTTTGACTTCAAGGCCCTAACTTCTACCAAAGGTTCAGTCCTTTTGGTCACTTCGGTGCCCAAGGTCACTCCAGGGCTCCAGCCATTACCTGTGCCTTTCACCTTGTAGGAAGGAAGGGGGAGGGAGGAAAGCCTATTTCTCAATCTTTGAGGATGTTTCTGAAAAATCACACTTAGCACTTTTCCTGGGTGGCCCTGTGACCACATAAGAAATGGGGTTCTGGCCCTGGCCGATTGGCTCAGCGGTAGAGCGTCAGCCTGGCGTGCAGGAGTCCCGGGTTGGATTCCCGGCCAGGGCACACAGGAGAGGCGCCCATTTGCTTCTCCACCCCTCCCCCTCTCCTTCCTCTCTGTCTCTCTCTTCCCCTTCCGCAGCAAGGCTCCATTGGAGCAAAAGATGGCCCGGGCGCTGGGGATGGCTGTGTGGCCTCTGCCTCAGGCGCTACAATGGCTCTGGACGCAACAGAGCGACCCCCCAGAAAGGCAGAGCATCGCCCCCTGGTGGGCATGCTGGGTGGATCCCGGTCGGGCGCATGCGGGAGTCTGTCTGACTGCCTCCCCATTTCCAGCTTCAGAAAAATGGAAGAAAAAAAAAAGAAAAAAAAAAAAAAAGAAACGGGGCTCTGCTATTCAGGAAATGAGTAGAAGGATGTTGGAGAAAACTTGCAGTCTGGCATAGGCGCCATCCTGGCTGATGCTTAGTTGGAACCCTGCCACTGTGCTCAGAAGAGAATGATTTTCCTTTGGAGTATTCTTTGTTCCTTCTATATTGGTTCTGGGCACGAAGTGTGTCAGGCTGTGATCAAATGTGCACTGCTAGTGTGAGGATGAATGTCCCCCTTGACAAGTGCCTGAGCACTTGAGGGGACCTTTCTGCCCTGGAGCCATGCTGCAAGAGAGATGAGGCACACTGTCATCTTGGGCACGGCGTGGAGGGTGCCATTTGAGGGGGACCTTCCTTTTGCACTTTTCTGATTTAGTTCCCTACTGGATTATTTATTGCTTATAGATATTTTGTAGTGCAGATTTGTGGGAATTATCTTAACCCTTTGAGTAGTGAGTATTTTTCATGCTTGCTGATCCCCAGGAGTGAATTTCTTTTTTTCAAAAAATGAAATTAGTTTCAGTTACAGTTTTATTAACTTAAAATCATGTGTGTTTGATAACCAATTTATAGAAACAAGAAGAACATACATTTGCCTTTTTTAATGTTGACTTACACATTTTTAAAATAAAAAATTCTGTACAATTGTACTCTGGATGGTCAGGAGGCCTGAGGACATACATGAATGTTCGTACTACTCAAAGGGTTTAAGTCTTGGTTCATCTATCCATTAGCATTTCCGAGAATTCTTACGGAAAGAGGTTGGTAGGAGGCTGATAGACTACTCCTGGATGAGCTGCATAAATGCTAGACTCCCTTATGTGAACAGTCAGGAGAGGTGCTAGGAGCATCCCCTGGAACAGAAGGACTTTCCTGCCTTCATCCTTCCCCCGTTCACCACCTGCTCTCCTGCTCCCCCCAACCTGCAGGTATTTCCCATTGTTTGTGGGAAGAGGTGCCCAGGAGCCCTACCCACCACACCGCTGGGCCTTCCTTGTCTTTGGTCTTCTTATCCCACGGGCGTGGTTTCTGTGCCTCCTTCTTCAAGAGGTCTAATATCTGCAGGTCTTGGTCACACAGGTGGGCAGTCTGATGACAGGATTTTGGGAATGTGAATTGCTCTAAATCACACAGTCTTGAGTGGCATCGCCTGCCAGTTCTGAAGGAAATTTAAGATGGCCGAGTACCTGGTATCGGAGACAGGAGTTCTCAGGAACAAACCACTATACCAGCAGGTGGGTGGGTTACGTTCATCTGAGGCTTGAAGGTGTTCTGGGAATTTATAGGTCAGCAAGTCTAGTGTTGTTAGTGAGAGGCAGAAAACAAACTTTATTTACTCGGAAGTTCCAGTAGATACAAAGTGGTTCAGTTAAGACAATTGGTTTCTGGCATTTGGTTAAACATAAGCATCTCTGGGGGAAGTGAGTCACTATGGAGATGGAATCACCACCAGCTTTAGTCTCCGGGGGGTGACTGGAGAGCAGCCACCCTGGTCATTGAATTGCAGGTTCAAAGAGATAGCAGGGGGTGTCAGAGAGCATCAGAGGCACTGCTGGGTGTCAGGGAGTGAGGTGTTGCCTTCTTATTATTTTGTTTTTTGTGACAGGGACTCATTGTGAGAGCTCTTACTGTGATAAGAAAGTAAGCATTTTCTTGCCCTTAGCAATAAATATACTTTTCTTAACTGCCACTTAAATGCTTGCCTTTTACATCACACTCTTAGAGATACTCAGAAATTTTATGCTTTTTAAACTATCGTAAATTTTTTCTCTGCTTTTGAAGTGTCATAAGGCAACTGTAAGCCCTAAAACGGTCCAGTGATTCCTGACCCTGCACTGACTCTCCACACCGGGGCCATTGCAGGTGTCCTCTCACAGGGACCTAGGCTGCTCAGAGCAGTGAATGGGCTTCATCGGCCCTGGTATAGTCTGCCCTCTTCCACGGGGCTGAAAAGCGCCCTGTGGTCAGGGCACCTCACCCTCCACAAAACCAAAAGAACAGGACAGAACCAGAACTTGAACACCAGAAAGCTTTTGGAGGAGAAGGGCCACTATCCAGGAAGATCTGGCCCAGGTTCAAATGTCCTCGTATTAAAACCTGCTGGCCAGGCCCTGGCCTGTTGGCTCAGCGGTAGAGCGTCGGCCTGACGTGCAGGGGACCTGGGTTCGATTCCCGGCCAGGGCACATAGGAGAAGCACCCATTTGCTTCTCCCCCCCCCCCTCCTTCCTCTCTGTCTCTCTCTTCCCCTCCCGCAGCCAAGGCTCCATTGGAGCAAAGATGGCCCGGGCGCTGGGGATGGCTCCTTGGCCTCTGCCCCAGGCGCTAGAGTGGCTCTGGTCGCGGCAGAGCGACCCCCGGAGGGGCAGAGCATCGCCCCCTGGTGGGCAGAGCGTCGCCCCTGGTGGGCGTGCCGGGTGGATCCTGGTCGGGCGCATGCGGGAGTCTGTCTGACTGTCTCACCCCGTTTCCAGCTTCAGAAAAGTGGAAAAAAAAAAAACACAAAAAAAACCCTGCTGGCCAGCCTGACCAGGCGGTGGTGTAGTGAATAGAGCATAGGACTGGGATGCAGAGAACCCAGGCTCGAAACCCCAATGTCGCCAGCTTGAGCCCTAGGTCACTGGCTCAGCTATAACCCCCTGGTCAAGGCACATATGAGAAAGTAATCAATGAACAACTAAGCTGCAGCAACAAAGAATTGATGCTTCTCATCTCTCTCCTGTCTGTCTGTCCCTATCTGACCCTCTGTCTCTGTCACACATTCCTTTGGAGTATTCTTTGTTCCTTCTATACTGATTCTGGGCACAAAGTGTGTCAGGCTGTGATCAAATGTGCACTGCTAGTGTGAGGATGAATGTCCCCCTTGACAAGTGCCTGAGCACTTGAGGGGACCTTTCTGCCCTGCACTCTGCACCCCACCCCGCACCACCTCCAGCCTGGCTCTCAGCTGTGCCCACGGCCTGTGGGGCAGTTTCCTCTTCCTCTGCCCAGTGGATTCCATCCAAGCTCAGGTCTCATCTTTGAGGTCTTTTTCGGTGGGAATCTTCCCCAAATTCTCAATCCTTGCCACCTTAAAGAATAATAACAAGCAAAGCCTCACAGAGATGCTTGCTTGTTCCAGGGTGGGGGGTGTTCTTACTGCACAAGATATGCTGCACTCTGAGGTCATTGTCATCAGCTTGCTATCATGGTTAACACCAGTGGTCCTTAGGAAGCAAGGAATGAGGCTTCAGGCAGCTGACAGTAGTGGGGGTGTCTGACATCCCTGTCTCCAAACAGTTCCTCCTAAAGAGTATAGAAGAGCAAGAAGTGAGGAATTAAACTCCATAACAACCATGTGCTCAGCTTGAAACTAAGGAAAGCCCAAACCCTGGCTGTGCTCTGCGCTATTCCCCACCCTGTGAGTTGGGTAGGTGAGCCAGGCCTTGTGCATGCATCACAGGGAGTGGGCTCAGAAACACGATGCAAGTCTATGGGAGAGACAGGTGTAGGGGGCACATAATGATCGGGCAGTGAGGGGAAGGGAACAATAGGGAAGGCTTAGGATCCTGTAAACAGGAGAACCAAACACTGGAGCTCACATAACTCCCTCTCACCATTAAAACCAGTGAATGTTCCTGAGTGCTGGCGTCACCAGACTGTGGCCCCGGGCCTGTTGTCTTTCCACTAAAGTTTTCTTGGCACTTGGCCATACCCACTCAATTAGATGTTATCCTTGGCTGCCTTTTGTGCACACAACCAATTCATAGAAATAAATTCACAGAAGCGTGTGTATGTCTGAGATAAACTTTGACATAATTTTGGAAACCAGAATTGACTGTTCTTGGTGAGCAGGACTTGTGGCTGCATAGACTCCATTCTCCCTGAGGGTTAAGGACCCTATGTGGGAAGGGGGGGATTTGTCAGTTGGGGTGCTTCTGTGGAACACCTGCTAGATGATAGAACTATGCCCCCAGTGGGCTGTGTAGTGGGCACTGCTCTGAGTGCTTCTGTATGAACTCATTCAGTCCTCAAAGAAACTGACATCCCCCTAACCCCCCGTCACAGGTGAAACGCAGAGGTGTGGGGAAATTAACCTGTAAACTTACTCTTATTGGGAGGGCATATGCTGAGAACACCAGGGGTCACCTTGACCTTGTGTGGCAGTTCATGAATTCTGCACCTCCTGCCAGAATCCCTTCAGCGCTGGCGTTCAGGAGTTCTTACCCACAGTGCGTATCAGCAGGGCCCTGCGGCCGGACCTCCCCTTGTGCCGTGACAGGGCGCTGAAGGGACAGCACACAGGGTGGAGAGCAGCTCCTGCTTTCAGGTTGCAGCAGAGAGAAGCCAGGGCATTTTGCTGAGGGCCAGCGGAACAGCCCAGACCAGTGTCCAGAAAGCATGGTGTGGAGTAGGCGAGCACAGCCTGGTGGGCAGACCCTGGCATCAAGCTCAGGGCATGGGGTCTACGTAGAGGTCTCACATCCTTGCAGCGGCCCCAGTGCCAGTGGCTCACCCTGTGGAACACTTCCAGACTTCTTGTGTCCCTATAGAGAGGACCAACACTAAAAGGCATCTAATAAGAAATTATAAATTTCTTTGCAGAGTAAATAAAGGGGATTAGCAGGAACGTTCCTGTGGCAGCAGGAGGTTTGAATCTGCAGCGAGAGGCTCAGGTTGTGTGGCTGTCCCATCGCTGCTGGGCCCTTGGGCTTTATTCAGGGTGGACCCGGGTGGTAGCAGGTATAGGAAAGCTATCATTGTTTCAGGGGGTGCTCTGTGTGAACTGAAGTTTGGCTGCAGGTGAGGCATGCCTGGGTCGTGGCCCTAGTGACCGCTCTGCTGGCCAGGCGTGGCAGCATGCACAGATGCTGCTTCTGCTTAGTGTGAGGCCTGTGCTGGAAATGTGAGGGCAATATATAGGACAGTGGGGCGAGTGCTGTGGCCGTGGCTGGGGGCTGGGTTGCAGAGCTAAAGGCCGTCACCCCTGTGTGCAGTGAGAGCTCTTGTCCTGCTGACCTGTCTGCTATACACAGTGGTGAGTCCTGATTGCTCTCCCTCCACCAGGCAGTATCCCAGCTCCCACAATCCCTGGTCAGACTGGAGGAGGACGTCCACGTAGGAGTGAACTGTGTCTTGCTGCCTATGAGTGGTGCTATGAAGGTCAGCGCACTGAGCCACTTGGCTGCTGGTCCTTACTGTCCTCTAGAGACTTGCTGTCTGTCCTCCTGTGGCTCGTGGGCACGCTCCTTGGGAATGACTGGCTCTCGGGCCACACTGAGGTCAGTGCTGGGCCAGGACCAGAGCCCAGTGAAGCAGGACAGGGTCATCAGCACAGGGGATGCCAGTGGGGACTTCTGTACCCAGTGTGTAAAAACATGAGAATGCTCAGTACCGTCTCTGGGCCTGTGCTGGTGCTGTCGGGCAGCAAGTGATGGGCGCAGAGTTGGGGCGAACCTGGCACATGCTGGCTCCATGACCTTGTGGTTGTCACTGGACCTCTCTTTCCTCACTCCTCCTCTGTCGGCCCCGGAGTGGTGTGCTGATGCAGGCTAGGGGAGTCAGGACAGGCACCCTCACTCCTCCTCTGTCGGCCCCGGAGTGGTGTGCTGATGCAGGCTAGGCAAGTCAGGACAGGCACCTGCTGATCCCGTCTGCCCACCTCTACTTGCTCCATGTTTTCTGAGCTCTCTGACTGCCTCCCTTGTGCTGTCCTCACAGCCGGGATATGGGCCACTCTGGAAGCAAGGCTGAGAGAGGAACTCACTCATGAGACTAGGTGTCTTGGGTCTAAACTGAGGTGTGACCCTGTCGCCACAGAGGGTGGGGGGCTGGACGGAACATTGTCTGTACTCTCTGTCCTGCTGGAGGGAGCTGGGAAGCACAGCAGCTCCTCCTCAGGGATTTCTGTCCAGGGAGGACCCACCAGGCAGGTCCTCACTCCTGCTGCAGCCACAGCCACCAATCTGCACTCATGCTGCCCACAGGATATGAGTCCGCACGTTGAGTGACCATTGTTGTGGGGTAGGGGGCCATCACTGGGGCAGAATGATACCTGGTCAGTTGGGGCAGTCTGTCTTGGCTCCTCTTGGCCTCTTTCTTTCCTTGCTCACTCTTTTATTCTCCTCATCTGCTGCACCCTGGAAAATTCATGCACAAATTGTGTTGCACTTGGGATTTGGACCTGTAGAAGCAATGCCCAGCACGACTGGCTGTGTTTTAGAGACTGACTTTTTCACTTCCTACACCTGACTGCCGTTGTCTTAAATCCCCAAGCAGCTCCATGCTCCATCTGACACTCCCGTCCCTCAGCACGGGCCATTATCCCAGGCCTTCTTGATTTCACACGCAGCTTCGATGGTGTGCTGAGATTTAATTTACTGCTTCTCATCTCAAAGCCCTTAAAAATATTCATTCTCATAAAGCCCCTGAAGGCATATTCCCACTATCTGGAGTGCCTTTCACGCCAGCCCATTTATGTGTACTTTTGGGCCACTAGGTGTGGAAATGAGGCTAAGTCATCTTTGTAGCCCTGCAAGGAAGCCCTGATAAAGCCAAGGTCAGAAATAACCCCTCGTTGTATTGATGTCTCTGAGTAATGTGGGCCTCGTGGCCATGTGTGTGGTTTGAAGAACAACACTCATATTCAGGACAAATCTTGGAAGACAGCGTGGGCACATCAGTAGGGCTGGGATTTCACTGACCTGGTTGAGGCCACGTGGAGGAGGGCAGAGTCCAGAGAAAACTGGCGGGAGTGGGGCACCTATCACTCCCAGCAGTATGTGAGCCAGGAGTGGACCCAGATACCCGACGCTGCAGCGGCCCCAATGGATTGTCCTTGTTTTCACTCACTGGTGGCGCAGACAGACAGCTGCCGAAGGGGGTGAGGTTTGTGCCTGGCCTGGTCTCAACGGAGCTCTGATTCTCACAGACATCTGAGTTCTGCAGTGCACGGGTCACATCACAGTGGCCCGGGCTCCATTCTGTGTCTGTTAGAGGTGGTCTTCTCTGCTTTCACATGCACTGGCATGTGTGGTTCTGGAGGGCATGGTGTTTTAGCAAAACGTGCTCTCTGCCGCAGAACTGAGCATCACTTATCAGCTGCCCTCACCTGTTTCGTGGATCAGCCTCAGGTGTGGCCCGTGAGGCCTCAGTTCCTGCTTCTGTCTTACCCGGGATGGAGGAGTCAGGAACGCTCTCCTGTGCCATGTCCATAGCTGTGTGATAGTGTGATACAGATGACCAAGCAGAGAGATCTGCTTACGGGCAGCAGCACCCTCCATTGGACATGTGGGTCTACGTGGCCACACTGTCATCTCAGTGTCAGGCAGGGTTCCTGGCTCCATTTATCTCATCATCAAGTATTGTCACTATCAGTAAAGTCTGGTAGTCACTCAGCCACTACAGCCATGAAATGAACTGATGCAGAGACATCAAGGATGCTGCCTTTCAGGGGTCTGCCTCAGAGGAGCAGACTATTGCCCATGTGCACATGACCGTGTTGTCAGTTCAGAGAAAGTTTCTTTCTGTTTAAGGGCCCAGGGAGGGATTTTGCACGAGAGCTGGGCCTTGAACCAGTGCTTCCAGAGCATGTGGTTCAGCTGAACCAGCACCGGCTGACGTGCCACGGCCCGGGCCACGTCAGCTCTGTGCCCCCGCGCAACACCTTGTCCTGAGAGCCAGCCTGCTTGGCAGAGCCCCCATGAGGGCAATGCTCAGCCCCTCCGTGAAGTGAACTGGATGAGGATGAACTTAAAAAATCCCACCTTGTCCGTTAGCTTTCTAAAGTCTCCTCTATGACACTGTATTATGGACAGTGTTCTGGCACCGATGGAGGAAACCCCCTGGCGCCCCAGTGCTGGGCTCTGACGTGGACTTCTGTACCCTAGTGTTGTGTCCTTACAGGTGCAAAGAATTAGGAGAATCTGGTAAAGCTTTGTTGGTGGAGTTTGTCATCTTACTACTTTTATATTCTTGTGTCTCTGGACGACTTTCAGAGTACAAGACACAGGTTTTCCCCAAGGGCCTCCTGCTGTCGTAAACTGCATCACTAACACATGTCTAAGCAGGTGAGACCAAACCTCACGGGTCGTGTGTAGGGATCCAGTGTAATGGGAGTGGTCCACCATCTTGTTTTCCTCACCATAACTTTCTTTTGAAAGGCAAGGAATCCCTCAGGGCTGCTCCTCTCCGTGCTTCCCCTCTGCTCCTGTGTTGATGAATGGATTTTCACAACCACTGGGTGCCGTAGTCTTTGTAGAAGGAGAGACTTGGGTCACTGTGCAGGTCACACAGGTCTTCAGTGCATACGTGGGATTGGGAGTGGAGTGTGTATTCTAGGTCTTCTCATGAATCCATTATAAGTTTCTTAATTTTTTACTCCCGCAACAGGCCCGGTACAAGCAGAGCCTCGATCCAACTGTGGACGAAGTGAAGAAGCTTTGCACATCTTTACGTCGAAATGCCAAAGAAGAGCGGGTTCTCTTCCATTACAATGGCCATGGAGTGCCCCGGCCCACAGTGAACGGGGAGATCTGGGTCTTCAACAAGGTGAGTGCGTTGTCAACCACACATGCTGGACCTGCCGGCTCCGTGCTGGCATTCAGTGAGCACCTGTTAAGGTGGCGATGCTATTATAGGTGCTGGAAGTGTTTCTGTGCACACAGGACTGCGGCCAGGCCTCGGAGTTGACATCCTGCCATGCTCTTTATAGGAAGGTTTTCAGCCATGAATTTGATTTCTGTGGTTGACATAGGGCTGTTCAGACTTTCTATTTCATTTTGAGCCATTTCTGATAAGTTGTATTTCCTAAGGCATTTTCTATCTAATTGTACTTGTAAAACTTATTGAATTATTCTTATTTCCTTATCTTTTCTGTGTCTATAGGGTGGTGGTGATGTCACCTTTCATACCCACATGTTGATTCACACTGTCTTCTCTTTTATCCTTGTTCTCTCTAGCTAGAGATTTGTCCATCTTACCTCTATTTAAAAAAATTTTTTTTAGCTATGTTAACTTTCTCTACTGGCTGTCCTTTCTTTTCCTGATTCATTCTGTCCACGATTTCTTTCCTTCTATTTAATTTGAGCTTATTTACTCATCATTTTCTAGCTTCTTAAGGTAGAAATTTAGATTTTAATTTTAAACTTATTTCTCTTCAGGACTTAAGGCCGTACGTTATCATGTAATTATAGCTCTAGTTACATTGTGACAGGCTATATTGTTGTTCAGTATGAATTATTTTTGTCTTCCTTTGTGATGTCATCTTTTTTGACACATGTATTATTTAATTTCCAAACAATTGAGGATTTTCCAGCTATCCTACATTCAAATTCAGTGATCAGAGAGTATACTAGGTATAATTTCAATCCTTCAGACTTCGCTAAGACGTTTTTATGACTCCAGAATAGGTGAACGTCTCTTCTGCACCTTAAGTGAGTTTTCTGCAGTGGCCGGGTGAGTGCTTGTGCTAATTCAGTCAGAGTGATGGGACTACGGTTCTAGCCTTTTATATCAGGGCTGGTTTTTTCATTAGAAGAAATATAATTACTATGTCTGGAGTTTTCTTTCTGAGAAAGTGTTTATCTGTCAGTCACTGGCAGGAGGGTGTTGTGTATCCGGCTAGGATCATGGATCTGGTCCTGCTGTTTGCTTTGTGCATTTTGAATTCTGGTGCTGAGCACATGCATGTTCAGGATGATTTATGTCTTCTGATGTTCTGACCTGCTTGTCATTGTGAATGTCCCCTTTATCCCGGAACACTCCTCATCCCCAGGTCTGGCCCACCCACTCTCTCAACATTGAGGTGTACATGAGGTGCCTTGTCACATCCGCCTGTGCCCTTAGTGTTGGAAGTGTATCTCTCCTGGGCAACACCGAGCAGGATGGAGCAGCTCACGGGAACAGGGTGAGACGAAAGCGCAGGGGGTTCCAGTCTGGACTCTCCAGAAGTTGGTGACTGTAGGAGCATGAAGACCCAGTCAGAGACACACAAACACAATTTCACAAAGGACTTATACCCAAAAATAAGAAAAACTCCTAAAACACGAACCACATCGCTCTTGCTTTGCTTTAACACGACATGTGGCCAGGCAGCTCTCCCTCCCAGTGGACTGAGGAGAGCGAAGCCACCTAGGGGCTTCTGCTGTTCCCAAGCGGGTTTCTGGTTGGATGAAGTGGCTCCTGAAACAGCATCTGTACTGTGGTAGATGTGTCATGACACAAATAAAATGTCACATGCAGGAACTGGGATGGAAATACATTTCTGTTCTTACTCAGCAATCATCATCGTCCCACATGGGTTACCTCTTGCTGCAGAAGTTGGAGAATTTTGTGCAAATGTTGAGGCCACCGCATGCCACTGTCTCCATCACACACATTACTTATCAGAAGACCAGTTCACAGCTAAGAGCTGGGCACGGAGTAATTCCTGTCTTCAACACAGAACAAACTCCAGACTGATCAGTATTTAATCAAACCTGTTCAGCAAGGACAGTGAGTGAGTTAGAGCCCCTTGCATCAGGACAGCTACTTCACAAACAGTGCAGAATGGAAAGACCAGTGCAGGCAGGATTGGGGGGTGGACCCCCGCCCAGCTGCAAGTCCCCCTGGAGAGAAGCCAGAGAACACATACAGGTCAGTGCTGGTTATAATGATGTATTTGTGTGTGTGTATGTAACAGAGAGATGGAAAGAGGGACAGATAGGGACAGACAGACAGGAAGGGAGAGAGATGAAAAACATCAATTTTTCATTGTAACACCTTAGTTGTTCATTGATTGCTTTCTCATATGTGCCTTGACCGGGGGGCTACAGCAGACCGAGTGACCTGTTGTTCAAGCCAGCGACCTTGGGCTCAAGCCAGCAACCACAGGGTCATGTCTATGATCCCACACTCAAGCCAACAACCCTGCGCTCAAGCTAGTAAGCCCGCCCTCAAGCCTGATGAGCCCACGCTCAAGCTGGCTACTTTGGGTTTTCAAACCTGGGTCCTCTGTGTCCCAGTCCGACGCTCTATCCACTGCGCCACCACTTGGTCAGGCATAATGATGTATTTCTTAAAGCTGGATAGTGGATCCCTTTGTTCACGTGTGAGATGTTTAACAGTGAAAATTAATAAAATCTTAGAGGAGCCTGACCAGGCGGTGGCGCAGTGGATAGAGCAGGGGTCCCCAAACTTTTTACGCAGGGGGCCAGTTCACTGTCCCTCAGACTGTTGGGGAGCCAGACAATAAAAAAAACTATGAACAAATCCCTGTGCACACTGCACATATTTTATTTTAAAGTCAAAAAAGAAAACGGGAACAAATACAATATTTAAAATAAAGAACAAGTAAATTTAAATCAACAAACTGACCAGTATTTCAATGGGAACTATGGGCCTGCTTTTGGCTGAGATGGTCAATGTGCTTCTTTCACTGACCACCAGTGAAAGAGGTGCCCCTTCCAGAAGTGTGGCGGGGGCCCGATAAATAGCCTCAGGGCCACATGCAGCCCACAGGCCGTAGTTTGGGGACCCCTAGGATAGAGCGTCGGACTGGGATGCAGAGGACCCAGGTTCGAGACCCCGAGGTCGCCAGCTTGAGCGTGGGCTCATCTGGTTTGAGCAAAGCTCACCAGCTTGGACCCAAGGTCGCTGGCAAGGGGTTACTCTGTCTGCTGTAGGCCCGCGGTGAAGGCACATATGATAAAGCAATCAATGAACAACTAAGGTGTCGTGATGAAAAACTAATAATTGATGCTTCTCATCTCTCACTGTTTCCGTCTGTCTTTACCTATTTCTCTCTCTCTCTCTCTGTCTCTGTTAAAAAAAAAAAACAATCTTAGAGGAATCTGTGGGTAAATATTTAAAAATAATTTTTACATGATGAAACCTTTCTAAGCATTTTACAGATTCTATGTGGGAATACTAATAAATTTGACTACATAAAATTTTTAAACTTCTATGCTTCAAAAAAAGGCATAAACAAAGATGACAAAGGGGAAATATTTACAGTGCATGGGTCAGATTAGGCTAATTTCCTTAGTAAACAAACAACTGTTATTAAAAATCTTCAATGAGAGCCTGACCTGTGGTGGCGCAGTAGATAAAGCGTAGACCTGGAAATGCTGAGGTCGCCGGTTCGAAACCCTGGGCTTGCCTGGTCAAGGCACATATGGGAGTTGATGCTTCCAGCTCCTTCCCCCTTCTCTCTCTCTGTCTCTCCTCTGTCTCTCTCTCACCCTCTCTCTCTCCTCTCTAAAAATGAATAAATAAAGAAAGAAAGAATCAACAGACTTAAGTAAAAATTTCAAATTTCTACACATGAAAAATTAAAAAAAAAAAAGAATGACAGAAATCAAATTCTTTTTAAAAAAAATCTTCAATGAGAATAGCACAGAGCAGCAGTGGACAAAGCATGTGAACAGAGTTTAAAGACAAGAAATGGAAGTGGCTGGGAAGGGTATTTGGAAGGGTGACGTTGTTGTGTCTCAACGCACTCGGAGCAGCAGGCCTCCCATGTTTGCACCAGCTGTGAGGGGGGCGTGTGACTGTGACCCAGCTTCTCGGAGCCCGTTTGATTCGACACTTGTTCCTAAAGAGGTTTGCAAAGCCGAGCGTGAGGACTGTTGACACAGCACTGTTTATGGAGGGGATGAAAGGGTGGCATGTTGGACAGCAGATTGTCCCCAGCACAGGCACCGGACACTGTACACTAGAGCGAACAGCACAGATGGTGTGGAAGGTAACATGTTCTAAAGGGAAGCTGCGGAACACAGTAGAGAGCACAGTCCACTAGACTTAAAATGACGCATCTTTCCAGAAGCATCTGTTCATGACGTAGGGGAAGAGTGTGAAAGGACACAGAAGAGGGCAGAGGCTCCCTCCAGGAGGGTGCAGGGTAGTGTCCTGGAGGAGAGGAAGACGGGAACTGTCCTTTATTTACACTTCTCTGATGGTTGGTAGATTTTATAATAAAGATGTGAAAGTGTATTTAACACCCCACATTGCACCAAGCCCTGCCGCTCATCCTGTCCACGTGGGTGCCAGTCATCTTTTGTGTTTTTGTCCAGCTTGCTGGGGGAGGTAGGTAGGTGTATATGTTAATGGACAGATAGATGGTTCTCACTATAATTGTGTTCATGATTAATTGAAAATGTGAAGCTCTTTCCCTCATCACAGCCGGTCTGGTTTCTCTGCAACATCAGTCTGTGTGCTGTTTTTGTTATATTGTCTGTGGTGGATCTCTGGAAGTTCACACACATGCACACACACATTGAGAATATAAACTGCATCACGTTGTCCTGCCCACCGTGTTCTTCAGTTGCTGTCACTGCTTTGTGTTTGTATTCGAATCAGGTCATTTTTATGCTGTTATATTTTTCTTTAAGGTTTTTTAGGTTTGGGGACTGGTTTAAGAATACCTTTCTTCCACCAGAATAAATTTAAGGAGCACTTTATTCTGCTTTTAAAGTTAGTTCTTCAGCCTGTCCTGGTTTTCTGTGCATGGACTCACAGCACTTGGGGATGGCTGGTGAGATGTGAGAGTCTCGCTAAGTGTCTGTTCTCGCCTCACTGAGTTAAAGAGTGCCACCTTCATGCGACTGCATATGTGTCTGTTCTGGGCTTTCTCCTCTGCGGATCGGTCTGTCCTCCCTCATTCCATCCACTAACCACCCAGGGTCTAGTATAGTTAATACTAATACTTGGGAGTGCAGCCCTGGCTCATTAGTCTTTATTCTGGTGTGTCCTCTCCTGCAGCAGCTGGGGATCTGCAGAGTGCCCCCGTTAGTGAGCCCCTGTGGCTATGCTTGCTGCTGCTGACTCACGATCCATTAGGGAGGGAGTAACATCTTTCCGGTTCTCCAGAGAGCGTTTACTCAGAGCTTCTGCCTGCGTGTTCCCTGATATGGTGCGTGATGACAGACAGGCCACCAATGTGTTTGATGACATGGCAGGACGGGTGAGCGTGGCCCCATCGTGCCAGGATGTGCCTGTGTACACCTGTGTCGTTGGTACAGCCCCTGCTGGGTGGGATATGACTCACATCTGGCACTCTGCTGTGCGGGTGACGAAGCCTTTGCCCTGCCACCTGGTGACAAACATCCCTCAGCCTGTTTGCCTTTGTCCTCAGTCCTTCTCCCCTGTTGCCTCACAAACAGCCCTGCTGGCATCACTAGAGGCCAGATGGGCCTCAGCTGCTGGAGCCGTTGCCTGTGCTACGGGCAACAGAATTGATTTCAGCCAGAGTCAGCGCTCGAGGGAGGGCGGGTATGGGGGCTTCTGCGCACAGCTGCCTAGAATGTC
Organism: Saccopteryx leptura; assembly: GCF_036850995.1. Lineage (NCBI taxonomy): Eukaryota > Metazoa > Chordata > Mammalia > Chiroptera > Emballonuridae > Saccopteryx > Saccopteryx leptura. The sequence continues at coordinate 124,948,658 of NC_089506.1, forward strand.
CCCATGAGCGAGCATTTGTACCACTTCTCCAGTGAAGGAAGGACACTCCCCATGCTGCCCAATTATCCCTGGGGGGTGTGAACAATGACCAGTGCCATGTGTCCAGAACACTTCCCGCAGCGGAGTCCTATTGTCCCTAGGTTTGAAGAGTGATAGGGCCCGGGCCACTGTCCCCTCATGTGGGGTGGGTCATCACCGAGAGGGCACGTGCTCTGGGCATCTCTGGCATGGCAGGGACAGTCTGGACATGTGGTGTGAGGGCCTTATGCATCTCCATCACAGTGAGTGTGCCTTGTGGTTAGCACAGAGCAGTCTTAGCCCCCAAGCCAGGAAGCGGTGTGGACAGCGTGCCCTTCAGTCACTGAGGGAAAGCTGTGCTCTGGTGGTGGGATAAGGGGGATACCAAGGGCCCCGTAAAGGGACACGAGGAGGGAGACCCCATACTAGTAGTGAGCATGCACCCTGGGGACAGTGAATACAGACCTCAGTGACACAGCAGAGTAGCATGGGCCACCATTGACCTGGGGCAACCCTGGCCCTCATTCTGCCCAGTCAAGCACACGTGCCGTCACAGCCAGTGTACAGGGGCAGCTCGGGGCTGTGGCAGGGCAGTCTGGAGTGAGCCCCACACACCATATCTGTCTTGCAGAACTACACGCAGTATATCCCGCTCTCTGTCTACGACCTGCAGACCTGGATGGGCAGCCCCTCCATTTTTGTCTACGACTGCTCTAGCGCAGGCCTCATCGTCAAGTCCTTCCGGCAGTTCGCTCTGCAGCGGGAGCAGGAGCTGGAGGTAAGGCTCCCACGTGCCCAGTTGTGTCCTTGGCGGTGGGGGGTGGGGCTGAGGTGGGCAGACGGTTGGGTGCTGACTCGGTGCTCCCTCCTCGAATGGGATTTGCCCTGCAGGCTTAGGACTGCTGATGGGTGATTTTTCACATCTTGCCTTACTCGGTGTCACTTCCGGACTGAGCCTGGGTTGTGCCAGGCGCTCGGAGCTGATCTGTGCTCTGCTGGCCTGAGGTTAGCGTTGAAACCCACTAGAATCGTTTGTTGTAGAGTGGACCCACACCTGCGCAGTCTTCTGTTTCACTAGCATTTTTGTTGTTGTCCCAATTTTACTTTCTTCTCTTGAAACAACAAGCACCCACCAAACTGAATATGGAAGAGCCCAAACAAGTGCCATGGCAGTGTCCTTGGGACGAGCCGGAGAGCAGTATATGGCTCTGCATGCAGAGGTCACTGAACTGGTGGCTTTTGTTAATATCGGATGTTTGAGTTACACAGTGAACTCTGAAGAGAGACAGAGGGGCCATTCAGGGAGGAGGCCATGTCCTGTGGCCCGTACACGAGCATAAGGGCCAGGTGCTCTGCGGCCCGAGGGGCCTCCCACAGCGGGCTGTGACGTAAGGAACACTTGGTTCAGGACGTGTTCCCTCAGACCGCACCAGACCTCCCAGTTGTAGCATGTCATTACGTTTGCACATGTTGTCAGCACCTGTGCTGCCACACGCTTAATATTTCATATTTCTAAGTGAAGTCGACACACAGCGTTGCATGGAGCACCTGAGGAGCATGTGCCCTTCCAGATAACATCCCTATCACCGCCTTGCATCCATAGGAGGATTGAGCAGAGCAAGCTCTGTGCCTTGCTTTCAGGCGTTTTGTCCAAGTTTGCCCAAGGGAGGGGCCGCCTCACGAATACTGAGACCCAGAGCACCAGCCGCGATTGCCCTTCCTCCCGTCAAGTCATAAATTTCGCAAAAGGATTTTTTCTTCACGTTTGTAATATGTAAATGAAGTACCAACAACCCTACCTGATTTTTGTACCCTGCTGTGACCAGTGCGGGGAAGTGAAGACCTGAGTGGGGGCAATGGAAGAAGAAGGAAAACACAGAAACAGAGATCAAGTTTGGGCCAGGTGGGACATTGTGCTCTGATAGAGGCACAGTGACTCCAAGCCTATTTTCAGCCTGGCGATCTCTTGTGGCTTTGAACCCGGGTCCTTTGTTATCCCAGTCCGACACTCTATCCATTGTTTTACTACTGACCTTGCTTTTGGCGTCAATGCCATGAACAGCCTTCAAGTTGTTTCAGTTAGTGACCTTGCCTTGCCAGGTCACTCAAGGCTGAGGAGGGCCCTTCCTCTGCTCTCAGCTGCACATAGGCTGGATGCATTCAGGTGCAGTGGCTCTCCACAGTACTCAACTCATGGGCTTCTGGGTGGTTCAGGAGAGGCCCGGGCATCGGCCTCAGTACCTGGACCGTGTCAGCCCTAGCCCCTCCCACATCTCTGCTCAGTCCCGCATGTCTGCATCGAGCATGAGCTCCGGCATTCCCTTTCTGTATGTGTGCTCTCTCTGCTGCCGAGGACTGGTCAGCCTGAACACCCTTCCTCTCGCTGAGCACAACAGGAAAGACTTCCCTGCACCTTCTGGGGAAATGTTTACATGACTAACCCGCTTCCATAGAGGAAAAGGGGAACCTGTGACGCGATGCAGCAAGTGGGCGACAGCGCCATGATGCCACATGTTCTGGGACGGCTTTCACCGCATTTTTGCTCTTTTTTTTGTTTGTTTTGTTTTGTTTTTATTTTTTATTTATTTCTTTATTTTATTTTTTTGTATTTTTCTGAAGTTGGAAACAGGCAGGCAGTCAGACAGACTCCCACATGCGCCTGACCGGGATCCACCCGGCACGCCCACCAGGGGGCGACGCTCTGCCCATCTGGGGCGTCACTCTGTTGCAACCAGAACCATTCTAGCACCTGAGGCAGAGGCCGCAGAGCCATCCTCAGCGCCCGGGCCATCTTTGCTCCAATGGAGCCCTGGCTGCGGGAGGGGAAGAGAGAGACAGAGAGGAAGGAGAGGGGGAGGGGTGGAGAAGCAGATGGGCGCCTCTCCTGTGTGCCCTGGCCGGGGATCAAACCCGGGACTCCTGCACACCAGGCCGACGCTCTACCGCTGAGCCAACCGGCCAGGGCCTCTTTGCTCTTTTTTTTATTGTGATCAGACAGGTCTCATGCTTTCATTGCACTCACGGTCATTGCTCTTGTTCACTTGTCGACTTGTACCAGCAGTGGGAGTGAAAATGATCAAATTGCTCCCATCTCCTCTATTCCTCTGTGTGTTGGTCATCTCACCTGCCAGCTCTGGTCTCTTAGGTTTGTTTTTGTATTTTTTTATTTCTTTAAAAAAATTTTTATTGATTGGTTTGAAAGAAAGAGAGAGAGAGAGAGAGAGAGAGAGAGAGAGAGAGAGAGAGAGGAAGGAGAGTGGGAGAGAGAGAGATAGGAACATTGATCTGTCCTGTATGTACCCTGACCGGGGATCAAACTGGCAACTTCTATACTCGGGCTGACACTCTAACCAACCTAACTATCCAACCAGGGCTTAGATTTATACTTCTAAAAAATTCTTACTCGCCGTATACCTCTAGACAAAGAGATCATGAGCCCCTCCTTACCCACCCCAACCAGTACTTGATATTGTGTAAAAGCAGGCTCAGAACTGTATGAGGCTCTACATGATTTGGGATTGTGCCCCTTGTAGCTATCCAGCTAATTATAAAACTCCTAAAATTTCTTCTATAAAAAAAAAAAATTCTTACTTGCTCTATAGTTGGCTAGATTCTTTGTCCATTTACAATACATTTTAACACTTTGAGTAGGCGATGACACATGAACTGAGCAGATCGGCAGGTCAGTTATTTGTGTTTAGAAATAGAGCAAAGGGATGACGTGACATGACATATGACACAGGAAGATGGTCCCTGGGCCAGACAGTGTCCAGATAGTGACGGTGATCATAGCTCTGAGAGATGGGAGCTTCAGGAGGGGATCTCCAGCCTCCACAGTGGTTGCAGGGGCGTGTGTGGGGCACCCACCAGAGGAGCTACATGGAGAAGCACAGCACAGAGCATCACACATCATGGAAATTGCATAGGGCAGGAAGGTGCTCTCTGTCACCATCACCATCTTCACATGCTTCTTGTGTCATGTGGCTTTGTCATTTGGAAATTAAGGAATATCTTCAACTCTTTGTGCATTCAAAGTTCTTTTTAAAGTAAGTATTTTTATTTTTACCCAATTAGAGTGCTTGGCCGAGGCTCAGATCCTGGGGAACCTCTGTCACCCTGGTGCTTTTGGTTTCTCTGGTGAGTGGCTCTGTCAGTGTGCACCACATGCCATGTCACACCTTCATGAGTTATAGCTTTCAGACTACCTGTGGGCTCCCTGCTGTCACACCAGAAACAATTGTCATGAGTACATTCTTTTGGAGAATTACAGAAGTCCTGTACAACTTTGATAGTAAAGAGGCAGGGCAGGCTCCTTGGTAGTTTTAAGTCATATTTGTTGTTTGTATTTGAGAGTAAATTCTTCTTTTTTTTTTCTCTATCAAGTGAGAACAGGGAGACAGAGAGACAGACTCCCATATGCGTCCCAACTGGGATCCCATCTGGCAAGCCCCCTATGGGGCTGATGCTCCATTGATCGGCAACCGAGCTATTTTGATGCCTGAGGTAAGGCCATGGAGCCATCCTCAGCACCTGGGGCCAACTTGCTCAAACCATTCGAGCCATGGCTGCAGGAGAGGAAGAGAGATAGAGAAGGGGGAGAGGGAACATTGGAGAAGCAGGTGGTTGCTTCTCCTATGTGCCCTGACTGGGAATCAAACCTGGAACATCCACATGCCAGGCCGACATTTTACCACTGAGCCAATTGGTCAGGGCTTTGAGAGTGAATTCTAAAGAGAAATTGATGAGGTTGGTTTACCCATGACCTTCCTGTGTCCCCACTGCCATCCAATTATATCACAGTGTTTGGATTTTCTGTGTCTTATAACATTTGCAATTTTCTCTAGTAACTTGTTTCTTTTGCCGGTTTCGTCAACCGTCAGTACTATTTTCTGGTTTTTAGTTCCTGCTTCCCTGGACTTTCTTCTGCTTCTTGATCTTCCGAGCTTCACTACCATGTCACTTTTACGGTGACCTGCTCTCTAACCACAGTTACGCCTGGTGCTTTGTGTATGGGTGGATGTCAAGCACAGGCAGACATTAAACCTTGATCACCTGATCATAACCCCTTAGATCTTGTGCACTGAATATTTAAATAGGTGCTGGGATTTCCCTTTTTATAACATTTATTGTTTGTTTGGTTGAGTTGCCAGAAGATGTTCTCTTTTCTTTTTGAATTAGATCTGACACTTCCTGTGTCTAGATTTGCAGGGACAGCATCACATCTTAGAGTCACCCTTTCCTGAGGCCCCCTCCTCCCTGTTCACCTGAGTGCAGGGGGGTCGAGTCCTGTCACTCGAGGCTTTGGGAGACAGGGAAGTGATTCCTCTGCATAGGAAATGTAGGAGTCCTCATCACTGGTGGCGTAGACTGAAATCCCCGGCAAGCAAAGTCTGTCATCCATATGGCCAGCTTCCCTTGTTTGACTGAAGTTCTGCTCCTGTGAAGACCATGCCCGGAGCCCAAGGCTTCCTCCTCTGGTTCACAGCAATGTTTTACACCATTCAACAATTAATTGCATGTTGTTTTACAGGATCTCTTCTGTACATGCTGATGGCCATGATTTAAATCTGGTGGTGTGCACCTATCCGGGTCCTAATGGAGAGAGGTGCTCAGGAAACAGTTAACAAATTTGATCTGAGAAATAAACATGAACTGCTTTGACTCCTCTTCTTTAGATACATGATTCCCTGAATATGTTTGGTCTTTGCTTTGTATGAAATGTGAAAAGAAACAAAGAAAAAATTTACCCAGATCCCTGTTTATCATACACTGTTTGCAAACATCATAACATTGGGAGTCTCTCTAAAGCTCAGTCTCAGAGTTTAACCCTTTCTTCTAATTTAATCTCTTTTAAAATATTTAAGGAAGAGCTTAATACTCTGCAGCACAGGCCCTGGCTGGCACCCTGGGAGGTGGTGTGGGTGCCGGTTGGCTCAGACTGCTTGCTGTCTCAGGACTGGCCTGCAACTGCCAGGCTGGAGGCTGAAGCCAGAGGGCGCAGAGGCCATGCCAGGTGTTCTCTCGCAAGCAGTTCATGGTGGCTCTGGGCAGTGGCCTCAAGAAGCTGACTGAGCAGGGGCTACACCAGGGCAAGAGAGAGGGGACAGGCAGGGGCGTGGCTTTTCCTCATGAGGTCAGGAGCAGAGAAGATGAGCATGCTCTCCACTCCTCTTCAGCATCGCACAGTGAGACAGCCGGTGCTGTGAGGCCCCAGGAGGAACTCAGGGCTGGAGAAGAAAGTGCTCACCTATCTTTGAAGATGAAACAGTCATCGTGCTGAAAGGTCCATCACAAGGGTGTGACTGGTGGTCCCTGAGCCCAGCAGCAGAACAGCCCTCTCATGCATCACAGAGCACTCCTCAGGGAGCAGCACGTCCTGGCCGTGTGCAGACCTCAGAGCTTGTAAGGCATTGAAGTCACAGAGTCAGTTCTTTGACCATTGCACCAATTGGAGGTGAGAGCAGTCAGTGGAGAAATTTCAGGAAAAAATGAACAGAAGTCTCAAGGGACCAGCAAAAAAAGTGCACTGAACTGAATTAAAAAGAAAATATAACATGTCAATGTTTATGAGATGTAGCTAAAGCAATTAAAAGGGATATTGAAGTACTAAATGCTACACCAGGAAAGAGGAAGAGTCAGATTCATAATCTGGGTTCCTGCCTATCTCCGTCTATCCAGGCCGCTGTCAGAGGACAAGGGTCAGACTCAAAATCTGGGTTCCTGCCTGTGTTCATCTGTACAGGCCACTATCAGAGGACACTGCAGACTCTTGAATTTGTTTGTCACAGCTCTTCAGGCTTGGATGTCCAAAGTCAAGGTGCCGGCACGGTCTGGTGAGGACTTTCCTCAGCTTACAACTGAGCCTTCCCAGGGGAGGGACGGGCACTATCTGCTGCTTCCCTGAGGATGACAGTCCCATCATGTGGCTCCACCCTCATGACCTGAGTGCCTCCCTAAGGCCCCTCTCCTGACACCCTCACGTTTGGGGTTAGGATTCAGCATGAGCATTTGTAGGAGACAGACATTCAGGCCACAGCACCACCTCAAGGTACCAGAAAAGGAGAGCACAGTAAACCCAGAACAACCAGAAAAAAGAAAGTACTGATGGCAAGAGCAGGGATTATTGGAACTGATAACAGAATCTGTGGAAAAAAGTCAATGAAACGCCTGGTCTCAGGAATAGTAAAATGGATAAATGTGCAGAACTGACAAATGGAGCAGGGGAGAACCAGCCCGCAGCCTTTACAGGAACAAGGGACACGTGAACAGCCTCATGTGACACTAGAACAGACTTGGCTCCCTGAAGCCCCAAGTCCCAGTGCAGTTGAGGTGAAATAGGCAGCAGGCATTGTCCTGGTCCCCGAGGAGTCGCCTGTCATTTACAAGGGTCTGGACAGGAAACCCACTTCACTCAAGGTCTCTGTCTCCTTGTCCTGAAAGATCTTTAAAAATGGAAATGAAGCTTCCCTCATGGGGGGCAGTGTAAGCAATGACAGTGAATGTGAACCCACCAGAGAACCACTATGCACAGAGGGTTAGCAGGAGGAGCACGCTCTAAGACACACAGCGTTCTTGTCGGGTCGTGAATCCAATCTGTAGCCACCGTGGCGGGAACTGTGCCTTTCTGACTGAGTCCTTGTCACTGGGCAGGAACACTGGGCAGTGATGCTCATGGTACTCCACGCTGGGCGTGGGGTAGCAAGAAGTCCCACCCCCTCTGGCACATTTACTCAAGGAGTCACTTAAGTGACAGATGACTAGAGGCTGTAGAGTGGAGTCATCAGCACTCTAACTCTCCAGGTCCTGTTACCATGTGACTTGATAAATGAAGTCACATTAGGAGGAGGACATTTGTCATTAAATATCATTTTGCAAAGGTTGAGCTGGCGCTGTGTGCTGTCACCTCCCAGCCATGCCGGGCTGGATGGCACTGGGCCCAGTGGTGCACAGGTGTCGTTCCACACAGATGACAGCCAGCGTTGTTGAGGAGTGAGTGTGTGGGGCCTTATGCAGTCACTGGTCAGGGCACGTCTTTACTTTTTGTTGTCATAGTTACCGAGATCTTACACTCACGTCGTAATCCAGGGCAACTGAGGAACAGCACATGATTCTTTCCCCACAGCCTGTCCTCTCCCTGTTTGTTCACCGTCTTGCTGCTGCCCTGTTGCCCATCCAGTCTGCTCAGCCCCGGAAGGGCCTGGCCTCCCACCTTCCCCTCGCAGTCACCGCCTCCAGGAGACAGTGGAGTCAAGGCTGAATTTTGAAACAAACATTAAGACACTGTGAGAGTCCTGGCAAAAGATGTGTATGGATATGGGTACAGTCAGATAGTGAGGAGGGACCTCGGCACCGGGAACCCAATGTCCCAGACACCGGGCCTTGTGGTGTTGTCAGGAACCTGGGTAATGGCAGCCCATAATCCTTCTCTGTGGCCGCCTCTGTCCGAGGAACTGGTGGACACCCACAGTGACCTGAGGCCTCTCCCCCAGCATCCCGTTCCCAGCACTCTCTCCAGTTGGGCAGAGCTGCCGAGTGACTATTCCCTGATGCTCTCCCACAGGTCGCTGCCATCAACCCCAGCCACCCCCTGGCACAGATGCCACTGCCACCGTCCATGAAGAATTGCATCCAGCTGGCAGCCTGCGAGGCCAGCGAGCTGCTGCCCATGATCCCCGACTTGCCGGCTGACCTCTTCACATCCTGCCTCACCACCCCCATCAAGATCGCCCTGCGCTGGTAAGTGGCATCTGTGTGTCTGCCTTGTGACCCTCTGCCTGACATCCCATGGGGCTCCCAGCCTCACAGGTCCAAGGAATCTTCCCGGGTTTTGTGTGCCTGGGTCCCAGACTTGAACCCCGGATCCTGATAGCTGGCAGTGCTCTAAGATGTCGGGGCTCCTTGTCCTGATCTGTTGCACGTGCAGCCTACTGCTTACGTTCATGTAGCAGTGTGGGGGGTCATAGCTGGTACCAAGACTGGTCATCCCAGAAAGTGGACTTCCTTTTGAAAAAAATGAAAAACACATGAAAGAGAAGTCATTTAATTCCTTGCTTGAATTGAGGTATAATCTTACAATTTGTTGTAAGCAGTTAAAAAAAACACAACTTTTTTTTTTAAACCATTGTTCTTTTTGGCAATTGAGAGTTCTTGCAACTATGAGAGAAGGTGTGGGGTATTCTGAGACAGGAGACCCACATGTGAGACCCTCCGTCAACAGCAGGGCTCCTGGGGGGGGCATGTGTGCTTCCTCCCTCAGACCACCCTGCTGTTCCCTTCATACCCAGCTGCTGGCTGGGCAAGAACTTGGACTTGTTATTTTTCCTCTGTGGTGATGCTCCCTATTAGCCCCGTACCCGGTGAGGGCGAGCTGAACAGCTCCCCTTGGCCATTTGCTCCCCAGCCCCCAAATCCCAGGGCTGGGGCCTACCCACAGGGAGACACCTCTTTCAGTGTGACAATCCCTGAGAAGTATGAGAGGAGCTGCCTGGAGGGCTGGCCACAGGTGACGGACAGGGTCCCTGCCCCTCTGATCAGGGCGGCTTTCCTCTATTTTGACCCAATGTGCTGTCTCAGCACTCACCTAAAATCCTCTTTGCAATTAGGATGGAGTTATTTATTTATTTATTTTTAGGTGAAGAGGAGGGGAGATAGAGAGACAGACTCCCACACGTGCCCTGACTAGGATCCATCTGGCATCCCCTGTCTGGGACCACTACTCTGCCCATCTGGGGACTTGCTCACAACTGAGCTTTTTCAGCACCTGAGGTAGAGGCTTGAAGGAGCCATCAGCAGCACACAGGGCCTATGTATATACTTGAATCAGTTGAGCCATGGCTGCGTGAGGGGAAGAGAGAGAGAGAGAGAAGGTGGAGGGGGAGAGGTGGAGAAGAGATATCACTTCTGTGTGCCCTGACTGAGAATCGAACCCAAGACATCCACATGTTGGACTGATGTTCTACCACTGAGCCAACCAGCCAGGGCCATTTTTTTTAAAGCATTTAGAGGAAGCCCAGTGAAATATGGCCATCATGCAATGGACTTTGAAATCCATATGCCACTGTTGTGGGTGACGGTCATCAGCTGATAATAATCAAGCTGTGTCTGGGGGCAGGTCTCGTACTATAATCCACTTTTTGACTCCGGACACTGCCATGCCAAGGTGCCGAGTGAGGTTGAACTTGGCATTGTGCTGAGGTGCCCTGAGCCTTCAAATGGTAGTAAGCACTGCTAGGAGCTGAGCCCTCTCTGTCCCAGTGGAGTTAAACCACCAGCTCTTCTTGAATGGAGAAAGGAAGCATTTTGTTTTCAGGGTTAAGCTATGGGTTTTTCATTTTAATAATTTTTTTTAAAATTTTATTTATTTTTATTTTTTTACAGGGACAGAGAGAGAGTCAGGTAGAGGGATAGATAGGGACAGACAGACAGGAACGGAGAGAGATGAGAAGCATCAAATCAGTTTTTCGTTGCGACACCGTAGTTGTTCATTGATTGCTTTCTTATATGTGCCATGACCGCGGGCCTTCAGCAGACAGAGTAACCCTCCCGCTCGAGCCAGTGACCTTGGGTCCATGCTAGTGAGCTTTTTTGCTCAAGCCAGATGAGCCCATGCTCAAGCTGGCTATCCTGGGGTCTCGAACCTGGGTCCTTCCGCATCCCAGTCCGACGCTCTATCCACTGCGCCACTGCCTGGTCAGGCAGGTTTTTCATTTTAAAAAGTCATATAAATATGTTACTGCCTGGCTAGTGGCTTAGTGGATAGAGCATTGACCTGGGATGCTGTGGTCCCAGGTTCAAAACCCCGAGGTCGCTGGCTTGAATCACTAGCTTGAACAAGGGGTCACTGGCTTGGCTTGAGCCCCCCAGTCAAGTCATGTATGAGAAGCAATCAATGAATAACTAAGGTGCTGCAACTATGAGTTGATGCTTCTCAAGTCTCTCCCTTCCTGTCTCTGTCTCTCGCCTGTTAAAAAAAATTAAAAAGTCACGTTAATATGTTACTATTAAAAGTGGAACATACATTATTTGTAGAAAATTTACTAAGAAGCAGAAAATATTACCCCTGGTTAATGCTAATGTTTTGGAGTGCTGCCTGTCAGTCTTCTTCCTGTGCACATCCATTATTTCATAAATGTAATTAGCGTGGATTTACAATTTCACATACTTAATCCTTGGCATATAATAAATTTTGCCTAGACCATCAGAAACTCTTAGGAGGCATCATTTGCAAAAAATCGCAGAATGTCTCACTGTACTGATGTTCTGTGTTCTGTTTAACCAAAGGGCTTTAGGTTTTGGGGTTCAGGTATCTGAATGTCGGAGAGCTCAGAGTAGCGCTGGAATTGGGTTCTGCAGACTCCTTCTGTAAAGGACTGGACAGTGACTAGCTAAGGCTTGTGGGGAGGGGTCCCAGATCTGTGGTAGCACAAAAGAGCCATAGAAAGCATGAGAATAATTGACTTGAGTGGGGTTGTGTTCCAATAAAATTTTATTTACAAAAAATAGGCTTGGGCCACAGTTTGCCAATCCCAGCTTTAGGAAACAGAACCAGTATTTTAGCTGCACATGACTTGTTCCATTTACCTGCCAGTGGGTAAATAACCTAAAGCAGGGTTTGCTCAAGGAAGTTCACCCATCCCCCTCCTCATAACATAGATTGGAGGATGGCTTCTAACAGCGTGGCACCCTTTCTGCTGGGCACAGTTGCTGAAGAAGTTTGTGCTTTGTAAACAGCACAGCCTGCTTTGTGTACACAAAACACGAGTGCTCTTAAAGCAGGTGTGTTTATGAGTCTTACTTGATGGTGCACTAGTTCCTGGAAAACACTGTGTTCTGGTTTTCTTTTTTTTTTTCATTTTTGCCTCAATCTGTCTAATTTTCAGGAACTGATACTTTCAGTAATTCTGAAACAAGCAAATGCATTACTCTTCATATAACCAAGTACCTTGCTCACCATAAATATCAATATAGTGTAAGAATGAAAAATATATTTTTCCCTTTGGCTTTTTCTCTGTCTTTGATCGAGTGGCAGAACACTATTTTAAATTTATCATGGGGCACTGTGTGCTACTGAAAATAACTCTGGTTCCCATGTGACTGGGAGCTGTATAAACATGCCGTGGTGCTCTGAGTCGCGGTCATGTCTGTCGATGAAGATGGTAGGCATTGAGGACTGAACAGGTCAGGAAACCATGTCCTTTCTTTCAGTTAAATTGAGGAATTTCAAGGAGTTTAAATGTTCATGACCTAATATGGCTGTGTCCTAGTCAGTGTGTAAAGCGATGCCTGGATTTAGCCGACGAAGGTGGCAGCTGCATTGATGCCCACCGAGCAGGGGTGTGGACCTGGTAATGTGCTGGTGTGTGGGTCTGACATTTGGTTTGTGGATTTTCTTGAAGACTTGGCCAAGAAACTCTGAGAATGAGCTTGGGGGAACATAAATTCTTGCTGGTCTTTCGATAACAGGAATGAATCACTGTTCTCTCTTGGGTTCTCTGGGATGCACTGCCTTTGCTGTGGGACAGACGTCCTGCTTGCCTACTCAGTGCCTGATGTGAACTTGTCTGCTTCTTTAGAAGTACCAGACAGGTGACTGCCTGGCTTGTGTGTGAGAACAGAGTGGTGCGGGCCTCTTAGGTGGAGGCTGGCAGGCATGCCAGCGAATTAAGTTGTCCTGCATTCACTCTGTGGTGACGGCACATGTGTGTCTTGGGCCTCCAGAGAGGTGGGCTTCCTGTGGGATGTAAATGGTTTCTTCTTGAGAGGGCTTCTCAGTGCAGCCCTGGCCATTCTCGGCCCAAGGTGCCTTCAGGGTAATTTCAGAGCCTGCCAGGTTGTGTGACCGATCCTGTGCCCACCTTGAGGAAAGCACTTTTTCTCCACAAACTACACGGTGTGCATTCACTGCCCCAGTCTCCTGACGTGCACTCAGTTAAGATGAATGTCACAATGCACAGAGCTCCTTTAACAGCGCTGACACAGGAAAACCTGATTTATGCTGCCAAGACAGAGGGCTGGAGCTGGCGGGAAGGTGTAGGCTGCTGCCTTCCTGCCCTAGTCTCAGGGTGCCACTGGGTACAGAAGATTGATGGGTCCTATGATGAGTCCCCTTAACAGCGAAGTCAGAAATGGTGTGGAGCCCTTGGGGATGGCTGAGGCTCCTGGGGCAGAGGGCAGGGAGGGAGATGGGGGCAGTGAGGACCAGAGGGGAGGGGCAGGCTGAGAGTGGCCTGGATCAGGAAGATGGACTGTGGGAAGGAAGGAAAAAGGTCCTTTATGGAACAGCCTGCCCTTCAGAGCAGAGGCAGCATGCAGCTCAGCAAGGACAGCAGGCACACTCAGGGACGAACACGTGCCGTGGATGGGAAGAACTCAGTGAGGACAGCGGGCTCATTCAGGGGCAAGCATGTGCCGCGGACAGGAAGAACTCAGGACAGCAGGTGCACTCAGGGACGAGAACCTGCTGTGAATGCAAAGAACAGCTGCAGGTGTGCGGTATGGAGACCACAGTGGGTGGAGAGGCTCTCACAGGTGGATGGGATACTGTGGTGCAGGTACTGTCAGGAGACAGCATGGAGCTGGGTGAGAAAGACCAGAAAGATAGTTAAGGTTTGACTCAGATGGCTATGATGTTTATCATGAAAAATAAGTGTCCATATAGCTTTCAGGTACTGGAGGCAACCACTAAAAGAATGAAAATAGAATGTATCATTTTCACACAGGAGAAAAATTTCTTCTCTCCAAGGGAAGGAAGAAAAAGAAAGAAGAAAGGGTGGTAAATAGACAATGTCAACTCCAATGGCCAGGATGAATTTTGAAATAAAAGTGATTCCATAACAAGTGGTGAACAAAGTCCGTCTCTCAAGGTGGTGGGTCTCATGTTGGTATCAGTCACTGTGACCCAGGAGTCTCCTGTCCGCGGGATGCACGTTTCAAACAGTGTGTGAAAGGTTGAATATCAGGATGAAAGAGGAAGAATATGAACCAAAAAAAGCCAAACTTACAATTTCAATGAGTGAAAGCAGAATCTGAGGTACAAAATATTGTAAGGGACACAGAAAAATGTTGTATCGTGGGGGGGAAATAAAAGGCAGATGAGAAAGATGAGAAGTAGTTAAACCAGGCCTGTAGGTACTAAGACACTACGTCGGTGAGAAGTGAGCTCAGCAGCAGAGTCTGATAACAGGGCTGGTTAGCAGGGTCTCGGAGGCAACCAGGATGTGTACCCCGCACACTCAGGTGCACATGTGGACCAGTCACAAGAGTAGACCAGCCTGGCTGCAGAAGGGGTGCTCGTGGCCTGTGGGACGGGACCACTGGCAGCCCGCTTCAGGATGAGGGCACAAAGGGTGCCTGGGCTGATGCTGGCAGAGGCAGGATTCAGACCCTGAACCCTGGCCCCATGGTGACACTCGGAGCCGATGTTGTGTCTGCCTGCATGATGACAGGCTGGCTGCTTTCCTTTGCTGTGACTCTCTCCCTGGTGCTCCTGTCCGGCCCTTACTCCTCTTCTCCCCCTTTGGTGGAGTTGTGGAAGGAGCTGAGACCCACGTGTACATGCAAGCAGAAGTCATGGGCACTGACTTAAGCTGGTAAGGCGATGCCATGCTCTCAGTGAATGTGCGTAGTGGCATAGTGGGGAATGCCACAATGCTATCCTGCTGTGGCTAGGAGTGAGGCAGAGGCTCTCTGCGGCATTGCTGCAGTATCGGAGGCTCTGGCCGCTGGGGAGACAAGAAGAGTAAGTAACTAGTATACAGTTTGCACCTGTCTGTGCGCAGGGTGTGTCACCTGTCACCCCACAGCGCTTCAGTGAAACATGTCTACATGTGAGCACAGCCAGGATGTAGCCTCGCCCTGTGGTGGAGAGCACTGTCGGGGGCTGCTCATCTCTCAGCCGCCGCACTCCTCGTGAGATAACTGGGAGTCACAGGCAAGACAGCGTGTTGACCACAGGTCTGGAATTTAGGAACTGGATCTACAGGTGCCAACAGTAATTGATCTCAACATCATCATGGTGTTTATAGATTTTCATCAGAAACTATCTAAAACCCGTGGCTTTTTCTCAGACCAGAGAAAGAGAAGCACACTAAACTTTTAGTAGAAGACAGGAAATAACAGAGAAGAACAAAAAATAAGCAATGGAGAAGGTACCAGAAAATCTGGAAAACCCATGAAAACTAGGTGATAGTGTTTGGAAGTTCAATGAAATTAACCCTTTGAGTAGTTTGAATGTTCATGTACAACCTTGTGCCTCCTGACCATCCAGAGTATGACCAGACATTCTTTAAGAATATAAAAAAGGATGAATGCATCTCAAGACATACTACAATCATGTTAGCTCAAATATGACGTGACAAAAGAGAGGTCAACATGCTAACTACAATTCATGAGGGACTTGATGATTGAAACTGGCAAAAATGATTACACTACTGGGCAAAGCATTACCAAGCCACTAAGTGTGGTTAGGTATAATGAGAATATGGGTTTGATTGACAAGGCTGATATGCAAGTAAGTTTCACAGGAAATGTAAGAAAAACCGTGAAATGGTGTATAAAACTTTTTTTTCATGAAATTACATTGCTGTTTTGAACTCATACATTGTGTATCAGAAGAAGACTGGAGGAAGACCACAGTATACAACTTCAGACTGAAGCTCATTGACCAGCTTTTGGAGTTTATGAAAGAGAGGAAATCACCCAGAGGAGGCCAGCATCTCTGTAGGAGACAGCCTTTGTCTTTCAGGGCGTCACTTCCCAAAGCCAGTCCCTGCTCCGTATGTCAGCACACTACAAGGAGGGAGCGTGAACGGAGGCACACAGGGTGATGTGCACTGAACGTAACAAACCACTTTGCTGCATCCATGTGTTGAGGAATACCACAGTTTGAAAAATTTTTAAATGTAAAGAATAAATAAAAATACCTATAAATTGTCCTAAGAATATCATCATATGTGAGTACATATTTGAGATTCTGCTAATAACAATATTTACAGATGAGAAGTACGTGAGAATTGCATGAGATAACAAAAATTTTTATTTTAAAAATCTGTAAGGCGACATTGAAAAAAGGCAAATTATGCTCTTGTTTCCATAAATTGGTTACCAAACAAACATGATTTTAAGTTAATACAACTGTAACTGTAACTGATTTCATTTTTTGAAAAAAAAACACCTCACTCCTGGGGATCAGTGAGCATGAAAAAACTCACTGCTTAGAGGGGTAAACTCTGGCTGAAATGGTCAAGACAAACGGAGACATAGGTTACTGCCTCGGAAAGGAAACAGCATCGCTTGTAGACCCAGGGAGTCCCTCCAGGGGTGAGGCACCGTGAGCCAGTAAGTCCTGATCATTAGATTCATGGGTGAATTCTGTGAGAAACGCTGATGACCAACTGGACACAAGAAGAGCAGGGAACTGTCCTAGAAGGAGATGCAGTGCTAGTGAGGAGCCTCCCAGGGAAGACGCCAGGCCCAGACAACTTCACTGATGAGCTCTAAGATTTAAGAAAGAGGTAATGCCAATCCTTATGCAAGCTCACTCAGAAAACAGAGCTGGAGGAGCATTTCCTGTCTTATCCTAGGAGGCTAACTTTACTCTGGAAATCAAAGTCAGACAAAGACTGCAAGAAAAAGAAAAGGAAGAAGCTACAGATCAAGATCTCTTGTGAACACATATAAAAACTCTTAACAAAATATCAGCAGATGAAGCTCAGCAGTGTAGAGAATGGATGGAGTGCTATGGTCAAGGAAGGTTTATCTCAGGAGCACAATATTTGTTTAACATGTAGAAATCAGTAAGTGTAATCCATTATATTGGCAGTTTAAATAAAGGGGGGGGGGAAGTACGGTATCTCAACAGATGCATAAAAAACATTTGACAAAAGTCAGCACCAGTTCATGACACCGATTCAGCAAACTAGGAAGAGACCAGTCTCCAGCTCACAGAGTCATCTGAGAAAACCTACAGCTCGCATGGTGAAGACAAAACGTTTCCTCCAGAGGATTGGGCGCAAGGCAAAGAAAGACGTTCGTTCCCTCTCACCTTTCCTGTCTATTACTGTGCTGGAAGTCTGTGCACTAAAGCTGGGGAAAAGGAAAGCCAGCACATTGATAAAGAAGCAAAACTTCACAGACAACATGGTTATATATATGAAAAAGCATGATAAGTCTACCAAAAATCACTGGAACTAATAATGCATTTTAGCAGGGATCCAGGACGTCACATCAGTATCCCAAAATCAGTTGTGTGTTTCTGTGTAGTAGTAACAAATAGTTAGAAATTGAAAAATTTGAAGCATACTATTTGTTATGGTGTCAAGCTTCTGAAATACTTGGGGATGAATGTGACAACATGTATGCAAGACCTGTGTGCACATATTATAAAACACGGCACAGAGAAATTAGACCTACATAAATGGGAAATTAGACTGGGCTTATGGAGCAAAGACTCAGATTTTTTCATGCTAACTACCTGAGCTAATCTGCACACTCAGTCCAATCTCAGTCAAAATCTCATCATTACTGAAATTGAGAGATTGATTTTTAAACTTATATAGAAGTACAAAGGGTCTAGCTGAAACAATTTTGAGAAAGAGGCACATGATTTATTTTGAGGTTTAATATAAGACTGCAATTATTAAGACTGGGTTCTGAGCACAAGGAGAGCCAAACATCAATCAAACATAATACAGAGTGTGGAAATGTTCTCATGTGTATATGATCAGTGGATTTTGGACACAGCTACCAGGTAATTCAATGGTGAAGGGATTGTCTTTTCAACAAAAGGTGTTGGAACAACTGCTCTTCATTCTGGAAAAGCAAAATAAAACCCCAACCCTTATATTATATAAAACAGAAACATTAATTTCTGATCTTGAACATATACAGATAAAACTATAAAACAAAAGATGAAAACAAAGAAAATATTCATGATTTCTTAGAAGTAACACAAACAGCACAAACCATTAAAATCGTTATTGAGATTCATCAGAATTAAAAATGTCTGCTCTTCGCCTGACCAGGCGGTGGCGCAGTGGATAGAGCATTGGACTGGGACGCGGAGGACCCAGGTTTGAGACCCGGAGGTCGCCAGC
Organism: Saccopteryx leptura; assembly: GCF_036850995.1. Lineage (NCBI taxonomy): Eukaryota > Metazoa > Chordata > Mammalia > Chiroptera > Emballonuridae > Saccopteryx > Saccopteryx leptura. The sequence continues at coordinate 124,966,768 of NC_089506.1, forward strand.
TTGAGCACAGGCTCATCTGGTTTGAGCAAAAGCTCACCAGCTTGAGCCCAAGGGGTTACTAGATCTGCTGAAGGCCCACGGTCAAGGCACATATGAGAAAGCAATCAATGAACAGCTAAAGTGTCACAACGAAAAACTAATGATTGGTGCTTCTCATCTCTCTCCGTTCCTGTCTGTCTGTCCCTGTCTATCCCTCTCTCTGACTCTGTCTCTGAAAAAAAAAAAGTCTGCTCTTCAATAGACACTCTTAAGAAAATAAAAAGACAAGCCACAAACTCGTTGAAATGATGATACACATATAACAAAAGACCTGCAGCCAAAACTTTACAAATTAGAAGGCAGTTCAGATTTTAAAGAAATGGCCAAATAATGGAGTGTATGTTTCTAAAAAAGATGGACAGATGGCTGATGGACATGGGCATGGGCAAGTGCTCAGCGTGTCAGAATGTGTGGCATGTCTGGGACTCCCACACATGGATGCTGGGAACACGGAGTACACAGCCACTCTGGACAGCAGTTATTAGTCTCCAGAGATCCTGATGCGCACATGCACACTGCCCAGTCTCACTTCCGCGTGCTCACCCAAGAGGAGTGAGAGCCATGTCCACACGAAGATGTGCACGTGACTCCATACAGCTCCATCCATGGTATCTAATCTCAAAAGCACATAGACTGGACACATACCCTTTGCAGAATACCTGTATTTTAAAATCATTTCCTTTTAAAGTGATGCCCTGGCTCATGCAATCAGTAATGATAAAAGCTGAGGAATAATGTTTGCAGAGGTACTGCCTAAGTATTGACCAACTTGACCAAATTTCAGGCACCCAGGGTCTTTTGAAATCCAGCACATCTCCCTAAGTAAAGTATCTTCTTAAGTGATTTTTTGAAGGGTAGGTTGCCATGTTATTTTTGGTTTGTGTTGGGGATATTAATTCTGGGGTAACTTCGAGCTGCTCGCATTCTGCCTTCTCTCCAGTGCGCATCCAGTGGGAATGTGGTTTCAGACAGGGTCTCTCCAGGCATTCAGTGGGTTTGACTGTGTCCGCAGGTAGAGTGTGTGGCAGACGCGAGGGCAGCAAGTGTGGACAGGACAGGAGTGTTTGGACGGGAGTTGGTACTGTGCCATGCAGCTTACAGTGAGGCTCTTACAGCCACTTCATTAGTCACACAATTCTAGGAATCCAGCTCAGGGAGAAACACACTCATAAACAGCATTCTGCCCTGCCAGCCTCACTCCTCTCCTTCCAGTCCCCCAATTGTCCCTGGCCAGTGGGAGGAAAGCCATTTGTCCTTGCTGTTTTGATAGAAGCATCAGTATGTTCCAAATTGCTTTTAGTCTCTGTTTGAAATCATACCTGAAGCTCAGAATCGAATTTTATGAAACAATTACTAGTTAACTGTTTCTCTGTTTGTATCTTGTATCTTATTAAACTCTGGGCACTATAATGGTACTTTGACTTCTTGTCTGATTTGTGTGCCTAGGTATACGTGTGTCCGTGGGTAATCAGTAACATTAAGTCATCTTGCTTTCAAAATTGTTAGCAGGCACCGCGGCACGCTTGCTAGTGGGCACGCGTGACATTGGACCACAGCAGTAGTCCCTGAGTCAGGAGTCCCATCCTCATTTTTCTGTGCTTGGTGGAGCCACACTCCCTCTTCATGGCACCTTCCTTTGGACAGCAGAGATGTGTGACGGAGAACGTGCAGGTGGCTGCATGGCGCCCCCAGAGCTGTTTATAGACAGTGTGCCGGGAGCCATGGGACAGCAGCCTCTCCTTTGGTTTTCTTACTTCTCATCATTTGCACCCTTAATGTCCATATATTCAGTGAGGGACAGTTTCTCCTTGGCTCAGAGGCCATGCTGAAGCTCTCTGATCCTGGTGATCACCCCGGGTTAGTATATATAAATACTGTAGCCAGTGGTCGGAACAGCCTGAATTTTGCTTATTCTGAGATCACGTTGACCCTGTGAAGTAACTTCCTCTGAACAGCTGCTCTGATCTGTTCAGGTAGCCTTGTGAATTCTCAGGGTGTAAAACTAACAGTGACAACCTGTCTGCTGGGAGCAGAGGGTCTCACCGCCCTGTCAGAGCTGTGTGGCAGGGGAGGGAATGGAAGGACCCCTGTGTGTGCCCTGCGGGTGGGTGGCCCCTTCACTGTCCTGTCCTGTCCTGTTGTGTTGTTGGTGCTGAACCTCCAACCATGAGTGAAGTTGCACCGACGTGAGAAGTCAGGGCAGCATTCCCACCAGACAACCCATCCTGTCCTGGAGCCTGTGCTTGGGCGATGGTAAGCAGTTCCGAGGGGCAGAGGCTTGAAGTCTGAGGGTGACTAAGGAGCAAGAGGGAAAAATAAGTCCGTGATTGTGAAGTTGAGGGTGGGTCGTGCTTAGTTGACCACACCTGCTTCATGACAGGTGTAAGTCTGGTTCTGTTGATCTCTACCCCACCCCACAGTGAGGCCTGACTCAGGAGCAGGTGACGTAGGCACTGCTGGAAATGCACAGGCGGCTTGGGCACAGAGGAGCTTGTCTGCCTGCCTGGGCAGCCGTATCCATGGCTCTAATGGACATGAGTGGGTTCAGCACACCTGGGTGCTCACTTCTGGCCTCCCCCAGCCACGCACAGCCAGAGTGGAGGCTGGCAGGGTTTGCAGGTGCAGCTTGTGGAGGCTATCCAGGTCATGCTGTACCCACCTCCCATTAAAAATCAATATAGTACAGCGCAGCTGAGTTCACACACGGGGCTGGGCGGGAGGTGGCCTCCTTGGCAGAGAACCGCTGTGGGCCAGGCGAGAAGTGAGGGTGGCTTTGATATTCTCTCTGTAGTGAAGCTCAGGTGAGCTGGAAGGAAGGAAGGGAGGGAGGGAAGAAGGAAGGGAGGGAGGGAGGGGGTAGGGAGGGCTCAACACGAGCTCAGTCGAGAAAGGGTCTTTGCTGGCTATGGGAGTTTCTATTGCTGTGGTTGGCATTTTGTCATAGGTGTGAGGGGTTCACACCAGTGTAAATGCTGATGGGAAGGTACCTCATAGGAGGAGGGCTTGAAGCAAGAGGACTCAGTTCAGTGGGTTTGTTGCCATGGTTTTGGTGCGGTGAGATTACTCAGTGTCAAAGGGTGGGCCAAGAACATGTGCCTTCTCAGGCATGTCTGTGTTGGAGGAGGGGAGCCAGCCAGGGAGAAGGAATGGAGAGTGGGGGTGGAGGGAGTGGCCCCTGAGAGAGGGTAACCATGAACTCTCCAGTGCTAAGGATGGGGAGTAGCCCCTGAAGATGGTGGTGAGGAAGTCACAGGTCACCTTGACAGTTCCAGAACAGCTGTTGGAGCAGCTGTCCAAATGCCAAGGGTCACCTTCAGAAAGATATGCAGCACATGCCTACACACTTAGCACATGGAGTGGTTAGGGTTAGAGCACAGGACGGATCACACAGGTGCATGCTTAGCACACACAGTGGTTGGGGTCAGAGCACATGTGTGCCCACTTAGCATGTGGAGTGGTTAGGGTCAGAGCACAGGATAGAGCACACACGTGCACACTTAGCACATGGAGTGGTTAGGGTTAGAGCATGGGCTAGAGCACGTGTGAATGCTTAGTGCATGGAGTGCTAAGGGTTAGAGCAGGGGTCCCCAAACTTTTTACATAGGGGGCCAGTTCTCTGTCCCTCAGACCGTTGGAGGGCCGGAGTATAAAAAAAACTATGAACAAATCCCTATTATGCACACTGCACATATCTTATTTCTAAGTAAAAAAACAAAACGGGAACAAATACAATATTTAAAATAAAGGACAAGTACATTTAAATCAACAAACTGACCAGTATTTCAATGGGAACTATGCTCCTCTCACTGACCACCAATGAAACAGGTGCCCCTTCCAGAAGTACGGTGGGGGCCGGATAAATGGCCTCAGGGGGCCGCAGTTTGGGGACCCCTGGGTTAGAGTACAGGATGGAGCACATGTGTGCCCACTTAGCATGTGGAGTGGTTAGGGTCTGCTCACAGCCCCTCTCAAAGGGCATAGTGCTGAAGTGAGGAGCTGGGCTGTAAGTCTCAGTTGCTTTTCATGTGGTGTTGTCATCTCTAACGGACAGAAGCCTGTAGCCTGGATGGTATGGTAGGCATGAGGCTCTGCAAGGCCTGGCCAGCATGGTCTCAGAGCCCTGGAAGCAGTGCTCTGTAGGAAAAGTCTAAGTGCCCAAACTCAACAAGCCCAGATGTTTGAGCTGCTCGGTGACAGTGACAGAGAGGTGGGAATTGTGGTTTGGGTGGGAGTATGGTTGAAGTGGCTGCGGGCATGGGCTGCAGACAGGCAGAGCACCTAACAGTCCAGGATCCAGCAGAGCCTCAGACCGGATGTGAGGATGGGGTGGGCTTCGGGTAGGAGGGAGCCAGACTTCAGAGCCAGGGATTGGGACAGTGACTTTCAAGCGGGGAGGGTAGATCACAGAAACGATCAGGGAACAGTCATGTGACAAATTGGCATGGGCTTAAGGGGGGCGGTTAGTTTTTAAAAAGAAAAAAAGTTGAAAACTTGTGTTAGAGGTGGAAAGTTAGGAGAAGGTGGCCCAGCAGTGCTCCAAAGTGTCAGTGCAGACCCAGCAGCCACGAGAGGTGAGGACTGCGGGTGGCCAGGCAGCAGGGAAGGAGGGGGAGTCAGCTGGGGAGAACTGTAAGTACCCTGTGAGCAGCGTACACAGGAGGAGGGCCTGGGAGAGTGCTCCAGCCAGAGAGGCTGGATCTGGGCCCAGGATGATGTGCAACCTTAAGGTGTCTATGGAAGCTCCTAGAGAAGTTGACAGTCAAGGCCTCAGCGTCGTTTTCCTCAGCCCCAGAGAGGCCTACAGAGCTGTTATAGGGCTGGGGCCGGGGTGACCAGGGAGGCCGTGTGTCTGCGGGACAGGCAGCACCACCTGGATGAGGCTGGACCAGCCTAGCTGCAGCCTGAGTGAGGGCAGAGCCGGCGGAGACCAGGTGTCCCTGTCAGCCATCCTGCCACCTGCTTATAAATGCGGCTGATATCACTGCCCCCGTCACATAGGGGCCAGATCTCCTGGGAACATTGCAGACCTTCTGGCACCTGGCAGAGTGCGGTGTGACATGGCCTTAGTGTTCTCTGGTCCCGCAGTGGTGACTGAAGTGTTGCCCTCTGCAGGGGATGGGAAGGTGCACAAGGGACTCCCAGAGGACTCACTGTCCTCAGCCACAGTCACATTCAAGGCCTTCATTGTATCTGCTGAAATTGCTTTCTTCCCCAAATCAGATCCCCGTGAACCCAGTGTCTGTCCCTATCTGGCTGTGCACCCTGTGGTGAACACCAGCCCAAGCCGGGGGCATGATGATTCCCCACCATGCGCTCAGGGCCAGACTGGAGGATGTGCCTTCCTCAGAGCAGGAAAGAGACGCCTTTCAGTTCCTACTCTCTCCGCCGTGTCCTGTGCTGTGTGTACTTTCCTTCTCTTGCGGCCCTATTGCTCTTCTTTACCTGGAGCCCCTTGGAGCACTGGGAGTGTGGGCAGCAGCTGAAATGCCACAGAGCATATGTGGAGTGTCTGCCTCACTGAGTACCTCATCCACATGCAGCCTGCAGACACTGGCTCTCACTGATCACAGGGTGTGCAGGATCTCGGCATGGCTTCTTCGGGTAGAGGGCAGGGGCTAAGGTACAGGAATGTAGTCCCAGTCATTAGCAGTGCCCATCCATTCGATGCCCCACAGCAGATCCTAAGGACGATTGACAGTGGTGCATCCTCTGGCCCCGTAAGCTGCACACCCTGTCCCCAACCTATGCACAGGTCACAGCCCAAGTGACCTCACAAGGCTGAGTGTAGCAGGTGGAACTTCAGTGTGCACCTGTGTGTCGCTGGGACTGCACAGGAAGCTGAGAGCGGTACCCCCAGAGCCATCCTCCCACATGTGGGAGAGCACAAGGTGGCTAGCCACCCCCCAGAGGCACTGGGTGTGCTTAGCCTTGTACCCCCAGATCTCCTATCCATGCTGTGTGGAGCTCAGTTTCCTGAGCCCCACCCTGGAGGTCAGGGTTGGAGGTCAGCATGGGGCTGAGAGTTCCCACCCTCCATCCAGTGCTCCATCATTCTGGAGAGGCCACCTTCAGCCACCTCCTCAGAGCAAACTTGTGGTTGGAAGGGGCTCCTTATGAGCAACAACAGGCAGTCCTATCACCCAGAAAGGACAGACCCATGCTTGGTGCCCTCAAGTGAATTGTGGGAAGATGGTTTCTATGAGAGGAAAGGGAGAGGGATGACAAAACAAGACATCAGGATGATCAGAGAACTGGCAAAGGGAAGAAGAAGTCCAAGAAATCAGTTTAGCCCTGGCCGGTTGGCTCAGTGGTAGAGCGTCGGCCTGGTGTGCAGGAGTCCCGGGTTCAATTCCTGGCCAGGCCACACAGGAGAAGTGCCCATCTGCTTCTCCACTCCTCCCCCTCTCCTTCCTCTCTGTCTCTCTCTTCCCCTCCTGCAGCCAAGGCTCCACTGGAACAAGTTGGCCCGGGCGCTGGGGATGGCTCCATGGCCTCTGCCTCAGGTGCTAGAATGGCTCCGGCCGCAATGAAGCAAGAACCCAGGTGGGCAGAGCATCACCTCCTGGTGGGCATGCCGGGTGGATCCCAGTCGGGTGCATGTGGGAGTCTGTCTCTCTGCCTCCCCGCTTCTAACTTTGGGAAAAATCAAAAAAAAAAAAAAGAAGAAGAAGAAATCAGTTTAATTTCAGAATTTAAGTGACCTTACAGTTGGCGAGAAGTAGAGGAGGCATTATGAAAACCAGATAGCCATAAAAAATAATGAGATGGACAAAAAATAAAAGTTCAACTTGCAGATGATCATTCTTGAAACACAGACGAGAACCAATGACAGCAAAGCAGCATGTGAGTGGCCCTGTGTTATAGCATGTGGGCGCCAGGCACGTACACACATATACACACAGACACGTGTGCATACACACACGCTGAGACATGCACACACGTGTGAACATGTGCGTGCGCACGTACACACTACAGATGAGGTCATGGCACCACCAGCACCTGGCGCCTGCCACGCAATGAGAGAACAGTCAGCTCGCACAAGTGTGGTTCATTCCAGAACTACTCTGAAGACTCTCCATTAGCCTCCTATTAATATAATTCATCATCTTAATAGGCAAATGGAGGAAAGTTATTTGATAAAATTAAAAATGAATTTTAATAAAAAACGTACAAGAATAGTAGCGTGTTTTCTCTGCGTAAGAGAAGTTTTCCAGGCTAGCAGCCGCCCTTGTACACTGAGGTTTCGCACTGCATTCCATTCATGTGATTGGAACTGCAAGAGGATGCTCACCAACTGTAATTCAGTCAGCTGACCTCTCTCAAACGTAGTCAGGGTAATAATTGAATGAGGAAACGGAATGGAAGCTGTTCACACACTAAAGAGAAGGTGAGTTTCTCTTCTGTATGTATGATGATCTGAATTTCAACTCCGCAAAGCCGCTCAAATCCATTGGGAAACTATTAGCAGAGATGCGAGTGTTCAGCAGGGTGACTGGTGACTGAACAAATCTCTGGACACAGATCAGAACGGGAGAGTCAGAGCGCTGCCTCTAAGGGCACTGGAACAGACGCTGTGGGCTACACACATGGGCTTTGTTGTGTACTAGCTCTTCACTAGGTGGTGCTGTGCTTACTTTGTTGTTAAATTCATACTTGTGTCTCATGCGCTCTTCATGTGCCCTTTTTCTCATTAAAAATAACTAGCAAGGAAATATTGGGGCGGAAGTACATCTGAGTAACAATAGCAACAGAAACAATAGCAGAAACCTAAGCTAGCTAAGAGGGGGCCGGACACGTATAGAGAAGATTCCATAAAACTGCTGACTGATGTGTGAGGACATTTGCTTGAACAGAGGGACTGACAGTGTTACAGGGTAAGGTCTAGTCAGAGCTGTACCTTCCCCCTAAATTAAACCATAAATTTAACACAATGTCAAGAATGTGATTTTAAAGGTCAGCTAGAAGAGTAGATGTTTGAGAACAGCCATGAAAATAAAAGAAAAAAGATTTGCAAAAGAAAACTTGTGCGTGGTCCTCCTGGCAGAGCTGTGGGAAAGAAGAGAGGACAGGGCATGACTCCGGGCAAGCTGTCAGGCCGGTGCTATGAGAGGGCCCTGTAGCCTGCAGATGCGCCTCACCTTTGTCTTGTGCTCTGTGAGAGAGGAGCTGCGGCTGCCCCAGTCCCAGCTGCAGCCAGCGCGGTAACTGCCTTTCTGCTAGCTGAGCAGGGCTGGCGGCTTGGTGCATGGACCCTGTGGCCACCCTGCACCCACCAGGCTCTTCAGGGCCTCATCTGCTGTATTCCTGCCTCAATTGGTTCATCCTTCCTTGTCTTTCTGTGGCCTGTTCCTTGTCCCCTCCCTTGGGCCCCCTGGACTTGTCCAGTCTGCTCCACTCCTTTTATCCAACAGAGATGTACAGAAAGGCGTTCGTCGGTGTAGTTGCTGTATGCCTGCTGCTGTTTTTTAGAGGGGTTATTTGTTCTTTACTTGTAAAGCAGATGAATTAAACATATTACATTTTTCCCACTGAAACACCAAGTTGCCTTTTCCTCTGTGCTACCATCAATTCTGTCCCCGGGTGCTAACAGCCTGGCAGGAAGAACAAGGGATGGCTTCCTACCTTCCACCATCCAGCCACACGCTGGCTGCCGCATGTTGGCTACCACCTAAGGCCCACTCAGCTCTGTGGGGTGGCGCTGCCTGCCCATGCCAGTCTTGGCACTGACGCGGCTCTGACACGGCTCTGACACAGCTGATTAGTCGTATAATGGAATTTACTTGTCGTCTTCTCCTACAGGTGGCTTCTGTTTGCCTGGCATTGTCCTCTGGTTCTCCCGTCACCCTCCGTAGGCACTTTCTTATGAAAGAAAAAAAAAAAAGTCCAGTGTGCCATTATTTAGGTGGGAGCTTCCTTTGTGTGGCCCCCGTCCCCTCCCCAGAGCCTCCACCTCACATCACCATGGATGTTTCTGTCCCTCCACTGCATGTGCTGTGGTCCTGCCCCTGGGTGGGCCGGCAGGGGTGCCCCTTACCCCACGGAGGTGGCAGGTGAAAGAAGTCTGGGCTCGTTCTCACCCTGGCCCCTGTTCCCACCTCCCTCTCACCTTATTCTACTGGACGATGGCATCTTTCTATTGAGCATCCCACATGTGTGGCTGACGCTGTTCTTTCTCCACAGGTTCTGCATGCAGAAGTGCGTCAGCCTGGTGCCCGGAGTCACGCTGGACCTGATAGAGAAGTACGTGAGGGTCGGGCCACGGCATCAGGGCCAGGGTGCCCCCCCTTGCTCTCAGACGCACCTCTGTCAGCATGGGGAAAAGCCCTCACATGGGTGTGCTCTTCTGTTCTCTGACAAAGGCCATATCATTGGTGCCTAGCTCAGCGTGGGGTCAGATTAAAGAAAAAGGATCAAAAGCCAAATTCTTTTGATCATTTAAAAACACCCCAGAACTGAGCCAAAGCAGGAACGTGTTACCCCATGTGCTGACGATGGCCCAGGCGCCACAGCCAGGTCTGAGCTCCCTCTGGGTGGACGCGTCCTCTATGATGCACTGGGGTCACTTGGCCTCCCCTTGTCCTCTTTCATGGGCTGGCTTGTCTGACTCTGGCTGGGAACTAGTCGGGTCTGAGGTGCCATCTTGGGGCCCTGCAGTTGACCTGCACTTTGTGTGCCTGTCTGTGTGCTCCTTTGACTCGTTCTGACACGTGCAGGTGGTCATTCCCAACCCTCCGGCTCTGAGCCCACTGCTGCAAGCGATGATTTTCGTCTTGAAATGCAAAATATTATGTGTTAAACCACCCGAGAGCTGAATTTAATTAAATTAGGTAGGGACAACAAATCCACCTCTAGGTTTCTCTCCTAGAAAGTCCCTTGCCCGTGAGTTAGTGGACACAGACAAGAATATTACATCCAATTGCCCACTGATAGGAACACAGTGGATTGATCACAGTCCACTCCTGCTATGAGCGGCTTGCTGTGTGGCAGCGGCTCCTGTGTGACCTGGAATGGACTAGCAGACACACTGTTCAGTGAGAAAATGAGACAGTATGCACAGTAGGACACGAGAATGTCTTTGAAGCGGTACACCCTGTGTTAGAGTACTCGGGACAGAGGCGGGAAGCAGAAACTTCCCATTCCCTCCGGGAGGAAGGCGGAAATTGGGTGAAGGGGGAAAGAGCAGTGTGGGTGACTTATCTTTTCCATCTTTTAAAAGTTTTTGCAAGAATAAAGGCTCGTAGAATACATGTATGAATAAATTTAAAATTTTTTTTAAATTTTATTTATTTTTTACAGAGACAGAGAGTGAGTCAGAGAGAGGGACAGGGACAGACAGACAGGAACGGAGAGAGATGAGAAGCATCAATCATTAGTTTTTCATTGCGCATTGCAACACCTTAGTTGTTCATTGATTGCTTTCTCATATGTGCCTTGACCGCGGGCCTTCAGCAGACAGAGTAACCCCTTGCTGGAGCCAGCGACCTTGGGCTCAAGCTGGTGAGCTTTTGCTCAAACCAGATGAGCCTGCGCTCAAGCTGGTGACCTCGGGGTCTCGAACCTGGGTCTTCTGTATCCCAGTCCGACGCTCTATCCACTGCGCCACAGCCTGGTCAGGCTGTATGAATAAATTTAAAAGGAACAACCAACAACATGTGCGTAGAAGAAGCCTGTAGACTGCTCACTGAGTGGAATTCCTCCCTGTAAATTTTGAACAAATGCATGGAAACATGTGACTCATCACTGCATCTGTTTTCCCCAGGGCTTCTATTCAGGAGGAGAATGGGTACCATGACAGGGAACAACCAGCTTGGCGTTGGGGGGCCAGCAGGGCCAGTGGGAAGGGCTGGCGGCCCTTCTGCTCAGCTGGTTCTGGTCATCACAGAGCCAACCCGTAGGTGACCATGGCCCAGAGCTGTTTTAGGACAGCAGCCCGGCCCTGTAGGTTATGAAGCTGCCAGAGCAGTGGCCGTGAGGCACAGGCCCCTGGTGTGCGGGGTGGCACAGCAGTCCCTGCTGGTCTGTGCTCCCCTTTCACAGCGTATGCTGTGACTGTTCTGCACCAGGCATAGTGCTGGCCGGTTCCCTGCAAGTCATGAGCGGCGGTGTGCCTGGTGACAGATGATGCTAAGCGGGCTTCCAAAACCACTTGCAGATGCTGAGCACACAGCATGCTGCTCAAGAAGTGTCACATGGAAGAGATCTTACAAATAAGGAAATACCAGGTCTGCCTGGGTGGCTAGTTTGTCTAGTTCGGTTCCTTGGTGAGGTTTCAGAGTTCAGGAAGCTGTTCTGTTTGCCAGTTGTTGCCGGGTGCTGGCGCAGGTCTTTGTTTTCCTCCATTTCTAAGTCACAATGCTCCATTACCTGTACTGTGCCTGTGCCTTTTAAATGCATTTAACAAGCCATATCTGTTAAGATTTCAGCAGAGCCACATTTTATCATAGCTAGGTTGCTTCTCACCTGTTCAGATGTGTTATTTTGCCTCTCCATGACCTTAAACAGGCAGAGCTGCGTTGTCCTCTCCTGATGGTATTGAAGAGGAGCCCGATGGTCAGGGTAGCTCAGCCTCTGGGTGGCATTTTCCCGGATAGTGGCGGCTGGCCTGTCTCTGTGCTGCCTCCAAGCCTTCCCTTTCCCATCTGCCAGCCTGCACCCTGTCTGGGATGTGTGCAGCAGCTGCACACCCTGAGCACGACCCCCACACACAAAAAATGGGCTTCTTCAAAATGTTAAATGTTTACTCTCTGAAAGACTTGGCTAAGAGCTTGGAGGATAAGCTACATACTCCACGGCAGTTCCTGCAAATCACACAGCTGACAGAGAACCTGCATGCAGGACCTGTGAAGACACCTAAAATCCAAAAATAAGGAAAAAACAACCCAGTTAAAAATCGAGCAAAGGACATGAAGGGACTTTACCAAAGAGGGTTTAAGGATAGCCAGCCAGCATGAGAAAAGATGCTCAAAGTACCCTGACCGGTGGTGGCATAGCTCATAGAGCACGACTTCTGCCACCGTCATCACATGTGCAAAATGCGTGTCGTTCAGAATCTCAGACCAGAGACCAGAGAGATGTGGACTGGGGGTGTGTTCTGATTTCTTAGCAGTCTTTAAAGCTGGGGAAGGAGTTTGTTTTCTAATTAATCTGCTCTGTCTGAAAGTAAATTACAGTGAACCTTCCTCGAGCACCTCCGATTTCTAATGATCTCCACAGACCTTGCAGCCCGATGATAAAACGCGAGTCGCCACTGCTGTACAGTTCATATTCCGAGTCCTTGCAGAGAGTGGCAGTCAGATCCACACTTGGAAATTCAGGGGCATTTTTCAGCCCTGAAACAAAGTAATGGAACGCTTAAGCAGCACTAGAAATGCCGGGGTACTCAGAAGGCTTTGGAAACTCACAAAGACCTTGAGCCTGCTCCATGAGGCTGTTAGTTAGCCTTCTGATGGTTGGAGATGCAGAACATACCAACAATTATTCCTAATTAACATCTATTGTGTAAACAGTATATTTTATTTTAAATTTTTTAAATTTTTAAATTTTTTTTAGAGAGGGAGAGAGAGAGATGAGAAGCATCAATTCTTTGTTGCAGCACCTTAGTTGTTCATTGATTGCTTTCTCATATGTGCCTTGACCAGGAAATTCCAGCCGCGCACCAGTGACCCCTTGCTCAAGCCAGTGACCTTGGGCTCAAGCCAGCAACCATGAGGTCATGTCTATGATCCCACTCTCAAGCTGGTGGTCACACGCTCAAGCTGGTAATCCTGCGCTCAAGCTGGATGAGGCTACACTCAAGCTGGCAACCTTGGGATTTTGAACCTGGATCCTCAGTGTCCCAGGCCAACACTCTATCCAATGTGCCACTGCCTAGTCAGGCTAAACAGCCTGTTTTAAATAGTTTACAGCCCAGTGTCTTAAGGCAGTGGTGAGTGAGGTGTCCTGCCCCCCACTGAAGCTCCAGCAAGCGTGCAGCCCCTACCATCCAGGAGCGGTGGGTGAACCAGGGCCTGGGTCTGAGTTTTCACTTCGGTTTGAAGCTGGAACATTTTGTTAGCTTAGCTGTGGTCCCCACCTGTGGGCACCTGGTCCCCTGGAGTCCTGGAGTGCCATGAGGAAACAGAGGAAGGCAGTCGAGCTGGTGGTACCTGAGGATAGAGAGTAATCGTGATTCTCTGCTGGAGAATTGGAGAGAATAGTAACAAGGAACTTTTATTGAGTACCTACTATGTGCCAGGTGCTGTGTAAAGACTTTGCCCATATTAGCTCTCCTAGTCCTGGCTTGAGCCTTTCAAAGGGAAGCTCCACATTCTACAACGAGGGAACTGGGGCACAGAGCGGGCACAGTGTGCCAGTGTGTCCCTGGAGGGCAGCTGGAATGGGGTTTGCCAGGCAGCCTGCCTGACCCACACACCGAGCCTGCCATTTCTGTCCCCCCAGAGCACCACAAGGAAGGGCAGTGGTGGCCTGTCCTCGAGGCCAGCGTGGAGGAGGGTCTGCAGGACTGGTAGCCACCTAGCAGGTTCAGTTGCTGTGATTAGATCTTTCTCCACTGTCGGGTAGACATTGTGCACAAGCGTTATGTTTGAAAGTATCAGCCGGTTTAGAGGTGAAGTGGAAATACAGCCGGTGGGGAGAGGTGAGTCACTGGCAGAAGTGTGGCTGCTATCATATAGCAGTTGCAGATCCTACGGCCACCAAGCCGCTATCAATCACCAGGCTTTAGAGCCAACCCTGGGGCACTGTGCCCAGGTAAGTGGTGTGGGCGAGGGTTTGTGTCTCTGTTTGGTGCCTCACACACAGGCACCCTTAATGTCAGAGAGTTGACGAGGGAGCATGCACAGTTTTAGGGGCCTGGCGGGGGCTGCCTCAACTCAGACAGCTTTTATTTCCTTCCCAGTGGGACCAGAGTCTTGGCCTTTGTCATCAGCACAAGGGTCTGCACAGCATGCCTGGTGTGCTCACATCTGCAACTCTGGTTTCATCTCCTGGCCACCTGGTGCCCTGGGCGCCCTCCTGGCATCTAAAGAAGTATGTGTCTCTGATGAAGGTTAAGCAACCTGCCCAGATTCACACAGCCAGGAGGACAGAGCCTGTCTGACTCTGCTCCCTCATCTCTGTGCTGCATGTACTGTTGCAGGATCTCCTAGTGTTCTGCAAGGTCATGTGTGTTCAGAGGAAGGAGAGGTTTGTTTTGGTTAGGGACACATCAGGAAAGGTCTTAGGAGGGAGGAGGCATGAGTTTTATGTGTTTAGGTGTCTGACCTCCAAAGGCAGATTAAATATGGGAAAGACAAAACGAGGGGATATCTGCAGTGTGGGAGGGTGACCATGGACACCAGGCACCTGGGGGAAGAGCAGGGCCCTGTTTGTTTAATGCCAGGAAATGATCCCAGAAGACCAAGAGAATAAACACAACGTGTTTATGTGTCAATGTTGCTGTTTCTGTGGTGTTTTAACAAATTCACAGGAAGAGACAGGATCTCTAACAAGGCACCGACAGTCCTGCTCCGCACAGACTGGAGAGTGGCCCTGGCCTTCCTCTTCATGGACCAGAAAGACGGGTCAGCTGAGGCCTGTGGGGAAAGGTGGTAGCAGCCTCTGTTATAAACAGGGGAGATGTCTCCAAGTTCACTGCTGAGGAGGCCAGCTCTCTGCTATCCTCCTGCCCTCGCCCCTCTCGTCCGACCTTCTCAGACCAGCACCTCACAGGAAAACTCAGCAGGGAGGCTGCCTCAGCATGTTCTGGGGAGGCAGGTCACCTGAGGAAGGACATGCTCCTGGGGGCCGGCCAGATCTGGGGTGTGCTCTCCCCACTGCCTCTGGAAGATGCCGTGCCTTTCCTCAACGTGGCGCACTCTGCCCAGCTCCTCAGGTAGCGGGGTCCCTGCTGGGCCCCCACCAGTGCAGCTCCCAGGACATGGTCTGACACTAGAAATCCAAAGAAGATCAGCCTTTTCAGGACATGCCTCACAAATAAACTCAGGCTCAGATGTACTTCCTAAGGGTTTTGTAATCTGTGCTATTTAATAAAGAAGAATTTGTTTTCCTTGTGTCATAAGCAAATTGGGAGCACCCCACTCCTCTGTGGTCCTATGTCTCCCTGTAAGTTCCCTTTGCAGCCACCAGGGGGCTCCCTGTGCGGGTGCTTTGTCTGGCTCTGAGTGTGCACCAAGGCTCATCCTTCGGTAATCGAGGCAGGTTATCTCCAGTGCTGTATGAACTCCTGCTCTTCAGCGAGCCGTAGAAACCATCACTCCTTTTCCTTCAGAGTTTAAAAGTACATTTTCTGCATTTGCTTCGCAAGTGAAGATGAGCAGGTTTTGTTCCATAGCAGCTGTTAGCCCAGAGGAAAGGGCCCCGGGCCACAGCATTACTCTCAAAAACGCTTGGTTTAGGGACTCACTGCAGAGTTTGAAATCATGAGATGACAACTGCCACGTTGAGTTCTTAAAAATCAGCTTATTTTGAGTTTGAATTACATAATTTGGTCATTTCTAACCTCTCTCAAGTGCTGTGTTCCCCGTCAAACGATTCTGATAACCCTGACTCATTATCCTCCTGGAGAAATGAATGAGAGCTTCATTTAAATCAATGTCTTTTAAATTACGGGTCATGGTTTTTCAGACTCTAAAATTAGTTTGATGAGTCAGCCTACATGTTTAACACATGCACAGACAATATCTTATTTTCCTAGTAGCACGAATGTCCTCTGGTCCTGTTGTTGGTGTGTTCACATGTGGCCACATCTGTGTCTCTGTGCAAAGTGCTAGGACCGGTGATCAAGAACTGTGAGGGTCTCGCGTGCCCACTGAGGGTCTAGACATACCGGTTCCCTAAGTGTCCATCTGCCAGCCGTCATTGGTACCTCCTATGCTTAAGCCGTGCCTCCCCTCCCCCCATGTGTTGCCCTGGATGCCTGGCCTGCCATCAGGTGGGGCCATGTTCTGGTTTCCCGTAACCTATCCCATTTCTGGAGACATTGCCAATATGTCCATCTCAATGTTGTCTTCTCTCCTTTGTTTTTTTGTTTTGTTTTGTTTTGGGTTTTTTGGGTATTTTTCTGAAGTTGGAAACGGGAAGGCAATCAGACAGACTCCCACATGCGCCTGACTGGGATCTACCCGGCATGCCCACCAGGGGGCGATTCTCTGCCCATCTGGGGCGTCGCTCTGTTGCAACCAGAGCCACTCTAGCGCCTGAGGCAGAGGCCATGGAGCCATCCTCAGTGCCCGGGCCAACTTTGCTCCAATGGAGCCCCGGCTGTGGGAGGGAAAGAGAGACAGAGAGGAAGGAGAGGGGGAGGGGTGGAGAAGCAGATGGGTGCTTCTACTGTGTGCCCTGGCCGGGAATCGAACCCGGGACTCCTGCACACCAGGCCGACACTCTACCACTGAGCCAACCGGCCAGGGCCCCTCTCTCCTTTTTCAAAAAAGAACTCTACTTGTCACCACTTTTCTTTCCATTGGAAGCCCATTCCCCTTTGACCTCACACTTTGCCCTTCAGGACTGCAGAAGGACAGGTTGGCCCTAGCTGATTCCCCTTCCCAGTGGAGTGAATCGAACCATTTGCTACCCAGAAATGTCACCCTCCATCCCTAATAATACCCTTGCCACAGAGTCCACTTTGTGGGATGGCAGCCGTGTTTTCATCCTCGTGTGTATTTAAGCAATTATCCTTACGTGTTCCTGTATCTTTACGTACATTCAAGGTTTATCTTTTTTTTAGCAGGGTATTGTTGACTTTTGTTTTGGTTTCTAGTCCAGACTGAAAACTGTTGCCTTTAATTGAGGCATCTAATCTGTTTATATTTACTGTAACGATTGACATATTCAGGTTTAAATCTGTCATGCTTTGCTTTCCTGGGGGGTTTTCCCATATTTTTTTCTACCTTCCTTGCCATGTTTTGGATTGATAAAGCAATCCTGCTACTCCTTTTTCTCCTCTAGAGGCTTGTAGACTGAGTGTTCTCCTGCACTTAAATGCCACTCCAGAGCAGCTGGCTCCTGTGTCTTCTGTTTTGGGCCTGATAGTGCGTGCATTCCGCTTTGCGAGCCACAGAAAGTCTCTGTCGTGTGTTCTTCTTTACCTTTTGTTACTACCCTTTAAAGTTATAAAGACCATTACCTTATGGGCCATACAAAACATAGATTCCTAGCCCTGGATGGATGGCTCAGTATATTGGAGCATCATCCCAAAGCGCAGGGGTTGCCCGTTTGATCCCTGGTCAGCGTGCATACAGCCACAGGTGTTCCCCTCTCTCTCCTACTCTCCCCTTCCTCTCTCTAAAGGCAGTAAAAAGTAAACATTTAAAAAAAAAAAAGCATAGCCTGACCGGACGGTGGCACAGTGGATAAGGCTTTAGACTGGGATGCTGAGGACCCAGGTTCGAGACCCCGAGGTTGCTAGCTTGAGTGCGGGCTCATCTAGTTTGAGCAACCCAAGGTCGCTGGCTCGAGCAAGGGGTTACTCGGTGTGCTGTAGCCCCACTGTCAAGGCACATATGAGAAAGCAATCAGTGAACAACTGAGGTGTTGCAACGAAAAACTAATGATGGATGCTTCTCATCTCTCCGTTCCTGTCTGTCCCTATCTATCCCTCTCTCTGACTCTCTCTGTAAAAAAAAGATAAAAACATAGGTTGCTAACTGGATTTGGTACTTGGGCAATAATTTGGTGACCCCTGGCTTATTCAAGGCTAACATAAATGACGCAGTACTTTTTCTACATCGTAGGACCTTGGAACTAAGCACTTAGTAGGCTCGTCTAGTATAATTGTCAGCACATACCGATTGAATTCCCTTGATGCTTTGCAGTTTTAAATTAATTTCAGTTTTTAAATTGTTTAACAATAGAATGTAGAGATGAATTTCTTTTTATTTTTTAATACAGAATGCTTCACAAATTTGCGTGTTATCTTTGCACAGGATCCATGCTAATCTTCTCTGTATTGTTCCAGCTCCAGTATATGTGCTGCTGACACAAGTGCTGCAATTGCTTTTTTACTAAAAACCCCATTTCCTGTAATCTTGCTAAACTTACTTATTAGTTCTAATTGCTGTTTGATAGATTCCTTAAGACTTTCTTTGTACATAATTACATCACCTGAAAATACAGTTTTACTTCCTCCTTTCCAATCTTTTTTTTTTTTTTTTTGTATTTTTCTGAAGCTGGAAACGGGGAGAGACAGTCAGACAGACTCCCGCATGCGCCCGACCGGGGTCCACCCGGCACGCCCACCAGGGGCGAAGCTCTGCCCACCAGGGGGCGATGCTCTGCCCCTCCGAGGCGTCGCTATGTTGCGACCAGAGCCACTCTAGTGCCTGGGGCAGAGGCCAAGGAGCCATCCCCAGCGCCCGGGCCATCTTTGCTCCAATGGAGCCTTGGCTGCAGGAGGGGAAGAGAGAGACAGAGAGGAAGGAGAGGGGGAGGTGTGGAGAAGCAGATGGGCGCTTCTCCTGTGTGCCCTGGCCGGAAATCGAACCCGGGACTTCCACACGCCAGGCCGATGCTCTACCACTGAGCCAACTGGCCAGGGCCCTCCTTTCCAATCTTTATGTCTTTATTTCCTTCTTCTTGCTTTATTGCTCTGGCTAATTGCTCCAGTGCAGTATTAAATAGAAGTGATGGAACTGAGCATCCAAACCCTGATCTCTACTGAGGATCAGTTCAAGGGTAAACATTAAATGTCATGTGAGCTGTGGCTTTTTTATAGATGTCCTTTTTTTAATTTTTATTTATTTTTTATTAAGTGAGAGGAGGGGAAGAAGAAAGACAGACTCCTGCGTGTGCCCTGACTGGGATCCACCTGGCAAGTCCCCTATGGGGTGATGCTCTGCCCACTTGGGGCCATCGCTCTATTGCTCGGCATCCAAGCTATTTTTAGCATCTGAGGTAAAGACTATGGAGCCATCCTCAGCACCCAGGGCCAACTGGCTCAAACCAATCAAACCATGGCTGCAGGAAGGGAAGAGAGAGAGAGAGAGAGAGAAAAGGGGGAGAGGGAGGGGTGAAGGAGCAGATAGTCACTTCTCCTGTGTGCCCTGACTGGGAATCGAACCTGGGACATCCATATGCCGGGCCGATGCTCTACCACTGAGCCAACCAGCCAGGGTCCATAGCTGTCTTTTATCAGGTTGAGAAAGTTCCCTCTATGCTTAGTTTTCTGAAAGTTTTTGTCATGAATAGGTTTTGAAATTTGTCAAGTGCCTTTTCTGCATGACTGAGATGATGATTCTCCTCAACCTGTTAGTATGTTACATTTGCATTATTGGCATTTCAGTGTTAGTCTGAACAGACCCTGTATTCCTGTGGTAAACCCTATTTGGTTGTGGTGTTTTACCCTTTGGTACATTACTGGGTGTGACTCATTACTTTTTTGTTAAAGGTTTCTGCACCTGAATTCTGAGGGTTGATGATCTTCTCCACCATCCAGTGGGACACAGCCTTCCCTCACAAGGTCTGTCTTAGCCTTGGTGGGCCTTGTCCAAATTTGCCCTTTCTTTGAATGTGTGTCCCAAGCCTGGAGGTCGTAGCTGCTCCCCCTACAGCTATGTTCCTGTCTTTCTTAGAGTTCTCCTATTTCCTCTTAATAGTCAATCTCCAAATTTTAGCTAAAACTTTTTATATTGAATTTTTCTCTGTTAAAAACCACTGGCATGGTTTTTGTCTTCTGACCAGACCCTCTCTAATTCATCTTCCCTTCAAGGTTATATGCATTCTTTTTTCTGACTTTTCTTTCTTTTTTTTTTTTTTACAGAGACAGAGTCAGAGAGAGGCATAGATAGGGACAGCAGACAGACAGGAATGGAGAGAGATGAGAAGCATCAATTATCAGTTTTTCATTGCGACACCTCAGTTCATTGATTAATTTCTCATATGTGCCTTAACCGCGGGCCTTCAGCAGATTAAGGAACCCCTTGCTCAAGCCAGCAACCTTGGGTCCAAGCTGGGGAGCTTTGCTCAAACCAGATGAGCCCGCGCTCAAGCTGGCGACCTCGAGGTCTCGAACCTGGGTCTTCTGCATCCCAGTCCGACGCTCTCTCCGCTGTGCCACCGCCTGGTCAGGCTATTTTTAAGAACTCTTTGTCTCAGGTTCTGACAGTTTTATTTTGATGTGCCTATGTGAGCCTTCATTGTATTTGCCCTGCTCTGTGGCTGTAGTATTTCCTGACCTTGAGTGCCATGGACTGAATTGCATCCCCCAGACCCATAAGTTGAAGGCATAACTCCCAATGTGATAGAGTATTTGGAGATGGGGCCTGTGGAAGTGAAGGTTAGGGGGTCAACAAGGTTATAAGGGTGGAGCCCCTGATGGGATTAATACTCTTCTAAGCAGAAGAAGAGATATCCGCTCACCCTCTCTGCCAGTGAGGATGTGGTGTGAAGGCAGCAGTCTGCAGGTGGGGCAGAGAGCCCTGACCAGAGCCTGCACTCGGACATCTGGTGTAAGAACTGTGAGAAGTAAGTTCAGTCTGTAGTGTTCCGTAGGGCAGCTCGAGCTGAGCACGACCCCGTGCCTTCCTGCTTTTCATTGACTAGGATATTCTCAGCCGTCTTCTCTTTGAATACTGCTTCTCCTCCATTCCCTCTGTTCTCACCTTTCGGGACTTTTATAGACACATTATGGTGCTTCTTACAGTTTCTATTACATTCCTTATGTGTTAACCTTTTGTCCCTTCATGCTTAATCTTGAGTGTCTTCTCTGACTGAGCTTCCCTTTCTCTGTGCGCCACTGTCTGATCTGCTCTTCAACTCGCCTGTGGGTTTCTTAGTTTTAATATACTGTACTTACAAGTTCTTGACATTCTAGTGCAGGCTTTATTTTATATTTCCAGCTCTCTGCCAGAGTGTCCAGCCTATTCTTTAATTTCATGAGCATACCAAGTAAAATTATTGTAAAATCTCTGATGTTGCCATTGCTTGAGTCCTTTCTCCTTTCTCGTCAGTTGTTTTTCTTGGTTTCAGATGTATATTTAGGTCCCCAACAAATGCCTTTGTTTTCTATTGAATGTTGCGACTTGAACACACAAATTGTAGAGAGATTAAGGGTGACCTGAGGCTGTGAGGTCTGAGTTATTTCTAGCTCTTCCTTGAGTCTCGGCTCAAAGCCCAGGGAGTTTCATCAGCGCTCCATGGAGGCTTGTCCTCCACCCCTTGAGTCTGCCAAGCTTGACCTTGTTTTCCTGCCTCTCAGGTCATCTTTGGGAGCTGCCAGGCACCTCCCAGAGAAAGGCAGCTGCAACCTTGGGTTTCCCTCTGAGGCCAACCACCCTTGATTTCAAAAAAGTTCCCTCAAGGCCTGCCTAGCTGTTTTCTGTGGGCAAGTGGTGAGTTACCAACCTGTCATAGCCAGGAAGAAAACCCAGGAAGACTTGTGGACACACACCCAAGGTTTGCAGAGGTTACTAAGGGCCCAGCCAGCAGCTCTCTGGATGGCGTCACCACGAGTGTCTCTGAGTCAGGGCTGAGAATGTAACTTGACATCTGCTGGCTGTCCTGTTCAACAGATGTGGCTCCATTTCCAGCCAGCTCTCTCTATGTCCTCCTCCATCTTTTCTGCTGACTCAGGCGCGGCCCTGCCATCTGGGGAAGAGACACATCCCCAGCTCCAACCTTGCAGCCACCCGGCCCTGTCTCACACACACATATCATAGACCGCAGGTCCGTGCACACTGACCTAGACTTCAACTGTCCTTGAAATCTATGCGAGGCTAACACAAAAAGGACTGCAGGCTAGGAAGACCAAATAATACCAAGAGTGTGGAATTGTGCATGTTTTTACATACAGGGGGTTAGAAAAGACTGTGATATGTGGTTGGGTTTGGTTCAGACTGTCAGCAAACAAGGAAGCATTTTCACAGAGTGCCATTGAGGGCCGTGTCCCAGCCCCCGCCTCAGGCAGTGTCTCCCCATGCACTCTGTTCATGTGGTGACGGAGGTGGTTGCTGTGCACGCGTTTTGTGCACATGTGGTTTTGTACAGCGTTCACTGAGTGAGGAAAGTTGTGTGTGTGCAATGCACAGACACACCCACGACCTCCTTTCAGGGACTCAGCTGGCCTCCCCAGCCTGGCACCTGGCACTGAGGATGCACTGGTCTCTTGTGTGTGGCTATCTTTGCAACTACATATATCCTACTAGGCACTGACAGGGACAGTCAAAAGAACTCTTTTAAAAAGAAGTTTTGAGGGCCTGACCTGTGGTGGCACAGTGGATAAAGCGTCAACCTGGAAGGCTGAGGTCACCGGTTCAAAACCCTGCATTTGTCTGGTCAAGGCACATATGGGAGTTGATGCTTCCTGCTCTTCCCCCCCACCCAAAATGAATAAATTTTAAAAAATTAAATAAAAAGAATTTACTAGATTCACCTCCCTGTCTTATTTGAGAGCATTTCTAAGTCATGACTTATTTGCATTGTGAAGTGGCCCACGGTTCTCTACGCTCATTTTCATAAAGTCATTTAAGGCCGATGGAGTGGGTGTGCATTCTACTTTACTTGAATGGAATGTGAAATCGTGGATTTATAAAATAACTCAGTTTTAAAATATCTTACCTTTCAAGGAAAACTTACTGTAGCCTCCCTGTAATTAAAAAAACAAAACTGTATTTTTTTTTTGTTTTGCAAGTAGTGTGTTTTTAGCACAGGTGTATTATTAAATAAAGAGAAGCAAAAAGAATTAGAAACATCCATAATCTTCACCAATGCCAAGATGATCAGGGTTAGTGCTTGGGTGTGTGCCTCTCCAGACTTCTTTCTAAGTGTACTTGTGAGTATTTTAAAACAAAAATGGGGGCCTGAACAGCGCTGCAGGTGGTGCAATGCATAGAGCATTGGCCTGGGACTCAGACGACCCAGGTTTGAAACCCGAGGTCATCGGCTTGAGCGTGGGCTCATCCAGCTTGAGCGAGGGGTCACTGGCTCAGCTGCAACCTCCTGGTCAAGGCACTTATGAGAACGCATTCAATGAACAACCAAGGTGCTTTAATGAAGAATTGATGCCTCTCATCTCTCTCCCTTCCTGTCTGTCCCTATCTATCCCTCTCTGTCTCTCTCACACACACAAAAAAAACCCCAACAACATCCCTTTTGCATAGTGTCGGTGTGTTTAGAATAATCTGATTGTGTGCACACACAGAAACCAGGAGAGATGTCACCAAAATGTTTCTAGCAGTCCTCAGACAATGGAATTTGGGGTAATTGTCTTCTTATCACCTGAATATCTTTAGTGAGTTTGCATCATGCTCTCACAGTCAGGACTCACACTCGCCTCTCAGATACACATGATGCACCTGCTGTGCCTCCAACCTCTAGAGCTGCATATCAGGCTGGCATGACAAGGCACATGGCCTTGCATCCAAAGAGCTCCAGGCCCACTGCAGACATTGCCTGGGTAACAGCTGTCATTCATGGCAAAGATACCTGCTAAGTTTGTGGGAGCTCAAAGCAGAGCCCTGAAAGCCTAGGAACCCTTGGCAGGTACAGGAGGCAGTTCCCTAGAGATGTCCTGTGAGGAGACAAACTGGAACATGGCTGGGTGCTCCCTGAGCCAGGAAGGTAGGGGGATACTGGCTGACCATGTCAAGTTCATGGGGCTGGGAAGTGTGTCCTGGTGAAAGGCAAAGCTGGGGGGAATAGAAAGGGACATGAGAAAGGGGAGGTTTTAGACCCTGAGACAGGACACAGGCGAGTGGGAACACAGGAGGGTGACACAAAGCACAGCTACCCCACAAGGCAACCACGTGGTCCTTGGCTGGCAAACGGCAACCCAGGCATGGCGATGGGCTCTGGGTCTCTGGAGAGTAATTGTGGGACCTACGCAGCCATGGCCAGTCTGTGCACTTAAACACCAGCCTGTGGTCACTGTCAGGTCTTGGTTCTCAGAGGCACCAGCCCAGAGAGGCCAAGCTGAGAAAAGCAGGTAGGGTTGGGGAAGCTGGGACTAAGGGACAGGATGTCTGAAAGGAGTGAGGACATCAGGACAGTAATGAGGGACGGTGTTCAGGCGAACATGGAGAGAGAGGCTGCACAGCTGGACATCGGAGCAGGAGCAAGTGCAGGCCTGGGACGGTGGGCTTGTGGCCAAGGCACTAACTCGGTCACCAGCCGACCCAGCACAGGAAGGACACAGACTGGCACCAAGACTAGAATGGGCTCCTGTGGGTTTGGTGGTTTTCATGGGGTTCAACTTTTTATCTTCTTTTGTTTTTTCCCGGGAAAAAGAAGGGACCAAAAAAAAAAAAAAGAGAAAAAAAAGAAGGGACCACCAGGCTTTGGCAGGAGTCAGAACTCAAAGGGAAGACAGAGGAGCGGGAGGACAAGAGGAAAGGCAGGATCGTGCTGCTGAGCAGGCTGCATGCTTGTGCACTCTCAGGCACAGGGCCATTGCGAGGGTCTTCCTTCTAATTGTCCCTCCTTACATGTGCTCTGTGCAGTTATGACTGTATAATATTTACTTGCTTCTGTACTTACTGTTAGAAAACGGGCGTTTTCCTGTGTTACTAACATAAGCAGCAGTTTGGTAACTCATCATTTCCTGGTGGTTGTCCCCTCTTCCATTGTTTATCTCCTGCTGCTAGCAGGTCATCTCTGACTTTCCTCTGGTGTGAGAAACAGGGCACGTTTGCTTCCCATCCCACATTTTGAGTTCAGGCTCTGTCTGTGGCGGTAGACTCAATCAGGTGAGGTGCATGGGCATTCCCCAACCTTTCTGCATCTGCCCTTTCCAACGGGTCAGCTAGCCACACTTCCAAAGCAGCGTCATGTGGGAGCGGCCACTTTGCTTCAAAGCAGCCTTCTCTTCACTTGTGGGCTGATCTGCAGCCTTATTGACTGTGTCCCCTGACAGTCTGTATGGCCTGTCACTGCACGCCCCTGTGGAACCCCCTCTGGGAGCCCTTGCTGCGCCCCTTGGGTGCCTAAGTCCAGGGACAGTGCTCCTGAACTTGGCCGGCACTGCCTCAAGTTGAAGCTGAAGTCCAGGCCTGAGAGCTTTGTTTGATGTTGTGTAAGGCAGTGGTTTTCAACCACCAGTCCATGGACCCAACCAGCATTGGTCCATAGACTGGCAGTTGAAAACCATTGGCGTAGAGGGCCTGGCTTTGCCCAAAGAGAAGAACTGGCCTTTGCCCTCAGCTCCTGGGAGGTCACCTGTGTCGCCCCCTGACAGGAGTGTTGGGCCACACCAATAGTCCTTGGTTGGGGCTCACCTGTGAGAAAGAGCAGCCACGTCCTCGTGTCCTTGTGCTGGGAGTTTTGTTTTGTGTTTACAGAGACAGAGAGAGGGATAGATAGGGACAGACAGAAACAGAGAGAGATGAGAAGCATGTCATCAGTTTTTCGTTGCAACACCTTAGTTCATTGATTGCTTTCTCATATATGCCTTGACCTTAGGGCCTTCAGCAGACTGAGTAACCCCTTGCTCAAGCCAGCAACCTTGGGTCCAAGCTGGTGAGTTTTTGCTCAAACCAAATGAGCCTGCACTCAAGCTGGCGACCTCGGGGTCTCGAACCTGGGTCTTCTGCATCCCAGTCCGACGCTCTATCCACTGTACCACCACCTGGTCAGGCCCTTGTGCTGTGAGTTTGCCTGGAAACCTTGACTTGTGTTCAGTGGGGGGACTCCTGGAAAATGCCCCACACAAAGCCAGTTTAAACTGTGTATTAATCAGCTGTGGCCACAACATGGCTGTGCGTGCTCAGCTTTTTAGTGGCTGAGCCAGAGTTTTGCCTGTGGAGAGAGAACTTTCTCCTGAATTTAGAAATCCTTTTCTTCGAGACCTCTGACATTCTTTGAGCAGTAACACTGGGTGATTGTTTTCTGAGTATTTTACTGATTCCCCAGCTCTGTTTTCTTGTCCCTTGACAACGCCTCCTGGAGGAGCTGAGAGTGTCCATACCTGTGGGGAGATCAGCCAGCTCAGCCGCACCCGCTCTCGAGCCCCCCCACGATTAACCCTACCAACACAGTGCCATCGAATGAGTTTCTGTAACCAGAATTATTATTACTTTTTGAATTTTTCCATTGATTTGAGGGTGGGGGGAAGAGAGAGAGGGAGAGAGAGAAGCATCAACTTGCTGTCCCACTCATTTGTCTCATTTCGTTGTGCGCCCATCAGTTGCTTCTCATGTGCCCTGACGGGATCAAACCCAGGACCTTGGTGTGCCAGGACAACGCTGTATCTGGACTATAACTGGAATTATTCATCTGTGAGGCCTTATAAACAGAATTATACTGCAATCTGTGAACCAGGTCATTGTGGACACAGCTCCTGAGGGAAAGCAAGGGCTCTCTGTGAGGTGCCTGGAAGCAATGGGCTCTGCCCAACATGTCCACCCACCCCCACATGTTCTAGGGCAGGGGTCCCCAAACTACGGCCCATGGGCCGCATGCAGCCCCCTGAGGCCATTTATCCGGCCCCCACCGCACTTCCGGAAGGGGCACCTCTTTCATTGGTGGTCAGTGAGAGGAGCACATTGACCATCTGATTAGCCAAAAGCAGGCCCATAGTTCCCATTGAAATACTGGTCAGTTTGTTGATTTAAATTTACTTGTTCTTTATTTTAAATATTGTATTCCAGTTTATTTTTTTACTTTAAAATAAGATATGTTCGGCCCTGGCCAGTTGGCTCAGTGGTAGAGCGCCGGCCCGGCGTGCAGGAGTCCCGGGTTCGATTCCCGGCCAGGGCACACAGGAGAAGCACCCATCTGCTTCTCCACCGCTCCCCTTCTCCTTCCTCTCTGTCTCTCTCTTCCCCTCCCGCAGCCAAGGCTCCATTGGAGCAAAGATGGCCCGGGTGCTGAGGATGGCTCTGTGGCCTCTGCCTCAGGTGCTAGAATGGCTCTGGTCGCAACAGAGCGATGCCCCGGATGGGCAGAGCATCGCCCCCTGGTGGGAGAGCCAGGTGGATCCCGGTTGGGCGCATGCGGGAGTCTGACTGCCTCCCCATTTCAAGCTTCAGAAAAATACAAAAAATAATAATAATAAAATAAGATATGTGCAGTGTGCATAGGGATTTGTTCATAGTTTTTTTTATAGTCCGGCCCTCCAACAGTCTGAAGGACAGTGAACTGGCCCCCTGTGTAAAAAGTTTGGGGACCCCTGTTCTAGGGAATTGTTGGCAGCAGTGCAGCATACTACCCTCCTCTGCTCCTGGCTGCCCTCTGGCAGATCGTAAGCTTTGTGGCAGCACATTGTTGCTCAGAAATGTTAGTTGTGTGAAGGGCGGGAAGTTGGCCTCCAAGGACAAGCTTCCTCGGCTCTGTAGTTAAGAGTGCACGTACGCAGTGGGAGCCACGGCTGGGCAGGGACATGGGACTGACTGTGGTGCAGACTCCTTGGCAGCAGATGCCACAGACCCCTTGGGGCACAGTGTGTGGCTTGTGTCTCAGATGTAGAAACCAGAGGAATGGTGTGGATGCCCAATGGGTCTGTTCCATACATCTGGGGTACCGAAGAAACCACTTTGGTCTAGATGTGGAAGGAGAGAATGAGTGCTCAGACAGGAAGTCAGAAGTCATGGCATAGTGGGGGCTTCTCAGTGTGTCTGGGCCACCCCACCTCTGGTCTGAGTGCCGGTCTCTGTCCCCACTGCCACAGTCCCTAATGGAAATGTGTGTGTCTCCTAGGATTCCCGGCCGGCTGAATGATAGGAGGACTCCCCTGGGTGAGCTGAACTGGATCTTCACAGCGATCACGGATACCATCGCATGGAATGTGCTCCCTCGGGGTGAGGCTGCGAGTGGTCAGCAGTAGTAGACTGTGCAGAGCCAGGAGCCACTGGCTTTAGGCACAGAATAAGTCAGGTGGAAGGAGCAGGTTCTGCAGCGAGGGGCGGTGAAAGGCAGAGGCAGGGACTGTGAGGTGTCTAGGAAGACGCGGTGGGTTAGGCCCCAAGAGCATAGCTTGCAGTGAGCAGCACAGATAGGTTTGCTCTGATCCTTAGTGAGCCGAGTCCAACGAATGCGGGCTCACCTCTCTTCCTGTTTCCTAAAAGCAGAATTCCTACTATAAGACCCTCATTGACTGGGTAAGTTTTGGTCCTTGCTCCCATTTATGTGTATATGTTGCCTATAGGGAACATGCATATTGTCCCAACTGGCTATGAGCTTTTCTTTGCTTTTTTTTCCCTTCTCTTTTCCAAGTGAGAGGAAGACAGATAGACTCCCACATGCACTCAAACTGGGATCCACTCAGCAACCCCCATGTGGGACCAATGTTCTGCCCACCTGAGGCCATGCTCACAACCAAACTATTTTTAGGGCCTGAGGTAAAGGATCCACAGAGCCATCCTCACCGCCTGGGGCCAGCTCACTAGAACCAATCAAGACATGGCTGTAGGAGGCAAAGGGGTGGGGGAAGGGGGAAGGTTGGAGAAGATAATTCTCCTGTGTGCCCTGACCAGGAATCAAACACAGGATATCCACATGTCAGGCCAAAGCTCTACCACTGAGCCAACCGGCAATGGTTGAGAGCTTTTCTGATGGAAGCCCATATGTATAATTTGCCATGGGTCCCTGAGGACGTGTCTCCGTCTCTCTGCTACAGATCTCTTCCAGAAGCTCTTCAGACAGGACCTGCTGGTGGCCAGTCTGTTTCGAAATTTCCTGCTGGCAGAAAGGATCATGAGGTCATACAACTGTACCCCGGTCAGCAGCCCACGCCTGCCCCCCACCTACATGCACGCCATGTGGTGAGTGTCTTCCCCAGCCAGTGCCCAGCACATAGCATCGTTCTCTGAGCAGTGTACCCAGTGTACCCAGGTTCTAGATGGGCATACAAGGTTGATGGAAGTACATGACCAAGAGAGGAAGGTTTGCCGCCAGACCTGGAGATCGGGGAGTGAAACCCTCCCCGTGGGCTCCTGGTCTGCCAGGAGGAACCCACGTCTCTACGCAAGTGCAGGAGCCCCTGAGGGTCTCTCAGGGCATGTGGGGGGGGGGGCGGGCCTCTGGGGGAAGACCTCCTGCTGAGACCAGCGAGGAGCAGAGGCATCCAGCTGAGTGCATCAGGTGTGTCCAAGGTTCTTGCCACCGGCTCATCTGCTGCTCAGCATGCACGTGCACACAAGTGTGACCTCTTGTGACTTGACAATTTCCCACAAAACTGAGTTACTGCTACTTACGCCACTAAGACTAGCAGGGGCAGTAACCATCATTTAAGTCGTCTTGAATCTCAGCTTTACATGTGAGGGCATCTGGTTCCTCTTTGGATCCTTGCTTTGGTAACGCGAGTTTCAGGAAGTGCTGACAGGAATGGTAAGAAAGGAAAATAGTACACTTAGCCTTAGAAGTGGTTTTATGGTGTGTTTTTGAGGTCAGGTGTATTTATTTTTTAATATGAGCATGACTACTTTCCCTCAACCCTGGGAACCAGAGAAGCAGGAGAATGTGTGACCTCCTGCCTCTCGCTCACTGGAAGAAACCAGGAACTGACACTTGTGCGCCCTGCTGGCGCACTCCTGACTGCACACAGGAAAGATTAAGCCGTGTAGCGTCGTGTCCTTTCTGAAAGCTTACAGAATGAACAGTGAGCGCTGATGCGGAGAAACTCAGACGCAGGAGCCATGTGGCAGCCTAAGTCCTCTGTGAGCAGGACGGCCAACCACAGCAGAGCTCATCTCCGTGACTCTGTGAAGACAAGAACTGGGAGAGAGAGAGTTGTCTGAAAAGGCCCTGCAAGACACAGAGCAAGTAATTAGAATGAAGATCCACATTTCCAGAAGACTGCATCCTCAAAACAGCCTGTTCCCTTAGGGAAACCAACGCCTTAAATCCTGTGTTCCTCTGCACCAGGCTGTGTGAAGTATCCATTGTAAAAAAGGAAAAGAGGGAGGAGAAGACTGAGTAGGTCAGCGCTGCTTCTGGTTATGGACGAAAAACCAGTTAGGCGTAGGAAATAGGCATCACGGCAGCTGCCCAGGGGAAGGGGCCTTCTTGCAGCGAGGCCACGCCAGCCACACAGGATCCTGGGGATGGACACACAGCACCTCTGGCAATGTCCTGCCCCCACTGAGCCCCTCTAGTTAGCGCACACTATCTGGGTGTAAAATTGGCCATAGCAAGCAAGCTGTGTCCCGTGTGTGTGTGGAGTGATGCCAGCCCTGCTCTCGTGGGTCAGCAGTGCTAAGCGGGGAGGGGAGGACAGTGCAAGTAGGGACATAAGTGGAGAGCTGGCAGGGAGGCTGGGGGGTTGGGTGGACACCACACACTGACCTGTCTCCACTCAGCATCCTCGTCCTATAGAGGTGTGTCTCTAGTCTTGGCCCCTGGAATCCTCTGGAGCTAGGATTTGTGTCTGTGGGTTGAATCCCAGGTCCAGGTTCTAGACGTGACGGCAGCACCTCCTTACCCCACTTTCTCCGCCATTGCTGCCTGTCTAGCAGCCTCACTATCGGGAACATGGTCTCTGTCCTATGAATTTAACTTACCACGCATCTCACAGAGCAGAGCCGTGTGTGTGTGTGTGTGTGTGTGTGTGTGCGCGCGCGCGCGCGCACGCGCGCGCACATGCACAGCTCCCCACCCCCCAGAGCGCCCAGGCCCTAGCTGACAGGCCCCAGCTGACATGCATCTGACGACTTGGGGTGGACTGTGATAGCCTTCACGGCTTTTGTTTTGCAGAGCTCCTGTAGACAAATTCTGCTTGTTGAGGGTGACGGTCCATAGTAATATGACCCCTAAAACAATTGATAAGTATGTGAGGTGGGGAGAGGCATCCATGGGGACAGTGCGGCATCCATGGGGACAGTGCTGACACAGTTGCCCGGGCTCTCCAGTTTGGGGTCTTTTCTTGAAAGGTCTCCTATCTTTATGCTAGGAAAGCCCAATAAGCGTAAAACCAAAGGGTTCCTCCTACAGAAGTCAGTGGGGATGAGATTTCAAGGAGGAACGTCATATGAGTATGACACATGTCCTCTCTGGGTGGGGCTTTTCCAGCGACGGTGCCAGCATGAGTCCCATCAGAGAGCAGGTGTCAGTCCCATTGATGTGGAGAATTATACCGCTAACTGCACTGATCGGACTCGAGTGTAAAACTGGCTTTAGATCCCAAGAAGAGACAACTGTAGGAACATAGCAGTGATGGGGCAGGGGAAGCTGAAAATGCCGCCCTCTTGGTCAGAGGCCTTTGCCCCAGCTGTCTGCTTTTTGAGCTGCCCTGGAGCTAGAGCCGCACCTGGGCCAGGGTTTCTAGAGGATGAGCCCGCCGAGGTGGGGGCACACCACACCAGCTTGTCCAAGCTACTGCCCCCCCCTCCCCACCCTCCAGCCGCTTCTGGCTGCCACTGAGCATGCTGAGAAATGGGGTCTCCTGGCCAGTGTGGCTGCATTAAGCGTGCAAGAACTTCAAGGGGATTCATTCAGTGGTAAATAGGCTACCTCACCACCAAATGACAGGTGATTACAATGTTTTAAATGCTGTCCACACACTCTGTATCAAGTAACCTCATGTTGACGGTTTCCACGTCTAGCTGCTGTTTCCCCAGTGGGCTCCTGGGGCAGGCCTTTCCTCTGGGTTCATTCTCACATCCAAAACAGCTGGGCTGTAGCATGCTTTACCTGTCCAGGTAAGGTTGTAGGTGAGAGGTTCTTCAGGAATGCCCCGTCACAGTGGACGTCCTTGTAAAGGAGGTCTTCATTTCTCAAGGAGGTGTCCACGGTGACAAAGCTTGGCCCATGCATACATTCTGCCTGCAGGAGGGAGGGAGGCACCATGAATACCGCGCTGCACTGTCCTGGCTCCTCTTGGGCGTCAGAGAGGGTTTGTCTGCACCTGTGTTCCCTGGACTGGGCATCAGCTCTGCTCCAGCCCTAGCTTCTCCTGTGCGAGGCTCACCCTGACTGCGTCCACTGAGACAGGCATTTGCTCTCTGTGCTCTCTGTGAGGTTCTGTATCACAGAGTCATGGCCTCGTACCATCCCAGCAGCGATCACGGGCAAGTCTGATTCTAACAGTGAAAGTCTCCCCACAGCACTAGTGTGAGTGAGTGTGTCGTTGACATAGTTCTAGAAGATTGGACACACCAAGACCCCTTCTTGTATATGTGCAGCCACTGAGGGTCCTGATGAACTCGGCACAGTGGAGTGAAGTGTCTTCTACAGAGCCCTCTGTCGACAGGTGCCTTACCCTGAGAGACCACACTCCCCATGCATCACAGCACTCACACTGTTGTAGCAGGGGGCTTCCACGCTGTAGCTCTGGGGTGGAGACCATTGAGATGGGAAAGAGCTCAGAAGGGCTGTGACACCTGCCAGTGCCAGGTGGGCAGCCACCCCCTTTGGGGGCCCTGACTTGAGTGTACAAGGACTCACAAGTGGTTCCTTCCTTTCAGGAGGTGGTTTAATATAGGGGTTCAAGTACAGATCCATTGTAACCCCAATCTGGTGCATGTTTCTCATCCCCTTGCCACCTGGGTGCAGCACTTGGGGGCCTGGGCTTCTGCCCTACTGGAGCTGGTACTCCAGGCGTACTCACCACTGGGGGCCCCCCGAGTGGCATCTAGTGCATCTGTCTTGGAGGCTGGGGTATGGTCTCAATCCTGGGAGTCAGACACCCAGCTCAAATTCTGTCCTTGGGGGAGGGGGTGCTGCAAGGGTACAGGCCACAACTCAGCAGCAAACCAAGAGTGTTCTGCTCACCAGGGCTCAGGGTCTGCCTGCTGCTGCCACCCAGGCTCAGGCCCAGGCCTTAGGCAGGCTGGTGCTCAGTGCAGTGTGTGCTTGCTGCGAGCTCTTCTGTGATGAAACACTTCAGATGGAGCCCAGAGTGCCCTCCCCTCCTCATGAATAGACTGGAGTTTGTAGGTCCCCAGGGAGCATACTGTCAAGGTAGAACATACATAGGGAATAAATCATTTATATCGAGTTATTATATTCCTCAGGTGGTGATGGAGAGGTTGAATTTCGAGCAGGGGAGAAAGGGAGCAACGTATAACAAGAATTGAGGTTAAGACAGAGTGATGCCCGTCTTCACCTACCTTGGGCAGGTGCTAGTAAAGAACTGCACAGAGCCAGTTCCTGTTTAATTTCTGATGCGAAGCCATCGGGGAGTCATTCCCCATCATGTCCAGTTCCAGCCGGTTCAGAGCCCTTACATTTCTCGGCAATAATGACCTGCACCTTCCAAGCCCAGTGAGGGTGCCTTGCCTCATGATTCATGTGGATGGAGGCCGCACTCCTGGAAGGCTCGCCTCCTGGCCATGGGTTGGGTGGCAGCCATCATGGGCCTATTTCCTGAAAACCCTGGCTCCTGCCTGGGCGGCATGTCCATTGGTGACTCATCTGAGCAGCACTGGCTGAAACCCTGCCTCTCGTGCTGGTGTGGAGCCTACCCCCTCCCAGGTCTGCTCTGCACGCTCCTCACCCTTCCTTTCCCTCCCTGGGCGCAGCATGTGTGGGTGCTGCCCTGGCTCCACCCCACGGCCTCGGGTCACACAGGCTTCCCTTCCCACTTTTCCCACTTCCCTAGGTTAAAATGCTGAGTTTTTTCTCTTTTTATCCTGGAAAATGCAACCTATTTTCATCAACTGATAAAATGCTCCACAGAGAGTACAGTTGCTATGCTGTATAATGTTAGACTTTGATGGGAATGCTGATGTCCTAAAATCTGACCCTTTTCTCTTGTGAAAACAACCAGAGACCCAGAGAACGTAGCCGGCTTGCACAACACTAGCCGCTGCCTCCCCTCTCACTCCTGCCCACAGTCACTGCACCGTCACTGGCTGGTAACCTTGTTTGATCACGTGGTATCAGCAGGTCTTAGGTGTTCTTGCACCTCTCCACACTGTCCCCTGTGCAGCTTGAACAGAGTTCCTTCCCTGTCACTCAGCTGTGCCCCTTCCGTCCATGGCCCTGGCAGCTTCTCTGCATCGCTCCCCACAACCTAAGTGACACCACTCCACTGCCCCGTGGCTTCCTTTCACATGTGCAAACACACATATAGCATCTGAGCTGCCGGCTGCAGGAAAATCTGTGGTGGAGGGAGGACAAGACCCCTGTGTATGGACTCGGGGTGGGGGGCAGCCCTGAGGAGCCATCAGGCAGGCGATGGCAGCATGGGTCACACTTGTCAGGTTGTTGCCCTGGCTGATGCAGCTTTGCTTCTTTTCCTGGAAAGGAGTATGGCACCGTCATGGGTGCCAAGCTCTCTGTTCTGGCCACCTGCCTCTTCTGATGCTTTGTCTGAGCCGCCAGGACCTCGGGGAGTTGTGGGGCTCTTGTGGTGGGCTGTAATTCTCTGTGCCTGGTGATATGATGAGGTGTGGCCCCAAGTGCCCCAGCCATCGCCCACCTCACACCAGCTCCTCCCTTACTACACGCTTACTCCTAATTCCAGAAACTCAAACATTTTATTTGATTAATTTCAAGAAATCTTTGTAGGGCTTTGCTGCAGTAATTGACTTTGCTTCTGTCTTAGCAAAGAGTAAGCACCTCCTGCGCCGCCCCCCCCCCCGCCCCCACCGCTGCCTGCGATGGCCCGAGGAGCAATGGCAGCATTTACTGCTCACACTCGGAAGCGCTCTTCATCTCCTGGTTGCTTCTTAATTAGGTGGGGGGGGGGGGGGGGGAGGGTGCCTCTTGCACAAAGGACCAGTCCAGGAGCAATGACTACATTTCATCTACTTAAACAATGGAAACCAGTTCTCTGGTCTTCTTGTTCATCTTAAGTTTTTGTTGTGCTCCTGGGTGTCTGTATTTTCTCACTCTGTTTTGATCCCGTTGAAGCCATTGTGAGAAGGCACCGTCCTTCACACACACAGTCTCCTTGGTCTAAGTCAATTTCTCGGGAGGTCACCCTGCAGAGGAAATTGCAGCCCCAGGCACAGGAGATCCTTACCCTTTGCTAAGACAGAAGCAAAGTCAATTACTGCAGCAAAGCCCTACAAAGATTTCTTGAAATTAATCAAATAAAATGTTTCAGTTTCTGGAATTAGGAGTAAGCCTGTAGGCCAGCGGTTCTCAACCTGTGGGTCGCGACCCCGGCGGGGGTCTAACGACCAAAACACAGGGGTCGCCTAAAGCCATCGGAAAATACATATTTCTGATTGCTTTAGCCACTGAGAAGCCGCGCTACTCTCTGCAGCAGCGCTATTCAGCTTAAACTCACACTGTTATGGACGTGTGTTCCAAACTGAATGCCTGCGGTCATGCGCAGACGTGATTGCATCATCCGTCCCGGGCCTAAGGGGCAGGGGAAGCGGGGGGGGGGGGGGGGGGGGGGGGGCGGGACTCTCCACAGTCCATAGCAGCGCATTACGTGTGTCCGGCGCTTGCTGATGTCATCAGTGGGTGGGTGCAGCAAGCGCCGGAGGACAGAAGCCTAAGAGGCGGAGAGCCAAGAGAGCCTGCGAGACAGCCTGCTGGTGTGAAAAAGGTTAATAATGTAAAAACAGTACACACACCATACACACAATACTGTATAAGTGTAAGGTGCTTTGTGTGTAATCATTACACAGTACACAAAGCAACTTACACTTATACAAAGCACCATACATTTACACAGTGTGAACTACATCCGTCTTATACTATAAGAGACCACTATAAGATGTAGTTCACACTGTTCCCCAATGTATAATTATCTCCTATATCTCCCACTATTTTCCCATATTCTGAATGAGGAAATCAGCGGTTTCCGGCATTGAATCCGCCTCCTATTGATTTCATTGGGAGTGCGGCAGATTTTGTGGGAGAGAGCTCCCGAGAATCTCGGGTTACCACACAATCCGCTGCAGCCTCCTTTTGATTTCAATAAGAGGCGGAGAAATGACAGTTTCCGACACATTTCTTCCTCCTATTCAAGTCAGTGGGAGGCCGCAGCAGATTCCGCTCAAATGTAGAGCATGTTGCTTAATTTTTTCCACGCTAGAACTTTTCCTAGAGCAGAAAAATTCCAAAGGTGGAATCCGCCACCCCCAATAGACTGAAAGAGGCCTCACACTGAGGAATCTGCTGTGCGGATTCTGCAGTGTAAAAGATCTGCCTCCTATAGAAGCCTATTGGGGGTGGCGGATTCCACCTTTGGAATTTTTCTGCTCTAGGAAAAGTTCTAGCGTGGAAAAAATTAAGCAACATGCTCTACATTTGAGCGGAATCTGCTGCGGCCTCCCACTGACTTGAATAGGAGGAAGAAATGTGTCGGGAACTGTCATTTCTGCCGTACAGGGGATCTCTCTTCTGCGGAATCCACGGGTCTCCCATTGAAGTAAATGAGATGTGGATTCCACCGCAGAAACCGCTGCTTTATAGTGTGAAAGAGCCTGACCTGTGGTGGCGCAGTGGATAAAGCGTTGACCTGAAACACTGAGGTTGCTGGTTCAAAACCCCAGGCTTGCCTGGTCAAGGCACATACGAGAGTTGATGCTTCCTGCTCCTCCCCCTCTTCTCTCTCTCTCTACTTTCTCTATAAAAAAAAAAAGAACGGCCTAGCGTGCGGAGGACCCGGGTTCGATTCCCGGCCAGGGCACACAGGAGAAGCGCCCATTTGCTTCTCCACCCCTCCGCCGCACTTTCCTCTCTGTCTCTCTCTTCCCCTCCCGCAGCCAAGGCTCCATGGGAGCAAAGATGGCCCGGGCGCTGGGGATGGCTCTGTGGCCTCTGCCCCAGGTGCTAGAGTGGCTCTGGTCGCAATATGGCGACGCCCAGGATGGGCAGAGCATCGCCCCCTGGTGGGCAGAGCGTCGCCCCATGGTGGGCGTGCCGGGTGGATCCCGGTCGGGCGCATGCGGGAGTCTGTCTGACTGTCTCTCCCCGTTTCCAGCTTCAGAAAAAAAAAAAATGGAAAAAAAAAAAAAAAAAAAAAAAAAAAAAAAAAAAAAAGAAAAGAATAAATATAGTGTGAAAGAACCCTGAAAGATACCATGCTGTGCAGAAACTGCAGTGTATCCTGTGACGTAGTTCACACTGTTCTATATAGAAGACTTGCCACTAATCTGGAAAAAACAGATCCATTAGTTAAGCAGCTATTTACGGAATGGTAGCCCCAATACACTAGGTAAGGAGGTCCATTAATAATAAATATTTCTCAATATATAATTAAATATTGTTTTTGTGATTAATCACTGTTTAAATTATGTTTGATTTGTAGCAATGAGAATACATAATGCATATCAGGTATTTACATTCCGAATCATAACTAGCAAAATTACAGTTATGAAGTAGCCACCAAAATTATTTTTTGGTTTGGGGTCACCGCAACATGAGGAATTGTATTGCGGGGTCACGGCATTAGAAAGGTTGAGAACCACTGCACTAGGCCATGTGCAGACCATCACTTGTTCCCACATGGGGCCTGTTCCTCAAGAAGAGGGCCTGAGAAGGAAGACCTGGTGCATGCAGGGGCCACGTGGTGTCTGCAGCCATCAGCGTCCCTCCTGGCCGGCCTGGCAGCTCTGTGTCCCTCTGTCCACAAGCCCACCAAGCCCTCCTGCTGTGTTAGGTCTCACAGGACCCAAGGGGAGATGGAGCCAGGCTGGAGAGGCCCCCATCGTCTGTGTGTGCCCAGGTCAGACCGTGCAAGGACGGGCACTGGGCTCTGACAGGGCTAGCAGTCTGAGGAGTGGGGGAGTAGCCCTGACAATGTGGGTGGGACAGTGAGCATTTGGGGGAGGGGAACCCAAGGCAGGTCTCCTTTCTTCTGGCCTCACACTGGCCTGTTCCTGATGAAGCACAAGTGTGTGACCCAGCCACCCTGGTGTCACAGCTGCCCTGCAGCGTGGGCAGGCTACATGCTCTGTGCTCTGTCAGGGGCAAAAACTACTTTAGACTGGGATGACTCCCTTTATTGTTCCCAAGTTTTTTCTCATTTAAATTTGAAGAGAAAAGATGTCACAGACAGAACAGTTCTAACATGCTGCCCGCCATGGCATCTCCTGCTCCTCCCCTACCCTCTCCCGGGGCCATGGCTTAGCCCCAATGCAACACTGCAGGCAAGGCTGCTGCTGGGCTCTGTGCAGGGCCCTGGCTGGTGGAGCCATTGGTGATGCCTGGTGTCTTCTGCTCTCTCCCCAGGCAGGCCTGGGACCTCGCTGTGGACATCTGTCTCTCCCAACTGCCCACGATCATCGAGGAAGGCACGGCATTTCGAGTGAGTTCTTCAGGCTCCCACTTGGCCCTACACTGGCTGCTTCTGGCTCCTGGTCTGAATGAAGAGCACCCATCGAGTGTGGTGCCTGGACTCTGCAGGGTCACACACCTGCCTGCACATAGCCAGTGCTTAAAAGATGCATCAGCCAGGGGTCAGAGTTAGGTTTTGAAGTGGTCAGCTCATAGGAAATCCTGTTAAAGAGTCGCTGTCATAATCTTTCTGTGATGCAGCTCCCCGTCTGCGTGCAACATCCTGCCTCAAACTAGGAGTGTGATTGCAAGTCCCCAAGGCAGGCTCCTCCCACAATGCTGGTTTGTTATGAAGGGGCCTTTCATTTCCTGACTGGCAACACTGGTCAGCACTCTCTCCTGTTTTCCTTGGAGGTCTGTCCTCTTCGTAACTCGCCTGTTGAAGTCTCCCAATCACTTTTCTCTTCTCCGTGACTCAGTGATCTTTGCTGGTTCAGGCTGAGACTTCCTCTCCACCATGCAGTGCAGTGACACAACAGGCGTGGACACTGTGACGTGACCGCCACGATGTCTCGCATCCCCGTCACCTTACGTGGTTGTTGCAGTGTCATTGCCTATGTTCTCTGTGCTGTTTGCTACAGCCCAGTGGCTTAATTATTTTATAATTGGAAGTTTGTCCCCCTGATCTCCTTCACTGTGTTACCTGCCCCCAACCCCATCCCTCCAGTGACCACCAGTCTGTGTTCCAGTCCATCAATATGGATACAAATAGTATCTTTTTAAGTTTCATTGTCTGCTTTATTTTCTTTATATACACATTGATTACAAGTAATTTTGTGTAACATCTTTTTTTTTTTTTTTTTTGAGGAAATTTCTTCATACATTTTGTTTTTTTCATAGTGGCTGTACCAATCAATATACATCCCCAACAGTGCACAAAGTTTCTTTTTTCCGTATCCTTGCTAACACTTGTATCTCTTTTTTTTTTTTTCAGAGACAGAGCAAGAGTCAGAGAGGGATGGATAGGGACAGACAGGAATGGAGAGAGATGAGAAGCATCGATCATCAGTTTTTCCTTGCAACACCTTAGTTCAGCGGTTCTCAACCTGTGGGTCACGACCCCGGTAGGGGTCAAACGACCAAAACACAAGGGTCGCCTAAAGCCATTGGAAAATACATATTTATTATACAATACATTTTTAAATAAAATATGTATTTCCGATGGCTTTAGGCGACCCCTGTGTTTTGGTCGTTCGACCCCCGCCGGGGTCGTGACCCACAGGTTGAGAACCGCTGCCTTAGTTGTTCATTGATTGCTTTCTTTCTTTTTTTTTTTTTTTTTTGTATTTTTCTGAAGCTGGAAACAGGGAGAGACAGTCAGACAGACTCCTGCATGCGCCCAATCGGGATCCACCCGGCACGCCCACCAGGGGCGATGCTCTGCCCCTCCGGGGTGTCGCTCTGTTGTGACCAGAGCCACTCTAGCGCCTGGGGCAGAGGCCAAGAAGCCAACCCCAGTGCCCGGGCCATCTTTGCTCCAATGGAGCCTCGGCTGCGGGAGGGGAAGAGAGAGACAGAGAGGAAGGAGAGGGGGAGGGGTGGAGAAGCAAATGGGCGCTTCTCCTGTGTGCCCTGGCCGGGAATCATACCCGGGACTTCTGCACGCCAGGCCGACGCTCTACCACTGAGCCAACCGGCCAGGGCCTGATTGCTTTCTCATATGTGCCTTGACCACAGGCCTTCAGCAGACCGAGTAACCCCTTGCTCGAGCCAGAGACCTTGGATCCAAGTTGGTGAGCTTTTTGCTCACACCAGATGAGCCCGCGCTCAAGCTGGTGACCTCGGGGTCTCAAACCTGGGTCTTCCGCATCCCAGTCTGACGCTTTACCCACTACGCCACTTCCTGGTCAGGCGTATCGTCTTTATTGAATTCACTTCTTTGTCTAATACTTTTGCTGTAAATCACTGGCCTTGTCTTAAAACTGGAGGAAAGCTTAGCACGTGTCCTGGTCTTCCAGGGACTGTGGTAGGCAGTGATGGAGCACTGCTAGCGTTATCTACTGGTTGGGGCCGACAGCAACGAACCGGTCTGTGCTTATGAGGAGCTTGGACAGCTGACTTAAGGGTTCAGAGCCCTCTGCCAGCGGCGCATCTGCTGGGAGGTTGGGGCTGAAATGCTCTTGGCCACAGGGTGGTTTTCTTCCATCTCTTCTTTTAAGCAGTGAGGTCCAGTCACCGCCTTCCCACTCTCAGCCCTGTCCTAGAAGCTCTGACATGCTGCAGGTCACCTAGGAGGGGTGGAATCAGCCCAGCTCCAAGAAGCAAACACACCACGGCACCCTCCATGGCAAGGGTTTTCCTTCTCTGTCCATGTTGGGGACCAATCAGAGATGCTTATGTCCTTGCCCGGAGCCATTTCTCCAGCGATGACGTGTGACCCTATCAGGCAGCGCACTTGAGGGAAGGGCTGTCCACTCCCCCCAGCCCCACTTGGGTTTTTAGTGTAGTGTGTTGTCCCAACTGTGGGGAAGGAGCACTTAAAAGGATTGTCTTTTTTAAGCCAATTGATGAATAATTCACAGTAGAAGCAGGAAAATCACTTTGGGGG
This sequence comes from Saccopteryx leptura, assembly GCF_036850995.1. Lineage (NCBI taxonomy): Eukaryota > Metazoa > Chordata > Mammalia > Chiroptera > Emballonuridae > Saccopteryx > Saccopteryx leptura. The sequence continues at coordinate 125,007,461 of NC_089506.1, forward strand.
CTCTGTTCCAATCTAGTCTTTCCTCCAGATTTGATTGACTTGACGCAAGCTGACTTTGCAAGAACGTAAATACTTAAGTGGTGAATTCTCTGCTGAATTCCTACGCGGCGCACTTTTCATGATGGCTGGCACTCTGCCCACAAGGCCTTCTGCAGAAGTCAGGATGTCTGGAGCATGGTGCACAGATATGCTGAGGGTCCGCCCATACACAGAGTTATCCATGGGCATGCATCCACATGGTGGGAACCTGGATCACAGCCTGCACCCCCTTCCCCCCAGGAGAGCAGTGGCGGGCAGAGATGAAGGCAATGGGATACAGCAGCTGTGATGTTGGAATCTCTGTATCTGGGGTTTGGGCAGCAGGACTGTATTCAGTGAAAGGATTCTATAAGACAAGACCCTGGCTGCCCTCTCCTGGGAGTCTCAGAGCTCCTTCCATGCCTGATCCCCTCCAGCCAGACCCTCTCCTGTGCTGTGCCTGGTCCTTATCACCTGGTGAAGGCATCCCCTCTGCAATTGCAGGGCAAGAACAGTCCCACCTCTGTGCTCCACCCCATCGTCCCACTTGACCATCTGTTACCCCAACCTCAGGGTGCTGCTGCCAGCCTTCCTCACCTTGCCAAACTGGTGAAGCTTCATCCTTCTCACCTCCCCACTGCTCCCTGTGCCCCGCTGCATGGTCGCTGAGTAAATGGCAACCATGTCTGTCCACCTTACACCCACACCCTGGGCTAGATGGGGAAACGTGCTGTGACCATACAGTGCAGATCTGACTGATGTTTTGCCTCACTTCCTCCTGTTCCATCCACCTGGCACCTCCTCCCAATGACATCCCACTCTCTGAGAACAGAAGCAATGAGGGCCCTGCGCCCCAACTGCTCTCCCATTCTCCATCCTGTATGGCTGCTCTCCACCCGCCCGGTGGCCCAATGGCATCGCCCACAGCCACCATCCTGCATCAGCAGTGCCTCTCACCCAGATTTCTCTCATCCACAGATAAGGTGCCCATTCTCTGTCTGTAAGCTCCTTCACTCGGTCCCCTTCCCCTGCAGGCCCACTGCTCTCTCCCTGCCCCTCTGCAGCCAGATGCCTCCAAATAACTGTCTTTATGTGAGTCTCCACCTCATCCTCTGCTCTGAGTCCTTCCATCCCGGGACTGTTCTTGATGGTCCCCAGGGACCGCTGTGTCACTCACCTGGCAATCAGTTCTGGGTCTGAGTCCTGCTTGGCTCACTCCCAGTCTTGGACTCTGCTGACCACTCCCTGAACACAGCCCTCTTGTGGCTCCTGCTCTTTGCTAGCCTTGACCTTGCCAGTTTTTCCTTGCCTCCTTGGCCCCTAATCCTTGGTGGGCCCCAGACCTCTGTCCTCAAGTGCGGGCCCATGTGGCCCATTGCTCGAGTGTACAGTAGGCATTTACACTGGACACAGCCATGGTGACTTCTTCCCAGCCGTGCTTTTCCCTCAGCCATCGCCTTGGTTCATCCTGGCCCCCCGTGCTCAGGCTGAGCCTCGAGTGGCCCTCGACTCAGTCTGCTTTCCTTGCCACATCCAGTCTGCACACAGGCCACGGGCTGCACTGTAGAGCGTGTCCCAGTCTGACCACAGCTCACCCCTGCTCTATGCCAGCCCCGCTTGTCCTCTCCCACGTGGATGATAGTGACTGCATTGACGGGCGGGTGGGTATGTAGGGGCCATGTGGCATAAGGGGAGGTGGGTTTCTAACTGCTGTCCCCTCTGCCTGTCCCACAGCACAGCCCCTTCTTTGCTGAGCAGCTGACCGCATTCCAGGTGTGGCTGACGATGGGCGTGGAGAACAGGAGCCCTCCCGAGCAGCTCCCCATTGTTCTGCAGGTGAGCACGTCCTGCCGAGAGGGCCGGAAGCCCCCAGTCTTCTGGGATCAGCACCCAGGAGCACGTGGTGGGTGTGTGACTCGGCCCTGGCTGCTGTGACCATGCCGGCCACTGGCACTGGGGAGTGAGCCACAGGCCTGTCAGGAGCCGTGGAGCTGAGTGCATGGCTGTTTCTGAGGGGCTCCACCCCCACCCCCACCCTCCATGAGACACTATTTTGGGCTGTAGGCAGCCACCCCCATTTCTCTTTGTGGTGTGCGGGGACTGAGGGTGTGCGAGCTGCTACCACCTCAGTGGGAGAGCGGGTCTCATCCACCGGCCTGAGGGCCTGGCTGCACTTCCTCCGAGACAGCTGATACTTCCTTCCTCGGGTGCTCAGCAGCCTCACATGGCGAGGTGCTCCTTTCCAGCACCATGGACACGGCCTCTTCCTCCGGGCCAGGGTCTGCCCATGTGGGCCGCACACACACTTTGACAACTACATGGAAGAACTGAAGTTTCCCTGGTTCTGGACCGTGTGCCAAGAATCTCAGCCAGAAGTGCGCTCAGAGAAGGGGGCGGGTTGGACAGTCAAAGTGCAGCAGAGTAGCCCCATGTTGTAATGTGCCCCTGAGGTGTCTGGCTGTGGTGTTCTGCATTGTGACTGCTCCTCTGATGGTGTGAGAAGAGTGCAGGAGTCACTGTGTCTTTTATGTGCTGCTCGATTAGTCCAAGGCTGTCCAAAGTTTGTAAGGTGAGCTGTGGGAACAAATTTTCAAAACCAAAAAAACCCCAATAATAACAAAACAAAGAAAAATGACCATGTTGCAGAAGACCCGGCTTTCTCCTTGGATGAGCACAACAAAGTGGCCAGTGTGTGTGAGACAGGCAGACAATTTCAGGGACGGTAGGGGTGCAGAACCTTTATGAGCAGATCCTGTGGCCCTCATGCTGCCCTCCCTTTATTGCAGCTGGGGAGGGGGAGGCAGAGACAAAGCAGGCCTCTCCAGAGCAGGGCACGCTGTCAGGCCTGCCAAGTCTGGTCTGTTTGGTCTGGCAAACATTCTCTTACTTTTTTTTTTTTCTTTACAGAGACAGAGAGAGAGATAGACAGGGACAGACAGACAGGAACGGAGAGATGAGAAGCATCAATCAGTTTTTCGTTGCACGTTGCAACACCTTAGTTGTTCATTGATTGCTTTCTCATATGTGCTTTGACTGTGGGCCTTCAGCAGACCGAGTAACCTCTTGCTGGAGCCAGCGACCTTGGGTCCAAGCTGGTGGGCTTTTGCTCAGACCAGATGAGCCTGCGCTCAAGCTGGCGACCTCAGGGTCTCGAACCTGGGTCTTCCGCATCCCAGTCCAACACTCTATCCACTGCGCCACCACCTGGTCAGGCTGGCAAACATTCTCTTATAAGTGGCTATCAACTGCTTTTCAGTGTTTCATTTACCTCTGCCCCTCAGGGACAGAGAAGACCTGGTAATGCCGACTCTGCTGCTAGAATAAGGGAGGGGACAGGAAGGAAGATGGCAGGTCCCACCTCATTCTGGGGCCCAGGTGGATGCACATAGGAGCCTTGACCTAGGAGAATGGGGGACGAGTGCAGCCCACAGTACACTCCTTCCTCAACTGCTCGGTTAACCTTACCACACTCCATCCTGAGGAACATTGCAAAGTCTGGACCCTATTACCCATAACTTGTCCTCATGTGCCTTGGCAACTCACAGGCTGTTGCTTCGGGCTCAGAATTTTACTGCAGGTTTTGTAGCTTTTCCGGTCATGGCTGTCAGTCCACAAACCAGAAAGGATTTCTTCATCCTGAAATGCAGGCTTTACCTGATGATCACCAGGGTTGAATGGAAGGTCTCCTTGGGCCAGCAGCCCCTCGTGAAGATGGGAAAACAGACATACACTTTCCCCGATTGGCCCAATGTCCTCATTGGCCTTTTAATATAGAGCTCAGCAAAAGTGATGGAGGAAGATTCCGGAAGCCCTGCGAGGCTGGGCATAGGGAGGCTCTGCCCGGACTTGGCATTACATCTGCACTGCTCAGGTCTGTGCAATGAAGCCCCAGGCTGAGGAGCAATGTCCATGTTGTGGACAAGGGGAGACGGGATTTTCTAGGACATGGTATCAACTTGCAAATCCTCCAGGCCTGGCATGCGGAAGACCATGGACTTTGTTTACAAGCAGTCCTTGCTCTGAGAGTACAGGGCGGCTGTCGGGCAGCTGACTGGCACACGGTATTGTTGCTGCACATGATCCCTGTTAAGCTTCCCATCTGTGGTCCTCGGGCTCCCAGGCACTGGCCTGCATGCCCACCAGGGTCGAGAGCGATTTACTTTAAGCGGCCACTTGTCCAGCAGGTGTCAGCCCAGAGCCGAGCTCTGCGCATGTGAGGCCGACGCAGTGCAGGTGCCGCAGCAGCTCTGACATGACGCATCCTCATGGCACCATAATCAATCCCTGTGATCCATTTGGTTCCTCAGTGTTAGTCTCTGTACTTTCCAGAGACCCAGGGCAGTCTGAAATGGGAAATTTTTTTTTAACTATAAATGTAAACAAATGCCAGTCCTTATGGTAAAAGTGACTCATGTTGGGCTTCAGTTATTTAAAAGTACAGATCAAAGGAAGAAACTGGAAAGATATCAAGTTCCTTAAAGAACACCCTTGACGTTTTCCCAGGACACTTTGCTGATAATGTTGATTTTCCAACAAAATGTTCATAATGGAGCACAGAGCCCTGCGTCGCTGTAGCCCTCAGATGCTGGGTCTGTGATGCCGGGCTGTCAGGGAGCACCGTGGGGACCGCCGGTCACAGCAGCACTGTGACCTACTCGCTCCTTTTCCATTCTTCACCCATAACTAAGGCCTTTCCCGAAGCTGGAGGAGCCCACAGAAACCACACACACCCCGTGGCGCCTTCCCTCCCTGATGCGGCTCTGCCATTTACCCTCAGAAATAGCTCCATCCGCCGTGACAGGTGTCAGCAACAAGGAAGCCAGGAACAGGTGCAGGCTTGCAAGATTCTGTCTGATTGTTGCCAGCGGTAGCCATACCCACAAACCGCAAATGGAAGGCCCTACTCCCCCAGGTCGTCCAGACACTTGGACCTCAGGCAGTTTCATGTTCCTTCAAAACAAATGCAGCCACTCAGTATACTGCTGAAGATGGAGGCAGACAGAGATGCCTGCAACTGGACGCGAGACGGAGACACGAGTGCTTCTTGTGCACCCCCAGCTGGACTGCGTTTGAGAATAAGCCCGGTCCAAGGGTGAGGACTCTGAGGTTCCCAGAGCTTAAGTGTTTAAGTCCCTGTAGGAAGTGAGAGTCAGGGTGACAGATGGCTTGACTCAGTCCACTGTCCCCTGTCTAGCTTTGCACCTCCAGAACCGGCCCTCAGATGTGCCCTGGGTGTGCCCCACGTCACCTCAGCCAGCTTCTCATCAGAGTGTCTCAGTGTCTCGGCACAAACCTCTGCTCAAGGATGTTGTGAAGCAGTGGGTGGAACCAGTGAGGATGAAGCCAGATGTCCCAGTGGCTTTGCCTCCTTCCCGCTCCCCTTCTATTTCCCCTCCCCTCGTTTCTCTCCTCTTCCCCTTCCTCTGCTTCTTTGACCTTAACTCCCCACCTGGGGTAGCTCCCCACCTCCTCAGAAAGACCTTCTTGGGAACCTGGTGCTGTCAGCACGCCCTCCCTTTCCTCCCTCCTCTGTCCACCACCAGGAGTCCTCCCTGCACCCCACCCTCCTCCTGCGCTGTGTTCACCTCTTTGTGGGGGAGCTGCTCAGGCTGCCCCATAGTCTCACCCCTGCTCCAATCCTGGTCTGCCATCCATCTGCACGACTCCACCAAGGTCTCGTCCCTGCACCCTTGGGAGTTTTTGGCTCACCTCCTGGCACAGTTGCCATGGTACAAACCTCCTGTCCCTTGGCCTCAGTGCTGCTACCCTGTCCTCCGCTTCTCAGCCCGTCCCTCCCCCTCTACCCACCTCTCCCCTTGCAGACCACCCACCCAGGCACTCCCATCCCTGTCCTTACCTCTTGCCTCATTTCAGACCTTAATTTGTTACCTAATAAACCCTTGTGTTGTTCTTGTTTTATGAGTTTAAAAAGTAAGAGTCAAAGAAGTTAAGTAATTTGCCTGAGAGCGCAGCACAGCAAACAAGCGTCCTGTCCCGCATGTGGTCATGGGGGCACCTGTGGGTCTCTTGTGGGAAGTATGAATCTGTTGGCCTGGGAGGGTAATTTGGTGACATGTGTACACAGCTGCTCTAACCCTGTAATATTTCAGATTTGTCCTAGAGAAGAGACACACCTGCCAGCATACCTGGCCTAGTTTATATCAGCAGGAAGGTGACAGGGGCCCCCGTGTCCAGCAGGGGGCTGCTCGAGCGCATCATCATGCCCTTGTACGGGATGCGGGGGGCTGCAGCGTTGGGGGTCTGCTGGTGCTGAATGAGACTCAGAGCATACTCCTTAGAGTAGATGTGATGGGGCAGCAGAGTGCTAACCAGTGCATAAGTGAGGGACATTGTCCCCAGCCAACAATGTCAGGAGGTTTATACGCCAAAATGTCATCAGTGAGAGATCTCTAAATGCAGTTACAAAGCATTTGTCCCAGCACTTTCTGCGGTGTGCTTCTTACCTGTGAATGGAGAGCAGGTATCTTCCTGGCCTGTCTGAGCGAGCTGCAGGGAAGGGAGTACCTGCCGTAGGTGACAGATACAGGGCACTGGGCAGACCTGAGCCTGCTCGGCAGCTTCAAGTGACCGGCTACATACCCACTTGGCCTGGCTTGCCATTGTCAGTGATGCCGTCTCCTTGTTTCCCCTCAGGTGCTGCTGAGCCAGGTGCACCGGCTGAGAGCCCTGGACTTGCTGGGAAGGTTCTTGGACCTGGGTCCCTGGGCGGTGAGCCTGGTGCGTGTTCCTGCTGCGTGTTACAGTCTGAGAAGTGATATAGCTGTGGGGTCAATGACCATGGGGGTGGCCCATGGCCCGGGAGGTCCTGGGAGCACAAATGCTGTGGGCCCGTCTCCACATTTTGGGTTTGGCTTTGCCCTCCTGTCCCACCTGCTTTTATAAGATGTCAGCGTAGCAGGACAGGAAGTGCTGCCAGCCTGTGGCTCTTAAGGGAGCAGCTCCATTCTGCTGCAGCCCTGGCCAGCCACGCGTGGCCCATCTTCTGGGAATAGCCTGGGAGCCCTCATTTGCTTCCTCTCACCTGCTGTTAGGTGATTCTGTAACACTTTCCAAGTTACCCTGTAGAATAGTAGGAACACCGATTAAAACAGAAAAGACCAGCAAAGATGGAACCAAAAGGCAATTTGTGTTTTTCGACAAATCAGAAGGAAAAGAGATGTCAAGAAGAATTCTGGAGAGTAAGGGAGATTCGAGAGACCTGTCAGTCGCAGCCTGTGGACCTCATTGGGTTCCATCTGCAAATGATTTGAAAGTTGAGTTTGAAAACATGAAACAAATTTAGCTGGGTATCTTGTGTTACTAGGGAATAAATGTTCGTTTTTTTAGGTGTGGTGATAGTATGTGGTCCTGTTCTTATAAGCGAGGCCTTATTTGCAGAGACGAACAATAAATGTTTACAAACGCAGTTCCATGGCCCAGCTATGCTCAGAGCATCCGGAGGTGGGGGGTGAGTGGGCAGGAGGAGGGTTGGGTGGTGAACATGTGATTTGCTCTCCATATAGGAATATTTAAGTCTTCTCGTTATGTAATGTCAACAGCGGGTGACAACTGGCAGTGCACTGGAGGAGGAGGTGGTCTGGAACTGGGATGGTAGCTCGGCACCCGTCACTGGGGCCGTGCATGGCTTGTAGCCCAGGGGCCATGGAGAGGGCCCAGGTGTCTGTGAAGAGTGGAAGAGAAGATGGGCACATATGTATTAATAACATTTCAGAGACATTTTCACTTATATGGTTAATTTAACAACTCAGTTTGGCTCTTAAAAACTCCAGGTTATGCTAATTGGAAATTTGTGATTTGCTAGAAAAACAAGGCGTTGTGAGAGGCCCCGATTTGATCCTTAGGCAAGGGCCTGGCTGCCTGGACCAGAGAAACGAGCATTTGTCCCTTGTGAAAGGTGGCCATTAACGGGACACAGGCCCTGCCACTGGCATGAGTGGTGGTCACAGCCCTGTGCCTGTCCTGGAGGGGATTCCTTATTGGAATTCTAGCACATTAGAGATGAAGACAGTGTCCCTAAGCTGAGATGGCATCTCCTTTCTGACTTCCCTGCCTGAGAGTAAAGGACCCCCGCATGTACCCACAGGTGACTCCCTGCAGAAAGCAGCCCCGGGAGGCCCGAAACCGCCAACAGCACTCCCCAGCATATGCATGTGTGACTGTTGGAGCTGGAAAGACAGGTCATTGAGAGCCAGACAAGGTCCCACACATGAGGGTCCCAGTTAGGGACCTCTTGTCCTGTTGCTGAGAGTAAGCAAGGCCACTAGGGCAAGGATGGGGGCCACCTGGCAGCTTCTAGGAGTAAAGTCAGACCAGGGGGTCTGGAGGGAGCCCTGTGCTGTGAGCAAGGCACAGCCACCTGTCTGCTGACACCCCTGGGCTGGCCACTCCTGCTGATGTTGCCCTCTCTCCCCAGGCCCTGTCCGTGGGCATCTTCCCCTACGTGCTCAAGCTGCTGCAGAGCTCAGCCCGGGAGCTGCGGCCCCTGCTGGTCTTCATCTGGGCCAAGATTCTCGCTGTGGACAGTGTGAGTAGTCCCCATTAACCCTTGGGCACAGCCCTCTCTGTGCGCTCTGTGGTGCCAGGCCCCTTCTCCCTGCTGCAGTGGACCGCACTTCTTGTCCTGCCTGGTCCCAGGCCTCCTCCAGGGATAGCAGGACTTCCTGTTTTCCAGAAGAAAGCAAACACTTCCCCTCAGGCCCCATCCTGGCTATTACACCTGTCCTCTCCCTGCATGCTGCCTCCGCCCGTCCCCAACTGCCCCTCTGGCCACTCAGTAACCCTGACCATGTTTCTTTGGGCCCTGTGTCTCCCTGATCCCAGCAGACTCGTCTGTCTCCCCAGGCTAGCCCTGGGGATGGTGCCTGGGACCCCACTTCATGCTGGGCTCAGCCCCATGGCTCTGTGGGCACTTCTTAACTGTGTGATACCTGCCTGCATCTCCCGTCACCCGTCCTCAGGCCTGTTCGCCCCCCACCTACACACACCACACACACAGACACACACACACACACATCTAGAACTGTGCCAGAGGCTACAGGTGACAGAGATCAGCCATCCCTGCCCTTGACAGGGTCCCACGTCCCACAGGAGGCATGTGCCCAGAGTGTACGTTTCCAATAGAGGGGGCCTCAGACATCCTCCAGTGGGCTGCATGGGTGCTGGACCTAACGTGTGAGGGTGTTGAGTGTGGATGGCAGGTGGGGATGTGGGGACAACTTGAGTGAGGCGAGGGACAAAGGGCAAGCGCAGAGCACATTAGAGGCAGGCACACACAGGGAGGGCCTGTTGAGGTGGAGGGCGCTTCCTTCAGCAGGTGTGAGACACCACTACAGGTTTTAGAACAGAACACAGAACCACAGTATGGTTTCTGAAACATCTGGCCTTGGAGTACAGAGACTATGAGGTTAACCAAGGGGCAGGGAGGGCCCGGTGGGTGTGGGGGAGACGCTCAGAGTTTCAGCCTGTGCAGTTGGAGGGATTATTTGCTGGTGTCAAGGGTGACCAGGCTAGCAGACATGGTAGGGAGTATTCTGCAGACAGGTGATGAGCCCCGTGGCCTGAGAGATGGAGACTGGGGCCTCGCCTGCAAGGGTGACGGCAGGTGACCCTCAAAGGAAACGCAGAAACAAAGGCTCCAGGGCTGAGGCCTGAGGGGCTGCTCTGAGGGAGCCCAGCAGGGGCCATGGAGCTGTGTCCTGCAGGACTTGTGCATCTCACACGCCAAGAGCAGTGAGCTTTGGGATGAGGTGGCACTGAGGCAGGGACACAGGTGCCCCTGCAGGCAGTGGTCAGGAACAGTCTGCTCAGAGGAACGTGTACAGTGATGCACTGGGACTTGGTGTGACCTGCTTTTTGTTTATGGTCAAATACTTCCTATATTAACCTTCATTATCTCTAAAAAATGTGAATATTGGCCTCTAATTTTTCCCCATTATTCTTTTTAGGCTTGTTTATGAGGCTCCATGTTGAAGCTGTCTGGCTTCGTTCTTCCTATATTTCTGGGGTTTTCTACTTTTCCTTCCTGCAGTTAGCCCCTCAGATAGGCCTGCCATCTCCAGTGATGAATGGGCCCAGAGGGAATGGTCGCCTGGCCACAGGCCACTTCGGCAGACACAGCCATGAGCCACAGCCAGGCCACCTTCATGCAGAACCCCCAGTCTGCTTGTAACAGGCCCTGACAGATGTCACTTGGACTTCCAGCCCTCATTTTAACAGAACTCATTTATATGTATTGATGGTCCATTTAATTTCTTAAGTGTACATCATAAGGCGCAGAAACAAAACCGCAGCATTAGGGAACAAGTGTGCAAAGACCCAGGCCTCACCTAGAAGCTGTGTCAGAGAGGGTGAGCTGTTTAAGTGACTTGTGGTGCCCTGTCCCTTGTCTGCTGAGATAGAGCGATCATGAGGGTGGCCTCCTCTTAGCTGTCACCCCAAAGCCCGCAGAGTGCGCTTTACTCTGGAGGAGACTCAGACCCAGCCTCGGGTCCCTGGGGAACGGGGCCGGGAATGCAGAGCCTGAGCCACACTGGTCCCAGGAGCAGGCTGCTTGGTCCAGCCCTGGGATGCGTCCTAGAGCCCCTACCTGGGATGGGGCCAGGTTGCTGCTAGGGGTGACTAGCTGGAGGGCTGGCTGAGGGAGGCCGTTCTTTGAAATGTTTCTCAGTGGCTGAGAGTGACATATAAAGCTGGAGGGGAAGCCTGGTGCTGGCTGCTGGCCAGCCAGGCAGACAGGATGAGTTGCTGGTGGGGAGAGGCAATCACGCTTCTGCAGGAGGAGTGATAGCCAGTGCCAAGGGCAGAGCAGAAGGGCCGTTGCTGTGGTGACTGGTGGGCTGTGCTGAATGAGCAGCCCCAGGGCCAGGCCAGCGGGGGCAAAGGGCCGCACAGCTTAGTCTGACTGCCATGGCGGCTCTGTGAGCTCTGTGTGAGGGGCAGCTGCAGTGTCGATGGGAGAACCTGGAAATCGAGGCCAGGTGGATCGTGTGATCCGGAAAGCACTGCTCAGACCCTCCCCTGACACCTACCCCTCTCTCCGGACTCTGTGGCTGTCCCCTGCGCCTGGCAGTGAGCGACCTGGAAATAGCGAAACCCTAGGGGGAGACACCAGGACTGAGTGGGTGTGCTCAGGGTTGAAGGCTACTGTTGATACATGAAATCAAGACACAGCCAGTGAGAAATAAGTGCACCCCATTTACAAAAGAACCTGAAGTCTAGGGGTAATCTTCACCTGACACATGAGAAGCCTCTAGGAAGGAAACAGCCTTCTGAAAAAAACAGTAACCTGATCAAGCCCTACTCATCTACAGAGATCATCATCACAAATATCTCAGTGTTCTCCACATTTATTTAAACTTTAATACATCCCAATAAAATTACCGGCAGCCTTTTTTTTTTTCTTCCATTTTTTTCCAAAGCTGGAAACGGGGAGGCAGTCAGACAGACTCCCACATGCGCCCGACCGGGATCCACCCAGCACTCCCACCAGGGGGCGATGCTCTGCCCATCTGGGGTGTCGCTCTGTTGCAACCAGAGCCACTCTAGCGCCTGAGGCAGAGGCCACAGAGCCATCCTCAGTGCCCGGGCAAACTTTGCTCCAGTGGAGCCTTGGCTGTGGGAGGGGAAGAGAGAGACAGAGAGGAAGGAGAGGGGGAGGGGTGGAGAAGCAGATGGGCGCTTCTCCTGTGTGCCCTGGCCGGGAATCGAACCCGGGACTCCTGCACGCCAGGCCGACGCTCTACCACTGAGCCAACCGGCCAGGGCCTTTTTTTTTTTTAATTATTATTATTATTATTTTTTACAGAGACAGAGAGAGTCAGAGTGAGGGATAGATAGGGACAGACAGATAGGAACGGAGAGAGATGAGAAGCATCAATCATCAGTTTTTCGTTGCGATACCTTAGTTGCTCATTGATTGCTTTCTCATATGTGCCTTGACCATGGGCCTTCAGCAGACTGAGTAACCCCTTGCTTAGCCAGCGACCTTGGGTCCAAGCTTTGCTCAAACCAGATGAGCCTGTGCTCAAGCTGGTAACCTCAAGGTCTCGAACCCTCAAAGGAAACGCAGAAACAAAGGCTCCAGGGCTGAGGCCTGAGGGGCTGCTCTGAGGGAGCCCAGCAGGGGCCATGGAGCTGTGTCCTGCAGGACTTGTGCATCTCACACGCCAAGAGCAGTGAGCTTTGGGATGAGGTGGCACTGAGGCAGGGACACAGGTGCCCCTGCAGGCAGTGGTCAGGAACAGTCTGCTCAGAGGAACGTGTACAGTGATGCACTGGGACTTGGTGTGACCTGCTTTTTGTTTATGGTCAAATACTTCCTATATTAACCTTCATTATCTCTAAAAAATGTGAATATTGGCCTCTAATTTTTCCCCATTATTCTGGTAACCTCAAGGTCTCGAACCTGGGTCCTCTGCATCCCAGTCTGATGCTCTATCCACTGCACCACCGCCTGGTCAGGCTTTTTTTTTTTTTTTTTTTACCTGAGAATATAGTCATGCTTACTCTAAACTTCCTATAGAGTAACACGTGGGAATAACCAGGAAAACTGTGAACATAAAGGCTGATGACAGGAACTAATCCCACCAGATATTAACATTGACCATAAAGCTTCAAAAATGAAGAGCGTCGTGATGCTGGGTCAGTGCCAGACAGACAGATGGGGGAGTGTAAGGAGTGGCCCTCCGCATGTGCAGCCGCCCTATGGTGAGGCCAGCATCTCAGGTCCGGGGGGAGGCTCCTGGGCTCCTGGTGTCAGCAGTAGGGTGGAAAGGCGTCTCGCTGCACCTCTGAATGCCAGCACTCGCTGTAGAGAGAGTGCACAAGTACATAGTGTGGCTATGGAAAAAGTGGGAGAAGACACAGACCCATTCTGTTTTAACCTTAGATTGATAAAAGCACAGCTTATTAGGCCCTGGCCAGTTGGCTCAGTGGTAGAGTGTTGCCCTGGTGTGCGGATGTCCTGGGTTCAGTTCCCATTCAGAGCACACAGGAGGCGTGGCCATCTGCTTCTCTACCCCTCCCCCTTTCTCTTCTCTCTCTCTTTTTCCCTCCCACAGCCATGGCTTGGTTGGTGTGAGTACATTGGCCCAGGCACTGAGATGGCTCTGTGGAGCCTCTGCCTCAGGCAGAGCATGGCACAAGCATGGCCCAAGATGGGCAGAGCATCAGCCCCAGACTGGGTTTGCCAGGTGGATCCCAGTTGGGGCGTATGCGAGAGTCTGCTTCTCTAGCTCCCTTCCTGTCACTTGGAAAAGAAGAAGAAGAAAAAAAGAGAAAGAAAGTACAACTTATTAATAAATCTGATTGCATAAAAATTTCCGTGGTGGAAAATATCACGAGCAAAGTTTTAAAACAAAGAATCTGGTGGGGGGAAGGGTGTGTTTAAACTCCAATCACAGGTAAAGACTGGCCTCTATAACATGTAAAGAGTTTCTAGAAATCAAGAAAAACACCAACACTCCAGGAGAGAAGTGCTCAAAGGAAACGACTGCCATTCACAGAGAAATGCAAATAAAATGTTTCTTTTTCCATGAGAAGGTGGGCACACAGGAGTACCATGCCAAGGTGTTATTGCCAATGCCCAGGCTGGCAGAGAGGTAGACGCCGACTTGCCCTGCTGTGAAGGTGCACTGTGCTGGTGTCTGTCCACATCCAGACAAATTTGTCCTTGACAGACAGTGCCACTTCCGGGATTCACAGCTCCACCTGCTGCGAGCAGGCAGTGTTTGGGATCACAGAAGCCCGGTTACCCTCGCAGGTCCATCTGCACGGCAGGCCAGTGGAGACAGGGAGGTCAGGAGCAGCGTGCCCCACCACAGACTGTGGACTTGGGGTAGAGATAATGGTGGAGGGTGAATGGGCCGGGGGAGGAGTGTTTCAGTCTGTATCTTTCTACGGCATTTGACTTAAGAGCCTTTAATGTATTTATAAGTCTTAGAACATGTACAGAAAGGTAGATTAAAGGGATAGAAGTGATCATGTATGCCAGTAATTTTCCCATTGGTAACAAGCGTCTGACGTGAGAATATTTAAAGTAATCTGTGCATAGGAAAATGGACGTGTTTGTGCGTTTAAAGGTCTTGCTAGACTTGGCAAGCAGGAGGGCAGTTGTGCCAAAGGTTTGTTCCTGTGTGGGGAGCCTATCAAACTGCCTGTGACTATGCTGCTGAATTTGGGAGGAACAACTGGCCCTTGTGACCAGTAAACAGAGCCCCTGCCTGGCACAACCAGCTTGATGGCCTCACACCACTGGTGCAGCTTGGGCAGTAAACACCCTGCACATTGTGCATCCCTGGATGGATTCCTATAGCACTCTGCTATGGGACAGCTAACCGAAGGCCTTGGTGCTGTCACCTCCTGTTGGTCTTGTCATCAGAGAACTCTGACCCCAGGGACAGATGGGTGCTCCCCCTCTGAGGGACTTCCCCTCCGCAGGTGAAATTGTTCAGGCCCCACCCCTGCTGGGAACCACATTTAATTACCTGTTGGTGTTTGTGCAGCTGGGGCTCCCGCCTCCCCTGGAGTAGACTGTAATCCACATGAAGGAAATGGAAGGCAGGGCCTCTCCCCACAGCTTCCTTCCTGCGTGTTCCCACCTGGAGCTCGATCTGGGGAAAGGAACGGTGGGACACATGTGGGTGCTTTGGACAAGGTGTGGTGGCCAGAGCCCTTGCCCGTGGGTGCTTTGCCACTGACCTGCAGCCTGCGTCTGTGACGTGTATGTGTGTCGGTGGCGTTTCTGAACCTCTGTAGTCAGAAGGCCTGCTTGTCCATTCCTTATGAGCTACTCAGCCTAAGTTGGGAGGGGGTGTCCCAGCACCCACTTCCCCGAGAGTGTGAAAGGCAGGCAATTACAGTCTGAGCTCATTCCCAACCATTTATTTCCTAAGTGATACCTGCTGAGAAGCGGACTAGTGGGCAGGTGTTGGGATGTGGGGATGGCATTGCTGGTGACCTACCTGTGGCCTGACCCATCAGAACAGCTTTCTATGAAAACAGTGGTGGCCAGGCTGCGGGGTTAGAGGCAGGACAGTGCCACAGTGTCAGGGATTCTGACATGTGTCTTTAGTCCAGAGTTATTCACAGGGTATGACCTGGTGACACACTGTCCCCCTGTGATGAGACATGTTTAAGGAGCTTTGTGACTGTCTGGGCCTTGATTTGTTGATTGTGAGGATTAAAAACAGAATCAGGTCCCAGCCACTGATCTGACAGTGTGACCAAGCTCCCAGCTCTTCTGGGCCGACCCCTGCAGGCAGGAAGGCTTCATGGGGATCTAGTGTATTAGCAAAACCTTCACTCAAGGCCGGGAGCCTCTCTGAGTGTCACTGGAAACCACATGCACGATTGACTTCCCCACTATCCCACATCCCTGGTGCTGTGCTCCCTGCCCCCTGCCACTGCCACTCGCTTCATCCCCATTTAGACATCAGTGTTGTGATGTGAGGAAAAGAAACCCGATTGTCGGAGGCCCCTGAGGAGCGGGCCATTGGGGAGTGGAGGGGGTGGGGTCAGGGCTGTGTATCCAGCAGGTTCCATCTGCAGAGCCACTGAGAGGGCTTTGCACAAGAGCTGCCCCATGCAGGGGGCAGCAGGGAGCTCAGAGGGTCCAACTGCCTGCACCCTGCCTCCTTGCAGTCTTAGAGCCCATTTCTTAGGATTCTGACCTTGCTGCTGCTTTAATGGCCTTCCTCCTTGTTGGAGCATACTGGTAGCCAAGGCAGTGTCTCCATGGGTGCTTTGCCATGGATGTCACTAATCAGTTTTTCTGGGCATTGATACTTACAGCCTTGTTAGTACCATGGCCATATCCGTGGCCCATTCCCCCCAAGAACAAGAGCAGTGATTTGTGTGTCACTCCAGCCATCATCACATCACTCCTGCATGTTACTGGTTTAGAGTCTGACTCCATTTTGAGCAGGTCCCTCAGACCTCCTGGGGCCCAGCACTTGCCAGAGGGCCTGGACGCAAGAGTGGTCCTTGGCCTCATACCTCCTCCTCTCCTCTTGGCAGATGGAAACCACTTCCTCAGCTTCGTGCCTGAATCCACCCCACCCCTCGTTTTCCTCAACTCCAGATGTCCCAGGCAGGATCTTTTCCATCCCTTGAAGAACCAGCACTTGCAGAAATGCCCCCAAATCAGCCAGCCTCGTGTGAAACTAGGGCTCTGCGGCCCCATGCTGCTGCCAGCAAGCAGGTCCTTCCTCTCAGATTCCTGACTCCTGGCTGTATCTATCAGCTGTCAGCCAGTCCCCCAAGGCCCAGCTTCTTGCTCCATGGTGTGGTTCTCACCCGTACACACGTGGCTTCTGATCTAGATGCTCAGCTTGACTCACCCTGCACTTCAGGTTGCACCACCTTCCCCAAGAGCAAGGTACCTCTGATGCAGAGTGCCCCAGACTGAAGCCCCCCCCTACGGTAGCCACCACACCCAGGTCCTGCCAGCCCGCTCCCCTCCCTGTGTCCGGATCAGCCCTGTCTCCCATCTTCAGCACCTATCTCCCCCTTCCCACCCGGCCCCTGCCTCGCCTTCCATGGCACCTGTTTGTGATTCTCAGCTGCCTGGCCTTGGCAGGCCTCCTCAGTGCAGCCTTCAGAGCCTGTGCCGACTGCCTTCTGCCACCCATCTCTCCCTTCCTGCCCTGCATCCCAGCAGAATAGCACCTCCTTCACCCCTTCCCCACCCCCTGTCCTGACTCCATGGAAAACCCCAGCTACTCCTCAGTTTGGGCATCTCCACAAGTTGCCTCCTCACTGTGCCACCAGCGCCCACTCATCGCTTCTAGGCCTGAGCAGGGCACAGCCCACATCTCTGCATCCAGGCCAGGCCTTGGCCCCTGGTGGGCCCCCTGGGTGTGTGCTGAGCCACTGCACAGACTGTAGGCGTCACAGGTGCTTTGTGAGCTGAAGGGCCTGAAGGAGCTATGTACTTGACTGACGGCTGTTTAGCACTGAGCTGTGAGCTTCCACCTTAGAGCTGCATCTTTTGAGCAAAGAGTGGGGCCTCTAGGAAGCAGCTGTTTCAAGTGTGACCATGTGACAAGTAATGCACTATTGTCATATGCACACAGATTATTGTTTTCAGTACTTTTTAAGTCCAGTCAAGCAAAATCTTAAGATTACAGCAGGGGCTGAGGGTCTGTAGAAAGCAGGGGTGGTCTCACGTGTTGGGTACATCCCAGCTCAGAAGGCAAGAGGAAGGGAGGGTGGGCCTGAAGGACGTGGTGGAGGCTTCGGGGTGAAAGTGGCCCTCCAGAGGACCTCACTGCAGCCAGGCCTCCTCACCCCTCATGCACCCAGGAAGAGTGTGCAGGGAACATGTGAGATGCTAGCCCTTCCCACAGCTGAGGGCAGTATCTCTGCACAGCATGGCAGTGGCTACCTACAGTGCATGTTAGACTTGAGAGGAGAAGGTGACTGAGATGTGAAACACGCGTGCTCAGTGGTTTATGTGGCACGAGAAGCAGAGCCCCCCAGGCACTTACTGGCTCTCCCGTCTTCTCTCCCCAGTCATGCCAGGCTGACCTGGTGAAGGACAATGGGCACAAGTACTTCCTGTCGGTCTTGGCAGACCCCTACATGCCGGTAAGGACCAAACACATGGTTTTGGACAATTTGGATCAGTGTCATTGGTCTCTGCACAACTGTTTACACAATGGTGACAACTTTCAGAGGGCACTGGGGCAGATGCTCCTCACACCGCACCACCCAGGTCAAGGCCGCTACGGGCAGTGGGCCGCGCTCTGGGAGCCACTTCAGCCCTCAGCTCCCACTCCCCTCACCCATTTTGGGAGCTCTCCTTTCTGTCTGATTGAGGGTGCGGTCAGTCTTGGCATGTAATCTGTATTTTACATGAAGTTGTTAGAACTCAGTAGTCTATGACTGGCATCTGTAATAATTCCTATAAATGTTTGATCATCTCTGTGTTCTCCATCTCCCCAGTCCTAGCACATCCCAGTCCTAGCATGCCAGGAGGACCAGGTCCTGAGTTTGATGATGTCTGGCCGCTCGTGTGCGCAGTCTCAGCTGGCCGTCGTTGGTTTTCTTAACTAAAGTGTTATTTAAAAAGCAGGATAGTTACGTGAAAGGGAGAGAGTGCTTGGGTGGTTAACTTAAGTCTGCACTCTGCATGAGTGGAAATGGTCAACTCCCCACCCTTCCTGGTCAGTCAGAGAACCAGTGATCTGGATGGACAGGAATGGTGACCTGAGGAAGGTTGTAGAAGGCTGAGCTCAGCTGGAACGGCTGGACCCCACTTCAGTGACTGACAGACACATTCCATTCAGGTTCTGAGGGCATGCCGAATTTGAACGGAAGGAAAGGAAATGCCCGAAAGCCAAAGCTAAAGGTAGAAGTCAGAGGAGGTCATGGTGGGAAGGGAGCAGGGACAACATGGGGTCCAAGACTGCACAGAAAACATGGGGCCTGAGTTGGTAACACCCCTGCTTAAAGCCAGGAGCCTGTGAGGTGCCCCTACCCCACTGTGACGTCCGACCCGGAAAGCCGCTCCCCGTGTGCCCATGTGGGGCAGAAACTTAAAAGGAAGGCCTGAGAGAAACAGAAACCTCAGGCCTGCACCCACAGGGGTGGGGCTGCACTTGTGCTCCCCAGGTAGATGGGAGCCCCCTGCCAAGAAAGGAACTCAAGACTCATTCAGGGTCACTGAAGACCCCAGGCACCTGGGAGAAGCAAGGGCAAACCTTCCTTCAGGAAACCTCCATGCCTGACACAAGACGCGGTCAGCGTCACCTCTGACCAGTCCAGGGTGCAGGACTGAGGAGAGGAGAGTCGCCAGTGGGGGACTACAGGGAGAGTGAAAGTAGCATGTACCTGACAAGTACCTTTAAATTGATTGGATGAAACCATTTGTTTTCATTATGTTGGAAAATAAACCACTGCAGAAGCACTTATGTTCCCACTGTAAGAAACAGTGTATTCTGTGCTTTTTATCTTCTTCTAAGGGGCCAGGTAGATTCTTAGTAAACAGGCAGATCAGGGGCAGAGACAGACCTGTGTGGAAGACATGATCACCTAGTCACTGCCGTTAAAACTCTGCAGCGAAGCAGGCAGTGGGGTGGACATGGCCAGTGAGAGGACCCCATGGAATGGAGCAACTAGCCATGTGAAGGAGCATCTGGAAGACATGGGTGGGAAAGCAGGGGGCATCTGATCCAGTCATGGCTGAGAGGTTTCCAGACTTAAGAAGCACAGGGAGGCTTGAGATTGCGTAACAAGAGCAAGTCCACACAGAGAGTCATCATAGTGAAAGAATGGACTGTCAGAGGTAGAAATAACCAGAACCAAAGAAAGGTCATTTGCACAGGAATGAGCGCAATTCCACGGGCAGGCAACTCTCCATCAGCACGAGCAGGTGACCAAAACGAGTTTGAGGTGGGGGGGCTACAAAGCACTGTCACCCTGGACTCTGTCCAGCTAAAGCATTGTCCAGGGGGAAGGCAGAGCCAGTGCATCTCCAAGGACCAGCTATCCCATGGGCGAAACCCACCGAGATCATTCTCAAGCTCAGGAGGTCAAACCCACAGGGTAGTCAGGTGCAAGAGGCAACAGAAAGTGCAGACGTCGGCAGACATGTTGGTTGTGAAAATAATAGACAATTATCGGTCATTTGAGGGGTCAGGACAGGAAGAGGCGTGTTGGAACAGGCGCTAACTTTCCTGCCTCTATCAAGTGAGACACAGAGAATCTTTTTTTTTTTTTTAAGATTTAATTATTGATTTTGACTAGGCAAGCCCAGGGTTTCAAACCTATGACCTCAGCATTCCAGGATGAAGCTCTACCCACTGCACCAACACAGGATAGGTGACGCAGAGAATCTTAGTGCAGACTTTGTTCTGCACGAGCGAGCGGCAACATCAGACACAGATTCCTGAGTTCCGCAGAAGACAGGAAAGGATGGGGAAGGGACCATCCAGCAGCAGCCTGGGGAAGGGGAAGAAATGAGGCGAAGTTAGGACTCACTGACTGCATGTGCTTGGCGAGGGGCAGCCACGGGACTTGGCCAAGCTAGACGCCCACAGCAGGAAGCCCACAGGCTCGCACTGCCCTGGCCGCTGCACCTTCAGGAACAGTCCACCCTCAGAAAGGTCTGCCCACAGCTGCCAGACCTTGGGAAGGGGCTGTTCTTTCTCATGGAGTCAGTTAGAGACAGGAGCTGCTCCTGTTACTTTGGTTATGCCTCGACCTTGTCACAGGTTCTGAAAGGCTATTTGTGGTGCTGGGGTGGTGAGTTTCCACAGGAAAGGGCAACACTAGGGGTGACCTGTTTTCCAGGCCGAACACAGGACCATGACAGCCTTCATCCTTGCCGTGATCGTCAACAACTACAACACAGGGCAGGTGGGTATCATGGTCATGTCCCCCTTCCTCCCCACGGCCTCCCAGTGGTTGTGCAGAAGTGCTGCCCAAGCTCCATGTTTGGGGACTGGAGCATCCCAGCATGGGGGATGCCCTGGCGGAAGGGGGGCTGAACATGCATTTGGGGTGAATTGAAACTGGTGGGATTTGAAATGAGAGACACGTCAGGATTTCCTCGAGAACGTGAGGGCCATGACCCAGTCACACCCACCCAGGTGCCCTGGTGGACAGGGGCCCATGCGTGTCTTCCCCTCACGTAGGAGGCCTGCCTGCAGGGGAACCTGATCGCCATCTGCCTGGAGCAGCTCAGCGACCCACATCCCCTGCTGCGCCAATGGGTAGCCATCTGCTTAGGGCGCATCTGGCAGAACTTTGACTCGGCCAGGTGGTGTGGCGTGAGGGACAGTGCCCACGAGAAGCTCTGCAGCCTCCTGTCTGACCCCATTCCTGAGGTAAGTCCATCCCTCTCAGGGTTAGGCTCACGTCACAAGGCCAGCAGGTACTTGGTGCTGCTGGTCCTGCCGGGTGCGTGGGAAAGGGTGCCATAGGGATAGTGCCTCCAGCAGGTACTTGGTGCTGCTGGTCCTGCCGGGTGCGTGGGAAAGGGTGCCATAGGGATAGTGCCTCCAGCAGGTACTTGGTGCTGCTGGTCCTGCCGGGTGCATGGGAAAGGGTGCCATGGGGATAGTGCCTCCAGCAGGGCCTGCTCTGGCATGCTGCCTGGTGCATGGGAAAGGGTGCCGTAGGGATAGTGCCTCCAGCAGGGCCTGCTCTGGCATGCTGCCTGGTGCATGGGAAAGGGTGCCGTAGGGATAGTGCCTCTAGCAGGGCCTGCTCTGGCATGCTGCCTGGCATCCAGAAACCATGGCCCGTCCCCTGAACCCCTATCTTATTGTTACCAGCCCCTCAGATTGGGGCCATGAGGATCCTTCTTGTTTGTCCCCCATTTCTGCTCCGTCCTACAAGCAGGGCTGACGCAGAGGGTATACCCTGGGTGCAGTGAAGCGGGATTGAATTGGCTGAGGCCTGGCCGGTTCAGGCCCCACGGCCAGCATGGGCGGGACTGTGACCTATCACCCCCTGCAGGTGCGCTGCGCAGCAGTCTTTGCCCTCGGCACGTTTGTGGGTAACTCTGCAGAGAGGACTGACCACTCCACCACCATCGACCACAACGTGGCCATGATGCTGGCCCAGCTGATCAGCGACGGGAGCCCTGTGGTGCGGAAGGTGTGTGGTCCAGTCCAGCCTGACCTGACCTGACCACGGCAGAGAGCGCTGAGCTCCCTCACAAGTGGCCCCCTGGGAGCAGCCTCCCACATTTGTTTACTTCTCCAAATGTAGTTTCTCCCGGTCAATCATGTGTCTGCTGCATTCAAGGGCTAACTGGCAGCCTGGGCGCCAGGTCTGTCCCTCCTGAGAGCAGCAGGCACATGTCATGAGACTCGGGCAGGATATGCTCACAGACAGACAGACAGGTGTGGGTGTTTCCTCCCTGCCCCAACATCTATCAGCCACTGGCAAAACCGTGTATAAAGCTGGAAACCTTTGCTGAGCCCGAGACACTGGGGAGGACTCTAGGCAGAGGAACCGCAGGTTGCAAGGCCCAGTGTAGAGGGTGGGTGGGGCACAAGTGGCCAGAGGTGCTGGACCCAGCTGGGGAGGGCCGGAGAAGGCCGTGTTTTGTTCTGAGTGTGAGCAGAAGGGCCCACGGTTTGGAGGAGGATGGGACCAACCCTGCCATGAGAGCTGCAGTAGCCCAGGTGGCGTGTTGCTAGAGTGTTTGTGTTCTCTCCCAACCGCTGTGAGCAGAGCCATTCCAGCTCACTAGGCTGTGCACACACTGTGTTCTGTGCTCAATGTAAAGCTCCGTCGGCACCCTGGCTGGCAGCCCCACCTGGTGCCTCCTCACCTCCACAGCAGGAGTGCTGGATGCAGAGCTGCTTGGGTATGGGCCGTGCTCCGGCCTTTGCCTTGGTGCTTCCCCTGGATCAGAGGGTCCACAACCCTGGTGCAAGTTCATCTGTCCCAGGGCCAAATGCAAGCATTATCACCAGCATCAGAGTAAAGGGAGGAGCAGTCGTTTCCAAAAACACTGCAGGCTCCACCTTCACTGGGAGGGACCGGCGGAACTGGCATACAGGCAGCTGGAGCCCAGGGCCAGGCTCAGCCACTGCAGGTCTGCTGGGGGTATCATCCTAGTCACAGTGATGATTGGGAAGGTCTGTGCCTTCCCACTCAGGGCACCATTCACTCTCTTGTCCTTACACCGTCTTTTGTGGGTCTTTCTCAGGCACTCTGGTGCCTTCCAGAGGCTGCTTGAGGCTGGTGGCCCTGACTTTGACTTCACTTGTTGAGAGGCTTCTGCTCACACTGCCTCCTGTGCACATCACCCAAAAGCA
The DNA here is from genome assembly GCF_036850995.1 of Saccopteryx leptura. Classification (NCBI taxonomy): domain Eukaryota; kingdom Metazoa; phylum Chordata; class Mammalia; order Chiroptera; family Emballonuridae; genus Saccopteryx; species Saccopteryx leptura. Next base: position 125,030,275 of record NC_089506.1, read on the forward strand.
TGATCCCTGTGGCCCACACTGGGCACAGCGTTCTGCCCTCACCTTTTCCCTGCAGTGTCTCCAGCATCAGCAGGAACCCTTAGGTGTCCCTGCTTTTCCACATGCCGCAGCTGCCACGCAGTGTGACTGTCCCCTCTCCTCCTCTGCAGGAGCTGGTGGTAGCGCTGACTCACCTGGTTGTTCAGTATGAGAGCAACTTCTGTTCAGTAGCCTTGCAATTCATGGAGGAGGAGAAGAACTACCCCCTGCCCTCTCCAGCAACTGCAGGTACACCCTTGTCTGCTGGCCAGATGGAACCCTTTGTCAGAGCCATCAGCAGCCCCCCCAGTTTTGCCAAAAGCTGGGCTCAGCTATCAAGTTCTTCCCACTCAGATAGCAACAGTGAGAGGCTCTGAGATTCCCATCTTCCCAGGCACTGAGCAGGACAGAAAGGGCAGGAAGGGGCTACTCCAACTCTCAGACTCTTCCTTCCTTTTACCCATTTTGGGATTCAAATTCGTGGAAGTGTTGAAGGATGTTATTGGGGCTCAGAGGACAACCCATGCCTCTGCCTGCCACTGGGTTCATATCTTACCGTCCTGGGTCACAGCCGTCTCTGCCGGGAAGAAGGCTCATGGTCAGTAGTGAAGGCCTCAGGAGGGGACCGAGGGTGGACCTGTTCCATGGGTCACTGCTCCTTATACTCCCCCACCCCCGGAGCCCTCCATGAAAGCTCCTCTCCTACTCTTTCCCCAGAGGGGGGGAGCCTGACCCCCATGCGAGACAGCCCTTGCACACCCAGGCTGCGCTCCGTGAGCTCCTATGGGAACATCCGTGCTGTCACCACAGCCCGAAGCCTGAACAAGTCTCTGCAGAACCTGAGCCTGACTGAGGAGTGTGAGCATGGGCCTAGGGCTGGGGGGTATTCTGCGTGGGCAGGGGGCTGCCCTCCTCTACTGAAATGAGCCTGGACCCCATGCAAATGCAGCTGGTACTTGCTCCTGCGGCCCCGCCCCACCGCAGCTCAGGGTCTCCCTGGGGAGGGCAGCTCGGCCCCAGAGATCATGGGGTGCGGGGGGTGAACATTTCACCACTAATTGTGGGACAAAAAGGGTCTGGCATTCGGCACTGACGTCCTCCCCTGGTGTTGGCCAGCTGGCGGCACAGTGGCATTCTCCCCTGGGAATCTGAGCACCAGCAGCAGTGCCAGCAGCACGCTGGGCAGTCCCGAGAATGAGGAGTACATCCTGTCCTTTGAGACCATCGACAAGATGCGCAGAGTAAGCTCCTACTCGGCCCTCAACTCCCTCATAGGTGAGTCTGCCCCCCCCCCCACGCCCCACTCTGCCCATATGGCAGAGACCTGAATGTGAGTGAGGTCATTGGGTGCCCAGCACTGCCTGGGCTGTGGGGAAGGAGAGGGAGGTTTCAGTCACTTCAGTTTTGAGCTGATGACAGATAGGCTGTCTGGGCTGACCAGCTTTGTCACACAAGGTGGCTACCAGAACTTTCTATCTGTCTCCATAACATAATACAACAGTGGTGTTCTGCCAGTAGCCCTGCCCCCAGGAGATGTGTGACAGGCAGAGTGTCAGCCTACACACACACAGGCCCACCTCAGAAATGGGGACACTTTGTTCTGGAAGCCAGTTCTACCCAGACAGCTAAGTAACACATAACTTTTGTCTTATACAGTCTGGGCTGCCCCATAGAGTTTGTGTGTTCAAGTTCAGGATCCATTTCTTTAATGATGGCAGAATTATTAGGGTTGTCTATTCATCAGTAAACCTTAGTGGGTAAGTCACATTTTTCTAAGATGCCAATGTCACCTCAGTTTCCTCACTTATTTCCCTGAAGCTGCCTAGAGTATTCTGTGACTTTGATCTCTCTGCTGTCCGCAAGCGCGCAGACATGAGCAGTGCCTCTGGGAGGCTGGGTTCGCCTGTGGGCTCGGGCCTGAGTGAGGCAGCCAGCTGCATGCCTGTGCCTCAGAAATGGGAGGTGTGTTCACTGAACAGATGCCTTGTAAGTGCCCATGGACCTGGCGCGGAAGCACACAGGTGTGAAAGGGTAACTGTTTAAGTGCCACCGACTTTAGGCTTTGAAGCTGGCGTATCAGCGCCCAGAACCCCATCCCTCCCCAAAGGGAGCCTCCTTCCCGCCTCAGGTGAGGGGGCCACTCGGACTCAGGTGGGGGCCCAAAGCCAAATGTGTTCATGACCTTCCAAGCCCTCAGCACCTCAGAGCCTCCCCGCCCATCTGTCCCCATCCTCTCTGCTGCTGCCACTGGCATCTGGCGAATTCTCCTGTTGGGTCCCTGCCTCCACTCTGCCCTTCCCGGGCTCCTGTTCCACCTCCGTCTTTCCATGCTGTGTGTGTCCAGCACCACCATGTTCTAAGGGACCTCGGTCCTCTCTGCAGCCTTCTGTATCTGACCTCACAAACCACAGAGCCTGCATGTGTTGAGGGAGCTGCAAGCCAGATGTTAAAGCCATGCATCCTGGGACCACTGGGAACTTCCACCACAGCGGATTGACGAGTCCGCTGTTTGGTGCTGCATGTCTGAGGGGACACTGGACATGTTAGTGGCAGGAACGCACCTTGGCCATCTGGATGCACAGCCTGACTCCTGTCAGAACACAGTCCTTGCTGTTGGACAGGAGACAGTGCTGGCTCTCGGCACCACAAGAAAGCCGTAGGCACCTTCGTTCCCATGGAGGCTGGCACCCCCCACCCACCCCACCTGGTGTCTCCGCTGAGTGCAGAGCACATCATGGGTGCCTTGTCTCATACAAAGTCTGAGTCCTATAGGTTTTCCTGCCACAGGAAACTGGGTTTTATCCTCACATCATTCAGATCTTTGAGAACATGAGTGGGAACGTCACAAACTGAGCTGGAGTTTGGAGCACTCTGAGGATGGACTAGCCGGGTTCCAGGTCTGCCTGAGGGTATCACAAAGAGGGGCAAGTGGAGAAGCCAGGGCCTGGGGACTGGCTTCTGGAGGAGGCACAGGCCCTTGGCCCCATGGTACCCGGCAGCATCAGAGTAAGGGGCCATTGACACCAGGTGACAGGCCCAACCCTTGCCTCCCACAGACCTCGGGTTCCCTTGTCCTGCTGCTCTGCCGGCCGACAGACTTCTGAGACCCAAGTTGCCCCAAAGCTCTGAGCAAATTTTCCTGCATCTTATGCTGTTTGGGGAGTGGTAGTTGTGACCTTTATGACCTTCAGTCCAATGTGAAAGTAGGTGCTCTGTTCTGGGGTGTCCAGCCAGTGGCAGGGGGCACTCCCCGGTCCCAGCTCCTGGCTCCAGGTGCAGCCATCCCATGTGGGACATGGGTGTGCAGATGGGTTGTCATGAACAGAGGCCAAGTAACTGGGTGGGCTAGCCAAGAAGGAATCGACTGGACCCCAGTGTTGTGTTTTTACCAGACAGTGGTCACACTGTTCCTGTGGTCAAGTACACGGACAAAAATGAGACTTTTTTATTACCTATTGAATCTCAAACGGTGTTGTCAAAGTTGAAGTCCTCTGCAAGAATGCCAGCGAGTGGCAGTGTAGGCAACTTAGTGGGAAGTACACAGTAACAACACAGGCGTCCGCCCTTCCTCCGTGCGCAGCACAGCCCCCGCCTCCACAGGTGACCTTGGTGCCACAAGCATGCCTCCCTCCGTGCATCAGCATCTGCTGGGAGGGGACGAAACGGGGACCCCTGCACTCACCCTCATGTCTGTACCCCGGGCACCACTGATGAGTCTATGCTCCCGGTCTTGCACAGGCCCCCCCGTCCCATGGGTTAAACCAGGTCTGTCGTCTGTGGTCAAGCTGGGATTCACCACACATCGTGTCGGCATTGCTGTCCCATCACAGCTCCTTGTCTCACGGCCACGCTCCTGGGAGCTGCCGCCACGCATCAATCTGAGCTCAAAAGCACTGGAGGAGCAGAGTGGCCATGGTGGCCACAAGGAGCCTGTGAGTGGCCGTGACAGCCCCGTGGGGCTGTGGGGCACTTGGCCCCTGCCCTGTATGGGGCTCCTTCTCTTAGAGCCACTTGCTTGTGGAAGTGCATCGCCTGCTTCCTCCTCCTCTACGGCTGTCCTGCAACAAACTTGGAGCAGCATCCTCTAAAAGAAATGATACTTATGGTCACCTGGTGGTCCCCTCGTGACAAAGCACTGTTCCTATCAGCCAGCCATCAGTGAGGCTAGAAAAATAGATTGTAGGGAATTTCCCAGAGACTCTGGGTAGTGTTACCCATTTCCATGGACGTTGGTGGTGAATCTGGACAGAGACATGAAGTCTGAGAGTCGGCTTGTGATCTATGTCTGACCTAAAAGGGTACACAGGAGAACAGTGGGGAGGGGACAGCATAGGGTCTGCTTGGATCTGTCACCAGAGTGCAAGGTCCCCTCCATGTGGCACGTTCTCACTAATGTCCAGGTCAGTGTTGGGCCAGACTCCTGGAAACGGACCATCTGATTCCCTGTGTCCCCATGAAGCTCTGTGAGTGCTTTCCTCGCACCTAGGGAGCGCCCGAAGCTAGTTGCTGAGAGTGTACATGGACAGGCGGATGCATGAAGGGAAAAGTTCCCTGGGATAGCTTTCCTCTGCCTGTGGGATATCTCAGCTTGCAGCAGTGACAGATACGGTCCCAGCCCAGCACCCACAAAGTCACTCTGAGGCACAGCAGCTGCCAGCACCTCTGAGTGGCTGAGCCCATGACACCCATACGCTACAGCAGTAGAGTCACTAGAGGAACCTTGTAAATGCCCGTTGGGATGTATTTTTCATAGTGTTTCCTTGGGAGGAGGCCATGCCCGCATGAGCTGAGAACAGGCATCTTCACCTCATCACTGCGGATGGGCTGCTGTATATGGACCGGGCAGCCAGCGAGCAAGCCAGAACCACACGTCCTGGTCCGTGGAGGTGGAGGTGGTGCCACCTTTTTTCACAAGTCAGGATGTTGGGAGGAGAGCTCAGGTCTACCCATGTGCATTTGCACGGGACTCACGCGTAGCTGACTTCTGCTGTAGCCTCGTTGTTGTCCCCCAGCATGACAGCCATGTTCACCAGGAAACACCTTTGATGGCATTGCTGACACAGAGCCTCCGACAAGGCTTCACTAGGCTCGGCTACCACCTGACATGGGGCCGTGGCCTGTTGGAAATCCTCCTCATGTCTTTGTTATTGAACAAGCATTTGCTCTCTAGAAACAAACTGTCGACATCTGTGCAGCTCTGTGTGGCTGCATCCCACCCATGTCTCCTCCTTGGGCCCAGGACCATCTCCTCTGCCAGCCCCAGGTTGACCCAGGAACACATAAGGTCCCATCCCACGCGGCCTCCCCATGCTCCCAGTCCTGCCGCCAGCATGTGCTCAAGCGGCTCCCTTCCCAGTGTTGCCTCTCATCCTCCCTTGCTATCAGGTTCCACATGACGGAGATTCTGGTTCCACAGCCCCTGCTCCTCCTCCAGCCTGCACTGCGCCCGCCTCCCAAGCGGCTCAGCCTGTTGCTCCCACTGGTTTCGGAACACACACCCAAGTGTCCCCTGTCTATGCACACGCTCAGGCATCTCCTCGACCTTCTTGTCTTGGTTCATTTCTGTTCTGCTGTCCTCCCCTCCAAAAAAAACCCTCTGTTTTTTGGTCAGGTCTTCCTGGCCCTCAGTCCTAGGTCCCACTCCCAACAGGAATCTCTCTCACCCTATACTGTAGCTGCCTGTGGCATGGGCACAGCACTGGCTTGAAAGTCAGATATCCCTTGGTGACTGGGCCTCATCGCCCCTCTGTCATCCAGGGTGATGCCTGCAGCTAGGATCAGGAGGGTCCAGCAACCATGAGCAACCTTCCTAGGGCCAGGACACGTTCCTCTCCTTCCTGTGTGTCCACAGCTGACCCGCCGAGCGTGTGTGCCCTGCTTCATGCACCTGGGCGTTGGGCGTGTGAACAGGACCCTGCTTAGGGGACATTTGGACAGTGCTGGGTGTCTGGGAGACTCTGGGGGCTTGGGTCATGTCATGCACCCTCCACGACTCCCTGCACAGCATGTGCTGTGTGAACAAGACAGGCCAGAGCCGGAATGCGGAGTAAGGTGTGGGCTCTCCTCAAGTGTACCCCTCATGCAGACCACATCAGCTCTTGGAAATCCAAACAATCAAACTCCCATCTGAAAGCTCGGTACTCAAGTGACTGGCAGCTCAGCATTCAGATGGAAGTCTTGCCTTGTTTCACTCACTTTCCTTGTAGAAGGATCCCAGCCTAGAAGATGAAATTGTGTAGCAAGCCTTTGTGCTGACCTGAGAGGCAGGCCCGTTCCCAGAAGAGCAAACCAGCCCCCGCCAGTCACCGCCCTGACCTATCTCTGCTCTCTCCTCAGGCGTGTCCTTCAACAGTGTGTACACGCAGATATGGAGGGTCCTGCTGCACCTGGCTGCTGACCCCTACCCAGACGTGTCTGACCTGGCCATGAAGGTGCTCAACAGCATTGCCTACAAGGTACATGTGCTGGGCTCCACAGTCCCCGCTGTCCATCATGGGGATTCGGGCAGGGCCTCCAGGCACGCGCAGGTTTGCCCCTCAGCTCAAACACAGTGGCCGTGTCCCTAGGTATGTCCACAGAGAGCGTTCATTGGGGCACGTTACCTGCATCTGCACCGCATCAAGGCACTGGGTGGCGACCAGCATCACCCCGTGGGCTCAGCCCATGTGACCTACAGTGGTTGCCCTCAGTCCTCACTCACTCACAACCGTCTGGCTGAAGGAAACTTAAAGAACCACCTTTAGCTTCACTCCAGTTTCTGTTGCTTCCGTTTTCCTTCAGGTCAACACCCACCTTTATCCCTTCCCTCGGCAACTCTGACTTGTTTCTGAGGGGGAAGCTCAGGTCGTTGATTTGCATCCCTCTTCCGTGGGGACTCAGCACCAGCCCCGCCTTCTCTCCCCCCCACCCCCGTGAGCCCCGGAGTTGTTGGGCCTTCCTTCCTGGGGTTCGTCCAGCCCCAGGGTGTTCACCTCGATTCACAGCACTGAGTCAGTGGTGCCCAGGGCCTGCCCCGTGGCCCAGTCTTCCTGAGACCCCACGGTGGCGAGATGCAGCCTGTGTGGGTTTGTGCACGTGCCCTTGTGTATGAGTGTGTGTGTGTGCATGCATATGGGTCTGTGTATGTGTACATATACGTGTGTTTATTTTTAAGACTAATCATTCTACTGAAGAATTTGAGCATAAACATTAAGGAAATCCCTTCTTGTCCTCAACTTAGTTTTTAAAAAATGTTGTGCTTTGTGTGTGAAAGAGCCCGCCGCTCATGAGCCATAGCCTTGTTTCAAGTATTTGTGTCCCCTCTCAAGCTGGGGGCTTGCATTTGCTTGTAGCTTTTATTACAGGAAATATTTCTAACCATGTAGAGGTAAGAAGAAGCGTATGAAGACTCAGGAACCCGTGTCAGCCCTCGTGCCTTTTGTGTCCGTGGTTGGGGTTATGTGGTAAAGAAACTTCAAGCTGCAGGTGTTCAGATGTCAGGGTCATGTGCAGTAATAACCACTACTTCTTTTAATATTTATGAGATTTGTAAACATATAAACTCACTTAAATGTAGGACCAGTCTCTAGACACAGCCCCTGCTATAGTGTCACTGGCTGGAGCCCAGCCAGGCCAGGTGTAGAAGCAGCCCCAGCAGAGCCAGTCCCCCGGACTGGGACTCAGTGGCTCTAGGGTGGCCACTGGAGATCTGTTCTCAGTGTGACTCTGTGGAGAGCATCCTGCATGGGCTCATGGCTATGGGGTAAAGTGCGGCTCCCTCCACATCAGCTCTTGGAAATCCAAACAATCAAATTCCCATCTGACAGTCCAGCCTGGCTGTCACCCTGGGTCCCATTATGACTGCACAAGCCCTCAGCCAACCACTCCCCTCCTGCAGCTTCCGTTTTCTCATCGAAGGGACAGTGCAGGCTGGCTCAGACATGTGGGGACAGAGAAGTGTCTTGCGAGACCCCGTCACCATATCCACCTACATGGCTCTACCAGTAGCAGGGCTAGTCGGCTGTCACCTCCCCCCTCACTGTCCACTGTGACAATGGATGGGGCTGGACTCCCCAGCACCAGGTCTTCATCCCATGGGACAAGGATAGAGGCATTGTGTCCCCCACTGCCCTTGAGTAACCATCAGAAGTTCAGACACACAACAGAGTTCTTTAGACACTACCTGGGACTTTAGATTCCCAGAGAAGACAATTCATTCTTAGGGAATGTAGCTTATGGAAAAGTACTTACCAGACAAACAGAATCATGTTTCCATAGGTGTCAGTTCTCAGTGACCCAGCTGCCAGTGGGCTCTGTGTCATCCTTAGCCCAAAGACACCTCTGGGCCACCATGGGGGACTTGCCTTCTCCTGGTGCTTCCAGAGCCTTGGTCTGCTAATGGAGACATTGCTGGAGCACCTCACTCCCCCCAGGAGAGCAGCTGAGTCTTGCAGTGAGTCTGTCCTCAGCCCCCCGACATCGAGGTGCAGCCAGGGTCACTGTCCACATCACCAGGCGTCTCGTGTCTTTTCTCTGCGTTGGGTCAGACTTTGCTGTGTTCTGTGAGGCAACGTGTTATAGTTGAAGAACCAGAGAGGGAAGAAAGCGCTCAGAGACCTGGAGGCAGAGGGGCCTTCCTGCAGCCCAGGCACGCATCACCAACCTCCTCCACCTCTCCCTGTGCGGAGCAGGGAACGGGGGTAACTGGTATGCACCTCTGGGCTCCTACAGAGCGTTTCTGTGTTTGCGTTGGCCTGAGTATCACCTAAGAATTTGACTTTCAACAAAATTGTATTAGCCACCCTCTGGAAGCTCACAGCCATGACTGTGGGCCGGGTCAGGAAGGCTCCTAGGCCTTGCTCAGGGCACTGGCTGTTCAGAGGCTCAGTGAAGGGGGACCAGAGAGCCAACACCTGACGAGGCCTGCATGTTGGCACAGTGCGCCGAGAGGGCCCGGGCAGGGTCCTGGTCCTGCTGATCACACTCTGAGCTCCTCACTTTGTAGCCCAAACCCTGCTGTCCCACAGGTACACTGCTATTCCTGCCAGCCTTTTCTGGCAGCGTGCCCACACTTAAAACAGTGTCTGAGGGCAGCACAGAAAGGAGGTTCCTAGAGAACCTCCCGGCCCAGCCCCCACCCCTCCCTAAACAACCTGTCCCCACACCGATTCTGTGGAAAGGCGGGCCTGCTTGGCCATCTCCCTGGGGGTCACCTGACTGCACAGTGTTGCAGCCGCTCCTGGCTAGGACCAGCGCCATTAAGTGTCTGTTGCACAAATAGGAATTATCAGGCCAAGGAAAGCCGCATCTGAGCCAGAAACCCCAACTGCCAGCATAGAGCTGTGGTCATGGGAACCTCAGCCCACCACTCTCAGGATGTCCAAACCGGTGCACAGTCTGTGGCAGCAGCCATGGGCATGCTTTGCATTAAAGCGGAGACATTTTATTAAACCTGTAGTCCAGAGTCCCAGTTCACCCCAACCCTGAATGCTGAATCACTGCGGAGCCCACCCACTGTTCACCATGGAGCCTCCTCCATGGCAAGTGGGGGGGGGGGGCGCAGAGGAAGCAACTGAGTGGGAGGGAGCGTCTCTGGGGAAATAGGGGTTCCTGAATCACCACCCCAGCACTTCAAAGATGTGTGCACTTACCGAGGCCTTCACTTCAGCCTCCAAAATCCTGAAAGTTTCCTCCTCACATCATCGCCCACCGCTTGTCTGAGAGTCCTGAGGAGACTTCTACAAATTCACGGTCTCTGAGCTTAGATTTCTTTTCTCAGGATTTGTGTGTGCATATATGTGTAGGGCTGGTCAAGTAATTGAAATACTACAGCAAAAGGAAGTTCACAAACAATGTAACTTCTGTAATTCAAAAAACAAAAACTTAAAAATATTTTTTTCCATTGATTGAGAGAGAGAGAGAGAGAGGGAGGAAGAGGTGAGAAAGAGAGAAGCACCGGCTTGTTGTTCCATTAGTTGTACTTTCATTGATTGCTTCTCCTGTGTGCCCTGACTGGGGATCAAACCCATGACCTCAGTGCGCCAGGACAACACCATCTACTGAGCACTCAGCCAAGGCCAAAACTTTTTTTATTTTTTATTTTATTTATTTATTTTTTTTTATTTTATTACTCTGAAGCTAGAAACGGGGAGAGACAGACAGACTCCCGCATGCGCCCGACCGGGATCCACCCGGCACGCCCACCAGGGGCGATGCTCTGCCCCTCCAGGGCGTCGCTCTGCCGTGACCAGAGCCACTCTAGGGCCTGGGGCAGAAGCCAAGGAGCCATCCCCAGCGCCCGGGCCATCTTTGCTCCAATGGAGCCTTGGCTGTGGGAGGGGAAGAGAGAGACAGAGGAAGGGGGGGTGGAGAAGTAAATGGGCGCCTCTCCTATGTGCCCCGGCCGGGAATCGAACCCGGGTCCCCCGCACGCCAGGCCGACGCTCTACCGCTGATCCAACCGGCCAGGGCCCAAAACTTTTTAAAGGCTGATTCTAGTTCAGTGTCTGTCGTTGTTCTTGTTTCATACTGAAGGGTCGTCTGGGAAGCGCTGGTAGACTACAGTGAGGGTTGTGGCTGCACAGTTTTCTGTGACTTTCTGTCTGTTGGCTGAATGCGGGAGCCCCACTGCCGAGGGAACAATCCCAAATATGTGGGTCCTGTCAGTAGCCAGTCCAGGGTCCCGGTAGTGGGTGTCCAGAACCAACCAGGCCCATGCAGCTGCCCCATGTCCTCTGATCAAAACATCTGAGAGAAAACTGGGCAGAGGTTAGGTCCCCAGCAGGAGCAGTGAGCCCGTCTGCTTAAAGCTTCCTGTCATTTGTCATTTCAGTGGACAGCTGGTTTCTGAATCTCCCTCAAGTCCTATGGAAAAAATGAAAACAAAACCACTATCCTCCTGGGGCCCAGTATCGAGAGGGTACAAACCTTTCTCGGTGGTAAAATGTCAAACCTGCAACAGGGTACTTGTGGTCCTGACCCCTGAGTCCCAGAGCCTATCCCCCTTAGCCTGGTGACCACATTTCAAGGAGAGCTGGCCCTGGGCCCATACTGGACCCAGGTGAATAATGTCTAGAAAAGTAATAGTATTTTACCTTCAGGAACAGCAGGGAGATGGTGGGCAGAGCTGGCAGCAAGATGGGGAGGATGTGCTGGGGACTTCACCCACAGGTTAAGGGCTGAGTCCCAGCAGACATGCGCCCAGCTGATTTGCCAGATGTTTGGGGGACATTTTTTTTTTTCCAAAGCTGGAAACAGGGAGGCAGTCAGACAGACTCCCGCATGCACCTGACCGGGATCCACCCAGCATGCCCACCAGGGGGCAATGCTCTGCCCCTCTGGGGCGTCGCTCTGCCACAATTAGAGCCATTCTAACGCCTGAGGCAGAGGCCACAGAGCCATTCTCAGTGCCCGGGCAAACTTTGCTCCAGTGGAGCCTTGGCTGCGGGAGGGGAAGAGAGAGACAGAGAGGAAGGAGAGGGGGAGGGGTGGAGAAGCAGATGGGCGCTTCTCCTGTGTGCCCTGGCTGGGAATCGAACCTGGGACTCCTGCACACCAGGCCGACGCTCTACCACTGAGCCAACCGGCCAGGGCCTGTTTGGGGGACATTTTCAACTGGGACCTTCCGCTGGCGTGTGAGCATTCATTGGCGAAAAGGCCTTTTCTGCTGAAGCTACTGGGAAGCCCACCACCTGCACTCTGTCCTGTAGCCTCAGCTCCTCCCCTGCTGACCATCCTGTCACTAGTCCGTTTGCTCTTTCAGGCCACCATGAATGCCCGGCCTCAGCGCATCGTCACCACGTCCTCTCTCACCCAGTCGGCACCCGCCAGCCCCACCAACAAGGGCATCCACATCCAGCAGGCGGGGTGAGTGGCCCGGCTCTCCTGTGGGTGAAGTCCCCAGCACATCCTCCCCATCTTGCTGCCAGCTCTGCCCACCGTCTCCCTGCTGTTCCTCATTCCCTCGCCCTGCTCCTCTCACCCTGCACGTCTGACCTGAGCCTCACTGCTGGCCCCTCACTCAGGTCTGCAAGGGAGGCTCGCGTCCCTGTCATCACCAGCATGGCACCTGTGCTCACCCGCAGGAAGCGGAGGCTAAGGGCTGAGTCCCAGCAGACATGTGCCCAGCTGATTTGCCAGACATGTGCCCAGTTGGTTTCCAGTGGGTCCCTAGGGTCTGCTAGGGTCATTGGCTCAGCATCAGCAGCTGGTGTTTTGAAGTCACATTGACAGGTCAGGGGATTGAGGACATCTGAGCTGATGATGCTAGGTTCTTTGGCCGTAGCTGGGGTGGCAGGCCTGGAAGAATCCACTAGTATTTGGTGTCAGACTGATGGGATCTGGGTGACACAGTGTTTCTTTTCCCTGGCGGCAGAGGCTCTCCTCCCACTTCCAGCACAAGCAGCTCCAGCCCAACCAACGACGTGGCCAAGCAGCCAATCAGCCGAGAGCTGCCTACAGGCCGGCTAGGCGCTGCTGGGCCCACGGGGGTGCAGTACACGCCCCACTCCCACCAGTTCCCCCGCACTCGGAAGATGTTCGACAAGGGCCCAGACCAGGTACACACACTTGCGTGCGCATGGTTTTTAAACAGTGACTCCAGTGTATGGAGATGCTGAGGGCTCTGCACGCACTGTGCCTGCGTCCCTCGGCCTGCTGTGCTGCTCTGGGCAGCATCCATGTGGCAAGGGAGGCCGGATGCTGGTCTGCTCTCCCTTCATGGGAACTGTGTTCTGCCTCCACTTGACCTGGCAGCCACTCCACAGGAGGGACCGATGTCTTCATTTGTGAGGGTGATGGCAATGCCTAACAAGGTAGACACACAGGCTGGGCCCTCGGTGTCTTGTTCAGACTGTTTGCCACTTTCTCAGCCAAGGACACGCAGGCTCAGGAGGTTGTTTGGGCTGCTGCAGGCGCCACCACAGCTCAGCACTCCCCGTGACTGTACCACAAAGGTCACACAGCCTGCAGGGTGACCTTGGAACAAGACGTACACATTGGTGATGGAGGTCTCCATATCACACCACTGGCACCTGCCTGCCTCAAGGGCTGTGGTGTAAAAGCAACCACACAGGGTGAGGGTCAGGCCCTGGGTTGGACCATGACGGGGATAGTGGGCAGGAGCAGCTGGGTGCAGGGGTGCTCCCTATCCCCGGGTCCGAGTCCAGGAGAGTGGCACCGTAGCAGTAGGTGGCATGCAGGTACCTACCAGGCAGAGTGACACCCTGTCAGTGTGTCCCACTCAGGATTTTCCACCTAGCGGGTCTCCCTGGGTGGTGGTTGCTCCCCTCTGAGAGTCGCCTTCAGTCGTGCCATGCCATGCACCGTGAGGACTTCTCAGGCTGGCCCTGTGAGGGAACGCTGACCCTGACAGCTTAGTCACTGGGTCTTGCAGCAGGAAGCTGTGACACGTCCTGATAAGCTGCACAGTGTTTTAAGTTTAATCTTATAAGTCCCAGGTGCCTTGCACACTCCACCGGGAGGGAGTCACTTCTCCCAGGCACATGGCCCCAGGCCTCACCCTGGTCCTACTGTGTGCTGGCCCAGTCTTAGCTGCAGCCCCCATACCAGGTGGCTAAGGTCTGTGGGAATTAGTGACTCAGCCCCAATGGGCCTGTCCAACCAGCACAGGACAGGGACAGCCCAAGCCATCCTAGCAGCTCCAGGCAGATGTGTTTTCCAAGTGTGGACTCGGATGGCCCTCCCTAACGCCAGCTCCTGGAGCCCTGTGCAGACACTCAGGGTCCAGCATCACCTGAAATAGGAGCCAGACACCCCAGCGTTGCCTCTCTGTGGTGAACTGCTCGGTGCACAGGAGGCAGTCACCTCACTAACTGTCTGTGTCCTTCTCCCTCCCGAACGCCGGGAAGACCACTGATGATGCGGACGACGCTGCCGGGCACAAGAGCTTCACCTCGGCCGCCATGCAGACAGGCTTCTGCGACTGGAGCGCCCGGTACTTCGCCCAGCCCGTCATGAAGGTACTGTGTGTGGTTAGCCTTGGGGTCAGAGGGCATGCTCCCTGTGCCTTTTGGGGCCACACCAGGTCCCTCAGAGCCTCGCCCTGTGGCTCCCTCAGGGCGGGTTCAGGAGCTTGGCCTCTGGCCTGGAGCATTTGAATCCCTAGCTCTGAGCTGATGATTGGAACCCGACCGTGTGCTCACCAGGATCCTGCTCTTTGTGGCTCCCACTGGCCTGGGTGAAGCCATTCAGGCCAGGACCCTGAACCGTGACCTGAGGCTGGCAGCCAGGGCTGCCATAGCCCAGCTGTGCCAGCCGCTTGCACTGTCCCTTTGGGATCCTGTCCTCCCTTCTTGGGACTGCTGAAGGGTAATACCAGGGTGCCATCACCATACTCAGCAAAAGAAGATTTCACTTTCCTTCCTGTTAGTTTTAACAAAAAAAGAATAGAGCCTGCCCTTCCTGGGCTTCCCTGTGTAAAACGCCTCATTGTCTTCATTGGCAAGGTCTCTCGAGGCTTCTCGGTTCCCTCCTGGTGAGGACCACTCATGGTCTGTCTCAGGCTTCACCAGGTGGTTCTTTGCTTTGGGGGTTAATTGCACTGATTTTTGTAAAGACCCCATTCATGACGTGACATGTTCCTGCCACTGCAGAATGGAGCACACAGCAGGTGACAGTGGGCCTGGCACCACTGTGTCGCTGAGGATCCAGTACCATCTTCCCTGGGGAGCTGTGGGGCTAGTCTTCAGACTTCTACTCTCACACATGTTCCTAGGAAACCTGCACGCAGATAATTGGGAACAGCAGTGGCAACTTGTTCCTAGTCACACATCAAGCTCCACGTTGAGGACTTCCAGGAAGAGTCTCTGGTTTCTGTCCAGCTTTATTCCTGCTTTCTTCTTCCCCAGAGTGAGACAGACTTCTGTCAATACAAACACAGATAACTGTCACATCTGAGACAGGTAGCGAGGTTCTGATTTACTGATCCCCTTTGATGAACAGAGACTAAGGAGCTCTCTCCCACTGTTCAATCAAATCCAACTCTTCCAGAGAGCAGTTGGCTATATTAGAGTCCTGCATAGCCACTTGCTCTGACCCTACAGTGCCCTTGCCTGGATGTGAACTTAAGGAAATAGAGTTAGGGACAGTCCATATGTGACTTACAACAACGAAAACTGCAGTCCACTCAAGTGTCCAACACAGGAAGAATGGTGGCAAGTTATGAAATATTCGGTAGGATATTATTGGAGCTGTTTTAAAATTGAGCTTAAAATTAAAATCATTAGAAAATGCTTGTGGTAAAAAAATTTTTAGAGATATAAAAGCAAGACACAGGCTGCCTACAGGAAGGTCACAGGTACCACGAGGCAGTGGTATGGTCACAGTTATAAGTATAGAGCATCCACATCTGTGCCAAGGACAAAGGCCAGGAGAAGGCCAGCCCGGCAGTGGGTCTTCAGTGACATGATGATGTGGGCACTGAATGTGCTTTTTCCTAACACATTTCTGTCTTTCTTGCATTATCTACAAGAAGTACCTTTATAGTCAGAAAAAGAAACATTAAAGAGGTCATCGCAGCCTGTGGGTTAGGTCAGCAGAGCATGTCGCGCAAGCCTGGCGCAACCTGCTGTCACACACTGTCCCCACAGACCGACGGGCTCAGGTTCCTAGAGATATTCTCCCTCTTAAAGCAGATGAGACCAGGCCATCACGGGCTCCAGGGTAGCTCACTCTGCCCTCTTGCTGTATGTCACAGTGATTTCTCAGGTAGGGCGCAGTTTCCTCAGGCGTCTGCCTGTGACAACAGGGAGACATGTCCTAGATCAGGGGTCCTCAAACTTTTTACACAGGGGGCCAGTTCACTGTCCCTCAGACCGCTGGAGGGCCGCCACATACAGTGCTCCTTTCTCCTTTCACTGACCACCAATGAAAGAGGTGCCCCTTCTGGAAGAGCGGCAGGGGGCTGAATAAATGGCCTTAGGGGGCTGCATGCTGCCCACGGGCCGTAGTTTGGGGACGCCTGTCCTAGATGATCCAAAATGCACTCTCTTAAACTTGAAAATGAATTTCATACCCTGGCCAGTTGGCTCAGTGATAGAACATTGACCTGGTGTGTGAAGTCCCGGGTTCAATTTCCGGCCAGGGCACACAGGAGAGGTGCCCATCTGTTTCTCCACCCCTCCCCCTCCTCTCTCTCTCTCCCTCTCTCTCTCTCTCTCTCTTTCTCTCTCTCTTCTCCTCCCTTCTTGCAGTGTGGTTCGATTAGAGCGAATTGGCCTCAAGCACTGAGGAGGGCTCCATGGCCTCTGCCTCAGGCACTAAAAAAAATGGCTCCAGTTGCAACAGAGCAGAGGCCCCAGATGGGCAGAGCATCACCTCCCAGTGTGTTTGCCGGATGGATTCCGTTCGGGGCACATGTGGAAGTCTGTCTCTGCCTCCCCTCCTCTCACTAAATTAAAAAAAAAGAAAGAAAGAAAATTAACTTCATTTGTTCCCAAAGGATTCACTCTCCTCTTCTCAGCACAATGCTTAGACTGGCATTAAGATGAGCATGCCTTCAGTGAGTACACATGAGCAAATTGCAGGAGAAAGGTCCCGAGGCGGGGGCTGAGGTCTGACCCCCACACATGTGTTTGTGTGACTCTCTCAAGTACAAACCCAGAGCAGCCTCTGCTCTGTGGCCAGTCCTGTGCCAGCCACCCAGGTTTCAGACACAACAGAGACTCCATCTGCCTTTGTGTTCTTCCGTCTGTGTGCCTGGAGTGTGTCTGATCCCGCCAGGGAGGACCCCTATGTCACCAGTGTGGAAGAGACAGGTCCCATGCGTCTTGTGGCTCCCAGGGCGTGGGCAGTGAGAGTAACAAAGACGTGTCCACTCACTGTAATTCTGGGCTCTCAGCACTTGGCCCTTGAGGGCCATCAGGGTGTCATTGCTGAAGGGGCGCTGCCCACCTAGAAGCGTCTGCGAGCTGTGGCTTTCAACAAGAAGCCCCAGGGTTGTGATTGAACAGGAAGCTTTGTTGTGATCTGGGTCTGGGCTCTCGGGGCAGCCACATGCTAGGGCACTATCATCTCATGACATGTTTGGGCAATAAAATGCATCAGGAACTTTTTTATTAGCCTGTGTTATGTGGAAACTAAAAACACCTCAGGCTGGGATTATACCTCAGAAATGACAAAATCCCCACCCCAGGTGTCTTCATGAGAGAGTATCGGAAATAAGTGCTCACTGGATAAAGCTGTGCCTGCTGTCACTATCACAGGCAATTAATGGCTAGTAAGGTTGAACACCCCTGGGCACGGCGGTCAAGGTAGTGTTTGCCAGCTCTTTGTCCTTTTACCATCAGAGGCTTACAGGTCCGTATGACTAAAAGGAGGCGCCCTGACAGGTCCCCTCTGACTAAGGGAACCACCCTCTCCCTTTCAGGAAGAACTAATTCCCATCATCCACCATCTATGACAGAAAGCAAAAGAGGAGGGAGCATCCCCAATCACTGTGCGGAGGCAGCATCACTGCTACCAGCCAGTCAGAGACACTGCAGGAATAAGTAGCTACAAACCAGCGCCCTGCACGAATACAGATCCCAGATCCTCAGGTGATATTAACCTAGCGAACGCAGCAGGGTATACAAAGGATAACACATGGGTAACCAGTGGATTCCACCCCAAGAATGCAAAGTGACCCAGTACTTTTGAATTAATCGTGCAGCTGACTATCAACAGGCAGAGAGAAGCTGCAGGTTCATCTCAGCAGCTGCAGAGCAGAGATTGGACAGAGTTCTGCAGCGGACGGAACAGCATTCAATGAGCTGAGGGTAGATAGAAGCTGACCCTCATACAGGGCACCTAACACCTGCAGTTAGCACCATCCTCGTTGGTAGAAGACAGTGTGTTTCCTCTAGAATCAGGAATAAGGCAAGGATGTCTGATCTCCATTCCTGGTCAACATCCTGCTGGCCACCTAGACAGGGCAGTAGGTGAGACGAGACCACGGGCCCACCCAGGTGGAGGGGATGGGGCAAAACAGTCTCTGGTCAGACATTATTATTGTGTAGGTGGGAAATCCTAAATGTGCAAAATGCTGCCAGAATGAGTAAGTTTTTTAAGGTTTCAGAATATAGGGTCATTCTACAAAAACCAGTTGTATTTCTATATTAAATTAAACCATTCACAATAGCACCAAAAAAAAAAACCCCACAAAATATTTAGATGCAAACCAAAAACAGAAATGCAGACAAGATCCACGTGCTGAGAAACATGGAATGACGATGGCAGAGATCAGAGAAGACCTGAGATGATAGAGACTGTACTCGTGGGTTGAAAGGCCCCACAACGACTTTTCTAAATGGATGTGTAGATAATACAGTCTCACTCAGAGGCCCTGTGGGCTTTCAAAAATTGACAAGTCTGTTCAGAAACGTATGGAAAAGAGCAAAGAAACCAAAATAACCAAAACCATTTTGAAACGGGACCCGGTTGGGACGCTCACACGGTCTCGTCTGCAGACCCGCACATAGCTGAAGCAGTCAGAACTCTGAAGTGGTGTGAGACGGGTCAATAGGGCCGAGCAGGGCCCAGGGACAGGTCTGGAGTGGCACAGCCCGTCCATCTCCAGCGAAGGTGCAAAGACAGCTGAATTCCATACAGAAGGGCTGAGGTAGTCTTGCCACACACGGTCCATTTGCCTAAGAGGGTGGGCCTTGGTCCCTCCGGCAGCAATCAAGTCAGAGTGAGTTACAGCCCCAGATGCAAAACCCAGAGCCACAAAACTTCTAGAAGGAAATCTTTGTGGCCTGGGGTTAAGCAACGGTTTCTTCAATAAGATACAAAAAGCAGCTGGAGCAGGTGGTAGCCCAGTGGATAGTGTTGGACTGGGATGCAGAGGACCCAGGTCTGAAGCTCCGAGGTCACAGGCTTGAGCACGGGCTCATAGACATGACCCCATGGTCACTGGCTTGAGCAAGGGGTCACACGCTCTGCTGTAGCCCCCCAGTCAAGGCACATGTGAGAAAGCAATCAATGAACAACTAAGGTGCCTCGAAGAATTGATGCTTCTCATCTCTCTCTCTTCCTGCCTGTCTGTCCCTATCGATCCCTCTGTCTCTCTGTCTCTGTCACAACAACAACAAAAAAGATACAAAAAGCACAAGCCACACAGGAACAAAAATGATAAACTGCATAAATTAATAACAGCTTTCCAAACAAAACTGTTAACACAAAAACACAGGCCACAAATGGAAGACACCATTGTGAAGCATGTGTCTGAAGTTAGCCATTAGGGATGTGCTGGCCCCAGGAGGTCCCACCACTTGGCTGTCACAGCAGCTGACATCACCAGCTCTGTCAACCCCGACTGCTGGCAAAGGTACAGAGCAGCAGAAATCTAGACATTGTGATACAAATGCAAATGTTATAGACACTGGAAACGTCTAGCTGTTTCTTAACAAATGAAACCCACACTTGCCACACATAACCCAGCCAGCTCCTGCATACCCACCCATTTGGACATTCACAGTGGCTTTACTCATTGTCACCACAAGCTAGAAATAACGTGATGCCCCTCACTTAGTAAATAAACTGGGGGTGGGGGGAGCCAGGTAACAGAATGTGAGCCTGACTCAGGCTCCACACTGTATAGCCCGTTCACCCAACACTCTGAAAAGGGCAGAACCAAATGACCACACGGAAAATGAGTGAGTGGGTGCCGGGAGGGCTGATGATGGGTTCACTGAGAATGTGGGAAACGAACTGTTCTCAACCTCAGTGGCGGTTGTAGTTATGTGACTAAGCACTCTCCAAAACTCAGAACTCTATGCCAAAAGGGAGAGATTTCCTGAATATAAATTCTGTCTCAGTCAGCCTGGTCCTGAAGCAGTGCGATCTAAATGAAAACGTGTCACGGAGACAGTGGACTCCGACCATCAGAGCTTATCACTGGAAGGGCATGGTCAGCTGTTGTGCACAGAGGAGGACGGCCCGTGCCACAAGCGCTGAATGCCATGCAGAGGGTGGTCTCGCTGCCCAGGGTGTTGAGTAGGCAAGGGCGATAATAACCCAGGTGAGACAGAATGGAGGCACTTGCCACGCCATCAGATCATGTTTTGTTTCTGCTGGAAATGGAGCTCGGTGTCAGGACTGGCATTGCGCCAGCCACCTCCTGGGTCCGTCTCCCCTTTGCCTTTGTCATCTCTTCTTGCCTTGATGGCTTGTTCTGAGTTCTACCTGAGCATCTTAACCTTTTGATCCAGTGCTAACAACACACTGAGCTCTGTGTGGGTGTGCGCCACGCAGTGCCCAGCCCACACTCCTCAGAAGCCTTGGGACCCTCAGCCTCCATCCTGGGCCCCAGCACCCTGTGGGCTCTCAGCACCAGGTCTCCGTGGGAGACTCATAATCATAATTGGTGTTTGTCTGAGTAGGTCACACTGTCACCGACACCCGCACCCCAGCCCTTTCTGGAAGGAAACCTAGCAGAAGTGGGGTCCATGCAAACTGCAGAAGCTTCTGTTCCGCCTGGAGGGGGATGGGGAGAGTGTTGTTGGGACCCACCACTGAGCAGGAGACGATGTTCCGTCAGTTCCACTGGGCCCCGTCCTGAGCGGTGATTGTCACATCTAGCAGTCCCTGCCTGCTGCTACTTCAAGGTCTCCTGCTCTTTCTCTTCATCTGCCACCATCCCTCCACCTCTCATGCTGCACCTGCATCTCCACTTCCACTTGTGCCCATCCCAGTGGTTTGTAGCAGGCTGTCCCTGAATGGATACGTGTGCCAGGTACAGAGCCATAGTCTAGTTGGGCTGGAAGCCCTTTCTGAGCTCAGACCTGTAAGAGGAGGCTCCGTGGGCTCCCGTGCTCTACTTCTGAGAACTCCACCCGGGAAGGTGACAGACAAGGTGTGCCTTCCATCGCAGGGGCTGCCTACGTGCCCTGCCCATCCACACATCCTCCTCCTCCTGTCCCTACGGCCCTTGTTGCTTCCTTCTGAAGAACTGAAGATCCCACATCTGCCCACCTCCAGTTCGTGGCCTGCGAGCTGTGGGAGCTCAGGCCTGGCCACAGGGAACACATGTTTAAGAACCCTGTGCTGGCCCTGTCCCTCCGCTGCTGCTCAGGGAGCCCGCCAGGTGTCCCCCACTCACATGTCCCCACAGAAACACATGCCATGCAGGGGCAGCTCCTCTGTTCCTGCAGAGCATCGAGTCTCTGTCAGGAATTCTCATCCCTGTTTCTCTACATTACTGCCACTCATCGTTTCCCTTCAGATAAGTTCTGCGTTGTCATGAACAACACTCATCATTGCCCTCTGACAAGCTCTGCGCCATCTTGAATGACACCAACTGTTAGAAGCCCACCCTCACTTGCTGTCATGGGGTCACTCCTTGGCCACTCACTGTCCACAGGCATGGGCACCACGCCTGTGATTGTGTGTCTGCATGTCCTTGCTGCTGCTTCGTTTTGTGTGGTTTTGTGATTTTTTAAGAAAAAAAAAGTGGAGCATAAGTGAGAAACTGGGAGTGGCCCCAGGCTGCCTGTGTGCAGACCTGGGCATGAGGGTCGGGGTTCTGTTTGTCAGCAAAGATCGCACAGCGTCGTGGAGTAGACACATGCTCAGGGTGGAAGCCAGTGCACTTCTCAGCCTGGCCACACAGGCGCACGTGCATGACCACCTTCTCTAGCAGAGGAAGCTGGCCTTCAGCACTGGCTGTGGGCTGTCATCTGGGTGGGGGTACCTGGTCGGTAACAGCAGCTCCCCGTCTCAACTCTCTGTCGAGAGGAAGTCAGGTTTTCCTTGTTCATTGGATTTCGTTTGTATTCCGGGACTTGGCACCTCTGCATTTTGAGAAGGATGTCTGAATGGCCCAAGTTATCCAGTAACGTGTGACTAAGGAAACCGGTCTGTATTGAACAAATGAGTGATGAATAAGTAGACTTAAAACCCAGTTTATTATTTGCTGAGTATAGCTCTCTGTTGCACAGTGGTTTTGCACAGCCACCTGTCACCCCAGCCCATATGCACACGGCATGAAGCAAGCAGGACCCTTGCTCAGGGCAGAGTGGGGTGATCATCTGTACCCCATATTTCAGGTGGAGATGAGCCCAGCGCAGGCACTGTGGCTCGTTAGGAGTGGTGAAGGCGGTGATTTGAACCCCCTGGTTCTGCAGCTTGGCTGTCCCTGACTCTCTAGCCATGAGGAGTTGGTGGCTACTGCACCCTTGGCCGTGTGAGGTGACATACCAACTCCCAAGAAGGACCCAGTGCCCCTCAGTGTCCTGCCTGCCTCCCAGGCCACAGGGCAGCCGACTCTGGTCCCTCACCTCGATCATTTCACACCAGGTGCCCCACTTCCCTTTGACATCAGAGAAGGAAAAAGGCAAAGCTTCTGAGCAAACCTCCCCACCCTGGTCTTTCTCTGATTAAATGTGTGACTGTTCGCCTTACCACCTTTCTCAGCCGAGGTCTGGCCTCTGTCCCCTCCTGCAGAAACACCTGAGTCCTCATCCCTGCTTTTTGTACCTCAAAAGCATTGTGTCCACCTTGAAAACGGTCCACCCTGTTGCTCCTTGTCAGAACGTGGCCACAGCCTCCACTTCTATGCTGGGCTCTGAGGAGTAGGGCAGCACATGTTCCGAGGGTGCTGGGGTTCTAAGTCTCTGCTCCCTGATGGCCTCGCATAGGGCCAGTCCCCAGCTGGTCCCAGGTTTCAGTGCCTCCAAACCCACTGGGAAGGTGAGTGGCTTACAAGGTGCAGAGAGGGAGCCAGGTGCTCCTTTCTGGGCCTGAATCCAGTGGCCTGAGCGGGGAGGCCTGAGTGCCACAGGAGCTTGGGAACCAGCCTTTGTCAGTCACCTCTGCCCTGTGCCTAGCAGTAGGCGTTGGGCAAGCCGACCAGACCAGAGACCTCGGTTCTTCAGCATATGGGGAGCAGAAACCTTTTCTCACCACTGAATCTAATGTGATCTTGTTGCAGATCCCAGAAGAACACGATCTGGAGAGTCAGATCCGCAAGGAGCGGGAATGGCGATTTTTGCGCAATAGCCGTGTCAGGAAGCAGGCCCAGCAACTCATCCAGAAGGGTGAGGGGTCTGGGGAGCCCCGCAGATTCCTGGGTCCTCCCCTGTCTGACCGGTGGCCTCTCCCAAGCGTGGCTCCTGCGTATGACATTTGCAGTGGGAAAGGAGCCCGCCTCCTAGGCCCCAGGGCCCTGGGTGCAGATCTGTCTGCGTTGACCAGCCTGTGTGTCTGCTCAGGCATCACCAGACTGGACGACCAGATATTCCTGAACAGGAACCCTGGTGTCCCCTCGGTGGTCAAGTTTCACCCCTTCACACCGTGTGTGGCTGTCGCCGATAAAGACAGCATTTGGTAAGTTTGTGGGGACGCACATTTCCAGTGTTGACAACTCTTCTTCCTCCCATCCCAGCTGCTGCCCAGGGGGAGGGGCTGGTGAACAGGTGGAGAACGATCCCTGCACCCCCCATGTTGTCCCCTGCCAGTGGGGCAGTGGCAGGAGCTTCTGTGCCCAAGACAAGCACACATGACCTGAGGCAGACCACACTGGCAGGTGCGTGTGCAGGGTCCCTCTTGCTGCTGCCTCTGCAGGAGCAGATGTGCTCATGGGAGATGCCAAGTGCAGTAGTGACAGCATGGCCCTTGTTGTGGACAAAGGACCCACTTTATGGGGGACACCGAGGGCGGTTCTCCTACCTGTTTCTTACTCCTTTTTTTTACTGTGATAAAACACATGAGAGGTGCCATCTTAACCATCATTGAGTTCTTTGGCCTTAAGTACATTCACAATTTTGTGCAGCCATCATCTCCACAACTTTCTCATTTTTGTAAAACAGACACTCTGTCCCCATGAAACACTAACCCCCCTCTTTCTCCCAGCCCCTGGCACCCCCTATTTATTTCCTGTCTCTCTGAATCTGACTCCTATTTGTCCTTCTGTGTCTGACTTCACTGAACACAGTGTCCTCAAGCTCCATCCATGCTGCAGCAGATAACAGGGTTTCTTCCCATTTTACGGCTGAATATTCCATTATGTGACTAGATCCCATTTTATTTATCCATTTATCCCTCAGTGGACATTTGGATGGTTTCCACCTTTTAAAAAAAAATTAATATAGCCAGGTTTTATTTTTTAGTTCTTTAAAAATATGTTCATTTTTAATACAACTTAAAGGATGGCAAAATATACACTAGAATAAAGTTGACTTTGCGTGTTTGTTGTGTTGGTTCTGTTAGAAAAAGGAAGCAGGGTGAACACTGGGAGTGATGGAGCGTGGTCTGCGTTCAGTGGCGTGTGGTCCCGGGGATCGCAGTCTCGCCTCAGAACACTGCAGGCCTCCCATATACTTGTATTTACCAACAGCCCCCATTAACATAGAAACAAATTTTTATTGAAGGCTCAGTAGATGTTTGTTTACCCTTAATAATTATTCACATTACAATAATAACATCGATAATAAGTTGAGTTATTTAAATCCACCAGGCACAGTGCTAAGTCCTCCCTATCAATTTATATTAATCTAATTGTTGTAACTTGTTTCCACCTTTGGACTGTTGGGAATCATGCTGCTGTGAACACGGGCACACAAATACCGCTCAGCCGTCCACCCAGAAACAGAATCTTGGATCATAGTGCACCCCTGTGTGGAGTTGTTCCGAGGAACCTCCACACCTCCACACGGGCACTGGGGTTCCCGGTTTCCATGTCTCCCAACGTGTGTTTGTTTGCTGGTGGTGGCCATGCTAGTGGGTGTGAGGGGTGTCCCTGAGGTTTCATGGCCTGTTCCTCTCTTGTTCTCCTGAGTTTTTGGGACTGGGAGAAAGGGGAGAAGCTGGACTACTTCCACAACGGGAACCCTCGGTACACACGGGTCACCGCCATGGAGTACCTGAATGGCCAGGACTGCTCACTCCTGCTCACAGCCACAGGTGGGTAGTATGCATGCCGGGGACCTAGACCTGGGCGCACAGCATGAGACCCAGCACCTGTTTGTGCAGTCTCCTTTGACCCTGACCATCCCTTCTGCCAAAGGGGATTG
Organism: Saccopteryx leptura; assembly: GCF_036850995.1. Lineage (NCBI taxonomy): Eukaryota > Metazoa > Chordata > Mammalia > Chiroptera > Emballonuridae > Saccopteryx > Saccopteryx leptura. Next base: position 125,055,279 of record NC_089506.1, read on the forward strand.
TCCTCAGTCATGTGAAGGCTGCTGTCATAAGGGGTTAGGAGGTTCCTAAGGGAAAGAGCTTTCCTCACAAATAGCAGGGAGAGCAGAGTGACCAGTTCAGTCGTGTCCCAGGGAGTTGGGGTCCCAGTGGAGAAGCAGCACTCGAATTCCAGGGCAGGGGAAGTTCACTGTCATAGGGTCGGCAATGGGACAGCAAAGGGATAGGGAACATGGACTCAGCTCAGGGAGCGTTTCTGGGTGTGCTTCCCAGTAACCTTGTCCTCCTGCAGGGTGGGCAGCCAGGGGCTGTGGGAGGGGCTTGTAAGGCCCAAGAGTGGGCTTGCAGGGTGAGTCCAAGGGCAGGAGGAAGGAAGGATGTGTAGTGGACTCTGCCTCACTGCTGTCTGCCAGAGGACCCGGGGCCATTTACCCCAGGCTAACTCATCTAAAGGCATGGAGGACCGTCTCCCATTTCCTGATTCAGAGAGCCCGTGGGCAAGGTCACATTTCCCATGGAGGATCCTCTGTGTGGAGCACAGACAGAGTGGGAGGGAGGGACAGGCCCTAAAGACTGTTCTGCATTGAGACTGGATCTTCTCCTCTTGAGGTGTCAGTAAGGAAGGATCAGGGCAACTGGCAGCAAGGCCGCCCCACACTCAGCCTCTGCTGGTGGCTCTGCCCAGCCCTGAGTCTAGGGTCCACAGACCAGCCCGTCCCTCCTGTGGATGCTCCTGGGCTTTCCTCCAGGAACATCCACGTGGTCTTTACTTCCACTGCCCCTCCAGTGGGAGGGCGTCCTCCATACCCAGAGAGTGGGTCTGTGTTCTGATTGCCTTCTCTTCTCTCCCCAAGATGATGGCGCCATCAGGGTCTGGAAGAACTTTGCTGATTTGGAAAAAAACCCAGAAATGGTGACTGCTTGGCAGGGGCTCTCGGACATGCTGCCAACGACTCGAGGTGTGTCCTCCCCAGGGCAAAAGGAGTCCTGGGGCTGCTGAGAGGGGGCAGGGGGGCAGGGTGACCCTGCAGTTTCATGTCCCCTCTGGGTGATAGCGCCCATAAGCTATTGAATTCATGTCTGATTCTGAAGTCGTGAACCAGCGAGCTTCCCCCACCTGTCCACAAAAGCACTTCCACCTGAGAGACACAGCTGTATGGGGTGGCTGTCTAGCTGACCTCTGACCTGTCTGGACACGTCACCAGCCTGCGTACACCTGTACCAACTCTCATCCCTGGCTTGAAGGAAGTGTTGCTGGGAAAAGCGTTGCCTCTGGCAGGGCCAGAGGACTTGCATCCTGTGCTGTTTGCACCCAAATATATTCCTTTTGTGGGACTCCAACACCATGCACAGCTGCCTTTGGATACCCCAGCAGCACTGCATCAGCGAACTGGGTGCTCAGGTCTCGAAACTGCCTGCCTGGAAACAAGGCCTCTAAGCAAGGCAGCAGCGAGTTCAAGAGCAAGAGCAGCTGCTGGGGAAAACGCTGGTTCAGGCAGAAACCCAAATGGTGTTCTGATGAGGAGACAGAGGCGAGGGGTAGTCACGAGTAAAGGACCAGGACAATGACATCCACAGCAGGAAGGTGTTGCTACTGAGACAGATAACATAGGGACACTAATTCTAAACAGTGTTTTAATTTTCAGTCCAGTAGTCATAATAACTGCAACTTTGTAAACAGCTGTCTGAGATACAATGTTGCCCTTGGCCCATAGCACCAGATTCTTGACTCTGTTGAAACGTGCAGAGTTTCAGGCATTAGACATTGGAGGTATCTGCAGTTCTGACTCTTTTAAAGTGGCTTTGTTTATATTGTTTTTCACAAAACAAGTCTTTTTCCTCTCTTAATCTCACTGTTTAGGTAAACTATAGAGATGGAGCTTTACCAGTCCAGGCAACAAGAATAATTCTTGACCTGTGACTTGCCAGATGCAGGTTGGAAGTGTGACCAGCCTTCCAAGGAATATAGTGTTCTCGTCTGTTCTTACTGCTTGGTCTCTGCAGAAAGGCAGGCACAAGTGGGCCTGGCAGGGTCCCATGTGCCCCAGGAAGTGGGAAGTGAGATATTCCCGCAGACCCATGGACTCTCCTCTTAGTGTTTCATGGAGAACTCTTCTAGTAAAAAGTTAGGAATGAAGGAAGGACAGTTAGAAAACAAACTGGAGGGCCTGACCAGGCGGTGGTGCAGTGGATAGAGCATCGGACTGGGATGTGGAGGACCCAGGTTCGAGACCCCGAGGTCTCCAACTTGAGCACGGGCTCATCTGGTTTGAGCAAAAAATCCCACCAGCTTGGACCCAGGGTCGCTGGTTTGAGCAAGGGGTTACTCGGTCTGCTGAAGGTCCGCAGTCAAGGCACATATGAGAAAGCAATCAATGAACAACTAAGGTGTCGCAATGAAAAACTGATGATTGATGCTTCTCATCTCTCTCCGTTCCTGTCTGTCTGTCCCTGTCTATCCCTCTCTGACTCTCTCTCTGTCTCTGTAAAAAAAAAAAACAAACTGGAGGTTGAGTTTGTCCCCACACCTGCTCCAGAGAAGAGAGCTGAAGGAGCAGGAAGCAGCCTCCTGAGCAGGTTTGGCTGTAACAGTGACCAGAGGGCCTGTCTCAGAGCCTGCTTGGGCTTCTCAGAGGAAACCTCAGTTCTCTGGAAACCTAAAAAAGAGCCAGAGGGCGACTTCCCTGGCCTCTGTCCCCCGGGACCAGAGAACCTCTACAGGCAGCATGTGCTGTACTAAATAAAGCTTTTGCTTATCCACAAAAAAAAAAAAAAAAAAAAAAAAGCCAGAGGGCCGCCTTGCATGGGTGGAGCTTGGGGCAGGGTGGGGGAAGGAGGTAAAAGGACTGCTGTGCCTTTCCAGCCAGTCAGTTGGACAGTGCAGTCAGTGCCACAGTATGGGACAGCAGTGGGTCCCCAGAGTGAGCTCCTTCCCACCCTGTGGCTGAGCCCAGGATGGTCAGGGCCGCCCAGGGCGTGGGACAGGTGGCCCGTGATCAGCATATGCGCACATGGATAGCATCCTGGGCCTCTGCTGTTTGTTAACGTTCAGTCACAGGAGTAGCGAGGAAGCCAGAGGTTGCGCTCTCTACAGAATCATGGGGCCGTGGCCCAGCAGCCTGTGCTCATCACAGCAGCAGGACGTGGTGGTGCTGGTGCCAAGGCTCTCCGCACAGGTCCTGCTGCCTGCTCTCTCCCTGCAGAGGGTGGGGCGTGGCTCTAGCTCTTAGGGAGCACCTCTCCCACCCTCTCTCCTCTGACCGTTTGGGCAGCTGCTAAGTGTCCTGACCCATTTCCAGGTGGAAAACAAAAGGTTCAGGTAAAGTCATGTGCTCCTGAGGGGCAAGCTTTTTGGAGCCCAGTTTTCTGTTGCCAGCCTAAATCCCTGAACCTGCCAGTTTACCTAGGGGTGCTCACAGCGTTTCTGAGAGAGCCTGACCCCATGGGGAGACTCTGTGTCTGTGTCTCAGGGGAGAGAGTGGAGGCCACTGTCCCGCAGGGCTGTGGTTCTCACATGGGCCTGAGTGGGAGGAGCCAGTGAGGGCTGACCCTCCACTCGGACTTCCAGAACCATTGCTCCCAGTTGGGCATCTCAGTTGGGGGCGAACGGGACCTCAGGGGTCAGCTCCAGATGGCAGGGTCCTCAGAGGTCCTCCTGGACTGGCTGCTGACTTGGAGGGCTGAATGCAGACAGCACAGACCTGAGACTCTGGACGGCATGCTCCTCTACTTGGCTCCAGGCCCGGGACGCTGTCTGACCACCACATTCCAGTTTCTTATCGTACAACTTTCCCTGCTCCGTGTAACCCCAGTTTAAGGGAGAGATTTCCTCTGTGGCCAGGTTTGGGGTCAGGACACGTGTCCACAGCCTGTATCCAGGATGAAGTCGGGCAGAGATGAGGAGTCTCTGCGTCCTGGGGAGTGCCTCCCACACCCCCATGTGTAGATGCACACAGATGTGGTCTGTGTGCTTAGGGTCTATGGTCTGCACGGCTGGGCAGAGGCCTCAGATTTTGAAACCCCAGAAATGGCCACATGTAGAGCTGGGCTCATTGGTCAGACCAGCCAGCCTCCATCAAACAAGCACAGGGAGGCGTGCAGCATGTCCACATTGTCTTGACCATGTCAGCAGGGGCAGGAGGGAGCAGCCAGGGAGCCCAGAACAGCAGCTCCAGCTGCCCCCAGCAAGCCCCACTGGAAAGTCAGGAGACCGTGAAGGTGAGCGTGTGGTCTTCTGTCTGTTCTGCAGGAGAAGGGCAGAGATGCTGCATGGGTCACGGTCTTCAGGATGAGGTGGTTGATGTCTTCACTCGTTCAGTCACAGAGTTTCCGTATCTTAAGAGTTAAATCACAGCTATCAGTTTTTTGTGTTTTTTTTTTAATTTATTTATTGATTCTAGAGAGAGAGATAGAAACATCGATCTGTTTCTGTATGTCCCTGACCAGGGACCAAACTGGCAACCTTTGCATACTGGCACGCTTCTCCAACCAACCGAGCTGTCCAGCCAGGGCACAGCCTTATTGTGTCATCACCTGTTTGATTTTCCATCACCACCTCATGATGACCACTCTCTCCTCCCACCACATCTAGAAGCTGGACATAGTGCTGGGTGGGGTTGGTCTTGGGCAGGCAGGCTAACAGCTCTGTCCCCTTTCTGAGCAGCAGGACCTGGCCAGACAGCAGACTCTGGGAGGAGGGGCAGGCGGGACTTTTCTCGCCAGTGGGTCGGATCCCAGTGCAGACCGCTGTTTGTATCTGAGCAGCCCTCACATTTGATGTGAGACACGGCCTTCCACAGACAGAGCCTCCCTGTCTTAGCTGACGTGCCTGGGGAGGGTGCTCTCGGCCTGCAGGAAGTGCATCCTGGGACAGAGCAGGCAAGGGAGGCTTTCACTGCATCTAAAATTTTACTTTTCAAGAAAAAAGCAAAAATGGCAAAATATTAGCAAGTGTTAGATCTGGGTGATGGGTGCAAAGATTTCTATTTTGTTCTTCTCTATATATTTAAAACTTTTACAATTAAACATTTAAAATTAAATTTTATTCTAAATAGAATTGCTTCTTGAGGTCTTACTGCTGCAGTTGCTTGTTTGCCCGCCCAGTCCTAGCGTGGAAAAGGGCAGCTCACCCCTGACCTCTGGGCTCAGGCACAGCCTCGGGAGGTGGCAGCTGCTTATCACAGGGACTGCAGTCCCTGAGCTCCCATGGGACCATTTCCCTCCCCCTTGCACACTTTGGGGCCACCAGACCTGCCAGTTGTGCCCGGGCGTGCTGGAAACGGGTGTCTTGGACAGAGATCCCAGAACAATGCTGATCTTCTAGGCTCTGGCAGGGATCTGGGGAAGACTGAACTAGTGCCCCGTCCTGGATTCGGGGCACACTGGGAGCCCAGCCGAGCTTGCATGGGTCCCTGACACCAGCTGGTGGAGTGTCTGTCCGGAACAAGCTCCCACAGTGACCTGCTATCCATCTGTCTCCCCAGGAGCTGGGATGGTGGTGGACTGGGAGCAGGAGACTGGCCTCCTCATGAGCTCAGGGGACGTACGGATTGTGCGGATCTGGGACACAGATCGCGAGATGAAGGTGCAGGTAATGACTCGGTGCCCCACCCCCAGCTGTCTACACCGTTCCCTGGGAAAACCAAGCCTGCGATCTCCAAGCAGTTGTGACTAAATATCAGTCACCCCTGGGAATGGGGTGCCTGGAAGCATCAGGCCTTGGTGCTGGGAACCCAGAGCCTCTAGAGACCAGTTGGCACGTCTGGATGCCTGTCAGACATGACACTGTGATCTGCCCAGCAATGTAACCAAGCCTGTGCTAATTCTAATCATTGTCAAATATTAATTTATCTGTGCAAATAAGGGAATATCAGAAAGCAGTGGGATAGAAGTATTTTAAATTAGAATGATTTGATTATGTGCTGCTTAAAGTACCTTTTATTTTCAGTTTTAATTGGTACTGCATAAGATTTCCCAGAAAAGGAATAGCACAAGGCAGATTCCCAGGGCACAGAGTGAGGCCGCCTCCCCGTGCTGCCTGGCCCTGGTCTCTCGCCAGGCCTTCGATTAGACGAGAGGCTCTGCTCACACTCTATCTAACACAGTCTGCCTGTCCTCACGTCCTGCTATGGCGCAGTGGGTGTCATCATGCCACCTTTCTTGGGGTGTGCTGGCTGGAGGCCCCCCCTCACCGCTGACAGCTGCTTGACACTTGCTGCTTACGTCACTCACCTGGAGTCAGGCTCTGAGACCCTGATCAGGCTGATGACATGGGGCTGATCCAGGCTTCTCCCGCCCTTTAAGACCCTAGGACTGCTTCCAGCCTCCAGGATTTCTTCCAGTGAGGTGCACTAAGAAGATAACCTTCTAGGCTGGCAACAACTGCTCCTCCTTGTGGGCTGTTTCCTCACCTGCTCCTCACTGCTGAGCACAGGGCACTCCAGCCCTCCTTTCACACGCACAGCTGCCAGAGTGAGGGACACAGTTTGTGGGCTCAGGTCCCGCTAGAGTCTTCCCTGGACAGACTAGGAGTTCCAGAGGGAGCTGATGAGGATTCCTCCTGCCCAATGTGCTCCATCTTTCTCTTTAGGGAAGAGGGAGATGTCAGAAAGTGTAATTGGTGCTGAGAGCTAGTCGTCACCAGACTGTTTGCTGACAGCGGCCCCAGGAACCAGGTCTCAGGCTCTGCCCTCCTGGGCAGGCCCCGCTGCAGCCTTGCCTGTCAGTCAGGCACCCCATGGGCCTCAGTCCCTGGCTAGCCCCTGCAGGTCCCTCATGCTCCCTGGTGGAGAAAAGGCACAGGTCCCAGGCACATCCAACACCATGGAGCCTTACCAGGTCTCTGTGTTCGGCCTTAGGACATCCCCACGGGTGCTGACAGCTGCGTGACAAGCCTCTCCTGCGACTCCCACCGGTCCCTCATCGTAGCTGGCCTCGGTGATGGCTCTATCCGTGTCTATGACAGAAGGATGGCGCTCAGCGAATGGTAACTCAGCCATGCCCCTCCCAAACCTTCCAGATTCCAGTGGTCACATTTCTGCCAGATTACTGGGCCCAAACGAAGTGAGCACCAGAGCCCGCTGGGTACTGTCCACAGAGGCCTCACTCCCCGTGAGCCATGGACAATCCATGTGGAAGGTAGGGGGCGGGGGTCCCTGAGCTCAGCTTCCCCAGGGAAGGCTGCCACCTGCCATCTCCCGGTTCATGCAGGTGAACAGCCAGGGGGTGGCGGCAAGGTACATGTGTGTGGGCACCAGAAGGCAGGTGATTATGCTTGTGGAGCTGGTGTTGCCCAAGGCCCCATGCTGGTTTGTGACAGCACCACCACATCCCTGTCTGGCATCCCCATGCCCACATGGTTGTGCTCCCTGCCCCTGGCCAGCTCTGACCCATGCCCCTCACCTCTCCCCACAGCCGCGTGATGACGTACCGGGAACACACAGCCTGGGTGGTGAAGGCCTACCTACAGAAGCGCCCCGAGGGCCACATCGTGAGCGTGAGGTGGGATGTCTGCTGTGAGAACATGTCCCTCCATTTAGAACACATCCCTGGTCTTTAGCAGCTATGAAATGACGAATTTCAGGACAGTAATTAGCTCTACTCTGGGACTGGCTGGAAAGGTCAGGGCCAGACTGTAGGCCAGGGATACTCGTTCCTCCCACTGGACTGCTTACTGTGGGTGAGGGGGGGTCTGCTCATCGGGCGCAGGGAGAAGGTGGGAAGCAGGTTCCTCAGGGGGCAGGGGCCATCTGCTGGCATGTGGCTGTGAGGATCCCTGCACATGCCACAGCCATCTGCCCATAAACCCCTTCCTGTTGAGAAACCCTATGCTGAGAGCAGCAAATATTCATTTGCCCATTAGAGGGACAGGAAAACATACTACTGTCCCCACCGCCCTTTCTTCAGAGAGCTGCTCTAGCCCTGTTTGTAATATAAAGACAGAACGTGGCTGTCAGAGTGACGCTGCCAGGGCTGAGGGCAGGAAGAGAGGTGGCCTCCTGGGCCTCCCCACCCGTCCATCCCTGCTACACAAAGTCTAATCTTGGGGACAGGAAATGAAACAACGTAAATCACGTCCTGCCCTCTGCAGCGGGGCTTCGACTTATCCCCGGGGTGGTCCTGGCAGCCAAGTCAGGGAGCTCGTGCGCTGTCGGGCCTTACAAGCACTAAGAGGGTCCCAGGAACCAGCATGCCTGGCCTCTTGTCACCATGACTCCTCCTGGCAGTGTGAACGGAGATGTGCGCTTCTTTGACCCACGGATGCCAGACTCTGTGAATGTCCTGCAGATAGTGAAGGGGCTCACGGCCCTGGACATCCACCCCCAGGCCAACCTGATTGCGTGGTAGGTGCCCAGCCTCCTCCTGTGGGGCCCTTCCTGCCTGACCATCCTGAGGCCGCAGTGAAGGACAGCAGGTTGAAGCCAAATACCTGTGGCCCCTTGCTGGCCTGGCCCCAGCCCCAGTAGCTAGCTGGCTCACCGGTCCTTATGGGAGGGACCCAGCTGGCCCTGAAGACCCTGTCCTGTCCCCCCCACCCCGAGGAGAAAGGCACTGACACAGGCCTCTATCCGCTGCAGTGGCTCTATGAACCAGTTCACTGCCGTGTACAGCGGGACCGGGGAGCTCATCAACAGCATCAAGTACTACGACGGCTTCATGGGCCAGCGTGTTGGTGCCATCAGCTGCCTGTCCTTCCACCCGTACTGGGTCTGTGTCCCTGCGCCCAGTTGGGGGGGGGGGACTTGGGGGCCAGCAGCACAAGCAGGTGGGCTGCAGCCAGGCCCCCACACCACATGCCCTGGGCCTCCGCCCTCCTGGTCCTGGGCTGTGGCCCCAGCTGCCCATGTTCTTGAGGCAGTGCCACGCTCCCTGTCACCTCAGGCCTGTGCTCATGTCACCCTGGAGAAACGTTCAGTGAGAAGCCTTCTGGGAAACCAGGCACACGCACACACATGTGACACGGCCTGTCTTCATCGACAAGTGGTCACACGGTGGCAGGGTGCTGTGGTTTAAGTCAGGACTCTGCCCACCTGCCTTTGATCCATCTGGGCTCCACAGGAGCCTGGTGTGTGGCTCTGCTGAACCAACCACCCAACCTTAGGCCCCCAGAACCATCCCTCGGGGGCAGTCCTGAGAGGTTCAGGGACTGAGGGTAGCTTGTGGGTCCTGTCATTTATGCACCTGCCTCAGGCGGAGTAGAGAGTGAGGCAGCAGTGGGCACCCCCCTCCCATGACCATCCCCTGGGGCCCGCTCACCTGCTCACCCACTCTCCCACTTTCCTCTGCAGCCTCACCTGGCCGTGGGCAGCAACGACTACTACATGTCCGTGTATTCCGTGGAAAAGCGCGTCAGATAGCGGCGTCTGCCCCTCCAGGCTGCGTGTACATAGTGGGCTCACCACAACCCAGGAACTCCGTCCTGACCTGGCTGCTGAGGGCTCTCGGAGGCCACACTGTCTGTCTGTCTGTCTATCTTTGCTGTCCTGCCCCAGAGCCCAGGGAAGGGGGCTCTGGTGTAGTCCTGTGGTGTGACAGTCGCTTCTCTGCTGAGACGCAGCTTCCAGGCCAAGGACTCCATCGCCACTCGTCCCGTACCTTCCTGTCCTGTTTTTCCTCTGAAGGTTTTCAAAGGGGGAACACACTCATCTTATTTCTACGCAACCCAAGCATGAGCTCCGCACAGCTCCCTACTAGACACTGGCTTCCTCAGGGCTTGGCCTCCTGGGGGGTCCCTGAGCAGCCACTGCCCCGCCATGAACCAACACTGGGGTGCAGCCCAGCCTGGCCACACCCCCCCTCTGGTCTGCTCATTGGGAGGGTCCCAGGCAGGTGGAAGAAGCTGGGGTTCAAGACTGGGCACAGAGGAGTTGAAGGGGCTGGTTCCCAGGCCTCCCCCAACCACCAGCTCCCCCAGCCCCCATGCAGCCCCCTCCCCGGCACAGCACTGATCCCTTAGCAGGAGGGCCTGTGCCTTGGGCAAAAAGGTAGGTCTTTGGAGACTCAATCTTCTGAAGTCACAGTCTTTTTTCCAATGAAGGGCTGCTCTTCCCAGCAGGGACAGTGACAGTTGCCCAAGTCCATGACCTTCCTGCCTGTGCTGGCACACGCATCACACGCGTGTAGCGGGAGGCACAGCTGGAGCCCGGAAAGCGTCTGTGGTTAGACATCCGACCTACAGTCCCCACCCGCACACTGGTGCAGCGGTGACGCAAAGAGCTGGGTGATCACTTCAGTGTGCATGTCTGTGTGAGTGCACAGGCATGTGCAGGGGCCCGTGTCTGTGTGAGTACACGGGTATGTGCAGGTGTGAGTGTGAGTGCACTGGTGTGTTTCGGCACACATCTGTGCGTGTACACATATGAGTGCACGGCAGAGAGCCATGGCAATGACTGAGCCAGGAAGGGCCACAGAGAATGTGCTGAGCAGCAGCAGACAAATAGCACTTGGAAAACAAAACTACCACAATGATGATATTTGAAAAGCATTTTTCCACTTCCCTTGGGAATCAGGATTATTCAGAGACAGAGTGAGGTGGCTGAACTAACTCTGCCAGTGAGGCCAATGTCAGTGTGAGTGTGAGTGAGCGGCGACGCAAGTTTAGGTCCCCTTGCACAGCAGACAAGGGCTCTGCCTCCGCCAAGAGCATCTTCAGTGATGGGACCCAGCGGCAGGACAGCCTGGGTATGCTGGGCCAGAATCGGACGGGTTGGGCGCAGGGGGTGGCCCTTCCACTGTGGGCCCTGTGTGCTCCCACCAGGAGAAGGTTCTGGGACGCAGTTCCCACTCCGGCTCTGTGGCTGTCCCCCATGTTCTGGGTGAGAGCCATGCAGGGTCAGGAAGGCCACAGAAAGTCCTGCTCCCCACACGGCACCCCTGTCAGCTCTGTGAGGCACTCCAGGAGGCGATGTCAGAACCTTCCGGAAGTTGAGCTCCACCCACAGACACTGAGTTTGACTCATGGAGTAGTTCCACTCCGGATTCCAGCCTCACATGCAGTTCTGTTTGTTTTGAGACAAAACCATGCCCTTTCCCTGCATGGCCACTGCCCACCGTGGGGTTACAGCAGCGCCACACAGGGTTGTTTTCACAGGTCTGATGCGAAAATTCAATCATGAAGTTAACCCAAGCTCGAGAGCCTGACCTAAAGGTTCATTAATATCTATTTATTGTACCAGAATGAAAATAGAAAAAACTTTGACAAAACAGGGAATAGTAATGTAAATGTGAAACGGTGACAGGCAATAAACTGCTAATAAAAGTAAGTGCAGAGTGACAGCTGGCAGCTTCGTCTTTTGCAAAAACAGCATGTCAGCCATGTGAACGTGAGCAGCTCCATATGGACATGCCCACCTTCCCCCGTTTAGTGGGAGCCCATCACAACATTAGGTCACCTTCTGTCCCCTGACACATGCAAACTCATGGCAGCAGGGACCCAGAGCAGGTTCTGTATGTGATAGATGCTAAATGAGTCGGCATGTGGAAGGGGCGTGGCGGATGGGTGGATGGGTGGATGAGTGAGTGGATGAACAAACGGATGACTTCTCCCGGGTGAGACAGATTCATGGCAGTTCCTTCCGCCTATATAGAGGCCCTACCCCCAACCGCACCTGGTCTTGGGCCCACCTTCCTGCAAGGACCCCCAGGGCCCCTATCTGCTGGTGCCAGGGTTCCAGGTGATACCTGTCTATGGCACCACCATGTGGCCACTTTGGTGATTACCACTGCTTGACCTCAGCCCCACCTAATGTCCAGTGCCAAGGCTTCCAGGAAGGAGATGGACAGACACCCTGCCGTTCTGTGCTGCCTCTCCCAGGCCTCTTGTCTCTTGTGCTCTCAAGCCCCCAAACACTGTCTAAACCTTTAACTCTCTACAGCATGGCATCTCCACTTGGCCGGGTCCCTCAGGAGTCACCAGCAGGCTGAGCCTTCCCTGCAAGTTATATGATGTGATTGTCTTACTGTGTTAGGGGTTGAAATGTGCCCTGCCCCTTGCCAAATGCATGTGGAAGTCCTAACCCAGCACCTCAGAATGTGATCTTATTTGGAGAGAGGTTCTTTACTGAGATCAAGTTAAAATGAGGTCAATAGAGTGGGCCCTAGTCCAGTATGACTGTCCTTATGAGAAGGGGTTTATGTAGATAGACATGCGCACAGGGAGACAGCATGTGAAGAAGGCAGAGACAGTGATCCTCCTACAAGTTGAGGGACCTGAGATTGTCAGCAGCCAGGAGAGGGGCTTAGGACAGCTCAGGTGGGCCAGCCCTCCCACACTGTCATCTTGGACTTGCAGCCTCCAGACTGAGACAAGTTTAAGCTGCTTGGCCTGTGGTCATTTGTCATGGCCACTTGAGCAGAACAACATAGTCTGTGAAAAGCAGATGACAGAGCTCCAGGTGTGCTGCGGCAAAATGCTCTTCTGCAATTGCCTGGAAGTGTTTCCCGAAAGCCTGGTTCTGGGGGCCCAAGAGACAGGCATGCACAGAACAGGATGCAGGGGACTATGGCAGGCCAGTGATTTCTAAGTACATTGAGAAGACTACATTTTTTTAGAATGGCAAGTGAGGGTTTTGAATTCTCAGTTCAAGGTAGTCAGAAAATCAGAAGGTAGGCAGGATTACTTTAAAGAAAATCTTGTTTCTTAAAGCAGGACTGTTGTGTCTGGAAACCAGTCCTCATGTTTTGTCCTGTGGCTGTAGGATTACAGGGTAAATGGAATTCTTAGCATCCACAGGTCAGAGCATTGAGTATGAAAGAGAATGGAGAGTTTAGTGGACTGACTTTGACTAGCCACCCACTAATCCCACTAAGCCCTGCCTGCCATCAGCCCCCTCACACGAGGACCACACCTGAGGCTGTTACCTGCTCGGGAGGCTGACATGCCCCCAACTTGTCAGCCCTTGTTGCCTCCAGACCCCAACTGCAGTGACATCCCAGCTGACCTGTTCACAGCCCAAGAGCTCCAGGTTTTGCTGACAAACAGCGTCATGGAAGGACTGCACAGGTGCATGGGGCAACACAGTGGGGCGGATGTGGATATTGGTGCACTGTCCCAAGACCCTGGACTGACGGTTTGCTTTCATCTGTGAGAAGCCTTGTACTTTACTCCTTTGTTCTGGAAACTTGGACACAACGTGGCCCCACTGAGCTGCCAGACATTCCTTGGGGTGACACCAGGAAGGATCGGGGTTTAGGGAGAAGTGGATGTGACCTGAATGTATCGGGTGCAAGTCATCGCTGAGTCCCCACTGTGTCCCTGAGCACACACCCTGCAAGAGGTCTGTAGGCCAGGAATGATAGTAGAGGTGCCGCCACCAAAATATTGTCCCCTGATTTCTCCTGGAACCGGGAGGGCAAGGCCCAGAGACAGGTGGGAAGGGCTGCTGAGCAGTAATTCCCATGGAGGGTGCCGGGGATCCTGGGTAGTGGCCAGTTGGTCAAGTGCTCTCAGAACCAAAGAGGACAGTCTAAGGAAGCATAAATTGATTATTCACACACACACAAAAACAAACCGATGTGGCAAATAGGGACCTGATGTGAGTCCCTTAATGGCTGCCCGGTGCCCAGCTGAGTGGAGGGGAGATGGGGTCCTCTGTAGTGGGCTCTAAGTATAAGACACCACCACCATGCTCCCCCTGGTGCCTGAATCATTGCTGTATTATCTCCTGCTAACCGCTAGTTCTCACGCTCACCAATCTGCAGTTTAGGCAGACAGCACCTCTCTGGTCTGTGACGTGAGCTGGAGACCAAGTCAAAAGGGGGACTGAGATGGTGCAGTCACAGGGCAGGCAGGAGTTACAGGGAGGCAGCTCCTCTCCACGCAGGCCCAGTGGAAGGATTCAAATAATTTACCAACTGGTTCTCTGCCCTAGTGACTGTTTTTTTAAAAAACAGCCTGACCAGGCGGTGGTGCAGTGGATAGAGCATTGGACTGGGATGTGGAGGGCCCAGGTTCGAGACCCCGAGGTCGCCAGCTTGAGCGCAGGCTCATTTGGTTTGAGCAAAGCTCACCAGCTTAAGCCCAAGATCGCTGGCTCGAGCAAGGAGTTACTCGGTCTGCTGAAGGCCCGAGGTCAAGGCACATATGAGAAAGCAATCAATGAGCAACTAAGGTGTTGCAACGAAAAACTGATGATTGATGCTTCTCATCTCTCTCTGTTCCTGTCTGTCCCTATCTATCCCTCTCTCTGACTCTATCTCTGTCCCTGTATAAAACAAACAAACAAAAAAACAGTATACCTAAAGGTAGTTTATTATTTCATGCATTTAATACTTAAATAAGAACAATAAAAGAGGTACACAAAACTAGATTATGTGTTTTAAAATATTAAGTTTTTTGTGTGTGTGTGACAGACAGAGAGGACAGATAGGGACAGGCAGGAAGGGAGAGAGATGGGAAATATCAATTCTTTCATTGCAGCACCTTAGTTGTTCATTGATTACTTTCTCATATGTGCCTTGGCTGCGAGGGCTACAGCAGAGCGAGTGACCCTTTGCTCAAGCCGGCGACCTTGGGCTTAAGCCAGCAACCTTTGGGCTCAAGCCAGTGACCCCATGCTCAAGCCAGTGACCTTGGGTTTTTGAACCTGGGTCCTCTGCATCCCTGTCCAACACTTGTCTACTGCGCTACCATCTGGTCAGGCAAAGTAATTCTTGACAAAAACCAATAAAACTATTATTTAAGATATTTCCATATTGCTTCTTGATTGGCGTCCTCACTTGCAATTTTCTTCGCTTTTATCTGAGTATCATCAGATTTATTTTTAACCATCTTTTCACTGTAGGAGCTGAATCCTGTTCCTTTAGAATGTAAATTTACTGACCTGTGGTGGCGCAGTGGATAAAGCGTCAACCTGGAACACTGAGGTTGCCGGTTCGAATCCCTGGGCTTGCCTGGTCAAGGCACATAGGGGAGTTGATGCTTCCTGCTCCTCCCCCTTCTCTCTCTCTGTCTCTCTCTCCTCTCTCTCCCTCTCTTTCTAGAAATGAATAAATAAAATCTAAAAAAAAAAAAAGAATGTAAATTTATAATTTTCACGTTAGGCAGCTGCCCAGGCGCCCACCTTAGAGAGAACCCTGATTATAAGTGCCAGTTTAACAACCAGTTTGCCAAACTCAACGAAAAGTAGATATCAGTTCTGCTGAACCAGTAAAACTGGCTTCTCCAGGCCTAGCCATGTGGCCTTTCGTGCTCTGACTTTGGAAGTCAGGCTGTGCACCTGGTTTGCTTGCAAGAATCCCCCCCTTAAGTAGACTGGAACAGAGAGAGAGAGAAAGAGAGAGAGAGAGAGTGTGTGTGTGTGTGTGCGCGCGCGCGCGCGCGCGCCGTGCACGGCTGGAGACATTCTGGAAATGCACGTGGAGCCCGCCATCTAGAACATCCACGGCCCTGCCCCGGTTTATTTCTCCGTGCAGGCCGCAGGGGCGCTGAGTCGAACCCCTTGCGGTTCGCGGTCTGCGTAGCCTGGCCCCGCGCGGCCGCCGTCGGGGGCGGGACTGCAACAGCGTCCGCGGAGCGACGGAGCGACGGCGCAACGGAGCTCGGCGGGTGGGCGGGCGCCATGGGTAACCTTTTCGGGCGCAAGAAACAGAGCCGCGTCACGGAGCAGGACAAGGCCATTCTGGTGAGGGCGGGCCTAGGCTGGAAGGTTGCGGTGTCCGTGCGCGAGCCTGCGGGAGCCGGTCCGCGGGCGGCCGCGGTGGGCGGCGGCGGCGGGGCGGCCTCTTTGCTGCGAGCCGGGACTTAGGGAGGACAAGACCGGCCCGAACGGCCGGGGACGACCAGGGCTCGCATAGTCGCAGCCGCGTGGCGTCGCTCCGTCTGCGGGGACCGGGTCGTCCCTCGGCGCTGGGCAGTAAGCGGGTGTTTGGGGACCCGTCTGCCACCGCCTGGCCTGTTTCTGGGCCGGGCGGGGCAGCCCGTCGCCATGGTGATGATGCTGCGGTCCCCTCTTCCGAGCGCCGTGGTTGGAGTGCTATGTCCTGACGATCAGTTCCTGTGACGAGAAAACGTGGCAGGAGGGGACCATCCAAAGCGGGAGCAGTTCTCTTTGCTAAATGTTCTGCCACAAAAGTGGGGGGGCGGGTTTGTACTCAGAGACAAATGAATTCAAATAACAGAATTTTTCTCATTGGGTGCTGAAACCATAACTTATAAAAGGTTCTTAACTGAAGTTTCCCGGAAGCAGCTGTGACCAGGACCTGGTTGTCACTAGAGAATCCGGCACTGCATTGGGGACTAATGGGAACGGGGCGCTAAGCACTGCGGAGGCGGTGGTCAGGGTCCTGAAGGACAGCAAGACCTTGCCCCGCCCACGAGGTGCCCAGCCCTGGCCACAGGTGTGCAGGCCTCCACCTTTCTCTTTCGGGCAGAGCACAGAGCCCCCAAGGTCAGTCGCTCCTCTCTTTAAGGACCTGCTTTTAGGCTTCTCTTGTAGGAGATTTTTCACTTGCCCAGTATCTACCTGGTTGAGGTCCCGACAGGGACCGTGTCATGTGCACACAATTTGCAAATTATTACCCGATATATTCCTAGGAGGAAAAGCTAGCTGAGAAACCTCAAGGCCCAGGTCTTGTCCTGTGACCCTCTGCTGAGACCCCTTATTTTACAAAGTTGGCATTCTGGCCACACCTGCTCCCCTTTGGCTGCACTACCAGCATGGACAGTGGCCCAGGGGCAGGGTTGGTGCCCAGTGTCCTGGGGGTGAAAGGCAGCCAGAGCTAGGGAGATCAGGCAGTTTTCATTGTAGTGAGTCCCAGGGCCTGTAGGCCAGGAAAGCAGCGGTTCTTTTTTTTTTTTCTATTTTTCTGAAGCTGGAAACGGGGAGAGACAGTCAGACAGACTCCCGCATGCGCCCAACCGGGATCCACCCGGCACGCCCACCAGGGGCGACGCTCCGCCCCTCCGGGGCATCGCTCTGCTGCGACCAGAGCCACTCCAGCGCCTGGGGCAGAGGCCAAGGAGCCATCCCCAGCGCCCGGGCCATCCCTGCTCCACTGGAGCCTTGGCTGCGGGAGGGGAAGAGAGAGAGAGAGAGGAAGGAGGGGAGGGGGTGGAGAAGCAAATGGGCGCTTCTCCTATGTGCCCCGGCCGGGAATCGAACCCGGGTCCCCCGCACGCCAGGTCGACGCTCTACCGCTGAGCCAACCGGCCAGGGCCAAAGCAGCGGTTCTTAACCTGTGGGTCGCCTAAAGCCATCGGAAAAGCCGGCCGGGTTCGCGACCCACAGGTTGAGAACCGCTGAGGTAGATGGAGCTGTGCACCCACCCCTGCAGGAAAGCTGAGGGTGTCCACACTAGTAGGTTGTTTCTCACCATGCTGAACTTTAAAGACCTCCACCCCCTTGACTAACTCGCTGAGCATGACACTCCTAAGGACAGAGTCCTGCAAGGGCAAGTGCCAATGCCTGCAGGTGCTCCTCACAGTGTTACCTGAAGAAACGGCATTGGGAAGAAACGTGCATGCCTGAAACAGGGAAGGACTAACTCAAGGGCAGAAGTGATCCTACATCCTCTCGGACAATGTGCAGGGGTCCAAGGTGCTCAGCAAGGCCACACAAACCCCACCTGAATGAGCTGTCTGTTGTCCACCCAGACACATGACAAGTGAAGGAGGGAAGCTAAACACACAATAAGAAAATGCCCGCCTGACCTGTGGTGGCCAGTGGATAAAGTGTCGACCTGGAAATGCTGAGGTTGCCGGTTCAAAACCCTGGGCTTGCCTGCTCAAGGCACATACGGGAGTTGATGCTTCCAGCTCCTCCCCCCCTTCTCTCTCTCTGTCTCTCCTCTCTCTGTCTCTCCCTCTCCTCTCTAAAATGAATAAATAAAAAAAAAAGAAAAAAAAAGAAAATGCCCACAGCCTGACCAGGTGGTGGCACAGTGGATAGAGCGTCGGACTGGGATGCAGAGGACCCAGGTTCGAGACCCCAAGGTCGCCAGCTTGAGCGCGGGCTCATCTGGTTTGAGCAAAAGCCCACCAGCTTGAACCCAAGGTTGCTGGCTCCAGCAAGGGGTTACTCGGTCTGCTGAAGGCCCATGGTCAAGGCACATATGAGGAGGCAATCAATGAACAACTAAGGTGTCGCAACGCGCATGGGAAGCTAATGATTGATGCTTTTCATCTCTCTCTGTTCCTGTCTGTCCCTATCTCTCTCTCTGACTCACTCTGTCTCTGTAATAAATAAATATTTAAAAAAAATTGACCCGACTTAAAAAAAAAAAAAAGAAAATGCCCACAGAGGAGTGAAGCCAGAAGACAGGCTGTTGCCAGGGTGGATAGGTCACTGTCTGAACCTTCAAGGCCCTGCAGCACCTCCTAAAGCATCCACTCTCCTCACAGATGGCACTCAGTGCTGCGCGGTGGTGGCTTTCAGAGCAGCAGTGGGGACAAGGCTGGCCAACTCTGGTGTGGACCCCTTGTGCATCACAGGATGCTGGGCAGCATCACTGGCCTCCTCACTGGGTGCGTGGGCCACCCCCCAGTCATGACAGCCAGGAATGTCTCTGGACACTGCCCAGGGTCCCCTGGGAGGCAGAAGGTGCACTTCCAGTGGTGGTGGTTAGGGCAGCCTGGCTGAGACTCCTGCCACTTGGTGAGTGTTGGCCCATTGTTAACATGAGACTCGCTCTCGGCAGCAACTGAAGCAGCAGCGGGACAAGCTGAAGCAGTACCAGAAGAGGGTCATGCAGCAGCTGGAGCGTGAGCGAGAGGTGGCCCGGCGGCTCCTGCGGGATGGCAGGAAGGAGTGAGTGCTCCCAGGCCAGGCTGCTGGGTGGGAGGGGCTAGGGTGGGCCTGGAGGCTGGTGAGGGCCAAGGGGCAGGCTCTGGGTCACTGCTGGGTTCCCTCTGCAGGCGGGCCAAGCTGCTGCTGAAGAAAAAACGATACCAGGAGCAGCTTCTGTACAAGACAGAGAACCAGATCACCAGCCTGGAGACCATGGTGGGTCTGGGGGCTGCCCTGAGGGAACAATCAGCTGCAGGGAGTCCCCTTCAGGGACTGAAACAGCTCTTTCCTTTCTTGGATCTCTCAGTCCAAGGCTCAGAAACAGGCCAGGCCTAGAGGTGGAGAAGGGTTTTTGGTGGGAACCTGATGGTCTTAAGGGAAGGGAGAAAGGTTGGCTCTCGCAGGATGTTGGTTTGGGGGGCTGGGCCACTTCAGGTGGTGCAGATGGGCCAGGAATCTGTCCCAGTGACTGGAGGTGTTGGGAATCAGCAGGAGACTTCTGGGGCATCCCTGGCATTTAGTATTGAACAACGTGTCCTGCCCTTTTGCTAACCAGAGCTGCAATAAGCAATTGGTAACCCCTCCTGGGCCCTCTTAGCCCTGCTGCAGCCCCAGGAGTGGTGAGGGCAGGAAAGGACGAGAGGAGGGAAGTACTGGACAGTCTGCCCACAGGGGGAAGTGCTTCCTCGATATCAATATTGTCCTAAATCACATCCTGAGTTTAAAGAGGCGGAAGCAGTCCCCTGACCTCACAGGTCTGGGCTGGTCTCCTCCTCAGGTCCAGAGCCTGGAGTTCACCCAGATCGAAATGAAGGTGATGGAAGGGCTGAAGATTGGAAATGAGTGCTTGAATAAGATGCACCAGGTAGGTCCCCAGGGGGCTGGAGCAGAGAGGAGGGGTCAGTGGAACAGGGGGTCTTGCCCCACATAGTACCCTAGGCCACACCTGCACTCAGGCTTTCTGCCAGGAGGTGTTTGTGCTTGATGGGAGGTGTGAAAAACCCACACTGCCGGGAGAGGATTCCAATCTAGCAGGACAGGCAGACTCAGAGGTTGACCTGAGAACAGGCTGATGGGCAAAAATTAAAGTAGGTCCACAGATGCTAACATGACCAGAGGGAAAGTCTGATTACAGTGGGGTGAAGGAGGAGTTTGGTAAACTAACTGGGAGGGCTTCCTGAAGGAGGTGGATACAGCCTCTACTCAGAGCAGCATGGAGGTTGCTGGTAAAAGAAGGGTGAGGCCCTGAGAGGCTGCCAGCCCCACCCTCCCTCCTGGTGAATGGATGGTGGGTGGGACGGGCTGGGGAGCCCCAGTTCTGCTTTTCTGAGTGGCGCATGTGGCATTGTCAAGTCGAACAAAGTTGCTGCTTTGAGCTTGCCTCCTGGAAGAAATCAAGTCACTGCCCAGAGAAAGTTTTTTACACTTTTTATTTTTACCTGAAACTGCTAGGGTTGATGAGGGTGCCAGAAGGTCTGGTGAGAAGGGCCAGGTGGAGCTTGAGTGCAGCTGAGCTTCTGGAAAGACTGGTCAGATGTCCGTGGCCTCTGTGGCCAAGCCCTGTGGGGACAGAAATCACACTAATGTGTCCTGTCCTGCTTGGCTTGGCTGCATCTGAATGGGAATAGAAGGAGAGGCCTCTGTCCTGACAGGCCAGGTGGCCTCCACACTGAGGGTTCTTGTAAAGGCCTCCTGACAACACTGAAGAATGTCCCGTGGGTCCTCTTTAGGTGATGTCCATAGAGGAAGTGGAGCGGATACTGGACGAGACGCAGGAGGCCGTGGAGTACCAGCGGGTAGGTGTTGCCATGCCTTTGGGGCCCATCTATCACTAGCCAGCAAATAAGTTGCCAGCTTGGTAAATGCCAAGGGGCTGCCCTTACCTCTGCCTTGTTGTGGCCACCTCTTCTTAAGTAAGGGACCTTGAGCACAGTCCTGCCTCCCTCCTCTATAAGGGGTTGCTTTCCCCCTGCCTGCCACAGCCCAGCCACATGCTTCACCTCAACTCCCCTGTTGCAGCAAATAGATGAGCTGTTAGCAGGAAGCTTCACTCAAGAGGATGAAGATGCCATCCTGGAGGAGCTAAACACAATCACTCAGGTGAGGGGACTCCCGGGACCGAGCGCAGTCACTGGGGTGATGGAATGGAAGGCCCCCGGGACCGAGCGCAGTCACTGGGGTGATGGAATGGAAGGCCCCCAGGACCGAGCGCAGTCACTGGGGTAATGGAATGGAAGGCCCCCTGGGACCGAGCGCAGTCACTGGGGTGATGGAATGGAAGGCCCCCGGGACCGAGCGCAGTCACTGGGGTGATGGAATGGAAGGCCCCCTGGGACCGAGCGCAGTCACTGGGGTGATGGAATGGAAGGCCCCCGGGACCGAGCGCAGTCACTGGGGTGATGGAATGGAAGGCCCCCTGGGACCGAGCGCAGTCACTGGGGTGTTGCAACCCCCCTAGGAGACCCCAGGACTGAGCGTACTCAGGTGAAGGAACTCTCCAGGTGCCTATGGCTGGTCTCGGGCGAGCTCCTGCATGGGGTTTTACTTTAGTAACAGGCTGGTTGTCTCCCTGAAATGAGCATTTGTGCCACAGTGAGACCCATTTTCCCCGTCCCCTTGTTGACTTGGAAAGAATGGTTTGGGGGCTGTGCACCCATGAGTGTTGCATGTAGTTATGGCCTGGTAACCAGGTGTGCCTGGACAGAGTGGAGTGCTGACTCTCCTAGTCCTCTCGGCCCCTTCCTCCATAGTGGACCGGAATATGGCTCTGATCAGGCACATGTTCTCTCCCCATATGTCCAGTTACTCTGGCATGCATAGGGTTTGCACATGTTAGCCCTGGAGACCCTGAAGGTTTGTCATGTCCAGGCCCTGAGGTTTGCGTTTTCTCCCATCTCTGCCCTAATGTGCCTCCTCTCGCTGTGCTCCAGTCTGTGTCACCTGTCCCCTACTTGTTCCCTCCTCCAAACCAGATGTCAGGAAGCCCCTCAGGGCCCAACATCAGGGGAAGCCACCCTTCCCTTGCCTCAGCAGTGCTGGATGCTGAGGAGGGCGCACTCGGGCTTTGCAGCGGGAGGTTCTTGCACGTTCTAAATCCAGCCAAAGGCGCTGAGTAGACGGGAGCCATTCCTCTCTGGGAGTGTCTCACAGCCCTTTCCATCTCCTGCAGGAACAAATCGAGCTCCCAGAGGTTCCATCAGAGCCTCTTCCGGATAAGAAAACAGGTACTCCCTGTTCTGCCCTTTGGGAAACCGTGAGTTCTAGAAAAAAGCAAAGTGCCCTGGCTGCAGGGCCCTGCCTGCTCCCCAACTCGATGGGTGAGCTGCTGGCCCCACAAGGCAGAGCACTGGGCCTTACCCTGGGTTCGATAAGCTTGGAAGAGCTGACCCCTGTTGGGAGAGGCGTGTCCCGAAGGTAGGAGCCGAGGGAAAGCTGGATTACCTGTGTAGGCTCCTCTGGGCCAGTGTTTTCAAAATGTCCCACCCTTGAGACAGCCGTCCCATGGCACCATCTCTAACACACCTTCAGAAATGCTCTCCTTGGCCCTGGCTCATCTGTTAAAATTCCTCCTTTCTTTCTGCTCCTCCACTGCTCCTGGGAGCTCCTCTCCAGGGTGTGGGAAAGCTGCCCACTGCCCCATCCTGAGTGCCCCATCCCAGTGCCTGGGCCTGCTCTGATTGTCAGTCCCACCACATGTTTTTAATCCACCGTCCCCAGTTGCTGCACAGGCTCTTCCCAGAGCTCGAAGCCCTGGGACCTGGCTCCTTGCCACCTCCTGTCCTCCAAAAGTTTCTGCCTGTGGAGTCTTCTCTACACGACAAGCATCTCTTTGTTTCCTCTACAGAGAAAGTCCCCGTCAAGGCCACACCCAGGCAGGCGGAGCTGGTGGCAACCTCCTAACTTGGCCTCCTCGTGCGGGACTGGCAGGGACTGCCCAGGGACTGGGGCCCATGGAGAGTTGGGTGCGTGGCCAGCCGTCCCCACTCCCAGGAGACCAGTGCTGATGGTACAACGCACGCAGGTCTGCTGTCAGGATGACCCGTGGAGCCTTCCCCGGGTCAGGCTTGCTGCCTTGCTCCCGTTTCTGGATTAAATGGCAACATTCAAACTCTCCAGCCAAACTCAGCTTCTGAGGCCGTGGTTCCCACAGGACCATGGCTAGCCCAACATGCCTGGTGCTGGTCACATTTCTGGCCCTTCGCAGGTTGCTCTCTTCTGTTAGAAGGAGCATTAGACTGAGCCCCGCCCTTCCCTTTCACTTCCTGCTATTCCCATTCGTTGGCAGGGGCTTTGGTTAAGAGGCGCCTACCTTGGCCAGGCTTCCCTGCACACCCTGTTGCCATGTGGATTCAGGGGTAAGGGTCGTGAGGAGCGTGTCCCTGCTTGATTGACGACTCCAAGAGCCCTGACCACCCATCACTTAGGGGTCCTGCTAAGAAAGAACCATACAGGACAGCCAGCAGGTCCTGCTGCGGTTCCCAGACATGCTGATGGGACTTATTTGTTAATGGGACTCCCTGTGGCTGGGGCTTGTGAACTGTCAGAGACCCAGGACCTGCCAGCTCTGAGCTGTCACCCCCCCCACCCCACCCCCACCCCCCCGCCAAAGTGCAGGCCATGGAGGTGGAAGTCCCTCCTTGGCTCACGGTTAATTCTGGAATTTGAGTTTCGCTGAGGTTTCACTGCCAATAGGAGCACAAAGAAAACTTCCCAGCCCTCTAAGCAGATCAGCCCCCATTAAAGCCGACCCCACATCCCTGCTGCCCTGTGGACTGGGGTCTGGAAGCACCAGGGTGGGTTAGAGGCACCCCCTCCTGGGTGTCCCTTGAGCCTCGTGGGGCACTCACTATAAGGCACCTGTCTGGACAGTGCCGCAGCAGGACTAGGGACTCGAGCAGATGGAGGTTCTCATGCCGGCCATGGGCAGAGGACAGGCCAAGGCTCTCGGGTAGTCACCTCTGCGCAGCTGCCCCCAGCTAGGTACAGGGTGGTGCTCTGGCCCCACCTCCCTTAAAAGTAACATTGGTAGCCTCTCGTTCTTCAAGAGATTTTGTGACTTCCATGGTGAGGGAGGATGGGTAGTTGGTTTGGAGTCCTGATGCCTGGCAGGAAGCCAGATGCCACAGAAAGCAAGTGGATGATAGCAAGGAGATAAGAGTGTGTCCCACCTAAAGGGGGCTTCTGGTGTGCCAGGGTTGGGATTTTTGGAGAGAAGGTGGACACAGTAGGTTTTCAGGTGCGTCTTGCTGTGTGTGAAGGGACCCTCAGCAGGTGCAGCACATGTCTCCTCTAGCAGGGGGTATTGCCGGCTTCCCTGGCACTTTTCAGGAACCTGGCATGGACAGTGCCAGCCTGGCTGCTGGGCCTCCTTTGTGTTTTGTAACATGCTGCCTTCTTCCCAGGGCTCATGGGTGGTTCTCCGTTAAAAGGAGGAGCAGGTCCCGTGGCCCTGTCCCTCTGCAGCCTGGCTTCTGGGCTCAGGGAGGATATGAAGGAAGTGAATAGCCTGCTTTAGGGGAGGCACAGACCACTCCAGACCTCCACCAGCAGGTTGGACTCTCAGTCCTTCAAGAAATAATGGTAGTTCCACCTCTGGGCACAGGCTAGTATCTCAGTGAGCATATGGAGAACCCTGTTCCCTGCAGCACCATGGCCCCTCCTGACCCCCGCTGGGCAAAGGGCCTTGATCTAGAACCACCCAGAAGAGGGAGGGGCCTGGGCCTCTTACTGTCCAGATTAGATCTCGCATACCTGCCAGTCAGCCTTATGCAAAGTGTGTGATGGGACTGAGGGAGGCTCCATGCTGATACCCAGCATGACCTTCCTGCTCACCCTATGCCAGGTGATGATCTGGCTTGCCAGCCCTGTGTGTTGGGGGAGGGGGCATTCAGCCCCTCCTGCCAGGATGAGATTCATGAATACTGAGCCCTGTTCCTAAAACACCAGCCTGTGAGCCTGACCCACTTCCTTCTAATCCTGAGGACAGAGGACTCCTAACGATCACACATCAGAATTTACTGCAGAGATGGTGCAGAGGAGGACTCGGAGGAGGAGAGGGCCTAGAGCAGCGCCCATACTCTGGGGTGGGAGAGGCTTAAAGGGGGAGCCATGGGAGCCATTGGACCACAGGCAAAGAACCAGGACCCAGAAAGGACAAGATGGAAGTAGCACCATGGCACAGGTTGGGGGTGGTGCATCCAGGACCTATCTGTGTGTACCTGGAATGGGGCCCCTGCTTGCACTGCCTACGGCAGCAATGGGGGCTTGGGGACAGCATCCCTAAGCCCTGTCCTACCCACCTGCACTGCTCTGCAGGGTCTCCTGCTGATCTGTCCCACCTGAAGAGGAAATGACATCAAGCAGAGCTCTGAGGACATTGTCATGACAACACTGGGGCTTCTGGTGGAGCTGGCTTCCTCTTCCCAGGAGAGGCCTAGACCTGTGTTGCTGGTTGCACCCCAGACTTGGGAGGGAATGCTGTATGGGGTGGGGGCTGTGGGTCAGCAGGTGAGCCTGTGCCCTGGGGGAAGCTGGTCTCACAGCTACACCTAGCCTGGGCCTCCCTAGTGGACACATGCACCCCTCAGCCAGGGACAGCTGCATGACTATGGTATGGCCCTGCCCTGTCTGAGCCCAGCATCCTTCCAGCCCTGTGTTGGGGGATCTCAGTGAAGAAATGGGAACATGCCAGACCTATCTCCCTAGCAATGTGTCTCCCTCCCACCACCCCTATCTTGTATGGCCCCACAGACAACCCACCCCTCTCTGGTGTCCTTACATGGATGAGGTCTCACATTGGGGATTTGGTGTCCCCAGGGCCCCCTCTCTGCCTGTTCTCTCCAGCCTGTGCCAGTGGGAAGGGCAAGCTTGTCTAGGGAAGCAATTATGGGGCATGAGCAGTGCTGCCTCTGATCTGGCTCTTGGAGTGATGTTGAAGCAGGAGCTCTGGGATGACACAGTAAGTGCAGAGCTCATGGGCACTGCACTGGGAAACATCCTTTTTATTACAGTGTCACCGAAAACTGAGCAGTCACTGTTAGTGTAGGCCAGTGGTTCTCAAAGTGTGCGCCCTAGAAGATTTCCAAGTGCGCCCTATGGTATTCCAGAGAAATATGTGCCTGTTGGGGACCAAAAAACCAACAAGAGTTTTTGGAGTTTAGATTTCTGGGGGACAGAGGTGTGGGGAATTGGCTGTAAGCTGACAGTCTGCCCAACCCCCCACCTCACTTGCCCGATTAGATTGCAAAAGGCTGTTAAGCTGTGGTGCTGGATTGTCTATCCCCCATGTTCCCCGGAAAGACTGGAGGCAAGTTTCTTCTACCCTTTGTTTGGTGTCAGGTTTTCTGCACTCAACACAATTAAGAATTAAAAAGAGAGGAATTCTTCAATGTATTGACTGAGAAAATCAGAGTTTGCCTTTCAAATATATGCCCAAACATTGAAGAAATCACTAAGACACATCAGGGTCATGTTTCTCATAAACACAAGAATGAAAAAACATTCGTGCCGGGACCTGCCGAATTTACTAAATCTTACTAAGAATGTGTCTATATATATATAAAAAGATAACTTTTGTCATTTTTTTATTTTTTAACCCTTTTTTATGAATTGTAAAAAGCATAACAAAAAATGTAACAAAAATATTTTTTAATGTCAGAATAAATTTAATTTTGTATTTATTTCATTTAATTATCATAAAAGCACACTTGAACTTTATTTTTTTTTAATATTTGACTTAATTATTATAACATTTCTCAGATATTTGTATATAGTGAACCTACAATTATTTGTAAGATTTTAAATGGGAACCACTGGTGTAGGCACAGGGCTGGACCTCTGTCACCACTGAGCAAGCCTGTGCCCTTTCCCCAGCCTCGGACAGCCACTAGCTGCTTCCTGTCTCTGGGCTTGCCCAGTCTGGACACTTCATGAAGTGGATCACACAGTGGTCTTTGTGATGTCAGGCCAGTTCGTGTAGCAAGCATCAGCACTGCACCCTACTGCACGGATGGGCCCTTCATCTACCTGCTCGCCACCTGAGGGACATTGGTGTGGTTTCCCCTTTGTGGTGATTGTGAATAATGCTCCTGTAACAGCAGGAGGTCTCCATTCTCCTGCAGTATGCCCAGCAGTGGCCTCACTGGATCATGGGAAGACTCTTTGGCCCTTTGCAAACAGCTGTACCATGTCACCTTCCCACTGCCACATGAGGCTTCACATTCTTCATGTCCCAGCCTACAGTGAGCTGTGCTCTGACATGACTGCCCACCCAGTGGGAGTGAAGAGGTACTGCACTGTGGCCTCACGCATTTCCAGAATGACCAATGAAAAGTCATGTGCTTATCAGCCATTTGTGTGTCTTCCAAATAATGTTCAGATTTTTGGCTCATTTTTAAGTTGGGTTAGTTGTCATTTTATTATTGAGTTTTAAGAGCTCTTTATATATTCTAGATACTAAAATCAGAAGATTTGCAAAAATTTTTCCCCTTCTGTGGTCTTTCCACTTCTTTGATGGTCTTCTTTGAGGGATCAGTGTTTTTAACTTTGAAGAAGTCCAGCTTTTTTCCTTTTGGTATGTCTAAGAAATCAACACCTGATCCAGGGTCACAAAGATTAAGTTCTGTATTTTCCTTTAAGATTTTTATAACTTTTGCCTGACCAGGTGGTGGCGCAGTGGATAGAGCGTTGGACTGGGATGCGGAGGACCCAGGTTCGAGACCCCAAGATCACCAGCTTGAGCACGGGCTCATCTGGCTTGAGCAAAAGCTCACCAGCTTGGACCCAAGGTTGCTGGCTCGAGCATGGGGTTACTCGGTCTGCTGATGGCCTGTGGTCAAGGCACATATGAGAAAGCAATCAATGAACAACGAAGGTGTCGAAATGAAAAACTAATGATTGATGCTTCTCATCTCTCCGTTCCTGTCTGTCTGTCCCTTTCTCTGACTCGCTCTCTGTCTCTGTAAAAAAAGGAAAAAAAAGATTTTTATAACTTTAGCTCTTACATTTGGGTCTGTGAACCATTTCAGGTAAATTTTATTTTTATTTTTATTTATTTATTTATTTAGAGAAGGGAGAGAAAAGGGGGGGAGGGGCAGGAAACATCAACTCCCATATGTACCTTGATCAGGCAAGCCCAGAATTTCGAACCAGTGACCTCAGTGTTCCAGGTCAATGCTTTATCCACTGCACCACCACCACCGGTCAGGCTTCAGGTTAATGTTTGTACATGCTGTGACCCTGGGGGTCTAACATTATTCTCTCGCATGTGGACATCCAATTGTCCCCACACTGTTGCAAAGATAGTTATTTCCCCCATGAAATCTTTGGCACCTTAACTGAAAACCAGGTGATTGTGTGTGAGAGCGTTTATTTCCAACTCAACTCTGTCCCTAAATTTATCTAGACGTATATCCTGTAGCTGTGTAGGAAGCTTTGAAATCAGGAAGTGTGAGTCCTCTGTTCCTTTTCAAGAGTCCCCGAATTTCCCTATGAATCTCAGGACCAGCTTGTTAGTTTCCAAAGTGAAGCCAGATGAGGTCCTAGGAAAGGTGTGCTGCGTCCTGGCTTGTGCACCAATCTGGGGGATGTGCCATCTTGAAATGTTAGGTCTCACAACCCATGAACACAGGCATCTATCTCTTCCTTTGTTCAGGTCTTCTTTAATTTCTTCTAACAAAGTTTTTTGTGTTTTTTTTGTATTTTTCTGAAGTTGGAAACGGGGAGGCAGTCAGACAGACTCCCGCATGCGCCCGACCAGGATCCACTCGGCATGCTCACCAGGGGGCAATGCTCTGCCCATCTGGGGCATCGCTCTGTTGTGACCAGAGCCATTCTAGCACCTGAGGCAGAAGCCATGGAACCATCCTCAGCACCTGGGCCAACTTTGCTCCAATGGAGCCTTGGCTACGGGAGGGGAAGAGAGAGACAGAGAGGAGGGAGAAGGGGAGGGGTGGAGAAGCAGATGGGCACTTATCCTGTGTGCCCTGGCCGGGAATCGAACCCGGGACTCCTGCATGCCAGGCTGACGCTCTACCACTGAGCCAACCGGCCAGGACCCTAACAAAGTTTTGTAGTTTTCAGAGTTTAAGTTTGTACGTCTTTTGCTAAACTTATTACTAAGTATTTTATTATTTTTGATACTTTTTTTTTTTTTTTTTTTTTTTACAGAGACAGAGAGTGAGTCAGAGAGAGGGATAGACAAGGACAGACAGACAGGAACGGAGAGAGATGAGAAGCATCAATCATTAGTTTTTCATTGCGCGTTGCAACACCTTAGTTGTTCATTGATTGCTTTCTCATATGTGCCTTGACCCCGGGCCTTCAGCAGACCCAGAAACCCCTTGCTGGAGCCAGTGACCTTGGGTTCAAGCTGGTGGGCTTTTCCTCAAACCAGATGAGCCCACGCTCAAGCTGGCGACCTCGGTCTCGAACCTGGGTCCTCTGCATCCCAGTCCGACGCTCTATCCACTGCGCCACCACCTGGTCAGGCTTTGATACTATTTTAAATGGAATTTTTTCCCTTAATTTCAACCTCTTATTATACACTGCAAGTGTATAGAAATACAATTGATTTTTGCATATTAATTCTGCATCCTGCAACCTTGATGAATTTGTGTATCCTTTGTTTAGTGGTATACACAGGATCATGTCATATGCAAGTAGAAATAATGTTGGTGCCTTTTGGTTCATTTCCTTGCCTAAGTGTTCCGGCCTGAACCCCCAGCACAGCGCTGAGTCATAGTGGATACCTTCAACTTAGGTGTTTCTATTCCTCTCCCAGCCCCAAAATATTACAAGCAGGAAGGACAAAGTCCACACACAGTATTTCACAAACACTTCAACTCCTTTCCTTTCCCTACCCCTCCCCTCTTCTCTTTTCTCCCGTGTTTCTAGGCAGAGCAGTGTTGGTTGACAGACCAGATAATGCCTGGTCTCCTCCATCTTCAGGTCACACTTATCTGTCTTCATGCTACATTTATGGATTGGATCATAAAATGTGACCTTGATGATGGCAGGATTGTAGGAGTTTACAGTCAGGTGGATAGTCCCAAGAAGAAGTGACCAGTGGCTCAGCTCAGAGGGAGCTACATCTCTCGTGATACAATCAAAGCTGGGAGGAAGGAGCACAGAGAATTACCTAGAACCGCCGTGGACACGATGGCCACACTGCAGCCAGGACCAGCCAGACAGCACGCTAACCAAACACGTCAATTCCTAGGGCCAGGAGGTGGGTTTAAGGAAAACCTCATCTGGCAGCATGGGGGACTTTGCCTTCAGACTGTAGATTAACTCGGAAGTAGTGGCTGAGCCCTCAGTTAGTAGAATGCATTCGCCACTGGAGGCAGCAGCCCCATCCCTGGCTTATATTTACAGTGCTGTCCCTGAGTCAGCACAAGAGTTGAAATTATATCCAGAATCATCTACTTAAAGATCAGAAAGTCCAGGGGTAAGGGCCGACACTGGTCTAACCATCCACGTGTGTCCCAGCTTCCTAAGTGCTGATCAGCTCCTGTAATAGACACCCTAGTCCAGGGGTCTCAAACTCAACTCAGCATGTGGGCCACAGAGCAAGATCACAGCCGTTCGGCGGCTGCACTAGGTCTACAAAAGGCAACTGTTACGCAACACTTTTCTTGAACTTCGTGGATTAGTCTGCGGGCCGCACAAAATTGTTCGGCGGGCCGCATGCGGCCCGCAGGCCGCGAGTTTGAGACCCCTGCCCTAGTCAATGTGGAAAGGACAAGGGGTCAGTGTTTCTCAGGTGTTCACTGGTCAGCAGGCAGACGGCAGCTCCGGACTTCCTCTGGGACCCCATCACTCCTTGGTGCCGTCTGCAGGAGTGCTGTGTGCCTTTCTTTGTGGATTTTCCTGATGAATTCAGAGGCCAAGTTAAAAACAGTATGTCCCGTGCCTGACCAGGCGGTGTCGCAGTGGATAGAGCGTCAGACTGGGATGCAGAGGACCCAGATTCGAGACCCCAAGGTCGCCAGCTTGAGCGCGGGCTCATCTGGTTTGAGCAAAAGCTCACCAGCTTGAACCCAAGGTCACTGGCTCCAGCAAGGAGTTACTCAGTCTGCTGAAGGCCTGCAGTCAAGGCACATAAGAGAAAGCAACCAATGAACAACTAAGGTGTTGCAACGCGCAATGAAAAACTAATAATTGATGCTTCTCATCTCCATTCCTGTCTGTCTGTCCCTGTCTATCCCTCTCTCTGACTCACTCTCTGTCTCTCTAAAAAATAAAATAAATAAATAAAATTTAAAACAGTATGTCCTGAAGTACAGTACTGTCCTAGTACTGTCATATCCCCTTGCATTCTTGCCTACTCCCCTTATTTCTTAGGAAACACTTTTCTCAGAAATAATATAAAAATCTTCCCATGCCAGTTTCTCTACAGGAGTTTCAAGTTAATAGGAGTTAGTCTGAATTTATCTGTGATTTAAAGTGGTCATGAGCATCTCTGCCGAGAGGATGTGGTCCCCCACCTATTTCAAGGGCTGTGTTGAGAGGGAATCCTTGGTCTGGGGGACCCGTGGGGCCACCTCACAGGCCTGTGCCCACAACCCAATGACTTGTGTGGGCAGAAAAATACCATTTCCCAGATTATAGCAGACACTCCACACAATCCACAAAGTGTCAAATTTACAATCCCAAACCACTCAAAGTACAAGATCGTGATGATGTGACCAGCATCCAGAGGGAAGAGAAGCAACAGACACCAACAGCAAGACAGCCCAAGTGCCAGAACCCCAGACAAACACCCCGAAGTGTTTATCGTATGTACACCACACAAGGTAAAGTTAGACACACTTCAAACAAATGGACAGTTCAAACTTCTCAGCTGAGAAGCAGAAACCATATAAAAGAAAAAAATGCAACATTCCAGAACTGGAAAGTGTAACACCGGATGTGTATAAAATGACTAAGCAGGCCCAGAAGCAGAAAAGAGACTGAGGCAGACTGGGTGAACCGGAAGATAAGCCAACACTCACCCAACCTGGAGCTGCAGGTAGCAGCAGAGGTCTAACACGGAGCTATTGGAGTCCCAGAAAGAAGAGATGAACCTGACCAGGCGGTGGCGCAGTGGATAGAGCGTCGGACTGGGATGCAGAGGACCCAGGTTCAAGACCCTGAGCTCACCAGCTTGAGCATGGGCTCATCTGGTTTGAGCAAAAGCTCGCCAGCTTGGACCCAAGGTCCCTGGCTCGAGCAAGGGGTCACTCTGTCTGCTGAAGGCCCGCAGTCAAGGCACATATGAGAAAGCAATCAATGAACAACTAAGGTGTCGCAATGAAAAACTAATGATTGATGCTTCTCATCTCTCTCCATTCCTGTCTGTCTGTCCCTGTCTGTCCCTCTCTCTGACTCTGGAAAAAAAAAAGAGAGAGAGAGGAAAGCAGGAGGAAAACATTTGAAGAGATAATGGCTGAAAATTTCCCAAATTTGGTAAAAGACATTGTCGCGGTCCAGTCACGACGAGTCTATTACGGGGTCTTCGAACGGGCAAAGGTATGGAATTGAAATAAATGATAAACAGGGACTTAAAGATATATATATATAATTATATATAGATGAGTTCAGGAGGATGCCACAGCAAACAGTCTCTACTGTTCCTTAGCCATAATGTCCCCGCTCCCAGAGACACATCCACTTTTATTCATAGAGAAAATGTGGTCCATCAGCAATTCAATTAAGTTTCCAAGGCAACTCAAAGACAACCCCCACCATACCATCCAAATCTACTTTACACTAATAAAAAACTAGCTTCCAGCCTCCTCCGGAGAACACAGGTGAGACAAATGAGAATCAGGTGCAGCTCTTTGTTAACTAGGCAAATGAAGTGGGGTTTGGGCCCAGCAGCTCTGTCCAGATTGCAAAAATACCCTGTTTATTTATTCGGTCACCAACAAGACCAAACTTAAGCTTCAAGAAGCTCAGCGATCCCCAAACTGGATAAATTCAAACACCAGGCCTAGACATCATAATTAAACTGCTAAACATCAAAAGGCAAAGACAAAACCATGAGAGCAGCCAGATGAAAGTGAATTTTCCTGCAGAGGGAGCCTGCTGAATGACTGCAGACTTCTCATGAAAACCACAGGCTACAAGGTAGCACTCACTCTACCAGTGAGTTTGATTTCAGGCCTTTCGACCCAGCAGCCCAGGGCAGGGGCTTGAGCACAGGCTCCCGTGATAAGCAGCCTCAGGATGACGGGGCAGACTGACAGAAGGCCTACAGGAGTTTCCAGTGTCTAGAAACATCTGTAGGGAATCCAGTGTGTGCCAACGGGTGTCATCTTGGGGACTATGCAGTGCAGAGTCGGGGGGCAGGCTAAGGAGGGAGGACCAGGTGTCAGCAGAGGCGGATTTAACAGTGGGCACACCAGGTGCGCGCCCTGGGCCCCAACTTCTGAAGGGCCCCGCAAAACCCCAACTTGATACTTTTTTCTAATGAGACCAAGTTTGGTTTCATATGTGCACTTTTAACATTAATAGTACATAATGTTTTTATTTATTTTAAAATATGATTAACATGTATTTTTATTTTCCCTGTTTTTTAAAGAGCCCAATATTTTCTTCTGCGCCTGGGGCCTCAACTGACCTTAATCCACCTCTGGGTGTTTGCGCTGGGTCTTAGATCCCCTCCTGGGTCTGACCACAGGAGAGGGAGGGCTGAGCCTCAGAGATGCCTAGGGAGCAGAGAGCTGGGGGTGGGGTGATGAGCAGAGGCAGTGGTGACAGCAGCAACCCCAGGGTCAGAGCTGCAGTCTCAGCAGTGGCCCACAGATGGAGTAGGTGGCCCTTGCCAGCGGGTGCAGCTGCCCATTCCCCACACCCCTAAGATGTGAGGCCCTGGGTAAGTTCCACCCAAGCCCCAGCATGATGTCCTGACCCACCATATACCATTGTCTAAATGTACCACTTCTTTATCTGTGCCTTGCTGGGGGGTATAAATGATGCCATTACTACGATAACCAGTGTGGCAGGTACCGGCCCAAAGGACCTGAAAACAAGCTGGTGGTTAGACACCTCGGGCAGGTGCTGAGCCTGGCTCCCTGATCCATGGCCACCACCTGGCCTCACAGTCCTGCCAAGGACGCAGCTGGACTGGGCTCCCTCCCAGTGTCTGCAGGCAGCGGATCAGGTCTTACATCCACTCTGCATATCTTAGGGCATCTTTACCCAAGCACCAGGGGGCGGGGGCACAGGACCTGCCCAGGAGCCCTCAGGGCCACATATGCCCCCCTCTTTAGACCGTGGGGGTTTCTTTAGAGGAATGACTCGTCATACACATAGTGGGTCCTGCTGCTTCAGGAACTTGACGTGGGCTGACAAGGCAGCTGAGCCAGGTACAGGCAGTCCCTTCCTTGTCCAGCTGGGGAGCCGAATTTTGGTCAGAAGCATCTGAGAGGAGAGGAGGCCACATGAACCTCTGGGATCACTTCCTTGATGGAGTTCTGAAAGGAAGGAACTGAATCTCTAGAGAAGTCTGGTCTGTTAACAATGCCACATGGAGAAGCGCTCAGTGTCACTAGGCATCTAGGGTAATGCTAGTCCAAGCCTCAGCCATCATTTGCTGTGTCTTTAGATCCCACATGAGTGAAATCATGTGGCACTTGTCTTTCTCTGTCTGACTTGGTCCACTCAG
Organism: Saccopteryx leptura; assembly: GCF_036850995.1. Lineage (NCBI taxonomy): Eukaryota > Metazoa > Chordata > Mammalia > Chiroptera > Emballonuridae > Saccopteryx > Saccopteryx leptura. The sequence continues at coordinate 125,089,627 of NC_089506.1, forward strand.
CACAATACCCTCTAGGTGTGCCCATGCTGTCATAATTGGCAAGATTTCATTCTTTTATGGCCGAGTCATATGCCATTGTCTAAATGTACCACTTCTTTATCTGTGCCTTGCTGGGGGGTATAAATGATGCCATTACTATGATAACCAGTGTGGCAGGTACCGGCCCAAAGGACCTGAAAACAGGTGTTCAAACCAAAATTGGTGCATGAATGTTCACAGCAGCTCTATTCACAATCACCAAAGAATGTTAACAACCTGGTGTCCATCCAACAAGGGGATCAGCCCACTGTGGCCCATACAGATGTGAAGTACATAGCCAAAGGAGTCAAGTTCTGTTGGGCCAGACACAAGAGGTCACATGTGTGACTTCATGTCTGTGAAGTGTCCAGAACAGGCAAATCCACAGACACAGAACACAGCTGGTGGTGGCCACTGGCAGAGGGGTAGGGGATGGGGATGTACACATTCTAGAACTAGGTAGAGGCAGTGGCTGTACAACATTGTGAATGACACCAAAGGGCACTTTTAAAAGGCTTTTATGTTATGTGGCTTTTATCTCCATTTTAAAAAAGTGTCAGAGCTTTCTGAAAACACCTATCACAGCCTGAGTTGCTCAGGAGATGGCACAGTCCTGCACACGATCCCCGTGCAGGTCCCAATCAGGTCTGCAGGGAGCTGAAGGCAGACCTTTGTCACACGTGTTACTTTTTCTCCCTCACTGGGCCTGAGAAAGGGAAAGGTGCGAAGGAGACCTGTGGCTTTGCCTCAGGATAGATCTAGCCCCCACCCCACCCCCTCCACACACACACCTACAGCCTGTCCACACTGGCACTCTGCTGTCCACCACAGCCCCTCCACGCCAGGCCACTGCTCCCAGTGCCTGCCACCAGGTGGCAGCGAAGGTTCCTGATGTGGACCCCAGCCCCTACCCACCCTCTCTGCAGACAGGGGCCTGGTGCTGGGGTCACCTCTCCCGCAGGACGAAGCTCATACACCCAAACGCATCTGTGTCCAGCTCTGTCTACCGGACAGAAGCATGATGGTGGGATGGGGGCTGTCCAGCCAAACACTGCAGGGCTTTCCTCCTGGTCCCGCCCACTCTTCTCATACCTGACCGGCTCCAACAAGGAGCTGTGTCTCAGGTACAAGGGTCTCGGTTTTACTTTCTTGAAGCAGAATGGAAGCCACTGAGGTTTTCCCAGTGGGAACTCAACAAGCCAAGAATGGAGTAAATTTACAACTGAACCCAACACAGAGAGCCCCAGGGGCTCTGCAGCCAGGCCTGGGCACACAAAGGGCTCCAGAGAATCTCTCTCAATCTGGGTGAGAATTACCATATTTCCTCATGTATAAGATGCACCTTAACACGGGGGCCCGACATTTGAAAAAAAAAAAAGTATTTCTTAAAGTTATTGAACTCAAGTTTTTTTGTTTTTTGACAGAGACAGAGTCAGAGAGAGAGAGAGACAGACAGGGACAGACAGGAAGGGAGAGAGATAAGAAGCATCAAGTCTTCGTTGCGGCTCCTTAGTTGTTCACCGATTGCTTTCTCATATGTGCCTTGACCAGGGGACTACAGCAAAGCAAGTGACCCCTTGCTCAAGCCTGCGACCTTGGGCTTCAAGCCAGTGACCTTTGGGCTCAAGCCAGCGACCTTCTTGCTCCAAGCCAGTGACCTTTAGGCTCAAACTAGTGACCATGGGGTCACATCTATGATCCAACGCTTAAGCCAGATGAGCCTGCACTCAAGCAGGTGACCTCGGGGTTTCGAAACTGGGTCGTCCACATCCCAGTACGACACTCTATCCACTGCGCCACCGCCTGGTCAGGCTGAACTCAAGTTTTATTCATCATAAAATTCATACAACTCCTCATCACTGTCAAAACTCCCATCCATTAGCTTGTCCTCATCTGTGCCTGATGATGAATCACTGTCTTCAACAATGAGCACAAAAACCAGCGAGAAAAGGCGGGAAATGCAAGTAAAAAAATCTACAACCACTGTATAAGACGCACCCAGTTTATAGACCCCAAATTTTTCAGAAAAGGGTGTGTCTTATACATGGGAATACGGTAACAACAGATGCCAGTAGCCAAGCCACCAGATCTCCAAAAGAACTCCGTTTCTGCAAAGGTTGGTCAGACTGGGTGAACCATCCCAGGATCCACTTGGAGGGCTTGTTTTCCCACAGATGGAAGCTTCTTTTCTTTTCTTTTTTTTAAAATATATATTTTAAAGATTTTATTTATTCATTTGAGAGAAAGAGAGAGACAGAGAGAGAGAGAAAAGGGAGGAGGAGCAGGAAGCATCAACTCCCATATGTGCCTAGACCGGGTGAGCCCAGGGCTTCGAACCAGCAACCTTAGCATTTCCAGGTCGATGCTTTATTCACTGCGCCACCACAGGTCAGGCTGGAAGCTTCTTTTCACTCGGACAGCTAGGGGATGGCTAAAGTTTTCCATGAAGCACTAAAAAGATGTCTGTTTCTTCCAACCCTTGAGAAGAAAGAGAGCCTGATGATCAGGGGCAATTGACATTTTCTAGCTTGACACTGAAATAATTTTTCTCAAAATCACATTACTTTCTGAGAAGATGTGCCTGGGAAGTGATTCCAACACTGCACTCCAGCTAGCCGGGCAGTACTGTAGTTCCAACACTGTTCACAGGTCTGCTGCTCTGTCTGGCCTCAGGACCCTGGTGGCCCCCACTCCACATGGCCAGGGCTGGTCTGTGGCTTCACTGCTTTCCACAAGGCTGAGTCCCTCTGGGTTCCCTACCAGGTGCTCCAGGAGTCCCTGATCAGTTAGATACACTCCATCCCCATGGTGTCCACCCAGCCTGGCCCCTCAGCTGGTTTCACCTCTCCCTGCTCAGTTTCATCCAGGCCTTCTAGTACATTCTGGGGTGAGCTGCAGGAAGGGCTGAGGGCAGGTAGGTGCTGTTCAAAGGGACAGGACCTCACATTTCCCGAGCAGCCACCACCCACCTGGAAGTGCAAATGGCCCCCCTCCAAGGAATATACCTGGATCATAAGAGTTCCTGCTGTGTTAGGACCCACCCAAGTCACGACAGGGCGGGCAGCCCCAGACACACCTTCCATGTGCAACGATGGACATTGGGGGACCCCAATACCACTGCTTTCTGTCCCACTGCAAGGTATACACAGACCCAACCTGAGGCAGCCTCCAAGTCCCTGCTTTAGGAGCTAGGGGTTCCCAACTGGGGTTTCAGGATCTGCAAAAGAAAAAGACCTCCAGGCTGAAGACAACATTTTAAAATATGGTTTTAAATAAACATGGAATAAAGAGAGTGCGCAGAGCCCCCAGCAGCTGAAATCAGAAGCAGCCACCCAGAGCTGGGGCCATGCGTGCGAGCTCAGCAGCTCAGCGGTGTCCAGAGTGACTGCAGTGGTGAGAGCTGGGGATGGCAGGCATGGGTCTGCATGTCCTGCTCGGAGGGACCTATGACAACACACCCAGGGCTCATTCACCAGTGAGTCCTCCAAGTCCTCCAGCTTCAGATTCCAGAGAGCAACCTCCTCTTCTTCGCTCCAAAGTACCTTTCAGATCACTTTCAAGTCAATTTAAGTCACTGAAGAGTCAGAGTGATAAGAAAACAAAGGTGACATTTCAAGGGTGGATGGAGAATACTTCTGTGAAGCCCAGTCTTGTCTCCTCTCCTATCTGGGGAAGCCGAGTGACTACCAGAGCCCAGGGGTGCCTCAGTGTGGCCAGGCTGGGCAGTCACTTGGCTTGGTGAGTTGCTGACCCCTTGGCCTCCTCACCTCCAGCCCCTGGCCCCCTCACTGAAGAATCCCTCCCCAGGCTGGGTTTGCAAGCAAACTGGCAAGTATGCCTGAGATGGGGATCCCCCTGCTGCCTGGGTTCTTTGCCTGCCTTCAGCTTCCCCTCTCCCCACCCAATCCACATTTGGCCTTGGCCCTTGAGCTTGGCCTAAAGACCCAGTCTGCTGTTCGAGCCCCTCGCAGCCCGGCTGAAGGCCCAACAGCAGACCAGGCCCTCCCGGCCTCACCTGGGCCAGGAGGAAGCCAAGGGCGGGGCTCCCAGAGCCCTTGGCACCTGCCCGAATTACTTCAATCTGGTTGTCAGCGACTGTCTTCTCAAAAGAAAGTGGGTGACTGAGCTGGCAGACGCAAGATGACGCTGAAATATAATCAGAGATGGAAAAACACCCGAGCAAAACTCTGAGACTGGTTCGCGCCCCTGCTCTCTCCCCCACGCCACCTCCCACAGGAACATGCAGTCACCAGATGCAGATTATGTAAAGGGGCTGTTGCTGGGGAACCTTTCCCCACTGGCTGGGCCCTGGGCAACAGGGTTGGCACCTGCCTACCTAGGAAGCCCCCCTAGACCCTTCCCAGCCTGGCCAGGAGGGAAGTTCTAGAACTTTTTAGGCCACCTTGATAAGAGGATTGGGCCTGATCCACAGCCAGGAAGGACCTGTGGGAGGCCACACTCTCACCCCCACTCCTCCACCTTCCCATGTGGGAGCCTTAGCATCCCACTCAGCACCACTCCAAAGCCACAGATCTGAATCCCTTCTCTCCGGGCATGTGCAGCTCTGATGTCTCGTCATGCACCCTGTGAACGCAGGAGGAAGCCAGCACAGGTTTTCAAAGGCACATGGTTGAGTCATCTTAGGGCCATTTTGATTCTAGAGAAGAAAGCCTGGAACCATGTTCAGGTCAAGAGTGAGCAGATTTGAGGGGAAAGGGCAAATCTAAGTAAAAGACTGGGGAGGTGAGAGGGTGAGAATTTACATCTCAGCGGGCAGCTGGCCCAGGCCCCTCACAGCCCCCATCACAGGCAGCACTGCAGATTGGAGGACCCACTGTGCCAGATTCCTTCAGGGCAGCCAAGGCAGAGCAGACCCTGGGTGCTTATTATAGGACAGGCAACTGTTCCACCTGCTCACCCCACAGGGACCAGATTTGTGGTGAGGATAAGTACAATACTATCCTTCAGACCTATAGGCCAAATAGAGACTTGTGTTCAAGTTGCTAGCACCTTGCTTGTAATAAATTTTCAATTTTAAATAGTTAAATTTACACAATAATTGCAAAGACACCCAATCCCAACTCCCAGTTTTCCTCATTGGCAACATCTTTCTTTTTTTTTTTTTTTTTTTTTTTTTTTTTTTTTTTTTTTTATTTATTCATTTTAGAGAGGAGAGAGAGAGGGAGAGAGAGAGAGAAAGAGAGAGAGAGAGAAGGGGGGAGGAGCTGGAAGCATCAACTCCCATATGTGCCTTGACCAGGCAAGCCCAGGGTTTCGAACCGGCGACCTCAGCATTCCAGATCGACGCTTTATCCACTGCGCCACCACAGGTCAGGCTCATTGGCAACATCTTTCAAAAGCCTGGTGCATTTGTTACAATTAACCAGCCCACACTGATCTATTTATTGTCGCTAACTGAAATACATACTGGATTCAAGTTTCCTTAGTCTTTCTCTGTTGTCTCTTCTCTGCTCTAGGCTCCCTATATGACATAGAGTGGTCAGGTCTCTGCAGGCTCCTCTGGGCTGTGAGAGTCTCAGAGTTTCTTGCTTTGGGTGACCTTGACAGTGCTGAGGCGTGCTGCCCTCCTGTTGAGACTTGCCCGTGTTTCCCTCGCAGTTAGATTGGGGCAATGGTTTTGGGGGAGACCACAGAGGTAAGTGCCCTTCTCTTTACACCAAGGCTATACATGTACTCACAGTGGCTCACACTCTTCATGTGACCTGGTTCACCTGGAGATGTGGTTGTCAGCAACCCCTCTTCCATCATGTCTATCTGGAAGAAGTCACCATGCAAAGCCTGTACGTAAGGGCTGGGGTCTTCTGTGTGCCCCTCTAGGTACCATTAGAGATGTCCCCTTGAATCACTGAAACACATTAGGGGCTCGCCTCCAGTTCTCAGTGCTTCTCCTGCCTTGTTTACACCTAGACTCCTCTTACGCTCTGCTGTGGCATGTACCTGCCCATCTCCACTTACAGGTGGGGCCCTGAGAGGCCAAGAAACTCACCCAAGCCCTAAAGGGCTACTGATGCTGCTGGTGTCCCGGTGATGAGCTCCTGGTAACAACGTCCATTCTGTGCCCACTCTCTCAATGGCAAACCCACCTGTGGACGTCAGGCCTAATCCCACAACAGGAAACTCAGCTCTGCCTTTCTCACTGGAAAAAGCCCGCGCTCTGGAGGTGCTGAGATGAGTTCCTGCTGCAGGAGGCAGGACTCCCAGCTTGTGCACTCCAGATCCCAGGCACCTCCCCGAGTTCTTGCTGATAATGCTGAGGCACAAAGAATGTGGGCCTGGCTGGAAGCTAGGAAACAGTACTCTGAACACAATCTGTATAGTTTTCCCTGGTGACCCTGGCCACAGGCTGCCTGGAACACCTGGCCTGGAGGCTGAGGATGAGTGAGACAAGGCCCCACTCTAGATGCCTGCTCCCACAGAGCTCTGTACTCCAGTCTCTCCTGCTCTGGAACTTTCTGGTTATCAATGACAAGTGCTTTAATCCAGGAAGAAGAAAAGGAAGTATTCTGATTAGGTGGATCTTTCTCTTACACAGGAGGCTGCCAGGAGGAAGAGGGGGACAAGAAGCTCCCCTGACAGGCACAAAATGTCCCTGTAATCTAAGACAAATCGCCACCTCATCAGGCCAAGCTCAGCCACGCCGAGTTAGGCTGGTCAGAGAGAGGCACAGAGGAGGGGACTGCTCAAAGTTTTGCTGGGCAGTCACCTTGGAGAGAGCACTCCTGCTCAGCAGAAATTCACAAGTTCTTAGGCTGGCTGCCGTGCCAGGAGAGCAGCTTGCAGAAAAGCAAAGACTGTCATTCTGTAATTAAATCCAAGACCCCACCCCACGTGACGATGACGCTGAGATGGAGCCACTTACATAACATGGCTAAAAATAAGCTAATGAAACGCTGCATTCATCCTGCGTCCAGCCTCTCTCCTGGGCTGCCTACCGGGACCAGCAAGCAAGGGTTACCATGTGCAGCTCCCTGTGATCAGGTTCTCACCTCTGACCCCAGCTTAGCATGCTGCATATGCAAGGACCCAAGCAGGTGCATGGGGCAGGGGATCCTCTGGTGCAGAGCTGGGGTGCTAAAGATTATCATGGCTACATGCCTCCCTGGTCGCATGGGCCATGGACTTGAGGACTGGTGATCAAAGTGAGAGAAAACCAGTGGTGTATGGGTTCCAGTCCACATGCTTCTCAGGGACTTCTGATAAGCTGCTCATTTACAGACACCTGTTCCACACCCTCCAGAGTTCAAGGAGAACACCCTGGTCTGGGCAAAGGCAGAGCACCTGGGGTGCTGGTGGCTGACCCTCCCTGCCACCACTGGCCTTCTTGCTATTTCCTTGTGAGGGAGGTGGGAAGAGCAAAGCTTTCCCATTTCATCATGATAGTGTCCTGCTGGTCTTGGAGAGGGGTGGTCCAGACCCCAAGGTTGGGCAATGATTTCCCAGCTTCACTGACTGCCCACCTCAGAGGAAAGGTGACAGGAACAAAATGAGGCTCTGAGAAAAAAAAAAAGGTGCCAGGACAAGTACACCCTCCTGACTCCTGGAAGCTGGCATTGGTGCTGAGCTCTCGCACCCAGCCCACTGCCTGGACTGGTCCTCTGCTTAAGTCCTCGGTTCTTAATCTTGGTACTCAGCCCCACCCCAGCCACCATTGTCACTTTCAATGGCTTCCAAGAAAGTGAGAGTCATAGGACACTGGTGGTCTCCTGGCTGGGGCTCAGGCCTCCACTTTTCAGCTAAGGGGTGGCCATACCCATGCTGGAGACCTCTCTGGAGGCTGGTGACTTTCTTTTTCTTTTTTTTTTTTGTAGGAGGCTAGTGACTTTCTCAGCTTGGTTCTCCATGCGGCATAGGGATGTCCACCCCACCCACATCCTGCCTCAGCCCCATGTGTCTTCTCCATGCTCAAGGCAGGATGCTTCTTCCTTCTCATCACTGGTGGCAGATGATTTGTGAAAGCTCTTCTGACTGATGGCTTCCCTCCCAGGTGACCTCCTGCCCAGCTGCCAGGTGGAGAGAGCAGACCCAAGCAAAGCTGCTGAACCATTAGATCACCTGGAAGGAAGGCTAGGCTGTGTGGGTCTTCTACCTTGGCCACTACCAAATGTAAGCAACCAGTTAGTTGGGCAGGAGAAGACATCAGGACCAAAGCCTCCTAGAGGGTCAAGCAGGACTGGTGACCCCCAGAGCTTTTCTGGAGGCCCCTCTCCTCCCTCTACTGTCCCAGAACTCTTTCCAGGTTGACTCCCCTCCCAGAGTGACCAGCCTCACCCCACTCTCATGCTTTTTGTCCCAACCCTCCACTTGCCTCTGGGCCAGCAGCAGCTCGTCCCTCCCCCACCCAGCCTCACCTAGGCCTGTGGCCTGTATGGGGCAACAGGTGTGAGTCCCACAGTGGTTCAAATGGAAGTGTGCACTGACTGCATCAAGCTGGCCAGGAGAAAAGGAAAATAGAACCAACCAACACCTTTACTGTTAGAGCTCTAGTTTGAGCTGGCCCTCTGTCACTTGCAACCAAAAGAATCCCAGGAACTACCAACTGCCAGATCTACCTTAAAACCCTGGCAGGACCAAAGACAAAGGAGAAAGCGAGCCAGTAACTGGAAGGAAATGGTCAGCGAAGAAAAGACTCAGAGTTACGGGGGCAGAGGGTGGGGTGGCAAACACTTCCTGGATACTGCATTCCTTAACGTGCGTCCACAGCAAGGGTTGTGAGGTCCGTTAGGGTCACAGACGTGTACCGGGGCTTGTCTTAGTCTCCCTTGCTGTCTATCAGGGATTCGAGAGGTGTCCGGTGGGTCTGAGTTTTCCCAGGCGCCTGCTGTTGAAGGGGTGAATGAGGACTGTCCAGAAATGAGGTGCTGGTGGAGAAGGTCAGACTTAATGAAAGGGAAACACTCAGACCTTGTACTTTGCAATGTAAAGCAAATAATCCTCCCCCTCCGTTAGTCTAATTTATGCAAATATTTCTCCAAAAGACGCGTACTGGGAAGGCACTGTGCCAGCCTGGTCAGCTTCCTCAGCAGAGCCGCCCAGGAAACTCCTCCAAACCCAAGCCGGTCTGATCCCGCGATCCACCTACCAAGGCTCCCCTTCCCCCAGGTTTCCCAGCACCGTCTACTACCTCAGACCCCCCCCTCCAAGAGAACACTCCCAAACGAGGACTTCCGCCACCACGAGGGTGCCCAGCTCCCCATCCCCAATCCTCTCTGCAGGATCCTCTATCCACCCCTACCGCCCCTCTCCAGAACCCTTCCCTCAGGTCGTCCCTCCTCCAAAGTCCTCGTCCGCAATCCTCCTCCCCCAGGTTCTACCCTCTTCAGAAGCTTGGTTCCAAGCGTCCCTGCCGCCGGTGTCTCCACTTTGTTTCCCTCCCCAGAAAGCCGGCTAGGGGGTCGCCGCCACCTCGTGGACTTACCTACGAAAGTGCCAGGTCGAGGTCGGACCCCTGGGACAGCGCGCCAACCTCTCCCCATCTTTTACCAAGCCGCGCGGCCGGTGTCCGAGCGGCTAGGGCCGGTCCCCTGCCTAGCGCGATCCGCGACCCCGCCGCCTTCGGGGAGGTCTGGCCCCACAGAATCGACACTTTGCGAAGTGCCGCCCGCATGCGCCTCGGCCGCTAGCAGTCCTCCGCACCACCACCTTCTGCTCCTTTCTTCCTGAGCCACGCCCTCGCCCCCGCCTCCCCGCCCCCAGCCCAGCTGTCGCCGCAGTCACCCCAGGCTGTTCCCACGGCCCCAGCCGGGGCCTCGCCTCCGCCTCCGCGACCGACAGCGCCTCCGACCAATCGGTACCCGGTGCCAGCCCCAGTGCCCCACCCCTTAACCCGCCTCCTCTCCCCCGTCTTTGGAACCCACCAATAGAAAGGGAGGTATGGGGCGGGGCCTGCCGGTTGCCGAGCAGCGGCGGGCTGGGCGGGGGCGGGCGGCCGAGGGTGGCAATCCGGGAGCGGCGGGGGCGGGCGCTCGGGGGCGGGGCCTGTGGGAACCGGGCCTGCGCAGCTATAAAGGCAGCGGCTGGTGGGTTGTCGTGCATTTGGTTAGGTTTCGCTCTCGGTGGTTCTGTGTTCGTTTCGCCCGCCGCCACCCCCGCCGGTACCTGCGCACCCGTTCCGGGCCGCTGTGCAGCTAAACCAGCACCATGTCACTGTCGCGTTCGGAGGAGATGCACCGACTCACGGAAAGTGTCTATAAGGTGAGCCCCACGCCGCCCTCTCTCTCGGGCTCGACCTGGCGGCCACGGGCCCTCAGGGTTCTTCCCCGCGCGGCCACAGTGACCCGGCGTCGGCTGGTCACAGGTGGGCGCGGGCGCCTCCGTCTCGCCAGCCCGCTCTGTCCCCACGTGCCCGAGACAGAGTGGAGAGGGGCGCGGGTTTGGAGCTGAGGCTACCGGGGGAGGCCAGGGTCCGGGGTCTGCGGTGCCCGCGGCCGCGGCTGCCAGTCGCCCTGCCCCGGTCGGCGTGTCGATCCCTCCAGGCGCGGTTACGCAAGCCTCTGGTCACTTTTCCTCGACAGGCTTTTACCTTCCACAACTCCGTCCCGGACACTAATGGACATGGCCCAGGTGGGAGGTCGCGCGGGCAGGTTGGGGGGGGGGGCAGATGATAATCCATCATCTTATGTAACCGCAGAGGGAGAAGACTAATTGTGGAGGAGGTTGGCGCGCCTGCCTCTGCTCTGGTGTGTGTTAAGAGTCGGATTCGGATCCACATTCTCCTCTGGAAGTCACCGGGAAGTCCCCCGGGCGGCCGTACCCCGTCAGTGTGTGATTCGTATACCCATTAACAGGCCCCGAGGTTTCTGCTCGTTTAGCGTCCGTTCCCTCGGTCTAGGACACCCCCCCACCCCCAACAAACAGATCGGGCTGAGCGTCTTGGGCCCGCTGCGGTTCCAGACGCCGTTTCGCAGGAGAGATTTGCCCTGGGCGGTCCTCAGCGAGCCAACGACAAAGCTGTGCTTTAGTTTAAAACTGTGTCTTAAGGTTAAGTGGCAGACTGGGAGACTCGGGTAGTTGGTATTTGCAGGGCAGTTGCTGGTTTATGGCAGCTACATGGGGTTGCAACGCTGGCAGAGCAACAGTTTCTAATTGTATCGAACAACTATGGCTTCTCAGCCAGTGGCCTGCCAGAACGGCTGAGTTCCCGGAACTCTGGGAGGCAGAGGAAGGCTGGGGAGGGGGGTGCCCTCTGCCTCCAGCTGGAAGCCCAGCGGACAGACTGCGCTACTCTAACACAACCTAGGTAAGGGTTCTGAAGTTGCAGCAAGGCCATCTGGTTAGTTCTGAAGCCCCTTTAGGGAGGCTGGTAAACAGGAGAGGCTGCCTGGGAAGCAGCCGGAAGAGGAGCAGCATCTGGAGTCAGGTGGAATTTGTGCTGCACGTTTCTGGTTGTGTTGCTCCGTAAATGCTGTCAGGGGAGGAGGCTAATTCAATTATTAGTCATTAGTTCCATTACAACTTGCTGCTTGTTGCAGGGGTGGGGAGAAGTGGTGGGCATAGTGTGCCGCCCCCCCCCCCCCAGTTTCTGTGTCTTCTGCACTTGAAACCATTAAATGGCAACTCTTGCGGCAAGAATTACGAGGGGCACATGATATGGCTTTGCTCTGGGGAGTCCCTGCCGTCCTTAATAAAAAATACCTGGGCAGGCAGTCAGGCGTGCAATTATGGCTGAGCAGCTTTCCATGGGACTGTGATTTGTCTGGGAGTCTGAAGTGAGGTCTGTCACACAGGATGGCAGCCGAAAACTGTTTAGAGAATGGCGTGTGCAGTGACTTGGAACTCCTCTGGGATTAGACTGGAGGGTTTGGGGTGCACTTTCAACAGGCAAGTCTGTGTTTGTGTTTGGCGGGTCAGTGGATTCATGAGCTCCCATGGGAAGGTGCCACAGGCCTGCACTGTGGGCAGGTTGGGTTTGTGCCAGTGCTCTTCCTGCCAGTCTTGGAGTGCGTGCCCTGGTACCTTTTTGTTTTGTCTTGGGAATGCGAGGTTGCTCGGCAGAGCCAGTTCAGGTTAGGCAGCTTCGGCATGCTGGCCAGGCAGAAAACAGCCCACAAGAAGGCATAGCCAGAGCCACGTGTGTGCAGCCCTGGGCCAGTTGGATGGGTCCTTTATCTTGTCTGAGAATGGTACAGTCTCTGTGCCTGAGTTAGTGGCTTGTGGAAGAGTGGCTTGGATGTGGTCCTGCTCAGTGTCACCTCTAGCTGTGGCTCAGCTGTTTGCTTTGGCCCCAGCGTCCCCTCAACTGCAGTTCTGAGTGGTGTTTGCCTGGCAAAGAAGGGTACGTCAGGGGCGCTCTTCCTTGGCTTTGCTGATTAAAGCAGGGGAATAAAATGTACAGTGTGCATCCTCTCCCTGGAGGAATCTGTAAGGCAGACATTGCCCTCATTCTCTGTGGACCGGTTCCCATGGGACCCGTGTCCTCGGGGGATGTCGTGGAAGGCGAAGGGAGAGGAGTAGAATGCCTTTTAGTTCCCTCTGAGAGCTCACCCTTAGACCTTCCAGGGACTGGGTGTAGGCAGCTGGCACAGCCTGGCTCTCAGGGCAGCCCTGGGTAATTGCCTGGGGTGAGGGACAGTGTGGGAAGTAGGCATCCACTGCTCAGAATGAAGCTCACACTGTAGTCCTCTTGGGAGAGACCTTCCACATCCCTGCACACTGGAGAGGGGCTTCTTAGCAGCTGATCCTGGCTCCTGCTGGTCTTTCTGGAGAGTGACTGTCATGCTGCCATCTTTCTCATGCTCCTGTATCCCAGCAGCAGCCCTGGCTCCCAAGTGACCTGACGACTGTGAGGGTGGTAGCTCTGACACTTTCTCTAGGAACAAAGTGCCATGGTCTCAGCCTGTCCTGAAGAGATGGGAGATGGAAGACAGCCTAAGGAGGAAAAAGTCCCAAGGAAAGCCTCAGGCATTGCTGTTCCCAATGTCCTGGGCCTTGGCTAGGCGGGTCACCAGAGGTTATCTTCACTCTGCAGCTTCTGTGGGAAGCTGGCCTGGCTATTTGCACCTTGTAAAGGTGGTGGGTGCTAGCAGGATCTGCAGCCATAGTCGGGCATGCCACCTCTGGTGCAAAGTTGGCATTCAGTACTGGCAGAATGGGGTCCACCTGGGCAGGTGAGAGCCCACCACTGGCTTTTCTGCTCAAGGTTTAGCTGCCCATCTTCCTTTGCCACACTCTATTCACTCCTCCAGATAGGTGTTTGGGGGAGTGGTGGGAACAATCCTCTGTTGCTGACCTCAGATCCCCTTCATTGTCTCTTATGCCTGGACAGTCACAAAAACTGTTGGTGGCCATCAGAAGCCTGGCATTTAGAGTGGACAGAGCTCAGCAGGCCCCCAGTCAGGTGGTGAAATGGATTCTCAGATAGGCACTTCCTTGGCAACAGAAATGCCTACTGGGTGGAGCAGACTCCAGGGTTTGCTTTGCTAAGGAGGCGAGGAACTACAGCACTGGGCCTATCTCTGTGTGTGCACGTGAGCCCGTGAGAGTATGTGTGCATTAGTGTGTGCGCATGCGCATGTATAGGTGAATGTATACATGTGCGTGGGTGTGGTACTTTGCTTTGCTTCAGACGTGTATCAGGGTGGTCCATTGGGGGAGCATCTTCCAACAAGAAGCCAAGATCTGGCCCTGGCCGGTTAGCTCAGTGGTAAAGCGTTGGCCTGGCGTGCAGGAGTCCCAGGTTCAATTCCCGGCCAGGGCACACAGGGGAAGTGCCCATCTGCTTCTCTCCCCCTCCCCCCCTCCTTCCTCTCTGTCTCTTCCCCTCCTGCAGCCAAGGCTCCATTGGAACAAAAAGTTGGCCCAGGCGCTGAGGATGGCTCTGTGGCCTCTGCCTCAGACGCTAGAATGACTCTGGTTGCAACAGAGCAACGCCCCAGATGGGCAGAGCATCACCCCTGGTGGGCATGCCGGGTGGATCCCGGTCGGGTGCATGCAGGAGTCTGTCTTACTGCCTCCCCGTTTCCAACTTCAGGAAAAAAAAAAAGCAGCCAAGACCTGCTATCCCCACATGGACTGTTTGCGCATGCCTTGACGTGCTGCATGGTAGCTGCCCTTCCTGCTACCCACGTATCAGCAGTGGTGCCTCTTCCACTGGCTCTCTGGAGTAGGCAGGGCAGCAAAAGGCAATTAGTTTCCCTGCCATGCTGACGTCTGAGTTGACCAGTTCCAGCAACTCCTATGCCCAGGTCACATCCCAGGGAGCATTGGCTCCATGGCACCACTCTTGTTGACTCACATGGTGGTAGGTGCCAGTGTTTGCTGGTGAATGTAATGGGCAGCTCAGGGCACTGGACCAGGCACATAGCCCTATGGCATGGGTGGCCCTTTGGCATGCTGGCTGGCCCTACAGGGTCTTGCCTCCACTGCCATCCCAGTGGGTTCCACCTTGAGCACATGTGCTTTGCTGGGGAAGTCATTGGCTCCTGTGAGTGACCGGTGTGCACTTGAGACCCAGGGCAGAATGGCATTCCATGCTGGCCCAGGACTCATGGGCACAGGCAGTGGGGAGAGGGCGAGCAGGAACTGTGTTCTTGTTGCCACCTTGTTTTGTACTGAAGCTCCTTGAGGGCCAGCACAGTCTCCCCTTACCACCATCCTATCATGGGCAGTGCTGGCTGCTGAGCAAGGCTCCATCCTCCCTGGCAGGAGACAGGGCACAGCAGGCCAGGAGGGAAACCGAGGCCCAGCTAGGTCCTGCTCTGGGAGTCCAGGATGTTGCCGCAGGACAGGCAAGGGACAGGTGAGGCTGGCCTTGCTGCTCACTTGTCCCCACTCAGCTCTGCGTGGCACCCTGTGAAGAGAGTGGCTGGGGTGAGAGGCAGGACTTGATAGGAGACTGTGTCCTGTGTTGAAAGGTGATCTTAAGACCTTGGGCAGGTGGGGGCGCTGCACCTGGGTGAGCTGCCCACAGATGGCATGTGGCCTCAGAGCCTCAAGCTGGCCCATCACCTGCCTTTGGCTCCTCCTCCAGCTTGTACTCAGGAGCCTCCACATGCTATAGAAGTCCTGTGAGGTCCCCAGGCACCTGCAGGCCAGCAAAAAGGAATCCCACCTGACTTATTCTGGCTGTGTAGCCATTCAGTGTCGCTCCCCCTGTAGCACGCACAGTGGCCAGGTCGGTTTGGGTCCCTGTAGGCTCCGTTGCTGGTTCCAGCAACTGCTTGGGGCCTGGTGCAGCCACTCCCCACGTCCTGGGTGATACAGCATCCTGAGTGCCCTGCCACACTTCTGAGCGGGGTTTGGGGGCGCAGCATGCGTGAGCTGTCTGGACACATGCTGTCAGATCCCATGTCCCCTGAGGTGCTGGGATACACAGGGACCACTGGGAGCAAGCAGAATGCTGCTTTTTGATTACTGCTTGTGTATTTCGGAATGTTCTCGTAGAATTATTTGGACAGACCTTTTCGTTGTTGTACCTCAGGCACGTGAATAAGAGGGTCGGGTTTTCTGAAACATCATTGCATTCGGAGTCTGGCTCTTCTGAGCTTTGTCCGGCTCACGGCTGCCATTGCCAGGTGCCTCTCATCTCCACCCTGAGCCAGGTGTGCTGAGTTTTCTGAGTAAGCCTAGGGGATTTTCTTTCAAGTCCCTGAACTTTTGTTTTGCCATTTTTATTGCTGGAACTTTTTCTTTTCAAGGGAGAGAAAGAGAAAGGGAGAAAGGAGAAGAGGAACGGGAAGCATCAACTTGTAGTTGCTTCTCATGTGCCTTGACCAGGCAAGCCCAGGGTTTGTAACTGGTGACCTCAGTGTTCCAGGTCGATGCTTTATCCACTGTGCCACCACAGGTCAGGCATCTTTTTGTTTCTTGATCAGAGAATGTTTTCTGACAATAGCCAGAACCCTGGTTCATTTTTAGTTGCTAAATGGTTTGTGGATGTCCAGGTTTGCCTCCTGCCCAGCCATATGAGGGACAGTCACCAGCTGGGCCTTCACAGTGACAACATACATGTTGTGGGTCATGACATGCCCTGGGATTTCATGGGTGTCTATGCTGTGATAGAAATAGACATCTTAACCTTGGAATGAGGTGGGGAGAGGGTGTGCCGCCACCCTTGAAGCTAGAGTTTCATCCAGTGGGGTGTTTGCATGACCCAGAGTCTGTGCCCCCCTGGGGCAAAGTTGCCTTGCTGCTTCCAGCCTGGGTATGGTGGGGACAGAAGTGTCACTGCCTGAGATGGCATGGACCTGGGGTCCTCCGACACCAGCTGCCCCTCTGAGCCCATGTGGTGCCGCTCAAGCCCCCTCTGCCCTGGCCAGCACTCTGCAGGAAGAGGCTTTGTCCCGATAGCCACCTGTTCCCTCGTGTCTTCCCCCATGGAAAGCAGATCCTTTGCAGTCCAGGGACCGATGGAACTCAAGCCATCCCACCCCTGGGAATCCAGAGCCTTGTTGGCTGCAGGCCTAGAGGTGCCCTGGACCTGCATTTCTGCCGGGGCTTAGGTCAAGCCAGAGGCAGGAGTCCTGCTGCAGGCTTCTTGCAGAGGCCTCACCAGGTAGAGTGCTGTGAAGATGCTGCCTGGGCCTGGATGGTGTCATGCTTGCTGTCATTGGGGGAGGCAAAGTGTCAGCCAGGGGCCACCTGGGCTGTGCAGTCTGCGGGTCATCACACATAACGATGAGTGACTTCTGATGGTCTGCTTGAGTCAGGCACGGTGCTGAGTAGTGTGTGCTCAGTGTCGTTGATTCCTAAACCAGCTACTTGTGGGGCCCTGGGTGTCTGGCTGGAGTGAAGTTAAGCAGCCCATGCCGTGGTCTGAGCCAGGGTTGGAACAGGGCCTGTCCGAGTCTGGCCTCTGGCTTCCAGACCTGTTGCTTCTCCCAGGAGTCCCCCAGCTTCAGGCAACTGTTTCAGCTTTAGCACCACTATTTTCTCGGTAACGGTTAAGTGGGATGCTGGACTGCTTCCTGGGTAAGTGGTGGTCAGGGTTATTGGCTGTGAGAATGGAATGTTCTTTGGAATCAGGAGGGTGGGGGCAGACAGTAGGGAGGACCAGGCTGAGTCTCTGCTGTTGACTTTGGTGCCAAGTGGCCTGTGTTCGGGATGGCAGCCTGCTGAGCAGGGAGGGCATGTCCCAGGGTGTGGCCCAGCTTGCTCACCAGTCATTTCTCATTCAGTGGGAGCCCGCCCGTGAAACTTGGGTCAGAACTGCCTTGGGGATGAGCACAGGTCAGGGGCTTTGGAATGTTCTAACCAGTTGGTCAAGCAGTAACCAGGCAGGGCTTTGTTGTCGGTGACAAGAACAGCACTAAGGCTCAGGCCTCTGTGTTGCAAGAAGGAATGGCCAGAGTCTTGGTCAGCTTGGGCCACTGGACCTCAGACCAGGTGAGGCCAGAATTCTGGAGGCCAGAAGTTCAAGATCAAGGAGTGGACTGGGCTCTTGTTCTGAAGCCTCCCTCTCGGCTGACTTCCCCGAGTCTGCCATCCCTTGTGTGTCTGTCCCGTCCGCCTTTTCTCAGGGGACATCTGTAGTGTGGGGTGAGGGCCACCCTGTGACCTCATCTTGACTTGATTACGCCTGTAAAGACCCTCTTTTCAAAACAGTCACCTTCTGAGGTCCTGGGGGTTACCCTTCAATACATGAAAATTTAGGGGACAGGTCCAGCCCCAAACACCCATTGGGCTGTCTCCCCCTCTATGCTATGGTGTGGGGGTCATCTGAATGCTGTCTGTTGAAATCGCAGTGACCTGTTTCCAGGCCGCTGGTATCTCAGGCCCTGAGGGGACCCCTCTGACCTTGTCAGACAGCAGTCCTCAGAACGTGAAGCACGCCTTCTAGGGCCCTCACTGTGATTTCACCTGGCAAATTGCCGCGGGAGCGAGGGCTAGCGTAGTACCTCCCACAGACAGTGAACAGAATGCACATCCTTGGGGCGGGCCTGAGTGGTCAGGGGCGCATGTGGCCCAGGCCTGCATGTTGGAAAGTGCTTGCGGTCCATTAAGAAACTCTGCCCACTGAGCTTGTGATGGGCAGGACGTGCCTCTCAGACAGTAAGGAAGTGGCCAGGCCACTGGAGCTCATGTTTGGACTCTGCTGCTAGCGGCTTCTGGTCTGATGGGGTTTGTCAGTTCCTGTGGGGCTGGCTTAGAATGGCAAAGACCTCACCTGCCTGGTGCGCCCTGTCTCCGTGCCCTCAGCAAGAGCTGGCTAGAGGCATCCCTGACCTGGACCTTGATCAGGAAAAGTCAGGCTGGAGCACCTGAGGATTGCAGGCCTGAGAGAAAGCTGGGGGTGGGGATGCGGGCGGTCTAAGGCCCCTGGGGGTGGGGATGCGGGTGGTCCATGGCCTGAGGAGTCAGTGATAGTTCCTAATACCAGAAGGGGCTTGGGGATGGGGACCTGGGGGCCCCGGGAACTCAGGCTGCTTCTTCCTCATCCATGCGTGAGCCTATGTCCACCACCTGAGGCAAGCACGGAAAGGCCTGGTGTTCGAGCTAGGACTGGGGGAGTTGGCCAGGTTTTGTCCTTTGTCCTGATGTCCCTCAGCCCACAACTCAGGCCATCCGCTCTCCCAGGGCATCCAAGCATGGTGAACAGGAAGGGGTACCCACCCTTTGCCTCCTCCTGAGGGGAGGCCAGTGTGCACCCTGGTGTCACTCAGGGCACTGTGGCAAAGGCACACGTCATATTATTATGTTGGCAGCTTCTTGGGAAGCTGAGGAGGCCAAGAAAGACCATAGCCCTTCTAAGACGACCCTTGGTCCCTGGAGCAGCATTCAGCATCTCAACCACCCCCTGGCACCTCCTCCATCTCCCTTGGGGGCAGGGACTCAGCCCACTGCTCTGGAACAGTCCAGGCACCTGTGTCTAATGCTTATTCCCATTGCAAAGTACTTTTTCATAGATCCTCCTCTGGAGGCTATGGCCAGCTTGGTCTCCCATGCACTTGTGTCGCCCTGGTTCTTCTCCCCACTGGAAGCTGTTAAGCTGAGGCCATGAGAACTGGGAAGGGGAAATCCCTGTGGCCCAAAGGCAGTTGTGATCTGTGAGGGGTTCATGGCCCACAGAGGAGTCCCAGGCAGAGTATGGGGAAGGGAGCCTGGTGCTTGTAAAGCATTATCAGCCCGCTTGGTTTGTCCCTGGCTCTGACCAAATGAAATCCAGCTCAAAGCCTTCCTCCTCCAGGAAGCCCTCCTAGCATCCACTAAACTCCTAGAGTTGATTTTATTCCTTTAAGGAAGGTCCCCAGGACAGATACCCAGGTGTTAGAGGGGGACAGACTCCTCTTTACCCAGAGCCCCAGCTAGTCTGTTCTTGTTGGGGGTGGGCAGGGTGCTGCCACCTTCTAGCAGCATCTAGATAGTGGCACCACAGGTCCCTTGTCCTAAAGCTGGTGCCTGCTTATCCTGCCATCACAGCAGATGTGGGAGGTGGTTCGGGCAGCAGGGCACCAGGACCCTTGGAGTCTGGGAGTCATGTGTCCTGGGTGAGAAGATGGGGCAGGCACCTGGCCTTGCTCTCGAGTGACCAGGTGGCCAAATATCAGCCCTCCTGGAAAGGAGGCACAAAGCAGGAAGCCTGCCTCAGCCTGACCCCTGTTCTGACGTGGAGCAGGCACCTGGTCCTGTCCTGCCAGCTCTGGTGGCACTTCGGGACAGGGCTGGACCTGTGTTCTGGGAGGGTGAGCCCAGCTATACAGCTGGCCTGTGGCTGAAGCAGGAACCAGCGGGCAGGCTTAATCTTTGTCTCTGCCCGTCTGTAAAACAGAGCAGTGACACACAGACTGGTTGGTTGAGGGTTTGGGGGATGGGCGTGCAAAGACCACACTCACTGAGTGAGGGTCTAAGGCAGGGGTCCCCAAACTTTTTACACAGGGGGCCAGTTCACTGTCCCTCAGACTGTTGGAGGGCCGGGCTATAAAAAAACTATGGCCTGGCCTGTGGTGGCGCAGTACATAAAGTGTCGGCCTAGAACACTGAGGTCGCGGGTTCGAAACCCTAGGCTTGCCTGGTCAAGGCACATATGGGAGTTGATGCTTCTGCCCCTTCTCTCTCTCTCTCTCTCTCCTCTCTAAAATGAATAAATAAGTAAAAAAACAACAACAACAAAAAAAAAACTATGAACAAATCCCTATGCACACTGCACATATCTTATTTTAAAGTAGAAAAACAAAATGGGAACAAATACAATATTTAAAATAAAGAACAAGTAAATTTAAATAAACAAACTGACCAGTATTTCAATGGTAACTATGCTCCTCTCACTGACCACCAATGAAAGAGGTGCTCCTTCCGGAAGTGTGGCGGGGCCGGATAAATGGCCTCAAGGGCCCACATGCGCCGCGGGCCAGGCCGTAGTTTGGGGACCTCTGGTCTAAGGGGAGGGAGGCAGAAGGTGCAGCCCTTTCCTTTTCTTCTGCGGGTGGAAAAACTTTGCTCTTTGCAGCAGCTCTGCCAGGAAGTTGCTGGATAGGGGCCACTGGTGGGAATCAGAGCTGGGGGGGTGCCTAGTCCGCGAGCTGGCCCAGGTGCTGGAGCAAGGCCCCGGTGCTGCTCCTTCCTCGTTTCCCCAGACTGGAGACCAAGTATCCCATGGCCCTTTGTCCTCGCTATCTGGGCAGCCCCGTGACCCAAGTAAATCAAAATGGCTGTCACTGTCCAGGAAGTGGCTAGGGGCCCAATGACCTTGCAGGGCTTGCAGCATGTGGGGTCCGAGGACTGATGGCCATCTGTGCCCTGGTCAGCCCCTCCGGTTGGCTCCTGCAGAAACACACAACTGGGGCCCAGGGGCAGGATGGGTGGCTTGGCCCTGTAGGTGTGGTTAGGGCCTGGAGTTCCTGTGACTCCAGGGGCAACAGGGAATCAGCTTTGTGATGTCCGGCAAGAGGGCGACTGTGAATCACCACACCTGAACTTGCTAGTGTCTCTTCACCCAAAAGAGACTGTGTGCTGTGGGGGTGTTCAGGAGCCCTGCAGTACCCAGCACCTACAGGCACCTGGGAGCTGTTTTGAAATAAATGTTGAGTGACCGGTGGGTGACTGAAGACGATGCCCGTGCTAAATGCAGTTCCTGCCCACAAGCGCTACCAAAGATAACAGAAGCTATCGCCACGCAGTAGCAGGGCTGGAACAGATTTGGGGGTTTCATATTGCACAGTGCAGGTGTTAGCGTGTGAAGAATATGATGGTCGGTGGCTCATGTAGGATTCTGTCCTGGCCTGGGGAGTGTGGTCCCTAGTGTGGGGTCCTGCGGCACCTCTGTGCACCCTGTGGCCACGGCCCCTGAGTTGCATGACAGGCGTGAGGCCAGCACCTTGAGGCTCTGGGTGACGACTGGTCTATGGTCTGTTGGGGTTCTGCTGAAGGCTGGCTGTGCAGAGGGCCACCCCTTCTGTGCCAGGTCTGGGAGCATCCCCCAGCCTTTCTTTAGTTTGTGTTGGCCTTTCAGTGTCAGTGAGAGAGAGATAATCCCTTCCCCTTCTAGAAGTGAACAGCCCCTGGCACGTGCCTGTGCCAGGGGGGGAGTTTGCATGTTTGGATCTCAGCTCTCTCTGAACAAAGCATCCTTGAAGAAATACAGTGTTGCATCATTTCCAAGAAAGTGCAGTGTGGTGGCAGAGCATGGGGCCCTCCTCCGCATGGGGCCCTCCTCCGCATGGTGACAGGGAGCTCACGGTGTTCCTGTCTGTTCGTGTAGGCAGCTGCAGGGCCTAGTTCGGGGAATGGGGGGCAGGCACCATATGTGTCTGCATGAACCCTAGAATAGCTAAGGACTCAGTCTCTGAGAGGACCCCCTTCCCCAATTGGAGGGAATCAGCCCTTCCTGGGCCACTGAAGTTGCCAAGGACCTAGAAATGGAGGCGGGTAGGTGACCATTCACTGCGGCCCCCATCCCAGGTTTCCACAGGGAAGGAGGAACTCCCTCGGGGCACCAGCTTCCAGGGGAGACCAAGACACCTACCTGTAAAGTGACCAAGCCCGGTGCCCTGGCCACCTGCCCCTTCTTAGCAGAGTGGGGGCTGTGACCTGCCCCGAAGTCCTAACTGGCACCCCAGTGCCCGTCCTGCCCATTCGCTCCCACATTCATGGTGCGTGAGTTCAACTACTGAGGTAAGGAAGTGAAACCTGGCGTTGTCCCCATGTGTCATTGGGAGGGTGTGGGCAGGCCACCACAGTGGCCTCCTTGGTTGGCCTGCGCAGCTGCTGGCCTCTTTTCCCTAACACTCAGCATATTCATGTGGCTAAGAGGACAAGCTTGGTGGGACTTCTCTTTCCACATGGGGCCAGAGTGGGGGTGGGTGCTGCCCAGGAGCCTGGTGTGGGGGGCTGAGGTTCTGAAGCCACCACACTGGGTCTCGTGAGTGCTGGACCTCAAATGCTCACATTCTAGGATAGTGTCTCAGAGCCACGCCTGTCATTACAGAGAGCAAAGCTGGAACTCTGCGCACACACATTCATGTGCACGCACACTGGAACACCAGCTTCAGGACGGGACCTGCCCTTACGAGGCTCTTGTCTTGCTCTGTCCCTTTCCATTTGTGCAGACGCAGCCCTGGCGGTTTCCCTGCCCTGACAGGTCCTTGTGGCTGGTAAGGCAGCAAGGCCCAGAGCTCCGCCAGCCATATGGTAACCTGGTCTCAGAACCCTTCCATATGCCTGCCTGCCCATTACGTGATGTTTCCACCCCAAGTCTGCATTCCCTGAACATGGTGTGTCCAGACTCTGGGTTCCCCATTGCAATGTTTTGTCCCCAAACCAGTGACCATGAGCCCTCTGCCCCACATCGCGGTCCATTGTGTTCAGGACACGTGAGTAGTTTCTGCCAATCCAGTTGTCACTTATGTCACTCAGCAGCTCCGACAGGTCCTCTGTGTCTGCCCAGGTTCTTGGCGACAGTCTGGACCCCAGAGCCAGAACGGAGCCTTCTAAAATGTAGTCAGACCACCCAGCTCTCTACAAGGCGGGGACTCTGTCCATCACTGCACCGCTGCCTCTCCCCTCACATTGCACATTGTCACACTGTAACCTTGATGTGCCCAGTGGGCCCTGGCCCCGGCCTTTGCCTTGCTCCTGCTGGCTGTGTCTCCACTCTCTCCAAGGCTTGCTCAGGTCCCTGCTTCCCCATCTCAGCTGAGAACTCCCTTCCCCACCTCCATGGGAGCTGTCAGCCCAGTGGGGACAGGGCCAGGGCCTTGCCCATTGGGGTCACTGCTGTTTCCTCATGTGTCTCTGCCTTGGTGGTTATGCTGCAGGTGCATCTGGGAGCTGAGGTGCACCTGCCCTGGGGACTCAGGCACATGTTCCCTTCCTGGGTTCCGCATATAGCAGAGCCCAGTGGGCACTCTCTTAGCAAGCCTGGGGCCTGGCTCCAGGCACAAGCAGGTGGCAGCTTGGACATGGATCCGCACCCCCTCTGACCATGGGTCTTGGTGCTTCTCTGCTGTCACTCCTGGCCAAACTCAGGATGGGTGGTTGGAGGAGTGTGCCTGGTAGTGGGTTTTCTGGAGCCAGATCCCACTGCCATGTGGGCATCCATACAGCTGGTTGCACTGGTTGAGGGTGAGGACCAGGGATCAGAAAGGTATTACCTGGAGCCAGGGCTGCAGTGGGTTGGGGCTGGGAGGGAGGGGCACCATGGCCTCTGTTCACGCAGGATCTGGCGTCCTGTCACACAGGACCTAGCAGTCTCCCCTCACCCAGTGTCTTAACTCTCATCCTCAGGAAAGACTGGACACGTTGTAACAGGGGCCCCAAAGATGAGACATGGTTTCTTTGGAACTTTCTATCTGCATCTCATCAGCTTGGATTGGCTGTCGGCAGTCGGTTCAGATTCCCTGGGAGAACTTGTGTTTGGCTCTGGCTGTGTGTGCCTGTTTTTATGCCTGGTAATTAAAACATTTATTTAGCCTTCGAGTGAAAATCTAATTTTTTCAGTCTAAGAACTGCTAATGTTGGCACTGAGACTTCAGTGCATCAGGCAAACAGATTGGAGCCTGGCATTTGCAATTCAGGCTGTGGGGCACTAATCAGAGATACAGTTTGGTAATTGACATGTTGAATGTAGACTTCGGTGGGAGGGGGTGCCAGGCGCTGAGCGTCTGTGTGTGGCCGGCAAGTAGGCCTTCCTCAGCAGACTCCCCCCCTCCCCCCTTGGCCAGACAGGGTCTGGTGCCTTGACAGCCATGGTTCTGAGCTCCTGGTGTTCTTAGCACTGCCCCAACCCTGCACATAGTCACTCCTGTAGCCACAAAATCTGCCGCAGCGGGTTGCGTTCTTGTCCCTATTGCTCAGATGGGAAAAGCTTATTTGCCCAAGGGTGTTGTTCAAGGGCACAGCTGGGCTTGGACTCAGGAAGTCTGGCTGTGGCCCCTGAGAGGTGGCGTGCACCTGCACTTTGTTCTTGTGGTTGTTCCCCGGGTCACTGACTTGCTCCCTCTCCTCTCTCCCAGACCATCATGGAGCAGTTCAACCCCAGCCTGCGGAACTTTATTGCCATGGGGAAGAATTACGAGAAAGCCCTGGCAGGTAAGGTGGGGACCATGGTGTGGCCAGGGGACGGTGCATGGGGCCTGAGGCTGAATCTGTCCCTGCACGGGCATGGCCATGTCCTCAGGCTTGTCTTGTGACTGTGGCGAGCGCATAGAGTCTGGATTCTGATTTTGTCTGTGGCACCTAAAGACGGAGTGTGATGTCTGTCTGGGCTCAGATGAAGTCACGGTGGCTTCAGGTATGGGGGCTGAAGCATCTCCTTGGCGAGTGACCCTTCTGTGGCTCACAGAGAGTGCTGGGGAGTGGGATGCAGCTTGAGACCCCGCTCTCTCCAGCTCAGGGAGGGAACATGGTGTGGGTCCCCCACAATCAGGGTCCATGGATGCATGTGTAGGGCCAGCTGAGTTGGGCCATGTTCTTGGGCACCAAGTGCTGGTGCCCACCACACTCTTGACTGTATTGCTCTGGCTATAGCATCTCTGTGGGCAAAGCTACCCCACCCTTGCTTGACAGGAAGGGCTATGAGCTTTCTGTGACTTCTTGGGACCTCCACACCCAGGGGACTTTGTTGGGTGGGGTTTTAGGTTAAAGGTGACAAGGAGAGGAGAGGCTATTGACTCTTTTTTTTTTTTTTTTAGTTTTTATTTTATTTATTCATTTTTTTTTTTTTCCTGAAGCTAGAAACGGGGAGAGACAGTCCGACAGACTCCCGCGTGCGCCCGACCGGGATCCACCCGGCACGCCCACCAGGGGGCGACACTCTGCCCATCAGGGGGCAATGCTCTGCCCCTCCAGGGCGTCGCTCTGCCCTGAACAGAGCCACTCTAGCACCTGGGGCAGAGGCCAAGGAGCCATCCCCTGCGCCCAGGCCATCTTGCTCCAATGGAGCCTTGGCTGCGGGAGGGGAAGAGAGAGACAGAGAGGAAGGAGAGGGGGAGGGGTGGAGAAGCAGATGGGCGCTTCTCCTGTGTGCCCTGGCCGGGAATCGAACCCGGGACTTCTGCACGCCAGGCCGACGCTGTACCACTGAACTAACCGGCCAGGGCCTTATTTATTCATTTTTAGAGAGGAGAGAGAGAGGGTGAAAGAGAGAGAGAGAGGAGAGAGAGACAGGGCGGAGGAGCAGGAAGCATCAACTCCCATATGTGCCTTGACCAGGCAAGCCCAGGGTTTCGAACCGGCGACCTCAGCATTTCCAGGTCGACGCTTTATCCACTGCGCCACCACAGGTCAGGCCTCAATTTGTGTCTATGTGACAGAGAGAGAGGGACAGATAGGGACAGACAGGCAGGAAGTAAGAGAGATGAGAAGATCAATTCTTCATTGCAGCTCCTTAGTTGTTCATTGATTGCATTTTCACACATGCCTTGACCTGGGGCGCGGGGGAGGGGGGGTGGCTACAGCAGAGTCAGTGACCCCTTGCTCATGCCAGTGATCTTGGGCTCAAGCCAGCAACCCCACGCTCAAGCTGGTGAGCCCATGCTCATGCCAGTAACCTCAGGGTTTCAAACCTGGGTCCTCTGCATCCCAGTCTGATGCTCTATCCACTGTGCCACCACCTGGTCAGGCTAGGCTGTCAACTCTTGTTGTTCTTAATTGCCTGGTCACCTGGGGACAGAGCTATTCGCAGAGCCCTCCTGTCCCTGGGCAGTGGTGTCTAGGTGAGGGTATCTAGCTTCTTACCACACATGGGGGGATAGGGGGCCTCCTGTCCTGCACCAGTCTCATCAGGTGGCCCTGTGCCCAGCCCTCTGCCATGACCTTGGCCCTCCCTCTGAAGGGACTGCCATTGCAGGGTGACTGCTTTGACAGCAGAGAACTGTCCAAGAGACTGTACCCAAGTGCAGAAAGATGGCACCTTCTGTCCCCGCTTGGGGGTCGATGGTGTGGACACACAAACCTGGCTGCCCCTGGTCCTATGAGCTGCCCCTGCTCTGCAGCTCTGAGTGCCCCCAGGGTCCTGCAAGGCCAGAGAAGCATGGAGGCTCCTCCTCCTTTTCTGCCCTCCTGCCCCCACCCACAGGGCCTTTCCTCTTAGATGTCAGGAGAAGCTGTCCTTCCTGGAGCTCAGACCCAACCTGCAAGGTCTCTTTTTTAATGTATTTATTTTAGAAAAAGGGAGGAAAAGAGAGAAGCACTGATTAGTTGGTTCTTGTTTGTGCCCTGACCAGGGATTGAACCTACAACCTTGGTGTATCAACATGACATTCTAAAAACCAACTGAGTTACCGGCCAGGGCCCCAGCCCATAGGGTCTTAATGACAGTGGCAGATCCCAGGGTACAGTAGTGGCCTCTGTCCCGCCAGGAGTTGAGGGCAGAATCCTGAGTCAGATTCCTTCCCCTACAGGAGCTTGCAGGGCAGGGCTGGGGTGAGGGTCAGGCTCGCAGGGCCCACCGTCTCTAGCTCACCCTGCCCGTGGAGCAGGCCAGCTTCTCATGTCCACCTGGTGTGCCTGGTTTTTCTTATGCACACAGAGTGGGAATGGAGAGGGCTAGATGGTACAGACTGGTTTTTTGAGAGTCATCATCTGTGGGGCACGTCTGAGGCCTGGGGCTTCCCTATGGGATGATGTGACCTTGTTCCCAGGTGCGCTGCATCCTGGTCAAGGCACAGCCATGTTCCTGCCTGCGCACCCAGCTCTTTTTTTTTTTTTTTTTTTTTCCAAAGTTGGAAACGGGGCAGTCAGACAGACTCCCGCATGCGCCCGACTGGGATCCACCCGGCATGCCCACCAGGGGGCGATGCTCTGCCCATCTGGGGCGTCGCTCTGTTGCGACCAGAGCCATTCTAGCACCTGGGGCAGAGGCCATAGAGCCATCCTCAGCGCCCGGGCCATCTTTGCTCCAATGGAGCCTCGGCTGCGGGAGGGGAAGAGAGAGACAGAGAGGAAGGAGAGGGGGAGGGGTGGAGAAGCAGATGGGCGCTTCTCCTGTGTGCCCTGGCCGGGAATCGAACCCGAGACTCCTGCACGCCAGACCGACGCTCTACCACTGAGCCAACCGGCCATGGCCCACACCTAGCTCTTTAATGTGAAGCACAGGTTTCCTTCCAGGTCTTTCCATCTCTGCGCCCCTGCCCCCCTGAGGCTGTCCAGGGTGCCTGTGTATGGAGAGTTGGAGCTTCCTCCCTCTGCCTGTTTCGCTGCCTGTCCCGGAGCGGAGCCCAGCTGCCCCATCCCTCCCGTTACCTCACTGCACTCGACCTTCCCAGTCAGGACATCTGCCAAGTTTGGCCTTTTTTCATTGGTTTTAAGGAACCCCCACCTCCACATCAGCCACTGGGACACGGAGCCCATACACGCCTCTGGGCTGCAGAGCAAATAGCATGTGTCTGATTGGAAAGCACCTAAACAACATTTGGTCAGGTGCCCAGGGATAGGCCTCTGGCTGGGTTCTGTGGAAAGCAGGTCAGAAAGTATACTGTGCTGCTGGCATGGCTCCTGCAGCCCGGGTGGACCGAAGGGCACACCCAGGGTCTCCCAGCGTCACCATGCCCCAGGAGGAAGTTCTGCCAGGCAGCAGCCCTGAGCCATGTGGAATCAGGTTCACTTGTGAGGTCCCCCCATCTCCCCCCACCACAGTGGTGACTTCAGCTTTGAGCAGCTGATTCACTTCCAGCTACAAACATGGTTCCCAGACCAAGGACAGGATTGCAGGACAGAGCTCTCTCCCAGTTTGCAGGACCTTTGAGTAACTGGCTTCCTGCTGGCTGTTGTGCAGGTTTGTCCCCAGTCATCTTTGTCTCATGAGGCACATGCAGCCCCCCATCATGGCTCCTGCACCTAAACACACGCTGTGTTTCCACAAGGGAAGGAGCTTCCAGTGCAGGCAAAAGAGGAGGACAGCCAGAGGAGCAGGTGCGGCCAGACTGCAGGTTTCTTGTCTCTGGCCACATGGGGGCCATGCACTGCAGGTCTGCCCCATCTCAGAGGGAATTAACCTCCTCTCTCCTTCCAGGTGTGACCTATGCTGCCAAAGGTTATTTCGACGCCCTTGTGAAGATGGGTGAGCTGGCCAGTGAGAGCCAGGGCTCCAAAGAACTTGGTAAGACCCTCCCTGATGTCGTTGGATGTGCCTGGGCGAGTCTGGTGCCCCATCCTGTGTCTGGTCTTTGAAGTGGGATCAAGTGTTTCCTGTCAGACGAGGAACAATTTTCTAAAACAATTGTACCCTCAGAGCTAGCGAGGGCTCTGAGGTACGTGCCCCGGTGAAAGAGGTCACCGGCAGCCTGGGTGTTTGGGAGCTCACACAGCTGGCCTGCTGGTGGGGGTGGGGACACAGATGTGTGGGTGTGGGTAGTCCCAGCAGAACTTAAAGGGCTAACACAGGAGCCGTGTAACAAGTGGACTCAGACGCCGGCACTGAGTAGCACGGGGAGAGGTTCTGGTGTAGAAGAAAATGACACGGGTACGGACCACAGGCTGGGTGGGCCTGCGTCGGGAAGTGCACATCCCATGGCACGTGGCAGAGTCCCAGATGAAGATGGGTTCCCAAGACGACTGCTTTTTTCCTTAGACCTTTTCTGTGACAAGCTCATGTTGCTTGTATAATTGGGTACACAGCATAATATGAGCGTCCTGGCTCCACTGAGCCGCCAGGTCTGGGGTGGCCTCCATCTCGCCCCAGTGGCTTCAGGCAGAGGCCTGGGGCACAGATGCCGTCTCACTCTCTCCGCCCCTCTCCGTTTTCACGGTGGCCCACCAGAAGTGAGGTCTGTGCTCTGTGAGGTTTGCAGTGGCTCTGCCATGCCCCTGTTTGGAGACACAGAGGCCCAGCTTGTTCCTGGCAGGCTGCTAGGTATATGCTGTGTGTCCTGTGGCCACCAGCCTGGCAGAGCCATGGTGGCATGCAGGTTTCTGTGGCACTAGCATGAATGCACATCTGTTCTATTTTTATTTTTTCCCCCACATTTTTCCGAAGCTGGAAATGGGGAGGCAGTCAGACAGACTCCCACATGCGCCCGACCGGGATCCACCCAGCATGCCCACCAGGGGGCGATGCTCTGTTGCAACCAGAGTCATTCTAGCGCCTGAGGCAGAGGCCACAGAGCCTTCCTCAGCGCCCGGGCCATCTTTGCTCCAATGGAGCCTTGGCTGCGGGAGGAGAAGAGAGAGACAGAGAGGAAGGAGAGGGGGAGGGGTGGAGAAGCAGATGGGCGCTTCTCCTATGTGCCCTGGCCGGGAATCAAACCCGGGACTCCTGCACACCAGGCCGACGCTCTACCACTGAGCCAACCGGCCAGGGCCACATCTGTTCTATTGATAGACATATGGTGGGACCTGTCTGGGCTGGAGGGGCGGGAAGGGTAATGCGCAGGAGGCCTAGTAGGGGCGTGGCCAGACAGGGTGAGTGACTAGGGATAGGCTTCACACACAGGCTGGCCAGTCTCTGCTCTCGAGAAAACTTGGCCCATGGTCAGGCTGGCAATCTCAGCAGTGAGATTCCAGAGTTTCCTGCTGGGATAATCCGTGGTGGTTGTTGCTACAGTAAGCCTGGGGGGCAGGATGTCAGCCTTGTGCCTGGTGTGAGCATGGGGCCTGGGCCTTGCAGCAGGATGAGGAGGGTGCAGTGTCCCTTTCCTGTGCTGGGTCTCATTTGGGCTCTGATTTGCAGTGGGTTTTGAAGTCTCTGCTGGGCTTATTTGGTGTGTGGGGTCCATCACCAAATAGGAGTCCAACTGTGTGCGTCTACAGAAGTAGCCCAGAGAGGCCGCTGAGGGATGACCCTGTCCCCTTGACTCCAAGTTGCTGACACTGAACATGGGTGCTTCCTATGACAGCAGATTCTCCAGTTCTCAGCCCCCAGCTGGCCCCTGGTGACTGAAGTTTGACATTGTCTGCCTCACATATCTGCCCCCCCAGGCAGAGGCCTGTTGCAAGTAGTGGGTCCCGGTCACCAAGCCCTGTCCTATTTGGCTGCAAATTGGGGGTTTCCAGAACCTGTACTTCAGGTTTGATGATGTACCAGAATGGCTTCAGAGCTGAGGGGAACACCCAGGTTTACCAGTTCATTATAAAGGACACTATGGGCCTATAAAGGTCAACAGTGTGGGCCTGGGGGCTCCCAGACCCTGGAGCTTCTTCCTCGTGGAGGTAGGGACCTGGTGCTTCCTAAGCCCAGGTCTGGGGCTTCCTCACATCAGCATGATCAATTATTTGCTCCATGTCCAGCCTCTGTGCTCTCCCTGGAGATGGAATGGGGCTGAAAGTTCCAGTTTCCAATCATGGCTTGGTCTATCTGGTGACCAGCCCCACCAGGAGCCACCCAGAGTCCTCCCAGTAGAACAAAAGACATGCCTCTTACCCAAGGGACTCAGGAGCTCCATCAGGAACCAGGGGCAGAGATCAGCAAGCACAGCTTAGGTCACAGCAGCCCAGCTGTGGGGACTAAACTTTTCTTCTGTCAATGGCTTTATTGAGATGTAACTCACATGACGTATAGCTCACCCATGGAAGTGTGCTGCTCTGTGGTTCCTAGCACAGCCACAGCATGCACCGTCCCCAGTGTCTGGTCCCAGAACACGCAGCATCCCATCAGCAGTGCCCATCCCGTAAGCTGTGGTCGGCCTGCTCTGGCATGTCATGTGATGAGTCCTGCGGCAACCCGTGCTGGATGGCGGCTGACATCGTGCTTGCAAGGCTTCCTGTTGTGCACGTGTCAGTGCTTCATTACTTGTTATGGCTGAACGTTGTACTGTGCAGACCGTGTTTTGTTTGTCCTTTCCCCAGCTGACAGACACTTGAGGAGTTGTTTCCACCTTTGACTAAATAGTGCTACTGTGAGGAGTTGGCATAGGAATTATGTGGACATCTGTTTCCCTGCACACCTAGGTCACATGCTTGGGAGTTGAATTTTTATTAAAGTTCACACATCCCCGGTCTAAAGGTATGCCAGCTCCTGTGCCCCCTCCCCGACCTCGTCCCCAAGACCCCTTCTCAGCAGTAGTGGCCTTCTGCTCTGTGTGGCATCGTCTGGCTGTTTGCTTCCACACGTCTGGAAGAGCGGTTTATCCCTTTTTTCTTTCAATTTTACACATTATCTGATGCGTTCTTGCTACAGAAATGTAGAATTAGCATTTTTATAGTGTTCGCTTGCCCCACTCAGTATAATGATTACAACTTTTGCTTAAATCACGGTACAGTTGATCCTCTAACAATGCAAGGTTGGACCACATGGGCCAATTACATGCAGATTTCTTTTTAATTATTTTTTAAAATTCATTTTTAGAGCAGACAGAGAGAGAGAGAGAGAGAGAGAGGGAGAAGGGGGAGGAGCAGGAATCATCAATTCCCATATGTGCCTTGACCAGGCAAGCCCGGGTTTTGAACCGGCAACCTCAGCGTTCCAGGTCCACGCTTAATCCACTGTGCCACCACAGGTCAGTACATGCAGATTTTTAAAAATAAACATCTGTACTGTTGTCAGTCCATGGATGGGAGTCCATAGATGTGGAAGGCTAGTGGCTTCATCATGCAGGGACTTGAGCATGCATGGGTTTTGGTATCTGCAGGAGGGTCCTGGAGTTAGTTCCCCTCAGATACCCAGGGACAACTATGTTTTGGGGAGTCAGGGTTATATGTGGATTTCTGATTGTAAGGGGTAAGGCCCCTCCCCGCATGTTGTTCAAGGGTCAGTTGTCCAGTGTTCACGTGACAATGGCAGAAGCCCTGTCACTACCAATGCTCAGTGGACTGTGACTGCTATGTTCACAGCTTCATTGCATTGCCATTGTAGACAGTTTGGTGAATTAGGCACAGTGCCCACCTCTGGTGACAGCAAGCAGCTCCATCATCCCCAAGTTTCTAGGCCCCCTAAGAAACCCCCCTGCCTCCCTCTCCCATGCTCCCATGCAGTGCACCACCTGTGTACTTTCCGCCCAGGGTCAGTGTGCATTTGCCGGTGTTGATGTAAATGACATTGCATGGTGTAGACAGTACTCCTTTTTGACTCTGGCCAGTTTTAGCTCCATGATGATTTTGGTCTAGCTGCTTTGGTGTCTGCTGTCTGTCAGCCTTTGGACTGTGTGGCCCTCACAGATGGATGCCCAGTGTTCACACCATCTCCTGGCAGCACTGGGTGGCCCCCAGGGGGGCACTCCCAGGTTTGTGTGTCTCGTGCGCTGAATGCTGGGCATCTCTCGTCACTGTCATTTGTTTGCTGGGTCTTTGGTGAGTGTCCACATCTCCCCTCTGTGTTCTGTTGGGCTGGGTCTGATTATCAGGCTGTGAGTATTCTCTGTATTCTAGATAGATGTGCCTGCTCAGATTTGTGTTTTACCAATATTTCCTCTCATTCTGGTTTGCCTTTCATTTCTGTGTTTATAGAACAAAAATGTTCCGTTTTAATGGAGTCCAGTTGATGGGGTTTTTTTGAGCTGTACAGATCACAGGTTTTCATACTATTTTGACTTTTTCTAAGTTTTAAAAAAATTTATTGATTTTAGAACATAGAGAGAGAGAAACATTAGTCTGTAGTTCCACTTACTTGTTCATTCACTGGATGATTCTTGTATGTGCCGTGACCAGGGATTGAATTTACAACCTTGGTGTGCTGGGACAACACTAACTGAGCTACCCAGCCAGAGACACTTTATTTTTATCTCAAGTCAATCACTGCCTCACTGTTCATCTGCTAAGTGCATGGTATACTGTTGTTCACTTATCCCCACACCCTTGGCCAACAGGCGGGCACTTTCCTTGCCCGGTGTCCCTGCCTGGGCTGTTTCTCCTCCTCATGGAGTCTGCCCTCCTGCAGTCCCTCCTACTCTGCTCCCCCTTGGCTGGCCTGGGAATTCCCTTCTCCATGTTTTCTGGGTCCTGTTATTCCCTCATCTGGGGACCATCCCTCCTTTTAATGGGTCCTCAGCAGGTAGATGGAAGTGCTGACCTAGTGCTGAGCATTCCAGGGTGGTCCAGGGTCTTCCCTCTGCTTCCTCTGACTTGAGGGTTGCCAGCTTCAGTGCTGTTTTTATTTTTATTTTATTTATTTTTTACAGAGACAGAGAGTCAGAGAGAGGAATAGATAGGGACAGACAGACAGGAACGGAGAGATGAGAAGCATCAATCATTAGTTTTTCATTGCAACACCTTAGTTGTTCATTGATTGCTTTCTCATATGTGCCTTGACCGCGGGCCTTCAGCAGACCGAGTAACCCCTTGCTCAAGCCAGCGACCTTGGGTCCAAGCTGGTGAGCTTTTGTGAGAAGCATCAATTATTAGTTTTTTGTTGCGCGTTGCAACATCTTAGTTGTTCATTGATTGCTTTCTCATATGTGCCTTGACTGCGGACCTTCAGCAAACCGAGTAACCCCTTGCTTGAGCCAGCGACCTTGGGCTCAAGCTGGTGAGCTTTTGCTCAAGCCAGATGAGCCCACACTCAAGCTGGCAACCTCGGGGTCTCGAACCTGGGTCCTTCCACATCCCAGTCCGATGCTCTATCCACTGTGCCACTACCGCCTGGTTAGGCTTCAGTGCTATTTTGATGCTGGCTTTTTGTGTGTGTGTGAGTTTTGTCATTTTCCCTCCTGGAAGCTTTTGCAATCTTTGCCTTTGGCGGGTATTGGGAAATTTCCAGGGGCTGTGCCTGTGTGTGTGGGTGAGGGTCATAGGGTTGGGCACTGAAGTCAAAGCACCCCCAGTGCTAGGCTGGTGGGTGTGGTATGCAGCAGCCTCTGGGGCTGCAGGAGGGGTAGCCAGACACAAGGAAGGACAGAAGGGCCAACAGGAGAAACCAGGACAGGAGCAAGGAATGTGCCCAATAGTGCAAGGTGGACCAAAGTGAGGCATTGGACAGAAAGGGGAAAGTCTGGAGTGGAGGAGGTGGTAAGGCTGCAAGGGGCAGAATTGGGGCCGGGCCACGGGGAAATGGGTGTGTGCGCTCAGCATCAGGATCAGCCGTGTAGGCACCAGAAGGGAGTATGTGCTCTTGCAGCTGTAGACTGTTCTGTGAACTCAGGTGGAACAGGGTGTTTCTGCCCTCCCCTCCGTCAGCAGCTGGGTTGTGCTGCTCTGAAGGAACTGGCCCAAGGACCATGCGGCTCAGTCCTGCTGCAGGGTGGCTTCCTGAGGATCTGCATGTGTCATGGACTGCCCCAGGGCTGGTGCCACCTACAAGGCCACCTCCAGTGTGGCGCCAGGGCTCTTTATCCCAGGGGACAGGATTGAGGGATGGCCTCGTGCCAGACCTGTGAGATTTCAGAATGCTCCTGTCTGAGCAAGCTCGGCCCACACCTTCCCTTCGTGCCCGCACCGCCTGCTGCGCAGTGAGCCCTGCCCCGCGGCCTCTGCCCCAGCGAGGAGCAGCACCCTGGCCAGCCTGGTCCTGGGAGGGGGGGGGACCCAAGCCGAACCACATCCTGGTCACCAACGGGATGGGTTGTTGTCACTGTGCTGTAACTCGGAGTGTCCTAGCTGCCAGAGTACCCAGGGAACCTGGACCTGCCCCACAGTGACCACAAGGAAGGCCACGTCCTCATTCCTTCTGAGCTGCTGGCCTCTGTTCCCACCTGAGGCCTTTGAGGGAATTTCAGATCCTGGGTCCTCTGCTCTTGGCCGGAGTGTGATGGGGCTTGGGCTTCAGTGCTGCGTCTTGGCCTCTGTGAGAGGTGGATTAAGGTCGGTTGAGGCCCTGGGCACAGAAAAAAATATTGGGCCCTTTAAAAAAAAGAGAGAGAGACAGTAAAAATAAAAATACATGTTAACCATATTTTTAAATAAGTGAAAAACATTATGTACTATTAATGTTTTTTTGTTGTTTTGTTTTTTGTATTTTTCTGAAGTTGGAAACGGGGAGACAGTCAGACAGACTCCCGCATGGCCCAGCCGGGATTCACCCAGCAAGCCCACCAGGGGGCGATGCTCTGCCCATCTGGGGCGTCACTCTGTTGTGACCAGAGCCATCCTAGCGCCTGAGGCAGAGGCCACAGAGCCATCCTCAGCGCCCAGGGCAACTCTGCTGCAATGGAGCCAAGGCTGCGGGAGGGGAAGAGAGAGAGAGGAAGGAGAGGGGGAGGGGTGGAGAAGCAGATGGGCGCTTCTCCTATGTGCCCTGGCCGGGAATCGAACCCGGGATTCCCGCACGCCAGGCTGACGCTCTACCACTGAGCCAACCAGCCAGGGCCATGTACTATTTTTTTTTTAATTTTTTATTTTATTTGTTTATTTATTTATTACAGAGACAGAGAGTGAGTCAGAGAGAGGGATAAGCAGGGACAGACAGACAGGAATGGAGAGAGATGAGAAGCATCAATCATTAGTTTTTCATTGTGCGTTGCAACACCTTAGTTGTTCACTGATTGCTTTCTCATATGTGCCTTGACCGTGGGCCTCCAGCAGACCAAGTAACCCCTTGCTGGAGGCAGCGACCTTGGGTTCAAGCTGGTGGGCTTTTTGCTCAAACCAGATGAGCCCGCGCTCAAGCTGGCGACCTCGGGGTCTCGAACCTGGGTCTTCCGCATCCCAGTCTGACGCTCTATCCACTGTGCCACCGCCTGGTCAGGCCAGGGCCATGTACTATTAATGTTAAAGTTGCACGTAGGAAATCAAACTTGGTGGCATTAGAAAAAAGTATAAAGTTTGGGTTTTGCAGGGCCCCTCAGAAGTCGGGGCCCAGAGCGTGTGCCCAGTGTGCCCGCTATTAAATCTGCCTCTGGCCACTGTCCCTGTGGAATAGTGTCACAGGGGTTTAGGTGTTGAGGCCACTGGCTTAGGACACGTTTTCCTCTCCATACCTCAGTTCCCTTGTCCCATTAACTCTGCCAGCATTCAGGGGTGTTTGTTTGAGCTCCTGCCTCAGACCTGTCAGACCCCACTCCATCCCCAGAGGCCTGTGCCAGTTCACACATGAACCTGAATCTCAGACATTCACCACAGCTGTTCCATCTGATGTCTGTTACGTTTGCAAAGAACATGTTCCCTAAGGGGCAGGCTTCCCAATTGTATGCAAATCTTCAGTCCTTTCATATCCTTGGTGAGGGAAAGGAGTCCCTACTCCTCGCTTCTCTGGGCAGTTTGCCTCACCTGTTTTCAGGCCGTGTTAACGAGTGCATACAGTATACATCCTGCAGATGCGTCTTTCTGACACACGGAACCTCTTCATGCTGTGACCTGTGTCCCCCAGAACTGTCCCTCCTCTATTTTGTCTATTTTGTCCCTGTGGGGCTGGGTTTCCGCCTGCCCTTCCTTCTGCTGGCCTGGAAGCTGCGCATTGCTGGTCACTTTCTCCTCTGGGGGTGACACAGGCCATCAAGGAGTGATCCTGGGGTGGCTCCTGGTAAGTGGATCTCTGCCCAGGGATTGGGGGCAGCACAGCATCGGGCACTCTGCTCACCTTGACCATATCCTAAGCTGGCGCCAGGCCCTGCTGACCAGAGATTGTTTTTTTTTTTTTTTTAAATAAATTTTTATTAATGGTAATGGGATGACATTAATAAATCAGGGTACATATATTCAAAGAAAACATGACTAGGTTATTTTGTCATTAAATTATGTTGCATACCCCTCGCCCAAAGTCAGATTGTCCTTCGCCACCCTCTATCTAGTTCTCTGTGCCCCTCCCCCTCCCCCTAACTCTCCCCCTGTCCTCCCTCCCCCCACCCCTGGTAACCACCACACTCTTGTCCATGACTCTTAGTCTCATTTTTATGTTCCACCAATGTATGGAATCATGTAGTTCTTGTTTTTTTCTGATTTACTTATTTCACTCCTTATAATGTTATCAAGATCCCACCATTTTGCTGTAAATGATCTGATGTCATCGTTTCTTATGGCTGAGTAGTATTCCATAGTGTATATGTGCCACATCTTCTTTATCCAGTCTTCTATTGAAGGGCTTTTTGGTTGTTTCCATGTCTTGGCCACTGTGAACAGTGCTGCAATGAACATGGGGCTCCTTGTGTCTTCACGTATCAATGTTTCTGAGGTTTTGGGGTATATACCCAGTAGAGGGATTGCTGGGTCATAAGGTAGTTCTATTTGCAGTTTTTTGAGGAACCACCATACTTTCCTCCATAATGGTTGTACTACTTTACAGTCCCACCAACAGTGAATGAGGGTTCCTTTTTCTCCACAGCCTCTCCAACATTTGCTATTACCCGTCTTGTTGATCATAGCTAACAGAGATTGTTTTTACAGACTATCTCAGCACCTAGCAAAGCGGGGCCCATCCACTCCGTCACTGCAGGCACCCTGCCTGGACCCCTCTGGGTATAGCCCCAGTGGCTGTGGGATCAGGGACCCTGCCCACTCCGCGTTGGTCCTGTTTTCCTGTTCTGATCCCGCCCCCCTTTCTGGCCTCTGGCCCTTCCTGCCTCTTTCCTTTACAGGCAACTCCTGCTCTGCTCTCTGGACTGGAAGCTGTGAGGGCGGTAGGGGCACGCTGACCCTGGTCCAGCCCTTGCGAGGACCCCGTGCCCCCACCCGCTTCCCCACAGACCCTGTTCCCCCCACGCTAGCCAGATGTGAGCTACTCAGAGGGAGCCCTGCATTGCAGAGTAGAGAGACTCCAGTGTGTACTTCCCTATGGAGGTCGAAGCCAGAGTCATCAGAGCCGTGAGCAGCGGCGGGGCTACCCTTTGCCCCTCCTGTGGAGCAGCCAGTGGCTTGCTGCCTTTGGTCCCTTTGGCAGCTGCACTCTCAGCCTCACAGAGAGCTCCTTTCTTCTTCCCTTGGACTCGTTCTCCATGGCGGACAGCTCTGCCATGGCAGGCGCTCATGGTTCACTTTGATGTGCAGGCTGCTTAGTCAGGAGTGCAGGACTGCCTGAGTTCCAAGCTCCAGAACCTTCCACATCCCTCCTAATCCCCTACTAGCACCTGTCAGCACGTGAGCTCAGCCCCAGACCTGCTCCCCGCTGGGGTCTGTGTTGAGGCCTACCCACCTGGCGCTGCCTCAGCCCCATGGGCTAATTACAGAGTGGGCTGCCTCTCATCTGTGTGCTGGGGCCGCAGCTGCTCCTCGTCCTCACTTGAGCTGGCAGCTCAGGCCCCGTGCTCCGGACCTGTCCCTGCTGTGTGCGGACGCATGTTTGCCCCAAGGCCAAGAAAAGGGTTGGTGGTTGTAGGGAGGCTGACTAGAACTGCTTCCTTGTCCAGGTGCCCTGCAAGGGCCTGTGCCTTGAGCTGATAGACAAGTAGTCCGCTCTGTGGCCCTCTCTGTCTCAGGCTTTTGGGCTGTGCTGGCAGGCAAGGGCCTGGCCTGGACACTGAAGGATAGAGGGTGGCAGGGGTGTCCTCACCTCTCCAGTCCTCCAGACCATAGGCCATCAAAAATACCACCAGCCTGGCCCTGGCCGGTTGGCTCAGTGGTAGAGCATCGGCCTGGCGTGCGGGGGACCCAGGTTCGATTCCCGGCCAGGGCGCATAGGAGAGGCGCCCATTTGCTTCTCCACCCCCACCCCTCCTTCCTCTCTGTCTCTCTCTTCCCCTCCCACAGCTGGGGCTCCATTGGAGCAGGGATGGCCCCGGCGCTGGGGATGGCTCCTTGGCATCTGCCCCAGGCGCTGGAGTGGCTCTGGTCGCGGCGGAGCGACGCCCCGGAGGGGCAGAGCATCACCCCCTGGTGGGCAGAGCGTCGCCCCTGGTGGGCGTGCCGGGTGGATCCCAGTCTGGCGCATGCGGGAGTCTGTCTGACTGTCTCTCCCCGTTTCCAGCTTCAGAAAAATACAAAAAAAAAAAAAAAAAATACCACCAGCCTGATGGGGGCACAGCACAGAGCCAAGGATATTTCCAGAATGTTCTTATGTGGCATTGGGGGTCGGGTGTGGGGTCCCTTGTTCTTCACCTTAAAGGAGAGCAGTGGTTCATGGCTCAGCAGATGTTCTCCACGCACAGCTGCGTGTTGGCATCTATCCTCCCAGTGCTGGTTGCGGCCAGCAGTGGCATTTGCCCTCCAGGCTCTTCTGCTAATGTAAGCTTTAAGTATTAGAAATATGTTTTGTTTCACTTACTTTTAAATTTTGTATTGATTTGAGAGAGGAGGAGAAACATTGATCTGTGTCGGTGTGTACCCTGATGGGGGATTAAACCTGCAACGTCTCTGTACCCTGACAACGCTCTAACCAACCAAGCCCTGCAACCAGGGCTGGGGCACTTTAAATTGGGCAAAGAGCAGAGTGTGAAGAACTCCAGGTGCCTGTCACCAGCTAGGCTCAGAGCAGGTCATGCTGCCTTCTCTCGTCTGTGCCAATCACTACTCCCTCAGGCATTCCTGACATCACCTGCTACTTCTCTGTCCTGCCTCCATCGGCATACATGGGGTGGGGTGGTGCAATGGGGCTGAGAGCACACGTCCCTCACTCCAGATCCCACCAGCACAGCTACTCAAGAACGGGCCTGGCCTGATCACAGTCTGTGCCGGGGTTGCTAGTTTTTCCCGTGTTAACTCTTGGGTGCGAGCTGTGGACACTGCCATGGTTCTTTGCGTGGGGGAGAGACACTGTCCTGTTATCCACAGTGCCCAGGGCGCTATACTGTGTATGTCCCGCCTGCCACCAGGCCCCGAGATCTTCCCCCCAGTGACCATCTGTAGAGAGCCAGCTGTGCCTGAGACCAGGTGGAGGAAGAGGTCGGGCCAGGGTCCCGAGTCACTTGGTCTCCTGGTCCACTGTGTGAACGTAGGAGGGCAGTTCAGGCTCTCTGTGCTGGAATCACACATACAAGAATAGGGTCACATTGTCTGCTCTTTGGCCCTCCCTGGCTTTGCAGGGCAACTAAGGTTATGTAGCCTTCTGGAATGTTCTAGACTTTTCAGGAAGGTGGCACTGTTGTTGCACTGAGTGGGGCATAGCCTTCTCTGAGCCTCACCCACTCTGAGTCTGTTCCGCTAGAGCTCCTATCAGAGCCTTGCCCTGGTGGTCCTGTCCATGTGGCTGTGGCTGGAGGCTCAGTGGCTTTATTGTTCAACCCTCGCCAACCCCTGAGGTCTCTGTTGGGTCCTCTGCCTTTGAAGAGGCTGGGTGTTTGTGACCCGGGCATGTGTGTGCTTGCAGGGCCCTGGGCACCCTGTATCCATAAGAGCACAGGGAGCTCTGTCTGGGCGCAGTAGCCTTGGGGTGGGATGCTCACTACAGGAGGCGGCTCCCCTGAGCCTGAAACTGGGCTGGGTTTGGCCACTGAGTCACTGGACTAAGGTGTGGCCTGAACATCCCCTGGCATTTGGCTGTTGTCCACACCTGGATACCCAAGTGAGGGACAGAGGCCAGCATTCCCAGGCCAGGCTCTGAGGCTCACTGTAGGGGACTCAGTGTCTCCTCGCGTATCTGCAGCCATCAGCTAACCCTCCCAGGTTGGCCTCTTGCTTGTAGGCACAGGTTGCCTGTCCCCTCTGTGGTGTTGCTGAAATGCAGGACTGGCAGATGGGGACACCTGTGCCATGTGACCTCGGGCCTTTGAGACTGTCGTTGAGTGCCTCCCTCTGGCTGCAGTGATTCTGAGATGGCACCATGGGCTGTTCACCTGGCCCGTCCTGAGTCGGAGCAGTCCAGCCTCCCCTTGGTCTATGACAGCAGTCTGCGATGTGCAGTTAGACCCATGCAGAGGGGGCTGTGTTGATTTCACACCCTGATTGGCCTAACTCGGCCTCCACATTGCCCAGCCCTGAGGTTCTGTGATGGCTATGGTCCTCGGTGGCAGATGGCATTCCCATGGCCAGGTGGGAGCAAGACTCCTTGCCTGTACCTTCCCTTCCCAGCTAATGACACCATGCCCTTCCTTGCTGTTTCTCCTGCCCCACCAAGGCACACAGAGGGGGGGTGTCCCTTAGGCAGCCATCAGAAGTGGCTGGTGCAGGACATGGTCACTAAAACCCCAGGAATGAAGAACACTGTCCTAATTTCCTTGGGTCATACCCATTTGTCAAGGCTTGACATAGGCTTTTGTAAAGGCTCTGTTCTCATGTGCAGCTTAGTGTGGACACTAGATACATCACAGCCAGCCAAGAAGTAGTGGGGACAATCTCGTCTGTCCTAGACTGTGCTCCCTTGGCCCATGTAGCGGCAGAGGAGCTGAGTGTAGGGAGGGGTCGGGGCTGGGCCATCTGGGCAGGGCATCTTTCTTTGGGCCTCCCTTACCCCTGCTTCACCCACTGTGGCAAGCACTGTGAGCCAGATTGAGCCTGTATATGGGGAGATTAATAAACGTCTTAATTGAATCTGCTGTGTTCTCACGGTGGCTGGTGGTATCAGGAGTGAGCTCACTCAGCATGTCTGCATGGCCCTGGGCATCTGGGGCTGCTCAGGGGCAGCAGCATCAGTGGGGAACAGTGATGTGTGGCTGGGCCTCATCCCCAGGATAGTCTGGTTACCAGAGGGCCTCTGCTTGATGACTGGGGTTCCTGCTTGGAAGGAGCCATCAGCCTACGTCCTGCCAATGACGGAGCTGTGTGGATCTGTGAGGATCCGGCCCAGGGGCTCTACTGTCGGCTGTCCCTACCCTGAGAGGGAACGTGAGACTGTGCTCTGCCCTGGCACATGGCAGGAGGCTTGAGGAGACAGACGTCTTAAACCGCCTTCTGTGGCGTCATACCCCAGCCGGCCTGGAGCTTGAGGCCCCAAAAGTGAGGCACTAGGGGGACAGTCCTTTACCACAGCTAGTCTGGCCCGAGTGCCTGGCCGCGTCCCCTAGTGCGGCACCATTGACGTGTACCAGTTCCCAGAGCCCTCAGCAGCCCTGTCCTTGGGAGCCTTGGAGGATGGGAGCAGCTCCTTTATTTCTCCTCCAGCTGGGAGCAGCCATCTGGAGTTTCCCCACTGGGTGGGTGCAGGGGCCAGGTCTCCAGCCACCCCCAGGGGTTCTGGTGTTGGAGTGGGCAGGCACGTCAGAGGCACTGCCAATACTCGGAACACAGTGACCTGATGCGTGGATGACCGGTTTCCTTCAGGGGCCTCTGTCCTGTTTGTGTCTCACAAGGTTCAGAGCAAATTGGTGCCTG
This sequence comes from Saccopteryx leptura, assembly GCF_036850995.1. Classification (NCBI taxonomy): domain Eukaryota; kingdom Metazoa; phylum Chordata; class Mammalia; order Chiroptera; family Emballonuridae; genus Saccopteryx; species Saccopteryx leptura. Next base: position 125,132,014 of record NC_089506.1, read on the forward strand.
AGAGACTGTTCTCAGGAGAGGTGCTGTTCCTGGGACAGTTACTTGGGGGCCTGAGCCAGCAGGTTAATGGGGTGCCATTAGTTAAGACTGCTGCTCACAGCAGTAAGCAGCAGCAGCATCCCATGGCCTGGGGTCTTTTCTGAGCTGGGGAGGGGTTTCCCGTGGCTTCTGCCCCCTGGAGAGCAATGGTGCCATGGGGCGGAGGAGGGGCCTGTGCTCTTGGAGAAGGGTGGGAGCCACACGCCCAGGTCCACGCGGCCTCCTGTGGCCAGACATTAGGGTTCGCTCTGCCAGGTGGGCTGTGTTACTCACTTCCTTGCTTTGGGTGGAAATGTGAAGAAAACCCCACTGCACTATTCATATCTTATGGATCTCATCATGCAGAAGACTGCTCTTGGAAGAGCAGCAAGGCTGGTGAGTGCTGAGTCAACTGGGGTCAAGGCTGGTGGGTGCTGAGTCAACTTGGGTGGAGCTCAGTGGACAAGGGAGGTGGGGAGGGGTGCAAGGGAAGGCCCATCTGTCTCTCTAAGCTGCAGCTGTTCGTCCAGCTCAGCCCATGGGGAGAGACGTCAAATCGAGTTGAAGTCCCAGCCAAATCCTGTGTCCTCCTCTGCACATCATCCAGATCTCAACCCACGAGCTCCATGCCCTCTGCCTGGCAAGTTCCTGTGAAGCACCCCCCAGCCACTGCTGTGTGAGTGCCTGAGTGCAAATCTCAAATTTCGAGGACCATGAGTCCAAGAGGCCCGGGGCAACCTGAGATGATTCCAAAATGCCAACAGACCCTGGTATGGGGCATGCTGCTCCAGGATGTCACCTGGAGCATGTGGGGTGGAGGCTCTAGACAGAAAGGCCCAGGGGTGACAGGCAGCCTAAATGGGCAGGGCCGCTTGTGGCTGGCTCTCCTTCATTTCAAGGCCTTGGCCGCTGGGCACTGAGCACTCACTGCTGGCACAGCATCGGTACGGAGGGGCTTCTCCAGTCCTGCTCTGTTTCAGAGGGGCGTGTGATCGCCATGGCCACACGGCCGTGATATTTCTTTTGGTTATGCCCCCAGGTCTCCGACTCCCTTTCATGTTTTGCCTATTTTGTAGGTGGGAGAAGACCCCTACTTGTTTCTCCAGGTGGAAGCTGGCAGCTTTGAGACCAGCAGGGAGGACATTCTGGAGGGGGTCCCAGTGCTGCCTAAGCCCCATGTTCTGTGGAGATGTCACACCCCGCGGCCCTGCACTGTCTGCCCACCCATAATGAGAGCTCTAAGTCTGTGCCCTATTCAGACCTATACTAATTAGGTCCTGGAGGTGCTTTTCTGCTTGAGAAGCCACCAGAATAATCGAGCATTATGGATGTCTGCTTCAGAAGGTTCTAGAAGGTGATGCGTACTCCCAGCCAAGTCTGAACAGCTGACCTCTTGGCTCAGAGCCCCGCTGCCACCAGCAGAGACAGGAGCAGGAGTTCTGGCTCTTCCTGAGAAGAGAGATACCTGAGAGGGTTTTGGTGCTTTTGGTGACCATTAATGGCCAAAAAGAATGCCATGACCACACAACAGCAACAGTGAGTTCCACCCGCCAGCTTGCCATCCAGCTGCAAAGACATGGCTGGAGGAGAAGGTCCCGTCTCTGCATCCTCAGCACCATCCAGGGCACTGAGGACTCTTCCACACATGGCTTTGCCCAGAAGGAGGTGGAGCCGGGACCCACACCCACCCCAGTGCTTGCGCGTGCGCACACACACACACACACACACCACAACATGGTGCACGCACACACATAGCAACACAGCACACAGTCATACACACATGCGGTCTCGCAGCTGCAGAGCCCCAGCTGTGCTGGTCTCAGCTCCGCTTCTCCTGCACTGGTTGGCAGATGCCAAGAGCCAGTGCCTGGGCAAGGTCAGAACTCCAGCAGGTCTGGAGCTGCTGAGTTCCTCACCATGGGCTTTGCCAAGGGGCCAGCAGAGTGATGAGCTCCCCTGGCCCAAGGACAGCCTGTGCTCCCCCCACCCCCAGGCCAATTCAGCTGCCCAGGCTCCATCAGGCAGCTCCAGCAAGGTGAGGTGGCCTGGCCATCTTGATCAGGGAGCAAGGGTTTCTCCCGGAACCCCTACAGTCCTGCCTCGTGGCCTCTCAAGTTCTCAGGGTCCTGTCGAGACCTTCCTGCCTCCTGTGGCACCAGCACTTGGCCATCTGGCCTCAGTTCCAGGAAGTGCTTGTGTTGCAAAGGGACAGCATGGAGGCTCTGCTCTGAGTCTCACCAGTCTGTGGCCTCAGGGCCACTCCACCTGGTAGTTCCATGACCTCCACCCCTGTCTGACACGGGGTGCCACCTCTTACAGAGTCCTGGTGCTGGAACCCGGTGTCTTGGAGGGCCTCTACCTCTGGGGCACAGCCAGCAGCCCTGGGGCCACACTGCCTTCCTTGGCAGCTTCATTTCTGGCTGTGTCGGGGCACAACCACTTGGCCAGTCATGCTGTGTCACCCCTGGGAGGGGACACAACTGACCAAGTCATTTACTCTTCCTGCTGTGCTGTCTGTCACCATCACCACAAGCTCAGCTCAGGCCCCTGGGCTCCTTTGAGGGAGCTGTCACCAAGCCTGTCTCCTCAGACCTGTGGCGTATTGGCAGAAATGTGTTCTTTTTTAAGCCTAAATGGGGTGTTAATTAAAATCCTTGCAAAATGCTGTCGCTGCTCTTTTGGGATTCTGGGTCCCGCGTTATAGTCCTGGAGGAGATTCCGGTGCTTCCACCATCAAGGCAGGGGCGGGGCTGCACAGCTGGCTGGGCCTGTGGTGAGCGGCCAAACCCTGGGCCTAAGTCTCCCCCGCCTTGCTCTCTGTCTCCTGGATTCAAACTCCTTCTCAGCGTTGTTGTTGTAGATTATACAAGCATGTTATCTTTTCTGGAAATAAAACGCAACCTGAATCTTCATAAACGTTGGTGTTACGAAAAGCACAGCACATGGAGGTCCTCACTCTACAGAGTCTGAGACCCCAACTTCAAAGGGGGAGTGAATGAACACTGGTGTTGCTAAACATAGGTTTTACTTGTTTCAGGTGCTTATGAAATGGCATTCAGATAAACAGAACACTGGTTTGGGTGAGATCCCAGGAGGGTTAGCATGCAAGCGGCATGTGGGGACAGGACTCTGGTGTGATTGCGATGAATGGGTCTCAGCAGGGGTCCCTGAGCGGCAGGAGGTGCCGGGCTGCTGTGGCAGAGCCCTTGCACTTCTGCTAGGCGGGCAGGAAGGCGGGTGCGTTGGGGCTGTGATGTTTGATACTACATCTCAAGTGGCTTAAAAATGTGTGTGCATACACATTTCTACGTATATCTCAGAAAAGAAGGTAATGCAAATGTAACACACCTAGGAGACCTCAGGTGAGGCGACAGCAGGGGAAACGGGTGCGGGCGGAGTGGTGTTTGCGGTATTCTGGCAACTTTTCTGCGGGTTTGGAGGGTTGTACTGGAAGGAGACTGTGTTCTCTCTTCTTTAAGCCACACAGAAGGGTGGACTTTGCAAACCATGACTCATGGCCCTTTGATGGAAACCTCTGGGTGTGGCTCTGAGCCAGCCTCAGACCCACCCACAGAGCCTGTCTGCCAGCATTGGATCTTGGGGCATTGCCTGGTGCTCCTGTTGAGTTAAGCAGGCGGCAGGTGGGGCCCAACAGCGGCCCCTCGTTCATTTCCTTCCACCTCCCCTCCCCATCTGCTTCCAGGCTCAGGGGCCTCAGCCTTCCTGAGCACCCGACCTTCCGTCTGGTCCTCCAGGCCCACTGTCTGGGCAGCAGTTCTTCCTTTTTTCCCCTTGCACTTTAAGTTATTCAACATAATTCTTGTACTCTAAAAGCAAAGTATAAACACCTTATCTGAAATGCTAAAGAGTTACAAAAAAATCTCAAAGTAGAAACTTATAGTTCTGCCTGTAAAATAAAAGCCAAAAAACAGCAATATCCACATTGCAAGGTAACCCCAAAGTTGGGGGCATGTTCTGTGATGGCGCTGCAGAGCCAGCTGTCAGCTTGCTCACCAGTTTCTGAGAGAAAGGTGGTGTGGGGTGTGGGTGTATATGTCTACAGGAGCTAACATGGGGAACCTGACCCCAGAGGGTAGAGGACACAGCAGGTGCGGGGGCCAGTTTAACAGGAACAACAGCTGGGTGAAAGCGTGCTCTTTGCTGAAGGGTCCAACCGGCCTTAGGTCACCTGTGGGACGAGGAAATGTGTTCCCAGCCTGGCATGGCCACATGGAACCCTGGTGCCTGCTGGCTTCACTGCACTGACTCGGACTGGAAATTGGGGGCCTCTATCCAGGAAGCTGGAGGACTCCTCCCTCATAGGCACAGACCCAGCCCAGCAGCTGCCTGCCGCCAGATGAGGCCTTCCCAGGACACAGCTCAGAGCTGCCTTCACAGCCTACCTGAGTGAGGATTGCTCCTGCTGACTCTGACCAGAAAAGTGACAGAGCTGAGCTGGAAGGGACATGTTATGGACAGAGCTTGAGTGGCTTGCTTATTGGGAGGAATGGAGCTGGAGCAACTCCTGGGATGGCAGGGTGGAGTATGTCCATCTCCTCGTCCGTGCGGTGACCGGTGCCACATGGGAGGTGGTGGCAGCGCTCTCCTGGGAGGGCTGAGTCACCTGGGGTTGGGAGAGGGCGCGAGGCCAGGGGCTCCAGGCAGTGGCAGTGACTTCCTGGCTGTCACTCTGTTCTCTGTCCATGTGCTTCAGTGCCTCCTCGGCTTCACCTGGCTTCTCCAGTTTCACATGTGCACAGCTGTGCTGCAGTAAGTTGGAATGTCCTTTCTGCAGGAAAGTTAGTCGTTTTAGCTTCCCCAGAGGTGGGAGCATTTCCGCAATGGGGCCCGTGGCCGCATTCCTAGGAGCCCCCAGTGTGTACTCTTGTGGGTTGGGGGGGGCTCTGCCTTTCCCTTTCCATCTCTTTTGGGTGGTTTGAATGTGGAGCGGGAATGCTGCCCATGGTCATATCTATTTTGAGATAGAGCTGGAGGGGCTGCTGGGGCAAGAGCCGTGGGACGTGCTGGACCTTCCCAAGCAGCTGGATGCTGACCAAGAGCTGACGGCGGAGCTGGTATGACATGGCGCTGCTTTCTTCCTCGATCCTTGCTGGACACCTCGGTGGCGCCTTAGAGGACCCTGGGACTTTTTGCCAGAGCTGTGTTGTGTTCAGAAAGGGGCAGAGCCCGGGTGCTGCACTTTTGACTCCTAGAGAATTCTCTTTCCCTCCTACTAAGTCCATTCTCCCTCTGAGTGTTCAGAGCCGTAGCGCCGGCCTCACTTACCTGAACTCTCACATCTGACTTGAACCTGAGAAATGACCTTTCACTGACTGCAGTTTACGCCAGAGTGCAGCATCTTTCCGCCACGGCAACCTCCTCATCCCCACTTCTCTTCCCTCAGCCTCGCTTCTCTACCTGCCTGTTATGTGTCTCCCTCTATAGAAGGGCCCCTATCTCGCAACAGGTGCTCCTGACAGTCCCCAAGCTTGACCTGGTCAGTGTGAGACAAGCCGTGAGCAGGAGTCCTGGCTGGGAGCTGGTCACCGCTGTCTGGGTGACAGCCCTCCTGAGGGCACTGGCCTACGGCCTCCCGTTGGCACCTGGGGATGCTCCAGTGCCTGGAATCTCTTATCTTCTCTTGAAGAGCTGAGTTTGGGGAAATACTCTGATGGTCTCTTGGCTCTGAGATGTCGTTTTTGTGACCTGTGTCCCTATACATATGAAGCCATGGCAGACGTCTCATCTCTGTGGTTGGGCTGTGTGCTTTGCGCTGCTGTTCTGAAAGTTCTGGAAGTACTGGGCAAGGCGTGACTGATCTTTCTCTGTGGCTTGCATCACATCCAGTGCTGCCCTGCTAGGGTCCTGACCTGGCCAGGAGCTCCAGGGCGGTTCTGGGTCTCCTGTTCCCACCTCTGGACACTCCTGTGAGTGCCAGTCCTGCTCACGCCCTTGTCTGGACTGGGGCCTCCACGGAGTTATCTTATCCTCAGCTATGTCTCAAGCCGCACTGTGCCCCATGTATGCTGTGGGGTCTCTCACTGGGGCCCTTAGGGCCTCCGCCCAAGTCCTGTGCTCCATGTATGCTGTGGGGTCTCTCACTGGGGCCCTTAGGGCCTCCGCCCAAGTCCTGTGCTCCATGTATGCTGTGGGGTCTCTCACTGGGGCCCTTAGGGCCTCCGCCCAAGTCCTGTGCTCCATGTATGCTGTGGGGTCTCTCACTGGGGCCCTTAGGGCCTCCGCCCAAGTCCTGTGCTCCATGTATGCTGTGGGGTCTCTCACTGGGGCCCTTAGGGCCTCCGCCCAAGTCCTGTGCTCCATGTATGCTGTGGGGTTTCTCACTGGGGCCCTTAGGCCCCCCGCCCATGTCCTGTGCTCCATGTATGCTGTGGGCTCTCTCACTGGGGCCCTTAGGGCCTCCGCCCATGTCCTGTGCTCCATGTATGCTGTGGGGTCTCTCACTGGGGCCCTTAGGCCCCCCGCCCATGTCCTGTGCTCCATGTATGCTGTGGGCTCTCTCACTGGGGCCCTTAGGGCCTCCGCCCAAGTCCTGTGCTCCATGTATGCTGTGGGGTTTCTCACTGGGGCCCTTAGGCCCCCCGCCCATGTCCTGTGCTCCATGTATGCTGTGGGCTCTCTCACTGGGGCCCTTAGGGCCTCCGCCCATGTCCTGTGCTCCATGTATGCTGTGGGGTCTCTCACTGGGGCCCTTAGGCCCCCCGCCCATGTCCTGTGCTCCATGTATGCTGTGGGCTCTCTCACTGGGGCCCTTAGGGCCTCCGCCCATGTCCTGTGCTCCATGTATGCTGTGGGGTCTCTTCACTGGGGCCCTTAGGGCCTCCGCCCATGTCCTGTGCTCCATGTATGCTGTGGGGTCTCTCACTGGGGCCCTTAGGCCCCCCGCCCATGTCCTGTGCTCCATGTATGCTGTGGGCTCTCTCACTGGGGCCCTTAGGGCCTCCGCCCATGTCCTGTGCTCCATGTATGCTGTGGGCTCTCTCACTGGGGCCCTTAGGGCCTCCGCCCATGTCCTGTACTGAGTTTCTCACCAGGGTCTCTGGGGACTCTGTAGCGGTCAGTGGTAAAATGCTTCAGCAGAGAAGCAGAAGTTGCAGCCCTGGTGTCCCCTCTCGCTCATGACCCCAAGATCTGCTGAAGCCAGCTCCTGCTAGGGGGCCAGCTGAGGAAGAGCACCCCCCAGGACAGCCATTTGTGGCTGCTGGGCTCTGATGGGGGCAGGGTGCTAAGTCACCCAGGCCTGCTGGGGAAGCTGGCTGCTGGCAGGGGGTCAGTTCTTAGTGTCTGCACTTTCAGTGTTCATGTTGCATATCTATCTGCCCCTGGGGTTCAGGCTAACCTGGAGCAGGGAGGTGGCCAAGGGTACCTGGAAGGGGCCGCTGAGTCCTGAGGGCTTGTTCTCAATCTGGAGGACCTTCAAGAGGGCCTGGCAGCTCTGCAGTTTCAAGGTTCCAACCCCACAGTGGTCATGCACTGGCTGGGGAACCCTGTTTGCTTGGCTGCCTTGGGGACTGTTGGCTGGTGGACTGTTTTGCAGTAAATGGGTAAACACACATGTTGTATAGACTGCAGATCTGATTTAGGGTCACCATTCTTGAAGGCACTGGTTATCACAGCTGCAGACAATGGCAATGAACAAAGCATGTCCACCCACAGCCATGGAACGGTGTGAAGACTGATGTGGCCACCACCTGGAGGAGCCTCGGAAGCCTGCTCAGGGAGAAAGACTCCACTACACAGTGTCCAGGGCAGGGAAACCCACACAGACTGGGCAGTTGCTGGTTGCCAGGGCCTGGGGGGGGGGGAGTGTGCTGACGGGGACAGGCTTCTTGGAACATTTTGGAATTGAGGGAGGTTCTCATACTGTGAATGCCCTCGAGGGGCACACAGGCTTGGGCGGCAGCGACTTCAGTGTCTATCCTTGTTGGAGCTCTGGTTTTCACTGGAAGGCTTCACTCAGGCTTCTGAGGTCACCTGACCACTGTCCCACTGCACACAGACTCTCCTGTGGAAGGAGATGGCATATCCTGCATGTGCCTGTGTGTGCCCATATCTGGACATGCGTGTGTGTGTGCATGTACACACTGGCTGCCCTGGCCTCTCTCTGCTTTTCTGCTGGGGGAAGGCATTGTGACGTGAACTGAGTTTCGCTCTTCACCTAAAGATTTGAGGCCACATTAGAGGTCCCCAACAGCCCCAGGAGTGTGAAAGCTCACTCCTGCAGGGAGTGACTCACCACTGGCCTGGCCTCGTGACTCGCAGGGTCAACACTGGGTGGGACGGTGACGAGGGTATGACATTTTTAGGTGCCTCTGTAACTTGGACACTGTTTGTCCCACATGTGCCCCATATCTCCTGTATCTCCTGCTGGCCTCCCTTGCCCCACTCCCAAACCCCCTGCTGCTTCCCAGCCACCTGGCTTTGAGTTTGCTGACTCGTTTGTCTTGGGTGTGGCAGGTGCTGCCTTCCCCTGCCTCTTGTCCACTGCCCCCTCCACGGCACTTCTCGGAGTCCTGGCGGTCCTGTCAGGTGGTGGCTTCTGGCTCGGAGCTCCCCTGGCACACAGGTCTGGCAGGGCTGGGTCTGAGCTGCTGATTTAAGCCTGGTTTTTCAAGTTTAGGACTCACCTGTGCCGTGGACCAGAGACCTGGATTCCGGGGCCACAGCATCAACAGTGAGATGGCTGGGAGAGGCATCCTTTGTCCTGGGTGGGTGGGTCTGGGGAGGGGCCCTGCCTCGGGCTGTCCTTTGAACGCAGGAGGGGTGGAGCGGGTCATGGTGCCCAAGAATGTGGCATGGTTCCTGCTGACTCTGGCTCTGAAGACCTTCACCAAGGACCATGAAAAGGACAAGGAAAACTACCACTAATGGCTGAGGTGCCCCATGCTCCACAGGGAGGCACAGCCTTGTGGCAGGGTGACCTCCTCTGCAGCGTGGCTCACACACAGACCACCGCCCTGTGCCTGGTTGGCTTTTGGCAGCCCCTCCTTAATGCAGTTGAGGTCCCTGTGGGCTGTGTGGGCTGCCACTGGCTTGCAGCTATGAGTGTTGGGCTTCAGCTGCGTTTGCAGTGTGCCGGCTCCAAAGTGGAACTCTGGCCAGGTGTGTTGGAGCTTGTGCCAGCACAGGCTTCATGTGCTCTCTCAGCATCAGGAATCCTTCCCTCTAGGACCTGCTGTTTATTGCTGTTGGGTTTTTCTGATGTTCTCCTGAGCTAGTAGGTGCAGTCTTCCAAGGAAATTGTGTTCTCAGTTTGCTCTTGACGTGAACTTACAATTTGAGGGTCTAAAGGATATGGCTGATGGTGTGCGTGCTGCCCCTGTGGGGGACTTTGCTAGACCATGTGTGACCATCACCTACTTGCTTTGCATCTTATTTACGAACTTGATACCCCTTACGAGGGTCATGGGGTCATGATGGGTGTGTGAGGGCAGTGCTCTGGGATCGAGCAGGTACTACCACCCCCTGGCTTCAGTTTAACCACCGGAGCCTGCAGCCGGAGAGCTGGGCGGTGGACCCAGAGCCCCAACACAGGAAGAGCCCACGCCACAAGGACACAGAGCAGACCCCAGGTGGTTTCCTAATCCTGGAGCTTGGCTGTCATCCTGGGAAATTATAGACCCCTGAAAATCAGGGGAAGCAGAGGGGCTGGAGCCGTCCTGGGCTTTTGGTCTGACCTGTGCATCTGGGTTTTCTGTATGTGCTGTTCTTATAGCACAGAGGTTCTCAACCTGTGGGTCGTGACCCCGGCGACCCCTGTGTTTTGGTCGTTTGACCCCCGCCGGGGTCGCGACCCACAGGTTGAGAACCGCTGTTATAGCAGGTTGGGTCAGTGGGCACTGTTAGGTTGTGGGCAATGTCCAGGACCCTCAGTTCCCCAGGGGTGCCGACGGGAGCTGGGGACCCTGCCAGGGGTTGTGAACTGGGCAGGGCAAAGTGGCAGCAGCCTGCCTTTTCTCAAGGGCTGTGCCTGGGCCGTGCCCACTTCTGTTTGTCCCAGGGACTTTCTTTCAGCCAAGGATGGGAGCAGGCTCCATCATGTCCCCTCAGGCTCCATCCTCCTCCACCCACCCCCCAACACCTCAAACCTCTGGTCAGGATGGAGTGGGGGTGGGTAGGAGATGAGAGACTCTTGAGTGAGGCTGGAGTCCTCTCCTGCTGGGGCTGTTCAGCCTCAGCGCATGTGGCTGCCTGCATGTGGTTACAGCTGTAGCCTGACCACAGGAAACCACTGTAGACATGGGACCTGGTCCCAGCTGCCAGATGAGTCTGAACTCCTTAGAAGCACTCTCATTTCTTTCTCCTCCTCCCTTAACAGAATCTGTACATCTGATGCAAAGCCAGGCTTTTAGGAATATGACCCAGTAGTAACCAGAGAATGAGAATAACTCAGGACCTCGACAGAGGGTGGGGCGCCTAAATGGCGGGAGCCACTGTCCTGTGCCCTCTGACAGCCCAGAGCCATCGGGAGGCAGAGCTGTGGCCCTGCAGGGTGATGTCCCAGCAATGTGGCCAGTGACCAACCATTGATTGGGCACCTGTCCTGCTACTTGGGTAGGGGCTGGTAGGTTCATGGGCTGAACCAGTTGGCAGAGATCCATCCACAGATCTCCATGGTCAATGCTCTGTCTGCTCCGTGGCTATCAGGGTAAACACAGCGTCACCAGTGTAGAAAGGCCAGGTGATCAAGAGAAGCTGGTCTTCCCCTGATCCCAGCTGTGCTTCTGGGAGGGAGCTGGACCCAGGTGTGGGGGCATCTCTGGGGGCAACAGAGTGGTTTTGGAGGGCAGTGCCATCCATTAGGGCTTCTTGCAGAGTCTCTGGAGCTCAGCCTCATTGGAGGCTGAGGACGTTCCTTGTGGCTATCCATGAAGTGACCCTGTGTGTCAAGTGACCCCAGGTGGCCAGCTGTGAGCAGGGATGGGACATGCTGGTACAACCACTCAGGGGACAGGATTTGCCAGAAAGTGACCGCCCTCGAGGACAGGGTGGGCAACCTGCTCCATTTGCGTGCCCTACCTGTCTCCAGAAATGGCCCTCAGCAAAAATTTGCCCTGACAGCGTTCCAGCCCCTCCCTATGGAGGCATTTTCCTGGGGGTGGGGGTCCTTCCTGCCCATGCTCCCTGACATCCCGGCGACAGCTGCACCTTGGTGCTGACACCTTCCTCCTCCAAACGTGCCGCAGGAGCGCCAGCACCTCAGAAGCTTTGCGGCTCTGGGGAATGCCAAGAGACCGACCTCCGAGTGTCCTGGTTCCCCTGAGGCCCTCAGTGCACCCATTGCTGCCTGCCACCCACCAGCTGGTGGCCCCTCAGGTGTGATGTCCTGCTTAGCCACAGTGGGGGTGATGGGGACATTGATTGAGTACTACCCCCCCATTTTTCTTTCCTGCTGTCCAGGAGATGTTCTTTTCCAGATGGCTGAAGTCCACAGGCAGATTCAAAACCAGTTGGAAGAAATGGTGAGTCCCAGTCTGCCGGTGTGGTCCTGGGGACAAGGCAGTGCAGGCGGGCCTGCCGAAGGCCCGGAGGGTCTGACTTTCAGATGCCTGTTCAGCACTCCTCTCAGAACCTCCTGACTCTGCGGGGCTGGCCTGTCCCTGAAGGGTTATCAGCTCCCGGGTCAGATGGACCCCTCTTTTCCACTCGAGTGCCCACCTGCCTGTTCTTGGGGCAGGACTCAGCTTCCTTGCCCTGCCACTGCTCCCAGCTTGCACACTGGGGCTGACTCCGCTCTGTTCTCTCCCAATGCAGCTGAAGTCCTTTCACAACGAGCTGCTCACACAGCTGGAGCAGAAGGTGGAGCTGGACTCCAGGTATCTGAGTGTAAGTAGCCACCCCTACACCTGCCCTGCTACACTCTGTTACTGTTTACATTCTTGTTTCCATCTGAGAGGTGTTGGCTTTCACTGAGCACCCATCCAGTGGTCCCTCTGGCCCGACATTGCTGCCCTAGCTTCTTTGAGACAGAGTACATCCTGGGTGAACCCTCGCACCCAGTTCTGCTACAGCCTCCTCTCTGCTGCTGTTACTAGAGAGGGTGACGTGACGGCCCTGTTCTGTGGAGCCCGCACAAACTTTCTCTGATCTGCTGTGACTCCACAGTGCCTATCACCATCCCCAGCCAGGAGAGAGCCAGGGGTGGGAGGGGTGAGTGTGCTCGGGAGCCACAGGGATAGCGGGGTTCACTCGCTGCTTTGTGTTCTGTCGTGTGCGCCAGGCTGCACTGAAGAAATACCAGACAGAGCAGAGGAGCAAGGGTGACACGCTGGACAAGTGCCAGGCCGAACTGAAGAAGCTGCGTAAGAAGAGCCAGGGCAGTAAGAACCCCCAGAAGTACTCAGACAAGGAGCTGCAGGTAGGCCGCATGCTGGCCCGCACTGGACTCTGATAGGGACACGTGGGGCAGGGGGAGCCAGCCCGCATGACGACTCTTCCCTCCACATGGGGACGCTCGCCCTTTAGTGAGCAGTGAGGGGCAGCAGCCTTTGCCTGCACCTCCCCCTAGCCAAGGGTGGCCCTCTTGATGGAACTGGGCAGAGCCAGGCCCCGCTCTCCTGACAAATTTCAGGGGCAGCAAATGCCCCATGTCCCAGAGTTAGCAGGGTGGCCGGTGTGGCTTGGTTTCCTCCTGTCCTACTCTCAGCCTCAGTGGGGTGTTGGAAGGTTCTCCAGCAAAAGCATAAAGACTCAAATGGACTCTCCCACCCTGTCCTCTGTGTTCAGGCCTCGGAGAGCAACCCCAGACTGTTACTTAATCAGCGAGTGCTCACCCGCCTGGGCGGGGCCCCCGGGCACGTGGCCTCTCAGCAGCCTGCAGCATGAGGCAGATGGTGTTGGAGGGTGGGGGCGGGGGACCAGCCTTGTGTCTGTCAGTCAGCTCTCACCCAGCGTTGCAAGCATAATGTGGTGAGCAAGGCAGGGATTTAGGACAGCAGAGCCCCCGATGGGCCTGGCGCTGATACACCTGATTCAACAGAACCTTGGCCAGTAGACAAGATCAGGCCTAGAGCATCTTGTAAGGCCACACGTAACTCATAGATAAGGAGGAGAAAGAAATCAGGACTACTTGTTTGTAAAGAAAACATCGAGAAACAACTTCCTGGCCAGTCAGAGGGGCAGCTTCTGGGAAGCACCCTGGGGCGAGCATGGGTGTGGCACTCGGGCATGATCCCTCAGTGCTCTGAGCCCCAGCCTTCTCACTAGCTGTCAGGCTGGTAAGCCTAGAGCGCAGCACACACAGCTGCCACCTGCTGACTGGGCGTGCGTGTGTGTGCACATGTGCGTGTGAGCGGTACAAGGACTGCCACTCATATGTGCCCCTGGCCTCACCCCGGGACTGAGAGCCCGGTCCTGCCCATGGAGCGTGGTGTACACAAGGAGTTGGGACCTGCTCTGCCCCATGCGTGTGGCGTCACTGGTGGAGAGGATGGCCCGGGTGATGGCTGATGAGAACCATGGCCCGTGTGGGAAGCAGAGCACCGGGGCCAGGGCCAGATTCTCTGTACCCAGCACACAGACGCTATTCTGGCCATGGCCTGCGCCACTTGTTTACCCTTGTGTTCCTTAGCATTGCGATGACAGGCCTTGCTCTCTGACTGTGCCTTCCCTTGTTTTCCCACATTTGTAGTCTTGGGGACCACCCATGGCTCATTGCTACCTAAGGCCTTTCCTCAGTGGCTGCCCTGGGGTCATTCCTGTGACTAAGTTCCTGGCAGTGGGGCTGCGAGGCGGCACCTAGAAACACGCACGCACAAGTGTGCACTTTTGTTCTTTGTCCCACCCTTGATGCATTATGCCAGTTTGCTTCCTGAAGTAAGTCTTGACTTGGGAACAGCGTCCCTGCTGCCTGGGAGGGGAATAACAGCCTCAGCACCCTTGCAGTTGCATTAGAGTTACGTTTGAAGGAATGCCAGGTCTGGTTTGGTGACAGGCAAAGGGACATGAGGCCCACTTGTCCAGGCTTAGCTGCCTGTGCACCTGTCCTCAAGGTGCTTCTTTTGTTTAACAGTTTAAGATATAATTCACATATGTAACTCACTCATTTGAAGTATATAATTCAGTGGTTTTGAGTAGATTCACAGGTTCACAGAGCTGTGCAGCTGTCACCACAGACCATTTTAGAATATCTCAGCACCATAGAGGGAACCCTGTACCTAATAGCAGTGACACCCCACCTTTCCCCAAGTTTCCATCTGTCTCTGTGGACCCTGGTTCTAGACGTTGCATGGGAATAGAGTCTCACATTGTAGCCTTTTGCGTCTGGATTCTCTCTCAGCACAATGTGCTCAGGGTTTGTCCAGGCTGTAGTGTGTGTCAGCCGTGAACTTGGAGGTTCCGTCCTGAGCTGGGCCCTCTCCCTGGACCACTGGCCCTGCTGTGACTAGCTATCTGGGAGCTGTCAGGGTCTGCAGCTGAAGGGTTGATTGAGGTCACAGCTGGGAAAGGACAGGGCCCGAGAAGTTAGAAGCATGTGGGCTTCTGCATTCGTGGTGTTCACTCCTATGTGATGTGAAGCCACGCAGGCTGAGCTGCTGTCTCCACTGAGTCATCTCGACCCTTCTGTGTCTGGTCCCCAGTGGCCTACCCCCCCGTGGCCCTCCAGCCCCCTCTGCCCATTGGGAACCCTCTGCAGGAGCATGACTGCCCCATATTCCCTGCTCCACTCTGGATCCCAGACCTGCAGAGCCCAGAGGGTGGACATGCGTGGCTGTGTGGGGCTGGAGAGACATGTATGGGCTCCCCAGACCTGAGTCTTCCTCTGTGGGGAGCTTGGATCTCCTTTTTTCCCTGAGGGGGTTGCCTCCTGACAGTGCCCTGTCACCTCAGTGCAGCCTTGCTAACCCTGCAAGATCTAGTCACCTCCTCTCTGTGCCCCTGCTGGGCACTCTTCCTGCCTGGAGCTCTCGCTGAACAGTCTTCCAAAACTTGTAGCTGCTTCTCTTGTGGCCATCCCCACCTGGGCACAACTGCCAGGCCATAGCAGTGGGTTTAGGTTTGGATCCTGGCTCTACCCTTTCAGCCCTATGGTCCAGTCAAGCTCAGGATCTTCTGTCTCGATTTTCTCACTTGTGAGATGAGGTACTTCCCCTCCCTCCCTGCTTTGAGCTCAGACAAGAAAGGCCCCTTTCCCCTCTCCTGGGCAATGCTAGCTCCTCTCCAAACCCCTCTCTGTCATTTGCTCCCACAAGCCTACCTTATTTCTCTTTTGGTTCTTAACCTCAGGTTTACTGTGGTCAGTTTCCTCAGATAACTGAGTTTCTTCTCGAATGGGCTGGGTGCTACATTCTCATGTGCCCCCTTGGTGCCCAGCATAGCACATGCTCTATTAGTTCAGTTGGGGGGGGGGCGCAGAGGGACCATCCAGCACTGTATGATCTTTGTTCCCCATGGTATAAAGTCCCATGTGTGTGCTGAGGGGAAGGAGTCCTGGGAACCAACGCCTTCAGCTAGAGGGAGGCCCACAGCCGCCTGTCAGTGGGTGTTTCTGACCTGTCCAACAGCCTTGTTGAGATCCCCAGCCACCTGGGCTCCTTGGCACCTGGGGAAGTTCCTTGTGGTTCTCACAGCTGCAGGATGTTGTGAATCCAGATGCACTTGCTCCAAGGTCTTTGCAGTGGTTCCTGTGTTGCCCTTGGTGGGTCACTGGGAACTTCAGCAATTGTCCCCAAGCCTGGAGAAGTGGTGGGAGGTACCCATGCGCTGTCACAGGGTAGGGACTGCGAGTCCATCAGGTTTGGGCTTCTAGGTCTGTGTCCTTGAGCTGGCTAGAAGGTGGGTCCTGACCCCAGGAGGCAGGAATAGCCTGGGGAGCCACTTGGGGTTGGGCATCGGGCCTTTCCCCTGGTCCTTTGGAGACTCTTTAGAGTCTGAGGTCTCTCACACTCAGCAGGGCTCTTCTCCCGAGGGCGTGGGCCACGTGCAGCTCGGTGAGCAGGCCAGGCAGATAGAGGCAGGTTCTGCACCCCACAGTGAGCATAGGGGCCCTGCCTGGGGGCCTCGAGTTGCAGTAAAGCCCCTTATGTGGCTTAAGCTGCCCTGCTGGCTCCCCTTGGCAGAGAAAGTGTTGTTCCCAGACTCCTGAGCCCACACAAGTGCTTTTTTCAGGTGTGAGTGCCACTGCCGGCCAGCTCTAGTATGTGATTGTAGGTGTGAGCTTGCTCAGAGCTCGGGAGAGGTAGGTGGTCTTCTCTGAGAGTGGATCACTGGGATCACCTTGTGCCTCCTGGAGCCCCCGCCCGCCTGCTGTCTGCCAGCCCGCACTTGAGCTTTGTGAGTGTGAGACTCACAGGGGGGAGGGGAGCGCGAGACTGCCTTGGAGGTCAGGGGGTGCTGGTCCATCACAGGTCTGCCCCCAGACCTTTGGCTACTGGGCACTGCTGGAGGCCCATCCACCTGGGCCAGCGGCTCAAGGTATACAGAGTGGTAGTCACTGCCCATGAGGTAGAAAAGAGGTGGGAGAAGGGGGGTGACCCAGAGAGAAGAAGGCCAAGGGTGTCCATCTGTCTGTCAGTGGTGAATTCCCCTGGAGCAGCAGTGGGTCAGAGAATTTTTTTTACCACTCTAAAGAATTGCTGGTAATTGAGACTGTGTTTTGGGATTTCCAATGAACAGAATTGGTTCTAATTGTAGGTCAGGGAACAGGCATGGACGCATTTGGGGCACTAACTGGGACAGGGTTCTCTTCAGAAGTAGGCGTGCTCCAAGCCTGCCGTCCTGGGCGAAGACTGTCCTACCTCTAGCTGGTCATCACTGATAGATGTGCCTGTCCGCAGAGGAAAGCACGGTGGACACAGTGTGTGGAGGACATGCCATGTGTCAGGGGTGTGTGGTCACAAGCCTTACCTGGCAACCCTGCCCCTTTGGCCTGGGGGTACCAGCCGAGTATGGTCCCTCCCCAGGCATGCAGGTGTGAGTGCTTGTGCTGTAGCCTGATGGCCAGCTTCTTATGGCTTCCAAGTGATTGTGACTGGCACCAGGCCCCCGACCTGCTGGTGATCTCCAGGGCTTCTGACTGAAAGGTCTGGGCAGAAATGTGGCAGGTCCAGGAGTTGCTGTTCTGTGCAGAGTAGATTAAGGTCAGGGGTACAGATTGTAAATCAGTGGAACTTGGGTAAAGATTTCCTTTGCTTTTGTTCCATTTGTCAGTTCCCCCCAAGCCCAGCCCTGATTGAAATAGACTAAACACAGGGAGGACCCTTGTTCTGGGAGGGGCACTGTGACTGTTAGAAAATCCGGTAGTCCTTTCTCTGTTTTGGAGGGTGCATGTTCTTGTGGGGCAGGCCCAGATCTTGTGTGCCCTTCTCACTCGTCTGTAGGCTCTGGGTGGTGAGGGAGAGCCACCAGGACCCCAGGCAGTGTTGGGGCTACAAAGGCAGCAGGGAGCATCCAGGGAGAAAAGGCTGGAGGTGGATCGGCGGAGCTGGGGTCCCTGCTCAGGATCACCGGAGGTTCCAGGTGCTTTTTGGCTAAACCTGCTGCTTGCTCGGTGTATAGACAGCTAAGGCCCCAGAACGTTGGTGGTTTTCTGACAGCCCAGTCGTTGGAGCTGCTGATGGAGGCAGGGTCCTGCTGCTGTGGAAGGCGGAGGGCAACCCACACACTGCCCAGGGGCTGAGGTTGCCAGGGTGCCCAGAGGGCTCATTCAGGCCCAGACCCAGACCCACCTTCCAGGTCCCTCTTTGGGATGAGGGCCATTGGGGGAGGAATGACAGGCAGCCCCACTGGTTGTGGTTCAAGGGTTCAGAAGTCCGAGGGCATGGCTCCGTAATGGCCTCACGCTGGCATTGTTTGGGCCTGGTTTTGATGAGTCAGGCAGTTGCCCCTACCTGGGCTCGCTGCTTCTGGGAGCACGTGTATCCCAGCTGTGGTCTGAGAGAGGGGAATGGTGCCTTCTTTAAGGCATGTGTAATTAACAAAGCAGAAACAAAAAAACTGTAATTTAGATCATCAAGGATAATGGCAGAGGCCGGCGCTGTTGATGTGTGGCATTTGACACCGCACAGTAGTTGAAGCCCTGTGAGCCTCTGCTGGTCTCATCTTCAAAAAGCTCCTTGGTGCTCAAGGCAGCCTGTGGACCAGAGTCAAGTCAGGGACCTCGGGGGGAAACTGTGAGAGACCAGAGGCCTCTGACGCTGTGGGGCATCCGTGCTCAGAGGTCCTTTGAACTCCAGGACCAAGCTGCTATGTCCACCTTAGCTCCCCAGCTTCCCAGATGGGCGCAGGGCAGTGGCTTGGGGGCCTCCTTAGGTGGCATCAGGTCTGTCAGGCCCTCCTGAAGTGGCTACGGTGAAAATGTGGGGGAAAACAGAGGACATTGGTTTTAATGATATATTTTATTTAGCTAACGTGCCTGGAATGGTTTTTCAACACTTAACCATTGTAAAAATGTTAATGAAACATTTTGCATCTTTTTTTTCTACTAATTTTTTGAAACAAAGCATGACTTTGGCACCTACAGAACCTTCGTGGCCACAGGAGGCAGGGGCTGCCCTGTCAGGTGGTGGCCACTTAGACCATGTGGTTCAGCCTCTCTGCTTTCCAGATGAGGAAGCTGAGACCCAGAGGGTTTAGCAACCCAGCAGAGGTCACCCAGCAAAGCAGGCATGAAAGCCAGCCTCTGATCTCCTCCAGATCTAAGGAAGCAGAGCAGACCTCAGACCTGAACAGAGAGGATCTCAAGGGGTGTCACACACCCTGGCAGCCCTTTGGGCCATGGCTCGTGGCACCCACCCTGTGGATTTGGGGTAGGTTGCCTGTGGGCCTCAAGCCTTAGTCAGTGCTCCTAGCTTGCTGGTGTACATAAGTGGCTCCGTGCTCCCTCCTGGGAGTTTGGAGCACTGGGCATGGGAATTCCATGGGCACACACCAGCCAGCACACGCTGAGTCCCCATGGGTAGCTGGGATCTGTTGGTCATGGACCCCTTGCCAGCCTCTTCTAGAGAAATGGGAACCTGGAGCTCGTGATCCCTGAAGCCTGCCTGGGAGGACTGCACTTCCTTCCAACGGATGTTCCCACAACACATACTCATACAGCAGAAAGGCCAGGCCCATGGGCAGGACGGGCACAGTGCCCTCTGCTTAGCCCCAGTCCAAGTCTTGCTCTGAGTGCTCATGTTTATATGAGATTTTCAGGGTCCTCTGGTCCACTGAACTGTGCTCATGTCTCTGCCACACCGAAGGCCCAGCAGCTCGGGGCTTCACCTGCTGACCCCAGGTTGGCTTTCCTGATCTTGGCCTGAGTGCCAAGGGGGCACAGACCTGGTCCCCAGGCTCTAGGGAAGCCACTGGCTGCAGCCAGCAGGTACAGTGATTGCAGCCGGGTGTCAGGTTCTCATTGTCCCTGGAGG
This sequence comes from Saccopteryx leptura, assembly GCF_036850995.1. Classification (NCBI taxonomy): domain Eukaryota; kingdom Metazoa; phylum Chordata; class Mammalia; order Chiroptera; family Emballonuridae; genus Saccopteryx; species Saccopteryx leptura. Next base: position 125,151,399 of record NC_089506.1, read on the forward strand.
CACAGAGCAGCTGGCTGGGCGCCCTCCTCCCCTGGAGCGTGTTCACCTGCAGTGACAGATAATTAAGGTCACTCCTCCGCTGAGGGGCCTGCAGGGGCAGCACACGGTTTCGGCAGCAGCCCTATCGGGTGAGGTGAACCAGAGGCTCTGGGTTTGTTCTAGAACACCTCTCCCCCTCTGACTCACAGGCTGGCTTTGGAGGGAAGAGGAGACATGTTCTGATCACTTTTGTCTTCTTGGATTACAGGGCTGTTCAGCCCAGGGTGACTAAGTGGGAGCAGTCTGTGGGTCTTAGATGCTTTCAGCTGGGTGTTTCTATAGTTCTGTCGCCATAGCACCCGCTAAGCAAGGACTAGGCAGAGGCAGGGAGAGGCAGGGCACACGGAGCCTGTCTACTGTGGGGCAGGCTACTGTGGGGCAGGCTACTGTGGGGCCTTTTCAGCCCCCATTACTAAGTCATCAGAGATGTAGGGCTGGGCTTTGTTCTGCCCTCTGAACTTGCCAGAGAGCTCAAACACTTTCCACTTAAGGGGTGCCCCTGCCCAAAGAGTGGGCCAGAGAGGCCTGGAGCCTGTAGAGGTGGGAAGCTCCTCACTTTGTCTAGATTTCCAGGATCTTGCTGGGAAAGGAGGTCAGGACAGCCACTGTTCCTCGACATAAGTGGCAGCCATGTGTCCTGGCCGGCTAGGGCTCTACCCTGGTCAGAGTGCTTAGTGCTGGGCAGCTGAACAGCCCAGGACTGCTGGTGGAAGCTGTTTGCTCTCCCCTATCAGCTGCCTCTCCGGCCCATCGTGTAGCTAGGGCAACATTTCTGCTTGCTACCCCAGAGGCATGGTCCCTGGGGAGACTCTCGGTGGCCCCCTTGGCCCCTGCTTGAGCTGCCCTCCCCACTGAAGCTCCTGGTTCCCTCTTGAGACCTGTCTTGGAATAAATGGAAATCTTACAAATGAGACACTGTGCCCTCCTGTGAATGGGAGCCTGCCAGACCTTGCTAATGAGGCCAGGGCCCTACATCGGCACGTCCAGCATGGGTTTTTCACTACTCCAGAGAATGGGGAGTGTTGATGCTAAAGACGTGACCACAGCCTGGAAACCCAGAAACCATCGCAGGCCTGCTGAGCACCCGAGGGGCCTCGGCTGGGAAGGAGCTGTGCTCAGCAGTGTGCTCAGAGCTCTGCACCCAGGGCCGTGTCCCGGTTTACACTGCTGGCCTGGGGTGACCGTTCAGGCTGTGCTTGTTCTTCTCCAAAGTACCCATTTAGATGACAACTGGCCAACCCTCTGGGTGGTCTCCCTTGGGCCTTCCTGCCCAAGGCTACTTGCCAGCTTTTGTTAGCACTCAGCCTTTTTCCTGGGCGTGGGGTCTCCACATGCCTAGCTCACCTGAGCCCACATGTCCTCACAGGCCTGACCACCACTGGAGCTGGTGGGGACAGTGGAGCAGCCCCCAGGGAGGGTGGGAGGTGGTAACATAGGACAGGTGGGTTAAACCTCCATCTGCTTCTGAAAACTTGCAGAGGCTTCTGAGGCTGCCTCCTTACGGGGCTCCTGGCACCACGCTGAGCTCCACTGTGTGTGTGAGGACAGGTGTCCTTGCCACGGGCTGGTTGACGCCTCCAAGGCCACATCACCGATATTCCTCATGGGCCCCTGGGGGGAGGGGAGGACAGCCACGAAGCAGGGCCCACGAGGACCTTCCAGGCACCACAGTCTAGTGCTGGCTGCTGTCTTGGAGATGGGGCTGGGGTGGAGGCGCCAAGGGTGTGCATCTGTGGTCCCCTCTTCCTGCATATGCCCCCCTCTCTCTCAGAGTGAGCTGTGCCCCTGCCAGACCCTTCAAACCAGAGTGTTTACAGCACCTGGGCCTCTGTGCCTGTCTTCACAGGCACCTTTTGGGCCTTCTAGACTGTGGCTTTGGGGTGTGAGCAGCTCCCTCAGCAGGCACTCTGTCCACCATTGCAGCCAGGTGGCATCTGAGGAGTTGTCCCCCCATAGCATGGTCTCACCCACTGTGCCGTGCATAGGTCCCCAGGGCATCTGAAACTGCAGGCTCACTTCCCCGCTCCTGGAGGAGGCTTGGTGCAGGGGCAGGAGGTACTGGTAGGCATACATTTCGTAACTAGAGGAAAAGTACTCTGAGCTGCTTGGGAGGCAGGGGAGGCGGGAGGGAGAAGGGGAGGGATAGAGGAGAACAGAGCACAGTTAGCCAGGGGAGCACCCTGGAGGCCTCTTGCTTGTGTCCAGACCTTTCTGCAGGCCTGGCCAGGCTCCCCCCCCCCCCCCCCCGTGCCATTCTGGGTCCCCTCAGGCACATTGGTGGCAGGGATCAGGGCCTTATTCCTTGAGGCTGTGGCCTTGGTCTGAGAGTGGTTGAGACCCATTTAAGTGGCTCTCCCCAGGGAGTTCAGTGTGGGAAAGTGGGTGGTCTGCAACAGCGGGGTGGGGGGTCCCTAGTTCTGAGGACAGGGATAGGCAGTCTGCCTTGGGTGGTGTGGCTGGCTTGTGCTTGCAGAGTGCACACTGGTGAGCGTTGGGGATGAGCCTACACCTGGAAGGCGGTCCTCGCCCCTCCAGCTGAGTGCTGCTGCAGCAGGAACAGCCTGCTCTGTCCTCCCCTCCAGCCGCCCACCCAGGCTTGGTACCACCCACCTACGCTGTGTCAGAGCTGGCGTGCGAGGCCGTGAATCAGGCTGGAGAGGCTGCCCCCTCGCGGCCAGTCTTGCCCCTGCCAGAGGATGGGCTGCTCCAGGGTTAGAGATGATTCTGCAAAAGCTGCTCAGGACCATCCCAGCAGTCGGGGACTGTCAGCCCGTACAGGGAGCCCTGAGCGGGCAGGCTTCTCCTGCCTCCTCATCGTGGGCTTCATTGCAGAAAGTTTCCAGCCTGCGAATCAGAACATTTGGTGAGCCCAGCATCAAGCGTGTCCTGTGCCTTCCCCTCGGGTCTGGGTGTGAATCAGTCACTCTCCAGCTCCCAGTGCTAGCTCAGCCTTCCTGGCTAGGGTGGTTGGGGATGGTTGGAATCAGGGTCGGCAGGAGGTGCCACAGAGCCACACATTGCCACCAGATCTCACTGAGCAATCTGCCAGCATGATCTCACGTGTGTAGCTGCCAGAGTTGGGGGGGGGGGGTAGGGCAGGGATCAACAGGTGTGTACTCCCAGGAGACAGAGGAGTCGCAAGCATGGGGCTGCCTTGCTGTAAGTTCTACTCAAATCTCATTTGCCAAAGCAAGTCACCAATGGGCTGACTGGGAGCTGTGCTCTGCCTCTAGGGCAGGGCCAGTAGGCACACTGTGGGAAGGCAGGGGTTCCTCTTCTGCGGCAGGCCCTGCAGGAGCTATTCATCCAAAGTCGCCTCTCCTTTTTCTCCCTGTCACTCGTCAAAATGCTTGGTTCTCTGTCCAGTGACCTCCTGTGGTCAGGGTTTGCTTGTGCCATTTTTTTATGATTCTTTTTAAATTTTGTGAAAATACTTAACATTAAATTTACCATTTGTAAATTCAGGGCATTTAGGACTGTCACATTGTCATGTAGTTATCACCACCATCCAACTCTAGAACTTCACCCTAAACTGACACAGTTCCCACTGAACATCAACTCACTCCCCCTCCCCCGCCCAGCCCCACCCTCCCACTTCCTGTCCCTGAGCCCACTACTCTAGCCTTGGGCCATCTTGAACATGTTCCTTGAGCATTTCTGGAAACTGGTAGTTGGGTCTGGAGAACTTGATCAGGTTGAGATTGTTTTCATTTGGGGTTTTTGATAATGCCCTTTGTGGGTATGTGTCCGACATTGGCTGATAGCCATCAATGACAATGCTGGGGTATTGGGAGCTGTAGAGTTGCACCGTCTCAAGACCTGAGGGTGGGTGAGCAGTGAGGATGGGCTGTAGGTCCAAGGGCGGCCACCCGCCATCTGTCCCAGCAGGTTCTCAGCCTCACACAAGGCAGCACCGCAGTAGGAAGGTCGTGGCTGGGCTACTTTTCAGTCCTTGCCCTGTGAAGGCCTCCTGGACCCCTGCAGCCCTCCTCCAAGCTCTTCTCTTCCCAGGAGTATGAGGTGGCATGGCCCAGCACCCCCCACCCTCAGCTGCTGGGCTCCCTGCTCTCTGGGGTGAGCTCTTGTTTCATCTCCTCCATGAACTCACCTTTCAGCAGCTTACTTCAGCCTGTACTCATCTTAAAAAGAGCTTCCAAGTGGTTTTACCTGTCTCTGAGCCCCATCCCTAGATCTGAGCCAGATGGGGAAAGAACTGAGCCTCACAGCCTTCCCTCCAGCAGGGCTCTCCTCCATCAAGGTCCTGTCTCTGCTTTTCCTGTGCCTCCTGTTTGAGCTGATACAGCTTCTGGAAACATCCACACATGTAGGCCATGGTCTCAGGTAGGGGCTGGCCTGACACCTGGTGTGGGCAAACAGTGCCCACCCCTCTTGAGAAGAGCCCCTCCGAGATGAGCCTGCCCCTCTGCTGACCACCTAGTGTGGGCCCCTGCTGGAGGCAGGACCCATGGCCACGCGAGGCGAGTGATATGGTATGATAGATCTGTGGAGTACCCTAGCCTGGGTGTGGTTGGACATTGCCCTGTCCTGTACCACAGTACATCGACGCCATCAGCAGCAAGCAGGGTGAGCTGGAGAACTACGTGTCCGATGGCTACAAGACAGCACTCACAGAGGAGAGGAGGAGGTTCTGCTTCCTGGTGGAGAAGCAGTGTGCAGTTGCCAAGAATTCCGCCGCTTACCACTCCAAGGTGAGGCTACATGTGTGGCAGACACGGTCGGGGAGGGGGTGACGAAAGCCATGCCATGCTGATCCCTGGGCGTTTCGTGTTCCCCAGGGAGAGGGTTGTAGGAAGAGGGGTACCAGGTCAGAGGCTGCAGACGTTGCTCAGAAACTGCCAGGTGCTTTTCTGAGCACATTGATGGGCAGCCTAAGAGGGTCTCCTCTTCTAAGGACCAGCTCCTTGGAGGGGCCACACTGCCAGGAAACTCTTGTAGAAGTTGGCTTAGCCCCTGTGGACACAGGCTCCTGCAAGGAGAAATAGCAGGAGCTGAAATATTCCAGAACATTCAGGGAGCTCAGAGCTGCATAGGTTCAGTGGGTCTGTGGGGTGTGCATGCACATACTCACCTGCTTGATCTGAGACTTGGTTTCCAGCTCCTGTGGCCTGGCTGCCAAGGAGATGGGTGCTTTTTCTCCACGGAAAGGCTCTTTCCTATCCAGGCCTGCCCCAGGGCCACTGTCACAGGTGCAAAGCAAGGACTAGGCTGGGAGGGCTCGCTGGCAGCTGAGGAGTGGAGGCAGGCACAGCCTCCACCTGCAAACTGGGCACCCATGCTCCAGCAGCAGTGTCCCAGCAGGGGTCGCTGTACCATCTATATGGCTCCAGGTGGGCTGCAGTGGGCACTGTGGCGGGTCAGGGAGAGGTCAGGCCCTTGGGTGTCACAGGCAGGATAGCCATGTCCTTGGGTCACCACTCTCTGAGAGGTGACACCTGACTTCCCAGGCAGCTGGACCCAGCCCCCTGGGGGCAGGTTTAGAGAGCACAGGCGCCCAGACTGGGGCGCCAGGGCAGGGTCTCGCAGCCTGTGACCAGCAGCCAGCCACCAGGCATTGCCTTGGTGCGTGGCCTTGATCCTACAGTAACAGAGGCTTCATTACCTGACAGGGCCCAGAGCCACTCTGGTTGTCTCACACTGGCAGTCACTCAGGGGCAGTGCCCTGACAATGGAATTGTTCTTGCTATTGCTGGGTCCCTGCTGGTCTTTCTCATGAGCACCCCAGACCTGTCCACTGTTTATCTCTACCAAGAGCCAGATAGTAAATGTTTTCAGTTTCAGCCATGGCTCGTGGAGGTGGCCACAGGAGATGTATGAACAAACAGACATGGTTCCAGTCAGACCTTATTCCCAAGACAGGCCAGCCCTGGGGTGTGCCATGCTGGCCCTGGTCTAGACAGCCAGTGGCAGAGGGGCTGTGGCCTGCTTAGCACCCTCTGGGGTTCCCGGGTGGAGCCCCTCCCCACTCAGCCCAGCTTGGCTTCACTGGCCCCTTCCCCACAGTCCCCTCCCTGCCCTGAGGTTTCCAGGCCCCGTCTCTGGGGACAGCTCTTCCTAGTATATGGCTGTTTGTCCATGCAGGGTATGCCTATTCCAGGGCTGACCCTGTGAGACTCTGTTCGTGTCTCATACCGCGGGCCCCAGGGAGGCCCCACCTAGGTAGGCCCTGCTTTGATCTCCTTCTTGATGGTCCCTCAACTGCACCACGCACTAGAGCAGACCACCTCCCCCAGGCTGGGGTTGGGGACTCAAGTGGCTCATGTGGCAGTGAGGCATCACCTGGTGAGGAGCAGCTTTCAGCCCCAGCCAGGTGTTCCCCTCCTGGTATGGGGCTGTCTTGTGAGGCCCTCCAGTGCCGTCAGGGCCAGGGCTGCATCATGAGGTCAGCATCAGGCTCTGCAGGGAGGCTGCGGTCAGCCGACTCCACTCTCCCTGCTTCCTCTGCTTTAGGGCAAGGAGCTGCTGGCGCAGAAGCTGCCGCTGTGGCAACAGGCCTGCGCCGACCCCAACAAGATCCCAGACCGTGCCGTGCAGCTGATGCAGCAGCTGACCAGCAGCAATGGCGCCATCCTCCCTGGCACCCTGTCGGCCTCCAAGTCCAGCTTGGTCATCTCAGACCCCATTCCGGGGGCCAAGCCCCTGCCAGTGCCCCCTGAACTGGCCCCATTTGTGGGGGTGAGTGCTCAGCCTCCAGAAAGCCTGTGGGTGTGGGAGGACAACCCCCTTGCAGTGGTCAGCATCCCTGCTGGGGCTATGGCTCTCTACGCTGGCCTCCGGTGGGCTAGACCCTCCTCCAGCCCTGTGTCTTGCCACTTCTTCTCCACAGCGGCTGTCTGCCCAGGAGAATGCTCCCATCATGAACGGCGTCTCAGGCCCAAACAGTGAGGACTACAACCCCTGGGCTGACCGCAAGGTGGCCCAGCCCAAGTCCTCATCTCCTCCGCAGCCTCAGACCAAGATGAGCGACTCCTATTCTAACACGCTGCCCGTGCGCAAGAGTGTGACTCCGAAAAACAGCTATGCCACCAGTAAGGGCTCTGCAGAGGCCACACTGGGTCCCAGACCCACTCCCGCCGCCCTCAGTAATGACACCTGAGGGTGGTTGCAGGACCCTGAGGCTCACTTGCATGTGCAGCATCCTGGGGACCCCTTCGAGAACCATTCTAGACCCTTGGGTTTCTCAGGGTTCCCCCATTAAGTCTGGTGAGAGGGGAAGCAGTGCCTAGAGCAGACAGATAGTGCTGGGAGGCATCAGTTGGTGATGGGACAGCTCCCACCCCTGTGGGACCCTGGGTCCTGTCTGCCTGGGACACACTCTCACCCCCCCCCAGGGGACTAGGTGCATCCTCATTAGCCAATGGGAAGGCTAAAGTTCAGCCCCCTGGATGAGGGCAGGTCTGAGCCACCCCATTTCCACATGGCTCTGGAGGCCGGTAGGTGCCCATCAGATGAACGGTTCACCTCCAGGCCCACCAGGGGCCACTGAGCTGATGGGAGGGTAATTGCGCCCTTTACTCCTGACTGTGGGGCAGAGCATCCCCTCATACCTGCCCTGTTGTCCAGCAGCCGAGAACAAGACGCTACCCCGCTCCAGCTCCATGGCGGCCGGCCTGGAGCGCAATGGCCGCATGCGGGTAAAGGCCATTTTCTCCCATGCGGCCGGTGACAACAGCACCCTGCTGAGCTTCAAGGAGGGCGACCTCATCACACTGCTGGTGCCTGAGGCCCGGGACGGCTGGCACTATGGCGAGAGTGAGAAAACCAAGATGTGAGTGCCCTTCCTGGAGCATGGGGATGTTGACCCTGACCCTGGGCCATGGACACTTCTGTCGAGGTCACAGTGCTTTCACTGCAGAATCCCTGACAGACACACCTAAAAGAGGCCTCTCACCTGCAGTGGGGGCTCCCACCCACCAGTCTCCATGGTCTGTCCAGCTCCACCCCTTACTGCCTACATCTCTGACTTGGCCCAAAACCCCCTTTTTGTTTTTGGCACCTTCTTTGCCAGCAGGTTTGTGGCTTCCTAGGTGGTAGAGGTCAGCTTCCCACCCAGAGCCTTTCTGTTTTCCCCATATCTCTCCTGGGCAGGGCTGGGTTCCTAGAAGTCATGTAAATTCCGACAGGCCATGCCCTCATGGCTTACACCCGTGGCCGAGGGCAGTGTGAATGGCTTACACCCGTGGCCGAGGGCAGTGTGAATGGCATACACCCGTGGCCGAGGGCAGTGTGAATGGCTTGCACCCGTGGCCGAGGGCAGTGTGAATGGCTTGCACCCGTGACCGGGGCAGTGTGAATGGCTTGCACCCGTGGCCGAGGGCAGTGTGAATGGCTTGCACCCGTGACCGGGGCAGTGTGAATGGCTTACACCCGTGGCCGAGGGCAGTGTGAATGGCTTGCACCCGTGGCCGAGGGCAGTGTGAATGGCATGCACCCGTGGCCGAGGGCAGTGTGAATGGCTTGCACCCGTGGCCGAGGGCAGTGTGAATGGCTTGCACCCGTGACCGGGGCAGTGTGAATGGCTTGCACCCGTGGCCGAGGGCAGTGTGAACGGCTTGCACCCGTGGCCGAGGGCAGTGTGAACGGCTTGCACCCGTGGCCGAGGGCAGTGTGAACGGCTTGCACCCGTGGCCGAGGGCAGTGTGAACGGCTTGCACCCGTGGCCGAGGGCAGTGTGAACGGCTTGCACCCGTGGCCGGGGCAGTGTGAACGGCTTGCACCCGTGGCCGGGGCAGTGTGAACGGCTTGCACCCGTGGCCGAGGGCAGTGTGAACGGCTTGCACCCGTGGCCGAGGGCAGTGTGAACGGCTTGCACCCGTGGCCGGGGGCAGTGTGAACGGCTTGCACCCGTGGCCGGGGGCAGTGTGAACGGCTTGCACCCGTGGCCGGGGGCAGTGTGAACGGCTTGCACCCGTGGCCGGGGGCAGTGTGAACGGCTTGCACCCGTGACCGGGGCAGTGTGAACGGCTTGCACCCGTGGCCGAGGGCAGTGTGAACGGCTTGCACCCGTGGCCGAGGGCAGTGTGAACGGCTTGCACCCGTGGCCGAGGGCAGTGTGAACGGCTTGCACCCGTGGCCGAGGGCAGTGTGAACGGCTTGCACCCGTGGCCGAGGGCAGTGTGAACGGCTTGCACCCGTGGCCGAGGGCAGTGTGAACGGCTTGCACCCGTGGCCGAGGGCAGTGTGAATGGCTTGCACCCGTGGCCGGGGCAGTGTGAATGGCTTGCACCCGTGGCCGGGGCAGTGTGAATGGCTTGCACCCGTGACCGGGGCAGTGTGAATGGCTTGCACCCGTGGCCGAGGGCAGTGTGAATGGCTTGCACCCGTGGCCGAGGGCAGTGTGAATGGCTTGCACCCGTGGCCGAGGGCTGTGTGAATGGCTTACACCCGTGGCCGAGGGCAGTGTGAATGGCTTACACCCGTGGCCGAGGGCAGTGTGAATGGCTTACACCCGTGGCCGGGGCAGTGTGAATGGCTTGCACCCGTGGCCGGGGGCAGTGTGAATGGCTTGCACCCGTGGCCGGGGGCAGTGTGAATGGCTTGCACCCGTGGCCGGGGGCAGTGTGAATGGCTTGCACCCGTGGCCGGGGGCAGTGTGAATGGCTTGCACCCGTGGCCGAGGGCAGTGTGAATGGCTTGCTCTTGCTCAAGCTGGGGGCTGCTGAGTCAGGGACTCCACCCTCCCACTGCCACCATGTTGTCTAGATGTGTCGGTGAGATGGGAGAGGCCACTGGGGTGCAGTCTGCCCTGACACTTGCCCTGGTGGGGGTGGAGTAGACTCGGCTTCCTCTGGGCTCCAGGCTGTTGCTGCCCTGGGGGGGCTCCAAGCAGGGACACCACCCTCCTAGACCCTCCCTTGGTGTTGGCCCCATGGCTCAGCATGTGGCCACTTGGGGCCGAGGCCCTGATCACTGCCTGGGTCCCGGCTCATTCTCGCAACCTCGCAGGGGAGGCAGCTGCCGAAGCTCCCATCCAGGCCCAGATGTGCCCAGGGGACAGGCTAGAGTGTCCTGGTGTCTCTGGAGCAGTGGCTTATGTCCTCTCCACAGACACGTACAGCCAGGCCAGGGAGCCAATGGGACTTGGGGACCCGCCTGCTCTCACCTGCGCATTTGTTTCAGGCGGGGCTGGTTTCCCTTCTCCTACACCCGGGTCCTGGACAGTGACGGCAATGACAGGTTGCACATGAGGTGAGCATGCTGCCCGCAGAGCTGTCCCTCAGCTCTGGAGAGGGGCTGCGGGGAGTTGCTGTTGATGGCACCTGTCAGGCCCCAGGCTCTGTTGCACAAAGACTTGGCTGGGTTTCCCAGGCCCAGGGTGCTGCAGGTCTGAGACCCTGGGGTACGTGGGGTGGAGGTACTCAGTGTGGAGGACCACTGTGCCATGTGGGCAGCCTCGTTCGCTGATCCACGGGGCAGGCTCCTCTTGCCCCATGCTGCTGCCATCTCCTATAGAATGCGTGTACAAGGGGGCCCTAGCTGGCGCTGGGAGGGCGAGGTTGCCAGAGGGCTCAGCCCCAGCAAGCCTTCTGGAACCCCCAGGTATACTTTTGTGCCCAGTTCCAGTAGAGGTGTCCATGAGGGTCAGGGTGGCAGCCACCCAGGCCGAGAGCAGCCTCTGTCACCCCCTTTCAGTGGCTGAGTGCAGCGTGGGGAACGTGGGGGTAGGTAGGATCCTAGGCTGGCCCAGGCCTGAGTACCCTGTCTCCCATGATCGCAGCCTGCAGCAGGGGAAGAGCAGCAGCACGGGCAACCTCCTGGACAAGGAGGACCTGGCCCTCCCGCCCCCTGACTATGGCACTTCCTCCTGCGGTTTCCCCACCCAGATGGCCAGCACCTTCAAACAGAGGCCCTACAGCGTGGCTGTGCCCGCCTTCTCCCAGGTGAGCACGCAGGAACCTGGGTCCCAGGGACTGTGGAGGGGTGGCCCAGCCAAAGCCCTACATTGGCACTTCTGCTGGAAGGCCCCGTGTTTGACAGGCCTGGGCTTGGAGGCTTGGGCCTTGAGTCTGCCTAGACAGTCTCTGGGCAGGAACCTGGGCATCATGGAGAATTTGGTGTCTAGGAGCCACTCCTAGAGAGCTATGGGGCTTGTGCAGATGTAGGCACCAGCCACTTCAGGCTGGAAGGTGGCCAGGACCTTCAGGGAGTCTGGTAGAAGCCTTGTGTCCCAGGGTGACAGAGCCAGCCTGCTTGGACAGTGAGACACTTTGGTCCCATCCAGCCTCACCAGGCTTTGTGGCATAGCTGACTAGGCCCGGAGTGACCACTGCTCACTACTCTTACCTCCCAGTCTCTGGGTTTGGTTTTGGTGCTGAGAAAGCTGAGGAAGGTGTCAACACCCCTTGAAGGCCCTGAGACCAGGCCAGAATTCCACAGCCCCAGCCCCACACCCAGGGGTTCCCTCCTGGGTAAGTAGCCCCTGCCCCAGGGCCAGGAAGCTGAAGCTGGGATCTGGGAGTCCTGGGACACCGGGCCTAGGGGCCAGGTCAGGCTTGCTCTAGGCAGGCCTGCAGGTGACCATCCGTGTCAGCCGTCCTCCCCAAACCAGCCTGTCAGTCCTACTTTCCCACCCAGCTGTTACTGGTTTAGGGCCCTGGGTTCCTGGGGAGGCCCCTCAACCTGCCCCGAGACTGCCAAATGGCCCAATTCGTCTGCTCAGGTGCTCAGGCCATGTGGCCTGCAGGTGCTCTCTTGGTTATGGGGCCCACAGGGTCCTGCACACCTGCCATGGGAGATCTGTATGGAAGGGGGTCATCAGGTGATCTGTCTTGCGTGTATACAAGTATGAGGTCACACAATCCAGTCGACTGCCAGCCAGACAAGGAACTGTCCCTGTGATTGGGGAGGTCACATCTGTTTGTAGAGGAGGGGCCCTCTGGCCCTCAGCTGGAGGCAGCACTGCACACCCTGGTCAGGAGAGTCACCTGCCATCCAGCCCCTGCCTCTCCTCCTGGGACCACAAGCCTGATGTGTTCCTACCTTTCCTCCCCAGGGTCTGGATGACTACGGGGCACGGGCCATTAGCAGGTAGGGGCTTTCAGAGTTGTCCTTGGGAACTGTGGGCAGTGGGAAGTGGTTTCCCTGAAGTACTCCGTTCCTAGTGGCCTGGCTGGGGACTGTACCATCTTCTCTATGGATTAGGGCGAGTGGGTCCCAGGCACCTTTTCTGTCTCCTACCCTGAAGGCCCCCAGGCCTCTGAAGAGAGTGGGCCCGCCCTGAGGCTTCAGCCTAGAATCCCAGGACATCTCCAAGTGAGACACACTCTCCATAGGTGGTCCAGAGAAGGTGCTCCTGTGGAGCCCAGTCTGGCCATGCCCATGCTGATACCTGTGCCGGGTCGCACCCAGCCCCTCTGGGGCTCCCTGTCTTTCCTAGTGGGCCCTGCAGGAGCCCTACACTCACTTCCTTAGTGGCACTGCTCTTCCTGGCCTGCCTCGTCCACTCAGCATCGAAGGCCGGGAACCGCCAGCTCTGCCCTCCTCCTAGCTCTGGGACTTCTGCCATCACCCTTCCCCCAGGGCCAGGTCACAGGTTGGCCAGGTGACCAGCCAACCCAGAGCTGCTAAGAAGGCTGCTTCGGGGGCGGGGGGGGGGCGTGCAGCCAGTAGCTGTCCTTACTTTGTTTCACAGTGGCAGCGGCACACTGGTGTCCACAGTATGAGGACGCTGACCATGGCCAGCTGCTGCTCGGGAGAGCTTCTGCGTGCCCCTCCAATTCTGTCTGGCCTCCTTCAGTTTCCTCCTCAGCTGTTGTTGGTTTGTTCTTGGGTCATTTTCTCCCATCTGCCCCCTCTTGCCTTTTGGTTGGTGACCCCAGACTCTGAAATCCCCAGGGTCCATGGTGCTGCCCTCTCTCTGCTCCTGTGTTTACACACCCCACCTGCGTGTCCTGCCAGGCAGGACCTGCCAGCCTGGTAGTGCCGTGGCACTCTCGCCTCTTCCCTGTCTGCTGTGTTCATGACGCACTGCCCTTTCTGAAGGCTCACTGCAAGCCAGCTCTAAAGTTTGAAGAAAAAGAAAACTAAAAAAAAAACAAAAAAAAAAACACTGAAAACAGGAAAAGGACCTTTTTTTTCCTAAAAACAAAAAGATATGCATGGACTCCGGTGTACGTACTGTTATTTCTACATCTGACGTCCTCCAGCACACGCTGGCATCTGTCAGGACAGGGAAGGAACTGGGGGCTTGCTCCCAGAGGCTCGAGGGCCACACCCCGCTGGGGGCCTCCTGAGGAAGCTGGCCACTCCTGTGAGGGAGGCCATGGTCCCAGCCCAGCCCACACTGCCAAGTCGGCTCCTGAGGGCTCTCTTCTTCGAGGATGCTATTAGACGGTGTACAGAGACCAGAGCTTGGGCGTCACTGTCCAGTGTGGCGACCTCACACAGTGCCCTGGTGGGAGGTGGTCGGGAGCAGGTGCTGCCCGGCCGCACATGGACGTTCCAAAGACCTCCAGAGACCACCCCATCCCACGTGTTCTGGAAACCAGTTCTTTTACTGGCCTTGTGAGATAGTCTTGGCCACCCGGCTGCATAGGGCAGGGACCACCTGGGAGGGCGCCTTTGGGCAACCTGCCCACAGGCCTGCTGTCTTCTCTAAATGCTCTCATCTTTTTATGTGTCTTGGTGACTTCAGAAAGATGTGCTGGATTCAGTGGCTACTGGTATTGCCTCTTCGTGCCCTGAATCCAGGAAGCAAGTGAGGGGCAGCTCCCCGGCCCCTCCCACTGCGGGAGCCCCAGGAACCTGCAGACACTCCTTTATGGAGTTAGCAAAAGCCTCCTGCAGACTAGGACGTGGCTAGTTGTGCTTGTGGCAGAAGCTGCTCAATACAGAGACGTCGAACCATTTTACATTTAAAGGAAGCACGAGGCCTGAGTGAGGACCTGTGTGAAGAGAAGCTTCCATGGTGGTGGTCTGATTTTGCTAACAATCTCAAATCCAGGGGATTCCATGCTCGATGGATGAATGTAGAAACAAATCGCAAAACTTGTACGAAGATGTAAAGTGCTGAAGATATTTTTCCTTTTTTTTTTTTTTTAATCTGAATTGTGCCCTGTACTGCAGTGGTTTGAATAAAAGTTTTATTTATTGCATTGAGTTGGGTGTGTCCCCTCCTTCCAGCCCCCATGTGGGCCCCACACCGAGGTACCTGGGGACACCTGTGGTGGCCACTGCCCTGTGAACATGGGCCGCACAGCCTGACCCTGCGCCTGGTGCCCCACCCTGCATCAGCCTCTGCACACTTAGAGACTGCAGGCCCCGCCACCTGCACCTGCACCAGCAGCCCTTGTGTTCCCTTGCAGCCCTGATGTGGAAGTGGCCAGATTTTGAGCCTCCTGTCTCAAGTTAGTAAGTGCCTGGTTTTCTGTGCTGGTCAGTCTGTGTTCGCAGTGGCTCTGGAGAGACCCTCTGGCCTCTGGTGGTCAGGGTGGGACCTGAGGGTCACCAGCTTGCTCTGCTAAGGGCTCTGGGCCTTCACTTCCCCTCAGTCGCTCCTCAGACTCACAGACTTCCTGTCTGGGCACCTCCTCCAATGCTGGGCATGGGGCTGGCCTGCCCTCTGTCTGGGTTTCTCTCCTGCCTCTGCTAGGTGCTTTGGCCACAGTCAAGGTAGACCCAGTGATAAGACTTTGGCTCCTTTGTCTAAGTGTCCCCTCGGACTGGCCCCTGTGGGCGTAGGTCAGCCCACTGGGCCGGCTTCTGGGTTGGTGAGTACTGCAGCCTGGGGTGTGGGGACACTCAGGTGGGGCCTGAGGACAGCTCCATGGCTTTGCCAGGCAAGTGCTACAGGCCTATGGAAGCAGGAGCGCATATCTGCCCTGCTAGGGACAGTGGATACCCAATACTGCTGCTCATTCCGCCCCAATGCCCATACCAGGCCCTCAGCGCCATTCCAGGGTACCCTCTCCAGCCTTCTCCAAAACCCTCCTGTTGACAGTCCTGTCCTGTCTTCAGAAAGCAAGCACCAACAGCCAGCAGGGAATGTGGGAGCCTGCCACTCTGGGTCCTTGTGCCTTCCCGCAGGGTGGCCACTGCTACCCACTTTCCCTACCTCCACCCCAAATCACCGAGAAGGTGACCCTGTGCAGCGGGCATCTTGGTCCTTTATGAAGGATGGTAATCACTTGACCCCAGTGTGGGCAGCCAGACCGCCCAGCAGATCTGGGCTTTCTCCCTCACTGCCTTGGTGTCACTGTGCTGGTGCATTCTGAAGACAAACACTCTTGACGTTGGGAATAGGGTGGAAATGCCTTTGACGGTAGCTCAGCAGTGGTCAGCACTGGGCCACCTCTTCCCTGCCTCTGAATTCTCCTCTGAGTAGCCTGCCGGTCCTGCCCATGGTCCCTCCTAGCTGGTGGGGCTAAGCTGTCCTTGCTTCTGAAGGGACTGGGAAAGGGACAGCTGGAGGACTGCGTCTCTAGCGTAAGGCAGACCCCAGGGTCACAGTGGCCACCGGGTGAAATGGGGTGCACTCAGGCCCAGGAGCACGGTGTGGCCAGCTGCACAGTCACCTGGCCTAGTGATTCAGCTGGGCTGGGGTGCCGAGGGCTACCTCTGGTTGGTTGGGGGACCCTTCCCAGCTCTGCTCAAGCTTATGGCTGGGGAGGGTCTGAGAAGATTGAATTCCAGAAGGACTGACGTTCTGACGCTGTGGGGAAAGCTTGGGATTGAAGACAGGAAGTTCGGGAGAAAGGGGAAACCTGGGTGGTAACTGCCCTGTGGCTCTCCCTGCTCTGGACATACCAAGGGATGGAGCTGCAGTAGAGCAGACGGGCCGCTCTCAGGATGACCATCTGTGTTCAGCCAGGCCAGTGCTCGGCAAACTCATTAGTCAGCAGAGCCAAATATCAACAGTACGACAATTGAAATTTCTTTTGAGAGCCAAATTTTTTAAACTTACACTATATAGGTAGGTACATTCCTTATCGAGGTAGCGCCCGCACGTGGTGTTTTGTGGAAGAACCACACTCAAGGGGCCAAAGAACCGCTTGTGGCTTACGAGCCGCAGTTTGCTGACCAGGGCCTAGGGGAACAGAAAACCCCAGCGGGTTCCCCCACATGCAGGGCCACGAGCTTTTTGTGAGGCTGGAACTGAAAACTGCCCAATAGCAGGGCTGGACCCCCAGGCTGCATGGGCCCCTGAGAGCTGGCATTGGGGTCCTGAGCTCTGTCCTGCCCCACTCCCTTAGCCCCACAGGAGAGCAGGCCTGTTCTGTGTCTGGCATGGAGATGCTTTCTCCACGTACAAGACTTTGGTCACGCCCACATCCCAGCTCGGGAGCACCTGCCCAGTGGCTCTCTGGGAGGGGAAGCTGTGCCCTCGCAGCCCTGCCAAGGGGCAGACCCTAGACAGTTATAACTCGAAGGGGACTGAGCCTCTGGGCCCTCCATTCTGTGCTGGCACCAGGCGAGCTGGTCCATTTACAGCTGGCCTTTCCAGTCTGCCCACAGCACTGCTGGGAGGAAGCCTGGCCTAGCACCTTCCTGGCAGTGACCAGTGTCCATAGGATGGGAAAATCTGCAGTGGACCTTGGGTCCCAGTCTTGTCCTGTCATCTCAGTGTTGACTCCAGCCGCCGCTCGGTGTCACACAGGCACCTGCCCCAGGGTAGCTCATGAGTAGGTTCTTTCACAGAAGAAAGAACATTCCAGAAGGTGGTAGGTGCCCAAGGGGACTGTGCCCTTCCTCTGGTGCTGTGAGGTGGAAGTGTCCCACCCCAGGGGGTGGGTGTCTGGCCTGGGCTGTGAGGAGCTGTGGGAGGGAGCTGCTGGAAGGCTGGAGTGTTTGCAATGGCTCGCACATCCTCAGAACCTGGAGTGTTGACAGGCAGGTGCATCATGGAGCACTGTTTTGGGGTGCAGATGAGAAAGGTTTCTGGCCCTACAGCTCCCCCTGTGGCCCCAGCTGACGATGCCATCTGCACTCTCCCTCTGACGCAAACTCGGGTATCAGCAGGAGTGCACTGTGTGCTGCCCAAACCCACCTGGCCACTCTGCCCCCAGCTGTGGGCACATAGGAGCCGTCCTCCCTTCTCTGGGGACAGGGTCCATGCTCCTTCTGCTAAATCCCCAACTGCAAGTGGATGAACTGGCCCCATTTCCAGCCCCCCAGAACCTCCTGCCTTGACCCTGGTTGGAGACAGCCAGGGGCACAGAGCCCTCTCCTAGAACCACAGTCTAGTGGAGATGACAGCCAGGGCACAGAGCCCTCTCCTAGAACCACAGTCTAGTGGAGATGACAGCCAGGGCACAGAGCCCTCTCCTAGAACCACAGTCTAGTGGAGATGACAGCCAGGGGCACAGAGCCCTCTCCTAGAACCACAGTCTAGTGGAGATGACAGCCAGGGCACAGAGCCCTCTCCTAGAACCACAGTCCAGTGGAGATGACAGCCAGGGGCACAGAGCCCTCTCCTAGAACCACAGTCCAGTGGAGATGACAGCCAGGGGCACAGAGCCCTCTCCTAGAACCACAGTCTAGTGGAGATGACAGCCAGGGGCACAGAGCCCTCTCCTAGAACCACAGTCTAGTGGAGATGAGTG
Organism: Saccopteryx leptura; assembly: GCF_036850995.1. Lineage (NCBI taxonomy): Eukaryota > Metazoa > Chordata > Mammalia > Chiroptera > Emballonuridae > Saccopteryx > Saccopteryx leptura. Next base: position 125,168,996 of record NC_089506.1, read on the forward strand.
GAGATGACAGCCAGGGCACAGAGCCCTCTCCTAGAACCACAGTCCAGTGGAGATGACAGCCAGGGGCACAGAGCCCTCTCCTTGAACCACAGTCCAGTGGAGATGACAGCCAGGGGCACAGAGCCCTCTCCTAGAACCACAGTCTAGTGGAGATGAGTGGAGATGACAGCCAGGGCACAGAGCCCTCTCCTAGAACCACAGTCTAGTGGAGATGACAGCCAGGGCACAGAGCCCTCTCCTAGAACCACAGTCTAGTGGAGATGACAGCCAGGGGCACAGAGCCCTCTCCTAGAACCACAGTCTAGTGGAGATGACAGCCAGGGCACAGAGCCCTCTCCTAGAACCACAGTCTAGTGGAGATGACAGCCAGGGCACAGAGCCCTCTCCTAGAACCACAGTCTAGTGGAGATGACAGCCAGGGCACAGAGCCCTCTCCTAGAACCACAGTCTAGTGGAGATGACAGCCAGGGGCACAGAGCCCTCTCCTAGAACCACAGTCTAGTGGAGATGACAGCCAGGGGCACAGAGCCCTCTCCTAGAACCACAGTCTAGTGGAGATGACAGCCAGGGGCACAGAGCCCTCTCCTAGAACCACAGGCTAGTGGAGATGACAGCCAGGGGCACAGAGCCCTCTCCTAGAACCACAGTCTAGTGGAGATGACAGCCAGGGGCACAGAGCCCTCTCCTAGAACCACAGTCTAGTGGAGATGACAGCCAGGGCACAGAGCCCTCTCCTAGAACCACAGTCTAGTGGAGATGACAGCCTGGGGCACAGGCTACCCTGTGTCCTACATCCTTAGGACAGATATCACTGGTGACAGTAGACCTGGCCTTGGGGACCTCTGTGTGGCCCACTGTGGCCAGCTCCAGTAAAGCTTGTCTGTACAGATCAGAGCCAAAGAGAGGCCAGGGCCAGGCCCGGGGCCCACGTGGGACTGGGAGTGGCCTTTCATCACAGTTGTGATGCCTGAATCAGAAGACTTTTAATAAACAACTCTCGGGTGTCACCTTGCAGACAAAGAAGCCATACCTTGATGGTCAGTTTCTTCTCAGTAATTCATCTTTTTAAAAAGTCAGCCCAAAGTGGGTTTTTTTTGGAAAACACCAAATCCTCAGGAAAAGGCAGAGCAGTGCTCCCACCCACATGCTCTCTCCATGAGCACTGGATGGAGTGCCCGCCTGCCTGCAGCCTACCACCCACCCAGCTCCCATGGAAGCCAGCCCAGCTATGCCAGAGGCACCTCCTGCCCCAGGTAACGGCTCCAAGAGCCAAGTGCTTCACCAGGAGTGTGGTCCTGTCCATGCCACACCCTCTTGTGTCCCGCGTTCATCCATGCTGCATCCCCCGGGCTGCCTGCCGTCTCTTAGCCTGCTGTCCTGAGCCTCCAGGGACCCTGAGGACAGGTGTCCTGAGGGCCAGCCAGTAGCCAGCCCTCATGCTCTCTCATTCCATCTCAGCCTCGTCTGGCCAGTCCAGCTGTCTGTCAGCTGCAACCTGGGTATGCAGGGGAGGTTCCCTTGGGGAGATAGGTGGTTGACACCTCACTAGGTGATGGTCAGCCCCTCTGCAGGGGGGCCGTGGGCAATGCCCAACAGCTCTGTGGCTGCCAGTGTGTGTGCGCCTTGTGTCTGTCATGTCAGTGTGGAGTGAGCCCAGGCCCCCTGGGACCCCGGGACGCATGAACTGGACTGTCCTGTGTGTCGATGGGTTTGGGCAGATACCACTTGGGCCACTGGGCCTTGTGGGCGCCTCCCAGACTTGAATGTAGGCCCACTGGGGACTGAGAAGGAACTGGGTCTGGACCCCAGGGCAGATGTGAAGGGGCAGGGGACCCTTCTCCACCTGCCCTGCCCTGAAAGGGTTAACTTCCAGCTGGGAGTGAACAGAAAGTGGTGCATTGAGGTTAGCTGGCCTTGTAGATGGCACACTCCCTGGCTCTCCCAGCAGCCTCTATTGCCTGCCCCCATCCCTGGCTGTGTGCTTGGAGGCTGGACCTCAGGGTCTGGGTCAGTGCCATTTGCAGAGCTAGGGCCCTGGGGTATGGCACACTCAGCACTGTCCACACTAAAACCCCTCTCCTCTCCTCCTCAGGAATCCCTTCACCAGCATCCAGCTGAAGCCAACAGTGACCAATGACAGGTCTGCCCCCCTCCTCAGCTGATGGCCACATCTGCACCTGCTGCCTACAGGGCCCCTTCTCCCCACTCCACCTATAAGTTTTCTTTATGACCTGCATGGTTGCCCTTCTGGGAATGTTTCTTCCACGCTCTTCACCTGCCAGTTCTGCCCCCACTTCAGTCTGGCCTGGGCTGGACCTTGGCTTCTCCTGTAGACAGAGCACCTGGCCTGTGACCCAGAAGAGCTGAGGGGGCCTTGCCGGAGCTGGGACGAGCTGGCTAGGCCATGGAGCCACAGAACCCACCGGGTGAGGGAAGGACGTTCCGTTAGCTTGTGGCTAAAAGGGGAGCCCAGCTCCCATGCTGCTCATAGCTCCCAGGTGTCTCTGGTCAATAAGCGGCGGCCCCGGGTGATCTGTGGCCTGCAGGGGCGGGAGGCCTGGTACACAGGAAGGGGAGAGCCTGCCATCATCATCGTTGGATGAACCATCAAGAGCAACTGACTTCTTGGCAGGCTCTCCCACATTGCTGGCAGTTTTGAGGGGTCTCTGAACTCTTCCCTGCCCAAGCCCCAGTTCCCATCCACAGCTGCTGCTGCGGCCTGAGCTCCCTGGAGTGGGCAGTAGGTACTGTGGCCTGCGTTTCTAAACTGTGTGCCACTGGGAGGGAGTTCCTTGCCACAGGATTACTGGGTGGGCCTTCCGCCTCCCTGCCCTCCTCCTGTCTTAGCTATTTCCATATTTCAGCTGAAATACCAGATTTTAGAGACTTTATTATTGGATACATGCTATTAGACATTTGTGGCTGAAATATAGCCATGGGACTTGCAGAGCCAATCCTCCCCTACCCTCCAAGGAGCTGTTCTGGAGCCCTGAGCTTCCTGCAGCCTGGCACACCCAGGACAGGAAGCAGACAGAGGGCAGGAGCCCGGAGGGGGGGAGCACCCAGGCCTCTCACCTCACAGAAGCTAGAGGTGGGGACCTAAGGCAGATGCTTGGATTGGGGATGCACAGAAACCCCAACTCCTCAAAAATGCTCCTGCCTCCCAGCTTCCCAGTACCCCCTTATGCTGAGGAACAGGCTCCAGCCACTGAAAGGCAGTGGGGAAGGGCTTCTTGGGGAGTCTCTGGGCTCCCTCCTCATCCTTACTTAGGCAGGGCCAAGTGCAGGGCAGGAAGAGAGGGCTACAGGGGCCAGTCCTCCACTCTGCTCTGGACAGACCTCACCTGGCACAATGGGAGCCCTGGTTACTGTCTCCCTTCACCAAGATGTGCCAAGGGCAATGGGGGAGGGGCAGCCTTCCTCCTACAGCCCCTCTCCCCTGTGGACAAGAGGGACTATTTTGCCCCCCAGACAGAGCTGGCATCTGAGTCCCCACCCCAGCATGGTCAAGCCCCCTCCTGCCCAAGACTTTATCTGAAGTCCCCCCCCCCCAAAAAAAAACCCCACACTTAGCATAAAGGCTTTTTTCCTTAGGTTGATTTCTCTTTAAAAACAAGGAAGAAGAGGCCCTGGTCGGTTGGCTCAGCGGTAGAGCGTCGGCCTGGCGTGCAGGAGTCCCGGGTTCGATTCCCGGCCAGGGCACACAGGAGAAGCGCCCATCTGCTTCTCCACCCCTCCCCCTCTCCTTCCTCTCTGTCTCTCTCTTCCCCTCCCGCAGCCGAGGCTCCATTGGAGCAAAGATGGCCCGGGCGCTGGGGATGGCTCTGTGGCCTCTGCCTCAGGCGCTAGAATGGCTCTGGATGCAACAGAGCGACGCCCCAGATGGGCAGAGCATCGCCCCGGTGGGCATGCCAGGTGGATCCCGGTGGGGCACATGCGGGAGTCTGTCTGACTGCCTCCCCGTTTCCAGCTTTGGAAAAAAATGGAAGAAAAAAAAAACAAAAAAACAAGGAAGAAGAAAATCATTGCACCAGCACCCTAAGCCTCAAGTGTCCCCACCCACACTCCCAAAACAACAATAAACTTACAACTCTTTGGCAACAATAACTTAAAATCATCCAGTCCCATTTCCTTTTGCTTGGACAACAGCAGCTACAAAAATATTCCCTGTGCTGCTCTGCGCTAACCCTGACCCAGTTCCATCCCTTCCCAAATCCCCTTCCCTGCCGGCAGGGGCTCCTGACACTGACCATGGGGGCAGCTTCCACTCCCTTAGCAGCTGGGCTGGGCAGTGTCCTGAAGTGCCAGCGGAAGGTACCTCTAGAGCCAGGCTGAGGTGGCAGGGGTGGGGCCTGAAAGCTCCCCATCTTTCAAACTGCCCCCCTGGCTCCTACAGGGAGACCCAGGCAGGAGTCAGCCCAGACTCTGGGGAGGGAGAGCTTATGGGTCTAGCTGAGACAGTGAAAGGGAAACTTCAGCCACCAACTTTGAGGTAAGGGTGGTGGGGCCCACGAGCCCACCTCTCCTTGTATTGAGCAAACCCGGAACCAGGTGGAAGGGTCCAAGAGGACAGGGAAAGGCTGTCCCAGCAGGCCTCTGCCAGCTATCTCCACAGGGATGGGGCATGACATCCTGCACTGCACCACAGGGGCCAGTGGACAAGGCCTGTGAGCCGCCCCCCCCCCCAGTCACCAGAAGATCCCCTGGCCTCAGGCCACGCCGTCTGACAGCAGCAACTAGGGCAGAGGGGGTAGTTGTGGGGGGGGGCCTCCGGGGGGGGGGCTGTGGGGCATCCCTAGGGGATAGCAGCAGACCTGAGTGTCCAGGATGAATCCTGCCCCCAAGGCAGCACTGGCCACTCCACTGTCCAGGGTGCTGCATTGGGCACCGAGATGCTGGAAGCTGCTGCCGACCGCCACCAGGACTGCAGTCCCCACGAAGTCCTCACTCACTCTCGGTCACCATCCTCGCTGCTGCCTGAAGCAGGATCAGCAGGGGCTCCAAGCAGGGGCTGCCTGGGTCTCAACCTTCTTTACAGCTGCCCCCAGCACCTCCTGCAGGGCCTGGCAAACAGGAGATGCCACAAATTCCAGAAGATGCTGAGGACAGCCAGAGGCCCTCCCCCAGGACTCCCACCTAGCTTCCATCCCTGTCCTAGGGCCACTGAGCGGCTGGGGCTGCAGCCCTCAGCTCCCTTCACTGTCTGATTGCCTGTCTGTCTGAATGGGAGCTAGACCCATTTCTCTTACCCATGAAACACCAGCACCCAGACCCAGGTAGGGTCTGTCCCCTGGGCTCAGCAAAGTTCAACATGCCCTCAAAGTCCTCCTTTAACAGGTGAGGAAACTGAGGCCTGGGCTGGCAATCATCACACATTCGCCTCCTGGTGACCTGCTCGTTTGTTCAGATGTCCATTCAGGACATATTGTCCAGGGTCAGGCCATATGCCAAGGACATGGGGGAAGGGGCTGGGTCTGCCTGGGGGACAAAATGACCAGGAGGTATTTGGGTAGAGATGGGCTTTCAGGTAAGCCAAGCAGAACTCACAAGAACTTGCAGGGGGTGGGGCATGGCAACCTGGCAGGGATGAGCCTTCCTGGTCTGAGGCTGGCAGAGGAGTGCAGCATGGAGGGAGGGGTGAGCTAAGACCCCACACCTGAGTAGGACCTCCCCGGGGCACCTGACCACCTCAGAGAGGGTGGGCAGAGCATGGGGCTAACTAGCAAGGGCTGGGGAGGCTCCGGTGAGAGAGGCTACCGCAGGTTGGGGGGCTGAGGTCAGGCAGAGGGTGGGGGCACTCAGTATGCAGCCTGTGCCTCTGGAAAAGCAGTGAGGCCTGAGAGCAAAGCAGCGCCCAGTTGGCCCAGGAGGCAGAGAGGCAAGGCCTGCAAATGCGGCCAAGGCAGACACACCTGCGCGTGACCCGACCTCTCCAAGCCTTAGTTTCCCCGTCTGAGAACTGAGCTCTCACATGAGAAATAACGAGAGCAGGGCCCCATTCTATTGTCCCCACTTGGTGTCTCCTCCTGCCAGCCAGCCGCAGCCTCTTACCTCCCACGGAGCCGGCGTCGGAGTCGGAGACGTGCGTGATGGAGAAGCGGGACGCCGCAGGTGCGGGCAAGACGGTGAAGCGCGAGAAGGGGCCCGGCACAGCCGGCCTGGAGGGTGCAGGGGGGTCGGCCAAGACGGGCTCCCAGGCGGGCGTCCGTGGGAAGCCGTCGTCCCACTGGAACCCGCCGCCTGCAGACCGCCCGGTGATCACTCGCGTCCGTGGCCGGTGGGTAACCGTCACCGCTGGTGGCGTCTCTGGCCGGCCCCGTAAGTCTATTTCTGCCTCACCCTGCCCCAGCACGTCGCCTTGCCCAACCCGCAAAGTTGCGGGGCCCTGGCCCTGCCCGGTGACCACGCCCACGAACACACACCCCATCCCGCCCCCGCCCCCCCCCTCCTGTCCCCTAGCTCACCCTCTTGAACCGTGAAGTCGTCAGGGGAACCTTCTGCCTGTCGCGGCCGGCAGGGGGCAGCGGGAGAGCCAGGACTGCCCGCCAGGCATGCGGGGGCCGACTCCTTGGCTTCCGGGAAGGCCTCCCCGAGTTCCCGGCTGGGGCTTTCCTGAAGTGTCAGAGCACGTGTGACTCGGGCCTCCAGCAGTGGACACTCCCAACATTCTCCTTCCCTCCCGGGACCCCCACCCGCGCGCAGATCCCCGGGAGGCTACCCACCTGGTCGAAGAGGTAAATGGTGACGTTGTCAAAGAAGGACACAGCTTTTTTCTTGCGCTCCAGGTCCTCGCAGAAGGCCTCCGACAGCAGGCTGGGCATCTTGAGCAGGCTGCGCAGGTTGCGTGCGCTCTGGCTCTCGGCCACCACCACGGGCACCGGCGGCACCTCCTCCTCGCTCTCCTCGCTGTGCTCCTGGATACTGTAGCAACGGAGCTCCTCGTCAGACTCGTCACTGTCCTCACTGTCCTCTTCTTCCTCCAGTCGGCCCTCTGGGGCTGCGGGGAGTGATGGCAGGGCCAGGCAGAGTGGCACTCTGGGGGCGCCTGTGCCCCCTGTCCGTTCCTGCAGGGCTGGCAGCAGTACCCTGGCCTCCTGGAGCTCGGGGTGGTGGCTCTTTGAGCTGCTTGGGACTGGGGTCAGCAGGAAAATCTTGGAACACCCGGGGCTGGGCACTGGAAGCACCTGGGCTGGGTCTTGAGGTGAGGTAGGCTCCTTCCTGGGGACCGTGGGACAGGTGCTTGGCCCAGGGGAAGAGTCCTCACACAGTGGCAGTGGTGACACCTTCCTGGGGCCAGAGCTCTGTGCCTCCCCAGGCACCCCAGACTCAGAAGGCTGTGCAGGTTGCAGCCCAGGGCCCTGAGGGCTTTTCAGGTCCAGCCCTGGCCCAGGGGCCAGGACACCTTCTCCTCTCTTCTTAGGGCCCAATGGGGGCTCGGACTCGATATCCAGATCCGAGAAGTAGGCTGAGTCACGGGAGGGGTTCTTCTCGCTGAAGCCACTGAGGGCAACTGGGAGCCAGGTCTCCGCCTCAGGGTTCTTACCCTCCGAGGCCAGCCCCCTGAAAACTTCAGGCTCACATGGCTCACGTGCCTCCTTGAGCACAAACTCAGGAGACTCATAGTTCTCCGTGTCATAGCCGCTGTCCAGGGCTCGGGGCTGCCCTCCAGGGGTGCCAAGAGCAGACGGGCTGAAGACCTCACAGCCACCATTGCTGGCTGAGGACCGAATGTCCAGTGAGTTCAGAGTTCTCACTTGCTTCTGCAGGGAGCGGAAGGCTGGCATCACATCCAGCTTCTCAGGCTGCAGACCATCACTAGATAAGTCAGTGAAAACACCAGAAGTGGCCTTAGTGGGGTCCTTGTCCTCACTGCCTGGTGCCTTCAGCTCTGGGGAGCTGCTGCTACTCTCCAACATTTGGGCTGGCTCAGTGGCAGTTGCCTGGCTGCTGGCAGGTGAGGGAGAGGCAGGTAGCATGATGGGGGCTATGGCCTCCTCCGTGGGAAGCAGAGCTTTCTCTTGGGATGGGGACAGGATGGATGGAAGGGGCACCTGGGGTCCAACAAACCCTTCAGCCTCTTCTGTAAGCCTAGTCTCTGTCTGGGGACTGTTACCCTCACTTACCACTGCCTCTGTCCAGGGGGATGTGACTAGGCTGGTGAGAGATACCAGACCCTCAGCAGGACATTGATAAGGGAAGTCAAGGCAGCGGCCCGGCTCCTGCCCAAAGGAGATACCCTGTGGCCCAAGGAGAGGCTTCCCGGGGTCCTCTAGGGCCAGGGGGTGGCCCAGTTCAGAGACAGCCCGTAGGGTCGGCTTCCAGCCAAGACGGATGTCTGTGTCATCACCTACATAGCCTAGGTCCCAGGACTCGGCTGCTCGGCTGCTGCTGTTGTTGTTGGCTGACACATTGGAGCTCCAGTGTTTGTGCTGGGCAGCCCTACGCACCTCAGCTTCCCCCAGCTCCTCCCTTCCTGGGGGAAGCCGGGCCCCTGAAGTCCCAGAGGGGTACATCCCCAGAGGGTCCTCCAAGAATGGCGGGCAGAAAGTGCCCCAGTCAGTAGCATCTTCCATTCCTGGTTCCACCAGCATCAGGCCCCTGGGCGAGGGAGAGCACAAGGGGCAGGGCGTGTCCTGGGCTGGGTTCCTGCATGGGTAGTGTTCGCAATGGCCCCAGGGGCCGCCAGTGGATGCCGCCTGGCCCAGCAGTGGCTCCATAGCCAGCGAGGCTGCTGCGCTGCCGTCTGAGTCGTTATCGTGGTCACCACCCTGAGAACTCAGGGCTGCGGCCCCGGGACTAGGGACACAGCCAGCACAGCCAGGGTCGTGGCTGGCGGCGGGTGCAGGTTCCTCCAGGCGGATGAAGTACTCGCTGCCCATAGACGGGCTATGCGCGCTGAGAACCGGCACTACCCCCGGGGGCGCGCCATCGGGGGCGCAGAGCTCCTGCGGGCGCGCCCGGAGGCCCGGGCTCAGCAGGCCACTTGGCGGCAGGAAGGCGTCAGCGCGGTGGCTCGCCTCCCACTTGTATTCGAAGTTGAGGCCGTGGCTCGTCTCCGTCACCGTCAGCACGTCGTCACCGTCCACGTGGAAGCCATTGCCCGCGAACTGCTCCAGCAGTGGGAAGGATGAGGTGGCAGCGAGCTCCCCCGCGCCCCCCAATGCCAGGCCTGTCGCCCCCAGCCCGGGGCCCGCGCCGCCCCCGCCAGGCCGCAGAGAGTGCCAGCGCTGCTCGAAATCCTCCTCCGCCTCAGTGGTGCCCTTGGTGCACAGGTAGGACAGAAGAAGGTGCACTTCCTCGGCCGTGGGCCGCTGCTCCGGCTGCAACCAGCAGAACTGCATCACCTCGTACCTGCGGGGAGGGAGGCCCCGGGCTCAGTCCTGTCTACCTGGTCCTGTCCTCCCCAGCCCTTTGACCTCCTTAGGAGTGAGCCCATTTACTCCCAAGGTGAGGTCTCGGGTTCCCTTCCTCACACTCAAAATCTTTTGACGGCCGTTAAAGGAATCTCATTTAATTACAAGAGATTCACGGTCAGATCTTAGCGGTGGGCACAGCCATTTGTGAGCCAGCAACCAGCAAGGGCACTTTTTCCTCAGGTCATCCCCACCCTGCCTGCCGGTGAGTTTGTGCTTTGCTCTTTGGGTACAGGGTGGGAGCCAGAGAACATGCAGGCCTGCCAATTCCAGGACGAGCTGGAAACCCAGGTGATCAAGAGCTGCTTCTTCCCTGAAGACTCAGAGCACCCCCTTTGTCCTCAACTTCCTGCTGGGGATACTCCCACCCCAGCCTGGTGACACTGGGTCCTCACCAGCGGTCAGACAGGGTCAGCTGCAGCTGGGGCTTGGGCAGCTTGAGCTGTTGCTCCCGGACAGCATAGGCCAGCACCTGCCGGTCGGAATGGTGAGGGTAGGGCTGCGCACCCAGCTCGAAGAGCTCCCAGATGGTCACACCCAGGGACCTGTGGGGGGGGGGGGGGCACAGCCATCAGAGGAGGCTGGTGCAATTAGCAGGACACTACTGCATAGGATCTCAGACCACGAAAGGGCAGTTCCTGTTATCACACCAGCTTCTCAGGGACTCTCCTCTTAGAGGGGCTTTCCTGGAGTAAACAAGCAAGACATACCACCTGGCCCAGCCAAAGCATATGCCCAGGATGCCTAGGCAAATAAAAGCCAGCCTGACTTTGAATGAACTGCAGTTCATTCTTGTGTTCATTCACTCATTCTGTTTCCATGGTGTACTACTAGGTATAGGAGCAGCCCTGGTGGAGTTCTCAGTCCTGCCCGTCTCCAACAGAGGCTGGAGGGAGGGGCTGTGCCAAGATTGAAGGAGTGAGTCTAGGGATGTCTCAGGTCAGCACAGGTGGACCCGGAAACATGCAGGCCTGGGAGAAGGCAACTGAGCTCCTTCCAGTGGGTGACGGCTTCACCCAGCTCCTTGGAAGCCTGAGCTGTCCCGGGAGGCTGGGGCCATGAGGGACAAAGCAGATTTGGTAACAGAAGTCACAATAATCTTGGCCAGAACCATCCAGGGAACTCCAGTCAGCGTGCAGCAGCAGGGAGCAGACAGGGAAGGATCAGCTGGATGGAGAGGCGAAGATCAGGGAATGGAGTGTTCACTATGTGGCACAGTCCAGGGGTTTGGGGGTGCCTGTGGTAAGCTCAGGAAGGGGGGCTGGTCCACAGATCCAGGCTCTAAGCGTTCATCAGGAGCAGAGGGGAGGCCAGACTAAGGGAGTCTTGAAAGAGGCCAGGGATGGCCTGTAGAAGCCCACGCTTCTCTATTTTTATGCCTTCCAGAGGCTGCAGTACTGGGCCTGAATGTCCACTCTGTGCCCAACTCAGCGCCTCCAGACTGCTGTCATGGGAGATCACCCGCCCTACCAGCCCCTCTCCATGAGAAGAGGGGCTACATGAGGCCCAGCTCATTAGTCCAGCTCATTATCGCTCCCAGAGGGCTCTCCAACCTGATGTCTGCGGGCTTTGGCCCAGTGGGTCCTAGAAGGACAGGACTTCCTCTACAGCCCAGGGCTGTGGGCCGCCAGCTCTGGCAGCTACTGGTGACTCCAGCACCACTGTGACTTCACCTGAGACCATGTGTGGCCACTAACTACAGAGCAAAGGTTGGACAGACTGGCCGACATGTCCTTGCACAGAGGGCCCTTGAGCAGCCAGACGCATCCCCTCAGCATAGGAAACAGGTAGGTAGGTGGGACTCAGTCCCTGTATCCTCACCAGGAAGTCTGATGACAACAGGTGGGACCCCCGGGACCCACACTCACCACATGTTGCTGGCCTTGGTCTGGTCCACCACCAGCAGGTTGCAGTGTACCTCATCCACCAGCTCGGGGGCGATCCAGCGTAGTGGCACCCACAGCTGGTCCGCGGTCACAAAGTAGTCCTCCTGTGGGCATGCCAACATTGTCACCCTTCCAGGTCTTAGCCGCTGGCCCCACTCTCTGGCCCAACCCAGCCCACTCACTCTGTATTTGCCGTGAGACAGGCCGTAGTCCCCGATCTTCACGGTCAGGTCGGCTGTGAGCAGGCAGTTCCTCAGGGCCAGGTCACTGGGGGGTGGGAGGGTGGGGTCAGCCAGCCGTGCTGGGCTGGGGCTTCCAGGCCACCAAAGGGACAAAAGCACTTGTCGCCAGGTTCATCCTGGCTCAGCTCCATGGATGGACAGAAAGGAATGTCGAAGAGGCTGCCATCCTCCCCTTCCCAGAGCCCAGGTCCCTTGTTCAGCATTGGGCACTTCAGAGGGTCTACACAGACAGGGCCTCAACTGTTACAGTGTAGATGAAGACAGTGAGGCAAACAGAGATCTAGAACATCCTGGGGCCCTCAGTGAAGGTGTGGCCCTGAGGTCACTCCCCTGAGCCCAGTGCACACACCTACTTCTTCTTGGACAGCAGCCTGCTGACCTGCCCCTCGGGAGCCAGCCAGCCCAGGGACTCTGCACTCTCCTCCTGCCTATCACACCGTCACCCTCAGCTTCCCGGAAGGAATGCATCAGCAGGGAAACTGAAGTCCCAAGGGTTTCAGGGGGTCCTGCCCTGCCTACATGGGACCCAAGGCAGGGTGGGGGCATGTACTGCCCTCCTCAGCAGCATGGTTACCCCCAGCTCCACCTCCAGCCCAGCGGTCAACTTCAGCTGTCTGCATCTCCCTGCCTGCCCAGGGGGTGTCTGGGCACAGGGCACTGGGGTAATCATGGGGTGGGCCCACATCCACTACAGTGCTGCTGTGCAGAGATCGTGGATGGGCCTGCGCTTGTGTGAGGGGCGTGTGGGCACAGAAGGCAGGTCAGGAGGCTGGCAGCTGCCCTCTTCAACAAAATCACTGATGCTGGAGTTATGTGAGTCATCACTCAGCACCAGGATATTGTTGGGGAGGACGGCCCGTGAGCATCCAGGCAGGGCCACATCCATCGCCACTTCTTCAGGCACGTCCCCCTACACTGATGTCCTGGCCCATTTTTCCGACGTCAGGGGCCAGGGTGGGAAGCAGGACAGAGCTGTCCCTCCCCCTTCCCACCTGAGGGGCCATGGGGGGGACATTAGAGGAAGGGCTGGCGTAGGGACACCACCTGGTGCTGACCACCTCTGGGACAGAGGACGGGGCTCGGACCCTACAGTGCTTTCGTCCAGGCCAGCTGGACAGCATGGATTATGTCACTTAGCTATCCTGCAGAGCAGGTATCTGACACCCACCAGCCCAATGTGTTTTGTTTAATAAAATCGCTTTGGCCTGACCTGTGGTGGCGCAGTGGATAAAGCGTCAACCTGGAAACTGAGGTTACCGGTTCAAAAAACCCTGGGCTTGCCTGGTCAAGGCACATATGGGAGTTGATGCTTCCTGCTCCTCCCCTTTCTCTCTCTCTCTCTCTCTCACTCTCTCTCCCTTCTCTATAATGAATAAATTAAAAAATCTTTAAAAAAAATCGCTTTGCAAGTTCTTGCTGGAGGCTGAATGAATGAACGCCAACCCCCACACAGCCCCATGTGGAGGTCTTGGGGACCCTGAGCTCCTGGCCCCAACGCCCCCTTCACCTGTGCACATAGTTGTTGCGATGCAGGTGCAGGACACCACAGGACACCTGGCAGGCCATGCGCTGCAGGGTCAGAGGATCAGGCGCCATGGACTCTGCTGCCCGGCAGCTCCGCAGGTAGCCCTTGAGGTCCCCCTGCGAAGCAGGGCAGCGCTGTCACCTGTGTGTCACCTATGGTGGGCAGTGGGTGCAGGCACAAGCCCCCCGCCCAGGGCCCTATGCAGGGCCTGCTGGTGTGAACTGGGATCCTGCTAATAGGCACCCAGCGGCTAGCTCTCCACAAATGACCCACAGGCATGGGCACTTTCTCCAAACAGCCCCACAGACCAGTCCAGGCAGACCAGTCCATTCCATGTACAGACCACTAGTGCCCAGCTGGTAGGTAGTGGACAGCGCCCAGGGCAGGTGACCAGTGTCAGGGGGCAATTCCCTGACCTGTTGATAGCACCTAGCTCTGGGGAGGGCCCAACTATCTTGGGGAAGCACCAAGGCCAGGACTGCAGCCAGGAGTCCGGGAAGCAAACAGTGGGGCCTACATGCTTTGGGGATACTGTCTGCCAAGGGCTCCTCTGTGTGGGCAAGTGGCTCAGCTCAGTGTGGGAGCCGTGCATATGGAAGGGGCCTGGTAGCAGTTTGCAGGTGCAGCTGCCTCTGGGAGATGGTGGGGCAGGCTCTACCCCAACCTCGATTTAGGGGGAACGTGAGGCCCACAGAGTGGGGAGAGGGGTCCCTGGCTCAGCTAAGTCCTCTCTATGAGGATACTGGGCCCACCTTCCTGTCCTGGTGAAAAGCTCAGGGCAGATAAGCTAGAGGGCCAGGGAGCAGCAACTCACCACAGGGCAGAACTCCATCACCAGCAGGTAGGGCGTCACCTCGGTGCACTGGGCCAGGCACTGGAGCAGGTTGCCGTGCTGGAGGGCCCTGCGGGAGCCAACAGGCTGCCCCCCTGACTCCCACGCAGGGTAGGAGGGGCGGCAGGACAGGGAGGGGGCTGGAAGGAGGGGGACAGCACAGATCTTGCCCTGGGTGACAGGGTCCCAGTACCCAGCACAGCCCCCATATCCTCCAGTTGCACCTGGATCCGGTGCCACCCACCTATAGGGTTGTGCCTCTTCCAAGAACTGCATCTGCTCGTGCACGCTGGCGCTGGCCTTCAGCTCCTTCACCACCACCTGGCTGCTGCTGCTGCCCGAGTTCACCTCCCCCAGGAACACCTGTGGGGGCCCAAGTCACCACCCTCCCTGGATGGGCACTGCTTTCTGTACCTTGCTTTACACATCGAAAAATGGGTCTGGATGCCTCCCTGTGAACCCTCCTGGCGGTAACATCCTGTCTGGCTATTCTCGGCCCTCTCTGGGGTACACAGTGAGGAAGAGGGATCCAGTTGCCCCACCCAGGCTGAGGGTCAGGGAGAAGCCAGGACTGAGACACTGTGGCTCCCAGTCCCCAACACCTGCCCACTTTGAGCCACCTCCAGTGTCTGATTGCACGACAGCACAGAAAGGGCTGCAGACACCGAGCTTCCCCAGAAAGAGCCCAGCAGGATGGGAACCTGGAGAGAGAGGACCCCAGGGCTGGGGAAACTCCCAGGAAAATCAGTCTCCACCCATCCTCCAGGCAAGAGAGGGTGGATTCCAACCCCTCCCGACCCTGGGGTGAGCAACTCACCTTCCCAAACCAGCCATAGCCAATCTCCTCCAGGTACAGGAGGCTGTGCCGGCCCAGGTCTGTGGACTGGAGCAGCTGCACTGTAACAGGGTGGGGGCTCAGGGACCTCAGCTCGGCCTCAGCCACTGCCCCTCTTCCCTCACCTGGCCTGTCCTGGAGAGCCACATTTGGGGGTTGTCATCAAGAGCAGGGGAGCCGTAGACCTGCAAGGTGCATCTGGGTATCTTCATGGGTGGGTCTGGGAAGGCCGTGCCCACACGACAGGGACAAGTCGGGCTGGGAACCAGAGGGCCAGTGCTTGGGCAATGTGGGCCTGCAGTGTAGCTGGGGCTGGGGCTCTGGGCTGACCCGTCCCCTCACCCCTGCCATAGGCGGGCATTCCAGCGCCAGGCACGCCAAAGGCTCCTTTGTTGGGGGCTGCTTGGCACAGCCTCGCACAGGACACAGTGGGCTCATTCTCCTGCAGGCCAGCTGGGTGAGGTCAGCAGAGGAAGGGCTAGGGCTGCAGAGTCTACTCACACCCTCCTGTGCCCAAAGGATTCCCCAAATTCTGCTCCCATGCCAGCTGCCCAGAAGGTCCAGGGCATGTTGACCTTGATGCTGAGCAGAATTTTGGGTGGGGGTCCACTGGGCCCGAGTCATGGGGCTCCTCCCCCTGAGCCCCAGCCTGCTGGCCTGGGGTCTCCTGGAGCCAGCTCAGTGGTCCTGGCAGTGGGCACCAAGACAGTGACAGAGATGGGAGTATGCCACGTGCCTCCAGCAAGAAAGTTCCTTCTCAGCTGGAGGAGGCTGTGGGCTGTGGATGGGGGAGCTGGGGTCTGCCCCAGGGGCAGTTCCCCGCAGAGCGGGCTGGGGAGCCTGGAGTCTGTCCCGGCTGTGCCGCCCTTCCTGCTGCCCAGGTTCTTGTTTTTTAAAGTTTTTATTGAACCTTCATTATTGGTTTTTTTTTTTTAGATTTTATTTATTCATTTTTATTAGAGAAAGAGGAGAGAGAGGAAAGACATAGAGAGAATGGGGGGAGGAGCAGGAAGCATCAACTCCCATATGTGCCTTGACCAGGCAAGCCCAGGGTTTTGAACCGGCGACCTCAGCGTTCCAGGTCAACACTTTATCCACTGCGCCACCACAGGCCAGGTGTGCCCAGGTTCTTAACCTTTGACCTCCAAGTAGGCTGCCCTCCCAGGATCACCCAAAATCTCTCCCCCTCCTTAGAAGCAGGGGACCCTGCAGAAAACAGAGATCAGAGCTATAAAAATGGAGGAAAAAGGCAGTTGCTCCCCTGGGCCCCTGTTCTCCTTCAGCCTTGCAGACAGTCCTCCAGGTGGGAGATGCGGGGTGTTGTGTAAGCCCTGACATTTGTTGTCTTTGTTTTTTTTGTGGGGTTTTGAGGTGTTTTTTTCTTTTTGTATTGCAACTGTCTGACTTAAGCTTTGATTGCCGAGGAGTCCACTTCCACAAGGGCCATCCCAGAGAAACACCTGGCCAGACCCACACCAGAGAGAGAAAGAGCTCCCCCTTCTACACTGAGGCCTCTTTATCCTGGACGGAGATCTTGGTTACTTTCAGTAACTGACCATTTGGGCCACTTAGGTTTATTTCTCTTCCTGCACTTCAAGTTCCTGCTCTTATGTTTTCAATGCACCGTGAAAAAGACAGCCCCCATCCTCCACCCCACTGCAAGCCCCAGACGCACACTCTCCACCCATTGCCTCGCAGTGGGACAGGCATCTGTGTAATTTCCAGGTCCCGTGAGTCTGAAAACTGAATCTTTCCAAAGTGTCCGTATGCTGACCTGTGGTGGCTCAGTGGATAAAGCGTCGACCTGGAATGCTGAGGTCGCCGGTTCAAAACCCTGGGCTTGCCTGGTCAAGGCACATATGGGAGTTGATGCTTCCTGCTCCTCCCCCTTCTCTCTCTCTCCCCTTTCTCTAAAAATCAATAAATAAAATATTAAAAAAAAAAGGCATCACCAAAGTGTCCGTATGGTTCCCGCTAAAGGGCACCTTGTGATCTCAGTAAGACACTGGTGTCTGTGGGCATCAACATCAGGTGAGCTCCAGGCACCCTCCAGCCAGGGCATGACTTCCACTGCGATGGGCAGAGAACACTGGGCCTCAAAGACTCCTCAGGGTCCCAGGCACACACTCCCTGGGAGGCGACAGGCCGAGGCTGGAGGCAGTGTCCCTTGGCTGGCCCCTGGCTCCCCACCAGTTCCCAGTGTCCAGCAGTGTTGCTACAGGCGGAGACTCACCTGGCATCCAAGAAGACTGGGGGCCTGACAGCAAAGACCTGCCTTCAGGAATTTATGGGGTGGTCTTTCGAACAGATGCCCTGACTCCTGTCTACTTGGTGCCATGGAGACGCTGGCAGGGAGGTTGTGGGGAGTCTGGGCAAGACACCAGTGGAGCCCCAGCCCTGGGACTGGCAGCCGATGACCCCTTACATCTACTCCAGAGCCCAGTCCAGTGCCTTCAAGCCCCCAGCTTATGATGAAGGCTGGGCTCCAGGGTGGTCAGCATCTAGGCAGGACCCTGCAGGGCCTGGGACAGAAGCAGGTGGGGCAGGCCTGCCCCCCACCCCCCAGAGCCTGAGTGAAAGGCCCATTCATGGGCCGCCCACAAAGGGAGTCCCAAAGAGCCCCTCCTCCCTGAGTGGGTGGGCCCTGTCCACTGGGCACAATGGAGCCCATGTCCCTGCATGGTCAGCCAGCGCCAAGAGGGGGGTCTGGGGTCATGTGTCCCAGGGACAGCAAAGTGTCCTCCCAGCACACTGGTGGCCCATCCTAGGACTAGAGGGGCAACCCCTGCCCCATGCCCCTCACCAACTCTTTGCACAGCAATTCTGGATAGGGGCTGTGGTAGGTAGAGGGCTGTCCCCCAGCCTCCTCACAGAGCCCCTGGTTCCAGCAGGGGATGGCATATACCAGCCCCTCCCCCACCCCTCCCCAGGAGCACAACTCCAGAGCCTCAAGCCACACCCCACGGCACTGTGAGAAGGTGCCAAAGAACTGTAAAGCTTAGCATTAGCAACGCCATTTTAAAGAGGAAAAGTCAGGCCTCTTACCCCCTCCTTTCTGTGGAGAAAGGAAAGAAAAGAATGTAGGAGCTTCTTGGCTTACAAGGACAACTGGGTCACCTAGTCATAGTTCAGCTGATTCCTAGAATTCTCTGAAAGGGTGCGTGGGGCCACTTGCCACACTGAGCAAAGAAGATAGAACTTATCTGAAAACCTTAAAAAACAATGTTTATGTACCTTCATCAAGAATTCCTATACTCGGACTCACCCTAAAGTCATGAGAGTCACATATACCTCTAGACAAAAGGATCACAAGCCCCTCCTTACCCACCCCAACCAGTACTTGATTTTGTATAAAAGCAGGCTCAGAACTGTACATACAGTATGAGGCCCTACATGATTTGGGAAGCTTCTCCTAAAATTTCTTCTGTAAAAAAAAAAAAAAAAAATTCTTCTGTAATCTGCCTTGTGTCTCTATGTAACCTGCGGATTAAAGTACACTACTTTATAACAGCACTACCTCAGCCTCCTGGGGCTCACTCACCTGAGCGGCAGGGCTGCTTGGCCATGGGAAGGGAGACTTCGGTGAGTGGCAGGACATAAACCTCGGGCCCGTTCTGAGCAGCAGCCACTGGGGAGCCCTGTGCCGAAAGGTCAGCCGCGTACTCTTCCCCCTCAGCATTCTCAAATTCCTGGGCCGGGCAGGCAACATGGGGTGACATAACACGTGGTCAGTTCCAGGGGCCAGAGTGGGGCAGAAGCAGAGCAGGGCAGGCAGGAGGGTGGCATAGGGTGAAGACTAGGCTCTGAAAGGCCTCTCTTTTTCTGCTGAGCTCCCACTTCCCCTGGAGCTGGGGGGTGAAGCCCCCACCCCTCGGCTGGTACCCCTCACCCACCTCCTTGTTCATTGGGTCAGACGTAGATCCATCCCCTCCAACCACAGGAACACCAGCTGCCCCAGGAGGGCCAGGGTTTGTTTTTTGTTGGTCAAGGGTGGGACATGAGCCCCAGGGCAGCAACGCCTCTTCCTCCAGATCTCAGCCCACGCCCGCCCACCCCTATGACACTCAGGTTGGACGGGCAGCCCTGGGCCCACACTGGCAAGGAACGAGGTAAGGTTGGAGACAGAGGCCAAGGGGCTTGAGACTAGCTGTCTCTGCCCATCCAGAGACAGCCACCAACTCCTCTCAGCCACCCACACCTCCCAACAGCCCTTGTCCCCACCCATAGTCCTGCCTGCAGTTGCCTTAGGGTCACGGTTAGGAAGTTGGGATGAGGGCCTGATCACCCCACTCTGCCCTCGTGGATAAGCAACTAAATGCCTCGCGCCTCCCAGACAAGGAGCTTTTCTGAGTGTCCAGAGCAGGGGGCCTGTCCATCTTACCCCCAGACCCAGCACCCCGCCACCTACCACAGCCATCTGCCTGCAGGCCGCCCCTGGACTTTGACCCGGGCAGGCTGTAGTCCACTCCCAGGGCTCCTTAAGAACTTGGCGCAGGGCAAGCTGGGCTGGCCCCACCTGGTTGGCTGCTATTTTGAAATGTGCTGCCACACCTGTCTGTCTGGGCAAGACCCTCCCCCAGGATCAGAACCCTGAGAGTCAAAGTCTGGAGGAACTCTGGGCCTGACACAACAGTATCTACAAAACTCCTGCCGCCGACCTCTGCCCAGGTGGGGAAACTGAGGCCCAGAGGCTCCAGGTACTTCTGTGCAGATGGGCATAGGACAGGGAGCATGAGGCCTAGGTTCCTTGCCTGCCTGGTGCTGTGTGACCTGGGGACCCTCCTTTCCCCAGGCCTCAATTTTCTCAGCTAGAAGAGGGAAGCTAGAAGCCTTGTGTCCCTGAGGCCCGTCCTAGTCTGTACCCAGAAAGGACAGAGCCACTGAGAAGGGGGGGGGGGGGGTCTGGTGCCTTCCCAGAGCTCATGAGACCACTACTCAGGCCCTGTAATCCCAGCTGCGTGCGCCTCTGCAGAGGGCACAGCTGCCCACCCACCCAATCTGGGCTGGCCTTGGCCCCAGTTCATTACCTGACGGTGCCGCCAGGAAGCCCACCGGATTGTGCCAGCATAGCAGGCAATAAGGTAAGACAGTGTGAACATTGCCACCCAGCCCCTTCCCCCAGCACAGCTCCAAGTGGGGGACCTACAGTGTAGGCAGTCCTGCCCCTCAAGGAGCGCTGGTGCCATAATGTCCTGGCACCATGGTCCCAGGAGGTAAGGAGGGCGCCAGTAGGAGGGGCCATGGCTGGCCCTTATCTGGGGCCCTGTTCTCACAGGGAACAAGGAAGGGCTGACTTATACAATGGCCCTCAAGTCCCACTTCTGGGCCCCGCCCCATGCCTGCCCCCACAACTCTCTCAGCTCTGGCCCCGGGTCTCCCAGAAAAACACTGGGGACACTCCCCTGCTGCTTAGGCACTCAGCTTCCCCCACTGACCAGGCACTGGGCCCCCCTTCGAGGGTCCTGGGAGGATGGAAGAGCCGTCCAATGTGGGCTTTGTAAAAGGCAAGTGCCTTGTTCATCATCTTCACCAGGCAGGTGCCAGCTGCCCCTACCCTCTCTGTGAGGTGACATGGGGTTGTGCTGTTCCTCTAACATGACTGGGGTGTGGGCTACTCAGCATGGAAATCAATAGGGGTGCTATGCTGGGCCACTGAATGACCCTATTCCTGACCTTGTCAGGCCCAGGAATCTGACCTCAAGCCAGGGCGGGGCTGGCCCGTGGGCGAGGGACAGACCACAGCCAGCCAGCTATTTGCTAAGTCAGCAAGAACTCAGCCCACATGGGCGCACCCAGGCCTCTGGTTGGGGTTCTCAGCTCCCCGCTTTCCACTTGGCCCTCCCTGCTCAGAACTGCTGCAGGTGACCGTGGGAGCAGCTGGAAGGCTTGCAAGACAGAGAATAGCACCCCAAGGGGCGCTCCTCGGCTTCTGTCCAAAGGAAAGCATCCAGCCCTAGAATGCAGCCAGGATGAAGGCTGGAAACCACCCTGCGGAGGGTGGCCTTAGGGACTCAGGCAGTCAGCTGAAGCCCTGTGCATGGCCACATTGGTATTGCAGTCCACAGTGGCATACAATCCCTTCCTCATCAGGCCCAGCGTCAGGTGATTCTACCCAGTGAGGTGGTTTTGGTGCCAGAAGCATGTCTCCTCCTTCTCCCCCTACCCTTAGAAGTCAGAGGCTCTGGGCAGGAGAGCCCTGTCCCACACCAGTTCAGAAGCCTTGCAAGGCCCATCTCGAGGGCCCAACCTGTGCACAGCCCATGGAGGCCTGCCCCTGACCTGGGATATGTCAGCATAAGGCTGTGACCCAGCGAAGGGACCTAAAATGAGGGAGGTAGTGGACCGGGGTCCCTGAAGGTCCCAGGCCTCTGCTGCCGGCAGGCCCGAGAAGACACTGTGGGATCACAGGCCCAGGTCTCTATGGTTACCAGGTGGCCCAGGAAATTCCCGTCACAGCCCCTGGGACCCCCGGCCTCACCTTGAACCCGATGCTGCCCTTCTTACAGCACAGGCAGGCCAGCATGAGGGCGATGACAGTGAAGAGGCCTGAGAAGGATATGGCCACCACGGCCAGGGAGGACGACCAGGAGAGCTCGCTAAGTGGGGCACCGTCTGCCGAGGGAGAGAGCGGTCAGTGTGGCCTCTGTGGCCGGCCCCTAACGGCACCCACTCACTCCAACAGGGCTTGGGGGCCCGCCACACCTTTGTCCCCAGGCTCCCCAGTCCCTCACTCAGCACCATCCTTGCTCCAGGGCAAAAGGACACTCAGGGAGGGAGCAGGGTCCCATGCCCACAGCCCGTCAGCCAACCACCTGGTGGCACTCTAGCCTGACTGGCAAAGGGGCAGGAACCTGCCCGCCTCCCCATTTTGGGAGTTCACAGGCACCCCTCTATGAGGCCAGGGTCATGGGGCTGTGTGGGACCCCCTTCACATCTCTCTCAGACTCTGGTCACTCCTCCTCACCCTCTGGAGCCTATCCCGGGGGCTGTCATCAGTGCCAAAGCTCTGGGGGTGTCACTGATAAAGGCCGTGACACTGGTAAAGGACTCAGCCCCACTAAGTGGGGGACATTCTGGAGCTAGGCACTGGCCACTTGCCACATGCCAGACTCTGGGCAGTTAGGGGTCAGGGCTGTGAGACAGGAGGCCTATCTAGCATCTGGGGCAGGGGCACCAGCTGTCCCAAGAAGGTGGCATTGTGTTGGCCTGGCATTTCCCAGTTGCCCCCTTGCTGAACAGACCACAAAGGGCACCCTGGTGCTGTTTCTGTCCGGGGACAGTGGGGACCCCTTCTGCAGTACCTGGTCCACATGAACTCCCTCAGAGCTAACCCTCACTAGATGGGGAAACTGAGGTACCCTGGACAGCACAGCAGGGCCCCCAACACAAGCATGGCCCCCAGATTAGTGCTCCAAGTTGCCCCCACTCCCCAGCTGGGCCAGGGCTTTAAGGAGGTTCTGCCTCTTTGGTGCCGACAGGATAGCCTGGTGGGGCCAGCAAGGTGCCCCCAGACAGAAGAAGGCCAGCCCCTTCTGTCCTGCCACACCAGCCCAATGAACATTCCTGCCCCACAGGCCTTCTCTACCTGTCGGTGCAGGTTTTCTGCCCACCCCACCCCTAGCATTCTGCCCACTGAGCACCACCAACCTCTCAGCTCCTAGTGGCTGACCCCTCCAGACCCCATCACCACACACAGCACACCTGCTGCACAGGCCCCCCAATTCAGTTCAGAGTGTGTCTCCGAAGTGCCTCACTGCATCATAATGGGCCACTGAGGAGGCTATTATGCCTGTTCCCACTGGGCAGGAGGAAATGGAGGCTCAGTGAGGGTGAGGGGCCTGCCCAAGGCAGCACAACTCATGTGCTTCCCTTGGGCCTGCAGCACCAGCACAGGAAGCCAGGGCTGCCGGCCAATAAGGCATGTGGGAGGGCTGCCTGGAGACTGTGTGATCCCAAGGGCCTGGGAAGCCAGCAAGTAAGGCCTGGGCTTCCTACTCAGGTCTCTGATCCTATTCCCCACACCCACACACAGGGAAGAGAGTGGGGGTCAGGAGGGCAAGGCCACCTGGCAGGGAGAACCAGCTCAGCCAGAACCTGAAGGAAAACTGTGCACAGAGTGACCACACATCGCAAACCACTACCCCTGGTCCTGTGGGACAACGAGCAGATGCCCCAACAGAGGCCCCCGCAGGCAAGATTTGGGGAATGCGTGCATTTATGTAAGGGTCACCTCCACACACTAGGTAAGGCCACCCTGCAGGCTCTCCCCCCAGACAGCACATGGGCGTCCACCCACATTGCGCTCACTCGCCAGGTCCTGCACCCTCAGGGCGCGATGTGGCCATGGAGACCCACAGGGTGCTGACTCAGCATACACTCATGCACCTTCTTCTCCTGCCTCTCCGGGCCCTTCCTGCATGGGACAGACAGAGCCAATGAGCTCGTGTGGGGACTGGGGCCGCTCTCCTGCCCAACATCCTCAAAGAACACAATAGGCACCAGGCCCGTGTCTCCCCCACCCCGTACCCCACAGACTGCGCAGGCTGCTGAGGGGCAGGACCACCCATCAGGCCCATAGTCAGCTTCTGCCCTCAGCCTCTTGCCAGTGCTGGCCTGAGGTGTGCCCTTCCCTTGGGTCCTCTCCTGACCTCCAGCAGGTGCTGGTCACAGAGCATGACATACAGCCAGCTGGCCCTGGCAGACAGGGCACTGAGCGGCATCCCTTGTCAGCCAACGCAGGGGGGTCTCTAGGGGTGGGGAGATGACCCAACAATGGACAGAGCCAGAAAGTGGTTCAGAGAGGGGTCTAAAATTTCCAATCAACAAAACACATCAGTGTTGCCCTGGCTGGGCAGCTCCATTGGTTAGAGCATCATCCCCATATACTAAGGTTGCAGGTTCACTCCCCAGTTGGGGCACATACAAGGATCAACTAAGGAACAACGAATCTATGTTTCTCTCTCTCTCTCCCTTCTTCTCTCTCTAAAATCAATAAATTAAGCGCGCGCACACACACACGTCAGTCTCAGGAGCCACAATAGCCCCACAGACTCCTCCTGGTGAGCTACCCACATTGTCATGCCCTCTGACCCCAGCATCGCAATGAGGACTAGTAATGCCTCAGGCTCAAGTCTGCCTCCTAGGTAGGAGCTTACTCACCACACCCTGCTCAGCCCCACAGGCTGGGGGGTTCTGTGTCTGGGGTTGTATGCACCCCTCCACCAACAAGGGTTTCACTTCCTTCCCCCGAGGCTGCTCCTCTCCCCTGAGTGAAACCACAGCTAGGGTCACCTTGCGGGCCTGTAGCCTACCTGTCATCACCCAAACAAAGGACTAGGGTAAGGAAGCTGCAGACAGGGACCTGGGGCTCAGAGCACTCAGGCCCTCGCCCTACCCACCCCCACTCTCCCCAGTGCCCCATGCCTAGTCTGTGGGAAGAACTGGGGGCAGGGAGCCAGGACACTGGCAACAGGGAAGCAACACTGAAGGGAGAGGCAGGGCCAGTGGGTGACGGAGAGCACAGCATGCACCCTGGCCCAGCCCTGGAGGCTGTACGAGGCAGGAGGGTGGGCCAGGGCCTGGGGAAAGCCCAAGAGCATCTGTTCTCAAGTCTAACACACCCTTCAGGACCCCACCCCACCTTCTCTGCTGCCCCCCAGGCCACCTCAGGGATCCACAGCTGGGATGGGGGGGGTACAGAGGAGACAAGTAGGCCCAAGGACCCTCTTTCTCAACCCCAAGGGCTACAATCTGAAGCCCCTGGCCCTTCCTTACCTCCCAAACACCCCCAGAGCCTTGTGGAAAACCTGCTGGGTTCTAACTCTCGTACTGAGTGGGGGACACCCTCCCCACCCTCCCCACCCCCACCCCCACCCCAGTGCATGAGACAGGCCCTCTGCCCAAGCTTTTCTAGGGCCAGGCCTAAGCTACACCCATATGGTCATGGCCTTAGTACACAGATGTGAAGGGACAATGACACTGGTTCAGGCTGGGGCAGTACAGGGCCAGACTTGGTGTCTTTTGGGTAGACACAGTGGAAGGCAGGTCCCCCATGACCCATCCCTGAGGTACTGGAGGAGGTCTGAAGGCCTAAGCACCCTGTATCAAGAGGCCCCTGTCTGAGAGGCTCTAGCCCTGCCTGGAACACGGTGGTGAGAGTGACAGGATGCTATGCTCACCAAAGGGGTGGGCTCAGCCCTTCACAGGTTCCTCAGATGAACTATCCTCAGTGTCACACCCTCTGATCCCTGCATTGCTGCGAACCTCAGTCCTGCCTCCGGGGGGGGGGGGGGGCTCTGAGGGGACAGCGGGCTGAGGGATACAGAGCATTTGAGGGAGAGTGCTGGAGAAGGGAAGGCACAACTCAGGACAGGACCAGGTGCCAGCCAGGCTTCTTATAAAATAATAAAAGTGGCCTGACCAGGCGGTGGTGCAGTGGATAGAGCGTCGGACTGAACACGGAGGAACCAGGTTCAAGACCCCGAGGTCGTCGGCTTGAGCACAGGCTCATCTGGTTTGAGCAAGGCTCACCAGCTTGAGCCCAAGGTCGCTGGCTCGAGCAAGGGGTTACTTGGTCTGCTGAAGGCCCCCGGTCAAGGCACATATGAGAAAATGATCAGTGAACAACTAAGGTGCTGCAACGAAGAACTGATGCTTCTCATCTCTCTCCCTTCCTTTCTGTCCCTATCTGTCCCTCTCTCTGTTTCTGTCTCTGTCACAAAAAAAAATAAAATAAAAAAATAAAAGTGACTTGTTTCTGCCAACAGGTTGAGAATGAATGTCAGGTGTCTAGGGGGGCTGTCACATGAGCTGGGTCACTCCCAACTCCCTCTGCCCTCTCAGAGACCCTACAAGGGACTAAGGTCTACACAGGTGAGAGCAGCCTGAAGAGCACAGAGAGGGAAACTGCCCTTCCAGCTACCAACATGTCTCTGAGCTATGATCATTAAAACAGCAGGGCACCGTGGCAGAGACTGGCCAGCACCCAACCCACACACCGGGGGCACCAGACGCGCCAGATCAGGTATGGGCATCTCAGGGGAGATAGCAGGTTTCCTAACAGAGGAAGACTCTTCAGCTAAAAGCAATGGAAGGAGTCACAAAAGATGAATGGGCTGGCCACATGAAAATGTACGGTCGTAAAGCCCCCAATGAAAACAAAACAAGCCAGGAAAAACAGTTTACAGAAAATAAGTCACAGGCCCGGTGTCCCCATCGTGCAAGACACACTATTAGCAAAAAGTGAAAGAAAAAAAAACCCGAGTAACTTTAAGACTCCAGAACACACCCAAGGAAATGAAACAGAGTCAGCCCACCAGGGAGGAAACATGATCTGTCTGACCCGCAAGAATACATGCAGCCTTGTCCACAATTAGGGAAATGCAGGTGGATGCTGGTGTCTGGTCCTAGCTGGAGCCGGCACGCAGCACCCAGCCCAGGCTGTGCGCATGCAGCCTTGGACACTGGTGGTCTCTCTGACACCTAAGAGAGTAGACTGGTAAACACACAGATCTGGGATAAAATGAGGGAAGGGATGAAGTCACGACCTGCAGACTTTGCACATGGGCTTTCCGAAGGGGTGTTTCTTTTTTTTTTCCTTCCTTTTTTTTTTATTCATTGAGAGGAGGGGAGGCAGAGAGACAGACTCCTGCATGGGTCCACTCAGCAAGCCCACTAGGGGGCTATGCTCTGCCCATTTGGGGCTGTTGCTCCATTGCTCAGCAACAGAGTCTTAGCACCTGAGGCAGAGGCCATGGAGACATCCTCAGCGGGGCCAACTTGCTTCACTCGAGCCATGGCTGCAGGAGGGGGAGAGAGAGAGAGAGAGAGAGAGAGAGAAAGAGAAGGGGAGGGGTGGAGAAGCAGACGGGTGCTTCTCCTGTGTGCCCTGACCAGGAATCGAACCTAGGACTTCCACATGCTAGGCCAACGCTCTGAGCCAACCAGCCAGGGCCACAGCAGTGTTTCTAAGAGTAAATAACAGCCGAACAAGTAAGCAATAAGGAACAGTTAACAACAATGGTAAATCTGCCACAGGAGCTATGACTGTGACGTGAAGACATTTTTACCCTCTTGTGCTGTTGGTGGGACTTCAACCAGGTGTAGCCTCTGTGGAAAGCAGTGTGGAGGGTCCTTAAAAAGTTAAAAATAGAGCTGCCCTATAACCCAGCAATTCTAGTTCTGGGTATTTATTCAAAGAAATTCAGGCCTGACCTGTGGTGGCTCAGTGGGATAAAGCATTGACCTGGAACACTGAGGTCGCCGGTTCGAAACCTTGGGCTTGCCTGGTCAAGGCACATATGGGAGTTGATGCTTCCTGCTCCTCCCTCTTCTCTCTCTCTCTCTCTCACTCCTCTCTCTCTAAAAAATCAATAAATATAATATTTTTAAAAAATTCAAAACACTAATTTGAAAAGACATATGCATCTCTAAGCTCATTGCATTGTTATTTACAATAGCCAATGTGTGGAAGCAGCCCAAGCACCCATCAATAGACCACTGGACAAAGAAATGGTACCCTGGCCAGTTGGCTCAGCGGTAGAGCGTCGGCCTGGCATGCGGGGGACCCGGGTTCAATTCCCGGCCAGGGCACATAGGAGAAGCGCCCATCTGCTTCTCCACTCCCCCCTCCTTCCTCTCTGTCTCTCTCTTCCCCTCCCGCAGCCAAGGCTCCATTGGAACAAAGATGGCCCGGGCGCTGGGGATGGCTCCTTGACCTCTGCCCCAGGCGCTAGAGTGGCTCTGGTCGCAACATGGCGACGCCCAGGATGGGCAGAGCATCGCCCCCTGGTGGGCAGAGCGTTGCCCCTGGTGGGCGTGCCGGGTGGATCCCGGTCGGGCGCATGCGGGAGTCTATCTGACTGTCTCTCCCCATTTCCAGCTTCAGAAATAAAAATAAATAAATTAATTAAAAAAAAAAAAAAGAAATGGTACAAATATACAAAGGAATATTACTCAACCATAAAAAGGAATGAAATTTTACCATTTGCAACGTCATGGATAGACCTAGAGAGTATTAGGCTATTGAAATAAGTCAGACAGAGAAAGATAAATACCATATGATTTCACTTATATGTGGGATATAAAGAACAAAATATATAAATGAACAAACAAAACAGAAACAGACTAATAGAGAACAGAATGATGGTTGCCAGACAGGAAGGGGTTGAGGGACTGGGTGAAAAATGGGAAAGGTGCTCAGAAGCCGTGGTGAAGGAGTGAGGGTGGGGCTGGCCAGCCCCCTCCAGCCTCAATGACCATGCTTCAGTTTCCCCAGTCTACTAGGAAGGCCACAGCCTGCCACCTGAAGAATCTGACCCACCATGGTTTTTTAAAAATGTGAAATCCTAAGTGTTGGTGAGGACCTAGAGACACGGGAAGCCTGACACCAGCTAGCAGAGCAGCCCTGGGAAAGTCCACAGCTCCTCACTGCTGCCCTGCGACACCACTGACAGGTGTGCCCAGAGCCAGGAGACGCAGGGAGACTGAAGGCAGGCACCAGGGGCTGGGGAGGGAATGACTGGGGCCTGGCGCCTGTTTCTGGAGCTAGAGTGAGGTGGTGGCAGCAAGCTATGCAATACGAAATGTAAGAATGGCTGCTTTTATGCGAAATGAACTTACTCTCAATTGAAAAAACATTTGAGTAGTCAAACACTGGTCAAGGCCATTGAAATTCACCAGACACTCTTTTTTGCACTGGAAGTTCAGATGGAGAGCGGCCCCTCTTCTATAGCTCAGGAAAACACACAGGCCAGGATCCCACCTGCACGTCCCCCCCCACACACACACACATAGCTTGTGCCCACAACCACCAGGGCCAGCACCTCATCCTGTTCATCTTGTGCACGCTGCCCCCATGTAGGAGGGGCATTCTCAGACACCCCCTTCCTGGAGGCAGAACTGCTTAGCAGGCCTCCATGGGGCCAGCACCAGCCCATCCACTGTATGCACAGCTAAGTCACCAACTCTGCTGCCTAGCACCTGCCCCATGCTCCCCCACTTTGTACCCTACCTGGTCCAGGGCTGGTCACGGGCTCTGAAATCCCAAAGATTGTCACCTTGCCTCCCAGACCGGACAGGCCCTGGGGAGCTGCTCCCAGGGCTCACAACGACCCCCACAGCACCTTACCACCCCTCAGGAAGGACCTGGAGTGCCTGGCCCAGCCCCACTGGCTTGTGGGTCCAGTGAGAGTAGCCAAGATGTCACAGGGAGCCCACACCCCAGCCTACTCAGTGAGCCTCAATATTTCTGGTGCCCCAGCCACCCTGCTGCTGGGTGCCAGCACAGCCCACAGGGGCTCATGCTCAGGGGTCACCAGCAGGCCTGCAGGGGGCCTCAGCCGGGCATCTGAGAACATCCTGGCACAGCCCCCTCCCCCCATGCCCACTGGTGATGCAAACTGGATCTCGTGCAAGAAGGAAATGTGCAACCCAGTGAGTGTTTCACTGAGTTAAGCATCTAGAGTGTGTCAGGAGAGCCTGGAGCAATGCAGCATCTGTCCCTGATACCTTCACCCCCGGCCCCCAGCCGAAGCAAGTAAAAGGATTCTGGAGGGCCTAGGGATGGCAGGAGGGGCGCCCACACCTCCATGAGTCATTCGCAGGGTAGATGCAACGACGGCAGCCTGTGGGGAAAAGTTTCTTGGCAAAGGTTTGCCTGAGGGCCCTGACATGGAAGTTTCTTCCAAGAGGAACACGGGGCCCTCTGCTGGTGGAGACAGGAAGCTAGGTCATGGGAGACTGGGTGCCTCTGGGCAAGCCCAGGCCCAGCCCATCTGTCTCCTCACTCCGCCCTGCAGATCTCTGAGGTCAGAGAGAGACAGCACAGGCGTGGGGACTGAAGTCGGAGCCCTAGCTGTCTGTGAGCAGGCTCCTGGGCTGGGGTGGAAGTGTGGCCGGGTGCATGTGCCCACATGCGTAGGCTCAGACACACTGACCTCCCCCTGGGCCTCCCAGGGTGAAGGCCACGTCTGCAGGACGCCCCGCTCTCACCCCAAGGGCTGGACTGCGTCGGACCAGTCACAAACAACCCCCAGTTCCAGGTGACCCCACACCTCTGCTGTCCTCTGGCCCTGATCACAGCCAAGTAGGGAAACCAAGGTCCACCCCCCCCCCCCTCAGAACCTGGCTCTGGGCAGACAGGCAGCCAGACCTACTGCTGCAACTGCCCAGGCTCCGCCCCCAGCAGGTGAGAGGGGCCTGAGTGGGGTCTGTCTGGGGAGACTGGGTCCCACTGATCCCACTGCAGAACCTTCTAAACCTCTTCAACACCCCCTGATGGGGGCCTGGGGGTCGGTCTGCCCTGCGGAGGATGGGGGTGCTGTGAGAGAATGGGGTAGGGGGAGCAGGTCACGTGGACATCCTGGCTTCCCAGTTTCTGCCTGGACCTTGGGCAGAAAGGTTGGGAGAGACATAGGACTGGTAGAGAGGGGGTGCAGCAGTGCCCGGGCCAGGTTCAGCCTCAGCCATGGGCAGCAATGTGCCCGTAGGCCTGGCAGGAGGAGACCTGGCCTTGATCACATGGAGAAGGCCCCATGAAGGCCTAAGTGCCAATCCAGGGGTCTGGGGAGGACAATTTTTCCAGGCCATTCATCCCCCAGGGGGGCAGAAACCACCTCTCAGGGATGCCTGCCTCCTGCCAAAAAGATTTCAGGCAGCTTCCACAAGATAGCTTACACCTGTGGTGTGCTCCATGGGAGAGACAGACAGACAGGAAGAGACAGAGACAGACATAGAGGATGGGGAGAGTCTGGATGTGTGGCGCTTGCCAGCTCCTATGGTGTAAATTTCCCCACTGTGGGCCCTCTCAAGATACCAGCGTGAGGTCACATCACAGCACGGCACCCCCTGAAGTGCCATCACCAGATGGGCAGGACTACCAGGAAGTGCAGGCAGAAGCAAGAGGCACACATCTGAGCAGGAGCTTGGCTCCGGATGGAGTACCTGAATGACATGCACACCCCGAAAAGGGAAAGGCAAGCTCTCCAAATGGCCAGGAAAGCCAGAAAGACATGGCGGCCTCTGTGCCTGCACAGCGGCTCCAATGAGAAGGCACACGTGCCCCGCGCTAGGGAAGGGCACGTGTGAGTGCACAGCCCACAGCGTCCATGAAATTGGACCCTGAAGCTCCTCGAGAGCTAGGCCTGTACTGTGTGCCCACAACAGACACTCGGCAGAGCATGTGGAGAGAGAGACGGAAGGCCTAGGCGGTATGATTAACTGGCAGGCAGTGTTCAGCCGAGGCGACCCTGTGGGACAGGAGTAGATGAGTGGGGCAGGGCTAGGGGCAGCTGAAATGGGAGTGACCGCTAGGGCGCATAGGGTTTACCGGGGGCACACAGATGTTCTGAGATTCACTGCAGAGGTGGTTGCACAACTCTGTGAATATATATAGTAAAAACCCCTGAGTAATACATGTTAAATGGGTGGCTCGCACAAGATGTGACTTATATTTCAATAAGCTGTTAAGGAGGGAAGGCCATAGAGTACTCACAGCATCGCCCAGAGCTGGGCAGGAGGCAACCTCAGTCCACAGCGGAGCAGATGGACTCGCTGCACCACACCTCCCTACCCCCATGTGGAATATTGTCAGCATTGTGAGCGAGGCATCTGACACAGCCACGGGAGCAACCGAAGGCATCAGGCTGAGCGGCAGTAGCCAGACACGCTCCTACACGTGTTTCTGCTTGTGCTTCTGCACATATGCTGCATTCCACATTCAGCTGATTCCCTCTTTCCTCCGTGCCAGGAAACCTGGGGCCTTACAGCCAGGGAGCCCGATCTCCTGCCTGGACCATAGGTGGTTCCATAGCCCCAGACAGCACACGCAGGTGGGAACCAATCCTTACAAAGTCACTGCGTTGTTCCCTGTACAGGTGACTGCGTCCTGGTGCCCTCCAGCTGGGCCCTGAGGCTGGATGGTGACCCCCAGCAGGACCAGTGCAGAATCTGCAGGGCTCCTTGTTCAAAATCATTAAGAATTTTTAGTTGGCAGGAGCAAAGTGTACACCCCTACAGGACCCTTCCAGGGGCTCCCCCACCTCTATGAGGACTTCCCGAGAGGCAGGTGGTGACCTCGGCAGAGCCCAGGCCTGGACCCAGGTTGCCCTGCCAGTGGCTGGGCACAAATGAGCAGGTCCTCTCCCCAGCCAACCCAAGGCCAGCTGCTCGGGACTGCCTAATGCCAGGTGCCCAGGCAGTGTGGGTGAGAGCCACCCTGTCTCCCCTTGGGAGGAGAAGGGGTACCACATCCTCACCTGGGGTGAGCAAGGCCAGGCTGGACATACCCCACTGTGTGAGGTCGCCTGTGGGCCCCACCTGGCCATTATGCTGCCTCACCTCACACACCCTGTGACTGATGACCCCCAAGCTGCCCAGAACTACCCATTGCCCAGCCTGCCACACAGTACTGAGGTCATGAGACTGTGACTGCCAACAAATTCCCCCCAGTTACCTATGTCCTGCAAGGGAGAGCTGGGTCCAAAGGAGGCAGCCCTCTGGACACTCTCCTGTGCTGGTCACATCACCCTGGGAGCTTGTCCACTGGCCTGGCCCCTTCCTGCCCCCCAGTTCTCAGACCACACTTGATCATGTGCCCAGGGCCAGAGTTTCAAATTCAGCCCCCTTCACTATGGATATAACTGCCATCATCACTGCCACCTCCATGGGGACAGCCATGGAGTCCCATGATGAATGGAGAGCTCACAGTGGGCAGCAGGCCTGGCCTGGTGACTTTGTGAGGACCCTCTGCCTAGGATTGGTCCTTCTGTCTACTCCTGACAGTTGAGCAACCACCGAAACATACTCAGACAGCCACAAACACGAGTGTGCCCTGCCCTCTGGTGGACCCCTAGCAGGGTCCCTCCACAAACACAAGCAGACCTCCAGAGAGCCATTGCTCTTCGCTTTGGGTATGCAGAAGCCAGAAAGCCACTGTGGGCCCTGGCCGGTTGGCTCAGTGGTAGAGCGTCGGCCTGGCGTGCAGGAGTCCCGGGTTCGATTCCCGGCCAGGGCACACAGGAGAGGCACCCATCTGCTTCTCCACCCCTCCCCCTCTCCTTCCTCTCTGTCTCTCTCTTCCCCTCCCGCAGCCGAGGCTCCATTGGAGCAAAGATGGCCCGGGCGCTGGGGATGGCTCCTTGGCCTCTGCCCCCGGCGCTAGAGTGGCTCTGGTTGCAGCGGAGCAATGCCCCGGAGGGGCAGAGCATCACCCCCTGGTGGGCAGAGCGTCGCCCCCTGGTGGGTGTGCCGGGTGGATCCCGGTCGGGCGCATGCGGGAGTCTGTCTGGCTGTCTCTCCCCGTTTCCAGCTTCAGAAAAATACAAAAAAAAAAAAAAAAAGGAAGCCACTGTGGCCTTGTCTCAACGCACCTCCCTCCTCCAAAATAGCAGTCTGTTTACTGAGCATCAGGTTTTCACCAGGTACTTAACCCCCCTCTACCTGGGACCTGGTGGTGGGGGGGGGGGGGTAGGTAGGCATTGCTAAACCATTTTACAGATGAGAAAACTGAGGCTCAGGGAGGTAAGACTGGGCTGTGGGACTCTAGGGACTGGAAGACAGGGGATCCCACCTCTCCTTCTCAAGATCCATGTGGAGGGAGGCAACAGGAGCCCTGCACCCCTGCCAGTTACACAGCAACAGTGTCTAGAGTGGCCTCTCCTGCAGTGGGACCCAGCTGTCCTTTCACTAACCTACAAAGAGGAGAGTCCCCTTGCCTTCTGACGACTTTTCCCCTGAAAATCATTAAATTGATACATTATAATCATGCTGACTACAGCCACGTACCCAAACACTTGCAAGAGGTAAAGCTGTTGTTTCTCTGAGGTGGGGGATGGGGCTTGTGCTCAACACACCTGGTACAGGGAGGGGTAACAACCCCACACAGGGTACATCTGGGCCCCACAGAGAGTGTCAATGGCAGGGGGTGGGGGAAGGCCTCCCCCTTCCTAGAGGCAGTACTGACACCCTGACACCCCACCAACAGTTCCAACATTAGCAGCCCCGAGGCTGAACACCCACCTCCACCCCTCCCAGCAGGGACGCTGCCTGGAGCATGCATGTCTGTCCCTAAAGATTGTCTGGGCCATGGCTGCTCAGCAGGGCCATCTCCCAACCCCCTGCCCTTAGGGCCCAGCCAGGGCTTTCGCCTGGGCTGGCTGGTGACACCATGTTCTCCGAGCCCTGAGAGTTCCCCTGAGAAGTCACTTCTGGAGGAACACCCACAGCCGAAGCTTAGCCGACAGCCTCACCACCGGCTCCCCTCCTGCAGGAGCAAATGCCTCCCAATGGGGCCATGCCCAGGGGACCCAGGAGAGTCCATCACATGCTCGCCAGCTCTGTTTGGGCTGAATTAGCAGTGCCAGATGCTCAGTGACGTGGGGGGGGAGGGGCTTCAGGCCCCTGGGCCATCGCTCCACCACACTTGGAGAGGAGCTGGAGCTGGCGGTGACAAATGCAAGCCTCTAGCTCTGTCCATGGCCCCCTCTGCCCACCCCAGCTGCTCACCGCTGCCAGGAGGCCAGGCATCCATGGATAAACATGCTGCCAGGGCTACCAGACTGGCAGGGAAGGAGGCCCGGTCCCAGGTGCCCTGCAGCCAGCTTGACACCACCAGCCCAGCCTCCCTTGCTCTCCAAGGGATCTGGGCACCCACTAAGGTCCATCGCTTTAGAGCCTTTGCCCGGAGGCCTCTGTCTTGTGCACTAGCCACAGCTCTCACCTTCGCACACAGGCTGATGGGTGGTGGACAGAGCTCCCAGACCAGTTCCTAACCTGGTAAGGGGCCTCCCATGTCAAGACCTTGGACCATTAAGGTGCCATGGTGGTTTAGGCTCCAGGGGTATACTCCTACACATCCTCAGGGGCCTCAATCCTGGCTACCCTCTCCTCTCAACTCCTGGGGCAAATGCAGGCCCTCCTGTTCCAGTTACCTGTGCCCGAAACGTTCTCACAGACACGGGGTGGGAGACACACCTCTGATACCACCAGCTGCAGGAGGTCTCTGCTGTGCTGAGTGCCAGCTCCAAGGCCTGCAGACCTACACGGATCCCAGGCCTCTAGGGGGTCCTCCTAATGAGCCAGTCCTTCTGCAAGCTCCGCTCCGTTCAGGATGGGGAAAGGGTTAATGTCCATGCAAAATAGAAACCAGCGGCTCAGGAAGCATCATGTCTGCTGTCGGGATGGGACAGGGTAGGCAGGTTGAAGGCAGCGTAGAGGGGCAGAAAGCTGGCTGAGGGGTGCAGCCAGCAGACTCACCAGGGTCGAAGTGCGAGCTGAAAGCGAAGCTGGGGTTGAAGAAGGACGACGACATTGCTAGGGCCAGCAGTGTGCGGGCACGCCTGACCGCGGTGCGTTCAGGACGCCCGCAGCCCCGGACCGCGCCGCGCCATCGCCGGACGGCCGCTGCAGGTGCGGATACGCGCCCTACCCGCCGCGCCTGCCGAGCGCCCACAGCTACAGCCGTGATGCTGACGGGGTGTGGGGCCGGCGGGGTGCGGGTGCGGTGTGGGTGCAGATGGCGTCGGCAGACGAGGCGCCTCCGCCCGGTCGGCTGCGGTGCAGCCGGGCTCCGGGGCTGGTGCAGTCCAAAAACACTGGCGGGAGCGCGCGCGGGTGTGTATTGGGGGGGCTCCCTCTCCGGCTGGGGGACAGAGACGCGCAGAGGGGGAACATGAGGCTGACGTGGGGGGAGCGCGGCAGCGCGGTGGGGGGGAGGGGTCACGGAAGTGTGCGGAGGGGGGGACCTGTAGGCTGGGGTCACTGAAGCACGGTGCGGAGGTGACACAGAGATGAAGGATGGGCGACCCTGGGGAGGGTCACGGGAACGCTGGATGAGATTTAGAGAAGGTGAGGCGGGGAACATGGAGAGTAGGGAAGGCGCACGGGAATACGGCGGCACACGCGGGGGTGGGCACCGTGCCACTCTGGAATATGAAAGCACACGAATGGTGGCAGGGGACGCGCCGAGGCCCAGACGCACGGGGTCGGACCGGCACGGGGCTCACACACGCTGGTTCAGAGGCAGCTTGAGTCTGGACCCGGGCCCTTTGGGCGGTGCCTGCGCTGGCGCATGGGGGGCTGCTTTTGCACACACAACCCCCACCCCCGCGCCTGTGCCACGCTGCGACAACCTGGAGAATGAGGCGCTGCCCCCCCGCGGTGTGAACAGCACCAGGTGTTTAGGGCAGGCGCAGCGGCGCCAGGCACCGAGGGACTGTCCCCTCCCGCCGCTGCGCGCCCTGCCGCGCCATCTTGCCCCAAAGCGGTGGTGGCGGAGAGCACAGCTGAGCGGGCGGGGGTGCAGGCAGCTTGGGCTTGGGACTAAGGTCCCATCCCCACCGTAGGACCAGGAGAATTACAGTGTAGCCGAGATTTGTTTTCTGTTATTTGGGTTACTCATTCACCCATCCATTCATTTCTAGCCAGATAAGCAAAGCTTCTTGGCAGGGCCCAGCTGGAAGATGGGGGTGGGAGGAGCAGGAGATAGGACACCTACCTCCTGCAGGACCACCAGGCTTAGGGGAAAGCAGGGATGGGCTGGGGAGGGGGGTGGGCAGGGACTGAGAAAGGATGATGAGGGCTGGTCAGTCCTGGGGAGAGGGTACGCTTCTTATTCTAAGGTGGCCCCTTGTGAGGCCCTCCTTCTCCTTCAGGCATTAAGGTTTCCCGGCTGTAGTTAGCCCCACCCCACCGCAGGCCTATAGAGGGGGAACTGGCTGTGTGGCTGCTGGCTAAGTTGACCAAGGAGGTACTGGGGGTGGGGGTACTCAGATCCCAGGGTCTTGGGTGGCATGGACAACTGAGAGCTGTGATTCAGGAGTGCTCCCAGTATGATGAGGCTGTGTCCCCAGTCCCGGGGGGGGGCCTCCCTTCCCACCCAGGAGGCAAGCCCAAGGCTGTGTGACCCCATGTGGAGAGCCCTGCCTCTGCCCACCTCCGTCCCCACCGAGGACCCCAATGTAGCCAGAAGGGCTCCTTGTGGACAGGCAGGGGAAGATGACCAGTAGCCAAAGTTACCTCTGTCCAGAGCCTCTGAGCTACCATGCCAGCCTCAGTGACCAGGGTTGGAAGATAGTCTGTGACCTGGGTTTGCCTGTGAACGAACACACACATACACACACACACTGGCACACAGACATACACTTGCACACAGAAAGGCTGGATCTTTGGGGCTTTAGGGTTACAGACCCTCCTCCAGGATCCAGGCTGGTTAGGGGAAGACACCCAGGGCTCTAGATCCAGCACTTTCACTTCATTTGACTAGAGTGATGCCCCTTCTCCCCAGGAACTGGGTCCTCTGCAATTCCACGGGAACAGGAGCCCTGCTGCTGCCTGGCAGGGTGACTGCTGACCTGGAAGTGCTCCAAGGCCCTCACCATTAATCCGTTCATTTGACCATGCTTCCTATGTGTAGCCAGCACCAGGCTCTCACTGCTTACCAGGTGTAGAGCAGGAAGGCTGGCGCTAGGCTGTAGGGGTAGGGTCTGACTGCATACCATCTGGACTGGGAGAATGGAGCTGCTGTCCTTCCAGGGCCTCCTGAGCCCAAGGCCTCCAGGTCAGCCATGATCCTGACCCATGGCCATCATGACAAGAGTGAACGGATAGTACAGAGCCCTGAGGCCCTGGAGAGAGCAGAGCCGAGAGCCGCCTCCTGCAGGCTAAGCTCCAAGGAGCTGTCTCCTTGGCCTCAGGGCCAGAGGGTCAGTCCCACCTCTGAGAAGGAGCAGAGGACCTGAGCCCCAGTGGCAGAGCCCCACACTGCATGCCCTGGGTCACCTGGCCTCAGTTGTCCAGCATTGAGACAGGGACAGTGGTAGGTCCCTATGAACAGGGCATGCAGGGATGAGAGCGGACAGGAGCGGATCTGCCAGTTTTGGGGTGACCAGTGGCCAGTGCACCTTGGGGACACCAGTGTGTTGGCTTCTGCTAACTCCGGTTTGGCAAGAGGTTTCTGAAGACATGCCCCTCCCCCCAAACTAGGGGCAGGCAGGACACCCTAGAACCCTCCAGAGGCCCAGCAGGGGCCCAGCCCAATAGTTCTGGGGTCAGGATGCGACACACCTGAGTGATCACTGCCCTACGGATGCTGGCTGGTCACAATACCCTTCCATCCACAAAGGCCAGGCTGGCGGAGACACCACCTCCTGGCTTCTCTACCACACAATGCAAAGGCACCTGGGGTCCATGGAGACTAAGGCCATGGGCAGGAGCTTCAGGCCAGCTGTAGGGGGCTCACAAAGGCCTCTGTGGTTGACAGTATCAAGGACAAGTTATGCCTGCCCCATGCGATGGGTGGTGGGGGGATAGCACCTTCCCTGGAAGGAGCTGACCAAAGGCGCCAGGTCTCGCTGGGCCTAGAGGGGACCCAGGGACGCCTGAGGCATAAGTAGGACAAGGGGAGAGGCCTCCCCTGTGCAGGGCATGAGGGGTGGGGTGGTGGCCACAATGGACTCAGGTGAGGTAATCAAGGCACCAGGATCCACGCCATGGAATGTTTCTGGTTCATAAGGAGTGCGGTGCTGACATGTTCAGTGAGGTAAGCCAGAAACAAAGGCGCCACAAGGATTCTACTGATGTGAGGCTCTAAAACCACTCGAGCCCACACACAGAAAGGTGGCTGACTGTTGCCAGGGGCCCCAGGGAGGGGCACAGGACCTCTGTGGGGCGTAAGGAAACTGCTAGAACTAGACAGAGGCTCTGGTTGTACTACCCTGTGGATCAACTTAAGAAAACACCAAATTGTACACTCCAAAATGGTGAGCTAGATGGTATGTGATTTATACCCAATAAAACTGTCAAAGACAAACTTGGGAATCAAGGCAACTATTTTTTTTTTTTTTTTTTTGTATTTTTCTGAAGTGAGAAGAAGCAGGGAGGCAGAGAGACAGACTCCTGCATGCGACTGACCGGGATCCACCTGGCAAACCCGCCAGGGGGTGATGCTCTGCCCATCTGGGCTGTTGCTCTGTTGCAACTAGAGCCATTCTAGCACCTGAGGCAGAGGCCATGGAGCCGTCCTCAGCACCCAGGCCAACTTTGCTCTGATGGAGCCTTGGTTGTGGGAGGGGAAGAGGGAGATAGAAAGAAAGGAGAGGGGGAGGGGTGGAGAAGCAGATGGGCGCTTCCCCTGTGTGCCCTGGCCAATAATCAAACCCGGGACTTCCAATGACGGGCCAATGCTCTACCACTGAGCCAACCGGCCAGGGCCCCATAGCAACTAATATATATTTTTAAATTTTATTTATTCATTTTACAGAGGGGGGAGAGAGAGAGAGAGAGAGAGAGAGAGAGAGAGAGAGAAGTGGGGGGGGGGAGCAGAAAGCATCAACTCCCATATGTGCCTTGACCGGGCAAGCCCAGGGTTTCAAACCGGCAACCTCAGGGTTCCAGGTTGACGCTTTATCCACTCTGCCACCACAGGTCAGGCGCAACTAATATTTTAATGCTGTAAAGCAGTGTTTTTCAACCAGTGTGCCGCGGCACACTAGTGTGCTGTGAGACATGGTCAGGTGTGCCGTGGGGAAATTAAACATGGGTCCCCAAACTACGGCCTGCGTGCTGGATACGGCCCGCTGCCAGCCGCCTCCATCCGAACATAAACATTCCCCTCACAATCCCTCCAGCTATCAGCAACAGGAACAGTGGAGGCACAGGGAACGCTCACTGACCAATCACCTTCTAGGATTCATCCCGACCACTAGCAATGAACCAATAGTAGGCTGCCTCTCATCCACACCCAGGAAGGTCCCCGCTCAGGCTGCCATGCACTTGTCATTGTGTGGCTGTGGTGAGTAGTTGAAGCTGCTACTCCTCCCCATGGTCCAATTTCTAATCCTGGTCAGGACTGGAGGTAAATGTTGCCATCACTAGATGAAGCCTCAGCCTCAGCTGGTTATTATGTCTATCCTGATATACACTGTATACAGATTTTTTTTTTTGTATTTTTCTGAAGCTGGAAACAGGGAGGCAGTCAGACAGACTCCCGCATGCGCCCGACTGGGATCCACCCCGCACGCCCATCAGGGGGCGTCACTCTGTTGCGACCAGAGCCAGTCTAGCGCCTGAGGCAGAGGCCACAGAGCCATCCCCAGTGCCCGGGCCATTTTTGCTCCAATGGAGCCTTGGCTGCGGGAGGGAAAGAGAGAGACAGAGAGGAAGGAGAGGGGGAGGGGTGGAGAAGCAGATGGGCGCTTCTCTTGTGTGCCCTGGCTGGGAATCGAACCCAGGACTTCCGCACGCCAGGCCGACGCTCTACCACTGAGCCAACCAGCCAGGGCTGTATATAGATATTTGACCTTTTTCTTTTTAAAAGAGGCCCCCGCAGAGGGTGATATACAATGCATCACGATGTTATCTAACTTTAAAGCTAAAGTTTGCTGATCTTCCTTCGGACAGTTTTTGGTTATCTGTTGCCAAGGAGTTCCCCATTCTGGCCAACAAAGCTATTTTGACATTGCTCCCGTTTTCAACCACATATCTACGTGAGCTGAGCTTCTCAAGCTTGACTGCGATAAAAACTAAAAACAGAGACTGAGAACTGTTGAGGAAGAGCTTCGTGTGTCTTTCTACCATTCCTGCCAGGATATCCCTTTTGTGTTCATCGAAACGGGCCCAGGTTTCACACTGAGTATAAATACATTTAGAAACTATATTATTAACTATATGTATAATATATACTATGTTAGAGTGTCATTTTGGTAGGTGGTGTGCCCCAGGATTTTATAAATGTAAAAAATGTGCTGCGGCTCAAAAAAGGCTGAAAATCACTGCTGTAGAGTCAGAATTAATGAGGAAAATCCTGGACAAGCAAAATATCCCATTCTGGGACCAAGGCCTGAGCAAGAGCAGAGCTGAGCTCCCTGGAGCTTGAGGCCAGGGCAGCTCAGGATTGCTTACTTAACACCGAGCACCTCCACTATCAGGTGGCTTCTCTGTGTCTCTCCCCTTTTTGAAAGGAATCAGTCATCGGATTTAGGGCCACCATAATCCAGAATGACCTCATCTTAACTTGGTCACATCTGCAAAGATCCCGTTTCCAAATAAGTCCCATTCAGAGGTACCAATGAGGGATTAGGACATAGACATACCTTTTGGGGACACCATTCACCCCATTACAGCAATGAAGGGCACAGAGGCAGGGACATGGGGACAGAGTCAGTACCTATGTAATCCCTCCTATGACAGTAAGCCATACCAGCATTCTTGCACATGGGGCTGTCCCAGGTACAGCCCACACACCCATGTACCAGGCACCACTGTGGGCATCACAGGGCCCAGGGACACCCATGCCTTCTGGGACTCACCCACCTCTGGCTCCCCTACCCACATCCCCAGAACGGGCCACCCTTTCCTGCTTCCACTGGGGATGTGGCCCTGGCTCGGGATGGGGAATAGTCATGTTGCTTCCCCCACTCCTGTGTAGGGGGATGCAAGTGTGCTGTGGCAAAGGGGAAGGGATCTCCCCTAGCTGAATTTATCAACCCAGGAGAAGCCCTGCCCATCAAGCCCACCACCATAGCTGTGCTCTGCAGTGTGAGGATGAGGAGGGCTTCCCACCTTTGCCAAAGAGATCATCAGAAGGCAGGGTATAGCCCTCCCAGGAAAGGGAAGATGTTTGGAGTTCCAAGTTGGCCTGGCTGGGGCCACCCTAGCCATCCAGGGAGACACACCATAATCTGGGAATGGGGCTTGAAAGAGCTTCATCCTTAAGTAAAAATGGCTCCAGGAAAAGAAGAGCTAATTCCTTACACTTGTAATGCTCCTGTCACAGAGCAGGGCTGGCTGCAGTCTCTGCAGGGGTCTCTGAAGGGTCCAGGCTGCAGCATGGGGGCCGGGGAGCAGGAACAGCCATCTTGCCTCTGCAGTCGCTCCAGGGAGGAGGGGGTGCAGTCCTAGACCCCTGAGAGCCCACAACTGAGCTTCCTAGAGGGCAGTGTCTGCCATGCCTGGGCACAGGGGGACAACAGTGTCCCCAGTGCTGTGAGGGGGTCCCCGTGGCCTCCAGGCCAACTCAGCCCAGAGCAAGCAGCAGTGGGCCAGGGCCAAGGGCGAGGAGAGGCTGCCCAACTGTGGGCAGAAATGAAACCTGAGGGTTGCCTGGGGGACCGGCCATCTGTCGTCATGGGGGCAGGTGCTGGTTCTAGGAGCCCACTGGCACATCCCCACCCATCTGGTGGCCAGAGTGGGTGCAGATAGGCCTTCCAGGACACAGTGCAAACTGGCAGTGCCACCCTCCTTCACAGGGCCACACAGGTCAGGCAGAGGGGTTGCAGCTGACCCTCTGCAGACCCCTTGGTGTTCCTTCTTTCTTCATGGTTTTTGTTTAATTTATGCTTTTATTAAAAGAGCTGTTTCTCACTCAGCATATTCTTTTTTTTTTTTTATGGGGTGAAATTCACATAACATGAAAAAACCACTTTAATGT
Organism: Saccopteryx leptura; assembly: GCF_036850995.1. Lineage (NCBI taxonomy): Eukaryota > Metazoa > Chordata > Mammalia > Chiroptera > Emballonuridae > Saccopteryx > Saccopteryx leptura. The sequence goes on from NC_089506.1 coordinate 125,211,153, forward strand.
GAAGAATCCAGGGTCAATTCGTGCATTCACTACTGTGTGGGTCCAGAATGTGTCCATTGCCCCAAATCAGACCTCTACCCGTGCACCCTAACTTCCTAGTATCTTGTCCCCAGCCGGCAGGCACTGTCTGCATCCTGTCTATGGATTGATCACCTCTCCTGGTCACTCAGTGGAGCAGACGCTCGGAACAGGTGGCCTTGGTGACTGGCTTCCTCCACCGCACAAGGGTTTCACGTTCAGCTGTAGCACGCTATGCTTCTCCCCTTCACGCCGAGAACATCCCCCTGTGGGACGCAGAGTGGGTGTCTGTGCTGTGGGGACAAGGCTGCAGTGTGAGGACATGTGGGGAAGTGGCCCACTCAAACAGGGCTCAGGCACCAGCTCGGTTGGGGAGCTTTAGGGGAACGCTTTAACCTTTGGGAGAATAGCTGGGTGTGTGGACCCTTCCAGCACTCATCCTGGTCACCTCACTCTTGGGAATGAGGCACACATAAAACACTGTATGTAATGACAAACACGTGGGGGCCTGTGCAGAATCCAGCGGCAGACGACCAGCTGAGTAAGTCACTTGGACGTCCCAAGCTTGCTGGCCAGACATGGAGCTGTTTGAGATTACCCAGTGGTGGTGCCACACAACAAATGTCCACCAGGCAGGAGGCCCCAGTGGCTGCTGTGGCGCAGAGATCTCGTGACCCAGGGGTTAGGAAGACATTCTGTCGTGCAAAATTGGGTAGTATGTCCCTCTCCGGTCCCTCTTTCGCATCCTCATGAATGCACTTCGGGGGCCCTGCCCAGGGAGAGAGGCCAGACCGGCCTGGAGTCACTTAGCCCTGTTCCCTGTGCCCAAGGGAGTCATCCTGGCCTGGCTCCTGGGCCCTCCACAGTGAACCAGGAGCACAGGACACTGTTCAGCCAGGCTGCTTACCAGAGGAGGCCTCACTGTGTAGTGCCTTCAGGGACCCACTGGCCAGCCTGTGCCCCTCAGTGACCGTGGTAGCCCCAGCCAACCATCTCCAGGACCATAACACCCCCTTCCCTCTACAAGGCCAGGAGGCAGGGTGGGACCTCCTGCAACAAACAGAAACTCTGTCTGCTCCCCCACCCTCACCCCAGGCTCTATGGGCCAGGCAATGCTGGTGGTCAGTCTGCCCAGTCCAGAGTGGATGTGCTAAGTGCCAGCGAGCCCATGGGGGTGGCCAGTGCCAGGCCAGAGTGCCCGAGAGGGGTGGGAGAACAGCTGCAGCTCCAAGCTGTAAACAGGCCAGGAGGCAGCAGGTATAAAAGCTGGAGTCTCCACCGCCTCTCAGCACCCAGACTGACCCGCCTCCCAGAGCCCTTGAGGGAAGCCAGGAGGAGGTGAGCCCTGCTGGGGAGGGGTAGTGGAGACACTGAGCAGCTCAGCAGGACCTGGAGCTTTGTCTTCATCCACAGGATAAGGAGAGCCCCTGGGGTCTGCGTGGACCCCAGGGAGGCATAGGGAAGGCAGGACGAGAAGGAGGAAGGGGAGGGGCAGCCCAAGGGAGCCCCAGTCTGAAGGTAGCTGTGTGGGCCTGGGTCTAGGAGGGAGGGTGGCACATGTGTAACATATACCTATGTGGGGGAGGGGGTAGCTGAGAGTCAGGGTCAGTATGGGGAAGCTGAGACCAGCTCACCAACTTCAGGACCCCAGATGCTGAGTAGGGAGTGAAGGGTCCAAGCCCAATGGATCTGCCGACTCTGACAGGCACACTCTGGCCCTGTCCAGCCCCGTCCCAAGGGCACTCCTGCTGCCCTTATCACCCTTTCTCACCCCCTCCAGCCCATGAGGCCTTTTTCTCATGTTAGCACCTGAACTCATCAGGGATTCACTGATCAGTGCTGGATGCACACTGCAGCACTCAGGAGGACCAGGTGGACGGTCCAGAGTGGTCTGGGGGAGGTTCTGGCCAGCCCTGGGGGGGCATCCAGCACTAACAATGCTGGGACATGTGAAGGTCTGAGAGGGTAATCAAGCCCCAGCCAGCTCTGACTGGAGGGCAGTGAGGTGGGAGGGGAGGGAGGCTTTGGGTCCTTCCCCTACAGCCTCCCTTCCCTGTGGCTCCTTGTGTGACCATGTCAAGGGGCAGGCAGGGCAGACAAGGTCCCACTGGGCTCGGGAAGCAGGACCCGGTGCCAGGGCTGCCAGAGTTGAGTGCAACCTTTGACCTGTGGCTTCTCCACTGGAGAGGAAAGTAGACTCCTCCAACCATAGCCCAGCCCTGTTCAGACCCATGGGCCTTGGGGCTGCCCCTCCCAGTGGCAAGAGCATGTTCCAAAAGGCTCCACGACCTGGTGAACTTTCAAGAGGGCCAAGGAGCCTCTGGAATTAGCTTGCTTTGCCACAAGCCCCAGAACCCAACCCGCCCTGGGGACAGCAACCTGAGAGCGCAGTGGGTCACAAGGCACGACTGTGAGGGGCACAGGACAGCCTGGTCCCGACTCCTGGGCCCTTGCCTGTGCCCCAGACCCCCCGCCCACCTGGCTGGGAGCCCTGTCTGCCTGCCTCCCGTGACTCTGCATGAAGTGGGGACAGGGATGTGTGTACCTCCTCATGGGCCGTGGGCAGATGCACCTCTGACTGGCCTTCCTGAGGGCCTAGAAAGTGGGCAGTGATCACTCTGCTCAGATGGAGAGTTCTGGGCCTCCCTCAGTCCAAGGCCAGCTCCAAACTGGCCTGTGCCCAGCACCCCTCCACACACACATAGAGGGGGCGAGCATCCAGCCAGGAGGACCAGGGCCCACTGGTCTGGGGTCCCAAAGAGTGAAGCTAAAGCCTTGGGCCTTGAGTTTTGGCCAGAGGAAGGGGTGCTTTGGGTAACCAGGACAGCTTCCCAGAGGAGGTGGCTTGGCGATAGGCCTGGAAGGACAGAGGGACTTTCCCCAGCAACACTGAGAGGTCAAATGGTCTGGGCAGAGTAAAGGAATTGGTATGCGTCACTTACCATCTCGGACCCTCATTCTCCTCTATGAAGTGGGGGAACCCTCAAGGTAGCCTGCGAGAGGTGGGAGCTCAGACTCGTCTTCCTCGGGGCCTTGGGCACAGGAGCCTCTACAAGTCCAGGAGCCAAAGAGCAGCTCAATCTGGGCCCCTGGGGACTCCACTTGGAAGGCAGAAGCTAGAACCGTGCAGGTCCAAGGAGAGTGCCTCCTCCCACTGTGCATATCACCAAACTGGCTTGTGTCCACCACAGGGCCAGGATGGATGAGGATTTCTCCTCCCAGATGAAGAAGATGGCCTTGGCCATGGGCACATCCCTGTCAGACAAGGACATAGAACTGCTGCCCACAGACATGAGGCACCATGGTACAGCCTGTCCCCTCCATGGCACCCCCAACCCGGGCCAGCTCAGCCATGGCTGAGGAAGCAGTGGACACAGGAGCCCATCTGCTCCTCCTTCCCGGGGCTGATGGGCCAGGACACACGGGGGAGGGATAGGACCCAGCAGCCCTTGCCCCAGAGCAGGGTCTCAGGGTCTCCTTCTGGGCCCCACCTCCTGGGCAAGGTGGTCCCATTGACCTTTGCCTGGTCATCCCAGGCTCCTTCAACTACCTCAAGTTTTTCGAGTACATGCAGAAGTTCCAGGCCTCGGGGCAGCTGGAGGGTGCCATCCACAAGGCCTTCCAGACCCTGGACAAGGACAAGAGCGGCTTTATAGAGTGGAACGAGATCAAGTAACAGCCAGTGGCTGAGGATGGGGAAGGGGATGTGGTCGGGGGCGGGGTGGTACTGAACCCTGGACCCCTGCCCAGTCCATGCTGCCTCGCCACCCCAGTAGACAGGCATTCTCAGCAGGACCCACCTGACCTTTCCAGATGTAGGACAGGCCATCTAGGGCCACAGGGACAGCACTAGACCCAGGCCCAGAGACCCATCTCCAGCTGGGCCTTGGTTTGACCACCCATAAAGTGGGAAGTGAGCACTTTGTAAACCATTGGGTGCTGGCGAGACACCCTGGCTCTGATCCATGCTCACCTGGCCCAGGTACGTCCTGTCCACCATACCCAGCAGTGGGCCCGCCGCCCCGCTGACAGATGAGGAGGCCGAGGCGATGATCCAGGCAGCTGACACTGATGGGGATGGGAGAATTGACTTCGAAGGTAGGTAGCAGATAGGGGTATTGCTCAGGTCCCCGGGGTCAGGGGTCAGTCACACTCAGGCAGTTTGCCCGATACCTGTCATCCCTCTTGGCACAGAGCTGAGTGGCTCCTCGCTGCCAAGTGTTGACCCCCTCCCCCAAAGCTTAAAGCCTGTGGTGGGCACCACCAATCCCAACTCACAGATGGAGAAACTGAGTTTCAGAGATGCTGAGTGTGGCAGAGCAGAGGTAGCCACTGCAGGCTTCTGAAGGGTGGCTTGAGGTGGCTTTGGGGAAGGTCACCTGGCAGCTGCAAGCCAATGGTCAGTGGTACATGAATAGGAAGGGGGCACCGGAGATGGGCAGGGAGGTTTGGAAGCAGCAACCAGGGCTTGAGGAGTTGCAGGGGTGGACAGAGAAGGAGGGTGTTGGGGTGGGAGAGGGCTGTGGCCCCTGGGGAGTGGGTGTGAAGTAGGTGAGGTAGGGGCTACAGGCTTTCCCTGAGGTTCCATGGGGTCAGTGTCATCCTGCCTCCCCCCAATCTCCCCAGCTGCCAGTCCCAGGCCTGAAGGGCAGAGGGCAGCCAGACGGCCCTGGGGAAGGGCAAGCACAGGCTCAGAGCCCCAGATCAATGGGCCTTTAGACACCCCTGCCAGGTGTGGGCCTATCCTGAACCCCAGGTCTCTACCTCCTGCCCACAAATGCCTGCAAACCCTGACTTGTGGGGTAGCCACAAGGTTTAACAGGTTGAGAGGTTTGCTTAGGACTTAGCCCCCAGCCCCTCTGTGCCCCAGTTTCCCCACTGAAGGCAGATAGGGGCTCTAAAGGGAATTTGGAGAGTCTCCACAGAGACCCAGTCCATCGCGAGCCCCAGGTGAGTGGGTGTAGAGCACCTAGCAAGTGTGGGTGCTCAGGCTGCGGAGTTTTGGTCCCTCCTGTTCCCACCGCAGGGCTATGGTGGGCAGGGCACAGGGACCCCTAGACTATGGGGTCCCTGCTTATAAAGGGGCACACCTCCCCATCGGGCCTGCAGGGCTCTGGGTGGAGGCACCAGGCGGGGGGAGGGCACAGTGTTTACTAGACATTTGTCTCCTGCTCCAGAATTTTCTGAACTGATCAAAAAGGAGAAAATTCCAAAGAAGAAGTAGCACCACGCCCAGCCCTGGCCCAGCAAAGGTCCCCAAGGGGCAACAGGGAACAGTGTGCCCACCAAGGAGGCCATGGGGGTGGACAAAGCCTGTGCCAGGAAAATGGAAGAAAACCAGCATTAAACAAATGACTTGGCCCATGTGTCTGTGGGGGTGCGGTGTGAACTGGGGAGTAGGGCGACAGGTCTCTGAGGACAGCCGGGGGTAGGCAGGAGCGTGGCGTGCAAAGGAAAGTGGAAGACAGGGTGGGTGTGTCAAGCCCTGCCCCTCTGCCATCCCCTTCTCCCTACCTCATTGCAGGCTCCCATGGAGGGTGGGTGGTCCCACCACCAGCCCTGGCCCCTTCGATCTGCCCTCCCAGCACAGTGCTATCTGGGCCTAGAGCCCCAGGACTCTCTTCCCAACCCCAGCTGGGGTTTGCTCAGGATTCAAGCCAGGCTGGTTCCTTGGCCCTGTTGTCCCAGGGTGTGGCTGAGGGGGACCCTGGCATTTGCCTGGGCCATGCACTCTGGGCTGGACACATCCAGGGCTTCGTTCTCTGGATATATCTCCTTGCCTCCTCCAGACCCCTCCTTCCCAAGTTCTTCCTAAGGGAGACAGAACCCTGCCTGGACCACCCCAGGCCTCTGACCCAGTCATACTCACCCACTCGGCCAGCTCCTGCTTTGTGGTCTAAGCACCACCTGGATAGTGCCAGCACCCACTCAGACTTCTGCCCTGTACTCTGGGCTCCTATGCCCATTTTGGCTCCCTGATGCCCCATTTCATGTGAAGGAGGCATCTGGAACTTTACATGCCCAAAACTGAACTCCAATCCGCCCAGAGCCCCACCAGCCCCAGCCTTCCCATCTGTTAGACCTCTGCCAGGAGAGGAGGGAAAAGCTCTCCATGCAGAGGACCTGAGGTCCCAACCCAACCCAGAGGGGGATGGGAAAGGACTCATGAGGAGCCTGCCTCTGCACTGCCCCCCCCCAGTCATCCTGGTGGCAGTCAGGACTGACCCTTGATGGGATCACACCAGCAAGTGACCAGATCCCCCAGGGTGTTAAAGGATGAGGGAGGGGCTCCACAGGCAGCCAAGGCAATCCATGGACAGTGATTTCCCCCACATTGTGCAAGAAGGGATCTCATGGCCAGCTCAGGGTCTTCCAAGTGGCTTGGTCCCCGCACCATCGGCTGGGGCAGCAGCATCCAGATAGCCCAGCAGAAAAGGGGGCAGTGAACCCTTGAGTAAGAGAACCCCATCTGTTGCCCTTCCACTCCCTTGCCCAGACTCCACCCTCCTTGTGGGCTGGGGCACCTGGCAGGAGTGGGAGAGGAGGCTCGGAGCTCCTTCCAGGGCATGGTAGGTGGGTAAGGGGGTGCAGGAAGCTCGCCAGGGCCAGGCTGGAGCAGATGATTAGAGCCAGGGGTGGCAGGGCCCGGCAGGGAATGTGGCGGGCCTGGCTGAGAGCAGAGCTGAGCCAGGGACACCCTCAACTGGCCACTCTGTGGAGGGAGCTCTTGGGTGGCCTGCAGCCCTTCCTAGATCCCAGAAGAGAGACAGGCAGGGAACACAGTGTTAAGAAACATCTCTTTACTGTTAAAACAGTGCCCTGCCCACAGGACAGGAGTATGGGGCAGAGGGAGGGACAGGGCGACGGGCCGGGGACCACTCCAGGATCCCGCCTACTTCCATCCCCACACCATGACAGCGGTGTCACTTGGCACTCAGAAGTGGCTGCCTGCGCTGCTCCAGCAGCTCCTCCAGATGGTCAGCCCGCTTCACCACGGCCTGCAACACGTGGCCAAGGTGGTCAGGCTGGACCACCCCCACCCCCAAGCCATCAGCCGCCGCAGGACCCACCTCATGCTGTTTCCGAAGGCTGTTTATGGCCTCCTCCTTCTTTGCCAAGGCCAGCTTCACTCTGTGGGACATACGGTGGGGTTCTAGGGGAGCCTGCAGCTCCAAGTGTAGCAGGTGGCTGGTAGGGGCCTCTACCCCCACAGCAGGAGGAGTAGCAGCCCTGCCTACCCTGTCCCTGCCTGCTGACTGCAGACACTGGGCTGTCTGTAGGGGTTGGTGACAGAAGTTGTGAGCCCCACAGAACCAGCCTCCAAGTGAAGTAGTACCCAAAGCAGGGACCTTACAGGTGCCTTGGGAACCCCCACCCCACATCACCTCTCAAAGTGACTGTGGTAGGCACCAGGTGGGCAATGATCCAGGGAGGACTATGGGTCCCGTACATGTGCGAAGCCCTCCGTGCTAACCTCCGGGAGCCTCCACGCCCTCTGCACAGCACCCACTTCACCCAAGCTAGGGGTTGGGGAACTGCACCTCTGGGGACCCACACGGGCCTGCCTGGCCTGGCCTGGCCTCTGGGATGCCTGGCACTCAGATAGCTGGCTTCGTCCTGGGCCCTAGCACCAAGCACCATAGAAAGGACCCAACCTGGGGTCTCAAACATGGAGCCTGAGTAGCTGCTGTGGATGGCTCGCTGCGTGTCCGCTGGAGAAGGGCCCGCTACTCACCTTGCTCAGCCTGGCTCCTCCCCTCTGGAGCTGGCCCCCACCCTGCCATGCTCCAAGCGCTGTCGTTAGCTGGCACCTACCTCCTGTGCACGTCCTCCAGCTCTGCCTGCTTCTCCCGCCTGAGCTGCTCCAGCTCTAGCCGCTGGCATGCCTGTAGTTCGGCCAGCTCGACCCTGACCTTCAGGTTTCCCTCTTCGGAGGCTGCCAGCTGGTCCGTGAATTCCTGGTGGAGCACCTGAGCCAGGCTGCTTCTCTCGCTAGTCAGCTGCTCATTCATCTGGCCCAGCATAGACGGTAGTGTGAGCCCCAGTGGATGGAGTGGGGGCCCAGCCACCAGCTCCTGCCCCACTCACTGTCTTCACTTCGGCCAGGGCCTTGTCCTTCTGCCGCATCAGGGCCTGCAGACATGCGTTCTCCCCCTCGGCCTCCGCCAGCCGCCCCTTCAGCTCTGCGCATTGGTCCTGCAGCTTCTGCTCTGACTGCTCCAGCTCCAACAGCTCCACCTCGTACTTGTCTCGGATGTGCTTGATGCTGGCGGATGGAGGCGCAGGGTCAGGGGCAGCCCTGCATGGACAGGCACAGTGCCCAGTTGGCGCCTTGTGGGAAAAGGCCTCACCGGCTCTCGGTGGCCCTTTCACTCTCTTCCCTGGCCAGTGTCATGTCGGCCTCTAGTTGGCAGATGATCAGCTCGATGTCCTTGTCCCGTCCTCTCTGGATCTCTTCCCTCAGCTCCTGTTCCCGGTTCAGCAGCCATGCTTCCTGCAGGGGAGGTGTATGGGACTCCGTGGGGATGGCTAAGACGTTGGGAGGAAGCCCAGGGCTGGGCCAGGGATGGATTCACGGGGACAAAGGGGCCTCAGCCTGCTTCAGGCCCCATCAGTACTCAGGGAAGGGGCTGTGTCCTGTCACTGGGCCCAGTGTGGGACGGCATGGGCACAACTGGGACTGTTCTCAAGAGTGGCTGAGTGACAGCCACAACTGGGTGAGAGCATCAGTGGGGCAGCCTCTCAGATAGGGTGGGCACTGGGCATATGGAAACACCCCCTTGACCTGGGCCAGACTCAGTGACCCCTCGTGCATGGATGTAGGAGCAGGACTGGGCAGCTGCTCAGCCACCATGGACTTGGTTGCCAGGCCAACGGGCATGTATACGCCCCATAGATGGCCAAGTGCGATCTGCTGGTTTGAGAGCAGCTATCTGGATGGAGGAAGGGAGAGAAGCATTCTCTTCCAGTCACCAGAGACCTGCTGGTACTGCTGGGGTCCCACAGAGACCACTCAGGCGAAGAGCTGAGGCAGCACTTGGTATAGCTCAGAATGGACCACCAGCCTGAAGAGCCAGAACCCTACCCACCAAGAGGCCCAGAGGCAGAGCCCACACCGATGCCTGGGTGCTAGGTGCTGGGTACTGGCTGCTGGGTGGGAGGGAAGGGAGGGGAGGGGCCGGGACCTGCCTCCTCCTGCTCACCCCTACCTGCCTGTTGTGCCTACCTCCTTCTTGGCACAGCGGGTCTCCCACATCTGCCTCTCCACCTGCACCTGGTCTTTCAGGGCCTGCAGCTCCATCTGGGGGTGGGTGATGCTGTGAGAACAGCCTCCCAGGCAGCTACCCTCTGGGCTGGTCTGCAGGGAATGGGCTAAGCATCCTGTTCTATGAACCCAGGCTTGCCATCACTCCAGGAATGGCCCTGGTAGTGCCCCTGACACAATCTCCCCCGTCACCCCTAAGACAGGCCCCTGGGACTGGGCTAGCAGGGACAAGTGGGGACAGAACCATAGACCTGATGCCGGTGTTCTAGCTCCTCTCTCTTCTTCTCCAGCTCAGCCCTCAGGGCCCGGCCCCGGGCAGAGCTGCTCTCCTCCAGCTGCTGCCTCAGTTCCTCCAGCTCTGCCCGCTGCCTGCAGGCCAGCACAGGTCAGCACATGGGGCCACAGACCGTGGGGCAGAGGGTAGGGGGTAGGGGGTGGGCACCCCTCCCACAGCACCTGGCTGCCTGTTGGCCCAGCCGCTCCTTCTCCTCTGCCACTTCACTGTAGAGCCGCTGTCGCAGCTGCTGCAGGTCTCGCTGCTCCCGCTCCAGCTGCTGCTCGAAGCTGCAGAGGACAGAACAGCTGGCGATGCAGTAGGGACCAGGAGGCATCCGACCCCACACCCTGGGCGTCCCAACCTCACATTGCACATTCCCACCTCACACCGCATGCCCCAACCTCACCCTGGGCATCCTGGCCTCACTCTGTGAAGTCCACACACACCCCAGCTCTGCTATGACCTTGGCCCCTCAGTGTCCCCATAAAGTTGCCAGGATGGGGACACTCACCGCCGCTGGGCATGCTCATGCTCCTGCTGGACCAGTGCCTCTTTCTCCTGCTCCAGCTGCTCCCGCAGCGCCTCTGCCTGGCGCCCATAGCGCTGGGCTGCCTGCTTATCAGCCTGCAGCAGCTCAGCCGTATGCAGGCTCCGCAGACTCTTTACCTCCTGCTTGTGCTTGGCGATCAGCTTCTGGATCTCGGGCTCCAGGCCTAGGATGGGGGCACAGTGCTGCAGGGACCTGACCTCTGCCCACTATGCGGCAGGGGCCATGCCCCCACCACCAATGCTATAGAGGACCCCTAATTCTCACCCACTGTAATACCAGGGCTGCAGTCCAGCCAGGGGACCCCCACCAGGGGCTCCAGCTAATTCCTCTCCATGGGCAGCATTGGAACAGCCCCCTTGTCACTCTGGCCAGTGGGCTGTCCCCCCAGCAGTACCCAGGGTTCTGGGAGGAGGAAGTCCCTGGGGAGAGGGTGTTCCAGGGCAGGAGGGCCAGGCCCCATCAGCCCTTAGATCTGCTCTCTAAGTGGGAAGGTACCACATGACAGGTGGCAGAAAACCTGGGATCCCTACCCTGAGCTCCCACTTAGCTTACTCCCCTGGAAGCTGGGAACCCGGGTCCTGGGGAGAGAACCAGCTGAGGGAAGGTGAGGCCCACTCTCCTGGCCCTGGCCCTGGAGGCCCTGAAGCCACACCACCCGAGGTCTGTACCATCCTCTCCACCGCCATATACCTGAAACTAATGTCTTCACCCAAAGCCCCCCGGCTGCCTCCCGCCTGAGACTGGCCAGCATGGAGCAGCTGGCGGCTGCTCACCTCTGACCGTAATCTCCTTGATCCTGCGGGTCTTCTCTTTCATCCACTTCTCCCTGCCGACTTTCTCAGTGGCGCTCATTAGCTCCTTGAGTTTCTTAATTTCCTACCGGCAGGAAAGCAGCCAGTCGGCAGAGGAGCTGTAGGAAGCAGGTGATGCACACGACACCCAATCGGGCCACCTCCTAAGTTTTGGTGCAAGGACTCTCCAGGTGCAGGCACACACTGCATCCTCCTGCGATCCCATCACAAGCCCCGTGACTGACACTTTGAGGTCAGGGAAAGAGGCTCAGGGTACCTGGTCTGCTGTCAGCAGGCACCTTGGCCAGTAGTAGTGGGTTGTTGGGAACCTGGGGGACTCACCAGCTCGTGCTGCTCCTGTATCTGGGCCTCCCTCTCTTTGCATCTCTGGTCCCCCTGCTTCAACTTGGCCACCAAAGCCTCACACTTCTCCCCCAGGGTCTTCTTATCTTCAATCAGCTGCGATCAGGGAGGGAGGTGAGCCGTTGCGCAGAGGTGAGGCCCTGTCCTGACACCCTGTGTGACCCCCATCTCCCTTTGCCTGGGGGCCAGCACACAACTAGGGCTGGGCTACTACACCTCGCCTTCAGTCGCCCCCCACCTGCGGCTGGGAGGGTTGGTCATATGTGGATAAGGGGCTGTAGCTTCTACCAGCCCTCCACTCCCCCATCCTCCAAGGCCTAGCTGGTGCCAGCGAAACCCGGATGGGGACTGCTAGGGATGGTGGCCTTGACTATAAGCCCCCTCACCATAGCCACATCAGGATTTTTCCTGGGAAGGGGGTCATTCCATCATTCTCATCACCCAGCTCATGGAGAAGAGCCTGCCCACTGCCTGTCAAGGGGGGTCTCTGTGAAGCCCCCTGGATGGTAACCTCATTGAGGGCTCCAGGCAGAGCCTCGGTTGGAAAACACCTACAACTGCCACAGAAAGTGTCCTTAATGGCCACTAGAGGCCACTTGGTTCCTCTGGGCTCCTTCCTTTCCTCGCAGAGCGCACACCTAGCATTTTTCCCAGAACAGGACCTAGCACAGGTGTGGTTGAGTGCAGGGCAGGGTGGAAGCTTCCATGGCTCTCATCTGAGGAACACTGGCTGCCCACTGGCCCTACCAGACAGGAGCAGCCACCCAAGACACGACAGCCCCAGAAAGCATGGAAAAGGCTCAGAGTGTCAGTCCTGGGGACACTTCCTACAAATTGGTCCTATGAGTGACTGCTGTCTGGGTGTCCCGGCTGCCTGCCCACCATGCTGGCCCGGGAGGGGGGGGCATGGTTGTGGGACAGTACCCAACAGGGCTGGTGAGCTTTGGACCAGCCCTTTGAGTGGTGGCCACCTCGTCTCCACAGGGCAAGACACTGCCCACTTCTAGAGAGGGGAATAAAATGCCCATCCAGGAAGGCTGTGGGTCTAGAAGTCTCCCTGAGCTGAGGCTGAGCTGATCTGGAATTGGTCCTGTTCTCCTCCCTGACCCCAGGGGCCCTGACACCCCTGTCCTGGTACCCCACTTTCTGGGTGGCATTACCTGGTTGATAAAAGACAGGTGCCGCTGGATGGTGGCCTCGTAGTGCTCCCTCTGCTGACACAGCTGCTGACACAGCTCCTTCTCGGTTTCCTTGACCCGCCGGACAGTAAGGTCCTGTTGCTGTGCCTTAGGGGTGTGGGGAGGGGGACACAGAACACAAGGACTACTTAGGGTGGCACAGGGAGGCCACTCCAGGGGGTGACCTGGTATAGCAGCGGTGGTGAAGATGATGGCGGGGCAGGAAATGGGCGGTGATGGGAGGTGGGGAAGCCACGGTGTTACCAGCACCCTCTGTAGCAGCACCAGCGCCTGCTTCTTCTCCTCCAGCTCTAGCTTCAGCTGCATCATGCACGTGCTCACCTCTGACGTGGACTCCAGGCGCCCTGGCCCCTCCTCCAGCATGAGGCCCTGAGGATGAACGTGTCAGGCAGGGTCAGTCACCTGGGAAGACCTGCTGTCCCGTCTCTCCATGGGGACTCCTTCACACCTGGGGCGCAGAGGCTGGCCGGTCTTGACTCGACTTCTCCATCTCGTCCAGGAAGCTCATGATGCTCTGCAGCTTGGCCTCTGAGAGCAGTGTCCTATCCTCGGGGGGACCGGTGGACGTGCCGAACTTCCCAAATTTCTCCAGGTTGTCAGCTGTCAGGCAGCTGGCATCATCCTCCTGTGGGGGAGATGGCACAGCAGTGGGGGCTGTCAGGTAGCCAAGGACTCTGAGGGGGCCTTTCAGAAGCTCCTCTGGGATGCCCTGGGTAGAGCATGGGAGGGGAGAGGGCAGCTGGGCTGGGTTAGAAGCAAGGACCTCTCAGGCTGCTTGGACTCTCACTGGGCACCACTGGCAGAGATGGTGTCCACACTGCCCCAGGTCCTAAGCCTTAACAAGCCCCTGGATGACTGGGGGTTCAAGTCTCTGTCTGGTACTCATTAGGGTCTGAAGGAAAGCAGGAAGAAGCCCAGTGGACTTCCCCAGTCCCTGCAGGGGATGATGGCAGTGCCCGAAACTGGATTGAGAGAGGGGTGCGCATAGCCACCTTATTGGTCCAGGTGTATCTGTCCCTGTGATAGGCCCTGGGGCAGGGCAGTGGCTCTGGCTCCTCCTCCAGCAGCTTCAGTGTGCCCAGCAGTTCGTCCAGGGTCGCCTTGCACTTGGATCTGCTTCTACCGGGGCCCACCCTCGCCAGGGCTTCACCAGCCATGTCCTGGGAGCTGGCATCCTATAGCAAATGGGTGGGCAGAAGAACTAGTGAGGCCACAGAGGTCAACACACCCAAGAAGCATGGGAGTGAGGATGGGCATCCACTCAACCAGGTGGACTAGGCAAGCCCAGGCTCACCTCCAGGGGAACAAAACAGTGGCCAAGTGGGATGTGTTGGGGCCTAGCCTCTTTAGCCTAGTGGCCTTGCTGTCACCTAACCTCTGAGCTCCCAGCTTTCTCTGTGGACATCTGTCACAACCCAGCAGAACCCCAGAGCCATTCCTGTGGTAGAGCAGCGAGACCCACCTGGACAGTCTTTCCTGGCACAAGTGACCCCACAGCTGTGGAGGCTCAGGGACAGAACAGAAAGGGCTATGACCAAACCTGTGATTTGTCCTCTGGGAACTGCTGGGGCTCTGGGGAGGAGTTGGGGACAGGTTGGCAGGGGTCCTCTGGGCCTATGGCACGGAAGCTGGCCTCTGTGAAACAGAACAGTGTTGGCCCACCTGGGCATTGCCTTGTCTGGAGGAGCCTGTGGGAAGGGGCCAGGCACTGTCAGCTTCATGGAGCAGAGGGGACACTGTAGGGTCCCATGTGCCGCTCCGCAGAAAGTGGGGCAGGAAGGGAGGAGCAGGGCCTGGGGGTGCCACACAGCTGGGGCCCCTCCTCCACAGGGAAGGCGAGCCAACAATTGGGCAGCGGGGACCACAGCCTATTCTAGGGATGGGAGCTGGGAGGCAGAGGGAGGCAGGGGCGGGGTAGCCCCTGGACTCTCCCGGCTCACTGATGTTGTTGGCCTTGTGGGTCTGATGAACACTGCCTCCAGGCCTCAGGGGTGTCTCCTGGGCTGGCCGGGGCTTCCCTGTCTCCCGAGTCCCCTTCAGCAGCTCAGGTTTAGCATCACCTGACTTCTGGGTTCGCTTCTGCTGCAGCTCCTGTGGGGGAGACCTAAGCAGCCTCGCTCATGGGACAGTGTGGTCCCCTCCCCCTCCCAAGCCAAGATGCCCAAGGGCCAGTGTCTAGGGGACCCCTCAAGTGCAGTGGCCCTCAGGCACACAGTCCTGCCTCAGCACTGGGCTAACACAGGCTCAGGAGCCCCCAGCACCTGAATGGCAGTCTGTCGGGCCTGGCGTGCTTTCTCCTCCCGAGCCTTTCTCCTGGCTGCCTCCCTATGCTTGTGCAAGTCCAGCAGGTTCCCCTCTTCCAGCCGCTGCTGCTCCCCCTGCAGAAGCCACAGCTGTGGCAGGTTTGACTAGAAAGATGGGGTTGCCAGTTCAGGTATGGGTTTCCACAGCACCCTCACTGGCCCCCCAACTTGCCATTTCTCAGCCACACAGAGGATAAGCCTCTATCCTGGTGGTCAATGGCTCCTCTGGGTGAGAAGACACTTCAGCATCGTAGAGCAGGTGCCCCAAACCAGAAACCAGCTCAGACTTCTCTGCTAGGGTGGACCCAGCTGGCATTTTCTAATATCCAGGCCCAACTAAGCGAGTGACACAGGGCATGGAGAAGGCTGGGCCCATGATGGGGTATAGACCACAGGCCAGTGCAGTTTCAATCCACTGGCCCCAGAAACCCTGCTGTGTACAGCAGGAACCCCTGGGTTTTCACTTGCCCCCCAGGTGCAGCTCTCACACCTACACCGACCTCTTGTTTAGACGCAAGCAGGTGCTCCAGGCTGATGGCGCGGGCTTGGCGCTGCTGTGACTGGTGCCGGTACCAGCGCTGGATGGTGATGGCAGCCTGGTTCACCTGGTGGATAAACCTTCCCGGAGAGTGGATTCAGGTCCCATGAGGAGGTAAGTGGCTGAGTAATAGCCCTCCCTCCACCAGAACTCGGGAAGCCCAGCAGGGCAGAACATTTCGCCACTGCCGTTCTTCAAATAGCCAAAGGTCCTATCTACACATACTCCACAATTTCCCCAAACTGGAAACAACCCTGAGGTCCACCACCTGCCCATAGATGAACACTGTATGTATGGAGAGCAGCTGCTACTCATGGACAAAAAGCAAGAGCCTTGCCAGGCACAAAAAAAGATGCAGGCTGCATGTTCCAATCATAAAGCATTTTAGAAAAATAAAGCCACCAGGGAATAGATTGGTGTGGTTCTG
This sequence comes from Saccopteryx leptura, assembly GCF_036850995.1. Classification (NCBI taxonomy): domain Eukaryota; kingdom Metazoa; phylum Chordata; class Mammalia; order Chiroptera; family Emballonuridae; genus Saccopteryx; species Saccopteryx leptura. Next base: position 125,226,884 of record NC_089506.1, read on the forward strand.
GGTGGGCTGGGGAGACTCTGAAGGGAGGGAGTAAGGGGGCCTTGGGGGGACATTCTGCATCTTAGTATATCTATAGATATGACTGTGCATGTGTCAAAACTCACCCAATGAAACATCTGAAAAGACGTATTTTATTGTACGTAAATTATATTCAATAGAGCTGTTTAAACAGGAAACTTCAGCCCTAGCTCTTGGGACCACGTGTCAGTTTGCTCGGCAGAGGAGCAAACAAAGCATCCTGAATGTGAGTGGTCACCCGCCACAGGACATGTGTCCAAGGGACCCTCGTGCTCAGAGGTGCCCTCCACCAAGGGGCCTCACCGAGGGGCAGGCAGGTGAGGGTGCATGCAGTTCCTCTTCCCACCTGCATGTTCCAGGGCCTGGTCCCCAAGCTCTAAGGGGATAGCAGGCTGTGACCACCCTGCCAGGAGGAGGTTCTTCAAGTCACTATGTGCTTCCTGACCCAGGGTGACATCATAGACCTAGGGCCACAGCATGGGGTCCCACTATGCCCCACCCTCCACATGTTCCTAGAGCAGCCACATAGGTTGTTTTTGGTTTTTTAGTTTTATATCATCTTTCCATCTAATGCTGAACTAAGTTTCATTGAAGTATAATTTACATACTAGAACACTGTCCCTTTTGAGCATATGACTTAGTGATCACCAAGTGCAGCTTCTGCGGTGGCCGGGCCCCAGGTGCCGTGGCTCTGCACGGTCCCTACAAATCCACCTTGATGTTTTGGGTGAACAGACTCAGATGGCATGTGATCTTTCCAACCTCCATGCTTTAAACACTTATTAAATAAGCATTTCCACTGCTGGAGCCTCAGGCCTCCTCCCATCCCCAGCCCATGGTCACCTCTCAGCCTCCTCCTCCGTCACCTCCCTCCGTCTAAGCAGGCCCTCGGCAGTCCCTGAGTTATTCCGGGCCACGTGGTTGCTGTCAGCGCAGTTCTTCTGTGGGTTCCTGAAGCTGCTGCCCTCACCCCCATCAGTGGTGGCCTTGATGAGATTGCTGACGGGGCAGAGAAAGGCTGTGCCTGACCTGCCCCACTCCTGGCCCCCGGGACACTGGCCACGGGCATGGGAGTCTCCTTAGCCTTGGGCCTGGGAGGAAGTGCCACAGGACGCGAGGAGCCAGCAAGGACCTGTTTTCTTGTCCCACTTGCTCACCTGTTCCCACTGCGACCTGCTCCTCCAAGTGCCCATCTGGTGGTACACACAGCTCATACAAAAAGTTCTGACCCTGACCAGTTTGCTCAGTGGTAGGGCATCAGCCCAGTGTATGGAAGTCCCAAGTTCGATTCCCGGTCAAATCACATAGGAGAAGTGACCGTCTGCCTTTCCACCCCTTCCTTTCCCCCTTCTCTCTCTCTCTTCCCTTTCCACAGCCATGGTTCGATTGGTTTGAGCAAGCTGGCCCCGGGGTGCTGAGGATGGCTCCACGGCCTCGCCTCAGGTGCTAAAATAGCTCAGTAGAGCAGCAGTCCCAGATGGACATAGCATCACCCAGTAGGGGGCTTGCTGGGAGGATCCTGGTCAGGGCGCATGTGGGAGTCTGTTTCCCTGCCTCCCCAACTCTCACTTAATTAAAAAAAAAGAAAGCCCTGGCCGGTTGGCTCAGCGGTAGAGTGTCGGCCTGGCATGTGGGGGACCCGGGTTCGATTCCCAGCCAGGGCACACAGGAGAAGCGCCCATTTGCTTCTCCATCCCCCCCACCTCCTTCCTCTCTGTCTCTCTCTTCCCCTCCCGCAGCCGAGGCTCCATTGGAGCAAAGATGGCCCGGGCGCTGGGGATGGCTCCTTGGCCTCTGCCCCAGGCGCTAGAGTGGCTCTGGTCTAGGCAGAGCATCGCCCCCTGGTGGGCAGAGCGTGCTGGGTGGATCGCGGTCGGGCGCATGCGGGAGTCTGTCTGACTGTCTCTCCCCGTTTCCAGCTTCAGATAAATACAAAAAAAAAAGTTCGCAAAAGTCACTGCATCCCAGAGCCAGAGGTACATCAGGAAACCCTGTGGCCATCCCTGACAGAGAACATGGGGGTGATGTACTGGGGCTACTCTGCTCAGCTCAGCCAAGTTCTTCCAAGACCCACTTTGGCTGTGGATTTAGCTGGGGGGCCTGAGACACAGGGTAGCTGTGGCTTCCTCAGTGGGACCCCACCAGTGAGCCCGCCAGGCTCGTCTGTGCCCCCACCAGCATCCTGTGGAGCACCAGGGCTCACAACAGCCTGGGCCGCATCCTCATGTGCACTCACTCACACGCACGCACGCCAAGGCTGGGGTCAGGCCCTTACTTGAGCGAGGGCACAGCGTGGTTGGAACTCTTGGGGGACGCCGTGTCCACTGAGGCGTAGTGGTTGTGCACCATGGTGGTGACGCAGTTGCTCACAGCTGCCTTACTGCTCCTGCCGGAAGAGATGAGAGGCAGCCTCAGGCTCTGGGAGGCTGATGACAGGTCTTCGAGTCACACTATGGCAGCCCCCTGCACAGCCATAGCACCCAAAGGTGGGGCCTTCTGGGGACTGGGAGAACTCCAGCAGAGCATCCCGCCAAGTGGACCTGAGCTGTGGGCTGAAGAACAGAGACCCCTGACATTGGACAAGCCAACGGGAAAATGGTCACAGACTGCTGATGGAGAATGGACAGACTTCTGCATGCCAGTTAAATGCAGCAGATGGAAGATACACACTGGGAGGGATAAAAGCGGTTTAAGTGGAGGACAGGGAGATGCAGCAGGACAGAGCAGCCCAGAGATGCCCACAGTCCTCAGGGGATGAGAGACAAAGGGCTGGCGAAGTGAAGCACAGTGAGAGGGGCTCCTGGGTGCTGCAGGTACTGGTGGGTAAGGCAGCACATCTGCCCCCAGGGCCCACAGGGAGGAGCACCTGCTCTCCCAAAGGAGCCATTGCACCCATCCCTCTTCCCCAAGCCCCCTTCTCTCACTTCCCTCCCCACAGCAGCAGTGGGCTGGCTGTCCAGCTGCAGCAAAGACTCTCCCATTTGGCTAGCAGGAATCTAACCTGAGGCAGGAAACTGAGGATCCTTCCCTTGAGAGACTGAGCACCTCAGAGAAAAGCCCTAGACACTGAGAGGGGGGGAACCCCAATACACCAGCCTGGTCCCTACCTAATCACCCCAAAGTTAGGCCCCCAGGCAACTTTCAGGGCCTCCCTCTTCATCCTGACAGAGCCAGGATGCCAGCCATTGGAGGAGCAAGAGACCAGCAGACAAAAGGGATGTGACGGAACAAGCAGAGAGCAGGCATCCCAGGATCCACACATGGGCAGCTGTGCTGGCCTACAGCTGCTAACGGCAGCTCACTGGGTGAGGAGCTCGCCAGTTCTGTGGCGTGACGTTCTCACCATGCTGGTGTCAGCTGTGGGAAAACAGAGTTGGGGGCAAAGGACAGTGTGTGAGCTGTACAGGCAGCTCTAGCTGCGGCTGCTTGATGTCCTCAAATACACCTGTGTGACAGGTGACAAGACCACGGTGAAGGGACACATGGGAACAAGAGGAGTTCTGGAACTGAACTGGGGAGGGGAGGGCTGGGGGACATGGTTAGTACATCCCAGAGCTAATGAGAAAGAAAATCTGAGAAGATGCTGACCCGGCAGAATCAACCCAGGAGGCCCAATAACCAAGTCACAGAAAAAACAGAAGGAAATGAATAAAGTTGTCCAAGAAACAACAAGAGGACATTTCCCAGAAGCAAGTGACACTGAAAGGCTATCACAGCCTGGTGAGTGACAAAGGACCATGTCATAGGCCTGATGCTGAGATCTCTCAGCAGAGAAATGAGGACGAGCCAAATGCCTCCAGAGAGGACAGCACAAGACAGGACACGGGACCGGGGGACTGAGAGGCACTGGCCATCTCATCGGCTCCCACCGAAGTGGGCAATGGCTCCAATCGAGATCTCTGCACCAGCCAAACTCCAAGTGACGTGTGGGGCTGAGGCACTTTCAGACACACACATCCTAACAAATGCCCTCCCATGTGTCCTTTCCTGGGAATCCATGAAAGGACGTGTCTACCAGGAAAGAGAAAGCAGCAGCCACACAGAAAGGAGGAGGCAGAGGGCATCCCCTGGGTGAGCAGTGTGCAGACTGCATGGGGCAGCAGCTTGAACCAGACAGGAGAAGGGGGACCAAGGTGTTTCTCCAGAGGAAGGTGGACAGGCAGGGCCCCTGCTGGCCTGACTGCATGAGGCCAACTTTAGAATTCCATGGTCAAGTCTGGGAGAAGTGCCCAGTACACAGGCAAAGAGAAAGACAAAGAAGTTGCTTTAACTCCAGGAAAAACAAAAATGTGTCCCAAATGTCAAGGTTTCTTTTTTTTTTTTTTTTTTTTTTGACAGAGACAGAGAGAGTTAGAGAGAGGGACAGACAGATAGGAAGGGAGAGAGATGAGAAGCATCAATTCTTCATTGTGGCTCCTTAATTGTTGATTGATTGCGTTCTCATGTGCCTTGACTGGGGGGCTGCAGAGCAAGTGACCCTTTCCTCAAGCCAACAACCTTTGGGCTCAAGCCAGCGACCATGGAGTCATGTTTATGATCCCATACTCAACCCAGCAACCCCGTGCTCAAGCCGGATGAGCCTGCACTTGAGCTGGTGATCTTGAGGTTTTGAACCTGGGTCCTCTGCATCCCAGTCTGACACTCTATCCACTGCGCCACCAAGGTTTTTTGAGCACTGTCCTGAGAGGGTCAGGTCTCATTGCCTTTAAGCCTCCTGACTCTGTGGAGCACGCCACCCCTGTCCCCCTAGAATGAATGAGGATCAGGGGTCCCAGGAAGTTAAATAATCCGTCCAAAGTCACACATCAAACAAAACACAGAATCAGAATTTAGAGCTCGTGGACACAGACACTGGCTTGACCATCATGGCTCTGCCAAGACCTGGGGACACTCGTGTGCTGGGTCGGCTGGGGCTATGAGAGCAGCCCCCTTCTGTATAGTATGTCCAAGAAAATACTAGAATAGCTTGCAACTGAGTGCTTCTGGGAGCAGGGCTGGGGGGAGGGGAGTAATTTCGCCAGTTTTCATTTTAAGTCTGTGGTGCTACTGGACTTTTTAACTGTATACATGTATCACTCTGATAGAAATTAAATTCCAATTTAAGTTCTTGCATTGAAAGCCAGAATCCCTGTGCCGACACTAGTGAACAACTATGGAATGCCTCTCAAAGATGTCCTGCGATGGATGGCTCCAAGTGCTGGGAAGTCTTCACCTGGGCTCAGGCAAGAGTGTCTCCTGTCTCTCCAACCACCATCCCGACCGAGTTCAAGAGCGAGGAGGACCAGATTGCCTCGCAGCTCAGGGCAGCTGTCCTTCGCGAACCTGGTTTCTATTGAGACATCTCCCCAGGCTCCTGCCCATTCCCACAACTCCCGGCCACCAGACCCGTGGTCTGAAGCACAACTGCTGTACACTCTCCTGACCCTGCTCGGCCATCACTCAGCGTGTATTTTGTTCTGTGACATCATGGTGGACACAGCTGAGAAGTGACCGATGCAGCTGGATGATGACCGGCTCTCGGCAAACAAGGAGCAGGTGTGGCCTGAGGTAACTCCCTCCTCCCTCCCGAGACGTGCAGGCTGAGCCTCGAACTTGACGACCTCCAATGAGCCTTATAAAGTCACCTGTGGCCTGCTTGTGTCCTGTCTGGGCCTGACCTCTTCAGGAGTAAAGCCCCTCAGCAGCGTGCCCATTTGGGCTCTCCAGGCCACAGCAGAGCCCGTGTGTGCAAGACACCCCTTGCAGCCCCTTCTCAGGGCCCTCGGATAGAAAGCCAGTTGTTCAGTCACTCATTCATTCACTTACTCCAAAGAGCTCTGGTCTGACCACCAAGACAAAGTGTCTACCCGTAGGTGGGTGGGCCAGCCCAACATCCATGGAAAGGCGCACCTATTGTTGGCAGTGAAGTTGGGTGCCAGGGGAATGGTGCTCTCTCTCCTCCATGGGCCCACCAGTGCATCCAGGGTGCTGGGACTCTGGGTGTTGGGTAGCAAGGTGATAGCCCTGGGCTGGTCATCCTGTCAGTGAACACAGACCCCACCTAAGCCCATGATCCTGCCACACACTCCGCTGACACCAGGTCCCTTCCATGCCCCCACAGCCTCACCCACTCATGGGGTGACTGGATGGCACAGGGGGAGGGAAGTTCCTGCTCCTCCCAGTTGTGATGTTGTGGTCAAAGCTGGCACACACACACTACACCCCCGCCACAGGGGCAGAAGAACAAAGAAGGATCCAGAAATCACTCTGAATAGGACACTCAGACTCAGCCCCAGTTCTTACTAGGATATTCCATGTGGCTCCTTTTTGGCTGGAAGTTTTGCTCAGACTGGCTGGCTTCTTCTTCCAGCCAAGGCTGCCCTCAAAGAGCCTCAGGAAGTCAGGGGGCTCTGCCAGCCTGTGTCAGAGTGGACAAGAAGCAGGGACAGTCAGTCACTCAGCCCAGAAGGTCTATTCCAGGAATGCAGATGGGGATGGCTTATGACAGGACGTGAGGAGCCAAGCAGGTCACCAGCAGGGAATTCTGTTCTCCAGCCTGGAGTTCAAAATAACGTTTCTCGGTCCTGATCTGAAAACTGCCTGGAAGAGGTAAGGCCCCATCCCATGGCCACCTCCACACACCAGGAAAAGCACAGCAAGGACAGAGAGAGAGGAGTAGGCAGGGGATGTTGGCCTCAAGGTAGACTCTGCCACATGCAGATACAACAGATCAAAAGTCATCCTGCCTGCCAGCCCAGGACTGGCCCCGAGTGAAAGTCACATTAGGCCCTACTGTCCAGCCAGTGTCTCTACTGATAAGGCCAGACAAGAGCAGGTGGGGGTTACCTAAGGGGGTCAGAGATTACCTGAGAAGGTCAGGGGTCCCTGAGAAGGCTGAGAATTATAGGAGGGGGTCAGAGATTACCTGAGGGGACCAGAGGTTATCTGAGGATGTGTAGGGTTTCCTGAGAAAGCCAGGGATTACCTGAGGAGATCAGAGGTCACACAAGGAAGCCAGGGTTTACCTGAGGGGTCAGAGGTTAGCTAGCTAAGAAGGTCTGGGAATTACTTGAGAAAGCCAGGCATTACCTAAGGGGATCAGAGATTAGCTGAGGGGGCCGAAGGTTACCTGAGGGGGCCAGTCCATGCCTGCTTGGCTTGTGGCTGGTGGATCTGTGTGGTGCTATTAGATCTGCAAAGGTTGTTGTTGGCCCCGGAAGCTCCAGGCCCTGTGGCCTCCTGAAAAAAGGAAACCACCAATTATGTGGCGAAGGTTTTGGGCACTTGCTCCTTTACTCAGTGCTAGGCTATGCAGAACAGGCTTAGAGGAAGAAAGTGGGGCGAGAATAGGGGACAGCAGGAGCAGCTACAGGTCCTGAGCATGCCCTCTATCAGCCTCCCCTTCCTGGAAAGAAGTGAGAGCCCCTCAGCCCTGGCTGGCAGTGGGTCCGAGAGCAGGTATGTGAGGCTAGGGAGCCGGAGCGAAGGCTGTGGCCTTCACTGTTACTTACTAACCAATGAGCCTGCCCACCGGACTCCTCACAAGCCACCAGAAGCTTGCCCCCTTACCTAGTGGTCAGCCCATATTTTGAGGATTGAAATAAATCCAAACACTGGTGGAGCAGGAGGGAAAGAGAGCTTGGTCTAGGCTCTGCCTTGGGCTAGCTGACGTGCGCCCCCAACCCAAACCCACAGAGCCACCCTGATGGTAACTCCCCAGGAGATGAGAGGCCCTGAGACCTCTGATTGCCTGGCTCTAGCACTCACCTGTGCCTTCCTCCTTGACTTACTGCCCATGACCGCAGAGATGGAGCAGGCGATGGGCTTGGTGGCAGAGGTGCCATTGGGGCGCTGGGACACGGGTGGAGGGAACCCCATCAGACTCAGATCCAAACCTTCCAGGCTGCCCTCAGTAGGGCCCAGGGGACCACTAATGGCCTGGAAGCCTTTCATGGTGGACAAGTAGGCCCTGAACAGGCAAGGAGAGGGGTAGTGAGGCCCTCCAAAGAACCAGGTCCCACACACACTACCTCCAGCCCAGGGCACCTGACCTGCCTGCTGCCAAGTTCCCTGGGAAGGCTGCAGTCTCTTCCTAAAGATGAGGCTCGTGTCAGAGCAGGATTCTAAGCAATGAAGAGCAAAGACGAGGCCACCTGGGACAAGATGACCTCTCCCCTGGAGGGACCCTGCCTAATGGTGGTTTGAGCTACAGGCTGTTCTGGGCATGGACCGGCTCTCCACTTACCCTCCACCCCGCATAGGTACACCACCTGTCTGAGCCTATTGTCTTCATTTGTAAAGCAGATATTTAAAAAGGTGCCCTTTTATGAGGCTGCCTTGATGGTCAGACAAGAAGACTGGCAGCTGGCACATTCTAGGTGTAACATTTTAACCAGGACTTGGACTGATGAATGCTGCCCGAGCCAGGGTCCCAAAGTTATCTGGCCACGGAAACCCTCTACTTCCTCAGAACCCACTAACAGCCCACGAGCTTCTTGGATTTGGCATCTGCTCTCTCACTTCAGGTTGCCCTCCCTCCCCTCCTCAGAGGTCCTCCTCTGGACCCCTGAAGTGTGAGGGCCCCCAGCTCAGGCTGGGCCTCTCTTCCATCCACCAGCTCACCTAGGGGACAGCCTCTAGCCTCCTGCCTTCACACATGGGCTGATGGTTCCCACAGGCATTACACCCACCCCCACTATCCCCAACTCTCAACTTGGACAACTGCCCCCACCCCTGGTACCTCAGACCCCAGGAGACTGCAACAGATTCCTAACTTCCTCCTCCAGCTGCCCCCACCCAGTAGGCATTGTCTGTAACCGCCTCAGGCCCAAATCTCACCCTGACGTCTTTTCCCTCACCTCCACACCTGCTCCCTCTGCCACCCACCTGATGCCCTTTCCCTGCCAGTCCCTTCCCTATCCCATATCCTCAAACCCAGACAACTGCAGCAGTCCCTCCCCACACTGTGGCCAGAGCGCGCCTTTCTGCATGGGGTCTTAGATTACCCAGTAGTCCAGCTGAAAACCCTCTGATGGTCCCCAGGCACAGAGAAGAGTACAATTGCCCACCGTCCTCAGGTCCGACCCAGCTCTCTCGAGGCTCCCTCCCTCTGCTTCAGCCACACCAGTGCTCCGCTGTATGAGGGACCAGAGCCAGGCAGCCTCCAGAGCAAGCCTTTGCACCCGTGGCCCTCTGCCTGGAGCCCCTTCATTCAGGGAGCCCGCCAGTCCCCATCACTCTTCAATTTCTCACCCTGTTTTATTTTTCCTCACTTATGAACCTGGCTACGTAGCCACACAAGCTGGTCTGTGCATTATGACCCCCTGGGGGAGCAGAAGCCCCACGAAGGCAGGACCATGTGGCTCCGACATCTGGACTCGGCAGGCAGTCAGTGACCAAGTGAGCATCAGGAATGACCACAAAGGAATGGGCGCAGTCCTCCCTGCCCGCGAGGACTCGGGTGGGCCAGCGGACACCCACCCATCGTCCATCATCCACAGCCAGTGCTGTGGCCCCCGGCCCAGATCCAACCCAGAGGCTGTCCCTGCCACTCATCAGGTTCTGTCCTCAGTTACGCATTTCCGGTTGTGTGAAACCCAACACTCTCCAGGCCCAGGAACCGGCAACACCCGCGGGCCCAGGGCTGGCCCAGTCCCAGCCTCCCAGCAGCAGCCTGCGGGGCGCAGGACCGGTAAACACCCTCTCCGTGGAAACCTACAGGCCAGACCTCACCTGGCATACAAAAGTGTCCCTCACCTGAACCTCTGCCTGGGTCTCTCGGGATAGAGAGACTCAGAAGCCCCCCAACTTCTCACCCGGCAGCTTCCCATCTCCCTGGGGTCCGGCTCAAGGTGGTGGGACCGGACTCTGTTGACCAGACTCAACCTCGTCCCCCGAGAAGGCCGAAAGAGGTAACAGGGACGGGGACAGAAGCCCCTCCTCACCTGTGCAGGGGCCTCTTCACCTGAACATTCTCCCTCACCTGCGCGAGCTGGGCCTGCGGTACGGGGCCTGCCCGGGCCAGACCGCGAGAGGTGCGCGGGATCCGTCCAGCTGCGACGCGCAGGGCGCAGGTTCCGGCTGACGACCTCGCGTCCCACCCCCCGCCCCACGGCCCCGGCTCAGAGGACCTGGTGACAGTGAGGCTGACGAGCGGTCGGACGAACAGCGCCTGCTGACTGCTAGCAAACAGCAACCGGCCGGGCACCTCCTCTCTCTTCCGTCACAGAGGTCCGCCTTTCCGGCCCGTGCCGCGCCCGGATTGGCCCTCCAGTTGGCCGTGGGGACTGCTGTGGCTGCAGATTGGACCCGGCGGGAGCGGGCGGGCCTCGGCTGGAACGTGGGGAAAAAGGCCGGGGAGGAGAAAAGGGCGGGGCGCGCGCGGTCCCCGGGCATCCCCGGCGCACACAACAGCCCCATACTCCCACGCAACCCCGTAAATTTTGGTTTGTTTAGTTTTCATGAATGAATGTGTAATTTTTTTTCTTGCTTTTTCTGCCTTTTTTTTCCATTAAATGTATGGTGAATTACACTGTTTCTCAGATATTAGACTATCCTGTCACATCCAGGGTAAGTTCTGCATATTGTGATGTATTACCATTTTTATGTTTATGGGTTCGTTTTGCTTATATTTTGTTAAGAATTTTTTCATCTACAGGTATGTTCATGAAAGATAGTGGTTTGTAGTTCTAGACGATAGTGCACATGAAACATTCCTCACATTGGACCTGTGGTAGTGCAGTGGATAAAGCAAAGGACCTAGTGCTGGCTTGAAACCCTGAGCACAGATGGGAATTGATGTTTCTTTTTTTCTTTTGTATTTTTCCGAAGCTGGAAACGGGGAGAGACAGACAGACTGACTCCCGCATGCGCCCGACGGGGATCCACCCAGCACGCCCACCAGGGGGCGATGCTCTGCCCCTCCGGGGCATCGCTCTGTTGCGACCAGAGCCACTCTAGCGCCTGAGGCAGAGGCCAAGGAGCCATCCCCAGCGCCAGGGCCATCTTTGCTCCAATGGAGCCTTGCTGCGGGAGGGGAAGAGAGAGACAGAGAGGAAGGAGAGGGGGAGGGGTGGAGAAGCAGATGGGCGCCTCTCCTGTGTGTCCTGGCCGGGAATCGAACCCGGGACCCCTTGCACGCCAGGCCGACGCTCTACCACTGAGCCAACCGGCCAGGGCTGAATTGATGTTTCTTGCTCCTCTCCCCTTCTCTCTCTCTCCCCCTTCTTAAAAACAAAACAAAAACAAAACATTCCCCACAACAGATTATAGTCTGGGCCTTAAACTTTAATAAAAGTTTGAAATTTTTACAGTAAAATTTAAGTCATACAGAATGTGATCTTACTATACCAATTAAAATAGTAATAATAGGAAAACAAACTTTTAAATAACCCATTGGAGAAAAAGAAAGTCTCAAGAGAAATTAAAAAGTATTTTGAACTGAATAAAAATAAATCGCAGTTCATGGGATGTAGCCAAAGCAGCACAGAGGAAAATTAGTAGCATTAAAATGCTTATATTAGAAAAGAATAAAGGTCTCAAATAATCTAAGCTCCCACCTTAAAGAACTAGAAAAAGAATATAAACACCACACTGGCCTTGGCCAGACAGCTCAGTTGGTGAGAGCATTATGCCAAAGCGCAAAGGTTGCTGGTTTGATCCTCGGTCAGGGCACACACAGGAGCAGGGCGATGTTCCTCTCTCTCTCTCTCTCTCTCTCTCTCTCTCTCTCTCCCCCCCCCCCCCACTTCCTCTCTCTAAAATCAATACAATAAACATTAAAAAAACAACAACACACTGAAGGCAGTAAGAGCAGAAATCAATGAAGTAGAAAACATAAAAGCTGTAGAAAAATAAAACCAGAAGTTCTTTGGAAAGATCAGTAATATTAATAAACTTTTAATCAGACTAATCAAAAAAGAGGAAAAATGGTCAATATCAGAAATGAAGGGTGGAACATCATTACAGACTGTACAGAAATTAAAAGAACAATTTGATACCTTTTTTTTTTATTATTTTTATTTTACTTATTCATTTTTAGAGAGGGGAGAGAGAGAGACAGAGAAGGAGAGAGAGGAGAGAGAGAGAGAGAAGGGGGAGGAGCTGGAAGCATCAACTCCCATATATGCCTTGACCAGGCAAGCCCAGGGTTTTGAACCGGCGACCTCAGCATTTCCAGGTCGACGCTTTATCTACTGCGCCACCACAGGTCAGGCCAATTTGATACCTTTTATGAAATAGTTTTAGGCCTGACCTGTGGTGGTGCAGTGGAAAAAGCATCGACCTGGAATGCTAAGGTCACCAGTTCGAACCCCTGGGCTTACCTGGTCAAGGCACATACAAGAAGCAAGTTGATGATTCCTGCCCCCCTCCATCCTTTCTCTCTCTTTCTCTGTCTTCTATATAAAGTCAATCAATAAAAGAATCTTTAAAAAAAAAAAAGAAAGAAATAGTTTTACTACAGAGTTCTTGGAATTTTTTTTTTTTTTTTTTACAGGGACAGAGAAAGAGTCAGAGAGAGGGATAGACAGGGACGGAGAGAGATGAGAAGCATCAATCATCAGTTTTTTGTTGTGACACCTTAGTTGTTCATTGATTGCTTTCTCGTATGTGCCTTGACCGCGGGCCTTCAGCAGACCAAGTAACCCCTTGCTCGAGCCAGCGACCTTGGGTCCAAGCTGGTGAGCTTTTGCTCAAACCAGATGAGCCTGCACTCAAGCTGGCGACCTTGGGGTCTCGAACCTGGTTCCTCGGCATCACAGTCTGATGCTCTATCCACTGCGCCACCGCCTGGTCAGGCCTTGGAAATATTTAAGAAAGAAATAATACCCGTCCCTAATTTGAGGAAAGTCCTCAAAGTGTACCCCTTATTAACACTACCTCATTAAAACACATGCAGGAAAGACAAGCACAGGGTTCAGCTTTGTGAGACAGCGGGGTTTATTCAGGAAATGTCCTGGAGCTTCTCTGCAAGGCTGCCCTGTATAGTCTGCAGGAAGCAGTCATGGCAGAGGGAGCTGATGTGAGTCAGTGCCCCACCCTGATGACCCAGGTGTGTGGCTGTTTATTGTCCCTGAGGAGGTAGGGTTCTGAGCTCAAAAACAAACATCCAAGCAGTGATTCCAAACCCACACACACAAGAAAACCTTGCTTCTGAGGACAAGACAGGCAGAGGTTTCTCCAAGGGACCCCTAAGGCCCTGTCACTTGCCTGCCCATTGCCATAGGGACTCAAGGCCAAAAAGCCAGCCTCTGGTGGGAAGGGGGCAGGGGGAAAGAACCAAGGGTAGCCTAGGGTCCTCCTCTCTGGGTCCTCACCTAGCTGGTAGCAGCTGGGCTAAGTGCCATGGCTTGGGCTCAGTCTGCAGATGGGCCCTTAACCTCTCTTCCCAATATGTCTCCCCCAAGGAGGAGTTGGGTGCCATTCTGTGCTCTGCTTGTGAACTTGGGCAACTAGGGGGGATCTGGTGTCTGAGCTTGATCACCAGGATCCCCTCCTGTCCTGTCCCCTCCAGGAAGGCCATGGGACACCCTCTGTCCTACTGAGTGTCTGCAGATGGGAACAAACATACAGTGTGCCCATGTCATGAACCAGATGCCTATGAGGCAGGAGGCCCAGCAGCCTAGGGCCCACCAGCTGCCAATTTTAACAAGGGCTTAGCTCCTGATACTGCCCAGAAACCAGCTGGGCTGTGTGTCCCGCCCTGCCTGCTAGTCCTGTGAGCTGCTCCCCCAACCACTACACCCCCAAGGGCTGTCATGGTTCTGGCTAGTTGGTGGGCTCCTGCTCATTCCTGGATGGCTCGTTCATGCCAAGCTCACCTGGCTGGGTGACTCCCTGCACCAAGGTGAAGCAAAGAGGCTGATGTAGACAGACACCTGGGGGCTGAGGGCAGAGGGGACAGTGTTGAGCCAGGGGGTCCTGGGAGTCACAGGACAGGGAGACTCTGTATGTGGCTCAGTTCCATGAGGTCATGAGTTTAAGAATGCGAAAGCTGACAACTCTGAGCTAGGAGGCTCTTTGGCTGCTACCATCTGTGATGACACCCACAGGGACTGAGGGAGCTCCTCCACAGCAGTCCCAGCCTCCACCAGGCGGGGACAGGCCACCAGCTCCATGCCAGCAAACAAGGAGCTGTGGCCACTGCTGGCCACCGGGCTCCACAGGCAGCTACTAGGGCCTGGGCTGAGCTCTGTTCCTCCATTTGGGGTATCCGTGCCTGATGGGGCCCCCTCAAGTCTGGCTTCCTGCTCTCTGGAAACTGCCTGTCTGGTTTTGGCCTCCTTGCCATCCCCGAGGGCTGGGAGGGGGCACCCATCCAGGGGCAGAGGGGCTCTAGGGTCCTTGGGCGAGAACAGGGTTGAACTCAGAGACTGGAGAAATGCCTGGCCCCTAGCAAAAGTAACAGCTTCAGTCAGCAGGTCAGACGGGCCTACACAGGTGGCTGCAGGGCTGGACTTGGCCAGAGGCCTCTGGACGGAGGCACACTGTCGGCAGGAGGCTTCAAAATGTCTTAGGATCTGGACAGGGGGAGAAGAGGGAAATTGGTGAGGGTCTTTGTGCTCCTGAGGCATCACGAAGGCACAGCTCTCTCTAGGGCCCTCCTCAAAGCCGCTGCCCAGACCAGGGCCAACTCTATTCACAAGTGACCCCTTCACTGTCATCCCACCAAATTAGAGGGCTGCTGTTGGCCTTGAGCTGCTTAAACACCAGGCCACACCATATATGCCAATAGATACACGCCTGTGGCCTGCTCCCCCACCTGCCGTCACATAAACAGCATTTTCCCTGCCACTGAACAAGCCAGTGCAGGGAGAGGCAGCCCCACAGAGGGAACAAAGGTGCTTTGAACCATTGCTTTTTAGAAACACCACTGTGACACCCCACACGATATGTGTTTTGTGTATTACACCCTCACTGATGCTTTGATGAAGGACAATTTAGGGACTGGCAACTAAGGACTTGAATTTTCAGTAGCCACAGGAAATGGGAAGAAGCTTGAAGGATGCCAACAGGCAATTAAGCGTAGGGCCCAGCATGGGGGTGGGGTGGGTGGAGTGAGAGTCCAGGCAGCCTCCACATAACGCAGGCATAAGCGGGAAAGGAACTCAAATGAATGCAACAGGCTCTGCTCCTCAGGAGCGGCAGATCTGGGAGCCAAGCACAGACCTGTGAACTGTGACATGGGGTGGAGAATAGCAGAATAAACCCGTCCAAGCAGGAGGGCTTCCTGTAGGAGGCTGCACATGAGCTCAATCATGTGGATAAGGAAGTCACCAATAGGGCAAGAGCTGCTAGGCAGGAAGGTGGGCGAGCTTGGGCAGGGGAGGGTCCAGGATCAGGAAGAGGGGAACAAGCCTAATGTACCCCGAGCAGATGTGAGATGGGGCCCCAACTGCTGTTCTAAAGGCACAACCTGTCCCAGGAAGCAAAGGACAGTGATGAGAGGGGTATTTCTGAAAAAGACTGGTAGAATGGGGAATCCCCACATCCACTCTTCTGGCCCCCAGGTGTTGCTCACCTTGGTGGCCTTGTTGGTCACAGGTCCGGGGCTGCCCACACTGAGCTCCTGTAGGTGTGGCTGGGCCAGAAGCAGGATGTGCTCCTGGGAGAGCAGGTCCGCAAACCCCAAGGAGGCAATGGCACCCAGGGTTCTCTGCAGGGTGGACAGGGGGCCGGGAGAGTCAGCTGGCTCTACCCAGAAGGCCTGAGTTCCCAGGATCCCCTATGCAGCCCCGCTGGAACCCTGGGTACCAACCCCCTCCCACCTGTCTCCCCAAGGCAAACGCCAGGGTGAAGGTCACAGTGCCCCATCCCCACATTCACGTGGCTCTCACCATCTGCACACGCTCGCTGGTCCCACTCAGGTGGCAGATCAGCAGCTCAAGCACAGCCTCACAGTTGAGCAGCCCACACCTGCGAGAAGGGGTACCTGGGCAGGGAGGGCAGCTGAGGCCCTTCCCTAAGTGGACAATGGGAAGAAGGGCAAGGAGGGGGTGTTGAGGGAGCTGGGCATTGGTCGAAGGCTCACTCTTTGATGAAGCGCTGTGCCTCCTCTTGGCTCAGGAAGGCGCATGGCCCCTGTGTCACCATGTGGACCAGGCCTAGTTCCTGCTGGCAGTCGCTCAGGGTCATGGCATCGACCCTGTTGGGGGCACAGCAGGTTAGGGTGGAGGCCTGGCCCTCACAGGTCACACCCTCCGCTGGGATGGGATCCTGGAGAAGTACATGGAGGGGCCCATGGTGCTTGCTCACCTCTCGGCCAGGTCACTGGGTGCACAGCTGACCCCCGAGGGGCTGTCGCTGCCCAACCAACTGCCTGAGTCTGAGGCCTTGCTCCAGCCATTCTCCTGGGAAGAACTAGGAGAGCCAGGGCTGCTGTGCTGCTCGTCCCACCCCCCACCGGCCTGTCCAGGATGATGTCTCCTGGCTGGAAGAAACAGTGGTCACAGGTCAGAACAGAGGACCTCAGATTGGCCTCACACCTACTTCTCAGGGACCCCAGAAAGAACCAGGGATGGGTACTGGGTCCCAAGATGTAGATAGGGTAGCCGACTGGGCTCCAGCTCCAAAAACACCAGGATGAGGAGCCCAGCGGCCAAGTGGGGTACACCCTCACACAAAGGTCAGGTGGAGACGCAGCAGCTCCGGGCACCCGAGGCTCTCAGAGCTCACTGTGACCCTTGCCCCTCAGTGACACCTGTCCCCCTTCCTGTCTTGTGGTACATCATTCTTTAATCGACCTGTGCTGCTGATCGCCACTTCCCCCACTAGGACACACGCACCCAGAGGCCAGCTGTGGCCGAGAGCCCGGACAGGTACAGAGCCACCCAAGTGTGCTGGGTGAGTGGATGAAAGCTGTGGCCGGGGCTCCTGTTCCAGCATCTGAGGAACTGGGACCCTCAGGGAGCTTCCCCCCAACCAGGGCCGTTCCACTCAGCAGCTGGCAAGAAAGAGTCTGGATACTGGGAGTTAACACCGGGCAATGGGGCAACACAAGTCTGCATGAAGCCACAGAGGTTATAGGGAACATGCATGACATGGGTGGCAGGCTGGGCATGGTTCCTGCATGGCCTATTGAGTAACTGGCAGCATGTGTGTGGGGGGGGACTTGCTGCCCTCCCCCTCTCCTCTGCCCTGAGTTGGAACCTGGGCTCTTGCTGGAACCTTGTTATGTGCTCTACCTGGCCCCAGCAGGTGTCACGATGATGCCCATGGGAGGGGAAAGCCGGACCCCAAAGGAAGAATCTCCCCGATACCTCGGGTGCCACGAATGGCTCCAGGTAGTGGGTTCCCAGGCATGTGGTAGCCATGACTGGCTGGAGGCGTTACCACAGGCTGGTAGGCATTACTCCGAGACAGGGGCCCCTGGATGCTGGTGCTCTCAGCCTCAGGGCGCACAGCATTGGCCACCAATTCTGTGGCCTTCTGGATGGTGGAGAGGAAGGCTTCACCTGCAAAGCCTGCACCAGAGGGACAGGGAGATGGCATCAGCCCCTCGGTCCTGTCCCTTAATGTCCTCCCAGGATGCGAGTCCCACAGCTGCTCCCTGCTCAGGGCTCAGAATAGAGCTGCAGTTACAGAGCAAAGGCCATGTGGCATAAACCTGGGCCCTTCCAGAAGCTTCTCAGAAATTCTTCAGTATACCTGCAGGCCCAACAGAGCTTAGGACAGAGTTACGCCTACCCTGGAGCAAGAGTCCTTCAAAGGAGCTTGTCCAGCTACTCAACCTCCATGGCCAAAGACTCACAGCCAGTGCTGGGGGCAGGGGGCTTCCTATGTGATTGCCCTTTGAGGGTGAATCCAAAGTAAGAACAGGTGACACCTCCCAGGCAGACCTACTCCAGGAATCTGTGCCTCAGAAGGGCCAGGGGCTGGGGCCAAGGGTCGGGACCACAAGGGTCAGTTAGCACAACAGCCGATTCAGCCCTGAGCCCATGTGTTGGGTAAATAAGTTTGTAAAATGTGATTTTTACGTTTGCTCACTTTGTTAAAAATGGTGCTGCCCACATGAATGGTACTGCCCAGGTGAAATTGCTAATTACCTTCCTGCTTGGGAAGGGTCACTGTTATTCTAATGTGTGCTGGAGGAGGGGTCTTTGTGAGCCCAGGTAGTTTTTTATTATTTATTTAAAAAAATTTTATTTATTCATTTTTAGAGAGGAGAGAGAGAAAGAGAGAGCAAAAGGGGGGAAAGAGCAGGAAGCATCAACTCCCATACGTGTTTTGACCAGGCAAACCCAGGGTCCTGAACTGGTGACCTCAGCATTCAAGGTTGACACTCCATCCACTGTACCACCACAGGTCAGACCCAGGTAGTTTTTTAGAAGGAGGAAGAAGAGGAAGAAGGAAGCCAAGATGGCAGGGTGCTGAAGGAGAAGCCAGTTTGTGCAGAGAGAACGGAGAAGGTGTGCAAATGGGGAACCAGAGGTGACTGAGGCTAGTGGGGACCTTTGATTCTAAAAAAAACCGGATGAGTCAGTGACTTTGGGAGCCTTGAATGGAAAGGGAAGTGTTTTCCCACTGTGTGTTTACTCGCCGGCCGGTTGCGAGGCTAGAATAAAGGAATGGCCCACCATTTTTTGGCTCTGCAGTTTCTTTACTGTCTGCCCGAACCTAATGGGAACCTGCACGTGCCTGGCTGTGACGGCTGGGACTACTAGCCATATACACCATGCAAGGTTCATGTGGCCCACATGGACCTTCTGCAGGCCTCACACACCATCCTGGCCGACTGGGCTGGTTGTGTCTACTTCTCATGACCAGTGTTCCTGCCCTAAGTCACCTGCCACAGCCAGCCCCCATCCCTGTACCCTGAGAGCCCATGCAGCACTCACCAGTGTGGCCCCGCTCCTTGCTGTAGCCAAAGCCCTGGAGGGTGCTCTGGGGCCTGGATTGGGAGCCCATGCCTGCGGGAGGACCTAAGTCACTCTGACACCAGGGAGGGAGAGGAGGTCCAGACACTGCTCCACCCTGCCCTGCCAGGGAAACCCCTGGATTATACAAGGTCACGTACCTGCTGGAGGCAGGGTCCTGTAAGGCTGGGAAGTAGGTAGAGTGGACAAGTTGTCCAAGAACAAGGTGCTCCTCAAGTCCTAGACAGGAGGTTAGGGCACTCAATGTGGCTACATGTCCAGCTGTGACCCCCACCCCCCACCTCGGAGAGCCCCCACAGAGGAGATCTGGTCCCATAGCAGGAGTACAGCTGGGGTCCTAGGGGTGACCTTGGTCCTGGGCTCACCTGGGCAGCTGCCCGCACTTTCTGGTACAAGCTGTTCCCATGGAGAGGATCCGGGGGCCCTGTGAACACTGCAGGGCAGGGAGGGGAGGGCTGAGCTGGGCAGGGTGGCTGAGATACAAGGTTGGAGCTCCTCCCCCCAGCATGGTAGGTTTCACTATCCCAGCCCTTCCCCCATGATCAGCTCTCTCCCTCCATCCCAACACTCCCATTAGGTCTGACCTTGAATCCCTCCTGTGACATCACTTATAGGTCAAAGTCCCTTCCCCACCCAGAAGTCTGGGAAAGTCCCCCTTCCCTGAGCACCTCTGCTCCTTAGACAAAGCCCAAGGAGCCCCATAACCCCTCCTCCATGACCCACTGCTATACACCACTCTATAGAGATGTGCCACCACAGCACCTGGGCCACCCTTGCCAGCCCCTGCAGCAGCAAGGCCTTCAGAACGTCACCATGGTGACCTCCCACCCCATTGCTGTCTCTGCCTTAGTTCCTCATCTTCCACCTATCTGCCTCCTTCAACTCACTCTCCATCCAGAAGTAATAGGGAGTCTTGTCCAATTCAAAACTTCTCAAAAGTTCCCATAGATTTTAGGATAAACCTCAAGTTTCTTGCCTGACCAGGCAGTGGCGCAGTAGATAGAGCATCAGACTGGGATGTGGAGGACCCAGGTTCAAGACCCCGAGGTCACCAGCTTGAGCGCAGGCTCATCTGGTTTGAGCAAAAGCTCATCAGCTTGGACCCAAGGTCGCTGGCTCGAGCAAGGGGTTACTCGGTCTGCGGAAGGCCCCACGATCAAGGCACATACGAGAAAGCAATCAATGAACAACTAAGGTGTCACAATGCGCAATGAAAAACGAGTGATTGATGCTTCTCATCTTTCCGTTCCTGTCTGTCTGACCCTGTCTATCCCTCTCTCTGACTCTCTGTCAGTGTAAAACAAACAAACACCCATCAAGTTTTTTGTTTTTTTTTTTAATTTTATTTATTAATTTTTAGAGAGGAGAGAGAGAGGGAGAGAGAGAAAGGGGGAGGAGCTGGAAGCATCAACTCCCATATGTGCCTTGACCAGGCAAGCCCGGGGTTTCGAACCAGCGACCTCAGCATTTCCAGGTCGATGCTTTATCCACTGCGCCACCACAGGTCAGGCAAGTTTCTTATTACAGGCTGAAAGACTTCCTGAGCCCTTCCCCAACCTGGACATGGAGTTGACAAAAATCGTCGCAGTTTAAGACTTAAGCCAAAAGGATAAGCTCTTCCCCACAAATCTCTATTTGATTAAATTGCTAAAGGCTCTGTCTTTCTCCACACCTTCGTGTTAGTTGTGAGGCTGCGGGTATTCACTCTTCCCATCCCCCATGTCCCTCTAAGAGACTGGAGGCAGTTTTTTTACCCTTTGTTTTGTGAAGTTAAGATATTATGCAGGGTGGGGGTTTTTCACACTTGGGAGAATTCTTGATTTGCCTCAGAAATGTTACTTTGCATCTGCAAATGACTTTTTTGTTTTGCAAATGACTTTTCTTTATACTATAAAAATAAAGCTTTTGGGGGTGCAGGCTCAGTTCTTGCAAGCTATCAGCTTGGCAGGAGTGCTCCTGATCCCATTCTGTTTCTTTCTGTGTTTATTTCTTTTTTTCTGTGTTTATTTCTTAATCCCCTGCGGTTCTCACTCAGGACTGGGCCTTGTTCTTGAAATGGATATGCCATGTTTCTGCCAAAAAGCTTCAGGTTGCCTTGGGGCCTCTGCACATGCTGGAGCCCCCACAACTGCAGAAGCCTCACTCAGCAGAATCCTTTCGGGCTCAGTCTGAGTGTGAGAGCAGGGCCTCCCTGTGTCCTCATCGCCAACGCACCTCACTTCCCACTCTGTAGTGCTGGCTTCACCTGGCAGCCCTCACTGTGCAGATGAGGCCCATGTCTCCAGCCAGGGCTGCCCACAAGAAGCTGAACCAGCAAGTGAATGGCGAGCACCTTCCTCACAGGGCCCAAGACTTTCAGCCCCTCCTGTGTGTGAGTACAGCCATCCTGACCATCTCTCTGTGGATCTCTCCCACCCCAGCACCACCATTCCCTCCGTTCCTAGTGGCAACAATAGCCCCACACAAACCTCTCTGGGCACTGTCACCCTGGGGGTCATGCTGAGAGCACATGGGCCACAGGTGACAACTGGAGAGATTTGGGTGCCAACAAAGAACGATGGGCACCTAAAGGTTTCCAACAAGCTAGGAAACGAGGGTCTCCCACAACCAAGAAGTGGCCAAGAGTGGCTTGGCCCCTCCCTGGTGCTACCCTCTTTGGACAGCCTGGGCAAGGGTGGTCCTCCTTTTTTTTTATCTCCCTCTCTCTTCAGACAGCTGGGTGAGGGAGTCCTCTTTCTCTCTCCCTCCCTCCCTTTCTTTCTTTTTTTATTTTTAATGTACTGATTTTAGATAGAGACAGACAAACAGAAACAGCAATCTTTCCCGTATGTGTCCTGACCAGGAATCAAACCCACAACCACTGGATATAAGGACAACACTCTAACCAACTAAGCTATTCAGCCTGGCCTGGGTAAAAGCTGTTCTGGCCTTAGGGCCAGGCCCTTCCAAAGATTCATTCAGGGCACATGTTGGGGTATAGGGATGGTGTGCCCCCAAGACTGACCCAGGGCAGTACTCCCACACCACCACATGGAAGATCTCAGGCCATGTGCCCCCAAATCTTGTTAGGGAGAGAGATGCAAGACAAATCCTGGTCTGGGGGGTGAGGGATGGGGCTCCACCCAGACATACCTGTCACCTGGATCAGGCCAGGCCAGGACCCTCTCCCCAGATGGCCTCACCTGTCCTTCCCACAGCCCTCCTCAGAGCAAAGGCTTCCTATGCTCCTTCTGTCTAGGGCCCTGGGGAGGTGCCCTGGGGAGGTGCCCTGGGGAGGAGAGCCCGTGGCAGGGGAGGGGACTGTGTGCACACGGAGCACCTACTGTGTGATTGCTGGGCATCAGAACAGACAGACAGGAAAGGTCCAGCCTGCAAAGGCCGGCAGAACACAAACAGAAACAGTCACTAGCACCCACATAGTGAGAGTGGCAGGCAGCACAGGGCACAGGAGGAGGGGGACTCAGAAAAAGGACACAGTTCAGGGCGTTTCAGAAGAAGAGGGCCCAGAGCAGGAGCAATGGTGAGGGTGAGTCCGGGAAGTAGGGGCTGCACATGGTTAGGGACCTTGGGCTGAACCTGACCCTGGCCTCCCTCCACCCTGCTGCCTCCCTCAGGGCTATACCTGCTGCTTCCTGGATGAAGGCTGAGTTGTGCTTGAGAATGAGCAGGAAGGAAGAGGAGCCATGACCACACAGATGGAGCAGGATCTTAAGCACCTGGGGGGACAGGCACATGGGGTAGAGCCAGGCCCAGAGGGTACCCCCAGCTGCATCCCTCTCCTCCCATCTCACCACCTGCAGGTGTGAGCTCAGGCTCTGATCTGAACCTGGAGCGTCAGCAGGAGCCGCTCATGGCCTCACCTTAAGCTTCACACGGCCAGAGCCATTGTGCAGTCGGTTCAGAAGATACTCCAAGAGGCACTGGCTGCTGCCCAGGGACTCGTGGGAGATTTCTGGGAGGCGCTTGGGTTAGGGAAGGAGCAAACTGACCCTGGGCCTCACTATCACTAAAACTCTCAGTGCATCCTCCCTGCAAGCAACCAACCCAGGCCCTGCTTTCAGGAACGTCAGACTTCTAGGGCATCCTGAGCTCTATATCATCAGTAATGTTGCTTTCAGACCCCACTCACATCTGGTTACTCTGGTGAAAGAGCTAGACACCCTCCCCCACCCCCACCCCAGGATAGAAGCCCAAGGACCCTACATGTGGACACAGGAGGATACTGGCAATCTCCTCAAACAGGTAGCCCGGACATGGCACGTCATCATCTGATGTTCCCTTCAGGAGAATCGGGAGCTGAAAAGCAGCAAGAGCCCTGCCCATGAGTGCCCACGAGTGGCCATTGTACACAGGGGCGAGCCCACAGCCACCAAAGTGGGTCCTGGGGGCACCAGTTTCCACATATCTCATCATTGTCTCGCCAGCTGGCAAGGGACCCCAGAGAAGACATCAATGGGGACCCCAGAGAAGACATCAATAGCCCACCAGCTATGGAGAGCTGACAGGAGGAGCCTCCCTTCTGGAAAGTCATGGCAACAGTCCATTCTGCTTGGGTCCGGACGTGACACCGCCTCCCAGGCCTCTATGCTAATAACTTAGCAAGACAATTAAAAGGCACCTTTAATGTACCTATCAACTGGCAAAAGCAAAAAAGCAGGAGGTGAACCCCTTTCCCACTCAGGGGGCTGGAAACGGTCCATTTTTCCCGAGCACAGATCAGCAATGTGACATAACCCCTAAGCCTAACCCATCATATACAGCTCGACTTTGAGGAACAGATTCTACAGAAACAAGCGTCCAGGAGAACAATGGACTGTGCAGTGTCGGTTTATTTGTTAGTACAACACACTCGTACTCATGTTACTCCTTAGCAGAAGGATGAAAACCAGACACTCGTCCTAAATGAGCCTCAGCATGAGACAGGACACAGGCCTTAGGGCCACTCAGACAGTGCTGGCCACAGACTACAGTTTGAACTGCAGCTGTCCAGTGTCATAATACGTGCCTGGTTGTCACACAAGCCTGGGTGCAAATCACTGACATCACCCGTCCACGGAGACCCAAAGTGGAGGGTCTGTAGAACCTTGACAGGTAAGGAAACATCTGCACTGAAACTAATGGAGGAGGGGGCTTCAAGCACCAAGAAGATGACCCCGTCTCCCTTAAAGGTCCACCTAAGAAAGCTCTGGGCACCAGGAGAATGTACTGTTCAGTCTGGCCGATACCTGGCCACAGGCTGGACCTCCTTTCTTGCCGCATTTACTGGAAAGGGTTCACAAACGTTAACACGGAGGATCCTGACTTGGATAACCAGCAGCAGGCAGCCACAGCCAGCCTGGTGACATTCACATGACCAACTCATCACCATTTTTCAGGGAGCCCCACTCGCCCTTCATTCTCCCCCTAAAGACGCCCGGTCCTTTGCACAGCCTCGGGGCGGCCCAAGGGCAGTTGCTGTTCACCCTGCTCCCCAGACTGGTGGCAGGCCGTGTTTATCCTGAACAGGATCACTAGGGTTTTTTGTTTTTTGTTTTTCTGCAAAGGTCCTTTAGCAATAAGCGCCCACAGCTCCTTTCCTGCTCAGGTTCTATTTAGGGGCTTGACCGTCCTCAGTGGACCTGACGCAGGAAAGGTACTGACCTGTCCCCGCCACATACGTGGGGTGATGTCCCCCAGCCCCGGGAGGCGGCGAAGGAGGAGGGGCCGGAGTGGCCAGGAAGGTAGGAAGGAGCTGGAGGGGGCCGCGGTACTCGGGAATGGCCGGAGCACGATGACCTCGGCAGGGCCGATCGGGGTTCGGGAGGTGGACTGCTGCGGCTCAGAGCGAGCGGGGGAAGGTGCCGCGCAGCAGGGTCGGGCGGCCCGCACTCACCCGGTGTAGGAAGCTCAGACGGTCTCTCAGCAGCAGCATGGCAGCCACGACGCCGGTCACCTTTTCGACCCCGCCCCGCTTCCGCCAGGCTCGGCACCGCGTGGGTTTGGCCCGGCTGGCCAATCACTCGCGTGGAGTGGGCCCTGAGGTCGACTTTGGTAAACAATTTGAGCCTAAACCAATCCGAAGTCCCATTTTAAAGACAGGCTACCAGCCAATTATAGGGATCTGGGAGACCGAGGTTCCGTACAGCCGCGGTTAAGTCTGAAGGCTGACCAATTAGAAAGCTGAGCAAAGGCGATGGGCGGAAGCGTCGACCTATCAAGATGTTGGGCGCCGGAAGAGGACGGACCTAAGGTGGTGGCGCCCACGAGGAGCCGCTCATGACAGGGAACGGAGCCGTATGGGGGCGCGTGCGAAGTCGCCTTCGCGCCTTCCCCGAGCGGTTGGTGGTCTGTGGGGCCGAGGTGAGGAGCCGTCGGGCGGGGAAGTGCCTGCGGGCGTGGGGCGGACGCAAGGCAGACGTGGGGCACTGACTGGGGGCGGGGCGGGGTGGGAGCCGCCCCGGTGACTCGCGGGGGCAACCGCGACCGTTTCCCGCGCCGCCCCGCCTCTAGGCCGCGGCTTACGGCAGGTGCGTGCAGGCGTCCACGGCCCCGGGTGGCAACCTGAGGAAGGATCTCTGCGCACAGGAGTTCGAGGCCTTGCGGAGCTGCTTTGCCGCCGCGGTAGGTGGGCGCCTCCCAACCCCACGTCCAGCCTGCCTCGGGGGAGGGACCCGCTGGCCACTCTTCTCTTCTGCGTTCGGTGTTGGGCACCCTCTGGTGCTTTCGACGCTGCACGCCGACCCACAGGCCCGCGCGACTCTGCCGCCGCAGAGCCTGTGTACCTGGCAGCGGGGGGGAACACCACCCTCTCTGAGTGGTATTGGGGTGACGGAATGTGTGAAAGCGCCCAGACCAACCGCAACCTGGACTCCCACCGCGCCCCAGCGCCCGCTCTGCCTTAGTGACACTGCTGGCGTTCCCTGCTACGTGTGTGCAGCTTCTACCGCCGGGGCACCCAGCCGTACTGGGCTCTCCGGCCAGGTGCCCACTACCCCGGCCAACAGCCTCATTTACAAGGGATGGAGGCACAGCCTATTGGTTACTTACGTTGGCTTTGTCTTCATAACAAGGTTAAGAGAGGTGGAGAAGACTGTTGGAACAGTCAGTTTTTTCTCTTGGTCTGGACGCTGGGCTGCCTCCAGCCATTCAACAGCAAGTCTTTTCTGTTTCTAAGCCAGGACATTTCCTGGTCCCTGTTAGATCAACCGCTATGCCAGTGAAAATATGGTGGAATCATCAGGCCATGTAGGCAGGTAAAGAATTAGTGTCGTGTTTTCACGTTTCCATAAAGGACCTGGAGGAATAGTTGGGAGAGATGTCTCTGGGGAATCTCCCGGGAATTTCAGACAGCAGAGGGAGGGATTGCCTGCCATGAGGCTTTAATGACCATGGTCTTGGGTTGGTACCCCTGAACTCACTGGATCTGGGGGTGGGTGCAATGGCAGAGGTTATCTTGTCAGCATTCAGGGTTTCCTGATGTTCTAGAATCATCCCAAGTGAATGGTTGAGAGGACATTGGATATCTGTTTGTCCAGCTCAAGACAACAGTTCACATATTCATTTTCTGGGGGCTCAGGGAACTCCTGGCACCTTCCTTGTGATTATTAGACGATTGTGGCTGGGACACACTGGCCTCATCCTGCTACCCCAAGTGAGCCCTTTTCACCAACCTCAGACACCTATGCAGGCTCTCTATTAAAGTTGCACTTGTCCCTTGGACTTGTTCCTTATAGCTCTCCCTGAGGAACAGGACCTTCCCCTGTGGTTACTGGTTGAGAGATAAAGGTCAAACACTTCTAGTTACACACAGGTTGTTCTCCACCACCTTTTGTGGTTACTCAGGAATTCCTGGTACAGGGGTCTGGTCATCTGTGACTTACCTTGTGCTCCTTTACCTCTGTCACATAAAAACATTCCCGCAGGTATGCCCTGCTTCCAGAGCCCTATGCTGTCACAGGTGCTGTTTTTCACTAAGTGACCTAACTGCAGAACCTGGGAACTTAAGTGTTTCTCAGAATGGGAGATGTGCTAATAAACCCGTTCTTGGCTATTCTGCCTGTAATCCAAGGCTGGGGGCTGCAAGATGAGGCAGAAAGGGCTCTCAGGCTGCATCCTGTGAGCCCTGCCCCTGGGCAAGTGTGTCAGCCACTCTTACCTGTTTCCTCTGCGGGAGGAGGCCCCGTGCTCTGACCAGCCAAGCCCACAGCCAGGCTCTCTGTAAGGCAGCAGTTCTCAACCTGTGGGTCGCGACCCCGGCGGGGGTCGAATGACCCAAACACAAAGGTCACCTAAAGCCATTGGAAAATACATATTTATTATACAATACATTTTTAAATAAAATATGTATTTCCGATGGCTTTAGGCGACCCCTGTGTTTTGGTCGGTCGCGACCCACAGGTTGAGAACCGCTGCTGTAAGGTATTTAAGAGAAGATGGTATTTGGAATGGTAGTGCTCTTTCTTACTTTGGAACCACATCTAACTTGGAAGCAACCCAGTGAGACAAAATACTTTCTTTTCCAGGCCAAGAAGACCCTGAAGGGAGGCCATTAGGAAGGACTGAGGGAGCAAAGCCGGGTACCTGGTACTGATGGCCCCAAAGGCCAAGCATTTTGAAACATCTAAAGCTCCTAGGGCTACAAGGACTGACCCTGTTAGGGTGAGCCATGGGCAGAGGGGGAAGTGGTCTCTGACATCATGCAAGCAAGGGTCTGGGTTAGAACAAGCTGCAGTGAACCAGCAGTAAAGCCCACACAGGTCTCTGTCCTGTGTGGGTGTGTGCATGGGCCTGACCTTACCCTGAAGAACCTAACAGTGTGAGCTGCAGGACACGCTGCCCTAGGATTCTCACTTTTTAAAGAATTCTCACCAATAAAATATTATGTGACTGTCATGAAGCCTCTAGATGTAACTGCTGGTTTACAGGTCATGTCAAAGATAGAAGACTGACAACATGAGGGAGAGACCATGAGGGAGTGACCACTGTAGGGAACCTGAAATGGGTGATTAATCTAGAATTGGAGGGAAGAGGGGGCTCTTTTGTAGAAGGCAGTGAAGACAACCCAGCAGCTTCTAGACCAGTGAGACTGCAGGCCCCCTCCCCCTATCGGGTCACCCACGCCCTTCCGCAGCCTCCTATCCTCTCTAATCCCACAACTCTCATCCTGAGAACACAATCCCCCAGTGCCAAAAGCCATTGGATTCCACGGCTCCTGAGTGCCACCTGCTGGGTGCATGGGGCTGTTCCAAAAGCCCTTCCCAGGGGTGTGGAGGTCACTCTGTCCTTGGGCTCCATCAGCCTAGTGTTCCTGATCTCCAGCATGGAGGTACACACTTCTGTTTTTTCCTAAACCTCTGCTCCAAAATTAGCCCAATGTTCCCAGTTGGTGCAGTCCCAGGTCTCTGAGACATGAGTATCCATCTCAGTGAGATGTGGGTCCCTAGTAGCTTTGGAGGGGCAGCCAGCACCGTTCAAGGGCTGAGGGCATGTTTCACAGCAACCACTGGAATTCAAGACCAGAAACTGGTGAAGTGACCCTCTGCCAGGATGAGAGAGACCTACAGAGAGCTGGAGGGGTGGGTGAGCCAGGAAATGGCCTGACCTCTGTCCAGACCTTACAGCTCATACCCAGGGGTTATGGCCAGCTTAAAGCATGGACTTCTCTCCCTGATCCTTCCTCCTGCTCCTTTCTGATTTTTGACAGCCTCTAGCATCTCCACTGGGCACACCGTCTTTAGGCACCTCCCAGAACTGTTCCACCAGGTGCTCCCTCCTGCTGTCCTTTTAAGCTCCAATCCAGGGTGGCAGATGAAGCCACCACCCCATGTCTCATCCTAGGGCCACTGCAGGCTTGCTCTGCTGACTGGTCAGGCACACTCCAAACACCAGCCTCCTCAGCTCTTGGGGCCTTCCAAGATGTCCAGAGGCACTTGCCCCTGGCATGAGCAGTGCCCAGGCACCCATGCCTCCCCCCATCCCTAGGATTCAGGAGGAATCAACTCGACCTCCAGAAAATTCCACTCCATTCATTATTGGTTTCTAGTTGACAAGCTGCCCAGAACATTGAAATTACAATAAAAAGTAATGACTTGTAAGGCCCCGAGGCCAAGGTAGCTGTGGTCCTCCCCTACCCCCACACAGCCCCTTTCAGCATGGTTGGGAGCTGGAGTAACCCCATCCCTTTCTGGGGAGCCAGGAAGTGATACCCCGGACAAAGCAGTAAAAGCCCTGGGCTCTCTTGACAGCTGCCACACCTGCTAGGCAGTGGCTCCAAGGGGCCACAATTGGCTTTTCTGCTCCTTAAAAACCAAACAGCACAAAACACAGCAACCTGACAGGGGAGCAGGCTCCAGCGAGGATTGCCAAGTGGGCAGACCCAGGAAAAGCAGCACCCAGCACAAGCCACTGCCATTCATAGGGAGGCCACCCCGGGCCCATCTCAGTCACTGTGTTCTGACTGCCAGCCTGGCACTGCGGGCCATCTCTGGGCATCAGGTCTGACTGCCCTTGGTCTTTGCGGTTGCACGGTTTGGTCACTGGCCTGTCCCTTCACAACCCCCCGTCATGGCTGGCTGTTGTACAGAAACCTGTACTATCGTCTTTCAGGTAATTCACCTCAACACTCACCTCCCTTTTTTATTTTTAAAAAATCTCATGGTTAGCCTGGCCTGTGGTGGCACAGTGGATAAAGCATGACCCCGGAACACTGAGGTCAGTTATAAACCCGAGGCTCGCCTGGTCAGGGCACATATGACAATGAACAATGAAAGTGAAGAACTATGGATTGATACTTCCCCTCCCTCAGTAAAAATTAACGTTAAAAATCTCTTTAAAAAAAAGGCCCTGGCTGGTTGGCTCAGTGGTAGAGCGTCGGCCTGACATGCAGAAGTCCCAGGTTCGATTCCCGGGCAGGGCACACAGGAGAGGCACCCATCTGCTTCTCCACCCTCCCCCTCTCCTTCCTCTCTGTCTCTCTCTTCCCCTCCCGCAGCCGAGGCTCCATTGGAGCAAAGATGGCCTGGGCGCTGGGGATGGCTCCTTGGCCTCTGCCCCACCCAGGCGCTAGAGTGGCTCTGGTCGCAACAGAGCGATGCCCCGGAGGGGCAGAGCATCGCCCCCTGGTGGGCAGAGCTTTGCCCCCTGGTGGGCGTGCCGGGTGGATCCCGGTCGGGCACATGCGGGAGTCTGTCTGACTGTCTCTCCCCATTTCCAGCTTCAGAAAAATACAAAAAAAAAAAAACCTCACATGATAACTTGGGGAAGCAAGCAGAGCATGTGACAGGTGAGGGCACACTTAGGCCGCTCTCTGACACCCAGGGATGGAATTGCAGTCCTCTCCCCAGGCCTCTTGGACAGGAAGCAGTGTTTGTGGTGATGGTGTAATGTTTATTAAGACTTTATACAACACTCAGAACATCAGAAGTAAAATCTGGAGTAACAAGATCTGTGGCCAGGGCTGGTTTCCACAGCCGGGTCGGGACGAGTAAGCAATGGACAGCACCAGCCTCAGAGGTGCACAGGACTCACTGTCTCAGAACATGGAGGCCAGCATGTGGCCGCAGTGAGCTCAGTCACCTGGACAAGTGAAGAGCTGTGGCTGATCACTCTGGGAAAGGACGCACGGCGAGACACAGAGCTTTCGGACAGTCACTCTGGAGTATGATCTCTGGAACTCGGGACGCCCCTGCGCTCCTGGGTCACTGGCGACCTGGCCACGGCCGGGTGAGACCAACTGACCAGGAGGATGGCAGCCACTCAGGAGCACTCAGGTTTCCTCCAGGGCCCCCAGCACTTGTTTGATCTGGCGGCTGTGGACCACCTGCAAAGCACTCCCTGCGGCCTGGCGAAGTTGGGTGTCCAGGGCTCTGTGGAGGTCACTGACCTGCATGTCAGATAGGGGGTTGAAGCTGATGATGACCCCCTCTTTGGGGGCTTGCCCCCCATCTGCAGGAGGAGCGACATCTCGCCGTCTCCTTCTGAGGTCAGCACCAACCTGGACTTTTAGATCTCGGTTGAGTTTGGCATTATCCAGCTTCTGAACCCCGGGTAAAACCTGATTGGGCCCAGGCTCAGGGTCTGGCCTCTGCTTGGGCTCTTGGATGGCAGTATCCTCCCCAGGGGCAGGCACATGGTCCCCATCCAGGTGGTCCCCGCCAAGGGCCTCCTTTCTTGCCTCTGGGTAACCTCCCTGACCTCTGGCAGAGACAGCTGGTTGTTCTGGCTGACGTAACACAACCTGGGCCCAAGGGGCTGCTCCTCCCGACCTGCTGGACATTACAGCTTTCCGGTCTCGGCTCCCTTGCTGGAGCTTCATGTGAGGGTCCCCAACCTCTGTAACTGCTCCTAGTGCGCCTGCCTCCTCTTGAATGTTGGGACCAGCAGCTGCTGCCTCTTTCCTGGATTTGTTTTTCTCCTGGGAGCCTCTGCCAAGAACATCCAGAATCTGCCCAGGGGGATTCTCAGCCTCAAGCTTCTCTGGGCTCTCAGGTGCCCCGGGGACATCTGGCTCTGGGATTCGCTCCTGCACACCAGCAACATTAGGCTCAGCCTGGGCTCTCCGGGGCTCTGTGTCGACACCATTAGGAGGACCGGCTAGGGCTCTGACTATGGCCCCCTTGGGCTCCTCCACAGCGTGCTGGCTGTGTCCCTGGGGCAGAGCCTGGGGCTTCCCAGGAGCCCCGAGCTCTGGTTCCAAAGGCTGCATGGGGGGATGTGCCACCGTCCCAGCTTCATGGGCCTCCTGCTCCTTACTCCGAGGTGCAGCCTCCCCAGGCTCAGGCACGTCCACTGCAAGTAAAGACATCGGTTTAGCCACAGAAACGAATAGAAGCCACTGATGCCAGGACAGAAAGGAACAAACTTGCCAGCAGTTAAGAAATAGGCATCATCACAGAAATTTACCCAGCAGGACTCAAGCCTCCGAGGAGCCACCAGCCACACTGGAAGCCAAGGAGACTGGGGCCCCTGCATTAAGCAACACTTTCTCCCCAGCCCCGCCCCCACATGCACTTGCCGTCCATGCTGTCCTGCCTCTGCTGGTGGATCTCCTTGTGCTGCTCCTCGATCACCGCCAGCAGCTTCTCCTGCTGGTCCAGGAGGCGCTTTTGCTGAACCTGCTGCTCCTTGATCACCTGCAGCAAGACGGCGTGGTCCAGCATCTCCACCCTGCCGGCCTCTGGGGGTCAGAGAACACCATCAGGGCCTGCGCTGGGTGTGGTGAGGACTCTTCCTGGGACAACCTGCAGGCTCTTCTTGTCCCCTTGCTGGTCAGGTGTCATTAAGGGCAGAGGGGCCACCCAGGACCGCTCCCAGATGCACAGCCAAGGCCTCTGTAACATAGTACTGACCATTCTAACGGCCTTGCTCTCACACTGGCCCATGGCTTAGACACCCCTGGCAGAGTCCCAGGTACCGTAACTCATGAAGAGCTTGCCAGAGTGGCACCCGTGTGATCTGGGCTGGGTGATTCAAGCTAGAAACCATTTTGAAAAAGATTACTGGCTCCTATAGAATATTTCCTCCGGCCTGACCTGTGGTGGTGCAGTGGATAAAGCGTCAACCTGGAAATGCTGAGGTCGCCGGTTTGAAACCCTGGGCTTGCCTGGTCAAGGCACATATGGGAGTTGATGCTTCCAGCTCCTCCCCCCTGTCTCTCTCTTCTCTCTCTCTCCCTCTCTCCTCTCTAAAATGAATAAATAAAATTTTTAAAAAAATTCTTAGAATATTTCCTCCAAGGTGAGAATTTTGAAAACAAATAGAACCATCTTGCTTTCCAACAGAGATGATAGCTGGGACCTCTATGGGACAGGCCACTGCCAATATCCTGGTCCTGTCCCTCAAGACAGGGCTGCAGGCCCCACACAGAAGGAGCTCAGTGAGCTGGGGGGAAGGCCGGGATGGCAATGTGGCCAGGCCTTGCTATGCTGTCCATGGCCCCATGCAGAACATGGTCCAGGGGAGGCCTGAGGCCAAGCACAGGCACCTGCAGCACCCTCTACAGCTGGACAGGAGTCCCATTTTCCTTCCAGCTCTTCCTGCCAGCCTGGCACACAGGACATGCTAGCCTGTCCTCCCAAGAGTGATCTGTGACCTGCCAGAACAGTGTGGGGTCGGCCTTCTCCCAGGGACTACAGGAGGCTTTCCCCTTGAAGACCGGTGCAAGGATGTGCCTATGAGGAACATGCTAAGGCTGACCACAGGGTAGACAAGGCCATGGGGAGGGCCGGAGGGAGGACAAGGGCCTTAGCCAGCTGAGGTGCAGCAGCCCCATGCTTCCCTCCAGGTAGGTACCCACACAGACATCCTCAGATTGTTAGGATGTCTGCTGAAGCAAAGCCATATTCATGGGTGGGATCAAAGGATCCACACACCTCCCTTCAGAAGAAAGAAGCACACAGTGCTGTTCCCTAAAAGTTTTGGCTTACCTACCTTGGCCACAGGACATCCCGTCACCCTGGGTACCTGTGTTCATGACCACATACTGGTCAATGGTACAAGGCCAACCCTACGACCAGCCAACACTGCCTGTCCCCAGGCGGGTTCTGGAGGAGCAGGCCCCATGGCCACACTGGCTCCTCAGAGGACCAGCCTTCACTGACACTAGAGAGGGAAGCAACACATGGGACAGACATGGAATGGAATGGTGGAGGTGACAAGGTATACACAGCCAGAGCCCCTCCTGCAGCTCACCAAGACCACAGGGACCAGTCTCGTAGATGAGATGGGAGCTGCTGATATTAACATACATGCAAAATGTATTAGTATCAGGCCATGCACATGGCAGGGGTTACACGCAACCCCCCAACTCTTAGATGGGCCCTTGAGCAACCAGTCTTACAGACTGTCCTTTAGTGACCACAGAGCCACCCGAAGAGCTAAAAAGACCAGGACTTTTTTTTTTTTTTTTTAAACAGAGACAGAGAGTCGGAGAGAAAGATAGGAACAGACAGACAGGAATTGAGAGAGATGAGAAGCATCAATCATCAGTTTTTCGTTGCGACACCTTAGTAGTTCATTGATTGCTTTCTCATATGTGCCTTAACCATGGGCCTTCAGCAGACCGAGTAACCCCTTGCTCAAGCCAGCGACCTTGGGTCCAAACTGGTGAGCTTTGCTCAAACCAGATGAGCCTGCACTCAAGCTGGCGACCTCAAGGTCTTGAACCTGGGTCTTCCGCATCCCAGTCCGACGCTCTATCCACTGTACCACCGCCTGGTCAGGCAAGACCAGGACATTTTTAAGAGAAGGGAGAGAGTCGGGATCAGTGGACCCAAACAGAGGGGCTGTGGCCCAGCTTGGGCTGGGGGGTTGACCATGTGTTCCGGATCCTGGGTTCTGCCGCACATGCTCTGCACAAGGTCATTACGAGAATGTGTGCCTTGCCAGCCCTGTCCTTGCATTCTGACCCTCCACACATGCCTCTTCCTGTAACACCTGCCTCTCGAGCCATACCTGCTACTATCTTTTTTATCTCAGCTGCTCATCCCATTGAGACGCATGAGGAAGAAAGGCAGGATAGAAACATGAAAATTTCTTTTCAGAAAGAAAAAATTAAAAAATCGAACAGGCTTAGGTAACAGATTTTAAGAACTGGAACCAATAAACACGAAGACTAACACCAGAGACAAAGCAACGAGGGCAACGTCCTTAATGTAGCTCCTGAATTGGGACACCCCATGCACCAGGCTGGCTGCCCCCACAGACCCCTCTGAGAGGCAGCTTAGGGATAGTAAGGCGTGTCTCAGAACCCCACTGAGGCAACTCCACCTCGATCCACATGTCCAGGGAGCACACAGTGAAATTAACAGCCCATGGGGCTGCTGCTCAGACACTGACACCAAATACACTGATGATGGGAGGGGGGGCCTCAGCCAGGGTGGGGACATGAACAGAAGCTACTGGGTCACCAAAGACATCAGGATCAGCAGTTGGGCCAGCAGGCAGCTGCCATCAGTTCTAACAACAGAGGCCCTGCCTGACAGGTGGGGGCACAAGGGGTCAAAGGCCAACAGTTAGGATCACCCAAAGCTGGGCAGAAGGTCTGGAGAGTCATAGCAAGTCTCCCTTACTTGACAGAAAAGGCAGGAGGAGCTTTCATTTCAGACAGGGGAGAGGTCTCCACTGCAGGTGACACAGTTTCCCTTGTCCCCCTTCCTTTGGCTAAGGCAGCAGACGGAGGGGTGAGAGCCGCTGTGTGTGGGGGTGCTACAGTAATAATCCCCAGCCCCTCCCCAGCTGGCCAAGAAGGTCCACCCTCAAATTAGCCAGGCCTGGTGCACTGACACCCACACCTGCTGGCTGCAAGGCCACACACTTAGAAACACCAACATGTCTGCTTTGAGGTGAAACACCAATGGTACTAGAAAGCCATGTGGCAGAGCAACAGGTTTTTTAAGGGGAGAAAGGGACATAAAAGTGGTCCTAGGGAGATGCCAGAGAAAGAGGCGGTGGTGGGGGTCAGCTGTTTAAGGCCTTTCTGTCATAGGAAACTGAGAAAGGCGCTGAGGCTGGAATGGCCTGAAAAGGGCCCCCAAGACAACAGGCATCTGTGGCTCTGTCCCAGCCATTGTCCAGGGTCCACAGGGAAGGGGCAGATGTCCTGCGAGGGCCTGGGGATGATACAGTGAGAAAGCAAAGCCCTTATCCTCCAGCTTGCTGCCCGCATGGTCTCCACCCTACCCTTCCGATGAGAAAGCAAAGCCCTTGTCCTCCAGCTTGCTGCCCGCATGGTCTCCACCCTACCCTTCCGATGAGAAAGCAAAGCCCTTACCCTCCAGCTTGCTGCCTGTGTTGTCTCCACCCTGTCCCTCCACAAGGTCTCCGGCCTGTCCTTCCGAGTTCCTCTGCCCTCGAGGCTCTGCCTGCTGCCCGGCCCCAGGGGCCGGCTTCCCACCTGTACACACAGTGAAGACACAGGTTTGCAGGAAACTCAGAAGGAAGTGGGGGGCACAGAAGAAGGTAGAGGAAGGACAAAAGGTGGCAGATGTTCCCTAAAATTGTCCCCCACTCCACCCTTCCCTCCCGTCAGTTTATATTCAACCTGATGATTACCAGGGAAGTAATAAAAAAATATTTAACAATCTCACTAGCCATAGCAGCAAGCTAGCGTTAATTACCCTGGCCAATTAATGTGCATTAGCTGACACTTTAAAAATGTGTTAGTTGTCAAGTGCTGGCACGCCATCCCCCATATGCACCCAGACACACAGAAGCAGCATGGCATCTGACGTTTAGTGGTTTGGCAAATGAGTGTGTGACAGATACTATGATAGCTATCAAGCCACCAGCCTCCTGCCTCCCTGTAGCTGCTGAAGGGCCGTTGCATGTACATGCCAGCCTTGCAAGGCGAGGATCCAGACAGGCGGGCTAGTCGTTCCTGTTCTCACACCCACACCAAGGGCCCTCTCCAGATAAGCCCAGGCCAATACCCACCGGGCTCGCTCTCTGCTGGCTTGCCTGCGGCCTCTGCAGCGTGGTCCAGCATCTGGACATCCGCTCTGTCCCTGGCACCTGCCCACAGGGTACCCTGGCCCTCAGGAAGCATGGCCCGGGGCCCAGGATGCAGGCCCCTGTCACCTAGCTTCAGGTCCTCCTTCAAAGGCTCCATGGCCAGTACACGGTTTCCTTCCGCACCCTTCTGAGGATCCTTAGGGAGACCCCCCATGGCCTCCAAGGCCGGGGCCTGTGCACGTCTCTCTCTTTCTGAATCTGGCAGAGGTTGCGCCATCTGACCGTTTTCCCCAGGAGCCTTTTCACCCACATATTGGAAGGAATGTTTATCCTCCTCCGGTCCTTCTCGGTCTTGACCTTCATCCACCACCACCTTGTCATGAGGGATGGGGGGTTCATGGCGATGAGCCTCTCCCATAGGTATGGCGACACCTGCAAAAACACAGGAACGTGTTGGGGACCAGTAGGACAACCCAGCCTTTGTCCCAGGGACTATGAACTCAGTCCCAGTGCCCAGTCGGGTGGCACAGGCCAGCAAGAGCTGCCTCTCACAGATCTGACTGCTGCCTAGCCAAGGACTGATGCTGTTTTTAGAAAATTACCTGATGGGCAGTTATAACCAGATGCTTTGGACAGGGCAGAGCATGAACCCAAGAAGGAAGGAGGCACAAAAGACTAGAACGAGCCCTGGCCAGTTGGCTCAGTGGTAGAGTGTCGGCCTGGCATGTGGGAGTCCCGGGTTCGATTCCCGGGCAGGGCACACAGGAGAAGCACCCATCTGCTTCTCCACCCCTCCCCCTCTCCTTCCTCTGTCTCTCTCTTCCCCTCCCGCAGCCAAGGCTCCATTGGAACAAAGTTGGCCTGGGCGCTGAGGATAGCTCCATGGCCTCTGCCTCAGGCGCTAGAAATGGCTCTGGATGCAGCAGAGCAACACCCCAGATGGGCAGAGCATCGCCCCCTGGTGGGCATGCCGGGTGGATCCCGGTTGGGCGCATGCGGGAGTCTGTCTGACTGCCTCCCCGTTTCCAGCTTCAGAAAAGAAAAAAAAAAAGACTAGAACACAGGAGGGCTGAGGGGGAAACACCTCGGCCCTGGGAGCCTCTCCCACAGCCCCAAGCACCCTGCACACCCTCAGCCTTCCCGCCCAGTCTGCACTACCTTGTCCAGGCCGGTCCAACTGCACCTCCTCCTGCTTCTCCTTAGCGTCCTCCCTCGGGGGGATGTCCACAGGGCCCTTAATCTGGGCCTGCTCCATCTCGTCTTTCTCATGAGGCGGCTTTGGTTTATCTTGGCTGTCCGCGGCCACGTCCACAATTGGGTCCTGATCTGTAAGCACAGAAAAGCTAACTGAGCAGCATTTCCACATGGCTGTCCCACCAATCAGCATAGAACCAGGCGGGTTTCCTCGGACTGTACTCACATTTCCCAGTAAAATGGCAGGGTCTAAGCAGCTATTTTTTTTCCTGTTTAATCATTAGCAGCTAAGTATCACCAAAAAAACTCTGTAATCTTCCATGTGTATTCACAACAAAAATGTCAAAATGAAATTTACACCTAACTGGGTGCAGAAGAGCAATGCTCCATGTGACACTGGCTGTTACCACCAGATGGCAGCAGGAGCCCACCATTGGTGGGCTGAGGACGAGGGGGTGGACTTGCAATTCTGTCAGCCTCTTCCTGCTGATCTGAACATCAAAAGGAAGACAAGCAAGACCCACAGCCCACAGAGCTGCAGTGCCCGCCTCCTGCAGGGCCTCACGACCACAGCCATCCTCTTCGCAGTCACTGCGGGTCCTTGGGAGAGGGTACAAAGATGGCCCACAGAACTGGGCCACAACAGACCCTATTAGGAAACTATCTCCATTAAAACACAGTGGCCAGGACATGGAAACAACCAAAAAGCCCATCAATAGATGACTGGATAAAGAAGATGTGGCACATATACACTATGGAATACTACTCAGCCATAAGAAATGATGACATCGGAACATTTACAGCAAAATGGTGGGATCTTGATAACATGATACGAAGCGAAATAAGTAAATCAGAAAAAACCAGGAACTGTATTATTCCATACGTAGGTGGGACATAATAGTGAAACTAGGAGACATTGATAAGAGTGTGGTGGTTACGGGGGGGGGAGGGGGGAATGGGAGAGGGATAGGGGGTGGGGAGGGGCACAAAGAAAACAAGATAGAAGGTGACAGAGGACAATCTGACTTTGGGTGGTGGGTATGCAACATAATTGAACGACAAGATAACCTGGACTTGTTATCTTTGAATATATGTATCCTGATTTATTGATGTCACCCCATTAAAAAATAAAATTATATAGAATGTCAAAAAGAAAGCCATTTCCTTACACAATAAAAAGCTACTAAACAGAAAAAAAAAAAAAAAACAAACACTTTCTACATGTTAGGCAATTGTGGCAAAAGCTAAACAACTACCAAGGGGATAGAAGCCTTAAAGAACAATCATTTCACCCCCAAGGCCAGAAAAGGGACTGAAGTCTGCAGGGGTGGTGGTCTGCTGGCCAGGCTGCAGGGGCGTGAGCAGGGACTGTGTGCGGAGCACTCATACTCCTGCTCAAATGGGTCCTGTCACCTCCAAAGGGGAAGCAGCTCGGAGACAGGGCTTGCCAGCCAGGGAGGCTGTCACATGAGGTGGAGAGACAGGCCTTGCTGGCTGGATTCTGGAGTTTAATCAAGTGGTTGGTTCACAGAAGTGTGTGGCCGTCACCTGTACAGTAGGTGAAAATGTCCTGGTCTCTGCCATATGACCATTCCCATACAGACACCCCATGCCAACAAGAAAAGCACCATAGGCCTGGTCAGATGGCTCCATGGATAGAGCATCATCCTGGGGTGCCGAGGTTGTGGGTTCAATTACCCGTCAGGGTACATGCGCAAAGCAACCGAGTGCACAACTAAGTGGAACAGCGAGTTGATGCTTCTCTTTCTTTCTCTCCCTCCCTCAAATCAATGGGGAAAATTTTTTTTAAAAAGAAAAAAAAGAAGTGCCATCAGTCTGAGGTTCCTCCAGCACACTGCAAAGTTAAGAAAGAGGGCCTGGAGGGGATGGGCTGATAGGACCAAACAGAAAATCTCCACTGTCACAGGGCTGAGCCACCCTGACCAGTCATTTCTCAGTGGGAAATCAGTCCATTATCTGGTGTGGAAGGGCGGACTCAGGCAAGCTCCATGCAGTTTGCCAGGCCAGGCAGTGACCACAGTAGGCATGCAGCCACCCAGGAACTTGCAACTCTTAGCCACCTGCAAGGGGCAAGGGACCCTACATGCCTTCGGTCTTGGCTCCACACTCCAGAGCTGTCCGCAGGCAATGGCCACAGCATTTTAACCAAGCTCTTCACTGGAGACAGTTTGTCAGCAACGCCTCTTGGCCGCAGTAAAACTGACATAAAACTTCAAACAATTAGCTGAAAACAGTCCACATTCTGCCTGGCTTGGCTTCCAATGGCAATGTGACCACAGGTTGTGAAAGACAGGAAATAGCCCTGTGTGGTTGGTGGTGCTGCCACCAGTGAACGGGGGCAAGAACGCGGAAGGGACTGTGGGGGAGTGGGGCTCTGGGACCTACTTTCTCCTGGGTGGCTGGCAGCCTTCAAGGCACAGGAACAACCAGCAGAGGGCACCCCATGACAGGGCAAAATCCCTGCCTCCCAAAGGTCAGTGCAAGCCATCTAACTGGTCCTGAAGGTCATCAGCCCACTTACTCATCCTCAAGGTCATCATTTCCAATTACCAAATCAAGACTTGCCAGCAATTACTGGCCAAGGTAACCAGATCCAGGAAATTTCGAGTTTATGGCTCTTATTGCCTGGCTGTGGAGGATCTAACCTGCCCAGGGCAGTCTTATAGTCAGTGGCCTCCCTATATACTCAGAACAGTGGTGATGAGGGACACACTCACCCCTGAAAGATGCTTCAGGCCAGGAGCTCCCGAGACAGCAGGTCACTGGCTGGTGATCCATTGGACTGCTCAGTGGCCAATATGTCATCAGTAATTCTCTAGCTCTGGCTCAGGGAGATAGAACTGGGGGTTGCTAATACCTGCAGGCCCTGGATGTCCCTGGGGTCAGATGCATGACAGTGTCCAAGGTGCAACATCCAAGCAGCCCGTCCACGGCACCGAAGACACTGCATTTGAGGCTGGTCACCGCAGCAAATGGTGCACAAGTACTCTCTGCTATCACCAGCATCGACCAGTTTCTACGTGTCTTTTGATCAGTAAGGACAGGAACAGTCATCTCAGATGCCAAGCACCAAAATAAAGTTACTTAAGGCCTGACTGGTGGTGGCACAGTAGATAAGAGTGTTGACCTGGAACTCTTAAGGTCCCAGGTTCAAAACCCCGAGGTCACCAGTTTGAGCACAGGATAATTGACATGATCCCAAGGTTTCTAGCTTGAAGTCCAAGGTTGCTGGCAAGAGCCCAACGTCACTGGCTTGAGCAAGGGGTCACTGGCTCTGCTTGAGCCCCCTCCTCCATCAAGGCATATATGAGA
This sequence comes from Saccopteryx leptura, assembly GCF_036850995.1. Taxonomy (NCBI): domain Eukaryota; kingdom Metazoa; phylum Chordata; class Mammalia; order Chiroptera; family Emballonuridae; genus Saccopteryx; species Saccopteryx leptura. The sequence goes on from NC_089506.1 coordinate 125,267,710, forward strand.
AGCAATCAATGAACAACTGAAGTGAAGCAACTACAAGTTGACACTTAATACTCCCTCAGTGAGACGGCTCAGTCAGGGCTTATTTATAAACCCTACTCATTCTGACCTAGTGGCAGAGGGATCCTGACTATTACATTCTCTCATCTGTCAAATGTGTAGGACACCTAGTAGTTGTTCCTAGGACCCCCATTGTCCCATCAGGTGGATCACTCCTTGTGGTTCTGCAGGGGCAGGGCATGTGGACTGTTCATTGAGAGACAAGGCGGGCCCAGGTCACTTGACACGGGGATACAGAAGGCCATGCCCTTCCCCGCCCCAGGGGCCCTTCTGCATCCAGCAGAACCCCCAGGTGAGGTACCAGAGAAATGGGCCCACCACCACATCCTGAAAGAATTGCAAGATGATGGGCATAATCTAGCAGCCATGAAGGCCCCTCTGGGCAGGGTACAGGGGAGCTACAGCACACGCTGCTCCCAAACCTGAGGACCGACGGCAGACATGGGAGCCGTGTCTTCTTCGCACACATGCTGGCATCTGTCAAGAAGTGAGGATGCTTTCCAATCTGTGTGCATGGGCAGCTGGTGCAGGCGGCACAGGACAAATGCTTGGGAGAAACAATGGCAAGCCCCACTCAGGTCTGTGGTCACCCTCTGCCACCTGCATTCATAAGCAAGGATGCGTTGCCACCTGTAGGTCTTCCTCCCGTGCAGTAGGCACCCAGAGACCCTGACCTGGCCCTTCTTCCCCACAGAGCAGAAGCATGGCTGTGTCCCCCACATTGTGGGAAGGGGACGTACTGTACAAGGGGTGTGGGCTAGGCTGTTCCCTGCCCATGGGATAGGGGTGCAGTCCCTGGAAGAAAGGAAGGAAGGGAACTGGAGGCCCAGTCACAGGAAGGAGCCTCCATGTGACAAAATCCTTGCTCGCCTGCCAGCCCCCTGGGGTGCTCCCAAACATGAGATAAGTGGCCTAATTAGCTTTCCCTAGATGGGTGACTACTCGTGAGCCTTCACAGGGCTCAGCACCTCTCCCCCTTGCTGGGCCCCCACTAGCGTGTTTCCCAGGCTCTGTGTTCACCAAGAGTGCTAGGCTGTATTCCAGTCACATGTGTCACCAGGAGGGCGAGACTCCAGTTGTCATTCCCAGGGCCAGTGCAGGGCTCTGAGGAAAGTTGGTACTGTTTTTGCATTGCGACATCAAAGAGACCAGGAAATGTGATACACACGCCAATGGCAAAGTCTGACAGGATCAAGGCACAGGCCCCACAGCTCTACCTTAGTGAGGCAGCCCATCAATTATGGGGGAGGCCAGGGTGAGAAAAACGAAGAATGCGCTAAAAACAAACAGCATGTGGTTCAGAGGGGCCATGTGTTTTGTATAGCCTTGTGCAATAAATGGAAACCAGATGTGGCCACGGCGGCTCCAGGTGAGCCAGCACCCGCCTCCAGGACAGGATGCAGCTGCTCGGTCAGAGAGGACTGCCTGTGCTGACTCACACTAAGAAATCAGCCACTGGGCATGCCACAGCCAACTTGGGAAGGAAACCCAAGTCCAATTCTGTCTGGGTGTCCCCTACACAAAGAACAGGCATGCCCAGGGGCAAGGGACCCAGTGGGGTACAAACATGGTAGGTCCTCAATACACCTCCATCTTCAAGTGAACTTTTTTACCCGTCCAAACTACTGAATCCTGCAACTGGCCACTCAAGTTGTTTCTTTTATAAGCCCTGCTATTCCTAGGGGTCTTCTCTGTAGGAAACCCACTGAGAGGGGATCGCCTTGCTGGCTATGTGGGCCCAGGAAGACAGAAGGGAGCATGCCCACACCGCAGAGGTCCGACAGTCCCAGCAGAGATGGCTGCCGGCAGTCAGGGGCTCTCTAAGCACAGGGAGTGGACCCGAACAGAGGCAGCAACAAATTCAAGGGCCATGGCCCCCACTGTGCATAGCACCTGACCATATTTACCCCCCACCACCAGCCAGCCCTTCCACACGACCTTGTCTTTTATCAATCATGGTGGGAGAGACACCTTAACCAAGCTCAGAAACCACACATGGGGCAATAGGGCCACAGCACTGGGGGCCTTCGAGGGGCCTTCGAAGAGCCTCAGCCGCAGGAGGGAGTGAGGGTCAGCACTCTACCAACAGGCTAGTTGACCACGAACAGAATGTAAACAGGCCACAAGCACAGGAGCGTCACTGACTGTCCAGATGAAACTTGGCTGAAATTGACACCCTCAAGTTTATTACCTGAAAGCTCACTGCATGAGGCATGGAGGTCTCAGCCCTGCTGTCCCCACCCACCTTCTGTACCCTGTACACAGGTGACTGCCCTGCCTAGCTCCATTACCCAAACAGGATGGAAGCAGCTGGGCAGGTGAGACAGCCTGGACTGTGCCACCTGTATTCCCATGACCCCAAGGTGTCGCTGCTGGGGCACCTCCCAGAGGGCTGCAGGGTCTGGGGGGCTGTGGCATACCTAAGAGACACATACCTGAGAGCTGGGCTGCCTCCGCCTTCACCGCACCATCAGCCTCTGCAAGCCGACCACCAGGAGCTTCTTTTGCCAAATCCAAGTCCACAGGGGCCTCCTCACTTACAGACAAGGTTGTGAGCGTGCTGACCACCAGGATACCCAGGCCGACCCAGAGCACCACCTGGATGAGACAAAGACCTCAAGAGCAAGAGGGGTCATGAAGTCCCTAAGCAACCGCCCTTACTGGGAAGGAGGAAGCACAGCAGGAGGGCCTGCGGCACAGTGTTTGAAGGCCCGCCTGCTGGTCAATCCTGTTGGCCACTTGGAGACGTTGGTCCCTAACTGATCAACGTGACTGCATCATCAGCCAAACCTGCTGGAACTGCAGTGGCAATGAGGTAGGGCAAGAGGATGAGGGCAGCCCACAGAGAGAAGGGCGCGTGTGTGACATGGAGCTCCTGCTGGTGGAGAACCAAGGTCTGCCTGTGCAAAACTGCAACTATGTTTCTGAGTGTTTCTTAGAAACTCAAAGCAACAAGTCAGGAAAGAAAAGGCGGCGGCAGCATGGTGGACAAGGTCAGGCCAGTCATCCGGGCCTCTTGCTGTGGACAGACAGCACACTCCGTCCCCTCGCCTTCTCTACACACGGTCAGAGGTGGTTAATGAAGTCAGCGCTCTTTCTAGATTCCAGAAACCACAGTGAAACAGGCACAGTACATGCTTGGTTCCCTTGAGTCTGTGCACATGTGTACGTATGTGTGCAGGCGTGAATGTGCACTCATGTTTGTGCACCGAGCAAAAGCTGGCATCAGGCTCTACAGGCAAGCACTGGACACCATCCCAACTGAGTTAGGAGGAAGAGGAGCCTGCCCCTCACACCACCAGCTCATGGCCACGGATGGAAGGGGACGCTCTAAGAAGGAGGACGTGAGATCAAGAGATCAATTACCACTTGAAAGGCACAGCCTCAACATCCAGTTAGGAAAACCAGGAAAGCCCAGGCCCCAGAACCACAACCACAACCATGTGCTGGTGCTGTGGGGTGGCTGTACTCTGGACATGGAACCCTAGGCAAAGGCCATGCCCGGCCGCACAGTGAGTCCTGAGGACATGTTGTAGGTTAGCGAGAACATAAAAGATATTGACTCTTTCTAAATTCATTTCCAGCTTCCAATTAGACCAAAACACAAAAAGCTGGAGTTATTTTTGTTAAGAGTCAAAGCAGCTAATTTGAACATTCACATGAAAAATAAACAAGTGAGAACACCCAGAAATGTTATTAATAAAAGCAAAGAAGAGGGATTAGAATAAAGCATCTCAATAGCACGTCCAGAAGCGGGACATACTGCCACACAATAGTAATTATAGCCATGTGGAGGGCGGTGGACTGGACAGGCCTGCCAGCGAGTTAGACCTGAGACCCAAACACACATCATAATGCAACGCAAGGGAATAGATGACATCTCCCATCAGTGATGGACCACAGCCTGACAACTAGCGAGCCACCTAGAAAACACTTAGCTGACCGCCTTGTTTCTTACACTGAAGCAGAAGGCAGATGGAACAAAGAGCTAAGTGGAAAAGGGAATCATGAAAGCAGCAGAATGAGGGGAAAATTTTTTGTGTGTGTATTTTTCTGAAGTGAGAAGCAGGTATGAAAGCAGCAGAATGAGGGGAAAATTTTTTGTGTGTGTATTTTTCTGAAGTGAGAAGCAGGTAGGCACAGAGACAGACTCCACATGCGCCTGACTGGGATCCACTGGGCATACCCACAGGGGGTGATGCTCTGCCCATCTGGGGAGTTGCGCTGTTGCAACTTGAGCCATTCTAGCACCTGAGGCGGAGGCATGGAGCCAACCTCAGCGCCCAAGCCAACTTTGCTCCAATGGAGCCTTGGCTGTGGGAGGAAAAGAGAGAGAAAGAGAGAAAGGAGAGGGGGAGGGGTGGAGAAGCAGATGGGCACTTCTTCTGTGTGCCCCGGCTGGGAATCAAACCCGGGACTTCCACATGCCGGGCTGATGCTCTACCACTGAACCAGGGCCGTGAGGGAAGAATTTTTATGTAGCACTGGAGTGGGAGGGTCTTCCTAACTCTGACTTTTCTCCCCAAAAAGAGTGGAACACTGAGACCTGACAGGCTGGGGAAGCAGTCGCGATCTGGCAGGCAAGGGGCTGGCTCCCTGCTATGTGAGCATTCTGAAGTCACCAGGTACTTCTGGTCTGGGCAGGGTGGTGGTCTGGCAGCACACAACCCCCAACTCACAACTACTATGGAGCTGAATAAAAGCATTCAGATGCCCACCAAAGAAACTTTCACACAACCTCAGCAGGCAAGCTATGAGGACAGGGCCCATCAGCATGGCGTAGAGACAGGGCGCTGAGCACAGGATACAGTGACCCAGACCGGTACACGCGCACAGGGCAACACCAGGAGTGAGGGGCTCCACTCCTGGGGAAGGAAAGGGCCCATGTCTTGCATGTCACTCCTCCTAGGCCTAGGCCCATCAGCTGTCACTATCCTACAGAGAGTAGTGCCAAGAGGTGGGCGCTCAGCAGAGCACGAGTGAACTCAGATGATGGCATTTCGTTGAGACCCAGGGAGACTACGCCCGAGCAGTAAGGGCAAAGCAGAGGCAGATCCGTGTCATCTGGACACAGGTCTCTGCCATCCTGTCTGATGGAAGAGAACTCTGTCACAGCCTCATAAGTTCTCTTAAGCAATGTCCACAAGCTACCAGGAATGCTAGGGGGCAGAGCCAAAGGATGGGAAACCAAGAAACCACAAGGATCTGTGTAAGTAAACATTGACTCTCTGAAACCACAATGTCTTGAGTTTAAAATGTATGTAAAATTAGAATACACAAAAACAATAGCACCAAAGGCCAGAGGCAGGTAAATGGAGTTAGAATAGCGAGGGGTCCTTGTCTTGCCTCAGCAGCGGTGAAAACTAACTCAGCATCAATGTTGACAAGACAAGGCCCCTATTACACTGCCTTGTGTAGCACCGGAAGAACAGGCATGAGTAGCACCGGCTAAAGAAGAATAAAAAACAAATATGAAAAATACCTAATTTATCCAAATGGTAGCAAAAAGAAAAAAAAAGAACAGATGGGAGAAATAAAAAACAAAGAGTAAGAGAAGCTTTAACACCGCCACTCCAAAGCAGTAATTACATCAAGTGTAAACAGTCTTAAATACTCTAATTAAGAGACTGGATAAAAACAAAACAAGACAAAAGCCAACCATACACTATTTTAAGACATACACCTTTAAAAAAGAGAGTAAGAGAGAAACATACCTTAAATACATTGGCATAGAGAGATTAAAAAAAATAGGATGAAAAAGCTACATTGTGCATATAGAAATCCCAGACAAAGCTGGGTTAACAGCCTGACCAGGCGGTGGCGCAGTGGATAGAGTGTCAGACTGGGACGCGGAGGACCCAGGTTCAAGACCCGAGGTTGCCAGCTTGAGCGCAGGCTCATCTGGCTTGAGCAAGGTTCACCAGCTTGGACCCAAGGTCCCTGGCTCTAGCAAGGGGTTACTCGGTCTGCTGAAGGCCTGCAGCCAAGGCACATATGAGAAAGCAATCAATGAACAACTAAGGTGTCCCAACGAAAAACTAATGATTAATGCTTCTCATCTCTCTCTCTGTTCCTGTCTGTCCCTATCTATCCCTCTCTCTGACTCTGTCTCTGTGTTAAAAAAAAAAAAAAGGCTGGGTTAGCTACAATATATCAGACAAAACTGACTTTAAGGACAGAAGCATTTCCAAAGATAAAAAAAGGGGCATTTCACAAGAAAAAGGGTCAGTTTAACAAGACATAACCATCTTAACCTGTAACACAGCATCAAAATAAAAGGTAAGAACTGTAAGAGAAATAAACCTAAAATTATAGTGGGAATGATCATCCCTTCCCCAGAATGATAAACAAAGAGATTTAAAAGTGAGAGTATGAAAAATCTGAACATAGCATTTGGTAAAGGTGACCTACACACTGCTCCCAAGTGAAGACCATGCAGCGCCATGAACACCCACCAGGGGACCGGATGGTCCACAAAGTGAGTCTCAACCAAGGACAAAGGACTGAGATTCCGTTTGTGTCCTCCAGCCACACAAGGATGATGCCCAAAACCAACAGACAAGGTTACTAGGAAATCGCCCAAAGTGGGTAGGAGAAACAACCATGGAAGTTAGAAAATGCTGTGAATCTACTGTTTGATGCAACCTCAGTCAGAGGCCAACGGGCAGTCTTGAAGGAAGTTGACCAGCCACTTCTAAAGCTTGGTCAGAAATGCAAGGGCCAGCAATAGGAAAGACATATGGCAAAAGAATGAAGTTGGAGGACTTCTACCTGGCACCAAGACTCACATAAGACCACCCCTGCTGAAACAGAAGAGCACTGGTGCACAGGAGGCCGACAGCCCCACACCGCACAGGTGGCTGGTACCTGGGGAAGGGGGAGCTAGCAGCCAGAGTCCCCTGTGGCAATGAACGAGGAGTCAAGAAGCCCTGCAATGTAACAGGAGACTGCCTTCAGGACCTGGGTGAAGCAGAGCTTTCTGAGGTCAGCATAAAAGCACCCAGCAAAGGAACAGGACCAATAGGCTAAACTACACTAAAGTAAGAACATCTGCTGATCAACATGGGTCATTCGAACATAAAAAGGCAGCCAGCAACGAGAGAAAACATCTGCAATATGTGTGTCTAAGAAGGAGTTATATCTAGTCTTAAAAACTTCTCCAAATCAATAGAAGAGAGACAACCTAATAGATTAAAAATGTTTCAAGACCACCCCACTTGATGGATAAACACCTGGACAGGCCCTTGCCTCATCAGTCACAAGGGGACCATTCCCTACACACCCACCGGAAGGCTGGAATCTGTAGAAGGGATAGTGATAAAAAAGCCACTGGAATTCTAATATGATGCCAAGGACTTCAGAAAAGCAAAAAAAGTTTGGTAAAATCCACTAAAGCTGGACAGAACTGACCCAGGCCCAGCAATACCCCACCCAAGTGAATACCCAACAAAGTGCACACATGTGCAACAGGAGAAACTAGGACAGCCCAACCTGGACCCTGGCCATAGAAGGGTTCACCCAGCAGTGAGCTCAGGCACAGCACTGCCACGGTCCAGCCCCGCAGGTGTGTGGGTGAACGTAGACACAATGCTAAGGAACCCAGACACACACAAACATGCATTGTAAGACTCCATTTACGCCAACTCAAAGGACAGGCAAAATCATTCCAAAATGTTAGAAGACAGACAAGCAGTAACCTTTGAGGAGGAAGATGGCAAGGCATCCCTGGAAAGCTTTGGGTGCTGGAAGGTTCCAGATCTGCCCTGGACATGGTTCCGTGGTGAAGTCACTTAGCAAATGTCAAGCTGTAAAAAGGGATTCTGTTTTGCTGTACATACACTATACTTCTAAAACTACCAAAAGTAGCAATTAGGAAAAGCTCAGCAACTCCACAAAAGTTAAGTGAACCACAGAGCAGTTCACAGAAAAAGAAACACCATGCTTCTCAATATGACAGGATGCTCATTTTGCTGCCAGGTGATGAGTGGCAAGAGGCCTGTGCCAGGTTGCGGAGTAAAAGTGGCTGAACTCCCTCCACACAGGTGCCAGGCAGAAGCCACCTGGTTCCACATGCTCATGCCCTCCAACACTGCACTTCCATTCTAAACTTCCTACAGACACACCCCCAAACACACTGAAATGCTCACGTGTATAGACACTGTCCCAGTGTGTCTGTAACAATGGAAGACTAGAGGGCTGACTCCATAAGAGTCCCTGCAAGATGGGGGCTGGCCTCAGGAGGACACACTGACAGTGGCGTCCCCACACAGACACACATTTGGGGAACAGCTGTTCAATATTTGATGTTGATAAGTAAGTTGGTGCCACGCCCACGCCAGGCCCCCATGACCTCCCCACGCACACCTGCTGGTGCTTTCCCATGCACAGACCCCCTCACCTTGGCTTACCCCTGTGTTTTGCCGACCACTGGGACCAAGCAGAAGCCATGAAGTACATGCCCCCCTCTGCAAACCCCAGACAACACTGGCCTGCTGAGGCCAAGCAGCACTCACCTGGGAGAAGACCGTGTTCTTGTGGATCTTCTTATAGATCAGGGCGGGGCAGATAAAGCAGATGAGGCTTCCCATGGTGGCGCCTGTGAGACCCAGGATCGTCTCCACTAGGGATAAGAGGCAGGAAGGGCTGAGTATCGAGGTTGCTCTAGCCACCAAGCCAGCCTGCCACAGAGGCTCACTCAAGCACGACTCCAGGTGGGGTAGAACCACCTGGTCTGTGCCTACAGGACATCCAGGACCGTGCAGGCCACTACTTCCCAGCTCTTGTGTCTCAGGCAGGTTCCCTGCTCTATTCCTGTTTCCTCATTAATGCCACTGCATCCTGTGGCCATGAGCCTCACTGAGGCAGCAGGAACACCTCCCTGGGGCCCCCAGCACAAGGCCCAGCACCACTGCTCTAGCTCCTTGTAGAAACCAGGGAGACTTCTTGACAGTTCAGCACCCATCATCCTGAACCAGGGGCTGGCTCCACACTGCATGGCTCCATGTTAACTGCCATGCTGCTCAGAGTGACCGAGCAGGACTATCCCAGGACACATGTGAATACCAGGAGTATGGGGCCCTGGGCTGTGACCTGAGGAGGGCATGTGCAGTTCCACTCAGGATCTGATGATAAGTTTGTCTGTCCCCAGGGAGCTGGAGGCCTGAAAACAGACACCCTGCACATTCTCACCTTTACCCTGGTGAGGCATCAACTAAATCAGGTGACAGGCAGGAAGGAGCTGCTTTGTAGCAGCCACCTGCACAGATCAGGCTGGCTGCCTGCAGCATGGTTTCTGCCTGGGTCAACTCAGGTTTTCACACCTGTTTGTAGTCCCCATAAGCTGCCACGTTTATCCTACACCTTTCCTGATGCTGAAGAAGATTCTCGGGTGCCTGAGAATTTCCAGATTGTTTAGGGAACAGAAGAGCGGCAGGAGACTCGGAGATAAGGTGGCCACTGAGTGTCCATACATATCAGCAGGACGCACAATAGGAGGGGAGTGCGTGGCAAGGCCGGTGCCAGAGCAGCAGCACCCACTTACCACTAGGGATCATCATCCCACCAACCATGGTTCCAAACACAACCGAGAGTGTGAGTGCCTTGAACCGCAGGGGTGGCATGTAGCCTCCAGCCGCGAAGGTCCCATCTTTCTGCTACATGTAAGAAAATGCAAACAAAAAGGTTTTGAGATGCTGGTTTCCCCCACTGCTCTCCTGGGAGCAAGACCCAAAGGGCCCTGCTGATGCCCCAGGGGTCTGCACGGAGGCCCCACACTGTGGTCGAACAACACTGATGTGAACCTGCAACCTGACCTGTAAGGCCCGGGTCACTCCTGTGCTATGGACAGGCTCCATGACTTCAGGTGGAAAGGTCAGTGGCAAGTCCCAATATCCTCTGGGAGCAATGCCACACAACTTCATGTGAGCCCCCCCCAACAGGTCTCAGGGTGGGACCTGCACACTCAACACCTTGCAGTTGTGTGACATGCAGGGAGAAAAATAAAGGGAACAGCTGAGAGGAGGCACACTCAGCTCCTTCACCTCTGTGCCTCAGTTTCCTCATGTGTAAACATGGGATCAGATGGCAGTGAGGACCAATTAAAGTGACGGAAGTGAAGCTTCTAGAACAGGGGACTATAAAAACACCAATACAGGGAGGCTTCAGAACCTTCCAGACTAGAACTTCGAGCACCCAATTTCCAAGTCCTAGGTAATTTTCTTTTGACAGATGGGAGGCTACGGACAGAATTTCTTTCTTTTTTTTTTTTTTTTACAGGGACAGAGAGAGAATCAGAGAGAGGGATAGATAGGGACAGACAGGCACTGAGAGAGATGAGAAGCATCAATCATCAGTTTTTCGTTGTGACACCTTAGTTGTTCATTGATTGCTTTCTCATATGTGCCTTGACTGCGAGCCTTCAGCAGACTGAGCAACCCCTTGCTCGAGCCAGCGACCTTGGGTCCAAGCTGGTGAGCTTTTTGCTCAACCAGATGAGCCCGCGCTCAAGCTGGCGACCTTGGGGTCTCAAACCTGGATCCTTCCGCATCCCAGTCCGACACTCTATCCGCTGCACCACCGCCTGGTCAGGCCGGACAGAATTTCTAAGCAACCTCAGGATGGTAACTGTCTCTATCTTCTGACCCAGGACTTCCTATGCAAAACATTCACCCAAGAAATACTCCAGAGAGAAAAAGGAGGGCTGTGTGTGTGGACTTCATGAGAGCTATCCCTGAGAGGTCAGGGCAAAAGGCCAGCAACAACCGGAGCATTTGACCAGGTGAAAGAGCAAGGGCACGGAGATAGCGAGTTTCCATGGAATACAGAAACCCTCGGCCTGTCCCCTGAAGACAGAAGACAGTAAAGGCTATGCTGCTGTGCCTCTGTGAGGAGACACTCGCCCGCCCGGCCGTCCCTGTGATAGGTGTTTATTTCCTGAGTTAATGCTGCCTCTGGGCCACTGTGGATTTTCAATGTTAAAACAATTAAAACACGTCACGTACAGCAGCACAAACCCTGCTTAGATACAAAGTGCACGTGTGCCTCAAACAGTGAAAGACATGGGCTGGTAACCCACAGGGTGGGGCCAGGCTGGACATCAGGAAGACCTACAACCACATGAGATGCCTGCCACCCCCCCACCAAGGGACAAAGTGCTAAGTCAGGCCTGGTTTGGCGCTCACTGCCTAAACAGCTAATGGGTTGAGGGGGGCAAACCAGACAGGGAGGGTGGCCAGTACTTCAGGGCTCAACCTCTGTCATGAGCTGCTGTCTCTAATGGCAGGATCCATGGGAAGTGCTCTTAACTGACGTGCTGACGTGGACAATGAGCCCTATTCCAGCTGTTTCAGGGCCCAGGGGTCCCACCCTCCACAGTCTGACTGAAACACTCTCCCCTGGAGTCTCTGGACAACAGTCTGTGGCCTAAACAAGTCACATGGGACTTGTATGGCCACCAAATGTCCCAGTTGACGCCAGAGACCAGGCTCAAGGACCTCAGACAAGGGACACGACATTGCCACAGAGAAAACCCACAGATCCTGGATTCCCGAGATGTCTTTGGGCATGAGCCATTATATGTGTGCCTTCTGTTGTCAACTCAGGAGCAGTCAGAGCTGGAACATTTGAAAGCGTGTTATCAAAGCCTCAGCAGCACCGTGTCCGCACACATGATGGCTCAGACCTCTTTCGTCACACCGTGAGAATGCTCAGTCCCACTTACTTGAAGTTGACAGTGCACTGACCCCAATACCCAGGATCAATCAGCTCCTGCCCATCAGGCCGGCCCATCCCCACCCCAACCATTCCTCACTCCTGACTGCGTGAACGCAGGCTCCTGAGGTCTGGCTCCTTCTCTGGGGAAGCAACTGCATAGCTGGGAAGTCACAGTGATGACCAGACCTGCTTGGACAATGGGCTGACTCCACATCTGACTCAGTCCCTGTCTGTTCTGGTACTGTCTCTTTTCCCCAAAGTTGGATTTTAAAAAATCCCTATTAAAAGATTTCATTTTAACTGAAGTTTTTTTTTTTTTGTTTTTTTTTTAATGTTTTTTGATTTTTTTTTTAATTTTTATTTATTTATTTATTCATTTTAGGGGGGAGAGAGAGAAAGAGAGAGAGAGAGAGAGAGAGAGAGAGAGAAGGGGGAGGAGCAGGAAGCATCAACTCCCATATGTGCCTTGACCAGGCAAGCCAGGGTTTTGAACCAGCAACCTCAGTGTTTCCAGGTTGACGCTTTATCCACTGCGCCACCACAGGTCAGGCTGAAGTTTTTTTTATGTTTAGCTAAAAGAGCTTGCCTACCACTGGCCAGGAAAGTGAAAACTAGCAAAGCCACTAAACAGAACATAATCAGGATCAGGAAACTCACACGTAACCAGCACATCGTCATCTGGAGGGTGGAGACCTTACCTGCTGCTCGAACAGCAGGGTGTTCAAGGCCTGTCTGCAGGGAAGGATCATCATGGGGAAGCCCACAGCCACCGACATCATGAAGCCAGCGCGAATCATCTGGGTCACCAAGTTGGAGGGGAAGTGCATCAGCACGTTGCCAGCAATGGCCTCGGTGAAACTCACGTAGCCAAAGAACCCCACCTGCCAGAAGACAAAGCAGAGGGAGTGTGCTGGGTCAACCCTCCCTGGAAAGGCCTGCGGGCACCTCACAGGCACCCTCCTGCCTCGTAAAAGGTCCTCCTTGATAAAGGTAAACACCTAAAAGTGAGGGTCCCACAAGGCTTTTCATGAAGACAACAGGGCACCAAGACCATGGAGCTCCTGAGGGCAAAGGGAGGAGCCAGGGGCCCCACAGTCCCTACAAGCAGAGGGCAGACCTTAATGTGGTTTGAAATCCCAAGCAAGGCACTATGGGATAAACAACATCCCCATGGACAGAAACACTCTGTCAGTGATGATCTGCAGGGACCATTTGTAAACACAACTAGATTGCTGAAACCACGGAGCTCAGGGCAACGAGCCACAGCCTTTGCGTATTTGCAATTTTGTCTGTAATGTAATGAAACAGCACATAGGAGCATTACAGAGGCTGGGGGAGAAATCAACCCACTGCACTGTCACTGCCAGTGGCTGCAGCCCTTCTGCAGGCACCAGCCGGGGCCCAGACAGCGCCATCCACCTGGAGCTCCTCCTGGGACAGGAGCACCAAAGCTGCCAGGGCAGAGTGGTTCTCAGGGTGAAGTTGAGGAGCTTGCGACCACTGGGCTCTGGGACACCTGTACAGGGGTTCTGAGCTAGCCCAGAACCGGTCTGTGCCAGGGGACTGTGAGTAGCTGGCAGGAGGTAGCATCACTCTCGGCACAGCCACCCACCCGGACATGGCGGGAGGGGGGTTGTCCTACCATGACGTAGAAGGTGGTAACCACGTTGAGGGAGGAGGCAAATATGGAGCTCATGGTTTTCACTGACGGCTCATCCAGGCTGTCATAGGTGGGCAGGACCTGACTGTGTAAAAACAGGTGGCTTCACAAAACAGATTCCAGAGACAGACATGCCCTCTCAGGCTCCCAGTCCCACATACCCAGCCTAGAATCTATGACACCTCCCCTCCCACCACACTCTCCACCACATAACTCAAAACTGAGTCAAGATGTTGCAACATTGGGAGGGGGGCCAGGTATGCACTCAGAGCCTTCCCCACGTGTTCCCTGCAAACACTTGACAAGTGCCACAGAATGAAAGGCCGTTTGTCCCACTGAAGCAGGGGCGTGACTGCTCCGGGCAGCATGTTTACAGGGGAAGCAGGAAGCGGTTCAGAGCATTACTGTCAAAAGACTGCAAAGTTAAACAAACACAAGCTGGCCTGGATGCCCGCCCATCTCTGCGCCTCAGCAGTGCTCAGAGCCGCATGGACAGGAGACAAGAGATTCCAGAGCAGCGGCCTCTGCCCCATAGCCCCGGGCCAGGCATGCAGTGCTGATGGGTGGGGAAGGGACACGTCCATGTGGGCTCTCCTGCAAGAATCAGAAATGGGGGGACATGGAGGGGGTCTGAGGGCAGCCCCAGGAAAAGGGAGCTGCGCTGGGGGCATCCAGACAGGAAAGCAAGGGTGATATTGTGCTGAGGGTGGCCGCTCTCCAGTCTCATCCACTGTGCTCCCAGTGGAGCTCACAGACATGGCCCCAAGGCAGCCGTGGGCACTGGTCATGCAGTGCACAAGTCACACAGGTCCTGAGGCACTGGGGGGAGGCGGTGCGTCACAACAGAAAATCATCAGCATTAAGGAGACAAGCACAGCAGGCAGTGGAGCCAAACCCCAAAACCGCCTTTAGAAAGTGAGATACAAACAAGGAGGATATGCAAACTTGACCACAAAGCGAAAAATAAGAACAGGTGGAGAGGCCTGGCTGCCAGAAACTGAAGCCTGTCACCCGGTCCTGTGCATAGGTCTCATCAGGCACTCCCATGGGCAAAGGTCACCCGAGGACCGGGATGCTGCAGGCCTGTGCAGCTGGGAGGTGGCAGAGGACCTGCAGGGGAAGCAGCTTGAATGTGCCAACTGGCTCCTGGGGCTGGAGCAGGGTCCATACTAGGGAGCTCAGTTTGGGGAGTGGCATCAGCTCCAGGACTTGGGACTTCCCTCCTCGACCCCTGTACACACAGGAGGAGTCCCTGACCTGGATGCTGTGGGCACTGTGGGGAAGGGTCAATATATGGTCAAGTGTGGAAAGGCCAGCCGCAATCACCCCCAAACATGTCTATGTCCCAGTGACCCCTGGTGATGAGAGCCACAGACACCCATGATGGCCCATCTCAGCATTCCACCTTGCTAAACAGCCCTCGTGACTCAGTTTACCTAAGTCAGACGGAGCTTTCTCCATATAACCACCAGGCACACTCTTCCTGCCCCACTGCACAGATCCAGGCCCAGAGTGCCCTCCTCTGGGTACTGCTGGTTCTGCATCCCAGCACTCACTGGCCACAAAGGAAGACCAGGAGCCACACATATATGGCAAAGCAGAGGCCTGGTCATCCCTGCAACAAGGAGACCAGTCACATAGGTGGGGCCTGGAAGTCACTGGCAAGGGCAGACAGGAGCCTCAATCCCTGCACATGCTCCAGTGCAGACACAGTGGGAGGAAAGAGCTGTCTCTGCCCCTGATGGGGAGGTCAGCAGGCTGGCCGGACCGGGCCGAGGCCTGTGGACACCCCCCCTGTTCAATGGAAGACATGAGCGTATCTGCAGGCCAATGTCCTCTGTGAGGGGCAGAATGAACCGCGCTTATAAGCCTTCCAGACCTATCATTTGACCTAACAACCAAACCTAACAGATGTGTGCTAGCTGCCATGTGGCCATTACCAAAACAGACCAACAATGGGGTTATTTACTCATTTCTTTTTTGTATTTTTCTGGAGAAGCAGGGAGGCAGTCAGATAGACTCCCACATGCACCCGACCAGGATCCACCCGGCATGCCCACCAGGGGGCGATGCTCTGCCCATCTGGGGCGTCGCTATGTTGCAACCAGAGCCATTCTAGCGCCTGAGGCAGAGGCCACAGAGCCATCCTCAGCGCCTGGGCCAACTTTGCTCCAATGGAGCCTTGGCTGCGGGAAGGGAAGACAGAGACAAAGAGAAGGGAGAGAGGGAAGGGTGGAGAAGCAGATGGGTGCTTCTCCTGTGTGCCCTGACCGGGAATCGAACCTGGGACATCCACATGCCGGGCCAAAGCTCTACCACTGAGCCACCAGCCAGGGCCAACCACGGGGTTATTTTTTAAAATGCAAACTCCAGACAAAAGGGACAACTGATAACCAGGTGCCAGGGAAAGAATGTGACTTCCATCACCAATTGTGATGGAACGCTGAACAGCAAGAGAGGAGTGTGTTCTGCTGGAAACTGAGCTGCCAGGAGATGAGAGGTGGGGACAGAGACTTGGCTGGATCTTGCATGTGATGCGAACACAGGATGAGTGCATTTCATGTCACACTGGTTTGTGATCGGCGCCATCATGTCCATGAGAGTGATGAAGGTGGGGGGATCGCTCCGCCAACCCCCGCACGCTGATGGTCTTTTCCCATCTGCACTGGATTCACACCTCTTTACTGAGCGGGTGACTGGCTCTCGCCATGGTGGTAAAGGTACTGCTGCTGGAGTTATAGAAACAGCCTCGTCTGCACTCAAGAGCTCCATGCCAGGGAAGGCTCACACTCACATGCATACAGACCTCTGAACACATCCCAGAGGCCGCCTGCAGGCAATGTTTGTGCCACTTCCTTCTAAATATTCTCATGTAAACAACTTACTTCTGGAAAAATGTTTGGGACTCTGCGGATCAGATGGTTTGGGCTGTTTCACACTCCTACAGCCAGCTCTTCTCATGGGGGCCTGAGCCAACTGGGTGCTCTCACCAGCAGTGCCACAGCATTTCAGGAATAAAGTTGATTTCTCAATAGAAAAGCTATATAGGTGCTAGCCGGGTAGTTCAGTTGGTTAGACCATCATCCCTATATGCCAAGGTTGTGGGCTCATACAAGATGTGGTTAGGGCACATACGAGAATCAACCAATGGCCTGACCAGGTGGTGGCGCAGTAGATAAAAGTGTCAGACTGGGACACAGAGGACCCAGGTTCGAGACCCCGAGGTCACCAGCTTGAGCATGGGCTCATCTGGTTTGAGCAAGGCTCACCAGCTTGAGCCCAAGGTCACTGGCTCGAGCAAGGGGTCACTCAGTCTGCTGTAGCCCCTTGGTCAAGGCACATATGAGAAAGCAATCAATGAACAACTAAGGAGCTGTAACAAAGAATTGATGCTTCTCATCTCTCTCCCTTCCTATTTGTCCCTATCTGTCCCTCTCTCTGATTCTCTCTGTCTCTGACACACACACACACACACACACACACACACACACACACACACACAGAAAGAATCAACCAATGGCCTGACCTGAGGTGGCAAAGCAGATTAAGCATTGACCTGGAATGCTGAGATCGCTGGTTCAAATCCCCAGGCTTACCCAGTCAAGGCACATACAAGAAGCAACTACTACTATGAGTTGATGCTTCCAGCTCCTCCCCTCCCTACTTTCTCCCTCCCCACTTTCTCTCTCCTCTCTCTAAAAATCAATAAATAAAATCTTAAAAAAAAAAAGGAATCAACCAATAAGCCTGACCAGTAGTGATACAGTAGATAGTGTCAACTAGGGACACTGAGGTCCCAGGTTTGAAACCCCAAAGTCTCCAGCTTGATCATGGGATCATCAAGCCCAAAAGTTGTGGCTTGAGCAAGGGGTCACTGGCTCAGCTAGAGCCCTCCCCCCATCCCAGTCAAGGCACATATGAGAAGCAATCAAACAACTAAAGTGACACAACTACAAGTTGATGCTTCTCATCTCTCTCCTTTCCTGTCTTTTGAAAAACAATCAACCAACGAATGCACAAATAAGTGGAATGAATAGATGTTTCTTTCCTCTTTCCCTTCCTTTATTTCTAATCAATAAAAAAAATTAAAAGCTATATAAAAATATAACTATCTTCCTCAAGGCAGAGGGAGAAGATCACGACTGAACAGGACACAATTTTTGGTGGCCTAACTGGGCAAGTAAGAAAACAGACAGATGAGGCCCATGGCCCAGCACTGGACCCCCCACCCACACAGAACACAGGCCCACCTAGGCTCTGGAAGCAGGTGGTACTTACGACTGGCAGGCAAAGGACATGCCAAAGATGGGGATGCAGCGGAAGATGCCCTCCCAGCGAATGTAGCTGACCCGCTGCAACCATTGCCCACCAAAGAGGCCGTGCTTGAGCGAGGACAGCACAATCTGTGTGAGGAGGAGAAAGAGGTGCTTGGGGACCAGTCAGTCCCGCTCCCCATGTCAGCCGGCATGCACCCGTAGCAAGCCTGGTGCCAGGAGGCCGGGATTCTGCACCTTCAGGGTTCCCTGCCCTCTGGTGGACAACAAGCTGACCAAGTGCTGCCACAAGGAAAACTCACTGCAGGGCCCACCTGCACTCAGGCAGCTGCCTGTGCAGGGGCCACTTAGCCCACGCAGTGAGCAGTGAGGCCTACTGCAGGGCCCACTCCGTTGCCCCAAGGACAGGATGGTTCCCCCAAACTGGGCAGGTCCTTGCCCAGCCCCATGACGACAGGCTTATGGAGAGCAGTGGCTAGCCGTCACAGGCTGACACTCACGGCTACGGGCTGCTAGGAACACATACAGGTGCTTGATCCTCTAAGGAGAACTGACTCCAAAGACTTCCAGGTCCTGTTTCCCAGGGCAGATCATTCTGACCTTGCCAGTGAACGGGCAGATCATGGCCCAGGTCCCAGGGAATCTGCTCAGCCTCTAAGCGTAAGAACCAGATGCTCCGAGTACCCACTGTACATGGGACCATTCCATCTGGTTGCTTAGAAACGCTCACTTAGAAAAAAACACCCCCCATGACCAAATACTGGCACTGTAACTCCTGACCACACAGTCACCTAAAACTCGTCCCCTAATATGAGACACGACCTCACCCTCACTTCCCAGGGGACCAGCTGCAGGTGCATATGGACCAACCAGCGAGCCCCTAACACTCACCACAAACATGAACGCGGCATAGAAGAGCAGGGCCATGGCACTGAAGGACTGGATGGAGGCCATCATGTTCCGCTGCAGGCTTAGTGGCAGCACAATGCACAGTGACACCACGAAGAGCAGGAGCATGCGGAAGGTGTCTGTCACCTGGGGGCCAAGCAATGCTGGGCAGGTGCCACACAGGAGTATCTTGTGCTTCCAGCCCAAGTGCCCAGACCTGACACCTCCTCTTCCCACAGGTCTGAGATGGGGACTTACAGGGTGTTACATAAGCATGCCAAGACACCAGACACCTGAGGGGTGTCCTTACCTGAAATCCAAACAGCCGAGCAAAGAAGTTGGTCCCCAGGTCGCCAATGACGACATAGAAGGCAATGCAGGTCCCCAGCATCAGACCAATCATGCTACAAAGAAGGGAGTCGTGACTTTCATGGCACTTTACAGGAGCCTGTGGTCTCACCACAGCCAGAGCCAGCCCTCAGCTGAGGATCAGGCTCCAGCTGTGCTCGTGGTTCTGCGGGGATGCTAAGGCAGATGCTGGGCCTTGCCGGCCACTACTGACATGTCGCCCAAAGGCTGGGCTGCATGAAAGATGCAATTTCACACGTTTACAGGACCTGGATACGTCTGTGGAGTGCAATTTTTACTATGAACGTATACTGAATAACAGTACACTTTATGGGGTTTCATATTCTCTCCACAGAAGCTTCTGAGAGTTCTCTCAGGTGCAACAAACACGCATTGTGATGTCAGACAAGTCACAGGACAGCGCCTTTCGGAAAGGGTGATCCCATATTCAGAAGCCTGAAAGTGCAATTTCCCAGCAATGTTTTCATCTCATAAAATTTTACTCCAAAGGGAGAAAAATAGGACATTCCTAGTTTAATGCTACCTTAATGCAACAGTGTGTTCAGGGGTGGAGCATGCCCGTGTGGGAACAGCCCTGAGAGGGAGACCACCGCAGAGCTCACGTGGTGCTGTATTCCCGAGCTTTCCATGTCATATTTTCCTTTGAAAGACTTAAATGAGGCATTCAACCTTGAAATGGATCATTTTAAGGGTACAATGAATTGAACTTTGAAATACTTACTAACACTTGAGAAAGGCACTATAAGGTATAAACCAACCCTGGTCTGAAGCATAGGCTTCATTTTGTAACCATCCTCAAGTTTCCCTGTTAGGTACAGGGCTGAGGGGAGAGGGGGAAGACAGAGAAAAGCCTCCCCCAAGGGAGTACCACCTACCTGGTCTCCACTAGCATCTTCCCGGCTTTTCCATAGGCATGAAATGCTAGTGCAGAACAGAAAGAGAATCAATGCTTGACAGCACGAGGAGAGTATCAGTCAAGACGGGTCCAGGTACAAGTTGTGAAATGCAATGTGACAAAAGCCCGCTGGTCTGGCATTTCATGGTGTAAGGGGGGCATACTTTTATTTTAGTCCCATGCTTTTCTTAGATCTGTCATTAGGAAGTGGAAACCACATAAAACAAGAAGAAAGCAAGGAAAGACAGGCAGTTGGTTTTTCACAAAAAAGAAAGGAAGGAAGAAAGGAAGGAAGGAAGGAAAAGAAAGGAAAAGAAAAGAAAAAAAAAGAAAAGGCCTGGTTGCCTAGCCCAACATACCCAGTATTCACAGCTTGAACCAGAAGGCCTAAGAGCTTTTATGTTCTCTATCTGTGATTTTGAAAGAAAATTTAGAGAATGCTTTCAAGTATGGCACTCTGGGATGGGAGGGGCGAGCACTCTGGGGCTGGCCCACTTTCAAAGTACACAGTGGAGAGCAGTGTCAGTCCTTCTTTCCTGACCACTGAAACACTTCCAGCAGATGGGAGGTACCTCTCCCAGGACCTGACAGTGGCTAGGTAACCCTGCAACATGCCCCTCCCACAATGGTCCAGCAGGATGAGGGAAGAGGGAAATTTCATCTCCCAGGAACAACCAGAGTAGGGTGTATGTGACAGGAGGGCCCCAGTGTCCAGCCCCTCGTTTCTCCTTCATCAGGGCCAGGGCCCTCCAGGGAGACCTGGGAAGCAGGAGGCACGCAGGCCATTGGTGTGAATGACTCCAAAATAAACACTCGTCCTCACTTGCAAGTTACTTAGAAAGAGAGCGTTGCCAAAAGCAAGAGAGCCTGGCACCTGGCTCGGCTCCATGGTCATGGCGCCTAGGCCAAGCAAAGACTGCCCTCAGGGTCCCTCTGGCCTCCATGGCTGGCTGACCCTGGATGGAGACTCACATCTCAGGTGCCCCTAATAGAGCCTATTTGTAGCACAAAGCAACCTGTACCGAACACAGGTCCTTGCACAGGACGCTGATCAAGATGCAACTTCAAAAACTGGGAGTTCCAGACAGCATCCCAAGGCCATGTTGTCAGCAAAAAGAAGCTCTCAAAGCCTCTCAAGGATGCCCCCGACACCACACAAAACTGAGTGCCCTGAATGTGGAAGCGGCACACTACTGGCTACCCCATCCTTTTTCTTCTCCAAAAGGAAGCTCAGCATCTATGACAGGGGTCCCCAAACTTTTTACACAGGGGGCCAGTTCACTGTCCCTCAGACCATTGGAGGGCCGGACTATAAAAAAAACTATGAACAAATCCTTATGCACACTGCACATATCTTATTTTAAAGTAAAAAAATAAAACGGGAACAAATACAATATTTAAAATAAAGAACAAGTAAATTTAAATCAACAAACTGACCAGTATTTCAATGGAACTATGCTCCTCTCACTGACCACGAATGAAAGAGGTGCCCCTTCCAGAAGTACGGCGGGAGCCGGATAAATGGCCTCAAGGGGCCGCATGCGGCCCGTGGGCCGTAGTTTGGGGACCCCTGATCTATGACATACCCTAAATACTCAGAGCACCCACCAGAGAAAGTTCCTGAGCACACCTGCATCCTAGACAGAGGGAAGGGGCTCTACGAGGTCAGAGGACAAACCTCTTCACCCTGAAAGATGCAACTGGTCCCAGGGTGACTCAAGGTGCTGTTCCTACAGAGAGCGGCCTGCAGTTCAAGCCTACCTGCCCTCCCCCTTTCCTTCACTGGGGGAAACCCCCACCCATACTCACACCACACACACCACACACTCCCTACACCATTTCAGGTGTCAATCCCTCAGCAACCTCTAACTCTAAATCTCAAATACAAAAGCCTAGGAGTCACCCCCAGCCTCCTGACTAGTGTGGCTCTGGGAGGATGGAGGGGCATGGTCTGCCCTCTGTTCCTCTGGGGGAGCCACAGCACCAGATCATCCCCCAGGGCTGGGCAGCATCTTCCTGAGCAAGCACGCATGAATGCGGACTGGACACTGAGGTCCAGCCTTCTTCCTCAGTTGTGACAGGCATTCTGCAGTTAACAGGCCAGGCCACATGGGGACAAAGGCCAGCGGGGTCTAAGCAGTACTCTTGCTGAATGCAGAACTGGTGTCAGGAGGAGCACCGAGCACTGGGTCAGCTTATTCTCCTGGGGCCACATCATGGCCCACAGGCCAAGGCTGCTGTGGACAAAGGTAATTCCTAGCCAGCCTCATTCGGTGAAGGATCCTGGCCCCCCACACCTCCACTCACATCCTAAGAGTCTTTTTTTTTTTTGTATTTTTCTGAAGCTAGAAACCGGAAGAGACAGTCAGACAGATTCCTGCATGTGCCCAACCGGGATCCACTCGGCACGCCCACCAGGGGGGCAATGCTCTGCCCACCAGGGGGTGATGCTCTGCCCCTCCGGGGCGTCGCTCTGTTGCAACCAGAGCCACTCTAGCGCCTGGGGCAGAGGCCAAGGAGCCATCCCCAGCGCCCAGGCCATCTTTGCTCTAATGGAGCCTCGGCTGCGGGAGGGAAAGAGAGAGACAAAGAGGAAGAAGAGGGGGAGGGGTGGAGAAGCAGATGGGTGCTTCTCCTGTGTGCCCTGGCCGGGAATTGAACCCGGGACTTCTGCACACCAGACCGACACTCCACCACTGAGCCAACCGGCCAGGGCTACATCCTAAGACTCTTGCTAGCCAATACCCCACAGCAGCAGGGCAGAGATGGGGCTGCATGCATGGAACCATATGGGTGAAGTTGGTGGGATAACCTTAACCCAGCCATGCCCAGAGCCAGGGCTTGGATGACAGTTGACTCCCCATTGCTACTTGCACAGAGGACAATAAACATTTGTTGATAAATGAGGGTTAGGAGGGTGTAAAGCCCCCAGGTGTGAGAAAAGCCTGGTTTTATGGTCCTTATTTCCCCAGCCAAGTAGCCACATGTCTGGGTCACACATCCCAGGACAGTGGAAGAAACTGCTCTAAACAGCCTCTGCAGGCCCCACACCAGCCCAGTAGTGGTAGCGGGCTGACCAGGGCCACTGATACATGCAGTCGGATGACTGAGGGATCAGGAGACCATATGCTGCTCACACTGGAGGGTCCCAAGGTGCTGGCTACACCCTAAACAGTGCAGGACTGGGACACGGAACCCTAAAGGCAACTGACTAGCTGGCATTTCTGCCCATCTTCTGAAAATGGGGTTTAGAAATTTCTCTGTGGAGGAAGGGCATGCTGGGCATGCAGGTAAGGGAGAAGCTGGTGAAATTCACAGCCCAGGAGCAGACGACAAAACACAGTAGCACCAACAACAAACCACTGAAGCTGTGAGTCCCCAGCTGGCACAGTCTGCTATGCAGCGAATGCCACACGTTATGCCCACTACCAGGGGCTAGGCCAATCAATGGGAACTCTCAAAAACTCAAACCCACCCATCCAGGGAGTGCATGATCCCCAGCACTGTCCCCAGGTCTGGACAGAGGCCATCTGTCGTCCATCCCCTCATCCCCACAGATACTCAATGCCTGAGGACTTGCTAACTAGACTGTCTGCCCCAGCCTGTGGCTAGGGCTCTCCTCTTGGGTCACCCTTTTGGGCCCAGCACAAGTTCTAGTGGCATATCTCACCCAGGAGAAGGGAGGACAGGGAAAAAGGCCCTTGAAGCAGCAGCAAGAAGTGGCTGGGAGGCAGGCACGGCTGCTGACCATGGGGTTGAGACAAAGTCTCGGCTCCTCCTGTCTAGGGCTCCTTTCCATGTGCTGGGTCCCTCCATTTCTGAGATGGGGTCACAACCCAACCAAGACCAAGGGTGGCTGACGCTGTAGACTGGGCCCAGGGACACTGTGTGAGCCTCTGC
This sequence comes from Saccopteryx leptura, assembly GCF_036850995.1. Taxonomy (NCBI): domain Eukaryota; kingdom Metazoa; phylum Chordata; class Mammalia; order Chiroptera; family Emballonuridae; genus Saccopteryx; species Saccopteryx leptura. The sequence continues at coordinate 125,291,465 of NC_089506.1, forward strand.
TTTGGTACGCAAGACACAATGGACCTGACCTGTGGTGGCACAGTGGATCAAGCATCAACCTGGAATGCTGAGGTTACTGGTTCAAATCCCTGGGCTTGCCCAGTCAAGGCACATATGGGAGTTGATGCTTCCTGTTCCTCCCCCCTTTCTCTCTTTCTCTCTCTCTATCTCTCTTCTCTAAAATGAAGAAATAAAAATAATAATAATAAAAAACCCTGAAGTTTCTCTTTAAAAAAAAAAAAAAGACACAATGGGAGGCCACTGGTGGTTTCAAATCCTTTTGCTTCTGATGTGGGAACTGGGCTCTGGTCATCCCAAGCAGGAGCCCCCAGCCACCGTGTGGAAGGCTGTCCACAGGCAGCCTTGCTTTTTTCAGCCTTCCACATCTAGCCAAACTGGTATGCCTTCGCAGGACTAAGAATAATCAAACAGCAGTCAAAAGCCACAGCCTCTGCAGTCTGTGGTCACCGCCATCATTCAGGCACAGACAGGCACTTCGTGGGGCATCGCCCACAAGAACCCGGCTGTACAGAGACCCTCAGTGAGGAGGAAAGGGGTCACCTCGCAGGCCCCAGCCCTGCAGACAAAGGAAAGGGCACACCAGAGCACATTTCATCCCAAGCAAAACTAGTTCTCCCCATGGGTCAAGTTTAGCAAATAAATTTCACTTCCTCAGGTGAGTCCAATGATGAGTCTGACAGCACCATTCTCATAAAATAGGAAGAAGGAACGACCTTCAGGCCTGAGGTCAGAACAAACCGGCACCCGGGTGCCAGTGCAAAGCAGACAGATGGAAGCTAGAGGCCGTGCCCCACATGGGTCTTGCAGGTGTCATCATTTTGTTTATCCCCCTGAAACTCTGCATACCATTTCCTCCCTACTTCAACAGCTGTCAGCTGAGGGCCAGTGTGGGCCCTACCAGGAGGACCCAGTGTCCCAGCTGCACATGGGCTGGGGGGGTCAGAAGCTTTCAGCCAGAGGCCAGGAGTTTTCCCCAGACACACACAAGGTTGGCTCCCACCCTCAATTTCCCAGGAACGGAAGGCCGAGCCAAAGGGTCCTGAGGCAGGCACAGACATGGCAGCCTTGACATGGTCCTCAGAGCCAAGCTGTCCAGCAAACATTCCAAATCAAAAGGAAGCAGAAGTGCAGCCTTCTCTTCCTCAGCCAAAATCCAAGGAAGAAAGAAAGAACTAAAAGGAAACAAAATTGCAACCAACAGCATCCGGAAACAGAGAAGCCGTTGGACAGACAAGTGAACTTGATCCCAGTGACAAATCTGTCCAGGAACACTGTCCCTCTGTGGCATTCAGAGTGAGGCAGGAGAGCAAGACACTGTCAGGCAGCTTTGAGGAGGCTCTGGGACTCAGCAAAGGCAAGCAGAAAGCAAGTCAGCAAGGGGTGAGGGGCTGCTGGTACTGCCTGAACTTGAAGGGGCCTCTCTGTGTGTATTTGCTTAATGGAGAGCATCAAGGTAGGAGGGTGACGGCACCTCAGAATCTTTCGTATCACCTAAATTTTAAAGAATGTGACTATATAACAGTTTTTTAAAAATTGCATTAAATATAAAAATACGGAAAATAATTGCTGTTGAAGACACACCTTAAGAACAAAGTGGGCCTGACCAGGTGGTGGCACAGTATATAGTGTCAGACTGGGATGCAGAGAACCCAGGTTCAAAACCCCAAGGTCACTGGCTTGAGCACAGGCTCACCAGCTTGAGCAAGGGGTTGCTGGCTTGAGCCCAAGGTTGCTGGCTTGAGCAAGGGGTCACTTGCTCTGCTGTAGCCCCCCCGGTCAAGGCACATATGAAAAAACAATCACTGAACAACTAAGGAGCTGCAATGAAGAACTGATGATCCTCATCTCTCTCCCTTCCTATCTATCCCTCTCTCTGACTCTCTGTCTCTGTCAAAATAAATAAATAAATAAATAAATAAATAAATAAATAAATAAATAAAGTGGAAGAAAAGTGAATACTATATATAAAGGCATAGGCCCCACTCCCATTTAGAACCCTATGCTCCTTAAGGAGGTACTTAATGCCTTCCCAGCAGAGCCCACATCCTCACCCAGGCCTGCATAGGTCCTCCGTTTGCTCAGGCTGGCAGCTTTCACCAAGAACATGCAGGACTGGTGCGTCATCCAAGAGCAGAAAGCCAAGAGCAGAGCCCCCAGGACGATGCCACACTAGAAGGTTGAAAGAAAGACATTGACAAAATAAAACTGCCCTATCTTTACCTTACACACTGGTCATCACATCCATGGCTTCTGAAAGCCCCTCCATTACCCGTCTGTCCCTAGAGACACAAGGTCCCATCTCCATTTCACTCCCTCCCCTTTATTTTTTTAAGATTTTATTTATTCATTTATTTATTTATTTATTTAGAGACAGAGAGAGATAGGGACAGACAGGAACGCAGAGAGATGAGAAGCATCAATCATCAGTTTTTCGTTGTGGCATCTTAGTTGTTCATTGATTGCTTTCTCATATGTGCCTTGACCATGGGCCTTAAGCAGACTGAGTAACCAGCGACTTTGGGTCCAAGCTGGTGAGCTTTTGCTCAAACCAGATAAGCTGGGCTCAAGCTGGTGACCTCAGGGTCTCGAACCTGGGTCTTCCGCATCCCAGTTCGACGCTCTACCCTTTCAATGGGATCAGTCCTGGCCCTGGCTGGTTGGCTCAGCAGTACAGTGTTGGCCCGCTGTGTGGAAGTCCTGGGTTCGATTGCTGGCCAGGGCACACAGGAGAAGCACTCATCTGCTTCTCCACCCTTCCCCCTCTCCTTCTTCTCCATCTCTCTCTTCCCCTCCCGCAGCCAAGGCTCCACTGGAGCCAAGTTGGCCCGGACGCTGAGGATGGCTCCATGGCCTCCGCATCAGGCACTAGAATGGCTTCAACTGTAGTGGAGCAACGTCCCAGAGGGGCCGAGCATCACCCCCTATTGGGCATGCTGGGTGGATCCAGGTAGGGCGCATGTGGGAGTCGGTCTGTCTGCCACCCCACCCCCTTCTCACTTAGGAAAAATGCCGTAAATAAATAAATGGTTTCAATCCCAGGATGTGGAGGCCACATGCTTTGTCCAGAGACATAAGATCTGTTTGTGATCCTTAAAAAGCACCAGGGACCATCTCTTCCCAGCCCCAAGTCTGAATGCACGCTTCATGGGGTCTCACTTCTCTGCACCCTCTACACCATGTGCGACCTTCTAGCTACTTGAATCAGCAGCAACAAGTGGTAAACATATTCTGGAAGAAAGAGATTAAAAATGACATTTACAACTTTCTTATAAGTTAAATAGACACCTACCATCTGACCTAGCAACTGCATTCCTGGGTATTTACCCAAGAGAAATGAAAACATGTGTGCATGCAAAAACCTGTGTCAACATTTATAGATTTATCTGTAATCCATAAACTGAGGAAACATCCTACTTGTGTCTACTAGAGCTGAACTACGATCTGACTCTTTACTCAGAAGTCAATACCCCACAAAATACACAAAGTCAGAGCCTATGCCTATGTTCATAAGAGCTCCAAACAGGAAGCACCCTACGTGTCCAACTAAGGTGAAAGAATAAATAAATTGTGGTAAGTCCATACGGTGGAATACCAGCCAGACATTAAAATCAACGTATAGGCCCTGGCTGGTTGGCTCAGTGGTAGAGCGTCGGCCTGGCGTGCAAGGGGTCCCGGGTTCAATTCCCGGCCAGGGCACATAGGAGAAGCGCCCATCTGCTTCTCCACCCCTCCCCCTCTCCTTCCTCTCTGTCTCTCTCTTCCCCTCCCGCAGCCGAGGCTCCATTGGAGCAAAGATGGCCCGGGTGCTGGGGATGGCTCCTTGGCCTCTGCCCCAGGCGCTAGAGTGGCTCTGGTCGCAACAGAGCGATGCCCCAGAGGGGCAGAGCATCGCCCCCTGGTGGGCAGAGCGTCGCCCCCTGGTGGGCGTGCCGGTGGATCCCGGTCAGGGGCATGCGGGAGTCTGTCTGACTGTCTCTCCCCGTTTCCAGCTTTGGAAAAATACAAAAAAAAAACCAACGTATAATAGATTCTATTTACATGGAATTCAAACACAAGCAACACTGATTGGGACCTAGTTATATGTGCTTGTTCACTTTATGAAAACTCATCATAATAGACTTCACGTAAAATGTGTGTACTTCTCTGTAAGTACATTAGACATCAATAAAATGTTATTTTTTTTTAAAGTACTAAAATTACGCCTGACTTGCGGTAGCACAGTGAATAAAGTGTCAACCCTGAGCACTCAGGTTGCTGGTTCAAAACCATGGGCTTGCCTGGTCAAGGCACATATGGGAGTTCCTCAACTCCCTTTTCTCTCTCTCTCCCTTTCTCTCTCCCCCAACCTCTCTAAAATGAATAAATAAAAAAAATTAATGAAAGTACTAAAATTACTAAAACAAACAAAAATGAACTTTAAAAAAAAATGACATGGCTATCACACACTAAATGTACATATCCCCCGCCTGATCCGGCGGTGGCACAGTGGATAGAGCGTCAGACTGGGATGCAGAGGTCCCAGGTTTGAGACCCCGAGGTCGCCAGCTTGAGCACGGGCTCATCTGGTTTGAGCAAAGCTCACCAGCTTGGAGCCAAGGTCTCTGGCTAGAGCAAGGGGTTACTCGGTCTGCTGTAGGCCCACAGTCAAGGTACATGTGAGAAAGCAATCAATGAACAAATAAGGTGTCACAACGAAAGGCTGATGATTGATGCTTCTCATCTCTCTCTGTTCCTGCCTGTCTGTCCCTGTCTATCCCTCTCTCTGACTCTGTAAAAAAAAAAAAGTACATATCCCCAAACTGCCCACTTGCTTCCCCCTATGCTCCAGCCAGGAGCTCCTCTGGGAGATGCCGAATCCATAGGACAGTGGCTGCCCTAACTCTGCCAGGCCCTCGGGACAGGAGACTGTTTCCAGTCCTTGTCTTGCAGGCAGCCTCCATCACAGAGCTGCGAGCTCTCACTGAGCAAGGCAGCTTAGCCATTTTTAAATGCTCTGGGAGGGGCTCGTGCCCTCCACATGGCAGATACACAAGTCTGAGGACAGCCATAGTGTCATCTCCCATACAGGCAACAAGGCTGGCAGCACAGACATGCTGTTTGTTGGCTAGTCGTGTTGGCAGGACCAGCCAACACGACCCAGGATGCAGTTTTGTGCCAGGCAAGTCGCAATGCACATTGGTATACGTAGTTCTTCCAGAAACACCCCACAGTGGCCACCCACAAGGGTCAGGCAATGCCAGGATACTGATGCTGCCCCAAGGGTGCTTGCCACCAACATGCCCACCAGCCAAGTCAGGCACAATCTCACCCAGACAGGCTGGAGGGCTCCAGGTGGGGTATCAAAAATCCCCAGATTAGCCTGACCAGGCGATGGTGCAATGGATAGAGTGTCGGACTGGGATGCAGAGGACCCAGGTTCGAGACCCCGAGGTCGCCAGCTTGAGCGCGGGCTTATCTGGGTTGAGCAAAAGCCAACCAGCTCCATTCCCCACCCTCAGGCTCTCTGCAGTGGGCACACAGGAAGCTGAGAAGGGAATGTTTAGGGAAGAAGTGACCCAATTTGATGACTCCATCAACCTCCCTTTTGTAAAGTACCCAAAACCTGTCTGTGGATCATTTAAACAGAAGCCAAGTGGGTTCACAAGTCAGAAATGGTGACTTTCTCTCACACGGTGTTTAATATTGGCAGGAAACGAATTCTCTTTTATTTTTTTCAATGTTTTCGTCTGCACATGGGACCTGAGCACATCTGTGCAAAACCCGGCGAACTTCGCAGCCAACTGGTAACCAGTGCCCCGTGTACTTCCACGGGGAAGCTCGCAGTGCCCGCCCCCGAACGCCAGTGAAGCGGGATTAGGGTTTTCAAAAACAACCAGAACAGCAGCACTGACTCCGGGCCACTGCCCGTGTTAGGACGTCATTTTGCTCTGCTGCCCTTTGCTCGCTGTCCAAAGTTACTTGAATGTGCGGAACTTGCTGCCGGCGCCCAAACTGGGAGCTTCTCACAGCGAACATTCTCCCGGATTCTGTCTGAGGACGCGGGGGCGGCGGGCGCGGTGCCCACTCAGCCCCAGGCCCACCCGGCCCGACGAGCAGAGGGCGGCGAGCACTGCCGGCTGCACTCACCTGTTTGAAGCAGAAGGGCATGGTGAGGACACTGACTCCTACTATACTGTTCACTATGTTCATGATCAGCCCCCAGTTGGAGGCGGCGGCCGCGGTCATAGCGCGGGGCCTGGGGCCCGCGAGCCCGAGAGCCCGGGTGCGAGGCGCCGGGACCACTGCGGGCCGCGAGGCTCTGACGGGGACGGGCAGCTGCCTGGAGGAGGCAGCCTCGCGGGAAGACGACGAGGGCTGTCAACCTGTAAACCCCACGAGGCCCCGCGGCCGCCTCATGACATCGCCTTCCGCTCACTCAATCCCGCCAGTCGCCTCCCTGTCCCCGCGCCCAGGCCCGGAAGAGCCGTCAGCTGCCAACCAAGCACACTTCAGACCGGCCTCGTAGCCTCGGACCTCACACTTCCGCCGTCAGAAGGCATCTCCTCCCGGAAGTGACTACACGAGGCGGAGTTTGTGAAGGTTGTGAGTGGACGGGGCCTGTTAGGGACCAGCGGGGCTCCGTAGGGGCGGGGCCCTAATGGGAGGGTCGCAAACCAATGAGAGGCAGGAACTGTCGCGTGGGCGGGGGTTGAGGGGGTTGGAGTTACGGCCCGGCGGCGGGAGAGCTGGGCAGCCGGGGAGGTGTGCACCTGATCAGAGTGCTGCGCTAGTACTACAGAGCTGGGCTGCTGAACCCCACCTTTCAGGAGCTGGAGCATTAGGGACTCTCAGGGTTTCGAGGGTTCGTTTTAGCTAGTACATCCTAGGACCGAAGTCGGAGGGTGTAGTTGTACTCTGGGCGCCGAGGCAGAGCCTTAACTGTCGGGGCTGAACCCTTAACCTGTTCGAAAGTGTTAGCACCTACGTTTTACGAATGAGACGCTGATGCACAGAAATGTTTGGTTTTTTAGTTAAGGTCTCAATGCTCGTAAGAGTGGCATGGGATTTCCTCTCCTGGCCGGCGCAATTCAGAACCACCGGGAGCAGTGGAAAGAGAGAATCCAACATTCTAATATTAATGGCGCAAAGGAAATACTGTGAGAGGGAGAAGAGGTAAAGGCCTATATGACCAAAGAAATTTAGAAGGGCTTCAAGAAGAAGGTGGTTTCTAGGGCCTTGAGGGACAAATGAGAATGGAGGATAGAGTGTTTTGTGGAGAAAGAGAACAAAGAAGGGCTGTGATACATCTGTGAATTCCTAGCACCTGGCAGATGCCCAAAAGTGTCTACTGAATAGATACATAGACACGGGAGGGCTATGAAAGACCTTCCTAGGAAGAAACAAGTAATTCCAAGATGGCTGGAACTGTATTCAGGAGGAATTAAAGGCTGCCGGGAGAGGTTATAGGGAACCGGGCATATAGGCGCATATAGGAACTATGTCTTGGAGGAGCTGCTGATTCTTCAGCTACAGGCAGTACAGCTACTAGGTAAGGTTATGTCCCACCCCTGAGATCTGAGGGAAATAAGAGAAAATGCAGGGTAAAGTAATTAGATTAAAAACCAAAATAATAAATGCCATTTGTTCATTTTATATATATCATACATATTCTTTATAACCTGTTTTTATGAATATGTAATTTTATAAAATATTATGTACCCATGATAGGATATGTATATTTTAAGTGTATGATCTAACAAAGAACAATAAATACTCATGAACTCACCCTTTGACTTTAAGACAGAATGTTAGCAGAAATTTAGATATTCCCTTTGGTCCCTCCGCAATCCCACCTTCCTCCCCTCTTCACAGCCATCCTGGAATCATCACTATCCAGATATTTTTTTAATTTATTGATTAAGTTTGGCGAGACAGAAGAAGGGAGAGAGAGAGAAGCATTCATTTATTGTTCCACTTAGTTGTACATTCATTGGTCACTTTCTGTATGTGTCCTAACTGGAGATTGAATCTGCAACTTTAGTGTTACAGGACGATGCTGTAACCGACTAACTGGCCAAGGCCTATCCAGATTTTATCAATTCACTACTTTTCTTTAAAGGTTTATCACATATGGATATATCCCTAAACAGTTATAGGAAAGATTACTATTTGTCTCTTAACATTCATTTATTCTATCTTCCAAATTTTGCCCAAACGTGTGGCTGCCTAGAATAAAGAACACACTCCTCAGCCTCCCTTGCAGCTAGGGGTGGCCATGTGACTAAGTTTTGGCCAGTGAGCAGAAATGACAGGTGCAACTTCTAGGCAGACCCTTAAAAAGAGAGGATCTGTGCCTTTTTCCACATCCTTTCATCCTGCTGCTTAGAATATAGAGGTGATGGTAGAAAGCCATCTCGGGCAATGTGGACTATGACCAGAGAGGGAGCCTGAATCCCTGGACTACACCATGGATCACAGTTGCCATCCCAGCCCCTGACTGCCTCCTCCAGACTGCTCCATGAGGGGCAGACAAACCATCTCATTTAATCCACTGTTACTTTGGACTCTGTTTCATGAAGCCAAAGCTTCAAAGTTTAACCAATTCAGTAGCATATTGGGACAGAGCATTTTGCATTTTTTATTTTTATATTAATGAACTTATATGTATAAATTCTTCTGCAACTTCCTTTTTCCCTGCAACTTTATTTGCAAGATTCACCATTATATTACAGGTACTCTGAGTCATTCATTCTCACTGTTATATGGAAGTCTTCTGTTTAAAAAGTCCAGAATATATGTGTCCATTCTGCTGAGGGCACCTGAGTTGTTTCCAGTTACTTGCCATTATAAACATAATGCAGAGACATTCTGGTACTTGTCTCCTTGATATGTTAGAGTGTGTCTAGGGTAAATACCTAGAAGTGTAATTGCAGATTCAAGCCCATGCATACTTTTGATCTTACTGGATACTACCAGATTGCTCTTCAAAGCAGTTATAAGAGTTCTTTTTTTTTTTTCTTTTTTCTTTTTTCTTTTTTTTTTTACAGAGACAGAGAGAGGGATAGACAGGGACAGACAGACAGGAACGGAGAGAGATGAGAAGCATCAATCATCAGTTTTTCGTTAGGACACCTTAGTTGTTCATTGATATAAGAGTTCTTGCTGGTTTATATCAGAGGCCGAGAAACTTCTGTATAGAGTCTGACTTACCAATATTTTCCATTTTGCAAACTATACAGTCTCTGTCACAATTGTTCAATTCTGTCTTTGTAGCTTGAAAGCAGCCCTAGAGGATACATAAACAACTAAGTATGTCTGTGTTCCAATAAAACTTTATTCACAAAAGCATCAGCTGAGTCCTGGCCAGAATGCTCAGTTGTTTAGAGCAGCGATCCCCAACCTTTTTTGGGCCATGGACCGGTTTAATGTCAGAAAATATTTTCACGGACCAGCCTTTAGGGTGGGACAGATAAATGTATCACATGACCGAAACAAGCGTCAAGAGTGAGTCTTAGATGATGTAACAGAGGGAATCTGGTCATTTTTAAAAAATAAAACATTGTTCAGACTTAAATATAAGTAAAATGGAAATGATGTAAGTTATTTATTCTTTCTCTGCGGACCGGTACCAAATGGCCCAAGGACCAGTACTGGTCTGCGGCCCAGGGGTTGGGGACCACTGGTTTAGAACATCGATCCAGTACGCCAAGGTTGCAGGTTCAATCAGAGCATGTACAAGAAGCAGCCAATAAATGCATAACTAACTGAACCACAAATCAGCGTTTCTCCCTCTCTCTTTAAAATCAATCAATAATTTTTTTGCATCTACTGGCCCAATTTGACCAGAGGGCCAAAGGTTGTGAACCCCTGTTCTACAGCAACGTTTGGTATCAACAGTTTGGCCTTTTAGGGAGTAAAATGGAATCTCATTGTGGTTTTTTAATTTGTTCTCCCTAATTACAAATGAAGTTAATCATCTGCTCATATTTTTATTGGCCATTCCTATTTCTTCTGTGAAATGCTTATTCATTCTTGCCCATTTTTCTAATTAGCTGTGTGTCCGTGTTCTTATGAATTCTGAAGAGTTTATGTACTTGATAACTAACCTTGTGTCCCTCAGTTGGCACTAGTTCTTTATTCTGTCCTAACAAACCACTGCAAACTTAGCTTAACCAACACAGCTCCATTATCTCACAGTTGGCAGAACTCCATTCCTTTGGGCGGTTGGACCTTGTTTTCTTGCCAGTTGTATACTGAGGGCCATTCCCAGGTTCTAGAGGCTATTGTGTTCCCTGGTTCATGGCCCCCTTCCCACAACTTCAAAGCTGGCAGGGAAAGGGTGAGGGAGGTTGTAAACTCATCACATGGCCTCTCCTTGACCCAGCCAGGAAAAAATTTTCCAATTTTAAGGATTCATGTGATTAAACTGAGCTCATCCAGATAATCCATGATAATCTTCCCATCTCAAGGTCTGTCACCTTAATAACATCTGCAAAGTCCCTTTTGCCATGTAAGGTAACATGTTCATAGGTTCCAGGGATTAAGGGAAGGAAGCATTTCCTTGGGGATCCATTATTCTGCCTACCACACTCATGATGAAATTCAAATTATGTTTCTTTAGTAGAAACATCACGGGAGTGATGCCCTGTTTCCATGAATCCTGTCAGGTGCTGCTCAGTTTTAGTTTGTCCCATTACACCTGATGTGCCCCTTGTCACTTGATTAGGTCGGCTCCTCCATGGTGAAGTTACCTCTTACCTCTTTGTAATGAATGAGTGGTTTGTGGGGAGGTGCTTTGAAATGAACTATCCTAGTCTTTATCAACCTTACAATTTATTTATTTATTTGTTTGTTCAGTGAGACGAGGGGAGGCAGAGACAGACTCCCGCATGCACCCAGGCTGGGACCCACCCGGCAAGCCCACTAGGGGACGATACTCTGCCCATGTGGCCATTGGTTGCTCCATTGCTCAGTAACTGAGTTCTTCCTAGTGTTTTGGGGTTTTTTTGTATTTTTTTTTGTATTTTTTTTTTTCTGAAGCTGGAAACAGGGAGAGACAGTCAGACAGACTCCCGCATGCGCCCCACCGGGATCCACCCGGCACGCCCACCAGGGGCGATGCTCTGCCCCTCCGGGGCGTTGCTCTGCCGCGACCAGAGCCACTCTAGCGCCTGGGCAGAGGCCAAGGAGCCATCCCCAGCACCCGGGCCATCTTTGCTCCAATGGAGCCTTGGCTGCGGGAGGGGAAGAGAGAGACAGAGAGGAAGGAGGGGGGAGTGGAGAAGCAGATGGGCGCTTCTCCTATGTGCCCTGGCCGGGAATCGAACCCGGGTCCCCCGCACGCCAGGTCGACGCTTTACCGCTGAGCCAACCGGCCAGGGCTTCTTCCTAGTGTTTTACACGGAGGCCATGGAGCCATCCTCAGCACCCAGGGCCAACTCGCTTTGATGAAGTCATGATTGCAGGAGGAGAAGAGAGAGAGAGAAGCGAGAGAGGCAGGGATGGAGAAATAGACAGGCACTTCCCCTGTGTGCCCTGACTGGGAATCGAACCTAGGACTTCCACATGCCAGGCCAATGCTCTACCACTGAACCAACCAGCCAGGGTCTCAAACTTGCATATTTATTAGTTCATCTGTATCAGTGTGTACTTATGGTTTCCTATTTTATTCAAGGGGTAATAATTCATTGCTACCTTTGCTATTTATCCTGATGCTCAAATTGTCCCAGATTTCGATCATGAGAGCCCCTTCAGCTGGTTCTTAGGTTCTTGGATGTGTCCCTGTCATTCTCTGAGCACTTCCTCTCTTTCTCGAGCCACGAGATGTTCCCAGCTCATCTGGATTCAGTCATTTCTGCAAGGAGCCCTGGCTCCTTCTGGTGGAGAATGGTAACAGAGGCCACAGTCTGGGTACTGGGTGTGCACCCAGCCATTGGGACACCATGGCTTCTGAGTCCTGCAATGGACAGAGCTGGGAGACACATACATATGCTCACACACTCACCTCTAGACTTCTTCCTGTCTACATATATTGAAAGCCACGAGTCCACAGCAATCCCCCAAATGCCCCTGGAGGTTCAAAGCCACAGCGTTCTTCCTGTTGTCTGTCCCTTCATATCTGTAATGCCAGGCTGATGTTCTCCCTCCTCCCTCAGTTCCAATCTTTACCCTGGGTGTGCCTGGACTGCCTCCCCATCCCCAACCCCCCTGGCAGTCACGGCCTTGCCCTGCCCCACCTTAAGGTTTTAGGACTGAAGTGTAAGGCAGGAAAGGATAGAGATATAACTCCTAAGTGGACACAAGGCATGGTAGCCCCCAAACCCCCTCCATTATGAAGCCATTCTTCTCTGTTCCCTGAGCTGAGCTGAGGAAGGCAGCACCTTCCAGCCAATGGTGGAGTCCTGCAGGTGCCTGTGGAACTGGCCCCTGGGGACACTGTAGGCCACTTTAGGGAAAAGAAGACATAATGGGCATTACTACACCACTCTAGACCCACCACCAGGCCAGCCTGCATGCAATCCCTCTGCAGATCTGGTCTCCACTGGGGCATCCTCTTTCCTTGGTCTGAGTGGGGAGCTGTCAGCCAGGTCCTGTCCAGCAGCCACAATGGGAAGTGAGTCCCCAGACCCATCAGAAAGATGCAAGGATGGGCTGGAGGGAGGAACAATGTGATCTTTTTGATGTTCCAGAGCTCAGACAAAAAGCTGCAGATTATCATCTTGGCCACCAGGAGGAAATTGCCCTTGAATCAAGTCTCATTATTCTCTTGTAATTCAAGGGGTGGCTGAGAATTCAGCAAGATGAAAAACCTGCTTTCATCTACATTTTCCCCTTTTCTAAAAATTTCAGTCAGGAGGGGAGAGTGCCCGGACACAGTCTCATGTCTGGACATAGGGCAGCTCCCTCCCTATAGTCTCAGCAAGGTGGGTTTCCACCTGGATATTCACAGGTGGGATCAGGGCACTGGAGCAGTATAGGCCATTTCTAAGCATGTTCCTCATCTGGGTTCATTCTCCTGACACACCAAGCATGTCAAAAGCTGGCATTGGACTCCTATGGCACATGACCGCTAATCATCAGACTGCCCTGCTTCCCAGCCTCCTCTGTGCCTCAGTCCTCCCTCAGCCAGGACACCAGGCCCAGAATAGCCAGGCAGTCCCAGGGCCACCTTCTGTCCAGCTCAACCCGGCAGTTTTGGAGTGAGGCCAGGGCTGAGACACCAGCATGCACAGCCTGCCTTGTTCCCTGCCCCACAGACCATCTGCAGAGCAGACCAGCAAGGGGCACAGGGCTACATTCCTGCACCCCAGGCTGGCAAGGATTAGATGCCCCAAAGGCTTTGAGAGTAAGCAGGAACCAGCTACTTTACCCTACAGAAGGAAGAGGGCAACAACGGTGGCCCAAGGGACAAATGTGGCTTATGGGAGAGTCTCCTAGGGGTCTCCACCTCCCCTCCTTTCCAGTCCACATCAGGCTCCAGGAGGCCCCAGCAACAGGGAGATCTCCCCAGGATAGGCTCTCCCACAGGACAGCAGCCCAGGGTGCAGAGGTGGCACTGTCTCCCCTCAGAGGTGCACCCCAGGCTTGTCCAGATATGACAAGCCTCGTGGGCCCTTCCCAAGCGCCACAGAAAGCTGTGACCCTCGGGCACGACCCTGGAATGTCAGATGGCCCCACCTCACCTGGGACAATCTCCATCTTGGGAACTCTTCCCCTTCCCCTCACTATCAGAGCACCAGAGTTCCTCCAGGCGGCCCCAGCAAGCTCCCCATGATACATTACTGAACTGTTTTGGGGAAGACTACAATGGGGGTAGGGGGATGGGCAGACATAGCTGGAGCCCTGGGGCACGAAGGGGCTGGATCCAGGCTCCCCATTCACCAGTTGTAGCTCTCAGGCTCCCTGTACTCTGGCTGCCCTGCAGTGGGGCAGGAACAGTGGGCCTGGGGAAGGTGTGCAGGAATGCAACATGCCTGGGCAGGGCAGAGCTTCTGAGAGCTTCCCCAGTTGTGTAGAGGCCCAGGCAGATAGACCCTGGGTAATTAGAGCCTGTGACAGCCCACATGGGTGATGGAGACAGGAAGCACAGATGGGAGTTGGGAGATAGGCTCTCCTTGGGGACCCAGGGCCCCCTGCTCCCCTGAAGAAGGGTTGGAGCTGGGCCTGGAGGATGGCAGCTTTCATGGAGGCAGAGTCCCTCAAGGCAGGGGTCCCAGCCAAAAAGAAGGCTGTAGGGTGCCGGGGACAAGGCCCAGACTCATGACCCCTGCCAAGAGCCCCATCAGTGTGAAGGCAGCCTCAGTTTATAGCTCTTTGCCAGAGGAGCAGCTGTTGAGAGGCTTCCCCAAGGTGCAAGTCACCCCTAACTTCCAGTCAGAGGGACATACAACCATCTTTATTTGAGCCTCGGTTTCCTTATCCCCTCCTGTGACCATGGCAGTAAATTAAGTGAGGCCTACCAGGCCTGGTACACAGCAGGAGATTAATCCACAGGACCCCCTTCCTAACCCCAGCACCGCCCACCCCTTCCTCTGGGATTGGCCACCTCAGGCTCTGCCCCTGCCTCTGCCCCTGTCTCTGCAGGCCACTGCCTGGACCCTAAAGATGGAGGAGGTGGTCACAGTACCTGCTGAGAGGTGTCACAGAGGTGAAGCAGCAGATGTGTCGGACATGGCACCATCACGGCCAGCTGGTGTTATCATTGTGGTTTGAGGTCCCAAACACAGATGAATTTTCAGGTAATGCAGGAGGGTTTATCAAACTTCAGGCTACTGGAGTGATGAGGCCCAAGCCCATTGCACAGCCAAGACCCGTCAGGATGACAAGGCCACCCCAACTTGGATTCCTAGCCCAGGCTCTTGCAGCTGTCCCCACACTCCTGGAATGAAGGAAAGGGGGGTGTTGCACTCTCTGCCTGTACGTGACCTGACTCTAGGCAGGGTGCTCACCTTGAGGAGGAACCTGGAATGAGCCTGAAAACAGACTGAATTTCCAGAGACAGCCAAGCCTGAGAATAGGGCCACAGGGCAGGGAGGTCAGGCAACAACTGACTCCTGACTCCTGGCTCAGGGCTCTATACGGCCCTGCAGACCTGCCACCAGCTGGGGCACATGGCCAGGAAAAAGAGGACTCCCTTTCTCCATCCTCCAAACCAGCAGGAGTGGTGCGGCCACTGGTCAGATACAGCAGGTACACAGTTCTAAGTGCGCAGAAGCTGCTCCACACCCTCAGTCCTGCCTCAGTCAAACCTCGCTCCAACCCCAAAAACACAAGTTTTCGCTCCTCTCCCCTTTCTGCACGGCCTGGGAAGGAGGCTGGTCACATTACCTCTGCAGCTCTGAGCCCCCCAGGCTGTTCTCTGGTCTCCTAGAGTCCCCCACCTTGAAGAAATCAGACCTTTCTTGGCCTCTGCTCAGGAGGCCCTTCCTCTCTACTCATCACAAAGCTTCAGAACCTGCTCCTCCTGGAAGCCTCCTTGGCCCTCTCCTCCCCCACCTAGGTTATATATGTCCCCAGATCCCCCTGGATTCACATGTCTCTCCCCCCATATCAGGACTCATGCAAAGTCTGTGTGCCATTGTGGTCTCAGTGCCTAGTACCAGACCTAGAATACTGTTAGTGCTCTATACCGGATGGTGGGTGGGTAGAGGGGAGAGTAGATACATAAAGGATGGAGGAATGGATGAATGTACAGATGGTGGGTAGGTAGATGAATAGGTGAATGAATGAATGGATGAATGAACAGTGAACAGGTGGATGGATGGGTAGGTGGATGGAAGATGGAGTTGGTGGGTGGGTATGTGGGTGGGTAAACAGATGGATAGATAGTAGAACAGATAGGTAAGTACATGTATATATTGATGAATGGATGGATGGGTGGATGGCTGGATAAATGGGTGGGTTGGTGGGTATGATGTTCCCCTCCAATTGGAACCTCAAGTCCCAACTCTGTTAGATTCATCTTACTGGGGCTTATATCAGCCAAAGTCAGTTTTGTCGACAGAAAACAGCACTGTTGTTGCCATCACACAGAATAAGGCTGGAAGGGCCTGACCAGGCGGTGGTGCAGTGGATAGAGCATCAGACTGGGATGCAGAAGACCCAGGTTTGAGACCCCGAGGTCGCCAGCTTGAGCGTGGGCTTATCTAGTGTGAGCAAAAATTCACCAGCTTGGACCCAAAGTCGCTGGCTCAAGCAAAGGGTTACTCGGTCTGCTAAAGGCCCATGGTCAAGGCACATATAGAAAGCAATCAATGAACAACTAAGGTGTGGCAACGTGCAACAAAAAACTAATGATTGATGCTTCTCATCTCTCCATTCCTGTCTGTCTGTCCCTGTCTATCCCTCACTCTGACTCTCTCTCTGTCTCTGTAAAAAAATAAAATAAAATAAAAAATTAAAAAAAAAAAAAGAATAAGGCTGGAAGGGTAATGGGATCTCAACATGGACCAGAAAGTGGGGCCTGGGGAACAAGGATTCCTAGGAGGTTAGAAGCAGGGAGAGCATTACCTATCTCTTAGCAGGCACAGCCTGGCCTGGATACATGGTCAGCCATACCACAAGGACTCTCCTTGTCCTGGTGACTGGGTTAGGAGTCAACACCCAGAGCCAGGGGAGTGTGCTGGCCAAGGTCTGGGACCAGCTGCAAAGGTCCTCCCTCAGCCAAGGGTCGAGATGATCCCTGCCAGCCTTGGGGGCAGAGCCCAGTGGGCAGGAGTGGGGTCTGCTGGAATGCAGTCTGCCTAAGGACAGCCCCACAGTGTGACAGTTTGTATCTCCTCAACTGGAGGGGAGGAACCCAGGTGGTCAGGGCCAAGACTCACCTGCCTAGAGATGCCCACACAGTCCTGGATGTTGGGCTTGGTACACCGGCTTGCTTGCCCACCAATCAAGTGAACAGCACATCGTGCCCCTGAGGCAAACCCTGGGAATTTGTGGAGATGGACTGAGGGTGGTGTCCAACTTGTTGGTTAGCAGTGACACCCCAATTAATACCAAACAAACAGGTACATAACAAAACCATGCAGAACCTATGGGGTATGCAGAGGAAGACCCACAGTCCCAAGTTCCCAAAATTCTCCTTGGGAGGGATGGGGAATAGCACCTCACAGAGATGCGGGCCACGTGAACCTTGAGCCATATTCACATGCAATGTCCACTAAAAGTTTTCTAAATATGCTGTATCTAGACCACCACGTCACAACAGATGGAGAGCTAGCCAACTGTATACAAAGGTTTTTGTTATTTCAGAAGGTGTTGCTAAGGCCTCAACTATCCCTTCCTCCAGAGATATTAAGAGAGACCCTCATCACCCTGGTCCCCAGATGTACTCAGGGGGTTCAGCTATAATATCAAGTAAGAACTCAAAACAGGCCCTGGCCAGTTGGCTCAGTGGTAGAGCATCGGCCTGGCATGCAGGAGTCCCGGTTTGATTCCTGGCCAGGGCACACAGGAGAGGCGCCCATCTGCTCCACCCCTCCCTCTCTCCTTTCTCTCTGTCTCTCTCTTCCCCTCCCGCAGCCAAGGCTCCATTGTAGCAAAGTTGTCCCAGACACTGAGGATGGCTCCATGGCCTCTGCTTCAGGCGCTAGAATGGCTCTGGTTGCAACAGAGCAATGCCCCGGATGGGCAGAGCATCACCCCCTGGTGGGCATGCCGGGTGGATCCCGGTCGGGCGCATGCGGGAATCTGTCTGACTGCCTAACCTGTTTCCAACTTCAGAAAATCGAAAGAAGCCTGACCTGTGGTGGTGCAGTGGATAAAGCGTCGACATGGAAATGCTGAGGTCGCCGGTTCGAAACCCTGGGCTTGCCTGGTCAAGGCACATATGGGAGTTGATGCTTCCAGCTCCTCCCCCCCTTCTCTCTCTCTGTCTCTCCTCTCTCTCTCTCTCTCTCTCTCTCTCTCTCTGTCTCTCCCTCTCCTCTCTAAAATGAATGAATAAAAAAAAATTTAAAAAAAAAAAAGAAAAATCAAAAGAAAGAAAGAAAGAAGAAGGAAGGGAGGGAGGGAGGAAAAGAGAAAATTCAAAACAAAAGCCCACCTAACATATAAAAAAAACACTTATTGCAGCAGGCCCACCTGTTGCGAAGGGACACAGCGCACCCCCCAGTGGCTGCTCCTTCATTTTTCTCCCAATAGCCCCAGGTGGTCACTCTTCACCTGTGCAGGTGGTAAGGAGGATGTGGCCAGAGTTACCCCTTCATCAGGAAATTCAAACTACTGCTAGACAAGCCCTTCCCAGGAAACAAGGTGACAGTGACACAACCACATGGCCTTCTTCCCCCATTACAGAGGCAAGCTTGGTCCAGTGTCTGTGGGAGGCCCAGGTCAGGAATCCCCTGGGGACAAATTTCCTCTAACCAGGGCTTAGACACTCAAATGGACAATGAGGCACAGCCCTGCAGAGGCCAGGTGGAGAGAAGGCTTGTGAATAAAGAACAGGTAAAAATATTGATCAGCCACCAGATCACATTTCCTGCTCTAAAAGGTCCTGTAAAACAGGGGCAAAAATGGACCTGTCAAGGGGATAGATGGGCAGTGATAGTAGCCTCCAGCCGAAGACCAGGTTCCCTGTACCCTTGGGGTCTCACCTGCACTGGGGGGCCCCTCCCCACCTGCCAGGGGCTGGACTCCTGTAGCCTGGGCAGCCCCAGAGGATGCCAAACAGAGGAAGAGGTGGTGGGTCCATGAGGACACCCTGGGGGGCTGGCTCCTCACCCCACCCCCACGCCCTGCCGGACAAGGCCAGCTATGTGAGCCATCAGGCTATAAAACGGATGGAGACCAGAGATAGTGTCAGCAGACAGCTAGAGTACCTTTTAAAAATGTAATCTCTTTTTATTTCCCTCCTCCCTCCACACTGTAACCTCCTGCTCACCCCTCTCCTCTCCCTTCCTGCAGCAAGGGCTGGCGGTGACCTTGGGGCCTGGACCTCAGGGTTGGGCTGCCAGAGCCTTCAAGGATGCCCTCCTTGCCTCACCGTGAGGAGCTCTGTGCAGGAGTGAGCCAACATGTGGGCTGGGGTGGGGCGGGGGAGCAGAGCCCACGCCTGCCACAGTGATCCCACTACCTACAAATCCTGCAGCCCTGGGCCGAGATAAGACTAGCCCTGGGTGGCCTGGATACCTTGTGTGTTGCCTAAGGAAAAGGGCAGGGGACCATGTGGCCTGCTCCTCAGGACGATGGGGGTGGTGGTGGGGAACCAGACAGCCCGGCCTCCACTCTGTTGTACCTCCATCTCTAGCAACCACTTTATGGCTCCTGGGGACTCCAGTGCTCACCCAGCCTTGGGCCTCCCCTCTGGCCCCCTGTGGCTGCTGGCCCATGGCTTCAGAGCCCCCACAGCCTGAAGGTCTCTAGCTCTCACCCTTTGGCAGAGTGACAGGCCTCTGTTCTCTGAGGGGAAAAGCTAAGAAACATGGTTCTGAGGCCCTACAGCCTCTCACAGGGCAGGATGGGGAGAAGTCACCTGCAGAATCACGCCTGTCTTTGGAACTGTGAACAGCCCCATCCTCCAGGAGGCAAGCACCCATGCAAGCAGAAGGAGGGACAGGAGCCTGTGTGGCTCTCAGCCAGGTGCTTGAGCATTGGGGTGGCCTGGGAGGAGGTGAGGAGAAGCAGAGCATGAAGGCTGAGAAGGCTGCCAGCAAGTCAGGGCACGGCTCAGGGTGCGGCTCAATGTCTGAGAATCAAGGCTGCTGCACAGGTGGAAAATCAGGCCTGGTGGCCTCAGGGACACTGTCAACAAAGGCATGTGCCTCTGGGCAGCCTCTCCTCTGTCCCTCCAGCAGACTGACCACTGTGGAGGACAGGCTGTGGGGGCAGGGTGGAAAGGGATATAGAGATGGGGAGATACCCACAGACACAGAGAGACACAGGGAGAGACCAAGAGATGAAGATCAGGCAGAGCCAAGGGCAGGGGCCAGATGACTGTGTGCAGAGCAGGGCTGGAGCTGGGCCCCTGGGGGGACACAGTGCCTGCTGTGTCTGCACACCAGCTGGTCATGTACACCTTCCCAGGTGAAGAAAGTGCTGTCCTGGCTTTTAGCCAGGTTCTCCTAGCCCTGCATGTGGGCAGAAACACTTCCTAGTGACAAGACCCGCTGAGAGCAGGGCCCCAAGGAAGCTGGTCTTTAGAGTTCCTCCCCAAGGGGCCACAGGGAGGCAAGGGTCTGCCCTGGACTGGTACCTAGGAGGGGTGATCCACAGCAGCCAAATCTGGAGACAAAGGCAGCTCCACCTTCTTCCTGCATCCCTCAGGCTGAACCATGGATGAGGGGGCTGAGAACAGGGAGGTGGCCCTGAATTCAGCTCTCACTCCAGGCACTGCCCTGGGCCCACTGGCTGCCTCACACAGCTGGCCCTGGGGAGTCGCCCTTTGACCTGACCCTGAATGGTTGGCTGACTTAGCAATTGGTGTCTGTGCCCTCCTCTTTTGTGGAACAATGGCTCTTTCAGCACATGGGCAAGAAGCCACTCGCTGGCAGGGGCAGACCGGCACATGGGCCGACAGTGTGCAGGAGATGACGGATAAGGCTCCTGTCCTGGGAAGGTGGTTCCCCTACTCCCTCAGACTCCTTGATGGTGGGCACCTGGAGATTCAGGGCAGCTAAGGAGGGCTGGGCTCAGCCCCATCCTCAGAGTTTGAAGACTGGAGATGGTGCCTGGGGGTGGGGAGGTCAAAGGTTTTGGTATGGTTAGAAGGCCAGGCTTGGGAGCATTAGTGCAGGGCTAGGACGGACAAGGTAGGGAACGGCTGTGGTGGGGTGTTCCCACATCACAGAGCTCTCTTTGTACCCAGGCAGTCTGTCACCCCCTGCTCCCCCAGGCTGAGGCCTCTGGACCCCAGCACTACCCAGCTCTCCTCCACCCGCTGGCCTCAGCCCTCCAGCTGCCTATTTACAACAGGCTAATATACCTAAGCTGCCTCCTAGCCATGTCTTCCTCTCCCTGGATCTCCCAGGCCTTACAGTAGCCCCAGCCCTTGCACCCACTCTCCCACCCTGGGATTCTGTCCCATTATTGCCAAAACCCCACGACCTCACCCTAAATGGGGGAGATGATACATTTACAAGAAGCCCTACCATTCATCACCTGTATACACACACTCCTGGGTCCAGGAGCACACCTTCCCAGCTTTAGATTCCTGAGGGTATGGGGGCAGGCAGTCGGAGTTGGAGTGACCCTGTCTCCCACATGCATGCACACACAGAGATACACACCATGTGCACACATACATGCACACACATGCATGTACACATGTGCAGACATACCACACACACACACAGTTTCTTCCCACCCTCCCCTAGTGTCCACCCATCCATCTGTCCACCACTGGCTGGTTTTATATTCTCTGGCCAGCAACCTGACCCAGTGACCCCGTCCTTTCTGCCCAGCGACACCCTGTCTGACTGCCCTTCCCTGCCCCAGTCCATCTCCCTTTAAAATCCTCGACATTCGACATTCGAGTTGGCTTCTGGGAGGCCCAGGCACAGACTTATTATGTAGGGCAGGCCTCGGCTCCCTGGGACACTGTGCTAATGAGGCCACAGAGCCTCAAGGCTGGCATCTTCTAAGAACTCATCAGGAAACGCAAGTGGGCCGGCTCAGGCAGGCATGTGTATGCAAATAAAAGGCAATCCATGGTGGAACAATTGCCCATGTCCTTCAGGACCCTCCCATCCAGGGCCTGCACAGGGCTGCTTGATGAGCAGGCATCCATACACTCCCCAATTTTGGTGATGATATCTTTAAAATACAACTTAACTTTTCCATTTCTCCAGAAAATTAAGTTTTCTAACTCTAATGAGACAAAGAGAAATCTCTTGAAGCCAGCAAAGTTAGGTGCCCACATGTGGATTGGTGAAGGCAGGACCACCCGTGGGGCGTGCAGAGTAGTGAGTCATCTATAAATAAAAGTGCATGGGACAGGGGATAGGGAACCTTGGGTCCAAGAAGGGCACGTAGACCCCTGGCTGCTCTTGGTCCAGCCATATCGAGGGAGCTCCTCCTCCTCGAGTCCCCCCAACCCTAGGCTCCCCAGGGGGGCCAGACAGGACCAAGGCTCCCTCTTCCCAAATATACACCTCTCTCTCCCACAAAAATAATTTAATGCAACGTAATGACTTGGAGTTGATGTAAAAATTATAGGCATGTGGGGGTGGGGTGGGGTGGGGCCACGTAAGAAATCCTTTTGAGGAACCCTCATACACTGTCGGTGGGAATGTAAAGTAGTACAACCATTATGGAAGAAAGTATGGTGGTTCCTCAAAAAACTGCAAATAGAACTACCTTATGACCCAGCAATCCCTCTACTGGGTATATACCCCCAAAACTCAGAAACATTGATACGTAAAGACACATGCAGCCCCATGTTCATTGCAGCATTGTTCACAGTGGCCAGGACATGGAAACAACCAAAAAGCCCATCAATAGATGACTGGATAAAGAAGATGTGGCACATATACACTATGGAATACTACTCAGCCATAAGAAATGATGACATCGGATCATTTACAGCAAAATGGTGGGATCTTGATAACATTATACGAAGTGAAATAAGTAAATCAGAAAAATCCAGGAACTGCATTATTCCATACGTAGGTGGGACATAAAAGTGAAACTAAGAGACATTGATAAGAGTGTGGTGGTTACGGAGGGAGGGGGGAAAGGGAGAGGGAAAGGGGGAGGGGCACAAAGAAAACTATATAGAAGGTGACAGAGGACAATCTGACTTTGGGTGATGCGTATGCAACATAATTGAACGACAAGATAACCTGGACTTGTTATCTTTGAATATATGTATCCTGATTTATTGATGTCGTCCCATTAAAAAAATAAAATTATTAAAAAAAAAAAAAAAAGAAATCCTTTTGAAAATATAATTGAGTTGCTTGACCTGTGGTGGCGCAGTGGATAAAGCTTCGACTTGGAACGCTGAGGTCGCTGGTTCAAAACCTTGGGCTTGCCTGGTCAAGTCACATATAGGAGTTAATGCTTTCTGCTCCTCCCTTCTCTCTCTCTCTCTCTCTCTCTCTCTCTCTTCCTCTCTCTGTCTCTCTCCTCTCTAAAATGAATAAATAAATAAAGTTTTTTAAAAAAGAAAATATAATTGAGTTAATGGAGCCATAACTGTGTCTCATTTGGGGGGTAATTGGCCTGCTTTTTGTCACTCTGTCCATTTACATACTCCTGTTTTCTTTTTGCTATTGATTTTTTCTTTATAAAGTGGGCCACTTTACTGCAATTTTAAAAGCCCCAGTGATGAATAAAAACCTATCTTCCCACTCATCAAGACACAGGAATTAGCCAGCTAGGGCCCCACTAGTCAATTTACGCAGCAATCCTGGCCTGCATGTTTTGGTTGAGGTGGGCGAGGGGGACTTCCTGCTAATGGCTAGGTGTTCAGAAGCAGCCAGTGGGGGCAGTTTCTGTAAGGCGGATCCTGGGTAAGGGGCATCTTCAGATAGGTCTACCTCCAGGGAAGGAGGAAGACTGAAGGTCACCCAGAAGTCCACAGACATACTTGCCCTGGGATCAATTTGGATCTCCTAGATCACAATCCTGAGATGCCCCTACTGGTCCAGGTCCTTCTCCCCTGCCTTGAGTCCCTCTATCCTGCACCTGACTTCTGTGGCTATAACTCAAAAGGCCCCATGCACCTGCCTTTGACTGCAGACCAAGGTCATATTTCCTTTAGAAAATACATTCTTAATTATAAAATCCATGCACACACAAAGTAAAAGAATGCAGTGGCACAAAGGAATAGAAAGTGTCAGTACCATCTCCCCACAACCTCCAGAGGCAACATTTGTGAATAGCTCCCTGCTACCGGCACCTTGGTTGTTTGTTTTGTTTTGGGTTTTTTTTTGTATTTTTCTGAAACTGGAAATGGGGAGGCAGTCAGACAGACTCCTGCATGCACCCGACCGGGATCCACCCGGCATGCCCACCAGGGGGCGATGCTCTGCCCATCCGGGGCGGCGCTCTGTCACGACCAGAGCCATTCTAGCACCTGGGGCAGAGGCCAAGGAGCCATCCCCAGCGCCCAGGCCATCTTTTGCTCCAATGGAGCCTCAGCTGCGGGAGGGGAAGAGAGAGAGAGGAAGGAGAGGGGGAGGGGTGGAGAAGCAGATGGGCGCTTCTCCTGTGTGCCCTGGCCGGGAATCGAACCCGGGACTTCTGCACGCCAGGCCAACGCTCTACCACTGAGCCAACCGGCCAGGGCCACCTTGATTGTTTGGTCTCACTCCCTCCCTCTGTGACACCTTCTATGTTTGTACACAGAGATTCATAGGTCACTTCTCATGACTTCCTAGAACCCCCTGACATGTCTGTGCCATGAGTGTTTAGGGCAACCAGCCATCCAGATCTGTGGGGCCACCTAGGATTTAGTGTTAATTTTGGTGATTACCCCCGGGTCCAATAGGGATGGTCGGTTGGTTTACAGGTATTGAATCAGTGTTTTGCTGTTGGACATTTAGGCTGCTTCTAGTTTCTCAGTCTCTGTGCCCTTACGCCAACATGTCTGGAAGATACACATTCCTGGAAGAGAAACTGCAAGGTGAAAAGGCACTCATATTAAATTTTTTTGTTGCTATTGCCAAATCTCCTGGCAATAGGGTGCCAACACTCTCCCCACCACCACCAAGTGGAAGAGCATTCGTTTCTGTGCATCTTGACAAAGCTGGAGACTGTCAATCGTTTTGGCCTTTGTCATCTGATAAGTGACCAAGAGTATCATGTAGGATTTTTATTTTCATTGGCTTTAAGATATGACTTAGATACAATATAGCACCCATTTTGAGTGTGCAGTTTGATGAATTTTGGCAAATGTATACAGCCCTGTAATCACTGCCACAATCAAGACACAGAACTCCCAGCACCCAGGAAAGTTCCTTTGGACCCCTCTGCTGTTAACCTCCCACCCAATCTCAGCCCCCAGGCAACCACAGACGTGCTCTCTGTCACTGCAGAGTAGTAGTTTTGCCTTTTCTAGAAGTTCACATAAATGGAATCTGACAGAATGTCCTACTTAAGCACAAGACTTAAAGACTCACTGAGCGGTTGTGTCGAGTGCCCTTTCCTCTTGTTGGCCAGGTGGTATCGGTGGTCTGAGAGTATGGCGTGAGCACCAGGCACCTGTGCTGGGACATTTCAGCTCTTCCAGTTTGGGGCTATTAATGAATACAGCTGCTATGATCATTTGCGTGTAAGGCTATATGCGCGCGTACATTTTCACCTCTCCTGTGTAAATCCCAGGAGTGGCATGGCTGGGTTGCATGGCAGATGTGTGCTTCACTGCCACACTGCTTCCAGCCAGCTGCACCTCACCTGCTCCACCTCAGTGCGTGAGCGCCAGCTTCCTTGCCAGCACCTGACATGGCTAGCCCAGTTCACTTAGTTGCACCAGAAGGTATGTAGCTGTAACTCTTTGTGGTTTTAATTTGCATTTTCCTAAGTGGACTGCTGCCTTTGACATTTGTTAATAACGGTGCTTTTATCGTGAAAAAAAATTGTTTATGGTTTTTGGGGTTTCATCACAGTTTCCTTTTATACTTTGTGATGGCTTTGGTCCCCAGAAATTGACCCCTCAGGCTGATGCCCACTTATTTTTTAGGCATTTCCAAAGTGATAGAACCCACACCAGGGCTCATGAACCTCTCCTCTCCCCTCCTCTCTGACCACTTATGGGAAAGCTATGTAGAGACCCACATCTCTGCGCACCTGGGACACCAGCACCCATGTCAAAGGTGCTGTTCTTCTATTTGGTCAAATTTGCCTATTTTTGACTCTCACTCTGACCACAGGGTTCACTCCCAGATCCAAAAGCTTGGAAGTTATAAAGGTAAGCCGTAGGCACCCACCGGATGAACCCATGTGTGGGCAGCTGGGGCCCAGACAGAGAAAGCTGGAGTGAGGTCTCCACGGTGTCAGCCCTGACCAGTGAGCCAAAGCTGCTTGTCCTACTAGGGTTCAGAGAGCCCCAAATCCAGTCCCCTTTCTTCCCAGCACACGGTTGGGTTTCCAGCACCCCGTGCAGCCATGGTCACCTTGTGTCCAACTTATGGACAAGGGATATGAGTGGAGGTGGAGAGGAAAGGAAAAATGGAACCTCCTCAGGAGGTCGCCCGAGCCATCAGCCTGGAGCCTGGGTAAGATGGAGCCCACCCAGGCTGCTGGATGAGGGCTGGGCCATGGCATTGGGCTCTGAGCTGGGGGGGGGCACATAGATGGTACTTTTCTGTCAAACAGGCCTCTAGGGTAATGCGGGGCGAGGACAGCACAAAAAATTGAGGTTAGACTGTTGGAAGTAAGCATGGTGTTAGCAAAGGAGGTTGGGGTATCATCTTACAGATGAGGAAAATTAGACTCAGAGGTTTCTAAACCTTATATAAGGCACAAAGGCCATGGAGAGCCCGCGCTCTCAACGACCAGAGGATGCTGGCAGACTCCACTTGCCCGCTCACACCTTGCACTGGTGTCAGTCCTGCTGGTCCCATCCCTACCTGCATGGTGCCTGCACTGGTGTCAGTCCTGCTGGTCCCATCCCTACCTGCCCAGGGGAATCAGGGCAGTGTGTCTCCAGCCCGGTCCTTAGTATTCATTTCTCTAACATCTCAATATCCCCAGCCCTATGCTTGTTTTTACAAAAACACAGATATTTTAAGGGATGGGAAGGGGGTCATTTAGGCCCTTGGGGGTCCCCAACAAAGTCTAGAAAGGACTTTCCTTGCCAGCTCCTGCCAGAGTCTATCCTGCAGCAGTTCTCACACCTGAGTAAGCATCAGTCCTCTTCTTCTCCTAGAAGCTTCCCATTAAGCAGGTAGGGTGGCCCCACAATCTGCACCTCTCCATCGTCTGGGTGCTGGTGGGGACCACACTGCTCCAGGCAAGTCCTCAGTATGCTATCAGCAGCCCTGCTGACATGCTCTGGGGGAAGGGGTGTCTTCTGGTGCAACCCCCTTCCCCTATGCAGAAAGGGAAGCCCGTGTTTGGGCAAAGAAAAGTCTAGGCCAGTGGTAGTCAACCTGGTCCCTACCGCCCACTAGTGGGCGTTCCAGCTTTCATGGTGGGCGGTAGCGGAGAAATCAAAGTATAAATAAAAAGATAGATTTAACTATAGTAAGTTGTTTTATAAAGATTTATTCTGCCAAACTTAGCGAAAACCCGACATAAAGTACTTGGTAAGTAATTATTATTATGTGCTTTAACTTGCTGTAACTCTGCTTTATAAATTTTATAAAGTTACTTCCCTACTTTATAAATCATCATTACTGTGGAACTGGTGGGTGGTTAGAAAATTTTACTACTAACAGAGATACAAAAGTGGGCGGTAGGTATAAAAAGGTTGACTCCCCCTGGTCTAGGCTGAGGCGGGTCAGGCTCTGGGGCAGGTCAGGCCCCGGGCCTGGCATTCCTACTGTCACCACCTGTTCACAGGAGAGGAGTCCCTAGCAGACCAGACCCACCCCACAACACCCTGTGCCCTCTGCTGGGGGTCGGATTCCCACAGTGGGGGGGGGGGAGAGAAAGAGAGAGAGAGAGTGGGAGAAAAGAACCCCTTCACGTGATCAAACATAGCCTGCTATGATTGGCCAGCCTGCCCCCCACCCCCCACCCTTCTGGAGCTGGCAATGTAATTGACAGCCTGATCAGGAGAGGGACTGGAGCAGGGGTCCCCAAACTTTTTACACAGGGGGCCAGTTCACTGTCCCTCAGACCATTGGAGGGCTGGACTATAAAAAAACTATGAACAAATCCCTATGCACAATGCACATATCTTATTTTAAAGTAAAAAAACAAAACGGGAACAAATACAGTATTTAAAATAAAGAACAAGTAAATTTATTTATTTTTTAAAATTTATTTATTTATTTATTCATTTTTAGAGAAACAGGAGAGAGAGAGAGAGAGAGAGAGAGAGAGAGAAGGGGGGAGGAGCTGGAAGCATCAACTCCCAAATGTGCCTAGACCAGGCAAGCCCAGGGTTTTGAACCAGCAACCTTAGCATTCCAAGTCGACGCTTTATCCACTGTGCCACCACAGGTCAGGCAAGAACAAGTAAATTTAAATCAACAAACTGACCAGTATTTCAATGGGAACTATGGGCCTACTTTTGGCTAATGAAATGGTCAATGTGGTCCTTTCACTGACCACCAAAGAAAGAGGTGCCCCTTCCGGAAGTGCAGTGGGCTGATAAATGGATAAATGGCCTCAGGGGGCCGCATGCAGCCCCCCGGGGCCATAGTTTGGGGACCCCTGGACTGGAGATTCGAGCTGTCTGCACAGCGTCACTTTTTAAATCTGAAGGAAACTCCTGCGTCAGCCTTTTCATCCAAAGTCCTGTGATCTCTATGAGTTTTAAGTAAACAAGTGTTTTTTTAGGTTTGCGCTTGTATTGGGGCAGCATCATGTGTGTATAGTCTACAGAAGGCTGCGTGCTTGCCCTCTGGGCAGCAGATTGCAAATTGCTGACTGCCTGCTGCCATGGGGCATTGGGGAGGGATGATTGTTTGCTGGAGAAGGTTTTTTTTTTCCCCAGCCTGTTTTACTGGAAAGTGCAGAAAGAAAGAGAAAGAGAGAGAGAGAAAAAGAAAAAAAACTGAGGGGCTTGGGAGCCCTGAGTTTTCGGCCTGGCCTGTTCAGTTGAGCCCTGCTGAGGCCGGGAGTCTCAGTGGGTCAGCAGTGCTGAGTGAGGGGCTTGGGAATGCTGCCTGCTTGCTCATCCGCTGTTAGGAGACTTTAATAAACAGAATGCCCCACCATTTTCTGGCTCCACAGTTCCTCTACTGTTTGTCGGAATCCAATGAGAACCTACGTGGCCGTGTGGAGGCCACTAGCCTTACAATGAGTCTCCCTCCATTTTTGCTCTGCAGGAGAGTATCCTGGGTGGTGGAGTGAGGGCAGATGAGGTGGGTTGGGTACGGTCAAGCCTGGCCACCACCAAGTCCCCAAGAAGCCCTGGGCTGTCTGGCTGTGAGCATGTGGCTGGCCCCTACCCCAGGGCTGTTGTCTGAAATATGATCTGAGCCTCTCCGCAAGGGCCACTAATGCTACTACCCTAGAAGCGCCACACCTGCAATCCCATCCTTCCCATTCCCCAGGAAATCCCAGACTCAATGTGACCTTGAGTAACACCTGGGTTGACCATCACAATGCCTCCCCCAAGCCATTGCTGACTGTTCCTGGGTTGGGGGCAGGTCTTGGGTGCCACTCTGCATCCTCCTGTGCTCAGGCCTTGTCAACAACCCCCTTCCTGACCTGGGCCTGGACCCAGGGCCTACTCTCAGCCCCTACCCTTCACAAGGTAGACCCTGAGCCCTTAAAGCAGGTAGAATGTAGATCCCTGCAGCAAGGGAGATGACCTGGCATCTAGGCCACACTGGCCAAGACATGATGCTGGGGGACAGGACAGAGGACCCCCCTGAATAGCTAGGCCAAACTGGTCTTGTCTGTTTCTTCCCAGTCTGGAGGTCACTGGGTTTAGCCTCCTCTGCTGGAGCATGTGGTCTGGGGTTGCTGTGGGCTGGGATGGGGTGGAGGTGTCCCCCTGTAACGTAGGGACAGAGGGGTGCTGAGATAATATTGGGGAAAGGAGTAGCCATTCAGCCTGGCATTCCCACACTAGGCTGGCCCCAGGCAGCCTTCCCTACCTGCCCTGAGGAAGACTCCCAGCAGCTGTTTTTTGGAACAGCTGGAGGCTGAGGTCAGGGTGAGAGCCCTGGTGGGGAATACAGAAATGAGGCCCCCCTCCCAACAGAAGGCCTCAGCCCCTTGCCTTTGGAGCCAGGCCTGAGGAGGGTAGGGGTGGCTGGCCAGCCCAGGAGCCACAAAGGGCACGGAGAGGGCAATGCTGCGGCAAGCCGCCAGCAGCCTCAAACAATGTGGTTTCAATCTAATTGTCCCAAAATATTGTTACAACACAAACCATGTGCCATCCACTCACCTGCAACTAATCAGCAGCAAAGCTACTGAGTAAATCGGTTCCACACTCGTGGGGCCAACGAGCCAGCAGCCTGACACGCAAACCAAGGTGCCAAGTCCAAGGCCACTGCTGTCAGGCCTGTTTCCTGTTGGGAGTGAGAACCATCAGGACAAGTGAGGGACACCATGGGGGCTCCTCATCTCTCTGCAACCCCCTCCTCACTCTGAGGGGCAGAGCTGGAAAGCACCAGCACCTTATGTCATGATTTGTCTAGGTCCCAGAGGATCGGCCAGGGCACTGGGGCCACAGTGGGGCCAAAGCCAGGTAAACTGAGGTCTGCCTAGGATCTGAGAACTCAGGGAGTCCCCAGTGTCCTCTCTCTGCCTTGACTATCCCATCCGAGACTGTGGGCCTGGAAGTCTTCACCCCTTTGTGAAATATTTGCGTACCCACAGAAATGACAACATAACAGCCTTTGATGCCACCAAGGCCTTTTGGTAAATGATTTGAGTGAACATTCCATTCAAGTGAGTTAAGGATGTCCCCCATTTAGGTAACAGAAAGACTGATGCCCACAAAGGACCCCTGGCATTCTAGGGCTCATTGCTGATAGGCTACAACATCCAACACCTGGTTCTTCCCAAGGTCCACACTGCCCTGCTGGTAACTTGCACACTGCTGGCAGGTCAGACTGAACATAGGCCCTCTTGGAAGAAAGCCCACAGCTGAGCCCTGAGCTGCAGAAGAAGGGACAAATCAGACTACAAGTGTTAAGTTCTGGAGTAGCAGGCAATTCTCACCCCTTCTCTGTAGCCAGAAGGCCCCAATGGGGAGGGTAAATGATATGTCCACAAGCAAGAAAGGCGGCAGCCCTGGCCGGTTGGCTCAGCGGTAGAGCGTCGGCCTAGCGTGCGGAGGACCCGGGTTCGATTCCCGGCCAGGGCACACAGGAGAAGCGCCCATTTGCTTCTCCACCCCTCCACCGCACTTTCCTCTCTGTCTCTCTCTTCCCCTCCCACAGCCAAGGCTCCATTGGAGCAAAGATGGCCCGGGCGCTGGGGATGGCTCTGTGGCCTCTGCCTCAGGCGCTAGAGTGGCTCTGGTTGCAACATGGCGACGCCCCGGAGGGGCAGAGCATCACCCCCTGGTGGGCAGAGCATCACCCCCTGGTGGGCAGAGCATCGCCCCCTGGTGGGCGTGCCGGGTGGATCCCGGTCGGGCGCATGCGGGAGTCTGTCTGACTGTCTCTCCCTGTTTCCAGCTTCAGAAAAATACAAAAAAAAAAAAAAAGAAAGAAAGAAAGAAAGGCGGCATAACAACGGGCTCCTTTTTCCAAATAACGTCACATTCACTTTTTTCAGATGGACATACCTTATTTCAGGGGGAGGTATCTTTCGTGTGTGTGTGTGTGTGTGTGTGTCAGAGAGAGGGACAGAGGGACAGATAAACAGGAAGGGAGAAAGATGAGAAGCATCAATTCTTTGTTGTGGCACCTTAGTTGTTCATTGATTGCTTTCTCATATGTGCCTTGACCGCGGGGTTACAGCAGAGCTAGTGACCCCTTGCTCAAGCCAGGGACCTTGAGCTTCAAGTCAGCAACTTTGGGGTCGTGTCTATGATTCCACGCTCAAACCAGAGGAGCCTGCGCTCAAGCTGGCGATCTTGGGGTTTCGAACCTGGGTCCTCTGCATCCCAGTCCAACACTTATCTGCTGTGTCACTCCTCAGTCAGACATGGGGGAGGTATCTTTCAACCCACTATAAAGTGTCAGCCTCACCTGTAATTACCCCTGAGAGCACATTCTGCATTAGGTGACATGCTAATAGTTTTCCCATACTCGTTTTCGCCACATTTCTGGGCTGTGAATGTTATGCTGCTTTATAGATAAGGAAAGTGAGGTTCGTGAAGCAGATGGCCCACGGAGCAGATTCAAACAGGGCCCATGATCTTCCTCCAGGATTCAACATTGCGCTCTGCAACAGAAGAAAGCCTGCCAAGTGACAACTGAGGCCCCAATACTAAGTGACAGGCATCAGAGTGCCCTGTAGGGAGGAGCCCCACGTCTATTCAGCGGCCCAGAAAGATTGTGGGTGCACCCAATGCCACACAGCTGGCTGTGGCTGAATGAGGTTCTCACTCAGGCTCACACACACTGCAGCAACCCAAAGTTAAGGTCAGTTCAGAACAGGTTTTCTGGGGCGGGGGCGCGGAGAGAAGATATCAGGCCCAAGAGAGGCGAGGATGACACAGTCCTCAGAACTAGGCGGAGGTCAGTGGCAACCACATTGCCATCTGGCAGCTACTTGTGCAAAAATCCACAGATGACCACCAACCTTCTTTGTTCTGAAGGCTTCACCTACTCCCCATCCATTCTTTGAATAAGAAGCAACGTAGGCCTTACCAGGCAGTGGTGCAGTGGATAGAGCACTGACCTGGGATCATGAGGACCCAGGCTTGAGAGAAGGGTCACCAGCTTGAGCGTGGGATCAAAAATATGACCCCAGCCCTGGCCAGTTGGCTCAGTGGTAGAGCGTCGGCCTGGCGTGCAGGAGTCCCGGGTTCGATTCCCGGCCAGGGCACACAGGAGAAGTGCCCATCTGCTTCTCCACCCCTCCCCCTCTCCTTCCTCTCTGTCTCTCTCTCTTCCCCTCCCGCAGCCAAGGCTTCATTGGAGCAAAAAGTTGACCCGGCTGCTGAGGATGGCTCTGTGGCCTCTGCCTCAGGCGCTAGAATGGCTCTGGTTGCAACAGAGCAATGCCCCAGAGGGGCAGAGCATCGCCCCTTGGTGGGCATGCCGGGTGGATCCCAGTCGAGCGCATGCGAGAGTCTGTCTGACTGCCTCCCCGTTTCCAACTTCAGAAAAATACAAAAAACAACAACAACAACAAAATAACCATGACCCCATGGTCAGTGGCTTGATCAAGGGGTCACTCACTCTGGGGGGAGCCCCCCCAGTCAGGGTACATAAGAGAAAGCAACCAATGAACTAAGGTGCCACAATGAAGAGTTGATGCTTCTCATCTCTCTTTCTTCTTATTTGTCTGTCCCTATCTGTTCCTCCCACCACCCTCCAAAAAAGAAGCAAGGTGGGTGGAATGGATTTTCTTTTTATCTCCCGTTCAGCTGGCACTGATGGGCAGGGGAGGAGCCAGAAAGATGGGCTAGGGACTCACCCTCAGAGGGATGGGACAGTGAAGGGGATGCCTCTGGGGGCCCTACATACCTCTCATGGGGCCCTTCTTTTTTTTAAGTCATGTATTGTGGTAAAATATATATAGCATAAGCCTGACCAGGCCATGGTACAGTGGATAGAGCGTCAGACTGGGATGCTGAGGACTCAGGTTTGAAACCCCGAGGTCTCCAGCTTGAGTGAGGGCTCACCAGCTTGAACACAGGGTCGCTGGCTTGAAGTCCAAGGTCTCTGGCTTGAGTTCAAGGTTGCTGGTTTGAGTCCAAGGTCACTGGCTTGAGCAAGGGGTCACTTGCTCTGCTATAGCCCCCCAGTCAAGGCACATATGAGAAAGCAATCAATGAACAACTAAGATGTCACAATGAAGAATTGATGTTTCTCATCTGACCAGGCAGTGGCGCAGTGGATAGAGCATCGGACTGGGATGCAGAGGACCCAGGTTCAAGACCCGGAGGTCACCAGCTTGAGCGTGGGCTCATCTGGTTTGAGCAAGGTTCACCAGCTTGAGCCCAAGGTTGCTGGCTCAAGCAAGGGGTCACTTGGTCTGCTGCAGCCCCCCAGTCAAGGCACATATGAGAAATCAATCAATGAACAACTAAGATGCCACAATGAAGAATTGATGCTTCTCATCTCTCTCCTTTCTAGCCTATCTCTCCATCTCTATCTTACTATATATATATAGATATATATATATATGTATCTATATATATATGTATCATAAAATTAGCTGTTTTAATCATGTTTAAGTGTACAGTTCAGTGGTTTTAGTACATTCACATTGTTGTGCAACTATTACCACTATCATTTCTAAAATTTTCATCACCCCAAATGGAAACTCTGTCCCCATTTATGCAATAACTTTCCATTCCTCCCTCCTAGCCCAGGGTAACCCTTAAATCTACTTTTTGTCTCTATGAATTTGCCAATTCTAGATATTTCATAAAAGTGAAATCATAGCTCTGGTGGGTGGCTCAGTGGATAGAGTTTTGGCCCGGCATATAGACATCCCAGATTTGACTCCAAGGTGGGCACACAGGCGAAGCAACCATCTGCTTTGTCCCTCCTCTCTCTTCCCCTTCTCTCCCCCCCCCACCCCCAGCCGTGGCTCCATTGGTTTGAGTGTGGCCTCGGGTGCTGAGGATAGCTCGGTAGGTCCGAGGTTAGCTTCAACGCTAAAGATAGTTTGGTACTCGAGCATCGACCTCAGACAAGGATTGCCAGGTGAATCCCAGTTGGGGCACATGTGGGAGTCTGCCTCACTATTTCCCCTCCTCTAACCTTAAAAAAAAGTGAAATCATACACTATTTGTCTCTTTTTTGTCTAGATTCTTTCACTGAGCATGGTGTCTTCAAGTTTGTCCATGTTCTTCAAGATATCCAGGTGTCAGGATTTCCTTCCTTTTTGTGGCTGAATAATATTCCATTTTATTGATAGACCATGTTTTGCTTATCCATCATCCATCGATGGACATTTGGGTTGTTTCCACCTTTTGGAGATTGTGAACAATGCTGCTGTGAACACGGGTGTCCAGATATCCATTCAAGTCCCTGCTTTTAGTCCTTTTGGGTCTGTCTCCATAAGAAGACTGCTGGTTCATGTGGTCATTCTATGTTCGACTCTTTTTTTTTTTTTTTTTTACAGAGACAGAGAGAGAGTCAGAGAGATGGATAGATAGGGACAGACAGACAGGAACGGAGAGAGATGAGAAGCATCAATCATTAGTTTTTCATTGCGCATTGCAACACCTTAATTGTTCATTGATTTCTTTTCATATGTGCCTTGACCACGGGCCTTCAGCAAACCAAGTAACCCCTTGCTCGAGCCAGCGACCTTGGGCTCAAGCTGGTGAGCTTTTTGCTCAAACCAGATGAGCCCTCACTCAAGCTGGTGACCTCGAGGTCTCGAACCTGGGTCTTCCGCATCCCAGTACGACACTCTATCCACTGTGTCACCATCCGGTCAGGCTATGTTTGACTCTTTGAAGAACCACCACACTCCCCTTCCTTTTAGAACGCATTTGTAATCTTTGAAAAGGAAGAGGTTTTTTTTTTCCTCCATTCCCTCTCCTGGGCCAGAAGCCATTGCAGGTGAGTGAGGTGGCCTCAAAGTCCCTGTGTTTCCAAGGAGGGGTTGGCCATTCCTCGGCAGCTGACATGATCCATAGATGGCCTGACAAACTTTTCAAAATGCATGATTTCTTTTAGCGTGCATCAGAAAAACAAAACTGACACATCAAACCTGTGATTTCACAGATATGGACACTTGGACAAGATCAGAGGGAAAGAAGCTGGAGAAAGCACAGAACACTGTTGAGTCAATGTTGAGTTAGGAAAGTCACTCCCCTTCCCCCATCTGCTTTCTCACCACGCAGGGGTCTTGGAGGCCTGGGCCACTGATGGACTAGAGGAGAGAGGAAGGTACTTAGGTGGTGGAGCTGCTTCTGCCCCTACCACTGGTTTTTCCTGTCTGTCCTTGTTTTCCTAACAGGCCGGCTGGCAGGCTGCGTGGTGATTTATGCTGGCCAAGGCCCATTTGCCCTGCATCCTGCTTTCCAGTGAAGTGAAAAAAAACCTGACTGGGCTCTAGCACAGATGGAAAACCCCAACCCAGGGCCCAGGGCACTAACAGGTGTGGCTGGGCTGGGGCTCCCTCCCACACCCACACAAGCCTCTGGCCATGGCATCTGAGCTGGCTTGGTTCTGTCCCTGCATTGACATAGCAGCTGTCTCACCCCAGGCTGGAACCCAGGATCCAGGCATCCTCCAGGGTCCTGGGCTCCAGGCTCTGTACTGGGCTGGGCCAGGAACACCTGCTTTAAAGGCTGGGCTGAGGAACTGGGGTTCCTACTGCACTGTGCCTCTTGTTAACTGTGGGGCCAGGGCAAGTTGTTTTAGCCTCTCTGGACCTCATGCTCTGTCTCTGGGAAGGGTCATCTGCTCAACAAGCATTTACAGGTGACTTCTAGGGCCCCAAGACGTGAGGGCTGTCTCTGCTACCCTGCCCCATGCCTCGTTCTTACCTGGAGCAGAGGGGCAGCTATTACAGGCTGCAAGGACAAAGATCAGGGTCTGTCACAGCTCTTCCATGTCTTCCCTGGTGGAGGGACCAGGACCACTCAGGAGTGAATAGGGCTCCCTTCCAGAGGAACCATCCTGTGAGAGCTGCAGTGCCCAGGCAGCTGCCACGATTCCCCACTGTTTTCTGTTTTTTTCTTCTTCTCTTGATCCTGGGAACCACATGGGCACTGGGGTGATTCCTGAGGAGGGCTGAGGTAGGGTCCCAGTAGCAGCAAGCGAAGCCTTCCTGTTGGTGTGTTGAGTGGTCCAGGTGTGTGTGTCTTGTACTTACTTCAAAGCATCAGGTAGGGTGTGGTTTGGATGCATCAGGGCCCCAGAGGGCTACCCAAAGGACTATGTGCAGAGGGGTAACAGGGCTGGGGAGTCAGCACTTAGTAAGAGTTGTCACTCTCCTGGGGCAGCAGGACAAGGAGAGAGAGTGTTGCTGGAATGTGGCTGGGCTCAAGGGGGTGGTGATTGCACCGTGGCCCAGGGCCTGAGATAAGTGGTGCACACTCCCACAGCCCCACCTTCAGGTCCCTGACTTGTGCTACTCCTTGGCTCCACCTGCCCAGATGTTAGAGGGTAAGGAGGCCACTGTGATGTGCAGGCCACAGGGTAAGCCCCAGGCAAACACAAGGCACAGAGAAGGAACACAAAGCTTAGGCCAGCAACCTCTTTCCATTTGACTCCTTAAGTCAATTCATGTCGCAAACCAGCGAGACTTGTAATTGTGCAGGTATCAAGTGGGAACGGTGCGAGATTAGGAAATAAACACAGACAGAAAAAGGATGGGATCAGGAGGCCTCCTATAGGTTGATGGCATATAAGAACAGGGTGGGAGGGGACCCCCGGAGGGGATGCCCCTGGCCAGCTTTATTATATAGTGCAGAGAACAAAAACCATTTGTCAAACAAGGAAAGTTCTAATACGAAGTCACATATCTAAGGTATAAACAGGAATCCTCTTAAGAATGTACCATTCTCCACCATGCAACAGCCAAGGGTGTGGGGAAGAACTTAGTCTTAGGCTAAGCCCTAGACTCTAAGAACTTTGTCAGTTTATAGACTGTCTTCTACAAATACATACTCAGAATAAATGGTATTTTAGTGAAAGCATCACCTAAGAGCAGAGTTCCCAGCCCCAGGATTAGGTTCCAAGAGCCAGGGTCCCCCTGGGACCACTCACATACCTGTTAGGACCTGCCCAATGGGACAGGGAGGAAACACATGCCTTCTGCTGTCCACCTTGGTGCTATGATGTGGGAATGACCATCTGGGGTTGGGATGGGGCAGGTAAGGCCAGGGAGCATAGAGAACTACTGGGCCAGGAGCTAGGGGATGGGGTGTGGGTTGTCAAGACTCAAGGATGGACAAAGACTAGCAGGCAGAAAGGCAAGGAGGCTGGAGGCAGGGGGAGGGCAGTGACCTAGTGAGTGACACATAAGGGGCCAGGCTGAGAGGGTGACCTTAAACTAGAGATGAGACATCAGGGATAGGATGGGCAGGAGCTGGTGAAACCAGAGGTCAGTGTAGAAATAGCCAACGCCCTCTGCCTCCATGCCTTTGCCCCATACCTGAGGGTGTCCTCAGGACCCAGGGCCCACACCAGATGGTTGCATCTGC
Organism: Saccopteryx leptura; assembly: GCF_036850995.1. NCBI lineage: Eukaryota > Metazoa > Chordata > Mammalia > Chiroptera > Emballonuridae > Saccopteryx > Saccopteryx leptura. The sequence continues at coordinate 125,329,266 of NC_089506.1, forward strand.
AAAATATTCCTAAGTCCACAGAACGTCTCCCAAGCCTTCTTGAAGCCAGGACACCATTACCTGTAGTCACCAGGACAGGGGCTCAACCCAGTAGCACTGAGGCTCCCAGTCATGGTGGCAAAGGTGAAATCTGAAGGGATCGAAGCCCAAGCCACTTCAGAACACTCCAGACCAGTCTTACAAAGATTAGAAAGCAAACAGCAGGCCCATGTGACCTCAACCTGAAGCTCTAAGGCAAATTGGAATGTCTGTGTTTGAAGGGGCCACATTCCCAAACTGCATACAGGAAGCGGGGACCCATGTGTTTTGTGCTGACCTAAGCAGGGCACCCATGTCAGTGCAAACAGTGAAATATACTCCCAGAGGGGAGGCACCCCATTTCCTGGTGATGCCCTCAGGTGGAACCTCCCCCACCACACTGCCCCTGGCTTGCCCCAAGCCCTAGGCTATATGGGGAGGCATGAGTCCTCATAAGTGGTCCACCCCAGCCAGCCTAGCCTGGGAAGCGGGGTCAGCTGTCTGGCTCAGGGCCATGGGGAAGGGATCCGTCAGGTGCCCTGTTGGGAGGACATCTTTAATTAATCTGCAATATGTTCTGTCTTAGACAAAGACAAGCTTCCCAGACAGACCTGGTTTAAACCTTGTTGTGTGGCTTTGGACAAGTTACTCAACCTCTCTGTGCCTGTTTTCATAGTGGGGACCCAGAGTGCTAACGCCGTACACATACAAGGACATGTGCCACTAGAGCCAGCACTTTCTTTTCCTTTTCCTCTCCCTTCCTACTCCATGTCCCTGTGGCCTTGAGACAAAGCATTTTGCAATCCCTGTTTGGGGCTACGCACTGGCAGTCAGAGGTGGATTTAACAGTGGGTGCACCAGGTGCATGCCCTGAGCCTCAACTTCTGAAGAGCCCAACTTTACACTTTTTTCTAATAACAAGGGGCCTAATATTTTCTTCTGCACCTGGGGCCTCAACCAACCTTAATCCGCCTCTGATGGCAGTGTAGGTCAACACAAGCCCACCAAGCCCAATGAGGGGTTAGCACTGCTCTGGGTGAACAGAGGATGGCCACGGTGTAAGGTGGGTGGAAAGGCAGTGTCCAGTGGTGGCCATTGTTCGGGTTCCTATCCCACCAGGACACTTGGGCCTGCCCTTCTCTCACAGCCCCCAATCTTCACGCCTCCCTTCCCCCTAGATCATATCCCACCTCCTCCAGCTTCATTTGGTCATGTTTCACCAGCATGAAGATGCTGGGGTGGGCTGAAGTAGGGGGTGGGCTGCATCCCAGGGTCTCCCTACAAGGCCCTGCCCTGGTTGGGAGAAGGGGTCTTCCTTGTGTCCCTTGTGAGCTTGATTATCACAGGGAAGAGGCCAGGAAGCCTTCTGGTCCTTTCCAAACTTTGCCTGTCTCCCTCGGGGCTGGCTCTGATCTTTGGTTCGCCACGGAAAATTTCTGGGGGTGCCAATGAGATCAGCTTGGCCACCAACAGGCAGCATGGACCATCGAAGGGCCAAAGAAATGACCTTCGTTCCTACTAAAACCTCATCATCCATCCATGAATCCATCCGCTATTCATTCAATAAACGTCCTGTGTGAGGAGCCCTCTACCACAGATCCTTTGCCTCCTTGGGTTGACCCTTTGACCCTACAGCCCATCAAGGTCTCCTGGGTGGTAGTTGGTGTGCCTGGGTCAGAACCATCTGGGAGACTTGCTAGTCATATCCACACTTCCCAGGTCACTCTTCAGGGTGTTCACCAGGGGCCTCTGAGAACCCTGCATGGCTGTGTCTTCAGAAGGTGCCAAAGGCCCAACCAAGAAGCCAGGAGCTGGCAGAGCAGCTGCCTGTGGTGAAGTTGCACTGGGGATGCAGTCACAAGGCACTGTGCCTCCTTGCTCCAGAGGTCGCAGAGGCCTGCCTGGTCTGAGCCCTGAGTCTCTACCAGCCTAAAGAACAAAGCCTGTGGCCCTGGCCAGTTGGCTCAGTGTTAGAGCGTCGGCCTGGCGTGCAGGAGTCCCGGGTTCGATTCCCGGCCAGGGCACATAGGAGAAGCACTCATCTGCTTCTCCACCCTTCCCCCTCTCCTTCCTCTCTGTCTCTCTCTTTCCCTCCCGCAGTCAAGGCTCCATTGGAGCAAAGTTGGCCTGGGCGCTGAGGATGGCTCCATGGCCTCTGCCTCAGGCGCTAGAATGGCTCTGGTTGTGACAGAGCAACGCCCCAGATGGGCAGAGCATTACCCCCTGGTGGGCATGCCGGGTGCATGTGGGAGTCTGTCTGACTGCCTCCCCGTTTCCAGCTTCAGAAAAATACAAAAAAAAAAAAAAAAAAAAAAAGAACAAAACCTGTGATCTCAGACCCCAGAATAATGGGGTGGGGCTGTGCTTTTTATAAGACAGGAGAGTCTGGGGACAAAGGCCCTAAGGCCCTAAGTGCTAGTCACCCTCTGCCTTGGGTGGACCACAAGACCGTGGTCACTTGTCTCCTAAAGGAAAGCTCCAAAGGGGGGCAGGCCACCCTGGTCCCCACCTCTGCCCCTATAGCCATCCTCTCTGGTCCTCCTTTGGGGTTCCCAAGGGCCCTTCCCCCACAGCCTGGAGGACCTGGGGCATTTAGCCAGGGCTCCCCCTTCCTCTTCCTCTCTTGGTGTCAGAATTTCCAAAGGACCTCATCAGGGCTAGGTGACATAGCAAGGGACCCAGGGTGGGGTTGCAGGGGTGGTTGGAACCCTTCTGAGAGTCCTCATCCCTGCCATGACTGCAGAACTACCCAGGAGGAACCAGGAACCCTGAACATCTTGTTCATGCTTAAGGCTTTGCAGGGATCCTCCTGCCTCCAGACCCCCTCCTCCCAGCTGACATGATTAGTAAGGAGTGCAAGGGCTGGGAAAATTTTTAATTTCTATCTGTCAAGTTTACTTCTAGGAAAGTTTGCCAATTAACTCGGCAAGTTGAGGCAACCAGAACAAAAGAGAGGCAGGCAGAGGCTAGGACAGTTTTTGCTGGGAGGGGGTGGGGAAGGTAGACCCCATATTGCTAAGGAGCCTGGAAGCTTAGGACAGAGGAAGGAGGAAGCTGCCACCAGCCCCCGTTGATGGTAAGTAGCGGAGGGTGGGGGGCAACGTTGCCTCAGCCCTGTCCTTCCTGGCCACAGTAGCATCTTCTAAAACGTGCGTATGTTGTGGACGGTGACAGGTTGGGGCCCTGGCTCTGAGAGCGTCCATGCATGGACTTTGAAGCTGACTGTCTAGCACAGGTTCTGAATGTCAGGAGCTAGTGGCCAAGGACCAGGCGACCACCACAGTGGAGTATTCTGCGTTTTAAGGTGTCCCACCTGACAGTCCCCAGCCCTGGTCCTTGACCCATTTTCTTGCCCCCTTTTGTGTGAAGCCAGGCTCCTCCCCAGGTAACTGACAGTCCCTGGAGATGTTACAGCCCTTGGCTCAGCTCTGCCTGAGGTGTGTGGGGACTGAGGAGCAGAGGCTATCTGGGCCCTTGGGCCTTGGTGCTGCATATGCTGTCCTGGTTAAGTGCACAGCATCTGGCCAGGGCAGTGTGACCCTCCACAGGCTGAAGAAACAGGAAGCAGATCCACACAGGCCAGGAGAAGCGGGCAGAGCCAAGGCAGGCCTCTTGACACTATGGGTCTCCACAGGCAGTCGGCAGGTTGCTTCTGGGCCTGAGAAGCCTACTAGCTGCCTCTGCTCATGGTGTGTGCTGGGGGAGAACCACTGTGCCCAAGGTCCCAGGGCCTTAGGGGACAGCCCTGTCCAGCAGGCTTCTGGATGTCTGGCTCAGGGATACTTTCCCAGGCCCACTCTGCAGCAGCCAGGGACAAAGGCAAGACCCAGAATGATTTTTCACCGTTTCTTGAAAGGCAGCCTAAAATATTCATCTCCTACCAGCCCAAGACCACAGCCTGCTCTTTTAGTTTCCTCTGTTTCCTGCTATCCAAATCTAATTTCATGTTGACATTCTGTCCCTCCAAATGGAGGGGCCCAGCCCCTTCCAACGATGCCCTAGCTTCCCCCCATCAAGTTCCATAAGTACTTAGAAACATAAATTAAAATAAATTGCATTTTTAAATCGCAAATAGGGGGCATTTTATCGTTTTTATTGCATAACAACCATTAATGAAGTATAGTCCCAGCCGCCTTAATTGCCTGGAGACTAAAGTTCAATTCCTGTAGTCCATGCAGGCCAGGGACGCCGTGTGTCACGTCCAAGTCACATCCATGCACCTGGTGTAACTTAAGTGTAAATAAATTATGGGCAGGACTAGGTTCAGGAAAGGTCCTGAAGGCTACATGGTGGAGATCCTGCCTCCTGAGTGATGGATGAGTTGGAGGTCCTCTTCCCTGACCCCTCCCCTCCTGACCAAGGAGGATGTACTCAGGGAGGGCTGAGGCCCATATCAGAAGACCCAGCCCAGCCCAGCCACAGGCTGGCTTTCCCCAGCCCCTCCTGGGTAAGACCCAGAACACTTTCCCAGGTTTCTGGAACCACTGGAGCAAGGAGCCAAGAAGGCTAGAGTTTCCTCCTTTTCATGGTATGCACCTGGAGTTTGCAGGAAGCATGGTCATGTCTGTTAGCATTGGAGCTGCCCAATCTCCTTTTTGGCAGACAGGTGAACTCACAGCTGCTGCCCCATTGAGCTCACTGTTCAGCCCTTCGGGTGGGGCAGTTGAGACAATGGAGAGTGCAGAAGCCATCAGGGGCCTGACTGCCCAGGAGGGACCAAAAGCTGGCAGACTCCCTTCCTGTTGCTCCTCCCAACTCCCAGGGCCCCAGGCCCTTGGCCCATTATTAATCTTTAACTGCCTTTGGGCTAGCGCTGACCCTAAAAGCAAACAGGAATAGAATCCCTGGGGATGGGACACCAGTGGCCACAGGTCACCTGGAGTGGGCTTGAGGTAGGGGTGAGGACTGTGCAGAAAAGGCCCTATCTCCCTGGTGCCTCCCAATAATGGAGCTGATTTCTGCCTTTTCTCCAGTTCAGAAAGTTGCTACCTCTGCCAGGATTGATGAGGGCAGGACCTCAAGGCTGAGGTAGATTTGCTGGGCAGTCCCCACAGAGGTCCCTGGAGCAGCTTGAGGGCAAAGGTGTCCCTGGAGAATGGGGGGGGGGGGGGCTTCCTTCAGAAATCCGCTGTGCTATTGTTACACTTTCAAGGCCAGGGAATTTTTTCAGGAGGTGTGACAACCAAAAATTGACAACTTTTCTCCCCCAGCAGCAGAAATTCTGGGAAAAACAACTGCTGCTGTTTTCAAGCAGAGGAAAAAAACAAGGTCAGGTGCCACGAAGCCACGAACTGGCACACTCGCTGTCCTCCCAGCACTGATTCGGGGTGGGGTGGGGGTGCAGCGGTGGGCCGAAGCCACGTGGAGCACTCAGCAGTCCTAGAGGCCTAGGAGGACTGGGGCTTGGGTCTTGGCCAAGGTCCTGGCTAGTGTGGCTGTCACAATGGCCGGATCCTCTGGGAAGGGTTGGAGTCTAAATCCGTCATCAACAAATCACCTAATAATTGGGGGTGAGGTGAGGGGTGCCACCGCTGTTCGGAGAATGGAATTTTTCTGTTCGGAAATTACCCAGAAATGACAGTAGAATGGGCTGCAAGCGCTGGCTGGCCAGGCCAGTGTTGGGCCAGCAAGACCTCAATCCCCACCTCTGTCCTCCGCTGGCAGCTGGCCCGGCGGCCTCGCCTTTCTCCTCCGGCGAGGGTCCAAATGGATGCAGGATCTGCTCAGAAGCTGGGAGTTGGCTGGGCCTGTAAAGTTCTGCGCGCTGACGCCCACTCCCCATGGGCCGCGAGGTGGATGAGGCAGTGGTCCTGGAAGCGGCTCTTGCAGCGCCCTGGGTGAGCCCTCGTCGTCTGGACCGGTGGAGTAGGAGCTGCTTAGGGCGTAGTGATTCTGCACAAAGTGGTGCGGCTGAGCCTGCTTTCAACGTCCAGAATGCCGCTGAGGGTCACGACCCGGCCAGCGCTGGGCCCTTCCGAGGGGCACCCTTCTCCATCCACGCGCACTGCCAAGGGAGGCTGTCGGGCAGAAGCTTCGGTCCCTATGGGTGCTCCAAGGACCCTGACACTTCTGAGCCTGTGCTGGCAGTATTCGGGGATGGGGGGGGGGGGGCGAGCCCAAGCCCTCGCATGTAAGCGGCACCGCGTGAGCAGGTGGAGAGTGGACACAGGTGGCCGAGCGGAACAGGACACGGGAGACACAAGGTCCAGTGCTCCCCGGTGCCCAGCCCCAGCCAGGAGCAGCGCTCTCCTGACCAACCCCTTCCTGGGTGTCAGTTCCTGTCTCTCCAGCACAAATCAACAAATAATTCTCGGTATTTCCCAAACTGGGGAACCTGGGGTGAAGAAAAGGGATGGAGAGAGGAGGGGACGGGGGTCGAACCCGCTGGTGTTTTCTTTAAAAAGTATATATTTTATGTCAAAATCGCTTTTCGTTAAGACCACAAACATCCAATTTGGCTTGGCGTAATAAAATCAGCCGGAGCTCCTTTAAACGGAGCCATTCCGGTGAATTAAGTTGTGAAATCTAATCTATTATATCCATAAAGGAGAATGTTTTCATTGTAAATTCAGGTTATAAAGAAACTATACCTGGGATGCCAGCTTCCCTCTCGGATTTGCTACTTGGAGGGTTATCAAATTACTTCAAAATGTTGGGCTACACTCTCCATAGCTCATGGCAACAAAAATTAAATGTGGCAACGTTTATTAGTACGAAGAGGTCAGAAACAGCCACAACAAGGAGGTATGATTAAAAAGACTCCCTCCCCTCACCTCTTTTCTACGTTCAAAATCGAGGTTACTATTTTCTCTATTAGACTTTTTAAAACAACCTAAATGGGTCAGGACTTCTTTCACTTTTGTCTCCATACTGGAGATGTCTGGGGCGCAGCTCCCGGGTGGATCGCATGTGGGTCCCAGAGATCTGGGGCACGCAGCAGACCTCGGTCAACAGCGTGGAGACCTCGTGGCTCTGTCCGATCTGCGTCTGCTATGGCGGCCCGCACATCTGGACCGAGGAGGGGCCCTGGAAGCCCAGCGGCTCCTCAGCATTGTAATTTAGCTCTCAGGCCCAGGCACCCGGCATGCTTCAGCGGTGGCCGGGCCAGACAAAGGAGTCGCCGGGAGAGGGGTTAATATGTACTCCCCCCTTCTGGGTCCATCCCACCACACCCTCCTCAGGCAGCCTGGAATAGGGGAAATGCAGCACCTTTATATTTATTTGGTTTGCAACGGGTTGGGGGTATTTACTGCCTTTCCTCGGACAGGGGTCTTGGACCCTGGTCACTCAATGTCCAGACACCCCCTCCCCCACGATAATATCCACTTCTGAGAATTAACTGATTCCAGGCTTGGATCTAGGGCTTCGTTCGCTGGCCAGAAGTGAGAGGGGGTCGCCTAAAGGCTCTCTCTCTGCCCTCACTCTGAAGAGGGTTGTTGTGGAGGCCGTAAGGCAGCCATTGAGTAGTTTCGAAAATCCCGGGTAACCCGAGGCCTTTGTCAGACCCGGAAGATTTATGAGGCAGTGGCGGAGTGTCGCCCAGGCCTTGCCTAGGCCGCCAGCGTACCCCGTTTTATCTTTGATTTCTATTTTTTTCCTGCCACTTCCAACTCCATGTCTGAGATGCGAATAAAAGGAGGAGGGTGGAAGGGGGATGGGGCCACCAAGCGTCAGTGAGGGGGTCCCTCCAGTGCAGTGGGGCCCCTTCAACGCACAAGACTCATACCCAGAGCGGAGGGGTGAAGGGTGATCAGACTGGGACCATGTGGAAGCTCACCATCCGACTCGGCACCCAACCGCTAACCCAGGTTGGGAGTGGCAACTCCTGAGCGAGTTTAGTAGAGCCTCACCGAGTCTGCCCTGCACCAAGCGCGCCCCCCTGCATGATGTTAACACCCTTGGGCAGCAAGAGAATGAAAAAAAATACTACCCTAAATTGCTGTGAAGGGGGGCGCAGAGGGGTCTCGACAGGCCGCATGAGCCCAATAGAGGCAAAGGCATAAAGAGGCCTGTTGTTTTTTTTTTCTTGCCACGCGAAAAAGATCCGCCCAAACGGGTAAGAAAGGAACGATGTTTTTTTTATAAGTTCCAAAATGGAGAATGATCTTAGTGGTCTACACCCATACGTGAACAAAAAGTAAGGATGTAATTAGTGTGGGGAATTCAGGAGATTGTAAATCTTCGGCGCTTTTTCCACTGGAAGTAGCAGCCTTTCTAGCTTGAGTTTATTTCGAGATAAGTGAGGTCCCGGGCTTTGGTGGATGCGGGTCTGTACGCGACCGCCACGCAGGGCGAGCAGGGCGCGCGCAGCGAGGATGCTGCACACACCTTGTTCAGTACTCGGAAGGTGGAAACCGAAACTGCACACCTTGCCCCCAGGAGGGGCTCTTTCCGCCCTCGGTGCCCCTCTCTCCACGCCGGGAGCCAAGATTTGTGATGAGTGGGGCAATCTCGGGGGCTGGTGGCTGGGCACTGGAACAGAACCCACTCTGGGCAGGGGGCTCCTTTCCTTTCCAGCCCGAATTCTACTGAGAATATTCGCGGATGCGCGGGAACCGGGACACTTTTCACAGCGTGCTCCATTCGAGCCCCCTCCCCATTCTGCTTTCGGCCTTGGCTCTTTGTTTCAACTTATGGGGGTGGCGGAAGAAAGGGACACAAAATCACCCCTCCCCTTTAACTATCAAACCCCTTAATTTTCAATCTCCCCCCCAAACGGCAAGAAATATATTCACTCTGTGGTGGATTCCCCCCCACCCACCCACCGCGTGGAGGTCAGATCTCCAACTTCCACGTAATGAGGACTCTTCTTTTTCTGAAAGCCTGCAACACAACCCCCCAATCTAGAACTCACCTAAGGCCCATTAATAAGGGAAGAAAGAGAAGATGCATCCACTCTCTTAAAGGATGCCCAAATAAAAGCACGCCCTTTCCTTCAACCCTTTCCAACAATACCTTTTGTTGTAAAGAGTCAGTCCCGTCTTAAGAACAGGGGCGGAGGACTTATAGATTTACATTCAGATTTCTCCCCCAAAACGATTCCAGGGCTTCTTTTGTTTGAAGTAGGCAAGGGGGAGGGGAAGAAGCCCGGCCTCTCCCTAACCCCCCATAAAAACAAAGCCCGCGGGCCTCCCTTTAACCCTCAAGTCTCCGGCTCTTGGGTATGGGAGGGGCCACTACAGGACAAGGGGAGCTGCCAGCCAGCATGTGGCCATGGTGGGGGTCTTCTCCATTCCGAGCTTCCTCCGGCCTCCCCCTCCAAACTGAGCATCTCCGCCGGAAAGCCCGGTTTTCCAGGGATTGGGGTGAGAAAGGGTGAAGGGAACAAAGCACCATTGCCTGGCTCGGGGTCTGAGGCAGGACGCACGGTATCTGCAACGAATTAAACGGTACCTAGAAAAAAGAGACAAGTTTTTCCAAAGAAGCACTCCTTCCGAGCCCGGAGGTGGAGTGGAGAACGGTTCCCCTGCTGATGCTGCGGGCGCACCCTGGACCGGAGTCGATTCCGCATTTAGTGACCCTCTCAGAGCCCCACAAAAAGACACGTTTGCAGCAAAAGGCTCTTACACACCAGCCGGGTTTTCATTCGTTCCCTACCCAGAGTGCGCTCTGGGAACGCGGGAAACAAGGGAAATGCACGTACCTGGCGGCGCTCCGAGGGCGGCCTCTCGGGCCCACCGCTGGCGAGGATGCCCCCAGAAACCACTCCCCGCCCAGCCGGTCGCCCCTCGGTTCGTCCCTCCCTCCCCAGCGACGCACCCCGCCGTAGCCAACTCTGCAAGAATCGCGAGAAGTTCCCAGTCTCGGCGCCGTATCCATCTTCTAGCGCCATGGCCCTCGCCTCCTCCCCGAGCGAGGGAGAACAGATGTCCTCGCGGTCAGCAGACCTGGAGGAGGGATCCGATGCGGTCTGGGGAGCGGCGCATCCCGGCGCTGGGCTGCGGTACTGCTGCAGGTCGGGCCCGGGAGCATCCTTTTCGGCTCAGGTCCGCGCCTTCCCACATTTCCGCGGAGCTGCGGAGACGGACGCGGAGCTCCCGGGGAAGACGAGGCGGCGGTGGCCGCCGCGGTCCGGGCAGGAGACCCGGGGCGGGAGGGGTACTAGGCGGAGGGGCCGGCGAATCCCCCCGCGCCCCGCGGCCACCGCCCTCCAAAAGCGCCCCGCCCCGGCTCCGCACCGCGCCTAAGCCCTCCTGCAGCACACCCCGCGCCGCCCCCCTCGGCGTTAAACTCAGAGTCCCTTCTCCTCCACCTCACGCCCGGCGGTTCCTACCCCGCCCGCGCTGCTGCCGCGGGTGTTACTCTCCCCTAGTCCCGCGTCCGCATTCCTTCGCACCTCCCCCTCCCGCCCATGCCCGGCCCAATCACCGCCCGCCGCTACCGCTCTCTTTGTCTGGGCCATGAGCGCAGGCCAATGGGGTTGCGCGGAGATGTGGGGGTTGCGTGAAGATGTGGGCGGTGCGCGTCTTGGCCAATGGGCGGGCCAGACGGGCGGTGAGCGGAGGTACCGGGTTCCGGGTGTCCGTGAGCCGGCCTCGCATCGACCCGACCCACAGAGCCCTGTCAGTGATTGTTGTTTTAGCCATGGAACGTTGGGGTGTTTGTTATGCAGCATTGCTGGGGCTACAACTGATTAATACGCCCACACTAATTAATACAGAGAGCCGGCGTGACAAAACCCCAGAATATGTGGCATTGGCTTAGTGATTGGCTTATGGATAACGAGGAAACGGATATCGTGAATTGGAAATAACATGCTTCCCTGGTTACGTCGTGGCAAAACATTTGGGAAGACTAAGAGGAGATAGAGCCAGAATGTGAGTGCTTGCTGGTCAATCCTTGCAGCTTTCCCGTGGAGTTTTCCGGAGGTGGAGGCCAGTCTGCAGTAAGAGAAAGCCCAGAAATTTGGGATCACAGGCTGGAAAAGCCGAGTGCTTGTACCTCAAACAGTAGATTTTTGCCTTCCTTAATATTTTTATGTATCATACAAAAATTTTACAAGGATATACTACTTATATATTTTGGGGGGGAACAAAACTTAAATTTAAAAACTTTCCGGCCCTGGCTGGTTGGCTCAGTGGTAGAGCGTCGGCCTGGCGTGCATAAGTCCCCGGTTCGATTCCCGGCCAGGACACACAAGAGAAGCGCCCATCTGCTTCTCCACCCCTCCCCCTCTCCTTCCTCTCTGTCTTTCTCTTCCCCTCCCGCAGCTGAGGCTCCATTGGAGCAAAGATGGCCTGCGCGCTGGGGATGGCTCCTTGGCCTCTGCCCCAGGCGCTAGAGTGGCTCTGGTTGTGACAGAGCACCGCCCCGGATGGGCAGAGCATCGCCCCCTGGTGGGCGTGCCGGGTGGATCCGGGTGGGGCACATGCGGGAGTCTGTCTGACTGTCTCTCCCTATTTCCAGCGTCAGAAAAATACAAAAAAAAAAAAACCTTTCCAAAAGTCAACTGGATATCTTGGGACATAAAAATTTGAACACCAAACTAAAAATTACATAACATGGGCCGAGGAGAAGCATGGACACAAGTGAGCCTTGACAGTGAGCTGGATGGTCAAGCTGAAGAATTCTTAAAACACTGAGTAAAATATTAAAATTACAATGTGGAAGGGGAAGTGAAGAAACATGGAAAATAAGCCAATAGTTTTCTTTTTGGTTTTTTTTTTTTTTTTTAATTTAGTGAGAGGCAGGGAGGCAGAAAGACAGAATCCTGTGTGCACGGGTCTGGGATCCACAGGGCAAACCCACTAGAGGGTGATGCTCTGCCCATCTGTGGCAATGCTCCTCTGATTAGCAACCAAGCTCTTCCTAGAGCCTGAGGTGGAGTCCTTTGAGCCATCCTCAGTGCCCCAGACCAACTCAGGCCAATTGAGCCATGGCTGCAGGAGAGGAAGAGAGAGAGAGAGAGAAATGAGAGGGAGAGGGGTGGAGAAGCAGATAGGTGCTTCTCCAGTATGCCCTGACTGGGAATCGAACCCCGGACATCCACCTGCCAGGCGATGCTCTGCTACTGAGCCAACCAGCCAGGGCCAGACTACTTTCTCATACATGCCTTGACCAGGGGGCTCCAGATGAGCCAATGACTCCTTGCTCAAGCAGTGACCTTTAGACTCAAGCCAGCAACCTTGGGGGTCATGTTTAGGATCCCACTCTCAAACCGGCGACCCTACACTCAAGCTGGTGAGGCTGCACTCAAGCCTGCAATCTCAGGGTTTTGAACCTGGGTCTTCAAAATCCCTGGCTGAGGCTCTGTCCACTGTGCTACTACCTGATCAGGTTGATTCTTGTATGTGACCTGACTAGGGATTGAATTCCCAATGTTGGCATATTGGGACTATGCTCTAACGGTCTAACCAACTGAGTTACCGGCTCAGGACAAGCCCTTAGTTTCTGAATCCAGTTAGAGTAATTAAAAGGAATTCCAAAGGGTAGAGACTGCAAGGCAAAGGCTGTAGGAAAACCACCCTAGGCTGAAGGAGACTGGTGAAGACATTTTAGAACAGAGCATAAAAGGATCAACTACAACTTCCCAATGTGTTTGGTGGGGTGGGGGGTAGGGGGAACAGGTTATGTCCAAGAAAAGAGAAAAGGAAAAAAACGGCCTGACTTGTGGTGGTGCAGTGGATAAAGCATCGACCTGGAATGCTGAGGTCTCAGGTTCAAAACCTGGGCTTGCCTGGTCAAGGCACATATGGGAGTTGATGCTTTCTACTCCTCCCTCACTTCTCTCTCTCTCTCTCCTCTCTAAAATGAATAAATAGGCCCTGGCCGGCTTGCTCAGTGGTAGAGCATCGGCCTGGCGTGCAGGAGTCCTGGGTTCAATTCCCGGCCAGGGCACACAGGAGAAGCGCCCACCTGCTTCTCCACCCCTCCCCCTCTCCTTCCTCTCTGTCTCTCTCTTCCCCTCCTGCAGCCAAGGCTCCACTGGAGCAAAGTTGGCCCGGGCGCTGGGGATGGCTCTGTGGCTTCTGCCTCAGGCACATTCAATGGCTCTGGATGCAACAGAGCGAAGCCCCAGATGGGCAGAGCATCGCCCTCTGGTGGGCGTGCCGGGTGGATCCCAGTCGGGCACATGCGGGAGTCTGTCTGACTGCCTCCTGTTTCCAACTTCAGAAAAATACAAAAAATACAAAAAATAAAATGAATAAATAAATAAAAAATTATAAAATAAAAAAAAGGAAAAAACGATGTCAGACATGGAGGACTGTGGATTCCCCACAGTCAGGCAGCTTCACTGTTTGGAAGGAGAAGGATTGGAGCCTGGGGTTCTCTGCCAGGCTTACAGCCGTTCAGTTGGGAGGAAAACCAAACTCTCTTTGGGTCATACCAAGTGTTGGAAGAGTTTATTTCCAACAAATACTATCTGAAGTAATTACTGCATTATATACTCTAGCAAAATGAAAAATGAATCAAAGAGGAGGCCTGGGGTACAGGAGCCGTGAAACTTTTTACCAGGGAGGAAAGCTGTAATATGCCCTCCAGTCTGGGGGAAAGGACAGATGACCTTATTCTGGGCAGTGATGGGGTGGGCTAGGGAAATATTGTAGAACTGGAAAGCCACGGGTCTTTGTGATGGGGACAGCCTGGATACTAATTCATTCTCAACCTGGGTAGAGAAAGATGAGTTCAGATGTTCTCATTAAAAGTTTAAAGTAACCACTAGGTGAATAGTATGATGATATAAAACCTTAAACCATGAGTAGAAAAAAGAAATTGGAACAAAGACAACTTGCTGTATCTCACAAAAACAGGATATGGGGACAGGAGTTACAGCAGGAACAGCAGGGCACGTGCAATTGAAAACTGGAAGCTGGATCACAGGAAGCTGTTTAAGTACAGTGGTCATCACAATAAATGCTAACCAGTTAGAGCCATGCATTAACTGAAAGAGACACTCCAGATGGATAACAATTCAAACTCCAGACACCTGTGTCAATAAGGCTGGCCCCAACAGGTGGCTGGTCTGGACTAACAGTCCCTAACCTGGGTCCAAGACCTCAGGCAAGAAGTTCACAGACAGCCAGGGGCCCAGGAACTTGGATGGGATATTAGCCCACCTTGCTTTTCACTGACTTCTAACTAAAGTTTGTCATTTCCTTCAGTTATGAATATGCAACTTCACTGAAAGGACAGATATTTTCAAATCAGGCTGCAAATCTTGCAGACCTCTTGAAAGACTGTTTCTGGTCACCAGTACTTTAAAAATTGGGGAGCTATTTAATGAAGAAACACAAATACCACAATTTTTTTTTTTTTTTTTACAGAGACAGAGTCGGAGAGAGGGATAGACAGGGACAGACAGACAGGAACGGAGAGATGAAAAGCATCACTCATTAGTTTTTCTTTGCGCATTGCGACATCTTATTCATTGATTGCTTTCTCATATGTGCCTTGACCACGGGCCTTCAGCAGACCGAGCAACCCCTTGCTTGAGCCAGCAACCTTGGGTTGAAGCTGGTGAGCTTTTGCTCAAACCAGATGAGCCTGCACTCAAGCTGGCAACCTCAGGGGTCTCGAACCTGGGTCCTCCGCATCCCAGTCCAACGCTCTATCCACTGCGCCACCGCCTGGTCAGGCACAAATACCACAATTTTTGTGATATATTCCCCTCCCTGTGGATACAAAACATAAATTATGTATGACTTTGATGATTGTATATCAATATAATTGATTTCCTTTATAATCCAATGTAGTTTATGTGTTTAAAAACTTTATTCTGAGAAGGGGTCCACAGACTTCACCGGGTTTCATGAAGGGTCTAGGCCAGTGCTCGGCAAACTCATTAGTCAACAGAGCTAAATATCAGCAATACAACGATTGAAATTTCTTTTGAGAGCCAAATTGTTTAAACTTAAACTATATAGGTAGGTATATTCCTTATTGAGGTAGCGCCCGCACGTGATATGTTGTGGAAGAGCCACACTCAAGGGGCCAAAGAGCCGCATGTGGTCCACTGGTCTAGGCCAATTACAGTGATTCCACTGCTGAGGCTAGAGCAGGACTGGGTGGTCCTGGGCCAGCCCTGCTCAATGCACAAAAAACGACTGGTGCTCTAGGCCTGGGACAAGCTCCTTATTTTGACCAGCAGTCCAGGACATCCTTCAGATTCCCTTGCGTCTGGGTGGGAAGGCTGCAACAATCAGCTCCCTTGCCCAGCCTGAGGGCATAGCAGGCCCCATCCCATCTCCCTGCATGGAAGCAAAGGACCCTGGGTCTGAGAAACACTGTTGGACCTCTGAGTAGCCAACCTCAATCCCCTGACACATTAAGTTACATTATTGTTGCCAGTTGGAGGCAGAGTTTTTGCTATGCACACAAGAGTGCAGCAGCACAGAAAATGAAGGAAGGGACAGGCCCCCAACCAAGCATTCCCTTTCCAGACTTCGTGTTAGTTGCATGGGATGTGTTCAATATGTGAACATTCTGGGACTGTACCTGTGAGAAATACAGAATAAAATGAAGGGGCACCCAAGACCAACTCCCTCGAGCCAATCAGCCATGGCTGTGGGGGGGTGGGGGGAGAAAGAGAAGGGGGAAGGGTGGAGAAGCAGATGCTTGTTTCTTCTGTGTGTTCTGACCAGAATCAAACCTGGACTTTCACATGTCGGGCGGATGCTATACCACTGAGCCAACTGGCCAGGGCTAGGTTAGTGCATTTTTATACATGTATATGGTGCTTTGATATAAAGGTTTAAAATGCCCTATCAGCGGTGATGGTTACACAACTTTGTGAATGTTCTAAATGTCACTCAACTGTACACTTAAAAATGGTCAAAAGGGTAAATTTTATCATCTATATTTGTTTTATTTTTATTGGTCTTTGAGAGCCCTGACCAGGGATCAAGCCTGCAACCTTGGCGTATCAGAATCACACTTTAACCAACTGAGCTACTGGGTCAGAGTTTGTCATGTATATTTTGCCACAACTAATACAAAACAAAACAGACCTGATAGGGTTACATGAAACATGCTAACAAAGAAGGTAGATATGGTAATATTAATAGAAGGTAAAAAGGCCTGACCAGGCAGTGGCGCAGTGGATAGAGCATCGGACTGGGATGTGGAGGATCCAGGTTTGAGACCCCGAGGTCACCAGCTTGAGCGTGGGCACATCTGGTTTGAGCAAAAGCTCACCAGCTTGAGCCCAAGGTTGCTGGCTCGAGCAAAGGGTCACTCAGTCTGCTGTAGCCCTTCGGTCAAGGCACATATGAGAAATCAATCAATGAACAACTAAGGTGCTGCAACAAAGAATTGATGTTTCTCATCTCTCCCTTCCTGTCTATCTAGTCTTATCTGTCCCTCTGTCTGTCTCTGTCTCTGCCACACACACACAAAAAAGAAGGTAAAAAGAATTCAAGGCAAAAGCATTTAAAGGGATAACCCTCCCAGACCCTACTGGATTTATTTAAATGCCATCAGAGATATGCCCATTGTATCAGTGGTGTCTGTTACTGTTCAACAGCAAATAACAAAAAACTGAACAAGTAAAAGGTTGGTTTGTCTCAGGCAGCAGGAAGGCGGAAGCTGAAAGATTAATACAGCTACCTGAGGAACTTACCAGAAATACAGATTCTGTCTTTTGGTGCCATCTGGCTTTTGTCCTTGTGGTTGCAAGATAGCTACTGCCTGACCCTGGCTGGGTAGCTCATGTCTAGGTTGAAGGTTCAATCCTCAGTCAGGGCACATATAAGAATCAACCAATGACAGCATGAATAAGTGGAACAATTAATTGATGTTTCCCTCTCCCTCCCTCCCTCTCTCTCTCTGTCTCCATCTCTCTTCCTTCTTCTCTCTTTAAAAATCTAAAAAAAATAGTGATAATAGTAGATGGCTGCTGCACCTTCAGTCATATCTTTTTTTTTTTTACAGGGACAGAGAGAGGGATAGATAGGGATAGACAGGAACGGAGAGAGATGAGAAGCATCAATCATCAGTTTTTTGTTGTGAGACCTTAGTTGTTCATTGATTGCTTTCTCATATGTGCCTTGACCGTGGGCCTTCAGCAGACTGAGTAACCCCTTGCTCGAGCCAGCAACCTTGGGTCCAAGCTGGTGAGCTTTTGCTCAAACCAGGTGAACCCACACTCAAGCTGGCGACCTCGGGGTCTCAAACCTGAGTCCTCTGCCTCTGCATCCCAGTCCAACGCTCTATCCACTGCGCCACCGCCTGGTCAGGCTGTATCTTGCTTCTAAAAAGAAGAGGGGAAAGGTCCAAAGGGTAAGGCCTCATCTCCACAAGACTTCCCTTTTATTTTTAGGAAGAGAAGTCCTTTGAGATTTCTGCTGTTATCTCCTTGGGCAGGACAGGGTCACATGGACACCCCTATCTTCAAGGGAGACCAGAAATCTGGGTATTTTCTTTAGAGAGTATAGGAGGCAAAAGAGAAGGGGGTTGAGTAGGCAGTGCACTTCTTTCAATAGTGCCTGCCACACCAACTGTGATCTGCGATGGACCAACCAACTAGTTTCAAAACCATCTAGAGGCTCTGGTAGGTTGGCACAGTGGAAGAGCGTCAGCCAGTGTGTGGAGGTCCGAGGTTCGATTCCTGGTCAGGGCACACGGGAGAAGCACCCATCTGCTTCTCCACCCCTCCCCCTCCCCTTTCTCTCTGTCTCTTTCTTCTCCTCCCACAGCCACAGCTCCGTTGGAGCAAAGTTGGCCCTAGGGCCTGAGGATGGCTCCATGACCTCTGCCTCAGGCATTAGAATGGCTCTGGTTGCAACGGAGCAATGCCCTAAGCATCGCCCCCTGGTGGGCATGCCTGGTAGATTCTGGTCAGGTGCATACGGGAGTCTGTTTCTCTGCCTCCCCACTTCTCACTTTAGAAAAATACAAAAAATAAGGGGAAAAAAACCCGAGGTCACCAGCTGGAGCACAGTCTCATCTGATTTGAGCAAGGTTCACCAGCTTGTGCCCAAGGTGGCTGGCTTGAGCCCAAAGGTCACTGGCTTGAGCAAGGGATCACTGTCTGCCATAGCCCCCTGGTCAAGGCACATATGAGAAAGCAATCAATGGACAACTAAGGTGCCGCAATGAAGAACTGATGCTTTTCATCTCTCATCTTCTTGTCTGTCCCTATCTGTCCCTCTCTCTGTCTCTGTAATACACACACACACACACACACACACACACACACACACACACACACAAATGTATATAGAAAAAATAGAGAGCAAAAATGATGGAGCACAACTAATTAACACAGTATTAACCAGTCCACACGTAGTGGAAGATCTTATTTATTTATTCATTTATTTTTATTAAGTGAGAGGCAGGGAGGCAGAGACAGACTCCTGCATACACCCTGACTGGGATTCACCTGGGAAGCCCCCTAATGGGTGATGCTCTGCCTATTGGGGGTCGCTGCTCCATTGCATGGCAATTGAACTATTTTAGCACCTGAAGCAAGGCCGTGGAGCCATCCTCAGTGCCTGGGGCCAATTTGCTCAAACCGAGCCATGGCTACAGGAGGAAAAGAGAGAAAGAGGGAGAGAGGAGGAGGGGTAGAGAAGCAGATGGTCACTTCTCCTGTGTGCCCTGATTGGAAATCAAACCTGGGACTTCCACATGCTGGGCTGATGCTTTACCACTGAGCCAACCATTCAGGGAAACGTAGTGGAAGATCTTAACACACCAGTCACAGAAACACACAATGGCCTAAAAACAATCAAGGATAAAGCAAATTTGAGAAGCACAATTATCAAACTTAATCCAACAGATCCACTTAATAGAACTTGGTGATCAATGAACAGAGACTATGATTTTCACACATATGGACCAGTCACAAAAAGTGGACCACATGTTCCACGTTCCTTGACCACAGTGAAATCACTTACCAGTTAGGAGGAAGGAGACAAGCCCTGGCCAGATAGCTCTGTTGGTTCTATCCCCAGTCAGGACACATCCAGGAACAGATGGATGTCCCTGTCTCTCTCTCACTCTCTCCCTTCCTCTCTCTAAAATCAATAAAGTACATATTTTTTTTAAAAAGAGGAAGGAGACAATATAAAAATTCATCCCTTGGAGGTTTAAAGACAGCTTTCTAAATAACTTGGGCTAAAGAAGGAAATCAAAACAGAAATTACAAACTATTATTAATAAATGAAGAAACAATGAGAACACTACATCTCAAAACCCATGGTATATCCCATAGGAAAAGTTGAAAATGTATCCCCTTAAGAAAATTTATTGGGCCTGGCCTGTGGTGGGTCAGTGAATGGGGCATTGACTTGGGATGCTGAGGCTGCTGGTTCAAAACCCCTGGCTCGCCTGGTCAGGGCACGTACGACAAGCAATCAACGAACAACTGATGTGAAGCAACTATGAGTTGATAGTTCTCGCTCTGCCTCCTCCTCCTGTCTCTATAAAATTAATGAAAACTTAAAAAAAGAAAATTTATTGGAAAACAAGAACAGTTGAAAAGAAACAAATTGAGGTTTTTTAACTGGAGACATTTAATAAAACAACAAGGAAATGCCAGCACTGTAGATAGGGTTTCTGCATCTGGGTTCACAAAGGAAGCTGAAGCATCAAGTTCTTTTGGTTTTTCCACTTTGGGTTTGTAGGAGAGTCAGAATGAGCCCTATCTTCTTCTGTGCTTTGAAGGAGTATACATATGTGGTAATTATCTAG
Organism: Saccopteryx leptura; assembly: GCF_036850995.1. Lineage (NCBI taxonomy): Eukaryota > Metazoa > Chordata > Mammalia > Chiroptera > Emballonuridae > Saccopteryx > Saccopteryx leptura. The sequence continues at coordinate 125,348,916 of NC_089506.1, forward strand.
TCCTTGAGATTTTGGTCAAACCTGCCTTCAGACTTTCTGGGCCCAGTGACATCTGTATTGATAGATTCTTGGTCACATTTCCATCTCCTGATGGTTATTTCTACTTCTTCTTTAGTCAGTTTTAGTTTGTTTGTTTTTTCCTAGAAAATAATCTAGTCTAGATTTCTTTTTATTTTGTTGGTGCAAAGGTATACCAAGCATTTTCATTAAAAAAAACTGCTTTTTTTTTTGGTATTTTTCCCGAAGTGAAAAGTGGGGAGGCAGATAGATGGACTCCCGCATGCGCCTGACCAGGATCCACCCAGCATGCCCACCAGGGGGTGATGCTCTGCCCATCTGGGGCGTTGCTCTGTTGCAACCAGAGCCATTCCAATGCTTGAGGTGGAGGCCATGGAGCCATCCTCAGCACCTGGGCCAACTTTGCTCCAATGGAGCCTTGGCTGCGGGAGGGGAAGAGATAGAGAGAAAGGAGAGGGGGAGGGGTGGAGAAGCAGATGGGTGCTTCTGTGTGCCCTGACCAGGAATCGAACCCGGGACTTCCACACGCCAGGCTGATGCTCTACCACTGAGCAAACCGGCCAGGGCCAAACCTCTGCATTTTTTGGTCCCTTTCCTTACTCCGTGTCTCCTTCCCAGTAGCTCAAGAGGTGACCTCACTCCGTCGATATTCTCTACTCTGCTGTGTTCCTGTCATCTCTGTCTTCCTCTACTGGCTTCTGCTCCTCAGCGTGTAAACATGCTCAAGTTTCTCTCATCCTAAAAGTAAACAACTTCATTATCATCACCAACCAACCTGACTGGAGACATTCCCCGCAGCACAGCCGGCCCTCCACAGCTCTGCTCTTGTCTGTTCTTCCGGCTCTTAGCCACACATCTGGGAAGAGTCATCTCCACCAGTGCTCATGTTTTTTTGTTTCTTTGTTTTTTTTCCTTCACCAACCTATTGTGGATGGATACTTTTGTAAAATATTGATACAATAATATATATTAGAAAAATGGAATTAAAACCTGAAAGACATCTGAAAGGCGGGCCCTAATTGTTTATTATTGGATTCAACGGACATAAATGACCATCAGGTGATTGTGAAGTCACAAGTGCTCAGTCTCAACTTCTGTACTTTATCTGGATGTGGGTGAGTAACAAGCAGCTCTGGATGGCCCTAGTCTGTGGCTGTTGGGAGAGTGTGCCCTGGGCACTGCTCCCACTGCCATCTGGCTCCTGCTTTCATTGTCCTGGCTCAGGCCGCTGCCCATCTCCATAGTCTCTAGTGCTTGGAGGCTGCCTGAGACTTCTCAGCATTTGTTGTCCCTTGGTACCTCCTGGGACCACACTGCTCCCTTCTTCACTCACTTGGCTCTCTCACCTCTCCTTCATCCCCTCTTTCTCTTTGATCTCCTTTGTGGGCCCCTCCCCTGCCCAGTCTTTGAGATGCAGTATGTGGACTGCCTTCTCTTCTCTCCCTGGTGCTCACTAGGACTTGGGTTTTCTACCATGTGCCCAGAGCTTCCAACTGTATATTCTGGCCACAGTATCTGGCCACTTTCTGGTGTGCTGGTCACCCCTTGGCTGTCTGTAGCTCCTCTGGTCAGCACCATGCATCACTTAGATTCATATCAGTTGGCTCGGAGTAGCTGCACTCTGGGAGTCCAGAGGACAGGTCTCAGGTGGCAAGATCTGCTTGGGCATCACCGTGGGGTGTGTCTTCTGTGTTCTAGTGTCTGAAACCACCACTTCATTTTGCCCACACGTTCTGTGGATGAGGGGTTTGAACTAGGCACAGAGGGCATGGCTTGTCTTTGCTCCACAATGACTGAGGTCTCAGTTGGCAAGGGAGCTGTGTGTGAATTGAAAGGCAGGGGACCTAGAATCTTCATGAAACACCTTCACTGAGATCAGCTGTTGGCTGGGACCTCAGCTGGTTGGGCCATCACACCCATGGTGATGCTTCCATGTGACCTGGGTGCTTCCCCACCTGGCGGCCTCAGGGGTGTCAGGCTTCTCACACTACAGCTCGAGGCTTCCCAGCTAGTATAATGGGAAACTCAGGACACTGAGGGCCAAGCCAGTCACCAAGACCAGCCCTGGTTCCAGGGGGTGGGAGACATAGACCTACCCTCTAATGGACGGAGGCTCAAAGAATTTGTGAATATGATTTTTTTTCCCCAAACCACCACATGAGGGAAATGTTCAAATTTCTATCACTCTGCTTAAGAATCAAAACACTAGGGAGTGAGAGTCTCACTGCTGAGATTCCTGTCCAAGTACAGAAGCGTCCCCAGGACACTGATCATAGATTCAGATCCCTGGCCAGGAAATTGGGTTTCCTAATTGAGGGTGGGGTCCAGGAAGCTCACATAATAGGCTCCCTTAGTAATGCTGATACAGGTTCCCTAGGGAACCTCACTTTGAGAGATATCTCAAGTGTCTTACAGAGGATGTTTTTGTTAAGCTTTTTATTTTGAAATAATTACAGAATCAGATGCAGTTGTCTGGGAGAAAAAAAACCACACACACACACAAATCCCACACACCCTTTACCTAGTTTCTTCCCCTGGTAACATCTTGCAAAATTATGCTACAATGTCACAACCATGCGTTGGGCATTGATACAGTCGAGATACAGAAAATTCCATCACCACAAGGATATCTCACCCCCACCTTGACTCCTGCCACTGCCATTCTGTTCTCCACTTCTCCAATTCTGATGTTTCATGAAATGTTATAACATCAGGTCCTACTGGCTGTGACCTTTGTACTGGCTTTTTTGCCTCACAATAGTTCCCTGGGGATGCACCCAGGTTGTTGTGTGTACCAACAGCAGTTACTCTGTCTTGCTGACTGCTGCCCCCACTGTAGTATGGATGGACCACAGATTGCTTAACCATTCATCCTTGAGGGTCATCTGGGTTGCTTCCCACTTTTGGACATGTTGAATAAAGCTGCTATATACATTTGTGTTCAGGGTTTTGTACAAGCACAAGTCTTCACTTCTCTGGGATAAATGCCCAGGAATACAATGGCAGGGTTTAAGGTAGTTTAGTTGTGTATTCAATCTTCAAAGGAAGATTTTCCAGAGAGGCTGGTCCATTTACCATTTCCACAGGCAGTGCCCAAGTGATTGAGTTTCTCCACATTCTCACCAGCATTTGCTTTTGTGACTTTTTTTTTTCTATTTCAGCCATTCTAATAGGTATGTGTCAGTTTCTCACTGTGCTTTTAATCTGCATTTTCCTGGCAAGCACTGGTGTGGAACACCTTTCCACAGACTTATATCTGCATAGCCTCTTCCACAAGATGTGTCTTTATGTCTTTTGCCCACTTTCCTTTTTTTCAATTGATTGATTTGAGAGAGAAGCATTCATTTGTTCTTCCATTTAGTTGTGCATTCACTGGTCGCTTCCCATATGTACCCTAACCTGTAAATCAAACCCCCAATCTTGGGGCCCTGGCCGGTTGGCTCAGTGGTAGAGCATCGGCCTGGCGTGCAGGAGTCCCAGGTTTGATTCCCGGCCAGGGCACACAGGAGAAGCACCCATCTGCTTCTCCACCCCTCCCCCTCTCCTTCCTCTTTGTCTCTCTCTTCCCCTCCCACAGCCAAGGCTCCATTGGAGCAAAGTTGGCCCGGGCGCTGAGGATGGCTCCATGGCCTCTGCCTCAGGCGCTAGAATGGCTCTGGTTGCAACAGACAACGCCCCAGGTGGGCAGAGCATCGCCCCCTGGTGGGAATGCTGGGTGGATCCCAGTCAGGCGCATGCGGGAGTCTGTCTGACTGCCTCCCTGTTTCCAACTTCAGAAACAAACAAACAAACAAACAAACAAACCCCCAATCTTGGCATTTCAGGATGACTTTCTAACCCACTGAGGTAACTAGCCAGGGTCTTTATTGTTTTGTTTTAATTTTATGACCCATTTGCAAGTAAGCCGCAGACACAGTGCCCATCATTTCTAACACATAAGTGTGTATTTTCTAAGACCACGGCAACTCCCACAATGTCTGTATTAGGTCAGAATTCGAGTCGAGAACATACCTTGATTTTCTGTCATGTTTCTCAGTCTCCTTCAATCTGATTTCAAATTTTTCCTGTGGCTTTGTCACTCAGACTGGAGAAGGCCTTAGTCCCACACTCTTGTCTTGCAGCCAGTGTCAATGCCTCGGAATTCAGGGGAGAGGCAGGAAAGCAGGGCTTGTCTAATAGACAGGTGAGCTGGGGCCAGAGAGTGTGAGGCTCGCTTGAGATCATACAACTAGCTGATCATGGGGTTTCTGGGCTCACTAGCCCCTTCCTTAAGACCACATACATACCCAGGGCTGGGGCCCTGAATGTCACTGTCAACTGATAAGGCAACTCAGAAGGTTTGAAAGCAAGAGGGTCACTTTCTAAAAATCTAATGTACAATGGTGACGAGTAAAAAGCATTATCTTTAGAATTGGTCTCTCTTTATATTTCATGACTGATATGTTTGAAGTAGACTTTGTAAAATATCTTTCAGTTTGGGTCTACCTGACATTTCCTCATGATCAGACTTCATGTCTGTGTATTGGGGCAGGAATATATTTCCAAAATGATTTTATATTCTCCTTGGTGTATCACGTCAGGAGGCACAGGTTGTCTGTTTGTGCCTGTACTGGTTGGTGACATTAACATGTAGCCCATGCTTAAGATTATGTCTGCCAGACTTCTCCACTGTAAAGGTAGCTAATGAGTATTTTGAACTCACTAGTTAATGATTAATCACCTGTAACTACTTTGGGAGGAGATGCTCTGAATCTCGGTAAATATCCTGTTTCCCATCAGCCTTTTATTGGCAAGTTCTAACATTCCTTGTTGATTCTTCCCTGAATCAATTATTAATGCACTTTTGCCAAATGGACGTCTTCTAACTCCATTATTCCTTCTGCATTCAAGAGCCACCTTTCTCTCCCATTTCAGTGTTCATTCATTTATGTGTATCATGAATTTTTCATATCATAAAGAAAGATGGCCATCCATTACTATCTTTTGCTGCTCAAGTGGTTCCACATTTGGCCAGTGGGAACCCCTGCAAGCTCTTTTTTTTTTTTTTTTTGTATTTTTCTGAAGCTGGAAACGGGGAGAGACAGTCAGACAGACTCCCGCATGTGCCGGACCGGGATCCACCTAGCATGCCCACCAGGGGGCGATGCTCTGCCGTGACCAGAGCCACTCTAGCGCCTGGGGCAGAGGCCAAGGAGCCATCCCCAGCGCCCGGGCCATCTTTGCTCCAATGGAGCCTTGGCTGCGGGAGGGGAAGAGAGAGACAGAGAGGAAGGAGGGGGGCAGTGGAGAAGCAAATGGGCGCTTCTCCTATGTGCCCTGGCCGGGAATCGAACCCGGGTCCCCCGCACGCCAGGCCGACGCTCTACCGCTGAGCCAACCGGCCAGGGCCAGCTCTTTCTTGAGTTGTCACAACTTTAGCGATCTTTGAACACATCTGTACTGTCTGTTCCCACAAGACATTCCAGGCTCATCAATTGCCCCAGTTCTGGAATGAACCATTTCTACAAAATCCTATGTTCCTTTTCATGAAGAATAGGATTTAGAAGCCACAGTCTGGGCCCTGGCCGTGCTCACTGCTGCTGGGGACTTCATTGTTTCTAGGCCCTTTAGGCAGACAGAGCTAAGAAACACACAACACACAGACACACACACCTACATCTATTGCTATATAAAAAGCATGAGTTGCCCTGGCCGGTTGGCTCAGCGGTAGAGCGTCGGCCTAGCGTGCGGAGGACCCGGGTTCGATTCCCGGCCAGGGCACACAGGAGAAGCGCCCATTTGCTTCTCCACCCCTCTGCCGCGCTTTCCTCTCTGTCTCTCTCTTCCCCTCCCGTAGCCGAGGCTCCATTGGAGCAAAGATGGCCCGGGCCCTGGGGATGGCTCTGTGGCCTCTGCCCCAGGCGCTAGAGTGGCTCTGGTCGCAATATGGCGACGCCCAGGATGGGCAGAGCATCGCCCCCTGGTGGGCAGAGCGTCGCCCCCTGGTGGGCGTGCGGATCCCGGTCGGGCGCATGCGGGAGTCTGTCTGACTGTCTCTCCCTGTTTCCAGCTTCAGAAAAATGAAAAAAAAAATAAAATAAAAAAATAAAATAAAAATAAAAATAAAAAGCATGAGTTTGGCCCTGGGCGGTTGGATCAGTGTTGGAGCGTCAGCCCAAGTTCAATTCCAGATCAGAGCACACAAGGGAAGCGACCATCTGCTTCTCTTCCTCTCTCTCTCTTTCCTCATCTATAGCCATGGCTCAATTGGTTCAAGCATGTTGGCCCCCAGCGTGGAGGATGACTCCATGGAGCCTCTGCCTCAGGTGATAAAGATAGTTCGGTTGCTGAGCAATGGCCCAAGATGGGCAGAGCAGTGCCCCATAGGTGGCTTGCTGGGTGGATCTTAATCAGGGCATATGCAGGAGTCTGTCTCTCTGTCTCCTCTCTGCTGCAAACCAGCAGAACTCAAAAGTATCTAGGTCCTGAGTGAGAATGGTGCAGAATGAAGAAATAAACTCAGAGAGAAAAAGGATAGGTTCAGGAGGTCTCTGAAAGCTGATAGCAAGCCAGAACAAAAGCAAAGCCCCTGGTCTGTTTAAATATGTAGTGCAGAGCCATATGCAAATAAGGAAATCTCTGATACAAAGTCACACCTTTGTGGCATAAATGGAAATCCTCATAAGAGGGCAACACCCCCCACCATGCAACAGTCAAGGGTGTGAGGAAGATCTTAGTCTTAGAAGGGTGTGGGGAAGAGCTTAGTCTTTTTTTTTTTTTTTTTTTTACAGAGACAGAGAGTCAGAGAGAGGGATAGATAGAGACAGACAGGAAGGAAAGAGATGAGAAGCATCAATTATCAGTTTTTTGTTGCGACACCTTAGTTGTTCATTGATTGCTTTCTCATATGTGCCTTGACTGTGGGCCTTCAGCAGACCAAGTAACCCCTTGTTCAAGCCAGCGACCTTGGGTCCAAGCTGGTGCTCTTTGCTCAAACCAGATGAGCCTGCGCTCAAGCTGGCGACCTCGGGGTCTCGAACCTGAGTCCTCCGCATCCCAGTCTGATGCTCTATCCACTGAGCCACCGCCTGGTCAGGCGAAGAGCTTAGTCTTAAACTAAGCCCTAAGGACTTAGTCAGCTTACAGCCTGTCTCTCACATATCCCTTTTTTATTTTTAAATTTTAGTTTAGGCCCTGGCCGGTTGGCTCAGCGGTAGAGCATCAGCCTGGCATGTGGGGGACCCGGGTTCGATTCCCGGCCAGGGCACATAGGAGAGGCGCCCATTTGCTTCTCCACCCCCGCCCCTCCTTCCTCTCTGTCTCTCTCTTCCCCTCCCGCAGCCAAGGCTCCATTGGAGCAGAGATGGCCCGGGCGCTGGGGATGGCTCCTTGGCCTCTGCCCCAGGCGGCTAGAGTGGCTCTGGTCGCGGCAGAGCATCGCCCCCTGGTGGGCAGAGCATCGCCCCTGGTGGGCGTGCCGGGTGGATCCCGGTCGGGCGCATGCGGGAGTCTGTCTGACTGTCTCTCCCTGTTTCCAGCTTCGGAGAGATACAAAAAAAAAAAAAAAAAAAAAAATTTTAGTTTATATGCTGAGATTTGCACTCGTCTGATTTCCCAGATTCCAATTCAGAGGCAGATTGGAAAAATACAGAGTATTAATATAGCCAATGTTAAGAGATACCAAAAACAGTGTCTTAATACATTAAAGGGATTAAAGCCTTTTAGATCATTAAGCAAATTCTTAGCCAATATAGCAGGATCTGTAATAGTCTTTGCTATTTTGAATGTCCTTAATATGTTCACCAAGTCCATGCTGACACATCACCATTCCACATTCCCTGCAGATGTAACCCAACCCCACTTCAGTCCCATTGAAAACTGTCACAGGGAGCAGGAGTCACACACATCCAGGAAAAGTCCGCATGGCACTGGAACTGTTGTCACATTTCCACACTCTGCAGCTAGCCTCCAAGTCCCATGACCACTGCTTCCAGCATATTAATCTTTTGTCTCAAGCTTAATGTCAATTCTGGGTTTCTGGTGATGATTCAGGTAGACTGGAAGGGCCATCTGTAGGTATGTGTGGAAATGGAGCTTTTGTTTTCTTTAACCTGGAGAGATGAAACCAGGGGGGCTTTTCCTGGAGTTTTGCAGCCATGGAGGTGGTCAGGAGAACCTTGGGATTCGCTATGCTGGGTGGTAGAGGTAAATTTGTAATAGGAGTGGGTAAATCTGGCTGGCCAAGAGTAAAAACAAGGCCAATTCTGAGGACGGGGGGTGAAAGGAGAGAAAGGCTCTGAATTTGGAGAGTAGGTCTTGGCCTAAAATAGGGTTGGGGCACTGAGGCAGGAGGAGAAAAAGAATGTGTAAAGGAGACACCATGTATTAGATAAGGCAGTGGATCCGTGGCAAGTGAGGAGGAAAATAAGACCTTCAACAGCCACAACAGAGATCTTTAAGGGATGAGCAGGACCCGAATATTTGGGCAAGGCAGAGTAAGTGCCCCTGTGTCTATAAGAAATGAGATCGGCTTACCTGCTACTTGGATGGCTACCCTAGGCTCATCGATGATGATGTGAGATAAGGCCGATGGTCCTGGGCACCTTCAGTCTTCAGTGGTGAGTTTCAGTATACTGGACAAGGTGTGAGGTCACTGGGCAATGGGGGAAGGTTACATGAGGCAGACCTGGGAACTTTGGCTAGAACCACCCACACCCATGCACACCAAAAGAAACTTCCCAGGAGTCCTTTGGAAAAGAGCAACCGTCTGTCAGTCAATGAAATTTCACCACATTATATTACCTCGACCACCCTAGATGACCCTTTAAATCTCCCCCACGCGGTTTCCTCCATGCGACTTCTCTGGCCCCTGTCCCCCAGACCAGAGAACTTCATTGGGTGGAATGCGCTGTACTAAATAAAGCTTTTATTATTCCACACTTCGTGGCTATGCGCATCCTTCTTTCTTGGTGGGGAAAAATACCTTACACAAGGTTAGGTCAGAGGTGGCTGGGGTAGGGGTGGAAAAGACTGAACCCTCCCTTGGACTGAACCCTCCCTTGGAGGAGCGAGGGGGCAGTCTACCTTCCAGTCCCTTTTTCCCACAGTGAGGGCATGGCCTTGGCAGGGGCTGAAGAGCCAGACAGGCTTTTGCCCAATGACCTTCCTTTTCGCACCTGAAGCAGGGCCCTGATGGAGTCTTATGAGGCTTCTTAGGGACATTGGAGCCTTTAAGGGTGGCTGCCAAGAGCCAGCATTTTGCCTGATCTCTTTGGGCTCTGTCTGCCTTCTTCTGTTCCTCTTGGTTATTATAGACCTTAAAAGCCATACTCAGGAGATCTCGTTGAGGGGTTTGAGGGCCCTTCTCTGCCTTTTTAAGCTTTTTCTGCTTATTGGGGGCTGATTGGGAGAAGACAGAGGGACAGCAGAATTTGCAGGAGGAGAAGGTTTGGGGTGTGCTAAGAGGATTTAATAGGTGGAACAGGTTTGACAGAGAAGGGGATGAGAGCATAGTAAAATAGACCTTATACAATTGCTCTTGTGGAGTGAGTCTTTCCTTCTGGCTTTTGGTGTCTCACCAAACATTCAGGAACCCACCGAGGAGCCTCGGCAGTCCTAGGAAAAACACACACATATCCTCGGCCGTGTAAGAGACAGGTCTGGCCCTTGCCAGATTCCTGTGAGCGAGTCCTTCCATCGCACTTCAGAGAAGGCTTTCCTTATTGGATTTTAGTCTTTTTTTTTTTTTTTTTTTTACAGAGACAGAGAGAGAGAGAGTCAGAGAGAGGGATAGACAGGAACGGAGAGATGAGAAGCATCAATCATTAGTTTTTTGTTGCGTGTTGCGACACCTTAGTTGTTCATTGATTGCTTTCTCATATGTGCCTTGACCGTGGGCCTTCAGCAGACTGAGTAACCCCTTTGCTCGAACCAGAGACCTTGTGTCCAAGCTGGTGAGCTTTGCTCAAACCAGATGAGCCTGCGTTCAAGCTGGCGACCTCGGGGTCTCAAACCTGAGTCCTCCACATCCCAGTCCAATGCTCTATCCACTGCGCCACCGCCTGGTCAGGCTGGATTTTAGTCTTTAAGCCACTGAATGGCCCTGTACATCAGCATTCAAAAACTTTTTAAAGTAAAAAGAGTGTGATAAAGAAGATTTGCTAGAGTTCCAGGGTATGACTCCCCATTTTTTATTTTTTCTAATTTACTTTTTTTTTTTTTTTGTATTTTTTTGAAGCTGGAAACGGGGAGGCAGTCAGACAGACTCCCGCATGCGCCCGACCGGGATCCACCCGGCATGCCCACCAGGGGGCGATGCTCTGCCCATCTGGGGCGTCGCTCTGCCGCAATCAGAGCCATTCTAGTTCCTGAGGCAGAGGCCACAGAGCCATCCTCAGCGCCCGGGCAAACTTTGCTCCAGTGGAGCCTTGGCTGCGGGAGGGGAAGAGAGAGACAGAGAGGAAGGAGAGGGGGAGGGGTGGAGAAGCAGATGGGCGCTTCTCCTGTGTGCCCTGGCTGGGAATCGAACCTGGGACTCTTGCACGCCAGGCCGATGCTCTACCACTGAGCCAACCAGCCAGGGCCATCTAATTTACTTTTAAGTGTTTGATGGGCATGCTCTAAATCTGATTAATCCTAATATCTGAGTTGCTATTTTGCTCTCAACTCAGAAAACAAAGAACGTACCTTAAAAAGCACCAACTAAATTAGCAAGTCTTTAGGATCTACATTCTATTCTATTTAAATTTAAATGAGCGCTCCTTACATGTTCCAATTTTAAAGCAAAAATGTAAGGATGGAACTATTTTATTTTTTTCAATATAAGAGCTGGCATTTCCAGTATTTTGCATGCAAGAACTTAATTTAGGCCTTGAAAATCACATTTTAGATAACATTAGACAAAAACTAAACAGAAACTAGAATCAGACAAACTAGAGACAAACCCGGGATTTCAGAGCACAACCAGACTAGAAAGATGCCTGCCTGATCTCAGTCAGGGCATTTTCGGACAGAGGGACAAGTGAAGAATGGGATTAAACAAAATCTCCCTGAGAAAATTTGCTCTTGGCAGCTGCACGGGAAATTTTGTAGTCAGATCCACCAGAGGTCCCCTGCCCAAATCTCCAGGCAAAGAACAGGAAAAAACCAAAATAACAGTTCAGAGGATTGTTGCCAAAACACCAAAGAAAATCAGACAACAGAAAAAGCTGCAACCTTAATAGCTGAGTCTCCTAACTATTCTCAAACTCCATAGCTGCTGTAACTGGTGGCTCAGGCTGACCATGACAAGACTTCTCCTCTACCCCAACTCTAGCTGAGTGGCAGACCAAGCAGCTGGAGAGATCCAGGGGCAGTCACATTGTCCCACATTCCTCAGCCTCCAAGCCGCAAAGTGTAGCACCACCTGCCATAGTCTCCTCACACCACTGCCTTTTCAAAACTTTACCTACTTGCTCCCCTGTAGCAGAACTAACCATTCCCTGCTCTTGGAACCAGGGACACACATTTTGAATATATCACAAAAAGCATTCTAGCTACATAACTATTCTTACAAAAAGGTACCTTACTTTTGACCCTAATTGTCCCATAACTTATTACTCCCGACTATACTTTCCCCAAAAACTTTACTCACTGTGCACACTTAGGAAGTTCTATCACCTGCCTTTAGTTTAGTTTTCTCTTCTTCAGGTCCCTGTTTGGGTACCACTTGCCACGAACCAACATGACTCATAATTAATTGTCCAAGTCCTGAGTGAGAACAGTGCAGAATGAAGAAATAAACTCAGAGAGAGAAAGGATAGGATCTGGAGGTCTCTGCAAGCTGATAGCAAGCCAGAGCAAAAGCAAAGCCCCTGGTCTGCTTTATTTTATAGTGCAGAGCCATATGCAAATAAGGAAGTCTCTGATACAAAGTCACACCTCTGAGGCATAAACAGGAATCCTCATAAGAGTGCACCCCCTCCCCCCATGCAACAGTCAAGGGTGTGGAGAAGATCTTAGTCTTAGAAGGGTGTGGGAATATCTTAGTCTTAAGTGGGTGTGGGAAGATTTTAGTCTTAAAAGGATGTGGGGAAGAGCTTAGTCTTTTTTTTTTTTTTAATTTTACTAGGGTGACATCAATAAATCAGGGTACATATGTTCAAAGAAAACATGTCCAGGTTATCTTGTCAATCAATTATGTTGCAAACCCATCACCCAAAGTCAGATTGTCCTCTGTCACCCTCTATCTAGTTTTCTTTGTGCCCCTCCCCCTCCCCCTCCCCTCCCACCCCGTAACCACCACACTCTTATCAATGTCTCTTAGTCTCGTTTTTATGTCCCACCTACATATGGAATAATGCAGTTCTTGGTTTTTCTGATTTACTTATTTCACTTCGTATAATGTTATCAAGATCCCACCATTTTGTTGTAAATGATCCGATGTCATCATTTCTTATGGCTGAGTAGTATTCCATAGTGTATATGTGCCACATCTTCTTTATCCAGTCTTCTATTGAAGGGCTTTTTGGTTGTTTCCATGTCTTGGCCACTGTGAACAATGCTGCAATGAACATGGGGCTGCATGTGTCTTTACGTATCAATGTTTCTGAGTTTTGGGGGTATATACCCAGTAGAGGGATTGCTGGGTCATAAGGTAGTTCTATTTTCAGTTTTTTGAGGAACCACCATACTTTCTTCCATAATGGTTGTACTACTTTACATTCCCACCAACAGTGAACGAGGGTTCCTTTTTCTCCACAGCCTCTCCAACATTTGCTATTACCTGTCTTGTTAATAATAGCTAATCTAACAGGTGTGAGGTGGTATCTCATTGCAGTTTTGATTTGCATTTCTCTAATAACTAATGAAGATGAGCATCTTTTCATATATCTGTTGGTCATTTGTATTTCTTCCTGAGAGAAGTGTCTGTTCATGTCCTCTTCCCATTTTTTTATTGGATTGTTTGTTTGTTTGTTGTTGAGTTTTATGAGTTCTTTGTATATTTTGGATATTAGGCCCTTATCTGAGCTGTTGTTTGAAAATATCATTTCCCATTTAGTTGGCTGTCTGTTTATTTTGTTATCAGTTTCTCTTGCTGAGCAAAAACTTCTTAGTCTGATGTAGTCCCATTCATTTATTTTTGCCTTCACTTCCCATGCCTTTGGAGTCAAATTCATAAAATGCTCTTTAAAACCAAGGTCCATGAGTTTAGAACCTATGTCTTCTTCTATGTACTTTATTGTTTCAGGTCTTAAATTTAGGTCTTTGATCCATTTTGAATTAATTTTAGTACAAGGGGACAAACTGTAGTCAAGTTTCATTCTTTTGCATGTGGCTTTCCAGTTTTCCCAGCACTATTTGTTGAAGAGGCTTTCTTTTCTCCATTGTGTGTTGTTGGCCCCTTTATCAAAAATTATTTGACCATATATATGTGGTTTTATTTCTGGGCTTTCTATTCTCTTCCATTGGTCTGAATGTCTATTTTTCTGCCAATACCATGCTGTTTTGATTGTCGTGGCTCTATAATATAGTTTGAAGTCAGGTATTGTAATGCCCCCAGCTTTGTTCTTTTTCTTTAGGATTGCTTTGGCTATTTGGGGTTTTTTATAGTTCCATATAAATCTGATGGTATTTTGTTCCATTTCTTTAAAAAATGTCATTGGAATTTTGATGGGAATTGCATTAAATTTGTATATTGCTTTGGATAATATGACCATCTTGATTATATTATTTATTCTTCCTAACCAAGAGCAAGGAATATTCTTCCATCTCATTGTATCTTTTTCAATTTCCCTTAACAATGGTTTGTAGTTTTCATTATATAAGTCCTTTATATTCTTTGTTATGTTTATTTTTAGGTATTTTTTTGTTGTTGTTGCAATTGTGAAGGGGATTATTTTTTTGAGTTCATTCTCAAGCGTTTCATTGTTGGCATATAGAAAGGCTATGGACTTTTGTATGTTAATTTTGTATCCTGCAACCTTGCTGTATTGGCTTATTGTTTCTAGTAGTCTTTCTGTAGATTCTTTGGGGTTTTCAATGTATAGGCTCATATCATCTGCAAAAAGTGATACCTTTACTTCTTTTTTTCCGATATGGATGCCTTTTATTTCTTTGTCTTGTCTGATTGCTCTGGCTAGAACCTCTAGCACCACATTAAATAAGAGTGGAGAGAGTGGACAACCCTGTCTTGTTCCTGATTTAAGGGGGAAAGCCTTCAGTTTTGTGCCACTTAATATGATGTTAGCTGATGGTTTATCATATATGGCCTTTATCATGTTCAGATATTTTCCTTCTATACCCATTTTGTTTGAGTGTCTTAAACATAAAATTGTGTTGTATTTTATCGAATGCCTTTTCTGCATCTATTGATAAGATCATGTGGTTTTTGTTCTTTGTTTTGTTGATATGGTGTATTACATTAACCGTTTTACGTATGTTGAACCATCCTTGAGATTCTGGGATGAATCTCACTTGATCGTGATGTATTATTTTTTAAATATGTTGTTGTATTTGATTTGCTAGTATTTTGTTTAGTATTTTAGCATCTGTATTCATTAGAGATATTGGTCTGTAGTTTTCTTTTTTTGTGCTGTTCTTGCCCGGTTTTGGTATGAGGGTTATGTTGGCCTCATAAAATGTGTTTGGAAGTATTGCTTCTTCAATTTTTTGGAAGACTTTGTGTAGAATAGGAACCAAGTCTTCTTTGAATGTTTGATAGAATTCACTAGTATAACCTTCTGGGCCTTTTATTTGGGGGGAGGTTTTTAATAGTTTTTTCTATTTCTTCCCTACTAATTGGTCTGTTTAGGCTTTCTGCTTCTTCTTGACTCAGTCTAGGAAGGTTGTATTGTTCTAGGAATTTATCCATTTCTTATAGATTGTTGAATTTAGTGGCATAAAGTTTTTCATAGTATTCTACAATAATTCTTTGTATATCTATGATGTCTGTGGTGATTTCTCCTCCTTCATTTTGGATTTTGTTTATATGAGTTCTTTCTCTTTTTTACTTGGTAAGTCTTGCCAAGGGTTTGTCAATTTTGTTGATCTTTTCAAAGAACCAGCTCCTTGTTCTATTAATTTTTTCTATAGTTTTTCTGTTCTCTATTTCATTTATTTCTGCTCTGATTTTTATTATCTCCTTTCTTCGGCTGGTTTTGGGTTGTCTTTGTTCTTCTTTTTCCAGTTCCTTAAGGTGTGAAGTTAAGTGGTTCACTTGGGCACTCTCGTTTGTTCATATAGGCCTGAATTGATATGAACTTCCCTCTTATCACTGCTTTTGCTGCATCCCATAGATTCTGATATGTCATATTGTCATTTTCATTTGTCTGTATATATCTTTTTTTTTTTTTTTTTGTATTTTTGTATTTTTCTGAAGCTGGAAACGGGGAGAGACAGTCAGACAGACTCCCGCATGCGCCCGACCAGGATCCACCCGGCACGCCCACCAGGGGCGATGCTCTCCCACCAAGGGGCGATGCTCTGCCCCTCCGGGGCATCGCTCTGCCATGACCAGAGCCCCTCTAGCACCTGGGGCAGAGGCCAAGGAGCCATCCCTAGCGCCCAGGCCATCTTTGCTCCAATGGAGCCTTGGCTGCGGGAGGGGAAGAGAGAGACAGAGAGGAAGGGGGGGGGTGGAGAAGCAAATGGACGCTTCTCCTATGTGCCCTGGCCGGGAATCAAACCCGGGTCCCCCACATGCCAGGCCGATGCTCTACTGCTGAGCCAACCCGGCCAGGACCCTGTATATATCTTTTGATCTCTGTGCTTATTTCTTCTTTGACCCATTCATTTTTTAAAAGTATGTTGTTTAGTTTCCACATTTTTGTGGGGTTTTTTCCCTCTTTTTTGCAGTTGTATTCTAGTTTCAAGGCTTTATGATCAGAAAATACGCTTGGTACAACTTCAATTTTTCTGAATTTGCTGATGTTGTTTTTGTGGCCCAACATATGGTCAATTCTTGAGAATGATCCATGTACACTGGAGAAAAATGTATACTCTGTCACTTTGGGATGAAATGTCCTGTAGATGTCTATCATATCCAGGTGCTCTAGTGTTTTGTTTAAGGCCAATATATCTTTATTGATTCTCTGTTTGGATGACCGATCTAGAGCCGTTAGCGGTGTATTGAGGTCTCCAAGTATGATTGTATTTTTGTCAGTTTTTGTTTTAAGGTCAATAAGTAGCTGTCTTATATATTTTGGTGCTCCTTGGTTTGGTGCATATATATTAAGAATTGTTATGTCTTCTTGATTCAGCGACCCCTTAATCATTATGAAATGACCATTTTTGTCTTTGAGTACTTTTGCTGTCCTGTAGTCAGCATTATTAGATATGAGTATTGCTACGCCTGCTTTTTTTTTTTTGGATGTTATTTGCTTGGAGTATTGTTTTCCAGCCTTTCACTTTGAATTTTTTTTTATCCTTGTTGCTTAGATGAGTTTCTTGTAGGCAGCATACAGTTGGATTTTCTTTTTTAATCCATTCTGCTACTCTGTGCCTTTTTATTGGTGAGTTTAATCCATTTACATTTAGTGTAATTATTGACACTTGTGAATTCCCTTTTGCCATTTTATACATTGTTTTCTGTTAGTTTTGTGTCTTGTTTGATTCTTCTCTTTCGTTTTTTTATCTTTTGTTTTTGTTTGGTTGTATTCCATACATCTTTCCTCTGTTGCTATCTTTTTTAAATCATGTGCTTCTGTGGTGGTTTTTTCAATGGTGGTTACCATTAAGTAATGAAAAGGGTTCCTATCCTGTTCATTGTAGTGCACTATCTTGTGAATACTTTTGCACTCCATCGTCCTTTGCTACTGTTAATCTCTGTCCTCTCCTCCTTTTTTTTTGTTGTCACAATTTAAATTTGGTTTTATTGTATTCTTGGTGGAGCTTTTACTTGTGGTTTTGTTTTGTTTTGTTCTTTTTATCTGGTTGGAAAACCTCGTATAGTAATTCCTGGAGTGGGGGTTTTCTGATGATAAATTCCCTCATCTTTTCTGTATCTGTGAATGTTTTTATTCCTCCTTCATATTTGAAGGATAGCTTTGATGGGTATAGTATTCGTGGCTGAAAGTTCCTCTCTTTCAGAACTTTACATATTGGGGTCCACTCTCTTCTAGCTTGTAGAGTTTCTGTTGAGAAATCTGATGATAATCTAATGGGCCTTCCTTTATATGTTGTATTCTTCTTTTCCCTGGCTGCCTTAAGAATTTTTTCTTTGTCGTTGGTTTGTGCCAATTTCATTATGATGTGCCTTGGAGTAAGTTTATTGGGATTAAGAAAACTCGGAATTCTGTTTGCTTCTTGAATTTGAGGCTTTAGTTCTTTCCACAGGCTTGGGAAGTTCTCATCTATTATTTGTTTGAATATGTTCTCCATTCCATTTTCTCTCTCTGATATACTTATTATTCTTATGTTATTTTTTTTTTATGAAGTCAGACAATTCCTGTAGGGCTTTCTCATTTTTAAAAATTTTTAAGTTGCCCTGGCCGGTTGGCTCAGTGGTAGAGCGTCGGCCTGGCGTGCAGAAGTCCCGGGTTCGATTCCCGGCCAGGGCACACAGGAGAAGCGCCCATCTGCCTCTCCACCCCTCCCCCTCTCCTTCCTCTCTGTCTCTCTCTTCCCCTCTCGCAGCGAGGCTCTATTGGAGCAAAGGTGGCCCGGGAGCTGGGGATGGCTCCTTGGCCGCTGCCCCAGGCGCTATAGTGGCTCTGGTCGTGACAGAGTGACGCCCCGGAGGGGCAGAGCATCGCCCCCTGGTGGGCGAGCCGGGTGGATCCTGGTCGGGCGCATGCGGGAGTCTGTCTGACTGTCTCTCCCCGTTTCCAGCTTCAGAAAAATACAAAAAAAAAAAGAAAGAAAAAGAAAAAAAATTTTTTGAGTCTCTTTCTTCTTCTCTCTGTTGTGCCTCAAGTTGCTTGTCTTCTATTTCACTAATCCTACCTTCCATCTGGCCTGTTCTATTAGCTAAACTTGTTACCTCGTTTTTCAGCTCGTGAATTGAGTTTTTCATCTCTGTTTGATTTGTTTTTATAGTTTCAATTTCCTTGGTAATATATTTTTTGTGTTCATTGAGTTGTTTTCTGAGCTCCCTAAATTGCCTTTCTGTGTTTTCTTGTATATCTCTGAGTATTTTTAGGATTTCTATTTTAAATTCTCTGTCATTTAGCTCCCAGGTTTCCAATATATTAATTTTTTTCTCCATAGATTTTCCTCATCTATCTGTGCTACCTCTCTGTCTTTTGTATCCATGATATTCGATTTCCTTTTCCTTAATGGCATCTGAGGGTGGTTTTGTTGATAGTATTAATGAGAATTAATAAAGAATAAAAAGTTAAAAAAATAAAAATAAAAAAAATTATTATTCCCCCCCTCCTTTTTTCCTCTCCTCTCCTCTCCCCTCCTTCTTGAGAAAATCTTGTGGTGAACTGTGAATTATATTGTGCTAAATAGAACAAAAACTACCTATAATGGAGAAGTGATAAAGGGGCAAAAAAGTGGGTATGGACCCACAAAATGCAAAAAAGTAAAAAATTTGGGTCAAGAATAAAATGATTTGCTTTTAGGTAATGGTTGACTAAGAGATATGATGAGAGGAATAAGAGGGAAACAGGAAAAAGGGGAAAAATTTTAAAAAATTACTATTGTATTTAGTGGAGCAAGAACTAGATAAAATGGAGAGCCAGGGTTGGAAGCACTGCTAGTGAGTTAAAAAAGCAAAGTAAAAAACCCCCAAAGCACCACAAAGAAAATTTTGAGTCCCAGATAAAATAATTTGTTCGTGATTGAGGATTGAATGAGAGGAAAAGTAAAGGAGAAAAGAAGAAACTAATATAGAGGGAGAAAAAAAAAGAAAGAGGAAAACAAAAAAAGAAGAAAAAAGAATAAAAGGAGAGAGAGAGAGAGAGTTAAGGGTTTTGGAGTGCAACCCTCATAGAGAGAAAGGAAGAAGAAAGAAAAGATAATGGGAGATGTAACACTTATGGGTAGTGTAGTTCACGGAGAGGAGAGAGTAAGACCAGCAGAGAATTAAATGACCAAATTGGAAGAGGAAGAAAATAATCAAGACAGGAAGAGAAACAAACGAACAAATATACTAAAATGGGATAGGTTATAAAGTCTGTGGATTATTCTTGATTTTGAGAGGTTATCTTCTTGCTTTTTCTTTTTTTTCCCTCTTCCTGGTCAGTGACTCTGTACCCCGGGTTCTGCTCCTGTGGCATGGTTAGGTAGAGGTTTGCAGTTGATAAGTCACTATGGTGATATCATATATTGGGCTTCAGTCTCGTTGGCAGTCGAGGCTCATTAGCAATTGCAGGCTCCGCCAATGAGAGAGTCCGTGTTCCTGGAGGCTCTCTCCTAGTCTTTCCTTCCTGAATTAGTAGCCTGATGATCCAGCTATGGGGTTGCTGCTGCCTCTGCCTGGAGAGTAAGAGGCTCAAAGAGCTGGCAAATCCCCACTCTATTCCCACTCAGCACAGGGGTCTGGGTAAGGCTCAATCAGTCAGAGCCATTAGTATAATCAGGCGGGGCTTCGGTCCACACAAAGACCTCTGACTCTGCCCCTCTGTCCAGGAACACGGGCGCCCACTCCCAGGGGAATCTCTCACCTAGTATCTGTGCTCGCCAACCAGGATATCCGGCCAGCTGCCTCTCACTCCTGGTGAGGTGCACCGCCCGCACGGAAAAGTTCAAGCGTAGGGAATTTCACTCCCACTCACTCCCCACGCGCTGCTTTTCAGGGTGCAGGGGCAACCTCAAGATTCCGGTTTCGGCCCACAGAAAGGCCTCTGACCCTTCCCCTCTGTCCGGTAACATGGGCGCCCACTCCCGGGGCTCTAGGAGGAATCTCTCGCCCACTATCTGTGTGCGCTGACCAGGAGATCAGGCAGATGGCTGTTTCAAGTGCCTTTCTTTGTCTGAATTTGGTGCAAGCGTTAGCTTGTGTTGACTGGGTTGCCACAGCACAGTTTTTTCTCGGCTTGGATGTCCGTGCCACAGCCTGGTTTGGACGTTTGTGCCGCAGTCTGGTTCTATTCATACCCTATGCCCGCCTTAGTTCCTATACTCTCAGTTCCCAGTGAAAGCAGCCCTTATTTAGGTTAGTGAGGAAGGCGGAGTGTTTCTTCCTCCTTATTGCCTTTGGGGTTAATTATATATTTAGTCAATTTTTTGCTCGATCATATCTTTGCATTTAGTGTGGAACTTCTGGAGGCTCCAAGGATAGATTTTTCTCTCTAGTTGAAGATCTTGTTGAATTTTGGGGGAGATTTATCGGTATCACTCCTTACGGCGCCATTTCTCTGATGTCACTGACCTTAGTCTTAAACTAAACCCTAGGCTATAAGGACTTTGTCAGCTTACAGCCTGTCTCCCACATCTCTCCTCTCACTTACAAAAAAAGACCCTGGCTGGTTGGCTCAGTGGTAGAGCATCAGCCCAGTGTGTGGATGGCCTGGGTTCAATTCCCAGTAAGGGCACACAGGAGAAGCAGAGCTTCTCCACTCCTCCCCCTTCTCTCTCTCTCTTCCCCTCCCACAACTGGCTCTAATGAGTTGGCCTCAAGCGCTGAGGATGGCTCCATGGCCTCTGCCTTCCATGTTAAAAAGTGGCTCTGGCCAGCCCCGTATGGGTAGAGCATTGCCCTCTACTGGGCTTACCAGATGGATCCTGGTTGGGGCACATGTGGGAGTCTATCTGCCTCCCCTCTTTTCACTGTAAAAAAAAAAAAAAAAAAAAAAAGCGTGAGTTCGCACCAATACCTCAGTTGTAGTCCAGCCCCAAAGACTGATTCTAGCTGTTTTCCTTTCCATACTGCAAACTCTCTCTCCAGCCATAAGAAGCCTGACTCCTCCAGCCACACATCTTCCTCCTCCTATGCTAACTGCATGGGCTGATTCCTTGGCCCCCAACTAAAAGGAATGAGAAAGGAGAAAGAAAAAGAGAGAAAAGAAAAAAGCAGAAGGGGAGTGCAGCACTTTTCGGCTACTGTAACACGCAGTCACAAAAAGCATGGCCTATTAGAGAATTTATTATCTAATGGTTCTGGAAGCCAGACATCCAAAAATCAAGATGGCAGCAGGGTTAGCTCCTTCTTGAGCCTCTGAGGGAGATTCTAGCTGTTCCTACCTTTTCCAGCGTCCAGTGGCTGCATCTAGTGTTCCTTGGATTGTAGCTGTGTCACTCCAGTCTCTGCTCCATCATCACATGGCCTTCTCCATGTCCTGTGTGCAAATCTCTCTCTTTATAAGGATGCCAGTCATTGGATGAGGGCCCTGGTTTATAATGCTAAGTTGCTGTTCCATTTCAATTGCCAATGTAACCATAGGCAGGTTAATTAATCTTACCTTGATCCCATTTGCAAAGGCCCTATTTCCCAATAAGGTCACATTCACAGGTATTAGGGATTAGGACTCAGACATATCTTATGTCTGAGTGGGGGGACACAATTTAGCCCATAGAGGTGGGGGCCTGCATTCGTGATAAGCCCAGGAGCTCACTGCTGCATGGTCTCATAGAACACCTGGGCTGGGCCAGGGCTAGGGCAGGGTGATGAGCAGGAGGAACCACTGGCAGCACCCACCTAGAACATTCACCACACCACCAGTGATGGCACCAGGGACAGACGATGTTGGCTCTCTATCTTAAGCCAGGGAGGTGATAGCTTAGAGACAACTCTGTGCCACAGCTAGCCTTGAGCCCCAAGCCCCAAGAGTGAACTCCTGTTTTGATTCTCCCAACCTCAGCGCTGCAGTGGTCTAAGGTCTCAGGTATAGACAAGCAAGAGTGGGGAAGTGGTAGGCTGTGTGCTGGTAGAGGGGGTTTTCCCAACAGGTTCTCTCAGTCCCCACTCGGCCCCTAAGTGTGAGAGCTGAGTGGCCTTGAGCAAGAGCTGGAACCTCCGTTGCTCAGCTTTCCACCCATAAGAGGAGAGGGTGGATCCAAGAGCCCAGACCTAGATCTACCTGGATCGGTGCTACGACCCCTCCTCCCACGGATCAGTCCCTGCTGTGGCATCAGGGCCATTTCAAAACTCATCCTGGGCCTAAAAACTAAAAGGTAGCCCTGACACAGCGAGCATGAGCCCTGAGCATAGAAGGTGTGGGCTGCTCAGGGCTGCTGGGGACGAGGGGGCCTCTTGTCAAGAGGTCAGGCAGGGGTGCTCCCAGATGCCCTGCTGAGCACTGGAGAGAACAGGGTTCCAGAACTTGCTCTCACACTCAGAGGTGGGCAGGGATCCTGTTCATGTGTTGGCAGCATCAGCCAAGTCTAGCGCCTAGAACTCAAGAGGGGGAATCAGATAATGGAGAGTCATTCGCAGTGGAGACCTATCCCCAGAAAGATAGGGAGACTGTCGCCCAGAGAGAGATCACACACCTGCCAGGATGGGTACTGGGACCAGCTCCAGGCTTTAAACCAGGCATTCCCAAACTATGGCCCGCAGGCTGCATGCGGCCCCCTGAGGCCATTTACCCCCCCCCCTGCACTTCCAGAAGGGGCACCTCTTTCATTGGTGGTCAGTGAGAGAAGCACTGTATGTGGCAACCCTCCAATGGTCTGAGGGACAGTGAACTGGCCCCTGTGTAAAAAGTTTGGGGACCCCTGCCTACACCATCACCATCTGGCTGGGGCCAGGGAGGAAGGGGCTGGAAAGGGCTGGAAGGCGTCTCAGTCCCTGGAGTAGACCTTATCTACTGACTTGTAAGGCCTTTATGAGGCTGGGAGTACCGCTCTCTGAACTCACAAGTTCATTTGTTTGATGAATTTGTCATAACTTGAAAGGCCCTGGTTTATAACACTAACTTCCTGTTCTAGTTCAGTTGCCAACATAACCACAGGCAGGTTAATTGCATGTCCATCACCTCAGCTGCTCCTCTACATCCAGAGTGTGGGAGGGCTGGGCCAGCACCCTTATCCTTCATTCCCCAGGAGTGTCCCCCTCATGTTAGCTCCTCTGGTCACACCCATACCCCATAGGGCTGTGCCCTCCCCTCCTCACTGTGCTTCGGATAAGGGGTGAGAGGAGAGGCACCCTTAGATTTTCCTGGAGAGTACGAATCAGGGCAGCCTTCTTTTTATTTATTTATTTATTTATTTATTTATTTATTTATTATTTTTTTTCTGAAGCTGGAAACAGGGAGAGACAGTCAGACAGACTCCCGCATGCGCCCGACCGGGATCCACCCGGCACACCCACCAGGGGCGATGCTCTGCCCACCAGGGGGCGATGCTCTGCCCCTCCGGGGCGTCGCTCTGCCGTGACCAGAGCCACTCTAGCGCCTGGGGCAGAGGCCAAGGAGCCATCCCCAGCACCCGGGCCATCTTTGCTCCAATGGAGCCTTGGCTGCGGGAGGGAAAGAGAGAGACAGAGAGGAAGGAGGGGGGGGTGGAGAAGCAAATGGGCGCTTCTCCTATGTGCCTTGGCCGGGAATCGAACCCGGGTCCCCCGCACGCCAGGCCGACGCTCTACCGCTGAGCCAACCGGCCAGGGCCCAGGGCAGCCTTCTTAGAGTTGTTTAGCAATATCCATTTCAAAATGTGAGTGCTCCCAACCCAGCAGTTCTACTTCCAGAGATTTCCCACAGCTGAAGCTGGTCCAGTACCACTGCCTGCTAGATGCAGGGCAGCGTGTGTGGTTCTGTGGTCAGTGAACGGAGTGGCTGTGCTATATGTGTGCCTGCCTTCATGGGAAAGGGCCAAGTGATGGGAGCATCCTTCATCCTTCTACTTTATCATTTCTTCTACCTTTTGGAATTTTTGTAGGTACAGAGAGTCCTAGCGTTATGACACAATTCTGTTCCTACAACAGTGATATAACCCAAATTTTGGTGTAAGTTGAGACACTGTAGCCTTAGTCGCTTACTATCCTAACACAGTTGTAAAATCATAATCTAGTACATAAAAAACACAACTAAGCCACAGAAAAAAAATACTGTGTATTCTTCTGCAGCGCCCAACCAAACTAGTTTACCAACGTAGTCTGTAAGTATGACGCTAATGGCATAAGCTGAAACATTCACGTCTCGATTTTCTAAAGTTTTTTTATGGGAGTGAGCATTGTAAACTTAAAACATTGTATGTTGAGACTGTCGTAACCCAAAGATTCCTGTACTGCATTACTTTCCTCAGATTTCCAAGACACATTTCCACAAACTTGGTAACATAAAAAACCCCAGAAATTTAATAGCACCCAGGTTTTTTTTCTTTCACCCAGTTTTGGAGGCCAGAAGTCCTAAATCTAGGTGTGGGCAGGGCTATGCTCCCTCTGAAGAACCCAGGGAAAGATTCTCTCTGCTTTTCCCGGATCCTGGTGACCCCAGGCATCTCATGGCTTGCAGCTGCATCGTCCCAATCTCTGCCTCCTCCTCCCGTAGCCTCTCCTTATGCACCTGAGTCTTAACTCCCTTTTTCTGTCATTCTCTTCCTCTTATAAAAATGTCTGTCCTTGGATTTAGGGCCCAGCCTAAATCCAGGATGACCTCATGTGGAAATGAGATGTAAATCAGACCCAGGAGGAACCTGGGGACCTGAGACCACCCAGCCTTAAGAGTGGGACTGGCTCAGGCTAGTGCCTTCAACACCTGGACACCTGGGCACCTGGACACCTAGGCTGCCTGCCAGTGTCTCCTTCCTCAGGCCCAGGCCATCTTTGCTGACCCCTGGTCGAGGGTTACATGAGGAGGAAAGGGATGAGGGTGGTGAGAAGGAAGATAGTAGAAAAGCTACAATGAAAGCATCAATGCACCTGAGGCCAGTGCCCAGGTGCCTCAGAAACTCGTGGAACTCAGAGAATAAATTGGACAGAGGCCTGGAGCAGCTCTGGCTGACCAACTAGACTGATGCCTCCTCAGGTGGCACTGTGCCCTTGCACAGCCTCAGAACCAGCAAGCTGCAGTGTTTGGGGTCAGGCGGCCCTGGGCCTGACCAGGCTGCTAAGTGACCTCTATGCCTCACCTCATCTACATGCAGATGGAGGCCCTTCTCTGGCAGGGGTCCTGGCGGCTGCTCTTGGGAATTAATTTGGTCTTCACTCAAGAGTTGGTCTTGGGGAGAAATAAGGAGGCAGCCCATTCAGCTCCCTGTGCTTCCCCAGCTTTGGAGGTGGCTGGGCCCCTGGTGGTACTCCTTACCTGAGGAGGTGTGGAGCCCGGCATGGCTGGGAGAGAAAGGAGACTGAGGCCCTCAACATGCTTCAGGCAATGTCCTCCATGTTGGAAGCAGGACCAGGCCTAAAGCTCCTTCTAGAGGGTGAGGGCCATGGATAAAAAGCCTGTGGGGTGGGGTGAGAGGCCAGGGCAGAGGGGCCGAGGGGCAGCCTCAGACAGGGTGAAGGGTACTGGGAGAAGTAGAGAGGTGGGCAGGGGGCCTATTGGACATATGGCAGTGCCTGGCTTCTCTGGATTTCCACTCCCTGCCCCCCCCCCAGCTGTGCCGGAAGTAGCTGACTGGTGACGTCACCCACTGGGACTCAGGGACATTTTCCTCTGCTGAGAGCAGCCAGCGCACCCCACCCATGTCCTGCCCTGCCCCCTCTTTCTCCTCTAGGATGGGGTGAAGGGCTGGGAGGCCCCTTTCTAGGCTCAGTTTCCACATGGACACTGAGCTCTCAGGGTTAGGATTTACCTTAACTGGGAAACTAAATAAGATGATTCTAGTGAAAGAGACTTGTAAGGAGCTTGAGTCTCCCTGAGGGGTCATCCCTGCAGGCTCGGTAAGGACAGGGGACAACAAGGAACATGTCTGGGGATATGTCTGGTGGTTCCCAACTTGGGCCTCATGGAGCCTGGCCAGCCCTTCAATGCTCCCAAGTGCAGGGTGGGTCGATCCATTTCCACGATGCCCTGGGAGGGAGGCTTTCTGAAGAGGCTCAGCAGGGTCAGAGCTGCCCAGGGTCACCCTCTGGCCAGGGTAGAACCAGAGGAGTTGGAGCAGGTTCCCACGGGGTCCCCAGGGCCTTGAGCAGCTCTTGAGCTCAGGCAGAGCCCACACTCCTGCTCCTGCTGGGTGATTGGGGGCAGCCTTGTGCTGTCTAACCCCACCGTGCCCCAGCCTCCTAGTGCCCTGTGACGGGTCCCACTTGGCAAAGGTACCCAAGTCTGCCTGGCCTCCTCTCTCCTCCAGCATTGGCTCAAACCCGTCACCTTTATACCTTCTTCCCCTTGGGGCCCCATTTTGTGCTCTTTCCTCCAGAGCAAGCCCTCTCGGAGGTGGCCATGGAACAGAGACCCAGGCCCTCAGGAACCTCCTGGGAAAGCTACATCCAGACAGGGCACTAGCTATGGGCAGCCAGGGTCAGACACATAGAAGTGTGTGACAGGTGGTGCACTCACCTCCAAAAACCATTGATGATTTCTACCAATTCCCACAGTGAGGCTAAGACCTAGTAATTCCACTCCAGGTATTTACCCACAATGGTTAATTTTATGTGTTGATGTGACTGGGCTCCCTATTTGGGTCAATATGATTCTGGGGTGTCTGAAGGTGATTTTCTATGAGTTCAGCATTGGAATCAGGAGACTGAGTAAAGCAGACTGCCCTCCCCAGTGTAGGCAAGCTCCATCCAATCAGTTAAAGGCTGGGAGAGAAGAAAAAGGCTGATCCTCCAGAAGTCAGGGAGTCCTCCTGCCTGACCCTAGCATTCAGACATGAGTTTTCTCCTGCCTACGACTTGACTGAAGCATTAGCAGTTTCTGGGTCTCCAGCCTCCAAAACTGCACAACCTACTTCCTTATAATAGATGTCTTTATCACCTGACCAGGTGGTGGCACAGTAGATAGAGCATTGGCCTGGGATGCTGAGGACCCAGGTTTGAAACCCTGAGGTCACCAGCTTGAGCACAGGATCATCTGGCTTGAGTGCGGGCTCACCAGCTTCAGTGTGGGGTTGCCGGTTTGAGCATGGGATCATAGACATGACCCTATGTTCAGTGGCTTGAAGCCCAAGGTTGTTGGCTTAAGCAAGGGGTCACTGGCTCGACTGGAGCCCCCGTCAAGGCATATATTAGATAGCAATCAATGAACAAGTACAGTGCTGCAACTAGAAGTTGATGTTTCTCATCTCTCTCCCTTCCTGTCTCTCTCTCTCTCTCTCTAAAAAAAAAATAAAATAGATGTCTTTTTTCTTTATATATAAAGTATAACATGTGATGTAAATAAATAAGGGTTCTATTACCAGAGGCATGAATGACAATGTGCACAACCTCTTCCTGTGTGTTTGTCTTATCTTCTTTGTGTCCCTCTTAGCAGGACGTTTGTTGTTGAATTTAGGGCTAACCCTAATCCAAAGTAATTTCATCCCAATATCATTAACTACATGGCAAAGACCCTTTTTCCAAATAAGATCATAGTCATAGGACCTGGTGGATGTATCTTGTATCTTTCTGGTGGGGGAAGGGCCATTCAGGAAGCCCAAACTGGAAACAACCCAAATGTCCATCACAGGAGAATTGTACACAAACTTGGGTATTCCCACCATGAAGCTCACAGGGGGGCGTGGTATAAGAGAGGGAATGCCAATCCACACCCTGAAAGTCAGGAGAATGGTTCCCTAGTTGGGTGATGGGGGGCACTCAAAGACTGAACAGCCCCAGGGGACACCCCATAGGGACAGAGCATGGTCTGGCTTCACCTGGTATCTTGTGCCCTCAGCCTAGGCATGGCATGTGCAGGACTATGGGCTTCTCATGGGCAGGGCTCTGATTGTGGGTGTTCAGAAGACAAGTGTTTGGTAACCAGCTGCACCCCAACTTTCGGGGTTGGGAAGAATTTCTGGAGGCTGGGCTACATTTCCCCTGAATCCCAAGGATTAAGGAAATAGAGCTGAGCAGATGGCACTTTCTTAAGTCCAGCTGGTGGCCTCAGGCACCCCAGTGCCTACAACTCCTCAAGAAGCTTGCAGGGCAGGGGTAGGGCTGGGGGGGGGGGGCGGGGGGCATAAGCCAGGAGCACTGAGCCAGGCTGTGAATTCTGAGGGCAGCCAGGAGAGGGAGCAGGGGTCCCAGAGCCCCCCGACAGCATTCTGGGGCTGGGGATCTTTAGGTTTAGAGGTTTGTTTGGGAGTAATGTTTGTTGTTTTATGTTCTTCGATTACAAAATGAATACTTTTCTGAAGGGAAATTTGAGAAATATAGAAAAAAACCCAGAAGCACTTCTGGACATGCCTGGGCTGGACCAGAACCATGGTAGCCCTGGGGAACTGGGGTCCCTGTTGTCCTTTTCACTGACCTCTCCTCACCCCCACCTTCACTAAGAGGGAACACTACTCACTCACAAGGAGGGCCCCACTTCCTAGCCCAGATACACTGCACAATTCCAGCCATTGGGCCTGCAAATAACCCTCACCTGTCCCTCCCACCTCCACCTGCACTTCCTATCTCCAGGAAACCCATCTTGGCTAACCTCTACCCCAGTGTGCTCTGGAGTCCCTGCAAGGTCCTCTGCTTCTTCCACAGGGTCTGCTGGCTCTTCTCCCTCTGCATTTAGGTTGCCTATGTCTCCCATGCTGATGGGTGCCCAGTGTGCGTCCTCTTTTTTCAGATGGCCAAGAACTTCCCAGAAGTCAGGCACAGGCCAGAGCCAGACCAGGACTGGGGTGCCATTACATTGGGCTTCTGTTCCCAGCTGGGCCTGGTGTGGGAAGGGGGCTCTGCAAGAAAGGCCAAGGATGTCTCTGAGTTACTTCCAACTAGATCACATTATGGAGCCAGCTTCTCATTTATCCCAATAGCTACCGCCATTTAAATCTGGAAGAAATTGTGTTCAACAACGCTGCTTTGAACTTGGGATTGACACTGATTTTCTGTACTTCTTCATGCCTCCCCCCACCTCCCAGGCACAGAGCTGGGGAAAGACTGTGTCCAACGCCTACTCAAGGGTTAACTGAGGGCAAAAAGCAGCCACTCTTGTTCTGAAGCGCCCCAGCCCCAGGCGCTGATCCCTGGTCCTATGGTCACCATGGGAGTGTGGGTGCAGACAAAGCTGTGTTCATTCAGCCTTGGGTTTGATGATAGCCGCACAAGGACCTCATTCTCTGCTATACCCAGCTGCATCTCCTCCCTCAGTGAGCCTGACATCCCAGGAGGGCTACCCCCAAGGGCACAGGCTCAGCTGCTGGGACTGGGGAAAATTCACCAGGGGCCTGCACTGGGGAGCTGGTTCTGCCTGAATGGTGCAGACAGCTGCAAGTTAGCTCATCATGTCTTTAGTGGGAAGCTGCCTGCATTTTTACAACTGATTTTTAAACCTAAAAGTGGAGGTTTGTATCCAGCCTGTTAAATGTAATCTTGTTGGTTTCAGTCCAATATGACCTTTTGGGATCTGGCTTCCAGATTCCTGCCATATATTAGCAGTCCTCCCAGCTGTAGAGATGATGACCTGCCTTATGATGCCTTCATCCCAGTGAATCACGATTTCTGGCTGGGCAGAGGAACCCTGGGAGGAGGCTTCCCAGGGAGAATGGGCCCTGGTGGAATCCTCTGTTGGTGCTGTGGGCCAAAGTGCCCAACTGCAGAGGCTATGAGGCCCAGTTTTTCTGCTCTTGTAGAAGGCAGGACACAAATCTGCTCCATCCATGAGTGTTGGGGCTGAATCCATGTCCTGGTTTTATAGATGAATCCAGGGCCCAGGTACCTAGCCCTTAGGTGAAAATGCAGATGAGTTATTGTCTCCATCTCAGTTTGCTCATTACAAAAATGGGCATGGTCATAATGACATCTGTGACCGTCCCAGGCTGTCCAGAGGATTAAATGAATGTCTAGGACAGCATCTGGCATCCAGATGCCTATTTTGTCATCAAGGCCAGAAAGGTGGACAGCCTTGCCTTTTGCATCCCAGGCTGAGCTCTCAACCAGGCTCTGTCCATCCCCTGAGCTGCCCTTCAGGTTTCCAGCATGGCTAGGTTGATTGGTGGGTGAGAGTGTGCTCTCTTGTGAGCACCCAGGCCTTCCTTTTTCCAGGAAGCCCCCAATGGGTCTCCCTCATCATCTTCTCTATGAGGAGCACCCCAACCATCCCCACGTGTTGAAAGCCGGCTCCTAGGCCTCAGCTCTGTATCATAGCACAACAGTGTATCTTACCCAAGCCTGGAGGTCTCAGGGAGCGCATGGTGGAGTCGCTGCTGGGCCAAGGTCTCCTCCAGACCCACGGCCAGGGCAGGAGGAGGTCGCCGCAGAATTTTGTCCCAGGGGAGGAGAAGAGTTTGAGGGGAGAGCATTCCATGCCAGGCTGGGCCGGGGCTGCTGCCCTTGCGTCCCTGGGCATGACCTTTCCCGCGGCGGGGACAAAGGCCCGCAGGACCGGCTGCGCTGGTAAGGATGCCGCGCAGTGGGATTGGTACCAGGACGCACCGTTTGCGCCCCGGTGGAGCCCCGCAAGGGCGGAGGAGAGAGGGCGCTCTCGGCCAGAGAAGCGCCGCGGAGCAGCCACCGTAGGTGGCCGGCATGCGTGCTTATTTGCTCTTTTCCCACTTGCTCAGGATGGTAGGGGCTGGGCGCCCAGGTCCTACGCTGCGCTCTCCGCGCGGGTTCCACGTCTGGGCTGATGGGGATCCCTGAGCTAGGGAGCTGAGCAGAATCCCTCATCGGGCCCCGGATCCTCCAAGTGGCCCGGCAGGAGTGTTTGGTTCCCCGCTCTGCGGGCCAGCCAGGGAGCACGGGAAGGAGCCGAGATTCTGCCCCAAATGCGGTGGAGAGTGGAGGGCAGGACCCGCGGCGAAGGTCGCGGTTTCCTCCCCCAGTCCGCAGGCCGGGAGCCGGATTTCGGGAGAAAGCATCTGGCGCGGGTTTCCGAGCGTACCCAACTCGCGGCGACCCCCGCCTCTCCTCGCAGAGCCAGCGTGGAGAGATTAGAGTTCGCTCCTCTCTCATCAATTTTCTGTTTAATGTCACCCAGCCTCATTGTGGCAGAGGGAAGTGCGTCCCCTAGGCCATAAATTTGCGATTATGGCGCCTCCGGCCGCCTCCCTGTTCTAGGGCACGGAGGAGGGATCCCGGCGCGCAGGTCGGGATGGCCGCTCCCGGACACCCGCCTCCGGGACCTGAGCTGAGCCGCCGTGCGGTAGGTGCTGCGCGTCGCTTCTCCGGACGCGGGTCCTGGGGGCGCTACCCCACCGCCCGCCCAGCGGCTTAATTTCCAAAAGGCTTTTTGTTTGTTTGTTTCTAGCTTGGATGTAGAGGCTTTGATTTTCCCCACCCGCTCGGGAGGCTGTTTGCATGGCAAATGCCTGCTCTTAAAATGTACAAATGCAAACCAAACAAAATCAATTCTGAGGAAAGAAAAGCCCCCTATTTGCATCTGCGCTTCCCGGGGATGGGATTTGGGAGGAGTGGGGGGACAGGAAGCGGCCAGCCGAAGCATATTGAAAGGGACCCCGGCCCAGCGGCGGCTAGTGACCCGGCCCAGTGGAATGTGCTCGAAAAGGCCCCAGGGGAAGTGGCCGTGGGAACTGGCCGGGGGCAAGCTCCTCTGGCCCTCCTGGCTTGGGCCTTTGGAAGAGGGAGTTTTCTTGGGAGTCTCCCTTTGGGACAGTTTCCTGGAATCCCCCATCCCTTGATGAATTACTGGCTGCAGCCGGTACTGATGTGTCATGGATTGAGGTGGAACATGTATTTTTGTAGGTCAGAATAAAAAATGGATCTATTGAATGATTTTTAATTAAATCATCCACTGCCCTATTAACAAAGGAAGTAGTAGTGGTGCTTGGACCAGGCTGGAGTGGTAGTCCTCTGGCTATGCCCTGGACTGCCATCTGTCTTACCACTGGGAGGAAAGGGCTTTGCCGCAGGCCCCACTGCTCTGTGGGAATTTTGATGGGAATAATTTATTTTTGGTCTATATATGCCTCAGATAATCAGGCCAAGGAATTCCCCCCCCCCCCCATGCCTCCCTCAAAAAAAGAGGGTGGTGAACAAGATGCATCTGGAGCCTTCCCAGTCCTGATTTCTTCTCCAAGGCAGGCTGGAGAGGAAGTCCCCCAGCCCTGGCCATCAGAAAAAAGTTCTAGGAACTGCAGGATAGGGCGGGGTGTGGTGAGGCCCAGAGGAGGTTTGTGGAGTAGGGTGCAGAGTGCTGGTGCCCTGATGTAAGTGGGGAGCTTCACCAGCAACAATTTTACAGCAGGAAGAGGAGGATCAGGTGTGAGCCATCCAGGCCTCCCCTTTTGTGTGTCAGAAGCAAGTCTGAATGGGCAGGGCCTTACCCTCTCGGGCCCTCTGCTAGAGCAGAGGTGGGAGGGGCAGTCCGGAAAGGGCTGGGGCTTTTCCAAGTCTGAGAACATGAGGAAATCCTTCCGGAAGCTGGCTGCCAGTTTCCTGCCCACTCAGAGGGCTTGACATAAGGGGCAGGTGCAGCCCTCTCCTGTATAGCCCAGGGGCCTGCCCTCCTGCCACCTGACCTCTGTAACTGGTGCTCAGAGGAAGCTTATTGGGCCTGTGTGGTAGGGGTGGGGGCCTGCCAGGTCCCAGCCCCTCTCCTTTAGTTTCTCCTGGCCTGGCTGGCCTGCTGCAGCCTGGGTTGGACCGGCTGCTTTTCATCAGAGAAGACCCTAACATCCAACCTGCACCCCTCTCTCAGGGCTCTCCGCCAGTGTGAGACCAGGCCTGGGAAGTCTGGTCCCTGGAGGCCCCATCCAGACATACCCTGACAGTGACACGTGTAAACACACCCAAACACAGCCCTGAGAGCAAACCGCAGCAACTGCTTACTCAGCACTTTCTCTGGCTAGGCTGAGGCTGGTCAGCAGGGAGGCTGGTGTCTTTCCAGAGAAGGCAGGCAGCCTCGCTCAGGTAGGGGAGGAGTGGGTATCTGGAAGAACCCAGTGATGGGCCCTTCATTAGGCCCTACTAGACCGTTTGTCCACAAGCAGGGCAATTCCAGCTGCTAAGCCACCCTGCCTCCATTCCTGTAGGTGGGGTCTGGGCTCAGGCAGTCAGAAGGGTCCTTCCTCATGGGCTGGAAGAGGGCCCAGTTTGGGACACCCTCTGCAAGGAGACTCCCATAGTATATCCCCATCCCCAATGTCTGCTTTAGAGGGTGAGTATTATATCCCCAGAGAACCGGCTTCCCTCACTTCCTCATCCACCCAGAATGGGCAGGATGCTTCCAGTCAGGGAGGAGAAGGGCCACATTGCTGATTCCTTCCCAGACTTCCCTGGGGGTCCCCTACCGTTTTTCATGCCAGATGGGAAATGGGCAGAGGCTGGAGGGGACAGAACAATGGGGAGGGTCCTATGAGGCTTCTCTTACCATGGAGGGTGGGGGTTCTCTCCAATCCCATTATCCCCTTTGGCAGTAATAACAATCACTCACTGATAAAAAGTCAGGAAGAAGCCTGGCAACAAGACACTTCTACCCATTTATGAAAATTGTGTCAGTTTAACCCAGGTGGGTCTCCTGGTTGATAACCTCACACATCTAGCACCTAAATTATACCTTCCCTGTGAGCACACTGTTATATTTAGCCTCAAATTTTGGCTCTGTGTTTAACAAGCACCTTCTGTAAGCCATGGGGGTTGGGCAGCCTCCTGACCTGACTGGAGGAACTAGCAACAACAGAATTAAAACCCCCTAGGAGGGAGGAGACCAGAATGCTGTTCATCTGACTTCAAAGTCTTTCTCTTCGGCTGCTCTTGTTCTCTTTGAAAACTTACAGCCACAACCACAAGTCTTCTTGGAGTCTGTCTGTGGCCAGCAGAGACCAGCTGTGCCTCAGCCTGGTCTGAGCTGGGACCTTTCCCAGAGGGATTCAGCCCAGTGCACAGAGCCTGATCAATGCTGGGGAGCCTGGCCTGTCTCCTGACAACTCTTCCTCTGTTGGCTGCTCCCCTCTAACCCTGGGCCTCAGAGTGCCTCCCTTCCTTGCCACTTAAGCCCTCTGGGCCCAGTGGATCTGTTGGTCAAATGTTTTTAAATATGATATATGTTTGCTTGCTTATAGTTTGCATTGGGTGTGGGGGACAGGCTGTAAGCAGGCAGGGTCATTATAGCCTAAGGCTTAGTTTTAAGACTAAGCTTTTCCCCACACCCTTGACTGATTGCATGATGTGGGGTGGTGCACTCTTATGAGGAATCCCATTATGCCTCAGATAAGTGACTTTGTAACAGAGACTTCCTTGTTTGTATACTGGCTTAAGGGTTTTGATTTCTATACTATAAAGTGGGGCAGACCGGGAGCTTGCTCTCTCGGTTCCTGAGATTAGCATTCGAGAGGAGAACAGAGAAAGGCCACGTGGAGGAGGCCAGGAGAAGCAGCCAAGATGGTGGAGTGCTGAATGAGAAGCCAGTTTGTGCAGGGAGAAGGAAGGAGATGGGGAACAGAGGTGAATTAAGTCTGGTGAGCTAGAAACCTTTGATTCTAGGAAACTCGGATAAGTCAGTGGCTTTGTGAGCACTGAATGAGTGGGTTTTAGAGACCAGTGTGTGTTTTTACTTGTCCCCCAAGTACAAGCTAGGATAAAAGATGATGGCCCTGCCCTGGCCAGTTGGCTCAGCGGTAGAGCGACGGCCTGGCGTGCGGGGGACCCGGGTTCGATTCCCGGCCAGGGCACATAGGAGAAGCGCCCATTTGCTTCTCCACCTCCCCCCTCCTTCCTCTCTGTCTCTCTCTTCCCCTCCCGCAGCCAAGGCTCCATTGGAGCAAAGATGGCCCGGGCGCTGGGGATGGCTCCTTGGCCTCTGCCCCAGGTGCTAGAGTGGCTCTGGTCACTGTGGCAGAGCGACGCCCTGGAGGGGCAGAGCATGGCCCCCGGGTGGGCAGAGTGTCGCCCCTGGTGGGCGTGCTGGGTGGATCCCGGTCGGGCGCATGCGGGAGTCTGTCTGTCTCTCCCCGTTTCCAGCTTCAGAAAAATACAAAAAAAAAAAAAAATAGATGATGGCCCTCCAGTTTTTTTGACTCCATTGTTTCTTTACCGACTGAATCTAATGCTAACCTCCATGGGCCAGGCAGCTGTGATGGTGGCCGTGGCTACTGGCTTAACAGGATCCTACTAGATCAGTGGTCCCCAACCTTCGGGCCACAGAACGGTACCGGTCCGTGGGATATTTGGTACTGGTCCGCAGAGAAAGAATAAATAACTTACATTATTTGTTTCATTTATATTTAAGTGTGAACGATGTTTTATTTTTTAAAAATGACCAGATTCCCTATTACATCCATCTAAGACTCACTCTTGACACTTGTCTCGGTCACGTGATATATTTATCCGTCCCACCCTAAAGGCCAGTCCGTGAAAATATTTTCTGACATTAAACCAGGCCATGACCCAAAAAAGGTTGGGGACCACTGTACTAGATAATGAAGGGGCTAACTGGAGTCTTTGTTTTCTGTTGGGGCAGTCCCCTTCACTTTGAATATGGGGTCCAGGAGATCTTTACCTTCCTCTCCCCTCCAAAATAAGCCCTCCCCCAAGAAAGCTTAAGCCCCAAAGACAGAGAGATGTGGTAAAGAGAAGGCCACCCCCCAGGCTAGGCAGATTCTAGGCACCTGGAGTGGACTGAGGCTGGTAAACGCTGACCTTCCCCCCAACATCCCTCACCCTTCAGTGTACAGGCCAAAGGCCTAGATGAAATGAGCCACCCCCACATCTGGTGGCAGAAGTCTTCCTTCAGGGGGTGGGGTGGGGATCCAGCCTTGCTTCCTGGAGGCCGGAGTGGTGTTGGAGGCCCAGCCCTTCCAGGCAGGGTAGTTCTGGGAACATTTTTTTTTTTTTTTTACCCTCTTACTTGAGAAGAATGATGCTAACTCCTAACCCCTGCACTGTCCTTGGAAATTGAGCTGGGAGTGGGCAGGCACATTCCTGGTGGAGGCAGGATAAGATTGCCCTCCTGTTGAGGGAGGGTGGGGGGTGGGTGGGTGCTGTGAACCACTTGAGCCCCCTCCTGGGGCCTCAGGCCACCTTTCTTCCCCTCTCACACACACTCTACCCACTGGGCAAATGCCAACCCAAGGTGCAGAGCCCTCTCCAGACGGCCTGCACCTGGCCGTGGCCTCTGGATCCACTCCCATGCACCTTTGGTGGGAATAATTAAGTCAATTTTTGTCAAGAAATTGTGTCTAATTTTCCTTTTGACTAATGGCCCAGGGAACAATGGAGAAAGACCGACACATGATTGCCTGGGCGCAGCTTGGCTGCTCTCTGGCCTGAGCAGACATTCATTTGGAGCAGTGACTAATTCACAATTTTATGTTAACTTGCCGGATATCCCCACACCCTTATGTTAAAAAATGATTATTTATTTCAGGATTTCATACAGCGGGAGCAGGGACACCTAGCTCTGTTGCTACTTTCAGGGCACAGTGTGTAGGTGAGGGCTAGGGGCTCCAGGGCTGGGGAGAAGTAGAGTGACGGGGGCACCTGGGCTGTGTGCAGAAAGGCAGGTTCTCCCAAATCCTGGTCTATGATGTGGAAAGGGGTACATGTACGTATGTATGCATGTGTGATGTGTATACACAAGTAAGACTGCACGAGTGTTGTACATGTCCATGAGCATAGTGTATATGTGCAGGGCACAGCTGGCTACACAAGCATCTGTTCGTTATCTTCTCCCCAGACCAGGGGACAAGCCCCCATCGGAGTGTGTGAGGTTGTGGAAGGCCTGTATTCCTGAAGGGCAGGGCAGGTGTGCTGGGGGTTGGAGGATGCCCCTGGCTGTGTTCTAGGCTGGGGCCTGGCATGTTCGCTGGCTTGAGAGGAGTCCATTCCTTTGTGAAATTGCAGGGGATTGCAGACTTGGACAGCCGACCTCAGCCTTGACCCACATTATTTGTCCTCTCTCCTGTCTCCTCTCTGCATCTCCCTCCCCAGTGGAAGGAGAGTCTGCAGAACCCCACACCATGTTTCTCAAAAATTAAAAACATTTGTTAGCTCTGGACAGCAGAAGAGAGTAAAAAAGGAAACCAGGCAGGTTTCCTCAGGGTTGATAGCACGCCCAGCCAAACATGACCCGGCCAGCCAGAGCCTGGTTCTTGTCTTCGGAGGGGAACACGGGAGCTTATTTTGGTACTGGGGGAGCTGCTGAGCGGCCCTGCGCCCGCCCTGGGTGGCTGCCAGCACCTGCCGCATCCAGCAGGCCCATTTGCAGCTATTGCTGTAACAATTGTTTTGAAACTGTTTGAAATTAAAAAAAAAAAAAAAAGAAAAAGCCGACTAGATTTGCCTTAAGTGACACTGGATGGAGAAAGGAGAAGACAGGAGGGAGGCTGTCAGGGAACTGTGCGTGGTCCAGGGCACCCAAGGCCACCAGGCTCACCCCACACAGGCAGCTTTTCTCTGGATCCAAGACAGAAGGGGTTGTAAAAGCCAGTTCTTACCCCCTAAATTAGAAATCTGGCAACGGCAATCAGCAAGAATTAGACTAGAGCCTACAAGAGGGAGGGAAGGCTCCTGACTCCCTGTCGTCCTCTGCTGTCCCATCTCCAGTGGCTGGAGTGGGACTCATTAGCTAGGCTCCAAGGCCTTCAGACCATATTCTGCCCACGGCTGGGGGGGGGGGGGCGGGGGGGGGGGAGTTGGGGCAGGATTTGGGGTCCTAGGGTGAGGGTTTACTAGCCACCCCTCTCCCAAACACGCAGTTGTGGTGAATGGGGGCTGAAGAGGTTGTTGAAGGACTCCTCCCCTCCCCCACCAAGAGGGCCTAAATTGAAGCGTCTAGCCTGCTCCAGGGACAACCGAGTCGCCGCAGGGCGTGCTAGGGTTGCTTGGAGCAACTCCAGGGACACCGCAGGTCGCTAAGGTGTTCTCTCGCCTGGATGGAGAATTTTCTTTTACACACCTTTTCTTATATTTTAAAAAACTTCAAATTGAACTTTAAAACTTAAGAAAAAATAAGGTTCCTGGGCCAGAAAACACGCTCATTAGAGAACGCGGCTTCCCAAGGAGAGTAGGAAACGTGCTGTCAGCGAGAGGCTCCTGCCAGGAGCCAGGACTCCGGAAAGCTGGCGGAGC
The DNA here is from genome assembly GCF_036850995.1 of Saccopteryx leptura. Taxonomy (NCBI): domain Eukaryota; kingdom Metazoa; phylum Chordata; class Mammalia; order Chiroptera; family Emballonuridae; genus Saccopteryx; species Saccopteryx leptura. The sequence continues at coordinate 125,386,828 of NC_089506.1, forward strand.
CCCGGGTCGCACCAACCAGGCAGCATCGATGCGCCAGGCCACCGGAGCCAGGGAGACAGCGTGAGCCCGCGTACTCCCGGCCCGAGCTCCCGCACCGCCTGGCTCACCGGAGCCAAGGCCTGCAGCCACTCACTTCTCCGTGGGCGTGATTTCTTCGAATCCGGGCCGGGCTCCGGCTGGCTTTCCGCGGTGTGCGTGGGAAGCAGGCCAGCTCCGTCTGTAGCCGTTGGGTGGAGAAGCAGAGAAATCTCGTCCCAACACTCACACGCTCGGGCCGCCGCTGAAACTTCAACCTCCAAAAGCCACGGCCCAAGCTTGCTGGTCGGTGCCAGCACCCCTGCCCCGGCGGCCGCGCCCAGCCCGTCAGCCACGCCTCCCCCCGGGACTTAATTGAATCGCCCCCGGCCTAATGAATAGCCAGCCGCGCGCTAATCGGATCTTCCGGCGCTTTATGGATTTCTGTGTGTCGCCTCTCCTCCCGCGGCCGCTGCGCGCCCCGCCCGGGGTCGCTTCAGAAGGCGCTGCGCTCCGGAATGGCCAGAGGCTCCGGCTGCCCAGGGGAATTGTCCCCGCATCCGGGTCGGGGCGCCGTGGGAGTTAGGACTCCAGCCTGAGTCCAGTCCTGGGCCCTCGCCTGGGTCCGCGGAACCTCGGGGCTTACCTGCCAGCCCCGGGCTTTCCGAAGCCGCCCCCGCTGGCCGCCCCGCCCCAAGCGGACGCCCAATCCTGGAGCCCCCACCCGCCGCCCAAGCCCCCACCCTAGGTCAGAGATGCCCGCGAGCGAAGGCTGGCCGGGGCTGAGCGCCCGCTTCCCCTGTCTCTCTGGATTCCTTTGATCCGCGGGCTCCCCGCGGCACCTCCGCTCCCGGGCTGCCGGGGTCGTTCCGCGGGGGTCCTGGAAACGGTCCCTAGCTTATCTCCTTTCATCAAGCGGCCTTGGGCAGCCTTGAAACCGTGGGGCCAGTAATTGCTTTTTTCAGGAGGCCCAGTGCCGACTGGACAACAGCCAATCAGCGCCTTGTTTACACTCAGTGAGTGACAGACTGTTGGCCGAGTGCCAACCAATCCTCACGGTACCGCGGGGCGGGCGGGGGAGCCGGGATAGGAAGGAAACAAGAGAAGACCTCTGGCTTAACCCCTTCGTGTCCCTATCGGAATAAGTCGGCGGAGAATTTCTAACGTACGCCTGTGTTGGTTGGCATCTAGTTTAAATATACATTTTTTTTGGTCCCCCAGATGGGGAGGCAGAGATTCACGTGGAGAAAGAGAAGTAAAAATAATGTGTACATCACACATCACCTTGACTCCTAGAGAATGAATAGCATTTTGTTGGGAAAACAAATTCTAAAAGAAATATTTATTTGGAAAACATTTTTTTAAAGTGGTTTGCATCTGATCACGATGAAGATAATTTTTGCAGTGGCTTTGTGTGTGTGTGTGTGTGTGTGTGTGTGTGTGTGTGTGTATGACAGACATAAAAGGACAGATAGGGACAGATAGGAAGGGAGAGATGAGAAGCATCAATTGTGGCTCCTTAGTCTCCTTAGTTATTCATTGATTGCTTTCTCGTATGTGTCTTGATGGGGCACGGGGGGGGGGGGGGCGCACAGCAGTGTGAATGACCCCTTGCTCAAGCCAGCGACCTTGGGGTCATGTCCATGATCCCACGCTCAAGCCAGCGACCTCAGGGTTTGGAACCTGGGTCCTTCGTGTACCAGTCCAACGCTCCATCCACTGTGCCACCGCCTGGTCAGGCCAGTGGCTCTTTTTATTTTTACTTTTTTATTTTTTTACAGGGACAAAGAGAGTCAGAGAGAGGGATAGATAGGGACAGACAGGATAGAGAGAGATAAGCATCAATCATCAGTTTTTCATTGTGACACCTTAGTTGTTCATTGATTACTTTCTCATATGTGCCTTGACCGTGGGCCTTCAGCAGAAGAAGTAACCCCTTGCTTGAGCCAGCGACCTTGGGTCCAAGCTGATGAGCTTTTTGCTTAAGCCAGATGAGCCCGCACTCAAGCTGCCAACCTCAGGGTTTTGAACCTGGGTCCTTCCGCATCCCGGTCCGACGCTCTATCCACCGCGCCACCGCCTGGTCAGGCCCAGTGGCTCTTTTTAATTGGGGCGAGCATTTAGAGGATTTTCAGGAGAGTGGCTTTGAAAAATACTATGCATCGTTTTCGCTCGGTGCACATGGTGGGCATTTAAAAAATTTTTAATTGCAAATGAAAAAAGGGCAATCTTTATCTTGCCCTTAAAATCTCCGATTTTCATTTTGATAGTTGCTCAGTTGCAAAGTGTAGCCAAGAGAGAGAAACTGAAGGTCCGCAGATAGATGACCATATACGCAGGCCTCTTTCCCTGGGGTCTGATTCCTGGGGCAAGGAGAAAAGTAAACCAGGTAGGGGACTCTGGAGCCCATGCTCCCCAGGCTGTGAGCATGAAGGTATTTCTGAGCTCTGTACGAGCAGGCCAAGGCCTCACGGTGGTGGGAGGGCTGGGCAACCCGAGGAAGCATCTGTGCTTGGAGCTGGGGCCTACCTGCGGCCTTGCCTTATTCAAGCATCTGTCAGACAGAACCAAGGTATAAAAAAAGATCTGCTTTAAAGGGTGTAGCTGTTTCTTCTGGACTCTGTACCAGACGCCAAACGTTAGACCTGCTAGATTAAATTAAAAAAAAAAAAAAAAAAAAAAAAGGCCTCGCCTTCCGCGCGGACACGCGCTCCCACTTGCCTCTGCTCCATCTTCCGCCCTGCACCACCACATTCCCATTCAACAGCGATCTGCGCAGAGGAACTGCGCAGTCGCGGGACTTGAATTAAGCGCCACCAGGCTCGGTAGTAGCCCTGCTGTTTCCTGATTGGCAGCTCCCTGGCCCGGCGCCAGCCTATTGGGAGGCCTGTTTACTCGGAATGAGTGGCATGAGCTCCCGGCCGCGAAGGGCCGCGCGGCCAATCAGCGCGCTGGCTGCTCGGGTCTGAGTGGCACGAGCTTATTAGTATGCAGGGCCTGTGGCTCTCAGCGCTGGGCTGCAGGTTTGAGAGCCGCTCTGGATGGGCTTGCTAGAGTCGTTGTTGTGGAAGCGGTGCATTTACAGTGCAACAGTCAGCACATTGAAAATACCAATAGGAATACAAAACAAAGTCACATTTACTGGTTTAATTGTATTGCATTCAATTGTATCCAGGAAACAGCCTCCAGTAAGTAACTGAAATTGCTTTCATATTTTTTTGGTTTTGTATTTTATTAATTTTATTTTTTATTTTGGCTTTGGGGATTTTTACGCAAGAGAAAATCAGGGTTGTGATGTTAAGAAATATATATCCTCCCTTTTAAAAAATCCGTTATAATGTCGAGCAGGTTTTTTTAAAAGATGGACAATATATGAGCGATTTTTTTTCCTCTGAAATCGATCGGTTTAAAATTCCCTCGCCCCCCCCCCCCCCCGTAATGCGTCCTTGCTTTGCTCTGAGCGCTTGTTGTCTCTCTCGATCGACACCCAGCATTAAAGATAAATAATCGCGACAGGACAGGGACCGTCGGTCTGCGTCCCGCGTGAACCGCGCGGGCGGTTGCGGGCTGACAGTCGGCGATGTCCCGGACGCCGCCAACACGCGCCGGCTCCGGTGGCGACACGAACGAACCCTGATTGTTTGACCACCGCCCCCTCTTCCCCGCTCCCCTCCTGGGAGCAGCCTCGGTCGGCCCTACCCGGTCGCTCCGTGACGCAGGAAACCGGCCGGTTAGTGGTGGCCCTGACGGTCCCGGCCGCTGACCAGACGGGCTTTATGGCTAGGTGCGGAGCGAGGGGCTGCCGTGGAACAGAGAATAGCGAGATTTTCGGGTTTCGCTTTACAGAGCCTAATTCATTTTAGGATAGTTTTTCGAGGGGGGCTGAGAATGGAGGAGGGGGCTGAGCGAGGCCAGTGCAGTGGGGCGTTTTCGCACGCGCGTTGCGGGCGGGGCGCGGGGCTGCCGCCACGACCCATGAGGCGGGGTCTTCTGGCGGGTGCTCCCTGGGGCGCGGGGGTAAGGCGCGGACCCGGCCGTGGGTTCTCTCTTGGGAAGCGGGGGTGGGGGGGGACTGTGTTTCGCAGGGAGCGGGTTCTTTGGCGGCGCCGGAGCTACCGGCCTCCGGTGTGCGCCTGGCCCGGCCCCAGCCCAGTTTTCAGGCTCCACGGCGCCCGCGCGCCTGGAGATGGCGCCGCGGGAGCCGGACCGAAAAAGGTCCTCGTCCCCGGCGAGAGGCCGAAGCGAGGGCGGGTTTTGAAAAGCACAAGGTAAAATCAAAGCAAACCTAAGCGATCCCACATCCCAGAGTGCAAGAGCCACGCGACGAAGGGACCGTCGGCTCCGGGGACCTCTCCCCTCCACCCCGGGGAGAAGCCCGGGATCTGAGATTCGGTTCTTTACCAAAAGCCCTTGTCAGCTATTCCCTAGCCGGCGCGGGCCGCCTGCCCTCTGCCGCCCGCGGTCAGTTTCCTCCCTTAGATCGGCCTGATCCAGGGCTGCGTCGCTGTTCTCTACAGCGTCCTCTAGGGTTTGGGGGGGTGGGGGTGGGGCTCGGAGCCCTGAGACCCGCTTGTGGCAGCGCCTGGACTCCAGGGCTCAGGGCCCAGGCTTCCGCGGCCACGCGTCCCTGCTCCACTCCCTGCCACGCTTGGGTTCCTTAGGCCTCGGGAGCCGCGCGCTGCCTCTCCCCGGGAGCAAAGAACACAAAGAAAAGCCCCCTTCGACCAAGTAATAATCACAGCGGCTCTGACGGGCCACAATAATTCACCCCGTTTGGGTGAAAATAGCGGGCAGGCGATGAAGCATCTGTGCAGCTGGTGATCCACCCACAGGAGATGGAAGTTAAAATTGCTTCGGGCAGCCGAGCCCGCGTCCCGTGAATCGGAGCAGCTCGCGCTTTGTGAATAATTTTGAAATTTCTTATTGGAAACAAGAAACCTCACAAAACAAAAGCGTGGCGCACACGACCCCCACGCGCGCAGCCCCTCCACCCCAGCCCTCGGTTCCTTTGAAGCCGCAGGTTCCCGACCTTCATCCCCGCCTTCTTTCCCTTTGTCCTGTCCCGCGCCCCCCCCCTCCCCCCGGCTCCCGCCTTGTTGCGGCCCTGGCGGCCCAGCTGTGGCAGTACAGGCCCGAGTGGCGGCTGAGAATTTGTTAGACCCGGGGAAAGAGCTGGCGATCCCAGAGGGGAGGGACCCCCAAACCCCTTTGTATAAAGTTGAGAGACAAAGAGAACTCTTTGTGTAGGGCTCGTTTATTTACAATGCAAAAGCTCTCCGAATAAATATTAAAAAAGTCTTATCAGCTGAGCAAATATGTATTCACTTAATACATTATGTTTTCGGTTATAGATTAAATCAAACACGAAATAGTCTGCAAATAAGACGTGTAGAACCTGTACCATTAACTATTGCAATTTAAAATGCTATTTACAAAATGGAATACATCTTAATCACTTTGTTATCACTGTGGGACAGCAAGAAAAATTGAAGGTTTTCTGCAAAGTTCACAATTAAGACTATTACGCCTATCCACCTCCTTTTTGTTGGAGGTGATATGAAACATAAAAACCATGCAGATTTATGAAATGAAAAATACACAAAATTAAAGAGGCCTATGCAGGCACACAGTCATTTCAGTTTTGTCACTTGCTCTGCGCTCACTGTCTGAAATAGGTATCCAGTTTAGACTCGGAGTAGACTCTCTGCGTTGGGAGGGGGTGGAAGAGAAAGGGAGGTGAGGGCATTTTTAAGAGGTCCTACCGGGAGGTGGAGGTGAAGGAAGGTAGCCCATCTGCTGGGACATGGGTGGGGGCGAAGGTTGAGCTGAGCTGGGCCAAGTCTCCAAGGGCCGACCTAGGCGCCGCAGACCCCTTATCTCCGGGCCACCCAGCCGCGTGGAGAGCGGCGCTGGCTTGGCGACCCCGGGCAGGCGCTGATGGGAGAAACCCCGTTGCCGATTTGGGGCGTTGAAAGAGAATAATTTCTGACGCTCAAAATGTCCCCCAATCCACAGAGGAAGATCCTGGGCGAATTTGATTGGGGGGGGGGCGGGGTAATTGTTCCAGCCTAGCCAGGAAGCTCCGCGCTCGGAACAGCAGGATGGGCATTGCGGTGTGGTGGCCCAGGTGACGCCGGTGGCGGACACAAACGCCAGGGGCTCGAGAGAGCTGGCCCTGGGTTCTGGCTTGGTGCTGCGGGCTAGGGGCCTAGTCCTGTTGCAGCTGGGGCGGGAGGGGGGCGGTATGTTAAAAAGGATGGACCGAAAAAGGCATGGGGGGATGGGAGAGGGGAGAAACTGAAGGTTATTAAAAAAAACAAAAAAAAACAACTCTTGAGTTACAATCAATAAAATTACTTGCTTAATTGGCATGGTTATTCGGTTAAGCGGAATGCAGTAAAAGCTGTACCTCGAAATAAGGGGAAAGGAAAAAAAGCGAGAGTGGACTCCAGTCCTTTTCCACCAAGACACCTCTGGGCCGCGGGGGAGGGGACAGGGTGTGCGTGTGGGTGTTTGTGTGTGTGTGTGTGTGCGCGCGCGCGCGCGTGATGGCTTCGCAGATTTGGGATTTTATCACCCCTCGGAGTCAGCAGCCTTTCTCCACGGCGCCCTCGCCTCAGAGACCCGGAGGGAAGCGGCGAGCGGTGCGCTGGGTTCTCCCAGGCTCCTCCAGGCCGAGCGTGGCTGGGACGGTGCGTTTGCGCGCGGGGGCCGGGGTGGCGGGTGGCCCAGCTCTCACGCGTGCAGCCGGGAGACGAGCGGAGCGCTCCGGCCTGGCCATGGGGCCGGGCTGAGGCTCGGGCTGCCGTGGTGGGGGATGGGGGACCAGGGTAGGGGGCGGAGACCCCCGAGCGAGCCGAGCCCTCGAGTCACCGAGTCTCCTCTGCTTGCCTCTGCAGACTATGGACCCACACGGCGGCCGCCGACTCGGCGTGCGGCCGCCCTCCGAGGAGCCCAGTCCGCCGGCGTGCTGATCCGCCTCACCGCCGGTCACCGGGACACCGCTTCCTCCGCACCTCCCGCGCGTCACCCGCGCGCTGAGCCGATCCCGGGCCCCGGCTGCGCTGCTCCCGGGAGGCGGTGGCGGGCCGGGGCCGGGGCCCGACATGGATGGCCGCGACTTCGCACCGCCGCCGCATCTACTGTCGGAGCGCGGGAGCCTGGGCCACCGCAGCACCGCGGCCGCCGCTCGTCTTGCCCCGACCGGGCCCGCCGCGCAGCCTACGGCGCACTTTCAGCCCGGAAAGTACTTCCCGTCGCCGCTGCCCATGGCTTCGCACACAGGTCAGTGCCTGCCGGGCGGGAGCGGGAGAAGAGGCCCCGCGGAGCGTGGGCACAGGCAGGGGTCGAATGGGCTCCAGCCTCTCCTCTCCTCCGAGCACTTGGGGAGAAGCCTTCAGTTTCATTTCCTTACTCCGGCACCAGTGGCTGCCCCAGCGTGGAGCGGCTCCCCCCCCCCCCCCCCCGTGGTCCTGGAGACAGATCATCACGGTTTAGAGCGGCCTTCCTGGGGTCCCCCTGGGTCTCTGAGGGGCAGTCCCGGAGCCAGCTAAAAATGAAGCCTTTCCTCTCCTGCCATCTCCCCCAGCCCTTTCTGCAGAACTAAATTCCGCGGAAACCTCGTTATTGCATTCTGCATTCACATCCATAAGACCTTCCGGGGCTGGCAAAACGAGGCACTTTCTGTGGGGAACAAAACGGCTGTTGTGACTAGAGGAGAGGGGCGCAGGGCGCACCGCGGCCTGGCGGATTAGGGCAGTGTGCGCGGGGTGAGCGTTAATAAGGACTGCTGGTGTCAGACGAGCAAATCCTGTTTCTATATAAAGCCTTGGAGTGTCAGGGCGAGAATGGGTTTGCAGGGAATGCTTTTGCTTTAACAAGTGCTCCTGGTATCCTGCTAAAGCTGGGCACAGCGTGTCCAGAGCGCAGCTCAGGGAGAGCGCAGAGCTGGCGGCTGGGGGAGGCATGTCCGCAGCGGGATTTCGGTGCAGGCGAGTGTAAAATCATTTTGCTCCAGAAGGGAGAGAGCTGGCTGCCCCTCTCTCAAGTTCTCTCGAAACTCTTCCCCCAGAGGGTCAGTCCATGACAGCTGACCTAGGCCTCTACAACAGCCACTGTCTGGGTGGTGTTGATTTTACCGTTGAGCTAGATCAGAGGAGGAGCAGGGCGGCGAAGGGGCAGCTACCTTTCCGAGATTCTGGAGGCCACTGACCAGCCCCACCGAGATTTCAGGAAGAGCATGGGGACCCCATGGCCACCCTGGAAGGTTGGCTTGCCTTTGGTTACAGTTTGTTCTAAACATCAGAAATGTTTGCCTCTTTTTGTTGTTGTTAATTTGGCAGTAACAATTATTCTTGCTAGCTTGATGAACTGTGAATACTAATAAAATTACATCTGCTTTAATGGGATTACAATTAGTGGGACAGTCAGGCAGGCTAGAAGGGAAAATGTCGGAAGAAAGGACAATTAGAAAGAAAAACGTGAATTTCCTGAAATGGAAAAATATAACACACTGCCTAATTACTAGTGGGCCTTTAGCATCTACAACGTGAGGAGATTCAAAAAATTAGCAGGGAGTGGAGAGGCGGCCTCGTAGTGCTCCCTGGAACCAGCCCAGGCAGTGCTGGTGTTTCCTATACCAGGGCTAGCTAGCCTTCTGCAAAGCTGCCCTTTTTTCTCTTCCTTGCTCTTCCAACTCTCTCCTTTTCTTTTTCCTCCTCTAGATGTATGACTCAAAAGAGCAAAAGTACTTGCCTAGGCAATTGGTAATTTTAAAACATCTGTCCCAACTGTCCTTGTGGTAGCATCTCCTGACCCTGCCTTCAAGATATTGCCCACCCAGCTCAGTCTACTCTGGGGGCCTGGGGGTGGGGACTCACGGGGGCTGTAGGGAGGTGGCCACAACTTCCCTTATAACCCTTTAAGCTGGAGGTTGGTGTGGAGGCTAAACCTGCAGGCTGGGGATGGGGAGGGACTGACTGCTCCCCCCCACTAATCCCCCAGCCCTGCCCTCTAGCTGGCAGGTACCAGCCCCATGAAAACAAAGGTTTGAAAGGCCCTGGATACCCAGGCTTTCCCAGTAGTGCATAGGCAAGCTGGGGTCATCCCTTGGGGAGGCATGGTAAGACTGTATTTCCCTTCCCCATTCATCAGCCCCCATAGCATGGCTTGGTCCTGGTCAGCCATCATTTCCCCTTTGGACCCCTGTTTCCACATGCAGGTAACTATGAGTCAGGTGGGCACTGTGGTTGGGCGGCCCAAACCATTGTCTTGCTCATTACAAGTTTGACCATGTGGTTCTCGTAGCATAGGCAATGGAGGGTTTGGGGAAATTGGGTGGGTGCTGGCCTGGTCTGTGTCCTTGACCCAGACCCCACCGCCTTCCCCATACACTGAGTGCTCTAGAGGGCTATGGAGGTCCCCAGGGCACCCTCAGAGGAGGAGCTGGAGGGCCACCTGTCCCCTACTCCTAGAAGCAGGTTCTACCCCCTGGGGAACCTGAGAGACCTGTTGTGCTTGGAGACATTCAACTCATTTGTGACTGGAAGAAGGGCTGAGCAGGCGTCCAGCAAGAAACATCTGCTGCTGAAAAAGGCTTTTCAAAATTAGTGAAAGCCAGAATATTGTTTTGGTTTCTAAAATTTAGCTACATCATTAAAAAAAAATTATACCGCCAATCACTTTGCTTTGGTATGTATATATCTAGTTTAAAAAGAAAAAAAGTATAATTAAGTTAAAAATTGTTTTTATGTCTTGTGTGGATTTCCAAATGGCCAGTTTGGGGGACTTTCTTCCCTTTTCTGCGGATGGCCTCTGGTCTGCAGGCCAGGGCTGCAGCAGCCCAGCCCCTCCCTCCACTGACTGCTCCCTGCAAGGAAAATTGCTCCAAGCTTCCTTCCATTTGCCTGGCTCAGCTTGAGTTGGGGAGTAGGATCCAGTCCTGGAGGCAGAGCCCCTGGCTTCAACTGCTCATCCCTGGTATGGGCTGGGCCAAGGGTCTCCGTCCCTGCCTGCTGCTTGTCTGTTCTCCTTCAGCTCCACCCAGTGCTGTCAGAATGTCAGCTTGAGGGACCTTGATGGGACATTGGGCTCCAGGGCCTTTTATGTTGTTTCTCTAAAAATGAAAGTGCCCATCTCATCGGGCTGCAGGGTTTTTTGGTAAAGTGCTGTCCCAGTAACCTTGTTGCCAAAAGGTGCAATTAAAATGTTTGGAGTCATTATTTTTAGTGCAGTGTTAGATTTTGTCTCCAATACAGATGGTCCGGAGGCAAAGCTGTGAAATCTAAGGGGAAAAAAAGGAAAATCAACAACGCACCAGCCCAAGGTTTTCCATCAGCACTGCTGCCTGGAGCGATTGGGGATCATGCTTCTCCCGGAGCGCATTTAGTGAGGAGGCAGCCTGGCCTGGGGAGAAAGGCAGCAGCCCCCTCTCCCTAGGGTCAGTTCCTGTCCTCCATCCTTCTCTGTAAGCTCCCTGAGGGGGAGGCAAGTGTTCCAGAATCACCGCCACCGACACCCCCTCCCCCCCCCCCCTCCCAGGAAGGCACCAGGAAGGTGCAGGGGCTATTCCTGCCTAGTTTCAGCAGTCTGGCTATGGATTGGGTTCTCCTTTCCACCTCTTCTCTTCTCTCCTTTAGGGTGTAAATGGCCAGGCCTTAAGCCAGGCACCCTGCGCCAGGGGTGTTGGAGTAAACAGGGCAGCTGGTCCCTTCTGGTGGGTAACTGCAGACTTCCTGCTCCACGTGCTTTCCGATCACCAATCTCAGAAGGAACAAAACGCAGTAGAGGGGAAAAAAATAATTTCCTAGTGTGAAAAGACCCCATCAAAGGTTTCCCCTCCCTCCCGAGTGATATTTTTTGTAAAGGAAAAAAAATACGTTTTCATAAATACCTCATTAATTCAATGACACCATGGAGTGTTTCTGCAACAGTTACCAACATTAAGTAGGTGTGAAAAGAGTTACTTTCTGAAGCCTCTACCCATCCTGCTCTGTAAGTGACAAAACTAGACTTCAAAGCCTCTGCCAGCGCTCAGCTCAGTCAGGGAATCTAGCTCAGTTCTCGGACCGCCAGGATGCAGTGGCTTGTCTGCCCCACCAAAGCCATTTTGGGAATATTTTGTTGTTGTTTTTTTTCTCAGTGAGGCTTGTGCTGCCCCGTGTCTGATTATTCTTGTAAATATTTTCCTATAGGAATATCTAGGTCACGTGAGCAATAAGGCAGATTAGTAAAGCAAGGAGTGGTCTGGTGCAGATCACACCTCGCCCCTGGAAAACACCACACCCCCACATACTCCTTGGTTATTCTTAGAAATCTCCCTCCTCTGCTTCAAGACAGGGTTCAACAACCCGCACAGACAGGACACAACACATAGGAGGCTGTTAGCATAACATGGATGAGGCTAAAAATACCCCTTAGAAACACACATAAAAAAGCCAAATCCAACAACAGAACGAGCTAAAAATATTCCAGGCTTTGGCAAAGAGCATCGAGTTAAATAAATTATACAAGAGCCATTCATGGGAGCGAGTTGACTTTCTCTCTTACGGGAACTTGGTTCAAGCTAATAAAAATAATAATTTACTAGCCACTGAACTTTGCATGAGTTTAAATTTAATTGGTGGGGCTTCTGGCGTTTGTCACTTCTTGGCGATTAGTGGGCTTGCCCTGGCCTGGGGTGGGTTGAGGAGGTGGCACCCAAGCCAAGGGTCCCTAGAAGCAGTGGCAGTGTCCCCCCAAGTACCAGGACCTGGGTGCTAGGGCAGGATGCCTAGGAGGCGGAGGAGGAGGAGGGAGGCTGCAGGCGGGGTGGGGCTGGGGAGGGTCAAGGACAGGCAAGGCGCTGCTATTTTAATTTGGTAAATGATCGTACACCTTTAAGAGTGTGTTTTAACAATCAAGATACACTCCAGCAAGTTGATAGGCTGTTCACTGTCAACTTACATATGTCATCAGAGTGTGCTGTGAGCATAAATATCATGGAGAGCCCGGGATGCGCGACAGCCTCTCTGAGCCCACAGGTCGCATCCTTGTCCTCGTTGGTGCTTCTCTCTCCTGGTGTCTGGGAGCAGCACAGCAGGACATGAGTGGGGGGCACATTGCCATGGGTCTTTCCTCCCTGCGGTGTTCCCTGATCTCCCCACCAAAATAAGAGCAGCTTACATAGAAAAACCTCTGAGGCTGGAGGTTTTTCTCAGCATTGGTTGGCTGGTGTCCTTTCAAGCAGAACATGTCTACATTCAGCCATTTCCCAGGAACGTTAAAATTCCACGCTGGGATTAGGGTCAGGGTAAACCCCTTGCTCCTGTCTTCCTTGGTTGCTCCTTATGGAAAGACTCCTGGAAATCCAAGCAGACCGTCCTAACTCCCAAAGGACTACACTTCCCAGAATGCTCCTGGTCTAGCTCCAGGGTCAGAGCCTGGGGCCCGCTCTGAGCCAGGAATTCCCAGACACAGATGGAGGTTAGCCTGTGCCACTGGGAATGAGTGCTTTCTGGGCAGGTTGAAAAGGCTTTGGTGGTCACCCTCAGCATCCCCTTGCCGTTCCTCCTGAAAGAGGCCTCTGGGCCCTTCCTGTCTTCCTCCCTATCATAAATATCTGAATATAAATCCTAACAGACGGGAGCTGCCCCTCCACACCCTGGACCCTGTGTGGCTGTAGCCTTGATTGACAGTGTCAGAGTCCCAGGAGATTCCTGTCAGACCCCTGATCTCAGCCCATCGCAATGTTCTCCTTCAGAGTGGCGTCCTCAGAGGAGGACCTCCTGGTTGCCCTTGAGGAGCCAGGTGCAAGGACTGTCTCGGTGGCATCAGGGGTGGTGTCTGCCTAGGGAGTCCCATAAGAAAATCCTTCACAGCCATTGCAGCGCCCCCCGCCCCCAGCCTCACATCACCCAAGGGCAGTAGCTCCCTCTTCATTGATGCATGGTAACCAACACCCATCCTAAGTGACTTCTGGCTTTTTTCTGAAAGAAACAACCCCCCCCACCCCCAGGACAAAGGTCCTTCTGAAGGAAGGCCACGCTCACCCTCTCACTTCCAGAGGAGGGTCTCACACCCGCTGCCTGCAGCCCCACCCCCACCCCCCAGCCTCTGGCAGCCTTTAAAGATGGCCCTGCTGAAAGGCCTCCATTCGGTCTTTATCCCATTACTTTAGCCATGTGCTGTGACTTCAGGGCTTCTGCTTGCAAAGCTTGAACACTGTGTGTTTGGCAAATGGGTGACTTGCTCCCTAGGGTTCCCTGGTCTCCATTGACCTCTGAAGCTGCCTTTCTCCTACCAGACACAGTATTATAAGCAAGCAAGAAAATGTAACCAGCCTTGATGACTAGGAGATGCTCTGCAGCCCAGGCTGCGCAGTGGAAGGTCCAGGCCTTGGAAGCCCGCAGGCATGAGGCCGCCTCAGCTCCACCGCTGACGGTTTTATGGGATAATATACCATTTAGATCACACAGGCCTATTTGTCAGTGGGCCGCCCTGTTGTAATGTATAACATTACTGCCTCCCATGGCCCTGTGAGCAGCTGCCATGGAGGATGGAGATGGGTGGGGACTGGGCGTGGGCTTGGAGGGGGCTGCTGCGGGGGCGCTAACCCTGTTATGTAGTCGGCACTGGGTTTGCAGAGGACAGGCCTGGCAGGGAGGCATCCAGTGCCCAGGCTGGGAGCCAGCCTGGCTGCATCTGAAGCTGCTGCAGCTGTCCAGACACAGGTTCCAGATTGGATCAGCCAGGAAACTTTTTGTTGTTGTTTTCATCCTGACTCAGGGTGAGGCAGGAGAGAACAAACAGGTGGGTTGGATTCCCTGCCCTTTCCCCCTCCCACAGGCCCCCCAACAAAGAGTCCAGTGTCTTTAAATGCAATTTTTTTTTTTTTTTAACAAGAGAGAGTCAGGCCTGACCGGGCGGTGGCGCAGTGGATAGAGCGTCGGACTGGGATGCGGAAGACCCAGGTTCGAGACCCTGAGGTCACCAGCTTGAGCGCAGGCTCATCTGGTTTGAGCAAAAAGCTCACCAGCTTGAGCCCAAGGTCGCTGGCTCAAGCAAGGGGTTACTCAGTCTGCTGAAGGCCCGCGGTCAAGGCACATATGAGAAAGCAATCAATGAACAATTAAGGTGTTGCAGTGCGCAATGAAAAACTAATGATTGATGCTTCTCATCTCTCTGTTCCTGTCTGTCTGTCCCTGTCTATCCCTCTCTCTGACTCTGTCTCTGTAAAAAAAAACAAAAGAAAAAACAAGAGAGAGTCAGGAAGGTAGAGAGATGAGAAGAATCAACTCATAGTTGCGTCACTTTAGTTGTTAATCAATTGCTTCTAATATGTGCCCTGATGGGGTGGGGACGGCGGTGGGGGAGGGGTGAGCCAGAGACCTTTGGGTTTAAGCCAGCGGCCATGGGATCATGTCAATGATCCCACACTCAAGCTGGTGACCCCGCACTCAAGCCAGATAAACCCATGCTCAAGCCAGCGACCTCGGGCTTTCAAACCTGGGACCTCAGCATTCCAGGTCAACGCTTTATCCACTGTGCCACCATTCGTCAGGCTCAGGCATAGATGCAAAGATTTTTGAGGCTGGGAGGACCCATCATGAATCTGGAGTCAGAGGGAAAGGGAGGCAGCCCCTCCCCTCCTGGGTTTAGGGCCTTGGTTTTCCACTAGAAATTTCCAGAAATGGTGGAGAGGGGACGGTAGAGGATGAGTATGCTGCCCATAGAGGCCTTTGAACAGCAAGCTTGGTTCCCCAAAGGATGGCCTGTGGGCAGTGCCTCTGTGGGGCACCCCCTCCAGAAAGAGTGCCTCCTTCTCTACATGAAGTGAGAACTAAACCACCCAGCTGCTGTCCTCTTGGGAAAGGCCAGCTCTTTGCATGTCCAGGGGCTTTCTTCTTTGGAACTTCCACAGGCAGTTCCAGGGGAGGAAGGCATCACAGCTATCATGAACCAGGCCAGGCAGGGCCCCCCTCAATGTTGGGAGCAGATTGAGGAGAGCTGAAACCCAGGGTGGGATGCAGTGTTGGGGTGGGGAAGGGGCTGCACAGTTAGGCGGATGTCCAGCGTCTCATGGCAGCCCATGTGGCAGTCACTTTTGTGGGTAGAGGCATAGGCCCACCTTGCAGACCAGCAGTGGATGCACTGGCTGAGCTCACATGTGCCCAGAGGAAGCACGTCATACATTGCTCACCTGTGTTCACACTGCCAGGCAGGTCTTCATACTCATGTACATTCTTGCTCACCCTGGCATCCAAGGAATCACACTGCAGTGCCCAGCCTGCCCAGAACTCGGAATGTGTGTTCCAGTCTGTGCCACTTCCTGCCACCTGCTCCAGCCTTCAGCTTCTGGCCGCCTGCTGGAATGGAGCCCATAGGTCCTCAGTGACCCTTCATGGCATACCCGGGGCCTGCCCTGGCTTCTCAGTGTCACCACAGGGCTCATTCTCAGGCTCTCCTCAACTTGGGCTGGCCTTTTTCCAGTGCCCACCCTAGCACCTGTGTCCTGTCCCCACGTGGACTTTCTGTAGGAGATCTTCCCACACCCCTAACCACTGGTCAGCCCCTAGGCTGTGGGTGCCTTCAGCCCTGCTTCCCTTCCCTCTGGGTCTCCCTAACCCGGAGCCTCAGCTCAGCTCCCACCTACCCACAGCCTGTTTCTTTCATTGTCCCTGCAGGTTCCCAAACACTGTGGCCCATGCTCCATCCCCTTCCTGGAACCATCCCTAGCAGAGATTCCCATCTCCAGTTGGTTCTGGTGGTGCTGGCCTCACATCATTTCAGATCCCCCAAGTTATTCTACCATACAGTTCCACTCAGGCCCCCAGCCCTGATGGTACCCCCCTTCCCCATCCCATCTTTTTTTTCCCCATTGTGGCACTTTAGTTGTTCACTGACTGCCCTCTCACATGTGCCCCGACTGTGGGGCTACAGCAGACTGAGTGACCCCTTGCTCAAGCCAGCGACCTTGGGTCCAAGCTGGTGAGCTTTTGCTCAAACCAGAGGAGCCTGCACTCAAGCTGGCGACCTCGGGGTCTCGAACCTGGGTCTTCCACTGGCCACCTGCTGGAATGGAGCCCAGTCCAACGCTCCATCCACTGCGCCACCGCCTGGTCAGGCTCCCATCCCATCTCTTGACTGCATGCTCTGTGACCTCCTAGCCTTGTGCACCCTTGGTGGTCTGTTCTACCAGGCCTTGCGGCAGTTCCCATTGGCCACCGTGACCATTTCTGGGGGGTGGTGTCCTCTCCTAACCCAGCTACCTTCCCCATGAAACTGCAGGGTCCTTCATTTGGGCCATCTGTTCTTGCCCCTTCATACCCCCAGAGCTAGGCCTGGCTGTCGCTGGTCTCCCTGCCACCCAGGACAGCAAGGCCACAGAGCCATGTGTGCCTGTCCTTGCTTAGGTGGGATGAGTGGGCCTATGTGAAGAGAGCCCCATTTGGTTTTTCATTTATGATTTCACCCCTACACTGGAAATGAGGGACGACAATGAGGGGCTCTGGGAAAACTAAGTTTGGAAGGGAAGCATGGGACATGCCAGGGTCTCCTCACTAAAAACCTAGCTGCCCTACTCCCCTCCAATACCTGGCCATGATACGGGGACATTCGGACATTCTGTTTTGTTTTTTTGTTGTTGTTTTTTACAGAGACAGAGAGAGAGAGTCAGAGAGAGGGATAGATAGGGACAGACAGACAGGAACGGAGAAACGAGAAGCATCAATCCTCAGTTTTTCGTTGTGACACCTTAGTTGTTCATTGATTGCTTTCTCATATATGCCTTGACCGTGGACCTTCAGCAGACCGAATAACCCCTTGCTCAAGCCAGCAGCCTTGGGTCCAAGCTGGTGAGCTTTGGTCCAAGCTGGTGAGCTTTGCTCAAACCAGATGAGCCTGTGCTCAAGCTGGCGACCTTGGGGTCTCGAACCTGGGTCCTCCTCATCCCAGTCTGATGCTCTATCCACTACGCCACCACCTGGTCAGGCCATTCGGACATTCTGGAAGTGCCCTCCACATGTCCCCAGCCTGTGTGGCCACCTCCCAGGGGCTAGATCAACATCTCTTCATCCTCGAGAACCATCTTCTGTCATCTACGGAGGCTCCCAGGCTGCATGTACTACATTTTAAGAAGGTGTCAGAAAAAAAAAAGAAAAGAAAAGAAAAGAAAAAAAGGTGTCAGAGCTACAGATAGGCCGGGTGAGCTGTTGTCCCTTCCCTGTCAGTGCTACACCTGGCAGTAGGGGATGGGGGATAGGGACAAGTCCCCTGGGAAGTAGCGGGCACTGAGTGGGGCTACTTCCTGTCTGTCCCTTGCCTGGTCCCTGGCAGATGGCTCCCTGACATCAACATGAGATTTTGTGTGCAGTAGGGCACTTCTGATTGGGGGGGAAAGCCAGCAGCTTCACCTGGGTCATAGGGCTCTGGCAGGTAAGGAGGGGTGCTGAGGAACATATCCCCCTCCCGCCCCCTCTTGTGATGGCTGTGTGGCAGTGGAGTCCAAGGATGGGGGAAAACAATCAACCAAAGAAGAACAAGGGCACAGGAAAGACTGTCAGGAGCAGGGAGAAGGCAGGACTACAGATCCCTCCCCTAGACTTCTACGGCCTCTCCGTCCCAGGTGAACAGATGAGCCAGCGAGGGGGCCCGAGATTTGTGTTCCTGGTTTGGGCCCTTCACACTGCTCACTTTGCTTTCAGGACCAGCGTTCAGCCTGGGACTCTGACCGTCGATGATTCCTGCTCTCTCCCTTAGGAATTCTGGACTGTCCTTCTCTGTGTCTCAGCCTCCCATCGCTAAAATGGGCCAGCAGTCAGGCCTTGCTGGAGGAGTGATGGGACTCCCGTGCAGTCCTGGGGTAGTGCCCTCCCCATTCCCAGTCAGCCTGTCCTGGCTGCACACACCTGTATATACACCTATCCAGGATGTGCCTAGAGGCCTGGTAAGGAGTGACCAGTCTTTGGGCCTCAAGGGAGGGGCTGTTTCCCTGGGGACAGGCAGAGAGGTACATGGGAACCTTGTACACCACACCTCTCATGGGCCAAAGCCCCTCCAGCCCCTCTCTGTGCTGTCTGTCTTGAGGCCTTGCAGTCTTGAGGTCTTAGCCTGACCACAGAATTAGGAGACAGTGCCCTGGCTCCTGCACCGAGCAGTGGAGTCCAGCTTGGACTCAATGGTGCCTTGGCCAGTCCACCCTCACTTTCCTTCTGTGTGGGCTTTGGCTTGAGGGGGGACTTAGGTTTGGAGGTGAGAGGAAGGCCCTAGCAGATGCTTGGGACAGGACTCTGAAAAAAGGTTCAGGGCTGCTCTCTGGCCTTGGGTGGGGAGGCTCCTGCGTCCTCCTGGGGACTCTCACACTGGGGGGCTGCTGAGGCCTGGAGTGGTACTGCTTATAAGCAAATACTAAAATGCGTCAGGGGCGTAGTCCTGGCCCCTCCTGGGATCAGTTGCTCTGGAAGCAATGCTTCTGTGAGTGTCCCTTTCATCTTGGATTTATCTGTGTGAGTGTGAAGATCCAGCCTCGAGCTGTGAGTGCACCTGGAGCTTCTCCTCTCCCCGCCCGTCTACCGGGTCACCCTCCTAGTCCTCAGCCCCCAGCGTGGATGTGCCCTGCAGGGCCTGAGCAGAACCCCTCCCTGCTTCCCCTTTTCCATACTCTGAAATCCTGACCCCAGACAGGCACTAGTGCCCAGACCTGTGGTCTAAAGTTTAGACCAATGAGAGTGAGGCTCAGTGAAGATGTGTTGGCTAGGGAGACCCCAAGGAGGAGGTTGGATGGTGGGTCAGTGATTTCCACCCCCCCACCTGCCCCCGCATTCCTGGACACTGGCTCTGTCCTCTACTGCTCAGATCCTGACTGAGCACAGGGCCAGGGGGCTTCAAGGTCAGCACTGGCCTTCCCTCCCCTTATCCCCTTTCTCTCCCCACTCACCTGAAGCCTAGGAGCCATGCCTGTCTAACCCACACAGCTCTGCTGGGAGGTCCAGATGGGCTGCTGGCAGACTCAGCAAGGATGTAAAGTAGCCCCAGGTGGTGGTGGGTAGTAGATGTGTATATTCTGCAGGCATCTCAGATTCCAGGTCCTTCCAACCCCTCTGCCCCCCAGGGTGAGCCCTCACTACTGTCCTGGAGCTTTGGATATTTGTTCTCTGGGCCTCCACACAGGCCTTCTGCTTGGCAAACCCTCTCTTCCCAGCCTGCATATCTCATCCAGGTCCTTCCCATCGGCCACTTGCCACTCCGGCCCCTGCCTCTCCAGGCCTGGTCACTCTTCTCTCTCAGCACAGCACTCACACCCCTGCCCCATGGTGGCTTTCTGGTGGCCTTAGTTTGTGTGCTCAGGCGGGCACTTTGCACTCAGAGTGGCAGAGGTCCAGATATCCCCTCCCCATGATTCCCCATAAGGCCTGGCAGGCAGTGAAGCCAGAACCCAGGTGTCAATGTGGAAACAGACGAGGTAAAGGCAAGACCAGCAGCGCTCCCACCTGCCTCCTGGCCTCAGCGGCCCTCGTGAGAGGGTGATGGCAGACCCCTGCCTGTGTGCTTGGGCCCTCAGTAGGATGGAGGTGGAGGGGCCAGACTCCAGTGTCCCCCCAGGACATGCTGTTCTGCCCAGTGGGGCAGCTGCCCTGACCTGTCGGCTTGCCATGTGTCACGGCCACTCAGACAGAAGACACTCGTGGGCAGTTTGCCTGAAGTCAGTCCCCTTTTAGAGACTTTTTGCATCCCTATGGGTCTCCTAAAAATAAGCTTTTAATTTACTTTAAATTAATATTAATATTAAGCCTAAATTAAGTTGTAATACATCTTTACACTGACTTAAAAAGCCTAATGTGTGAGGATACAGATACAGTATGTCCGTAAAGTCATGGTGCACTTTTGACCGGTCACAGGAAAGCAACAAAAGACGATAGAAATGTGAAATCTGCACCAAATAAAAGGAAAACTCTCCCAGTTTCATACCTATTCAGTGCAGTTTGATGTGGACTCATACACAGATTTTTTAGGGCTCCTTAGGTAGCTATCCTGTATAGCCTCTACAGACTCGTCACTGACTGGTGGCCTACCAGGACGGGGTTTCTCCACCAAACTGCCGGTTTCCTTCAACTGCTTATCCCACCGAGTAATGTTATTCCTATGTGGTGGTACTTCGTTATAAACGTGCTGATATTCACGTTGCACTTTGGTCACGGATTCGAATTTAGCAAGCCACAGAACACACTGAACTTTCCTCTGTACCGTCCACATCTGTACTGGCATGACCGTGGGCTGCTCCGCGTATACACGGTGTTATGTCATCATCTGCACATGCGCACATGCTGCTACATCATCCTACAGAAACTGGGAGGGTTTTCCTTTTATTTGGTGCAGATTTCACATTTCTATCGTCTTTTGTTGCTTTCCTGCGACCGGTCAAAAGTGCACCATGACTTTATGGACACACTGCAGAATCAAGGAAAGTTAGGAAGGTGCACAGGAGGCCTCTCCCATCCTTAATAACCCATTGCAGAGCTCATGATAAATACTTAATAAAGTCTAATATTAAGTCCAAAGGGCTCTTGGGTGGGCGACAGGTAGATAACCCTTAGAATACGAAATGAAGGGGAGGGGACAGAACACAGTGTCTTTGCAGGGACCTCCATGTCTGCTTGTCCCTACAGTGGTCAAGGGCTGAAGTGACTGAGCCTGGGCCTGGCTTGAAGGGGAAGCTGGCTTCAGAACTTGAGGGTGCATCTGTGTGTCTGTGTCCTGGGGGTCAGGAGGCTACTGTTTGGTCGGGCTGGATGGAGGACTTCATACACACACCCCTGGTTTTTTGACTTGTCTACAAAAGCAGACTTGCTTCCTGAGTTGTCGACTTCCTCCTGGCCCTCCCTTCACCTTCTTGCTCTGGGCTTCATTGTAAACACTGCAAACTCCCCACCCTCACAGGTGCCATTGCTTTTGTTTGCATTTGTTAGCTACCGCTGTGTGACATTATCCCAGACATAGCAGTTTAAACAGCAGACTCATTATCTCACAGTTTCTGAGGGGCAGGGATCTGGGTCAAGGTGTCATTTGGGCTGTGGGCACCTCAGAGTTGGCTGTGGGGGACCCTCTGCCAAACTCATCCATGTGGCCCCAGGCCCTTGCTGGCTGGAGGCAAAGGTTCCTTCCTCAGGGGCCTCCCCACTGGGTAGCAAGCAAGAAGGCAACCACCGTCATTTTATAACCCAATCTCTGAAGGGATAGCCCCTCAACTTTGCTGTTCTCTGTTCATAGAAGCAAGTCTGGGTGGGGTCTCACCTTACATAAAGGCATGGATACCAGAGTTCAGGGGACATTGGGGGCCCAGGACACCTGCTGATGCCACTTGGACAGGGTCCATCCTGGGAGTAAAACTGTCCCATATGCCAAGCATGCTCAGGTCACCTCTGCAGCCTCTGCAGCCTCCTGTCCTCTCCCTGCTGGCTGCATGGAGGACTTTGTGTGTGTGGGGTGTCTCTCCTCCCCCACACCCTTGCCTTCTTCGTGTGACCTGGCAACACCACTGAAAAACCCTCTCCCTCTCAGCCTCTGACCCCTCGTGTTCAGCTCAGTCCCTCCTCCTCTCCTCCAAATCCCAGCATCACTTCCACACTGGTGACTCCATTCTGGCCTATCCCCTCTGACCCCTGCTCAGTGGAGGCTGCTCCCTGCCCCGCCAGCCAGGCAGTGCTGTCCACATCAATGCAGGGTCATCTCACCACTTATGGGATGTTCACTCTGAGACATGCCACCAACAGGACAGGGAGTTGACCCTAAAACAGTGGCAAGGCCAGAGGGTCACAGAAAGATCTAAGGACTACTGTTGGAGCCAGGGTGCCCGGGTGGCCTGTGGCTTCCTTGGACTCCAGGCTGGTCTGGGGTGAGGGTGGGTGACCCTGCAGGTTGCAGACACTCAGCAACTGTTTGTCTAATGAATGAGCCTGGTTAGAGTTTCAGTCTCTGGATGGAGCTCAGGACTCAGTCTGTGGCTTGGGTGTCAGGGATGTTTGTGCCATCTGGTCTGGGCAGAGCTTTCTCCCTCCATTCCCGTGCCAGCTGCCTGTCTTAGTGAGGTCAGCAGGTGCCCTGGGCTTACCTGGGTTTCCCCTCTGGACTGCCTGGAGCTCATGCAGGTCCAGGGCAGCTCCACTGCGTTGAGTCCTCCTGAGGAGTGGGGAGCAGAAATTGAGAGTGTGCTTTCTGGAGATCTCTGCCTGGGTCCTGGTTCGTGTGATGCACCCCAGCTGCCAGGAAGGATCTGGGAACGTGGAGTCTGGGTGTTGAGCAGGCCAAGGTCCAGACTCCCCTTGGGTCCCCCTGGCCAGTCACGCCACGCTCTTGGTGGGGACATGGGCTTGGCAGGCAGCCCTGGGCCCCTCTGTCTAGCTTCTCCCACTTGGCTGCTCAGTATTGCTGAGTAATAAAGAGCATTTTCCATTCATTAGACCCCTTTTTCCTGCCTGTCATAGCTCACGTCCCACAAAGTATTTGACACCTTTTATGTGTTGCTCACGATTTATCTCCCTCTCTGCGTTCCCGGGCTCTCCTGTGTGCTTGGTATCCTGGCTCTGCCCTTCCTGCTGGTCCTCCTACTTTGAAGGCTCTCCAGCTCTGGGTGAACCCTGAGGATGGGTGGTCAGTCCTGAACCAGCCCCTTGCCAGGACTGGAAGGTGACTGTGTGCTGACCAGACCTGAGGCTAGACCAGCTTTCAAGGGGCTTTGAGTCATACAGCCATGTTCTGGTGTCCCTCTCACGGCCCCACCTTGCCTGTGTCCCTGCTCTCTGGGGCACCCCGAGTCAACCCACCCTTCCTGTTTCTCTTTCTCCTCCCACCTTCATTTCTCCGTAGGGTTGAGTTCCTGGGACCCTGGGCTAGCATGGGGGCTCAGCCTCATGGAGGCATGGCCAGTGGGGTAAATGAGTGGATAGACGGATGGATAAGTCAGTAAATCGGCAGGATGGACAGTGCACCGGATGGTGGTAAGGCTGCCTTCAGGTGGCCCCCACCAGCACCTGCTCTCCCACCCATTTCTCCTGCCATGACGCCAGTGCAGCCATGATGTTGTTCTTCGGGGCCGGGTGAGAGGAGGCCGTTCTCACAGGGTGCCAGTGTAGTGCGGCTGCTCAGGATGCCACAGCAACATCCACTCTGCAGTTGGGGAAGAGCTGGTTAGCAGGGTGAGCACACTGCCCACGGGCACAGAGCCTGCCTGTGAACAAGTTTCGTGGGGATCCATCCTGCACTGTTGTGGCCAGGCCAGACCAAACCCTGTGAGCAGACCTGCCTGGCATAGGGGACCCTGCCTACCCATCCAGGCTACCTACTTCCTCTCTGCCCATTGAGGAGACAGGGGCACATCCAGGTTCAGCTCAAGAGTGTGGGGGCCTGGTACAGGGGACAGAGTACAGGAGAGCATGGTGGACACCCTCAGATGGACTCTCCCTCTGAGGGGACCAGCATGGCTGGATGTGCATGTGTGTGTGTGTGCATGCCTGCATTCATGTGTGCACACGTGCATGTGTGTCCAGGTGAGGATGGTCTCCTGTAGCAGGCTTATTTCAAGGTGGTGGGAAGGGAGGCCCCCTGCTTTGGGGGATGGTTCTCCTCCAGCTAAGGTGGGAGGTTAGAGAAGGTGGGGCTGACCTCCCCACATTCCCCTACTCCCCACCCTCAGGAGTTTCTGGAGGGGGAGGTGCTGGCCATCAGCCAGGGACAGTGTGAGAGGGCAGGTGTGAAGAACAGGAGCCCAGGACAGGAAGCAGCCCTCCCTCCCCTGTCATCCCCCTCACCTGGCCCAGGGCCCATCTGAGTCACTATCAGCTCTGAGTCCGAGTCCCAGGATGGCCCCACTGGGGAGCTTTGCCTACCCCCACACCCCAGCCAAAGGGCTAAATTTACCCTTTTAATAAGAACCAGACTTATATCCAATTTTCTTTTTCTTCTATTAATGCTGGGCTGTTGGTGGTTGCGCGTGTCCCCTGTCATCATTGCCTCCCATTCTGGGGCCAGTGGCTCAGCAACCACAGAGTTTTTCTATTATGGCCTGAGAGATGCTTCCCTTAGGCCAACCAGGGTTTCTGGAGGGTTCTTCTGCTCTGGCGCAAGAGGGGCTTCCCATGTGACTTGCTCATGTTTCTGAGCAGGAGTTCTCTCCCCCTCACTGTCCCCAGGGCTGGGCTGTCAGGAGTTCATTGACCACTTCCCATTCCTGCCCCCTCATGGCATGGTTTCAATTCCTTCCTCCCTTCCCCTTTTCTCATGTCTGTCCTTTCCCTGTGCTGGTCTCAGCATCCCCTTCTTGTCCAGCTACCTTCACAGAGCTGTGGACAGCAGCCGGGTCACTGGGTGGCGTCTCAGGGACTCCCCGGCCATAGTAAGAGAGTGGTGGCTCAAAGCATGGTGGACCTGGGCCCCGTGTCTAGTGAGACTGTATCGTGCTGGACCAGCTGACACCAAGGGCTGCCCAGTTCGGGATGATTCATAGCACCAGGAGCTTGCCCAGCAAGGCTGGAGATCAGAGAGGGCTTTGTATCCATCTCAGCAGCTTCACTGCAGAGAGCTGGCTGAATGTGGGGGGGAGCCTAGACATGTGCAGGGGAGGCAGGGGGCTGAGCAGTTGTGCTGGGGAAAGGGTGACTCCTAGGCAGCAGGAGCTCAGGGTTAGAGTCTTGGAGCTGTAAGGTAAGGGTCCCCTTCCACCAGAGGTAAGCCTGGATGTGCCCCAACCCCCAGGGTGGAGGAGGTGGGTGGGACCCAAGATCACCCCTTCCATGCCACCCTCTCCAGGAGCCTTTTCCAGGGTCCAGGCCAGTGGAGGCCTGACCCAAGAAAGCAGTGTCTCTGAGGGCCCAACCCGCCCGATGGCCCCTCATGCACACTCAGAGCCTGCGCCTGAGACATGTGTGCACATCTGTAGCCTGTGTGCAAGGCCGTCGCTTATGTGTACACCCATATCCAGGCACATACCTCAGACACCTTAGGAGCGCCCACACAGCCCCTCCATTGCCCGTGTACCCCCATGCACCTGCACATGTGCACACGCGCCCCCCCCATGCCTGTGCCAGCCAGGTGGGGAATGTTCCTGGGTGGGGTCTGGGAACCGAGCCTGCCAACTTGTGCACACCCACAGTGGGCTCAGGC
The DNA here is from genome assembly GCF_036850995.1 of Saccopteryx leptura. Taxonomy (NCBI): domain Eukaryota; kingdom Metazoa; phylum Chordata; class Mammalia; order Chiroptera; family Emballonuridae; genus Saccopteryx; species Saccopteryx leptura. Next base: position 125,411,974 of record NC_089506.1, read on the forward strand.
AGTCATGTGTGCTGTAAGGCCCCTAACATACTGCTTTAGGTTTCCTGGTGGGGGTGGCTCCAGGATGACCTCTCCCTCCAGGGCCTGGTCTCCGCAGTCTCCTGGGTGGTCAGACAGATAGGCGCCCACCTGCCTCCAAGCAGGCTGGAACGAGGCTTCTCCACACAGGACATCCAGCATAGACGTTTTTTTTCTCCCTCTCCTGAGTAGGAAGAGTAGGGATGTGGGCCAGGTCCACATGGTGGGCTGGCTGTGGATCCTGCCTCCTCTGCCCACCCCTTGACTCCCTCTGGGCCTGGTTCAGCCCACGAAGGGTGCTTGGAGGCCACCTGTCCCTCCAGTGTCTCAGCTGCCCCTAGTGTTGTGAGGAAGACCTAGGGCTAGCCCTGGGGGAGCCAGGTGTCCTCAGCACCCAGGCGGGCTGAGCAGGGGCTTCAGGAGACTGGGGAGTGAGGGGGCCTGAGCAGGTGTGAGCAGGAGGGTGGGAGCTGGCGCGGCTGCTAGGTGCACCGCCAGACACAGAGCTGGGGAGCTCTGTGCCAGCAGTCTGTCAACTGGGCTTCCGGAAGCACATGGCAAGAGCACTGAGAGGCTGGGAAGGGGCTGCTTCTCAGGAGTGGCTGGCAGCCATCTCAGTGAGGCCTTTTTTTTTTTTTTTTTTTTTTTTTTATACAACCCATTTCAGTTTCCAGAAAAGGAGGATGCTGATGCAGTGGCTCACTGGAGTCAAAACAAATGCTCACTCTGCCGCCTCTCAGCCGCCCACTCACTCTCCCTGCACTCACGGCCCTTCTGTCCGTCCATCTGTTCATCTGTTGCCCACTCCTGTGCTCCTGCTTCCCTCACCTGGGGGCACCAGGGGCTGGAGGGAGATTGGGACCTCTAATGTGCCTGCACCTCGGCTCTGGGCTTGTGGCATGCTCCAGTCAGACCTGTGTGTGTGTGTGTGGGGGGGGGTGTCTCAGTGGCCACTGGACCGGAGGTTCCGTGGGCTCTGGGCAGGAGTTTCTTTAGTGCCCCTCAGGGCTGCCCAACATCTGTTGGCTGTCTCGGCTGAGGCAGGTGGGCCTGGCGACAGGTTGGCAGAGGAAGACCCCATGTTTTTTGGTTGTGCCCGACCACACAGGGCCCTCTACCACCTACCTGGTGCCATACTCTGCAGTACCCTGTGGGCAGAGGCTAGGTTCAGTGATCACTTGAGATGAACAGCGTGGGATCTCTGGCCACAGCAGGAAGCACAGCCTGTCATTGGTGTGTTCCTTGCCTTGGGGTGTCAGGGCATTCCAGCCCAGTTCCATCCAGCTGGGGCAGCCAGAAGAGAAGTGGCTACCTTAGCCAGGGTCCAGGTACAGCCTGTCTCCTGGTCCAGGTTGTCCAGACTTTGGGGTATGGGGACAGATAGGCCTCCTGGAGTGGGGGCTGAGCATAAGGAGCTAGGCCACCAGGGGGGTGTCAAGCAGGCCTCCCCGGGCGGGCTGGCTTCTGGAGCGGTTTTCTCAGCCAGCCTGGAGCCCAGGCCAAGCCTCTGTGGTACACTGGGCAGAGCTGAGGCAGCGCAGGAGCTGTGGCTAGGGCCCTGGGTCTGGGGCTGCAAACCTGGCTGGGTCCACCAGACAGTGAGGGCGGCTCAGCACAGAATGGCTCGCCTCAGGGGCCTACCAACACCTCACACAGCATTCAGGTCCCTTTCTGAGATCATCCTAAGCATGTGCCATATCCTTGTGATGAGAGCTGATAGCCCACAGGGAGTGATCACTTTGTGTGCACTGGGAGGGGACTGGGTGGCCTTGGAGTGAACAGACCTCATTCAAACCCCAGCCTGGGCACTTGGGACTGTGGGACCCAGACTAATGACACTCCATTCCTTTGTCAGCTGCATGGCTGCCTGCCACCTGGAGCAGCAGTGACAGAAATTAGTATGAGGCTAGTAAAGCTATCGGTGCAGATGGTACCTGGATCCGGGGTCCAACCTGAGAGCCCCTGTCCGTCTCTGCTGCGCAAAGCTCCCACCATCCCCTCCCAGGCTGGTAACTGCAGTACTCTGTGAGCAAGGACCTTGCCAAGAGGAAAGAAGCCTGCAGCCCAGTTCCCAGCCAGACTTGGCCAAGTGGCTCCAGCCCTGGCCCGGGCCCAGGCCGCCTCTGCTCAGGCTCTGTCTGAGGCTGGCTACTGGTTGGTGGGTAGGGGCTGGGGAGGTGGTAGCCAGGTATTCCATGGCTCTGCTGGCTGGGCATGGTGCCATCGCCAAAATCCTCAGAGGTGGAGGTGACAGTGTGAACCAGTATGCTATGTCCAGGGATCAGGAGCCAGCAGGTTTCTCCCTGACACCCACCAAGGCAGTGCCTGTCTGGTGAGGCTTACGGAACCTCTTCTGCTTCCAAACTCCTTAGCCCAGGACGGTGGAGAGTAGAGAACCCTTCAAAGCAAGGGTCATGGGGCCCCACGGAACTGGCCTAGGCTGGGAGGGTTTGCGTGAGAGCACTGGCTTCCTGCAGGCCCAGTGCCTGAACCCTCAGGGCTGGCCTACTGGTTGGGGAGTATGAGAACTTTTTGCAGGACCAGTGCTGAGAACTGGGGTTTAGGAGGGAGAGGCCACCTGGTTACTATCATGATAGTGAGCGTCAGCCCTTGAGCGTTTTGTAAGGAACATGTAAAGACCTAACACTTACATGATAAGGCTGTAATGTTTTATTGTGGAGAAAGGAGTGGAGACTCCTCCAGGTGATGGCCCAGCCTGAGGTGGGATATTTGGGTACCCTGCAAGTCACCCACCTTATTGGGAGAGGACTAGTGGCAGGGGTGGCTGGGTCAGATCAGCTGGGAAGGGGGTGGGGCCTGGGGAGCCAAGTACTAAGGCTGAGGGTTGGGAGGGGCTGGGCTGGAATGCTGTCCTACCCCCTCATTCCCCACACTCTGGCGCAGGGGTCCCTTCCTTATGGACTCAGAGAAGCTAGCTGTAAGGAAGCATCCCTAGAGAGTCTCCTAAGTCAGGGGACAGGCCAGCACGGGATCTCTGGCCACAGCAGGAAGCACAGCCTGTCATTGGTGTGTTGTTCCCTGCCTTGTGGAGCCAGGTCTAAGGCTAGCTGAGATCTGGCTCACCCCCACAAACTCCACCCCCCTCGACCCCCCCCCCACCCCCCCACCCCCCGCTACAAAACCTCTGTGCAGCAGGAACCACCCCTCTGGGATGACGTCAGATCAGGAGAGTCCCCACCCAAGGCTAGGATCAGTCTCCATATTTCAGTTTAGGGATCTAGTAAGGCCAGACCCCTGCAACTTGGCTTTAGGCCTGCTCCCCACCTGTCCCTGCCCTAGGTGATGGTTGTTGGGGGCCCAAGTGATGTGTCTTCAGAGGTTTCCTGCTGCCCTTAAAAAGGCCCCGTCTGTGCAAAACCTTTATAAGAGCCTCCTCCGAGCATTGGTTTTCCTGGATCCAAGGACTGGAGGGCCTTATGGGACCAGCCTGGGGCCGGGGCCTGGCCAGCTGTCCCCATCCACAGTGGTGTGGGAATGCTCAAGGTGTAGGGTTCTCAGGCCAAGCTCCTGGAGAAATGCTTTATCCAGATCCAACTTTTGGACTCTGTTGCTTCCCACTGTCCCCAGAAGAAGCAGGATGTGAGGGACTTTCCTGGGAGGGTGTGGGGGCAGCAAGGCCTGGGGGACTCTGGGCCTGTCTGGACAAGTCAGGAAGAGCCTCACTCATCCCCCAGGCACCCTCCCACCAGGGTCCCTGGAGCCCAGCAGGGGCCACCCTTCTCTCTACCCTGCTCCACCCGCCTGGGAGGCCAACACTTCCCTTCCCAGCCCAGTGTCCCCCCTTCCCTGGCTGGACGTGCCTGTGGTCTGGCCTGGGCCCATGGCAGTCCCAGCCCTGTGGTCCGGGAAGTCCCTGGCTCCTGGGCCCCTTCTCCCCCTGCCCCTGGGTCTCTTTGTGGCCTGACACCCACCATAGAGGTCAGCTCACATTCCGGCCCCCAGCTAGCACTGGCAGACCCTTTCTCTGTGGCATGCCCAGGAGAGGTCCCTGACATCCACATGGCCCATTCCCCAGCACGGAGGGGAGGGAAGCTTCCAGGGTCCCCAACGGGGCAGCCCCTCCTTCTCCCCGACTCTGGCCTCCACCTCTCTGCTGAGTCACCCTGTGTCTGGGAAGCTCCCAGGGCCAAACCGGGCTGGATGAGACATCACAAATTCACAAATTCTCCCTGCCTCCCGGGCTAGGAAATGGCTGCCCTGACTCACCTTGGCACGGGTCTGAGCCTCCCAGGCCCCTAACCCTGCATACCCTGACAGGCCCCTACACTCAGCCCAATGGGCGGCAAGACACAAACCAGGCTCACTGCCAGTGGGGAGGTGACAAGGGTGCCCTGCCTGAGGTGAGGGCCGAGCACACATCTCAGGACCACCCACCAGGCACCAGGTCTGCTCTGTGTGCTGGGTGTATGGGTATGTTCTTCCTGTGCAAGTTGCTAGTCTCCATGGAAACCCAGGCAGGCTCACTCAGCCTGGCCTTGACCACTGGCCTTGGGTAGATAGGGACACAGGCAAAGAGGAGGGTGGGTGGCTGTGGAGAGCTGGGGGACACAGGCGAAGAGGAGGGTGGGTGGCTGTGGAGAGCTGGGGGACACAGGCGAAGAGGAGGGTGGGTGGCTGTGGAGAGCTGGGGGACACAGGCGAAGAGGAGGGTGGGTGGCTGTGGAGAGCTGGGGCAGGCAGATGCAGAGGCTGGCTTCTAGGGAGCAGCAAGTGTCCTGGGCTGAGTGTCTGTCTGCAGCTCCATGCCTGCCCAGCCAGGGCTGACCCTGAGCTCTGTGGGGGTGTCAGAGCAAATCCACACACCTCCATCCTCAGCCTCCTCCCATCCTCTCACCTGGGACCGGGCACCCCAATCTGATGAGTCAGTCCACTGGACCTGGGGAGAAGGTTGAAGGCCTTACTGTGGGGAAAGGCTAGACCCCAGTGCCGTCCAGGGGGTGGCCAGAGACTGCTGTGACCACAGGGCAGGGTGGGACGTCTGGGGGGCCCTGCTGACCCCTGCGGGCAAAGCGCTCTGGCAGGTGTGCCGGGCCAAGAGGCCTGGGAGGGTAAGGTGCTCATCCTCCTAGAAGGCTGCCTGCAGGACCGTCTGTTCCCCACCAGCCTGAATGGTAGCTGGGACCTGGTTGGTGGAGTGGGATGGGGTGGCCTGGGTTATGGGGTGGTGACAGAAGTGCCACTCTTGGGGGTTTTGCAGTAACAGGAGGGTGCCAGGGCCTCCAGACACTGAGCGTGACTGTCAGGGGTCCAAGTAGCCAGCTTCTTCTCCCTTCCTGGCTTCTGGGATATTTGAAGACAAAACCGGGGGAGCTTGGAGTCAGAGAGTCACTCTCTGAAGTCTCTTTGGAATGGTCTGTCCCTGTCCAGGCTGACTCTTGCCCCTGTGTCCACAGCCAGCAGCCGCCTGATGGGGAGCTCTCCGGCCTCCTCTTTCATGGGCAGCTTCCTCACCGGCAGCCTGGGCTCAGCGGCCTCTGCGCACTCCAGCGGCCCCACAGCCTCCCCTTCAGAGCAGACCTACCGCAGCTCCCACCCAGCCACCTCCCAGATCTGGTTCTCCCACTCCCACGAAGGTAAGTTGGAGGCCTGGGCTCCTGGCAGGCCTAGCGGTCAGAGCGACTCTCTGTGGTACTCAGGCCAGGGCTGAAGCGATAGGTCCCCCTGCTTTGTCAAGGGCTCTGGTGAGGGGCTGCCTCCCTGCCAAGGAAGCCTCCACAGGAGAGGTAGTAATTGGTTGGAAATGGGGTGGACCCGCCAGGCAGTGGCCCTGGCCAGATGTGCACCACAGATGGGCAAAGAGGGAGAGAAGGGGGCAAAGCCAGGAGGGCTCTGGGGAGCCAGGAAATATGGAACACAGCTGGGCCAGCTAGACTGGGCTGCGCCCTCCACCCTGGGCTGCACCCACCCCCCACACTCAGGGAGGCATGGGCTCCAGATGTGCCAGCTGGAAGGGACGGCTGGGGAGGAGAAAGCTGTCATCATACTCGGGCTGCCATACTGGAGGCCTGGCCTAGAACCGAGTCCCTCCTAGGCCCCCAGCCTCCTGGTGGGATGCAGCCTTGCACACACAGTGGGTGCCTTGTGAATACATGTGGCTCGAGGCAGGAGGGCCCCTGGAGGCCATTCCAGCACTCTGGGGGCACCCTGCAGCTCCACGCTGTCTGGGCCCTCGGCACGGTGACGTGGGCTCTGGGCCCATGGTTGCTGGCATCTGCTATCTTCCCCGCCCCACGTGGCATGAAAAGGGTTTTAAGCCCAGTGGTAGCTGGCACGCGGAGAGGTAATTGCAGTTGGCAGTGGGCACAGAGGGCTCTCCGTTGCTCCTGGCACCGGCACCTCTGTAACTCAATGACTGCTGAGCTGCAGGCGTTGTGTTTGCAGAGCGCGCAGACCCACACACCATGTCCCAGCCTCCGCCTGTGTTCCAGGCAGGAGATTAGCACCCAGCACTGCTGGAGAGCGAGAGAAACCTTTCTTTGTGCAACAAGAAAGGGGCTGTTTTCCAAACAGGGCAGGTGACGAGTGAGGGACAGTTGTTAAAATAATCTGGGCTTTAAGTGCCATGCGGAGTGCACATGTGGGGCAGGCGATGAGCAGATCCCTTCCCTGGTGGAGAGGAGGCCAAAGGCCCTGAGGACTCAGGTGGGCAGTGCAGGGCCCTGGCCCAGACCCACCTCCATCACCTGCTTCCTGAGTCTGCCCACCTGAGGGGAGACCAGTGCAGTCAGGTCTGGGCCCTGGTGTGGGGCCACCTGCTTCTTTCAGCCCTTCAGTGTTCTGTGTCTGTATCACACTCCCACTGGGCAGCAGCATCTGGCTCCCAGGATGTCTATGGGAGGGAGGAAAGTGGCTGAGTGGCAGGGGAGCTGGCAGGGGAGGCTTGCAGCAGCCTTTGTGGGGCCACTTCAACTGATATAGCGGCTGCTGCCCCTCTCTAGCCCAGACACAGGTGCACAGACACACCCGGGCTGGCTGACTTGGTTTCCCCTCCTTGCAGCAGTGGTCCCTGGTAGGGGCCTGGGAGTGTCAGCATCTCTGTCCCCCCCCTGGGGACTTCCTCAGCAAGGAGGGAAGTTTGTGGGCAACACCATCTGCCCTGGAGCCCTGGTAGAAGGTGCCCCTGTCCTGCCCTTCTGGGGGAAGCTAGGAGGGTGGCATGGGAGGTGGCCTGCAGACAGCATCTTCAACAATCTCCAGACACTTCCCCTGAGCCGCCGGCTGCCGGCTGCCTTGGCAGAGTGGCTTGCAGTCTTGGGGCAACCCACTGCCCTCAGCCACAGCCTCAGGGGAGTCCATCTGGCTTCTTGGGAGGCCAGTGTAGGGATGGTACCCTGGCTTGCCCCTGCCTGTCCTACATCCTGGAGAGGCACCTCCTTCAAGGCAGGGGAAGCCTGAGTAGGAAGAGGGGTTTGTGCTGGGCCACACCAAGGAGTTCCTTATACATATCAGCCTCAAGGGCTAGTGGCCATCTGTCTGTCCACCTGGCGCCTGCAGAGTGGATATGCACACAGTACAGTGGGGGAGAATATGCATGTTGGGGTGATGGGCTTGGTGGACAAGCTCAGGTAGACATAGGACAGAGGGAATCAGGATTCTGAGCTGCCCTCCCAGGCTCCAGAACAGGGAGCTGGGGGTGACTGTGGTGTCCCACCTGAGGTCAGTGAATGTGTGTCTGTCCTGGGGACCATACAACCACATACATCTTCCAGCTGTGCCTCAGTTCACCCTACCATCTCCCCTTCTCTGGCTTTATTAAAGCTACGCCGCTCCGGGATCCCCTTGCTGCAGGGGATCCCCTGCGCTCCACCCTGCTGTCTGGTCTGCCTGCTGCAGCCTCACTTGCTCCGACAGGTCACGTGGTGCTGGCTGCCTCTCTGTGAGCTCTGAGCATAAAGGCCAGTGAGCTGGCGGGCAGGGTGGCGAGTGGCAGCTTTGGCTGGCTGTCTGCCCTGGCAGCGTGCCTAGCTGCTAGTTTGACAGGGTGCCAGCTGGCTCCTTGCATGCTAGGGCCTGTTTCTTTGCCGTGTGTATTGGGGGGAGGGGGCACGCGACACGGCTAGAGAGTGGGGGACGGCAGGCACAGTGGACTTCTTGGGAGGGCTGTGTAGAGTCTGGCTCCAACCTTCATTCATCTATTCCTTCCACCAGCCCCAGGGGGAGCAGGAAGGCAGGTGCCCCACATAGCCTGGCCAGGGCTGGGCCTCTGAATGGGTTCTTATCTTTGAGGCAAGCAGGATAGGATGGAGCAGCAAGTGGCAGCCAGGGGTAGAGGATGGGCCCAGGTGCCCCACTCTGGGCAGGCTCCCACTTTTCTGTTAGGGGGCTCGGCCTACCCTGGGGAGCCAGCTGAAGCGCAGGGAAGTGGCCCAGAGCTAGAGGAGCTGCCTAGAACATCTGTCCGGGGACAGAACCTATGTGTTCCCAGCCTCCTGGCCCTCAGGCTCACCCAAGTGAGGGGTCCCTCCAAAGGCTGGACTTTGGAACTTAGGGAAAGGGTGAGCGGTGAAACTGGCTGGGGTTGGGGCGAGCTAGTATCCAGCCAGCCTGCCCTTCAGGTCGGGTGGGGGCGGGGATGCAGCACAACTGATCCTATTGTCTACCCCCTACCCCCCCCCCCCATGGCTGGGACCACCCACAGGGCTGATGAAAGGGGATTATGTTCCTGGGGACTCAGCTGTGTGTGTGTGTGTGTGTGTGTGTGTGTGTGTGTGTGTGTTGGGGGGGAGTGCTGAACTGCTGTGCCATAGCTATCCCTGGTCTCTTGTGCCACCTGGAGGGAGAGCCATGGGCAGCAATGGGTATATGTGCCGCGCTGGCCCCTCAGCCTTGCCACTTTCTCTGTGCTAGTCACACCCTCCATTCCACTTTTCCATCTGTGCTAGGCTGGGCTCCAGTGGGGACAGGGCTGCACCAAAGAGCTATTGGCACCCCTGCTATTCCTGGCCCCCCAACTTTTCCTAGTCTCCCTCTGTTTCTGGGCTGTCCGGGGTTTCTGGGAGCAAGCAGGAGGAAGAGCCATGTCTGTGTGAGGAAATGAGGTCTCACCCAGCAGCCACTACCTCTGTGTGGCATCAGAGGTCCTCCTGGCTCTGGCAGCTTATCTTCCAGAACTGCCCAGAGAGCTCTCCAGAGCTTTCCACCACGCCAGCCCTCCTTGAGTTGCGTCTTAGCCCTGGACCTAGTCCTCTTCCCCCAGACCCTGTCAGCCCCTCCTCCTTCTCCTGGTCTGTTTCCTCAGTGGCTAAAATGGCCTTCAATCTGTCCCTGCAGGACCATTTACCATCACCCCCCAGTTCCCACCCCTCCAGCCCAGTGGAGGTGCCTCAGCGTAGCACCCCTCACCATGCCTTCTTGCCCCATGCCCATGGGCCAGTGGGGATGGTTTGGGGGGAAGGGCCCAAGCTCCTTGTAACTCAACACAATGGGACTGACCCCCTTCAGCCACTTTCACCATAGTTAGAGGGAAGCTTACCCTGTCTGGACCTTTGATCCTCTCCAGAGCCTTCTCAGAGCTTTGTGCAGCCAGTCTCTCTGCCCCTGTTTGTGCCATCGGCCCCTTGTCTCGTCCTGCCTGCTTGTTTCTCAGGGTTCCAGCCTCCTGTTGTTCCTCCAGCTATTGGTCCCCCAACCTTCCTTTGCTGCTAGAGTCCTGTCCTGATCACCATGGGGCCAACACCCAGCCCTGCATACCCAGCTGGGTTCCTGCCACTGCAGGTGGCTCTGAGGCAGTGCCCCAGGTTCATTCCCTGGCTCCCAGTAAGGCCAGGTAGCACACCTGTGGCCCCAGGGTGATGGCATTTTATCCCGTTTCTGGCCCTGGGATGGCCCTTGCCTTGCTTACCTCTCCCAGCAACACCATGTTATGTGGGCAGCAGGGAGTCAGGACTGCTGGACAGAGCCCCAGGCCCCCGCTCCTTGCAAGGGGCATCTTCACAGCCAGAGGGCCGCTTTGGCCTAAGAGTCCACACGCCTAGCTCAGAGGCTAGAAGATCTCTGAGCCTCAATTTCCCCATCTGCAAATTGCACTTAGCAGAATAGCCTCCTTGAGCACCTGCCCAAGACCCTCTGTCTTCACAGTTTCCTGTCCACTGCTGGGCTGGGGGCCTTGGTGCCTTGCTGGGCTGAAATTTGCAGCAGGGCACGTTTTCATGGGCAGCCCTGGATCTGACCAGGTGGGAGAGGCCTGGCCAGAAGCATTTGTCTGCCACACATCTGTGTGGGCTGCTCAGGTCATTCCATGGCCCAAAGCCCCTGGGATGCCCCAGGTATGATGAACTGCATGTGTCTGGGATGCTTCATCCAGAGGCTTGGAGCCCAAAGGAGGGCCGGGGTAGGAGGTCTGAGTGGGGCAGGGTGGAGCTGAGCTCCCTGGCAGTTGGGGCTACTGTATAGGATGTTAGTGAAGGTTTGGGAGGTCATACACCAGCTTGTTCCTGACTTCAAGCTCTGAGATGTGGTATTTCCCCCACTTGAGACCAGCATCATCCTGGGACCCTTGGCCTTCCCTAACCTTCTGCGGAGCTTAGCATTTCTGCTCTGTGCCCCAGGCCCTGCTCTTCCCGCGGAGTGCATGCCAGGAGCCCAGGACTGTCCATGGGCAGCCTGGATCCTGGGAAGGCTGCCCAGGACTCTTGTTCCAGAGGCAACTGCGGGGGCCTGACATCATCCCCCCTCCCCACCCCACCTCTCAGCCGCGCCCCTTGGCTGGAAACAGACTGCCAGTCCCTGCACTTGGAGAGCAGGAGTCAGTTTATGCACATGTGCCTGAACCAGGACCCTACAGGCCGTTGTTGTGGGCTGACTTCCGTGGATAGAATGGGATGGGAATCAACAGGGGCACGTACTTTGGCCCCAGTCACCAACTGTGAAAGGCTGAGCTGTGGGAACCCCTGAGAGCTGGGCTTCCAAGCCCACTCCAGCCCAGAGAAAGGGTCTCACTCAGCTCCCCCGCCCCCACACTTTTAAAGCACAGCCTGGATGCCCAGGGGTCTGAGTACCAAGTGTGAAGCCCTATGACTGAAAAGGGTATGTTTGGCCTAGAGTAGGGAGAACATGGGGAGGGAGCAATTGCAAAGTTACTACCTTCAGACACTAGAGCAGGGGTCCCCAAACTACGGCCTGCGGGCTGCATGCGGCCCCCTGAGGCCATTTATCCACCCCCACCGCACTTCCGGAAGGAGCACCTCTTTCATTGGTGGTCAGTGAGAGGAGCATAGTTCCCATTGAAATACTGGTCAGTTTGTTGATTTAAATTTACTTGTTCTTTATTTTAAATATTGTATTGGTTCCCGTTTTGTTTTTTTACTTTAAAATAAGATATGTGCAGTGTGCATAGTGATTTGTTCATAGTTTTTTTTTATAGTCCGGCCCTCCAACGGTCTGAGGGACAGTGAACTGGCCCCCTGTGTAAAAAGTTTGGGGACCCCTGCACTAGAGCAAGGATGGCAAGCATCCTACCACCTTCCTTCCAGGGCCCCTCCTGAGCCCAGGGCAGAGTTACTAGCTGATCATAGCACTGTGGGAGATATGCTGGGGCTCCACCCAGAGTGGCTTATCCTGCTGCTGAGACCTGGGGGCTGGGCCTGACCCAGAGGAGATGGGGCCTTGGACTAGCCATGTACTGGCTACCTAGGCAGGTGAGATGGTCTGTCCTGAGTTCTTGGAGCCTGCCCAGTATGGCTGGCTATGTAAAAAGTAGAGATTCTTGGCCCAGTCATCGGGGGCTTCAGCCAGGTGTGTTGTGGAAGATGCCCCCAGGACCTGTGGAGGACTTTCTAGCAATTTTTTGAGCCTTGGTATCTGGGTTGGTGTCACCCTCTGTGTGTGTGTGTGGAGGGGGGAATGCTATTTGTCCCAGTGGCAAGGAACTCCTACTGTAAAAGGCCTTGCCCTCATGGTGTGGGGGCAGCTGGCGGTGAGCAGGGCAGGACCCCCGGGGTCTGTTAGAGCCGTGTGCATCAGGCCTCAGAAAAGCCTACTAAATGTGCAGTGTGTGTGCAGAGCTGTGGGCCTGGGGTGAGGGTGCTCTTAGGTGACCCTGCGATGGGAGGTCTCCTGAACTCCCTGGTCCTCTGCTTGGCTGGCCTCTCATTTCTCTCCCCAGACCTGGCCAGGAACACTCTATAGTGTCCAGCCTTCAGGGAGACCCCAAAACATCTCTTAGTCTTTCCCAGGAGGGTGGTCCCTGGAAGGGCATGTGGTAGAGGTTTGCCACCCCTCCAGACTTGTGGGAGAAGGTTCTGGGTCTGCAAGGGGGTTGGAGGCTGTGGGGCCTTGGACTCCGTGGCTGCTGGGGAAGTGCTGCAGAGAAACCTAGGGGAGGGGAGGCGCTGTGCAGGGCAGGGTGTGGCTGTGACCTGCAGGAGAGAAGGGCAGATGTGGAGGTGCAGGCCCTTCCTTCCTCTCCTGCTGAGAGGCCTTGGATCCTCCTGGGTACCCTCTCTTCTGGGGAGGCAGGAGAAACCCCCATTATTTCCCCTGCCAAGTGTCCCTGCCCTCCCTCTTGCCTCTTCTGTCCTTCAGATCCTGTCCACTGACCCCATTTTCTTTCCCACTTGCCCACTTCCCTAGTACCACTGACCTTCCTGAGTATGGCCAGAAGAAGCCAGGGATACGAGAGGTACCAGCAGTATGGTCAGGGGCCCAGGTACCTGGTGTGTGCTGCACCCCCCCCCCCCATGAAGGTCACAGTGCGAGTCCTTGCTTCATTACCCCCCTTCAGGCGCTGATAGCATTGACTCTTGGACCTCTTGTCACTTATGTCATGGGATTGGGCTGAGTCTCCTGGCAACTCAGCAGTGGGGGCAGGATGGGGGCAGGAGTGAGTCCTCAGGGAGACATCACTCAGACCTAGGACCTCTCTTAGAGCTCATGGGGGTCTCCAGGTTTGCAGGGTGGATGGGGGACAGGGACTTCAGGTCTGGGGCCTGGTCCTGCACCAGGGAAGGTACTTTCCTGAAGGTACCACCTGTCAATTAGGGTTATCACAATAACCCAACCTAAATAGGCGTGAGGGTCTGAGAAGCTCATCCTGGACCATGCTGCCTCCAAAGCAGGGCAGTTCAAGGATCCCTGGCCCGGCACCCTTGGGTATCTGTAGCCAGCCTGCACCCTGAGTCCTCCCCAGAAATGCGCCCACCCCACATTCTCCTCTGAAATAGCCCCTTGAAGGACCTGGCAGCCCTGACGTCTGACTTCTAATCTCAGAACAGCTGCTCTGATTCATGAAAATAATTTTTTATTTTCTTCCACAATTCAGAAACTATGGTCTTGTTGGAAAAAGAAAAGGCCTTTTTATGGCTGAGCTGAGAGAACTTCTCCTGTTCCTCTCTCTGTCCTTGCCCCAGACACCCCCCCCCCCCCCAGCCCTCATATCCTCCCAGCCCTAACTCCTCTTCTGGGTCTCCCAAGGATGGGGCCTCTGCAGCCTGCAGATGGAGGATGGCCCCTGGCAAATTTCTACCCTGCTCCTGGTGGGCGTCACCAGCCTGGGGTCAGAAGTAGAAGCACAGGCAGGGCCATTGCCCTCTGCCCTCAAAGAGCACTGGCAGGAAGGAGCCCACCCTTTGGCCAGCTGAATGCCTGCTCCCCCAGAGGGCGGGTGGGCAGGAGGCCCGGACCTCTCAAGGGGTCACAGGGGGGTCCACTCCTGGGAAATGGAGTCTGGGAAGGAGGAATTTACAGACTTCTGTTTACCAAAACGAGGCCCTGTAAAACATTTAACAGCAGCCAATTAAAAGGGGACAGCTGCGTGGTCTAACCACTCCCCACACAACCCACACAGGCCTCTCCTCCCCCGACCCCCATCCCCCATCCTGGCCGCTCCCACCCTGGCTGCTTTTGTCAAGTCTTCTGGGAGCTGAGTTTAATCTAGGGAACATCTGCTCCAGATGTATCTCCACATACAAACCAGGCTCTCGGGACTCAGCCTGCGTCCAGTAGGAATGGGGCTGCAGGGGGACAGGCAGGGCAGCACTGGGCTCCTTCTCAGTCCTCAGACAGGCCTGAGAGCCGGCTAAGGACTTCACCATGCATGTGCTCCTCACGAGCCTCACGGTGGTGTTCCTCGAGCTTGTGGGACCTGGGACACTTGCAGATGGCAGTGATCCACGACTGTGACTCAGACCCCCTGGGCTGGAGGATGATGTCAAACTGCAGCATCAGGAACTAAATTGTGACCTGTCACTGCCAAGGAGCCCTCTGGGATCGGGGTGCAGGGTATCCCACTGGGACTGGAGGCCTATTTTCTGGTTATCCCCAGAGTGCCCCTGGCAAATGTCTATTTCCTACTCTGAGCTCTGCCCCTACACTGCTCAGTCTACCCTGTCCTCTGAGCTGGGTTGCACAGCCCCACCCTGCCAAATCCCCTGGTGCTCAAAGTAGGCTGCAGGGCTGCCCCCATGCACCCCCAGCTACCCCCTGGCATCAAGATAGTGTCCAGGCCATACTGGCCTCCACCCTCTGTCTGATAGCTTCAGTGTCCTCAGAACCAGCCTCAGGCCACTGGCAATGCCCCGGGCCCTCTCAGGATATGTGGGCCTGGAGGTCTGACCTATGGTTCTGGGCCTGTCTCTTCTGGAAATCTGTTTCTCAGAATATGTTCCATGGAGTGCCCAGCCACAGGGTGTCAAAGGACCCACACTAAAACAGTGAAAGGATTCTGTCACGAAAGGAGTTTGAGAAACAATTAAGGAGCAAGATAAACAGAACTCTCTGCCTCAGGACTTGTCAGTGACTTTGTTGCAACACACTAAAACAGAGTGCTAGTGCCCCTACTCCCTGGGCATGTGTGGCTCATGGCTCTCTTTTAATAAGGCACAGCTGTGACAAGCCTCCAAATAAGCCCTGGGACCTAGGCTGCCCTCTCCTGCCCTCCCAGGACACTGCCCACAGGGCCCTGCAAAAACTTGCTCTCCCAGTCCCTCGGGACTGGCTCCTGGAGAAACCCTGGGCTTCCTATTCCCTTGTCACAGCAAAGGTGTCCCAGAAGTTGTATGGAAATCCGTGCCCGATCATGGGGTCTTGTGACAATCATGACGTCCCCAAGAGAAACTTCTCTGGGGCCCGTTTTCCATGGGAAAATGTTCAGAGCATTTGCTCCAAGCATGAGTTCTGGAGTAAGACAGAGTTCTGCCTACCCCAGTCCAGCGGGCAACTCAGTCATCCCCCCATCCTTCTGGACCTGCTGGGCAAGGACCAGCAGTGAGAGCCACATTCTAGGTGGTTGGTGGCTCCGGGCATCTAGCAGACAGGTCATACCCCTCCCCCTGTGCTTGTCCTCCAGGATGATTATTAGTGCTTTCTGTTCTCATATCTTCTAAGGGTCAGGGTGTGTGTCCCAGGTTGCCAGAGCCCACCAAGGTCCAAGGCCAATGGGTTGAGCCAGTGGTTGGGTTCCAGGGTATGGCTGGTGTTCTTGTGCTAGGCAGAGCTGGGTGGGGCAGATCATCTAGATCGCTCAGATTGACAGAGAGGGGCCTGCTGGTTTGACTTGAAGGCACCAGGGAGAGTCTCTGGGAACTCTCAGGGGTTGATGCCACCACCGCTGGGGACCAGCTGCCTGTACAGATCTCAGAGTGCAGAGGAGGCCTGGCTGGTGGAGAGCCTAGGACCTACAACCCCCAGCAAAGTGAATGCTTGCCACAGCCCACCCATGCCAGCCCCAGGTGGGGTACTGGCTGAGGCAATGTCTGGCCTGGGCACCTCTGGCTGAGAGTGTGGCCCATGCTGGAAAGGCCTGTGTCCACTGCATCCCCTTCCTCCCAGAGCCCCTTTGGTGGAGCTGCCTTGAGCTCCACGCTACTGAGTACCACTGGGAAAGTTATGGGAACCCCCATGCCACCCTCCCCTTACTCTAGCCCATCAGCAATTCAGTTTGAGCTGCACAGAGGGATGGTATTACTGGAGTCAGAGTTAATATGATGTATTGATGGGTTGATTTCCCATGGGCAGGCTGCTCGCTGGCTCCCACCAGCTCTCACCTCCTTGGGGTCTGGGTGGGAGTTAGCCATGGCCTGGAGGTGCCTCTACAGCTGGTCCCCTTGCCTGTCTAGCTCCAGGGTACCCCAGATTTTCGGGGAGTCTGGCATCCACGTTCCTACCCATGAGCCACTTGGATCACCATGGAAACAGCAACGTTCTCTATGGACAACATCGTTTCTATGGAACCCAAAAAGGCAAGTGCTTGCATGGGGGTCTCCAGGGGCTGTGCAGGGCCTGGGGCACAGGGCATCCTGGAATGGCAGGATAGGGGCGGTGGACCCACCCCTCTGAATCTGGAGGAGGGTGGGCCTTCTTTTCAGGCCCCTGGAGGATTTAAACTCTGGATCCCAGTACCTCGGGCAAGCAGCAGGTTCCATGGGGTCAGGCAAGCACACTGAGACACAGCCACCCTGTCTGGAGCTCTCAAGGCTCAGGCGGAAGGAAGCCTCTCAAATAACCTCCGCCCGAGGGGAGGGGCATTCAGTTCCCTCAGCACCTCGCCTTGCCCTGCACCTACCCCCGCAGCCCAGGAGTCCCAGGGGCAGCTCAGAGGGAGGGTGTTCAGGTAGGGATGATGGAGAAGCCTGAATTTCCTGTCTCAGTGAATATTCATGACCAAGGCTGTGGGAGGAGGTGCACCTGCAGAGGAGCAAATCAGAGAGGAGGGTTGCATTCAGCCTCCATGCAAAGGGACTAGAGGACCTTCCCAGAAGTATCCTGGCATCTTTGCGCCTGGCCAGGCAGCAGAAAGCCTTGATCTTGACCCAGCCCAGGGCTGGCCAGCTGGGATTGTTACAGAGAAGACCCTGCCAGCAGACAGGTCGAAGAAAGCTCCCTACCCCGCCCAGGGGATGCACAGATGCTGGATGCTGGATGCTGTGCTGCCCAGAGGACAGCCTCCCACAGCCAGCGAGCTGAGTCCCCCAAACTCCCACATCAGCCCAGCCTGTGCAGCTATTTTTATAGCATTTGTCAGCAGCAAGCAGGTGGTTCCAGCCCCAGAAAACCAACCAGTGAAACCAAGCCTCTGGGCACTGGGCCCTGGTGGCCTCTGGGCTTTCGCAGTGTTGGGATGGAACCCCACCCAGGAACAGGTTGGTTTTGGAAACACAGCTAATTAGGTTTTGCCCAGGCCACCCTTATTTTAATTAGCAGGAAATTGACAAGGAATTTACACAACTGAGGACCGCTTTACAAGTTCCAAATGATTCTTTGATTCCCCCTTGTCTGCTTTCTCTCAGGGCTCCAGGCCATCCTCACTGCCTTGTCTACCACCCCAGCTGGGTACGGAGAGAGCCAAAGAGGGCCCCAAGGCTCCCAGACACGGTACCTGGGAAGCACTGGGTGTGCCCAGGGCTGGTTTGGGGTTTCACGTGGAGAGTAAGGTCTAGGCAGGAATGCTTTGCTTCAGGACGAAGGCCCAGGCTGGACCTCAGGTTATGGCCCAGCACAGGGAGCCGGGGGTACACCCACCGCCCACCAGAATGGATGGTTTCAGTGCTACCAGGGATATTGAAAGCTGATAGTGGGCTAGAGGTGGGGAGAGCCAGCTGGGACCACTTTCCTGTCTCCCTTCAGTGATCACCCTAGCCCACCAGCTGGAAGTACCCACAGTTGCGATGAGGAGGAGCTGGGGGCCTTGCAGGGTGTTCAGGAGGGAGACGAGCTGGGTCTCCACATCAAGCTTAGCCTCAGACACGCACCTCTCCCAGGCTTATTTCCTCCAGAGACTTAGCACTCACAGGGGCTAGTAAGAGTCAGGTACTTGGCCCTCCATAGGGCACGATCCCGCCTGCAGCAGGCTCTCACACAACTCTCCACGTGGCTGGGCATCCCAGCACAGTGCCACATAATGCCACTTGCCACGTGCGCTGCCGTCCACTTAACCATCAAGCTAATGGCTATTTTTTTTTTAATTTTATTTATTTATTTATTTTTTACAGAGACAGAGAGTGAGTCAAAGAGAAGGATAGACAGGGACAGACAGACAGGAACGGAGAGAGATGAGAAGCATCAATCATTAGTTTTTCATTGTGCGTTGCAACACCTTAGTTGTTCATTGATTGCTTTCTCACATGTGCCTTGACCGTGGGCCTTCAGGAGACCGAGTAACCCCTTGCTGGTGCCAGCGACCTTGGGTCCAAGCTGGTGAGCCTTGCTCAAACCAGGTGAGCCCGCACTCAAGCTGGCAACCTCAGGGTCTTGAACCTGGGTCCTCTGCATCCCAGTCCGATGCTCTGTCCACTGCGCCACCGCCTGGTCAGGCTCTAATGGCTATTCTTAAAGAGTGGTCCCCTGCATCATGTGTGTGGGGGAGAGATGCCTGAGGCTCCAGACCTCACCCACTGGCTCCAACTGCTCCTGCCCTTCCCCTTTAATCCCCATGGGCACTAAGCTGGGCGGCAGGGAGTACATTTTCATTGCCCATCTCCTGAGGGGCTGATGATAAGTCTAAACCTTCCAGGAGGTTGGGGAGTTAGTGTTTAATGGGATAGAGCTTCGGTTTGTGAGGATGAACAAGTTCTGGAGATGGATGGTGGTGACAGATGCACAACAATGTGAATGTGCTTAATGTCACTGATCTGGGCACTTAAACTGTTAAAGTGGTAGCCCTGGCCAGGTGGATCAGTAGATAAGAGTGTCATCCTGGCACACTGAGACTGTAGGTTTGATCCCTAGTCAGGGCACATATGAGAAGCAGCCAATGAGTGCACAACTAAATGGAACAACTAAGTGGAACAACAAGTCGATGCTTCTCTCTCTCTCAAATAAATGGAAAAAAGTTTTTAAATGGCTAAAGTGGTAAATTCTATGTTATGTCTGTTTTACAATGTTAAGCCTTCTTCAGACAACAATCCTGGGTCACTGCCAGTGGCAATGGGAGGCACCAGGAACGCGTGTCTGGTGGGTCGCCCTGAGCCCGCCAGCCCTGCTTCTCCTTGACCTTGGTTCTCTCTGCACACAGATAACTTCTACCTGCGCAACCTGCCTCCCCAGCCCACGCTGCTGCCCACCAACCACAACTTCCCCAGTGTGGCCCGAGCTGCCCCCAGCAACCCCATCGGCTCCTGCGGTCATGACCGGGGCGAGGCCAACTCCCTGCAGAAGGGTGCCAAGGAGTTTGACCGCTTCCTCATGGGCAAAGAGCTGGGCAAGGAGAAGGCCAGCAAGGCGGCAGAGGGCAAGGATCGGCTGGTGGCAGAGGAGGACAGCGGCAAAGAGCACCACAAGCGGGTGCTGTCCCTGCCGGCTGACAGCTCCTGCAAAGAGAACATCACGTCCAGGGGCCCGTGTGAGGGCCACCCCAAGCACCTTGCCTCCTGTCTCCTCAACTCCAAGGTGCTCAATGGTGAGATGGGCAAGGCCGCACTGGCTAGCTGTGTAGGCAGTGTGCTGGTGCGGCCCAATGTGGGCGTGGCAGCCTCAGGACAGTGCACCAAGGAGGCGGTGGGGCCTACAGAGTCCGGGCAGGCCTTTAGTGAGTGCGTGGAACGGCGACAGGTGCTGCACCACTCCATGTCCTATACAGTGCCATCCAGCCTGCCCGCTGGGCCACCCCCACCCCTCAGCACAGCTGCTGGCTCCTTCCCCTGCCTGCAGCTGCATGCCAGCCCCGACAGACTCTGCCCGCTGCAGAACAAAGGCTCCCGGGACCTGAAGGCTAGTGGGCCCACCTTCGTGCCTTCTGTGGGACACCTGGCTGACAAGAGCCGCTCCTTCCAGGTGACTGAGGCCTGTGCTATGGCAGGTGATAGCAAAGATCGACACCTGGATGTGGCTTTGGCACCTGACCATGCTGTGCCCTACGGGGTCTCTTATACCCACCTGAAGGCTGAGGGCAAGGGCGAACGGCGGCCCTCGAGCTTCGAGGCGGCCCTCAACCCTAGGTTAAAGGGCCTGGAGTATCTCCACAATGCAGGCCCTGAGGCCTCTTTCCCCAGGCTCCCCACAGGGGGCCTGGACAAAGCCAACTACTTTGAGTTGCCTGCCCCCTCCCAGGACTGTGTCCGGCCAAGTCACCAAGACCCTCTGGGCGGGAAGATCACCCAGGCCTGCTGCACTTTAGACAAAATCGCCAGCAAGGAGGCCCCCACAGGTCCCTCCGGGGCCCAGAAGGTGGCTCGGATCCGGCATCAGCAGCATTTGGTGACCCCCGAAATGGAGCCAGGGGGCAGCAGAGCCGAGGCCAAGCGCAAGTCCCTGGAGCTGGCATCTTTGGGCTATGGTGGGCCCCAGCTGCCCTCGTGGAGTGTCCAGTCAGGCCAGGGCTCTGCTATGGCCATTGGTGAAGAGCGCAAGGGTGGTGCCTACCTGGATCCCTTTGGCGGCAGCCTCCAGCAGGCAGCCCTGCTGCCTCAGGACCTTCCCACCCCGCCCAGTGAGGTCTCGGCCATGAAGAACCTGCTTAAGTACAGTAACCAGGCACTGGTCGTCGGCCAGAAGGCACCCTTTGTGGGCCTGGGTGGTCTCAAGGCCAGCTGTGCCCAGCAGGATGTGAAGTTCCTAGCCACCAAGGGCCCAGGCCAGGCCCCCGATGAGGTAGAGAGGCCCGACTGTGCCCGAAGCCGGGAGCAGGAAGCTCCACATGGCGATGGAGAGGTGCGGCAGCCACCTGTGGGCATTGCAGTGGCCTTGGCACGGCAGAAGGACACAGTGAGCCGGCCAGAGACAGCCTACGGCGCCAACACCATGCGGCAGGGCCGGGCAGCTCCCACCTTCAAAGGTATGGGCCCTGTCCCAGGGAAGGACACATGGGGTGTGTTGCTGACCTTCCCTTGTCCACCCTCCCAAGGCTCCAGG
The DNA here is from genome assembly GCF_036850995.1 of Saccopteryx leptura. Classification (NCBI taxonomy): domain Eukaryota; kingdom Metazoa; phylum Chordata; class Mammalia; order Chiroptera; family Emballonuridae; genus Saccopteryx; species Saccopteryx leptura. Next base: position 125,432,794 of record NC_089506.1, read on the forward strand.
GACCCTGGGCTCTCTCACATCTTCAGTCCTGATGGGCCCCACCCTCACAGACCCTGAAGGTCCTTGGTTCTACCTCCCCAATCTCTGAAGGTGCAGCTGGTGGTGGGCCCTGCTCCACCCATGTGCTGGACTTGGAGGCTGAAGAGGAGAGGGTGCGCCTGTGTGAGGACCGCCTGGGGCTGGCCAGCCGGGAGCTGCTGCTGCAGTAAGCACCAGGCCGCAACCGTCAGTGGGGTCTGGGCCACACCTCAGGGCTAAAGTGGCTGGCGTCGGGTTTGGTGGTCCATCAGGAGCAGGGCTGGCTGTGCACCCACCCCAGGCCTTGATAAGGTTTCTGCCTGTATTAGGGGAGCTCTGCTAACTCCCCCTCTGCTGACAGGGCTCCTGCTGGGACGGAGGCCCCTGACACTGAGCCCGAGCTCTCCCCACCCCCTGCTCCCTCTGAGGTTGATAGCTATGGAGTCGGGTGGGGGAGGAGGATGAGTGGCCAGCACCTGTACTGAGCCCCCACCCACCCCATGATGTGCAGGGACAAGGACCTCGTCGAATTCACCCGGATCCATCCATCAGGCAGCTGCCCCAGAGACCTGGCCCCTCATCTTATGATCGCTGGTGGCTCTTCCCTGCAGAGCGGCCAACTGGGAGGGGACCCAGCCCCCCACCACCACCCTGCCCACCCCTCCTGGCTGCCCCGCACCCGCAGCCCTTCCTTGTGGATGGGGGGACATTCCTATGGTCAGTGTTCCGAGGCCAGCAGGGGACACAGGGCAGCTGGTCATGCTTGGTGGGTAGGGCTGGTCTGGGGCTCACCCTGTATGCCTGGTGTGGGGGCCTGAGAGCAATGTGGCCCTTGACCAGAACTGTGGTCCCTGCTGCTTGCCCTACACTGCCTGACTGCTGTGCCTGTCTCCCCAGGCCTTGGGCACCCTGCCCTGCACCAGAACCTGGCCCCTGGCTTCCCTGCCTCTGTTCCTGGCTCCATGCCTTCAGTGTTCCCCCTTTCCCAGGACACCCCCGCACAGCTAGTTATCCTGCCCTCGGAGCCCACACCCCACACCGCCCCTCATGCGCTTGGTAAGGGTATTCTGTACCAGGCTGTTTGCATGTGGGGATGTGGACAGTGGGTCTGAGGAAGGGAGCAGCCTATGTGGCAGCGGGGCAGGCACTTGACTGGCAGGTGTGAGGTGGGTGAGCTGGAGGCCAGGGGTGGAGAAGGACAGCTTGAGTGGCTGCGAACACAGCTCAGCACCCCATTGTTGCTGGGGCTGATGGTTGCTCTGGCCCTGCCCACAGCTGATGTCATGGACCAGGCCTCTCTGTGGCCTCCCATGTATGGGAGCCGGGGCCCTGGCTCCCACATGCAGCACCCAGGCCAGCTCCCCATGTACTCACGGTCCCAGTTCCTGCGGCAACAGGAACTCTACGCCCTGCAGCACCAACCTCAGCACCAACACCAGCCACAGCAGCTGCAGCAGCCACAACAGCGGCCCACCCAGTTCCAGGTACCACCTTTGAGACCCAGGACACTGCTCCCTTTTTGCCACAGCCTGGTCTGGCCCCAGATCCCCATGGCACTCTCCCCTTAACCCAATACCATGAGCAGGGGTCCGAGCCGGGCTGAGCCTTTCCCCCTACCCAACAGCGGAAGCCCGAGGACCACCACCTGGAGCTGGAGGAGCCCACCCAGGAGAAGGCCCTGAAGTCTACCCACAAGCCAGTTGCCTTAACCCCCACGACCAAGGGCACCCCCTTCCCCACTACCACAGGCCCCACCACACTGTCACCCTGCTGTCACTCTCCTACCCCAAAGCCCCATGCCAGCTGCCCCACACCGCCACCACCACGTCCTGGTGCCCCGTGCACTTTATCCATCTGCCCCACTGGCAGTCCTGGGCCTGGCTCCCAGCTGCCCAGCACCAAGGACAGGAGTGGGGAGGGTCAGCGGGCCGGAACCAACCTCAGCACGTTGGAACCAGGTGAGATTGCCCCCCACTCTGCTCTGAGGCCTCTCACCCCTCCTGGATGAACAGAGCTGCTTGGGGTGCTGCCTGGCTTGGCAGCTGCAGGAGTGCCTTCACCTAACAGGTTCCCTGTAAGGGTGAGGGCAATGTCGCCTGGCCCCTGCTCTCTTCCTCCCTTTCCACAATCCTGGGTGAGCCATAGAAGGAGCACTCAGGGTCCCCATCATCTCCGTAATAAAGCCCCTGGCAGGTGGGGCAGGACAAGGGTCAGGCCCAACATACGACCAGTACTGGGGCCTTCGTAATGATCAAGTTCCTGGCCTGCTGGGGATAGCAGCAAGGCTACTGGGCAGCAGCTGCAGGACCTGTCCCCAGCCTCAAAGCTAGATTCAGGAGCTTGTGCCCGGATGTCTGTAGAGGCCAGAGGTGCCGCCACTTGGCACCGAGGCAAGGAGTGCCGCCCGCCCATGGTGGAGGGTTCTGGCCCAGCCTCAGCCTTGCAACTCATCTCCCCCACCCCCTGCCTGCCCCTGGCCTGCCAGCACCCCAGAGCTATTTCGTTCTCTTGAATTAGGCTATAAGTTTACACTGGAAACTCGTGTGGCAAACATAAAAGCCGTCTCAATTCCACAATAAGGAGACTGAGCCAACAGAGTTTGTTGGGGTTTTTTTTGGCTTTCACCTCCCCCTTTTTATTGCAGTCAATGGGGCGTAATGCCTCCAACAGGCTGCCTGCTTGTTCTGGTTCAGGGAAAGCCCTGATTCAAGTGTCTTGTTTTAAACCTCCCCCTTTTTTCTGGTTAGCCACACTGTACCATGCCAGAGATGGCACCCCCAGGGACCCCCGCGAACCACTAGGGTACAGCAGGAGCTGGGGGCTCACACTATCCTGGCCCCGGTGACCTCCCTTCCTGCATCCGGTGCTCCCCTGCTGCCCCCCAACATAACATGTCCTCATTTCTGCCTCACCTGCTCTGCAGGCAGAGGGCTGACTGGGGACTGTCCCTCCCAGGTATGAGTCTGAGGGGTTCAAGGCCACCCTCTCACCCCATCAGTGCTGAGGCCAGCCTTTCTCAACTGCTCTCTCCTCATGATACCCCTCTTTTGCAGACATGCCTCCTGGACACATGTGCCCCTCAGCCAGCTCGGGCTTCTCCCTGCCCCCCAATGTGCACTCATCTGACCTCTCGGACCCCAAAACTATGCAAACCCTTGCCCCCAGGGCCCAACCTGAGCCAGCAAGGATGCTTGTGCCTGGGGAGCCATCCTGCCAAAGCCCCCAGAGCCTGGAGGAGCCTGGGCTGCCCTCAGGAGCCAGGGAGGCCACCCAGGACCTTGCTGCCATCCCCCACCCTCCCGAGAGGGGTCCTCCAGGGAAGGCAGCAGACCCCAGCTCACTGGAGGGGCTACAGGAACTGCGATGTGGGGCCCTCCTTCAGGGAGGGGACCCTGAAGTCACTGTCCCAGTTAATTCTACTCAGGGAGGGGCCCGAGAAGAGAGGACCATGGAGAAAGGGAGAGGGGAGGGGGAGCAAAGGCCCTCATTGGGGACCAGCCTTCAGGCCCTGGAGCAGCAGGCAGGGAGCCCCCAAGCCCTGGACCATGCTGAACGAAGCCAGTGGCAGGCCCCTGGGAAGGCAGGGCCAGATGAGGAGACCAAGTTCAAGGAGGACGAGCTGGAGGAAGAAGAGGAGAAAGAGGACTGGAGGTCAACTTCTGACAACAGCCACCTGCCAAGGGTGGTGCTAGGCCTGGACACCCTGGTGGCAGCCACCATCAACCTAGGGGACTTGCATGGCATCAGCTCTCTGAACTCTCAGCCCCCTACTATCCCTGGGCCACCCAGCACAGCCCCCCTGCCCTATAGCTCAGGGATCCACGGCATTGCCCTGCTCAGCGAGCTGGCCGACCTGGACATTCAGCCACAGAGGAACGAGTCAGTCCTGCAAGGTGAGCACTGCCGCTGCCCCATCCCTCTGGGGCCCTAGGAGCTGGACCTTCGGGCATGGGCTCAGGGTCAGCTGACCAGACAGCAGGCCCTACAGTGTGTCCTCACAGTTGCCTCTCCACCCACTGGAAACCAGAGGCAGGTGTGCCCACCTTATGTCACCCCAAGCCCTTGCTACCAACTGGTCCATGGGAGCAGGTTCCTCAGGGCCAGCGCTGCGCCCTGATGGCAACATTAAAGAAAGCCCCTCCAGCCAGTACCCTGTTGCAATGGGTGTTCGTGACACCCTGAAGGGGGCTCAAGCTTGTCCCCATTTTATACACGGATGCCAAGGCCTGTGGAAGAAGTGCAGGGACGAGGTGTCTGGACTGAGCCCTTGCAGCAGGAAAGGGGAGAAAGCTTATGTCTCCTCTAACAGCTTCCAACCCTAACCTTCCATCCCCTCAGGCTTCATGGCTCCCTCCCATGAAGGGAGGACATATACCTTATGCAGATGGGAAGGAAGGAGGGGCTGGTGCTGTCCAGCAGTGAGATATGGAGCCTGTGGGTCAGGTCCCTGCTTTGTCCGAGAGAACCATAGACGGCCCTCCCTGCTAACGCCAAGAGAAGCCCTCCTCCCCACTCCAAAGGGAGCCTCCAGCCAGGTGTTGTACTGTGTTGATATAGAAAGAGCCTGACCAAGTCCTGAGTCTGCTGGCTTCTTTTCCTGAAGCATAAAGCTTCTACTGCCCCTGCCAGCCGCTGGAGCCTTTTGTACCACATGGAGATAAAGTAAATGTTCCTATAAAGTTAATTTCTCCAAAGGCCACTGTGTCACGCCTGTGTCCCCTGCACAGGGCCCACCGCTGTGCTGAGTGGAGTAAGCCAGGGAGCCTCTGTCGGGTGGACCCCCAAGAGGACCTAGCTTGGGGCTTGGAGCTGTAGGGTGAGGCAGAGGGCTCTGGGCCCAGGGCTCGAGCCACAGGACCCACTGTGTGAGTGTGGCTGGTGCGAGGGTGTGCCTAGCAGATGTTGGACGCCGTGTGTGGCCACCCGGTCTCTGCATGTGAATGCCTGCTGGACTGGCGCCCATTCCAGTGAATGAATGCTCACATGTAGACCACGTGTCCCTGTGTGGGCGGTGCAGCTGTCACCCAGGCGCAGTGCTGCCATCACCAGGGTGTGTGGACCCAGTGAGCTGCCACCTCTGGATCTTCACCCCATCTTTCCCTCCTGGCCCCCCAGGCGCCCATCCTCCCTCTGTCCCAGTTAAGTGGCTGCTCAACACAGCCTGGGCTTCACTGCCATTCTCTACAAGTGCAGTGACTAAAACTAGTCAGGGGATGAGCTGCATTCTCCATCGGAACAGTAGGACTCGCAGAGGGAAAGTGGGAGAAGACAGGGTGGGGGAGAGCCGAGCAAGACGAGGAGCAGAAATGGAGGCATAAAAAAATCCAGAGGGTCAGCAGGGCCTCCTGCCTCCTCTTCCCCAGGAGGGGACCCATAAAGCCCCAGGCCTGCCAGAGCAATGGGTGAAAGGCCAGGTGGGGGCCCTCGGGGAGTGGGGTGACAAACTAACCAGTTTGGGAAAGATAAGGTGGCCGCAGCTTCCATAGCCCCAGATTGTTTGTTCCTGGGCGGGGGCTGGGGCTGGCCCCCACCCCACCACCACCCGCCTTCACCTGCCTGGGCTCAAGTCCAGGGAGCTCAGTGCTCCCTGTGAATTGCCCTGCTTACCTGCCCTCCCTGCAGGCCAAACCCCCCTGCCACACCAGTCACCCTTGCCTTCACCATCATCTGTGTCATGGAGCCTGCAGGCTGCCTGGACAACCCAGCCCTGTGGGCTGCCAACTGCCCACACACAACCTTGGAATGTTGTTGTCATTGTCTCTCCCCACAGCCCCTGGACATTACTGAGCTGTTCAGGGTGCTGTTTGGAGTGCCCCTCTCCATAGGTTCACCCAAGGAACTATGGGGTGTCAGCAGGCTTAGCCTGAGGAGTGGAAGGGAGGCTCACAGAGGACTGAGTGAGGAGAGGGGAGAAGCAGAGGGGCTTCCTGACAATGACATTGACCCCAAGAGAAGGGGGACCCGGTGGAAATTTTAGCTGAAATGGGGCTTGCAGAGAGCCCTGCCCCACCTACTGGGGGAGAGACAGCCCCCTCAGCCCTCCATTCCCAGGACACAATGCACCCAGCAGCCACCTCTGTGCTGAGCGTCTCCCATGACCTTAGCCCAGAACTGATGTCCAGAGTTTTGAGCTTCTGGCTTAGTTCCATCACAGAGAATGGGTCACCTTTATGGCACTAACACAGTGGTGTTGGGAATCAGGCAGTAGTACCCCCTCTGAGTTAATAAGTTATCTCCTTATTACTTTGAATAAGGTGATAACTTTGAATAAGGAGGTTCTTTGAAAAAGTGTGATATTTGCAAACATTCTTTCATTTATTTATGTCATTATGGGTTTTTATTCTCTGTAATAATCTGTGTCACTCTTGTATTTCATGATCAAATCAGCCCTATGGCTGTCCCATGCTGCTCCCCCTCATTCTTAGCACTTCCTGTGTCCTTGGCCTGCCCTGTACCTCCCTGTTCCTGGAATCAACCATTTCTCCAAGAAATGGAGGAACCAGGATCCTTTCCTCTGAGGATGGAATTAGGAGAAAGGTGTGGGTTTTAGGTGTGCTCATTGCAATTGGGGTGTAGCTGTTCCCAGGTTCTCTTGGGGAGTGGATCCAGCAGTATGTTCTGGAAATCACAACTGTCCACTGACCCTTCTTTCTAACCCACAGAGCTCCTTCCCATGTGTAGCTCCTCATAGGGTCTGCCTGCCTGTGCATGAAGACCCCCATCCCTGCCTTCAGCCCCTCTGTGGTTGCACCTGGGTCCTGAGTCTCTGCTTCAGTTCTCTTCCCTGAGTGACACTGGTTTGGCTTTGGCCCTGCACCTGGCCAACCCTCTTTACCCCACAACGGCTGTGACACCCCAGGTTTTCACAATTCCAGGAGTGCTGTACACACAGGCAATTTCTGCTAGAAGCATAACGGTCACAAGCCTTTCCTAAATGGTCTGAGCTCTACCACAAGGGCTTGTGCCACCCCAACTAGTCTGACCCACAGTAACCAAGGGACTCATCCCAGCCCCAGAAAGGCACCTGCTGGGTGCACGTCCTGCTGCTCCTGGCCGCCTCACCTTGTCCTTGGTCCTCACACCTCAGGGAGCCAGGCAGACCCGGGAGTTCTGGGCTGTGCTGAGAAGCAGGCTTCTGTCAGGAGCCTGTCGGAGGGGTAGTATGTGCCCGCCACCCGTGCACACATGCTTACCCCTGTGTTCACTGTAGAGGAAGAAGACATGCTGACCTTCAACCTGCAGCGCCTGGCCACGCTGGCCTCAGCCTGGTCTCTGGTAGAGGCAGCTGGCCTGGACAGCCCTGTCTCCTTGGCCCAGCCCTCTGCTGCCAACCCCTGCAGGGTTCCTACACTCACCCCTCGAATGCAGATCCTCCAGCGCAAGGACACCTGGACCCCCAAGACCAAGCCTGTGAGTGTGGGGCCCTGGTCACCATATTGCCCACTGCCATGACCCAGGAGGGCCTCTGAGCATTCAGTCTGGCCACCTGCCTGCCGCATAATGGGGCCACTGTGACTCACAACCCCTGTGTCTCTGCCCAGCAGGTATGCCGGCTGAAGACCACCATTGACCGGCTGGACACACAGGAGGTGGAGATGCGTGTGCAGCTGGCAGAGCTGCAGAGGCAGTACAAGGAGAAGCAGCGGGAGCTGGCCCGCCTGCAGCGCAGGCATGACCATGAGTATGGCCCAGGCAGCAGGGTGGGGCAGGCTGGACCTTGGGGGGCCACGGATTCGGTACACCCCAGCTCAGGGTCACTGCCTCGTGGGCAAGTGTTGACCCATGTGTGCTGCACTGAGTTGGGGTCTGGGAGTCATTCACCTAGCAGAAAAACCAAGTCAGGGGTGGAGGGGTGTGCCGGTGAGGGGATGCCCAGCAGAGGCAGAAGTGGGAGAAGGGTTTTCTGGGAGCAGTGGTAGCAGGAGTGGTAGGCCTCCCTGACCAGTGTGTGCAGGACTCAGGGACTGGGCGGGGAGGGTGTTGGGGGTAGTGGGGACCCTGGCCCAACCTTGCCCTCTATATCAGGGCCAGGCTCCCAAGGCCAGGTCTTAGCAAAGCCTCCCTCCCCACACTGGATCCCATCAGGGAACCAGCATGGGTGTAAGCCTCTGACCATTCCTCCCGTGGCCATCAGGAGAGATGAGAACTCACGGAGCCCAGCAAGGCGAGGGCCAGGCCGGCCAAGGAAACGAAAATATTCCAGCTTGCTGCCCACCCTGCGTCCTGGGGTCCAGATGCCCAGGGGAGATGTCAAGAAAGTCAAGTGAGTCCTGGGTGCGTGGGTCACCATGGGCAGAGGCAGATTAAGGTTGGTTGAGGCCCTGGGTGCAGAAGAAAATATTGGGCCCCTTACATTAGAAAAAAGTGTAAAGTTGGGGTTTTGCGGGGCCCTTCAGAAGTGGGGGCCCAGGGTGCACGCCCGGTGCACCTGCCGTTAAATCCGCCTCTGACCATGGGGCACCTCAGGCCGGTGGGCACACAGTGGAGTCTGGTCTCTCTGGATTCTGTATACCCAGCACTTCCCTCTTGGACTCCAGGCAGCAGCCCATGTCCAACGGACTGAGCCCAGCAGAATCCCCTCCCTCTGCCCGCTGTTAGCACTCGGCCTACCCTGGACCCCTCTCCTCCAGGAGCCATGGAGGGTCTGGAGCACAGCCACACCAGCTTGTACACCTGGCCTGGCATTGCCCCCACCGGTGCCCCTGCCTGTCTGGGCCCCTCAATTGCAGGGCGGCCATGCATAAAAGCCTCTTTATCTGCACTGTATAAAGTCGTTGGTCACGCTGCTGTGCTGCTCACGGCTGCTGCGCGATGTTATTATCCATTACCCACCCGATGCAGTCGTTGCCGCACTTCTGGGCCTGGTATAATTGTCCTTCTCTGCTACAAATTGCCTCTCCCGGCAGGCCCATTTGCATAAATCCTCCGAGCTCCTCCAAACACGATTGGCGTACGCGTGCACATGCTGCATCAATCCTGATGATTTGGTAATAATAGTTAAATCGGCACTAAATGGTCCCTTCAATTAAGACAGAGGCAAAAAATTAATCTCAGGGCTTTATGTCACAAAACATTAGCAAATGCAGGGAAGGTTACAGGGAGGGGGAGTTTGCCTTTGCTCCAGGAGGTAGAGAGGATGCACCATATGGCTGAAAGCCTCCTAGTAGTCCCTCTTCCCTGCCCAGGTGTCACCCAGCAAGGGGCTCCAGGGGTCTTCCTTTGAGAACCAGCCATTGCTATGGGGGCTGCTGACTAGGGGCCCTGTCAGGGAGTCCTGGAGAGGTCACCCTGTGCTGCACTGTAGCCCACTTGGCACCAAGCCCCCAGCCCTGGCAGCCCCGTTCTGGGGCTCACATTGCGCCACCTTCTTCTCCTCTGACCTGAGAAGCCAGGCCCCTGTAGCAGTGGCCTCAGCACTGGGAAAGAAACCAAGTCCAGGGCCCACTCTTCCCGAGAACTGGGGCTACCTCATGCCCACTCTTCATTCCACTACAGGGCCCTGCTCTGTGGTGGCTGCTGGCAGTTGGGCCCAGGCAGGAAGTGGGAGGGCTGGGGTCTTGGAGCTGAGCGTGGCTGCAGCTTCCTGCCCTGCCTGCTCTGGGCAGAAAGGTAAAAGGCAGCAACAGGCCACACAAGGCCAGGGCCCTGCCTAGACCCTCAGCCCCATCTGTGGCTCATTTCAGTTACTATGATATGGGTGGCGGAGGGGAAGGTGAATGGCCCAGTCTCTACCTCCCCCTGGCAAAGGACAGGCAGCAAAGCTCCCAGCCTCACCTTTGGGGTTTGGGGAAACTGAGGCTTGGTGTCAGCATCTTCCCAGGCCCCATCTGGGAAATGGGTAGTGAAGTACCCTCCCTCAAGACCTAGAATTGAGGGCAGAGGACAAATCTCTCGGGTCTGAGCCTAGCAGTGGGGGTCCCTGGGGGCTGGGAGGCAGAGCCTGGGCACAAGTTTTTGTGGCTGTTGCCCCCATTCTTCTTGGCAGTGACAGAGATGTGGGGAGTGGACCCCATTTTCAGAGCCTCACCTAGGACCTTTGTCCTAGCAGCTGGACCATATGCTTACCACAGGCCTCAGCTTTGCTAAGAGGCACAACTGTCACGATCCCCATTTTCCAGGTGGAGAGATTTCTAGGGCCCTACTCACACAGTGCCCCAGCTGCCCACAGGGCCCTGGCAGTGAGCACTGTGCTGCCTGCCCCTCCCTAGTCAGCAGACAGAAGGGACTGGTGAGGAGGCAGGTGCCCGGGGTGCTCAGCACAGTCTCAGTCTGGGCCCCCAGCAGTTCTCTGTGCCCTGAAGAGCTTTGGCCAAGAAAGACATGGGACCCTCACAGGGGCAAGGAGCCCAGACATGCAGCTGTACCATGGGACCCATCATGGCTGCCACCACAGGGAATGTGAGGGGGACAAGGACCAGGTGCCCAGGTGTGCCTCTGGCCCATGCCCACCTGCTCCCCATTCCCCCAGGGTCATGCAGTCCAGCCTGAGCCTGCTGTGCACTGAGCTGAGGGGCAGTGCGGAGCCCACGAAGAAGCGAAGCTGCCTGGAGAAGGACATCTACGTGGGCCTTCAGCCTGGCGCTTTGGTGAGTCCGCACCAACCTGGCCTTGGGCTCAAGGTGTGGGGGGTCAGACACCAGGCAGCAGGAGCCAGGCTGGCCCCAGCCATTACCCAGCTGGGACCCCAGTGCACAGATGAGCACACCAAGGCCTGGCCAGTATGGTGTCCCTCACAGCAGAGATGGCCCCTGAACCTGCAGGGTGACTCAGCTAGTTATGCTCCATGGTATATGCACTACTTGCCATATTGCCATTCACTTTTTGTGGTCTCACTGTATCGCGGATTTTTAAATTGTATATATATCTAATTTTGTATCATGGATTTTTTGCTATATTGCGGGATTTTGCAGTATATAGGCATTTTAATATATTTATTATTTTAATTATTTTTGCAGTAAAATAAGCAAAATAAATTTGGGAAAGGTTAATAACAGTGTGGGAAAGGTTTCCAAGAGTGTGGGGAGGGTTTATAAAGCCTTAAGATATATATAAATAATAAAATAAATATAAGGCTGCTATTTCGTGAATTTTCACCTATCACGGGGGGTTCTGGAACCTAACCCCTGCGATAGACAAGGGACCACTGTATATGCACCCTTAGCCCACTCCACCAGGAGAGGAACCCAGGGGTGTCGTGGTTATAGACTTCCCGGGAGTGTGAGCCCACACAGCCCCCATGTTGTACGCATACAGCTGGTGTGTGTAGGCGAGGCAGGTGAGGGCATAAGCCCTCCCTGTTCCAAGGTCCTAGGAGGCACAGGTACATCTGAGCATTTTGCCACTTTGTCCAGCCCTCCCAAAGAATGAACCTGGCCCCTCAACCCAGGAGACACACAGATTTCTGGGCTCTTGGCCTCCATCCCCCAGCCCAAGTAGTGTGGGCAGTAGGGGAGAAGGGGTTGGGGTAGGATAGTAGAGTAGAATATGGGGCAGGGCTTGGGCCCTGGACCAGATGCTCTCTCAGCCCCTCCGGGGGGCAAGGCCTGGGGATGTGCCACCTTCTGAGCTGAGAATATCAGGGGAAGCCAGGGCTGTGGTTCGAGTTGGACCGATGAGTAGAACTGCCACCTCCGTTTTCAGGAGAAAGCCCAGTGCAAGAAAAGCCGTGGTCAGGGAGAGCTGGCGTCCACAGTGGCCCACAAAGTTGTTCAGCTGAAGCCAAAGGTTAAGAGCAAGGGGCTGCCTGCTGGCCTCAGCTCATTCCCAGGCGGGCGCGTGCGGAAGAAGCTGTCCCGAGCCAAGAGCACCAAGGTGTCTGGGGCAGCCAGACACTCACAGTCTGATGGTGGTGATGGTGGCAGGGAGACACGCAAGTTCCCGGCTCAGCCAGCAATGGCTACGGCACATGAGGCAGGCAAGTCTTTGATCTGGACACCACAACCAGGACCTCTGGGCTACGGTTACTCATGGGAGAGGGTGGGCAGGGGCTGGGCCAGCTGCCAGTCACCAGGGAGGACTCTGGTGGGCGCAGGCTGGAGAAGGAGACCCTCTCCCCAGGGCAGAGCTAGCAGCTGTCTGTGCCCCACCCCCACATGGAGGGCCAAGGGAAGGAAGAAGTGCCTGATGGATGCATCCTGGAAAGGGGCTAAAAATAGCCCTTCTATGGGTTCCAGCCACCCTCCCTGCAATGTCCATCCGGCCAGGCTGACCTGGAGGGGTTATCTGGCCCCCAGCAAACATGTCCAGAAACAGAAACCTGGAAAAACAGACTTCCTCCCCATCAGCCCTGCCCCCACCCAGGCCTCGCCTGAGAAAGAACAAAGGGAGAGGAAGCAGGAAGCAATGGTGACCTGCAGGAGGGGCAGAAGGGGGAAAGGCTTCCTAGGAAGAGGATCCCCTACCCTGCAGTGTGTGTGCCCCACTACCCAGGGCCTAAGGGAAAAATGGAGGCAGGGAAGGAAGGGCAGAGAGGTGTCACCCTCCCCACACCTGTCCACACACCCTCACCTGGACACCTGGCCCAGGTGCCTTCTCCCCAAAGCAACCCCAAGGATCACAGTGACAAGGTTCCACTCACTGCCCCCCAATATATCCACACACACGAACAGTCAGCTCCCCTGACTCCACCCTAAAATGGTGCTGCTATGCCGCTCATCACCTGGACCTTTCCTCCCCCCAGGCAGTGGCTATGACAGCGAGAACTGTGAGGGCATCTTGAGGACAGAAGTACCCCCCAAGGAGCCCAGGCTGGCGCTGCATGCTGGGGCCGGTGTGGCCATGCTGGGGCCCTCACCCTCCTCTGTGGTCAAGATGGAGGCCAACCAGAAAGCCAAGAAGAAGAAGGAGCGGCAGGGCTTGCTAGGTGACCAGGCAGCAAGGGCGGCTGGGGTAGCCTGGCAGTGGAGTCATCGGCAGCTGGGACCCTTGCAACAGCCCCCACTCCCTCCCACAGGGGCCTGCCGCCTATCCAGCCCTGAGAGTGAGGTCAAGATCAAGAGACGGACAGTGAAGACCAAGGTGGGCACCAAGCTGGAGCAGGCCCCTGTGCACAAGCCCTCAGGAGCTCCTGGCAAGAAGAAAGCCAAGTGCAAAGCCAAAGGTGGCCTGCGAGCAGAGTCAGGGGCCACCCCCAGTAGGGATGCCCTCTTTAGCCCTTCCCAGGCCTTCACCTGCCGAGAGGAAGGCGGCCATTTAGCTAGCGAGCGCCTCAAGAGGGCCACGCGCAAGAGCACAGTGCTCCAGCCAGGACTACGGGTGAGCACCAGCAGGCACCCCCACAATCAGTGGGCACCTTAAAATCATTGGTCACCTCATGGTCAGTGGGCACCCGAGGGTCCTTGGGCACCCAGGGTGCTGGGCCAGTGGGATAAATGCCAAATGGGAAAGGCCTCCAGGGCCCTCACTCTCTGTGCCTGTACCCCACCCTGCACCTGGGTCTGTCTGTGCCACACTCTCAGCTGGCTATGGGTGGCAAATCTGGTGCCACTGTCACCACAGTCCCTTCCCACCCCCCAACAGCGCAAGAACGGGGCCCTGTCCATTGCTCTGTCATCCCGCAATGCCAAGGCCATCCTGGGGAAGGGAAAGAAGGCAGGAAGAATGACAAGCAAAGCTGTCAGCAAGCAGGTAGCATCCCCACCCCACCCCTGGCACCCAGTGGAGGCCCTTCCCGCCCCAGGGAGCTGACCCCTCTGGCCCCCCAGGGCAAGGGCCGGGCGGTGAGCCAGCTGCTGGAGAGCTTCACTGTGGAGGATGACTTCGAGTTTGATGACAGCAGTGACAGCAACAGCTTCTCGGAGGAGGAGGAAGACGAGGAGGAGGTGAAGGAGGCCAGTGGTCCCCTGAGCACAGAGCAGAGCGCTGCCCTGGGTAAGCGGCTGGGAGGAGGTGCTGAGGATCTGGGGGTGGGGGACAATGGGCAGGTGGGGGCCAGGCTCTGATACCCCTGTCCCTCCAGCGCGTTCATGTACCATCCACAAGGAGGATCTGCAGGACGGGCTGCCCGTACTCATCTCCAAGGAGGACAGTCTGCTGTATGCAGGCAGTGTCAGGACCCTGCAGCCCCCTGACATGTGAGGCCAGGGTGTGGGCAGGGTGGGACTCACCATGGTAGGGCTGTGCAACTTTGGCCCAGGCCATGGACATGGATCCACAGGCCCGTCTCACGCCCCTCCCCCTTTGCCCCTTAGCTACAGCATCATCATCGAGGGCGAGAGGGGCAACCGGCAGAGGATCTACTCTCTGGAGCAGCTGTTGCAGGAGGCGGTAAGAAGACACTTGCTTGGCCCCACCTGGGGAAGTGGGCCTGGCTGCACCCACCCTCTCCAGGGTGCCTCATAGCCTGCCCACCTGCTCATGTTCCTGACTCCGGCTGTACCCATAGGTTCTCGATGTCCGGCCACAGTCCAGCCGGTACCTCCCACCTGGCACGAGGGTCTGTGCCTACTGGAGCCAGAAGTCCCGTTGCCTATATCCAGGCAACGTAGTTCAAGGTAAGCCACAGCCAAAGCCCCCAACAAGGCCAGCCAGACCTTTCCTCAGCAAGCTGCAGGCAGGAGGCCCTCCCCCCAGAGTGCTGGGGAGGAGACCCTGCTTCTCAAACTAGCGTGGGGCCAGAACAACAGGCAATAAGACCAGCTTCCTGGTCAGCAGGAAAAGGCGAGGTAGTACTTGGGGGGGGGGGGGCTCCAGCTGTCCAGAGGCTACAGGGGAGGGGAGCCAGAGCCCTGATCCTTGAGGTCATGACCTGGTCACATGGGTACAGCTCCCCTGGGGTGAATCCTGACTCCCCAGGTAGGAATTGTAAGGCCCCTGGGGTCTGACAGGTGGGTGGACAGGTGGGCAGGTACAGTGTGTCCAGGCAGGCCTTGGCCAGTGGTGTTTGCAAATATGCATGGGGAGAAGTCACCCGCATCTTTGCATGTATGTCCTAGCATGGAGATGATGGATGGAGATAATAGTGGCACTCCAGCCATGTGCTGTAGAAGGCAGAGGGGGGTGCTGTCAGCTGTCCTGGCAGCTTCAAGGTCAAATGTGATCAGGGAGCAGAATGGTCTCAGTGTCATTTGTCAGGCACCCGGGAGCCCATCCTATCATCCTCCCAGGCACCAGGGAGAGCCCCATGGGCCCTGAGCCCAGGGCTGTGTGCTCAGGTAGGCCCCATCCCCAGGCAACTCCAGCGACGAGGAGGAGAATCTGGATTCCGTGGTGGTGGAGTTCGATGATGGGGACACAGGCCACATTGCAGTCTCCAACATCAGGCTGCTACCTCCAGACTTCAAGATTCAGTGTGAGCTGGGTTGGGCCCTGCCTGCCTGGGTCAGCCCTGTGGCTGGAGCTGGGCTGGGCCTCCTTTGGGCCAGACAGGATTCCAAGGAGGGGCAAAGGGAAGCGGTCAGCCTGGTAGCACAGCACTGAGGCCCCTCATCTACTCTGCAGGCACAGAGCCCTCACCAGCCCTGCTGGTGTCCAGTAGCTGCCGCAGGACCAAGAAAGCTTCCTGCAAGGCCCCCCCATCCAGTGAGCCCACCACCCCCAGCCTGTCCCCCAAGGTGCTGCAGGACAGCCCTGAAGCCTCAAAGACCCCTGGAAAGAAATCCATCAGCAAAGACAAAGCTGGTACTCAGGGGACTGCTGATGAACTCAGGTGGGGAGGCGCCCTGGGGGTTGGAAGTCGGGTGGCACTTCTGACTCTCCCTGCCCCTCCCCAGGCAAAGTGGAGCTCCTAACCTCTGGTGCCAAGCCCCCCGCAGGGGCCTCAGACCACTTCCTGGGCCGCCGGGGCAGCCCACTGCTGAGCTGGTCAGCGGTAGCACAGACCAAGCGCAAGGCAGTGGCGCTGACAGCAGGCGGCAAGGGGCCGGGCCTGCTGCAGAACCTCTTCCAGATCAACGGCAGCACCAAGAAGCTGCGGTCTCGCGAGGCACTGTTCCCTGTGCACAGCATGGCTGCGCCTGTGTTCGGCAATGGCTTCCGCGCCGACTCCTTCAGCAGCCTGGCTAACTCCTATACGCCCTTTGTAGGGGGTGCTGGGCCAGGCCTACCCGGGGGCACCCACAAGCTGCTGCGGGCCAAGAAGGCAGAGCGGGCCGAATCGGAGAAGGGCGGGCGGCGGCGGGCAGGTGGAGAGTTCCTGGTCAAGCTGGACCATGAGGGTGTGACCTCTCCCAAGAACAAGAACTGCAAGGCTCTGCTCATGGGTGACAAGGACCTGGGGCCCAAGCTGGGACGCTCCCTGCCCAGCCCCAGCTATGCACACCCAGCCCTCGTGGGTAAGGACAGGAAGGGACGGGCGCCCATCCACTCATTGTCCATGGGGCTGGCGCTGCGCAAGTTTGCAGGCCAGGCTGAGTACCCCCTGCCCTGTGACAGCGACTGCCACAGCTCCTACTCGGATGAGGAGGAAGACGGGCCTGGGCTGGCACCTGGTGTGCCCTCCCGCTTCCTTGCCCACCTGTCTGTGTCCTCCTCATCCTCTGGTTCGTCCACCTCCTCCTCCTCGGGCTCCCTCTCCACTTCCAGCCTCTGCTCCTCAGACGATGAGGGCTCTTCCTACAGTTCGGATGACGAGGACCCATCCCTGCTGCTGCAGACCTGCCTCACCCACCCTGTGCCCACCCTCCTGGCCCAGCCGGAGGCCCTGCGCTCCAAGGAGGGCGGCCCCCATGCGCATGCCCAGCGCTGCTTCCTCTCCAGGGCCACCGTGGAAGGTGGGAGCACGGGCACAGGCTCCAGCAGCAGCAAATCCAAGCTCAAGCGCAAAGAGACCCTGAGCTTCTCCAAAGCCAAAGACGGTTCGCGGAGGCAGCAGCTGCCATCCGTGGAAAACCGGCCAAAGATCTCAGCCTTCCTGCCTGCCCGGCAGCTCTGGAAGTGGTCAGGGAGCCCCACACAGGTAGGTGGGCCCCATGGGCAACTTGGCACCATGCTTCTGCTCCTTGGCACCCCCATCTCTCCTTTTCAGATTAATCAGTTTCAATTAAAAATTAGGAAACTCAAGGGAAGAACAAACACCCACCATAATCCAACAAGGCCAGTGCCTGCGGTGGTCATTCTCCCTCCAAGTCTTTGCTTTTGCCTGAATGATCATGGAAATGACAGCACCTCAGCATACACCCTGTGTGTTGTTGTGCGGGTTGCCTTACATACCTTTCCATGCCGATATACCACACGGCCAGCCTGGGGAGGGTTGTGGAAACACCAACACACAGACACACATGCCCCTCTTTTCTAATGCACTGCGGGTAGACACGTTGTTGTTCACCGTGTTGCTCTTGTGAACTGCACTGTTGTGAACGTCTCACACAGTTCAGGCCTCCCTGCCCTCAGAGCCAGTGCCCTTTAGAGTTACTTACAGTCCTGACGTCATAACTGGCATGCAGGGCAGAACCCGATGTGACTGACCCCATCCTGGATCTGTAGCTGCAGCAGCTGGGCTTTTCTTTGTTGCCTGTGAAGATGCCCAGACCCATGCATTTGCACACAAGGGATGGCAATGCCGCCTGTCTCTCAAACTCCCCTCTATCCCACCGCTGCCTGTCCAAGGTCCTGGCCCCTCGTCACGCCCCTGCCTTGGCTGTCTTCCTTGCAGAGGCGTGGCATGAAGGGGAAGGCCAGGAAGCTGTTCTACAAGGCTATTGTCCGGGGCAAAGAGACACTGCGTGTGGGGGACTGTGCTGTCTTCCTGTCGGCTGGCCGCCCCAACCTGCCCTACATTGGCCGCATTGAGAGCCTATGGGAGTCCTGGGGCAGCAACATGGTTGTGAAGGTCAAGTGGTTCTACCACCCTGAGGAGACCAAGCTGGGGAAGCGGCACAGTGATGGGAAGGTGGGGCCTGGGGTGAGGCTGAGGGTGGTGTGGGGAACAACCAAAGCAGGGGGAGTGCTCATCTATGAACATCCCCTCTCTGACCCCATTCCTTGAGACCTCTGGACCCAAGGGTGCACAGGCCCCCAGGAAGCACCATTGAGGGTTCCTCACCACTGCACCCCCTTGGCTTCCCATGAAACGGGTAATGGTTTCACCCTGTGGGGGCTCTGACCCACAGCAGCACGTAGCACCAGGCAGATCCCACTCTGCAGCCCCCACCACGGGCCCTCCACCACTCCGAGATGGAAGTGCTCCCAGCACCCTCTCAGTCTCCCTGAGCAGAGCCTGTGTTTGAAGATGGCACAGAAACAGTGTTTCCCCAGCGCTGCTGGACACAGACTCCCGCCATACAATCCAAGGGCCCCGTCCAGAATCCTGGGCTGTCCCAGGGTGGGTGGGGTGGTCTGGCTGAGGCTAGTCTCCAACGCAGGTGCTCCCGCCCCTCACCCGCAGAACGCCCTGTACCAGTCCTGCCATGAGGACGAGAATGACGTGCAGACCATCTCCCACAAGTGCCAGGTTGTGGAGCGTGAGCAGTACGAGCAGATGACACGAAGCCGCAAGTGCCAAGACCGGCGGGACCTCTACTACTTGGCAGGCACCTACGACCCCGCCACTGGGCGGCTGGTGACGGCTGATGGTGTGCCCATCCTGTGCTGAGCCTGCGCCCGCCCAGCACTGCCCATGGTGCCCGTGAGCAGAGCTGGGGATGGGTAACTCTCAGACTGACTGACGACGCCAGCCCCACACTGCCGAGCAGGAGGAGGGGCGAGTGAGCAAATATGCAAACCCACCGAGGCAAGATCCAGGCTTTTTTATTATGCCCCTGGAAAGAGTGAGCTCCCGGGCATTTTGGAACCCAGACCTGCCAACCACTGCGGGTCTCTGTGCCCACCAGGACCCCGCCCGGGCTCTCTGCTTTCCCATCGGTGGTTCATGAGAGATTAGAATCCAAGCCATATTTTCCCTAGTACCTCCGACTGTCTCCCACCAGGGAAAGCAGAAATCAGGTGTGTTGTCTATTTATTTCTCTATGTAAATATTGTATTTCTGCGGGGAAGTTTTATGAAAAAAAAATGTGGAAAAGAATTTCTTTTCCACACGTGCGTGATAAGGGTATGTGAGTGTGCGTGTGTGTGCGCGTGCGTGCATGCGTGTGTGCAGGGATTTTTGTTCTGGGGAGTTTTCTTTGAAAATGCACTGTTTTCCTCAGCCTAGCTCAATTCTGACTGGGGCATCTGGGACAACAGAGGCAGCCGGGGCCACAGGAGGGGTCAGACCCTCTGATCTCTAGGGGACTGTGTAAAATGGAAGTCACACTCGAGTTTATTTCATTTTAATCCATCTCCTGGGAAAAGAAGTACTAGGGGTCGGGTTTACTGATGAAGGTCCCCCAGGGAGAGGGGACTCCAGAAGCTAAAATACAAACCAGGACCCTCTGCCCGGAGTGTGGCAGCAGCCATATGTATCTTACCTCTGTTTAAACAAAACAAAAATGAACAAATATTTTAAAGTGTTGATATGAAAAAGTGATGTTTCAATTTCATTTCCTGAATATTCCAAGTTTTTTTCCTGCTTAGGGCAGGAGAGAGACCAGCCCCACCAACACATGTGGGGGTTTATGGGCCTTTTCTGAAGCCACTTGGCAGGGCTGATGGCCTAGCAGGTGGCACTTGGGGCAAGAACAGGGTCCCTTCAGCCCCAAGTGCAGGGGGTACCTCTTGTGGGCTGTTCACCCCTGTGCCCAGCACCCTGGGTACCATGGTGCCAGGTAGGCATCTCAGACCCTCAGCAACACGCCAGTAACCCCATGAAACACGTCACCTCTTCCCTTCTGAGCCCAAGAGGGACAGACAGGGCAAGCCAGACCTGTGGCCCAGTGCCTTGTTCCCAACATGCACTGAGGGCCATGTGTCCCACCGCTCAGAGGCTCCTCTGGCCCCTCTAGGAGCCCCAGGAAAGCCCCCCTATCTAGCCACTTCTCTTTAGGATGAGCTCTTATGTGACCCAGAGACACAGCCCAGGTTCCCAAGACACAAGCGGTGTCGGTGGGTGCCTGGGACTTCTCTTTTTCCCACCAGGAAACTATCTGGCTGCCTGGAGGGCCTCTCCTCACACTCCTGGTGGCTCTGTGGGAAGCACAGGGACCAGGAGGGGTCCCCTGCACCCCAGCTTACCTCCTCCACCCCACCTCCCCCTTTGTCTCTGCACAAGTGCAATATATTTCCTTCCTGGTGGTCGTCCAACCAGACAGCGACTGGGGAAGCAGAAAGATGCTGGTGGAGAAGGCAAGGCCAGGAGCCAAGGAGGCCAGGGGGGACAGCCCAGCACAGAATTTAGAGCCCGAGGCCATTTGCAACCCAACCAGCAGGCCGTAGTGCAGGACCAGGCACTCTTTCCCACTACAGGATTCCCCATCCTCCACTTTCTCTCCCTGTCATCTTGGTCTGCAAAGGAGTGATTACCCCACACCTAGCAGAAGCTCAGCTGTTGTATATGTGTAAACTAAGGGGGGGGGGGTGCGTTTTTCAATGGAAACACTAAAAACAAACAAAAACACAAAGGTTTTATGAACAGCAAACTATGTAAATGCATTTTAGTATTAAATTTTTTATTGATAATTTGCTTAAGAATAAATATATGAACTATTGTACAGGTTTTCAGTGGTCTAGAACCCTAACTATGCCACCATGCCCGTGTGTACTTCATGCAGTGACTCCCGGAGACCTTAGACAGAGGTGCAGGGGTCTCAGCAGATGTGTCCAAGCCCAGGCCAGGCTGCCCCCATGTTCGCCATTAGCCAGAGTGAAGCCCCTCAGGACGCTGGGCCTGTGTGAGGAATGTGTGACCAGAATGGATTTGCAGTGGCCTTGGCTTTCAAGATGTTCCCAGGACGAGGGTCCCTAGCTTTATACAGTAGATCACCCAAGTGGGACAGATGTCCAGCCTGAATTATTCTATGTGGCAAGGACAGGGAGAGGAGGGTCAGCTCCCATAGGGCACAGGCACAAGGCTCTGTGGCCTTGGGAACAAGGTCACAAGGGAGGCTCTGAGTCAAGAGAGTGAGGTGGGATCCCCTCAGGAGCTAGGAAGGAACCTCTTCTGCTGATAGGTCATGGTTTGAATCCTCCATTCAACAATACTGGCGCCAGCAGTGTGCTGGAGCAGCAGCCACAGCCTCCAGACACTTCAGAGGACAGGTAGAGGGCTGAAGTATTGTCTGCAAAATGAAGTCCCTGAATTGCCTACGGATGACACCCCGACGCAGACACTTCAACTGCCAGACACTTGAGAGGCAGAGGGAAAGAACAAGAATGGCCATGTAGCCAAGATAAACACCTGGTAGCTCCAGCACTGGGCTCCCTGCCATGGGCAAACAGGGACATCCAAGGGAATAAAGTACCAACCGTCCCCAGCATGGTCCAGGAAGGCTTCCGGGAGCAGGTGATGCTTGGTTGCCCTGGAAGAATAATAGGGCAGGACAGGCAGAGGGTAGGCAAGGAACAATGCTAGTACAGGGGACTCAGTGGCCTTGGCAAGGCATGGGGTAGGCACGTGAGGCTGCAGAGCCCCATGGGTTAAACATGCAGGCCCACACTTTGATCAAGACAAGCCATTATGTGTAATGCTGAAGCAAGACAAATGATGGCACGGGGTGAATGAAATCAATAAAAGTGATGTTTTATCAGGTAGAAATGACAACCCAACTGATCATAAGTCATTTCTAATACCACAAACCAATTGGGGACAAGGGGCTTTAATTGTCTAGGCCCCTGCCTGGGCAAGTTGGCTGGGGCAGAGTGGGGTGAGGACTCAGACTCAAGCTGGGAACAGGGAGAGTGCAGCTCTGTGGTCCAGCCAGTGAGGGGTCATCTGGGCACTCAACAGCCAAAGACCAATGGCCAGTCTGGTCCCTGGTGGCCTCCTGAGTCCATGCAGCAGTGAGAGGCTACTCCGGGAGAGGAGGGACCCAACTCTAGGGCCCCTGGGTGCCAGCTTAGAAAGTCAACACTGTGGACATGACGCTTAAAAATCCCTCACCTGCCAGGAACCCAGGGGTCTCAACCTCCCTATCCACTCCCCTTGCCCCTGCTGCCACCCCATCCCATTCCCCAGGGGACCCAGTGACAAGCTAGCACCTCTCCAAAGTCATTTCTTTTCGGAAAGGCAGGCCTTCTGCACCCTTCCCAGGCACCTGCCTTGGGCCACCTGCTCAGAGCCGCGTCTCTGACAAGAGCGTGTCTGCTCTGCCGGGTCATTAAAGGCTGAGATGCCCCTCAGGGGCCACCAGCAACCAAAGTGCTGCTGGCAGGGCAGCCAAGAGGTCCAAGGGGCTCAGGCCGCCAAAGAGGACAGGTAGAGGAAGGCAGGGCAAGATGGGCGGAATTATTGTCTGCGAACTGAAGTCCCTGAATTGCCTATGGATGAGACCCCTACGCAGGAAGGGGCCTTCCCTAGGCCCCACACCAACCCTTAGGTCCGAGGCTGGGCATTTCACACTCCCAGCATGTTGCCTCCTCAGCTCTGTCCTGGCCAGCAGTGTGAAGGCTGGGGGTGTGGGGACAAGCACAAGGCTGGACACAGTGCAGTGAGTTCGTTCCACCCCACCAACTGGCTCAGAAGCCTGACTCTCCCCCACCTGGCAATTCCTCAAGGCTCCTCCACCAAAAGTTCCAGTGGCCTTTCTAGGGGTTTCCCTAGGGTGGATGTGGGAGGGCTGCATGCCCCTCTGAGAGTGTTGTAGGAGACATCCACCTGCTGCCCCCACATGAAGGAGGCCACCTGGCAGGATCCTCAAAGGTACAGGACACACCTTCTTCCCTCTACAACCCAGACAGAAGAATGGCAGGGGCATAGGGACTGCTAGGACAAGCCCTCTGTGACAGAGAAGCAGAGGAGGAAAAGGGGGAGGCTATGCAAGGCTTCCAAGGGGGTAAGCAGAGGAGCTCTTGAAATCATCAAGCCACAAACCAGACAGAGGGGAAGAGGCAGGCCCTCAGCTGTTTGGATCTCTAAATCAATGTCCTACAGTCTTGACACCCTTTCCCTCTACATTCTCAGGGGTCCTGAGAGGGCCCACCCAGTTCAGGCAGAAAGAGAACAGGCCAGCTTCCAAATGACCACTCTGCTCAGTGACACACTGACTAGAGCTCTCCAGGCATTCACATCCAGTTCTGGGGCTCAGCCACTTAGTTTGACTTCTATGCAGTCCACTCTAGCCTTGGTGACTGGGGAGAAGCTCCCAAAGCTGGAGGAAGCAGCATCTAGAAGCAGCTTTGTTGAAAGGGCACCCAAAGAACTGTCCTGTTACTGCTCTGCACGTGAGCAGACCAGGAATGAGCCCTGGGAGCCCAGAGAACAGCTTATATATAAGGAGCACAGCACCGCAGTGAACTTGGAAAAATTGTTGGTTTCCTCAGGTACTGTGTTTCCCTGACAATGTCCTTTGCCCCTCTTCCTTTGCCCAGATTGAGTTCCAGGTGCTTTCTCTCCATTATGCTGCCCCAACTTCAGTCAGTGGGGCCCACCCGCATTGGCGTTTCCTGTCTGATGTTGCAGGCTCCCGAGGAGGCAGACTGCATCCCTTTGTAGGAAGAAAAGGCGAGGGACTAACCCGGCACAACGTGCTGTCCAGGCCAACATCTGTTGTTCAGGGAAAGGCTTTCTCAGTCCTGCCACCCTTGATGAAGAGCAACAGAGGACCCCTGGTGAAACCCAGGATCACCGGGAAAGCTGCTGATGTCCTCAGCCTATTCCAAATATCCTGAACGAGCTATTCTGCCCTTCAGCTGTCTCTTCCCAACCGCTGCAGATACAATCTGCTCCTCACAGAAACACAACTTGTTTCTATCTGTCTGCCCATCCATCCATCAGTCTGTCATTTCAGCATGTATGTACTGAAGACCTACTGTGTGCTAAGCCCTCTGCCAGGCACCGGGGATGCAGTAGCAAGGAGATTATATGAAGTCCCCATCCTCCAGGAGTGGAGAGCCCCAGAGGGAAGAGGCTGGCACAGAAGCTGTGGCATCCAGCAAGTCCAGAGCTGCAGGGGAGAAGCTGTGCTGGAGGGTGCTAGGCAGGGCCACTCCTCAGTATGGAGCAGCAGTGGGCCAAGGAATTGCATCAAAGTCCCAGAGTAGCCCTGCTTTTCCAGGAAACTCAGCCCCTGGCAGAAAGCACTCCTAGGGCCACCAACAGCTGCTTCCTTTAACTCAGTGAATCTGATGAAAGCCGCTGCTGGGGAAAGGCAGATAACTGTGCTGGGTGGAAGCTGTCTTCCATGACATTTCCTCACAAAATAGTGACACAGAGCAACCTGGGGCAGCAGAGCCCCCCACCCCACCAGTAGGAACACTGCTTTGACTGAATCTGGGGGTTGGGACTGGGGCTCCAGATGGCAGTGGGGGTGGGCTAAAGCTGTGGCCTCCAACAGCACCCCCCTAAAGATTCCCACAGAGATGGAATGGTCAAGAGGCCTCCTCACAATTTGGTTTGCAGAGAGGGGAAAGTTAAAACCATCCTTTTTGTTTGGGAGCCTTTGAACAAGTTTAAGATCTCGCCCCTTGTCAAGAAATCTATTTTTTTTTAATTCATTTTAGAGAGGAAAGGGAGAGACAGAGAGAGAGAGAGAGAGAGAGAGAGAGAGAGAGAGGAGAGACAGAGAGAGAGAAGGGGGAGGAGCTGGAAGCATCAACTCCCATATGTGCCTTGACCAGGCAAGCCCAGGGTTTCAAACCGGCGACCTCAGCATTTCCAGGTCGACGCTTTATCCTCTGTGCCACCACAGGTCAGGCAAGAAATCTGTTTTCACTTATAAGAAACAGACTCAAGGGGCCAGCGGTGAGCAGGACGAGTGTGGGGAGACTCTGCACTGACAGAGTAATATTTCTCACCACTGGGCTCTTCAGCCAACCCCTCTGATCCTGGGCCAGCAACCCGGGCCTGGGACTTCCCAATTCCCCATGATGGCTTCCCTCTTGGGGTGCCCACTGAATACGGCTGCCTAAGGCCACTTTCCTGGGGGTCCAGAAGTCCCTCCAGCAGCAGGAAGAGTCTCCTCTGCAGCCTGTGCCCAGGAGCCCAAACGGACACACAGACACAGGGAGCCCTACAGTCACATGACTGCAAAAGAGTTCTTAAATAGTCAAGTGGGCATGTGACTCACCCCAGGGCTGCCCATCATCTCCCCTCCTCCAGCCAGCCTTGGGCTCATGCAAGAGCACTGTGGGTAGGCAGGACTTCACCCTGAACCTTCCCTGCCATAGCTGACCTGGTCCCCCACTGATGAAAATACTCAGTTGTCAGCAGCAACAACAGATCTCATATCACACTGTGACTCCATGACTCAAGGGAACCGGACAGCATGCAGTGACTGCTTGATGACTTTGACACAGGCAGCAGTTTGCCCTCACCAGGAACAGACGCTACTCTGGACTTGGATGTGTCATGGGCTCGGTGGACCCCTAACCTGCTCCAGGATCCCCATTCAGTCCCTGGTGCCTGGTGCAATCAGGGTGCCTCTGCCTTCTCTGCTATGGTGATTGGTGTTGGAGTGGGCATGTGACCCAAGTTGAGCCAATCAGGGTCAACCTCTGATTCTACAGGGATACTGAGATGAGCACAGCTCCACCTGAGTAGCCAGGTGAGATGAATGAGCCCGTGACAAGCAGTAGCACTTGTGAAGCCTGTCTCTTCTTGGTTGGTATCCGGCTCTGGCAGGACCTAACCTCTGACCTCAGTGGAGTAGTCAAGTAAAATATGGGATGCCCAGTTTAATTCAACTTTCAGATAAACAGCCAAATAACTTATAGTCTCAGTGTGGTCCCTGCACTATATTAGGGGTATACTCGTACTAAAAATTATTTATCATATTTTTCATCTAGAATTTATATTTAACCCGACATCCTATATTTATTTGCTACTGTGGGACAATGGGTTGACCTTGAAACTCAACTGTTCAGTGTAAACTGGGTGCTCCCTAGCCTGTCCATAAGTAGGTACACCTAGCAGCTGTCCATCAGGGGGCCACCAGCAGAAGCAAGCAGACCCTGGAGGCACAGAAGGTCACTGGAGTTCAATCCTGCCACAGACCCATGGCTTCTGTGAAGTTCCATGGTCCACTAAGAAGAAAGCAGCTGGAGTTTGCAGGTCCCAACCCAGCTGAACCACAGTGCAGTTACAGGAGGTCTGAATTTCCAAGGCCAAGGTCTACACAGAGTTCTGGGCAGTTCCTGGCCATCTGGCAAGACATGAGGGACTTGGAAGGAGCAAATGACAGATGAGTTAGGGAGGTGATTTGAGGAGGAGGAGGAGAGTAGACAGACATTGTGAACTGTGCCCAGAGGCTGAGATTCTGCCTGCCCATGTGAATGTCAAGAGAGTTCACTGCAAAAGAGTTCTTAAATAGTCAAGTGGGCATGTGACTCACCCCAAGGCTGCCCATCATCTCCCCTCCCCCAGCCAGCCTTGGGCTCATGCAAGAGCACTGTGGGTAGGCAGGACTTCACCCTGAACCTTCCCTGCCATAGCTGACCTGGTCCCCCACTGATGAATACTCAGTTGTCAGCAGCAACAACAGATCTCATATCACACTGTGACTCCATGACTCAAGGGAACCGGACAGCATGCAGTGACTGCTTGATGACTTTGACACAGGCAGCAGTTTGCCCTCACCAGGAACAGACGCTATACTCTGGACTTGGATGTGTCATGGGCTCGGTGAGCCCCTAACCTGCTCCAGGATCCCCATTTAGTCCCTGTAACCAAGGAACTCATTTCTGAGCACAGGTGCAGCAAGGACTGTGACCATCCCCATGGTCACCTGTCCTGGAAGCCACAGATCAGGAGCAATGCAGCCTGGTCAGATTTGGGGAAGGGCCAATGTAGACAAGGACACCGCAGGGACCTGTGGGGCAGGTGGGGAGGGGAGTATGTGTGTGCGCAGGGCACTTATATGCATATAGAAATGGTCTAGAAATAGACATCCCAGGTGGGCTCTGGGGAAGATGGGCAAGGTTTATGGCTACTCCTGTGACCCCTTAAGAGATGGCAGTGACAGCCTTGGTCAGTAAGGGACTAGGAAACAAGAAGTATCTCAGGGAACAGGGTAATGGGGACCTCATGGTCTTGAGGACTCCCACCAGATGGGTGGAAGTTCTGGAAAGTTCTTAGCAAGACCTGTTCCTCTTGGCCTATGTCCCAGCTATGGGCCCTTGGATGGGCCACTTGCCTTCCTAAGACCTGCTTCCCTGGTCTGTGAAAATGAGATGAAGCATGGTGCCAGTAGTACAGCTCATCGGTAGAAACTCCAGCATGTTCTCTGCACCCCATGGCCTGCAAGTAGCTAGGCACTAAGTAATGAGTATCTGCAGGGAGGAACAGAAACTGGGTTGCCCCAATATATCTTCCCCCTTTTCTTCAGTAATAGAACCCCAACTTGTAACTGGACACCTGGCTGTCAAGAGTCAAGATCACATTTTCCAGCTTCCCTTGCAGCTAGATGCAGCCTTGGGACTGATTTTTGGCCAGTGAGGGTGAACAGCAACACCATGTGCAATGGCAAGTGTCCTTAAATAATGAGCTGTGCTCTTCTTTGTCCCTTCTCCCTGTTGGTTGAAATGTACATGTGACAGCTGGTTAGTCAACAGCCATTTTGCATCATGAAGAGGAAGCCACATTTGAGGATAGGAGAGCAACAAAAGAGAAGCCTGGGTTCCTGATGACCGTGGAGCCTCCAATGCTGGATGATTTATGTGAAAGTAGTATCTCCATTGTTTAAATCACTGTTATTTTGGAGTTTCCATGGAGACTAAATCTAATCCTAAATGTTGGGTATGGTTCAGTCCTCCCCACTCTATGGCTCTCCTTTCATTGCTACTTGTATGTCCAACCTGAGGACTTCTACGTCTCACCACCTCCTCCCAGACCTCTACCCCTATCTTTCTGGGACACCTCCTTTAAGAATCCTGGGGCACTGTGATCTCTGAGGTCAGTTCATTCTTAGTCCTGATGTCACTGTCAGCTCAGGCCCTCTTACAGCACGGAGCACTCATCACAGCCCATAATTATATATTTATTGTGGATTTCCTTGATTGCCTGCATCCCAAGACTGTCATTAATGTGAGGGCAGGGCCCCTGCCTATGTGTGGTCATCATTATGTCCCTGCACCCAGTTTGCAGGACAAGGCACAAGAGTGCACCCAGCATACCTCTGCCAAATGGGTGCTGACACCACCACCCTCCCCACAGCCTCTTCTCTGCTCCCACAGCCCCTGCTGCCCCCCTTCCCTCTCCTCTCACAGTGCCCAGAGTCCTTCCCAGTTTTCTTTGTTGCCTGACTTCATTCTGAAGCTCCAAGCCCCAGGGCCTTCCAGCTCTCCAAACCAGCCACATTTCATTTTCTGAACTCTGGTTTCAGTCATGAGGAAAGAATTGAGACTGGAATTTCAGAGGCAGCTCCAGCACTTGCTGGCGGTATGGTTTCACTTCTCAGATGCTCCCTTTCTGTCCCGAAATGGTGATAATACCACCCCCTCCAGTAAGCATTTTGTTCATAGGGTATTAGGAAGATCAAGAGTGGAACATGTTCCCCCAACCCCAAATGGCTAACAGAAAAAGACGAACAGCCCCAAGTGCTGGCACCACACTGCTGGAGAGAGTGGCGTTCAGAATTGCCACATGGGGAATGGGGAATGGGGAATGTCTACTAAAGTTGAAGATTTGCCTCGCCAGCAACCCACTGCCAGGTACAAGCCCAGAAGACACGCACTAGAGTGTTCATGGCAGCACTCCCGGTAAACTTTGGAAATAACTCACATGCCCTTTAGCAAAGGCTGGGCAAATAATCCACAGTGCACCCGTATAATACAACACCACATAGCAGTGCCACAGAACAGATAAATGCAGATGACGCCATGAATCGCATAGCTTATGTTGAGCAAAAAAGGCCAGCCCCAAGGCAGATGCCACACTAGCTCCCCTGGCCTTGGATCAGGGCTGTTCCAACAACGCCAAAGGTGCCTGCATTACTGACCCCCCCCCATGCCAGCTGGTGCTCAAGGACATGCCCTCCTCACTCCTAAGCACCAGCTCACCCACCAGCCTTGGCTCCCTTCCCCAGGGGAAACAGGTTCAGGGTGTGTGTATGGGGGGGGGTCCTTAGGCTCAGAGAGGCCAGGTTTGGAATTGGTACTTCTGATGCCAGGCCATCAATTCCCAACTTCTGGTACTGGCCAAGTCAGGGATGGCAAACAGGATCATCTATGTGTCAGCTGCAGCTGAGAAGGAGGCTGTCTGCACAGAATGCTAAGAAGGGACTCTGAGGCCACCTCTGGGCTCTGCAGGAAAGAGTAGCTGATGGATTAGTGACAAGTGCCACATGTGATGGAGGAATGAGAGGCAACCTTGCTGCTCTCAAGAGCCATCTCACTATGCACCCCCACAAAAGCCCCCACCAGGCTCCTCAAATCTCGCCCAACCCATCACTACCTCCCCAACTACAACAAATGCTTATAATGACAGTTCATGTGCATTTACTGAGCCCATAATTACCAAGTGCAAGACCATCCTAAGCACATCATTTCATTCTCTTTCACCTGCCTGATAATCCTATTATTACCACCATGACAGGTGGGGAATTGAGGTGGGGGTGCCTGCCCAGGCCCCCTGACCCCAGTAGCAGGGTGGGGTGTACACACATCCAGACTTCCTGAATGCCACAACCTTGGACTCTACAATGTCACCTCAGTGCCCCTTGCCTTTACCTTCTCCACTGCTCCAACTCCTTGCTGCCCCTCAAAGTCATTCAAGTGCCACCTCCTTCTTTTGTCCCCATTCAGCAAGGAGTCCTCTCCTTCCTAAACCTCTCAAGCATCCTTGGCTCAGGCTGCCTCACCCTGAAACTTCGGTATGGCTGCGCTGTTGAACCGTGAACTTCACATCTGGAACACATTCTTTCCTCCTTGGGGCCCCCTGGGGCTGAGCCCTGGATAGGTAGAGAAAGACCTCCCAGAAAAGGTTTGCTGAGTGAATAAATGCACCCTGCCTCAGAGGGAATCCCTGTGTCTGACCTCACCTAGGGAAAACACCTGGTCCATTCATCCTCCAGTGTATGCTGGGTGCCTGCATCTGCCAGGCAGTGCCCTGTGGCAACTGTTTAATGAAAATGGAGCATTCAGGAGGGCCTCCTGGAGGAAGAGGCACCTGACCTTCATGGGACATGTGCACTGATCCACAATGTGGCTGTTGATCCAGTGCTCTGCCTCATACTGAACACATCACTTGCAAGACATTTTCTGGCTCCTGGGGAGGCTCTGAAAGGTTCTGCAGGAAAAACAGGCTCAGCTAAGCCCTTCCTCACCCATTTCCAAGCTACCTCTGCATAGGATGTACATGGGTTTCACTTACATTTTATGTCACTGCCCACAAAACAGTAACATCCCTAAGATACTTTTTATTTACACTTCAGGACAGATGCTGAACACCTTACCATGGTGCTGCCCAACTACCCTCCCCTGTGGCCAGAGGCTGACCCATAAGCACAATATAAACGGAGACTCCTTTACCCCAGCTGGGGCTAGATTCAGCCAATGAGGAATCCACTAATTAAAGGAGCAGGCAGGAGGAAAGTGAGATCAGTATATCACCAGGCTCCTCCCTGCCAGGTCACTGTGTCCCTCTCCCCAAGGTGACAGCTCCTGCTAGTTAGGTCTCTCCTGTGGGTATAGCTGCCCTTCAAGTCTGGGGTGGAAACAGCTCCCCTTTGTTGCTGGCTTTTGGTACTGCGCTGTCTCTCCTTATTTCACTCATCTTCCATTTATTCAAATGTCCTCAAATACCCCGTCTCAGGGTGCCATAAAAATGTAAGGCCATGTCAATTACCCATATCAAAGAATATTCTTGTATGTTCCACTTGCAGTAACT
Organism: Saccopteryx leptura; assembly: GCF_036850995.1. Classification (NCBI taxonomy): domain Eukaryota; kingdom Metazoa; phylum Chordata; class Mammalia; order Chiroptera; family Emballonuridae; genus Saccopteryx; species Saccopteryx leptura. Next base: position 125,463,602 of record NC_089506.1, read on the forward strand.
TGGAGGGGAAACTAACGAAAACAAGTGGGAGGCTAATTCCCAAACCTCCCCTGTGGCCTCCTCCGCTGTTTGAATCCCCAGGACCTTATAATAGAAAGTGTCGTCTGACTAGGCGGTGGTGCAGTGGATAGAGCATCCGACTGGGATGCGGAAGGATCCAGGTTCGAGACCCCAAGGTCGCCAGCTTGAGCTCGGGCTCATCTGGTGTGAGCAAAAAGCTCACCGGCTTGGACCCAAGGTCCCTGGCAAGGGGTTACTGGGGCCGCTGAAGGCCCATGGTAAAGGCACATATGAGAAAGCAATCAATGAACAACTAAGAAATCGCAACGCTCAACAAGAAACTAATGATTGATGCTTCTCATCTCTCTCCATTCCTGTATGTCCCTGTCTATCTCTGCCTCTGTAAAAATAAATAAATAAATAAATAACCCAATCAATGAATGATTGATCTCGCCTGGCCCCTACACCACCCAAGAGCAGACCCGCTCTTCTTTCCTTACACGGCTTGCTTCGGCCTTCCCAACCATGCCCAGGTGACATGCTCCTTCCTTGCCAGTTCCCTGAACCCAGACCTCTGGGGGTACAGGGCTGGGTGAAGAAGCCTTGCCCCTAGGACCCCAGCGGAAGCGAGGACCAGCACCGAGCAGCAGGTTCTGGAAACCGAGTCACTAGCGGGTTCCACCCTAACAGGCTGGAGACTGAGGTTGTCACTTCACCTCCGCGTGTGCATTGGGGTGGCCCCAACTCCCGCCCCAACACAACATTAAGATTGAGATGGCACAGGGCTTACTGCGCAAAGGCTCTTGGGGACCCTCAGGGACGGCTGGGGGGGCGTGGGAGTCCCCCGAGCAGGGCTACCGGGAGCGGCGGCGGGGGGAGGGGGCGGGTAACGGTTAGACCTTCTCAGCGCGCCTGGAATCAATGCGCCCCGCCCGCAGCTGCTAGAGAACCACCCCACGTGGGACCGCACGGGCTCGCGGCCCCGGCGCCCGATTGGCCTCCACGCAGCCAATCATAAGGCGTCGTCGGCAGTGGCAGCGCCGATTGGAACAGCAGGCTGGCCCCGAAAGGGGGCGGGGCTCCCTTTTGTTCTTTCCTCTGCGGCGCGGTAGGCGTCCGCACTCCGGGGCCAGGAGCCCGGGTCTGGGCAGGCGGGGAGCTGCTGCCTGCGGCTGACGCCCCTCGCAGGTGGCCTCTCCGGATCCCGGCCCTACTCACCGCCTCCGCCCTCCATCTTGCTCACACACAAGAGAAAGAATCTACCGCCTGAAACGCAGCCTGTGCAGGGGCTGACCTTGGACAAGCCTGTTCAGTTCTTATCCCTTGGTTTGCTCACTCTTGCTTTCTCCCTGCCTCCTAGGAATTGTGCAGAAGAGCCCGTAAAAAAAGAGCTTGGGCTCTTTCTACAAAGTAACCAATCAATGATAGAAGGGCTCTGATTTTCCCGAAGAGGTAGCACGTAGGAAATTACCGAGAAGGGGAGACTAAGGGTCCCAATTTTGCTAACCTGAGTCGTATTCAGAATGACAATCCGTTTCTAATTAGGGCTGGAGGTTCTTGTCCCAGATGAGGCTGCGTGGGGGATGGGGCAGAAGCCCCTGCTTCAGCCTGACCAGCTGTGCAAACTCCTAAATCCTCCTTCCCTCTTCAACCACTCTTCTCCTCCGCCTCCCTCAGGGGTGGATGGAAAGTGGTGGTGACAGGGACCCTCAGAGGGACAGAGGCTTAGGCTAGGCTAGGGGGTCAGCTTGCCAGCTTCCTTCCAGCCTACCACCTTCCCCTTCCCACCCCCAAACCTACTGGAAGCATATCCCCTGTGAGGTGGTGGCTACACACACACCCCTGAAAGAAGACAGGCTGCAGTGCTGCCCAAGTTATGGGCACTGGGCTTCTGAACTCTAGACTGGTGCCTAAGGCCCCCTCCCAGCTGAAGCCCCAAGCTCAGCTCTTACTTCTACCAGGTGGCCACCAAGGAGACCACCAAGACAAAGCCACTAAGACAGGGGTTAGGCCCCAGGGAATCCTCAGCACCCCTCCCCATACTCCATTGATCTAGACCCCCTTGCCAGTGTTGATGGAGAGGATGTTGATGGGGAAGACAGAGCCTTGACAGTGGCTCAAGGATAGCAGCCTGGCAAAATAGAATTATCTCCAAGGTCACCAGCCCAAACTCAAGGAGTCAGTAAAAAACAATTCCCTGAAGAAGAGAGATTCTACTCTGATCAGCATTCATAGTGCCTCTCCATGTGTAGTCTGTGGAGCAGTCCCTCAGCCATGGGTGGCTACTCAGCTCCTGCACACCAGGCTATTCATTCCAGCTCCCAACAAGCAGTATGGGGATCAGTATGAGCCTCCCCCCACAGCCTGCAGTGGCCCCTGGAAGGACTCCCAACCACAGGTCCTTGGCAGGTGTCTGTTGGCTCCCTGGGAGTGGGGAGCTGGGAGGCTGACATCTGTGGAGTGTTTTTGCTGTTGGACAAATTGAATCAATTAAACAGGCCCCATCGGGGTGGCTGGGAGCCCAGAGAATGGGAAGGAAGAGGGAAGCAGAGGCAAGGGGGTGTCTCACCTGACAGTTCAGGGTGAAGAGGCAAGCAGGATGTGCCCCCTTTCCCTCCTGTTTGAGGGAAGGGACCCACTGTGTACAGTGAAGAAAGGAGGGGCATGGGGTAAAAGCAAAAGCCAGCCCAGGGGAGCTGGGACAAAGTACGGAGGTTGACGGGGAGAAAACTTTGGGACTGGTGCTTGCCTCCCCTCCACCACATGGAGACTCGTTTTTCCATCCAAGATGCAGGCACTCTGTGCTACTCAGCTGCCTGCCCTACAGCCCTCTGGGGCCAGAGCTCCCTTACACTGCAGCCTTCTTTCAAAGGCATTTTGTTGCTCCCACCTCCCACATCCACATTGATGCCTCTGGAAGCTGGGAGGCTGTAGAGGAGGCTATGCAGGAAGGCAGGGGAGGCAGGGGAGGAAAGAGGAAACAGACTGCGGAGGTGATAGTGAGGGTGCCGGTCACCCACCTAGAGTAGAAGCCTCCCCCTTGGGCCAACCCAGATTTAGGGGCCAGCTGCTCTGTAACCCAGCTGACCCAGGGCTGGCCACTGTTTGGGCGCCCAGCAGTTGCAGGAGAGCCCCTCTGCCCAAGTTGTGCCCAGTCCCTGACTCTGGAAAAGATGGCAGGGCTACCCCTTCAAATGCCCTTTCCCAGAGACCTGGGCAGCTCCTGGGGCTGCTGTAGCATCTCACGGAGTCAGGCCAGCCCCCCCCCCCCCCAGTTGCCACAGTTGTCACAGGTACTTGCTAAAGTGCCTTTGCTCGTTATGTGCCATAGTGGTGATTTCGCTATCACCCTGGACAGCCAGACCATGTCTTTCCCTTGATGTCAACTAACTTACTGGGCCACCTGAGACAGACAGACATCTTATCAGCAAAGTCCCATGGAGGACAGAATAGTCAGCAAGAGACCATCTACCTGCACTCAGGACCACAGGGCAGAGGCTGAGAAAGGGCACTGACCGATGCCCGGGGCAGACGTGGCTGAGGGTCTCACTTCCAGAAATTAGCCTGGGACCACCACTACTTCACTGGGAGATGCTGTCCTATCCTAGTTAGGCCACCTTAGGCAGCCTGAATCCAAGGCGAAGTTGGGGCAAGGACAGGAAGGGGCAAGAGAGAATGATACTTGATTCCCTTGTTCTTGTTTGCATGCCATCTGATGAGGATCCCTGCCTACCCTTTGGGTAGAGTTTTGAGGCACTAGGGTGTTGGGGACAGGCTGGAGGGACGCGGGTGCAGGGCCTTGGCCACCTAGTGCTGTGTCTTAAGGTATGTGAGTGTTCAGTCCCCGTTTCAGGCAGCCTGTCGGGAGAGTGGGGTTAGGCCAGGTTTGCTGAGTGCCCAAGCAAGTAACAGGGAGGCTCAGGGCCCTAGAAAGAAGGAATGGCGGTTACTCAGTCCACTGAATTTTTGCTGCATTTTCGCCCTGACGTCCCGAGTTGTGGTGCAGCCTTGGGGCGGGAGTCGCCGCCTCATGGCTTTGGGGACCAGATCTAAAGCCGCCTCTGCGGTCACCCGCACCCATCCTGGGTCTACCATGAGGCGTAAAACCAGAACATCAACTTTGCGCGTCGCCACCAGCTTTCCCCGAGAAGCGGGCCAGGTGGCAGGAGCAGTGTGGGGGCGCCCTCCAGGGGCCATGGCTGGGAAGGCGGTGGACCTAAAGGAACCAAAGAGCAGGAGGTGAATAAAGCCACCAGATGGGCAACAAGGCTGGTGGCTCTTCCAGAGGCGGTCTTAGGCCCCTTCCACACCCCAACGACAGCACCCTCGCTCCTCCTAGCGCGTGTTCCTTATTGGATCGCAGATAACTTGGGAACCAAAAGGGAGCTACCCTATGAGAGTAAAAAGCAAGACACCTCCTTAGGGTGACTCTGCTGGGCTCCTGCCTGGATCCTTGAGGTGGCAGAGCTGGGGAGTGATAGGGTTGCAGGTGGGGGCCATGACCCCCTCCTCCCTTAAGTGGACGTAGGACATTGACAAACTAGATGTTCCAGATTACCTTCCCCCAGGCATCCGGGTGACTAACCCGGGTGTGGAAGGTCCCCTAGCTTATTTACGGGTTAATCTTATATAAATCCTGAAAGAGACATTTTTCCTTAATGATTACCAGCCCCCACCCTTAAATCCTCTATTTAACCCTCCCTCTTAGAGCAGTGGTCCCCAACCCCCGGGCCGCGGACCTGTACCGGTCTGTGGGCCATTTGGTACTGGTCCGCAGAGAAAGAATAAATAACTTACATTATTTCCGTTTTATTTATATTTAAGTCTGAACGAAGTTTTATTTTTTTAAAATGACCAGATTCCCTCTGTTACATCCGTCTAAGACTCACTCTTGACCGCTTGTCTTGGTCACGTGATACATTTATCCATCCCACCCTAAAGGCCAGTCCGTGAAAATATTTTCTGCCATTAAACCAGTCCGTGGCCCAAAAAAGGTTGGGGACCACTGTCTTAGAGAGCCGGGGGCTGCTCTTCCTTACAAGACAGCCCTGCAGGTTTCCTTTCTTTAAAGCCTGTTACACTGGTCTTTTGGACTCCGAGTGATTCTATCATTTGGTGCCAAAACCCAGGATGGGGCTCTGGTTGCCTGGACGATCCTCCAGCTCTCACCCAAGCTTATTACCAGGGAAGCAGCGGACAGTGGCAGGACAGCGGCAGCTCGTTCTGAGCTTATTCCCTGATTCTGCTTGGTCCTGGGAATGGGGGTAGATTGGCCAGCTCCATGACCCTGTTCCGAACCCTTGCCGGACCAGGATTAGGGATCCTTCTACACCTCCCTTTCCTCCAGTAGGCGCTCTTCCAAATTTTTCACCCCAAAAATCTGGGGAGGTAGACCTTGGGGTTTCTTGTCTACTCAGACTACGTTTTTGGAAGCCCAGGCGCCTAGCCAAGAAACCTCCTACTCTTACTCACTGGGACTGAATTCTTGCGGGTGAGGACCCCAACAGTTCTTCCCCTTCTTTTCTCTATGGTTGGAAGAGGAAAAAGGGGGATGCTTCTCCTTCCACCCCAACTCCCATATACCTCCTTTACCTATCATGGGGACCTACTGCGTGGCCCCAATATAAACTACTTTTGATTACAATACACTCAAAAATCTCAATAATTTTTGCCACCAGACAGGGAAGGCCTCAGAAATTCCCTATGTGCAGGCTTTCTTCTTTCTCCTATCTCAATGCTCCTTCTGTTCTTCTTGCTCAACCTACCAAATACTTTTAACAAGAACCCCTTCTCCCCTGTCCTCTTCCAACTTTCCTCTAAGCTCTGATCTTTTTGACTCCTCTGACCATGTGGCACCACCACCAGCACCTCAACCTCCTCCTCCTCCTACAGATTCTGACCCTCCTTCTTTCCATCCAGCTGATCACACTGTCCATCCATCTGCTTCCTCTCTTCCTCCCCTCTATGCTGACAACTCCCTGCCATCTAGAGATCATACAAGCTCAGAGTCAGACACTGACAATCCCCTAAACCCCCCTCCTCCCCCCGCCCAGGAGGTAGCAGGTGCCAAGGGAATTGTGAGAATCCATGTCCTGTTCTCCCTCTTGGACCTGTCCCAAACAGAAAAGAGATTAGGCTCCTTTTCCATGGTCCCAGACACTTACATAAAGAAATTCAGACATCTAACCCAGGCATACGATCTGACCTGGAAGGGACCTTTGTAATCATATAGTAACCTGCCTAACAGCGGACTCCAAAAGGCCTCTCACAAAGCAGTTAATTATGAAAAACTGAGAAATTTCTCAACAAATAGATGAAAATCCGGCTCAATTCCTGTCCTGCCTACCAGAGGCACTCCAAAAAGATACTATAATCGACCCCAGTTTGGTTGAGGGGGCCATAGTTCTTAACACTCATTTTATCTCCCAATCAGGCCCCAATATACAGAAAAAGCTTAAAAAGGCAGAGAAGGGCCCTCAAACTCCTCAATGAGATCTCCTGAACATGGCTTTTAAGGTCTATAATGACCCAGAGGACCAAGAGAAGGCAGACAGAGCCCAAAGGGATCAGGCAAAATACCATGTTGGTCAAATCAGTTTTTAAATATGACATATGTTTGCTTGCTTTGGGTGTGGGAGACAGGCAAAATTATTATAGCCTAAGGCTTAGTTTTAAAACTAAGCTTTTGCCCACACCCTTAATTGTTGCATGATAGGGGGTGGTGCACTCATGAGGAATCCCATTTATGCCTCAGATAAGTGACTTTGTATCAGAGAATTCCTTATTTGTATATTGGATTAAAGGTTTTGATTTTTTATTATTATTATTTTTTTTTTGTATTTTTCTGAAGCTGAAAACGGGAGAGACAGTCAGACAGACTCCCGCATGCGCCTGACCCGGATCCACCCGGCACGCCCACCAGGGCGCAATGCTCTGCCCACCAGGGAGCAATGCTCTGCCCCTTCGGGGCGTCGCTCTGTTGCGACCAGAGCCACTCTAGCGCCTGGGGCAGAGGCCGAGGAGCCATCCCTAGCGCCCGGGCCATCTTTGCTCCAATGGAGCCTTGGCTGTGGGAAGGGAAGAGAGAGACAGAGAGGAAGGAGAGGGGGAGGGGTGGAGAAGCAGATAGGCACTTCTCCTGTGTGCCCTGGCCGGGAATCGAACCCGGGACTTCTGCATGCCAGGCCGACGCTCTACCACTGAGCCAACCGGCCAGGGCCTAAAGGTTTTGATTTCTACACTATAAAATGGGGACAGACCCAGGGCTCGCTCTCTCGGTTCCTGCCATCACCATTGCAGGAGCCTCCCTAATCCCTTGTCCTCCATGGGAAAAGCAGGTTTTCTGCTTTTCCCTTGTCTTCTCTTGTGGCTTGCCTGTCTTGGTGAGACACCAATAAACAGAATGGCCCACCATCCTCCGACTCCGCCATTTCTTTACCATCTGCCTGAATCCAATGGGAACCTGCACATGAATGGCCACGATGGTGGCCTCTGGCCATTGTTGGGCAGATAAAATGTATTATGCTCACTTTGTTGAAAATGGTGCTGCCCACGTGAGGCCGTCGCCCAGGTGATATTAATGTGTGTTGAGAATCTTTGTAGCCTGGGGCTTGGTTTTGGGATTGGGCCTTTCCCACCCTTTTTGATGTGGGGTGGTACAATCCAATCATGCCTCAGAGAAGTGACTTTGTATTAGAGACTTCCCTATTTTGTATATTGGATTAGAGGTTGTGAAGCTACAATATAAAATGGGGGCAGAACAAGAGTTTGCTCTCTCTTGGTTCCTGGGATGATTAGCATGAGAGAGCAGAGGGAGCAGAACAGAGAGCAGAAAGAGACCATGTGGCCAGGAGAAGCAGCCAAAATGGCGGAGTGCTGAGTGAGATGCCAGTTTGTGCAGAGTTTGTATCTGGGACAAGGAAGGAGATGGGGAACTGAGGAGAATAAGGCTGGTGAGCTAGAAACCTTTGATTCTAGGAAACTCGGATAAGTCAGTAGCTTTGTGAGCACTGAATGTGACTGGGTTTTGGAGCCCAGTGTGTGTTTTTGCTTGCCCGCCGGGTGCAAGCTAGAATTAAAGCTAATGGCCCACCAGTTCTTGGCTCCGTTGTTTCTTTACCGACTGTCTGAATCCAATGCGAACCTGCATGAGCCAGGCTGCTTTGATGATGGCCCTGGATACTGGCCTTACAGCCATACATACCAGCTCTTGGTGGCTGCCCTTAAAGGCTCTAACACCCCTAACGGGCCTCATAAGACTCCACCAGGGCCCTGCTTCAGGTGTGAAAAGGAAGGTTATTGGGCAAAAAGCCTGTTTGGCTCCTTGGCCCCTGCCAGGGCCTTTCCCTCGCTGTGGGAAAAAGGGACACTGGAAGAGAGACTACCCCCTCACTCCTCCAAGGGAGGGTTCAGTCTCTTCCACCCCCAGTGACTGCCTCCAGCCTAACCTTGCCCAGTCTACTGGGACTTGCCACTTGTTGGGCAGATAAAATGTATTATGCTCACTTTGTTAAAGATAACACGAGGAGGCCGTCGCCCAGGTGATATTAATGTGTGTTGGGGTGGGCTAAAGGCAGGCAGAATCCTTGTAGCCTGGGGCTTGGTTTTGGGATTAAGCCTTTCCTACCCTTTTTGATGTGGGTGGTACAATCCAATCATGCCTCAAAGAAGTGACTTCGTATTAGAGACTTCCCTATTTTTTATATTGGATTAAAGGTTGTGAAGCTACACTATAAAATGGGGGCAGAACGGGAGCTGGTGCTCTTGGTTCCTGAGATTATCATTAGAGGAGAGCAGAGAAAGGCCATGTGGAGGAGGCCAGGAGAAGCAGCCAAGATGGTGGAGTGCTGAGTGAGATGCCAGTTTGTGTAGAGTTTGTATTTGGGATAAGGAAGAAGATAGGGAACAGAGGTGAATAAGTCTGGTGAGCTAGAAACCTTTGATTCTAGGAAACTTGGATAAGTCAGTGGCTTTGTGAGCACTGAAAATGACTGGGTTTTGGAGCCCAGTGTATGTTTTTACTTGCCCGCCGGGTGCAAGCTAGAATTAAAGACTATGGCCCATCAGTTTTTGGCTCCGCTGTTTCTTTACCAACTGTCCGAATCCAATGTGAACCTGCATGGGCTGGGCTGCTCTGATGGTGGCCCTGGTCCTGCCTGCTGGCTTTACACCACTGAAGACTGAAATTACCCAGGGCCACTGAACCCAGGGCCCATGTCACCGTGGATAAGCCTAGGGTATCCAAGAGGCAAGTAAGCCAATCTCATTTCTTATAGACACAGGGGCCACATACTCTGCCTTACCCAAATATTCAGGTCCTGCTCATCCCTTAAAGATCTCTGTTGTGGGTGTTGTGGGTCTTATTTCCTCCCTGTTGGCCACAAATCCACTGCCTTGTCTAATACATGGTGTCTCCTTTGCACACTCTTTTCTCCTCCTGCCTCAATGTTTTATACCTATTTTAGGCCGGGACCTACTCTCCAAATTCAGAGCCTCTCTCTCCTTTCACCTCCTGTCCTCAGAGTTGGCCTTGTTACTGCTTCTCGGCCAGCCAGATTTGCCCAATTCTGTTATAATTTACCTTTACTACCCAGCATAGTGAATCCCAAGGTTCTCCTCACCACCCCCACAGGGGCAAAACTCCAGGGAAAGGCCCTCTAGTTTCATGTCTCCAGGTTAAAGAAAACAGAAGTTCCATCTCCACACATGCCTACAGATGACCCTTCCAGTCAACCTGAACCACCACCCAGATAGGCCCGCTCCCCCTTAGGGCCCACCAAGGTCATATTGATTAAAATCCCAGAAGAAGAAGAATAGCTTGAGCCGTGAGTAACTATGATTACCCCTGACAACAGACAGGATGGAGATTCCAGCTTGCTCTATTCTTTCTTATCTCCTTACCCTTAAAGGCATACTCTGCCTCCATACCCTCCCTCTTGGAATCCTCTCATCTAGAAAGCTCTCTTAATCTTATTTACAATCTCATAATCAAGATTAATTCCTCCTATGCAGCCGACTGCTGGATGTGTCTGTCCATGTCATCTTCAGTTTACTCAGCTCTCCCTATTCCTCTTAACAATACTCATCTCCTTCACACCACTCTTATGTACAAGATTCAGAAAGGGGCTACCTTCTTTTGAGAGAGCCAGCACTCTCATACGACATTACCCTACCTCAGCTGTAAACCAAGCAAACAAGCTATACTAAACCTATTATCCCAGCTTGAACAATTAAAACCCCGAACTCCTCCTGCTCAAGGACCAGTCACTTTAAATACCCCTCTCCTTTCACCTGCTCCACTATGCTTCAAGGCTCAGGTGACATCCCAGTTGGTCACCTCCCCTCTAATCTCTGCAACACCACAATAACTATTCAATTTCCCAAAGACCATCAGAACCATCGAGTTACCTATCAAGTTTCTCCAGAAGCAAATGGATTATTTTCTAACCCCGTTCGATTCACAAGACCCCCTACTCTTGCAGCTTCACAACATAAATGCTCCTATCCCACCACACAACTCTATCACTGGCTGTAAAGCCAGTAACCATGACCACTATCACAGCTGCCTGGCCCGTGCAGATTCACATTTGATTTGACAGACGGTAATGAAAAAACAGAGCCAAGAACTGGTGGGCTATCTTCTTTATCCTAGCTTGCACCCTGAGGGCAAGAAATACACACAGTGGGAAAACACTTCCCTTTCCATTCAGGGCTCTCAAAGCCACTGACTTATTTGAGTTTCCTAGAATCAAAGTTTCTAGCTCACCAGCCTTATTCACCTCTGTTCCCCATCTCCTTCTCTCTGCACAAACTCTGCACAAACTGTCTTCTCCTTCAGCATTCCGCCATCTTGGCTGCTTCTCCTCTCCTCCATGTGACCTTTTTCTGCTCTCCTCTCTCTGCTCTCTCCTCTAATGCTAATCTCAGGAACGGAGAGAGAGCAAGCTCCCAGTCTGCCCCATTTTATAGTGTAGAAATCAAAACCTTTAATCCAATATACAAACAAGGAAGTCTCTGATACAGTCACTTAGGGTGGGAAAGGCTTAGTCTTAAAACTAAACCTTAGGGCAGGGGTCCCCAAACTTTTTACACAGGGGGCCAGTTCACTGACCCTCAGACCGTTGGAGGGCCGGACTAAAAAAACTATGAAAATCTCTATGCACACCCCACACATCTTATTTTAAAGTAAAAAAACAAAACAGGAACAAATACAATATTTAAAATAAAGAACAAGTAAATTTTAATCAACAAACTTACCAACATTTCAATGGGAACTATGGGCTCGCTTTTGGCTAATCAGATAGTCAATGTCCGGTTCCATATTTGTCACTGCTAGCTGCAACAAATGATGCAAGTGTTCATCGGTTAGTCTAGATCAGGTTGGACATTTTAAATTTTTCATCCTAGAAAATGTCTGTTCGCAGACATAAGTGCTGCCAAAAATTGTTGACATTTTAAGAGCATGGTTCCTGATATTAGGATATGTCTCTGATGAGAGAGAGGCATAGAAATTAGGCAAGTTGTTTGACTTGAATGTGTCTTTCAGAGAGTCACAATTCTGCAGTTCAGCCAGTTCCATTTGGTAAATTGAATCCACATTTTCAATGTCAATAGAAAATGGGTTATGGAAAAGCTGAATGTCCTGTTCATGGAGATGAAGCTCTTTAAATCTAAATTGGAACTCCTTTTGCAACTTTTCCAGTGAATCCACACATACGTCTTTTGGGAATGCAATCAAGGGGTTTTTCCGCTAATAGATTTTGAGTTAAGGGGAGATGGCAGAAATTTTCCTCCTTCACTTGTTTAATAAGGAGGCCTAATTTTACTTCAAATGCTTTTACATGTGATTGCATATCACAGATGAGCTTCCCTTTTCCTTGAAGTTGCACATTGAAACTGTTGAGTAGCTCTGTTACATCTGTCAGAAAGGTGAGATGCCATTCCCATTCTGCATCATTGAGCTCTGGTACTTCTTTGTTTTTTGAAAGCATAAAAGCTGTAATCTGTGGAAGTAAGTCATAGAAATGTCTCAAAACTCTCCCTCGACTCAGCCAATGGACTTCAGTGTAGTACAGAACATCTTCATAGGCCACATTTAGCTCAGACAGAAATTTCTGAAATTGCCTGTGGTTTAGTGCATTAGTTCTAATGAAGTTAACACAACGTACCACAATTTTTATAACAGAGTCCCACTTCAGTGATTTACTACATAACACTTGTTGGTGGATGAGGCAGTGTATGGCTATTGTATGAGAATGGTTAAGTTTGTCCATCTCTAGGTTAATGTGAGCAATTACTCCTGTCTTAGGCCCCACCATACTAGGCACACCATCAGTTGTCACACTGGATAGTTTAGCCCAGTCCAGCTCCAAATCCTTCACAGTTTGGGAAACCTTTTCATAGATATCCTCTCCTGTAGTTGTTCCTTTGATGCTTTGCAGTGCAGCAAGCTCTTCTGTGACTTCGAAATTGTCATTCATCCCACGAATAAAAATTAGAAGTTGTGCAGAATCACGAACATCATTGCTCTCGTCGAGTGCCAAGGAAAAATAAGAAAGTTTTCTCGCAGAGTTTTGCAAATGCTGATGCAAATTGTCCCCCATTTCTTCAATCCTTCGTGTTATTGTAGATCCTGAAAGACTAACTGTACTAAATAAGTCTGCCTTTTCTGGACACATCTCTTTGGCAACAGAAAGAAGGCACTCTTTAACAAATTCTCCCTCCACGAATGGTCTGCCAGCGCATGCTATTAGCTTGGCAACTTGAAAACTTGCTCGCAGTGATGAAATATTTAGCTGCTTCTGCTTCACAAAAGTATTTTGCTGAAAAAAAAAAGTATTTTGCTGAGTTGACAATGAATTTTTCAGTTTTAATATTTTATCTTTTCTCACATCTCCAACCAAAAAATCATATTTATCTTTATGTTGAGTTTGATAGTGTCGACACAAATTATACTCTTTGAACACAGACAAGTATATTCTGACATATCAAACATACAGCTCTTTCCTTGTACTGCATGAAAAAGTAATCATAAGTCCACTGTTCTTTGAATATCCACTCTGAGTCAATTTTTCTTTTTTTTTTTTTTTTTTTTTTTGTCTTTTTCTGAAGCTGGAAATGGGGAGAGACAGTCAGACAGACTCCCGCATGCGCCCAACCGGGATCCACCCGGCACGCCCACCAGGGGCAACGCTCTGCCCACCAGGGGGCAATGCTCTGCCCCTCCTGGGGCACCGCTCTGCCTAGACCAGAGCCACTCTAGCGCCTGGGGCAGAGGCCAAGGAGCCATCCCCAGCACCCGGGCCATCTTTGCTCCAATGGAGCCTTGGCTACGGGAGGGGAAGAGAGAGACAGAGAGGAAGGGGGGGTGGAGAAGCAAATGGGCGTTTCTATGTGCCCTGGCCGGGAATTGAACCCAGGTCCCCTGCATGCCAGGCCGACGCTCTACCGCTGAGCCAACCGGCCAGGGCCAATTTTTCTTTCTTGACGTCATTGTTTCCTAGGGATTCCAAATTGATAATAGTTAAATACCAATATATATATGCTCTCTGCCCCTCCATATAGGTCCCATGCTCTCTGCCCTTCATGTAGGTCCAGGCCTCTGCCTCCCCCCATGTAGGTCCATGCCCTCTGCCCCCCATGTAGGTCCAGGTCTCTGCCCTCATGTAGATCCAGGTCTCTGCCTCCCATGTAGGTCCATGCCCTCTGCCCCTCATGTAGGTCCATGCCCTCTGCCCCCTATGTAGGTCCATGCCCTCTGTCCCCATATAGGTCCAGGTCTCTGCCCCCCCCCCCCATGTAGATCTAGGTCTCTGCCCCTCATGTAGGTCCAGTTCTCTGCCTCCCATGTAGGTCCAGGTCTCTGCCTCCCATGTAGGTCCAGGTCTCTGCCCCCCATGTAGATCCAGGTCTCTGCCTCCCATGTAGGTCCAGGTCTCTGCCTCCCATGTAGATCCAGGTCTCTGCCCCCCATGTAGATCCAGGTCTCTGCCCCCCATGTAGATCCAGGTCTCTGCCCCCCATGTAGATCCAGGTCTCTGCCCCCCATGTAGATCCAGGTCTCTGCCTCCCATGTAGGTCCAGGTCTCTGCCTCCCATGTAGGTCCAGGTCTCTGCCCCCCATGTAGATCCAGGTCTCTGCCTCCCATGTAGGTCCAGGTCTCTGCCCCCCATGTAGATCCAGGTCTCTGCCTCCCATGTAGGTCCAGGTCTCTGCCCCCCATGTAGATCCAGGTCTCTGCCTCCCATGTAAGTTCAGGTCTCTGCCCACAATGTAGGTTCATTTTTAAAATCCAATTAAAAAATAAATAAAAAATATACTTAGTGCGGCAGCCGCTGCCGCGCTGTGGACCCAGCGCCTCGGTCTTCAGTCTGTCAGGCCTAGATACGCACCTCGCGCGCTACAACGTCGCGACGTGATCATCTAGGTAGGACAGTGAGCGCCGACGCAATACAGGAAAGAGAGTTCCTGTATAGTGGCGGGCGCATTATTTCAATTGTAAGTGCCAGAGCGCTTACAATTGAAATGAATCAGGGAACCAGCTGAATCCCTGTAAGTGCGACTGGGGCTGGGTAAAAGGCCGTTGCGGGCCGCATATGGCCCACGGGCCGTAGTTTGGGGACCCCTGCCTTAGGGTATAACAACCCTGCCTGCTTACAGTCTTTCCCCCACACCAATGCAAACTATAAGCGATCAAACCTATATATCATATTTACAAACTTATTTGACCAACACTGGCTCACTACCCCTTCCACACAGTTGCAATGCTCAAAGCAGGCCTCTGACCGTGTCTCCCCCCTAGTTGGGGCTGCATTTTCCTCTACCTTGACCGTCTGAAGTTCAGAGACAGGTGGATGAAACCAATCCCTTGTCCCTCTATTCTCTATTCACTGTTTAGCCTGTCTCACCCAATCAGGGGCTTTCTATATGTGTGGAACCAACACCTATATGTGCCTCCCAGCTAATTGGACGGGAACCTGTACCCTAGTCTATCTCACCCCAAATATCAACATAATCTGAGTCTTGAGATCAGTGGCTCTGCACAAACTGGATGTCTTGATTATTACCATTTATTGGTCCACTCACTCTCACATTTGTCATTTTAGCTTTGGGGCCCTGTCTCCTACGCCTATTCTCTGGCTTCTTACAGAACCGCATGCAGGCCTTCACCAACCAGAAAATTGAAGAAATCTACCTAGCTCTACATACCAACCCTGAAACCTACACTCACCGGGCAGAAAAATTCAAGCCCCTATGACTATGCCCCTAAACAGCAGGAAGAAGTTACAGAAGAGAGACCACTGCCCCTATAACCCTACCCTGCCTTCTTAGCATGTGGTCCATCTCCTATGCCTTTTCTCTAATTTCCTCCAGGACCACCTGAAGGCCTTTACTAGCTGGACTGTCCACGAACTTGTTACTCCAAGCCACCTACCAGAAGGTCCCTACTTCACCACCACAGCCCAAGGCCAGTCATCTCTTCCCCAGACTTTCTGTCCCTTACCAGCAGGAAGTAGCTACAGAAAAATGATCATCGCCCCTCAACCATATAACAAAAGACTGGAATGATAGGGTTGAAGGTGGGGGCCATGACCCCCTCCTCATGGACAAAGGGACATTGACAAACTAAATGTTCCAGATAACCTTCCCCCAGGCATCTGTGTGACTAACCGGGGTGTGGAAGGTCCCTTAGCTTGTTTACATAAATCGCAGAAAGCTGCATTTTTCCTTAATGATCACCAGCCCCCACCCTCAAATCCCCTATTTAACCCTACCTATTAGAGAACCGGGGGCTTCTGTCCCTTAGGAGACAGCCCAGAAGGTTTCCTTTTATTAAAGCCTGTTACACTGGTCTATCGGACTCCAATTGATTCTATAAGGGAGAAGTGGAGGGAACAGTGGGAGGAGCTGCAGGAGGAGCATTGGATGAGGAGCTGTGTCTGTTTTATACCCAGCTGGTGCAGCTGTGTACCCCCAGTCCCTGTCTCTGTAATGCGCACAGCCTCTGGCATGGAATGCCTCCTAGTAAGGCTTCACAGCTCTCAGGTGGGATGGAGGACGGTAGCATACAGACACCTAGTAAAGCATGTTGTCCTGGCCCACCTAGAACTAATTAACACCTCCTTCTGAACTTAAATCCTGCCATACCCAGCCAAGAACACTTTTGGAGCAGAGGGCAAGCAGACATGTTTTCCAATCTTTTGGCCTTAAATGTTTTTTGGGGTTTTGTTTTTTGTTTTTTTTGGCCTTAAATGTTTTAACAGCTTTGTTGAGACATACTTCACATACCATACAATTCACCCATTTAAAGTGTACAATTCCATGGTTTTGGTATATTACAGCATTAATTTTTAAAATTGTGGTAAAATATATATAACAAAAGTTGCTGTTTTAAAACCATTTTAAACGTACAGTTCAGTGGCACCAAGTATTCACAATGTTCTGTGATCATCACCATCCATTTCCAGAACTTCTTTCATCCCAGACGGAACCTTGTACTTATTAAGCAATAATGTTGCATTCTTCCAGCCCTCCAGCTCTTTTTTTTTTTTTTTTCCTCCAGCTCTTAGTAACCTCTATTCTACTTTCTTTCTCTATTCTAAATATGTCACATAAGTGGAATCATACAATATTAGCCCTTTTATGTCTGGCTTATGTCACTCAGCAAAATGTCTTCAGGGTTCATCTACATTGTAGCATATGTCAGAACTTCATTCCTTTTTGTGGCATATTTCATTACATGAATAGACCACATTGTGTTCATCCATCGTCTGTTGATGGACATTTGGTTTCTTTCCACCTTTTCCCATGTAAATAATGTTACAATGAACACTGGCTTTCCAGCCCCTGCATTCAGTTCCTTTGGGTTCATTCCTAGGAGTGGAAGTAATTCTATCTTTAGCAATTTGAGAGTAAACAAACTTTTAAAAAAAAGTTTTATTTACAAAATTAAATTTAATGGGGTGACATTAATCAATAAGAGTACATAGCCTTCAGCTAAACATTAAAATCTGAACTGTTGTGTTGTGTGCCCATCACCCAAAGTCAAATCATTTTCCATCACTGTTTATCTGTCCCTCCAATAAACTGTTTTCCATAATAGCTGCATCAGCATTGTATGAGGGTTCCAATTTCTCTACATCTTCATCAACATTTTCATTATTATTTTTTAGTATAGCATTAATTTTTAAAAAGTAGTATTTTCATTACAAACTATATATTTGTTAAAAATAACTTACAAACTACAAAGGAGAAAAACATTTTGTATTTATGTGCAACCCCACTACAGATGACTGCCACTAATTTTGGGTGATGTTGGTTTCTTTGCTTTCTAAGGCCTTGTATTTTGGAATGGCAGGATGGCAGCAAGGGAGAGGGCAGACTGCAAAACCCTTGAGAGACAGCACCCAGCCAGTGTCATGGGGGTCAGCCCAGGGGGTGGGGGTGTCACTTCCGACGTCTATGTACCAGGTCCATTATGGTTTTTTAAATTTTATTTATTGATTTTAGAGGGAGAGATAGAGAGGTGGGGGGCAGCAGGAAGCATCAATTCATAGTTTCTTCTAGCATGTGCCTTGACCCGGCAATCCCCGGGGGTTTTGAACCAGGGACCTCAGCATTCCAGGTCAATGCTTTATCCAGTGTCAGGCTTAATTTATTAATTTTAGTGAGATAAGTAAGGAGAGAGAGAGAGAGATAGATAAACATTGATCTGTTCCTATTTGTACCCCGACCAGAATCAAACCGGCAACCTTGGCATATGGGGTTGATACTCTAACCAACTTAGTGATAGATATATACATTTACCAGAACTTCCAACTGCCCTTTTGTTGTCCCACCTGGCTGCCTGACCTCACCCTTACTTACTGGATAATCGCCCCTGAGGCAGAAGAGTTTCAGAAAGCTGATCAACCGCCCAAGGAGGAGCATTCCAGAGAGCTGAAATCCTAAAACCGCAGAAGGGAACATACCAGAACTTCTGACTCAGTACCCCTTCAGGTTCTCCCAAACCCTATAAAATTTGCTTCATAATCTGTAATCGGTGCCCTTCTCCAAGAGAAGTGCCTGGCAGGGTTCCTTTCTTCCTTTCAATAAAAGCCTATTACTCTGGTCTTTTCCCACTCCCCTGGATTCCAACACTTAGCTACCCCACCACCTGGGTCTGTTACTGGGGGCCACTAGGATCTCCAGCTCCCTGGCGGCCTCACATCCCTCACTGAAGGTCGGTGGAGTGAAGGTTAAAGGAGAGACCATGCGACTTCAGCGTAAGCCAACCTCATCAGACGACCCTACTGTTTGTATCCAAACCTCGACTGGCCAAGAACCGTGTACCCCTTGCCCCAGAGTTTGGCTGCCAGGACCAGTCACGGAGGGCTGCAACTCAGCACCCAATGGAGGCACAGTGGCCGTGCGCGTGCGCACTGGCCCTGCTCAGTGGCCTGGCCCTGCCACCTAGGGGTGGCTGTGGCTGTAGGAATTCCCACGTGTCCACCTGCTCGCTTGACCGTGGTCCCACCTCCTGGGGTTCTCACAGGCGCCGCACTGCTCCTTCCAGGCTGTGCAGGGGGACCTCCAGCGTCCTGAACCTCTAACCAGGACCAGGCGGCGGAAGCACTGTGTTGGGCAGATAAAATGTATTATGCTCACTTTGTTAAAGATGACGTTACCTGTAAAGCCAGTAGGCACGGCCAGGGCCATCAGAGCAGCCCGGCCCATGCAGGTTCACATTGGATTCGGACAGTCGGTAAAGAAACCATGGAGCCAAGAACTGGTGGGCCATAGTCTTTAATCCTAGTTTGCACCCGGCAGGCAAGTAAAAATACACACTGGGCTCCAAAACCCAGTCACATTCAGTGCTCACAAAGCTACTGACTTATCCGAGTTTCCTAGAATCAAAGGTTTCTAGCTCACCAGACTTATTCTCCTCTGTTCCCCATCTCCTTCCTTATCCCAGACACAAACTCTACACAAACTGCTAACCTCAGGAACCAAGAAACAAACTCCCGCTCCGTTCCCATTTTAGTGTAGAAATCCAAACCCTTAATCCAATATACATAATAGGGAAGTCTCTTAATACAAAGTCACTTCTCTGAGGCATGATAGGATTGTACCACCTTACACCAAAAAGGATAGGAAAGGCTTAATCCCAAAACCAAGCCCCAGGCTACAATGATCCTGCCTGCCCCCAACACACATTAATATCACCTGGGCAACGGCATCTTTAACAAAGTGAGCATAATACATTTTATCTGCCCAACATTACCCATGTGGAGGCTGTTGCCCAGGTGATATTAATGTGTGTTGGTGGTGGGCTAAAGGCAGGCAGAATCCTTGTAGCCTGGGGCTTGGTTTTGGGATTAAGCCTTTCCCACCCTTTTTGATGTAGGGCGGTACAATCCTATCATGCCTCAGAGAAGTGACTTTGTATTAGAGACTTCCCTGTTTTGTATATTGGATTAAGGGTTTGGATTTCTACACTATAAAATGGGGACGGAATGAGAGCTTGCCCTCTTGGTTCCTGGGAGATTATCATTAGAAGAGAGAGCAGAGGAGAGCAGAGAAAGGCCACGTGGAGGAGGCCAGGAGAAGCAGCCAAGATGGCGGAGTGCTGAGTGAGATGCCAGTTTGTGTAGAGTTTGTATCTGGGATAAGGAAGGAGATGGGGAATAGAGGTGAATAAGTCTGGTGAGCTAGAAACCTTTGATTCTAGGAAACTCGGATAAGTCATCAGTAGCTTTGTGAGCACTGAATGTGACTGGGTTTTGGAGCCCAGTGTGTATTTTTACTTGCCCGCCGGGTGCAAGCTAGGATTAAAGACTATGGCCCACCAGTTCTTGGCTCCATGGTTTCTTTAC
The DNA here is from genome assembly GCF_036850995.1 of Saccopteryx leptura. Lineage (NCBI taxonomy): Eukaryota > Metazoa > Chordata > Mammalia > Chiroptera > Emballonuridae > Saccopteryx > Saccopteryx leptura. The sequence continues at coordinate 125,483,456 of NC_089506.1, forward strand.
CGACTGTCCAAATCCAATGCGAACCTGCATGGGCCAAGAGGCTGCTCTGATGGTGGCCCTGGCCGTGACTGCTGGCTTTACACACCGTTTTGCCGCAGAACTATCATTATAAGAAAACGGAAAGCTCAATTCAAAAGGGAAACAGAATTTACGAGACGGCCCTTCCGAGCCCAGCGGGCGACATCTGGTTGCTGCATTCTGCAAGAGGGATACCTTTATCCAGAGACAAAGGCGTCCCTGGGCCTGTGAGGCCTCAGTGGCGAGGTTCCCTGTCGGCCCCTCTGGGAGGGCGTGGGGCCTAGGGGCTCTCTGCCGCAGATCACCAGATCACGGGCTGCCTAGTTCTGGTTGGGATGAGCCCCCGCCCCTCCTCCCTCCCGGTTTTTCTCTGCCCTTTTCCCTCCCTTTTTCTCCCCTCCCCTTTCCTTCTCCTAATCCTTGCCTTGCCGGGGCAGCCAAGTGGCATGTTTGAGGGAAGGTTTTGGGAGGGTTGTCGTCAAATCAGCTTTGCTTTGGGGAATAACTAATAGAATCGAGGCGTCGCGACCCCTGCCCTTTCTGCAGAGATAATTTATCCCGAGTTCTGAAGGGCCTTCCAGCACCAGGAGATTCCTGGACAAGATCTTGCCTCTTCACGGCGGAGACTATCCTGTTGCAGGGTCCGATAGTCCTGCTGCCCACGCGGTCATTTTCTTGGGCTTAGCCCTGTATCTTCTGCGCCTCGGGCCTGCCCAGGTGGCCAGGGGGGTCTCTGCACAAAGGCTGCAGAAACCCGCAGCCTCAGCACAGCAGAAAAGCACCTCCACGTGACCCAGCTCCAGCTGACTGAGAGTGAGGTCCCAGACCAGTCCACGGGGATCTTCCAGGCAGGTGGAGTCTCCAGAAAGAGGCTGAGTGAGTGGGCCAGCAAGCAGGTTCTGTCTTCCCACTCCTGTAAACCTGGGAGTCCAACTTGGTGCGGGAACCCCCTTGGAGAGGGACACATGGCTGGCAAAGTCCGCGGCACTTTGCCCCTGTGCACAATGGACACCCAGCTACTGAGTCACGTGACCAAGAGAGCAGGGAACCTATTACCCGTCTGCCTCCCTCCTCCATCTCCCTGCTGCAGGAAGGCCTCTGCCCTCCAAGGGCTGCCTGGGTATGGATCAGAAACCCCAACCGGGCTGAAGGGGAGCATCGACAGAGGAGGAGACCTTCAGGATGGCTGTGGACCCAGTGCTGGACGGGGCTCTGCCTTTAACCTGATGAATAAACCCCTCTATGTCACTTGCTCCCAGCCTCAGAGCTGTCTACTCAGCTGGGATGTGTACATAGGCACCTGAAAAACTGACATCTGCCCACCCACCCAGCCCTCTGAGAAGCCAAAGTCCTCCAAGAACCCACAGGCCCCACCTAATGTGACCTCTCTGCTCTGTGTGCCACCATCATATGGCCGTAGACACACTGGTCTCCTAGCAGTTCTCGGAATTAACCCAGAGTTGATGCCACCCCAGGGCCTCTGCACTGTCCATCCCTCTAGGGACCACTCTTCCCGCTAGCTGGCTTATCTCCTCATTTATTTTATTTTTATTTTTTTACAGGAACAGAGAGAGAGTCAGAGAGGACAGACAGACAGGAACAGAGAGAGATAAGAAGTATCAATCATCAGTTTTTCGTTGCAACACCTTAGTTGTTCATTGATTGTTTTCTCATATGTGCCTTGACCGCAGGCCTTCAGCACACCGAGTAACCAGCGACCTTGGGTCCAAGCTGGTGAGCTTTTTGCTCAAACCAAATGAACCCATGCTCAAGCTTGGACCCAGGGTCGCTGGCTCCAACAAGGGGCTACTCGGTCTGCTGAAGGCCGTGGTCAAGGCACATATGAGAAAGCAATCAATGAAAACTAATGTGTTGCAATGTGCAATGAAGAACTGATGATTGATGCTTCTCATCTCTCTCCGTTCCTGTCTGTCTGTCCCTGTCTATCCCTCTCTCTGACTCACTCTCTGTCTCTGTAAAAAAACAACAACCACAAAACAAACAAACAAAAAAAACCCCTGATGATTGATGCTTCTCATCTCTCTCCGTTCCTGTCTGTCTGTCCCTATCTATCCCTCTCTGACTCTCTGTTTCTGTAAAAAAAAAAAAAGATTTTATTTATTAATTTTACAGAGAGAGTAGAGAGGAGGGGAGTGAAAGCATCAACACATAGTTGCTTTAGTTTAGCTGTCCATGGTTTGCCATATGTGCCTCGACTGGGCAAGCCCAGGGTTTTCTTTTTTTTTTTTTTTTGCATTTTTCTGAAGCTGGAAACAGGGAGAGACAGTCAGACAGACTCCCGCATGCACCCAACCGGGATCCACCCGGCACGCCCACCAGGAGCCACGCTCTGCCCATCCTGGGCGTCGCCATGTTGCGACCAGAGCCACTCTAGTGCCTGGGGCAGAGGCCACAGAGCCATCCCCAGCGCCCGGGCCATCTTTGCTCCAATGGAGCCTCGGCTGCGGGAGGGGAAGAGAGAGACAGAGAGGAAGGCGCGCTGGAGGGGTGGAGAAGCAAATGGGCGCTTCTCCTGTGTGCCCTGGCCAGGAATCGAACCCGGGTCCTCCGCACACTAGGCCGACGCTCTACCGCTGAGCCAACCGGCCAGGGCCAAGCCCAGGGTTTTGAACAGGCAACTTCACCATTCCAGGTCAACATTCTATTCACTGTGCCACCACAGGCCAGGCTCATCTTTAAATCTTTGCTCAAATGCTGTTTGCTGCCTCTAGCCCCCTACTTATAAGTTTTTATAGATTTTATTTATTTTTAGAGAAAGGAGAGACAGAGAAGTAGGAAGCATCAACTCATAGTAGTTGCTTCCCATATGTGCCTTGACCCGGCAAGCTAGGGTTTCAAACTGGTGTTCCAAGTTGTAGCTTTATCCACTGTGCCACCACAGGCCAGGCTAGCCTCCTATTTAAATGTTTGATCCCCCCAGGCCCTTCCAGGGACAGCCCCATTATAATGCAGGTGGACAAGGCCAGGCAGGTTCGCGCTGGATTCAGGCAGACAGTAGAGGAACTGTGCCGCAGACCAGCACAGCTAGTAACTGTCCAAGTGCTGAATGAGAATAGTGTGGAATGAAGAAATAAAGAGAAAAAGGATGGGATTGGGAGGTCTCTTTGCAGCCTTTAGCTTGCAAGAGCAAAAGCAAACCCCCAGGTCTGCTTTATTATATAGTGCAGAGCCATGTGCAAATAAGTCTAACGATACAAAGTCACACATCTCCAAGACAACCCAAGAATTCTCCCAAGTGCAGAAAATCCTCCACCTGGCAAAACTGGAATCAACCAACATCAAAACAAACAAAGGGTGAGAGGAAGGGCATGTAAATTGCTTCTAGCAACTTTAGCAAGCAAGTGAAGTAGGGGCATGGGATAAGTACAAATACTCAGCTTCATAGCTAATATGGAGGTGTGGGGAAAGAACTTAGCCTTTGGCTAAGCCTTAAACTGCTAGGCCTTTGCCAGCTTGCAGTCTCCCACAGAGCTGCAAGGCCGGAAAGCCTTGGGCCATTCTTGTTTAATAGACTCTGGCAATGTCAGATGAGCAAACAGGCAAGGATAAACCACTTCTCACGGCAGCAGGCAAACTATCAGCAAAATGACCCCTCACAGTGGCGGGCAAGCGATCTCTGCCAAAGGCAAGCACCCATAGCCTTACATAGGCTATACACACGTGGCTCTGCCATGTGCTCACACACTAATTATGCAGAGTGCAAACAAGCAAGCCTACCACAGCTGTTTCCCCTACACCCATCTTTGTTTCTCCACAGCTATAACGTATGGGGTCCTTGTTGTTCAGTCTCCCTCAACTACGGTGTATTTGTTCTTTCTGCCATCTCCCCAGCTGTGTCCTGCCATACTCCCATGAGGCCTTCTCTAAGTGTTTGTTGACAATAAAGTAGTGACTATAAATTCATATAAATCTCTGGACCCCCTTTCAGACCAAGGTAGACCTGTCTATCCCTGCACCAGAGCCAGTATGGTGAGCAAGGAGCCACCGTGCATAATGTACATGATGAAACGTTAACATTCTCAGCATATCAGAGGGTCTTAACTCACTAGCGAAGAAAATCAGTAGCACTTGAATAGGAAATAGGCAGTGGTGATGAGCAGACATCCCAGAATAGGCCCAGACAAAGAAGAGGCTCCAGCCCTCCAAAGATCAGGTGTGCCTGTTCAAACAACAGGAGGTGTTGTTTCTCACCTAGCAGATTTGCAAACATTACAGGTGGCCATGAATGATGTTGGTGTGATGCAGGGGAAAGACACTCATGGTGGGAGGACAGGGGCCCCCAGGCCCTTGCATGTTCATGTGGAGGACCCAGCAGGGGCTGTAGCCTCTCCACTGATGAAACCCAGGCACAGCTCTGATGGGCACTTGGTGTAACTATAGCAAAGAGCCAAGCACTAGAGTGCAGGTGGGGGTCTTTCCTCCAGGTTGGCCCCTGCCTGCCTGCCTGCCCCTTGTTCCCTCCTGGTCTCTTTCTCAATGCAGTTTGCATCTGATGCTCCAGAGATACCAGCTGGCCTGGCTAGTGGATGCCACATTGGGGGTGGCTCCATCAACAGTCTCAGTAGTGGGGTCCATGGGCACCATACAGTTGGTAGGAAGCAGCCAGTACAGTCCTAGAAATTCTTATTAAAGAGCCAATAAATCGGCCCTGGCTGGTTGGCTCAGTGGTAGAGGGTCGGCCTGGCATGCAGGAGTCCCAGGTTCGATTCCCGACCAGGGCACACAGGAGAAGCACCCATCTGCTTCTCCACCCCTCCCCCTCTTCTTCCTCTCTGTCTCTCTCTTCCCCTCCCGCAGCCAAGGCTCCATTGGAGCAAAGTTGGTCCAAGTGCCTCTGCCTCAGGCGCTAGAATGGCTCTGGATGCAACAGAGTAGTGCCCCAGATGGCCAGAGCATCGCTCCCTGGTGGGCGTGCCGGATGGATCCCGGTCGGGCGCATGCGGGAGTCTGTCTGACTGCCTCTCCGTTTCCAACTTCGGAAAAATACAAACAAAAAAAAAATTTTTTTAAAAAGAGCCAATAAATCATAACTCTATCCCCTCCTCCACCTTCCTCATCACTGCCTAATGTTTTTTATATCGATGCATTTAATCTCTTTAAAAATGAGCAAGTGGCCTGACCTGTGGTGGCGCAGTGGATAAAGCATCAACCTGGAAATGCTGAGGTCACTGGTTCGAAACCCTGGGCTTGGCTGGTCAAGGCACATATGGGAGTTGATGCTTCCAGCTCCTCCTCCCCTTCTCTCTCTCTGTCTCTCCTCTCTCTCTCTCTCTCTCTCTCTCTCTCTCTCTCTGTCTCTCCCTCTCCTCTCTAAAATGAATAAATAAATAAATAAAATTAAAAAAATAAATAAAAATGAGCAAGACTAAAAAAAAAAAAATGAGCAAGACTATGTGCTTGATTTCCATAGGGGCTGTGTGAAGCAGAAAGTGACAAAGTATTCCTGACTCTGGATGGCTGATGTAATGAACTCCAGGCACTGGTGATCCTGTCCTATCTCCCAGACTCAGTTCCATTTGGCTCTGGGCCACTCTGTGCGATGACATCAGAGTTGGTGCTGTCCTTGGCAGCTGGCTTATTGGCCCATGGCTGTGGATGTCCAGCAGTCCAGGTGTAGCAGGAATCAAAGGAGGACAAAGATGCCCAGTCAACTTGATAGAGAAAAAAGGATTTTAATAGCCGGCAGAGCCTGGCCAGGCGGTGGTGCAGTGGATAGAGCATTGGACTGGGATGCGGAGGACCCAGGTTTGAGACCCTGAGGTCGCCAGCTTGAGCGCAGGCTCATCTGGTTTGAGCAAAGCTCACCAGCTTGGACTCAAGGTCGGTGGTTTGAGCAAGGGGTTATTCGGTCTGCTGAAGGCCCACGGTCAAGGCACATATGAGAAAGCAATCAATGAACAACTAAAGTGTCACAACGAAAAACTAATGATTGATGCTTCTCATCTCTCTCCATTCCTGTCTGTCTGTCCCTATCTATCCCTCTCTCTGACTCTCTCTCTGTCTCTGTAAAAAAAAAAAAAAGCCGGCAGAGCATGTGGGGCTGATAGCACCAAAGACATGAGCTCTCCAAAATTAGATTTCTTCCATTTTATACACCTTTACAGCTTTAGCTTTTGTGTAACAAATGCTTGATTTCTATGACTTCTTTGTTTGAAGACCTACGTGACTTTTGTGTCTCCGGGAGGGGAGGGGATAAGAGAAGAGGCCAGAGGGTCTGTCCTCGACCGGAACTCATTCTTCTTGCTGGTACTGCAAGTCTATTTCAAGCAACTGATAACAAGCAAGGACCACAGCTGTGGTTTATTATTTTTCAAACTTATCTCAGTCTGCCCTTTATCCCTCAATCTGAAACACCGAGGTCACTGGCTTGAGCATAAGATTACAAACATTGCAGGCCCCCCTCTTCTTCATTCTTCTGGTTTCTCCTCTCATAGGAGATCCCATCAGATAGCAGGTCCTAGCCCCATGGCCTCTCATTCATGCCTCCTGGGGGACAGGAGGTCTGGACAAGGTTGGGGGTGAGGGGGTGCCGAGCTCTCTGACAAGGCTGTGAGGACAATTTGGATTATTCCTTTGCCAAAATCGCCCATACAGGCAAGATCTGTGAGACTCATTGTAAGGCCAGTGGCCATGGCCATACAGGTTCACACAGGAGTCAGGCAAACAGTAAAGCAAATTTGAGCCAGAAAATGGTGGGCCGTTCTGTTTATTAGAGTCTCACAACAGCAGGGAAAACCACTTCCCTTCTCTGGACTCCCCTGCAAAACAGGCAGGGGCAGGGGGGACTCCTTCTCCTGCAAACAATAGCCCCTCCCAATGGCAGTAAGCAATCCGCAATTTACAATCTGCTGCCCTGCCCCGGAGCCTTACATAGACTATACACACATGGTGCTACCCCGTGCTCATGCACCAATCAGGCAAAATACAAGTAAGCAAACCTAACACACTTATTGGCACAACATTCCACCCCTTTAGGGTTGCTTTCTTCACAATCTACGTGACAGGTATCCCAGGGCAAGAAATAAGGTATATAAACAGACTACAGCAACAGCACAAGTTGTACAATTACAATAATTACAAAGGTGCCCTTCACAATGTCTCCCTGAGCACTCTGTCCAAGGCGCAAACTGGAGGCCCTTCTCTAGCTCCCTACCTGACGGTAGATGGGAGGGCCTGTGTAGTCCAGGACTGTGTCCATGGAAACCATAAAGTGTCCTTGGTGCATCTCTCCTACTGGATGAGAGCAGCTTCCCAGTGCAGGAGGGCCTCCACTGGAGCTGTGTACCCCCCATCAGGGTCTCTTGTATTGTCCGAAAGTGGCATATCCATCCAATAAGAGAGCTAGTTCCCCCCTTTGGTTGCAGTCCAAGAGTCCATTACACCACTCAATGATCAGTCCACAATAGACAGCCCAGCTGTCTGTGCAAGTCACCAAGGTAAAGGTCTATCACAGGCAACTAGGCAACAGCTCTTTATTAACGGGCCTCAGTGCCTTTCCATAAGCACTCTGTCCATTGCCACAAGCCCTATTCAAACCCCTCAGCAAGCTTACAGGGCCTGGAGGGGTCAAACACATTCGAGACCTGTGCCACCTTGATAGGTCTTTTTTTTTTTTTTTTTTTTTTCTGAAGCTGGAAATGGGGAGAGACAGTCAGACAGACTCCCGCATGCGCCCGACCGGGATCCACCCGGCACACCCACCAGGGGCAACGTTCTGCCCACCAGGGGGCGATGCTCTGCCCCTCCGGGGCGTCGCTCTGCCGCGACCAGAGCCAATCTAGCGCCTGGGGCAGAGGCCAAGGAGCCATCCCCAGCGCCCGGGCCATCTTTGCTCCAATGGAGCCTTGGCTGCGGGAGGGGAAGAAAGAGACAGAGAGGAAGGGGGGGGGCGGGGTGGAGAAGCAATGGGCGCGTCTGCGTCTCCTATGTGCCCTGGCCGGGAATCGAACCCGGGTCCCCCGCATGCCAGGCTGACACTCTGCCGCTGAGCCAACCGGCCAGGGCTTGATAGGTCTTTTATCTGTTGCTTCTGCCACTGCAAAAAGAAGTACCTATTATCTTCTAATGCCAACACCTGCTGCACATTAGAAGGTGATCAATGGATTGCCAATTTCACATGGGGCTCAGGCCTCCCTGCACATCCCTGTTAGGCAGGTCTCTTGGCCTTCCCCCTATTCAAACTGGAACAATGGGTCTTGGGGAGGATCCCACAGCTGTCTCCAACAAGTAATCTTGCAACTGTGCAACCTGAACATTAGCAATTTTCTTGTCAGCTGCTGGGGCTGCCCGCTTGCCCCACTTTTTCAGCAACTAAAACTTCTGCTCTAGCTCAAGCTGCCACCAAAACTCTAACAGGACTCTATTAGGCTTGCCATCTAATTTTTCTCTCTCTGCTCCAGCTGCAATAAAATCTACCCACATCTGTGTTCAGGTAGCCTTTATAGGCCCGTTCCCCTTGTTAGTAAGGGGGCAGCATGGGCAGCAGCCCTCACAACCTTACGTCTCATGCTGTCTCCAGCTCCTCCAAATTTGCCACCATCTGTGTAACCACATTGATGGGCTGCCCCTGAGGCTGCTGGGTTTTTAACTTCTGGATGACCACTGACTGGGCTCTGAGTTTGCAGGTGGCAGCTTCAACCCAAATCTCTTCATCCTCAGAAAAAAAGGAATTGTAAACTCCTGTTCCCACTGGCTCAGAGACAATTTTCTGGCATGGATGCAGCTGCTCTCTTGCCGACTGTTTAGGCTCCTGTGGCTGCCAGCTCTCAGCCTAAAGCTGAGACTCAAGCTCTTGAACCTGAAGTTCTGTCTCCACCAACTGTCAGTGCCAACATTCCACTTCCAAGGCAAACTAGAGATCATGAATTTGTAACTCCTTCTACAGAGATCACTCCAGTTCCAGGTGCCGTTGGTGCTCAGCCTGCATCTCACACTGCGGCTCTCGAGAGTGGTCGGCCTTCTTCTCCAGTGCCTATTTCAGTCCACGCTGTTGCTGGTTCTCAGCCTATAGCCTGACCTGCAGTTCTCAGTCATGCAGCTCTTTCTCCCATGACTGTTTCAGTTCCTGCTGTTGTTTTCGCTCAGTCTGCAGCTCACCCTGAAGCTTTCAACCTTGGGCACCTTTTGCACAGAACTCCTGATTTCCTCTTGAAGGGTTGCAAAAAACACCCAGCCCATGGTCCCCAAAAGGAGAGCCATGGGGAACTATACACTGGAGAGCAACAACCACTTATCTATCCAACCCTTCCAGAGTGTGGGGAAAATAGCTGTGTTAGGCTTGCTTGTGGGTTTACCAGCTGCAAGCACTTTGCCTGATTGGTGCATGGCAGTTTCACATGTGTGTGATCTATGTAAGGCTTCAGGTGCATTCCTCCAAAGCAATTCTCCCAGATAATTCTCCTACCACCAAGAGATGCCATTTTCCCTGCTCCCTTGCCTTTCACTGTGTAAAGCAGATTTCCCCTTGTTTATTAGCTCTTTTCCTTTGGTTGTTTATTTGCTCACCTGCCTTTGCGAGCCTCCAATAAATGGGTATGGCACAACACTTTCTGGCTCCACAGTTCCTCTACTGTCTGCCCGAATTCAGTGAGAACCTGTCTGGCCTGACCAGGCGGTGACGCAGTGGATAGAGCGTCAGACTGGGATGCAGAGGACCCAGGTTCAAGACCCTGAGGTCACCAGCTTGAGCGCGGGCTCATCTGGTTTGAGCAAAGCTCACCAGCTTGGACCCAAGGTCGCTGGCTCGAGCAAGGGGTTACTCGGTCTGCTGAAGGCCCGTGGTCAAGGCACATATGAGAAAGCTATCAGTGAACAACTAAGGTGTTGCAACGAAAAACTGACAATTGATGCTTCTCATCTCTCTCCATTCCTGTCTGTCTGTCCCTGTCTATCCCTCTCTCTGACTCTCTCTCTCTCTGTTTCTGTAAAAGAAAAAAAAGAACCTGCCTGGCCTCAACCACCAGCATTACATCTGGCATAGTGGGCAGGATTCAGAGCAGATCAGTATGGAGCTGCCAACACTCATGAAGGGTGTGGTAGAGGAGTGGTCGTTGTGCTCCAGCATATGGTTCCCCGTGGCTGTCCCTTTCGACCATGAGCTGGGTGTCTTTTACAGCTCCTCAAGAGGAAACCGAGAGCTCTGTAAGAGAAGCTGCCTGAAGTCAAGAGCTGCAGGGTGAGCTGCAGACTAAGCAGCAACAGCACAAGCTGGAATGCTTACAGGAGAAACAGCTGCAGATCTGAGAACTGCAGGTCAGGCAGCAGGCTGAGAACCAGTGATGGCATGAACTGCAGTGAGCACTGGAAAGAGAGGCCGACCAGGTTCAAGAGCTGCAGTGTGAGATGCAGGCTGAACACCCATGGCGCCTGGAACTGGAACAGTCTCTGGAGAAGGAATTACAGGTTTGCAAGTTGCAGTTTTCCCTGGAAGCTGAACATTGGCAGTGACGGCTGTTGGAGAAACAACTGCGGGTGAAAGAGCTTGAGAGTCAGCTTCAGGATGAGAGCCAGCAGCCACAGGAACTGAAGTGGGCACAGAAGATGGAGCTACATTCATGCTAGCGATGTGGCTCTGAGTCAGTGAGAGCCGGTGTTTCCAACTCCTCCTCTTCTGAGGAGGAAGTTCGAGCTGCAACTGCCATCTGTGGACTCAGAGTCCAGCTGGTGATTGCCAAGAAGGTAAAAAACTAGCAGCCAAGAGTCCCTCAGGGACAGGTACACCCTCTCCCCAGGTAGTGGACCACTCTGTGGTCCAGCCCTACACCCAGGCAGAGCTGATGGAGTTGGAGGCATAATTCAGGCAGAAACCCACTGAGCCCCTGGCAGCCTGGTTGCAGCAGTTGTAGGATATAGGTGGTGGGGATGGCATCATGCTCTCCAGAACAGAGATGGAGAAATTGGCTGCCATTACCACACACTCCTTCTTGAGGCAGTGTCTTCAGACACTACCATGACAACCCAAAAAATCTTACCTTATTAGAATGGGTGATGGCTGGTATTCATACGGTCTGGCAGAATGCTGGAGACTTGCTGTGGGCAGTGAGTCAGTGGCAGTGCTATAGTGAACTAGGTATGAAGAATGCTGCTTTCAACCCAGAGTGCCGTGGGCCAGATGAGGAAGTGTTTACGGCTGGGATAAGGGATCTTATCCTCTGCAGTGTCCCATCGGTCTTTTTGAGTCACTGATGGCTATCCTGGGCCCCTATGTGGGACAGCCCATCAACACAGTTACACAGATAGTAGCATATTTGGAGGAGCTGGAAGCAGCACAGGATCACAAAGCTGTGAGGGCTGCTGCCTGTGCTGCCCCGCCCCACTGACTAACAAGAGAAATGGGCCTGTAACAGTTACCTAAACACAGATTTGATTGTGGATGGGGCAGATAAGGAGAAATTAGATGATGGCAAGCCTAACAAAGCTCTTTTGGAGCTTTGGCAGCAGCTTAAATCAGAACAAAAGTTCCAGTCGCTGAGATGAATGGCCCCAGCAGCTACCAATAAAACAGTTGGGGCCCTGGCCAGTTGGCTCAGCGGTACAGCATCGGCCTGGCATGTGGAAGTCCCGGGTTTAATTCCCAGTCAGGCCACACAGGAGAAGCACCCATCTGCTTCTCCACCCTTCCCCCTCTCCTTTCTCTCTGTCTGTCTCTTCCCCTCCCGCAGCCAAGGCTCCACTGGAGCAAAGTTGGCCCAGGTGCTGAGAATGGCTCTGTGGCCTCTGCCTCAGGTGCTAGAATGGCTCTGGTTGCAACAAAGCAATGCTCCAGGTGGGCAGAGCATCGCCCCCTGTGGGCTTGCCGTGTGGCTCCCAGTCGGGCACATGCAGGAGTCTGTCTCTCTGCCTCCCTGCTTCTCACTTCAGGAAAAAGAAAAACAAAACAACAACCAAAAAGCAGTTGATGCTTGGGCAGCACGGTTACAAGATTATATGATGGAGACAGCTCAGGGAGAGGAGGAACCCCAAGACCTGCTGTTCCAGTTTGAATAGGGGGAAGGCCGAGGGACCCGTCTAACAGGGACAGGCGGGAACTGGAGGCCCCACATGAAACTGGCTATCCACTGATCCCCTTCTAATGTACAATGGGTGTTGGCCTTGGTGAATACAGGTGCAGAATGTTCCCTCCTCTATGGGAACCCAGAGCGGTTTGCTGGGACCCCAGTGGCCATTGACGGTTATGGGGGCCAAACTGTTAGAGTGAAGCCAATAACTATTCCATTGGGGATAGGAAGACTAAGCCATAAAAAGTATATGTATCTGCTATTCCTAAATATATTTTGGGGGTAGATGTCTTACAAGGATTGTGGTTGGAAACTATAGTTAGAAAAGGTGAGGATCATCCAGCCGGCACACAGCCCTTACAACTCCCCAGTGTGGTCTGTGTGCAAACCAGACGGAACCTGGCGAATGACAGTGGATTACAGGGAACTTAATAAAGTTAAGTTTTCAAAAAAAAAAAAAGTTAAGTTTTCATGCTGCTGTACCCTCAATAGCTAATCTGATGGATCGGTTAAGCCATGAGTTGAGGACATATCACTTTGTGGCAGACTTGGCTAGTGCCTTTTTCTCTATTGATATAGCTGCAAAGTCAAGACCAATTTGCCTTCACTTGGGAAGGGCAGCAATGGACCTTTACAGTATTACCACAGGGCTATCTGCATAGCCCCACCTTGTGTCGTGGGCTGGTGGCTGCTGACCTGGATAAATGGAAACAAACAGAGGCAGTTTGTATGTATTATTATATTGGTGACGTTATGCTAACTAGTGACTCTTCCAGAATTGGAGCAAGCAGTCCCTACCCTGCTATCCCATATGAAAGTGTGTAGCTGGACGGTCAATGAGGGCAAATTACAAGGACCTGGGTATCTGTTAAGTTCCTAGGGGTTGTCTGGTCAGTAAGACAAAGGTTATCCCTGACGCAGTTATAGATAAGATCCAAGCATACCCCGTGCCCACTACGGTAAAGCAGTTATAGGAATTCCTAGGTCTGTGGGGGTATTGGTGAGCATTTATACCCCATTTAGCTCTGTAACTGTGCCCCTTATATCACCTTATTCAGAAGGGGGTTCACTGGGATTGGACTGAGCAGGCACAAGGTACATTTGCAGCAGCTAAGAGAACTGTCAAGGCAGCACAGGCCTTGAATATATTTGATTTACCAGGCCCTGTGGGTTTGATGTCCATGTAACCTCTGAGGGGTTTGGATGGGGCTTGTGGCAATGGACAGAGCACTTACAGCAACCTATTGGGTTTTGGTCCCAATTGTGGAAAGGCGCTGAAGTCCATTACTCATTAGTGGAGAAACAGTTGGCAGCTGTGTACACTGCCCTCCTAGCCACTGAGAGTATTACGACCACAACTCCAGTTACGGTCAAGACCACATACCCTATTGCAGGATGGGTGAGAGATTAGGCAACCCAACCTTGTAGTGGTATGGCCCAAACCTCCATCCTGGCCAAGTGGGGTGCATACTTGCAACAACGCTGTGCTCTTAGCACCGGGCCAGTGTGAGCAGAACTGTGGGAAGTCTTGGGTCCAGTCACCTATGTGACCTTAGAGTCAGGTGCAGCTGGGGGTCAAGAGCAGAATCTGAAGTCAGTCCCTACCAGAAGAGGTGAACGCCCATCCCCAAGGATGCCTGGTATCCTGATGGTTCCAGCAGGGGCCAACCTGCCAAATGGACAGCTATAGCTTTCCATCTGGCAACTGAGACTATTTGGATGGACACAGGTACAGGCCAAAGCAGTCAGTATGCGGAATTAATAGCCATATGGCTAGTTGCCCATAATGGACCTTCACCTCTGGTAATTTGCGCTGACAGTGGAGCTGTCTATCGTGTACTGACCCTTTGGATTGCTACTTGGCACATTAACCAGTAGATGATAATGCACCATCTGCTATAGGGACAGGCCATGTGGCAGGGTTATGGGAAATAGGACACCAGAAGCGGGTGACAGTATATCATGTCACAGGGCATGGCCCTCTAGCCCATTCTGGGAATGATGAGGCAGACACCTTGGCAAGGGTGCAATGGTTGGAGACTGCCTGCAGGTGATGTGGCACAGTGGCTCCACTGGCGCCTGCTCCATGTGGGACAAAAGACTATGTGGGCTACGGTTAAGGTGTGGAACTTGCCTGTGTCCTATGCAGAGGTACTTTCAGCCTGAGACCACTGGTGTCACCTGGACAGACCCAGAGAGGTCGTGTTCCATTGACATGGTGGCAGATAGACATCATTGGACTCCTACCAAAGTCAGACGGGTACCAGTATGACCAGTATGCAGTCACCTGTGTAGATATTGCCATTGGTCTGCTTGCTGCTTACCCTGCCTGTAACCCAGACCAAAGGGCAGTCATACAGGCTCTGGACCACCTGAGTGCTGCGTACAGGTGGCCACTGGTCCTTGAAAGTGACAATAGTACCCATTTCACAGGTTCTATGGTGAGGCAAACAGCTCAAGAGCTGGGGGTGAACTGGACCCCTACCACCCACTGGCTGCTGGTATTATTGAGCGGTATAATGGACTCTTGAAGCAGGGACTGCGACAGGAGGGGGCACCACTTACGGACAGTACTCTGGATTTTGAATGAGAGATCTTGACAGAGGAGCCCAGCTCTGGTGAAGGCCCTCCTGCATCGGGCAGCTGCTCCCATCTGGTTGCAGTATGCACCAAGCCACTTTGCTCAAGCCGGCTTTGGATGGCAGGGCAACGTGCTCTTGCCTGCCCCAACAGCCCTCCTTAAAGGCCAGTGGCTTCAACGGACATGGTCCTGGATGGTACAGTTCCCCTACCTACGAGGTGGACCTCCTGTTAACTCCCTGGGCAACCAGCACCTGGCCACCTACAGTAGAAGTGTATTACCCTGTGAGTGCTCAGAGAGACAGCATTATGAAGGGCACCGTTCTAATTTCGTTATGGCCCATAATGAGTTCTCCCATCTTGCTGCATGTAGAACCAGCAGATCTTGGTGTGAAGGCCAATAAGGTTTGGTAAGCCTGCCTGGGGTGGCCTCTGGTACCTGCTACTGTGCTGTCTGCAGACAGAGCTCGGCCTGGATTCTGCCAAAACAGAAAAACTTGCCTCTCTTGGTGCTGCTGACCACTCTCTCATTTTGCCCATAGCTTGTGTTTCTGTACTTCTATAGTCTGTACTCTTTGTTTGTGTAATGTACCTCCCTCCTTGCACAGGGACCATCGTGGAAGAAACCTGTCACATAGATTGTGAGGTGAGCAACTCTAAAGGAGTGTAATGTGGAGAAAACAGCTGTGTTAGGCTTGCTTGCACGTTTACCGGCTGCAAGCACTTTGCCTGATTGGTGCATCGCACATGGCAGCGCCACGTGTGTGGTCTGTGTAAGGTGCTTTCCCTCTGCAGCGATTCTCCCAGACCATAGTCCTGCCACCGTGAGGTGTGGTTTTCCCTGCTCCCTTGCCTTTCCATGTGAAAAGCAGATTTTCCTTTGTATATTAGGTCTTTTCCTTTTGTTGTTTATTTGCTCACCTGTCTTTCTGAGCCTCCAATAAACGGGTATGGCCTGGTGCTTTCTGACTCCACAGTTCCTCTACCGTCTGCCTGAATTCAGTGAGAACCTGCCTGGCCTCAGCCACCAGCCTTACACAGGGTGTTGGAGGCTCCATACCAATCTGATCTGAATCCTGTTGGCTGCACCAGATAGAAGGCCAGTGGCTGTGGCTGTGGTCATGCAGGTTCACATTGGATCCAGGTCGGTGGTAAAGGAACTGTGGAGCCAGAAAATGGGGGGCCATTTATTAGAGTCTCACAACAGTGAACAAATAAGCAGGTAGAGAAAATCACTTCCCTCTCTCTCTCAGGACTCCCCAGTAAAACAGGCTGGGTTGAAAAACCCCTTCTCTAGCAAACAATGGCCCCTCCCAAGCAGGCAGGCAATCCTCAGTTTGCAATCTGCCACCCTGAGGGCAAGCACCCACAGTCTTACATAGACTATACACACATGGCGCTGCTCTGTGCTCATGCACCAATCAGGCAAAATGCAAGCGAGCAAGCCTAACACTCATACAAAGAACTTATTTGTAGTATAGGAGTATTCTCAGCAAAAAAATGGGAGAAAGTATCCAAGTGAATTCTGCCTCTACCCTGCACAGGCTGAGCCCATCAAGCCCACAGGGCCCTAGGGGAAGGATTCCGGAAGAATGCCAGCAGAACAGCCACTTTACTTTCCAGGTGTGGCCCTCAACCTGCTTCAAGTGGACCTGAGGCATCTTAATAACAAACTAGCCAATCAGTTTTCTTTTTAATTTAGAAATTAAATTTAATGGAGCATCATTGATCAATAAGCATACATAGGTTGCAGGTGAACATCTCCATGGCATTTGAACTGTTGATTGTGCTCTGTGCCCATCATCCAAAGTCAACTCATTTTCAAAGTCAATCAGCCTTTAAAATAAACATGTACCTAGGCAGACACACACACCACCTATGGTGGAGGCCTGCAAGGTGGCCCCAATGTCCTGTGTCCTGGGGTCTTCTCCCACAGTATACCATAGTAGTCAGACCAGTGGAATAGGGCAGAGGCACTTCTGAGATTAGCTTATAAGACCCTGTGGCTCTCACTGCCTCCACTACATGAGGAACTGAGGCCTCCTGCCAGCAGCCACATGAACCCAGGCAGTGAAGTCTTCAGAGACCACTGGCCCAGCCCACAGCTTGACCACAGCCTCGTGGGAGACCCTGAGCCAGGATCATCCAGGCAAGCCACGCACACAACCAATGTGTCACTGAAAGAAAGCAGCAAGTGGAGTAGATACAGCTGGACACCTATAGGAGCCGGTTCTAAAAACAAGAGGAGGGAGAGGAGGACACTTCATGGCAAAGCACAGCAGGCGACACCTGGATTGAGCACTGGAATGGAGCCTCAAGGCCCTTCTCTCCAGCCCTGGCCCAGACTGGAGGATGCTAGCCAGCTCTACAGTCAGCTGTCCACATTTCTTACACACGGTACTCCTTCTGCCCAAAGTTATTGGCCCTCCTGTGTCCTGGAAGGTATTATGATCCCCACCATACAGATGAGAAAACTGAGGCACAAAGAAGCTAACTTGACTGAGATTACACAACCTGCAGTTGTCTTGGCAAAATCTGATGACAGATTATTTCTTGAATGCAAGAAAGCAGTAGGCAGGCCTGCCTAACCTAAACTGAGTTGTTGGAAAGGTTTGGAAAAGTTTTTGTTTGTCTGTTTATTTATTTATCAATAGCTTGTTCATATTGCTATGATTGCCTTTTGTTGCTTTGTAGTCGAAGTGTTTTGGAGGAGTCTGTACATTTCAACAGAAATTTCCTCCATGAAAATTAGGAAAAGCCTTACAGTGCAAACGCCCTTGGTGAAAGCTGAGGGTTGGTTGGCTGAGAGATTTGAAGAAATGGGCTTTCCTAGACAAATCCACAGAGATGAGTAAATAAGAATGCCCGTCACTGGTGGTTATAGGTGATAGTAAGAAACTTAAGGCCCTGGCCAGTTGGCTCAGTGGTAGAGCGTCGGCCCAGCGTGTGGAAGTCCCGGGTTCGATTCCCAGCCAAGGCACACAGGAGAAGCGCCCGTCTGCTTTTCCACCCCACCCTCTCTCCTTCCTCCCTGTCTCTCTCCTCCCCTCCCGAAGCCAAGGCTCCATTGGAGCAAAGTTGTCCTGGGCGCTGAGGATGGCTCCATGGCCTCCACCTCAGGCACTGGAATGGCTCCTGTTGCAACAGACAGAGCAACACCCCAGATGGGCAGAGCATCGCCCCCTGGTGGGCATGCCAGGTGGATCCTGGTCAGGCACATGCGGGAGTCTGTTTGACTGCGTCCCAGCTTCTAACTTTGGGGGGGGAAAAAAAAGACCTGTGGTAGTGCAGTGGATAAAGCATCGACCCGGAACACTGCGGTCACTGGTTCGAAACCCTGGGCTTGCCTGGTCAAGGCACATATGGGAATTGATGCTTCCTGCTCCTTCCCCCTCCTCCCTCTCCCTCTCTCTCTCTCCTCTCTAAAAATTGAATAAATAAAGTCTTTAAAAAAAAAAGATGTCGGGCATGGGGAGTCAGTTATGGGGGAGTGACCAGTAAAAGCACAAGTCAACAGGGCAAGGTCATTATGCAGATTTAAATTTTCTGCATTGATAGAGTTTCCAGATGAGGTCATTCCCCTCTTCCTGGTACAGGAAAGGAGACACCCTTACATATGGAGATTTGTCTCACAAATGTAATGTCTTTTGCAAAGGGTTACTTTTATTTGGTTTTCAGAGCCTCTCCCATGTTAGTTGTTTCTTTTTTTTAATTTTTTTTACTGATTTATTGATTTTAGAGAGGAAGGGAGAGAGGGACAAAGATAAGAGAGAGATGGAAGCATTCATTTGTTGTTCCACTTATACTGCTCACAAAAATTAGGGGATATTTTATTGCTTCATATTCATTTTGAAATATCCCCTAATTTTTGTGAGCAGTATAGTTGTGCATTTCCCTGACTAAGGATCAAACCTGTAACCTTGGTGTTTTGGGATGATGCTCTAACCAACTGAGCTAACTGGCCAGGACTTCTGCTCTTTCTTAAAATAACCAGCCTCAAGTAATTCTTATGCCAAAGAGATGTATTTGGGGTGAAAATTTCTGTTTTCTTTCAGCTCCTGGGCCACAAACCTGTAAAGCCTGTTACTGTGCTAATATTACAAAATGGTGAGTACTGGCCTGACTTGTGATGGTGCAGTGGATAAAACTTCAACCTGAAATGCTAAGGTCACCAGTTTGAAATCCTGGGTTTGCCCAGTAAGGTACATATGGGACTTGATGTTTCTTGCTCCTCCTCCTTTCTGTCTCTCCTCACTAAAATAAATAAATAAAAATTTAAAAATTCGCCTGACCTGTGTTGGCACAGTCGATAAAGCATCAACCTGGAACACTGGTTCAAAACCCAGACCTTGCCCAGTCAAGGCACATATGGGAGTTGATGCTTCCTGCTCCTCCCCCCTTCTCTCTCCTCTCTAAAATGAATAAAGTCTTAAACAATAAAAAAAAAAAAATCCATGTTATAAAATGGTATTAGCGCCTGACCTTGGTGGCACAGTGGATAAAGCCTCGACCTAGAATACTGAGGTCGCTGGTTCAAAACCCTGGGCTTGCCTGGTCAAGGCACATATGGGAGTTGATGCTTCCTGCTGCTCCTCCCTTCCTCTCTCTCTCTCCTCTCTAAAGTGAATAAATAAATAAATAATTTTAAAAAATGGTATTAGTGTGATGCATTTTTTACTTTGTATATAATTATATTATGATGGCTCTGATGTCACTCACTGGGCAATAAGAAATTTTCAGCTCCATTATAAATCTTATGGACCCACCATCATATATATGTGGTTTGTCATTGACCAAAATATTGTTTTGTAGCACGTGACTATATTTATATTCACATGGAAAGATGTCACTAACATGTTGATGAAAGAAAAAGCAGGTCAATTGTATATGCTTTATGCATAAAAATATGTCAGTATATACACTACAAAGTACAGAAGGGACTTCTGCTTCTGGTCATCATGGGATGACTGATATGGGATATGCTTGCCTGCCATAAACAATGAGAAAACAAGAAAGAAAAAGCACAAAGTGATTTTAGACAGTGGACAATAAGTAACCCAAGACTGTGATCCCTGAGAGAAGGAACCTCAGATGGGAGCCCTACAATTAATTGTCTTTTCTTCCTGGAGGCCCTTTCCTGACTGAGGACAGAATACAGAGGTCTCCTGAGTTGAGACACCGAGATTAGAGTTTGGAGAGCTGAAACAATTAGAATTTGAAGGTCAGGGTGCCTAAGTAGTAGCAGATATGCAGAAAATAAGTCCAGAATCTACATAGAAGTCCCTCTAAGGGTCTTGGTGAATTTTAAACTGGGCATATGTACAAGGAAACCCCATGAGACTCAGCCAGGAATGACTCCTGAACAGCTGCGAAGCTGCACAATTCCATGAGCTCACACAAGGCCAAGAGACACCTGGACTCCCAAAGACCTCACTAAGTGCTCAGAACATATAGTGGAGATTCCACAAGAGTCACAATAGTGGCAGGAATAGACTATCCCAGGATAAAAGGCCAATCTAGACTCATTCTAACAAAGTTTTAAAATCACTTTATTTTTTTATTTTTTTATTTTTTTTTGTATTTTTCTGAAGCTGGAAACGGGGAGAGACAGTCAGACAGACTCCCGCATGCGCCTGACCGGGACCCACCCGGCACGCCCACCAGGGGGCGACGCTCTGCCCACCAGGGGGCGATGCTCTGCCCCTCTGGGGCGTCGCTCTGTTGCGACCAGAGCCACTCTAGTGCCTGGGGCAGAGGCCGAGGAGCCTTCCCCAGCGCCCGGGCCATCTTTGCTCCAATGGAGCCTTGCTGCAGGAGGGGAAGAGACAGACAGAGAGAAAGGAGAGGGGGAGGCGTGGAGAAGCAGATGGGCGCTTCTCCTGTGTGCCCTGGCCGGGAATCGAACCCGGGACTTCTGCATGCCAGGCCGACGCTCTACCACTGAGCCAACCGGCCAGGGCCTAAAATCACTTTAAAGAGATCAAACTGCTCTGCAATAAACTGACTTTTTGTCAAAGTAAACTTCAACACTCTTTAAACAAATTTTAAAAAGACAAGAAAAAGAAGTCAATAAAATCCAGAGATTCAACATATTTACAATATGCATCATTCAGTGAAAAATGACTACACATGTGTAGAAGTAGAAAAATGTGATCTGTAAGCAGAAGAAAAATCAGTCACTAAAAACAGGCCAAGATATGAGATAATGAAATTATCAGATAAGGGTTTTTAAGTAGAAATTTCATGAATTTAAAACAAAACATGAACATAATGAGGAGATGATATAAAAGAAGCCAATTTTTATATCATCTAATGCTGAAGAATACAATAGTTGAAATAAAAAAATGAACTATGGACTTAACAGCAGATAGATAAGCAAATTAAAATAGCAATGAGCTTAAGGACATAACAATAGAAATGATCCAAACTAAATCACAGAGAGAAAAATGTAAAAATGTGAATGGAACCTCAGTGACATGTAGGACAACACCAGTTAATCTAATATACATGTACTGGGATCCCAGAAGGACAGGAGTGGTGACATGATTTTTTTTTTAAAGAAATAATGGCTGGGCCCTGGCCGGTTGGCTCAGCAGTAGAGCGTCGGCCTGGCGTGCAGGAGTCCCGGGTTCGATTCCTGGCCAGGGCACACAGGAGAAGAGCCTATCTGCTTCTCCATCCCTCCCCCTCTCCTTCCTCTCTGTCTCTCTTTTCCCCTCCCGCAGCCGAGGCTCCATTGGAGCAAAGATGGCCCAGGTGCTGGTTTGGCTCTGTGGCCTCTGCCTCAGGCGCTAGAATGGCTCTGGATGCAACAGAGCGACGCCCTGGATGGGCAGAACATCAAGGTTTCAGGTTTGATCTTCAGTCAGGGCACACACAAGAATCAACCAATGAATGCAGAAATAAATGGACAACAAATCAATGTCTCTCTCTCTTTAAAAAAAAGGGGGAGAGTGGGTTTTTTTTTAAGTAAAACATTTATTATTCACAGGATATGATCTAGAAGATGTCTCTACAATGGAGACAACGAAGAAACACACCTCAGCCAGATGACCAAGGTCACATCACCAGGAGTCATGTTGAGAGCATGACCCCTTGACATGACTAATGAGAAGAGCACTTTGCTTCTTAGGTCTTCCTCCCTCAAATCCACAGGTCAGACTAATAATGACAGAAATGTCCGCTAAATCTCAACAGAGGGACAGTCTGCACAATCCTCACCAAGCACTCAGCACTGTCAAGGTCACCCAAAACAAGGAACATCTGAGAGGCAGTCATGCACAGAAGAGGCTGCAGAGTCTAGCCCACTAAATGTTATGAGAAGTTCTGGAGCAGAAAAGAAACAATAGGTTAAAAACTGAGGAAATAAACTGTGGACTTCACTCCAATTTCATCCTCTAAATCAGTGGTCCCCAACCCCCGGGCCGCGGACCGGTATCGGTCCATGGGCCATTTGGTACCGGTCCGCAGAGAAAGAATAAATAACTTACATTATTTCCGTTTTATTTATATTTAAGTATGAATGATGTTATAATTTTAAAAAATGACCAGATTCCCTCTGTTACATCTAAGACTGACTTACTCTTGATGTTTGTCTCGGTCACGTGATACATTTATCCGTCCCACCCTAAAGGCTGGTCCGTGAAAATATTTTCTGACATTAAACCGGTCTGTGGCCCAAAAAATGTTGGGGACCACTGGTGTATATCATGTCCCGTGGCCAAATCCACCGTGTACTGTGGTGGTCTCCCTGGAGGACCCCCCTTAGAGGGTCCCAGCAAGAGCTGAAAGGGAGAGGAAGCTTCCTAGGAAAGGACCTCTGGATAGCTGGTTGATGGGGGACCAGGCTCGCAGGACAGCACAGAGTGGGAGCCTTGGGGAACCTGTGTGCAGCAGGCAACCCCAGCAGAGATGACTCATGTGCTTCTCAGAGGGCAACACCCCATGGAGACCTCTCTGGGCTGTTTAGGGCCTCTAGCTGGGTGAGGGTCCTGGAAGCCAGATTTTCTGTCACCAGACACCAGCATCTCCAGCATAAATCCTTGAATTCCCTCCATGAAATGGTGTGCTCTACTAACATACTGGCCACTGGGGATGAGGAGGCCTTGAACTTGAAATTGCGTCTAATAACACAATGTCCACCTCTTGCCTGGGGACATGGAATGAGGGCTGGAGGGATTGCTGGCTGTCCCCTGGTTATGTGGACAGGCTCTTGCTGCTGGGAGCCTGTTCTTAACTTAGTCTCATCAGGATAGCTGGTAGCCCTAGGGGAGGGAACATTTCAGAAGTATACTGAGTCAGCCTTTGAGGTATCTTCTGTAAACTCTTTGCTTTTCTGTCCCTTAGCCCAGATTTTTGTTTCTTGGCATTTGGTTCTTTGCCTAGTCTGGGGACTAATCCCTTGTTTCTCACTTTGAGGATGTTTGCCCCCAAGTTCTACTGTTGACTGTTGGTGACATCATTCCTTGAAGCAAGCCTTTTTCTAAAGGAGCCATGACTTGCTTTCGCTTAAGTTGTTTTTTTCTTCATTTTTTTAAAAAAGATTTTATTTATTGATTTTACAGAGAAAAGAGAAAGGCAAGAGGAAAGGAGCAGGAAGCACCAATTTGCAGTTGCTTCTCATATGTGCCTTGACCAGACAAACCCCAGGACTGAAACCGGCTCAGTATTCCAGGTCACTGTGCCACCACAGGCCAGGTGCAGGTTCAGTCTGTCATGGTGGCTTCAGTGGGTTTTTTCCTCAAACTCCACCTCCTTTTTCAAAGCCCAGCAGTTCTGTGCACTCAGTGACGAGCTACTGCGACAGGTGGTTTCTAACAGGGCCTATGGCAACATCACACATCCTCACCAGATTCAAAGGAGTCACTATATGGACTTCACTCTGGCAGTGATGGCTGTTGTTGGCGGCCTGTAGGCCCAGGGGCAGGGTGCCACACCATGGAACAGTGCCCACAGCAAGACTTCCTCCTTACTATATTCCTTCACCCAGAGGACAGAGATGGAGTTTGACATCTGCTTACTGTTCTAAAATCCACAAAGGTGTCTACTGTGCTACCCACAGAAGTAGGAGTGTCAACATGTGAGCCTTCACCATGTGCAGGTAGCATGCATGGGCCTCAGAGTCCAAATGTCTTGGTGGAAGACACAGTTGTCCCATTTGCAGTAGAGACACACCTACCAGCCTGCAAGGCCAGGGTGAAATGGGACAGGGCCACTCAACAGGAGGCCGTAACAGCTACCTCCCTCCCCTGCCCTCACTCAGTCCAGTATACTCCCCTACACCTGCCCACACCACCAGTGATTTTCAGTTCAATCTATTAAGTGTAAAGCTGCCCAAAGAAGAAAGGGAACTGCAGGGTCCCTGAGGGTTTAACAGGAAGAGCAGGATGGAGGCCTGAGCTTAGAAGGATGCAATTCTGAAAAGACCACACACTCCCCATCACACATTCCTGGACTCCCAGGTCCTGACCCTCAACTCTTAAGTCCCCTGCCCGAACAGGTGCAGATGCAGCCAGAAACTACCTAACCCTACTGGTGACAAGGTCCCAACCATGGCCACCTTAGTATGACATCTCCGTCTGTTCTTTCAAATCCTAGCTTTTTTCAGCCTAGTGAAGACATCTTACTTCCCTGACCCAACCTGCAAACTTGAAATAGCTATGAAGACTGGGACCCACTATTTAGCAGCAGTGATTTGGAGACCCAAGTAAAGGTAGTTTTAGAGGAGATGTCAACAAGTCCGGAGCCCGCCAGTCACCCCCACCCACTAGGTGACATTCCATGGATAGCCCTTAAAGCTTCATGGCTGCTATTCTGACACACTCCCTAAGTATCCCCCCCACACAAAGGGCCTGAAAGCAAAACCTCCGCATTCTCTATGCTCCTGGGTTCCAGTGCCTACACCGAATACCCGAGTTCTCAGTGCTTCCTATACTGATCGCTCCCAACCTGTTGGCTAACACTCCCGGTTTGGAAGAAACCAGACTCTTGCCCAATCTGAGCAAAAGCTCTTCTACTACCAGAAATGTGACCTCCCACCCTGCCCCAAAACAGCAGCCAGATATTTACTGCAGCACTTTATTTTCCTCACAATGATGTGTTGCTCGGGCCTAATGTTCTCACATGACAGTAGAAAACCAAAATTTGTTGTCATCTCTTACAGAATGGAGAATCGCGTACAAAAACCTTACATAAATTAAAAGGATGAATTTACAGATGGAAATGAAAACCATTTTCCAACTCAAGGCAAGTAACAACCCAGATGTTCTGGCAGGAAACATCAGCTAAGAAAATGGGTCCTAACACTCAGATCCTCACAACCCCATCAGGGAAACAGGACTGAAATGACAACTGTGTGTTCAGATCTCATGCCAGCCTCTAGAGAAATCCTGGAATAGGCAGTTCCTGCATGTTAATACCCTACACACACCAAGAACATGCAGTCTTGCAGATTCTCATCAAACCACTAGATTTCTCTTGCAGAAACATGTCCTCATTTCAGCCACCAAGTGACCGACCACATGTACAAAGGTTTAAATCAAAGACACGTACAGGGTATTAAACATGTACCAAGGAAACAATTAACTTGACTACAAGGTCAAAATCAGCAACCAGGTCTACAATCCAGTGCTGAGATCAGATACAAGCTTCAAGGACAATTTCTTTTCAAAGGCGTATTCCAGTTTCACAAGGCCAGCATGAGGTGTATATATTTGCCAGAGCAAACTTAGACTTGATCAACTCATGCAGCAAATGCTACGCATCTGCCCACAGTCCATTTAGAAACATTTGCGGTGGACAATGGAGGGGCCTGACTCGTCATACTCCTGCTTGCTGATCCACATCTGCTGGAAGGTGGACAGGGAAGCCAGGATAGAGCCACCAATCCACACCGAGTACTTGCGCTCTGGGGGAGCAATGATCTGAAAAAACAAGAATGTGGTTTTAGCTTATGCTCTATCTTCCCAGCAAGCCCCTCCCATTCCTCCCCAGCTCACCTTGATCTTCATTGTGCTGGGAGCCAAGGCCGTGATCTCCTTCTGCATCCTGTCAGCGATGCCAGGGTACATGGTGGTTCCACCAGACAGCACCGTGTTGGCATATAGATCCTTCCGGATGTCGACATCACACTTCATAATAGAGTTGAATGTGGTCTCATGGATGCCACAGGACTCCATACCTAGGAGACAAAGATCTCCCTTAACTCCTGCCTCCCTCAAGGTGAAGAACAGTGCCTCAAATCAACTCCCTACACCTACCCAGGAAGGAAGGCTGGAACAGTGCCTCTGGACACCGGAATCGCTCATTGCCAATGGTGATCACCTGGCCATCAGGCAGCTCGTAACTCTTCTCCAGAGAGGAGGACGACGCAGCAGTGGCCATCTCCTGCTCGAAGTCCAGGGCGACGTAGCAGAGCTTCTCTTTGATGTCACGCACAATTTCTCGCTCGGCAGTGGTGGTGAAGCTGTAGCCGCGCTCAGTGAGGATCTTCATGAGGTAGTCGGTCAGGTCCCGGCCAGCCAGGTCCAGACGCAGGATGGCGTGGGGGAGGGCGTAGCCCTCGTAGATGGGCACAGTGTGGGTGACCCCATCCCCAGAGTCCATAACAATACCAGTGGTGCGGCCAGAGGCATACAGGGACAGCACAGCCTGGATGGCCACGTACATGGCTGGAGTGTTGAAGGTCTCGAACATGATCTGGACAAGAGGCAACAGGCTCCCCTTAATGGAAGGCAGGGACCGAGGGCCACCCCATGCTCACACACTGCATGCCAGCATGCCACAAATGTAATGTGTGAAGAAAGAAAAGAAAGCAGGCAAAAAACACAATTGGAAACCTTGAGACTTCAGGGAAGAAATGCCAGGAGAAGAACAGAACCCTGAAAATATTGAAAGAAATACTTGAATTTCAGAAAATAAAAACTCAACAGAAAATGACTGGTGAAATGGCAGGAACCGCAGAAGCACCAAGGCGGCACTTACCTGAGTCATCTTTTCACGGTTGGCCTTGGGGTTCAGGGGGGCCTCAGTCAGCAGGACAGGGTGCTCCTCGGGGGCCACACGCAACTCGTTGTAGAAGGTGTGATGCCAGATCTTCTCCATGTCATCCCAGTTGGTGACAATGCCGTGTTCGATGGGGTACTTGAGGGTCAGGATGCCGCGCTTGCTTTGGGCCTCGTCGCCCACATAGCTGTCCTTCTGCCCCATGCCCACCATGACGCCCTGGTGCCGGGGGCGCCCCACGATGGAAGGGAACACGGCCCGGGGGGCGTCATCTCCAGCAAAGCCAGCTTTGCACATGCCAGAACCATTGTCGATGACGAGCGCGGCGATCTCCTCTTCCATGGCGATCTGGGTGAAGACGCGATCCGGTTAGGAGGGCCCAGGTGCCCAAGACCGGCCGTCTCCGCGTGAAGATCCCACCTGCCCCGTATCTCAGCCCACCGCCGGCAAGAGTAACCGCCTGGAACCAGCCGGGACTCTCCAACGCCCCCTACGTTCCTCCACAACGGCGCGACAAGGGGTTCTCCACACTGCGGCCCAACCCCGCCCTGCTCCCTTCCCCCCATCTGGCGGCGGCCCCGGCGCTGGCCCAACCAGCCACCCGCCTGGGCTTTCCTTTGTTCCCGGAGACGTCGAGCCGGGCCTCTCGAGACCGGAGGCGGCTTGCGAAAAGGGGTGCGAAGTCTCGGAGCGGGGTCGGGAGCCGGGCACGCAGGCTAAGCCCCTTACCTGAGAGGGCGGCGGTCGCGGGTCGCGGAAAACCAGAGAAGCGAGCAGAGAACCAAAGTAACTAGGACTACGAGCCAGCTACAGTGAATAAGACCGATTGCGACTTCCCCCGCCGCTATTTAACCGGAGCGGGTCGCGCGCGAGAGACGGTGGCGCGCGCGGCCCCAGAACATGTCCATATATGGCGATCTTTCCGAACGCCGGGCGCTCATTGGCCTGTCCGGCCAGGGCACGTGGAGACCCGCGCGCCAGCCCCGCCCCACTCCCGCACAGCCCCCAACGGCCCCGCCCGTGCCAGCCCGGCTCTTGAGATCCCGGTGCCCCGAGACTCCGCGCGAGGCAGGCCTGCAGCCGGCAGGCCTGGGCCTCCTGAGTTTAGGAGCCGGTCGTAGTGAGGACCACGCGAGGCCCCCTGGCCGGCTCCGCCCGGGACTGCTGCGCGTCGTGAGGGAGGGCCCGGCTGCACCCCGAAACTGCCTGGCCTGGGCCGTGCCCCAAGTCGGGGTGTGTCGCCGCGGTCCGGCCCCGCTGCTGGGCTTTGCTACCCCGCGCCCCCTTTGAGCTCCCCCCCCCCCCCGCCCCGAGGCTCCGCAGAGAGCCGGGCGGCGAAGACGGTTCCCGGACTGGGGGGAGGGTGGGATAGGGGTCCCCGAAGGCCGCCCTGGTGGCACTCTTGCCCCACGGCCCGGGGCACCCCAAGGAGCCGTGACCTCGCGCTCGTCACGCTAGGAAGAAGTCGCCCGTCCCACAGGGCAGCTATAACTACGCAGGCCTCGTCTGTCAGACCAGGGGGCACCCTGCTCAGGGTCCCTGGTGGTAGACAGTGCAGATACAGGCCAGGTTCTACCCGCACACGACACATCCTGCTCATCAAACCGCAGCCCCGATTGTCCCCAAACGCGACTCCAGTTCGGATTTGGGGCCACCCCACCCCTTAATCTGCTAGGGAGGGAATGGGGCTTTGTTTCACTTTAATCACCTGTAAGCATTGTAGGGAAACAGGGTAGTAGTCCTAACTGGCTGAACGGTTTGCTCACCACTAGAATGGAGAGGCACCTCCTCTCCCGTTACGATACTATAAAAGGGCCAGGCCTGGGAGTGGGTTTGCGGCGATCCTGCTCTTTGGCTGGGGTTGCTTGGGGCTGTGGGTTCTCCCTGGTCCAAGGCGCGCCCTTTCCCTAGGAGCCTGCCCTGAAAGACCTGTCACAGGTCTGGAGACACCTGCTGGCAACAGTGCTTTGGTTATG
Organism: Saccopteryx leptura; assembly: GCF_036850995.1. Classification (NCBI taxonomy): domain Eukaryota; kingdom Metazoa; phylum Chordata; class Mammalia; order Chiroptera; family Emballonuridae; genus Saccopteryx; species Saccopteryx leptura. The sequence continues at coordinate 125,512,050 of NC_089506.1, forward strand.
CCCAGAGAGGAAGCAGGCACTGTGCTTTCTTTTGGCTTACTTGTAACTTTTGGAACTGCTCCGTATAAAAAAAGAAAGAGCATTTGCCAAGAGAGGTGGCAGTGGCACCTGGCAGAGAGAGACTAGGGACTTGGCCATTGTCTCAGACACTCAGCTTGACCGGGCAGGTGTCTGATGGTGGGGGGCCCCCAAGACCTCTGCGGGGTCAGCTGGTGACCACATCTAGGGATGAGAACACGGAGTCCAGCGCTAAAGCAGCTCACCTGCAGGCTGCAGTCCCCAGACGCTAAGGCCTTGACTTTGGCCACCCATGCCAGCAGGCGTAGCTAGGTCACCAACTACCGAGACTTTCCACTGTGCAGGCAAGACTGCTGTCTGGCCTGACCAGGCGGTGGCGCAGTGGATAGAGCATCAGACTGGGATGCAGAGAACCCAGGTTCGAGACCCCGAGGTCGCCAGCTTGAGCACGGGTTCATCTGGCTTGAACAAAGAGATCACCAGCTTGGACCCAAGGTAGCTGGCTCGAGCAAGGGGTTACTCGGTCTGCTGAAGGCCCACGGTCAAGGCACATATGAGAAAGCAATCAATGAATAACTTAAGGCGTTGCAACAAAAAACTGACCATTGATGCTTCTCATCTCTCTCCATTCCTGTCTGTCCCTATCTATCCCTCTCTCTGACTCTCTCTCTGTTCCTGTAAAAAAGAAAAAAAAAAAGACTGCTGTCTGTCAGGTGCCTGCCCCACCCTTGGGAGAACGTGGGGCTGGGCCACCAAAAAGCTCATCCTTACTCATGCCTGGAGGGGAGGGGCGTTGGCGATGCAAGGTGACTGATCCCACTTGGGGGTTCCAAGATGTCACTCACAGGACGTGGAAGAGGTAGAAAGTATCTACTGCATCCTCGTCCTATCTGCCTAGCCCACATTCCACCTAGGTCCCCTTGACTCGGGGGGGGCGCTTACCACCCCATTCCAACTCTCTCTAGCCTTCCCTCCTTTGTCTGGTGTATGTCGGGAGGGATGGCTGTACCCGGCCCGAGCTGCTTCTGGGGACAGAGGTTCAAGGTCTTCTATCCCCACCCCCCACGTTTCTTCTTCCCTACCTTGCACTCGGCAGGACGCCCGGTGCACGCCAAAGAGTCGCGGGAGAAGTGGGGCGAGGCCGAGATTTCCGGGGCTCCACCTCGGTAGGCCGCCAGCCCCCACCCTCACGCAGGGCTGGAATTAGGGAGATGGGGAAGCTACTTCCCCTAACTTGGCTGTGTTACCCGCTGCGGGGGGAATGGTCAAGGTGCGGCCGCAGGTGTGCGGGGGGGCGCGGCGGCGCACGGCGCGACCATATTTGGTGATTTCGGCGCCGCCCGGGGAACCGCGTCCCGGGAAGCCCCGTCCCCGCCCGCTCTGAATCACCAGCGGGGCGGGGGACGGAAGTAACGGACAAGAATCGCCAGGCGACCTCCTCGCCTTATTTAGTCACGGAGGCTGCCGATTGGCCAGCAGAACAAAGGGGCGGTGGCGGGGCGGCCAGGGCGCCTCCAAGGGGACACGGAATAAAGAAGGCGGTTGCCACTCGTGCTAGGCTGAGCCACGAGGGGATGAGGTGGGTGTGCCTGTGGCTTCTGTGTCTGGCGGCCGCCAGGTTGGGGGTATGAGAAGTTGGATGCCTGACAGGCGAGGTTGGGGGCGACCGCCGCCAGGGAAGCACCGCCCGAAGCTAAGAGTGAGCTAGGTCCCAGGTAGAGTGAGGCCTCCCAACCGGGAACGGAGGCATGTAGGAGCTTCGCATTCTGCACTGAGATTTTCTGTTTTGCAACCGGGCAGTGTGAGGGCTCGCCCAAGGTCACCGAAGGGCTGTGCTCTTAGAAGCGTAAGGCTGCCCCCACCCCACCTGTAGTTGAAGCTGGAGCGGCCAGGCGTCCCTGGGAGGGCACCGTTTGGATGTGGCAGCCAGGCTTCGTGATCAGGTGGGAAGAGTCAGTAGTTGCTCTCGTGCTCAGAAACGAAGCAGGTGTGTCCTTCCTATCTGGAGGAGGGACACTTGGGGCTCAGAGAATCATGTGATTTTTTTTCTAGCTCAGTGCTGCCTTTGGATTTATTGTAATCTTGGTTGTTGTCATTTCATCTTCCATCCTATTAATGACTGAGAAAACTGCAGAACAGGGATGTGGCGCCCCTTGCAAGGAAGTGTGTCGGCACTGCCAGGCAAAACCAGCTCAGGTTCCTTCCATGTGTCTTCCTCCCTCTGACACCCATGCCTCCTGTCAGATCCCTGCTCCGGCCTCCAGGGGTGCTCCCCAGGATGTTAACTACTGCCCACCTTGTAGTATAGCTGCAAGTCCACCTTTACACACCCCCTTCCTCCAGACCACCTGCCGCCCTCCCACCTTGAGCCACCTCCCAACAAGCTGGTCGCTCCTCAGTCAGACAGGTAGGGAACTTGGTGATGAATTACCAGTCCTGGCCTTTGCCTCTACCATTCCACCTGCCAGGAATGTCTTTCCTTCCACCCTAGGGTGTATCCTGGAACAGAAAACAGGATGAGAGTGGAAGTACAGGATGAGAGTGAAGTCTGGAGTTTAAGTAAAACCAAGGTCAACCTCAGCATGACAACTGTACCAAGCTCATATGATGTTAAGTTTGGGGGAAATGGTGGAGAGGCTATAGGGATGCTCTCTGCAAATTGTCTATAAATCTAGTCATCTCATAATAAAAACTTATTTTAAATGGTGCAAGGAAAACCAAAATTTCCCTGCCTTCAGCTCACTGTCCTATTCTTGGCCCATGGGCAGGATGCTGGGGGGCTCCCATGGGGGCAGGGGCAGTCCTAGACTGGCTCTCTCTCTGGGACAGTGGTCCTGAGGGCATCCCTGGTGGCAAGGCCAGGTTCCCGCCAGCTTGGCTTGCTTGCCTAGGTTTCAGGTCAAAGGACAAAGTCAGGTCCACACACTTCTGCCTCTGGTCTGGTGCCCAGTGGGAACCTGTTCTCCAGCACTGAGGTCCCGCTGTCCAGGGGCTCACCTAGAGTTCTGGGTCCAAGCCCCCTCCCACACCCGGCCAGCAGTATCATCACTGCAGTGAGGCAATCAATGCATTGGGTGGGGCCTCAGGTGTTGTCTAGTCCTCACTGCTCCAGGATACAGCACGACTGTGCCACATCACAACAAGGAAACTGAGGCTCACAGTGAGCATCCCACATGAAGGTTGAGGGGTCAGGTGCACAGAGACACCCAGATCAAGAGTCCCTGAGCCCCTCCCCTCCTGTTTCGGCAATGGAGACAGGCCCCATGGACCAAGTTTATCTGACGTTCCCCATTTCCCGACTGTGGGACAGCAGGAACCAGGGGGCCCATGGAAGAACACCAGGCTAGGAGTCAGGCCCCAGGCCCCCCAGACCTCAGCTCTGTGAGGGACACGTAGCCCATCAGAGATTCTGAGGCTGGTGGTCCTCCTGCACTGGATGACAGGCCTGGGGACAGGAGGCCACTGAATGGCTCACCAAACCTTCTCTCTCAGGCATTACCACTGAGGTTTTTCCAGACCCCTGGCCTTGCTATCCCTAGGTGTCCAATTTTTAGTGATGATTCAGAAGCAATCACTCAGTGCTGCTGTGTGTCAGACCTGAGCTTCCTGGGAACAGCAACCTGCCATGGGGCAGCAGGTCCTCACTCCACTTCCAGGGTACTCCCCAGGCCATGCCTCCTTGGACATCTGTAGACAGGGTGACAGCCACTGTCACCTGGAGGTTGACCATCTACCCCCCACAGTAGTTCTTACCAGCAGTGAGCCTCATCCATAGTCATGCGTCTCGTCCACAGCCCTTTGCCTGTGCACATGGCCAAAGCCAGAAACCAGGGTGCCCACCAGGCTGCAGCACACCCAGCATAGCCACCCGCCTTCTGCTTCCCCTCAATTAATGTTGCAAATTAGGGCACATCTCGTGCCACCCACTGCCTCAGATGGAACTTGAGCCCTAATCCTGAGGCTATAGGGTCTCTGGGTCTGACCCTCAACCCATCAGCTACTGCACCTGTGGCTCACTGTCCACCAGCCCCCAGCCAGCACCTGGCTATTCCTATACCCAGAAAGTTGTTCCTGTTTGCTGCCTCCTCCATGAAGGACTCCAGACCATTCTCTGGCCTTGGGTCAATCTCCCTGCTCCCACCTAAATATTGTCTGTCCCCGACCTCCTCCCCAGAGTGTAATGTTCTCCAGCATAATGGTGAAGCTGGTGTCCCAGGTGCCTGGAACCATGCCTGGCACCAGCACGCCCGCCCACCGAAAGCATGAGAGAGGCAGGAGTGGAGAGGGAAAAGCCTGTACTGAGAGGCAGAAGGGAATGTGGGGGAGGCTCAAGTGCTGTTACCTCAGCCCTGACTCCAATATGCGAAAAGAGATCTGGCTCTAGGGCTGAGATGGAAGGAAGCCTGATTGCCCCTGGGGATTGTCTCCCCACCCAGCTGATAGGATCCTAGGGTTGCAGGAGACAGGTAGGTGGTTCCTTGAGGTGACAGAAGGTGCACAGGTAATCCTGCCAGTATCTCCTGCTCTGGTCCCATGCTGTGGGGAGCACACCTGGCCAGCCAGGCTTTCCTGAGCTAGACTAGATCTGGGGCTGGTGACCGGTGACCCCACCCCGGGAACCCCCTAGGCCACACTGAGCGCCAAGAGATGGGTCAGGGTGGGACAAGGGTAAGAGGGTGCTTTTCTGGGAGCTCTGTCCTTCCCATAGCTGTCCCCAGGGTAGGCAGAGTGGAGGGAGATAGGGTCCTGACCAGTCATCCTGGCCTTAGCCGCCCCTCCTTCTCCAGCAGACTGTCCAGGGAAGGGGCCCAGCACAGAGTGAGAGGGGAGCAGGCCCTGTGGGATGCTGCACTCTGCCCTGCCCAGCCCCTGCCCTATCTGGAGATAGCAGGTCTGATCCTGCAGTGCACAAAGGAACCTCTACTGCACACTCACTTCCAGGTCCTGCCCAGTGCCACTAGTCATGATTTGTTCTGGAATACTGCCTGGACCACACATGCTGTGGTGCCCCGACCCATGCCTGGCCCTACCCCGCCCCCAGGAACCTGGTCCCAGCAATAGCTTTCCCTGCACCCTGTGGGGACTGAGCCTATGTCTGTAGGAGAAACGGGTCCTAAGAGATGCGTTGGGCCCAGGCAGGAAAACCAGCAGGCAACACCAAGCAGCACAAACTGGGGCTGGAGGTCTGAGACGCCCTGCCTGTCTGGACCCACGAGGCAGCCCTGACCCCCGTGGCCATTCTGAGCCCCCACTGTTAGCTGGTTTCAGATCTGGCGCTACAGCTCTCTCCCCTCCACTGCACACCCCTTTCTCCTCTGGGGTGCAGCCAGGGCACGGCACCGGGGGCTCTGGGGACCAGAGATGGGTGCAGTGTCTGCACTTAGCACGCTCCTCTCCAGGGACAGCCCCAAGGCAGCCAACATAGAAACCTAGGCCAGGAGGTGGCACCCTGGCCAGTTGTGGTGGCACCCAGAGCCTAGCTCCCCAGCGGTCCAGTGTCATTCCCGGATGGGCCACCAGGTGAGTCCGGCTCCCAAGACTGGTCACTGGGGCCCAGTGAGGAGTCCGCATCTGGCCTGACCCGCCCCACCCTACACCCAGAGCTTGTTGGTCCTTTCTGGTTCTGGGGAGGCGTTCAGTGCTGCCTGCCTCCAGTGAGTCACCACTGCCAAAGGGTGACACAGAGTGGCTTGGGAGTGGCTGGTGACCTTAGCTAGTGCTGATGCAGAGAGAGAAGGTGGAATCAACAAGGTCAGCCCACACTCAGAGCAATGGAACAGGAGAGGGCCAGCCACCCCAATGTATGGAACACTTTCTGTCCAGAGGCAGACAGCACCAACAGAGGGAGCCCAAAGCTAGGGTTGCTCCTGGACCTGATGCGTGTTTGTTGAATACATGGCAGTAACCCAGTAGATAATAAATTCAGAGTGAAGGAAAGGGAGGCTGGTTCCAGATCACACAGCAGGAAAGGTGGAGTCAAGATTGGAGGGGTGGGAGTTGGAGTGCTACCCCCACCACTATGCATACCTTGCTGTCTGTGGGAGGCCAGAGTAGGGGGATATAGGGGTGGGTGCTGGCTGGGGCAGCCTCAGGGATCCTGCAATGCTATACCAGGGTAGTGGTACCAGGGGAGCCATGGAAGGCCCTGAGTGGGTGGGGAGAGGAGCAGAGGGCAGAAGTGGAGGTGGGGTGGTGGGGGTGCAGAGACAGGTGGGTCAGGTCATTGCTGAGGAAGGACAGAAGATGCCCATGGTCAGGTGGTCAGGGCAGCACCTCCACCTCCCTGGGTGACAGGTGAGCTAGCCTCCACCCATGTGTCCACTGGGGATTGTGGGAATGAATTACTGTAGGGAGCTGGCCCCTGGGATTATCCCCCACCCACATGCATGGAGGAATTTGAGGTTAGCTGTACTGACCCCCTCTCTTCAGCCCCACAACATCCCCCATTTGGCTGGCTGAGCTCAGAAGGCCATCCATCAGGGAAGGAGCAGGGCCTGGGGCTGGTCAGTAAGATTCTGAGTTTCATGTCCACACTGGCTTGTATCCTACCCTAAAGGGAGGGAGTTTTAAGCTGAAAATGTTCCTTAGGGCTTTGAAGGTTTGACAGCCTGGTTTTTGCTTGCAGTATGTTGCTATTGGGAAATGGGCGTCACTTGAGTCTGTGATTGTTAGTGCTTCTCCACCAGCATTTCCCTTTGTTTCTGCTGGACTTTCAGGGGGTACCCTCGGCGAAGCCTTCTCTTTCTTGTCTTGGCTACTTCTGGGCCCTGGCTGCTCAGGTCCTTCAGTTGGGAATTTTCTTATATTATTTTTTTCACAATTTCCTGTTTTATTTTTTTTCTATTCTTTTTTGGGGAGATTTCTGTTAATTGGGTGTCATAACTACTAGATGAATTCATTAACATTTTAATTTTTTTCTTCTATTTGTCCTTGTTTTGTTTTATTAACTTTCGGGATTTTAAAAAATTTGATTGATTTTAGAGAGAGAAACAAAAACATCAATCTATTCCTGTATGTGTCTGACCACCAGGCCAGGGATCGAACCTGCAACTTCTGTGTATAAGGATGATGCTCTAACAAGTGGAGCTATCCAGCCAGGGCTTGAAATTCTTTTTTTTTTTTTTACTTCTTTTGACCCTGCACTGGAATTTTTTATTCCAGTTATTATAGCTTTTAATATTGATATTATAGCTTTTTGATTTGAGATCATTTCAAACTTACTTAATTGTTAACATTTGCCACATTTGCCTTGTTCTTTTTTTCTCTCTCTCTTCACTTCTGAACCATTTTGGAGTATGTCTCAGGCATTCTACCCTTTACCCTTATTTCAGAGTGTTTTCCTAAGAACAGAGATGTTATGTGACTACAGTACAGTGACAATAATCACACAATTTAACATCAATATGACACCACTCATCTAATCTACAGTCTACATTTCCATGATGATAGTTGTCCTAATGGTGTCCTCTGTAGCATTTTCCCTGCCCTAATCCAGGTTTTCACACATTTGGTTCATAAACTATCAAATATTTAACCCCAAGGCCTCCCTCCTGTTCTCTGTATAGTTTATAGTGTCACATACAGGTGAGAAAGTTTTTCCAAAAGCAGACCAGCACTAAAGCCTCAAGCAGAGTGGGATGGCACCGTCCCAATGGGAGCCACTAGACAAAGGACAGTGACCATATGCAGAGCCTATCTCACTGTAGGACATATAAATGGCCTCCTGTATTTTATCCCAGAAGTCAGGAATGGAGTCAGTTCCTTTTTGGGTCCCTGCAGAATTGCTGGCACACAGTAGGTAGTGTCTGTGGTTGCTTGGTGTCCAGGGTCTGGATCTCTCACAATGGCTGAGCCTCTGCATGTAGACATGGCATTGTGCAGCCTGTCTCTCCGTGCATGTGTCTGTGTGTCTGTGTAATGGCTGAGCCTCTGCATGTAGACATGGCATTGTGCAGCCTGTCTCTCCGTGCATGCGTCTGTGTAATGGCTGAGCCTCTGCATGTAGACATGGCATTGTGCAGCCTGTCTCTCCGTGCATGCGTCTGTGTGTCTGTGTAATGGCTGAGCCTCTGCATGTAGACATGGCATTGTGCAGCCTGTCTCTCCGTGCATGCGAATGTGTGTCTGTGTGAGCATGTGTGTGTTTGCGTGCCTGTGCATTGTGTGCTGCTTGTCTCCCTGCGTGTCTGTGTGTGTATCAGTATGTGCATGTGTGTGCTATCTGCCTGTGTATGCATTCACATATGTGTATGCGTGTGTGACTGGGTGTGTGTGTGTGTGTTCCTCTGAAGGGTGCATGTGGATAGAAGCAGGGCAGAGGCTGCCGTGGTCACCTGTGGAGTTGTTATCTCCTGACAGATGTTGACACATCTTGGCCTCACACCGGTGTGTCTGAAAACCCAGATGGGCAGTAAGTAGCTGTTTTCTTGGAATTGGTCTGGTCCTCACTCTGAGCCTCGGGCAGCCAGGGCCTCACTCTGAGATATTCTTGTGAATGCTCCCCTTTTGTCCTAGGTATATGCAGAGGTCCTAGGGTTTGGGTGTTCAATGACTGCCCAATGTTCATTGGGTATCTCAGATTGTTCAGATTCCCTCAGTCCTGTCCTCCTGGTCCTTTGGGGATTTTTGGCCTCACTGAGGCCCAGAGGCCTTTGGTCTCTCTCTCCCCTCCCCTACCAGACATAACCACCCCCCTTATGTTTTTTTTTTTTCCCCTTATGGTTTTATAAGAGACAAAAGCCAAGAGATTGCCCCAGCTTTTTACTCTGACTGCTCTGAGCAGGCTTCCCTGTCCAGCCAGCAGTTTTGAGCTTGAAGTGGAAGGAGGACCAGCAGAGCTGCACCCAAGCTGGCCTGTGGTGACATCTCAGGGTGCCTGGGGCCCCAGCCTGCCATCCCCACCCCCTGAAAAAGAAAAGGAAAAAAAAAAGTTTTTAAAAAGTGGAGGGAAAAAAAAAACAACAAAAAAAAAAGTGGAGGGTTGGCCCTGGCCGGTTGGCTCAGTGGTAGAGTGTCGGCCTGGCGTGCAGAAGTCCTGGGTTCGATTCCCGGCCAGGGCTCATAGGAGAAGCGCCCATCTGCTTCTCCACCCCTCCCCCTCTCCTTCCTCTCTGTCTCTCTCTTCCCCTCCCGCAGCTGAGGCTCCATTGGGGCAAAGATGGCCCTGGCGCTGGGGATGGCTCCTTGGCCTCTGCCCCAGGCGCTCGAGTGGCTCTGGTCACAACAGAGCGATGCCCCAGATGGGCAGAGCATCGCCTCCTGGTGGGCAGAGCATCGCCCCTGGTGGGCGTGCTGGGTGGATCCCGGTCGGGCGCATGTGGGAGTCTGTCTGACTGTCTCTCCCCATTTCCAGCTTCAGAAAAAATACAAAAAAACAAAACAAAACAAAACAAAAAAAAGTGGAGGGTTACCAGGCAAAAGGGATCCATGAAAACAAGTATTTCATGGGGCTGCCCTGCCAAGCCCTGGGAATGGGGCGGTAGATAGGGGTCCTGGGGGATGGGTGTGGACCCATGTAGGCGGCATAGGGTTGAGGGTTAGGTTATGTGTTTTGAGAGGTGGGACGGGGTGGGTTTTCATGTGGAGTGGGCAGGCGGGGCAGTCAGGGCACCCCCAGAGTCTGTGCACGCCATGGAGTCTGAGGCACAGAGCCCCATCCCCACACTGCTCATTCCAATGCTGCCCCGCATCCCACCCAGAGGAGCTGTCACCCTAAACCGCCTGCAGGCCTCCAGTAAACCAACCCACTGAGGCCAGAGTAAGAGAAGAGGGCCCCGCCTGCCATGTAAGAGGAACTGTAGAGCAGCAGAGAGCTCAGCCATGAAAAATTCATGAGGCAACCAAACCAGGGGCTGTGTTGAGGAACGATGCAGGAGGCTGGCCAAGTTGGACCCCAGGAGCAGGCAATGGGCCCAGGATCCAGAAAATCAGGGCCTGGGCTGTGCCCACCAGCGCCCAGACTGGCAGGGTGGGCCTGGCCTCATGGGGCAGAGGCTCAGCAGGGCGCTGGCCAGCATGGTTGACCATAGAGGGTAAAGTGTCAGGGTAGGGTAGGACCTCAAAGCCACAAAAGCAACAGGTGCCAGGTCCTGGGGCTGAGGAGCTCTGGAAAGCAGGGTGAGCAGTGGAATTTCTTCCACATGAAGTAATTCCTGGAGCCTCGCTACCCATGGGGAGATGTGGCGGGCGGTGTCTAGAGCAGGGAACCAAAGCCTGGATCAGGGAAAGGTGTGACCTGTGGAGGTCCCTCAGCCAGTGAGGCTGCCTGGGCCTCCGTCCTGGGCCATTTCCCAGTTTCCAGGGCTCCATGCCAGCAAGACAGGGAGCTGCCTCCACCTCCAGTCTGCACTCACACAGGGCCCATGCCAGCTCATGCCACCAGCACCAGCGTTGCCTGGGCACCCAGCCTGGTGCACATGCTGGTTGCCATGGCAGCATGCAGTGTGCTGGCAGGAGCCCAGGCTGACACTAGTATCCAGGGCTGGTGGTCTAGACATGTTGAGGCAGGGGTCCTTTCTCCAGTAGTCCCAGAGTTGCCTGACTGGGGGGGGGAGCCAGAGAGCAAGCCTTTGAGAGGTCAGGCCCACCAATCCCCCAGCATCCTGGGGAAGGAGAAGTTTCCTGAGTGCTCCAGGATGGGTGCCAGGGATTGGGAAGCCCTTGAAATGGCCCTCTCTGCTCCTGGTCCCAGCTGGACACTCCCTAAGAGGAGTAGTGGCCACAGACCAGACAGGGCTTTTCTGCTGGGGCCTCCAACAGCTGAGGGACCCTGCTTTCTATGGCCAGCTGTGGCCATGAGGGTCCCTCTGGCCGTGTCCATCCACAGATGGTCACTCCCTGAGATAGAGGCCAGGGGGTACTATTGTACTCACTCAAATGGCCTCTTGGTGTCCATCAGGAAAAGGTGCTCTTCAAGTCAAGCATGTTTAAGATGGTGCATCAAGTGGCCTGACACATGGTCCAGCAGTCACAGGCAGCAGCCTGGGGCAATAGGCACACAACCCAACCCCAGGAGGGGACCATATCGGGTTCAGAGGTGAGCTGGGACAGGTGAATAGAACTGCCAGTGGCAAGCTGGACAGAACACTGTGGTGTACACATTTGTATGCCCCTAGTGAGTAGCTGTGTGGACACCCTCTGGGAGGGAGCAGGGCCAAGGGTTGTGAGGGGTTTGCCTGAAAGGAGTATCCACGTGGCCTCAGGGGTTTGCTGAGGGGTGAGAATGCCCAGCCCATGAGGGTTCTGGAAAGCAGTGTACACCTGGGGTGTGGGCGGCACTGAAACAGACTCCCTGCTGTACCCAGCCTGATCACCCTGCTGGGAAGCCAGGACGGGACCAAAGGCAGGGTCCAGGGACCAGGGGGCCCAACAGGTAGTTGTGGCTCACTCTTTCCAGCCCTGTCCATGTGTATCCATGCACACAGCAGAGCTCACTCAGCCCATCACACAAGAACCCCCACATCGACTTACTAAGTACCCACTATATGCCAGAACTTTGGGGGATGTTCCAGAAAGGAGCCATGACCCTAGCAGGCAGCTGAGCAAGGGCCTGAGAGAGAGGCAGGAAGGGGGAGGTCTGTGTAAACTTCCCTTCCTCCAGGGAAGCCTGGCCTGGGAGGCCCACCTCTCAGAGTCCCCCCAGGGGCCTGAGAGGCCACTCCAGGCCGTCTACCCCACCCTACCTGAGTCTGTGGGGTCCCAGAATTTAAAGGCTACTTTGGCTCTGCTGCCAAGAGGCTACCCAGAGCCAGGCCCGCTTAGTTCCTGGCAGCTGGGCTTCCTCTGCTGGGCACGTGATGCTTGTGAGCACCCTGCCAGCACCAGTCAGCGCTAATGAGGCCATCATGCTCATCAGATGCCCTGCTCCTATGCAACCTGGCTGGGGGTTCAGGGTGCAGATAAGGGGGACCATGGGCACAGCTGCCCCAGAGGCACCCCAGGCACAGATGAACTGAGGTTCCGACAGCATCACAGCTTGTCTGCCCTGCTGAGCTTCCTCCTGCAGTGGGGCTGGCTGGCTGCACCCAATCTGACCCTGCGGTACACTCCTCCCGGGGGAGCCAAGGTTGGAGACGGGCAGAGACAGAGTTGTTTCGCTCTGGAGTTGGGGCCACTTTCCCCCATTGAGTGCCTGGCTGCACTGCCCCAAGCAGGAGACCCACTAGCCACATCCTCCTGACCCAAGGATGTCTCTCTGCACCGAGGCCTGGGCTGGGTGCTCTGGTCTCCTCAGTCTGCATGTGCCAGGCTAGGTTGCTGCCAAGGGCTGGGTGAATAAAGGAAGGACTCTGTGTCCTTTTCCAACCATGGACCCTCATGTTACCTGCCTGCCCCACCCCCTAGGGTTCACATATGCTCAGCCCAAATCCATTTCAATTTGCTAGAGCCCCAACAGCATGGAGCCCTGTCATGGCCTTGAGAGGGATGCAGGGGTGTGCCTGGAGCCTCGAGGGTCCATGAGGATGGAGCTAGGCTCTGGAGCCATGGCTAGAAGTGCCTCATGGTTCCAGGTCCTGGTGCCCAGGGAGCCCTGAGGGTCACACGCTGTGATGAGGAAGAGGACACCAAGGCTGGCCCGGGCCCAGGTCGGGCAGCTCTGGTTTCACTGGTTGGCTCCCGGCCCCTGAGGCAGGTGCAGGAGACAGACAGGCATGGCCAGGCTGGGCAGGCCACTGCAAGTCCCCAAAGATGGCCCCCTACGGCTCACAGGGAGGGGGTGCAGGGGAAGCCCAACTGGGTTTGGGCGTGGCTAACTTCTGGCCTGGCTTAGCTGGCCCCACCCCAACATAGTCCCCTGAACCTGACCCCATTGAGACCCCATAGTCATGCTAGTTTCTCTGGCAATGTGGATGGCAGTTCAGGGGTCCCCAAGGCCATCCAATAAGGCAGGTTCAACCAGAGCTCACCCACAGAGGAGAGAGAAGCCTCGTGGACCCTGTGAGGTGCTCAGGACACAGAGCGCAGCTTGGAACTGGGCCCTCTGACCTGGGTCCAGCAGCCTGCTGCCTTCCATGCCACCTGAATGACGTCATGTTTCACACTCACTTTCCTATAACCCTTCCCCTGTGCAACCGTTAGCAGGTGTCACTGCTTCCATCACACAGCTGTCAGTCACCTCAGCCCTAAGCAGGGGTCCTCTTCCTGGGGCCCAGCACAGCCAGGCTGCCCCGCCCAGTGAGGACAGGGTGAGCAGATGCTGTACTACCTGTACCCTAGCTTGGGTCTGGATGCCACCAGTGCCAGGACAGGGCACTTGTCCAGCTCACTGGCATCAACACCTCTGCCTGCCTCTTGCAGTCCTGGCAACCCTTGGAGAAGCATCAGGCCCAGGGCTACAGGTTGCTGGTGAGGGGCAGCCTAGGGGGGTGTATGACACAGGCTGCAGGCCACCGGGTGGGGAGCCTGGCTGTGCTCCTGGCAGCAGGAATCAGAGAAGCAGTAACTGGATCTGGCCCAGGCTCTGGCGGCTGCCAAGGGTGGAGGGCTGTGATCGGGTTGCGGCTGCGCTGTTTTCCACTAGGCAGCTTTTGCTATGTCGGGAGAGCTGGGCTGGGCTGGCTAGTCCATGCAGTTGGTCTGGGGGCCTTGAGGTGAGGTGCAAGAAGAAGAGAGACCAAGAGCTGCTGGAGCCACAAGACAGGACACAGGGCCCAAGCCTGGGCTGCATCAGCTACTGGGGAGAACCTGTGGCGAGGGGTGCCCTCCAGCCCCGAGGACCCAGCTCCAGCCTGAGTGCAGTCCGGGAGTGGCTGAAATCCAAGCTGAGGTAATGACAGGTAGCCACTGTCCCTAAGCCGGCCTAGCTCTGATCCGCCTCCCACCCGCCCTCTGCTGCCTGCTGGTCATGTAAGAGCTGCCTGGGCCCACGGCCACTGTTCAGAGGTGGCGTCCGAGCAGGCAGTAGGTCCATGACGCTGATGGGGCCTGAGGGCCACAGGCCAGCCCAGCTGAGCCAGGCCTCTGGGGACCGTTGGGTGCTGTGAGCACACAGAAAGAGCTTCCCAGGCCCCTGTCGGGCCGTCCCCAAGATGCCCACCAACGGCCTACACCAGGTGCTAAAGATCCAGTTTGGCCTTGTTAATGACACTGACCGCTACCTGACGGCTGAGAGTTTCGGCTTCAAGGTCAACGCCTCGGCACCCAGCCTCAAGAGGAAGCAGATATGGGTGCTAGAGCCCGACCCCGGCCAGGGCACGGCCGTGCTGTTCCGCAGTAGCCACCTGGGCCGCTACCTGTCTGCAGAGGAGGACGGGCGCGTGGCCTGCGAGGCAGAGCTGCCGGGCCGGGACTGCCGTTTCCTAGTCCTGCCGCAGCCCGATGGGCGCTGGGTGCTGCAGTCGGAGCCACACGGCCGCTTTTTTGGTGGCACTGAGGACCGGCTGTCCTGCTTTGCCACTGCCATCTCCCCGGCCGAGCTGTGGACCGTGCACCTAGCCATCCACCCGCAGGCCCACCTGAGGAGCGTGAGCCGGAGCCGCTATGCACACCTGTGCCCACAGGAGGATGAGATCGCTGCGGACAGCAACACGCCATGGGGCGTGGACGCACTCATCACCCTCATCTTCCAGAACAGGCAGTACTGCCTCAAGTCCTGCGACAGCCGCTACCTGTGCAGCAATGGCCACCTTGTCTGGGAGCCCGAGGCCCGCGCCCGTTATACACTGGAGTTCAAGGCGGGCAAGCTGGCCTTCAAGGACTGCGATGGCCGCTACCTGGCACCCGTGGGACCCACCGGCACGCTCAGGGCTGGCCGCAACACACGGCCTGGCAAAGACGAATTGTTTGACCTGGAGGAGAGTCATCCACAAGTGGTCCTGGTGGCTGCCAACCACCGCTATGTGTCTGTGAGGCAAGGTAAGAGATTGCAGTGGGCCAGCAACCCTGACTTCAGCATGGGGTTCACGTAAGGGAGTGGCTTCGGGTCCGAGGGGTGAAGATGTGTGTATGTGCATGTGTGTGGTGATGTGTGACGCAGCTGGGTGGACCATAGGCCGTGTATGGGGTCCCCATAGAGGGCTGCTGACTTTGGGGTCAGAAGGAAGGGGATGTCTCAGGACAGCTGGGAAGCTGCTGAAAGCTGAATGAGGGGTGCCCAGTGGGGAATGGCAAGGTCCAGGCCCTGCTCATCCTAGGCAGCCCTCCCTTACTCCCCCTGCTTCTCTCCCACCAGTCCACTTTCTGAACTGTAAAGGGAATTGGGGAGGGTGCCAAAGACAGGGCAAGAAGCCAGCAGGACCAGAGTGGGGCAGGGCAATGGTCCCTACAACTCCATGTGGCTGATGAGCTGTTCCTCGTCCAGCCCCAGGAGTGGGGTTAGAGAGGGACCTTAGGGGTCCCTCCAGTCCAGGGGATGCTTAGAGTAGATGTCCTTTCCTGGGCCTGTGCTCCTCAGTAGGAAGGAACTGTCTTTGCCTGGTTGGTTTGTCCTGGCTCCCCCTGCCTCCTGGATCAGTGATTACCTGCCTCACCTGACCAGTGGGCCCTTCCACTTGCAATCACATGCCTGTGAGGTGGATACAAGCAGTAGATCCTGAGTAGCCCCATACTGGTAGAGGCCACCAGTCTCAGCTGTCTCCCACTTGGGCTTCTGCTGTGCACCCAGGACACAACCTGATCTGGCACAGTGCCACCACCCATTCAGATGGCAGAAGCCCAGTCATGAGTACCTGGGAGGAGTGACCCCACTGTGGCTAATGGGCACTGCCTGTAGTCAGGGTCTTCAAGGCCAGTCCAGCACAGGGGTAGGCATTCCACAAACACCTCCTGAACACTTGTCCCAATGTGTGGCTGGGTCCTGGAGGGTGAACAGGGTCCTTCCCACCACAGGCCCTAGGGTCTAGCCACAGCAGCATCTGGCCTGGGTCAAGTCTCACATGCTTGGTTTGTGAGCGAAGTGTGGGCTATGACATGAAAAAGCTTCCCCTCTGAGTCAAAGGAGATGTGAGACACAAAGTATTGGTACGGGGTTAGCTTGTGAGCCAGACTCCTGATGGTACGCAAGGTAATGATGATGGTGGTGACGGTAAGAATGGCTGTGGTGACAGAGATGGTGCTGGAGGTTCTACTAGTGGTTCTGATGATGATGGTTTTGGTGGTAATGGTGTTGGTAGGGATAGTGGTAGTGGTGGTTAGGTGATGGTAGTATACATGATATTGGTGATAATGATGGTGATGTTTTTGGTGGTTGATGACAGTGATGGTGGTGTTGTTTTGGAGATAGTGATGATGATGGAGGTTAGGGATAGGGCTAGTATGGGCCATTTTTTGTCCACTGGACCACCCTGGATCTGACCCCATACCTTTGATGGGGGATCCTCCACTAACGACTAAACCCATCTCCCACTGAGAAGCCAAGGTACCCCATATTTGCCTCCCCATTTCTCTTGTAATAAGCCTGACAGCACATGGCCTTGCCCCCCACATGTTCAGACGTTGAATTGACAACCAGGGTGCAAGGAAGCAGGATGTGCCATCGCAACCCCTGCCATCGCAACCCTGGAGGGTACCTCTAGATTCAAGGCAGCTGGAGCAGCGGGTTCTGCAGAGTTGTGCCTGGATCACAGCCATCCTCCTGGCCAGGCAGCCCCTAAACCTGACTCCTTCCCCCAGGCTGTGTGTGAGCACCCTGCTGGCCTGTCCTCTCTTTCTGATATCTTTGTTTTGCTGCCACCAGCCTTCATTGACGCTGTGGTGTACTGCAGTCAGTGTTGGCTGCTGCAAATAACAGAAAAATGGCTGCAAACTGGCAAACCCACAGGACATTGATTATCTCCTATAAAGGGGTGTCTGGGACACAGAGGAGGGGGTCCCAGACACAGGACACTACTGCCAGCTCAGTGGCATTACCAAAGTCCTCTGCTCATTCCTCTTTGAAGAACTACTGGCCTGGGACAGCTCTGACCTGAGAGTTGGTGCCCTTCTGGTCACAACATGGTTGTTGCTGTTCTCATGGTCCAGAGGAAAGAGGGGCCCCAAGTCTTCTGGTGTATTCACAGGAGTAAGGAAAGTTCTTCCATAAAGCCCAACAGACCCTCCCTGGGGCTCACATGTTCGGTTCAGCTGCGCCCTCCCAGAGAGCAGGGTCTGTGCTCTTTGCTGGCACCAGCCAGGATTCTGTGTGCTCCAGCTTGGGTCAGGGCCCAGCAGGTGGCTGTGTGAGATGGAGCCCCTGGACCGCATCCTGTCTAGTGGGTGTGTGGGGACACACTGGGGATGGTGGCAGAGGCCTGAAGCCCAGTATCGGTGCCCCCCCGCCCAGCCTCACCCCTCCGTCAGCACCTGCAGGACCATTCCCTCACCCCTTCAGGTCTGCTTCAGTGTCACCTTCCCTGGGAGGCTGTCCCCAGCCCAGGCCCACAATATTCACGGGCATTTGACACCTGTTTTGTCATCTGCCACTCCAAGCAGACGATAAGCGCCAGGAGGCAAGGGCTGTTTTCTGGTTGTGTGAGCCCAGGGCAGCAGGCACTCAGTGCAGTGCTGCTGACAGACAGGAGGTGGGGTGGTCATGAAAAACGCCAACCACCTTATCCTCCTCTGAGAAGTGACCTAAGCAAGAGGGGAGGCCACCTGGCAGCTGTGGAGGGAGGGAGACCCCAGGCTCTCTAGTGCCAGCCCTGCCCTGAGCTCAGCCTTCCTTCCCGGGTGCAAGTGGGACAGAATCTGGCTCCAATCCTCAGGCCCTGATGGGGCTCCGCCCCTACCCCTCCTGCTATCCTAGTAGGACATGCCGGACCCAAAGGGAACCTCTACCATACCACTCAGAGTTGCCATAGCAACAGAAACTCAATTTATGGAAAGATACTTGGGAGGCCCTGGTGCCTGCCTGCTTCTCCCACCTGAGCATGGACACCCTCTCTGTCCCTGGTCCAGGAACCCCAGGCAGAGTTTCAGATAGACTTGTCCTCCCCTAGGACTCCTGGGAGACCCCATATGTGAGTGGGAGGCTGGGGAGATGACAAGGGGCCAGTCCCTACCCAGTGCCCAGGAATGGACCCCAGGTCTTGGCTATGCTCTGGGTCATGACATTGAGGACAGGAACCCAATGGTGCCCACACAGTGGCTTAGGAGTGAGTTATAAATAGAGGCAGTGTAAGTGCTGGTGCAAAGTGGGAACAAGCAGATTACCTGCTGATTAGCAACACAGGGGATTTGCCAGCATGGAAGGGCCTGGCCCCTGGGCTGCAGTTGGATCTGGGCCAAGAACCTTATGGAGCAGTGTGTGGGTTTCCATGCGCCCACATGGCCCCAGGAGCAGAGCTTCCAGACCCTCTGAGAAATGCCTTCTGAATCCTCTCAGGTTCTAGATGAGCCCCCCTCCCCCGTGGCTTCCGGGTTGCTTCCCCACCCGTCTGCTCCCCACCCACCCAGGGAGAGGCGTGAGGGGCTTCCCATCTCCTCCCTCCAGGAGTCAATGTCTCAGCCAACCAAGATGAAGAACTGGATCATGAGACCTTCCTGATGCAAATTGACCAGGAGACAAAGAAGTGCACCTTCTATTCCAGCATTGGGGGCTACTGGACCCTGGTCACTCACGGAGGTATCCAGGCTACAGCCACACAAGTGTGAGTGTACCATCCCCACATCCACCACCACCTTCACTTCCACCACCACCACCACACTACCTCCCTCACCCGCAAGGACATTGTAGCACCCAGCCTGGGAAGAACGCCTACTGGCGTGGGCACAGCTCTTAATGGTGGTGAGCGTATCAGTGGAAGGCCATTGCCTGTTGCTCCCCCTGGGAGAAGGTACTGGATCTGAGGATGGGGAGCCCTGGCTCTGAGCTCCCATGTCCTGCTGCTCTAAATGGATCTTGCCCTGCTCCCTCAGTTCTGCCAGCACCATGTTTGAGATGGAGTGGCGTGGCCGGCGGGTAGCCCTGAAGGCCAGTAATGGGCGCTACGTGTGCATGAAGAAGAATGGGCAGCTGGCGGCCATCAGCGATTTTGTGGGTGAGCACTCCATACCCGCTTGGGGTGACTGGGATAGGCACTATGCCAAGGGACAACCCCTGCTCATAGACCCTGTGTCCACGAGCTGGCCCCTCCCCTACACTTGGTTCAGATCATTGCTGCCGACCTCAGGGGAGCAGTGAGATACCAGAGAACCCTTTCCTTCACTGTACCTGTGGGGAGCCCTGGCTCAGGCAGTCATGTAGGACAATGGCAATGGTAGATCAGGCCTATGAGCCTGAAGCCCAAGTCTACTGGAAACTCTTTTTGGGGAGCCCCTGCTTTGCCCACCCGGCTGGCTTGGACAAGGACAGCTCTCCCCGTAGGCGAGGATGAGGAATTCCTCCTCAAGCTTATCAACCGGCCCATTCTGGTGCTGCGCGGCCTGGATGGTTTCGTGTGTCACCGCCGAGGCTCCAACCAGCTGGACACCAACCGCTCGGTCTATGACGTCTTCAACCTGAGCTTCAGCGACGGCGCCTACCAGATTCGAGGTGCGGCCAGCGTGGGGCGGGAGCAGGGGTGCGAGTGGGGGCGCAAGGCGTTGCTCGGGGTCCAGAGGGCCCCCTGCCAATGCCTGCTCGCTCTCCAGGCCGCGGCGGTGGATTCTGGCACACCGGCAGTCACGGCAGCGTGTGCAGCGACGGCGAGCGCGCCGAGGACTTCCTCTTCGAGTTCCGCGAGCGCGGCCGCCTGGCCATCCGAGCCCGGAACGGCAAGTACCTGCGCGGCGGCGCCTCGGGGTTGCTGCGTGCGGACGGGGACACGCCCGCCGGATTCGCGCTCTGGGAGTACTGAGCACGCAGCCCACTGTCCCTATTAAACTGTGTCTGTTTCAGCCGCTGGCAGGCTCAAGCTGCTCGGGGTGGACGCGGAGAGTCAGCATTGGGGCCCCCAGGGGATGGAGGTTGCACCTACTTGCAAGTGCTGCAGCTTTCCCTGGGTCCTGCGTTGTGCACTCGACCTCCCCAATCTTCTAGCCCAGAAAATGCAGTGTCAGGGGCTTGTGCAGGAGGAAGGTCCAGGCGTTCCTGCCCCCTCCCCCATCCTGCACAAGCATAGCCCTGGGTCTCTTCCTCTTGTCCTGCTCTCACACACCTCCCCAGAACCCGAGGAGAATTCACCCTATCCACCTAGCTGGACTGCTTGGGGCTCAGGTAGCTGGGAGGCCCAGACAGACCAGGCCAGTTAGAGAGGGTCTTTGTGGTTAGCATGTCTCCAAGGGGCACCATGGCTCCCAGCATTGGGGCAGGGTCTCGGAATCCTGTAAGTATTTGATGGACAAGCAACCCCACACTTTCCAAACAAAGCTGTGGCCAGATGGCCAGAGGAGAGGGCCCTTTACCACTCCTGCACTTGCCTTGCTGCTACCCAGCCCCATCCAACCCCCTGCAAGGGGCCCTTAGGCCAAGGCCACCCCCAACCTGTACACAGAGCTCCTTACCTGACTTGCCCCACAGCTGGCTGGCAGTCCTATCAGTCAAGGCCCATGGTTCACCCACATGTCTCCTCCATAGCAGGGGGAACCCAGAACCCCCAGCCCACAAGGACATCCACACAGACTAACACCTGTTGGATGGGCTGCATGACCTGGGACTTCCGGAGTAGGCCTGCTCCCTGGGATTGGTGAGCACAGTGAGAATGGGGAAAAGGGGGACTAAGGGTGCCAGTGGGAGACATCCTGAGTGAAGGTCTAGGGCATGCAGGGAGGATGAGACATGGGACAGAGAATTCACCTGACGGAAATGCCCTCACTACCCTGCCCGTAGGCCACGCCCCTCTCCCTACCCAGGGCAGCCCCAGCCCTTGCTTGGGGCCTAAAGTCTCATCCGGTGAGTCCTGCCAGGGTTGCCCAAGGAGAGGGGTCAGAGAATGGAATGCTCTGAGAAAGGAGGGCAGCACAGAGGGGTGCAGGTGGGTGCCAGGTATCAGACAGGTATAACCAGGGAGAAGTGCAGGAGAGGAAGGGGCTGAACAGTCCTGGGAGCATGGAAGTCCTGCTAGGTCACCCCTAAGTCTCCCTGCAACCTCTCTCCAAGGACCCCCGGGCAAGCTACCCTCGCCTTAGGGACAAAGGGCTGAGGTCATGGGCTAGGGATCAAAGGCAGACGCCAGTTAGCTCTGGGAGGAAGACACTGGTCCCAGCAGGCAGGACAAGGACCCGGACTGTTGAGCTGCAGCCTGTGCTGCCCCCTTGTGGCATTTTGGGAGGGAAGGTTGGAGGCCCAGCTGCCATAGATTTAGGGCCTGGAAGAAGGCCACAGCAAGCTGGAAATCCCAGCACACTGCCCCCTGGGTTCCTTGATCATGCAGGATGTTGAGGGGTCTCCGTCTCACTGCCAGCCACAGTGCACTTGGCCTGAGGCACTCACAGAGTGCTGCCCATACAGCCTAGGGCAGCTGCTGGAGAAGGGAAGCAAGAAGAGTGAGTGAGTGAGTGTGTGTGTGTGTGTGTGTGTGTGTGTGTGGT
Organism: Saccopteryx leptura; assembly: GCF_036850995.1. Classification (NCBI taxonomy): domain Eukaryota; kingdom Metazoa; phylum Chordata; class Mammalia; order Chiroptera; family Emballonuridae; genus Saccopteryx; species Saccopteryx leptura. The sequence goes on from NC_089506.1 coordinate 125,533,491, forward strand.
GGAAAAGGGGAGGACTGGAGAGGTGACGGTAGTAAGGATGCCCTAGCACCCCTGGGATGGGGAATAAAAGCTGGGACTGGATGGAGAAAGACATGCTGTGGCTGAGGTGGGCTGGAGTTGTGTGTAGGGGCCATCACCTGGCCAGTCCAAGGCCTCACACACAGCCCACTCCATGCGGAGACCACACTCAGTAGCCAAGGGGTACTGAGAGTGGGTGCCCAAGCAGGTGAGGGCTTGTTCCAGGGGGCTCCTTAAGCAGTGGCCGCAGGGACCAACCATGCACCTGCATCTGTGCTAGTTGGGGTGATTTTCTGACTGGTTGTGTGCCCACCCAGCTCTCACACCGTGTCACGGCTGGGCTGTGGTCTATCGCTTTGTGCCTTGTGTCCTATCAGTCCCTCCTTTCCTGCCTCCTTTCATATTAAGTTTTTTTCCCTTTGTTCCATGTGTAGTGCTTCACCCCAGGGCCATGAAGAACCCAGTGCAGGGCTTACCTGGTGTAGAGCTGGGGGCATCCAGGAATCAGGGTCAAAGCTACATTCCAACTGATGGGGAGGGTGACAAAACAGAGGCAGAGGCAGCTTACAGAGAGGGCAGTTTTGGTGGCAGCAGGGCTGTTACAGCCCCACACAAAGAGCACCATGTGACATCTAGGAGTCACCTCCCCAAACACTACGAACACCAGCAGCGGGTCAGGCCCACCCACTGGGGCCCTGGGAATGCACAGTGCTAGGCGCAGGGGTGGCCATGGCCACAGGGACTTAGCTGATGAGTGTCCAGGCTGCAGGCCAACACAGAGCACCCCCCTCACCACCAGTTTCTGTGCTTTGGTCACAGGGAGCACCCTTCTACTGGGTAGCCCCAGCAGTGCAGAGGCAAGACCAAGGCACCCAGAGTGGGGTGGCAGGGCAGGTGTGGACAGGCAGTGTCCCCAGGAACAGTGACAGCCAGACAGAAACCTCACCCCTGCCCTGGTCAAGCTATCTCTCCTTGGCCTCCAAAAGCTGCCTGAGCAGCGCCACTCCTGCCCTGGGGTCCGGCCCTATGTCCTGAGCTGGATTTCTGAGTGGAGAAGACATCACTGATCCAGGGGAGACTACTCAGCAGCAACAGGTTGAGGGTGGAGACCACAGGCAGTTGTTGAAGGAAAGGAAGGAGTGATGGAGGCTGAGGCCCTGAACCCAGGGCAGGACGGGGCCAGGGCAGGCACAAGGGAAGGTGCAGCAAGCAAGGGCAGGGCCCAGCATACAGCAGGCTGTCCTGAAACAACTCACTTTATGACCCACTTCCCGTGAGCATACCCACAGAGGGCGGCCAGGTGTTTGTGCAGCGGCAAGCTCACCCTGACGTACCATGGCCACAACCAACGAGGACCCGCCTCCCTGCTCAGGAGCTGGAAACTCGACTTTTGTGTTCTGGACTTTTCTCCATGCAACCAGAGGCACTGCCTCCTCAGAGAGGCTGTTAGTGTGGACAGAGCCTGGGGCGGGGCCCACCTGGCATCACAGCAGGAGGAAGCTGGGGCTGCGAAGCTGCTTGTACACCTGTAGGAGCCTCTCAGCAGTGGCACACGAGTTGGCCTTGTCCTCCGTGCACAGCCGGTCACGTAGGGTCTGCACCTCCCACAGCAGTGTCTGCAGATGCGGGGGATGGCAACAGCTAGGGCCCCTACCCTCCCACACGCATGTCACCAGGTTCCTCTAAGGGACACCTGTCATGCACAAACCCTGCTTGAGACATGGTAGGGAGTTCAGGACAAATATTCATCTATGATTTCAAAGTGTGGGATACCCTTCCCAGCCACTGAAGACCCCTCAGGACAGAAGAGTGGCTGAGTTGAAGGAGAAACGACACCCCCAGATTATAGGAAGGTTCTAGCCAAGCGATAGGAGTGGGCCAGAGACAGAAAGGACTGAGCCCACTCTCTACCTTCCCCCACCCCGCTCAACAGAGGAGCCTGGCTGGGGACAGTCCTCGCTGTCCAAGCTGCTGGGAGGTTTGAGGACAGGACTCCCAAGGCCCTCACCTCATGGTTGGCCTGGATCTGCTGAAGATACTGCACACGGAGGTCAAGTGGGCTGGAGCCCCAAGCAGCCTGCTCCATGACCATCCTCTGTGGGAACAAGGGACAGGTTGCTAGAGGGTCACAGGTAGCACCACAGTCCCAGGGCACTTGTCCTTCAGCCCTAAGCCAGGTGGTTCCTTCCCTCCCCCTAAATCCTCCTTGGCCCCCTTGGGACTCCCTTGCACTGCAGGCACATACCAGCCCCTGATCCCGAAGGTCAGGACCAGATTCCTGAGCCTGGATACAAAGCCTCAAGATATGCCAGGAAGGGCTGTTGTGGCAGTGAGGTTATCACTGGGGTCACAGTGGGATAGGATAAAAAGGGCCAGGTCGCCTGACCAGGCAGTGGCGCAGTAGATCGAGCATTGGACTGAGATGCGGAAGGACCCAGGTTTGAGACCTGGAGGTCACCAGCTTGAGCGTGGGCTCATCTGGCTTGAGCAAAAAGCTCACCAGCTTGGACCCAAGGTCGCTGGCTCCAGCAAGGGGTTACTTGGTCTGCTGAAGGCCCCCCAGTCAAGGCACATATGAGAAAGCAATCAATGAACTAAGGTGTCGCAACAAAAAACTGATGATTGATGCTTCTCATCTCTCTCCATTCCTGTCTGTCCCTTTCTATCCCTCTCTCTGATTCTCTCTCTGTCCCTGCAAAAAAGAAAAAAGAAAAAGATTGCTTTAAAAGGGTCAGGTCTAGAACAGCCTTCAGACTTTCTTCAAAGTCAGACTGTGGGCTCTGATTCTCAGGGGTTGGGCTTGGGCCTGGGAACAGGCACTGGTGAGTCCCTGGGTGAGATGATGCAGAGACCATGCTTAAGGGAAATTGTCAGATGGCAGGTGGCTGTACTGCAGACCCATGAAGAGCGGATGGGCTGTGCCAGCCAAGAGCACCAGCTGACACACTTCTTCTGAACATGAACCCACCCCAGTACAGTACTGAAACAGCCTAATCCTGCACCAGGTGGCACACAGCCCTGGGGCTGCATGAGGGGCTGGCAACCACTCCCACTTTCTAGGTAAAGACATGGAGGCTCAGACAAACTGACATCTTGTCCCAAGACCTGAGCCAAGGGTGTCTGACCCCAGGGCATGGTCTCTTTACAAGGTCTTTGCTTAGCCAGACAAGTGCAGAAACCTTCAGCTGACCCTGGCAGGTGATAAACTGAAATGTCTTCCTTAAACCTGTTGGCCAGGTAGGCCCTGGGCACCCACCAGGGCTGTTGCCAAGAGGGTAAACAGCAAATACCCTCAGCTTGCCTATATGACATGTACATTTGGAAGCAGGAAGGAGGTAGAGGCTGTCCTGGCTCCCCATGCGGGGAGCCACAGACTTCTTGGCCCAGCAGGCCCACGACAGACTGATATACCTGCATACGTCTGATGACAGCATGGTGGGTCCTGCACATGTTGTCCAGAGAGGAGCTCTCCACTTGGATCTCCACAGCCTGGATGGGCCCTGCTGGGCACAAGTCGGTTACAGCCACCTGTAACACAGGGAGCCTTGTACCCACCTATAGCTCCCTGGTCTGGGCTGCCCTTCTACACTGTCCCACACAAAGCTTGATGCCACAAGACATCTAGGCCCGGGTCTCTCTGCCTAATGGCAATTTCCACCTAACGAACCAGCCAGCTGACCAACAGCAAATCTGCTCACCTGTCCCGGAAGAACCCAAGACCCTCTGGCACTCAATCTAGAACAAGGTGACAGCTGCAACCTTGCCTGAACAGTACCCACAGCCCACACTAGACAACTCAGGTCACCTGACAGCAAGGTCAGGGTTTCAGGTGTGAAAACAGGGTGTGGGCTGGGTGGCTGAGGTCAGAGGTCAGCAAAGTGCGCTCCTGGAGGTTTTGACTACACTGAAGATGAAACAGCAAGCTCAGACTGAGAACCAGGTCATTTGGCTCTCTCTCCACACAGAGGACACAGGCAAGACCTGAGGAGCTGGAGGGCTCTAGGAAGAACTGTCATTAGCAGCTCTTCCTCTGGTATCCATGAGACGTGTGGGGCACCCATGAGGCTGAGGACCCCGCCATTACCCACCACCAGGCCCCAGAATCAAGGCCCAGAGACGCCCCAAACTAGATACCAGCCTGGTCTTGGCCTGGCCAAAAAGGGCTGTGCAGTGAGCAGTGGCTGGCTCCCCGAGGTCAAGGCAGCTTCCACCCACCACCCTGGGGGATATTTCCTGGCTGCCTAGGCTCCTCTGCGAGAGCCTCCAACACTGGACATAAGAGTTGGCTGGACATGGCCTGGGCCTGCCACCAGGGGAACCTCAGGGAGAAGCCAGGAGCTGGTAGCTCCATTTTAGCTGCCAGTGCCCCATCTAAGTCACTTCTGTGATGCCCCCTAGTCTGGTGATCTAGGGGTGAGCAGCTAGGGCTGGTGGGGTCCCTGCAACTGGCCGTGAGTTCAGAAGTGCATGGGGTAGGGCCACGTATGCAGTGCTGGGTGGGCTTTGGTCCTGCAGAGGCTGCTCCAGCACAGCCGTGCCTCAGACTCCAGTGGAGTTGGCATCCTCTGCAGGGTAGGCACAAGAACAGGATTTCTTGCCCGACCTATGGTAGTGCACTGGATAAAGCATCGACCTGGAATGCTGAGGTTGCAGGCTGAAACCCTGGGTTTGCCCTGTCAAGGCACATATAGGAGTTGATGCTTCCTGCTATTACCCCCCGTTTCTTTCTCTCTCTCTCCTCTTTCTAAAAATGAATAAAAATCCAAAAAAAAGGAAAAAGAAAAACAGGATTCCTCTCGAGTCACCCAAATGCTTGGAGATACCACTCTGAAACAGTTGTCATCAAGGCTGATGTCCCCAAAGATAGGCAAGTTAACCCCTTGTTTGCCTCGTGGATGATGAGACCGATGTTAGTGCCATCTGGGGCCACTCCCTGGACAGAGGACAGTGCTTGAGCTCTCACAACATCTGCTGTCACATTCTCAGTGAGGAGCCACTGCAGGGTGGCACAGCACAGGGACATGCCTAAAGGACAGAGGAGTAGGCCATGAGTTTGGACAGATCCTGGGACAGTGAGGAAGGACCTCACGTCAATAGGCCTCAGCACATCCACAGGACTCAGGGCCCCAGGACCAAAGCAAAGCTAGTCAGTACCACCAACCTGAGTAACTGTCACTCAAGGCGGCTCTGAGCAGGTCTGCTGACACCCTAATGGCAGCCACAGAGGGGGGCCGGTACTTGGCCCACAGGGAGTCGGGTCCTGATGGCTCGCTGCCGGGTCTGTGGCAAGTGTCCAGGAAGGTGTTTAAGGGATCGCCGACAGAGTGGAATGAACCAGGGGACTGTGTGTGGGACTCAGCCAGGCCAGGGAAACGCAAGCCCTGAAGCATGTCCACTGTGTACTCACTCAAGGGCAAGCAGATGCCTTCCTGCTCTGGCAGGACATCGAGAGTACACCCATCCAAGGATGGGTCCTTGTAGGTATCAGATGGGACCAGGGCCCCACCCACAACCTCCCTGAGGCTGTGGAAGAGCGCACAGGACACGGTAACAGGAAGATTGAGCATGCTGTCCTCATCAGGGCCCAGGGGCAGCGTCACCTCCTGCTGACCACCAGGGCCAAGTTGGTCCACGGGGATGGTGTAGGTCACGGCTAAGCCCACCAAGTCCGGGTCTGAGGTGTAGGTGTGGGGCAGCACCTGGATGCACAGGGCCCAGCCCTGGTCCAGGCGGAGGCTGTTGTTCTCCAGTCGGCAGGTGGCGGTCAGCACATCCTGTAGCTCCCGGCGGCTCCAGGAGGTGGTAATTGTGCATGAGATAGGCTGAAGGCCCTCCCGTCTGGACAGTAGGGCACAGCTGACATTCATAGCTTCATTGAGACACGACAGGGCCCTGTTGCGCTGATCAACGGCCTTCTTCAGAGAAGATACTCTGGGAAGAGTAGAGGGGGCACCAGCCAGGTTACACAGGCTAGATGGTGCCTGTGCTGAGGCCAGCCTCCTGCTGTGTCCCTGTGTTCTGAGTTGGCCCCTTTGTTCCTCTGAGCCACCATGACAGCCCGGAGAGTGGCCAGCACTAATCTACAAGGGTCTAGAGCCTAAAGATGCTTACTCTGAGCCATAGGGGGACAAATGAAAGACCCCCTCTCTCTGGATGGGTCAGAGGAAGGGACTGTTGCCAGCATCACTGCGGCAGGAAGGAAAAGAGGATCTCCTACACCCCCTACCAGGGAAAGGGAGGCAGTTTGAGAAAATGGTGAGGGCCCCTTTTGTCAGGCAATTTGATGTCTGGGGCTCTCTCTGGGGACCAGAGGCAAAGTAACAGGTCTGGCCAGGACCAATGTCCACACATAGGACACTGCCTCCTGAGGACACAGCCTGCTGCTTACCTCTCAGAGATGGTGCCGATTCCACAGAGCAAGTCCTTAATTTTCTGGCCCATGTTTGCTATGATCACTGTGGTGGGGCGAGGTGTCTCAGAGCTCAGATCCAAGCTGCAGGTCATCAGGCGGCCTTTGGCAGACAAGGCCAGTAGCTCAGTGCTACCTGATGGACATAGGTGGGCCCAGTCAATTTGTGAGGAGGGCAAGCTGCTGGGAGAGCTCCCCCAGACTGAAGACAAGTGCTGGCAAAAAACCAGCACCAAAGTGAGGACCCAGGAGACAGGAAAGCTTGGACGTGTGCCAGGGGCTGAATGGAGCTGTCCACATTCATTACGCACATGCCACAGGGCCCTCCATTGCAGGGACATTGGCACAGTGGAGGCAGCACTGCGGTGATACGTGGTACGTGCAAGGAACTAAAAGGGGCCAAACAAGGACTGACATAAGTCACATCAGTCAGACATGGCTTGACCTTCAACAGGCCACCCAATCAGAACTGCTCTGAGGTTTTCTGAGAAAAGTGACTACTCTGCGCCCCTCCCCCTTGCTTTGCTCTGTCTCAGTGGCACTTTCTGGAAGTCTGTGGCACCATCCTGCCTACTCTCCTGCTCCCAGGCTACCAGGGAGCCCTCCAGGAAACAGGCTTATCTATCTGCCTGTCCCCAAGCCCAACACTACTGAGGCCTTGAGCCCTGCCCTCAGCACACAAACACTTGCTGCTCAGCCCAGGGCTTACCATGCTTTCCCACGCCCCACCATCCCCCACTTTCTCTGCGGTAAATGGTGGGCTTTCCCCTTCAAAGCATTTCTTTCCTGTTAGAATTGTCCATGGCAGTTCTCGGGCCGACTCATGAGCTGTCTAGCAGAAATGTGCACTGGGCAAACTGTCCCCCAACACTGTGCAGAACACACACAATCAGAGCTCCCGGATACCACCTGCCTCTACTGCAGACTGGGCTCATTAGTGGGCCACACAGTAAGCATCCAAGGTGTTTCCTGGCTGTAAGGAGAAATGTCAAGGCTTGACCTGAACCGATGTGGATCTACCCTGGACTACATGCAACATAAGACCTGTCATGGAAAGACGCTCTTGCCCAGGTAGAGCGCACATCTCCCACTCCTAAACCTACAGAATGCACACAGTCAGACACTCCCTGTCCCCAGACAAGGACTGTCAACCACAAGGCTCTGCCAGGTAAGTATAAGCCTGTCCTATCAAGTTTACAGAAGCCAGGGAGACAAGGCAGGGAGAGAACAGGCCAGTTTGAGGGGAGGTTGAGTGGGAGAAGATTGCCAAAGGAGTGTTCCACCCATCCCCCAGGCTTTAGTTTTCAGGTTTAAACAGTGCTTCATACCTTCAGGTGACCTGGCCAACAGTGAGAGGGTGATGATGCTGCACACACTCAAGCTGGCTGGACAAAGCAGAGACGGTAGGCCTCCTGGGCTGTCAGGCTGTGCCGGATCCTGGGAGGTGTCTCCCTGAGCCAGGTCTACCACACAGAGGTTGGAGGGGGTGGTGTGGTACACACGGCCATCCCTGCCACAGGCTGCACAAAGCACGGGCCCTGGCAGGCAGTACTCCCTCAGCTCTGGCACCAGATTTCCCACCTCATCCCAGCTGGCCTTGACAGCCAGTGTCCGGCCATGGTGACCGAGCGCCACCAAGCAGTCAGAGTATGCATCCTCTATGTTCTCTGCCAGTGGCTCAGTCCTCAAGGTCCCGATGAAGATGACAGGCTCCTCCAGGTGATGGAGAATCCTGACAAGGGCATTCGGGCCACCAGGGGCCAACCTGGAGGTGACCAGGGTCTTTAGGACCACAGAGCAGAGCTGGCCATCAGGGAGGCCACAGAGGATCACGGGTGATTCCAGGATGGAAGCATCAGTTCCAAAGAGTAGCCCAAAGAGAGCCCTCTCCAGCATAAAGCCCCTGGGACACTGCAGGTGGCTGTGCGGGTACCTGGAGCCTGGTGGTGACACAGAATACAACACTGGGAGGAAGCAGGGGACTGTAGGCTTTTGTGGGCTCCCAGCTGGGGGTGTGTAGGTGGACAGCTCCACCTCGCCAATCGGGCATGGGGGCCTAGGGTCCTCTCCAGGGCAGGGACACTCAAACAGCTGCATCTTCCACCGGGTGGGGCCCTGTGCCAGCGTGATGAGTACATGGTCCAGAACAGTGAAAGCGCACAATGTGCCATCAGGGAGGACACAGGTGTCTGGGTCCACGGGGATCACAACAGGAGGTTCACTGTCCTCGTCGTCCCTATCACTCTGGTTCACAGACCTATGAGAACACAGGGAAGTGTCACTCAAGATATTCACATGCTGTCTTCATGACAACCTACCACTACCCAGCAGTCCTATAACCACTGACTCAGGGACCACAGAAACCAACCTTCTAAGTGCATCAGACCAGAGGAAACAGGTCTTGCTCCTGGCTACAGATTCACCATTCTGCACCCCGTTTACTAAAGATTCCCTGCCAGTAACAGCCTGTCAAGGGACGCAGGTACTGGGCTAGGCACAACTACCACTTCTGAGCTGGCTTTGAACCCCTCGTCCCCATGTGTCCCCATGGCGCCGGTTCTTGAAGGCTCATTCTGAGCCCAATTCAGGACCACGCGAGTCCTACAGGCCGGTGTTTAGGGAAGGCAGGGCCGGCCTTTAGACCAGCCCCAAGCAGTGCAGCCCAACAACCCCGCCTCACCTGCTCGCCTGGTCCAAAGACAAGCAATAGATGCCCCTCTGGGCGCACAGAACGTAGAGCACCCTGCGAAGGGCCAGGACCTCCAGGTGCCACACCGGAGCAGGTAACCGGTACACCGCCTGGACGTCGGGAGGCAGAGAGCAGAAGCACTAGTTCTGAACAAATTCCTACGGAACGACCAGGAGGCCCGCCTCCCTTTCACCCTCCTGGTGCAGCCCCTCCGGGCCCAGGATTCCACCCCTGCCCCGATGCTCACGGTCAGCTGCCTCCCCTCCAGATCGTAGACGTAGACCAGCTCCCTCCCGGTGGAAAGAAAAATCTCCGCCCCGAGGCACAGCACGTGGGGCTTGCCCGCCGCCGGGCCCGCGACCGGGCAGCTGAAGCCCGTCAAGTAGTCGACGCGCAGCGCGAGACCGGCCATGGTGCGCGCCCGCCTCCGGTGAAGCGCGGGTGGCGCGGGGGTAGACTCTGCCTACAGGGGCTGGTTCGGGAGGCGGCGAAGGCGCTGTACGGCCGCCCACATCGCGGCGCGGCCTCTGCCGTAAAGCGGCACGCGAGGGCGGGGCCGAGGCGAGGCGGGACCCCGGCCGCGAGGTGAAGTTTGGGCGGAAGTCCCTGCCCGCGGGCTGAGAGTGAACGCTCCTGCGATTAAGTTAGGGGACACAGAGGAAATATAGGAAACCCGATGGCCCGTCCTCTCCCACGCCATCTGTCCGCGGGGCGGTCCGAGGCGCCGTCTTGCGGATGCCCTGAGGCCCCACAGCATCTCCCATGCCTGTGCAGGGCCGCGGGCCCCCTTAGGTCCGGCACCAAGCCCCGCTCCCTTCATGCGCCCTAGAGCTGGACAGGCTCCCACCCGGGCCAGCACGTGGGCTCTCCCAGGGCCGGAAGGACGCATCTCCTCGGATCAGGCGGGCTGCCCCTAAAGCGGCATTTTAGGGTTTAGGGAACGCCTGTGTGTCCAGGAGCGAGCGGACAGGCTTTAACAGCTCTAGATCTCCCTCTGACTGCTGGGAGTGCCCCCTCTCTGTCTGGACACGAACTGTACGTGGGCGCTGGTTTGAATGGACAGTTGGGTAAGCCAGAGGAATTCTGGGTTGTGGGGCAGAAGGCCATAAAGAAAATGACGGCAATCACCAGCAATCAGTCTGCGCCCACCGGGCTGCTCCCTCTCATTGTTCTTCTCCTCCGGGGTCTGGGAGAGGTGCTGACCAGAGGGGCCGAAAGTGTTCCTCCGGATGAAAAAGTCGGAGACCCAGACCCAGAGCACCGCTGAAAGGTACCTGTAGACGTTAATCATCCCTCTCCTTTAAGAAGCCACTGAAACAATCTCCAAGGCCTCCCATGAGAGGCATATGGGGGGGCATGGCCAAGCATGGCATGCTGAAGGGACCCAGCTGCCAAATGTTTCTGGGCTTGGAAGCTGGCATCAGGAAGGCTGGTGTGTCTGCCAGAACGTAAAGCTGCAACAAGTTTTAAGTGCCCTTGTTGAGGGGGAGGTGTGCACTCATCCCCTAGCACAGCAAACTGTCCTACCTCTGGGCACTGGCACGGACACAATATGTGTGGCATTTGCAGTGTTTGCTCCTTTCTGCTCCCTGGTTTGGGGCGTGAAATGCTATCCTAGATGCTGGCAAAAGGGAGGGCAACAGGGGCTCCCACTTGGCCTTCTGAAGTGAGGACATGCTTCTTTCAAGCCATGTCCCATTCTGACTGCCCACCCTTCCCCAGGTCTCCTCTGCTCACCAGGCCTGTGAGCCACATGCTTGTCCTCCCAGGCCGTTTTCCAATGCGGAGGGAAATCTCCCTTCAGGCACTGTGAAGTGGGTGGCTCCTCTGTCCCACTCCCTTCTTAGGGGCTAGCGGGCTCCTGGCTACAAGCCCAGGAAAGCCCACACTGGATGACAAGGATTTATGAGCATCAGCAGCCCATCCAAAGAGGGCCTCAAGTCCTGATCCTGGAGGTTAGACATCAGCAAAGGGCTACAGTCCAGCTCAGAAATCTGAGGAGTGACACCAAGTAAGGGAGCCTCTGCATGAGTATGCAAAGTGTACATTCCTGGCCAGAAGCCTGAGGACAGTCAGTGGTCTCTATGCCAAATTTGGAGGCAGTGTAATCTTCCCAAGGACAAATTATACCTCCCAACTCTTGGGAAGCAGTGTGTACAGGGAAGCTTCAGGCTGTGCTGGGCAGTTCTCAGGCAGCACAGCCTGCCCATCAGGCGTACCTACCAGAAAAAGGGGGGCCCCAAAGCTCTGTTTCCAAGCAGTACACTCCATTTGCTTGATATCTTGGGGAAGTTCTGAGAACCTTCTCACTTCAAGGTCAGTAGCGGTGACATGCCCTGGGCCAGCTGTCAATGGTGTGAATTAAAGCAGTCATCTCAGGAACAGGTTTGGAAGCAGGTGCTGAGGGCCTGCCCACCACAGGGCCCCTCAAACACCAGCAGGTGGTGTTTTATATATCCATTCAGAAAGCAGTGACTCACCAAGAGGAACAATGCTAAAAGGTGCATTTGAAGGCTGGCACCAAAATTAGAGGGACAAGATAATTCAGGCCAGCAGCATGTCACCTCCAGTCTTGTTACCCTACAACTCAGTGGGGCTCCTTAAGTTCATCTTTCACCTGCTCCCCGGTCACATGCACCTGTCTCAGCATGCAGAGGCCCAGGAGCAGCCACATGGGTGACAGGCTGGAAAGGCACCCAAGGAGGCTAGGCTCTCCTCTTCCTCCCAGAGCACCTGCTGGAAGCACAGAGCCCAAGAGCCTGGACAGGGGGAATGGGGTCTCTGTCCTCTATGGCCACACTTGACACAAAGGCCCTGCAGAGATATGTGCAGTGCACGAGGAGAGGCCAGGGGCCCAGAGTGACAGGGAAGCCCAGCAGCGCTTCAGGTGCTTTTATTAGTCCCACTGCAGGGCTGTGTCTAGGCAGCGCTAATGCAACCCAGTCCAAGCACATCTTGAGCCCCATGCGGAGCAGAGTGCAACAGACTGATTGGAGGCAGCCAGCGGCATTCACCTGGGCCAGTGAGCACTCAGTCACTGCTTGCTGGGCTGTGGTACCTGGTGGTGGCAGAGGAGGTTCACACAGGGCAGGTGGGACACACGGGACTGAGGGCCCCTCCCCTGTGGAAAGGAGGTGGCTGAGCTTCCTGGGCTGAGCCCACTGGCAGGGCACCCGCACAAATCCTAACACGGAGCTCTGACTCTCTCTGGACAATAAAAAAAAGTACATTACTATTAAATAAAGTGACTCAAAACCAGAAGCCAAGAAACCACAATGCTTTTTCTTTAGCTAAAACACAAAAGAAAACAGATGAATTATGTGGATGCCAGAACTTGAATGAGAATGCTAGTGGAAGAGAAAAGGAAGCCAGCTGGGTGGATGAAGACAAGAAAGAGTTGAGAGGAGCTGGTAGAGGCAGTGAGGTCTCAGAAGCGAGGTCAAGCACAGCTCCTGCCCACAGCCTTGCCTCTGATTATTGCAGGACCAGACTACAGAGGCCAGAGCTCCAGCCAGTGCACCCCCTAGTTGTGTGACCACAGTCCTCGGCAGGTGGCTGTGCTTTGGACTGGCTGCTCTGGCCCTCCTGCCTCACCAGATCAGCTGCTCTGCCCTGGCCAGACCCAAGTCTGTGCTGGTGGACCTGGAGGTGCTAGACAGGACTCTTGCCACCAAAGAAGCCAATACCCAGTGCTCTCTGTGCATAGCAGCTACTGAGGGAAAAGAAGGGTGCTACAGGACTGCTCCCGCCCCAGGGCAGACATGAGGTCTCTAAGCACTCTGTATCTGGGCCAGCCTCTCCCAGGGGTTCAGAGCAGCTCAGAGATCCGGCTTTTATTAAGGCAAAGAGGCATCAGCATGCCCACAGGTTCTTGGGGCAGGCCCTGGCCACAGTCCAGCCACAGACGACATGCGTGGACCCGAGGACATGTGCAAGGTCTGAACACAACCTCTGTCCTGGAATGGCCCAGACCTCACACCATTAGTACAGTAGCAACCTTCCTGTTCCCCATGAGAGACCCACATGGCTTCACAGCAGGCCAAGCCCCTACTCCCTCACCTGGGCCTGTCTCAATGACCATGTCACTGTGCCAAAGACCAGGGCTGGGCAGGGACACAGGAAGGAACTGTGTATGGGGCAAAGGGGACCAGAGCTTCTGGTCTTGAGCAGTCCAGTTCACCCCATGAGGCCTTGTCAGCAGCCTTGGCCATCCAGGGGGGCCGCCTGTCTGGCGGGAGCCACTGCTGTGCTCCTGTTCAGACAGCCCTATCTGCAGCTGCCTCGATTGTGTAGCCTGGCAGAAAAGTCTCAGGCACTGAGGTTTACTTCCAGGAGAACTGACTGCGGGCCCCGTGTCCACACTCAGTCATCCTGTACACACCCAGAGGGACTCACTAGAGAAAAGGAAGTGGACACTAGTCTCTCTTACTCCCCTTTTATGCAGCTTTTATCTTAAAAAAATAAATAAAAGTCTTCTGGGCAGGAATTACTGATAACTGTTATTACAACCAATGCCAACTTTAAAATCCCACCTGGACATCAGGTGAGAACAAGATAAAGGGTGGGCAGCAAAATAACCTGCAGACCAAGCAGATGGGAGGCCGGCAAGCCTGTGGCCACTTATGTTTCCACTGGACAATGGCTACCAGAAGGGGAAGCACTGGCCCCCAGAGGCAGGGTCTGCCCCAGGGCCACAGGGTACAAAGGCCAGCAAGAGCCCCAACCACAACCAGGGAGGGACAGGAACAAACAGCATCCAGACAGGAGAAGCTGGTGGCGGCAGCACTCCCACCTCCTCTGCAGGTGGTGATGTCGAGGCACCAGTCTGTCCACCACAGTGGGGGCTGGAATCAAGAGGCATCTGCATGAGGCAGCCCTGCTCCCCACTAGGAGCCTGGTTTTAGCCAGCAAAGCACCAGCCTGGCTCCATCCTCCAGGGAAGCCTGGTGCTGAGAGGCTTCGTAGGCCAGAGACCCCAGGGCAGCCACCCCCACCTTGCCCTTCAGGACTGCCCTCTGTGGGAACAGCTCCATGACCCTGGCTTCAGAGAGGGCTGGGTGGGCCCAGTCTTGCCAGTGTGCTGGAGCCCTAGGTCCTGGGGAGGCTGCACATCTCGCAGTTGCCAGTGCCCGGCTGGTTCATGAAGGTGCAGTGCTCACAGGCCCACATGGCGACTGCGGCAGCATGCGAAGAGCCCCCAACAGCTCCGTAATCATGGAGGCCTGGAAGCTGCACCCCGACTGTGCCTGCAGGGTGGAAAGAAAAGCAGCACTCATCTTTTCTGTGCAAGGAAAATGTTTCACCAGTTTGGGCTCTACATCACTGCCTATTGGAGTGAAAGTAAACTCTAGAAGCAACTGCTCTACGCAAATGTGGCCTGAGAACCCCCAGTATGGGTCCCATGCTTGCACCCAGAACCCTGCTGAATACAGCTGCTGGGTACAGAGCTTGAAGCCATCTGTCGGCTGTGCTGCTCTTGGCCCACCTGCTGCCCCTGCTGTTGTTGGTAGCTCTGCCCCTTGCTGCTGAGTGGTGGTTCTCTGATGGACACTCAAGTCATTTCCAGCTCTGACACACTGTGAACAAAGCTGCATGAATACTTTTGTAGGAGTCTTTGGGTAAAAACCTGGGCGTGGCTGCTGGGTCCTGCTCTCGCTCTCACAGCTGTGTGAAGGTTCTAGCTGCTGGCAGCTTCTCATTTTAGCCACTAATGAACACGCAGGGGCAGCTCACTGAGTCTGCATTTCCTTGCCAACCAAGGATGTTGACCATCGCTGACTTTTCATGAAATGTTGGGAGTCTTGCCCAGCTTTCACCCATGTTTTGTTTGGATTACTGGTTATCAACATGTATAGTTCTCTATACAATCATGTGTCATTTAACAATATTGGTCTGTGATAGATATGGACATAAAACAATCGGCCCATAGGTTACAATGGAGCTGAGAATTTCCTATTGCCCATGACGTCGTAGCCAGCGTCATATTTTAGGGCCATGCACTTCACGTCTATGTGTTGACACTGTGCAAGCATTTCTCAGCAAAGCCCATCATGGAGCATGCACAACCGCATACTTCAGTGAGTCTCGTGTCAAATACATGCACCTCCCTCACCTGTTTTCTCCCACCCTAGGCCTTGCCTTTTCATGCTTCTAACAGTCTTTTGATGAGCACAGTGTTTCATTTTGATAAAGTCCAACTGACCGAACTTTTTTTTTTTTTTGGGGGTGGGTATTTTTCTGAAGTTGGAAACGGGGAGGCAGTCAGACAGACTCCCGCATGCGACCAACTGGAATCTACCCGGTATGCCCACCAGGGGGCAATGCTCTGCCCATCCCGGGTGTCGCTCTGTTGCAACTAGAGCCATTCTAGTGCCTGAGGCAGAGGCCACAGAGCCATCCTGAGCGCCCAGGAAACTTTGCTCCAATGGAGCCTTGGGTGCGGGAGGAGAAGAGAGAGACAGAGAGGAAGGAGAGAGGGAGGGGTGGAGAAGATGGGCGCTTCTCCTCTGTGCCCTGGCCGGAAATCGAACCCGGGACTTCCGCACACCAGGCCGATGCTCTACCACTGAGCCAGCCGGCCAGGGCCCGACCAAACTTTATTTATTTATTTTTTGCATTTTTCTGAAGCTGAAAATGGGGAGAGACAGTCAGACAGACTCTCGCATGCGCCTGACCGGGATCCACCCGGCACACCCACCAGGGGCGATGCTCTGCCCCTCCGGGGTGTCGCTCTGCTGCGACCAGAGCCACTCTAGCGCCTGGGGCAAAGGCCAAGGAGCCATCCCCAGCACCTGGGCCATCTTTGCTCCAATGGAGCCTCGGCTGCGGGAGGGGAAGAGAGAGACAGAGAGGAAGGAGGGGGGGTGGAGAAGCAAATGGGCGCTTCTCCTATGTACCCTGGCCGGGAATCGAACCCGGGTCCCCTGCACGCCAGGCCGACGCTCTACCACTGAGCCAACCGGCCAGGGCCAGGACCAAACTTTTATGGTCAGTGTTTTCCTGTCCTACCCCAAGGCCTGAAAATATTCAACCTATCTGCTGTTTTAGCTTCTACCACGTGTCATGACCTGTCTTGAGTAGATCCTCGTACACAGTATGCTTATGGAGGCCAAGATCATTTTCTGTACACAGACCCCAAGTCTCACTACACATCCCTGAAGAATTACAGAACAGCCCTGGCCGGTTGGCTCAGTGGTAGAGCGTCAGCCTGGCGTGCAGAAGTCCGGGTTTGATTCCCGGCCAGGGCACACAGGAGAGGTGCCCATCTGCTTCTCCACCCCTCCCCCTCTCCTTCCTCTGTCTCTCTCTTCCCCTCCCGCAGCCGAGGCTCCATTGGAGCAAATATGGCCCGGGCGCTGGGGATGGCTCCTTGGCCTCTGCCCCAGGCGCTAGAGTGGCTCTGGTCACCGCAGAGCGACGCCCCGGAGGGGCAGAGCGTCGCCCCCTGGTGGGCGTGCTGGGTGGATCCCAGTCAGGCGCATGCGGGAGTCTGTCTGACTGTCTCTCCCCGTTTCCAGCTTCAGAAAAATACAAAAAGAAAAAAAAAAAAAAGAAAGGAAATGCTGGGGCCCTGGCCGGTTGGCTCAGTGGTAGAGCGTCGGCCTGGCGTGTAGAAGTCCCGGGTTCGATTCCCGGCCAGGGCACACAGGAGAAGCACCCATTTGCTTCTCCACCCCTCCCTCTCTCCTTCCTCTCTGTCTCTCTCTTCCCCTCCCGCAGCGAGGCTCCATTGGAGCAAAGATGGCCCGGGTGCTGGGGATGGCTCCTTGGCCTCTGCCCCAGGCGCTAGAGTGGCTCTGGTTGCAACAGAGCGATGCCCGGAGGGGCAGAGCATCGCCCCCTGGTGGGCAGAGCATCGCCCCTGGTGGGCGTGCCGGGTGGATCCCGGTCAGGCGCATGTGGGAGTCTGTCTGACTGTCTCTCCCGGTTTCTAGCTTCAGAAAAATACAAAAAAAAAAAAAGCAAAAAAAAAAGAAATGCTGGGATGCTCTTCTAAGACAAGTTTTTTATGTGTGTATTTTTCTTTTCTTTTTCTTTTATATATTTTTTGTATTTTTCTGAAGTCGGAAACGGGGAGACAGTCAGACTGACTCCCGCATGCGCCCGACCGGGATCCACCCGGCATGCCCACCAGGGGGCGATGCTCTGCCCATCTTGGGGCGTCGCTCTGCTGCAATCAGAGCCATTCTAGCACCTGAGGCAGAGGCCACAGAACCATCCTCAGCACCTGGGCAAACCTCGCTCCAATGAAGCCTCGGCTGCGGGAGGGGAAGAGAGAGAGAGAGAGAGGAAGGAGAGGGGGAGGGGTGGAGAAGCAAATGGGCGCTTCTCCTTTGTGCCCTGGCCGGGAATCGAACCCGGGACTCCCACATGCCAGGCCGACACTCTACCACTGAGCCAACCGGCCAGGGCCTGTTTTTTTCTGAAGTTGGAGACGGGGAGGCAGGCAGACAGACTCCCGCATGCGCCTGACCGAGATCCACCCGGCATGCCCACCAGGGGGCGATGCTCTGCCCATCTGAGGCGTCGCTCTGTTGCAACCAGAGCCATTCTAGCGCCTGAAGCAGAGGCCATGGAGCCATCCTCAGCGCCCGGGCCAACTTTGCTCCAATGGAGCCTTAGCTATGGAGGGAAAGAAAGAGAGAGAGGAAGGAGAGGGGGAGGGGTGGAGAAGCAGATGGGCGCCTCTCCTGTGTGCCCTGGCCGGGAATCGAACCTAGGACTCCTGCATGCCAGGCCGACGCTCCACCACTGAGCCAACTGGCCAGGGCTAAGACAATTTTTATTTTTTTATTTTTTTTTATTTTTTTTTTTTTTTTTTTTTCATTTTTCTGAAGCTGGAAACGGGGATAGACAGTCAGACAGACTCCCGCATGCGCCCGACCGGGATCCACCCGGCACGCCCACCAGGGGCGGTGCTCTGCCCCCCAGGGGGCGATGCTCTGCCCATCCTGGGCGTCGCCATATTGCGACCAGAGCCACTCTAGCGCCTGAGGCAGAGGCCACAGAGCCATGCCCAGCGCCCGGGCCATCTTTGCTCCAATGGAGCCTTGGCTGCGGGAGGGGAAGAGAGAGACAGAGAGGAAAGCGCGGCGGAGGGGTGGAGAAGCAAATGGGCGCTTCTCCTATGTGCCCTGGCCGGGAATCGAACCCGGGTCCTCCGCACGCTAGGCCGACGCTCTACCGCTGAGCCAACCGGCCAGGGCCAATTTTTAAAAACATATTAAAAAATGTTGCCTGATCGGGCAGTGGCACAGTGGATAGAGCGTCGGACTGGGATGCGGAAGACCCAGGTTCGAGACCCCGAAGTCGCTGAAGGCCCACAGTCAAGGCACATATGAGAAAGCAATCAATGAACAATTAAGGTGTTGCAACGTGCAACGTAAAACTAATGATTGATGCTTCTCATCTCTCTGTTCCTGTCTGTCTGTCCCTATCTATCCCCCCCACTCTCTGTCTCTGTTAAAAAAAAAAAAAAATGTTGATATTATGTTCTCTATATAGTACTATAGTTAAGATGCTAGAGCCAGAATTAGCTAAGGCCCTCCACAGGATCTAAGCTATATGGAGCCAGTGGGAGTTCTCAGTCTCCTGATATTGAAACACCCAGAAGCTCTGTGGTCCTTCATTGTGTTGTTTTCTTTTCGTGCAGTTCTGACAGTAGGACCAGCACTGTGTCCCTCACATTCTAAAGAGACAGAGAGCCTGACCGGGCGGTGGTGCAGTGGATAGAGCGTCGGACTGGGACGCGGAGGACCCAGGTTCGAGACCCTGAGGTCGCTAGCTTGAGTGCGGGCTCATCTGGTTTGAGCAAAAGCTTGCCAGCTTGAGGCCCTGGCCGGTTGGCTCAGTGGTAGAGCGTCGGTCTGGCGTGCGGGGGACCCGGGTTCGATTCCCGGCCAAGGCACATAGGAGATGCGCCCATTTGCTTCTCCACCCCCACCCCCTCCTTCCTCTCTGTCTCTCTCTTCCCCTCCCGCAGCCAAGGCTCCATTGCAGCAAAGATGGCCCGGGCGCTGGGGATGGCTCCTTGGCCTCTGCCCCAGGCGCTAGAGTGGCTCTGGTCGTGGCAGAGCGACGCCCCGGAGCGGCAGAGCATCGCCCCCTGGTGGGCAGAGCGTCGCCCCTGGTGGGCGTGCCGGGTGGATCCCGGTCGGGCGCATGCGGGAGTCTGTCTGACTGTCTCTCCCCATTTCCAGCTTCAGAAAAATACAAAACAAACAAACAAACAAAAAAAAGCTTGCCAGCTTGGACCCAAGGTCGCTGGCTTGAGCCGGGGGTTACTCGGTCTGCTGAAGGCCTGTGGTCAAGGCACATATGGGAGAGCGGTCGATGAACAACTAAGGTGTCGCAATGAAAAACTGATGATTGATGCTTCTCATCTGTCTCCATTCCTGTCTGTCTGTCCCTGTCTATCCCTCTCTCTGACTCTGTCTCTGTAAAAAAAAAAAAAAAAAAAAGAGAGAGAACAAGTTGTTCAACTAAACTCCCTAAGTAAGGCCTTGCAGCTTTACCAATTGCAGAAGCACTGAGGATGGTGGGGAAAAAGAAAAGCCCAAGGAGACCAAAGGTTTCTGTGCTCTCGGTACTTGTGTGAGTGTAGTTTCTGTTTCTCTAAAACAGTGATTTTCCAAATGCTCCTACGATGCTTGAAGATGAGCGTGCCCACTGCTGACGTGTGTAGAATTCCACACAGCTGTGTACCAAAGATCTGTGGCCCTCACAGCATGTATGTCACAGCACTGAAAGCCTGGGTACCCTGGCAGAGGTCCATCTGTGCCCATTTGAATGCCCATGATGCCTGTTGGAATGTGTCTGGAGTCAGGCTCACAGGCACATGGAGAAGTTTGGAAGCTTTTGCAGAGCACGTGTTGGGCCCCTGGGCTCTGGCAATGGGAGCTCAAGGGCATGACCTAGGGACTGAGAAAGGGAGGCCACTTACTGCAGAGCTGCTCAATGGTGGCCCACTGCTCAGACTTCTTCCATGTCTGGGCAAGCTCCTCATTTCTGGTCCTCACAGCCTCCAACAGCAAGCTGATGCTGTCCTGCAAGAAGCCAAAAAGGAAGGTTCCAACATGCTTTGCCTGCAGTGGACAACTCCTGCTAATTTCTTCCCTAACATCATGACATTCTTCAGAGGAGATGGAGACAACCTCACAGCTGTCGCTACAAAATGCAAAATGTCATACAGTTTGGTCTATACATATAAGTACTAAACTGAGCTAGAATTTGAATCCCTCCTAAATGGCCCCAAGTTGCTCCTGTGCCATCTGTCATCACCTAGGTAACAAAGGCTTGGCCCTTTCTACTGGGCTAGGTGGATGGACTGGAGCCCCCATCCTAAGTCCTTCCTCTCACTTTCCTCTCGGGTTCTTTACCTTCTGTCACGTCATCAAATACAGCCCAGGTCTCGGGGTCAAAATTCAGAGAATTAAAATAGTTTCTGTGAGAGATGTGCCAGCCTTTAGGGGCTTACACAGTTATTTACAGAAATGATGTCTGGAGTGGCTGCAGGAACAGCACCCGCTGCCCAGCAAGAGCCCTGGCAGGTCGGGCCCAGACTTTCACCACCTGTCCCACCAGAGCTGAAACTCTCTGGGCTTCACAGCGAAGGCATAGCCAATGGGACATCACAGAGTGCCTGGTATGAGCAGAAGGGGGTCGTTTTGGACAAAATACAGACACAAGACAAAGCTGGCAGAATACAAGAGCAGCCACAGGCCAGCTGACAATGACATGGGAGGTCAACTCTCCATTCTATTCTGACCCTTGTGGGGAATGCATTGAGTTGACTATCAGTGGCTCAGGAAGAAATCGGTCCTTTCACTTGTGGTGACGCAGTGGCTAAAGCATCAACCTGAAATGCTGAAGTTGCTGGTTTAAAACCTCAGGCTTGCCCAGTCAGGGCACATGTGGGAAGCAACTACTTTGAGTTGATGCTCCTCACCACCTACCACCTTCTTTCTCTCTCCCTCTCTCTCTTCTAAAATCAATAAATAAAGTCTTTAAAAAAAACCCAGTCCTTTCTCCCTGGTGTTCCCTTGGGTCTCAGACAGAAAGAAATCCCACCCACACCATAGCACATGCCTGGGGCCTCCTGGCTGGACACGCTGTCTGGCTGCCACACGGCTCAGATAGAATCTGCTGTGTGTACACCCACCCTCTCTCCCCTCAGTGTGTCTCACAGAGGTCAACTGTGCCACTGTGAGCTCGGGGCCTGGATACCAGCCATCTGGGCTCAGCTATTAAAGCTGCTTCAGGAGGCAGGGGACATGGGAAGGAAGCAGAGCTGCGATTCTGAAGCTGTCAGGACAGGGCTGTTTTGTGAGACCTCTGCCATTCCTTGCTGGGGGACACCGGGCTAACCACAGCTGCTTCTCCTGTGGTGAGAGCACAAAGGAGATCGGCCCAACCCCAAAGATGACACTTACATAGTGTCTTACTAAAAACGCTAAATGTGAAAAAATTCAACTTCCAATCAACAGCCCCCTGTGCAAAGCCACTGTCCATAGAATTGTAAAGGGGACTGTGAACACACATCTGGTTCAGGAGGAAAGGAAGCACCTGCACAGCCCAGACCCACCTGGAGACCACCAACACCAGGTGTCAGTGGGCATACACTCTTGTTCCATACCTGTAGAGGCATGACTTCGTTGGTGACCAGAAAGAGCAGGAGGTGAAAATCTGAGATAGTATCCAAGAACACGGAGGAGGTATTCTGTGACAAGTAGGTGGCCAAACTATGGAAGTCCTGGAGTGACGGTGATGGGACAGCAGGAAATAAATACAGCATTCTGTTACAGTTCCCAGAGAAGAGCTCTTTCTTCCCAGAATATATATAACTGAATACATTCAAGGCTGACAAGACACCCCCCTCTTTATATATCTGCTAATGAGGACCTAGGGCAGAGAAATGGACACTCTCAGTAGATCAGGGAACCTGACTGTGAGACACATGCACACGGGGGCCTGCCCTTCGCTCTCAGTGGAGAGGGCCAGGAGACCCAGGTACTACCTTGTGTAGTTGCATTGTTGACCTAGGGCAGCAGACCCCAAGGAGAAGGAGTTGTGTGTATTTGTGTGTGTGGGTGTTAGTAAATTGAACACCTTGGGCAGGACTAAAAACAGGAGGCTCAAGGGTGCCACCCCACAAAGTAGCTCTGCACTTCTACAAGCACCCTGAGTCCCTAGGCAAATGGGCAGTGAGGAGACCCAACTGTCAGAGAGGTTCTGTAAACAACCACCGCTTCAGAAACTCGCACAGTGGACATTTTTTACCCAAGCCATTTTTGCAATGCCCATGTGTCACTGGCCATCCATGTGGCACACACTAGCAGTCTCAGTTCTGATCTGGCCTGAGCTGCCAGTGAGAGTGGTGGCCACACACTCATGTAGTGCCTGAGAAATGCAGCAGGGTGACAAGAGGGGCCACTGCAGACAGTGGAGTGAAACATCTCCACAAAGAGACAATACCATCAACACATAAACAATGAAAGTTGTTGCGAGAGGACACAAAGTGACAAGTTTTGGGGAAAAAAATAATTCAACTAAAAATGGTCCTCCTGATAGATTCATCACCTGAGGTCTCGCGAGACTTGCCCTGGTGGCCATGTATCACCCAGCCTAGAGGGAGTATCACTGAGATCAGCCATGTCGCAGAAACAATGCATGGGGACAGCCTGAAAGCTGGGCACTTGGGAAAAGCAACACAGGCACCAAACAAGCAGTAGTTACTTCAAAAAGAGCTTACCTGTGTCTCACCCAACACATCCCGGTTTTCAATAGGAAATGGATTTTGAGAAATAGAAAAAGTATAAACTGGATCCTTGGGGAAAGTTGTTGTAATCTAATGAACAAAAAAAAACCCCAACCCATGACACATTAGTTGTGCTATGAACAGGGTTGTGGGCAACCCTCACAGCAATAAGCCCCAAGTTAGTCCCAGCAGCCAAAGAGCCCTGACTGTTCCACATGGAGGGACGAGTTAACCGCTGATACCACTCTCAACAAAAATTCTGACACTGACTCTGGGAAAAAAACCTGAGAATCACTTCTAATTATTTCCAAGGTTGCATCACACATGGGCAGTTCTGTCCTCTGGCCTCTATGCTATGCAACTCAAGCCTCACTGGGTCAGCCCGAGGGGCAGTTTCCATGTGATGAGCCTCCCAGACAACTCTTTCTGCAACCATGAACTCAAGGGTTAAACCACGGGCACAGAATGGATGCGCAAGGAGGCATCTCAGGTTAAACTACGGGCACAGCCCTGGCCGGTTGGCTCAGTGGTAGAGTGTCGGCCTGGCGTGCAGGAGTCCCAAGTTCGATTCCCGACCAGGGTACACAGGAGAAGCACCCATCTGCTTCTCCACCCCTCCCCCTCTCCTTCCTCTCTGTCTCTCTCTTCCCCTCCCGCAGCCAAGGCTCCACTGGAACAAAGTCAGCCCCAGGCGCTGAGGACGGCTCCATGGCCTCTGCCTCAGGCGCTAGAATGGCTCTGGTTGCAACAGTGCAATGCCCCAGATGGGCAGAGCATCGCCCCCTGGTGGGCATGCTGGGTGGATCCCGGTCAGGCGCATGTGGGAGTCTGTCTGACTGCCTCCCCGTTTCCAACTTCAGAAAAAAAATAAAAATAAATAAATAAACTACGGGCACAGAATGGATGCGCAAGGAGGCCTGTTCCCATCACTGGGTCTGGAGGGCACGTGCAGAGCAGCCGAGTAGCCCGATGACCTGAGAGCCACAGTGACCTCAGCAAGCTTGCTGAGGCCCTTTGAATTCATAGGCCCTGCTCCATGAGGCCTCTGAGGTGCAGGCACAGCTCTCCCCTGAAGACAGCTGGAATCAAAAGTTGTGTCCAGGCCCTGGCCAGGTAGCTCAGTTGGTTAGAGCATCATTCCAATATGCCAAGGTTGTGGGTTCGATCCTCAGTCAGGGCACACACACATATCAAGAAGCAACCAATAACAGCATCATTAAGTGGGACAACAAATGTATAAGTTTCTCTATCTCTCCCTTCCTCTTTCTAAAGTCAGTAAATAAAAATTAAAAAAAAAAAAAAGAGCTTGTGTCCATAGGGACTCTAAGCCCTTCACTTGGCTCAGACATGCTTTGGTGACAACAGAGGACACATTAAATCAAAATTAACCCATAAAAGCCACATGGACTACGGTCAATGTTTAAGAATCAACGTGGCCTGACTGGGCGGTGGCGCAGTGGATAGAGTGTCGGACTGGGATGCGGAAGACCCGGGTTCGAGACCCCAAGGTCTCCAGCTTGAGCGAGGACTCATCTGGTTTGAGCAAAAGCTCACCAGCTTGAGCCCAAGGTCACTGGCTCAAGCAAGGGGTTACTTGGTCTGCTGAAGGCCCGCAGTCAAGGCACGTATGAATGAGAAAGCAATCAATGAACAATTAAGGTGTTGCAACGCACAACGAAAAACTAATGATTGATGCTTCTCATCTCTCTCCCTTTCTGTCTGTCTGTCCCTGTCTATCCCTCTCTCTGACTCTCTCTCTGTCTCTGTAATAAATAAAAAGAATCAACATGGTTTCTTCCTCCTCCTGGCACCCCCCCACACAAGAACACTGATTATGACCTGTCAGCCCATTATGGTGGCCACAGTGTTTCTTCTGCAATATACCAGTGGCAGCAGCCTACACCTTGGCCAGACTTAGGGCAGCTCTTCTGGGTCCTTTGGGGCTATTTCGAAAAATGATAATGTTGCTCTGCTTTGTTTTCCACATCAGTGAAGGCCATGACTGGCTGGGACTGTGCCTCAGTAACCAGACCAATATCTTGTGGTGAAGGGAATGGACCTGAGCTACAGGGCCACATCCCAGCTGTGTGGCCTATCAGCCACGGATCCTAGGCCTCTTTGCTCATTTGCAAGATAAAAATGACCTAGGTGTCTGCACCTCCTAAGGCTGCTCTAAGGATTAAATGCTCCAACACATAAAGCCCTCAAAATGGCCACATACATGGGACTCAGTCTTAGCCACTGTCACATTGTGAAAGACAGTGACAGGGTGTCCGTGCTGCTAAAACAAAGCCTGTGTATGGCTCAGGGCCTCCCTTTGGGAAGGCAGATCTGGTAGTGAACTGGCACAAAAGAAAGCCTACTAGTGAGTGTGGAATCATGCTGACTCCTCCTCCTAAGTGTACAGTCCACCAATTTGTTTTCATCTTTTCTTTTAATCTGTCTGCATCTTAATTACACCCCAGATAGTCTTAAAAAACCAGATGCCTTTATGGCCTAGATAATAAATATGTTCTCAGAAGCCATCAGCTGGGTGGAGCATTGACGGGCTTGGCTCCAGGAAAAATGCTGCTCCAAACACAAAGCTATTTTACATCCTTTTTATTTATTTTGTTCTTTTTTATTTTTATTTTAGTGAGAAAAGGGGAGGCAGAGACAGACTTCCGCATGTGCCCTGACCAGGATCCACCTGGCAAGCCCACTAGGGGGCAGTGCTCTGCCCATCTGGGGACCTTACTCCATTGCAACCGAAGCCAGTTTTTAGCGCCTGAGGTGGAGGCCATGGAGCCATCCTCAATGCCCAGGGCCAGTTCGCTCCAATCAAGCCATGGCTGCTGCAGAAGGGAAGAAGAGATAGATAGAGAGGGAAGCGAGATGGGGTGGGATGGAGAAGATGGTCATTTCTCCTGAATGCCCTGGCTGGGGATCGAACCTGGGTCATCCACACACCGAGCTGACACTCTACCACCGAGCCAACCAGCTAGGGCAATTTTACATCCTTTATGACGTGCCTGTGCCAAGTCTAATGCAACCCAGAAATGTCCTGGCAGGCAGCATGTAGGGTACGAGCTGCTCCTGTCCCCTCTGGACAGAGTGCTGATTGCTGCAAACTACCAGGCTTTCGTCCTGCAGCAGTCACCACCTTGGGGTGCAGCCACATCTCTGTGACCAGAGCTTGCCACCAGAGAGGAGCTGAAACTCTGGGAAGACACACTGGAGCTGGTGCCTTTTGGTTCTTGGAGTTCCTTCCACCCAGGAACCACACTGCCTTCACTCAAGAACAGAGTGACAACTGTGTCCCTGGGGAACCAACTCAGGTGGAAGGCCCACCATGTGCCCAGAAGTGGCAGCAGCTATGACCAGGGTAGCACCTGCATACTCTACAGGATGAACCAGTTGGTGTTCCTTTGTTACACTTTAGTTTGGGAGAAGTTAACCCCTACTTTCATTTTTTTAATTCATTGATTTTAAAGAGACATAGATAAGGGAGAGAGAGAGCACGCACGAGAGAGAGGGGGGGGGGAGGAAAGGAGAAAAAGAAAGAGAGAGAAGCAATCATTTATTGTTCCACTTAGTTGTGCATGTGTTGGTTGCTTCCCATACATGCCCTGACCGGGGATGAAACCTGCAACCTCGGTGTCTCAGGACAATGCTCTAACCAAGTAAGCTACCCTGCCAGGGCCAACCCGTAAACTGTTTTTAAGGAAAGAAACCCTAAAACTAAAAGGAAAATCCCTTAAAACTGTGAGTTTCTCAGGATGCCAGGAGCTTGACAATTCTAATACCTCCTGGGTATCTGTCCTGTACCAGCTGTGCAAGCTGCAGCAGCTGGGCACAGCCCCACCCAGCAGCCCTGCCTCTAGCATGCCTGCTGTGTGCCCGGGCAGGGGACGACACACACTCACATCTATGATCAGATACTCCACGGGCAGCGGGCGGGCCAGCTGGGTGATCTCGTTGCCAAACTTGTCTATGTCCTGAAACGGGAAACAAAGGTGAACAGGATGAGTGGAAGTTTGCTGACCAGTGACGTTTTTCCTTTCACATGCTTGTCTTACTTTTTTTTTTTTCTTTTTTCCTGAAGCTGGAAACGGGGAGAGACAGTCAGACAGACTCCCGCACGCGCCCGACTGGGATCCACCCGGCACGCCCACCAGGGGCGACGCTCTGCC
This sequence comes from Saccopteryx leptura, assembly GCF_036850995.1. NCBI lineage: Eukaryota > Metazoa > Chordata > Mammalia > Chiroptera > Emballonuridae > Saccopteryx > Saccopteryx leptura. Next base: position 125,560,535 of record NC_089506.1, read on the forward strand.
CACCAGGGGGCGATGCTCTGCCCCTCCGGGGCGTCGCTCTACCGCGACCAGAGCCACTCTAGCGCCTGGGGCAGAGGCCAAGGAGCCATCCCCAGCGCCCGGGCCATCTTTGCTCCAATGGAGCCTTGGCTGCGGGAGGGGAAGAGAGAGACAGAGAGGAAGGAGGGGGCAGGGGTGAAGAAGCAAATGGGCGCTTCTCCTATGTGCCCTGGCTGGGAATCGAAACCGGGTCCCCCGCATGCCAGGCCGACGCTCTACCGCTGAGCCAACCGGCCAGGGCCCTTACTTTTTATTAAATTATAACAATTCTTGTTGAGGTGTACAAAAAGCAGAAAGGAAAATGTGCCTTTTTTGTAAGAACCCACCTTCCATCATCTCTGGGAGCTCTTCACAACAGCCTCAACACAGAAACAACCATGCTCTCAGCTGCCCAGCAGTCTCCACGAGGAGTCCCAGCCCCGCCTGCCCCAGCTACATCTGGGCCCTCTCCTCCCCTACAACCTCTCTGTCTCAGGTCTGAATGCTAATTCTTAACCATCTTACACCTTTGGAAGCCCAATTCTACAGGAACTTAATACTTGTATGTTACTAAAAAAGTACACACACAAATGAGTACACATACACACACAAATACACAGACATGGAAACCCACCACCAATCTGTCAAAGCTGAAACTTGTTTTGCTTTGTCAGATGCACAGAACATAAAGTTTAATTATGGGGAAAAACGGCCAGCATATGTTCATTAATCATAAAATGACAATAAGTTCTGATTTATGTCAAACATGCTGTGTTCAAACAGAGCTCTAGAAATAAATTCGTAAAAACTGATGCTTTTCATTAAAGATCCTGCAGGAGGGGGTCATATTTTTATTTATTTTTTTTAGATTTTATTTATTCATTTTAGAGAGGAGAGAGAGAGAGAGAAGAGGGAGGAGCAGGAAGCATCAACTCCCATATGTGCCTTGACCAGGCAAGCCTCGGGTTTCGAACCGGCAACCTCAGTGTTCTAGGTCAATGCTTTATCCATGCACTACCACAGGTCAGGCAGGGGGGTCATATTTTTAATCTAAAGCATCACTTAACATTATATAAATCAGTCATGGAGTCATATGTAAATTATATTCCCATATGTTCCAATTATGGGTCTTACATAAAAGTTTATGTTTATTAAAGATCTCAGACCCAAATGGATGTCAAGCAGATCGTCCTGAGGCGTGCATGGCCACCCCAGCATATCCACCTTGTTGGGGACACAGAAGCTGTCCCTAAATCAGACCAAGTCTGCCGCCTCCAACAGGCTTTGCTCCTTTTAGGATGGATATTTCTGGCTGCAACACATCTCAGTTTAGCCACACTGTCCCTACCTTCTGTGTTCACAATCTAAAGAGCTGCAACAAACACCTGCCCCTCTGCATGCCTGCAGAGTGGCCCCAGTCTACCTCACCAGCTTTCTATTCGGAAGCATCAACACTCCATCACAAGACACCTTCCTGTGAACAACATAGCCATGCCTGCCTTCCTAGGAGGCTGAGTGGTACTCCATCCATCTGGGTAGGACCCGCTGGTCCCTCGGGTGGGTGTGCCCATAATGGCGTCTGCAGCCATCAGTATGGGCTGCATTCCATGGCAGCTCACCAGCTTCAACAGGGCAGCCCAAGATGGGAGCCTGCTGAGAGGGTCCTAGGGGCCTGGGGCCCCGGAAGCTGTAGTTTCTTGATGGAGGAGACGTGGTAAGAGGCAGGAATCAAGTCCAATCAAACCATATCACCATTTCCAAAAATACTCGCTTGCCCCTACAAGAAATAACCTGCAACAACTCACACGTAATTAGCCCATCTGGAATTCATTGTCAGATCTAATTAAGCTCTAATACACAGAAACATTTTCCCAGTACCTGTTCACTTTAATCCTCCCCTCCAGGGAGGTTTCTTGTTAAATGTCCTCTTTTTCTGTGACAAGCTATTCTTTTTCAAATTTACCCAGCTAAATCTCCCTGCTCCTCAAGAAGATAAATGTGCTGCACCCCCTCTTCCCTGGGGGAAAGACAGACAACGTCTATTTCTCCCCCATGCCTTCCCTGCATTACTGTTGCCAGCCAATCCCAAGCCCTATCCACCATTTGAAAAGGCAATCACTCTTTATAGGAGTCAGCAAATGTCAGGTGCAGTACCCTGGGAGGAAGACATCTTAATGCTAAGTTTGGCAGCTGCCAAAGTGTCAGCCTTTTTATTGCCACCTGGAGCATACTGGGAGAGTCAGAAATCGAGGTCCCCACTGCCTCAATACCTGCTATGGGCCACATCTGGAAATAGTGGCACCAGCACTGTGACAGCAAAGAGAAACCCAGGACCTCTGTCTTTGTGAGTGCAAAGGCATGTGGGCCTGGTGCCAGGACAGCCACTTATGCCACTGACTGGGGCACCACCCTGCTCTGGAAAAGGCAAATGAAACCCTGAACATGTTTTTCTTTAAAGACCTGACAAGAAGGGGAATAAGTGACATGAGCAGCTAGATCTGTGACTTCACAGAATAAAGCAAGAAAAAGTTCTCACAACAGCTTCACAAAGAATCACCGTTTAGGAAACAGTGGGTTGGGGTTGATGAGACCCACAGAGTGCTTGTTAGGAGCAAGCAGGACCAGTGCCGATCCAAGCTCAACACACGAACACAAGGCCATTGGGTCTACAACACGTGGTGAGTCAGGTGCCTGAGCTCTAATAGCTGGTAAGGGCAGAAGGCAATGAGAACCGGTCCAGCCCCATCACAACTTGGAGTTTAGCACGTCCCAACCCCATGCCTGCCCTCATGCCCTTATAGGGACCCTGTGGCCGCAGGCCTCCACCCTGACAGTGGACTCCTGGCAAGCAAGACTCCCCATTTCTGACTCAAGGGAAAAAGTAACAACCAAGCTCGCAGGCTCCAGTTGCCACAAAGTCCCTTCTTCTAGGCTGGGACATTGTGTTGATGTGCTGTTCAGAATCTCTTCTCTTGTTGGCTATTTCTTGGTTAATTGACAAGTTTTTCTGAACAATCCTATTTTTCATCTATTAAAACATTTCTTTTAAAAAGTTGAATAGTGCAGGGTCTTGCCATAACAAGTATATAGAAAAATGTATTATGACCTATGATAAATGAAGAAAAAAAATGGGTAAATGGGTTATAGATCTCAATGTAAAGTTAAATCATAAAAGCAGAAAACAAAAATATAGGTAAATATATACCTTTGGGTAAAGAACTGCTTCTTAACTATGATGACAAAGGCAGAAGCTATAATGGGAAAGGATTACTGTAACTCAGATCAGAAAATATCTCACCTTCTTAGTATGAGAAGTATCAAGGCAATGATGGCCTGGCATGTGAAGACCTTGCACAGCGACACAAAAGTGATACATCCCCTCAAATCGCCCATGGTACCCAGGTGACTCAGAAATCATGACACACATGCACACCTAGAGGATGGGATCCCTGAGCTGCCTGGACAGGAGGGCAAAAGACAGGGCTAGCCTGTCCATAGTTTTCCAATGTAAATAAAGTGTGTAGCCTTCTTGGATGGAACTTGGGAGAACACATAAAACCCCTTAAGTTTATGTTATCCATTGACAAAATAATGCCGGTTCTGGGAATTTTTCCCAAGTAGTTCAGAGTCAAGAGTGAGCCCCAAGATGGCGCACAGCACTGTGGGTAAGCACCAAACTCTGGGATGAGGAACAGGTGGTAAACCACGTGATGGGCATGACAGAAGGGGCCCTCGGAGAGCCCTGTCCCCTCCAGCCAGCTCCTCCAGGGAGCAATGCCCCTCCTCCCGCTGCAGCTACCTGCCAGCTTTCCCTGGCCTCTCAGCTCCACATCCACTGGCCCCACACTCCACATCAGCCCCACCCCGGCCAGGCTAGACCCCTAAAAGCAAGTTTCTGGGTCTGTCCAACATTCTCTCTGTCCTCTGAACAATCTCAGCTTCTCTCATCTACTCTCAGGGCTTTAATTTGGGCTCTCTGTGCAAGATGACCTTAAAAATGGTACTCTCAGCCCACATCTCTTGACCTTCCTGTCCCCCCATAGCAAACTGTGAACAGTGGCACCTGACCCACAGCCCCCAATGCTCTCACTCTGCTGCCACACCCACCCCACCCAAACCACAGACCTGACTTGGCCCTACATACCCTCTCCACCCCAAAGGCCACAGGAGTAGACACATGTCACCTGATTACAGAACCAGCCTTCTCACTGCGCCCCAGAACAAATCTTCAGATACAGTGGCCTCCCTCCATGACTGGTTTTCAGCTTTCTTGCTGTGTTTCATACTGGACTTCAGGCCTCTCTCACATCTCCCCTTTGCCCTTTCCTGGCTTGACTACCAGTAATGCTGCACAAGTCTCCTGCCTCCAAACCACTATTCACACATCCAGCAGGATGTTGCAGAACCACCTTCCACCTCTCTTTCTGGCTTCCTACTGCCCACCAACCCATCATACACACATGCCAGCTCAACAGACCTCTGCCCATGTGGCCCTGGATGGCTCCCTTCCCACCACCCGGGACACCTGTATAGTCACTGAGAGCCTGGGAGGAGGGACCAAGTATGACTTGCTCATCACTGTTGTCCCAGCACCTGGGCATGTGGAACACCTGACACAACATCTAAGTCTGGGCTGAGGGAAGAGGCTGCAGACCCAGTGGGGCTGCACCTGATGTGCTTCCTGCATGCAAAAGGGAGCCGGAAGAACAGGCAAAGGCTGGGGGTCTTTTTTTTTTTACTTAAAGAAAGGAAGAGAGGAAAACATCAGTTTGTTGTTCTACCCATTCATGCATTCACTGGTCAATTCTTGAGACAGAGAGAAGTACAGATAGGGACAGACAGACAGGAAAGGTGAGAGATGAGAATCACCAATTCTTTGTTGCAGCACCTTAGTTGTTCAGTGATTGCTTTCTCATATGTGCCTTGACCAGGGGGCTACAGCAGACCAAGTGACCCCTTGCTCAAGCCAGTAACCTCAGACTCAAGCCAGTGACCATGGGGTCATGTCTATGATCCCATGCTCAAGCCAGCGACCCCTCGCTCAAGCTGATGAGCCCATGCTCAAGCTAGTGACCTCTGGGTTTCGAACCTGGGTCCTCTGCATCCCAGTCCGACTCTAATCACTGCGCCACTGCCTAGTCAGGCTCATTGGTCAATTCTTGTGTGCACCCTGACCAGGGATTGAATCCACAACCTTGGAGTATCAGGATGACGCTCCAACCAAGTAACCCAGCCAGGGCCCGTTTTCTTAATTATCCATAATTTCCTACTCTTCATAATAAACACAAACCTGATTTCATGTTAATAAATGTCCTGTAGGTTAATTTTTAGAAAACCTGCCCTCCTGAAGCACCTGAAACTCTGAACCATGCCCATACCTCGAGGACCTGCTGCCCAGCCCACACTCATCACACAAGCCCCATCTAAATTCCCAAGGACCCCCACTGCACATGTGCCGGCACCGTCTCCTCTGTCTTCTCAGACATAACTTGCAGTCCCTGGTCCCCCCACCCCCCGCACCAAATCAGCCTGCACCAGACCAAGGCCAGCACACATGCGGGTTATTTCTCTCACGTGAAAAAGCCAAACAGGAGGCCGTCCTGATCCCACTTCCACACCAGCACTGCCCCTGCCCGCCCTCCCTTTGCAGCCCAGCTTCTTCAAAACTGTCTGCCTGCCCACTCAGTACCCCCAGGCTCCCCTGGGACCCATGTCAACAAGCCTCACCTTGGATGCCAGCTGCTTGTCAAGGCCCCAATAGCCACGTGGTGCCCACAGCATCCCCATTCCCAGCTCAGCTTCCAGGCTCCACTGCCACTTGGGGTATGTGCTGTCCCCGACTACTCAGCTCCATCTTATTCCCTGAAGGCTCATCAGGCTAATGGCCCTGCAACACCATCAGACCCCACACTCTGAAGTACACATCATGCTCCCAAGCTGCACCCTCACCTAACCCTGACCAGAGCCACAACGGAGGCACCAGCACCAAGTCTGAAGCTGCACCAACACCCTACCAACCAACAGAAACAACTGAGGGAGTCATCAGCATAAGGCTAATTAAACACGATGATTGGGCCACCTAGTTAACAAATATAGTCATTTATTCTGTGTAATTACAACTTAACAATTTTATTTTAAAGAAACAGAAAAAGAAAGGATAAGGCATCACGCTGGATGTGAACAGTGGTTATCATTCAATCTGCCTTCCTTCTGTCTCCCTGCCAGACCAAGGGTGCCAGAGGGGACAAGCAACTGCTGCCTAGGGAAGGAGACCATGAGGTGTGTGTGTGTGGGGGGGGCTACAAATCCCTCTGCCCAAGTGCCCCAAAAGGAACATACTGAATTTGCAAATCACACACACAGGTGTCCCCACCTGCACGGGAGGTGCTCCTGCAGCCCCCCTTCACTGGCTACACATACACCTAGCACAGACAGCATTGCTCTCCTGCGGGATGCAATGTGTATACCTGCAAAAACAGCTACACGTTTCTTCAAAAAACACTAAGAGGCCCTGGCCGGTTGGCTCAGCGGTAGAGCGTCGGCGTGGCGTGTGGGGGACCGGGGTTCGATTCCCGGCCAGGGCACATAGAAGAAGCGCCCATTTGCTTCTCCACCCCCCCCTTACTCTCTGTCTCTCTCTTCCCCTCCCGCAGCCAAGGCTCCATTGGAGCAAAGATGGCCCGGGTGCTGGGGATGGCTCCTTGGCCTCTGCCCCAGGCTCTAGAGTGGCTCTGGTCGCGGTAGAGCAACGCCCCGGAGGGGCAGAGCATCGCCCCCTGGTGGGCAGAGCTTCGCCCCTGGTGGGCGTGCCGGGTGGATCCCAGTCTGGCGCATGCGGGAGTCTGTCTGTCTCTCCCCGTTTCCAGCTTCAGAAAAATACAAAAAACAAAAAAGAAAAAAAAAAACACTAAGAGGCACATGTTTAATTTTACACTGTGCATTTTATGCTGTATATACCTCTAAATAATCCTCACACAAACGCCGCTAGCGATCAACAGTATCTCCCACGCAGGTGTCTATCTAGCCTGGGGCTGGACCTCCAGCCTGCGTCACATAGGCAACACCAGGATGTGGCCTTGGACACACCCTGCAGCAGGTCCTGCTCACAAGTCTGTTAAATCTGCCCCAAAGCCCACAGGAGCACTAGAAGGGTTACTTCAGTGTCTGCCTTCTCAGGTCGCCAATCTGCCAGGGGTACACACTAACCTGGGAAGTGTGTCTAGCTGCAGGCAGGTAAACAATGTACAGGAACAGCAATGTGACCACGGAAGCAACACGGGTCCCACGGCCACATGCAAGAAACTCAGAAGACATGGAAATAAAAACAAATTCCCAACCAGATAAAGGGTAGTACAAAAAGAAAAACCCACAGCAAACTGAGTCAATCATGAAATCCTGAGAGCACTTCCACTATGATTAAAACAGAACAAAGTGCTGGACTCTGGACCTTGTTCCAGAAGAGGAGCCAAGATGGGGAGACACTGCACGTCTCATGAGAAAAGCCAAAAGAACACATGTGCACATAGAGGGACGAGTAACAGCAGAGTTGCTCAATACAAATATGTACCAGTTCCCAAGAGCAGAAGTTTGAAAACATGATTTTTTTAATATTTTATTTATTTTTATTTATTTATTTATTTATTTATTTACAGAAACAGAGAGTGAGTCAGAGAGAGGGATAGACAGAGACAGACAGACAGGAATGGAGAGAGATGAGAAGCATCAATTATTAGTTTTTCATTGCGCGTTGCAACATCTTAGTTGTTCATTGATTGCTTTCTCATATGTGCCTTGACCGCGGGCCTTCAGCAGACTGAGTAACCCCTTGCTTGAGCCAGCGACCTTGGGTCCAAGCTGGTGAGCTTTGCTCAAACCAGATGAGTCTGCACTCAAGCTGGCGACCTCGGGGTCTCGAACCTGGGTCCTTCCGCATCCCAGTCTGACGCTCTATCCACTGCGCCACCTCCTGGTCAGGCTGAAAACATGATTTTAAAACTAAAAGTAGGCCCTGGCCGGTTTGCTCAGTGGTACAGCGTCGGCCTGGCGTGCGGAAGTCCTGGGTTTGATTCCCAGCCAGGGCACACAGGAGAAGCGCCCATCTGCTTCTCCACCCCTCCCCCTCTCCTTCCTCTCGGTCTCTCTCTTCTCCTCCTGCAGCCAAGGCTCCATTGGAGCAAAGATGGCCCAGGCGCTGGGGATGGCTCTGTGGCCTCTGCCTCAGGTGCTGCAGTAGCTCTGGTCGCAACAGAGCGACGCCCCAGATGGGCAGAGCATCGCCCCCTGGTGGGCGTGCCGGGTGGATCCCGGTCGGGCGTATGCGGGAGTCTGACTGCCTCCCTGTTTCCAGCTTCAGAAGAATACAAATAAATAAATAAATAAATAAAACAAAACTAAAAGTAGCTGGGAACAAGTCTTACATGACAAGGGGGCTGTGCAGGTGTAATGAAGGTCACTAGTCATCTGCCCTCAAAATAAAGAGATGACCTGAGTCACCTGGGCAAGCCCAATCCAGTGCTTTCAAGTCCTTTCAAGGCTGTGCTGGGTCAGAGATAGACAATCCTGCAGGCCACACTGCAAGCCGTCCTATGGATGAGGACAGATGCCAAGGAGCTCAGCACTGCCAACACCTCAAATGTAACAGAGCCACGACCCACACACACCTGTGGCCTGGCTGGCCCAGAGCAGACATGCAGCTGATCTTTGCCCAGTCTCCCAAGCACAGAGCTGTCAGGTGAGACACAGTGCTGTTACAGCCACCCACTCTGCAGCCACATTAGGGCAGCATCAGAAAACAATGGCCAAAAAACGACACCATAAACCCATCCACACAAGAAGTTCAACAGACCTCAAACACAGGACACATGATGTGTCAGGACACTGGGCACATCATGATCAAATCGCTAAAATCTATGACACGGGGAGGACAGGTCAGCCAGCAGAAAGAGTTACACTATACACAGAGGCACACACGAGGGTGACAACCAATTTCCCGTAAGAAACACTTTGAGTCAGGTGACTGGAGCAAACCTTCACCTTGTTTTCTTTTCTTTTTTTTTTTTTTTTTCTTTTCTTTCTGAAGCTGGAAACGGGGAGAGACAATCAGACAGACTCCCGCATGCGCCCGATTGGGATCCACCCGGCACGCCCACCAGGGGCGACGCTCTGCCCACCAGGGGGCGATGTTCTGCCCCTCTGGGGCATCGCTCTGCCGCGACCAGAGCCACTCTAGCGCCTGGGGCAGAGGCCAAGGAGCCATCCCCAGAGCCCGGGCCATCTTTGCTCCAATGGAGCCTTGGCTGCGGGAGGGGAAGAGAGAGACAGAGAGGAAGGAGGGGGGGGGGTTGGAGAAGCAAATGGGTGCTTCTCCTATGTGCCCTGGCCGGGAATCGAACCTGGGTCCCCCGCACACCAGGTCGACGCTCTACCGCTGAGCCAACTGGCCAGGGCCCAACCTTGTCTTCTTTTGAGAGACACAGACAGGAAGGGGGAGAGAAAAGAAGCATCATCTTGCCTGACCAGGTGGTGGCGCGATAGAGCATCAGACTGGGACGTGGAGGACCCAGGTTCGAGACCCCGAGGTCGCCAGCTTAAGCGCAGGCTCATCTGGTTTGAGCAAGGTTGCCAGCTTGAGCCCAAGGTCGCTGGCTCGAGCAAGGGGTTACTCGGTCTGCTGTAGCCCCAAGGTCAAGGCACATATGAGAAAGCAATCAATGAAGAACTAAGGTGCTACAACAAAGAACTGATACTTCTCATCTCTCTCCCTCCGGACTATCTGTCCCTATCTGTCTCTCTTTCTGACTCTGTCTTTGTCACCAAAAAAGAAAAAAAAAAAGAAAAGTATCAACTTGTATTTGTGGCACCTTAGTTGTTCATGGATTGCTTCTCATATGTGTCTTGACTTGGGGGGCTCAAGCCAAGCTAGTGACCGACCCCTTGCACAAGCCAGTGACCTTGGGTTCCAAGCCAGCAACCTCTGGGCTCAAGCCAGTGACCTCAGGATCATGTTGATGATCCCAGGCTCAAGCCGGTAGCCCTGTGCTCAAGCCAGATGAGCCCACACTCAAGCAGGCAACCTTGGGGTTTCGAACCTGGGAACTCAGTGTCATAAGTCAACATTCTGTCCACTGTGCCACCACCCAAATCTTCACATGGTGAAAAGAACCTTGACAAATGAAGATCAGCCTGACCAGGTGGTGGTGTAGGCTGCCCCAATCATGACCAGGGATAAGTCCTGAGCTGAGGATAATACTGTCTCTGGTCCTGCCAGGAACCCAAATGACACATTCAACCCAAATGACATCTTTCAATAAAAATAGTTTTTATAGCTTTCACAAGAAACAAAGATTTAGAATGGACAATGACTTGTCTAAAATTATCAGCTAACACTTTGACACCTTTAGGAGAGCCTCCATTCTTTACTCCTGGTGAGGCCCTGGCACACACGTCTTCTCATTTTTAGAAACCAAAAAAGTCTGTGTTGCAATGGGTTGATTGGTGTTCTATACCCCAGACCCAGTGATATTATGTCCACAGGCCCTAACAAGCCCTGGAAATGCTATGGAATGCCTTTATTCACAAGCTAGACACTAAAAAGACCACGACTGACCAACGCTCCATGTGGCCAAAATGCATCAGAACTGATCAAGGCCCAGGCAGGCCAGTGTCCACATCGTCCTCTGTCTACTCGCAGCCTCTGCACTGTTGTGTTTTTTACCTTATAAAACACATCAGGCACGTACTGCTCGCTGCTGGACTCCTTGGCATAGCCGAGCTCAGGGGCATCCTTGCAGGGCAGCAGACACTCATCCCGGACCAGCGCCATGCACTGATTGGACACCTGGTACCCTTCAAAGTGGACTTGATTGTCGGGACCACCTGTAAAAGAAAGACGTTCTGTGAATACCCACGAAGTACATTCAGAACAAGCCCATATATATCTGTTACTCTTCACTTCAGCCCAACAGAGCAAAAACTCACAGTAATCTGTTGTCATTAAGAAATTAGAAACAGCCCTGGCCAATTGGCTCAGTGGTAGTGTGTCAGCCTGGCACATGGAAGTCCGGGGTTCGATTCCCGACCAGGGCACACAGGAGAAGTGCCTATCTGCTTCTCTACCCTTCCCTTTCTCCTTTCTATCTCTCTCTTCCCCTCCCACAGCCAAGGCTCCATTGAAGCAGAGTTGCCCTGGGCGCTGAGGATGGCTCCATGGCCTCCACCTCAGGTGCTAGAATGGCTCCGACTGCAGTGGATCAACGCCCCAGATGGGCAGAGCATCACCCCCTGGTGGGCATGCCGGGTGGATCCTGGTCGGGTACATGAGGGAATCTGTCTCTGCCTCTCCGCTTCTCACTTCAGAAAAATACCAAAAAAAAAGTTAGAAACATTTGTTGGCAATTTTACCAGTGGCTTGAGCATGAAGCCTTGAACACAGAGCACAAAGACACTGCTGCAGCGCCCAACCAAGGACATGATGTCACAGAATTGGGAAACAGGACTTGTAAACATTCTCCAATAACCACTCAAACTCTGATCAGTATCAAGTACTCAGGCTCTTGGTATTTTGGTTTTTTGTTTGTTTGTATTTTTCGAAGTTAGAAGCGGGAGGCAGTCACACAGACTCCTACATGTGCCTAACCGGGATCCACCCAGCATGCCCAGCAAGCACCTGGGCCAACTTTGCTCCAATGGAGCCTCGGCTGCAGGAGGGGAAGAGAGAGACAGAGAGAAAGGAGAGGGGGAAGGGTGGAGAAGCAGATGGGCGCTTCTCCTGTGTGCCCTGGCCGGGAATTGAACCCAAGATTTCCACAAACTGGGTCAACACTCTACCGCTGAGCCCACCAGCCAAGGCTTTGGGCTCTTGGTTTTTAATGACAGAACCCTGTGTGCCAGCAAACTTCTGTTTGAGTGAACAAGGGTGAACTGGATTCATCTGGCGGCAGAAGAAGTATGGAGCAGAAAGGAGGACAGCAGGACAGAAGCCATTTTCAGTGACAACAATGACAGCATTTGCCTTGCACGTACAACAGTCTCTGCCTTAGAGAAATCTACACGGCCACCATGCTCAGGAGCTATGGGCACTGGCCAGACCTGCGGGCAGCGTGGCACAGCCTAGGGTGCCACTTCACTGCACATGCATCACCCTCCACGCCATCACACTAGCATCTCTCTCAATCCCCACTCCGTAAAACCTCCAATGACTTAAAATCAAGGACAGAGCTAAGTACAAAGAGCTGCTGCGTAGAAATGATGTGGGCAAGGGAACCTGAGCAGGCACCCAGCTGAGACCCTGAGGTGAAGATGGCCATGCTGTGAAAGGCAAGCCCTGAAACTGCGCACATGGACCCCTTCCAACACCACAGACACATGTCTGGAATCCCATTACACTCTAACGTCTGTTATTCTTTATGGCTTTGAAAAACTTAAACCTTCAATATCTCTATTTTAGTTTCTTTGACAAAAGAGATTAATTTACTGGTCAGGGAACACCGATTTTGTCTGTCTGGCTCTCAAACATTTCAAAGGCAAAAATTCCAGACAATCTGTAACTCCCAAACTCCCAGTAAGAAGGGGACTCCATAACTAAAGGTACAAGCAGCCCAAATTAGAAACTAGTTACAATTTTAAAAATGTGTCTTTGGCCCATCGAGTAGTTCCTCATAGAAACAGTAATTAAGGGGTCAAGTCACCCCAGGAGCCAAGGGGGAATCAAGCTGCAGCTCTCACAGGGCACTCTGGAAGTCTGAAAGGTTCTGGCTGCTCAGCAGTGGCAGGAAGGTCTAGGCAAGGGACCCCAAACTTTTTACACAGGGGGCCAGTTCACTGTCCCTCAGACCGTTGGAGGGCCGCCACATACAGTGCTCCTCTCACTGACCACCAATGAAAGAGGTGCCCCTTCCGGAAGTGCGGCAGGGGGCCGGATAAACGGCCTCAGGGGGCTTGTATGCGGCCTGCGGGGGCCATAGTTTGGGGACACCTGGTCTAGAGCCTGGAGGTAAAGATTGCAGACATCTTGCTGAGTTCAGGAGAATCCCACATAACCAACAAGTATCCCACAGCCGACAGGCCCCTGAATGTACCTGCACATTCATGCAGACAAAAATCTCTGCTCTGCCTGACCAGGCGGTGCCACAGTGGATAGAGCGTCGAACTGGGATGCTGAGGACCCAGGTTCGAGATCCCGAGGTGCCAGCTTGAACGTGGGCTCATCTGGTTTGAGCAAAAGCTCAACAACTTGGACCCAAGGTCACTGGCTTGAGCAAGGGGTTACTCGGTCTGCTGAAGGCCCGTGGTCAAGGCACATATGAGAAAGCAATCAATGAACAACTATGTGTCGCAATATGCAACAAAAAACTAATGATTGATGCTTCTCATCTCTCTCCATTCCTGTCTGTCTGTCCCTATCTATCCCTCTGACTCTGTCTCTGTTAAAAAAAAAAAAAAATCTCTGCTCTGATGATGAGATTTGGAGGGACTGTATCTCATAGACAAGCACAAAAGCAAACATGCAGCTTTCGTACATTGTGCTGTCCCTAGCAAGACGATGCCATGTAACTGAGGGAGAAAACGCTGCTCTGCTCAGAGCTTCAGAGTCACTGAGCGTCGCCAGAAACTCATGTGAGACCAGTGGTGTGTCACCTGCCATTAGCCCATCCCCAGTTGTCAGCTCTGGCTCCCTCACGTGCTATCCTGATCAGGTGACAGCCTAAGCACTGACATGCTGAAACATACTGTTTTACTATATTTCTTTACTATCACTTCTTCTTCATGTTATAGTTTGGCTATTACTCTGCCTCCTTTTTCAGAATTCAGTGGATAGGCAGGAATATTAGGTATGAATTTTACTTTCTGGGGAGTAAGGGGGTGTCACAAAACGTTCTAAGAAGGTGGTATCCAGTCTGACAGGTTGACTTGGAATAGCTGCCTGAACAGAGGGTGATGCAGCACGAGGGAGACAATACTGCTCCGCCATCAGACCCACCGCTGGTGGGGCAAGACTCTGCACTGGGTCAAGAGCACCTATTCTCTGCTCCTCCTTGTCATCCAGTCTTGGCTGCAGTCCCACTGCCCTAAGTGTCCCCATCACAATAAACCTCGACCAGTCTGCCCTAGAGGAAGGACTCCATGTGGTAGATTAGTTTCCTTGAATCCTTTCAAAACTCCCTTCTACTCTCTGAAGCACTTGATCCAACAATTTAGGCAAATCAATCTGACTTGATTAGTTCACACTAACACGTGATATATGCTGCCACTGCCACCTCAACATCAAAAGCACATTTATTTCAAAAGGCGCCTGTGTGTCTACATAAGAGTATAAGATGGTTTTCTTCTTGGTTCCCGCGGCAGTAGGAACTGGCCATCTGGGGTCAATAGGGGAGCTAGTTACTTACCTGCTAGCACTGTTTGTAAACTGGCTTATTAAATGTGGGAAGGAGTGCTTCTTTCTGCAGAACTAGGGGAAAATTGGTTACCTAGCAAGAACTGAACAATCATCTCTGTGAGAGTGGAAACCAGGTCTGCACAGGATCAAGTTAATGTTTACTTTATAAAACAGACCAGGGCCTGCCTGACCAGGTGGTGGCATAATGATAGTGTCTGACTGGGACACGGAGAACCCAGGTTTGAAACCCCAAGGTCACCAGCTTGAGCACGGGCTCATCTGGTTTGAGCAAGGCTCACTGGCTTGAGCAAGGGAACACTTGGTCTGCTGTAGCCCCCCAATCAAGGCACATATGAGAAAGCAATCAATGAACAACTAAGATGCTGCAATGAAGAATTGACGCTTCTCATCTCTCTCCCTTCCTGTTTGTCCCTATCTGTCCCATCTGTCCCTCTCTCTGTCTCACACACACACACACACACACACACACACACACACACACCACACACACACACAACTGACCAGGTCTTGACTGGTGCTGGTGTAGTGGATAAAGCATCAACCCAGAATGCTGAGTTTGCCTGTTCGAAACCCCAAGGTCACTGGCTCTGAGCATGGGCTTGCCAGTATGGGGTCACAGGCTTGAGCAGGGGAACTGTCCACATGATTCCAAAGTTTGCCAGCTTGAGCCCAAAGATCACTGGCTTGAACAAAGGGACACTGGCTTGCCCTGGTCAAGGCACTTAGGAAAAACAATGAACAACTAAAGTGAAAGTAACTTCAAGTTGACGCTTCTCACCCTCTCTCTCCCTTCCTGTCTCTTTCAAAAGGAAAAAAGCTGACCAAATTGATTGATTGTATGAGTTTGGCTCTCCAAGTTTCAAATTCCTATTCCTTTTAAACTGTAGCTCTATGTTTAACTTTTTTCTAGGACTGTACCTCAAGCATGTTATAAAAGATTGGTGGCAGGCCTGACCTGTGGTGGCTCAGTGGATAAAGCGTCAACCTGGGCTGCTGAGGTTGCTGCCGGTTCAAAATCCTGGGCTTGCCTGATCAAGGCACATATGGGAGTTGATGCTTCCTGCTCCTCCCCCCTTCTTCTCTCTCCCTCTCTCTCCTCTTTCTCTCCACACTCTAAAATGAATAAAATCTTAAAAAGAAAAAAAGAGCCTGACCAGGCGGTGGCGCAGTGAATAGAACATTGGACTGGGACACGGAGGACCCAGGTTCGAGACCCCCGAGGTTGCCAGCTTAAACGTGGGCTCATCTGATTTGAGCAAGGCTCACCAACTTGAGTCCAAGGTCACTGGCTTGAGCAAGGGGTCACTTGGTCTGCTTTAACCCGCCAGTCAAGGCACATAGGAGAAAGCAATCAATAAACAACTAAGGAACTACAATGAAGAATTGATGTTTCTCATCTCTCTCCCTTCCTGTCTGTCTGTCCCTATCTGTCCCTCTCTCTGAAAGAAAAAAGAAAAAGATGACAGTTGTGCTGTCATATTTTTAAAAAAGAAAAAAAGATTTGTGGCACTTTTTTTACAGACCACAATCTTTTATTATCATATACATGTGATAACATTTAATATACATAACATTACACACACATACACACACACACACAATCACTCCCAAAAGCTTTACAGAAATGATTTCTTAAAATGACAATCCCATTCATAATCTCAAAAATGAACAAGTAACAAAAACTGTAAATCCACCTTCTCCCACATAGCCAGTCGTTTCTAGTTACCAAAAAGGAGCAGAGGTAGCCCCAAGCTCAGATGCAGATCCAGTTAACTTGGACTTGGGTTCAAATGGACTAGAGCAGAGCTATACAAAGCCCTGACTCGAGTAGTTTTGTGAGTGATGCTGATATGTTCAGGATATTTACCACAAACAAAAAAGAGTCAGTGTCGCATAGGCCCTTTAAGAATATCTACTATAACTAAGTTAAGAATGAAAACCTACTGAATGAGGAACAAAACATATGAACGACTAATTTATAATTAGTTACAATGTTTACAATATAATGCTATATTTACAATATAATGGTCTCCAGTTATACCTGTAGCCACTGCAGTAACGAACTTGGAGCCGAAGTGTCCATCTGGAGAGAGCCGACATATGTTGGGATGCTTATTTTGGAAATCTCCTGCAGTGATACATTCTTCCGCACTCAGGAAGTAGGTGTCCTGAGGAAAGAGGCACATCAAACTGTACTTCCACTCCTTCGTTAGAAGATGGGAAGAACTAAACTACAACATGTCAAAAACCAGGGTGAGGCCCTGGCCGGTTGGCTCAGTGGTAGAGCGTTGGCCTGGCGTGCAGGAGACCCGGGTTCGATTCCCGGCCAGGGTACATAGGAGAAGCGCCCATTTGCTTCTCCACCCCCCCCCTTCTTCCTCTCTGTCTCTCTCTTCCCCTCCCGCAGCCAAGGCTCCATTGGAGCAAAGATGGCCCGGGCGCTGGGGATGGCTCCTCGGCCTCTGCCCCAGGCGCTAGAGTGGTTCTGGTTGCGGCAGAGCGACGCCCCGGAGGGGCAGAGCATCGCCCCCTGGTGGGCAGAGCGCTGTCCCCGGTGGGCGTGCCGGGTGGATCCCGGTCGGGCACATGCGGGAGTCTGTCTGTCTCTCCCCGTTTCCAGCTTCAGAAAAATACAAAAAAACAACAACAACAAAAACCCCCAGGGTGAAACCAATGCCCTCAGGTCCTGGCCATTATGAACCCTCCTATGAACCTGCATGACTAGTAAGGCCAGAGCACTAGGCAACCACCAGGGGAGCTGACCTCCAAAAGCATTGGCCTGTGAATGTCAGGTAAAAGAGAATCCAGACCCAGCCTTAATTTACCATAAACACAGTGTTGAAAATAACCTGTCTAAACACCAATGAGAGCTGTGCAGAACCCTTCCCCCGAGAGCACAAGCCAGAGCTGGTCTGGAGCCAAGTTGCAGGTCAGCGAGCAGCCTGCCCTCACCTTATTTCGACTGTATCGCACTGTACCCTTCCGAGTGTCTTCTGAGACCAGGTCGGTAAATATCCAGCCAACCTGCATAAACAAAAGTAAATACCTTCTCTGAGTTTCCCCTCCAAATAGGCGATGTTTTCTGGCCTCTGCCCAGAGCTTAGGAACACTTCTCAGTGAGACTTTCATAAGTAACCAGGCCTCACCAGGGCCTCCAAACTCTGCTCAGCACAAAGCGACTACCTTCCTGGTGCTACTGGGCTGGAGAGGAGGGCAAGCAAGCAGAACTCACTGACCCATCAGCAGAGTCTATGCCCAGCACTGTGCCAGGTCCCCAGTCAATAAAATGAGCAGCCTGTCAATGAAAATGGAACTTGCACTACCAAGAGGAAGCACACAAAGGCATATTTCAGGAGCCAGGTAAGAAAACAGACTTCCTGGGATGGCACAGACAGAAGTACCTCCACAGGGACTGCGCCCAGCTACTCTTTTGAGCCTCACTGTAGGCTGAAGGAAGCACCTGAGGGTATAGGGTGTGGAACTCCTGATGCCAGCCCTCAGGTCACTCACCAAGTTCAGGGCAGGAGCGGCTTCCCCGGCCTGTTCTGCTACAGTGACAGTATGTCTATGCGCTCTGTGACCCCTGACGCTCTCAGACCTGTGAGCCTTTCAACCTTCCTGAACCAGGACCTTGTCTGGGAGGTTGACAACCGGGACTGCATCCAGGCACACACCCATTTTGTCCCTTGGAGAAGTGGTCTGGTGCCTGGAATGCTTGCCAGCAGAACCATGATACAGAACTCATCATATCCAGCTTGTGCACACATGACCAGGCAAATTTGGGGACTCTCATTTTCCTTAAAAATGCCCAAATAAGCCAGACCAGGCAATGGCGCAGACAATAGAGCGTCCGACTGAGATGAGGAGGACCCAGGTTCAAGACCCTGAGGTCGCCAGCTTGAGAACGGGCTCATCTGGTTTGAGCAAAGCTCACCAGCTTAGACCCAAGGTGGCTGGCTTGAACAAGGGGTTACTCAGTCTGCTGAAGGCCCACAGTCAAGGCACATATGAGAAAGCAATCAATGAACAACTAAGGTGTTGCAACGAAAAACTGATGATTTGATGCTTCTCATCTCTCTCTGTTCCAGTCTGTCTGTCCCTATCTATCCCTCTCTCTCTGTTTCTGTAAAAAATAGATAAATAAATAAATGCCCAAATGAGGTCCTGGCTGGTTAGTTCAGTCAGTTGGGAGTGTCATCCCGAAACACCAAGGTTGTGAGTTTGATCCCCAGTCAGGGCACATACAGGAAGCAATCTGTGAATGCGTAGCTAAGTAGTACAATAAATAAATGTTTTTCTCTTTCTCTCTCTAAAAATGCCCAAATGAATGAAAAACACAAGGACAATGGCAATGAAGAAAATGGGACTTACAGAATAAACATAAGAAAGCACTACACAGAGCAGAAGCAAAATCAGTCTGTGATGAGTCAAGGCTAAGGAAGCAGTGTTCTGGAGAAAGACATTTAGGTACAAAGGCCCAATAAACATAAATGAAGCTTCAGAATACCAGCCTGCAGCTGACCACATGAAGTTGGGTGCTCAGTCCCTGGCAAGGCATGGCCATGCCTCCCACCTGAATGTCCCACAGGGCCCAGGTCCCACCAAGGCCAGTACCTTCCTCAGGCCAAGTTTGGCAGCGATTTCATCCACCACCTCAGCTTTTGGGTCTTCAAGAAGTTCCAAGCTGTTCTGTGTCCCAATCTGTCAGACATTAAAGGGAGAGATGGACATAGAGGAGTGGCTCAGAAAACCGTACAACCTCCCAGCTCCATTTCTAGCTCCGATGTCACAAAGAAGCACTGGGCTCCCCTGGCCTAACGGAGAACTCAAGGCTACCAGACAACACACAACACAAGCTGCTCCAGGGTCTTCCCTTTTCACGCTGCCTCATGCTTCTAGTCAAGACTCAGAACATGCAAACATGTGTTCAGGCTCATTGACATCACAGTTCTGTAGCAAGTGTGGGGTGTTAAGGCCTAAGGAAGGCTCTCTACGTGGTTTCTTTCTTTTTCTTTTTTTTGATTAGGTGAAAGGAGGGGAGATAGTGAGACAGACTCCCACATGCATCCCAACTTGGATCCACCCAGCAAGCCCGTCTGGAGCCCATGCTTGAGTACCAAGCTATTTTTAGGACCCAAGGCTGACGCACTCAGACCAACCAAGCTACTCTCAGAGCCCAGGGCCACACTCAAACCAATCAAGCCACTGGCAACAGGAAGAGGGAGAGAAGGGGGAGAGGGAGGTGGGGGAGAAGCATATGGTCGCTTCTCCTTTGTGCCCTAAGAATTGAACCCAGGACATCCATACACTGGGCCAATGCTCTATCCACTGAGCAACTGGCCAGGGTCCACAGTTTCTTAAGGTTCCTTCATTGGGGATAGAAGCTAGTTTCAAAACACCTGAGGATAAAGAGTTTTACTCTAGGTAGGCTTGGTGAGATTAGGCAGGATGAGAGCTGTAAGGAAGCATTTGTTCCCAGAAAACACTTAGAAAAAACATGTGCAGCCCTGTACAGTGCTAAGCTTCCCAGGCAAGGTCCTAAGTGCGACAGCGACAGACACGCATCACCCTCAATAACGGAGGCAGTGTCTGAAATCAGTAACTTGCTGGCTTGTGGGCAGAGCGCTCAGCTCAAAGCCGTAGGTGAGCTTGAGCTCTGGCTGTCTCACATACAGCCTAAACTGGCCACCCACCAGACCCCAACTGCCTGCAGTGGACAATGCTTGCCACAACTTTTCATCTGCACTGAAATGCAGGTTGTGGGTCACCAATAAGTATCGTGTTGCCTGACCTGTGGTAGTGCAATGGATAAAGCAACGATGTAGAATGCCGAGGTCACTGGTTTGAAACCCCAGGGTTGCCCAATCAAGGCAAATACAGGAAGTGATTACTATGAGCTGATGACCCCCCACCACCACCACCAACTTTCTCTATCTCAGAAAAAAAAAAAAGAAGAAGAAGAAAAAGAAAAGGTATCATGCTGTGCAAAAGGCCTGGTCATAGAACCAGGACAGTGAAGGTAAGTCTAAACCGAGTTTTCTAATTGGGTCTATCCTTGTAAATTAGTCACATTCTGGCAAAACCACAGAACTGTCTTGTTGCTGGTATCACCCATTTGGAGATCATTAATATTTTCAGAGCAGAGGTCAGAACACACACTCAAGACAAACTTGAGGATCTTATTTTACAACATGTGGCAGCATGAGCTTCAATTTGGAATGAGTTGGAGGTTTTCAGTGGTCAACTGGACTCCCATGAAACTGGGCTTCTGATGATGCTATTAGTAGCCCGGGTGCCAGAGGTTTCTCTTCTGATTCTTTGCTCCATCACGCTCTTAACAAAATGCTGGAATCCTCAAGAACAAGATTCCCTACACTGAACTAAACTGTGCCCCCACAAGAGACTCTTGATCCTAGCACATGCAGTGCCCAAGAGTGGGACACCAGGCGCTCTCTGGTGGGGTCTCAGCTGCCACCTAGTGTCTCCTTTCAAGAGAATCACACAAAGGCCTACTTCATTTGTAGCTCTCAGTAAATACTGCAATTGCCAATGGGAGAGGGTACGTACACTGCAAACCTATACAAACACTGTGCCAGGGAGACACTGACATTTGTGCTGCAGCCACAGACCTGCATGCCAGCCAGCGGCCATGAGCCTGCAGTTTCAGAGCCTGGTTCATTTGAAAAGTAGGCCGGTCATAGTGTGCTCTCCACAACACAGCCAGATGACAGAGGTGTGCACAGTACAGAATAGACTCACAAAAAAGAAATGAAGGCTGACAATAGCATGAGCACTGTGTGTGTCTCTGTTTATTGAAAAGCCAGACTTTAGAACTCTAGACTAGAAACTTTTATACCTGTAGGGAAAGGGAGGAAACAGGACAAAGGGGTACACTTTGTTTGTAGGTCTGACTTTAGAAATGTCCATTTTTTTTCTTTTTCAACTTTTTGTAAAATATTTCAAACATACAGCAGTCTACAGGCTGTTAAAACAGCCATTAAGGTTCACTGTGCCTTATCATCCCTTTAACCACCCCTCAGCCTATCTTATTTTTTGTCGCATCTCACAGTAGACTGCTGACATGAGTACACCTCCCCCATGTCAGCACACACATCATTACCTGGAACTCATGTGTTCACAACATATAAGACCAATCCCTTAGCACTGAAAATAAAACAAGTGAGCATAAACTGTAACTGGCTGGTGGCATCATCATACAGAAAGGACCTTCCCAGTAACTTTAAAACACAGTTACAGATGGCTGGTCCCCTTGGGATGTGCCCTAAGGACCCTCGTGACCCATAAAAAACCTTAAACGGTTCTCAGTCCACACCAGAAGTGGATCCAGTGCAGTTGCTCTGAGCCAGTTGTATGTGTGGCATGGAACAAAGATCTGAGTGAGTCCATGACTCTCTGCTCCCACCGTTCCTGGGATAGCTGACTGCAGCCATGGGAGAAGACACACAGAACGTAAGAGGAGGGAGGGAGCAATTGTGGGATACTTTTGAAGAAGATAACAAAGTGAAATATAGATGGCAGGTCAGATAAAAACACCGTATCAACGTTCAGTTCACTTAAGTTGATAAATGTACTTGTTATGTAAAAGAATATCCTCATTCTTTGGAAATACACAATGAAATATTTAGGGATACTTAGAGGCCATGAACTTACTCTCCAATAATTCAAAAACAAGTGTCCTCTGTGTGTGTTTGTGTTTATATACAGTGAGAGACAAAAATAGGGCAAAGGATAAAACAAAAGGTGCTACAATCTGAAAGGATGCCATGCAGCCTTCGGACGACGAGATGCAGAGACCATCAAACAGCACACCCACCTGAGGAGGTTCGTAAATGGCAGCCACCTCGGCCCTGATGCCCAGAGGAATGTCTTTGTGCTCTGTGTACCGTCCGTACAAGTACCCGAAATGCTGGTTCCCCGTCTTCCTCCAGAAATCAAGGAAGCGGTCAGCAACTGTGTGATTCTCAAACATGATATTGTCCACGTGTCTGTATTTCTGTAGAGTTAACAACAAGCTAAATAAAAACATCCATCAAAGATTGCATCCCTTTAATGTTTTTTTTTATTGATTGGCTTTAGAGAGAGAAGAGAGAAAAAGGGGGGTGAGGATGAGAAGCATCAACTCATAGTTGCTTCTTTTATGTGCAAGCCTGAGGTTTCAAACTGGCGACCTCGGCATTCCAGGTAGACACTCTATCCCAGTGGTAGTCAACCTGGTCCCTACCACCCACTAGTGGGCATTCCAGCTTTCATGGTGGGCGGTGGTAGAGCAACCAAAGTATAAATAAAAAGATAGATTTAACTATAGTAAGTTGTTTTATAAAGATTTATTCTGCCCTGACCAGGCGGTGGCGCAGTGGATAGTGTCGGACTGGGATGTGGAAGGACCCAGGTTTGAGACCCCGAGGTCGCCAGCTTGAGCGCGAGTTCATCTGGTTTGAGCAAAAGCTCACCAGCTTGGACCCAAGGTCACTGGCAAGGGGTTACTCAGTCTGCTGAAGGCCCGCGGTCAAGGCACATATGAGAAAGCAATCAATGAACAACTAAGGTGTCACAATGAAAAACTGATTGATGCTTCTCATCTCTCTCCATTCCTGTCTGTCTGTCCCTATCTATCCCTCTCTCTGTCACTGTAAAAAAAAAAAAAAAAAAAAACCCAAAAGATTTATTCTGCCAAACTTAGCAAAAATCTGACATAAAGTACTTGGTAAGTAATTATTATTATTATATGCTTTAATTTGCTATAACTCTGCTTTATAAATTTTATAAAGTTACTTCCCTACTTTATAAATCACCATTACTGTGCAACTGGTGGGTGGTTAGAAAATTTTACTACTAACAGAGATACAAAAGTGGGCGGTAGGTATAAAAAGGTTGACTACCCCGCTCTATCCACTGTGCCACCACAGGTCAGGCATAAATAGCCCCATAGGGGGCTTCCTGGGTAGCTCCTGGTCGGGGAGCATGCAGGAGTCTATCTCTCTGCCTCCCCATCTCTCACTTAATAAAAATAAAAATAAAATAAAATAAAGAGCATTTACCTGGCTCTGACACACAAACACACACGTGTGTGCGCGTGAGCACGTGCAAACTTTAGGAATGTGTTCTGTCCTTAAGACTACTTCAGATTCTAGTGGGTAGGTAGAGTAGAGGTACAGTTCCTCAGTAAATTAGTTCAGATTAATCTAATTGGGATTTTACCTAAAACGAAGGGTTCAAAAAAAAAACTAGAGAAAAAAATAGCTCTCAAAAAGAAAGAAAACGAGGCCCTGGCCGGTTAGCTCAACTGTAAAGCATCAGCACGGCATGTGGAAGTCCCGGGTTTGATTTCCCGCCAGGGCACATAGAAGAAGTGCCCATCTGCTTCTCCACCCTTCCCCCTCTCCTTTCTCTCTCTCTCTTCCGTTCCTGCAGCCAGGGCTCCACTGGAGCAAAGTTGGCCCAGGCACTGAGGATGGCTCCATGGCCTCCACCTCAGGCACTAGAATAGTTCCGGTTGCAACAGTGCAACACTCCAGATGGGCAAGGCATCGCCCCCTGGTGGGCATGCCGAGTGGATCGTGGTCAGGCGCATGTGGAAGTCTGTCTCTCTGCCTCCCTGCTTCTCACTTCAGAAAAAAAAAAAAAAGAAAGAAAATGAGAAAGAGCTGGAGGGAAGGGGAGAAGGAAAAGGAAGAAAGGTTTCCAAACAGTGCAGGAGACCACAGAATTCTCTGAGGAGCAAACCCGGGCAGGCAGTAGAAGGGGTAATAGAGGGTGGGCTGTTCCCAGAAGGCAGGGCCACAGAGCAGAAAAGGCCAGAATAACCATATGCAATTTTCCCTGGTTCTTTTTCTCCTCCTTCATCCCAGCTCCCTACTTAACCTGGCTTGGATAGGTGCCCTGGGTTGGTTGCAGGACAGTGCTTCACAAGTTTCCAGAGACATAGTTTCTTAAAAGGCAAAGTCACAGCACTGAGCATTGTAAACAGTCACCAAGACTACTCTGCCTCCACATAAGCTGACAACAGAAGCTCCACTCCCGCTTGCCAGAGCTACATATCTTACAAAGCACATCTTCAGTGATTTCAAAAAACAGCCAATCTGCCTGACCAGATGGTGGCACAGTGGATAGAGCGTCGGACTGGGATGTGGAGGACCCAGGTTCAAGACCCCGAGGCCAGCTTGAGTGTGGGCTCATCTGGCTTGAGCAAAAAAAAACAACTCATCAGCTTGGACCCAAGGTCGCTGGCTCAAGTAAGGGGTTACTCGGTCTGCTGAAGGCCCGCGGTCAAGGCACATATGAGAAAGCAATCAATGAACAACTAAGGTGTCGCAATGAAAAACTAATGATTGATGCTTCTCATCTCTCTCTGTTCCTGTCTGTCTGTCCCTGTCTATCCCGCTCTCTGTCCCTGTAAAAAAAACAAACCAAAAAACAGTCAATCTATCAGTCAAAACCTGCAAATCTGCCACATGTAATAAACTCTTGTGAGAGACAGCTCCTCTCCAAGGAAATGTTCATTTTTCAGCCATGAAAACAAAGTGCTTCCTACTGTCACAAGGACACAGTGAGCACCTCACCTGTCTGTTCAGTGTGATGGCACTGGGCTGGCACTTAGTGCAGATACCATTGGGCCACGGCAGGTGTCCCTCACACCCCGATTTAATCTTGCAACTGATGTTCTCCAGGGCAACAAATTTCCCCCTAAACAAGAAGAAAAAATTTAATAAAACATGACAATGTAAAGAGTTTGGTAGAATGGAAATAATATGTATCTTATACCTCTGCATAGAGCTCCCAGGAGGGGCAGTAGGGAGAATGTACTAACCACCTCCTATGCATTCAGACTACATGAATGTCTAACTACTTTCCTATGAAAACCATTTAAGTTTTTTATATTTTTTATTTTATTTAAAATGTTCTATTTTTTACAGAGAGAAGGGAGACAGAGACAGAGAGAAAGAAACATCAATTTGTTGTTCCACCTATTCATGCCGTCACTGGTTGATTTTTTAAAAAATTTTTTTTTACTTATTGATTTTAGTGAGAGAGGAAGGGAGAAAGAGACACAGGCACATCGAGCTGTTCATGTATGTGCCCTGACCAGGGATTGAAATGACAACCTCTGTGCTTTCAGACGATGCTCTAACCAACTGAGCTATCCAACCAGGGCAGTTGATTTCTGTATTTGCCTTGACCAGGGATCAAACCCACAACCTCAGCATGTCAAGGACAACAATCTCACTAACCGAGCATCCAGCCAGGGCCTAAAACCCATTTGAATTTTCACTATCACTAACATCCTAACAATTTTCAAGAAAAACATTCAATACCTATTAATTTAACCTGAGCCCCTGAAGGAACATGCAGAGCTTTTTAAGTTTCCTTAATTCAGTGGTTCTCAAAATGTGCTCCAAGGCGCATTGGTGCACCCTAGATTTCCAGATGCGCCCTATGGTATTCCAGAGAAATATGTGCCTGTTAGGGACCAAAAAACCAACAAAGATTTTAGAGTTTAGATTTCTGGGGGACAGAGGTGTGGGGAATTGGTTGTAAGTCTGCCCAACCCCCCACCTCACTTGCCTGATTACGATGCAAAAGGCTGTTAAGCTGTGGTGCTGGATTGTTTACACTACCCCCAATGTTCCCCGGAAAGACTGGAGGCAAGTTTCTTCTATCCTTTGTTTGGTGTAAAGTTAAGATAATATGTACGGTGGGGGTTTCTGCACTCAACACAATTAAGAGTAAAAAAGAGAGGAATTCTTCAATGTATTGATGAGGAAATGAGAGTTTGCCTTTCAAATATATGCCCAAACATTGAAGAAATCGCTAGGACACATCAGGCTCATGTTTCTCAGAAACATAAGAATGAAAAAACATAACTCATCAGCTTGGACCCAAGGTCGCTGGCTCAAGTAAGGGGTTACTCGGTCTGCTGAAGGCCCGCGGTCAAGGCACATATGAGAAAGCAATCAATGAACAACTAAGGTGTCGCAATGAAAAACTAATGATTGATGCTTCTCATCTCTCTCTGTTCCTGTCTGTCTGTCCCTGTCTATCCCGCTCTCTGTCCCTGTAAAAAAAACAAACCAAAAAACAGTCAATCTATCAGTCAAAACCTGCAAATCTGCCACATGTAATAAACTCTTGTGAGAGACAGCTCCTCTGTCACATTCGCACCAGGACCTGTCAAATTTACTAAATCTTAATAAGAATGTATCTATATATATAAAAAGATAACTTTGTCATTTTTTAATTTTTTAACCCCTCTTTATTACAAATTCTAAAAAGCATAACTCAAAAAATGTAATTTTTTTTTGTGACAGACACACAGAGAGAGGGACAGATAGGGACAGACAAGAAGAGAGAGAGAAGAGAAGCATCAATTCTTCATTGCAGCATCTTAGTTGTTCACTGATTGCTTTTCCATATGTGCCTTGACCCAGGGGCTACAGTAGAGCGAGTGATCCCTTGCTCAAGCCAGCGACCTTGGGTTCAAGCTGGTGAGCCTTGCTCAAACCAGATGAATCTATGCTCAAGCTGACGACCTTGGGATTTCAAACCTGGGTTCTCCGCATCCCAGTTCAACGTTCTATCCACTGTGTCACTGCTTAGGGAGGCAAAAAAATTTTTTAATGTCAGAATAAATTTAATTTTGCCATATTTATTTTGTTTAATTACCACAAAACCACGCTTGGACTTTATATTTCTTTTCTTTAATATTTGACTTAATTATTACAACATATTTCTCAGAAATTTGTACATAGTGCGCCTACAATTATTTGTAGGATTTTTTTTTTTTTTTTGTATTTTTCTGAAGCTGGAAATGGGGAGAGACAGTCAGACAGATTCCCGCATGCGCCCGACCAGGATCCACCAGGCACGCCCACCAGGGGGCGACGCTCTGCCCACCAGGGGGCGATGCTCTGCCCCTCCGGGGCGTCGCTCTGTTGTGACCAGAGCCACCCTAGCGCCTGGGGCAGAGGCCAAGGAGCCATCCCCAGCGCCCGGGCCATCTTTGCTCCAATGGGGCCTTGCTGCAGAAGGGGAAGAGAGAGACAGAGAGGAAAGAGAGGGGGAGGGGTGGAGAAGCAGATGGGCGCTTCTCCTGTGTACCCTGGCCGGGAATCGAACCCGGGACTTCTGCACGCCAGGCCGACGCTCTACCACTGAGCCAACCAGCCAGGGCCTATTTGTAGGATTTTAAATGTGCCCCGACTTCAAAAAGTTTGAGAACCACTGCCTTAATTTATCAGCAACACTTACTCTCTCAGTCTCACACTTAGATGTCTATAAAGAATTCTTACTCCTAGGAAAACCTGATTAGAATACCCAACAAAGGTATTTTCATTGTGCTTTTGGCCCAAATAAAAACTGTGGTTAGAAGACTGCCACTGAGGAAGTACTGGACCCACTCTGAACCCAGGGTGAGAGGTCCACCATTCAGTCTCCTGTTCACAAAATGGTTCAAACGTTCAGTCCTATCTTCACAAGTCAACAGCATGCTATTCTGATGGCACGTGGGAGCAGTGACTGACACCACGCCTGTCCGCATGTTAATGACAGCTACAAATGTGCCTGCACAGGAGACTTTGGTTGTTGACCCAGAATGAAGAAAGGATGACAGATTCATCCCCCTGGCCCAGAAAGTTTCATAGCTCACACCACTGACAGGCAAGAATGGGTTTCTGGAGGTATTTTTTGTTCCTGGCCTAACTTTTTTTAAAAGTCATTTTAGGATGTCAGTGGGTTGTCAGAGGTAAACTACAATCAGGCCAACATGATATTCTTCACAAAATGTTGCTGACGTGGGTTCAGCCACCATCTTCTCTTGCTGTACTGGCAAGAACTATAAAATCATATATGAAATTTGTCCTGTTCTGGTAAGGTGAACATGTAGTCAACAGAAAGGTCACATGGCAAGAACCTGACATGGTTTAAAAGAAATCAAAAGGTTCCAAGTTTGCCATCTCTGGCCACAGTCACAGCCTGCACTCAAGGGAAGAGCTACCTCACTGCCCACTGCCTCCTCCCACACAAGCCTGTTTGAGCCTGCAGGGTGGCTGGCCCACAACAGTGTCATTGCTCCAGCCCCAATGGACAGCTACACACCAGGTTCCTGGGAAGGGGCTGACAAAGGCTGTCCAACATAACTACGAAGTGGTTCCATTTTCCAAAAACCAGAGGAAAAGATTAGACACCAGACACAACCGGCCACCACTGTGCCTTATCTCATCCGCCTTCACATACAACTAAATTGCCAAGGCACTGCACACCCAGGGGTAAGTCAAAGAGCTCCCTGGAGGTCTTCACAGTGGCCAGCACCAGCTTGGCCCAATACTCTCGACACTGTGGATAACAGTAGGGCATCAGAGTTTCCATCCTATCTGTTTCTTTTCTACAATCAGGTCAAAATCTATGAATTCAAGAGCTTCAGGTCCAGATCCCCCGATCTTTACTTTTCTTATTCATGTGACAGTGGCCTTAAGCAACATCCATCAGACACATAAAACAGCCTTCTGAGTTGACCATGCTCAGGTTACTTACTTGTCAGCCCCTCCAGTCAGCTTTCGGATGTAGGCGTGAAAGGACATGTGTTTCACGGGTGGTTCGAGATGGTTCAGGTAGTCTTCATCAAATGGCTGCCAAGACACAGTCAGACCAGTCACATACCTTCAGAGGCTGCAGAGTCAGGTGCACGTGGCCACGCTCCCATGGCACAGGGAGAGCCAGGCCCACGGAAGGTGAGGAAGAGAATGGGGACTGGCTCTCGCTACCACTCCAGGTCAGAACCAACCTTTCCTTTGGGTGGCAGTTATCTTTTCAAGATGTAAATGGAAAATGAATCTCTATTAGATATAAAATGCTGTAAATCAAATAAATATCAGAATAATTATGCAAAGAAGTCACAAGATGAAGCAAGAGGTGCCTCATAGAGAAAACTGGGTTAACCTTCTGCTATAAATTCCACATTAACCAGTTACCAGTCAGTATTATTATGGTAACTCTCAATCTCACCAGACAATCAGCAGAGGAGACGTGAGAATCAGGGTGAAGTAAATCAGACAATGACTAGCATGAAACCGCCAGACCCAGCTTTGTGTCAGGTTCTAAAGAATTGTCCAGGGAGCCCACTGTAAATACAGCCCCTTTATCACCACAATACAAGTGCCTGGTCCATTCATAATCCACCCACAAAGTTACTGCCATAAATAAAGGCTTGCCTCCATGCTACTTGCAGTAGAGGGAATCTGAGGCCCAGGGCAATAAATAGATGAGTTCTAACTGCAACGGCCAAGTGCAGGGACCTGGGGAAGCATTTTGATGGCCCTGGGAAGCATGAACTTAACCAGACTCACCTCTAGAGGAACACAGTGCACGCACTTCCCCAGCGGGCCATGTCGGCATCTGAAAAGAACACAAAGAAACGCACAGCAGTTAGCATGCCTGTGTTCCTAGTGCTGTCTTCCTACATTTTTGATACTGAAAATGTACACGAGACTTTATAAAGTAGAGTTATTTTATATGGTACATGGTGAATGTTTTTAATAGTTCAGTTAATTTTGATATGTATTAGAAAAAACTGATCAGCACTTCAAACCTGTGATTTTATAGATATTAACTGCTTAAAATGACACTAACTGCCCCGGCCAGATAGCTTGGTTGGTTATGGCATCATTCCAAAGTGCAAAAGTTGCTGGTTCGATCCATGGTCAGGGCACATACAGGAGCAGACTGATGTTCCTGTATGTATGTTTCTCTCTCTCCCTCTCCCTTCCTCTCTCACTAAAACCAATAAAATAAAATAAAAAATTATACTAACCAAAAATAAAAGTGAATGAATTTAGTCATTTAAATAAAAATGAAAAATGGGCCCTGGCTGGTTGACTCAGCAGTAAAGCCTTGGCCTGGTGTGTGGAAGTCTCAGGCTCTATTCCCAGTTAGGGCACTCAGGAGAATTGACCATCTGCTTCTCCACCCCTCCCCCTTCTCTCTCCCGCTTTCTTCCCCTCCAACAGCTATGGCTCAGTTGGAGCAAGCTGGCCCTAGGCACTGAGGATGGCTCCATGGCCTCGCATCAGGCACTAAAACAGCCCGGCTGCTGAGCAACAGAGCAGCAGCCCAGATGGGCAGAGCACTGCCTCGTAGGGGGCTTGCCAGTGGATCCCAGTCAGGGCACATGCAGGAGTCTGTCTCTGCCTCCTCGCCTCTCACTTAATAATAAAAAACAAATAAATAAATAATAAAATGTTAAGCAAACACTAACAAAGGTGGTCCATAAACAGGACAAAAACCCTGACAGTGGTAAATAAGTAACTCTACTTTAGAAAATACCCACATCACACATTTTGGAAAGAGGCATATAAAGGCTGTCTGCTCTGTGGGTTTCAGTCATGTCAGTCATGTCAGCTTCAGAAGCTCTGCATATTTGACACGACAGCAGAGATGGGCTCAGCTGACAAGGCAGTGATGGGTTGGTAGGAAAGCTGAGTGGTGGTCCATCCTGACTCAATCAGAACCCTTTTTTTTTTTTTTTTTTTTTTTTGTATTTTTCTGAAGCTGGAAATGGAGACAGTCAGACAGTCTCCCGCATGCGCCCGACTGGGATCCACCCGGCACGCCCACCAGGGGGGCGACGCTCTGCCCACCAGGGGGTGATGCTCTGCCCCTCCGGGGCGTTGCTCTGTCAGGACCAGAGCCATCTAGCACCTGGGGCAGAGGCCGAGGAGCCATCCTAGCACCCGGGCCATCCTTGCTCCAATGGAGCCTCGCTGCGGGAGGGGAAGAGAGAGACAGAGAGGAAGGAGAGGGGGAGGGGTGGAGAAGCAGATGGATGCCTCTGCTGTGTGCCCTGGCTGGGAATCGAACCCGGGACCCCTGCACGCCAGGCCGACGCTCTACCACTGAGCCAACCGGCCAGGGCCAGAACCCTTTTTAAATGGGGTAAAGCTCTTAGATGCACAGAGTTCTACATTTCTGAGTGGAGATGGCCAGTCTCTCCTATCAGGTAGGCTCTAGAGATGGTTAATGAGCCTCTAAGGCAGGCACAGGTGGGAGCTGGCACTGGCAACCAGGAGGAAACACACAGAAGCATGCAGGTGACGGCTCTGGCTACGAGATGGCCTGTGCCGACAGCAGGAGAGCACCACTTGGGTTCTTAAACCCAAGCCCGGCTGTCTCGGTGTCAGCACTGCCACACCTGGGGAGGGATGCAGTTAACAAGACTCTGCTGCCGACAGGTAACCTTTACTCAGAAAGCTCTGCATCACTGAGTGTAAATGCAGGTGTTTCCGCTCTCTTTAAAAGAAATTGCAGCCAGGCTACCCAGTGGATAGAGCGTCAGACTGGGACGCGGAGAACCCAGATTTGAAACCTCAAGGTCGCTGCCTTGAACGCAGGCTCACCAGCTTGAGCGCGGGGTCACTGGCTTGAGCATGGGATGATAGACATGACCCCAAGGTCACTGGCTTGAGCCCAAAGGTCGCTAGCTTGAAGCCCAAGATCGCTGGCTTGAGCCCAAGGTCACTGGTTTGAATAGGGGTCACTTGCTCTGCTGGAGCCCCCTGGTCAAGGCACATATGAGAAAGCAGTCAATGAACAACTAAGGTGCCACAACGAAAAACTGATGTTTCTCATCTCTCTCCTTTCCTGTCTGTCCCTATCTATCTCTCTCTGTCACACACACACACACAAAAGGAAATTGCAGAAATCTACACCAAAGCACACCATCTCAGCATTTATATAATCCCAAGTGAAACATGAATGGTCAAAGAGGTACTGTCTTCAGCAAGTGAGTCGTCACTGAAAGAATGGGAAGAAAATCCATGCGTGTGATATTGAAGCTATTCCACCACCATTACACAAAGTGACAGGAACAAGCACCTTACATGACTAGGCACCAAAGTGTCACCCCTCTACCTGTCCCTCCTTCTGCCCATCGTACTTGCTAAAGCCCCCTCTGCCACAGGGCAGTCAAGTCTCTTTAGGGGCACATCAGGGTTAAGGTGATTTAAGGACCCTCTTCTTTCAAATCTCGTAGTTCCAAATACCTGAAAACTTTCAAGTCCATGTAGAACACATTCTGAGACTCAAGCAACGAGAAAAGTTTACAAATAATTAAATGAAACAATCAGAAAATAGATAGTCAAACTGTAAACTTAGCTTCTTCATTGAACCCTTCCTACAACAGGACACTTTATAAACACTTCTTGACCAAGGCCTAAAGCCAGCACAGGCAGGCCCTGAGCCCCAGCACTCACAGCTGCGGGTCGCGGCTCCGGTAAATCTTCCCGTCCTGTCTGCTCAGGTACTGGTCGATCTCATCTTCCACCACGTTGGGAACACCAAAGGCCTTCAACCCCAGCGGGGCAGATGTCTCCATTTCAGAAGAGGGTCCGGCAAGGCTCGAGGGAAACAGGAACAACAAATCGCCATGCCTGTTAAATGACAAATATAAGTCGAGGCCTGCCTTCTTTCTAGAATCTGAGCGGCACAGAAGATCCACTCAAATGTGAGACTCTCTGACAACTGCAAAAAAGCAAATGCCACACTCTGAGAGCCTAAAAATGAGTTTTCCACTTTTAGGAGATGAGAATTCTCCTCTCATACTTCTCTCTGCTTTTTAGCTTAACAAAGGCCAGCAGCAGGGTCTCTGCAGCTGCACCTTCTTTCACAACTGTCCTTTGGCATTTATGACATATGTTCACATACCTATCTGGTTTAACACAGATGAGTACACAGTTGGCCCTGGAACAATGCTGGGGTTA
The DNA here is from genome assembly GCF_036850995.1 of Saccopteryx leptura. Lineage (NCBI taxonomy): Eukaryota > Metazoa > Chordata > Mammalia > Chiroptera > Emballonuridae > Saccopteryx > Saccopteryx leptura. The sequence continues at coordinate 125,593,718 of NC_089506.1, forward strand.
TGGGTACCTGCCTTACGTAAGATGGCATAGACCAATGCAGTTGGCCCTCCACATCACATATTGAAAATCCAGAGTTGGTTGAACCTGTGTATTTACTGAAAAATACCCATGTAGGCTGGCCTGTGGTGGCGCAAGGAGATAAAGTGTAGATCTGGAAAGCTGAGGTCGTCGGTTCAAAACCCTGGGCTTGTCCCATCAAGACACATATGACAAGCGATCAGTGAACAACTAATGCAAAGCAACTACGAGTTGATGCTTCTCACTCCCCGTCCTCTCTCTCCTCTCTCTGTAAAAGCAATAAATAAAATCTTAAGAAAATACCCGTGTGCCTGACCTGTGGTGGCGCCATGGATAAAGCGTCAACCTGGAATGCTGAGGTCGCCGGTTCAAAACCCTGGGCTTGTCTGGTCAAGGCACATATGGGAGTTGATGTTTCCTGCTCCTCCTGTTCTCTCTCTATCTCTCCCTCTCTCTCTCTCTCTCCTCTCTCTCTAATAAAAATGAATAAATAAAAAATCTTAAAAAGTAAATAAAATAAAATAAAAAAAAGAAAATACCCATGTGTGAGTGGACCAGTACAGTGCACACTCACTTTGCTCAAGGGTCAGCTATACAATCACAACACAGCGTCTCTCACCTCCCCCATTCTCTGCTTGGCTCCCATTTCCCTTTGTTCATTCCTTAGCCCAGTGGTCCCCAATCTTTTTTGGGCCACAGACCGGTTTAATGTCAGAAAATATTTTCACAGACCGGCCTTTAGGGTGGGACGGATAAATGCACAAAATAAAATTATGCGACCGGCGTAAAAACTTGTGGTATTTTTAAATATAATTGTCGACGTGCTCGCTTCGGCAGCACATATACTAAATATAATTGTCGAACTTACGAGACAAGCATCAAGAGTGAGCCTTAGACAGATGTAACAGAGGGAATCTGGTCATTTTTAAAAAATAAAACATCGTTCAGACTTAAATATAAATAAAACGAAAATAATGTAAGTTATTTATTCTTTCTCTGCGGACCGGTACCAAATGGCCCACGGACTGGTACCGGTCCACGGCCTGGGGGTTGGGGACCACTGCCTTAGCCCTTTCCAGCTCTGCCATATTCCACCTGCCTCTGACAGATCTCCACTTCTTTCTCCACATTCCCGCACACCCCCCCACATATGTACACGTAGGTCAATGCTGCACAGAAATGAGATTCTCAAAGATGTATTTTTTGTATTTGCTTTTCCTTTGCAACAACACCTCAAGTAATCCATCCAAGTACAGTCTTATCTAATTATTACTTTTGATAGCTAGTCAACACCCCCCAGTGAACCACCTCAGGATTCACACTGCAGCTCCCAGGCTGATAGCTTGCAACCCTCTGCAGACCAGCCACCAGGAAAGACATTGAAGAAAATGCCCCACAACAGGCAGCCACAGTTTCTCTTTTGCAGGGCTCTGGCCCTGTTGGACTGGAGGGTTTTTGTTTGTTTTTAAAGCTGCTGACATACTGCTTTCAAAAAAGAAAAACCAAAAGCCAGAACTTGGTTTTCAAACAGAGTATTTGGTTTCCATCATTTCCAATATAAATTATGTTCCTCCCTTGATAGACTCACATTGCTGGTGTGCTGCAGGACTTGACTCACAGCCAAACACAACCACCTGATGCTAAGCAATCCATGGGCTATTCACAGAAGCATGTCGGACCCCAGCCTGACCAGCGATGGTTGGCAACACTCAAATCAACACCAGTCCGGCAGATATGCTGCAGCACTACTACTGGGAAAATATTTAATTGTTGTCAACAAGACACACACAGGAAAAGAAGACAAAAGAACAATGCACAGCTGTGGGCACAGAGCATGATAGGAGGCTAGGCTATAGCTCAGGGGTCAGAACCTTTTTGGCTGAGAGAGCCGTGAACGCCACATATTTTAAAATGTAATTCCGTGAGAGCCATACAACGACCCATGTACCTTATACATTATCCAGTAAAAATTTGGTGTTGTCCCAGAGGACAGCTATGATTGGCTCCAGCCACCCATAACCATGAACATGAGAGGTAGGAAATGAATGGATTGTAATACATGAGAATGTTTTATATTTTTAACGTTACTATTATTTTTATTAAAGATTTGTCTGCGAGCCAGATGCAGCCATCAAGAGCCACAAATGGTTTGCGAGCCATAGGTTCCCGACCCCTGGGATAGAGCATTGGCCTGGGATACGGAGGACCCAGGTTTAAAACCCCAAGGTCGCCAGCTTGAGCGTGGGCTCATCCAGCTTGAGCACAGGCTCACCAGCTTAAGTGCAGGGTCGCCAGCTTGAGTGTGGGATCATAGACGTAAGCCCAAGGTCTCTGGCTTGAGCAAGGGGGTCACGGGTTTGGCAGGAGCCCCTAGTTAAGGCACATATGAAAAAGCAATCCATGCAAAACAAAGGTGTCAAAACGAAGATTGAGCGGTAGAGCATCGGCCTGGCGTGCGGGGGACCTGGGTTCGATTCCCGGCCAGGGCACATAGGAGAAGCGCCCATTTGCTTCTCCACCCCTCCCCTCCTTCCTCTCTGTCTCTCTCTTCCCCTCCCGCAGCCAAGGCTCCATTGGAGCAAAGATGGCCCAGGCGCTGGGGATGGCTCCTTGGCCTCTGCCCCAGGCGCTAGAGTGGCTCTGGTCGAGGCAGAGCGATGCCTGGGGGGGGGGGGGGGAAGAGCATCGCCCCCTGGTGGGCAGAGCGTTGCCCCTGGTGGGCGTGCCGGGTGGATCCCGGTCGGGCACATGCGGGAGTCTGTCTGACTGTCTCTCCCTGTTTCCAGCTTCAGAAAAAAATACAAAAAACAAACAAACAAAAAAAAAAACAAAGATTGATGCTTCTCATCCACTCCCTTCCTGTCTGTCTGTTCTTGTCTATCCCTCTCTCTTTCTAAAAACAAAAAAAAAAAAAAAGAGAGAGAGAGAGAGCATGACCATGGATTTTCCAGACCTAAGCTGCAGACACAGAGAACTACATCAGGTAAGACTAAACAACGACAAACCAAGGAAGTTCATCTGGTCAGGTCACAGAAACTGCAAGACCCAATAGAGAAAACCTGAAAAGCAGTCAGAGGAGGAAAAGGTCACCTACAATAAAACAACAGAACTCAGAGGCCAGTAGAATGAGGTCAATGCTGAGTTCAGAGAGAAAAGATGTGGTAGAATCAAAACAGTTAGATGACGCCTGACCAGGTGGTAGCGCAGTAGATAGAGCGTCGGAAGACCCAGGTTCGAAACCCCGAGGTCGCCAGCTTGAGCATGGGCTCATCTGGTTTGAGCAAAAAGCTCACCAGCTTGAGCCCAAAATCACTGGCTCGAGCAAGGGGTTACTCAGTCTGCTGAAGGCTCGCAGTCAAAGCACTATGAGAAAGCAATCCATGAACAACTAAGGTGTTGCAACGCGCAACAAAAAACTAATGATTGATGCTTCTCATCTCTCCGTTCCTGTCTGTCTGTCCCTGTCTATCCCTCTCTCTGACTCTCTCTCTGTCTCTGTAAAAAAACAAACAAAAAACAACAGTCAGATGACTCAGCCATGACAGCCAGAGCTCTCAGACCCGTGCTTGTGAGTAAGTATGACGACCATTTTTGGAAATATACACTCCAGGAAAATTTAGAAAGCCACCTCAGGATGGCTGTGCTGTCCCATGCTTCTGGCCCAGTACTGGCTGACCACACTCCAGTCTGCTGGTACCACGGTGTTTCCCTCTGCAGCGTCCCTTTCTTGCATCCAGCTACCAGAATAGGTCTTACAAAAAGCACTGGTATCGCTTCAGGAAGCCATGTACAGGCACAGTGCAGTGCGTGAGGGAGCACTGCACCCCTGGCAGCCCAGAGTGATGAGGCCCAGGGAAGTTAGGTGACTTCCCCAGGGACACAGCCAGTGGGTGGTGGAGTGAGAATCTGAACCCATGCAACACTCATGAGAAGTGATTCGCAGCCCTGGCCGGTTGGCTCAGCGGTAGAGCGTTGGCCTGGCGTGCGGGGGACCCGGGTTTGATTCCCGGGCAGGGCACACAGGAGAAGTGCCCATCTGCTTCTCCACACCCCCCCTCCTTCCTCTCTTGTCTCTCTCTTCCCCTCCCGCAGCCAAGGCTCCATTGGAGCAAAGATGGCCCGGGCACTGGGAATGGCTCCTTGGCCTCTGCCCCAGGCGCTAGAGTGGCTCTGGTCACGGCAGAGCGATGCCCCAGAGGGGCAGAGCATCGCCCCCTGGTGGGCAGAGCATCGCCCCTGGTGGGCGTGCGGGCGCATGCGGGAGTCTGTCTGACTGTCTCTCCCTGTTTCCAGCTTCAGAAAGAAAAGAAAAAAAAAAAAAAGTTTGAGAACCACTAAACTAAGGAGAGTAAGAAGCCACAATGAAGAACTAATGCTTCTCATCTCCCTTCCTGTCTGTTTGTCCCTATCCTCTGTCACAAAAAAAAGAAAAAAGAAGCACCTGTGCACATGGCCTAAGACCCTAACTTTCTCCTCAGTGGCACACCTCTCAGAACTCTAGAACTCTGTGCATCAATCAAACCAGTTCAATAGTAACAAGATTCAGTGCAACTGCTCAACACCTGGCAAAAATACGGTGATCTGTATTGTGGTTGGTGAAGAGGACTGTAATTAACAGTGGCCTGAGGAGGAAACAGGCTTGAATCAAGCAACCTCCATGGATGACCATTTCTTCCCTACCAGGTCTCCTCCCCAATGGTACTTACTTTATTTTTAGTAGGTTGAGGGACTTGTTGGATGATGCTGTTATCTCTCCAGTCTTGTTTCTATTGATGTAAACTGAGAAACCATTATTCTGGAAGCCAAACTCCTTTGCGACCTGAAACAAGCCCCAAACAACAGAGATTTAATGAAATACTGAATTATTGCTATCTGACTGCAGGTACCTCAGACATTACTAGAACACTCATTCAATTTAGAAACTGCTCCTCATTAGTCAAATTTCTCTCATTACTGTCTCTCTGTGAGGAAGCAGAATTGCTTACACAGATGTCAAGCAAAATGAGAAAAGAGGCCAAAAAGAAGCAAAGCTTTGTGTAAACACTACAAGACTGAGTGACACACTGAAGAGTCTGAAGCAAGCCAAGAGTTGTGGCCACATCTGGAAAGTTAAATTTCAACTTTTGAAATCAACTATAAAAACCCAATTCCAATCTTCAAACATAATAGAAAAATGAAGCATCAAAAGATGCCTGTAAATCGGTAATGAACACCCACGGGGCCAGGCACTACGCATATACATGCACTCACCAAAACACAGTGAGCAGTCCTGCGTGCTGACTCCACTCTGGTGCTCAGACAGTAAATAAAAACAGACAGGCCCTGGCCGGTTGGCTCAGTGGTAGAGCATCGGTCTGGCATGTAGAAGTCCCAGGTTCGATTCCCGGCCAGGGCACACAGGAGAAGCGCCCATTTGCTTCTCCACCCTCCCCCTCTCCTTCACCTCTGTCTCTCTCTTCCCCTCCCGCAGCCGAGGCTCCATTGGAGCAAAGATGGCCCGGGCGCTGGGGATGGCTCCTTGGCCTCTGCCCCAGGCGCTAGAGTGGCTCTGGTTGCGGCAGAGCGACACCCCGGAGGGGCAGAGCATCACCCCCTGGTGGGCGTGCCAGGTGGATCCCGGTCAGGCGCATGCGGGAGTCTGTCTGATTGTCTCTCCCGGTTTCTAGCTTCAAAAAAATACACACACAAAAAAACAAACAAACAAAAAAACCAGACAAGGTTCCTGCCTTCGAGGATCTTACCATCAAATGAGGGAAACAGCCTGACTGGCAATGGCACAGTGGATGGAGTGTCGGACTGGGATGCGGAGGACCCAGGTTCGAGACCCCGAGGTCGCCAGCTTGAGTGTGGGCTCATCTGGTTTGAGGAAAGCTCACCAGCTTGGACCCAAGGTCACTGGCTCGAGCAAGGGGTTACTCGGTCTGCTGCAGCCCCACGGTCAAGGCACATATGAGAAAGCAATCAACGAACAACTAAGGTATCGCAACGAAAAACTAATGATTGATGCTTCTCATCTCTCTCCGTTCCTGTCTGTCTGTCCTTATCTATCCCTCTCTCTGACTCTCTCTCTGTCACTGTAAAAAAAAAAAATGAGGGAGACAAACTCAACATAAGTTGAGACAAGCCCCAGGGCAGGAAAGGAAGAGTGAGACATGGGAGAAGCTACTCCAGACAGGAAGATAGAGGAGGCCTCTCTGAGGACCCCATGTGAATACAGGCCTGAAGGAGAGTGAGCCTGCCACATGCAGAGCTAGGAAAGAACAATGCAAGCAGGAGGACCACGTGCACAGGCTGAAGGCAGGACAGGGTGCAGAAGAGAGGCCAGTAAGGCTGGAACCAGGCAGGCAGGTAGGAAGTGGGATGAGATGAGACTGGCAAGGTAGACAAGAGCAACATAAGGGACCATAGGGGCTTAAGGCATCTGTATTCCAGCCTCAGAGCTGAGGGAAGCCCCGGGGAGCCATGGGCTAGAGGTTGCCAAGTCCCTGATCCTAGTTCTCACCAGCTCTGCTGCAGGAGGGTAGAGAGAGGGGGAGAGCCCAGTGTGCAGCCCAGGGGAGATGGGGCTTACATGAGGCCAGGACAGTGGAGCAGAGGGAGGAGTGCCTTGCAGTTATAATCAAAAGTCCTTGCTAATTGGAAAAACAAAGGGCAGAATTGAGTGCGAGACAGGAAGTACATCAGAGTGATGTTTAGATTTCCAGCTTGAGAACTGGGTGGAGACCTGTTCTCAAGCAACACCTGTAAAGATACCACAAGAAAGGCTGAAGACAGAGACTAAAGGAAAATTGGATCTTTCACTTGACACAGACTTATTTTTCTGCGAGAGAGACAGAGATAGAGACAGTAAGAGGGACAGAAAGGTACAGAAAGACAGGAACAAAAATGAGTAGCATCAGTTCTTCGTTGTGGCATCTTAGTTGTTCACTGATTGCCCTCTAATACGTGCCTTGACCAGAAGGGATCCAGCCAAGCCAGTGGTGGCTTGCTCAAGCCAGCGACCTTGGGCTCAAGCCAGTGATCTTGGGCTTAAAGCCAGCAAACTTTGGGCTGAAGCCAGCAACCATGTCTATGATCCCACATTCAAGCCAGTGATGCGGCATTCAAGCTAGTAACCTTGGGCTTTCGAACCTGGGTCCTCCGTGTCCCAGGCCAATGTTCTACTCACTGTGCCACCACCTGGTCAGGCAACACTGAGATTTATTTATTTAATTTATTTATTCATTTTAGAGAGGAGAGAGAGAGGGAGAGAGACAGAGAGAGAGAGAGAGAGAGAGAGAGAGAGGAGAGAGACAGGGGGGAGGAGTTGGAAGCATCAACTCCCATATGTGCCTTGATCAGGCAAGCCCAGGGTTTCGAACCGGCGACCTCAGCATTTCCAGGTCGACGCTTTATCCACTGCGCTACCACAGGTCAGGCTGCAACACTGAGATTTAAAGTGACTCCCAGACACACCAGTGAAGGTGTCAGGCAGGCAGTTAGTACTTGAGTCTGGAGGCAGGAGAAGGTTTGAGCTTTAGACACTTAGGGGTCATTGGAATAAACAAACAAAGACACAGGAGATCTTGGAAGACAAACAAATGATAAAGAACAATCAAATGAAAATTCTACAACTGAAAAATACAGTAACTGAAATGAAAAAGTTACTGAATCAGCTTGTCAGCAGAAGGGAGATGACAGAGGAGTAATTAACCTAAAGACAGGTTAATAAAAACTACACAATCTGAAGAAGAGATTTAAAAGAAAAATGAACAGAGCCTGGGGAACCTCTGGGACAATGTCAAATGATCCTTGAAGAGAATAAGAATAGAATTGAGCCTGACCAGGAGGTGGCGCAGTGGATAGAGCGTTGGACTGGGATGCAGAGGTCGCCAGCATGAGGGCGGGCTCATCTGGTTTGAGCAAAAGCCCACCAGCTTGAACCCAAGGTCACTGGCTCCAGCAAGGGGTTACTCGGTCTGCTGAAGACCCACGTCAAGGCACAAATGAGAAAGCAATCAATGAACTAAGGTGTCGCGATGAAAAACTGATGATTGATACTTCTCATCTCTCTCCGTTCCTGTCTGTTCCTGTCTATCCCTCTCTCTGACTCACTCTGTCTCTGTAAAAAAAAAAAAAAAAAAAAAAAAAAAAGAATAGAATTGAGAAATATTTGAAGGAAGAATGGCTGAAAATCTCAAACTTGATAAAAAAAAATTTAAGAATAACAGCCCTAGCCCTGGCCAGGAGGGTCAGTGGTAAAGCATCAGCCCGCCGTGTGGAAGTCCTGGGTCCAATTCCTGGTCAGGGTACACAGGAGAAACACCCATCTGCTTCTCCACCCCCACCCCCACCCCCACCCCGCTGCAGCCATAGCTTGAACAGTTCAAGCAAGTTGGCTCTGGGCAATAACAATGGCCTTGCCTCAGGCCCTGAAATAGCTCCGTTGCAGAGCAACGGAGCAGCACCCCAGATGGGCAGAGGATTGCCCTGTAGGGGGCTTGCCAGGTGAATCCCAGTCAGGACATATGTGGGAATCTGTCTCTATGTCTCCCTACCTCTCACTTAATTAAAAAAAAGAAAAAGGGCAACTTCCCTAGCCTCCATCTCCTCCATCTTTCTTTTCTCGGGGCCAGGGAACCTTGCCGAGCGGGATATGCGCTCTGTACTCAATAAAGCCATTTATTATTCCACAAAAAAAAAAAAAAAAGAAAAGAAAAAGAAAAAGAAGCCTGACCAGGTGGTGGCACAGTGGATAGAGCATTAGACTGCGACACAGAGGACCTATGTTTGAAACCCCAAGGTTACTGGCTTGAGCACAGGCTCATCCTGCTCAAGCGTGAGCTCACTAGATTGAGCGCGGGGTCACTGGCTTGAGCATGGAATCACAGGTATGAACCCATGGTCACTGGCTTGAGCCCAAAGGTCACTGGCTTAAAGCCCAAGGTCGCTGGCTTGAGCAAGGGGTCACTCGCTCTGCTGGAGCCCCCCAGTCAAGGCACATATAAGAAAGCAATCAATGAACAACTAATGTGCCACGATGAAGAATTGATGCTTCTCATCTCTTTCCCTTCCTGCCTGCCTGTCCCTATCTGTCCCTCTCCTTGTCTCTCTCTCTGTAACCAAAAAAAAAAAAAAAAAAAAAAAAAAGGAAAGAGTAACAACCTTGGCCATATAGCTCAGTTGGTTAGAGCACTGTCTGGAAAACCAAGGTTGTAGGGATGATCCTGGTCAGGGCACATATAAGAATCAACCAAGAAATGCAGTCCTGGCTGGCTGGCTGGCTCAGTGGTAAAGTGTCAGCCTGGTGTGTGGATGTCCCGGGTTCGAATCCCAGTCAGAACACAGGAGAAAGCACCCATCTGGTTCTCTACCCTTCCCCCCTCCTTTCTTTCTATCTCTCTCTTCCCTGCCCACAGCCAAGGCTCCACTGGAGCAGTTTGCCCAGGCACTGAGGATGGCTCCATGGCCTCTGCCTCAGGCATTAGAATGGCTCCAGTTGCTATGGAGCAACGCCCCAGATGGGCAGAGCATCGCCCTCTGGTGGGCATGCTGGGAGGATCCCAGTCAGGCACATGCAGGAGTGTCTGCCTCCTACCTTCTCACTTCAGAAAAATCCAAAATTTGAAAAAAAAAAACCAACCAAGGAATGCATAAGTGGAAAACCAAATCCATGTTTCTTTTAAATAATTTTTTTATGGTTACTTTATTGATTTTTAGAGAGGAAGGAAGAAAGAGAGAGGCAGGACCATCAATCTGTTCCTATATGTGCCCTGACTGTGGATCAAACCAGCAACCTCTGTACTTCAGGATGATGCTTTAACCAACTGAGCCATCCGGTCAGGGTTCAAATCAATTTTTTTTAAAAGTGCCAAAGGTGGAATAAAATCTGTCAACTCAGAATTCTTTATCTGGTGAAAATACCCTTCAAATACAAGGGTAGAATGATTTCAGGTCAATGAAACCCAAGGGAGCAATGGCCAGCAGGCCTATAAATGTTCCTGGACATTCTTCAGGCAGAAGAAAAATGTTACCAGACAGAAACTCAGACCTAATGAAACACTGGAGAAAAAGCAAGGCAGAAGTCATGAGGATAAGAACTCTAAATTACACAATGTGAAAATGTCACAGAACTGTTATGAGAACCCTGACACAGGCTCTGCAAGTCCAGAGTGAGACTGGAGAGCTGTGTCCCCAAGTCCCTGACACTCACCTATACCTCATACCGCCCTTCTACCTGTTTTTTCACCAGAGTGATTTATCCTTTAATATGGAATTACTGGTAAGACTTAACATTTATTTACTATAAGGAAAAAGTTAAATTAATAGTGAACTTCATGCACTAACCTATTTTCTTCTAATATAAAAAAAATTGATTAAAACTCCAAATCACTTTGTCATCCTGAAATTCTAGAAGTGATAAGAAATTATCTTTAAGACAAAGTTAAGACTTTCTACCAGATGTACTATAGTACCTGATACCATGTGATTTTTTTCCTAAGCTAAAAGTGGCATTCATAAAATAAAGCATCAGGAAATTAAGAACATAAAATTTGTATTCTCAAGTGCAAATAATTAGGAATACAGACTAAAAATAATGGCTTTAATTTGACTCTTCCCTAAAACTGCTTAGATGTAAACTGCAATTAACTAATTGTAGCATTTCACCAATTCTGCAAAAAACCACACTTTTTCCATAGACAAAGCACTGCAAACTATCTCCAAGAATGAGAACTCTTCACCAGATGGTTAGCTGTAGGAAAGTTAAATACTCATAGATGTAAAGCAAATTCCAAAACATGGTAGGGGGTATTATGTAAAGATGACACAACCACATGATCACAGCCTGGCTTCTATTGGGACTGAGATGCATTCTCAAATATAACCAGCAACAGTCCTTCGCCTTTGCTGAACCCCACTTTGGGAGGATACAGAAATATGTCTATTTTTTAATAGTATTCCTGTGAAAATTACTGCTTCTGTGAACTTGATGAGTTCTGTATCGGAAGATACCAAAATATAACATAGGGCAATGGGCATTTACACAAAATCTTAGCAGAACCTCTTAAGAGCACAATTAAAATCTTAAAAACTTGATATCCACACCTGAGGTCATCTTGATGTGATTACTGTAATAAAGCCAGAAACATGGTATGGAATGAGAGTTTCACAAGCATTTATAATTGAAGGTAATAAAAGAGAGTATGTAGCATGACTCCATCTAAGTTCAAAAACAGCAGAACTAGCCTGACCAGGTGGTGGCGCAGTGGATAGAGCGTTGGACTGGGATGTGGAAGGACCCAGGTTCGAGACCCCGAGGTCGCCAGCTTGAGCAAAAAGCTCACCAGCTTGGACCCAGGGTCCCTGGCTCCAGCAAGGGGTTACTCAGCCTGCTGAAGGCCTGCTGTCAAGGCACATATATGAGAAAGCAATCAATGAACAACTAAGAAGTCGCAACGCACAACGAAAAACTAATGATTGATGCTTCTCATCTCTCAGTTCCTGTCTGTCTATCCCTCTCTCAGACTCTGTCTCTAAAAAAAAACAAAAAAACAGCAGAACTAAAATTTAAATGGGTTCAACAACCCATGCTCAGGTGGTGACACACTGAAGGAGGCCATTCCAGTCAGTTCAAGAGAGGGCTGGTGGGGGAGTGGGGAAGGCTGACTGATGCCTTCCACAGTGCTGGCACCATTCCACTGTGACCTGGACCTTCACTTCATTATCAGTTGGCTGCTCCTATTCTTCAAGTATTTCTTAGTATGTATTTTATTTTATGGTTAAAAAAAAAGTTTCCAAGTACTGTGAGGAGAAGGGACTGTGTCACACACTGCTGAGAGGCTCATTAAGACAGGACTAAGGGCCCTGGCCGGTTGGCTCAGTGGTAGAGCGTCGGCCTGGCGTGTAGAAGTCCCGGGTTCAATTCCCAACCAGGGCACACAGGAGAAGCACCCATCTGCTTCTCCACCCCTCCCCCTCTCCTTCCTCTCTGTCTCTCTCTTCCCCTCCCGCAGCCGAGGCTCCACTGGAGCAAAGATGGCCCGGGCGCTGGGGATGGCTCCTTGGCCTCTGCCCCAGGCGCTAGAGTGGCTCTGGTCATGGCAGAGCGACGCCCCGGAGGGGCAGAGCATCGCCCCCTGGTGGGCAGAGCGTCGCCCCCTGGTGGGCGTGCTGGATGGATCCCGGTCGGGCGCATGCGGGAGTCTGTCTGACTGTCTCTCCCCATTTCTAGCTTTGGAAAAATACAAAAAAAAAAAAAAAAAGACAGGACTAAGGCCTGACCAGGCGGTGGCGCAGTGGATAGAGCATCGGACTGGGATGCAGAGGACCCAGGTTCAAGACCCCGAGGCCACCAGCTTGAGCACGGGCTCATCTGGTGTGAGCAAAGCTCACCAGCTTGGACCCAAGGTCGCTGGCTTAAGCAAGGGGTTACTTGGTCGGCTGTAGCCCCCCCCCATCAAGGCACATATGTGAAAGCAATCAATGAACAATTAAGATGTGCCCATCTGCTTCTCCACCCCTCCCCCTCTCCTTCCTCTCTGTTTCTCTCCTCCCCTCCCGCAGCCAAGGCTCCATTGGAGCAAAGTTGGCCCAGGCACTGGGGATGGCTCTATGGCCTCTGCCTCAGGTGCTAGAATGGCTCTGGTTGCAACAGAGCAACGCCCCAGATGGGCAGAGCATCGCCCCCTGGGGGGCGTGCCAGGTGGATCCCAGTCGGGCGCATGAGGGAGTCTATCTGACTGCCTCCCCGTTTCCATCTTCAGAAAAATACAAAAATAAATAAATAAATAAATAATTGATGTTTCTCATCTCTCTCTCCCTTCCTATCTGTCTGTCCCTATCTGTCCCTCTCTCTCTGACTCTGTCTCTGCCACAAAAAAAAAAAAAAAAAAAAAGACAAGACTAAGAACCACCCACAATAATGAGCAGGTAGAACCTGGGGTGACTCAACAGGGGCCGTTTCAGGGGAGCAACAGCAGAAGGCAGACAGGGTGATAGCAAGTGGGACAGTCAGAGAGATCTGTCCTGGGGTTACATCTGATGACTCAGAGAGGGAACTTAAGTGAGAAGCATCAGATGGTCTCAAAGGCACCAATGACTACGATTCTCTGAGGCATTTGCAATGTACTCTATGACATCGCACTTGCAAACATTTCCTTATGCTGCATAATGGCACATATTAAACCAGGATCAAGGCCTCCAAGGGAGGAAACAGCATACTGGAGCCAGCACTGTACACAGTGGACCACACACACTTTTTAAGCAAGTTTGTGAGGACAGAAAGGACATCTCAAAGCCCACTTATAGGGCACATATGTATAGCCAAATTTTTAATTATTAAATATTAGTATAATCCGCCTGACCAGGCGGTGGCACAGTGGTTAGAGCATAGGACTGGGATGCGGAAGGACCCAGGTTCGAGACCCCGAGGTCACCAGCTTGAGCCCAGGCTCATCTGGCTAGAGCAAAAAGCTCACCAGCTTGGACCCAAGGTCACTGGCTCGAGCAAGGGGTTACTCGGTCTGCTGAAGGCCCACGGTCAAGGCACATATGAGAAAGCAGTCAATGAACAACTAAGGTGTCGCAACGAAAAACTGATGATTGATGCTTCTCATCTCTCTCTGTTTCTGTCTGTCTATCCCTATCTATCCCTCTATCTGAGTTTCTCTGTTACTGTAAAAAAAAAAAAAAAGATTAGTATAATCCTACTAATATGAGATACATAGAGTAATCAGATTCATAGAGAAAGAAAGTAGGATGGTAGTTACCAGGGCTGGGGGAGGGAGAAGGCAAAGTTAGTGTTTAGTGGGGACAAAGTTTCTTTTTATTTATTTATTTATTCATTTTAGAGGAGAGAGAGAGAGAGAGAGAGAGAGAGAGAGAAGGGGGGGAGGAGCAGGAAGCACCAACTCCCACATGTGCCTTGACCAGGCAAGCCCAGGGTTTTGAATCGGCGACCTCAGCATTCCAGGTCGATGCTTGATCCACTGCGCCACCACAGGTCAGGCAGGGACAGAGTTTCAGATCTATATGATGAAAAGTTCTGGAGGTGGAGGGTGGTGATGGTTGCACAATATGAATATACTTAATGCTACGGAACTGTGCACTTAAAAATAGTTTAGATCAGGGGTCTCAAACTCAACTCAGCATGTGGGCTGCAGAGCAAGATCACAGCTGTTCAGCGGGCCGCACTAGGTCTACAAAAGGTAACTGTTACGCAATACTTTTCAGTGTCACAAAACGACCAGAAACTGTAGTTCGTGGATTAGTCTGCGGGCCGCAAAAAATTGTTCGGCGGGCCGCAAGTTTGAGACCTCTGGTTTAGATGAAAGATTTTGTGTTACTTTGTCTCACAATTTTAAAAAAGATGTAAATCTATATTTATAGACATGGAACCATGTCCATAACCTACTGTCAAGTGAAAAAAAGCAAGTTAAAAATTATCATATAATGCAGGGGTCCCCAAACTTTTTACACAGGGGCAGGCCAGTTCACTGTCCCTCAGATCGTTGGAGGGCCAGACTATAAAAAAAACTATGGGCCCTGGTCGGTTGGCTCAGCGGTAGAGCGTCGGCCTGGCGTGCGGGGGACCCAGGTTCGATTCCCGGCCAGGGCACATAGGAGAAGCGCCCATTTGCTTCTCCACCCCCCCCCCCTTCCTCTCTGTCTCTCTCTTCCCCTCCCACAGCGAGGCTCCATTGGAGCAAAGATGGCCCGGGTGCTGGGGATGGCTCCTTGGCCTCTGCCCCAGGCGCTAGAGTGGCTCTGGTTGCGGCAGAGCGACGCCCCGGAGGGGCAGAGCATCGCCCCCTGGTGGGCAGAGCATCGCCCCCTGGTGGGCAGAGCGTCACCCTGGTGGGCGTGCCGGGTGGATCCCAGTCGGGCGCATGCGGGAGTCTGTCTGACTGTCTCTCCCCGTTTCCAGCTTCAGAAAAAAAAAAAAAAAAGAACAAATCCCTATGTACACTGCACATATCTTATTTTAAAGTAAAAACACAAAACGGGAACAAATACAATATTTAAAATAAAGAACAAGTAAATTTAAATCAACAAACTGGCCAGTATTTCAGTGGGAACTATGCTCCTCTAACTGACCACCAATGAAAGCGGTGCCCCTTCTGGAAGTGTGGCGGGGGCCAGATAAATGGCCTCAGGGGGCCACATGCGGCCCGCGGGCCATAGTTTGGGGACCCCTGATATAATGGGTGCATTGTAATAGCAACAGTGTCTTTCTATGCTTGCCCGCAGGGCAACAGGACTGATGTATGGGGCACTGCCTGGCTCATATAAACCTGTCAACCACGTGCATGGCTGGACAACTGCAACCCCCAACATTTCTATCAAACAAGTCATTCCATCATCAGTCAAGGAAGGCACAAGATCCTCAATTGTCAAGCCTGCTAGTAAGCGCCAAGAGAACTCTAGCACCAGCACCAACACCTGCAGAATGGTGTCGGCAACTGGTGCAGTGATCTTCCTAACAGTGCAGACAATAATGCTCTGCAGTAAGACATGGACCTAACAGTTGAGTCAAAAATGGTTCAGAGGCCCTGGCCGGTTGGCTCAGTGGTGAAGCATCGGCCTGGCATGCAGGAGTCCCGGGTTCGATTCTCGGCCAAGGCACACAGGAGAAGCGCCCATCTGCTTCTCCACCCTTCACCCTCTCCTTCCTCTCTGTCTCTCTCTTCCCCTCCTGCAGCCAAGGCTCCATTGGAGCACAGTTGGTCCGAGTGCTGGGGATGGCTCCATGGCCCCTGCCTCAGGCGCTAGAATGGCCCTGGTTGCAGCGGAGCAACGCCCCAGATGGGCAGAGCATCACCCCCTGGTTGGCATGCTGGGTGGATCCTGGTCGGGCGCATGCGGGAGTCTGTCTGACTGTCTCCCCGTTTCCAACTTCAGAAAAATACAAAAAAAAGAGAAATGGTTCAGAGGGCTGGACTCTGAAAGTGACATTGCAAGGAGATACTACCACTTAACTGTATTAAGATGTTCTGCCCATGTATACAGAATAATAATACATGATTAAAATAAATTATTTCCAAATAGCCTAAAAAAGCAGTATCTGTAAGTATAAAATAAAGTTCTAAGTAGCAAGGAAAAGCAAGTGTAACAACTCCTTTTTCTTTCTTAGTGGTTCATAAATATTTCTCCTTAAATTCATTAATGACTTAGCCCTTGCCAGGTAGCGCAGTTGGTTAGAATATTGTCTGGATATACCAAAGTTATGGATTCGCTCCACGGTCAAGGTACCTATAAAATTCAACCAATGAATGAATAAATAAGTGGAACAAATGAATGCCTTTTTCTCTCTCTAGTTACCACAACTAAAGTTCAAGAAATTCCCCTCACAAAGCCCCAGAGAGCAAAGAACTGTGTACAGTCCTCTTGTCTGTTGCTTTATCTTCACAACTGTCTGCAGTGCTCGGCAAACTCATTAGTCAACAGAGCCAAATATCAACAGTACAACGACTGAAATTTCTTTTGAGAGCCAAATTGTTTAAACTTAAACTATATAGGTAGGTACATTCCTTATCAAGGTAGCACCCGCACGTGGTATTTTGTGGAAGAGCCACACTCAAGGGGCCAATGAGCAGCATGTGGCTCACAAGCCGACCAAGGGTAGGGGATAGTTACTTAAGGCTTCATCTTCATCTCAGATGATCTTTCAAGAACTTTGGCACCTACTGTGACCTACTACTATTGGAGGGGCAAGCTAACAATGGTCAGCTGCTACCTAGAGCCAAGAGTAGGATATTAAGAACTTCTTGAAAACTCAGAGAGTCTCTTCTCTGTTGCCTATTACACCTAGTTCTTTTCCTTTACAAATATGGTCCCATAAGCAGTGCCACTAAAATCATGATAGCAAGTACCTTTTAGAAACCAAATTTTCTAAGTGTTCTATCTTCCCTAACAGATCACAGGCCTACTGAGGCCTTCATTAAATCCTCTTCACTCCCTTGACCTTCAGTTTCCACTTTTGTAAAATTAAAAAGATCAGAGTATAAGGCCTGACCTGTGGTGGCACAGTGGATAAAGCGTCAACCTGGAATACTGAAGTTGCTGGTTCAAAACCCTGGGCTTGCCTGGTCAAGGCACATATAGGAGTTGATGCTTCCTGCTCCCCCTCTTCTCTATCTGTCTCTCCTCTCTCCTCTCTCTCTCTCTAAAAAGGAATAAATAAAATCTTAAAAAATAAAAAATATATCTCACTTAAACTTAAAAAAAAAAGATCAGAATATAAGAAACCTAAGATTTCCTCTAACAGTCTGTGACCCTACAATTTTTTTACTTATGAAAATCATTAATTTTTTGTCATTACAAAGGTTTCACCTGCTTGCAACAAATACAAATAACGTTAAATGTATAAGTAGAAGTTGGCAAAAACATTCTGTAACAGGCCAGACAGTAAATATTTTGGCTTTGCAGGTCACGCTCTCTGTCACAACTAATCGACTTGGTTGTCAGATCTCAAAAGCAGCATTATATATAAGGTCTACCGGAAAGTTCTGTCCGTTTCTATCACAACAAGTTTTGACACATAAGCACATGTTTATTTGGTGCATGTGTGCCTCTCTATTTTTTTTTTGTGCCTATTTTTATCACTTAATGTATACATACTGACGTAGCAAATTAACTAAAACAAAGTTGATTCACGTTAGTCTTAAGTGTGAGGCGATAGTGTACTCATGGCTACTGATAAAGTTCATTTACGGCCTGACCTGTGGTGGCGCAGTGGATAAAGCGTCGACCTGGAAATGCTGAGGTCGCCGGTTCAAAACCCTGGGCTTGCCTGGTCAAGGCACATATGGGAGTTGATGCTTCCAGCTCCTCCCCCTTCTCTCTCTCTGTCTCTCTCTTCTGTCTCTCTCTCTCCCTCTCTCTCTCCTCTCTAAAAATGAATAAAATAAAAATAAATAAAATAAATAAATAAAAAAGTTCATTTACGCCACTGTATTGTATACAAATTTCAACAAGGAAGAAATGCTACAGAAGCATGTAGAAATTTTTTTTTTTTTTTTTTTTTTATTTATTCATTTTAGAGAGGAGAGGGAGAGACAGAGAGGAGAGACAGAGAGAGAGAGAAGTGGGGGAGGAGCTGGAAGCATCAACTCCCATATGTGCCTTGACCAGGCAAGCCCAGGGTTTCGAACCGGCGACCTCAGCATTTCCAGGTCGACGCTTTATCCACTGCGCCACCACAGGTCAGGCCAGCATGTAGAAATTTATTGAAAGTGTTTGGTGAAGGTAGTTTCTGATAGGACATGCAGAAGATGGTTCAAAAAATTCAAAACAGGTGATTTCGACCTTTCTGATAAGCCACGTTCTGGGCGACCATCTTTGATCAATGACAATGTTGTTAAGACCATGTTGGAGCAAGATCCTTTTCTGACAACATCGGAGATCACAGAAAGGCTTAATTCAGCTCAGCAAACCATTTCGGACCATATTCGGAAGATAGGATTGGTGTGGAAATATATTATTTAATAAAGTTTATTGACGGTAAGAAAAATTTGTATTTTGTTTTATTTCAAAAACGGACAGAACTTTCCAGTAGACCTTATATAAACCAGTGAGAGTGGCTGTGTCCCAATACAACTTTATATATATAAACAAATAAACAAACAAAAAACAAAACAGGCGGCCAGCCCATGAGGCATAGTTAGTTCACTGCTCTCTCCTTCCTGCAGGCCAGGCCTCTCCTCTCAGGCTGCCTCTGAAGTCTGGCTGTGCTCTTTCTCATCACATTCTGTGCTATAACAGATCTACATAGCTGTCACCTCTTAACAAAGTAGGATCATTCTACACATGTTTTTAACTATTTCCCTTTGATAAACAATTCAAGTTTTTCACTCTCATAAATATTATCCCAGTGAAATACTTTTTTTTTTTTTTTTTTTTTATTCATTTTTAGAGAGGAGAGAGAGAGACAGAGGAGAGAGAAACAGAGAGAGAGAAGGGGGGAGGAGCTGGAAGCATCAACTCCCATATGTGCCTTGACCAGGCAAGCCCAGGGTTTCGAACCGGCGACCTCAGCATTTCCAGGTCGACACTTTATCCACTGCGCCACCACAGGTCAGGCTGTGAAATACTTTTGCACTTCCTTTAGGACCTTGGTCCTACAATTGTACACTGTGACCAGCTGTGACAATCTGACCCTGTATCAGTCCAACCAATTATGACAGGATAAAGCATGTAAGAGACAACCCGGGCGTGGGTAGGACCAGGAAATGAGGAAAAGAGAAAGGTAAATAACAGGAAGGGAATTACAGTGAAGAATGGAGATCCTGAAAGGTCAATACCCAAAGCCACAGGTACCTTTTTCAGAAACATTGCAGCTGTCTCTCTTTTTGTTGCTGTGATCCGCTTCACCCCATCTGGGGACTGAACACGGATTATCTGTTGTAAATCAAACAAGACAGTTACTACAGACTAGGAAGTCCAGCTCTATCACTGAGACTGACGTATGTAGTTCCCCAAGCCCACCCAACCCCTACAATGCCTACCCATGCTTCTTCAAAAGGAAGCACAGGTGAGGTGCAGGGTCTGCCACTTACAGGAGGACACACTGAGAGCACTGCCTTGGCTCTCCACTTTTATTATTTCAATCAGAAAAACACAACTTCAATGTTTAACCATCATGTATAAAGAGTATATCTGAAACACTGACTTTTTCTCTTCAAATTAAAAGGGGGGGGGCACCCCACCATAAATCATGAATGACTGGGTTCTTCTAAAAAAGATCAAACTTTGTTCCAGGATCTATACACAGACATTAGTCTGATTTAAAAGAATCACAGGAAATCTTTTAATTTGTCATTTATTTTTAGTAAAAAGATTAAAATAAATGTGTTTAATACCACAGTATAACTTGGCAGGGTTTTAAGAAAATGTAAAACAGCCAGCAGGACTGGAAGACTAGGGGACAAAGAGCACCCCTTTCCAAGATGTGATTTTATGCTGATCAAAGCCCTCCTGAAGGTGAGTTATTACGCCCAGCCAACTATGCAAGAGGCAGGAGAAGGCATGCCTTGCCGCCCAGACAGGTAGGTGATGCTCCAACTAGCTGGGAAGGGCAGGATGGACAGATAGGAATATGCCAGAAAGCACTCATGTGGTATTCTTCCCTCTCAACAATCTCTGCACTGTGCACTGTGTCTGAAACAACACTATATGGATAAAAAACATCACAAGCCATTGTCTTAAAAAAAAAAAAAAAAAGCTTTTCACTGACACATGACAAAATGCTACAATAGCTTTCCATCTACCATCTGCTTTTATCAAACAAATGAAGAATAATCCAGACTTTCCTAAAATAGCTTGACTGTCTCATTTTCTAATATTTTCACTTGACTGAAAAGGCTTTGCCCTCATATTGTTTGTTCTCTTTTTAAGATTTTGTTTTGAATAATCCTATGACATCCCAACTGTTAAGAGCATAAAATATTTTCTGTATGCTCTTTAACTACATCTAACTATCTCCCCCACATCCGTGTGGAGTGCAGATACACAGGCTTCTGGCTTTTGATTTCTAGTTCCCTCCACTCTGATCCAACACCTAAAAAACACTCTGGGCATTATGTATTTGCTTCTGAAACATCCTCAGCACTGAGGTTTGTTGAGAGAGAAAGCTGTTTCTCTCTAAGAGATTCTGTGACCACTCCTTCAACTGCTCACTTGGGAACAAGAGCCTGACACTCCACTCCGTTAGGAGCCAGAGCTCAAGTTGACACAGTTCAGGGACAGCTGTGAAGCTTAAGTCATTCTACATGACTGGCCACAACAGGGTGGTGGTCTGGGTGCCAAGGTAAGCCACTGTTGAACCTGTACTACGGGAAACTGTGGCTTGGTGTCTAACAAGAACTACAAAGTAAAATACACAGGGGACAGACCTGACAACATGAATACACAGCCTCTTGGTAACTCAGGTGTCCCTATTTGTAAGAAAAGGAACTCAGAAAACTTCTTGGTAAGATGATAATTAGTTATACCCACAGAAATGTTTAGAATACCTCTTTCTAAACTAAAAAAAAAACAAAAACCAACTTTTAAATCAATTACAGAAGGATCAGATTCCATGCCGTATTATCTGAGAAACTAGACAAGAGATCCATACTGTAGAAGGCAGCCTCGTCTTAACGCACACTAGCAGAAAAACAGCTTCATGGGAAATTCCCCTGTCTGGGGGTGACTCCAGTTAAAAGCACTGCTGTGACCAGAAAGTATGAAACCAGATTTGAATGCTACCTCCGAACCTATTTCTAGAAGTCACCAATGATTAGTGAATCTCATTTTCAAAGGAGTCAAGTTTCTCTTGGACCACCTCCAGGCTGGAGAGCTGAGTCAGGAGTCACTACAGGGGCGCCTTCAACTCAAGGCCCGATCTTCCTACAGACGCAAGATATGTGGGAAGGCTGCTCTGGACAGCAGGCTGAGTCCAGGGGACCTGGGCACCTGACTGCTAGTTGTCACCCAGTGCTGCTTGGCTGCCCTGGGGAATCCCAAAGTTTTTAATGGCAACCAAAATTCTTCTGTCCAACTGGTCTGTTGATTCTGTTTCCTGACACGTTGACTTTGGAAAGGCACTTTTTCACGAATTAAAGTTTTTTGATTTTCAGCGGCTGTGCTCCCTGTAAGGGGTAAAAGAGGAGTGTGCCAGTCCTAATTTCAGGAAATCAACTACTGCACCGCTCCTGCACAGGCAGGAAGCTGTCAACCGCTCGTTGCCACCAGGAACGAGTCGGCCAGGCTCCCGTCTGCTCCGGCTCAGCTCGGCGTCCTCCCCGGGGACGGGCCTGCAAGGTGCCCGCGGGGAGGAGGCGCCCAGCATTCGCGAGTCGTGACAGGGCCCCGACAGGTGCAGGTGCTTTACAGGACTGAGCGACATGCGGGAGGCGAGGACGTAGCCCGCCAGGGGACGCCCGGCCAGCCGGCCAGCCCGGCCGCGAGGAGACGGGCAGGGAGGCACGGCCGCTAGGCCAGCCCCGCCGCCTTCTCCGGCGCGCGGATGAGAGCTAGGCTCTGGGACCGAGAGGAGCCGCGGAGGGTCGGGAGCCCAGCTCCACAGCCAGCCCAGTGCGAAAGGCAGGTGGGCCGCGGGGGCCCCTACAGGCCGCGCCGGCAAATCTGCTGCCTCATCCCGGCGCCCGCTCCCGCCCGCCGCCTCACTCACGATGCTCTCGGCCATGGCGGCCACTCCCGCCTCCAGGCTCGAGCCCCGGGCCGCCGCCGCTTGCCGCCCCGCGGGCCTCGCAGCCCCGGCCCCGGCCTCAGCCCCGGCCCCAGCCTCCTGCTGCCGCCGCCACCGCCGCTCCAGCTTCGCCGCCCAACAGCCACAGCCGCGACATCCGGTGCCCCGCCCAACGCACTCCGCTGGCCGCGCAGCCCCGAAACCAGGTTCCGGCCGCGCCACGGCCGAACGTGCACACGGCGTCCATGCGCTCACCTCCGCTCCCGGCTGCTCCGCCGCGCCGCGCCCCTTCACCGCCTAAAACTCCTGGGAAGATGGCTTTGTGTACACCTGAAGCTAGTATAAAGTAATAATGAATGTCACCTCTAATTGAAAATGTTTTATATTTAAAAATACTTTTAATCAAAAAGGGACTTTATTAATGACATGTGCTACTTATTAGAAACCCAAGGAATCGAGGAAAATCTAAAGAGAAGCAGAAATAACCATTGGTGGGTTGTTATTGGGGAAAATGGCTTTGCAAATACCTCACTCGTCACACAGAAATAGAGAAATGATTTCAGGAAAGTGACATTGTGCCTCCCTGTTATGCAAAATAATAATAATAAGTTACTTTCCCTGAATCTAACTTAAGGAAGACACTTGAACTTCGACTGCATTTTAGATAAACGTTTCTTTGCCACAGAGGTATCATGTCCTATGATGTGCCACCAAGGCCAGTTTCCTGGCCACTCACCTCTGATGCTCAAAGGTCTCATACTCGATTCAATATTCTGCTGACACTGTCTTAAAATTGTTAATAACTTTGAACCAGGAGCTCCACATTTTTATTTTGCACTGGGCCCTGCAAATTTTATAGCTGACCTTGCCTATGATTGCAAAAAAGTTATGAAACATTCAAGAGGCTAAAATCTGTTTGTTTTTTTTACCCCTGTGGTTCAATTTCAGCTCCTGTGCTGGAAAAAGTTAGGAAATTGTTTACTCTCATTTCCTCGTATCCCCACTTGATTTTGTTGTTACTGTTTGAGATTTACACAGTGTCAGTATTTGGGACACATTCTGTTCTTTCATCTCAGTTACAGCAGTTATTTGAACTTGACTTGTTCATTCCATCACCAAATACTTATTAAGTGTGTACTTTCTGGGTGGCATGGCTCCCATGCTGGGTATAGAACAGAAACAAAACAGAGCCCTACCCTATGGAATCCACCAGGGGATGACAAAGGTCAGGGGCACCGGAGTGCTAGGTCGTTTGGGGGGCCAATAGCAGCACCTGTCGCTGATTGTAAAGTGGTAGGTGAAAGGAGGCTGGAACCTGAGTGTCAAACAGAAGTAGCCAAAACACAGCGGGGGTGGGGAATGATGGGGAGGACCAGGCGTAGTCCAGAAACTCACCCTTTGTCCTGCCCCCTCTGACCTCAACAGGTCCTTGGAAGCCAACAGCAGCCATGACATACACACCACAACCTTACACACACCACAGAGGGGACAAAGGAGGTGTGGTCAGCTCAGGCCCAAGGTCTCACAGAGTTGGTGGTAGATGGGGGTTTAATCTGAGCTTTCCTCCCCACTGGATGATACAGAGTCAGAGAGCCTCAAGAGCATGGTGGCTGTATACCTGGTGTCCTTTAGGCACTGCACACAATGGTGACCATGATAAAAATCCTGCCCCTTAGAAGCTCAAAGGGTGGGAGATCCCAGGTACCCTGTAACCAGGAAGGATGGGATCTGGCCAATGGATATTGTCTAATTTTTACAGGGAATAAAACAGGAAATAAACTGGCATTTAGCTTCACATGGGTCACCTGGGATTGTCACTGTCACAGGGCTCTGTGTCCCTGGGGGAGCTGAGGGAGTAGCCACTGAAACTGCCTGGTTCAGGCCCACACTGAGGCCCTGCAGTGATGGCCATGAGGCCAGCACCCTAACAGCCCCACTTACATAGTGCCCATAGAGTAAAGCCAATAACTGGGCCCAAGAAGAAAGGCCAGCCCTGGCCGGTTGGCTCAGTGGTAGAGCATCGGCCCAGTGTGTGGATGTCCTGGGTATGATTCCCAGTCAGAGCACTCAGGAGAAGCGCCCATCTGCTTCTCCATCCTTCCCCCCCTCCTTTCTATCTCTCTCTTCTCCTCCCGCAGCCAAGGTTCCATTAGAGCAAAGTTGGCCCAGGCGCTGAGGATGGCTCCATGGCCTCTGCCTCAGGTACTAGAATGGTTCCAGTTGCAGTGGAGCAATGCCCCAGATGGGCAGAGCATTGCCCCCTAGTGGGCTTGCCCCAGGTTGAGCACATGTGAGAGTCTGTCTCTCTGCCTCCTTGCTTCTCACTTCAGAAAAATACAAAAAAAGAGCCTGACCTGTGGTGGTGCAGTGGATCAAGCGTCGACTTGGAATGCTGAGGTCACGGGTTCAAAACCCTGGGCTTGCCTGGTCAAGGCACATATGGGAGTTGATGCTTCCTGCTCGTCCCCCCTTCTCTCTCTCTCTCCTCTCTAAAATCAATTAAAAAATAATAATACAAATAAAGGGGGGAAAAAAGAAAGGCCAACTTCATCCAGACAAGCAGAGGCTGTCCTAAGCCCTAAAATGTGATTCCTCACATGATCCCATTATGACTGTGGTATCTTGGCTCACAGCTCACCCGGCCCTGGGCTCCCAGCTCCCAGAGTTGCCAGGGACACAACAGCACCAGCCCCTGTGTCCCAGACAGAGAGGCCTGGCAGGGACCACCAGCACATGTGTCCTAGTGGAAATGGAAGAGGGGGAGAAGAGCCCCCTGTTGTCCAAGGTAAGTCAGCGCCCTAGTGGCCTCTCCCACTAGGAGTTGGAGATGTCCCCAGCCCAGAGGCCCAGGGGAGCTGCTAAGATCACATGGGGTTTTACTAATCAGACACTTAACATCACCTAGTACCCTGTTTGGACTCTGGAATATGACCTGGCATTGCCCTTGCTATTTGACCCAGCCAGCACAGGGTGCGTCTATGCCCCCAGTAAAGCACACGTGCCAGGGGATGGTGCCCACAGAGGGCCATCAGGCCTCCTTCATGTTCTCCCCATTCTACTCCTCCCACCCTTCAATCCTTCAGCCTTCTCACCTTCCCTGTGGCCCCTTCTCCACTGCTCATGTCACTCAGCCCAGTGCCAGATTCTGGATAAGGGGTTGGGATGGTAGGAGGTCTATCTACAGATCTGAGGGTGACCTCTGGCTCAGAGTACAGGAGGGGGCTGAAGGCCAGTGTCCCTCCCAGGGGGCCATGGAGCTTCAAGACAATCCCCCAGCCCATGCCCATGGCCTCTGTAGCCCCAGTCCCCCAACCTGGGGCCGCAGCTTGCCCTACTGATGTTTGAGGTCTGGAGGGCTGATAGTGTCCATGGAAAGTCAGACAGCTGGGAAGGGAAGGAACAGCTTCATTCTGGTGAACTGGATTGGAACAGGACCCGTGCCTGGGTTCACAGACACAGCTTCCTCATTCTTTTCCCAGTCAGACTTCAGCACTGACAGAATTGGTGTCTGTGGGTCCCCCAGCAGGGCCAGCAGGGACAGGTTGTCTCTTTCCTCGCCTCTAGAGAGAAACCAGAAGGCCATCTCACACCTGCCTGTGGGTGGAGGAGTTAGGCTGGGAGAGGGGACAGGAAGGTCTGAAATTGAGACTGTCCATTAAGGGGCCAAGTAGAACAGTTTTAGCAGCCTCTCCCAACCTCACTGATCAATGAATCACTCCTCTGTGGGAGACCAAAAGTGATGACAAGTCCCCAACATTCAGCACCCCTTTCCCCTCTACATTGGTATAGCAAGGCCCTGCTGGGCTTGGCTTGAGGGTCCTGCTAGAGAGCAAGGCGGGGTCGCTTGCAAGGCCCTGCATCTCATGGAGTCCTGGTCTCCCAGTGGTTCTTCCCCTGCCCTGGGAACTCAGCCTGAGTGGAGAAGTCCCCTTGAGACCACATCCTCTCTCACATAGGTGCAGAGGGATGCAGGGAGAGGCAGGAAGAGGCATGTATCTGAGGAGCACATACTTCCCATGGTCTCCCTTCTCAGGATACAGTCATCCCTGTTCCTAAGAATCTAGGACCTACACTTTTTAGCCTGCAAGCTCCCATGACCCTGACTGTCTAAGGTCTCTGAACCCCCTTCTCCTTCCACTGCCAAACTTCTGTTGGGGACCGAAAAATAAACAGTATATTTTGCAGTTTGGATATCTAGGGGACAGAGGTGTTGGGCCCAACCCCCCACCTCACCTGCCTAATTAAATTAACAAAGAGCTTCTCTGCTCTTTCTGCCCACGCATGTTCCCTGGAAGGACTGGAAGCTAGTTTCTTACTGGTGTAAAGTTAGATTGACTAGTAAGGTGAGGGTTGTCTTTGAGTTGCCTTGGAAATGTCATTGAATTGCTACTGGCCCACGGATGTCTTTCTGGGGGCAGCCATGTTCTGCGGCTCGAGAACAGTAGTGGCTGTTTGCAAGGAGCTGTGGCTTCCTCCCAAACCCATCTTATACTGTATATCTTTAAGTCTCTGTCTATCTTTTCTTTTTATTATTTATTCATTTTTTTAAAGATGAGAGAGAGAGACAGAGAGAGAGAGAGTAGAGACAGAGAGAGAGAAGGGGGGGAGGAGCTGGAAGCATCAACTCCCATATGTGCCTTGACCAGGCAAGTCCAGGGTTTCGAACCAGCGACCTCAGCATTTCCAGGTTGATGCTTTATCCACTGCGCCACCACAGGTCAGGCAAGTTTCTGTCTATCTTTAGTTCAATTTCGTACCTTTTCCTGCTCGGGACCATGGAGCCCGTGGCAAACTTCCCTTCCCCTGCAGGCTCTGACCCCTTGCTAAAGGGTTGCACTTATGAGATCTCCTGTCCCTCTTCCCTCTGCAGGATGCTGGGGGCCAGAAGCTACCCCTTACTTCCAGCCACCTGAGTCCAGCACTCCAGGAAGGATGGGTCTGGAGGGCTGGCCTTGGGAGAGTCCAGGCCCCTTCCCTCCCTTTGAGAAGCAGCTGCATCCAGTGCCTGACTTTTCTTTCCAGCTTCCTCTTTTCTCTGCTTGGCCTGCTAGCCCTGGCCATCGGCCTCTGGGGCCTAGCTGTCAAGGGCTCTCTGGGGAGCAGCTGGGGGAGTCCCCTGCCCACAGACCCTATGCTGGGGCTGGGGCTGGTGCTAGGCGGGCTGGTAGTCAGTGTGGTGAGCCTGGTGGGCTGCTTGGGCACCCTTTGTGAGAACACCTGCCTGCTATGCTGCTTCTCTGGGGTCCTTCTGGCCTTTCTGGTGCTGGAGGCCATGGCAAGGATTCTAGTGGTGGCCCTCTGGGGCCTGCTGCAGGACGGCCTGTAGCACACTCTTCACGTGGCCATCGCCCACTACCAGGATGACCCTGACCTGTGCTTCCTCATCGACCAAGTCCAGCTCAGGCTACAGTGCTGTGGGGCTGCCTCCTACCAGGACTGGCAGCAGAACCTGTGAGTCCTGAATTCCAGAGAGGGGATGCATACACACATTGCATGCACTCACTCACACACACACACCAATGTTCAAATGGACACGCAGGGACCTTAATGGAGAAACTCAGCCAGCAGACTTAGAAGACTTAGAAAATCACTTCTGGGTGTTTTTTAGTAAGGACATCATATGAAACATCTCAATGGCAAATGAAAATAGCTTTTAGGTTAATTCAGGATGTTCTCCCACCACTCTGTGTGTATGTGTGTGTATAAATATCTCTCTGTGTGTGTGTGTGTTTAGGAATACAGCACTGTGTTTTATATTCTACTCGAGGTTATTTGTCCTGTCATCTCTCTCCCATGGATAGACACTTAAGCAGCACCTGCTCTCCATGTGACCCCACGTGACCCCACAACAGATGGTGTATGTGCCTCTCTTGGCCCTTCCTGGACACTTGATCTTGAGAGATGGAGTCATATGGGGACTCCTGAAAAATGCTAGTTTGGCCCTGGCCAGTTGGCTTAGAGGTAGAGCGTTGGCTCTGTGTATGAAAGTCCTGGGTTCAATTCCCAGTCAGGGCATACAGGAGAATCAACCATCTGCTTCTCCACCCCTTCCCCCATCTCTTTCCCTCTCTTTCTCCCCCTCCCATAGCCACAAATTTGCTTCGAGTAAGTTGGCCCCGGGCACTGGGCACTGAGGATGGCTCCATGGCCCTGCCTCAGGTGCTAAAATAGCTTGGTTGCTGAGCAATGGAGCAGTGGCTCCAGATGTTCAGAGCATCGCTCCCTAGTGAGATTGCCAGGTGGATCCTGGTCAGGGCACATGTGGGAGTCTGTCTCTCTGTATCCCCTCCTCTCACTTAAAAAATAAAATAAAATAAAATAAAAAATTAAATTTAAAAAAGAAAAATGGTAGTTTGTACCCAATATCCACTAAACTGTGTTGGGTCCTTCCATGCACCAGGCACACTAGAAGTATCTCCATGAGTTGTTCTTGTTGGGTGGCCACATGTTACCTTGCATTGGTGACAGCCACCTGTGATGGTGAAGCCACCTACCCTGCCAGCCTTCGACCCCCTGCTTTAGCGAGGCCCACTCTTCTGGGAGATGGGACTGTGCCTGGGAGGGCAAGGGGACAAACCTGTGGGTCTCAGGGCCCTGGACCCCCATCAAAGGCCAAGGGCACCTGCAGTTGTGATGAGAACAACACTCCCCCTTGGCCCTGGGAGTTCTTCCAAGCCTGCCACCTCTTGTCACTGCCCAGTACTGTCCCTCACATCCCTACTATGACCTGCTGACCACTACAGAGGCCTCTGCCAGGCCTCAGCTCACCTTCTGCTCCAGCTCTACCTTCTCAAAGCAACTCAGTAGCATCTACCTGACAATTCCATCCTACCCCATCCTCAAATACTTGTCTCTCCTTCACAATATCACTAAAAATGTCCCTTCCAGCCCAGAAAACTGGGTATTGTGTGTGTCTGTGTTCACACAATTATGTGTGCCTGTGCATGTGTGGATTCATACCTGTGTACAGGTGTGTGCATCATGCGTGTGTGTGTGTGTGTGTGTGTGTGTGTGTGCCCGCCCAAGTGTGGCTAGAAAGTGTGAAGGTGGGTAGGAGACAGTCCATGCAGCGTGGGATCCCGGAACAGTGGGCCCCGCCCTCCAGCTGACGCCAGTGCCTCTGGCAGGTACTTTAACTGCAGGTCCCAGGGGGTCCAGGCCTGCAGTCTTCCTGCCTCCTGCTGCATCGACCCTTGGGAAAATGGAGCCTCGGTCAACAATCACTGCGGCTTCGGGGTCCTGGGCCTGGAAGAGGATGCGGCTCAGAGAGTGGTGCACCTGGAGGGCTCCGGGGCGCCCCTTCGGCGGTGGCTGCGCAGGAATGTCTCGGCGGTGGGCGACTTTGCGATTGCACTGGTGCTGGTCCAGGGGGCGGAGCTCCTGCTGGCCGCGCAGCTGTTGGGTGCCCTGGCTGCCCGTAAGGGGGCGGTGGAGAGTCCCGGCCCCGGCGCCGGGCCCCCAGCCAAGCCTGCCCGCGACAGACACGCAGCTGTGGACCCGCTCCAACGATCCGCAGTCTCCTCCATCTGCCGCGCTTCTGCCCTCCAGGGTTCCTCTTCCCGAGGGCCCGGCTGCCCACCTTCTACCCGGTTCTGCTACTTCCCCGAGGCCCGGCCGCTGCCTGATTTCTCTCTTTAAGAGGATTTTGCCCCTGGGACCACAGAGCGGCACGGCCCCCTCGCTTGCAAACTGCTGCATTCTCACGGGCAGGCGCAGCCTGGCAGCCACAGAAGCTGCCCACAAGGTCGCCTGACTTTGGAGGGGCAGGGGCTGGATGAAATCCTGCAGCTGAGACCACTCCAACTCCCACCACCCACGCTAACCCTTCCCAGTCCTGCCTCAAAGGCCCAGCCTCAGACTCGATTCCCCCCAACCTCCCACCCCTCCTCTGACCCTCAGCCTCCCAGGCTGGGCCTGAGAGCGCCCCTACCATGCCTACCTGCAGCCCAAATATCGATGTCCAACACCCACTTCTGAGGCCATCCTCAGACCCTCACCTCCAACCACCTCTGATCATCCCCCCAATGCTGCCGCTGACCACCCCCATGAGCTGCACCCCTGAGGTCCCACCACTTCACCACAGCCTGCCACTGCCCTCCTTTAGAGCCACCTCCCCCTCTCCTGTCCATTGTGGTGGTTGAGGGAGAAGCCTGCGCTTTGGGAGGGAAGGAGTAAATTTTTTTGAGATGTATCATTTGTACAATAAATTGTAACAATCCTAAGTGGGCAGCATAAGGAACTCTAACCTATCTAAACACCTGCAGAGCCCTGGCAGGTTGGCTCAGTGGTAGAGCGTCGGCCTGGCGTGCGGGAGTCCCGGGTTCGATTCATAGGAGAAGCGTCCATCTGCTTCTCCACCCCTCCCCCTCTCCTTCCTCTCTGTCTCTCTCTTCTCCCGCAGCCAAGGCTCCATTGGAGCAAAAGATGGCCCAGGTGCTGGGGATGGCTCCTTGGCCTCTGTCCCAGGCGCTAGAGTGGCTCTGGTCGCTACAGAGCGACGCCCCGGAGGGGCAGAGCGTCGCCCCCTGGTGGGCGTGCTGGGTGGATCCCGGTCGGGCGCATGCGGGAGTCTGTCTGACTGCCTCCCTGTTTCCAGCTTCAGAAAAAGAAAAAAAAAAGAGAGAGAGACTAATTTAAAAAAAAAAATATATATATATATATATAAACACCTGCAGAGCCACCTAATCTACTCCCTGTGGTTACCATGCTTGAGCTTCTTTGCCTCTCTTTAGGGTGGTCTTTTCTGGCTGTCACAAAAATGGAATCACAAAGGGTCCTTCCTGAGAGTCATTGTCTGGTTACCATGCCTGGTCCATGACATGAACTTAGCGGCTTCTGGACGATGGATGAGGTTAGGGATAGTTTGGCGCAGGTCTGAGTGGAGGTGCATCTGTTTCTCCTGGGTGTGGTGTCAAGAATGGGATTGCAGTGTCACAGGTGCCAGCCTGCCCAGTTCTAGGAGACACTAAGGAACGGTCTGGCCAGGCCACTTGGTGAGTTATACAATGTCTGATGGTGATAGGAGTTCCCCTCTCCTGGTGCAAGCTGTTGTTGGGCCTTGTCCAGTCCACCTCCTTGGTGGGGTCTGCTCTGGCCACCAGGAGTGCATTCGGTACTGCCCATGCCCTGGCCATCACAGGCCCAGGCTCATTGATTGACAGGTTTTTTGTTTTTAAATATCTTTTTCCATCTCTTTACTTTTATTTTTTTTAATTTTATTTATTCATTTTTAGAGAGGAGAGAGAGAGGGAGGGAGAGAGACAGAGAGGGAGAGAGAGGAGAGAGAAACAGAGAGAGAGAAGGGGGGAGGAGCTGGAAGCATCAACTCCCGTATGTGCCTTGACCAGGCAAGCCCAGGGTTTTGAGCTGGCGACCTCAGCATTTCCAGGTCGACGCTTTATCCACTGTGCCACCACAGGCCGATTGACAGGTTTTCTTTCCTCTCGACCTGGCCAGGCCCCCTTGCGCCCCCACTGCCCTGTGCCTTCATCCATACACTCATGCAGAAGTGACCTACTTCTTGTCCCCAATCCCAACAAACCCCAGATGAGCAAGTGGGGGCAAGATAATTTTATTTTGAAACAGAGACAGCAAGCATGGCCATGTTGGAAAGGATAAGCTTCCCATAGGCATGGAGGGTTTGGAGAGGCCCCACTCTACCTGGGACTCCTGCCACCCACCACCCCAACCCAGGGGACCAGCTGGAAATGGCTAGTTGGGGGAGTTTGTCCTCACCTTGGGACAGGCAGGAAGGACAGGAGGCCAAGGTGTGGGGGGACACTCCTGGGAGGTCTTGCTCTTTTTTTTTTTTTTTTAAGATTTTATTTATTGATTTTAGAGAGGTGAGAGAGAGAGATTGGGGGTGGGTGGGAGTGGAAAGTATCAACTTTTTGTTCCCCATATGTACCTTGACTGGACAAGCTTGGGGTTTCAAGCCAGCAACCTCAGCATTCCAGGTCACCGCTTTATCCACTGCACCACCACAGCTCAAGTGGTCCTGCCCTGGTTTTTCCAGCAATGGAAGGAGAGGGTCTGTAGGTCAGCCTCTCTGGAAGTCAAACAGGGCCTGTCCGGCCCCATAAGGGCATCCTGCAGAGAGGCAGGGGCTCCTGGTGTCTGGGAGCCTGAGGTAGCCACCCTTTTAGGTTCTCCAGACATAATCTGCTTAATCCTGATGCCCTTGGCTGCTGCAGGATGGGCTTCCTTGCAGGAATCCTGAGTGGGGGGAGTGAGAAGCAGGGTAGGGTCCAGGACCTACGGGATGGGTGCTAGATGATGCCGTACTGGGCCAGCTCGTGCAGCTCCAGGTGGTTGAAGGCCTCCCACGGGCAGATGACTGTGATGTCTGCAGGAAAAGGGGCCAGTGTGTCCAGGAACTCCTGTAGCCCCACCATCCACTCGGGGCCCTGTTGTCCACACCCCAAGTGGTGAAGACTCTCCTCCTAGGACACACCAGCTTTGCGGGGGGGTTTCAAGTAGGCACATCGCCCTGGAATGTAGTAGGGGCAGCAGACCCAAGGGAGGGGACAGCAAGGGCTTCTCCTTCTCTGTTAGCCCCTCCAAGCACCTAGTGAAGCCACTGTGTGGGAATGACCCCACTTCAGAGAGACCTGACACTTGATGTTGGGAAGAAAATGAAGGACAGGTTGGAGGCAGGACCCTAAGTGAGGGTCCTCAGCCTGCTAGAGGAGGCTGGGCCCCTGCACACTGTGGGCAGGTGAATGGGGGAACTTGATGGACCCTATATATTATTATTATACCTGTTCCCAGGCCTTCCATTCCAGGGATGTCGTCCCCAAACCTGCAAGGACACAGGAGTCAGTATGGTGGCCAGGAACAGAATGAAGTGGGGTACATGATGGTATGTCTGCCCTCGAGAGCAGGTTTCTGAGAGTGGGAGTGCCTGTGGTTGTGTCCTATGTGTGAATGTGTGGGCTGCGGGTGTACCCTGGTTGTATATGTGTGGGGCTGTGGGTGTGTGTGTACAGAGAGCCACATCAGCAAGCTGTGACTAAGTCTAGATGACAGTGAGCATGCTTTCCAGATCTATTTGGCAATAATGACTGGAGAGAGTGACAGGAGCCCACCCCCCTTCTTTCTCCCCATGCTAGGGAGTGGGGTCCCTGAGACAGACCCTATCCAGGCCCTTCGGAACCCTGTTAGAAGACAGTGGGACCACGCTTAGCCAGGAAAGGGTGGCTGAGGACCCCTACCTAGCCCCTGCTTCTCTGCTGTGCGGCCTGGGGCTGGGCCCCTTCACCCCCTTGGAGAGGCATACCTTCCCCAGCCCTGCTTACCCTTGGATGCCTTTCTTGGGGGGCTTGCTCTTGAATTGTCTTGTT
Source organism: Saccopteryx leptura (assembly GCF_036850995.1). NCBI lineage: Eukaryota > Metazoa > Chordata > Mammalia > Chiroptera > Emballonuridae > Saccopteryx > Saccopteryx leptura. The sequence continues at coordinate 125,627,246 of NC_089506.1, forward strand.
TGCCGCTGCTTAAATTTGGGGGGTCCTTTCCTGGGGGTCACAGGCCCCCCAGTCACCCTAGTGGCTGACCGGATCTCAGCCTTTGGTAGCTCCAGATTCATGACCAGGCTGACAGAGACCCTGTGGCGACCTTTGGCTTCTGGACTCCCTCACGCTGTGGGCTGGAAGCAGACCAGATGGGGGTCCAAGTCAGCACTCCTGCTTCCAACCCACCTTTGAGGTCTCAACCCACCAGAGGAAGCCTCGAAACATGAGACCCAGTGGGCCCTCAGCATGAGCCAGACAGCAGCCTTGCCATCTCCACATGGGGTTCTACTGGGGCCACACAAGAGAAGGAGAGTGCTGGAGGTCCCTCAAATGAATCCTCCTCATGTGTCTCCCTTCTGTGGTTCCCTTCCCAGTCCCTGGGGCCAGGATGTCCTGTCTTATTCACAGTGGCTTGCAGGACACCCAGCAGTGCTGATAGGGGACCTCAAAGATGGGAGCGGGGTACCTGGGCAGGGAAAGGGCCTATCTCATATTGAGATGCTGAGCTGAGCTGTGATATCTTCACCCGCCAGTGTCTTCCCAACTGCTCACTGTGTTTTGAGCTCATTCTGGGCGCCAGTGTCACCTGCTCCTTGCAGCACTGCACAGGTGACCTCTTCTCTTCTCCCAGAGCCTTTCCCCAGATACCCTAAGCCCCAGTGAACTTGGACAAGGTTAAGGGAAGCTGGGCTTCCTCTAAGCCTATTAGACCAGAGGGAGGCTAATCTCTCAGGGCTACTGGGGCCCAGTAGTTTCTAAGCATGTGGCACAGACAGGAGCGCTGCCCCCATACTGCATGCACAGGCACCATCTCATGGGTCCCCTTTTGTCCCAAGTCTGGTGGGCTGCAATGACCAAGTCTAGTCTTGGGCTGCTGATGGCTGCCTACTAGAGCACTAGGGCTGAGACCAAGTGAGAAGCAAGGACAGGTGGTCCCTCTGGCAAGAAAAGCTTGATGGTGGGTGCCGGACACCTGGGATTGGAGTGGATCCACCATGGGCCTTCCTTCCCTAAGGTTCAGCCATTGTGCTGGAACCAGCACCAGCCCAGGAGGAATCCTGGTGGTCCTGGCTGCACAGACTGCAACATCCACTCCTCAAGCCCTGACAGTGTAGGCCCAGTGAACCCCTTCCCCGATCTTGAGTCATGGGCCTGGCGTGGACAGCTCTGTGCTCTGATGGAGCTCCAAGGAGCAAATGTTGTTCCCATGGAAGCCACTGTCTGAGCTGCCCCAGTCTCACCCAGGTGTATGTCTGGTGCCCACTCAAGTTGACCAAGTGTGTGTGGCCTGATACTCCTATACTATCGCTGGTCTTGGGGATAGTCGGCGTCACCATTTGACTTGGGGGAGCAGAGGAGGTGACTGGAAAGACCCCCTGCTGGCAGTGGATGAACTGAGGACTCAGGCCTCAGTGTGGTGGTGAAAAATACACCAACTTCCCACCCTATGGGCAGATGTCCACTAACACCCTTGGGTAAGCGGCTGCCAGGAAAGGCAGCTAGGGGAGGTCACTACTCACCAAGCACTGGGAAGGTCTCAGGGTACCATGGGTGTGAATGGCTGGGCCTTCCTCACCAGAGGGTTAGCCAGGCATTTATCCTGTGGCTGGGTAAGCCGATTAGGACTGTCCCCTGATGCTACAGTAATGAGATTGTCAGGGCCACTAGGGCGGACACCACCACTTACGATTTCAGGGAATGGGGAAGGGCCTCAGGTGCAGTCAAGGACCTGCAGGAAGGATGAGCTAGGAATGGGGCCAGGACAGGGAGATTGGGAACAGTGAGCAAGGCAGGACTTCTCCAGAAGCATCTTATCTTTGAAACCAAGATGAAACACACTGGCTGCTGTCTTGGGCCTCCCTGCCTCTTTCAGTCCAGTCCTCTGACTTCTGAAAAATCTCCTTCAAGGCCTCCAAAGCCTCATGTAGCCTGGCCCCTACCTACTTCTTTGGCCTCACCTTTCATTCCTTCCTTTTGCTCTTTGTGCTCCAAGAAGCCCTTTCCACTTCAGGGCCTTTGCATCTGTTGCTCCCCTTCCCCTGGCTCCCTCCTTCCTGGACAGCAGAGCTCCTCTGGCAACCATCAGTTTGTTCTCTGCATCTATCCAACTATCTATCTATATATTTTTTATTCTACATATAAGTAAAATCATGTTACAGGTATTTGTTTTTCTCTAATTTATTTTACTTAGCATAATAATCTCTAGGTTCATCCATGCTATTGCAAATGGCAAGATACCACTCTTTTTTTTTTTTCTTACAGAGTCAGAGAGAGGGAGAGACAGAGAGAAAGGAAGACAGATGAGAAGCATCAATTCTTCATTGCAACTCCATAGTTGTTCATTGATTGTTATCATATGTGCCTTGATGGGGGGGAGGGGCTATAGCAGAGCGAGTGACTCCTTGCTCAAAGCCAGCAACCTTTGGGCTCAAGCTAGCGACCATAGGGTCATATCTATGATTCCATGCTCAAGCCAACGCCCCGTGCTCAAGCTGGTGAGCCTGTGCTCAAGCCAGATAAGCCCACACTCAAGCCGATGACCTTGGGTTTTGGAACCTAGGTCCTCAACGTCCCAGTCCAGTGCTCTATCCACTGCGCCACCACCTGGTCAAGCCTATACCACTCTTTTTTATGGCCAAGTAACATTCTACTGTATATGTACCACATCTTGAACCATTCATCTATTGATGAACACCTAGGTTGCTTCTACATCTTGACTATCGTAAATAGCGTTGTAATGAACACAGGGCTGCAAATATTTTGAATTAGTGTGCTTATTTTCTTTGAATAAATATTCAGGAGTGGAATTGCTGGTTCATATAGTAGGTAGCTCTATTTTTAATATCTTGAGAGACCTCCACACTGTTTTCCACAGTGGCTACACCAACTTAACATCCCACCAACTCACGAGGGTTCCCTTTTTTCCACATCCTTGCCAACACTTGACTTTTTGATGACAGCCAATCTGACAGGTATGAGGTAAGATCTCACTGTGCTTGGACATGCTTGTGTTAATCTGTCTTCCACACTAGAGTGAAATGGGGCAGAGAGATTTCTACCAGATCTGGGTCTAGCCCAGTACCAGGTACTTCATAGATGCTAAGTAAGCACCTGTGGGATGAATGAATGAATGAATGAATGAACAAAGGAAGATAAGATCCACACCAGCAGGGTAGTCTCAGGAAACTTGTCCTGATATGGTGCTGGCATCCTCAACCACCACGTTCTGCATCTAGGAGGGTCCTCTCCTACTGCAAAGGCCTTTGTCATGATCGTTGAATTCTAAAATAAGGCCAATTTCTCCCCTGGTCAGAGAGCTCAATTGGTTAGAGCGTCATCCCAATCTGTAGAAGTTGTCAGTTCAATCCCCAGTCACGGGACATAGAGGAATCTCTCTCTTTCCTTTTTCTATAAAAATCAATAAATAAAAATTTAAAAATAAAATAAGGCTCATTTTATAGGGTCCACTGGATGGATATATGTGTACATATATACATGCACACACAGGTACACATATATGAATATACACACGTGTGCCTATAGAAAACCTTTTATTTTATTTTATTTTTTTACAGGGACAGAGAAAGAGAGAGAGTCAGAGAGAGGGATAGATAGGGACAGACAGACAAGAGCGGAGAGAGATGAGAAGCATCAATCATCAGTTTTTCGTAGCGACACCTTAGTTGTTCATTGATTGCTTTCTCATATGTGCCTTGACCATGGGACTGCAGCAGACCGAGTAACCCCTTGCTCAAGCCAGCAACCTTGGGTCCAAGCTGGTGAGCTTTTTTTTTAATTTTTATTTTGCTCAAGCCAGATGAGCCTGCGCTCAAGCTGGCGACCTCAGGATCTCGAACCTGGATCCTTCTGCTTCCCAGTCCGACGCTCTATCCACTGTGCCACCACCTGGTCAGGCTATAGAAAACCTTTTAGAAATCCATTTTTTAAAATTTTATTTATTTGTTTATTCATTTTTAGAGAGGAGAGAGAGAGGGCGAGAGAGAGACAGAGAGAGAGAGGGGGGAGAGAGAGAGGGGAGAGAGAAAGAGAGAGAGAAGGGGGGAGGAGCTGGAAGCATCAACTCCCATATGTGCCTTGACCAGGCAAGCCCAGGGTTTCGAACCGGCAACCTCAGCATTTCCAGGTTGATGCTTTATCCACTGCGCCACCACAGGTCAGGCCAGAAATCCATTTTTTTAAAAAGATTTTATTTATTCATTTTAGAGAGGGGAGAGAGAGGGAGAAAGGAAGACAGAGATGGGGGAGGAGCAGAAAGCATCAACTCCCATATGTGCCTTGACCAGGCAAGCCCAGGGTTTTGAACTGGTGTCCTCAGCATTCCAGGTCAATGCTTTATCCACTGTGCCACCACAGGTCAGGCTAGAAACCCATTTTTGAGAAAAATACAGAAATAGATCTGGATGGTTGGCTCAGCGGTAGAGTGTCAGCCCACCATGTGGAAGTCCTGGTTTCAATTCCTGGTCAGGGCACACAGGAGAAGTGACCATCTGCTTTTCCACTCCTCACTTTCACTCTTCTTTCTCTCTCTCCCCCTCACACAACCATGGCTTAAATGGTTTGAGCAAGTTGGCCCCAGGTGCTGAGGATGGCTCCATGACCTCACCTCAGGCACTAAAATAACTCAGTTGCTGAGCAACAGAGTAGCAGCCACAGATTGGCAGAGCATGGCTGGGTAAAGGGCTTGCTAGGTGGATCCCAGTCAGGGTGCATGCGGGAGTCTGTCTCTTGGCTTCCCTGCCTCTCACTTAAAAAAATAAAAATAGGGCCTGACCTGTGGTGGCTCAGTGGGTAAAGCATTGACCTGAAATGCTGAGGTTGCCGGTTCGAAACCCTGGGCTTGCCTGGTCAAGGCACATATGGGAGTTGATGCTTCCAGCTCCTCCCCCCTTCTCTCTCTCAGCCTCTCTCTCTGTCCCCTCTCTCTAAAATGAATAAATAAAATCTCAAATCAAATAATTAAATAAATAAAAATTTTAAAAAATAAAAATAGGTAAATAGATCTGTGGTAGACTCTCCAAGGGGCTATAGAATGCACAGTGATCTGCTGTGCTGCCATCTCTGGGGGGAAATCTCTCCGTTCCTAGGCCATTTTCAAATCTGTACGGATAGGGTCAAGCTGGATACCCTCTGAGATACTCTAATAAACATGTGTCACCATAATCAGGTGTCTCTGAACCAACCCAAACTCTGAATGCTTCTGAATGACATGACATGCAATAGCTATGCCAGTTGACAGCCCAAACTAGAGGATGTCAGACTAGACATGTGGTTGTGTGGTTTCCTTTTCTTGCCCACAGATCTCTATCTTTATGTGAAACACTGACTTGGCTTAAAGGAAAGGCCTGGCCCTGGTCCATTGGCTCAGTAGTAGAGCGTCAGCCCAGTGTATGGACATCCCAGGTTCGATTCCTGGTCAGGGCACACAGGGAAGCGACCATCTGCTTCTCTACCCCTACCCTTCTCCCTTCTTGCAATCTTTCTATTCCCCTTCTGCAGCCATGGCTTGGTTGGAGCAAGTTGGCCCTGGGTGCTGAAGATGGCTCCATGGCCTCACCTTAGGCACTAAAATAGCTTGGTTGCCAAGCAACAGAGCAACAGCCCCAGTCTGCCTGGTGGGAGGGCATGCAGGAGTCTATCTCTCTGCCTCCCTGCTTCTCACTTAAGAAAAAAAAAGGGAAGGCCTGTCTGTGACCTCAAATCCCTTGTGAAGTCATAATACAACCTTAGCTTTTCCCTTAAATGAGAAGATAAAACTAGTGTAAATTCGCCTGACCTGTGGTGGCGCAGTGGATAAAACGTCAACCTGGAAATGCTGAGGTCGCCGGTTCGAAACCCTGAGTTTGCCTGGTCAAGGCACATATGGGAGTTGATGCTTCCAGCTCCTCCCCCCCCTCTCTGTCTCTCTCTCTCCTCTCTAAAATGAATAAATAAAAAAATTAAAAAAAATTATTAAAAACAAAACAAAACTGGCATAAATTCATTTAACCCCTGCCCTGTCCAGGCCACTGGTATCAAAGCTTGGAATTGGCCTGACCAGGCAGTGGTGAGGTGGATAGAGCGTCAGACTGGGATGCAGAGGACCCAGGTTCGAGACCTCGAGGTCGCCAACTTGAGCGTGGGCTCATCTGGTTTGAGCAAAAAGCCCACCAGCTTGAACCCAAGGTTGCTGGCTCCGGCAAGGGGTTACTCTGTCTGCTGAAGGCCCGTGGTCAAGGCACATATAAGAAAGCAATCAATGAACAACTAAGGTGTTGCAACACACAACAAAAAACTAATGATTGATGCTTCTCATCTCTCTCCATTCCTGTCTGTCTGTCCCTGTCTATCCCTCTCTCTGACTCACTCTCTGTCTCTGTTAAAAAAAAAAAAAAAAAGCTTGGAATTGCTGGGTAGGTGGGTGGGAAAGAGGGAAAGGAGAATGAAGTAGGAAAATTTCCATGGACAAAGGATGAGCAGGAGAGATGGGGACGGGCAGTGAGGGCCCTAAGATCAAGTCCTACTTGGGCTAATGGTCCAGTAACTAGGTCTACAGCCAAAGACAGGGCTGGTGCCAGGACACTGGCTCTAGGGTTAATGCCTGAGGCCTCCTGGTCCTTCAGACCTGGCCAGTTGCCCTGGGGGTCATGCCTAAGTGGGTTGGAAGGACTGGGGGCTACACAGTGCTCAGGTGCCTGCAGGCTGACCTGCAGCGTCTACTTGGTTGGCGGATGGGTATCTCCCCAAGAGACCCAGCAGCTAGACAAGTAAGGAACTTCCCAGGCAGCCAGGAGCATTTGTGCTTGCCAAGGGCTTTGTCAATGACAATTTCCTGGGACCAGGTGGCCCTCCCTCTGCTGCATTGCTGAGTAACTTACAGCTGACCTTTGGGTGGGACTTCTAGGATGCTGGGACATGGAAGGGGGTCTCTATGATCATTGTTACTTGAATATTGAAGGAAATTAGTCTTATTTCTCCCTCACAGATTGAAGGCTGTAGGTGCTCAGTGAACATCTGATGACAACCTGTACCTGCTCTTTGACGAGGCTATAGAAGTCTTTCAGACAAAAGCACAGAAGCCTCATCTCATCAGCACAGAGAACTTATTTATTTTCAGGTGAAGTCAATAAATAATTCTCATGATTCCCACCTGACATAAGCCCCACAAAGGGGCCACAGAAAGAGGAGGCTGTGTTGCTTCCTGGGTAAGGCGCTCCAGGCTGGAGCCCATGGAATAACTGTGTCTGGCCAGGCTGGCTCAGCCTCCACTCTTCAAGTGGAGCTGGATCTGAATTCTGAGGAAGGCCTTGAGGTTCTCGTCAGCCACATGCTCCTGCAGGGTGGCCAGGGCCTGCTCCCCACCATCCTGGTAGTGCTTCAGCAGTGCATCTGCGTAATCCATCCACACACAGTTGGGGCAGCCGCTCATGCAACAGTTTGTGGGGGGCTGCGGCACAGGTGGTGGTGGGTACAGGGCTTCTGAGGCATCTCTACCAGGCAGAGAGGACTTGGGATGTCTGGTGTCATCTGTACCTTTTTGGGAGCCCTCTTCCACACAGTCCTTTCTGAACTCTCTGCGGCCTTCACAGACTGGGATCCAGGGATGGTACCTGCGCAGAGTCCTGTGGCCTCCAGGAAGTCTGTGACACCAGTCCCAGCTGCAGAATTGGCCTGGCCCCTGAAAATGCAGATAAGCCTGTGAGTGTCACCAGCCCCCAGCTCATGGAAATTTCACCAGTCTGCTGTCAGTAGTAGAGAGCTCCACATCCTCCTTGGCTTTAACACTTTGTGTGACCTTAGATAAGTTACTTCATTCACCTCTAGACACGGTTTCCATCCACAAAGTGAACATGATGGTTGGTATGAAGATGACATGATACAAAGCATGAGAAGAGCTGGGTTTAGGGTCTGGCACTAGGTGTGCATTCCAGCAGATAGTGGGGTGGGGATGGGAAGCTTGGCACCTCCAGCTAAGAAGGCTCTGCTCCATGGACAGGAATGGGGCATTGGAAGCCACCTCTCCTTCTCCAACAAGTACAGACTGCCTGTCCCCCTGATCATCTGACTAACCACATGTGTTAATTTCCTTCTATCACAGAAGTCTAGGCTGCTTAGGTCATTCCCAAAGGCCTGTGGGCAGCCCTCCCTGCCTCCTCCAGTCCCAGCCTAGCCCTGGGGCTCCCTTCCCTGCTCCATGTGTCTCCCGGGCATTCAACACTGATGGAATCAGACCAAATTTCATTTATTTCTAATTCCTCTTGCAAGGAGCATCAGCTCCTTGTTTACTGCCGCTTTCCCAAGGGGCTCGCATACAGCAGGCACTCAGTAGAAACTGTCGAACGGGTGAACGAGCTCAGAACCCAGCTGGCACTGTCCCGGAGCTCTGCCCAGTGACAAAACAGCCCTTCTCGCAGACTGGGAGTGGTGCCTAGCGAGAGCAGAATGCAAAAGAGGCGAGGCCTTGCCTGCCTGCCGCGCGGTGGCTACAGTCACCAACCCCTGAAAGCGGGGAGGCCGGGGGGGGGGGGGGCTTCTCCGGTCCGTGCCCGCCCCAGTCCCGCGAACGAGTCCCCGCCCGGCCCCCGCCACCGCATGCTTCCCCGCAGGTTTTACCAAGCAGAGAGCAGCTGCGGCCACTGCCCGGCCTCCCCCGGCTGCGTTCCGCAGCATCACCCACAATCTGTCTCAAGGCGCTTGCGCGCTCGTCTCCGCCCCGTGCAGGCCGCGAGCGGCGAACTCCTTGGCCAATAGCAGCTGGGCTGGGAGCTGCGCCGCCCCAATGAGCAAGGAGTTGAGCACAGGAAGCAGAAGTGACGGTCGTGAGTCGGAAAGAAGTGGCCTTTCCGGTGCCGCAGCGGGTGCAGATGGCGGGAGCTGGGCGCCGAACCCCTGCGGGGACAGCGGGGCCTAGCGACCCAAGGCGGCCGCAGAGGCCGTGGGAGCAGCTTCAGGGGAAGCAGCTATTGGCGCCGAGGCCCAGGCCACGCAGGTGAGTCTCACCGCCCCGTAGTCTGCCCAGGCCCCTCGACTGGCCAAGCTCCGCGCCCTGCCCTATCCATGTCCACATGGGCGCGCCAGCAGGTTAGCTGGCGAGCGGCAGCGCGGGGGAGTCTCCAGTGTGACAGTTGCCACCTTCCAGGGTGCCATCTTTGCCATCTTGGACGAGGTCAGGGAGCGACGGCCCCCCTGGGGCGCTCGGAGCGTTCTGCGAGAATCCGGTTCAGGGACTGCCTCCGGGTGAAGATGCTGCTTTTTTTTTTTTTTTTTGTATTTTTCCGAAGCCAGAAATGGGGAGGCAGTCAGACAGACTCCCGCATGCGCCCGACCGAGATCCACCCGGCCCACCAGGGGGCAATGCTCTGCCCATCTGGGGCGTTGCTCTGTTGTGACCAGAGCCATCCTAGCGCCTGAGGTAGAGGCCACAGAGCCATCCTCAGCGCCCGGGCAAACCTTGCTCCAATGGAGCCTCGGCTGCGGGAGGGGAAGAGAGAGACAGAGAGGAAGGAGAGGGGGAGGGGTGGAGAAGCAGACGGGTGCTTCTCCTGTGTGCCCTGGCCGGGAATCAAACCCTGGACTCCTGCACGCCAGGCTGATGCTCTACCACTGAGCCAACCAGCCAGGGCCAGGGTGCTGCTTTGACTAGCGTGTCCCCCAGCAGCCAGGATGACCTGCGAAGCTTCTTTTTCAGGCTCAACTTCGATTTCTTTGACTCTGCTTATGCGGACTTGGGACGTGTCTCACCCCCATGTTCTCCTTCTTAGCAAAGAAAAGAAGAAAGTGAATTGTAAGCCCAAGAACCAGGATGAACAGGAAATCCCCCTCCGTCTCCGAGAAATAATGAGGAGCCGCCAGGAGATGAAAAACCCCGTCAGTAACAAGAAGAGGAAGAAACAAGGTAATGTGCAAGTCTATGTGGGTGGTAATAAAACGTAATTGCCCAAATATCTAATGGCCTGTCAGTGGTCTGAGTGTGCGAGAACATGCAGAGTACTGACCCAAGGCCGGTGTCTCCAAGGCCACAGCAGCCGCTGAGGCCAATGTAGTTTCAGATGAGACCCCAAAGAAGACTTGGGCCTTGTGTAAGGACCCTTCATTTCCCCCAAGAGCAGTGGAGATTTATCAAAAGAGATGATCCGTTCAGCTTTACTTTGAAAAAGGTCGCTGTGGAACAAGTGAAGGAGGGAGAGTGGACAGGGCAGGCCCGTGAGGCTTTTGCAAGTGAGACATGGTGGAGAGAAGCAGGTGGTTTCTGGGGGTTAAGGAGGGAATTGAGGCCCCTCTGACAAACTGACCCCAACCCTCCCCCAAGGCCAGCCTGGGGCCCACCCATCAGCTTCTGCATAGATACATATTCATTTTCCCAAATGTAGAGCTGACTTTACAGCTATTTAATAATTTCACCTAAACCTTGGGCTTTTTTTTTTTTTTTACAGAGACAGAGAGAGAGTCAGATAGATAGGGACAGATAGGACGGAGAGAGATGAGAAGCATCAATTTTTTTTTCATTGTGACACCTTAGTTGTTCATTGATTGCTTTCTCATATGTGCCTTAACCATGGGCCTTCAGCAGACCAACCCCTTTCAAGCCAGCGACCTCGGGTCCAAGCTGGTGAGCTTTTTGCTCAAAGCAGATGAGCCTGTGCTCAAACTGGCGACCTCGGGGTCTCGAACCTGGGTCCTCAGCATCCCAGTTCGATGCTCTATCCACTGTGCCACCACCTGGTCAGGCAACCTTGGGCTTTTTATTGGGGGTTACCTGGCTGCCAAAGGCATAGTGAAATAGGTAAGGAAGGGCAGGGGTGGAGGAGGTGCACTGACCTGGGGAAAGATGGCACATTTGAACCATGCTTTTTCAGTGAACCCTTTTTTTAGTACTACTGGTCACAAGAATTAGGAGATATTTCACAATGAATATGAAGCTGTAAAATATCCCCTAATTTTTGTGAGCAGTATATTTAAAAGATAAACAACCCTGTTGGTTAGAGTATTGTCCCCAGTACGCCAAAGTCACAGGTTTGATCCCTGGGCAGGGCACATGCAAGAATCAACCAGTGAGTCTGACCTGTGGTGGCACAGTGGATAAAGCATCAACCTGGAATGCTGAGGTCGCTGGTTCAAAACCCTGCACTTGTCTGGTCAAGGCACATGTGGGAGTTGATGCTTCCTGCTCCTCCCCTCTTTCTCTCTCTCTCTCCCTCTTCTCTAAAATAAATAAATAAAATTTTAAAAAAGAATCAACCAGTGAATGCATAAATAAGTGGAACAACAAATGCATGTTTCTCTCTCCCCCCTTCTCGCTAAAGTCAATCAATGAACATTTTAAAAATCCCTTCTAAAAAATAAAAAAATATGGCCCTGCCGGTTCGCTCAGTGGTAGAGCGTCAGCCTGGCGTGCAGGAGTCCTGGGTTCGATTCCAGGCCAGGGCACACAGGAGAAGCACCCGCCTGCTTCTCCACCCCTCCCCCTCTCCTTCCTCTCTCTCTCTCTCTTCCCCTCCCGCAGCTGAGGCTCCATTGGAGCAAAGATGGCCTGGGCGCTGAGGATGGCTCCATGACCTCTGCCTCAGGAGCTAGAATGGCTCTGGTCGCAATAGAGCAACACCCCAGATGGGCAGAGCATCGTCCCCTGGTGGGCATGCCGGGTGGATCCCGGTCGGGTGCATGCGGGAGTCTTGACTGCCTCCCTGTTTCCAACTTCAGAAAAATACAAATAAATAAATAAATAAATGAAAATAAAAAATAGCCTACCAGGCGGTGGCGCAACCGATAGAGTGTCAGACTGGGACACGGAGGACCCAGGTTTGAAACCCCGAGGTTGCTGGCTTGAGCGTGAGTTCATCTGGCTTAAGCAGAGGCTTACCAGCTTGAGCAAGGAGTCACTTGCTCAGCTGTACCCCCTGGTCAAGGCACATATGAAAAAACAATCACTGAACAATTAAAGAGCTACAACAAAGAATTGATGCTTCTCATCTCTCTCCCTTCCTGTCTGTCCCTATCTGTCCCTCTCTCTGACTCAACTCTCTCTGTCAAGAAAAACAAACAGGCCCTGGCTGGTTGGCTCAGTGGTAGAGCGTCGGCCTGGTGTGCGGGAGTCCCAGGTTCGATTCCCGGCCAGGGCACACAGGAGAGAAGTGCCCATCTGCTTCTCCACCCCTTCCCCTCTCCTTCCTCTCTGTCTCTCTCTTCCCCTCCCGCAGCCAAGGCTCCATTGGAGCAAAGTGGCCTGGGGCGTTGAGGACGGCTCCATGGCCTCTGCATCAGTGCTAGAATGGCTCTGGTTGCAACAAGCATTGCCCCCTGATGGGCATGCCGGGTGGATCCCGGTCAGGCGCATGTGGGAGTCTGACTGCCTCCCTGTTTTCAACTTCAGAAAAAAAAAAAAAAAGAAAAACAAACCCACATACATGGTAAAATCAAATAGTTCTGAAAGACATCAAGTGAGGTGTAGCCTTCCTCCCCCTAAAAGAAACCACTGCTCATCTTGTAAACCTTCCCAGGAGAAATCTACGCATACTTTCACATCCATACAACGTAAACTATATACCTTCTTTCAATGCATTTAGTGTCCTAGGTTTCACTTACAGTGGACTTTATAGATCTATCCACATTGCTGTGTGGAGTTCCAGTGTGCTCTCCTATACACCTGGGTAGTGATGTCTCTGAGTGGACACAGGGGACTTATTCAGCAGTCTCCTACTGGTGGATGTTTTGGTTCTTATTTCTTTTTTCAGCCAAGCTACAATGACATCTTTAACATGTACCAGTGGGCTATGGGGACTCCATCCCTGTGGGTGCCCAGAGATTGGTATCTTAGATCCTTTTCAGCCACTGTAGTTGGGCTGCTCCCTTTTCAGTCTAGTCTTCCCTTCTTATGGCCTTGAGAGGGGCATGACCATGGTGGCTAGCTTGGCACCACCCACTCTGCCCTGCCCTTCATGCCCTATCTCCCTTTGTCCTCAGCTCAGGCAGCTTTCAGAAAGACGTTGGAGAAGGAAGCAAGGGGAATGGGTCCAGACATTGCAGTCCCCAAGTTCAAGCAGAGGAAGTGGGAGTCCGATGGGGCCTACATTCAGCGCATGGAGCAGGAGGCCCAGCACGTGCTGTTCCTCAACAAGAACCAGGACAACCAGCAACCTGAGGTGCAGGCGGCTCCCAAGAAGTCAGAGCTGAAGAAAGCGTGAGCAGGGGCTGGAGGAGCTTGGGTCCCATGATCATCTTCTGTAGCGACAGTTTTGTTGCCAGGGGCACCCCCACTGCACTCCATGGTTCAGGGTTGCTCTGATATGGAACTGAGGGTCTAATTTTGAATTCCAAAAGCCAGAACAAGTCAGGGCCAGCTGTCCAGCCCAGGCTTGTTGCTGAATGGAACTAGAGAAAAAATGCTCTGTCCCCCAGGAGGGCTTTTTGGACACTGGGGACCATACCTGCCCCTGTGGAAATCAGGGCTGTGGGAGGGGTGTGGGTGAGACTGACACACAGCCTTGTCATTCCCTCTCTGATCGGCAGACACCACTTTCTCTGCCTAGATGTGGACTGGGGTTCTTTTCCTAATGTCACCTTTCCTGTCTGGAGTAGATTTGAGGACCCTTAGCAGTGACTCCCTATTAGCCTCAGCTTCTTGTTTGTGAAGAAGAGGTGCTGGCAACTCCATTGCACAGTCTTGGCCAGCTGGATTCAGGCCCTCTCTGGTGGAGAGCGGTGGGTGGTGGTATGATTGGGGACTTGGAGGCAGCCACCTGGGCTCTGTCTCGGGCATCCTGCAAAGGCAGGGCAACTCCACATCCTGCTAATACAGTGAACTGAAAGTAGGGAATCAGAATGGCATTGTGTTTTTTTCCCCAGGTTCCAGAGACGGCGACAGGAAAAAGTCTGGCAGAGAAGAGAGGAAAAGGCAGCAGAGCAGCTAGAGCAGGAGCTGCTCCAAGGTGGCTCATTTGGATGGGACTGTGTTAGCCCTAGGTGGGGGCTTGGGGGCTGGCGGGTATCTGTGTTCCCCCGAGATGATGGATGGGCAGATAGCAGTTTAGGTGCCAGGACTGCAGTGGTTGTGTGGGCAGTAGGCCTCAGGGGTGCTCCTCTGCTCCTCCAGATACAGTGAAGTTTGGTGAGGTTGCCCTACAGCCTCCTGAGCTGACTGCCAAGCCCAGAACAAGCGTGAGCAGGAGCCAGGTAAGCAGGGGTTGGGGACTTCCTATTTGTCACTGGTGAGTGTGGTTCTCACTGGGCTTAACAGCTCCTAGACCAGGCTCTTTGTCATCTCCCCTCTTCCTGAATCTGCTGTTCCTTCTGTATCTGGTCCTCAGCCCAGCAAGAAATCACTGATGCTGGGGATGCTTTTGAGCCCTGGCAGTGTGTCCCAGCCTCTAGCCACCTCAGTGGCCCAACAGCGGATCATGGTGAAGGAGAGAGAGCGGGCTGTGCAGGCCTACAGGGCAATAAAGAAGCGGCAGTGGTGGCAGCAACAGCAGCAGCAGCAGAAGGCTTAGTCAGCCCACCTCCCTCCCGTGAAGAAGCCACAGAAGTGTCTGTGAAGGCAAGAGACTAGGGCTGCCACACTCACTGGGAGGGGGCGTTGGCAGGGGCCCACAGATCAAAGTCCTTTCCCTGGACACATCCAAAGCCTGGTATACCAGCTCCCAAGTTCAGGAAAGGGCTCTAGTGGCGCTTTATCCACTGCGCCACTGTGGTGGCGCAGTGGATAAAGCGTCGACCTGGAAATGCTGAGGTCGCCGGTTCAAAACCCTGGGCTTCCCTGGTCGAGGCACATAGGGAGTTGATGCCTCCGCTCCTCCCCCGTCTCTCTCTCCTCTCTCTCTCTCCCTCTCTCTCCTCTCTAAAATGAATAAATAAAATAAAAAATAAAAAACAAACAAACTACTCTTTCATGAGTGACCATCTGCCAGGCCTGTCTCACACAGCATACCATCTATCCTGAGCCCCTGTAGATGGGCCCAGCACCTGGTTGAGATACAGCCAGTCACACCCAGCATGATTCCCATGAACCTAGCATCACTCTCAGCTCTGTTCTGAACACACAGGTCTGGGCTGAGACAACCAGGAGCCAATTCCACAATCCTGTCTCTAAATGCCAATTAATTGTAGATACTGCTCACTTAGGTCAACCAAACCCATCACAGGCTGCCCTGGATTCAACAGAGCAGCACAGCTGTAGGCACAAGTCAGGCAGCAGGCCTGTGCAAGGGAGGGTAGACCCTGGGTAAGGGGTGGTCAGCATGTAGACCACCTGCTCATAGTGCTACTGTTAAGTCCCCACAAAGGCAGGGGAAGACTAATGATGCCACCCACACAGAGGGCATGAGTTGCAGGAAACATTTTTTTTTTAAGATTTTATTTATTCATTATAGAGAGGGGAGAGAGAAGGGGGGAAGAGCAGGAAGCATCAACTCCCATATGTGCCTCGACCAGGCAAGCCCAGGGTTTTGAACCGACAACCTCAGCGTTTCCAGGTTGACACTTTATCCACTGCGCTACCACAGGTCAGGCGAGGAAACATTTTTCATAAAGAAACCACCTTAGCATTTATCATAGTTGCATATAGTAACAAATAAGGCCAGTAGGGGGACCTATCACTTTGGACTTAAGTGATTTTAACAATACATTATACATTTCAAGTTTTTTTTCTTTTTTTGGTTTTTGGAGGTTCATTTATGGAAGATCTTTTGATACTTAACTCTTGAGTTTCTTAGGATTCCTAGCCTTCAGACACAAGGTTTTCTTTCTCTATCCAAGATATGGAGTCTGTTTTCTGTAAGGGACTGTTTCTTCTGGTGGAGGTGTGGTATTTAGAAACCGAGATCTTGGCCCTGGCCGGTTGGCTCAGCGGTAGAGCGTCGGCCTGGCGTGCGGGGGACCCGGGTTCGATTCCCGGCCAGGGCACATAGGAGAAGCACCCATTTGCTTCTCCACCCCCCCCCCTCCTTCCTCTCTGTCTCTCTCTTCCCCTCCCACAGCCAAGGCTCCATTGGAGCAAAGATGGCCCGGGCACTGGGGATGGCTCCTTGGCCTCTGCCCCAGGCGCTAGAGTCGCTCTGGTCACAGCGGAGCGATGCCCCCTGGTGGGCAGAGCTTCGCCCCTGGTGGGCGTGCCGGGTGGGTGGATCCTGGTCGGGTGCATGCGGGAGTCTGTCTGACTGTCTCTCCCCGTTTCCAGCTTCAGAAAAATACAAAAAAAAAAAAAAAAAAAAATAGAAACCAAGATCTGACCAAGTGGTGGCGCAGTGCATAGAGCATCGGACTGGGATGTGGAGGACCCAGGTTCGAGACCCTGAGGTCGCCAGCTTGAGTGCAGCTCACCATCTTGGACCCAAGGTCACTGGCTTAAGCAAGGGGTTACTTGGTCTACTGTAGCCCCATGGTCAAGGCACATATGAGAAAGCAATCAATGAACTAAGGTGTCGCAACGAAAAACTGATAAGTGATGCTTCTCATCTCTTTCCATTCCTGTCTGTCTATCACTATCTATCCCTCTCTCTGACTTTTTGTCTCTGTAAAAAAAAAAAAAAAAGGCCTGACATGTGGTGGCGCAGTGGATAAAAGCGTCGACCTGGAATACTGAGGTTGCCGGTTCAAAACCCTGGGCTTGCCCAGTCAAGGCACATATGGGAGTTGAAGCTTCCTGCTCCTCCCCTCCTTCTCTCTCTCTCTCTCTCTCTCTCTCTCTCCTCCCCCTCTAAAATGAATAAATAAAAAAAAATAAATAAAAAAAAAAAAAAAAAAAAAAGGCCTGACATGTGGTGGCGCAGTGGGATAAAGCGTTGACCTGGAACACTGAGGTCGCTGGTTCGAAACCTTGGGCTTGCCTGGTCAAGGCACATATGGGAGTTGATGCTTCCTGCTCCTCTCCCTTCTCTCTCTCTCTCTCTCTCCTCTCTCTCTAAAAAAATCAATAAATAAAATATTAAAAAAAAAAAAGATCTGGGTTATAAAAATGCTCATTGATGCTGAGATGTTAATGCTTGTATACTATTTTTGCAGACAGGCCTTAAAAGTAATTTAAAATATACAATTTTACAATTCTGAGTTTATGTTGATACTATTAAAATTTAGTATTTTTTCTTCTGTTTACATCTTTTACACTGAAAATTGTTTTTTAAAAATTTGATCCTCCAACATACATCAGAAAGCTCTAATGTGAAAAGTACTAACACAAAGTACAGAATGAAGTTTAAGGCTTCTTCAGTTTTTTTTAGCCAACTAAAGATGGACAAGCCAGTTATTCTATTTGAATGTCAACTTAAAAGGTTCTTTTCTTTGTCTGGTTATGGTACCAGTTTGATAAACAGATAAGATCTTTTGTTTTTAGTTTTATTTATTTTAGAGGAACACAGGGAATCATTTGTTCCACTTAGTTGGTCACTTCCCTGTTATGTACCCTGTCCTAGCATTGAACCCACAACCTTAGTGTTTTGAGACAATGCTCTAACCAACTGAACTATCCAGCCATGGATTTTTTTTTTCAGGTTTTAAGTTCCCAGTTTTGCTTTGTTTTAGTTCACTTTTGAATATATAAAACATGGTTTGCATAACTCAGAAGTTTATAGTAAAAAAAAAGGGGGACCTTCCCAGCTGCTGTTACCCTGAAGACAGGTCCCAGCGTTCATACCCAGTATTAACTCCTTTTCTGGGAGTCTTGCACTCTTAGCTGAAGAACTGATGAGTTACAGCTTAAGGAGATTCTTCTAACACTTTGTGCTTTTAGCCAGGCTTTGCTCAAGTCCTCTGAAATTTCAGGGATGTCTGAAACTCCTTTCTTTGGGTCCCAAGTTATCTGTTAAATCTACAAGAACCCCACCAATGTGGAGATTGCCCATGTCCACGACTGCTTAGTGGTGTAAGTGAAAATTGGCCCTGGCTGGTTGGCTCAGTGGTAGAACGTCGGCCTGGTGTGCAGGAGTCCTGGGTTCGATTCCGGGCCAGGGCACACAGGAGAAGCGCCCATCTGCTTCTCCACCCCTCCTCCTCTCCTTCCTCTGTCTCTCTCTTCCCCTCCGCAGCTGAGGCTCCATTGGAGCAAAGTTGGCCTGGGCACTGAGGATGGCTCCATGGCTTCTGCCTCAGGCGCTAGAATGGCTCTGGTTGCAACAGAGCAACACCCCAGATGGGCAGAGCATTGCCCCCTGATGGGCGTGCTGGGTGGATCCCGGTCAGGCACATGCGGGAGTCTGTTTGACAGCCTCCCCGTTTCCAACTTAAGAAAAATATTAAAAAAATAAAATAAAAATAATAAAAGAAAATTATTCACAAGGCATGTCTGAGAAAGTGGCACCCAGCAGTGGCACAGGCTGCACACAGCCAAGAGCCAGAAACACTGCAAGGCCTAACATTTCAAACCACACTTGGCAAACACACCCAGTTACCAGTTACAGTAGTTGTTTTTCTCCAGTTACAGTAGTTTTAATGGTTCATGAGACATACAGCTAAATTGTAACCCCAGAACACGCAAATATGACCTTATTTGGGAAAAAGGTTTTTGGAGATGTAATTATGAATCTCAAAGTCTCCTGGATTTAGGATGGGCCCAAAGTCCAATATACAGGTGTGCTTATAAGAGAAGGCCATGGAAAGGAGCAGGCAGAAAGAAATTCAAGTTTGGCCAGCCATGAGCCAAGGACACCAAGAATTACCTGTAGCCATTAGAAGCCAGGAGACAGGCAAGGAATGGATTCTCCCTCAGAGCCTCAAGGGGGAGGATCCAACCATGAGGACACCTTGATTTCAAACTTCTGGCCCCCAGAACTGTAACCATAAACATGTTCCTATAAGCCAGTTTGTGGTAATATGTTATGAGTACCCTAGACACCCACCAACCAACAGTTTTCTCGCTAGCTCCCTCAGCTGAAATGGAAGAACAGAGCAGGAAACTGGGGAGCTGTGACACCAAGGACCTGGGGAATGGAAGGGTGCAGCAGGTTGCTGGCACAAACTCCATGGCACCTATGCCCCATTGTAGCCTCTCCCTGCCTTCTCTACCTGTAGGAACCCTGCCTTCCATGCTTCTCTGGGTGCCCAGGGGGACCAGAGGTCTGGTAGGCCAGTCCTACTCTCCCAGCCCTGGACAGTATTTTCATTCCAATTTTGGCAATCAGGAGTTTCTGTAATCTGGGTGCTTCAGTTTATCCATCACTGCAGCTCAGCACAGAAGCCTGCCTTCTAGGTTTATGCATTTATGCTGGGTCAAATCTCCAGAGGCCTAGTAGAGCCATCCTCTGCCTTCTCTCCATAGAGCCATCCAGCCACGTTCTCCAGTTAGTAGTCACCTGCTGGTTCTGTGGGTGTCCTGGAGCCAGTGCAGCACCCCTGTCAAGCCAGTTCCTTTTCTGGCACTGATTTCTGCCATGGTGATGTTCTGCTTGGCCTGAGCAATGATGTCTGGGAGCCTGATTAAGGACTTCATCTCCTCTGTGGTCATGTAACAGGGTAGGTCACTGGAGCAAAAGGGATGCCTTGTCAAAGTGGGCCCCACAAGCCCACCCCACCCCCACTGCACTCCTCCCTAAGGTGCCACCCCTTCCTGGCTACACTTCAAGGGAGCTCCTCTTTGAGCATCCTCTAGAGCAGGGGTCCTCAAACTTTTTACACAGGGGGCCAGTTCACTGTCCATCAGACTGTTGGGGGGCCGCCACATACAGTGCTCCTCTCACTGACCACCAGTGAAAGAGGTGCCCCTTTCCGGAAGTGCGGCGGGAGCTGTATAAATGGTTTCAGGTGGCCACATGCGGCCCGTGGGCCATAGTTTGGGGATGCCTGCTCTAGAGTGTTCCCCCTTGGGCCACAGACCCATACATTTTATTGAAGAGTATCAGGATCGATGCTTCTGCAAGTGGTTCTGCAGAAAGGACGCCCAGGAGCTGCATGCATGACGCAGAGAGCTGGGTGGGGTTGGAGGCATCCATCATGAACTGGGAAGAAGAGGAAAAAAGTTCAGGGCCACTCTGATGAAGACAGTGTCTGCCAAATCTCCTCCCTAGGCATCATAGACCTGGCTCAGGAACGGCAAATGACTTTTGAAACAAAGGGCTTAGAGGATAGGCAGAAGCAGAAGGAAATGAGGTGTATGAGAGTGACCAATTGTCACCCATGTGGAAGTCTCCTCATGTGGCCATCAGGAAGGGTTCTGTTTTTCCAGGAAGGGTCCCAAAATTTGGGACATGGGGTTTGCCAGGATGGGATGAACCGAGAAATGTGGAATTTAAACATAAATGTAAAAACACATCCATGGCAACAAGGTAGAGGGTGGGCATTAGGCAGTTACTTGCAGAGCACGAACACTGCCCTGAGCAAGCCTTTAGCTGGGGAGCGGGAGGACTAGGGATCAGGCTGAGTTCCCCCCAGGAAGCAATAGCATGAGCCCTGTTTCTTGACTAGCTAGCATGGTCGTCCAGAAATCCAAACTCCCTCTTATACAAAGTGAGGTCGGGGAGTAGACAATACCGATATGGGGACCTAATTCTAAAAGAATTCAAAAGAATATGACCTACCAGGAGAGAGCGGCAGTTTCCATAGTAACTGGACCAGATGGGACCCATGCACCCCCCCAGCTCCCGGATTGTGATCTTTCTGTGCGCCATAATGTCAGTAAGGTTGGTGCCCACCTGTGGGGAAAAAAACAGGATGCAGAGACCTCCACAAGCTCTTTCCCAGAATAACAACGTACCTGGTCATTTACACTATAACCTAAACCCCCAAAGACCCTTTATCAAGGTCTTAGGCCCTAAAGCAGAACCCTAACAAAGGGGTGGGGGTACAGACGCTTCCCAGAGTTCTGGGCCCTACCCCTCCTGGCTGGCTGTGGCCAAAGAATCAACTTATACCAGTGGATTCGCTGTGGCCAAAAAATCAACTACCAGTGGATTCACCCTGTGGGGCGACCAGCGACAGTAATCTAAACAGTGTGTGGAGGGGCGGCTCGGGATTCCCCCGCCAAGCACCCACTTCCACCACGGCTCTTTCCCAGTGGGACCAGCTCCTTCCTGTGACTCTTCCCCTGGGATGTATTTAACTCATCTAACCGGCTAGATTCGTTTCCGCTTAAGAACCCAAAGCAGTTTGCAAACCGCAAGGAGTACCGTTTCTACTAAAATCCCGGGAGGGCAACGCCTACCGTGGGCCGCGTCGGAGGAGGATCGCCCAGGTCGCCCTTCCCATCCTGAGAACTCAGCTATGCGAGGCGGTCAAGGACTCCAAGAGGGGCAGAGGAGAGCGGCGGCTGGACCTCCGACCCGGGCTTTCCCCCAGCCCTCTAGGACCCCTCTCCAGTCCCCACTGCGACCCCGTCCCCGATCGCCCCATGAGCGTCCCGCGTCCCGCGTCCCCTAACCCCGGTCACCCCAGGCGTCCCCCACACCGCACCCCGGCCCCCCACCACCAGGCACCCCTTGTCTCCCTAGATCTCCTCGCCCGGGGCGGAAGGATAGTCTGCAATCGTGTCACCAACAGCGACTTCCCCACGCCTGTAGCCCCCAACAGTA
This sequence comes from Saccopteryx leptura, assembly GCF_036850995.1. NCBI lineage: Eukaryota > Metazoa > Chordata > Mammalia > Chiroptera > Emballonuridae > Saccopteryx > Saccopteryx leptura. The sequence continues at coordinate 125,648,758 of NC_089506.1, forward strand.
GACACATCTCAATCTCTCGCGCCATTCGGAACCCGTAGCTCCGCACTGCAGCGATGCAAGGCTCGCCCTCACCCCACTTTGATTGGATAAACCACTGCTTCTTTCTTTTTTTTCTTTCTTTTTCTAATTTTTAGAGCTTCTCATTGGTCTTCGGCGCGGCCCAAATCGGCGCACAGCGTCTGGGGCGAGCGGAAAGGCTGCCCTCTCGCGGCTCGAAAGCCAGCCCGGCGACGACAGCGTGCGCGCGTCCGAGGGGGAAGGCGGAAGCGGAAGTCGGGGGCGCGTTTGCTCGCCGCGAAGGAGGCCGCGGCGTCAGGTCGGACCCGGTTTGCCATGGGGCGCGGCAGCGGCACCTTTGAGCGTCTCCTAGGTAACGCAGCTCCCGCCCCTGCTGGCCGACCCGCGCTCTAGGTGGGCGTGCCGCAAATGGGGATCGGCGGTTCTGGGCGCGGGCGCTGGCAGGGTCGGGCGAGGGTCTACGGGTAGGCCGGGCCTGGAGTCGGCAGGTCCACGGGAACCGATCACGGTCATCTGACCGAACGAGCCCGAAGTCCTGAGTCATGAAGATGGGTGACTCGATTGAACAGTAAAATCTCAGTAGACGCCCTTCCCCCAAAAAGCTTAGGTTGAGTGGAATTCAGGTCTTTTGACCCAAACATTGGCACTGCCAAATGAAAGACACCGTCCTGGGACCTGCCAGGAGCTTTTCAAGGCTGCTTCCCTGGGGACCAGGCCAACCCCTTCTGTCTTCTCTCGCTCCGCTCCGAGGAGCGCCTGGTGGCTCAGGAAGGCGTTTCCTTCGTCTTTCCGAGGCTTTGGCTGATTGATCCTTTCTGATCTGCCTGGAGGTGTAGTTTTGGAGACCTCAGAAGACACATCATTCTTGCTCTTGTAAGGTTCAAGCTAAGGAACTTAGTTACCAACCTAAGGTGGTTCAGCCTTTTGGTGATCAATCCAGAAGTTACCACCAGATCAAAACTGAAGGTGGACAGGCCTTGTTAGGTTATTTGTAGTCACTGGGGAAGGAGGTGCTAGAGGGGCTGGAAGCTGCAGTACCTCAAGAGCTCATCTGTCTGAGGCAGCTGCAATGGAAGAGAGTGAGGTGCTAGTTGGAGAAGTCTTGGAGGTCGGGCCTTTTTCACCACACAAGACACTTGAAGCAGAAGACAGGAGTCCATACTGCATCTCTGAAGCCTTGCCCCAGTGGAAATCTAACCGACTAGGTCAAACTTCTGAAACCAGGGACTCTGAGAAGATGAGGTGGCAGATTTCTCTGTTGAGAAGCAGTCAACATAGTGTTGAATTCTGGCTCTGTCCCCACAAGCTGTGTGACTCTAGGCAGTGACCTCACCTCTCTGTTTCAGTTTATCTGCAAGAGGATGGAAATAGAACCTAGCTCATAAGGCTGTGTGAGAACCGATTTCACGAGAAGCATTTGGCCAAGAGCACCTGGTGTGTAACAGGCCCACAACAGGATTTCTCTGTTATTTTTCAAGTTGTTTGCCTCATTAGGGCAGGACAGCATTCTCATGGTTGTCACTACATCAGGAGGATTTTCACAGGGTTTTCCATTGGGTCTAAATGTTTAAAATGAGTAGGAGGCAGCCCCTCCATCCTGTTGCTAAGCTAGGGCCCCCCTTGGGAACCACAGCAGGATGAGCTCCCATAATGGTGCATTCCTGCCCTAGACAAAGCGACCAGCCAGCTTCTTCTAGAGACCGACTGGGAGTCCATTCTGCAGATCTGTGACCTGATCCGCCAGGGGGATACGCAGTAAGTGAGGGGGACACTTGGACCCACTGACTCTCCTGGTCCCCATAACCTTGATGGAGAGCTGCATGGTCTGTGAGTTGGGTTTTTTGAGATTGGGGGACAGTCAAAGTTCTCTCTCTGTACAGCTTGGAAGATCTCAAGGGCCAGATGGCAGCTGGACATGTCTCGTATTAGTTGCTGAGACTTTCTTTTTTCCCATCTCTTTCTGCTTCTACCAACACACTTTTCTTTCAGGGCAAAGTATGCCGTGAGTTCCATCAAGAAGAAAGTCAACGACAAGAACCCCCATGTAGCCTTGTATGCTCTAGAGGTGACTAGATCCCTGCACTCCAGTCCTCTCAGGGTTCCCCATTCCCAGCAGTCAGGATGGCAGGAAAGAGTGGCCCCTGCAGCCTTGTCCACCTGCCTGGGTACACTGTCAGCACTGTATGGGCCCCAAGCATGAAAGCAGATGTGAGCAGCCCTGACAGCTGGGATAGGAGCTGGGTCTCAGCTTCTCCACCTTAAGTTGACACACCTAGGGCAGGAGGGTGACTCTAATCTCTGTCCTTGGTAATAACATGTGGAGTTAGGAGTAGCCTGTATAGTGCTGGCTGCTGCCTGCCTTAGGCTGCCGTGGGGGCTCTCCCAGCGGGTAGGTGGCTTGGGGGGCCTGTTGAGGCCTGCCTTGTGCTGGGAAGGCAGGCCCATCCAGTAGGGGCTCTTGCCTTGGCCAGCAACCTGACCTTTCTCCTCGTTGGGGTCTGCAGGTCATGGAGTCTGTGGTGAAGAACTGTGGCCAGACCGTCCATGATGAGGTGGCCAACAAGCAGACCATGGAAGAGCTGAAGGAGCTGCTGAAGGTGGGTACTCCTTCAGGAGCAATGGGTCCAGATGAGGGAGGAGGAGTGCATTGCCCCACTGCCAGGCCTTTGCTTTTCCGGGTGTTTGCTGGCACCTGTGGCAGGAACAGTGCCAGAGTGGCAGAGGCCAGCAGGGTGAGCACCTATAGTCCCTGTACCATGCCAGTTCCAGCTCGGTGATGTCTGGGCACAGAAGGCCCCTCTCTTCCTGTAGGGTGAGGGAAGGTTTCCTGGGGCAGGCTGGGAGCCAAGACTTGAAGGGCAGGGGATAATCGCTGAGTGGCAGAAGGAGCTGCGTTTGTGCAGGCAGAGGCCTGAGGAGCCCCAAGGGCGAGTGGGCATGTCCCAAGCACAGCAGAAAGGCTTTTGAGTAGGAGATATATGAGTCTGATGTATTTATGGAGGCAGAGTGAGAGAGACCCATTGGGGAGGGCTTTATGCCCTCCTTTGGCAGAGGAGATAAAGCCATCCTCAGCCCAAAACATTGTCCTATGCAGCCGTTGCCCATGATCTCCCACCCTGCAGGGATTGTGATATAGGCAGTGACACCTAAGGTTGTGTGATGCAGAGCACACACAACAAGGAAATCCTTACAACATATACCTCAACTGTCATGCCCTGGCTTAAAACGGCCCAGGGACTTCTGCTGCACTCAGAGCTCTGGCCTCCACCCCTCTTCAGAGTGGGCACCCCTATGCCTTTAGCAGTTGTCTGCTCAGCAGACATTTTTTGAGGTGAAGAGGCACCCCACAGAAGTGAGGCTCCTGAGTGGCTGCCAAGGAGCACAGCCCCAGGCACTTTCTCACTGTCACCAGAAGGTCAGGCCATGGTTGTCTGGTCCTGTCCCAAGATTCCATCTGGGATATGAGCTGAGATCTGGCTTCTCTGAAGCCCATCAGGAAGAATGGACAGAAGCCACTTCCTTCCTGTATCAGCAGATCATGCCCTGTTCTGCTGCACGTGATCTAAGACAGTTAGTTGTCCTTGGAGAAAGGAGGGGGGCCTGTTGATTGGACACAGATCAGAGGAAAGACTGAGAAGCCCAGCACTGAGCTGTGGTTGGCATCCCCATGAAACAGCTTTCTCGTCCCACCACCCTCCTGAGTGTTGTGTGCGGATAGTTCCTCAGAGGGCTCTGGAAGTGTGACTGGCTAAGCTCTAAGCTGGTGGAAATTATGGCTTTGTATGTGGGGGCGGCCCTGGAGTGGCTGTGACCGGAAGGAGGGGGTCAGCATCAGGCAGGGCAAGAGTAGGTTACAGACTGAGGGGCTCCTAATCTGTTCAGGTAGGTCTTTATGTGATCAAGGGTCTTGGAGAGTTTTGGTCTCAGGAGCCCTAGCTTTTCGCGGGAATTACAATGCAGGCCCCAAGTAGGCAGACAGGTTGAGAACTTCATCTTCAGGGTTGGGGAGAGGGTCATACATGGCCCCTGCACCCTATCCAGGGGACCTGCCCCACCTCTGCCCCAAGTAGTGAGGTCTCACCAGCCTCTTAGTCACGCTGAGACATCCTTTTTGGTGCCTGCGTCTTCTGCAGTCCTCCTCATGTCTTTCCTCCCTTCTCTTCAGAGGCAGGTGGAAGTCAACGTCCGAAACAAGATTTTGTACCTGATCCAGGCCTGGGCGCATGCTTTTCGGAATGAGCCCAAGTATAAGGTGGTCCAGGACACTTACCAGATCATGAAAGTGGAAGGTGAGTCGGCTTTGGGACACCATCTACAACAGGCAAAACAAAGGGGGGCTGTGTTTATTCTGGGCAGGCACAGGACAGCACCTCACCAAGGGACCAGCGTGGGCACCTGGGCCAGGCGTCCCCAGAGTGGGTGCGTGGGGCCAGCCCAGCTCTGGGCCCTGAAGGCCCTGCCTTTTTGGACCTCACCCCCCTTGGGGCTGGGTTGGAGCCAAGTCGCACACAATACACATGAAAGAAGTGAACAGAGAAGCTCGTTTCTGAGAGTAAAGGGCCCTAAAAGGGAAGTAAAGCCGAGAACTGGCCCCTGGGGAGTGGGGGGGAGGTTCAGGATAAGTGAGTGGGGATGCCTAACCCTGAGAGAACAACAAGTAGAGGCCTGGGGCTGAGCAGATAGGCTGCTGAATGCACAGGGGTTCCTACCCTAAGGAGGGGTGCAGGCCGGAGCTCTGAGCTCAGCGGAAGTCCCTGGGCAGTTTTAAGCCGGGGGCATGACAGTTGAGGTGTATGTTGTAAGGATCTCTCTGCCTTCCTCCCACTGTTGTGTTCGCCACAAAGAGCTGTGGGTTTCTCAAGGAGGACTGTGGTCCAGGCATGCTTAGAGCATCTGCTGCTGCCCTGCTTGCTGAGCAGAGAGTGAAAGAGGCTTGGTCAGGTACCCCAGCCCTGAAGAGAAGGGACTGAATGTGAGCAGGGTCTAGCATATGTGGCCTATAGTGTGGGCAGGACTGTGTGGAGAAGGTGTAACAAGGATCCTGTCCAAGTCCATAGGCTGGTCTCAGACCGTCAGTCCCTGGACACTGGATGCTAGGTGTGGGCCCATGTTTGCTTTCCTGGGGAGAATGTCCAGAGTCTTACAGGATTCCCAAGGGGTCTGTGCTTCAACAAAAACTTGGGGACCTTGACTTTGAGAACACTAGAAAGTGTGGGTTGCTGGAGTGCAGGGCTAGGAAGCAGATGGGAGGCCCATGGAAGGTCTGGGAGGTCTTGACGTGGGAGCAAGGCCTGGCTCTGCCTCAGCCCCAGGACGAGTGGCCCATGGGGAGCCACCTGGGTGTGGGGCGGCCTGCTAGCTGTGCCTCTGAGAAGTTTGTTTGGGGAGGCAGATGGTGAGATCTAGAATGTGGCTCCTAAAGGTGTGAAGGCAGACTGGTGAGGACAGGTGAGGCTGTGGGGGCCCCAACAGTGACTGCAGCCTCCTTTCTCCAGGACACGTGTTCCCTGAGTTCAAGGAGAGTGACGCCATGTTTGCTGCAGAGAGAGTGAGTCTCTGGTGCTGGGGTGTGGGGTTGGGGCTGCTCTGAGGAAGTTGGAAACAGCCTTGGATGGAGCCTGATGGGAACACTGGCCGTGGGCGAGCTGCTGTTGGTCTCACAAGTGAGACTTCAAACATTGCCAAGCAGATTGAGCAGAATGAGATGGGAAAACAGTTCAGGGTGCCTTTGGAGTGTGGTTAGTGGGTTCATGTAGTCAAATGAGCATTGACCTGTCCTTAAGACCACAGGCATTTTGCTGTTGAGCCTTAGAAAGAAAAGAAGTCCTTTGAAGGGGGCTCCTTCCTCATGTTTGCAGTGACTGGACTTGGCCTCTGCCCACATGGTCTTCTCCCATCTGAGGAGCAGGGATTGTGTACAGGGAGGGCAGGGATGCGAGGTCCTGACTCGGCTGTCCTCCAGGCCCCCGACTGGGTGGATGCCGAAGAGTGCCATCGGTGCAGGGTGCAGTTCGGGGTGGTGACCCGCAAGGTGAGTGCACCTGTGGGGAGAGGGGCCCTGCTACCCACTGCCATTGTGAGGCCACCGCAGCCACACACGGTCCTTTCCCTCTCGAAGGTGGCCTGGTAGTGCTGGGAGGAAATACAGCCTCAGTTGTGTGGTGAGCATGGTCACCAAGGGTCTGGTGTCTGACGGCCTATGCCGCCAGGTAAAACTTAGTTCTCCCCAGGGAGAGGAACACCTAGGCCCAAGGCTGGGGGCTTGGGTTGCACTGCCTGGGCTAGCAGCCCCTCAGCTACATCCCCTTTGCTGACTCAGCACGTCCTGCTTAGACCCCCCAAGCCAGTGACTCTTCCCACTGTGGCCCAGGCCAGGGATGGTGATGTCACCTGGGGTGTCAGCAGACTCACCAGACCCCTGCCTAGCATTGTTCACAAGTGTTTTTGTGAACTTTTTAATTTTAAATTTAAAATCTTGTCCTCCAAACGGTGGCTGCAGTTGAGATCCTGGGCCCTGTTCCCAGGCAGAGTCTTTGTCCTCCCTCCCTGCCTTCCACCTGCCCTTGGCCCACCTGGTCTGGGATGCTAGCCTGGTCGTTCTCAGTACACAGTACTGGGTGGAGTGGCACAAGGTGTCACAGGCCCATCATGCAGTCGCCTCTCCTACCCCATGTCACAGCACCATTGCCGGGCCTGCGGCCAGATCTTCTGTGGCAAGTGCTCCTCCAGATACTCCACCATCCCCAAGTTTGGCATCGAGAAGGAGGTGCGCGTGTGCGAGCCCTGTTACGAGCAGCTCAATAAGTAAGTCCCACCAGGCACCCGCCACTCCCTGTGCTTTATGCAGCCTAGCTTTCTTAAACAATTTGTTTTTTAATTTTTTTATTATTATTGTTTTTACAGAGACAGAGAGAGGGATAGATAGGGACAGACAGACAGGAACGGAGAGAGATGAGAAGCATCAATCATCAGTTTTTCATTGCGACACCTTAGTTGCTCATTGATTGCTTTCTCATATGTGCCTTGACCGTGGGCCTTCAGCAGACTGAGTGACCCCTTGCTCAAGCCAGCGACCTTGGGTCCAAGCTTTGCTCAAACCAGATGAGCCTGTGCTCAAGTTGGCGACCTTGAGGTCTCGAACCTGGGTCCTCCTCATCCCAGTCTGACACTCTATCCACTGCACCACCACCTGCTCAGGCTGTGCAACCTAGCTTTCATCTGGCCAACGTGTGTCGGAGCGCCAGCCTGGATCCTGTGTACCAACCTCAGCTGTGCCCAGACTCAGGGCAGAACCAGGCTGACACCAGGGGCCAGGGACCTGCCAGCTAGTTGCTAGAGTTTTTTTTTGCCTTCTAACTTTTTAGTTTGGAAGTAAAACTTCCAGGAAAGACACCGGCGTGACAAGAGGAGAGGTACCCTCCACCTGGTCCCATGGTGTTCCACTGACATGTTGTTAGGGTGATTCCCCTGACTGTGTGTATGTTCACACATGGGTCTGGTTGTGAAACTTCCTGTGCATGGCCCAGAAGAGGAATGTTAGGTTCCGGAGCCCCAGTGGGGTTGTTGGGGCAGGCACTGATGTCAGTATGACGCCAGTGTGTCCTCCGCAGTCCCTGCTCTGCTGTCACCGAGTCCCAGTGATGTCAGTGACAGTTCTCTCCCTGCAGGGCCCACCCAGCTCTCAGCTCCCTCACCCACTGTGTGTTCCCATCCTCTGTCTTTCCTGAAGCATCCAGGCCCTTGCAGTGTGCCCTCAGTTTGGGCCTTAGGTTCCCTCGTGGTTAGGGTCAGATTCTGCACTCCTGGTGGGACCTTGGTATGGACTCTGTATCCTCAGTGCAGTGGGTGTAGAGGCCTGTGCTGCCCATCCATCTGTTCCAGTGTCAGTGACAGGAGTGATCCATTAGGTGGTGTCCACGGCCACTGTACTGGGATATTTCTTAGTTGTAGAAAGCTGTAGCCCAGCCAGGTGGCTCACTTCCAAGAGATGGGCTGTGGCTCATGCTGGGTGACTTGCCCAGGGCCCCTTGGCCTGGAAGCAACAGCTGGTTTGAGGGTTCAGTTTTTCTTCAGAGTGTGGCCTGTGGAACCATTGTCGTCACTCCATGGTGACATTGGAGGGAATCCCAGGTGACATCCTTGAGAACTTGGAGGGCCGGGGTGCAGTGCTCGGTCCCCCACAGCATCCTGTTGCTTCAGGAAAGTGGAAGGCAAGGCCCCCTCCATGACGGAGCTGCCCCCGGAGTATCTGACCAGCCCCCTGTCGCAGCAGTCCCAGGTATGCCCAACTGCGGGTCCTCTTCCCTGGGGGCTTCTCCCCGGGCCCTGCTCACCCAGCCTGCTTGCCTTCAGCTTCCCCCCAAGAGGGATGAGACAGCACTGCAGGAGGAAGAGGAGCTACAGCTGGCCTTGGCCCTGTCACAGTCAGAGGCTGAGGAGAAGGAGAGGATGGTAAGCTATCGGGAGCTGAGGGGACCTGAAGCTTCACCAAGTCCTAGAGTGCTGGGGGAGGATGGAGTGTGGACCATCAACCTGCTGTGCCACCTGCTCCCTGTGGAACACTCTTTCCTGTCCTCCCACAGAGACAGAAATCCACATACACTGTGTACCCCAAGGCAGATCCCGCACCTGTGGCCTCATCGGCGCCCCCCGCCAGCAGCCTGTATTCTTCGCCTGTGGTGAGCACCCCCTGCAGCCCAGCTACGCTGGCTTGGACTGCTTCCTGTGGGAAGGCTGCCCCAGAAAGGGCAGCATCATGTCACTTGGCCTTGTCCCCCACCACCACCCCTGGCTTTTGGCTCCCAGGTCAGAGGTTCTCTTTAGGCCAGAAAACCAGAAAGGCTGAAGGCTCCACAGGTGAGAGCCCAGTCTCCCCCACAACCCCAGGCAGGAGGAAGTGGGAGTCCTGGCGCCAAGGGTAGCTGCCTCTTTCTAGCTCAACCCACAGCTGTGACAGGACTTATTATCTGGGGGTCAACCCAGCCACTCTGACTAGGTGGGTAGGGCCAGTTGGAACCAAGGGTTGAGAATAGCCCTGTCAACTACCTGTTGAGGACCATCTGTATGGTTGATGGGATGGACAGGTGCTGCCTTTCACCTTGTCAACAGTTATGGAGTCCCTGGGCCACCCTCAAACCAGTCCTGGTGAGATTCCAGGGTCTTCTTTCACTGCTTTGCCATTGGGCCTCCTAAGTGATGGCTGGGGAGGAGTGAGGGGTATTGGGCCTGTGAGCTCTCAGACCCTCCCATGTCTCCCCAGAACTCATCGGCACCACTGGCTGAAGACATGGACCCTGAGGTAAGTTCCCCACATGAGGTGCTTCCCCTGGTTGTTCCCTGGCCTTTGGATGACCTCCTGTCTGTCACCTATGTAGCTTGCCCGGTACCTCAACCGGAACTACTGGGAGAAGAAGCAGGAGGAGGTGCGGAAGAGCCCCACACCATCTGCACCTGTGCCGCTGACGGAGCCAGCTGCCCAGCCTGGGGAGGGACACACAGCCCCAACAAACATGGTGGAGGTGAGGAGCCATTCTCAGTGCTCCTGGTCTATAGTCCCTTGGGAGGGAGACATCAGGATAGGCTGGCCTCACTCACCTCTGGTCTTTTCCAGACTCCCCTCCCAGAGACAGACCTTCAGCCCATAACATCCTCCAGTGGCCCCTTTAGTGAGGTAAGCTCTCTCCTCAGGTGCCTGTCACCCATAGTGACCTCCCAGAGGTGGGCTTACCACTCACTGCCTACCCTAAAAGACCAGACCCACCCAGCTCAGTCTGTCCTGCGGCTCCTGGGCTTCACTGGCCATTAGAGTAAGACTCTAGGGCCTTTGTGGGGGAGGCAGGTCCCATGTCACCACCAGTGGGAGTGCCTGTGGCCATGGCCATGGGGTCCACAGCCAGCTCTTTCCTGGCCAGTGCCTTGCCTGTGGGAAAGAGCCAAGCCTCCCTGGGCCTCAGTTTCCTCATTTGTGGGACAGGAGGCTACGGTGCTTGCAGAGTGCTTGGAGAATCAGGTCAGGATCTGGTGCAGATGGGGCTGCTGAGGCCCAGGGCAGAGTGGCTCTGCCCAGGGAGTCTGACCCTGACTCAGGAGCCCAGGTACACCTGTGTATCCCCAGCAACAGTCCCAGAACGGGGAGTCAGAGGAGAGCCATGCACAGTTCCTGAAGGCCCTGCAGAATGCCGTCAGCACCTTTGTCAACCGCATGAAGAGCAACCATGTGCGTGGCCGCAGCATCACCAACGACTCAGCCGTGCTGTCCCTCTTCCAGTCCATCAATGGCATGCATCCCCATCTGCTGGAGCTGCTCAACCAGCTGGACGAGCGCAGACGTATGTCCCTCCTGGCCCCAGCCTCCGTCCTGGCCTCACTGCACCCACATGGTGCCACAGGCGCCCTCTTGGCCCTGTTACTCGCTGGTGTGAGGGCCTCCTGAGCTGGCCAGTGGCTGAGTGGTGGAAAGTTTCCTGGGGCAGGGCTGTCCTTGGGCTGTGGCTTGTCAGGCTCCAGGGGGCAGGTGGTCCCAGTGATAGAAAATGTCTCACTAAGCATGAGACAGCCAGCTGTATCCTTGTCAACAAGCTCTTGGCTGGACAAGGGCAGGCAGCCCATATGTCACTGCAAAGCCAAGGGCCCTGCTCTGCTCTTTTGCAGTATACTATGAGGGGCTGCAGGACAAGTTGGCGCAGATCCGTGATGCCCGGGGGGCGCTGAGCGCCTTGCGGGAGGAACACCGGGAAAAGCTGCGCAGGGCGGCTGAGGAGGCAGAGCGCCAGCGCCAGATCCAGCTGGCCCAGAAACTGGAGATCATGCGGCAGAAGAAGCAGGTGCAGTGGGCCAGCGGGCAGCTGGGTTGCAGGGTCACCAGGACACTGCTGGTATTGACTGCTGCCTTGTGGTCCACAGGAGTACCTGGAGGTGCAGAGGCAGCTGGCTATCCAGCGCCTGCAGGAGCAGGAGAAGGAGCGGCAGCTGCGCCTGGAGCAGCAGAAGCAGACCATCCAGATGCGTGCCCAGATGCCTGCCTTCTCCCTGCCCTATGCCCAGGTACACACCCTACTCATTCCACTCCTGCTGGCCTACAGCCACTGGGAGCCACCCTGACAGCCATCACTCTTGTCCACAGCTCCAGGCCATGCCCACAGCGGGAGGCGTGCTGTACCAACCCTCTGGCCCCACAAGTTTCCCAGGGACCTTCAGCCCAGCAGGCTCGGTAGAGGGCTCCCCCATGCACACTGTGTATATGAGCCAACCAGCCCCGGCCAGCAGCAACCCCTACTCCAGTGTGCCTGGGGCCGGAGCAGGTAACGGGGTAGACAGAAATGCCAACCAGCAAGGATGAGCTCCAGACATTACCTTCTTTCATTTTTATTTTGGTGAAACAGATTTACAAAATACTTAAGAGTAAAGATGCACAAAATTGCCTAAATTCCCCGAATTTGAACACTTCACACTTGCTCTCTGTACACACACACGTTTTTATCTGCATGCACTAAAACATATTTACTCCAGCAGCTTAGTCTTCCTCCTCTTTCTGTGCCTGTCATCCCCGACAGGCTTGTGCTGTCCCATGCTGACTTGTTCAGTCCCAGAATTCACAGAAAGTAGTTTCAGGAATGCCAGCCCGGGCAACTGTGAAGGGTTGATATTTGTTGTCCCAAGTCTCGATTCTGAGTTCAGAAGTTAACAGGCTGTGTTGTACCCACTCCAGCAGTGTCATTTATTCAGTTGGAATATAGTTGCATCTTGTTTTCTTCAACTTTAGAAGTCCTCTCTCATCCTTTTGATTTCATGTATTTTCCTCTTGAGAGAATGCTTCTGAAACATAAACTTAGTTTCAAAACAAAAAGGAAAACAGTTCTCCCCAACCCCAGGTTCTCAAGCTCACTCTTCTTCCTTCACAGATCCCAGCATGGTGAGCGCCTACATGTACCCAGCAGGGGCCACTGGTACGCAGGCAGCCTCCCAGGGCCCAGCGGGGCCCAGTGCCAGCCCAGCCTACTCCTCCTACCAGCCCACTCCAACCCAGGGCTATCAGGTAGGCAGGCAAGGCCGCTCCCCTCACCTCCCCAAAAGGTCCCTGTGAGGCGCCCACCCCAGCCCTTCTCCCATCATACTCCTTTCCTCCACAGAATGTGGCCTCCCAGGCCCCGCAGTCTGGCAGCATGGGTTACATGGGGAGCCAGGCAGTGTCGATGGGTTACCAGCCCTACAGCATGCAGGTGAGACTGCCTGGGGCATCCGGACAGGACAGGTCCCTGGGAAGGACGCTGGAGCAGCACTAAGCAGGATGGCCCCTCTAATCACTTCCTTTCCCCTCAACTCGGCTCCACTAGTTGGTCTTTTGAGTCAGAAACTCCCCCATCTGGCTACAAGTCTCCTTCCTCTTCTTTTAAAATTTAGTCATGGTGCGGGGGGAGGAGCAGGAAGATCAACTCCCATATGTGCCTGGACCAGGCAAGCCCAGGGTTTAGAACTAGTGACCTCAGCATTCCAGGTCAACACTTTATCCACTGCACCACCACAGGTCAGGCAGGGCTCCTTTCTCAATATAAGGGCACCTTTCATTCTCCACAGAATCTCATGACCACCCTCCCCAGCCAGGATGCACCTCTGCCACCCCCTCAACAGCCCTACATCTCAGGGCAGCAGCCCATGTACCAGCAGGTGAGCCTCTCCCAGAACAACCACCCTAGGGACCTGGGCCCTTCCCAGGACAGCTGTTTGGCTGACAGAATCCATACATACAGTAATGGGTGGGAGCAAACTCTGTGTTCACTTAAAAGCTCAACTCTATGGAGATTGTCGGGAACTCTTGGGATCGGCCTATGGGGCATGAAGCCCACAGAGAACCCAGGACAAGCTGGAGAGGGGGCCTACGTCAGTACTCCCTGGGCTGGAGGGGACTGAGTGCCAAGGACAAGGCTGAGACGAGTGTTCTAGGCAAGTCACATGAGGATGGGGAGCTGGGGCCTGGGGAAAGAGAATCAATGGTCCCTTGTCCCTCAGATGGCGCCTTCAGGTGGCCCTCCCCAGCAGCCACCACCTGTGACCCAGCAGCCCCCACAACAGGGGGCGCAGGTGCAAGGCAATGAAGCCCAGCTCATCTCCTTCGACTGATCACGTGCCAGCTCACTGACCAGAGTAACACTACATTCTCCAAGACCACGGCCTCCATCCCTGACTAGCGATATCTTCCCTCCTCATACTCTCCTTCTATGCCCTCTATTGTCCCTGCTCCTGTTCCGTGCAAGCAGGGCACCCTTCTCCCTAGCCCATGTCTTTCTGTCCTGCCTGCTGGCTCATCCCCCCCCCCCCCAGGCCCCACCCTTGTCCATCCCCAGGCTGGTCTCTGACTTCTTCCCCATGGCTGGGTCTCAGGGCAGAGGGTGGAAAGGAAGCATCTCCTCTGACAGGAAGCCCCCAGCCTCGTGTGTCAGGTCCCTTTGCCCTCCCATCCCCACCCATGCTGGCCTGTGGTCTGACTGGTGTGAGTGCTCCCTAGAGCCCTCTAGTGCTGCCCCTAGTGCAGCAGGGGTGCTACTAGCCTAATGGGAAGGGTGGGGACTTGTCTTCAGCTTCTCTGCTTCTGAGCTGTCATCTTACCCAGGGCCCCCAGTAGACCAAATGAAACAGCGATAATAAAACCTCTTCAACAAATATCAAGTGTCTGCTCAGAGTAAAGGTGGTGGGCAGCTGGTCCAGCTCTGTTCAGGGGTGTGCAGGTACATCTCGTAGCCCAACTTATCCCCTGCCCCAGCCCCACATGCAATCTTATCTCCCTGAGGCACTGCTCTGCCCCCAAGTCCTGGCACAGGATTGCAGGGCCCGCGGCTCTATTCTGATTACAATGCCAACTAGTTATAGCCTATAAAATGTTAAATATTGAAGATGCATGGCCCCTTGTGTCCGGAATTCAGACCACCACCTTAAATACCCAAAACTTACACGACCTAGAATTCTGAGGTCACCTGTTCAAAACCATGGGCTCCCCTGGTCAATGCACACAGAAGAAGCAACTACTAAGTTGATACTTCCTGCTCCCCCTGCTTCCATCTCTAAAATAAAATTTAAGCCTGACCTGTGGTGGTGCAGTGAAGACAGCGTCGACCTGGAACGCTGACCCATTTAGAAACTCTGGGCTTGCCTGGTCAAGGCACATATGGGACTTGGTGCTTCCTGCTTTTCCACTCTTTCTCTCTCTTCCTAGCCTAAAATGAATTAAAAAAATAAAAGCTAAAAAAAAATACCCCAAATCTCTTAGATGACTCCAGCATTAGCTCTGTGAAGGAATGGACTGGTTTAACAGGTACAGATGCTACCTGAGCCCAGGTCAAAGGCAGAACCAGCATATACGAGGTGGTGGGCAGAGGGCAGCCCTGCCTTCTCGTAGGAAATCAGTGGCAGCGGGGACATCTGGGAGAGACTTGCGCGCTCTTCCGCTTGCTGCACATAAAGAGCCAAGGCCCAGGACTCTCAGGGCAGACACTGCAGCGGGGCTGAGCTGAAGACACTCCTCGGCCGTTCTTGGGAGGATCCGGGTGTTCAGAGATAAGAGCCAGGGCTTATCTCCTTTCTCGGAGACCTGCTAGACTTTTCGCCCAAGTACCCAACACTCGACCCTTCCGGGCTCAATCACAACCTTCAGCAAACACTAAGCAGAGGCTCGGGCCCTGCTGCCCAGGACGCGCGCTAGGTCCCGCGAAAGGAAGCGCCCTCACTCCCGGAGCGGCCTGGAACGAAGACAAAACGTGCTCCCTCCCGTGATGGCAGAAAAGGCAGCCATACCGGCGAAGGAAGCAGCCAGGGAGCAGGTTGGCCAGACGGCAGCGGGAACTCCTTGCGCTGGGTGACTACAAGCTGCGGAGCAAACGTTACAAGCCGAAAGACATGCTTAGCAGACGTGAGGCTTCGGCCGGGGTCTGTCCTCGACTCGGACGGAGCCTGACGTTAAGCTTCAGTCCGTGGGGCAAAGGGCCCGAGCCGTTCGCCGACTAGGCCTCAGAACTCGAACGTAGCCGCCAACGAGACTGTGCGCCTGCGTGGCCCCCGCCTCCTGGGTAATCTCGGCGAGCGAGAGGAAGCGAGCACAAAGTGCGGCTAGAGCGTCCTCTCTAGCGCGAGTGCTCGGCGGCCCCGTCGGCTAGAGCCTCTTTCCCAGTTTGTATACTCGGCGGTCCTTACAGCTAGAGCGTCCCTCTTCCTGGGAATCGCTTGTGACCTTCCTGCCCGCGGAGCGATGCTGCCGGCGGCCGCTCTCCCGCTGTGGGTGCCATGTCTTGGGCTTCGAGGCCCCGTGCTCCATTTAGCCAGGTACTGCGGGCTGTCGAGGGCCGAGCCGGCAGCGTGGCGGCCCTTGGCCGGCCAATGATGGTTCAGGTGGGGTGGCGGGCGGGAGGCCACCCAAACTCGGCAGGTCCCTGCGGGGATGGGGGTGCCAACACCCCATGTGCCAACTGCCTAATTTTACGGGCTGCAGAGAGTGCCAGGGTGGCTCTAGATGACCTTGGACGAGTTCCTGCCCTTCCCTGGGCCTCAGTTTCCCTCTCAGCCCAGTGATGTGGTAGGGTTCATATCAGTGCATTCGGTGGTCTGCCGTCAAGGGACCCAGGTTCTGAAAGTCTTTGTGCAGCAAAATGCATTTAGGTAATGTGCATGACTCTCCTGAGCTGCTATGGTTCATTCAAACCGAGAAGTTAGAGTTGTGGGCAGCATTCTGCAATAATATGTGAATTTCTGAGGTTTTTGAAGAGTGTGAAGTAACTGAGAAAATGCCTTGCTATTCTCGTGAACACTCAAATCTGAGAACCCAGGATGGGACCAAGGGGCTAGACTTGGCACCTACCTACCTGGACTATCACTCACCTGTGCCAGGCTGACAACTCTGTTTGAATGGGGTCTAGCCAACAGGTGCCACGCTTCTGCGCTGTGCGACTAATGAGATGCAGCAGCCATGGAAGGGGGGAGGCCCTCGCTGGTGCACCTCTAGATAATGCCCCCAAGAAGTACCCCCCCAAGATCCAGCAGCTGGTCCAGGACATTGCCAGCCTCACGCTCCTGGAGATCTCAGACCTCAACGAGCTCCTGAAGGTATCATGGTCCAGGCCTGGGCAGTGAGGTCTGGGACCGGTCTTATTCCTGCTGTATTTGGGGGGTGTCCCAGACTTGTCTGTGAATTGTTTTGGGTGTGACAGACAGCTTCTGAGACTGCCTTCCTCTGTTGCTGCAGAAAACGTTGAAGATACAAGATGTGGGGCTCATGCCAATGGGTGGCATGATGCCTGTTACTGCCTCTGTTGCTGCTGCCCCTGAGGTGAGCCCAGGTGGCGTCCTGTACAGAAAGACATATTTCTCTGGTACCCGGTTCCCGTTGTCCATCATCTCGGTCCTGTACCAGTTAACAAACCCTGAAAATCTGTGTCTGCTTCTAGCTATGGCTCTGGTCAGCCTCCCTGGGATTTCCTTCCTGCCGAGGACATGCAAGTCCCTGTCCACTGGAGACCATGTTTCTAGTGGAGGGAGACATGATGAACTGGATGAGAGGAAAAATACAGAAATTATATTGAGTAGTAGGATGTTTTAAGTGCTGTGGGGACTAGGAGGTAAAAAGTTTAAGGGAAGGGGAGGATTATGAGTTCAAGAAAGGCCTAGTGAGTAGGTGACACTCTGAGAGGAGACGTAAGTAGTTGAGAGAGAGAGCAAGACATTCCTAGCAGAGGGATGTTGGACATAAGGGCCATGAGGCGTGTACAGGGCTGGGGATGACATCAGGAGAGATGATGGTCAGCTCCATCCTCTGGGTGAGTGGGGCAGGTTTGGGCCTCTGTGAGAAAACCAGAAGACTTGAAGCCATATACTAATTCGTTTTTGTGTTTTTTTCAATATTATTTTTTAAAATCTCAAATTAACCACAAGTAGAAATAATAACAATTTGATATACCTCTCACCAGTCTTAGCAATAATTAAGGTTTTGCCATATTTATGTCTCCTGTCCCTTGAAGTTTAAGGCAGATTTCTGGTCTGTCCTTTCCCTTCTGTGTGCCCACCCAAGCACACCTCTAAACCCAGGTAGCCAGGAGCCATTTGCACAACCAAGGGAATTGGCAGTTACTTCCTGTCCCAGCCTATTCAGATTTCAGGAGCTCTGTCCCCACCTGCTGTCCATTGTTGTCCATTTGGTGAAGGTGGGGCTAAAGTTGGTTGTAAATTTGTCCCAAGACACAACCTTAGACTTGGCTGAGGCCTAGAATGGTACTACTTTTCTGTAATGTTATACCTACCTACAAATACCCACAAAGCACTTTGACATCACTCTTCCTTATCTCATAAGTTACAGTTTTTAAGAGATTAGTGTTGGGGGCTGGGGAGGGAGACCATTTTAATTTTATTTATTTACTTAATTTTAAAGAGAGAGGCATATTAATTCATTGTCCCACCCATTCATGCATTCATTGTTAGCTCATTGTATGTGCCCTGGACAGGGATCAAACCCCCAACCTTGGCATGTCAGGATGGCACTCCAACCAACTGAGCTACTCAGACAAGGCAAGAGGCAGTTTTAAAACAACCTTAGAGAGCTGGAAACAATTCTGAGTGGTGGAGCCCAGTCTAACCTAGGAGCAGATAAGGGAGGGAAAGCACCAAGTGGGTCAGGGACTACCCTGGCCTCATACTGGAATCCCAGGCTCTGCAGAGGCCTTGCCTTTGAGGTTACTGGACAAGCTGCCCGGTAACAAAATGTTGTTGTTCCACGCCATCTTTTCTAACCTGGCCGCTCATTCTCCCTCCCCCAGGTAGTAGAAGAAGACATCCCCAAACAAAAAGAACAGACACATTTCACTATCCGCCTGACAGAGGCAAAGCCTGTGGACAAAGTGAAGCTGATCAAAGAAATCAAGAACTATATCCAGGGCATAAACCTCGTGCAGGTGAGTTCCAGGCAGACCCTCCTGGGCTGGGCTTGATCAGGAAGCCACCCAGGTGTCTGACTTTGCTCTCTGGCAGGCAAAGAAGCTGGTGGAGTCACTGCCCCAGGAAATCAAAGCCAATGTTGCCAAGGCAGAAGCAGAGAAGATTAAGGCAGCCCTGGAGGCAGTGGGAGGCACTGTGGTCCTGGAGTAGGCCAGCGCCAACAACTTGTGGACAGGGATCTGTGGTATCAGGGTGAGGCCCTGCAGCTCACCCAACACCCAGGCTCAGCTGACAGACACCTCAGAGAAGAATTCCACACTGCCACTGTGTGGCAGCCCAGTTTTCTGGGACAGGCATGGACCTACTGAGACAGGAAGGGGCAGCTACTGCCTGTGAGCCCCCTGGGGGCAGACTCTGGAATGTGTCATGGGTCCCGAGAAATACACAATTCAGGTGTGTGTGTGCAGTGCTGTGTCCATGTGGGCAGTGGGATGGGTGAGGGTCTGCAGGTGATCATCCGGGTCCCCCAGCTGCACATTGGGGATTCTGGACAGCATCTGTCCTGCCTCTCAGGTGGAAGTTGCTACATAGCTAATGCTAGATCTTCACCCAGGAGCTGGGTATGTGGCACTGGCCTCACTGAGGCAGTCTCAGAAGTCATGGTGCAGCCCTACCCATGCTGGCAGGGATAAGGCGTGTGCCCCAGGCGGCCCTGTGAGGAGCAGCCCTCATCTATTGAGAGTCATGTGGTCCTTAGAGAGGACAACACAGGGGATTAGACCTTGGAGCCCGAGTGAGATGAAGGAGGTGGCCTGGTGCTGCATATGGCATTTACAGTTGGTGGTGGCTGCTATTAGCCCCTGAGTAAAGACAGCCCTGGGACCTTGCTCCAAGGACCCTTGACTTCCTCCTCTGGGGGCAATGGATTGCTTCCTCTACTGTTCTTAGCAGGAGATTCCTGGGACTTCCGGCTGAGAGCAGGAGGGAGGGAGACTGCCTGCAGTGTGCTTTTAGCACCTGTGACCCCCTCCAAGACTCCCACCTGCTCTGTCCTGGGTCTCCACTCCTTGGTTCCTCCCCTTGGCCCTGTTAGAAGAATCACCTGTAAGATTAGCTTTGTGGGACCAGAAGAGGGTGCTGTGTACTTCCCAGGTTGCTGTGTCCAGCATCCCTACCCCACCTCATGTCCCCCACCCCCAGCCTAGTTCCCTGTGTGTGTTCCCTGTTGGACCTTGTAGGGTCAGGAGGCCCAGGAAGACTGCTACCTGACCCGGAGAGCCACCCTGGCCAAGCCTGGGGCTGTGCCACCCCACAAGATTAATGATTCCAGATCTCTGGGCATACCTTCCCTCCAGAGGTGGCTGCTAGGCCACCTGGGGCTGGGTGTGGCTTGCTGACCTGAATGCCTCTTGGAGATTGGGGGGAGGAAATGGGCCATGTTCAGGGACAGGCTTGCAGGATCATAGATCCTTGTCTAGATTTCCAGGGGAGCCAGGGAGACGACTGGGATGATGGGGCCCTCTGCTTCATCCTGGGCTTGCTGGGGTGTTTGCTCAAAGGCAGAGCCCTCTAGCTAGCTACATTCTTCCTCCCATACACCAGGCTAGGGTGGCAGTCGGTGGTGTCTACTTGGTGCCCTGCACCCAACCTCCCAGTCAGATTCCTGACGGCACTGGGCTGATCCTGGGCCTCCTAATGAAGGTCCCAGCCTACCACTGCCAGCTCTCCTTGACATGCTGCTGCTGTGAGTGGCTCATAAAGAAGTGTCGAAGACCTGGGAATAGGGGCTGGCTCCTGGGGATTGCCCTGGTCCCTGGAGCCTATCTGTCCTTGGCCCTTGGGCTCCACAGTGGGAGGGGTTTGTGCTGTGTGTCCCAACTTTCCCTGTTGATGCCCACACAACACCTTACAAGATCCTATCAGATCCTGGTAGGAATTAGCATTCCTATTCTTTGTCCACTCTGGTGAAAAGTTCATGGGACATGTCAGAGCTGGAGCTGATTCATGTGCTACCTGCCCCAATAGATCCCCATTTCAAGGACTCCAGTGTCTGCCAGGCCACCCACGTGGCTCTATCCTCCCTGCTAGGCTCCAGGAGGAAGTACAAATACCACAGAACAGACCCCAGGCCCTATGGGCTGGGCCTGCCTGGCAGCCCTGCTTTCAAACCTTCCTGCTGGCCTGCCTATCACCACAGAGCTTGTGCCTGGGCCTAGAATCCATTTGAGAACTCCACTTGGGCCTAAGTTCCCTAACCTGCAATATCAGTGCATTTCCCACCAACCTTTTCACAGGAGCTTATGCATTTCATGTGATGCTCTTGGCATTTTTCTTTATTTGATCTTAGAAGGCCAAGAAGAGATACACATTTTTTAATTTTTTTTGTATTTTTCTGAAGCTAGAAACGGGGAGAGACAGACAGACTCCCGCATGCGCCCGACCGGGATCCACCCAGCACGCCCACCAGGGGGCCATGCTCTGCCCCTCTGGGGCGTTGCTCTGCCGTGACCAGAGCCACTTTAGTGCCTGGGGCAGAGGCCAAGGAGCCATCCCCAGCGCCCAGGCCATCTTTGCTTCAATGGAGCCTTGGCTGCAGGAGGGGAAGAGAGAGATAGAGAGGAAGGAGAGGGGGAGGGGTGGAGAAGCAAATGGGCTCCTCTCCCATGTGCCCCGGCCGGGAATTGAACCCGGGACTTCTGCACGCCAGGCCGACTCTCTACCGCTGAGCCAACCGGCCAGGGCCATAATTTGTGTCTCTTAAGGCTACTAATTCTCTGGCCAGCCTTCCCCAATGTGAGGACAGCCTTTGTTCTTAATTTTTTTTAAAATGTATTCATTTTAGAGAGGAGAAAGAGAGAAGGGGAAAGAGAAACAGGAAGCATCAACTGCCATATGTGCCTTGACCTGGCGAGCCAAGGGTTTCGAACTGGCGACTTCATTCCAGGTCGACACTTTATCCACTGCACCACCACAGGTCAGAAAGTATGGCTTTTGTTTTGTGATAGGGCAGGGAACCCTATCACACAGAGCTAGTGATAGGGTTCCCTGCCAGCAGGACCTAGCCTACTTGGATCTAGTGTTCTCATCCTGGTACCCCTTAGGACCTGGCCCCCTGCTTCCTGAGCTACCACAAAGTCCTGAGCTATCACAAAGTCCTAGGGACCCTGGAGGTCTCTGTCACCTCCACCTCACAGACTTCGACATCATTGACTTGTCAATCTGGCGACCTCGGGGTCTCAAACCTGGGTCCTCTGCATCCCAGTCCAATGCTCTATCCACTGGCTGTTAGCTACATTTTTTAAAATAAATTTTAATTTATTGTGTTAACATGTCAGTATAATACCCTCACCCAGCAATATATATTTTTTAATTTTTGGTGTTATTTTATTGATTTTAGAGGGAGAGGAAGTGAGGGAAAGAGAGAGACAGGAACATTGATTTGTTCCTGTATGTGCCCTGACCAGGAATCAAACCAGCAACCTCTGCACTTTGGGACGATGCTCTAACCCAGTGGTCCCCAACCCCCGGGCCGCGGACTGGTACCGGTCTGTGGGCCATTTGGTACCGGTCCGCAGAGAAAGAATAAATAACTTAAATTATTTCTGTTTTATTTATATTTAAGTCTGAACGATATTTTTTTTTCTTCTATATTTTATTTTTTAAAAATGACCAGCCTGACCTGTGGTGGCGCAGTGGATAAAGCGTCAACCTGGAATGCTGAGGTTGCCGGTTCAAAACCCTGGGCTTGCCTGGTCAAGGCACATATGGGAGTTGAAGCTTCCTGCTCTTCCCCCCCTTCTCTCTCTCTCTCTCTCTCCTCTAAAATGAATAAATAAATAAAAATAATTAAAAAAAAATGACCAGATTCGCCTGACCTGTGGTGGCGCAGTGGATAAAGCTTCGACCTGAAACGCTGAGGTCGCTGGTTCAAAACCCTGGGCTTGCCTGGTCAAGGCACATATGGGAGTTGATGCTTCCTGCTCCTCCCCCTTCTCTCTCACTCTCTCTTACTCTCTCTCTCCTCTCTAAAATGAATAAATAAAGTTAAAAAAAAAATGACCAGATTCCCTCTGTTACATCCGTCTAAGACTCACTCTTTTTTTTAAGTCAGGTATTTTTATTTTATTTTTATTTTATTTTTTTTACAGAGACTGAGAGTGAGTCAGAGAGAGGGATAGACAGGGACAGATAGGAACAGAGAGAGATGAGAAGCATCAATCATTAGTTTTTCGTTGAGCGTTGCGACACCTTAGTTGTTCATTGATTGTGTAAAGCCAGAAGTCACGGCCAGGGCCACCATCAGAGCGGCCCAGCCCATGCAGGTTCGCATTGGATTCGGACAGTCAGTAAAGAAACAACGGAGCCAAGAACTGATGGGCCTTCATCTTTAATCCTAGCTTGCACCCGGCGGGCAAGTAAAAAATACACACTGGGCTCCAAAACCCACTCACATTCAGTGCTCACAAAGCCACTGACTTATCCGAGTTTCCTAGAATCAAAGGTTTCTAGCTCACCAGCCTTATTCTCCTCAGTTCCCCATCTCCTTCCTTATCCCAGATACAAACTCTACACAAACTGGCATCTCACTCAGCACTCCGCCATCTTGGCTGCTTCTCCTGGCCACATGGCCTCTTTCTGCTCTCTGCTCTGCTCCCTCTGCTCTCTCATGCTAATCATCCCAGGAACCAAGAGCACAAGCTCCCGCTCCATCCCCATTTTATAGTGTAGAAATCCAAACCCTTAATCCAATATACAAAATAGGGAAGTCTCTAATACAAAGTCACTTTCTGAGTCATGATTGGATTGTACCGCCCCACATCAAAAAGGGTAGGAAAGGCTTAAAACCAAAACCAAGCCCCAGGCTACAAGGATTCTCAACACACATTAATATCACCTGGGCAACGGCCTCTTTAACAAAGTGAGCATAATATATTTTATCTGCCCAACAGATTGCTTTCTCATATGTGCCTTGACCGCAGACCAAGTAACCCCTTGCTGGGGCCAGTGACCTTGGGTTCAAGTTGGTGGGCTTTTGCTCAAACCAGATGAGCCCGCGCTCAAGCTGGCAACCTCGGGGTCTCGAACCTGGGTCTTCTGCATCCCAGTCCTATGCTCCATCCACTGCGCCACCACCTGGTCAGGCAGCTTTGGTATTTTTAAACAAAGTGTTCTCTATGTGAGTCTAGTGTATACCCTCCCTCTCTGGTTTCCTCTGGAGAATTCCTGTCCCCCTTCTCTCCCAGTGTGCTCCATATACCTCCAGGGTGGTTTTTACCTAGTTTGTTATCTGATATCTTTCTCAATTCCTCCTCCCCTTTCAGATAAAGCAGCTGTCCTGTGGCAAACACGCCCCTCTCTGTGCCCCAGGGCTGCCAGCATTTCTGGGATTGACACCATCTCTACAGCCAGCTGTTCACTTCTCCAGATGATGACCATAGGGTCAGAGGCCTCCTAGGGTTCTAGACCTGGCTCCTGAGTCTCCAAGTGGCGGCTTTAGTTAAGTTGATGGCAGGTTTGCTTACACATTCTGGAGACGCTGTGAGCTCAGAGGACAGCTAGGATGGTTGGCCCTTCCAGGGTTCAGGGAACAAGAAGTGGTTTCCCCAATGTCCCTCCCCCTTCTCCCTTGGGGTGGGGGCTGCAGTGGTCAGGCTGGACATAGATAGGTTCTGCCCCTCTGAGATTGAAGGCTGCCTCAGCAGAGAACCTCTGGACTTGGACTTCACTTTGGGCTCAGAGCCCACCTGCACTTCCTGTTGTTTGCTGGGAGTGGGGTGAGCATGGAAAAAAACTACAGGCAGGTGCCTGATGGCCACCTCAGGGAGCCTGAGTCCAGGACGCTGACGCTGAGGCCCAGAGCCCTGCCTCCCAGGCCTCCTCTGGCCTGGGGCTGGCTGGTCAGAGGCCTGAGACTGTACTTGGCTGGGAGCAGCGGGTAGGGGCTGTGTTTCGGGGATACGGATGGATTGTCTCTTCAAATTGCCCCTACTTTTCATGTAAACCGCCGGCTGGTCCCAAGGAGGGTTTCTGCTACTTCTTGCAACTGCACTCGTCTTGCCCAGGGCGGAACAGCCTGTGTGGAGGGGCGAGCGCTGCGGGCAGGTTCAGGGCCGCGGCTGGGCGGGGAGCTTGCAGAGGCCGGCCTCCGGGAGAGGGGCAGGGCAGTGGCTGAGCCTCGAGGCCACTCGTCGACCATGCCCTTCGGACACTTGCCCTGGGCGTGCATTGACCCTGGGGTCGGGCCCGCGCAGGGTGGAGGAGGGGCGCCAGATTCCTAGGGGGACTGGGAGAGGCCCACACAGCAGGTTCCCTGAGACCGGAAGACAGACAGATTGAGTGGGACCCACGTGGCACGGTTGACTGCCTGAGCGGCCTCGGCGCCTTTAAGTTGTTGGGGGCGGGGTCTCGTAGGCCACACCCCGGATCTGGCCTCCTGGCGCGGGTGGCCAACAGCGCTTTGAACCCGGCGCCGGGTTGGAGGTGCGGTCTGGGATCCGGATCGGCATCGCGTTCCAGTTTGGGTCGGACTCGGGCAACCAGCTCTCCTCCAGGCATGGCGGTCGAGACACGCGTGTCGCGCTGGTACTTCGGTGGCCTGGCCTCGTGCGGGGCTGCCTGCTGCACGCACCCACTGGACCTGCTCAAGGTGAGGGCGGCGTGGGCCGGGAGGACGGCAGCAGGGGTCCCGGTTCAGCTCCTACCCAGGCCCCCACTCCCGTGGGTAGTGGCCAACCTGCCCTGCCCTGTCCTGCCCGGAGGGCCGCAGTACATCGGCTCACTCTCCTGCCCGAAGACCCCGCGTGGAGAGAGATGGAGGGAGGTCCTCGAGTCTCAGCGGACCCCCGGGGGAGCAACCCCAATGCACCGTGTCCCAGCCGGCTCCTGGCTGTTGATGGGCCGGTCCAAACCGTAGCCCCAGGCTTTACTACCTATGTGACCTTGGTCAGTCACTTGCTCTAGCTGAGCCAATTTCCCCCACACTTCTGAAGACTCTTGTCCTGCCTGATGACGCTTGAGGGGTGGTTCCGTGGGATGCTCGCGCTCTAGCATACCCAAGGCATGGAGCCAGCCGTCCCCTGCCAGGTAGGGTCCTGGCATACACGAAGGAAAAGAAATGAGGGATGTGCCTGACCAGGCGGTGGCGCAGTGGATAGAGCGTCGGACTGGGATGCAGAAGGACCCAGGTTCCAGACCCCGAGGTCGCCAGCTTGAGCACGGGCTCATCTGGCTTGAGCAAAAAGCTCACCAGTTTGGACCCAAGGTATCTGGCTCGAGCAAGGAGTTACTTGGTCTGCTGAAGGCCAGCGGTCAAGGCACATATGAGAAAGCAATCAATGAACAACTAAGGTGTCGGAAGGAAAAACTGATGATTGATGCTTCTCATCTCTGTCCCTGTCTATCCCCTCTCTGACTCTCTCTCTGTCCCTGTAAAAAAAAAAAAAGAAAAGAAAAGAAATGAGGGATGTGGTCTGGGCAGTGGTGGACACAGGTCCCCTGCTTTGGCCTGTTTCCTCTTGGACAGGGTGGGTGCTGCAAAGCCATGCAGGTACGTGGTCTCAGAGCCGGAAGCGTGCACACTCTATTTTTTTTTTTGAAAATGCTTGAGGGGCAGAACTAGATAGAACTTCCTTGTCTCCAGGGCCAGCCAGCCAAGCTGGTTGTTTTCTGCCCTATCTCACCACAAAGAACAAAGAAGAAAGGGCCAGAGGCACAAATCATAGTCTGGGGAGGGGGGGCAGGGGACTGGCACATTGTCACATGGGGCCTATAAGCAAGAGTCAGCCACCCTGCCACCCCCCTTTCTTACCTCCACCCAGAGCCGTCTGTGCCCACCCTGGCCCCCTGGAAGGAATTGGCTTCTGTGGCTTTGGCCGAGCTGGAATCCCAGGTGTCCCCTGCCTGTGGCCATGTTTCTTTCAGCAGCCTTTTTGCTAAAGGGGTGGGGGGATTGCTTCTCTAATTAGTAAAAATGCCAAGGATAAAGGCAGGATTAGCAGATGGGGGGGGGGGCCTGAAGCTGATAGCCCTATTGATGCTCCTAAGACCTGGTAACCCCAGGGGCTGGACTTTGCTCTGACCACCAGAGAGAGGGCATGACAGTGAACTGGAGGCTGCTTCTTGATTTGGAGAAAGAGGAAACCTTGCATCTGATTTGTTTGCTTTCTGTATGTTCCGGCAGCACACCAAGCTCCCCTTTTCCACCAGTGGTACCCTGGAGGGTCAGACTCTGACAGGGAGCAGACATAGCCTCCAGGGGCCCTCGAATTACTCAGGTCCCTGGCTGGTTAAGTCCCATGTCCATTGTCCAAATCAAACCCCTTTGGGTGTCACTGCCCCTTGCCCCACCCTCAGGTGCTGTTTTGCTACAGAATGCCGCCAGGATGGGTCAGGGGAAGCAGGCAGCCACAGAAATGTAGTTCATCCTGTGGCCCAAAGAGCACATAGCCTTGGAGGGAGGCCCAGTCTGGGGTTTTTAACCTCTCAGTGTGGTCTTTGGAAAAATTATTTTAAAGCTCCTAGATCTTGTCCTCATGTCCTGTCTTGATCCTCAGCCTCTTGATTGGACGGGAGCTTGCTTGTGGGCCCACTACCTACTGTCCTGCCCAGCTTGGCTCAGGCAGCAGGAGAATGGCACTTATGTCACTGAGCTGGGCACAAGGCCATTCTTCATCCCCACCTTTGCTTCCCCACAATCCAGAGCTCCCCAGGCAGGGACTGAAGGGGCATCCACTGAGCTCTTTAATCCTCAGAGCACAACGAGAGAAATTGAGGCACAAGTCAATGACCTGCCCAAGTGGGCTCAGCGGGACATAACCATATGAGGTGGCCTTTCCCTTTCTCCCCTGCTGAATCCCCATGACTTTTTCCCCTGAAAAGTGGGTAAGGCTGAATAATGGGGCTCTGGAGTCACCCTGCTGGGGTCCTGCCTCAGCTTCCTCTTATGGAAAATGTTGCTGACAACCCCTGCCCACAGCAGCTACCCAGAGGACTCAGGCAGATGCAGAGTGTTTCTCAGGGGCCTGGCTGGTGCAACAGTCACCTGGTATTGTCATTTGTAAAACAAAAGTGTGGAATAGTGCATCCCAGCACCACCCCCCAGCTGGGTGCCCTTAGGAAGCCTCTTTGCCTCAGTTTCCCATCTCTAAATGGGGTTGTGGTGGCAGTTGACCCACAGGGTCATTGTGGGATAGGAGGAATGGCAGTAGGCTCTGGAAAAAACGCTCAGTACAGAGCGGGCTGCAGGGTGGGGCTAGATGGCCGCTCTGAGCAGATATGCCCTATCCCCCCACAGGTGCACCTGCAGACGCAGCAGGAGGTGAAGCTACGCATGATGGGCATGGCGCTGCAGGTGGTGCGCTCTGACGGCATACTGGCACTCTACAACGGCCTGAGTGCCTCCCTGTGCAGACAGGTGCCTCGGGGGTTCCTCATCTCTCAGGGCAGCGCCCCACCAGGGGCTTCTATAGGTCCTGGTTCCAGAGCCCATGCTCTAAGCAGCCCAAGCAGGTGGAAGGGATGGCTGGCATCTCCCACACACAGACTCAAATGTGGCTGAGCCTCCTACCCACCACGGACACCCATGGGCATCAAAGCAACCCTTTCCTTTTCAAGGCTACTTGGGAGGAAGGAACCCCAGGGCCCAAGTTGCTGGCAACCCTGATTGGGCACAGGCCATGGCAGTGGAAGTGTGCTGCCTTCCATGTTCCACAGGGTCAGTCCTGTTTTTACAGCTGGCCGGAGACCTCCACTTATAGATGGGGAAGCTGAGGCCTGGGGAGGGAGAGGTTTGCAAATTGGCTCAGCCACTTGTTGGCCATGTGGAGGGCTCTTTAGTGTCCCTGTGGTCCACCAGTGATAACCATATGCACCTGGCCAGATGATGGGGGAGAGCCAAGGTGTGCAGGTCATGCCCAGCACTGTCCTTTCACCTGTACTCTCTGAGCTCGGCTCTTCCCCTTCAGATGACCTACTCCCTAACTCGGTTCGCCATCTACGAAACTGTGCGGGACCACATAGCCAAGGGCAGTGAGGGTCCCCTTCCGTTCTATAAGAAGGTGTTCCTGGGTTCCATCAGTGGTGAGTGGCTGGGTGAGAAAGGGCCCAAGTAGGGGAGGGCAGGCAGGGGAATGTGCTCGGGTGGGGTCTCAAGGGCAGCATGGGATTGCCAGTGGTCACATGTTGGCTCTGGGGTGTTGCCCCAGGTTGCATCGGAGGCTTCGTGGGGACTCCTGCGGATATGGTCAACGTCAGGTCAGTGTGGCCCTCAAGGTCTTTGCTGTTCCCTAACAGGGCCAGGGCTCAGCCTGAACAAGGCACTTGGACCTTGGAGTTCTGGGCATTGGGTGAGGGTGCCACTGAGCCTGTGGTGGGCAGCTGAGAGAGCCCTGCCATCGCTGGGGTCTGTAGGGGGCATTTGTGGGCCCCGCCCATGAGCCTGTGTGGTTTTTTTCAGGATGCAGAATGACATGAAACTGCCTCAGAATCAGCGCCGAAAGTGAGTAGTGGGGCCGAGTTCTGTCCTGGGGTGTGACTAGGGGGCTCCAGCCAGCAAGGCTCCCAGCCACTGTATGAGGACTCAGCTGGGACTCCAGCAGGCCAACTGGAGCAGAGCAGGGTGACTGGTAGTTTTTGGAAACATACACCATGCATATCTGTCCTGGAGTCACGAGGGGTCCCCAGGAGCTCTGAATCTCTTCTGTAGAGGAATCTGGGACTAGGAACTGAATGGCAGGGACGGGGGCCGGTCACTAACCTCTTCCTCTATCTGCTCCTTGCACACATTCCTATGGGGGATGGTTTAGAAGTTTGAGATTGAGTGTTTCAAAGTGTTTGGGAGCTGGGATTTTTTTATTTTATTAATGATAAAATCATTTTTCACAAAGTCTGACTGTTAACTCTAATGCACTGTTCATGGACGGACACTGCAGTTAAACCCCAGTTATCAGTGTCAGTTCAGGGTGAAATGTGGCTGCACAGGAGCCCATTGTCCACACTCTGGCCAAAGCGTAAGCCATGGGGAAGGTGGACCAAGTGGACTGGGTGGGAGAGTGCCAGGCAAGGTGTTCTGTCCTGCTGTCCCTGGTAACAGCTGCATGCAGGACCAGACTGAGGGCTAGCATCTCCCCAAAGGGACTGGTACCCAGGTGTTTACTTGTGGGTCTCGGGATCTTCAGTGCTGAAGTCCCCTGAGGGAGGAGGACGCTCTGAGCTGCAGCACAGGACATTGGCCCTTGACCTTTGTGATGCTTCTTTGAGGGTTCATGGCTCTTCCTGGGGAAAACCCTCCCGGGGAAGTTGGTGGTCAGGGATGGCCTCACATGGACCCATTCTGTGTCCTTGGCAGCTACGCTCATGCCCTGGATGGCCTGTACCGTGTGACCCAAGAAGGTGAGGAGCAGGCCATGTGAGTTCCAGAAGCTTGGGAAAGCCTCCAGCTAGGATCCAAGAGAGTCCCAAGGGGGGGGGGGGGCAGGGAGCATTTTCCAGGACCTGGGGGGAAGCCTGACAAACTTGAGTAAGTGTCCAGCCTTCCCCTTCCATTGGCAGAGGGTCTGAGGAAGCTGTTCTCGGGTGCAACCATGGCATCCAGTAGAGGGATGTTGGTCACCGTGGGCCAGGTAAGGCTTCTGTTGAGGGTGGGGCTCTCGGGGAGTATCTGGGGGTTCCTGGCCTTGCCCCAGTCCTCCTAGAGATCAGAGGAAGGCAGTGCCTACAGAGCATAGGTGGGCACAGGTGGGTTAGGTGTATGACCTTGGGCAGGCCCTCCATGTCTGGGCCTTGCCTGTCTACCTAGGTACAGGACCGTGTAGGTGACTACTGAACAGGTAGGTGCTTGGTCAGTCTGGGTGGTATCATTGTGGGCCCATTTGCGTTTCCTGAAGGTGGGGGCCATCTTTTGGACCCTGACCACCCCTGCTATCCATACAGCTGTCCTGCTATGACCAGGCCAAGCAACTGGTTCTCAGCATGGGGTACCTGTCTGATGGGATCCTCACTCACTTTGTCTCCAGCTTCATTGCAGTGAGTGCTGGGTGGGGTGGGGGGGGGTGGGGGTGGGGTTCCTGACCAGCTTCTGGAGCTAAGGTCTAGGGATCAGGAGGCAGGAGGCACCTGTCTAGTTGGTGGATGCCCATGTCGGACTCGGTGCTGGGCCAAGAGAGTTTACGGGTCTCCCGGTGCCCAGGCTAGAGCAGTTCCTGTTGTCTCCCTGCAACCCTTGGAGTGCCCCCTGGGGCCTTTGAAGGGAGCAGGTTTGAGGTGTACCCAAGCATCCTACATGGCAGGCCCGTTGGTGATATGTTTCGCCCCTCCCCAGGGTGGATGTGCCACAATCCTGTGCCAGCCCCTGGATGTTCTGAAGACCCGCCTAATGAACTCCAAGGGCGAGTATCAGGTGAGTGTAGACCAGGGTGGGTGGTGAGCCCATGTCCTCATCCTGGGATATAGAGACAGCTGTTCTCTCTCTGCTTCTGACTGCATCCTTCCCAGCTGCTGGCCCAGCTGCCTCCAGCAGCCCTTGGCCCCTTGTGTGTTCTTAAGTCAGCTTATTTGACACATTAACAGAGGCAACAGGGTCATTGCTGTCAGTGCGAATTAGGGAGGTACTGTTTGAAAGTGGGCCGCCCAGTCGAGCACCTCCTGGGGCTCCCACGGTGTCTTCAGGGCACCGGAGGCCCTTCTCCTACTTTCCCCACCCCTACCTCAGATGCCTGGCAGGTCAGGCTGCTGCTGGGCACACTGGACACGCGTCAGGGGTTCTGGTTTTGCCGCATCAGCAGTCAGCCAGTCAGTGGCAAAGCGGCCATGACCTTTTTGCTCACATGTTATCCTGTGTTTACCCTTGAACATTCCAGACCATGCACACTAGCTCCGGCTGTTAGGTCACATCTTCATGTTGGCCTGCAGGGCTGCCGACTGGTGTTGGGGTTGGTGGTGGTGTAATTTGTACCTTTTGAGTAAGAAGCAGCTTTTCTCATTGCTTTACTTGTCGTTTTCTGCAGGGTGTTCTCCACTGTGCCATGGAGACTGCAAAGCTCGGGTTGCTGGCCTTCTACAAGGTTTGGTGGGGTGGGGTCAGGGTAGTAGGGCAGGAGACCGGGGGTCCTTCCCCACCTCTTCACTTTCTGTGTCCCCTTTCCCCACCCAGGGCCTCCTGCCTGCTGGCATCCGCCTCATGCCGCACACTGTGCTCACGTTTGTGTTTCTGGAACAGCTTCGCAAACATTTTGGCATCAAAGTGCCATCCTGATGGGACAGTGGGAGTGAGCTGGGCCATGCCCAGACCCCAGCACTAGGTTCTTGTAGAGTTCAAGTGGGCTGAGAGCTGCCCTGAGCTCAGCACCTGCTCGCAGGGCTCTGACCCCCTCCTCCCCAGCCTGGACCAGAGTTCCTTCCAGTGACTCGCCCACTCCCACCAGCAGCCCCTGTAGCTTCTCCTTAATCCCCACCTGCCCCCCAGGGCCTGCCCTGCACTCAAAGGGGAGGCGTGAGTGACCCAGGATCTCTCTTCTCTCCGAGCAGACAGTTTACATAAGATGGGAGATGCGAACTGTCCAGGCTTTCTGGGTCCCCTGCCCCTTCTCCAGCCCCTGAGGTTTCTTCTTTCATAAAGCAGCTGCCCATGGCCCTCAGCATTGTCTTCCGGCAGCTTTCACCAAGGACCAGTGTGCATGTGCACTTCTGTCTTAAGAGAGGGCCATAGCTTTTATGAAGCTCTCAAAGGTAGCTGTGCTTCCACAGCTGCTGAGCCAACAGAGCAGGTGTGAGACAGGTGCAGGGCTCTGAGTTCAGTGGAGGTGCCCTGCCTGCCCCTCCCTCTCCAGTTAACCCCCAGTTGCTTTAACATTTAGTTTCACCAAAAACTCTCTGGCGCCCAAAGGCCACTGCTGTATTCACACTGCCTCACCTCCAGCTTCCTGGGCAGAAGGAGGCTGTGGTAGGTCCTCTATGACCCCCCCCTGTGTAGATGGCGGTCACCCCTCAAGGCCCCCAGCAGCTGATTAGCCAAAACACCACTGCCCAGGGTCCACTGCCAAAGCAGCTTGTTCCCTCCAAATGAAGCTGGGGGCGGCATCCATCTGCTTCCTTGGGACTGTGTCCCCATCCCAGCAAGGGGCCAGTCTGCAAGGACAGTAATAAAGGATGAACTGCCTCTCGTCTGATCCCTGTGTCCAGGTCGCTTGCTGGTCTGCAGGCTGCCTTGCTATCCAAGGGTGATGAGACCTCTCTGCACCCCTCCAAAGAGGGCTCTTGGTTTATGGGGCAGCACCCAGAAGGAGAGGAGTGCAGCCCTGTCAGTGTGTTGGGGCATCCTGTGGGCAGAGGGATTGGGGATGAGGGGAGCGGCACCTAAAACCTTTGCAAGAAGAGGGTGGCTAGGTGTGTGAGTGGAGGGGTCTGGTCAGTGCTGAGTTCCCAGATCCAGGTCACAACGGACCCCACAGGGTCACACCTTATCAGCAAGCACCTGGGGACTACAAAACCCCCTAGCCAGGCTTGTGGACCTCCCTGGGGGCTGCCCTTTCCTGGCTGTAGGAAGTATTCCTTGAGTTAGAGCCTTGGGCAAGCCCTGAAGGGGCTCAGGAGGTCCTGGTTCCCTGGACTGCAGACCTTCACACAGGCTCAGGGTGCTGGTCTTGGCCCTGCCCTGAGGGCTTTGGACATCCCCAGGACAGGTGGACCTGCCCACCAAGAGATGTGCAGGGCAAGTGGTCTCAGCAGCCCCTCTGACACCCTTGTTCTGGGCACTTGCACATAGGATTTTAGATGGTGGTGATGATGGTTGCACAGCTCTGAGACTACACTAAAAACCATGATACCGCAATAAAGCTGGGTTTTTTTGAACCCCACCCAGGCCACTGGGCCCCACAGCCCAGGTAGTAACACCTGAGGGTGAGGGTGAGTGAAGATGATCACGGGGAAGGGTGCTGCTTCTCTTGGGCCCCAGGAGAGTTAGAAAGACAAGTTCAAGTGAAATAAGTCAGAGCAAAATATGATTTCACTTATATGCAGAATCTAGAGGATAAAAACTGACACGGAGAACAGATTCATGACCACCAGATGGGAGGGGGAGGGGGCTGGATGACGAAGGTGAAGGGATTGAGAAGCATAGGCTAGTAATTACAAAATAGTCACAAGACAAATTACAGCATAGGGAAAATAGTCACAAGACAAATTACAGCATAGGGAATATAGTCAATAATACTGTAATACTGCATGATTCTAGGTGGGAACTGGAAATATCTGGGCGGGGGATAACTTCATAAATTATATAATTTTTTTTTTTTTTTTGTATTTTTCTGAAGCTGGAAATGGGGAGAGACAGATTCCCGCATGCGCCCAACTGGGATCCACCCGGCATGCCCACCAGGGGGCGATGCTCTGCCCCGGAGGGCGTTGCTCTGTTGCGACCAGAGCCACTCTAGCTCCTGGGGCAGACGCCAAGGAGCCATCCCCAGCACCCGGGCCATCTTTGCTTCAATGGAGCCTTGGCTGCGGGAGGGGAAGAGACAGAGGAAGGAGAGGGGGAGGGTTAGAGAAGCAGATGGGCGCTTCTCCTGTGTGCCCTGGCCGGGAATTGAACCCAGGACTTCTGCACGCCAGGCCGACGCTCTACCACTGAGCCAACCGGCCAGGGCCATAAATTATATAATTTCTAACATACTGAACACGTGAAACTAATACAAAAAATACTGAATGTCAACTGAAATTGAAGGAAAAAAAAAAGTTCCAGAAACTGTCATGAACCATGTTGTCTCTCCTAAAAGCTGCTTTGGTTTGGAGAACCAGCATCGATTCACCCGAGTAAAAATGTACCCTTGGCAGCAGTCAGTTGGCATCTCACCAGCCTCCTCCCAGCCAGGCCCCCATTATGCAATGCCTGCGTGGATCAGGACTGGGGAGAAAGTGCCCCATCTGGTTAGGCTGTCTGGTGGGGACTGGCCTGGCCAGGGACCAGTGCAGTACAGAAAGCAGAGGGCAGGGTGGGATATGAAATTCCTGGGGCGCACAAGAGAGCAGTGGACAAACCTCCCCATGGCTTCCTGGGATGGTGTATCAAGTATAGCAGAAGGGTCTGGAGGGCAGGTGGGAGCATGGGGCCCTCCCCCAAGAGTTTTCAGTTAAGGAGCCACACCTTCTGTGCTGGGTCAGAACCAGTATGGAGTGTGAGGCACATCTGCCCCTGCCTTCAGTATGGGTTTCACCTGCCTCACCTGCAGGTCCTCTGGCCCCAGTAAGAAAGTTCATTGATTAAGTTCTCACTTGCAGGATATCAAGTCCCATGTTTCCACGTTTCACAAGTCAGCCCAGGCCTTTTTTCTTTTTCTTTTCTTTCAAGTTACAAGAGAAAGTTTATTTAGAAAGTTACAGAGGTAGGCCTGACCAGGCGATGGCACAATGGATAGAGCATCGAACTGGGATGCAAAGGAACCAAGCTGAGTCCCTGAGGTCGTCAGCTTGAGTGCAGGCTCACCAGCTTGAGCGTGGGGTTGCCAGCTTCAGTGTGGGATCATAGACATCACCACATGGTTGCTGGCTTGAGCAAGGGGTCACTTGGTCTGCTATAGCCCCCCCCCCCCCATCAAGGCACATATGAGAAATCAATCAATGAACAACTAAGGAACCGCAAGGAAGAATTGATGCTCTCATCTCTCTCCTTTTCTGTCTGTCTGTCCCTAGCTGTTCCTCGCTGTCTCTGTCACACACAATAAAACGAAAAGAAATTTAGAGGTAGAAGAGGTGAGCCAGCTCCTCTGCAGAGGCTCAGGGAACAAGTGCTGATGCAAAAGAAGAGTCCTTGAACCTGAGGTGAGGACTGTGCCTGGGGAAATGGGGGCTCAGGTGAAGAGCAGCCCTAGGCCTTTATTTTTTTTCCCAATGTTTATTAATTTTAGAAAGAGGATGAAAAAGACAGAAACAGTCTTTCTGTATGTGTCCTGACCAGGGATCGTACCGGCAACCTCTGTGTGTTGTAACAATGCTCTAACCAACAGCTATCTAGCCAGGGCGTTTTTTTGCTTTTTAAAAAAAAATTATTGCCCTGGCCGGTTGGCTCAGCGGTAGAGCGTCGGCCTAGCGTGCGGAGGACCCGGGTTCGATTCCCGGCCAGGGCACACAGGAGAAGCGCCCATTTGCTTCTCCACCCCTCCGCCGCGCTTTCCTCTCTGTCTCTCTCTTCCCCTCCCGCAGCCGAGGCTCCATTGGAGCAAACATGGCCCGGGCGCTGGGGATGGCTCTGTGGCCTCTGCCTCAGGCGCTAGAGTGGCTCTGGTCGCAACATGGCGACGCCCAGGATGGGCAGAGCATCGCCCCCTGGTGGGCAGAGCGTCGCCCCATGGTGGGCGTGCCGGGTGGATCCCGGTCGGGTGCATGCGGGAGTCTGTCTGACTGTCTCTCCCCGTTTCCAGCTTCAGAAAAATGAAAAAAAAAAAAAATTATTGATTTTAGAGAGAAGGAGGGGAGAGAAACATCAGTCTGTTCTTTGTGCCCTGCATGTGACCTGCATGGCTGCAACTACTAGCCTTACAGCTGTCAAGAAATTTCAACAAAGGCACTGTAATGCCAATGGTCGAGGCCAGGCAGTTTCACATTTAATTCACGCAAGACGGTAGAGGAACTGTGGAGCTGGAAAGTGTGGGGCCATTCCCGTTTATTGGAGACTCACACAGATGGGTAAGAGAATAAACAGGAAAACCGCTTTTCGCAGTGGAGGGCAAGGGATCGGGAACACTGCCCCTCACAGTGACAGCTAAGGGAGTCAGGGAACCGCACCTCACGGTGATAGAAGAGTGATCTACCTATAGCCTTATATAGGCTAAACATGTGGCTACTATTCACGGACTAATCATGCAAAATGTAAACGAGCCAACCTAACACAGCTGTTTTTCCTATAGGCACTGTGGGGTAAATACACTGCTCACAAAAATTAGGGGATGTTTTATAGCTTCATATTCATTTTGAAATATCCCAAAACATTTGTTTACTCAACATTTCACCCCTTTTGCTGGCTTCACAATCTACACCATAGCTATCCCTGTGCAAGGAATGAGGTACATTATATAAACAAACTATAGTAACAGCACAAATTATACAATTGCAACAATTACAAAGGTGCCCTTCACAATGTCTTCCTGAGCACTCTACCCAAAGCGCAAAATGGAGGCCCTTCTCTAGCCCTCTACTCCACAGCAGCTGGGAGGGCCTGTATAGTCCAGAGCAGTGGTAGTCCACCTGGTCCCTACCGCCCACTAGTGGGCGTTCCAGCTTTCATGGTGGACAGTAGCGGAGCAACCAAAGTATAAATAAAAAGATTTAACTATAGTAAGTTGTTTTATAAAGATTTATTCTGCCAAACTTAGCGAAAATCCGACATAAAGTACTTGATAAGTAATTATTATTATATGCTTTAACTTGCGGTAACTCTGCTTTATAAATTTTATAAAGTAAAGTTACTTCCCTACTTTATAAATCACCATTACTATGCAATTGGTGGGCGGTTAGAAAATTTTACTACTAACAGAGATACAAAAGTGGGCGGTAGGTATAAAAAGGTTGACTACCCCTGATCCAGGACTGTGTCCGTGAAAACCTTAAAGTGTCCTTGGTGCATCTCTTCCAACTGGATGATAGCAGCTTTCCACTGCAGGAGGGCCTCCACCAGAGCTGCCCCTCCCCATCAGGGTCTCTCACACTGTCCAAAAGTGGTATGTCCATCCAACAAGGGAGATGGTGCCCCCCTCTGGCCGCAGTCCTAGAGTCAGTCCACGATAGACAGCCCATCTGTCTGTGCAAGTCCCAAGGTAAAGGTCCATTACAGGCAGATAGGTTCACATAGGCCCTCATCCCTGTCATCATGGCAGCTCTGAAGACACTGCCCCAAGGAGGAGCACGTGACAACAGTGGTCCACCTCTCCATCTCTGCTCCAGACAGCATGATGCCATCCACCTCTATGCCCCACAATCTCAGCAAGCTTACCAGGAGCTCAGTAGGTGCTCTTTGCTGCTGGGTTTCTAACTTCTGGACAACCACTGGCCAGGCTTTGAGACTGTGGGCGGCAGCTTCAGCCCGAGCCTCCTCATCCTCAGAAGGGGAGCTGGAAATGCCTGCTCCCGCCAACTCAGAGCCACTCTGCTGGCACAGCTCCATCTTCAGCCCCTGTGGCTGACAGCTCTCAGCCTGAAGCTGAACCTGCAGTTGTTTCAATAAGTGCCGCTGCCAATGTTCAACTTCCAAGGCAAACTGCTACTTATGAACCTGTAGATCATTCCAGTTCCAGGCACTGTTGGTGCTCAGCAACTCTCGAACCCAGTGGGCCTTCTTTTCCAGTGCTTGCTCCAGTTCGAGCCATTGCTGGTGCTTGGTTTGCAGACCATTCTGGAGCTTTCAGGCTGAAAAAAAAAAAAAATCCAGCCAACAGTCCCCAAAAGGACAGCCATGGGAAACCATATGCTGGAGAACAGCAACCACTCCTCTACCACACCCCTCAAAGGTGGTGGTGCTCCATACCAATCTGATCTGAATCCTGCCAACTATGCCAGGTGTAGGGCCAATTGCCATTACTGTGGTCATTTAGGTTCTCATTGGATTCAGGCAGATGGTAAAGGAACATTTTCTGGTATGGAGCCAGAAAATGGTGGGCCATTTTGTTTATTAAAGTCTCATAATGGCGGACAAGCAAACAGGCAGGGAAGACCACTTCCCTTTCTCACTCCAGACTCTCCTGGACTGCCAGGCCCCCAGAAGCAAAACAGCACTCCGTAGCCAAACAGGCTGGGCCAAAATCAGGGCTCCCAATTCCATCAGCACTCCCTCTCTCTCTCTGCAGTCTCTAGCCAAAACAGGCTGGGAGAAAAAAACCCTTCTCCCACAAATAATAGTAAACAGTCTCCCCTCCCCACAGTGGCAGGCAGTCTGCAGTTTGCAATCTGCCGCCCTGAGGGCAAGCACCCGCAGCCTTCCACAGACTACACACACATGGCGCTGCCTCAATACAAGTAAACAAACCTAAAAACATTTGTTTACTCAACACACTGTATTTTATGTGTCCTTGTAATGCCAGTGGCCGAAACCAGGCAGATCCATGTTATATTCAGGCAGATGGTAGAGAAACTGCAAAGCCAGAAAGCGTTGGGCCATTCTGTTTAATAGAGTCTTGCAATGGCAGCCTCTATTAAACAGGCAGGGGAAAACTGCTTCTCAGGCAAATGAACAGCAAAAATGGCCCCTCACAGTGGCCAGCAGGCAATCTACCATCCACAATTCCGAGCTCAAGCACCCACAGCCTTACATAGGTCATACACATATGTGGCGCTACCATGTGCTCATGCACCAATCAGGCAAAGTGCTTGCAGCTGTAAACCAGCGAGCAAGTTTATAACACAGCTGCTTCCCCACAGTCAACCCCTTCAGGGTTGCTTGCCTCACAATAGGTACATTACATACATAAGTTATTACCAAAAATGACAATTACAATGTCTCCCTGAGCACTCTTCCCAGGGGTTCAACTGGAGGCCCACCTGTAGCCCCCTATCCCACAATAGATGGGAGGGCCTGCATAATCCAGGGCTATGTCCTGAAGAGAGTGTCTTTGGTACATCTCTGCAACTGGGTGAGAGCAGCTTCCTGGTGCAGGAGGGCCTCCACAGGTGCTGCGCTCCCCCCATCAGGGTCTCATAGTACTGTCCACAAGCTACATGCCCATCCATCAAGGGAGCTGGTGCCCTTCTCTGGTCATAGTCCAAGAGTCCATTATACTGTTCAATGATTAGTCCATGATCAACAGCCCATTTGTCTGTGCAAATCACCAGGGTAAAAGTCTATTACTGACAACTAGCCATACAGCTCCTTATTAACGGACCTCAGCCCCTTTCCATAGTGCGCTGTCCGTTGCCACAAGCCCCATCCAAACCCCTCAGAGGTCCAAGCTCACAGGGCCTGGTGGAGTGAAACACATTCAAGGCCTGTGCTGCCTTGACAGTTCTCTTAGCTGTTGCTGCTACTGCTGCTGCATAAAAAACCACCTATTAACTTCTAATGCCAACAACTGCTGCACATTAGAAGTGGACCGGTGGATAGCAAATTTCACATGGGCTCTCCAGCCCCTTGCCAGTCCCTGTTGGACAGGTTCCTTGGCCTTCTCCCTATTCAAACTGGGATAACAGGTCTTAGGGATCCTGCAAGCTGAATGCCAGCCATTTTTTCTGGCAGATGCCAGGGCCACCTGCTTCCCTTGCCTTTTCACTGATTGAAACCTCTGTTCTGACTCAAGCTGCCACCAAAGCTCCAACAAAACTTTATTAGGCTTGCCATCTAATTTCTCCCTATCTTCCCTGACCGCAATCAAATCTACCCACACCTGTGTTCGGGTGACCTTCACAGGCCCATTTCTCTTGTTAGTCAAGGGGGCAGCACAAGCAACAGCCCTCACAGCTTTATATAGTCCATCTCTGTTCCAGAGAGCATGATGCCATCCACCCCTCATGTCCCACAACCACAGCAACCAGGCTGCCAGACGCTTGGTTGGTTTCTGCCTGAATTGTGCCCCCAACAGTGGTCCACTACCTGGGGAGAGGGTGTGCCTGTCCCTGAGGGACTCTTGGCTGCTGGTTTTTTTACCTTCTTGGCAACCACCGGCCAGGCTCTGGGTCTGCAGATGGCAGTTGCAGCTCGAACTTCCTCCTCAGAAGAGGAGAGGTTAGAAACGCCTGCTCCTGTTGACTCAGAGCCACTCCACTGGCATGAATACAGCTCCATCTTCCGTGCCCACTTTGGTTCCTGCAGCTGCCAGCTCTTGACCCGAAGCTGAGACTTGAGCTCTTGGACCCGCAGTTGTTTCTCCAACAGCTGTTGCTGCCAGCATTCAGCTCCCAGAGCAAACTGCAACTTGCAAACCCATAATTTCTTCTCCAGAGACCATTCCAGTTCCAGGCACCAGTGGTACTCAGTCTGCATTTCACATTGCAGCTCACCCAGTCAGCCTCCTTCTCCAGTGCAAACTCCAGTTCATACCTTTGTTGCCACTCAGTCTGCAGCTCATCCTGGAGCTTTCAACCTCACACACAGAGCTCTTGGTTTCTTCTTGCAGGATTTTAAAAACACCCAGCCCATGGTCCCCAACAGGAGAGCCACTGGGAACAGCTACTCCTCTATTCCATATTCCATCCTTCAAGGGTATCGGCAGCTGAATACCAACTTGCTCTGAATCCTGCTCAAAGAGCCAGATGTAATGCCAGTGGCCAAGGCCAGGCAGGTTCACATTGGATTCAGGTAGACAGTAGAGGAACTGTGGAGCCTGAAAGCACTGGGCAATTCCATTTAATAGTCTTTCAATGGCAGATGGGCAAACAGGCAGGGGAAAACCACTTCTCTGGCAAATGAATAGCAAAAATGGCCCCTCACAGTGGCGGGCAGTCAATCAGCCATCCCCAATCCCCTGAGTTCAAGCACCCATAGCCTTATATAGGCCATACACACGTGATGCTGCTACATGCTCACTCACCAATCAGGCAAAGTGCTTGCAGCTGGTAAACCAGCGAGCCACCTAACACAGCTGCTTCCCCACAGTCCTCTTTTAGTGCATGGAGGTTTTGCCTTGTCCTGTTTGTGACAGCTTCCCCACTCGATAGCCCCCTCCTGAGCAAGGTCTGAATTCTGCCCAACGTCACCCAGACATTGCCTCCCACAGGTGAATAGGCCACCAGGGTTTGCGGGGCTCAGAGGCCTGGCTGCAGCCTACTGGGAGGAAATTCTCCAGGCCTTTGAATATTCTGCTTCTGTGTTTCTGACCTATCCTGGACCTTTCCACCTGCCTGGGTGTCTTTGGACAGAAAATAAGGGGTTCAAGGAAAAATAGCCTCACACCATAAGATCTTAAATTCCTAACTGGGCAGATCATGGTGGGGAGTCACACTCACATTTATAACTTCCTTAGTGAAAGGCTTATCTTTGCCTTAAGCAGGCACTGTTCATTGTTTCTGGGCATCTAGGTTACACCTTTGAAATTCCAGAAGTAATACCTCTCCAAGGGGGTAGCAACTCTCAAGAGAGCACTAAAATCCTGTTAACTCTCCTATAATTTGATCCTCACCTTGATTTTGCCCACCTCCATAGAATTTTAACTTCCCTCAATTATCTTTAATGCTAATGTCAGTGCTAACACTTTTTTTTGGGGGGGGGGGGGCAGGGAGAGAGAGAGAGACAGGAACATTGAGCTGCTCCTGTATGTGCCCTCATTGGAGAATTGAACCTGCAACCTTCGTGTTTTGGAACAACATTTCAACCAACCGAGCTATCAGCCAGGGCTTAATTTTTTTGATTTTTTTAGAGAGACAGAGAGAGGAAGGGAGGAGGAGGGGTGAAAGAAGGAAAACTGTAATGCCTGTGGCCAAGGCCAGTCCAGTTTACATTGGATTCGGGCAGATGGTAGAGGAATTATAGAGCCAGAAAGCATTGGGCCATTCTTGTTTAATAGAGTCTTGAAATGGTGAATAAGCAAACAGGCAGGAGAAAACTGCTTCTCACAGCAGCAGGCAAACTGACAGCAAAATGATTCAAGTGGTGGACAAGCAATCTGCGCCAGAGGAAACCATCCGTAGCCTTATATAGGCTATACACACATGGCTCTACCACGTTCTCACACACTAATCAAGTAAAGTGCAAGTGTGCAAGCCTCACACAGCTGTTTTCCCAACACTAACCAACTGAGCTACCCAGCCAGGGCTCTTCCCTCCTTAATTTCAAATGCATAAAAGGCTCGACCAGGCAGTGGCACAGTGGGTAGACTGTCAGCCTGGGATGCTGAGGATGCAGGTTTAAAACCCTGAGGTTGCTGGCTTGAGCGCAAGATCATGGACATAACCCCATGTTCACTGGCTCAGAGCCCAAAGGTCACTGGCTTGGCTGTAGCGCTTGGTCAAGGCACATATAAGAAAGCAATCAATGAACAACTGCAATGAGATGCTGCAATGAAGAACTGATGCTTCTCATCTCTCTCCCTTCCTGTCTCTCCCTCTTCTTCTCTCTCTCTCTTTCTATAAAACAAACAAAAAATACATAAAAGGCCTGACTGGGCGGTAGCGCAGTGGATAGAGCGTCAGACTCTACAGTGGGATGCGGAGGACCCAGGTTCGAGACCCCGAGGTCATCAGCTTGAGTGCAGGCTCATCTGGTTTGAGCAAAGGCCCGCCAATTTGGTCCCAAGGTCGCTAGCTCGAGCAAGGGGTTACTCGGTCTGCTGAAGGCCCACGATCAAGGTACATATGAGAAAACAATCAGTGAACAACTAAGGTGTCACAGCGAAAAACTGATGATTGATGCTCTCATCTCTCTTCATCCTTGTCTGTCCCTATCTATCCCTCTCTCTGACTCTGTTTCTGTAAAAAAAAAAAAAAAAAAAAAAAGTTGAGAAATTAAAAAAAAAAATACATAAAAGATGCAAACTGCTCTAGCCTGGTAGCTCAATTGATTATAACATTGTCCTGATATGCAGAGGTTGTGGGTTCGATTCCCAGTGAGGCCACATACAAGAATCAACCAATGAATACATAAATAAGTGGAACAACAAATTGATGTTTTTCTCTCACATACAAATCAATTTAAAAAACATTAAAAAATAAAACAAGCTGCAAACTCTTATTCTCCAGAGCATTTGAAATCTCAGTCCCTGGCATATGGCATCAGAAATAAACTCAGAAATTCTCTACATGTTTGGACATTTCTTACATCGACCTGTCATTCGTGGGTAGTTCTCCCCCACACACCCAAAGTCTGGAGGTCTCAATGATTCTTGAATCCTGAATTTCAGTGACCAACAGGCTTAGTCCCTCCAGAGACCCCTTCTCCTGAGTGGTCTTTGTTGTCCACACCTGTAATCTGCTTGAATTGCTTTGTCTCTCTGCCCTCAGGGTGATCACTCAACCTTCCTGAAGTGGCTTGTGGCCACTTGGAGTCTCTCCTATCATTTCTAGTCTGTTTCCTAGCTCTTTTTTTCTCCAGTCACCCCCAGCCCTTTGTCACTTCAGCCCTTTGTTCCCTCTGAGTCCACTAGTCCACTCCCTGGGGCAGCTTTGTGCCTCCTCTGTGAGCACCAAGGGTTAACGGAAAGAAGTGCCTTTAATTCTCTTGGAGTGGCCTTTGCTCCTGGTTACTTTTTACCTGCATTGGGTACTTGGTCTGTTCTCACAGGCAGGGATGTTTTTCTGTTTCTTTCTCCTTCTCTTTCTCCCCCTTCTAAGTGTGTGTGTCCCTTTTTCTTTCCTTCTTCCTATTATTGGCTGATCCCATGTACTTGGTCATGCAGTTCAGTACCCTTGGGTTCCTCTGGGCATTGGGGATCTGCTGCCCTCTTTCCCCTCAGCCCAGGGTGCAGTGCGGCCCAGAGCAGGGAGCAGCCCTCTCAGTGGGCCTGCTGTCCAGCCCTGGCCATGCCCTGGCCCAAATCTCAGTGTCACTGGCTTCCTTGTGGTTGGTAGTGCTGCCCTTGTGATCAGTCCTGGGGTGGGAAGCCGTGGATGGCTGGATAGAGCAGGGCTGTGATCTCCAGACTCAATGAAGGACCCACAGCTTGCAGCCAGACATCAACTGACTCAGCACAGACCTACCTGCTCCTCCACATACCAGTCAATGAGGCCAGGGTGCTCCTGCTGCTGCACCTGGGCCTAAGGCCACAGAACCACAGTCATAGCTCCCGTGAAAAAATGTGGAGACCCTGATCTGTGGTAGCCCAGTGGGTAAAGCGTCGACCTGGAATGCTGGGGTCACTGGTTTGAAACCCTGGGCTTGCCTGGTCAAGGCACATATGGGAAGCAACTACTACAAGTTGATCCTTCTCACTCCTTCCCCTCTTTCTCTCTCTCTCGAAAAAAAAAAGAAAAAATGTGGAGAGGCTTGGAGAGACTGAGTATACTGTTACCAGAAAGGGAACCTGGCCCTTTGGGTATGCTTAGGGCCAGCCAGTAGTGTGCCAGTTCTTGACTTTGTGCAGGAAAAATTTCACAGCTTGAGTCCAGATGATTTATTTTTTAGAGAGAGGAAGGAAGAGAGGGAGAGAGAGATAGGAATATCAATCTGCTCATGTCTGTGCCCTGACGGGATCAAACGGGCACCCTCTGCACTACAGGACAATGTTCTAACCAACTGAGTTATCCAGCCAGGGCAAATCCAGGTCATTTTGAAAGTAAGTTTAATAAAGCTGGGGAAAGTGAAACAAGGAAGAGCCTAGGCAAGATTGCCCTGGCTCTCTAGAATACCTATAAGGAAGGAAACGAGCCTAAACTGGAAAGTCAGAGAAAAGGGCCCTTGGAGACAGGTTCCAGGGTTAACCTGGGATGACTCTGATTACAAGTCTCATGAGGACCCTTAGCGTTCAGGAGACTCTGTGGGGGAAGGAGAGGGGGAGAGGGAAGGGAAAGCCTGTTAAGTCACAATAGAGAGCATATTGGGTCCTTCATTCTGAGGTTTCTATTTATTTATTTTTAGATTTTATTTATTCATTTTAGAGAGAGGAGAAAGAGAGAGAGAGAGAGAGAGACAGACAGACAGACAGACAGAGAGAAAGGCAGGGGGGAGGAGCAGAAAACTTCAACTCCCATATGTGCCTTGACCGGGCAAGCCTGGGGTTTCGAACTGGCGACCTCAGCATTCCAGGTCGATGCTTTTACTCACTGCACCACCACAGGTCAGGCTTTCTGAGGTTTTTAAAGACTGAGAGTATAGGGGATGAAGGAATTGTTTAACTCAGGTTCTTTTCTTCAATTGATTCCCAACCCCCTTCATTTG
The DNA here is from genome assembly GCF_036850995.1 of Saccopteryx leptura. Taxonomy (NCBI): domain Eukaryota; kingdom Metazoa; phylum Chordata; class Mammalia; order Chiroptera; family Emballonuridae; genus Saccopteryx; species Saccopteryx leptura. The sequence goes on from NC_089506.1 coordinate 125,693,459, forward strand.
GATTCCTCTGACCAGGGAATAGAATGAGAAACAGCTAACTTGTTTACCAATCCCCCAGCTCCCTTTATCCGGTCATCTGACCATTCCTCAACCCCTACCTAGTTAATGATATCCCCACCTCTCCCTTCCACCGTGGTGCAGCCATTTAAACTAGCCAAGTGGGAAAAAATAAGATGGTACGGTCAACACTCCAGCCAATGGAGCAAGATCCAGCATCCTAGGGCCTGTGTTAGGGATAAAAAGTTTGCCCTCTGCCAGCACGCTTGCTGACTGGTTTTCACTAGCAGCAGCACGCCCATCTGCAGAAGTTATTAAAGTTGCCTTGCCCAGGTATTTTATCTCCACGAGTCTTGCTTAATTCCATCTCTAACAGGAGAGGATCTCAATAGAATATTCATCAGCTTTTCCAGGTGTGCCCTTTTGGGGTTGTGGTCTTACTGATTGGCCAGCCCAGGGCAGGGAGTCATTAGTCATTGCAGTTGGTTCTGGCATCACCCACCCACCTGATTTTGCCACTTTTCTGAGCCTCAACTGAAATACAACTGAGGCCTAGATATCATCTCTAGGGAACAGACCTTCAGCGTCTGGCTGTACACTGCTCAGCCAGTTTGTTCAGCTGTCTGTCTCACTTTCCCCATTCTACTTGCTAAGGAATCTTCCCAGCTTCTTACTATCCTGTCTCTATACAACCCAGCTACAGAGTGGCCGCCCACCACCGGGACTTGGTCAAGAACAGCCAGCTTCCCTAATTTCTGCCTCTGTTTCCAAAGTGGAACCAGCCCAAGAAAGTCAAACCTGCTCCCAAACCCATCACATAGGTTGACCTGTTCCTAGTTGGCAGTCCGTGGCTTCCCCAGGCCCACAGCTCCTATATGGGCATGTTGGGCCCCCCTTTTCACTCTGAAGCTGCCCCCCTTCTTTGCCTGCTTTGAGTCTCTGCCAAAATGCAAGTCACTGTGGCTGCCTTCCTGCCACACAGACTCTGAGTACTCAGCCTCTGCTGGTTCATCATGATTCAAAATTCACACACACAGGCACACCAGATTAATAAATTAGAAAATAAAATAAGAACAACCTGAAATTTGACTTGGGCTTGTGCACACACAATATATAGATGATGTGCTATGTTATTGTATACCTGAAACCTGTATAATTTTTTTTTTAATAAATTTTTATTAATGATAATGGGATGACATTAATAAATCAGGGTACATATATTCAAAGAAAACATGTCTAGGTTATTTTGTCATTAAATTATGTTGCATACCCCTCGCCCAAAGTCAGATTGTCCTCCGCCTCCCTCTATCTAGTTCTCTGTGCCCCTCCCCCTCCCCCTAACTCTCTCCCTCCCTCCCTCCCATGTCCTCCCTCTCCCCACCCCTGGTAACCACCACACTCTTGTCCATGTCTCTTAGTCTCGTTTTTATATTCCACCAATGTATGGAATCATGTAGTTCTTGTTTTTTTCTGATTTACTTATTTCACTCCGTATAATGTTATCAAGATCCCACCATTTTGCTGTAAATGATCCGATGTCATCATTTCTTATGGCTGAGTAGTATTCCATAGGGTATATGTGCCACATCTTCTTTATCCAGTCTTCTATTGAAGGGCTTTTTGGTTGTTTCCATGTCTTGGCCACTGTGAACAGTGCTGCAATGAACATGGGGCTACATGTGTCTTTACGTATCAATGTTTCTGAGGTTTTGGGGTATATATCCAGTAGAGGGATTGCTGGGTCATAAGGTAGTTCTATTTGCAGTTTTTTGAGGAACCACCATACTTTCCTCCATAATGGTTGTACTACTTTACAGTCCCACCAACAGTGTATGAGGGTTCCTTTTTCTCCACAGCCTCTCCAACATTTGCTATTACCTGTCTTGTTGATAATAGCTAATCTAACAGGGGTGAGGTGGTATCTCATTGTAGTTTTGATTTGCATTTCTCTAATAACTAATGAAGCTGAGCATCTTTTCATATATCTGTTGGCCATTTGTATTTCTTCCTGGGAGAAGTGTCTGTTCATGTCCTCTTCCCATTTTTTTATTGGATTGTTTGTTTGTTTGTTGTTGAGTTTTATGAGTTCTTTGTAAATTTTGGATATTAGGCCCTTATCTGAGCTGTTGTTTGAAAACATCATTTCCCATTTAGTTGGCTGTCTGTTTATTTTGATATCAGTTTCTCTTGCTGAGCAAAAACTTTTTATTCTGATGTAGTCCCATTCATTTATCTTTGCCTTCACTTCTCTTGCCATTGGAGTCAAGTTCATAAAATGTTCTTTAAAACCCAGGTCCATGATTTTAGTACCTATGTCTTCTTCTATGTATTCTATTGTTTCAGGTCTTATATTTAGGTCTTTGATCCATTTTGAATTAATTTTAGTACACGAGGACAGGCTGTAGTCAAGTTTCATTCTTTTGCATATGGCTTTCCAGTTTTCCCAACACCATTTGTTGAAGAGGCTTTCTTTTCTCCATTGTGTGTTGTTGGCCCCTTTATCAAAGATTATTTGACCATATATATGTGGTTTTATTTCTGGGCTTTCTATTCTGTTCCATTGGTCTGAGTGTCTATTTTTCTGCCAATACCATGCTGTTTTGATTATCGTGGCCCTATAATATAGTTTAAAGTCAGGTATTGTAATGCCCCCAGCTTCATTCTTTTTCCTTAGGATTGTTTTGGCTATTCGGGGTTTTTTATAGTTCCATATAAATCTGATGATTTTTTGTTCCATTTCTTTAAAAAATCTCATAGGAATTTTGATGGGAATTGCATTAAATTTATATATTGCTTTGGGTAATATGGCCATTTTAATTATATTTATTCTTCCTATCCAAGAACAAGGAATATTTTTCCATCTCATTGTGTCTTTTTCTATTTCTCTTAATAATGCCTTGTAGTTTTCGTTATATAGGTCCTTTACATTCTTTGTTATGTTTATTCCTAGGTATTTTATTTTTTTTGTTGCAATCGTGAAGGGGATTTTTTTTTTTTTGTTTGTTTGTTTTGTTTTTGTTTTTGTTTTTTTGTTTTTCTTTCTTTCTTTCTGAAGCTGGAAACGGGGAGAGACAGTCAGACAGACTCCCGCATGCGCCCAACCGGGATCCACCCGGCACACCCACCAGGGGCGACGCTCTGCCCACCAGGGGGCGATGCTCTGCCCCTCTGGGGCGTCGCTCTGCTGCGACCAGAGCCACTCTAGCACCTGGGGCAGAGGCCAAGGAGCCATCCCCAGCGCCCGGGCCATCTTTGCTCCAATGGAGCCTTGGCTGCGGGAGGGGAAGAGAGAGACAGAGAGGAAGGAGGGGGGGTGGGGGGTAGAGAAGCAAATGGGCGCTTCTCCTATATGCCCTGGCCAGGAATCGAACCCGGGTCCCCCGCACACCAGGCCGACGCTCTACCGCTGAGCCAACCGGCCAGGGCCAAGGGATTATTTTTTTGAGTTCGTTTTCTAATATTTCATTGTTGGCATATAGAAAGGCTATGGACTTTTGTATGTTAATTTTGTATCCTGCGACCTTACTGTATTGGTTTATTGTTTCTAATAATCTTTTTGTGGAGTCCTTCGGGTTTTCGATGTATAGGATCATATCATCAGCGAAAAGTGATACCTTTACTTCTTCTTTTCCGATATGGATGCCTTTTATTTCTTTGTCTTGTCTGATTGCTCTGGCCAGAACTTCTAGCACCACGTTAAATAAGAGTGGAGAGAGTGGACAACCCTGTCTTGTTCCTGATTTAAGGTAGAAAGTCCTCAGTTTTATGCCATTTAATATGATGTTGGCTGATGGTTTATCATATATGGCCTTTATCATGTTGAGATATTTTCCTTCTATACCCATTTTGTTGAGAGTCTTAAACATAAAATTGTGTTGTATTTTATCAAAAGCCTTTTCTGCATCTATTGATAAGATCATGTGGAAACCTGTATAATTTTAATTAATGTCACCTCAATAAATTCAATTTAAAAAATTAAATAAAACCCACCATGCCCTGGCTGGATAGCTTGGATGGTTAGAGCATTGTCCGGATATGCAAAAGTTGCTGGTTTGATCCCTGGTCAGAGCACATACAGGAACAGATTTATGTTTGTTTCTCTCTCCCCTCCCTTCCTTTCTCTAATATCAACCAATAAATTTAAAAAAACCCAACAACACAAAAACTCATCAGTTTAAGCATTGGAAAAAAGAAAACAACCTGAGAGTAAAATGGGCTAAGACAGTTCATCTTTTGTGGGCTGGAGACCTTGCACTAATCAGGAGACTTTGGAATACAGGGTAAAGTGTAAGGCCAGGAGCTGCCATCGTGGCCATTCACATGCAGGTTCCCATTGGATTCGGGCAGACAGTAAAGAAATGGCGGAGTCAGAGGATGGTGGGCCATTCTGTTTATTGGTGTCTCACCAAGACAGGCAAGCCACAAGAGAAGCCAAGGGAAAAGCAGAAAACTTGCTTTTCCCACGGAGGGCAAGGGATCAGGGAGGCAACTGCAATGCTGATAGCAGGAACCAAGAGAGAGCAAGCTCCCAGTCTGCTCCACTTTATAGTATAGAAATCAAAACCTTTTAATCCAATATACAAACAAGGAAGTCTCTGATACAAAGTCACTTATCTGAGGCATAATGGGATTCCTCATGAGAGTGCACCACCCCACATCATGCAACAGTCAAGGGTGTGGGGAAAAGCTTAGTCTTAAAACTAAGCCTCAGGCTATAACGACCCTGACTGCTTACAGCCTGTCCCCCACACACAATGCAAACTATAAGTGATCAAACATATATATCAATTTACAAACTTATTTGACCAACATACAGGAGGAACCCAGTTTAAACAGACTTGTGAAAGAGTGTAATGCTGATGGTTGAGGCCAGGCAGGTTCTCGCTGAATTCAGGCAGACGGTAGAGCAGGGGTCCCCAAACTTTTTACACAGGGGACCAGTTCACTGTCCCTCAGACTGTTGGAGGGCCAGACTATAAAAAAAACTATGAACAAATTACTATGCACACTGCACATATCTTATTTTAAAGTAAAAAAACAAAATGGGAACAAATACAATATTTTAAATAAAGAACAAGTAAATTTGAATAAACAAATTGACCAGTATTTCAATGGGAGCTATGCTCCTCTCACTGACCACCAATGAAAGAGGTGCCCCTTCCGGAAGTGCAGCAGGCTGGATAAATGGCCTCAGGGGGCCGCATGCGGCCTGCAAGAGGTAGTTTGGGGACCCCTGCAGTAGAGGAACTGCAGAGCCAGAAAGCGCTGGGCATACCCGTTTATTGGAGGCTCAGAAAGACAGGCGAGTGAATAAACAACAAAAGGAAAAGACCTAATATACAAAGGAAAATCTGCTTTTCGCAGTAAAAGGCAAGGGAGCAGGAAAAACCACACCTGAGGTTGGCAGGAGAATAATCTGGGAGATCGCTATGGAGGGAAAGCACCTTACATAGACCACACACACGTGGCGCTGCCACGCGCCCACACACCAATGAGGCAAAGTGCTTCAGTCAGTAAACCCGGGAGCAAGCCTAACACAGCTGTTTTCTCCACATTCCACTCCTTTAGGGTTGCTCGCCTCACAATCTATGTGACAGATTTCTTCCGCAATGGTCTCTGTGCAAGGAGGGAGGTACATTACACAAACAAACAGTACAGACTATAGAAGTACAGAAACACAAGCTATGGGCAAAATGAGTGGTCAGTGGCACCAAGAGAGGCAAGTCTTTCTTGTTTGGCAGAATACAGGCCAGAGTTCTGTCTGCAGACAGCACAGTAGCAGGTACCAGAGGCCACCCCAGGCAGGCTTACCAAACCTTATTGGCCTGCACAACAGGATCTGCTGGTTCTGTGTGCAGCAAAATGGGAGAACTCATTATGGGCCATAAACAAATTACAGAGGTGCCCTTCATAATGCTGTCTCCCTGAGCACTCAAAGGATAATACACTTCTACTTTAGGTGGCCAGGTGCTGGTTGCCCAGGGAGTTAACTGGAGGTCCACCTCTAGACCCCAACCCACGGTGCCAACAAGATCACAGTAATGCTGGTGGCTGAGGCCAGGCAGGTTCACATTAGATTTGGGCAAATGGTAGAAAAACTACGGAGCCAGAAAGTGTTGGGCCATTTATTTTAATAAAGTCTCACAATGACAGACAAGTACACAGGCAGGGGAAAACCTCTTCTCCAACACACAAACAGCAGAAATGGACCCTCACAGTGGCAGGCAGGCAATCTGCCATCCACAATCCCCCCCCATCTCTCTCGAGCACAAGCACCCATAGCCTTACATAGGCCATACACACGTGGCACAGCCATGTGTTCACGCACTAATCAGGCAAAGTGCTTGCAGCTGGTACACCAGTGAGCAAACCTAACACAGCTGCCCTACCTTCCACCCTTTAGAGTTGCTCATCTCACAATAGGTACATTACATACATTTCAAAAAATGACAATTATAAAGGTGCCCTTCACAATGTCTCCCTGAGCACTCTGCCCAGGGAGTTAACTGGAGGCCCATGTCCAACTCCCCACCCCATGGTGTCAAGAAGGCCACCCATCTTAGGTGGGGAACCTATACAGTCCAGGGTCATGTCCATTGGAAACAAAAATGTTCTTGGTGCGTCTCTGCAACTGGGTGAGAGCAGCTTCCCGGTGCAGGAAGTCTTACACAGGTGCCACACACCCCCCCTTCAGGGTCTCTCTTAGTCACAGTCCAAGATCAGTCCATGCTAGACAGCCTGGCTGTCTGTGCAAATCACTAAGGTAAAGGTCCATTACAAGCAACTAGGTTCACATAGGGCCTCAGGCCTCCCCCCTCATCCTTGCCGTCATGTCAGCTCTGAATATGCTGCCCCCAAGGAGTAGCTCATGGCCATGGTGGCCAACCTCTCCATCTCTGCTCCAGAGAGGATGATGCCATGTCCCACAATTGCAGCAACTCTACCAGGGGCTCAGTTGGTACTCTTTGTTGCTGAGTTTTTACCTTATGGACGAGCACTGGCCAAGCTCTGAGTGTGCGAGCAGCAGCTTCAGCCTCAGCCTCCTCAGCCTCAGAAGAGGAGCTGGAAACATCTGTTCCCGCTGACTCAGAGCCACTCCACTGGCACAGCTCCATCTTCAGCTCCTGCAGCTGCTGGCCCTCGGCCTGAAGCTGAACCTGCTGTTGTTCCTCCAACAAGTACTGCCGCCAACGTTCAACTTCCAAGGCAAACTGCAACTCACGAACCCTTTCAGCCTCCTTCTCCAGCACTCGCTCCAGTTCAAGCCATTGCTGCTGCTGGGTTTGCAACTCATCTGGAGCTCTCAATCTCAGGCAGTCTCTCCCAGGGCTGTAAAAACAGCCAGCCTACAGTCCTCAAAAGGACAGCCATGGCGAACCATAACAATGACCACTCCTCTACCCTACCCCTCAAGGGTGGCTGCAGCTCCATACCCGTCTACTCCGAATCCTGCTGACTACCCCAGATGTAATGCCAGCAGCCGAGGCCAGGCAGGTTCACAATGGATTTGGGCAGACGGTAGAAAAACTCCAGAAAGTGTCAGGTCATTTCATTTAATAAAGTCTCACAATGGTGGACAAGCACACAGGCAAGGGAAAACATCATCAGCACACAAACAGCAAGAATGGACTCTCACAGTGGCAGGCAGGCGATCCTCCATCTCTCTTAAGTGCAAGCACCCATAGCCTTACATAGGCCATACACACGTGGCACAGCCACGTGCTCACATACTAATCAGGCAAAGGGCTTGCAGCCAGTAAACCAGCAAGCAAGCCTAACATAGCTGCCCACAACCACCCATCATAGATGGGGGACCTGTACAGTCCAGGGTCATGTCCACTAAAGCTGTTGGCCTTTAAGGAGGGCTGTTGAAGCAGGCAAAAGCACATTGCCCTGCCATCCAAAGCCCAGCTTGAGTAAAGCATCCTTGGTGCATACTGCAACCAGATGGGAGCAGCTGCCCAGTGCAGGAGGGCCTCCACTGGAGCTGGGCTCCCCCGTTGAGATCTCTCATTCAAAATCCGGAGTACTGCCTGACCAGGCGGTGGCGCAGTGGATAGAGAGTCAGACTGGAATACAGAAGGACTCAGGTTCAAGACCCCGAGGTCGCCAGCTTGAGTGCAGCCTCATCTGGCTTGAGCAAAAAGCTCACCAGCTTGGACCCAAGGTTGCTGGCTTGAGCAAGGGATTGCTCAGTCTGCTGAAGGCCTGTGGTCAAGGCACATGTGAGAAAGCAATCAACGAACAGCTAAGGTGTCGCAACAAAAAACTGGTGATTGATGCTTCTCATCTCTCTCTGTTCCTGTGTATCTGTCCCTATCTATCCTTCTCTCTATAAAAAATAAATAAAATAAATAAATAAAAATTAAAAATGAAACAAAATCCGGAGTACTGTCTATAAGTGGCATGTCCATCAGTAAGAGAGCCAGTGCCCCCTTCCTGTCACAGTCCCTGCTTCAAGAGTCCATTATACTGCTCAATGATACCAGCAGCCAGTGGGTAGTAGGGAACATGGTACTTCAGTTCCACCCCTAGGTCTTTTTTTAAAAAATTTTATTTATTAATTTTTAGAGAAGAGAGAAAGAGAGAGAGAGGGAGAGAGAGAAACAGAGAGGGGGGGGAGGAGCTGGAAGCATCAACTCCCATATGTGCCTTGACCAGGCAAGCCCAGGGTTTCAAACCGGCGATCTCAATATTTCCAGGTCGATGCTTTATCCACTGTGCCACCACAGGTCAGGCCCACCCCTAGGTCTTGAGCCCATTACCTCACCATAGAAACTGGCTATGAAATGGGTACTATTGTCACTTTCGAGGACCAGTGGTCACCTGTATACAGCACTCAGGTGGTCCAGAGCCTGTATGACTGCACTTTGGTCTGAGTTATGAGCAGGGTAAGCAGCAAGCAGACTGGTGGCAGTAACTACACAGGTGACTGCATACTGGTCATACTGGTACCCATCTGACTTTGGTAAGGGTTCAATGATGTCTATCTACCACCATGTCAATGGAACACGACTTCTCTGGGTCTGTCCAGGTGACACCAGTGGTCTCCAAGGGTGCTCCCTGGAACACACTGCACATTGCTCACAGGCTGAAAGTACCTCTGCATACAACACAGGCAAGTTCCACACCTTAACGATAGTGCATATAGTTTTTTGTCCTGCATGGAGCAAACGCCTTTGGACCCACTGTACCATGTCACCTGCAGGTGTAGTCTTCAACCATCACACACTTGCCAAGGTGTCTGCCTCATCATTCCCAGGATGGGCAAGAGGGGTATGCCCCGTGACATGATATATTGTGACCTGCTTCTTTTTTTTTTTTAATTTTTTTTTTTAATTTTTAAATTCATTTTAGAGAGGAGAGGGAGAGAGAGAGAGGAGAGACAGAGAGAAAGAGAAGGGAGGAGGAGCTGGAAGCATCAACTCCCATATGTGCCTTGACCAGGCAAGCCCAGGGTTTCAAATCGGCGACCTCAGCATTTCCAGGTCGACGCTTTATCCACTGTGCCACCACAGGTCAGGCTTGTGACCTGCTTCTGGTGTCCTATTTCCCATAAGTCCTGTCACATGGCCTGTCCCCATAGTGGACAGTGCATTACCATCCAATGGTTAATGTGCCAAGTAGCAATCTAAAGGGTCAGTACACAATAGAAAGCCCAACTGTCAGTGCAAATCACCAGAGGTGAAGGCTCATTATGGGCAACTAGCCATATGGCTCTTAATTCCGCCTATTGGCTGCTTTGGCCTGTACCTGTGTCCATCCAAATAGTCTCAGTGGCCGGATTGTTGGGGACTGAAAGCCAACGGGATCTTTGTAGTTTAGGTTTTGGGGGGACAGAGGTATAGAGAACTGGCAGTAAGCTGACAGTCTGCCCAACCCCCCACCTCACTTGTTCTGTGAAGTTGCTAAAGGCTATTTTTCCCCCATATCTTTATGTTAGCAGTGGTGCTGGATTGTTTATACTTGTTCTATCCCCTATGTCTTTTGGAAAGACTAGAGGCAAGTTTCTTTTTATTCTTTATTTTGTGAAGTTAAGATGTTATGTATGGTTGGGGTTTTCTGCACTTGAGAGAATTCTTGAGATGTCTTGGAAATGTGACTTTGCTTTAATAATTTCTTTGATTTGCTAATGACCTCTCTTTGCCCTATAAATAAAGCAGGTTGGGGAATGGAGTTTTGTTTTTTTTGCAAGCTATCTCTTGTGTTGCAAAAAGACCTCCCAAGCCCATCCTTTTTCTCTAAGCCTATTTTCTTAATTCCACGCAGTTCCCACTCAAGACCTGGAATTACTATCCATGCTGGTTCTCGAAAAGTAGTGCCCAAACAGGGACCTAAGGAAGGGAAAACTAAACTGAAGGCAGGTGACAGAACTCCCAAAATGCACACAATACATAAAGTTTTTGGGGTTTTTTTTATAGATTTTATTTATTCATTTTAGAGAGAGGAGACAGAGAGAGAGAGAGACAGACAGACAGACACAGAGAGAGAGAGAGACAGAGAGAGAAGGAAGGGAGGAGCAGAAAGCATTAACTCCCATATGTGCCTTGACCATATGGAAGCCCAAGGTTTCAAACCGGCGACCTCAGTGTTCCAGGTCGATGCTTTTACCCACTGTGCCACCGCAGTTAAGGCTACATAAAGTTTTTGAGTAAAGAAAGTTTTGGGGGAGAGTATAATCGGGAGTAATAAATTATGGGACAGTTAGGGTCAGGAGTGAGGGACCTTTTTCTTTTTGTACAAATGTTTTTATTTGAGGAGAAGCTGTTGTTTGATCAGAGTGAGCTAGAAACAGAGGAATGTAAATATGAGAAGTTCTTGGAGTCTGAGGATGACTCAGGAGATAATGACGGCGTTGCAGCTATGGCTGCCTTAATCTTTGCACCTCTGCCGCCCTCTGCTCTTTTTATGCTTGTCGGGTTTTTCCCAGGGTCTTTGTATCGGACCTTTAGAGCTTCCTGCTCCAACAAGCTTTAGATCAGGCTCGAGATATAGGGGATTACATCAGAATATGCATTAATATTGGGTCTTCATACATGCAAGGTCTGGTTATTGCCACAGCATTTCAGGGGAGGCCTCCAGGACAATACTTTGATAAACAGCAGAACAAACAAAAGGAGAAAGGTCAGGAAAGTATTTCTGCCAGTGATCTTGTTTCCAATGTGGGGGTTTAGGACATTTTGCTAGAAATTGCCCTACTCACCCGAGATGTCAGTCTCAGCCTCTCCCTCAAGGGCAGCCAGCCTCTCCCTCATTGGGCAAATGAATGTAAATCTAAATATACTGCCGAAGGGTAGGTGATTCAGGGAAATGAACAATGGAGCCTTTCCAGCCCCTGTCAACTAAATTTGCGGTTCAGCTAAAATTGAGGTAGAGAAATCTCAACATAGTCAACCTGAACTGCCAGTTACAGCAGCTATTAGAATTTGAGAATGAATAGGAGACTCAGGTGTTAGGAAAGTTACAGCTTTTCCTATTATTGTCTGATTTTCTTTAATTTTTAGCTACAATTCTCTGAACTATCATTTTGTTTCTTTCCTATTCTTTGTCTGGAAATTTGGACAGGGCACCTTGGGTGGATCTGTCTACAAAATCTTCTTGCGGCAGCCAAGATTTTTCTCGAGAAAGTTTTGATTAGTCTAATACAGTGGTGGTCAACCTGGTCCCTACCGCCCACTAGTGGGCGTTCCAGCTTTCATGGTGGACGGTAGTGGAGCAACCGAAGTATAAATAAAAAGATAGATTTAACTATAGTAAGTTGTTTTATAAAGATTTATTCTGCCAAACTTAGCGAAAACCCAACATAAAGTACTTGGTAAGTAATTATTATTATATGGTTTAACTTGCTGTAACTCTGCTTTATAAATTTTATAAAGTAAAGTTACTTCCCTACTTTATAAATCACCATTACTGTGCAACTCTGGTGGGCAGTTAGAAAATTTTACTACTAACAGAGATACAAAAGTGGGCGGTAGGTAGGTTGACTACCCTTGGTCTAATCCAGGGGTCTCAAATTCAACTCAGCATGTGGGCCGCAGAGCAAGATCACAGCCGTTCGGCGGGCCGCACTAGGTCTACAAAAGGCAACTGTTATGCAACACTTTTCTCACTGCAGTTGAAAACAAAAAAAAAAAATCAGTACAACAAGCACAATCTGGGCCGCATGCAGCCCACGGGCCGCGAGTTTGAAACCCCTGGTCTAATCCATCTTAATTCCCTCTCAAAAAATGCCCTAAAATGAGGCAGGCATCTTTCTAATCTGGTTATGATATGAAATCCCGGGTTTCTCTCTGTTTTATCTGGTTCATCTGATTCTTGTTTCTGTTTAGTCTTTGTTTAATGTTGTCTAAAATGTGTCTGTTTTTAAGGCCTGAATTAAGTTCTTGCATGCAAAAATTTGAAATGCTGGCTCTAATATTGAAAAAATAAAATGTTTTCATTCCTATATTTTTTGCTTAGAAATTGGAACTTGTAAAGAGTGCTCATTTAAATTTAAATAGAATAAAATATGGATCCTAAAGACTTGCTAATTTTGTTGAGCTGATGCATCTGTTATTGCTAAGCAACATTGGTTTTGTTTTTTTTTCTCTTGACTCACTCCTGAAGCAGTCACGGAGCTGCCAGAGGCTTGGGGCGGGGTGGATTTCCCTAACAAAGGTTTAAGTTTTTTTTTTTTTTTTTATGATGGGAAGATAATGAAGGTCATAATTAATTTTTTCAGCCTTCTGTGCTTTCTAAATTGCCTGTTAATCAATAGAAAAGAAATGTTTTGAAAGGTATGGGAGTGTTACTTAGAAAAGCATTTACTATATTTTGTCAGACTTTTGGAATTAACATGAGAACAGGTATTTCCTTACAATCCTCAGGGTCAAGGCATTATAGAGTGTGCCCAGCAATTAAAAAATAGAAAAGGGGGAGTCATATCCTGGAACTCCTGCAAATCTTCTTTAACACTCTTTTTACTTTAAAATTATTTGAATATTGATGTACAAGGCCATTCAGTGGCCCAGAGACTCTGGAATCCAACAAGGAAAGCCTTCCCTGAAATGCGATGGAAGGACCTGCTCGAAGGAATCTGGTAAGGGCCAGACCCTGTTCTCCTATGAGGTCGAGGATATATGTGTGTTTTTCCTAGGTTTGCTGAAGCTTCTTGGTGGGTTCCTGAATGTTTGGTAAGACTCCATGAGCCAGGATGAGAGACTCACTTCACAAAAGCCATTGAATATACTATGCTCTCATCCTTTTCTCTGTCAAACCTGTTCTATCTATCAAATCGTCTTAACACACTCCAAACCTCTTTCTCCTGAAAATTCCTACCCTCCTTCATTTAATCCAGTTGATAACGCTGTTTTTCTGTCTTTTTCCAATCAGCTCCAGATATACAAAAAATGTTTATATAGGCAGAGGAGGATTCTCAAACCCCTCAACAAAATCTCCTAAGCATGGTTTTTAAGGTCTATAATGACCGAGAGGAACAAGAAAAGGCAGACAAAGCCCAAAGAAATCAGGCAAAATACCAGCTCTTGGCATATGCCCTTAAAGGCTCCAATGCCCCTAAGGGACCTCATAAGACTCCATCAAGGCCCTGCTTCAAGAGTGGAAAGGAAGGTCATTGGGCTAAAGCCTGCCTGGCTTTTCAGCCTCCGCCAGGGCCATGCCCTTGCTATGGGAAAAAGGGACACTGGAAGATAAGCGGCCCCTCACTCCTCCAAGGGAGGGTTCAGTCTCTCCCAGCCCTACCCCAGCCACCTCTGACCTAACCTTGCCCAGCCTGCTGGGACTTGCCCCTGAAGACTGAAAGTGCTCAGGGCCATTGGCCCCATCTCACATCACCGTGGGCAGGCCTAGAATAACCATCCAAGTAGCAAGTAAGCCAATCTCATTTCTTGTAGACATGAGGGCCACTTACTCTGCCTTGTCCGAATATTCTGGTTCTGCTCATCCCTTGAAAAATCTCTGTTGTGGGTGCTAATGGTCTTACAGTATTTTCCTTCCCATTTGCCACAAATCTGCTACCTTGTTTAATACATAGTGTCTCCTTTACACACTCTTTTCTCCTCCTGCCTCAATGCCCCATGTCTATTTTAGGCCGGGACCTACTCTCCAAACACAAAGCCTCTCTCTCTCTCTCTCTCTCTCTCACTCCTTTTTGCCCACCTCTGTTACAAATTTACCTTTACCAACCAGCATAGTGTATCCCAAGGTTCTTCTCACCACCTCATGCTACAAAACTTCAGGAAAAGGCCCCCTGGTTTCATCTCTCCAGGTTAAAGAAAACAGAAGCTCCATCTCCATATATGCTGCAAATGGCCCTTCCAATTTATCTGAATCATTGCCAGAAATCCAGTATTGATGTTAAGTTTGAGACAAAAGCTTAATGTGCTAGAAGCAATAGTCATTAAGACTTAGACGCTAGCTGCAAAGTGTGGAAATGTGACAACAGTTCCAATGCCATGCAGACTTTTCCTGAATGTGTGTGACTCCTGCTCCTTGGGACAATTCTCAAACTGAAGTGGGGTTGGGTTACATTTACAGATAATGTGAAGCATTTACAGATAATGTTGTCAACACAGACTTGGTGAAATTACATTAACATATTAAAGACATTCAAAACTACAAAAATTCTATTTTAAATTCTGCTATATTAGCTAAGAATTTGCTTGATAATTTAAAGGCTCTAATTCTTTCATTGTATTAAGATACTTGTTTTGGTATCTGTTAGTACTGTCTATTTTAATTTCATGTTTATTTTATATTTTGACAGTCTTCCTCCAAGTCGGAACATCAAAAATCAAATGAATATAAATCACAACACACAAATTGAAATTAAAAAATAGAAAAGGGGGATATGTTGGGGACTGAAAGCAAACAAAGTCTTTGCAGTTTAGATTTTGAGGAGATAGAGGTGTGGGGAATTGGCAGTAAGCTGACAATCTGCCCAACCCCCCACCTCACTTGTTCTGTGAAGTTGTGAAAGGCTATTTTTTCCCACACCTTTATGTTAGCTATAATGCTGGATTGTTCATACTCGTCCTACCCCCCATGTCCCTCAGAAAGACCGGAGACAAATTTCTTTTTGTCCTTTGTCTTATGAAGTTAAGATGTAATGGCCAAACCTGTGGTGGCGCAGTGGATAAAGTATCGACCTGGAACACTGAGGTCCCCAGTTTGAAACTCTGGGCTTGCCTGGTCAAGGCACATATGGGAGTTGATGCTTCCTGCTCCTCCTCTCCTTTCTCTCTCTCTCTCTCTCTCTTACTCTCTCTCCTCTCTAAAATGAATAAATAAATCAATGGATTAATTAAAAAAAGATGTTATATATGGTGGGGTTTTTCTGAACTTGGGAGAATTCTTGAGATACCTTGGAAATGTGACTTTGCTTTAATAATTTCTTTGATTTGCTATTGGCCTCTCTTTGCCCTATAAATAAAGCAGGTTGGGGAATGGAGTTTTGATTTTTGCAAGCTATCTCTTGTGTTGCAAAGAGACCTCCCAAGCCCATCCTTTTTCTCTAAGCCTATTTTCTTAATTCCCGCAGTTCCCATTCAAGACCTGGAATTACTAGCCATGCTGGTTTGCGGCACCGGATGGAAGGCTATGGCTGTCCACATGGCAGGTTGGCTCCTGATAAAACCACCAGGATACCAGGCATCCTTGGGGATAGGCATTCACCCCTTCTGGTAGAGACTGACTTCAGGTTCTGCCTCCTGAGCCCCAGCTGCACCTGACTCTAATTTCTCTTTCTTTCTTTCTTTCTTTCTTTCTTTCTTTCTTTCTTTCTTTCTTTCTTTCTTTCTTTCTTTCTTTCTTTCTTTCTTTCTTTCTTTCTGTAGAGACAGAGAGAGAGGCAGAGACAGAGAGAGAGTCAGAGAGAGGAACAGATAGGGAAAGACAGACAGGAAGGGAGGGAAATGAGAAACATCAGTTCTTCATTGCGGTACCTTAGTTGTTCATTGATTGCTTTCTCATATGTGCCTTGACCGGGGGCTACAGCAGACCGAGTGACCCCTTGCTCAAGCCAGCGACCTTGGGCTTAAGCTGGTGAGCTTTGCTCAAACCAGATGAGCCTGTGCTCAAGCTGGCGACCTCAGGGTCTCAAACCTGGGTCTTCCACCTCCCAGTCTGATGCTCTATCCACTGAACCACCGCCTGGTCAGGCCTGACTCTAATTTCACATAGGTGACTTTACCCAAGACTTCCTGCTGTTCTGATCTCAATGAGGGGTGCACAGCATTGTTGCAAGAATGCACCCCACTTGGCCAGGGTGGAGGTTTAAGCTGTATCACTATGAGGTTGGGTTGCCTAATCTCTCACCCATTCTGCAAAAGGGTATGTGATCATAATACTCTCAGTGGCTAGGAGGGCAGTGTACACAGCTGCCAGCTCTTTCTCCACTAATTAGGAATGGACTTCAGTGCCTTTCCACAATTGGGACCAAAACCCAATAGGTTGGCCCTGGCCGGTTGGCTCAGCGGTAGAGCATCGGCCTGGCGTGCGGGGGACCCGGGTTCAATTCCCGGCCAGGGCACATAGGAGAAGCGCCCATTTGCTTCTCCAACCCCCCCCCTTCCTCTCTGTCTCTCTCTTCCCCTCCCGCAGCCAAGGCTCCATTGGAGCAAAAGATGGCCCAGGCGCTGGGGATGGCTCCTTGGCTTCTGCCCCAGGCGCTAGAGTGGCTCTGGTCGCGGCAGAGCGACGCCCCAGAGGGGCAGAGCATCGCCCCCTGGTGGGCAGAGTGTCGCAGGGGCGTGCCGGGTGGATCCTGGTCGGGCGCATGCAGGAGTCTGTCTGACTGTCTCTCCCCGTTTCCAGCTTCAGAAAAATACAAACAAAACAAAACAAAACAAAAAAACCCAATAGGTTGCCGTAAGTGTTTTGTCCATTGCCACAAGCCCCATCCAAACCCCTCAGGGGTTACATGGACATCAAACCCACAGAGCCTGGTAAATTAAACATATTCAAGGCCTGTGCTGCCTTGACTACTCTCTTAGTTGCTGCAAATGTACCTTGAGCCTGCTCAGTCCAATCCCAGTGAACCCCCTTCTGAATAAGGTGATACAAAGGGTGCAGTAACTGAGCTAAATGGGGTGTGAATGCTCACCAATACCCCCACAGACCTAGGAATTTCTGTAACTGCTTTACCATAGTGGGCACGGGGTATGCTTGGATCTTATCTATAACTGCATCACAGATAACCTTTGTCTTACTGACCAGACAACTCTTAGGAACTTAACAGATACCCAGGTCCTTGTAATTTGCCCTCATTGACCGTCCAGCTACACACTTTCATATGGGATAGCAGGGTAGGGACTGCTTGCTCCAATTCTGGAAGAGTCACTAGTTAACATAACATCATCAATATAATGATACATATGAACTGCCTCTGTTTGTTTCCATTTAGACAGGTCAGCAGCCACCAGCCCATGACACAAGGTGGGGCTATGCAAATAGCCCTGGGGTAATACTGTAAAGGTCCATTGCTGCCCTTCCCAAGTGAAGACAAATTGATCTTGACTCTCTGCAGCTATATCAATAGAGAAAAAGGCATTAGCCAGATTTGCTACAAAGTGGTATGTCCCCAACTCATGGTTTAACCAACCCATCAGGTTAGCTATTGAGGATACAGCAGCATGAAAAGGGGGAACAACTTTATTAAGTTCCCTGTAATCCACTGTCATTCACTAGGTTGCATCTGGTTTGTGCACAGGCCACACTGGGGAGTTGTAAGAGCTATGTGCTGGCCGGATGATCCCTATTTTTTCTAGTTCAAGAATTGTCCCTGTGATTTCTTCATAGCTGCCTGGCAGGTGGTACTGCTTCATGCTAGTCACACCCCGGGGAATGGGTAATTGCAAGGGGGAATGTGCTGCATGTCCCTGCAACACTGCCTTCACAACCTAGACTTGCAGATGAAACTCCCTAACTATAGTTTCCAACCACAATCCTTGTAAGACATTTACCCCCAAAATATCTATATTTAAGTATAGGAGATACATATACTTTTTATGGCTTAGGAGACAGTCTTTCTATCCCCAGTGAAATAGTTATTGGCTTCACTTGAACAGGTTGGCCCCCATAACTGTCAATGGCCACTGGGGTCCCAGCATTCTGGGTTCCCATAAAGGAGGGAACATTGTGCACCTGTATTCACCAAGGCCAACACCCACTGTACATTAGAAGGGGATCAGTGGATAGCCAGTTCTACATGGGGCCTCTGGTCCCCACTGCCCGTTAGACGGGTCCCTCGGGCTTCCCCCTATTCAACCTGGAACAGCGGGTCTTGGGGGGTACTCCTCTTCCTCAGCTGTCTCCACCATATAATCTTTTTTTTTTTCTTTTTCTGAAGCTGGAAACGGGGAGAGACAGTCAGACAGACTCCCGCATGCGCCCGACCGGGATCCACCCGGCACACCCACCAGGGGCGACGCTCTGCCCACCAGGGGGCGATGCTCTGCCCCTCCGGGGCGTCGCTCTGTTGCGACCAGAGCTACTCTACCGCCTGGGGCAGAGGCCAAGGAGCCATCCCCAGCGCCCGGGCCATCTTTGCTCCAATGGAGCCTTGGCTGCGGGAGGGGAAGAGAGAGACAGAGAGGAAAGGGGGGGGGGTGGAGAAGCAAATGGGCGCTTCTCCTATGTGCCCTGGCCGGGAATCGAACCCGGGTCCTCCGCACGCCAGGCCGACGCTCTACCGCTGAGCCAACCGGCCAGGGCCTCCACCATATAATCTTGTAACCATGCTGTCTGCACACCAACCATTTTGTTGGTAGCTGCTGGGGTCATTCATTTTGACGGCTGGAACCTCTGTGCTGGTTTAAGCTCCTGCCAAAGCTACAAAAAAAAACTTTATTAGGCTTGCCATCTAATTTCTCCCTATTTTCCTTAGCTGCAATAGAATCTACCCACATCTATGTTCAGTTAACCTTTAAAAAGGCCCATTTTTCTTGTTAATCAAGGGTAGCACAGGCAGCAGCTCTCACAGCTTTGTGATTCCATGCTGCCTCCAGCTCCCCCAAATCTGCTATTATCTGTGTAACCGAATTGATGGGCTGTCTCACATAGGGGCCAGGATAACCACTAGTGACCCAAAAAGGACTGATGGGGCACTGCAGAGGGTAAGATCCCTCATCCCAGCTGTAAACACTTCCTCGTCTGGCCCACAGCACCCTGGGTTGAAAGCAGCATTCTTCATACCTAGTTCACTACAGCACTGCCACTGACTCACTGCCCTGGCAAGTCTCCAGCATTCTGCCAGACCGTATGAATACCAGCCATCACTTATCCTAATAGGGTATGGTTTCCTGGGTTGTCATGGCAGTTCTGAAGACACTCCCTCAGGGAGGAGTGTGTGGTAATGGCAGCCAATTTCTCCATCTCTGTTCCAGATAGTATGATGCCATCCACCCCCTATGTCCCACAACTGCAGCAACCAGGCTGCCAGGGGCTTGGTGGGTTTCTGCCTGAATTGCATCCCCAACTCCATCAGCTCTGCCTGGGTATAGGGCCGGACCACAGAGGGCTCCACTACCTGGGGAGGGGGTTGTTCCTGTCCCTAAGGGACACTTGGCTGCTGGTTTTTTACCTTCTTAGCAACTGCCAGCCAGGCTCTGAGTCAGCAGGTGGCAGTTGCAGCTTGAACTTGAGTTGAAAATGCTGACTCAGAACCACTCTTCTGGCATGAATACAGCTCCATCTTTTGCCCCCACTTTGGTTCCTGCAGCTGCCAGCTCTTGGCCTGAAGCTGAGACTCAAGCTCTTGAACCTGCAGTTGTTTCTCCAACAGCTGTTGCTGCCAATGTTCAGCTTCCAGGGAAAACTGCAACTCACGAACTCATAATTCTTTCTCCAGAGACTGTTCCAGTTCCAGGCGCCATGGGTGTTCAGCCTGCATCTCACACTGCAGCTCTTGAACCTGGTCGGCCTCTCTTTCCAGTGCTCACTGCAGTTCATGCCATCACTGGTTCTCAGCCTGCTGCTTGACCTGCAGTTCTCAGATCTGCAGCTGTTTCTCCTGTAAGCATTCCAGCTTGTGCTATATTGGGGTTTTTTTTGTTTTGTTTCTTTGTTGTTGTTTTTTTTTTTGTTTTGTTTTGTTTTTGTATTTTTCTGAAGCTGGAAACGGGGAGAGACAGTCAGACAGACTCCTGCATGCGCCCGACTGGGATCCACCCGGCACGCCCACCAGGGGCGACGCTCTGCCCACCAGGGGGCAATGCTCTGCCCCTCCGGGGCGTCGCTCTGTTGCGACCAGAGCCACTCTAGCGCCTGGGGCAGAGGCCAAGGAGCCATCCCCAGCGCCCGGGCCATCCCTGCTCCAATGGAGCCTTGGCTGCAGGAGGGGAAGAGAGAGACAGAGAGGAAGGGGGTGGTGGAGAAGCAAATGGGCGCCTCTCCTATATGCCCTGGCCGGGAATCGAATCCGGGTCCCCCGCACGCCAGGCTGACGCTCTACCACTGAGCCAACCGGCCAGGGCTTGTTTCTTTGTTTTTTTTTTAACAGAGACAGAGAGAGAGTCAGAGAGAGGGATAGATAGGGACAGGCAGACAGGAACGGAGAGAGATGAGAAGCATCAATCATCTGTTTTTTGTGGTGATACCTTAGTTGTTCATTGATTTCTTTCTCATATGTGCCTTGACCGTGGGCCTTCAGCAGACTGAGTAGCCCCTTGCTCGAGCCAGCAACCTTGGGTCCAAGCTGGTGAGCTTTTGCTCAAAGCAGATGAGCCCGTGCTCAAGCTGGTGACCTCGGGGTCTCGAACCTGGGTCCTTCCGCATCCCAGTCAGACGCTCTATCCACTGCACCACCACCTGGTCAGGCCAGCTTGTGCTATATTGTTGCTGTTCAGTCTGCAGATCACCCTGGAGCTTCAACCTCGGGCAGTTTCTCTCACAGAGCTCTCAGTTTCTTCTCGCAGGGCCATTAAAAAAACACCCAGCCCACAGTCCCCAAAGGGACAGCCATGGAGAACCATACACTGGAGAACAACAACCACTCCTCTACCCCACCTTCAAGAGTGTCGGCAGCTCCATACCGATCTGCTCCAAATCCTGCCCACTACGCCAGATGTAATGCAGGTCGTTGAGGCCAGTTCAGTTCTCAATGAATTTGGGCAGATGGTAGAGAAAGAGGAACTGCGGAGAAGAAAAGCATTGGGCTATACTCATTTATTGGAGGCTTGCAAAACAGGTGAGCAAATAAACAACAAAAGGAAAAGACCTAATAAAAAAAGGAAATCTGTTTGTTTCTTTTTTTCAGTGAAATGCAAGGGAGCAGGGAAAACCGCACCTCGTGGTGGCAGGAGAGTGATCTGGGAGAATCACTACTAAGGGAATGCAACTGCAGCCTTACAAAGACCACACACACATGGTGCTGCCACGTGTGCACACACCAATGAGGCAAAGTGCTTGCAGCCAGTAAACTGAGCAAGCCTAACACATCTGTTTTCCCCACAAAGAGGAAATACATTGTCTCACATAACTGAAAAGGTTGGGTCATCTCAGCCAGCCCATCTTCTCTCTCCATCTCAGTCTGGCTGCCCTCTGCATGACTTTATTCCCAGGCAGCCCCTCCTCAAACTGCGGCCACACTCCACCAGCACGGATCCCACAGAAAGGGGAGAGAAACTGACGTTTCACTGACCTCATCTGAGTCGTTTGTCCACCTGAGTCAACCTTACCTGTCCAGGACAGGCTGGCTGCCCAAGCCAGGGATTCTGGCATCCCCTAAACTGATTGAGGAGAGACTCCCCAAAGGAAAACCAAGATGCTATTGACAGAAAAATGGGGCAGGTTGGAGAGCTCTACCTCTTGCAACTCTGTTTAGAAACTAAAACTGCTCTGGGTCCTCTCTTGCTCAAAGGGTTTGTTCTCTCACCATATGATGGGGAACATCTATTATGTGCCTCAACACACAGAGTGCTCACGCTCCTGGACTGTGGACCCTCCAGACCCAGACAGTAAGTGCACAAACACCAGGAGGGAGTGTAGCAGCCTGTCTGAGGCTGGGACCTGGAGGAGGAGCAGGAGGAAAGCCTCCCGCAGAGACACCTTCAGGGGCAGGAGGGCAGGAGTGCAACCCATGTGGGGGATCAGGGCTGAGGCTACATGGCTAGGAGCTCTTATAGGGTCCTGATCAGGCCTCGTCTGGGTCAGATTGGGTTATGAAAATTGTCCCCCACATACAACTGAACACAGTTACTGCCTGATCCAGCAATTCCTTTCCTGGGTTTCCACTTGAGAGAAATAAAATGTGTCCACATGAGAGGCTGCACACCCATGACCACAACAGCCTAACTCACAGTAGTCAAAAGTTGGGAACAACCCAGATGTCCCTGTCAGCAGATGTATGAATAAGCAAACTGGTCCAGACTTAAAGAGGAAGGAAGCTCTGACACCTGCTACAATGTGATGGAACATGAAGAAATTATGCTCCAGCCTGTCCAGGCAGTAATGGATAGAGTGTCGACCTAGGATGGTGAAGACTCAGGTTCAAAACCTCAAGGTCACCGGCTTGAGCATGGGCTCACCAGCTTGAGTGCAGGGTCACTGGCTTGAGCGTGGGATCATAGACATGACCCCATGGTCACTGGCTTGAGCCCAAAGGTAGCTGGCTTGAGAAAGGGGTCACTGGCTCAGCTGAAGTCCCCCAGTCAAGACACAGATGAGAGAGCAATCAATGAACAACTAAGGTGCTGCAACTATGAATTGATGCTTCTCATCTCTCTCCCTTCTTATCTGTCCCTGTCTTACTCTCTCTCTCTCTCAAAACAAATTATGTTCCATGAGGGGAAAATAGTATGATTACACTTATATGATGTCTCCAGAACAGGAAAATTCACAGAGACAGAAAGTATATCAGCCTGACCTGCGGTGGCGCAGTGGATAAAGCCTCGATCTGAAATGCTGAGGTCGCTGGTTCAAAACCCTGGGCTTGCCTGGTCAAGGCACATATGGGAGTTGATGCTTACAGCTCCTCCCCCTTCTCTCTCTCGCTCTCGCTCTCTCTCCTCTCTAAAATGAATGAATGAATGAATAAATAAATAAATAAATAAATAAATAAATAAATAAATAAAAGAAAGAAAGTATATCAGTGGCTCCTTAGGGCTGGGGGCTGGGCATGTGGCCAAATGGTAGGGGGTTCTTTTTAAAGTGATGAAATGTTCTAAAATTGACTGGAGATAGTTGCATGACTCTGAATGTACTAAAAACCATTAACTTCACTTTGATGGGTGAATTATGTCTCAATAAAGCTATTTTTAAAAATAATTTAAAATAGCACTCTTTGCAGCTGAGTGAAGAAGGGAGAAATTGAGAGGAGGGTGACCCCTGGGGACAGCTGCATCCACTAGTGATTTGGCTACATACTGTCTGTTACGATGAGTTTCCTCCCTCCATTGTGGGCCTGGACAAGGTGGCAGGAGAATCCATGAGGCTGGGATGGAAATAGACCCCTGCCCTCATCCATCTTGTCTGTATTCTGCTGGAAAAACAGCCCATGAAGAGTCGGGAAGCCACAGAGGCCTGCCCTGGATAGCTCATTGTTGTATGCTGAATGAGTGAATGAATGAATGAATGAATGAATGAATGAATGAATGAATGAATGAATATATGAATGAGCAAATGAGCAGGTGAGGGAAGAAATGGATGGGAGAATTCCTGGGGGTGGGCATGTCCAACTAGCAGGCCAGCAGCCATAGCAATGCCTGTCATCCCCCAAGTGGCCACTGGGTGGCAGGTAGGTGACACTGACCTCCTGGAGGGCTGGAAGCCGGCCAGAGAGGTGTCATGAGGGTGTGGCCAGCGGGGGGCTGGGTGCTGCCGGCCGGACCCAGGCAGGACTCCTCTAGGCCCCCAGCGCATGGCAGGAAATTTCCAGGGTGGAAGGAGTGAACAGAGAAGTTGGCGGGAGTCTTTTCCGGGGTTGGCCAGGAACAAAACAAACTGGAACACCCTGGGGCCGAGATCCCCTCCAAGCCGCCTGCCTGGCAGAGGCAGCATCAGAGGATCTCAGAGCAGGGGCAGCTGGCCTAGAGAGACCAGAAAGAGCATGGGCTTTTGCGGGCAGCATGTTCTCCATCCTGCGACTTCTCTGAACTGGGAGCTTTCTGGCTGCATGCCCACCTGCCACTGCGCTTATGGGTGCAGACACCAGAGGAGGGGACCAGCAGGGTGTGGGACCTAGCAGGGCACAATGAGGTGACAAGTGATCAAGCTGGAGGGGTGAGTGGGTTTGTGTGGCCTGAGCACAGCTGGGAAGAAGGAAGGGGGAGTACAGACCCTGCAGCCAGTCTGTCCAGCCAGGAGTGTCAGTCTAGCTGGTCTCCTGCTGGACAGTGGGGATTTTGCAGTTGAGGTGCTTGGGAGGAGAGACTACAGCAGACTGTGGGGCAGCGTGTGGAAAGAAAGCTCTGGCTGCCTTTGGTACATGATTTGGGTGGTGGACCTGGGGTGCCAGTAGGACACAGAGGGAGAGGTGTCTGCAGAGGAAGCCAGTATTGCCAAACTTGGGGGCAGTGGACGCAGGATGCAGTATGTACTCCCTCCAGGTTCTGCACCTCCCACTTCCCCTTCCAACCCACCCCGTCAGCCCTGCGTGCAACTGGGTCCTTCCTCACCCTCCAGAAGCCAGCTGGGTGCAGCTTTCTTTGCCAGATGATAGCTGCAGGCCTCATGAGAAAGCCCTGGACCGCCGCATATCCTCTCTCTCAACAGCACCCCAACACTGAGAGTACCCCAATGTGAGGATTGGAGGACCAGCCATCACCATTTCCATCACCACCCACAGCCACTGTAGGAGCCACAACAGGTCAGCTCAGACCCTTCTCTACAGTTCTGGAAAGATCCGAGTGGTCCCCACTCTTCATTGTGCAGCTACCTGAGATCCAGGGGGGCTGAGACACTGGTGAGGGGTCAACACTCTTGATCTTTTTTGGATTTAAGGTCAAGCAACACCCTCACTGGCCCATGCACCACTCCCAGTGACCCCTTGACCCCTCCCCAGCGTCTAGGCACTGTGAATCTAAACTCTCCCACCTTGAGTTTAGATTGGACAGATGGATGTACCACTGATGAACAGAATGCGGCAGAGACAGATGTCTCTTCCAGATCAGTCTGTGAAAGAACTGTAGCTGCCATCTTTCTTGGTCCCAAGGATGGAGCCCTAGTGACAGCCACACAGCTGAGCTTGGACCAGGGTCTCCCTCCATCGAGCCTCAAGATTCCACACCCCAGCCAACACCTTGACCCCAATTGCTGACCTACAGGAACTGTGAGATAATGAAGGTCTGCTCTTGTAAACTGACAAATTTGGAATAATTTGTTCTGCAGTAACAGGTTGCTAATGCCCTCTGCTAGGACATGTCCCAGGCTCCCACAGTCAGGGCTCCCTGCGGCCTCCGTGCCTCACTGCCTGCTCTGCGGGCACACCCATGTTCCTATGGCCATTCTGGGCCATCATTCTAAAGACACACTAGAAACCCCTGCTCTGGCAGGACCTTCCACCTCCAACCCTGGTCTGATGGGGACACGGAGCTTCTTGTTGATGCCATTGTTGTCCCTCACTGTCCTCTGAGCCCTCCCTGGGAAGCTTGTTAGCAACAGGCTCTCTGATCTTGCAGAAGAAATGCATAAGTCCTCCTGGCCCCTGTGTATGTTGCTTCTTTCCTCCACACTTTACGAGGCAGCCCTGGCACCTCCATCTTGTTTACTTCAGGCCCTTGTCATTCCCAAGCTTCAAGGAGCCATTCGGCAGCACATCAGAACAATTTCAGGCATCCTTGCAGGATGTGAGAAGTGTCCCTGACCAGGTGATGGTGCAGTGCGGTCTAGGATGTGGAAGACCCAGGTTCAAAACCCTGAGATCACAGTCTTTTTTTTTTTTAATTAATTAATTTATTTATTCATTTTAGAGATGAGAGAGAGAGACAGAGAGAGAGAAGGGTGGGAGGAGCTGGAAGCATCAACTCCCATATGTGCCTTGACCAGGCAAGCCCAGGGTTTTGAACCGGCGACCTCAGCATTTCCAGGTCGACGCTTTATCCACTGCGCCACCACAGGTCAGGCGAGATCACAGTCTTGAGCACATGCTCATCCGGCTTGAGCAAGGCTCACCAGCTTAACCAAAGGGTCGCTGACTTGACTGTGGGATCATACACATGACCCCATGGTTGCTGGCTTGAGCCCAAAGGTCGCTGGCTTGAAGCCCAAGGTTGCTGGCTTGAGCAAGGGGTCACTTGCTTTGCTGTAGCCCCCCAGTCAAGGCACATATGAGAAAACAATCAATGAACAACTAAGAAGCTGAAATGAAGAATTGTGTCTGTCTGTCCCTCTTGACTCTTTCTCTGTAAAAAAAAAAATAAAT
Source organism: Saccopteryx leptura (assembly GCF_036850995.1). Taxonomy (NCBI): domain Eukaryota; kingdom Metazoa; phylum Chordata; class Mammalia; order Chiroptera; family Emballonuridae; genus Saccopteryx; species Saccopteryx leptura. The sequence continues at coordinate 125,719,812 of NC_089506.1, forward strand.
AAGAGCTTAAATCCATCTACTTCCCCATCCAGCTTGATTCTGCCAGCTCCCTAGCATCCTCAATACTCATCCCCTTGCATGGTCCAGAGGCCTGCCCCGCACAACTGCCTGCCGGCAGCTCCTTGCCAAATAGTCCCTCCCCACCTGCAACAGGCTCAGAACTTTCCCACTGTAGCCACATGACACTCAACTCCAGTCACTGCCAGTAACTAGAGGGAGGTGGGCAGATCTTGAGGCAAACTCCTGGCTCAGGTGAGATCTCTGCATGGCCCCCGCCATGGTAGACTGGCCCAGAGCATTCAGGGGCATCAGAATTTCAGTGGGTTGGGGGCTTCTACCAGGTATCGCATCTGGCTGACAGGTCTACTCTTTGCTTTTAGGGCCCTGACTTCTGCACAGATGGACTGATGCAGAATGGCATCTCCCTCACTGTCCTCCCACCCATGGTTGAATCTTTGGCCTGATCTTTGATGGGATCTGCTCTCTTCCATCAGAAAATGAGACTTGCTGCTGCTGTGGTGGCTGTACGTGTGCCCTGAGGCTGCCCTGGCATGTGGCACAGATAGGGCGACTGAACCAGCAGTTATCACCTCACAGTCCTGGAGGCTGGTTCCGAGATCTGAGTGTGGGCAAGTTGGTTTCCCCTGAGGCCTCTCTCCCTGATGTATAGACAGACATCCTCTCCCTGTGTCCTCACACCATTGTCCCTCTGTGTATATTTGTCCTGATGTCCTCTTCTTATAAGGACAGCAGTCATATTAGACTAGGGGCCTGACCAGGCGGTGGTGCAGTGGATAGAGTGTTGGACTGGGATGTGGAGGACCCAGGTTTGAGACCCTGAGCTCGCCAGCTTGAGTGCAGGCTCATCTGATTTGAGTAAAGCTCACCAGCTTGAGCCCAAGGTCGCTGGCTCGAACAAGGAGTCACTCGGTCTACTGTACATATGACAAGGAGTCCCCCACCCCACCCCGGTCAAGGCACATATGAGAAATCAATCAATAAACAACTAAGGAGCCACAATGAAGAATTGATGTTTCTCATCTCTCTTCATTCCTGTCTGTCTCTCTCTCTCTCTGACTCTCTCTGTCTCTGCCACACACAAAAAAAAATATTAGACTAGGCCCAACCTAAAGACCTCATTTTACACTAATCACCTCTGTGAAGACCTTACTTCCAAATAGAGGCACATCCCCAGGTGCTGGGGATTCAACACCTGAGTCTGGGGGACAGTTTAGCTTGAAGCAGGGAAATTTCTATCTCATTGCAACCCTAAATTGCTACTGACTGACCAGGGCTTTCTTTGAGGCTTCAGGCCAGCAGATGCCCAGTCCTTGGAATGACTGTTCTCTCCGTGAGTGGCCCCCCATTCTCTGGGAAGGAGGCCTGGGCCCCAGCCTCCATCTTGCCAGCTGCCTCTCGCCCCGAGCCACCATCAAGGTCATTAGGCTCTGCAAAGTCACACTAGATAGTATCCAGTTGGCTCAGTTGAATTATGCCACCTAGAGGGATAGTGGTGGCGGGAAGGGACCCCACGGCTGCCAGCTTTAGATGGTGCCAGGCTTGGGTCAATGGCAAAGTACGGGACTGGGGTCTGACCAGGTGGTGGCACAGTGGATAGAGCGTTAGACTGGGACACGGAGGACCCAGGTTCAAAGCCCCGAGGTCGCCAGCTTGAGCGCGGGCTCATCTGGTTTGAGCAAAGCTCACCAGCTTGGACTCAAGGTCACTGGCTCGAGGAAGGGGTCACTCACTCTGCTGTAGACCCCTAGTCAAGGCACATATGAGAAAGCAATCAATGAACAACTAAGGTGCTGCAATGAAGAATTGATGCTAGGCCCTGGCCGGTTGGCTCAGTGGTAGAGCGTCGGCCTGGCGTGCGGAAGTCCCGGGTTTGATTCCTGGCCAGGGCACACAGGAGAAGTGCCCATCTGCTTCTCCACCCCTCCCCCTCTCCTTCCTCTCTGTCTCTCTCTTCCCCTCCCGCAGCGAGGCTCCATTGGAGCAAAGATGGCCCTGGTGCTGGGGATGGCTCCTTGGCCTCTGCCCCAGGCGCTAGAGTGGCTCTGGTCGCAACAGAGCGACGCCCCGGAGGGGCAGAGCATCGCCCCCTGGTGGGCGTGCTGGGTGGATCCCGGTCGGGCGCATGCGGGAGTCTGTCTGACTGTCTCTCCCCGTTTTCAGCTTCAGAAAAATACAAAAAAAAAAAAAAAAAAAGAATTGATGCTTCTCATCTCTCTCCCTTCTTGTCTGTCTGTCCGTCTCTCTGACTATCTCTGTCTCTGTCACACACACACACAAAAAGTAGGAGGCTGGGGGCCAAGTGGCACAGGAGAGAGATGGGAAGAGGCACAGAGGAAGTATCCAGGCAGGTGGTGGTTAGGGAACCCAGGAGCTCATGGTCTGGAGGAAAGAGACAAGCCACAGGCCCCATCTGAGTCATCAGGGCTAGGATGCAACACAGGTGGGGTAGGGTGGATCTGGGGAAGATAGAGTCTCTGGGCTTCTGCAGAATGAGTCAGGCCCTTGGGGGCAGGGGTAACGAGGACACTGGGAAAGATGAAAGATAGAGAGGGAACTCACAGGGCCTGGGGGCCTGGTCAAGGACCAGGGAGCCACTGAATTGTGTTGAGTCAGATTTGCCCAGAACCACAGGCCCATATATATAGATCCTTCTCACTCCTTCCCACATCATGTGGTTTACAACTCTATTGATAGCTCCTCTGTGCCCCAGGACTGAGTTCACTCCTAATGATGGATGATGGCTTCAAATGGCTTTGGTCCCATCATTACACACTATATATCTATCGAAACCCATTGATCTGTGCATTTCTTTTTCTTTTTTTCTTTCTTTTTTTTTTTTTTGAGAGAGAGAGAAGGAAGGGAGCGAGGGAGGGAGAGAGAAAAGCATCAACTTGTGTCCACCCATTCATGCACTCACTGGTTGACTCAAGTGTGTGCCCTGACCATTGATCGAACCCGCAACCTTGGCTTATCAGTACAATGCTCCAATTAACCAAGCTACTTGGCTGGAGACACCTGTGCATTTCTCAAGGGTAAGTTTTTCTGTTTTCAAATCACACTTCAATAAACCTGACTTTTAAGATGCACTATGATTATTAATACTTATGTATATTTGAAAATAAACTATGGTGTTGTGGGAGGTGTGGCCAGGAGTTCTTAGACCCTGCTGGTGGGACTATGAATGGACATAAGCATTTAGAAGAATAAACATGCACACTGCCAATGACACAACAGTTCACGCTCAGGAGAGACCCACAGTGTGTGCCAGGGACATGCCCTGTCATGCCAAACAAGAAAGGAAAGGAGGGAGGAGGAAGAAAACCAAAGTCCTGCAACAGAGACAGGAGCAGAGAAAAGGTTTCCCACTGCCTGGAGCATCATGCAGCAGGTCAGATCAGCTGGCAGAGCTCCCAGGACCAAACAGACAAATGTCAAAAGCTCCACACTGAACAGAAGAGTCAGCTGCCCACAATCACCACACTCTGCACCTTTGAGAATGTCCTGCTTACGTGATGCACCATTTCTTTTTTTTTTTTTTAATTTAATTTAATTTTTTTTATTTTTTTACAGAGACAGAGAGAGAGTCAGAGAGAGGGATAGGCAGGGACAGACAGACAGGAACGGAGAGATGAGAAGCATCAATCATTAGTTTTTTGTTGTGCATTGCGACACCTTAGTTGTTCATTGATTGCTTTCTCATATGTGCCTTGACTGTGGGCCTTCAGCAGACCGAGTAACCCCTTGCTCAAGCCAGCGACCTTGGGTCCAAGCTGGTGAGCTCTTGGCTCAAACCAGATGAGCCCGCGCTCAAGCTGGCGACCTCGGAGTCTCAAACCTGGGTCTTCTGCATCCCAGTCCTATGCTCTATCCATTGTGCCACTGCCTGGTCAGGCTGATGCACCATTTCTATACTCACACGTATAATGAAAGTATGGAAATGTTGAGAGAAACATCCAATTCGGGGGGAGTGTTGGAGGTGGCTAGGCAAGCTTCAACTTTAGTCTTTCTATTTCACTGGGGAACAATTTTTTTTTCATTTTCTGTTGAGTGAAGTTTTAGAACTGTTTCTATATGTTTCTGCATTGCTTATTCCAAATCTGAAATCCGTTTTTTGGTGCATGCTCTAGTTTTTATGCAATTTTAATTTCCTTTTGTTACAGTTAATGGCATGCATTGGTTTTTAAATTGGAGTTAAAGGGCAATGACTCTTGGATTGAACATAACCACAAGGCAATTAATGTTTTACAAACATCACTTTTACATAATTGTAGTTGTTTTTAAATGTAAAAAATTATTATCTGATAAAAACACCCTCTTATTTTGTTTTAAGATTGAATCATGGCTTCTTCGAGTAGGCATAAATGTAAGAATCGTCCTGACACCTTCTGTTATATATGTGGCTGTTACACACTTCAACATCAGAGGCGCAATATTTCATCATTTGTGACACGTGCATATATTGCCTATTTTCTTTTTTTTTATTTTTTTAAATTATTTTTTATTTATTTATTCATTTTAGAGAAGAGAGACAGAAAGAGAGAGAGAAGGGGGGAGGAGCAGGAAGCATCAACTCCCATATGTGCCTTGACCAGGCAAGCCCAGGGTTTTGAACCGGCGACCTCAGCGTTCCAGGTTGATGCTTAATCCACTGCGCCACCAGAAGTCAGGCTATATATTGCCTATTTTCAAGTTCCCCTTGGCGATCAAGACAAGAATTGGGCTCCTCATATTGTGTGTCATAATTGTGAGGAAATGCTTCATGACTGGACAAAAGGAAAAAGCAAAGGAATGCCTTTTGGTATTCCCATGGTTTGGCGTGAACCTAAGGACCACAGCAGTGACTGTTATTTCTGTCTGATTCATACAAAGGGTATTGGCAAGAAAAAATGGCATATGATTGCATATCATAATATTCCTTCAGCAATACGACCTACCCCATACTCTGAGACAATTCCTATTCCAGTTTTCAATGGTTTTATTTCTTCTAAGGACAAAGAAAGTGAACATGGTGATCAAGTGTATTTTTTTTTAAATTGTTTTAAATTTATTTATTCACTTTAGAGAGGAGAGAGAGAGACAGAGAGAAAGAGAGAAGGGGGTGGAGCAGGAAGCATCAACTCCCATATGTGCCTTCACCAGGCAAGCCCAGGGTTTTGAACCGGCGACCTCAGCATTTCTAGGTCAACACTTAAGCCACTGCGCCACCACAGGTCAGGCTCAAGTGTATTTTGATAAGATGCATGAGGAAATGGTTGTAGAATCCGAAGGGTCTTCTGATGCCAAGCAGTCATTAACCCCTCAGTAGTTTAGCCAATCTGAATTGAATGACTTAGTAAGAATGACATAAAAAGTGTCCTCAACTTTCTGAAGTATGAGGAGCATAACTGGATCATTTGTGTGGATCTTAAAATGGTAAATTTCCTGCTAGGACAATAGAGAGGTTTCACGAAGTATCCTTGCTTTCTGTGTTTGTGGGACAGCCAAGCTCGGGAGAAACACCGGACACAGAAGGAGTGGCCGAAACATGAAGCTCTGTAAGTAGGGATGCAAAATATTGTGAATGAACCTGTAGTTAATTGAGACAGGATCATTTTTCCCCCACTTCACATCAAACTTGGCTTACTGAAGCAGTTTGTTCAGGCTTTGAATAGAGAAAGTGAATGCTTTCAACATATTATTCCTGCTTTTCCTGCCTTGTCTTTCGAGAAGATAAAAGTAGGTATATTCGATGGACCTCAAATTCAAACCCTCATACGTGATGAAGAATTTGCCAGGAAGATGAGTAAGGAGAAGAAAGCAGCATGGCAGTCTTTTGTGGCAGTTACAAACAACTTCCTTGGCAACAAAAAAGCAGATATGAACTTCTGGTTCAAAGGATTCTGTTGGCTTTCTACGACATTGGATGTAACATGAGTGTTAAGATTCACTTCCTGAACAGTCACCTTGATAAGTTTCCCGAAAATCTTGGAGCTGTTAGTGATGAGCAGACTACTGCTGGAGCATCAAATGAGATTGTCCTCAACAAGTACACAAACACAAGAGCTACAAACGCAAATTTTTGCCTGAATAGAATTTAAATAAGTTTTGTGCAAATTTTATGATTAAAATAAGTGTTTTAATATGTTCTATTTTGAAATTGTAGACAAATTCTGATGCAATCATATCTTTTAGTGTATTAGTGTATTTATTGTATTATATAAATTATTATATTTTCACAAAGATGATGCCCAAGAAGACATTCTACTTCATTATGTTAAACTAAATGTTGAAAATTTTACAATAAGATGAAAACCTTAAAATCTTGAATTGCAAAAAAACTGTAGCTTACAGAGAAAAACTAATGTCAGATTTGAGATCAGCATACTTGAATTAGGTAAAAACAAGTGTCTTTGTGGATGCAGCAAAAATTTTGTTCCCCAGTGTTATTATTATTTAAGCCCTGGCTGGACCATCCAGAAGTTAGTTAGTGTTAGACCATCCGGAAGTGCAGAGGTTGCCAATTTGATCACTGGTCAGGGTACGTACAGGAACAGCTCAATGTTCCTGTCTCTCTGTCTCTCTCTCCCTGCTTCTCTCTCTCACTAAAAATATTATTATTTTTATTGAATGATTTTAGAGGGAGAGGAAAGGGGAGAGAGAAGAGAGAAATAGTGATTTGTTGTACCACTTATTTATGCATTTTTTGGTTGATTTTCGTATGTGCCTTGACTGGGGATTGAACCCACAACCTTGGTGTATATTCTAACCAACTAAACAACCCAGTTAGCTAAGGCAAGGCAACTGATACTTTGTATACTTTCATTTGTTTGAAATGTTTCATAATATTTAAAAAAGAAACTATCTAAATAGATACAAATAAATAATAGATTAAGATATACAAATTGCCAGTGATAAAAATAGTCACAGCTATGTAAAGTACAGCACAAGGAATATAGTCAATAATAATATTTTAATCACTACGAATGATGTCAAATGGGTACCACCAGACTTGCCTGCCAGGTTGATCATGTCACTGTCTAATCACTACATTGTACACCTGACACAAGTATAATATTGTATGTAAACTGTAATTAAAATTTGAAATAACTAATAAAAAATAGGAAATAGATTTTAAAATAACAGATAAAATAGAACTGAAACTTTTTGGGGGAGAGGGGAGAGAGAGGGACAGACAGAGACAGACAGACAGGAAGGGAGAGAGATGAGAAGCATCAATTCTTCGTTGCAGCTCCTTAGTTGTTCATTGATTGCTTTCTCATGTGTGCCTTGACCTGGGGCTATAGCAGAGCAAGTGACCCCTTGCTCAAGCCAGCGAGCTTGGGCTCAAGCCAGTGACTATGGGGTCATATCTATGATCCCACACTCAAGCCACTGACACCACATTCGAGCTGGTGATCCCAGGCTTAAGCTGGCAACCTCAGGGTTTCAAACCTGGGTCCTCAGCATCCCAGGTCAATGCTCTATCCACTGCGCCACTGCCTGGTCAGGCTAGACTTAAGCTTCTTTACTCTATCTCCTTACCTTGCTTTATTTTCATTCACCACACTTATCAGAACCCAACGTTACAATATACACTGCTTTATACCATCAGCCTCTCTCTGCTATAGACTGCCCTCTGTCTACTGCCTGGCACATAGTGGATGCTGTTGGCATGATCTTGATGCTCTGGCATACTCAACCAGGGATGGGCCTCTCAGTCCAAGGGCACAGTGCCCTTCAACAGGCTCATGTCCTCATTGTGAAATGTTGCCCGTGGAAGGGCGGCGTGCTGTGATCACATTTCCTTCTTTGTACATGTTTTTGTTACACCTCTGAGCCACAGTCAATTTAAAATTTTCTCATTCAAAAAATAAAATACCTAGGAATAAACTTAACAAAGAATGTAAAGGACCTGTGAAAACTACAAAGCATTGTTAAGGGAAATCGAAAAAGATACAATGAAATGGAAAAATATTCCTTGTTCTTGGATAGGAAGAATAAATATAATTAAAATGACCATATTACCCAAAGCAATATACAAATTCAATGCAATTCCCATCAAAATCCAATGACATTTTTTTTTTTTTTGTATTTTTCTGAAGCTGGAAACCGGGAGAGACAGTCAGACAGACTCCCGCATGCGCCCGACCGGGATCCACCCGGCACGCCCACCAGGGGCCACGCTCTGCCCACCAGGGGGCGATGCTCTGCCCCTCCGGGGCGTCGCTCTGTTGCGACCAGAGCCACTCTAGCGCCTGGGGCAGAGGCCAAGGAGCCATCCCCAGCGCCCGGGCCATCTTTGCTCCAATGGAGCCTTGGCTGCGGGAGGGGAAGAGAGAGACATAGAGGAAGGAGGGGGGGGCGGGGGTGGAGAAGCAAATGGGCGCTTCTCCTATGTGCCCTGGCCGGGAATCGAACCCGGGTCCCCCGCACGCCAGGCCGACGCTCTACTGCTGAGCCAACTGGCCAGGGCCCAAAATCCAATGACATTTTTTAAAGAAATGGAACAAAAAATTATCAGATTTATATGGAACTATAAAAAACCCTGAATAGCCAAAGCAATTCTAAGGAAAAAGAACAAAGCTGGGGGCATTACAATATCTGATTTCAAATTATATTATAGAGCCACAACAATCAAAACAGCATGGTATTGGCAGAAAAATAGACAGTCCAATGGAACAGAATAGAAAGCCCAGAAATAAAACCACATATAGCCTGACCAGGCGGTGGCGCAGTGGATAGAACGTCGGACTGGGATGCAGAGGACCCAGGTTTGAGACCCCGAGGTTGCTAGCTTGAGCGCGGGCTCATCTGGTTTGAGCAAAATCCCACCAGCTTGAACCCAAGGTCGCTGGCTCCAGCAAGGGGTTACTCAGTCTGCTGAAGGCCCACGGTCAAGGCACATATGAGGAAGCAATCAATGAACAACTAAGGTGTTGCGATGCGCAGTGAAAAACTAATGATTGATGCTTCTCATCTCTCTCCGTTCCTGTTTGTCCCTGTCTATCCCTCTCTGACTCACTCTCTGTCTCTGTAAAAACAAAACAAAACAAAAAAACCCCCACATATATATGGTCAAATAATTTTCAATAAAGGGGCCAACAACACTCAATAGAGAAAAGAAAGCCTCTTCAACAAATGGTGCTGGGAAAACTGGAAAGCCACATGCAAAAGAATGAAACTCGACTAGTTTGTCCCCTTGTACTAAAATTAATTCAAAATGGATCAAAGACCTAAATATAATACCTGAAACAATAAAGTACATAGAAGAAAACATAGGTACTAAACTCATGGACCTTGGTTTTAAAGAGCATTTTATGAATTTGAATCCAAAGGCAAAGATAAATGAATGGGACATCAGATTAAGAAGTTTTTGCACAGTAAGAGAAACTGACAACAAAACAAACAGACAGCCAACTAAATGGGAGATGATATTTTCAAACAACAGCTCAGATAAGGGCCTAATATCCAAAATATACAAAGAACTCATAAAATTCAACAACTAACAAACAAACAATCCAATAAAAAAATGGGAAGAGGACATGAACAGACACTTCTCCCAGAAAGAAATACAAATGGCCAACAGATATATGAAAAGAAGCTCATCTTCATTAGCTATTAGAGAAATGCAAATCAAAACTACAATGAGCCTGACCTGTGGTGGCGCAGTGGATAAAGCGTTGACCTGGAATGCTGAGGTTGTTGGTTCAAAACCCTGGGCTTGCCCGGTCAAGGCACATATGGGAGTTGAAGCTTCCTGCTCCTCCCCCCTTCTCTCTCTCTCTCTCCTCTAAAATGAATAAATAAATAAAAATAATTAAAAAAAAAAAAAAAACTACAATGAGATACCACCTCACACCTGTTAGATTAGCTATTATCAACAAGACAGGTAATAGTAAGTGTTGGAGTGGCTGTGGAGAAAATGGAACCCTCATCCATTGTTGGTGGGACTGTAAAGTAGTACAACCATTATGGAGGAAAGTATGGTGGTTCCTCAAAAAACTGAAAATAGAACTACCATATGACCCAGCAATCCCTCTACCCCAAAAACTCAAAAACACTGGTACGTAAAGACACATGCAGCCCCATGTTCATTGCAGCATTGTTCACAGTGGCCAAGACATGGAAACAACCAAAAAGCCTTTCAACAGATGACTGGATAAAGAAGATGTGGTACATATATACTATGGAATACTACTCAACCATAAGAAATGATGACGGCCCTGGCTGGTTGGCTCAGTGGTAGAGCGTCGGCCTGGCGTGCGGGAGTCCCGGGTTTGATCCCTGGCCAGGGCACACAGGACAAGCGCCCATCTGCTTCTCCACCCCTCCCCCTCTCCTTCCTCTCTGTCTCTCTCTTCCCCTCCCGCAGCCAAGGCTCCATTGGAGCAAAGATGGCCCAGGCACTGAGGATGGCTCTGTGGCCTCTGCCTCAGGCGCTAGAATGGCTCTGGTTGCAACAGAGCAACGCCCCAGATGGGCAGAGCATCACCCCCTAGTGGGCGTGCGGGTGGATCCCGGTCGGGTGCATGCAGGAGTCTGTCTGACTGCCTCCTGGTTTCCAACTTCAGAAAAATACAAAAAAAAAAAAAAAAAAAAAAAAGAAATGATGACGTCGGATCATTTACAACAACATGGATGGATCTTGATAACATTATACGGAGTAAAATAAGTAAATCAGAAAAAACTAAGAACTGCATGATTCCATACATAGGTGGGACATAAAAGCGAGACTAAGAGACATGGATAAGAGTGTGGTGGTTAACAGGGAGGGGAGGAGAGAGAGGGAGAGGGGGAGGGGGAGGGGCACAAAGAAAATCAGATAGAAGGTGACAAAATACAATCTGACTTTGGGTGATGGGTATGCAACATAATTAAATACCAGAATAACCTGGAGATGTTTTCTCTGAACATATGTACCCTGATTTATTAATGTCACCCCATTAAAATTAATTTTAAAAAAATTAAATTCTGCCCAACACCAAAAAATAATTTTTTTTCTCATTCAAAAGGAATGGGCAAAATTAATTTTAGTAATACCTTTCATTAACCCAACATATTGAAAAGAGTATTACTTCAACGTGTGATTGGCACCCAAATGATTCATGAGCAATTTCATATCCTGGTTTTTGTACTAAGGCTTCAAAATCCACTGTCTTGACTCCAAGAATGCCCTTGGTTAGGACCTGCCTGGTTCTGAGCTCCTAGCTTACCCTCCTGGCTTCCAGGAGCTGCTGGAATCTGTCAATGTCCTTATTCTACCCTTGCATGTGACAGCATGTCCTGGAGGATAGTGTGCCTGAGAGGGGATCCAGGGACAGAAATACTCTCCCAGACATGCAGACATGCAGTGTGCTGGTGACAGCTGGGCACCTTCTGATCTATGCTCAGATCCAGGAGAACACATCCTCTAGAATGTCCAATATCTTATGTTTATTCTCATTACTTGGAAATTTCACAGTGATGCCACTCACAGGGTTGTTTTGTTTGTTTGTTTGTTTTTTAATTTGTAAGAGGAGGGGAGGCAGACTCCCATATGTGCCCCAACCAGGATCCACCCAGCAAGCCCACTAGGGGGCGATGCTCTGCCCATTTGGGGCCCTTGCTCTGCTGCAACTGGAGCCATTTTTTAGTGCCTGAGATCGAGGCCATGGAGCCACCCTCAGCGCCTGGGGCCAACCTGCTGTAATCGAGCAATGGCTGCAGGAGAGGAAGAGGAGAGAGAGAGAGAGAGAGAGAGAGAGAGAGAGAGAGAGAGAAGTGAGAAGGGGAGGGGTGGAGAAGCAGATGGGCATTTCTCCTATGTGCCCTGACCAGGAATCAAACTCAGAACATCCACACACCAGGCCGACAGTCTACTACTGAGCAAACCGGCCAGGGCCGTCACTCACAGGGTTTTTTTCAATGGTTCATGTGTTTGCTGCTTTTTGTGCTGGGTACTTAGCCAGCCCAGCCACAATAAACTTCTGTGAATGTGCTTTGGGTTCCTTCTTCATGATGTCTCCTCATTCTCAGATCTCTTTTAGGAACATCTGGCCTGCCAATGCTAAACCTTCTGCAAGGAGCCCCTACCACCTCCTCCTTTTTCTTTCCCTGTTTCTGTCTCTAGGATTCTGTTCTGCCTACTGAGAGATTTCCTCAGCTCACTTTTTTTTAGTGAGAGAGAAAGAGGAACAGACAGACAGGAAGGGAGAGAGATGAGAAGCATCAACTCATAGTTGGAGCACCTTAGTTGTTCATTGATTGCTTTCTCATATATGCCTTGACTGGGGTGCTCCAGCTGAGCCAGCGAACCCTTGCTTAAGCCAGCAACCTTTGGCTCAAACCAGTGACCTTTGGGTTCATGTCTATGATCCCATTGAGTGACCCCGTGCTCAAGCTGGTGAGCCCACACTCAAGCTGGATAAGCACGTGGGGTTTTTTTTTTTTTTGTTTTTTTTTTAATTTTTTTTTTTTTTTTTTTATTCATTTTAGAGAGGAGAGGGAGAGAGAGAGAGGAGAGACAGAGAGAGAGAAAGGGGGGAGGAGCTGGAAGCATCAACTCCCATATGTGCCTTGACCAGGCAAGCCCAGGGTTTCAAACCGGCGACCTCAGCATTTCCAGGTCGACGCTTTATCCACTGTGCCACCACAGGTCAGGCGCACGTGGGGTTTTGAACCTGGATCCTCAGCATCCCTCTATCCACTGCTCCACTGACTGGACCCTCAGCTCACTTTTTTGAACATCTATTATGTTCTGGAAATTTTTAAAAATTATTATTGTTTTTCATTTTATTTATTGATTTTAGAGGAAAGGAGAAAAAGAAAGAGAGAGAGACAGAAATATCAATCTGTTCTTGCATGTGCCCTGACCAGGGATCAAACTGCAACCTCTGAGCTATCCAGCCAGGGCACGTTCTGAAAATTGCAGACAATATATTTTAATTTCTGAGGGCTCTTTCTTGTTCTTTGCCTGTTTTCCAAAGTGCCCATCCTAGTTGTAAGGGTTTCTCATCTATTTTTTTTTTAAGATTTTATTTATTCATTTTTAGAGAGGGGAGAGACAGAGAGAGAAGAGGGAGGAGAAGCAAAAAGCATCAGGCACACCCGGGGCCTCGAACCAGCGACCTCAAGTGTTCCAGGTCAATGCTCAACCCACTACACCACTATAGGTCAGATGGGTTTCTCATCTTCCCTATCTCTCTAAGAATAGCCATGTGATTACCCTGGTTGAATAGCTCAGTCAGTTAGAATATCACTCAGATTGCTGGTTCTATCCCCAATCAAGGCACTTACTGAAACAGATTGATATTTTTGTTTCTCTCTCTCCATTCTTCTCTCTCTAAAGGAAAATATTTAAAAATTTAATAAAAAATAAAGTGATATTTTAAATAAATAAATAACTTTTAAAATAACAATAAAAATAAAATAAAGATAGTCACATGGTTAAGATGTTTCTGGAGCCTGACCAGGTGGTGGCGCAGTGGATAGAGCGTCGGACTGGGATGCAGAGGACCCAGGTTCAAGACCCCGAGGTCGCCAGCTTGAGCGCGGGCTCATCTGGTTTGAGCAAAAGCCTACCAGCTTGAACCCAAAGTCGCTGGGTCCAGCAAGGGGTTGGTTACTCAGTCTGCTGAAGGCCTGTGGTCAAGGCACATATGAGAAAGCAATCAATGAACAACTAAGGTATTGCAATGCGCAATGAAAAACTAATGATTGATGCTTCTCATCTCTCTCTGTCCCTGTCTATCCCTCTCTCTGACTCACTCTCTGTCTCTATAATAAATAAATAAATAAATAAATAAATAAATAAATAAAATAAAATAAAGATGTTTCTGGAATTTTCTTCCATTCCCTTTACCAGCTGTTTCCTTCAGTATCATCTTTTTCATTGGTCCTTGGTCACTCAAATGTGTCTGGTGAGGAGCCAAGACGCAGCTTGGTGCCCGTCCACATTGGCGTGGGGTGACCCTTTGGAGTCCTGCACCTATGAATGGTGGGTAAGACCTCACAAACCTACACAGTGGAATGCTCGGTGTACAAGCACAGTGATAACAGAGGACTTCTCATTAATAGACTGAAATGCTTCTGTTATAAGTTGTGCCAAGAAAAGCTGAAGAAAACTTTATCAAAAGTAATGAATTAGGGCACAGTAAGGAGACCGGGGAGACCAGCCTGCAGTGCCACCAGCAGCTGTGCCTGGGCAGCTCTCTTTCTCTGCCTCCTGTCTTGTAGCCTGACACACCTCCCAACCCGGGGTCCCTCTGCTTTGGTTTCTGCCCGGCACCACCCAGTCTGACCACCTTTTCCTTTGTTACTTACCATCATCTGCTCCCCACCCCCAAAACATGAGGGTGGGATGTGTGGTTGTCCTGAGTTGGCAGGCAGGGGCTGGGCCTTGTGGGGAACCAACTCTGGAACGTGGTCAAGTGCCTGAACCAAGCACTGCCGGTATTCTCTCCAGAATCCACAATGCAGACAGAGGAACCCACATTAGGGGACTGGGGAAGAAGCAAGCATAGGGCAGCTCCTCCACGCCAGCCTGTCTGGCAGCATAGGAGCCAGCTCACCTCCAGGGCTGCCACCCACATTAGGACCCTTGGGGACTCAGCAGAGGGCAAGCGCCTTCTTGTTCCCAGGCCCCCAGACTGCTACATGGGAAGGCCCAGCCCCCCTCATTCCCAGTTCCTGCTCTGTTTATATCTTATGAATTCAGTAATGTAAATAGAGGTGGCCCAGCCCAGGGAGGGATGCCCTACCCTCGTCTGTCCCCTCTCCTTCCCCCTTCTGCTCCCTTCTGTGTCCACAAATTTTAGGTGTTGCTCCCCAATCTCACCCACTTCATGCACCTATGTTGATTTTTTTTTAGGCTTTATTTATTAATTTTTAGAGAGAGAGAGAAGGGGGGAGGAGCAGGAAATATCAACTCCCATATGTGCCTTGACCAGGCAAGCCCAGGATTTTGAACCAGTGACCCCAGCATTTCAGGTCAACGCTTTATTCACTGCTCCACCACAGGTCAGGCCATGTTGATTCTTCCATATCTTTACCTGATGGGCCCCAACTCTGCCACCCAGCACCTATACTGGAATGCTGGGCTTCTGCCCAGCCAGAGCTATCTTGGGGGAAAAAAGGTCCAGAGAGGGAAAGGCATTTCTGAGGACCACACAGTAGGGATGACCCCCTGCCCAGTTGCTCAGATTCATGCCACCTCCAGGAAGACCCAGTAGCTTCTTCTCTGATCTTCATAGCTACCTGGAGGTGGTCCCGGTAACCCAATTCACAGGTAGAACCAAACAAGGCCAGAGAGTATGTTTCCTTTAGCAGGGGGACTGAGCCAGATCTGTGCATCCACATGGGTGCTGCGTCCCTAAAGAGGTGGGGGCAGCTGGAGGAGGGATGCAGGGGCAGGGGAGAGAAGGAGAGACAGGGTCTTTGGGTATAAGCTGGGAAGGCCTCCCTCCCCCAGTACCTGGGCTCTGCATTTGCACAGGCAGCCTTACTGTAGGCAGAGCCTGACTTCCTGACCTTTGACTTTGACCTTTGCCTTCTGTCCATTACCTGAACTGAAACAGAAAGTCTCCTCTGGGGGCAGGGTTTCAGGTACACTGGTAAGAATGGGGATTTGGAAGACACCCCCCGAGGAGAAACCATCTTCCTGGAGCCTCAGATGGTGGCTGAGCACAGAGGTGTACTAAGTAAGGTACCAGCCACCTGTAGGCGGTGGGGCCAGCACTTGCTCTTTTCTGGGGGCTTAAGGGTGGGGATCCATAAGTGGGGGGGGGGGCAAGTTCCAATGCCCCATAAAACAGAAGTGGTGTGGGAATAAGGCCCCAGAGACACAGGACAGTGGGGAGGGCAGCCCAGGTGATTGTGGCCAGAGGTGGTTGTCAGTGGAGGAAGCCCAGATGAGTCCAGAAAAACACAAGAGAAAGAATTGGGATTTGGTGACTTCAGCTCCACCACCAGGTTCAGCATGGGGTGGGTCAGCTCCATCCCAGAAATGGGAGTAGCTCCCAGTGGGGTCCTGAGACACCTGGAAACCAGGGTGGATGCTATGTAAAGGACAGTGTAGGGGAGTGCCACCCTGAAAGCCACAGTCACGTGAGAACTTTCTAGAAAGAGGACATCAGTGTCAATGTCCTGGAATGTTGAAAGGCCAGAAAAGATGACCCAAAGTATCCTTGGGGTTGATGACCCAGGTCACAAGGTGATGAGCAGAAACTGCTGCGCACGGGCGGGGGGGGGGGGCTAGCAGATGGGGAAGTGGAAGAAGCTTCATAGCAGGGATTGGGGTGCTGGTTTCAGACCTGGGGGGACGGGTGGGGGAAAGTCTGGGAAGAGGGATGCAGCTGTAGAGCCTACATAGCAATGAGACTATCAGTGAAAGAATAGTGGGGAAGCTCCTAGAAGGTTCCAGAAAGGAGGTGGGGGTCAGTGGAGCTGTTAAGTAAGTGGTGCTGGAGGGGGCTTAACGGAGATGACATGAACCCTGAGACCGGGGTTATAAGGGCAGCCTTGGGAGCTAATCTTCCAGGCTGGCCCAGGCTCAACCAGTGCAAAAGGCCTTCCCCATCTGGTCGTCCCCACCCCGGTCCAGCCTGCTCTGAGGTGTGCTGGATGGCCCTGTCACCCAGGAGCCGCGGTGGAGGTAAGTAAGGAGTCATTCCTTCCAGCAAACCGGCGAGATACCCGAGGAAAAGTTATGACAATCCAGGAACAAGAGGGAGTTCAAGGAAGGGGCGCCAAGTCCCAACCCCACCCCTGCTGCGCGCCCTCCACGCCCTCCACGCCTTCCACGCTCTCCACCTGTCCATCCTCTGGCGTCTGGCCCGGCGGTGAGCTGCAGACCCCGGTGACCGTCCTCCACTGAGCGGGGTACGAGGGGAGGGGGCCCTCCGGGTGGGAATCCACTGGGCGGGGAACCCGGGTAGGATCGGCAGGATAGCAGTCTTCGAGGCAGGAGTCTGGGGGACAGGGTCCGCGGAGAGGGTCTGCGGGGTAGGAGTGCGGGCGTCGTCGGGAGGACCCAGGCGCGAGAGCGGACCATCGGCTGCCGCTTTCCCCCCACCCCACCCCCCACCCCAACCAGTCGCTCCCGCCTCCTCCCCCTCCGCCTCCGCCGCCGCAGCCACCGCCACCCAGTGTCACCGCCGGTAAGTTTGCGCACCGCTGGCGCGGGGTGCGGGTGCGGAGCCGGCGCCGAAAGCATCGGGCAGCGCCGGGGAGACCGGCGGGGTGCTCAGGGCCAGACCTGAGCGGCGCGGTGAGCACGGGGACCTGGCCCTGCCCTGCCCGAGGGGATGTTCCGGGAATCCACACAGCCCGGCCAGGGGCCCACAGAAAGCGGAGTGCGGAACTAACTGGCCAGCAGGGACCCTTATGGTAGTCTGGAGGGTCTCGGGGCCTGGGGTTGCGATCCTCATTCGCATCGGACACCTCCGTTTTCGCCACCCGGGATGCGCCCTTCCAGTTCGAACACAGCGGGGCTCGCCCCGTCGGGCGGACTGAGGCCTCTCAGCGCTTCACCCTCCTCTCCCCGGGGAGCGCGGCCAGGGCTGGAGGTGTCCACAGCCGCCAGACGCTTGGTTCGGCTGCCCTACTGTTCCACTGGGATCCCAACTCCTCCCTCGAGCACTCCTGCTTCCCCTTCCCCCTATGGGCACCTCCGCAGAGACACCCTAGGGGCGCAGGTCCTCTGTAGTCCACCCCCTCCTCGGGCAGGCCCTGCACCCCAGTATGCCCCCTAGTAGTCTCCCAGCTCCCGGGGAGATTTTCCCGGGAAGGGGGCGAGAGACTCAGCACCCCGCCCGCTCTGCTGTTCCGTGAAACCCACATTTGTCACTTTGACCCGCAGTGGGGGCGGGTCACCACCTTGCTCTGCTCCCGCCTCTCCAGCGGCCCCCAGTCCCGCTTCCTGGCCGCGAGGTTTCTACCTCCACCCGGAACGGAACCGACTAACTCCTGACATCTGGGTGCCCACATCCACCGCGGATGGAGGACCGGTCAGGGCTGTTTTTCTGACCTCGGTGCTGAGGGATGAGGGTTGGTAGGGGAGTTGTACCCTGGCCACCATCCAGGCCCGCCCTGCCCCCCACGGGCTGGGGGTGAAGGACGCAGGAATCAGGCTTTGTCAACAGCCCATGGCCCTTGATCCATCCGGAGCCACCACCTTCTGCCACTTGCCCTGGTTTCACAAAAATACCCCCCACCTCATATACCTCACCTGAAAGGCCTTGACCCCACCCATTCTGATCCTAGGGTGGCCTGGAGTGACATGGGGTGACTACTGCTGCCTTTATTGGCTGATGGGCCAGCTACCCAGCCTAGGGGCCCCTTCCTCAGGTCTGGGAGTCCCTCAGCCATCCCCAGTGGAAATTGTTGGGACACTGGCCAAATCTTGAACATTCAGGATTGGTGCATTCTGCCAGACATGAGCAGGGCACATGCCAGCCTAGCAGGTGCGGGGGTGGGGAGTGGGGGGGGGGGTGGTGCAGTGGGGTAAATTCAGGTGGAAAGGGCTTGGAAAGAGTGAACAAAGGGTGAGTTGGGGGCTGGGGGCCCTTGGAGAGCCCCCTGCTGAATCTCTAGTCCTGGGCTGACATTTGTGCCTGCACAGCCCTAGTCCCTAAAGGGAGAAGAAGGGTCAGTCTCTGGCCATTCACTCCCCACCTCACCGCTAGTGTGGGGAGGATAATAGTGTGAAAAATGGGGAGCCCTGGTGCTGCAGCTAAAGGGAGTCCCAGAGCAGCACCTCTGCCTCTGGCTCCTCACCATCCAGGGTTTCAGTCCTGTCATTCGTCCAACAGATATTGTCCCTAGGGCTGACAGGCTGCCCTGGGGTTTCCATGTCCCCCATGGCAGGGAGGAGGCCTGGATATGATACTCTGTCCTTCCCTTCAGGTGGCAGAGCTAATTTACTCCTGAGGGGTCAGGCATCCCCACTTTACAGGTGAGTAAACTGAGGCTCCAAGAAGTTAAATTACCTGCCCTTGGTCCAAGGACCAGAACTGGTGCTATAATGTTGCCCTTTCCTGTGGAGCCAACTTTACATCTAAGAGCCAGGGCAGGGATTCCAGAACCTTTGCACAGCTGGAAGTCACTCCCAGCCCCCAGCCTTATTCACATAAGAGTCTAGAATCTTCTTCCCACATTCCCCCAAAAGGGATGGAGGACATGCCCCCTTCTACCACTTGTCCTGCTTCCATCAGGTCTCTAGTGGGGATCACCTGCAGCCTTCTGTATTGGGGAGTGCTGAGGCCCTAACCCCTAGGGACCGAGGGCTAAGGGTGACTTGAACCAAGCACGCAACCTGTGATCTGTGGATGCTTATTCCTAATTTCTCCCACCAGACCAGGGTTGGGAGTGGAGGACATGAAGGCTCCCCCTCCTTCCTTGAGCATGGCTGGCATGGAGAATAGTCTGGGAGGGGCAGGGAAGGACAGGCCCCATGGCAACCCATCCCTCTCTCCCCTCTCCCCTGGGTCCTGCTTCTCTCTGGGGTCCCTGGAATAACTGACTACCTAGATGGAAGGCAGGATGCCCCTGCGGAAGCAGCCCAAGTGTGGTCCCGCCCTCCCTTTCCCACACATAGGCCTTACAAGGTCAGCAAGGCGAGCTGTCACTTCGACCCAGAAGTTGAGGAATAGCCAGGCTTGCCATGGCTGCCAAGCCCCCACTGGGCTCTCAGGGGCTTTCCATTTTGATAGAGCTCTTCGCTGTTAGTCCCATAATATCACCCCAATTCCCCAACTCCCTTGCTGCAGAGGTTCTGGGAAGGAACAACTTATCGGGTAGTGTCCTTCCTCCCTGCTTGCCTCTCTCCACTGTCCACTTTGTCCCAGCCAGCCCTTGTCACTCTCCCCTCCCTTGGTCTTAGAGCTTCTAGCTGCTAATGGCCCAAGCCACCCCTATATCCCTAAACCTGTCTACCCACCTCCCTTCTTCCACCGGCATCCAGGTGCATGGGTCAGAGGTCTGCTCCTGGCTACTCCTCACCTCCTGAGCTCAGTGGCCCAGGCTAGTGAGCGGCAGGACAGCAAATAGGCTGTCTGGTCAGAATCAGGAGATGAGCCTTTAATGACCTCAGGGCTAAAGACACCTGAACTGCCCCTCTTTCTTCACTGCCATCTTCACTGACAAGAGCACCCTTTATTCTGTGGCTCCCCCACCTGCATCCCTAAGCTCAGGTTCCTCACCTGGTTCATGGACTGGGGACTAGCCGCTAAGGGACTTGCCTTGCCAGGCCTGACTGGCACTTGTGGCCTGAGGGCCGGGGTCAGGAACCCCAAAGCAAGCAGGTACCTGCCGAGATCACTCAGCTCTGACCCTTAATGGGGGCATCTCAGGGTCCCATTAGGGGTGAGGGGTGAGTTTCAGGGAGGCTCCTGGTTGAAACAGCCCTGTGAGGACCCAGCTGGACTGATGGAAAGAGGCTGAAATCCAGGTATCCCAACATCTTCCCTCCACCTTTAGCTAGCCTGTACTCCCCTCCCCGCCTTTCCTGGCTTCTCTCTGGCAGTGCTTCTCCAGCTAGCTATCCATCTATCCATCTATCCATCCATCACTTGCTCACTCCATGCCAGTGTGCCCAGAGAAGGGTTCATCCACAGCCCTGGGAGCCCTGCACCCAGGCCCCGAGGGAGGCCCCTCCCTGGGGCCCCCATGGGATTCAGTTGGAGCAAAAGACAGGCTTTAGAAACATGAAAGGAAGATTTATCGGTTGCTGCTGCCCCAGAACTCTGGCTCAGACAGGCTCTGGCCCAGAACTGGGCACCATGGTGTAACCCTGCAGGCACCACAAGGGCAGAGGTCCCATGTCTGGGCCCAGCAGCCAACAGGGCTGATCTCAAAAGAATGTGCTGCCAGCTGCCTACACACTGTGCCCCCACGGGACCCAGAACCTGGCCTGGGCCTTGGATGGGGCCCAGAGGCCAGCTAGACACTCCAGTCTTGGGAAAGGGAGCATGCATGTGACAGGGACCACCCTGAGAATGTGCCTGGTGTTCCTGACTCCTGGCAAGGCTGGGAACTGGCTCAGGGCCACCTTGATAATCATAGCAAGGGGGTGAAGTGATGAATGGCCCAACATCCTGTCCCAGCCTGACTTTCCCAGGGACTAAGAATAGGTGGGGAGGCTGGTGAGGACCGTAGGGAAGAGGTGGGCTTCTAAGGGTGCTGCTCCGCCTTCCACAGCTTTGAGACCAGGCAGGATGGTGGCTGCCACCAGCACAGAGGGTAGGGGCTCTGATGCTTTTCGAGCCACCAAAGAGACAGCCAAAAGCCATGAGAAATCCCACTGCACCCAGGGGAGGTGGCACAGGCCCCAGGATGCTGGGCAGGACCTATTGGCAAAGAGCAATTACTACTCTCCCAGCCCCCACTTCATCAATAGGACCTGGAGACTCAGATGGGTGGTTTTAGGGGAGCTGGACACCCTGCTGGCCATGATAGAACCAGCTATCTCCTCATCCTTGGGGATCCTTTCCCAGACTCTGCTGCTCTGACCCTTAGCAGCCCTAAGAGGAGTGTGCCCACGAGGACCCTTTACCCCAGTCGTGCAGCCCCAGCCAGATGTGGGGGGTGGCAACCCAGAGGCATGACCTCCGCCTGGCCACACCACCCTCCCCTCCTCTTACTGCTGCTGCTGGCCTGCCAGGTGAGCATTCAACCGCCGCTCCTCCTGCCCCTTTGGGTCCCACCCTTGGGCCTGCCCACTCACCTTCCCTTACTGACACAGCTTGCTCCTGCCTGTCCATCACTGTCCCCCAGCCACAGGCCCTCTCTGCTCAGGTGATGGACTTCCTGTTCGAGAAGTGGAAGCTTTATGGTGACCAGTGTCTGTACAACTTGAGCCTGCTGCCTCCCCCCACTGGTGAGCCCCCTAGCCTTCCACCTGAGTCTAGCACTAGGTCGAGTAGCATTTCCTGAGCTGTTATTATGGGAAGACCCAATACAAGTGAGAAAACTGAGTCACAGAGAGACCAAGGACTTGCCTAAGGCTACATAACCAGGAAATAAAATAAATGGTAGGCTTGCTAGGTGCCTGCCCAGGTGGGCAAGGGGACACTGTCCTTGCCCTCATGGCTTAAAGCCCACTGGGAAGACAGTGAGTGCATGGAGGAAGCTGCTTCGATGGGTGGACAGGCCTCACAAAGCCTGGAGGAGGCAAGGGGGATGGGCTTTTATGCAAAGGGCGAAGGCAGGGATTGCATATGCCATAAGGATGAGTTCTGAAGGTCACTGGGGTACAGAAAGACTAGAACAAGAATAGCTTCCTGGAATGCCTAGCCATTGTCTGGACAGGCAAAGTGACTGTGTAGGGCTAAGGGGGTCAGGGAGGTAACCACAGAGTTGGTGCTCAACCCAGGAAGAGTGCCAACAGAATTGGGATTCAGCCTCCAGAGAGGAAGGCACTTCAAGAAGGGAACTGTGGTCTGACCAGTGAAGGCGCAGTGGATAGAGCATTGACTTGGACACTGAGGTCCCAGGTTCAAAATCCCAAGGTTGCCGGCTTGAGCATGGGCTCATCCGGCTTAGGCACAGGCTCACCAGCTTGCGCGTGGGGTTGCCAGCTTGAGTGTGGGATCATTGACATGATTCCATGGTCACTGGCTTGAAGCCCAAAGGTTGGTGGCCTGGCTGGAGCCCCTGGTCAAGGCACATATGAAATCAGTGAACAACAAAAGTGCCACAACTACGAGTTGATGCTTCTTATCTCTCTCCTCTCTCACTCTCTCTCTTCCTGTCTCTCTCACTATATATATTTTTTTAAAAAGAAAAGAAAAAAAGGCAGAAAAAGAAGGGAACTGAGAAGAAGGGTGCCCCAGGTGGGTTTGTGCCGAGTTGGAGATGAAGGTGTCCCAGGGGAGGTGGCTAGGCGGAGCTAGAGCGTAGGACCAGGCTGGTCTGGGGGGGCAGGGGAGGTGGGGTGGTCAGGAAGACTTGAGGGGGAGCTGATGTGGGAACAGAGGAAGAGGCTCAGGAGATCCTGAGAGGGGGCAAAGGGACATGTGGACCCTGCTGAGGAGCCCTGCCTCTACCCCCGCCTCTGCAGAGCTGGTTTGTAATAGAACCTTCGACAAGTATTCCTGCTGGCCCGACACCCCTCCCAACACCACAGCCAACATCTCCTGTCCCTGGTACCTGCCCTGGTACCATAAAGGTAACTGCAGAGGGCATGCATGGGGGGTGGTGAAAGAGTCCAGCCCGGGGCTGGAGTGCTGACCAAAGCCTCCCCCCAGTTCAGCACCGCTTCGTCTACAAGAGGTGTGGGCCTGACGGGCAGTGGGTGCGTGGTCCCCGTGGGCAGCCATGGAGAAACGCCTCCCAGTGCCAGATGGATGAGGATGAGATTAAGGTCCAGGTCAGCCTGCAGCCGGTGCAGCAGAGGCCGGGGGCAGGGGGGACCCGGTGAGGTGACCCCCACCCAGCCCTGCTTGACTACCTACTATGATTTGCAGAAGGAGGTGGCCAAGATGTATAACAGCTTCCAGGTGATGTACACGGTGGGGTACTGCCTCTCGCTGGGGGCACTGCTCCTGGCCCTGGCCATCCTGCTGGGCCTCAGGTACGCCCACCCGCCCTGTGTGGGAAAGGCGACAGTGGGCAGCATGCAGGTGGGCGCCGACTCCCTGTTCCCATAGGAAGCTGCATTGCACCCGCAACTACATCCACGTGAACCTGTTTATGTCCTTCGTGCTCAAGGCCAGCTCCGTGTTGGTTATTGACGCACTGCTCAAGACCCGCTACAGCCAGAAGATCGGTGACCACCTCAGTGTGAACGGCTGGCTAAGTGATGGGGTGAGCACCCAGACTTTCCCCCCACCCCAGGGCAGCAGGTGGCTTGTGACCTGAGCTCACGCGTGCTGCCCCTGTGGCCAGGCGGTGGCCGGCTGCCGGGTGGCCGCAGTGTTCATGCAGTACGGTGTTGTGGCCAACTACTGCTGGCTGCTGGTGGAGGGCGTGTACCTACACAGCCTGCTGGGCCTGGCCACCTGCCCCGAGAGGAACTTCTTCACCTTCTACCTGGGCATTGGCTGGGGTGAGTGGCCTGCTGCGGGGATGGAGGGGCATAGTCCAAGCTGGCTGACCTGAGCCTTGGAACCACAGCTGCCACCCCCACAGGTGCTCCTATACTGTTCATCATACCCTGGACAGTGGTCAAGTGTCTGTTTGAGAACATCCAGTGAGTATGAGCTGACGTGAGGACAGCCCAGGGCAGCTGGGGCTCACCTGTCCTGGTGTTGGGCAGGCCTATGGGAGTGGCTGTGGAGCCCCGTTAGGGGACAGGAAGTATATCTTTGGCCAGATGCAGTAGGAAGTAAGCAAACCTGATGCCCAGGATGGGGGTCATTTGTGACCATTTCTTTCCCGAGGCACTAATGACATCCCCAGGGCATCAGGGGGGTGTGGGCCTGGGGGCCTGATGGAACATGAGCCAGCCCCACCCTTCAGGTGCTGGACCAGCAATGACAACATGGGCTTCTGGTGGATCCTGCGCTTCCCCGTCTTCCTGACCATTTTGGTGAGGAAATACTGTACCTACTGGCCCCACAGGGAGGGGTGCAGGGCAACGGGGTCAGCCTCCAGCAACCCTCCCTTGTGGGCCTGCATTGGCCGAGGAGACCAACAGCATCCTACCTGGGCAAAAAGGGAGGGAGGGCCTAGCACTCAGCCAGGACACTGGCCAGCGTCCTGGCCTGGGGCCGGGCTGCCTGTCCTTGGCTGGGTGCCCACCAGCCCCAGAGCCTCGGGAGCCAGGAGGCACAGGTGGAGCCCTGGGGCGACCCTGAAGCTGTCCTCAATGTGCAGATCAATTTCTTCATTTTCATCCGCATCCTCCACATCCTCGTGGCCAAGCTGCGAGCCCACCAGATGCGCCACACTGACTACAAGTTCCGGTGGGTGCAGGTGAGGGGGCAGGGGGTGGGGTGGGGACACGCCATGCCTGTGGCTCAGACTCTGCCCCCACAGGCTGGCCAAGTCTACGCTGACCCTTATCCCCCTGCTGGGGGTTCATGAGGTGGTGTTTGCCTTTGTGACGGATGAGCAAGCCCAGGGCACTCTGCGATTCGCCAAGCTCTTCTTCGACCTCTTTCTCAGCTCCTTCCAGGTGCCACCTCCCCCCCCCCCAGCAAGTGCCTGCCCCCACCCCTCCTCTCGGCTGCCCTGACCACTCCCTCTCTGCAGGGTCTGCTGGTGGCTGTCCTCTACTGTTTCCTGAACAAGGAGGTAGGTGGAGGTCTGGGATCAGTCCGGGGTTGGGGGAGGGGTCGGGGGAGGGGGAGTATAGGCACCTGGCCTTCATGCCCGCCTGCATTTGTGGAGTGCTTGCCATGGCGCTGGGTGCCAGGCCTCAGCCCTCTCCTCAGGAATTGCACAGTGAAGGGTACCAGACACCTGCAGACCCAGCATTCCATGCTGACAAAACCCACCTTATCCCATGGCAGGGAGCCATGTGGCCCTTCAAGGCTGGAGGTTGGGGATCCTAGGGGGTGGGATGGGTGGGCCTTGGGCCTGGCCCCACCTGCCTGCTGCCCTAGGTGCAGACGGAGCTGCTGCGGAACTGGCACCATTGGCGCCTGGGAGAGGTGCTGCGGGAAGAGCGCCAGGGCGGTAGCCACCCAGTCTCAGCCCACCTCACCAGCGGAGTCACCACAGAGAAGCTATTGCTCTCCAGAGGCCAAGACAGCAACGGGGCTAGCCAGGACCCCTCCGCGGGGACCCTTGTGGCGTGTGGCCTCCCTGGGTTGGCTGAGAGCTCCTTCTGAAGCCCCCTGGAGCCCTGCCTGGTGCTGAACTCAGGAGCTGAGAGGGCACCAATGAACAATTCAGACTGATGCTGGGGGGTGGGGTGGGGCTGGAGTTGCCCCACCATCCAAATGTCCTCAGTGCAGTGGTCTGAGGGGTGGGGCCTCCCCTCTTCACACCTGTTCTGGGCCCAGCCAGGTGGAGGTGGGAGGGGGGTTGGGAGGAATGATGGGGGGTAGGGTATGGGACACTGGGTGTGGTAGGGAAGCTGTCCTATGAATGCATGCCTGAGTGTTTCTGTGTGTCTGTGAGTCTGGCATTGGAGGAAATGTGTGTCCTCCAACAATAAAGAACTTGCACAGTGTCACTACGCCTACCTTGGAGAGTGGGGCTGGGGACACGGAGCGGGCTAGGCCCAGAGCCTCCCCATGAGAGTGGAGCAGCCCCTGATGGGAGTCTCCACCACCTGAGCTGGTGCTCCCCTCTGGGAGCACCCCTTCTACAAAGCAATGGAGCTGGAACCTCTGAAGGAACCCAAAGTGTGAGTGGTGGCTGGCAGTGCCTGGCCCTGTCCTCACTGGAGCAGGTTCTGGCCACCCTCCCATCCAGTTCAGGTTACCCCACCTCCACCCCAGGCCAGAGTGGCAGTCCCCATTAGCTTTGGCTCCCATTTACCAGCAGAAGGGTAATAGCCAAGGGAGGCCACTGACTTCACGTTCCTCCTGACCTCACATGGGCACCCAGCCGGGGATGGATTCAGGTTCAGTGAGGGCATCACTAGACAATTCAGGACTGGGTATCCTCTGCTGGCCTCTGCTTCATCCTGGCTCCAGCCACCTGAGCAGTTTGCAGGCCACATAGCACGCTGAAGCAGGGAGAAATGGGGCCCAACACTGAAATGGTCTGAGTGAAAGGGATAACACAGTGTTCCCCAGACCTCTGCATGGCCCTGGCATGGTCACCGGTAAAGGGGCAGCCACTGTGCCCTCGCCTACTGGCACCTGCATGCAGCAAGGACACTGCCATAGTGTGGTGCTGGGCACCTGCCCAACAGGCAAGAGCTGCCACTCGCCAGGAAAGACCCAAGTGTTGGGTAGAGGAACAGGTAGTCGGAGCACCAGGGGTGGTGACCCAGGGTGCATTCTGGACAGTGTGTCTGATGGAGCAGCTGTCCCTGCTTCTAAAACTGTTGGGAGGCATTGCTGGGCCTGAGAGGGTGGGTGCCAACAGCCCTGGCCACGTGGGCTGGAGCTGCTCAGGCACAGCCAGGCTAATTGGAGCATTATGAGAGGACAGGAGGCCTCTCAGAAAAGGTAAATAGAATTACTCACCTGCCAGGCACGGGGCCCTCCTGAGGGGGCCTGCACCCCAAGCTGCCCCCCCACCCCCACAGGCCCACAAGTGGCAGGGAAGAAGTAAAGAAAGAAGGGAGTGTAGGGTGGGTGGAGGCTAGTTAGGGGAGACTGGGTTCTCCTGTGGGTACTGCTGTGTGTCCAGTTACCCTTTGATGGTGGAGTTGCACCACTGCAGGACTGGAGGGCAGTTGGAGACCTGAGGCCCCCGACTTTCAGCTTCATGCCACCTCTTGCCTCAAGCCTCCAGGTCTGGAGTCTCCTCTGAGCCCTGGCCCACAGGGCACCCCACCAGCCCTTGGTGCCCAGTAGCCTGTGTGGGCCCCAGCTGGCACAGGGAGAACAACAGCTCACCTTCATGCCGGCTGGGCTCAGGGTTAATGACTGCCTGCAGGTGTGCTCTCTCCTAGGGGCCTCTTGGCGGCCCTCCCCATCCTGACTCCTTCTGCCCTTGTCCTCCTTTACCCCTGTCCCTATCTTCAAGGGAACTAGAGCAGGCCCCAGGGGAGTCAGGGGTGGAGGTGGAGGCCTGGCAGGGGCTGGACCTGCCCAGCCAATAAACCCTGTGTCCATCAAATAAGTTTGCAAATATGATGTATATATTTGCTCGCTTATATTTTGCATTGGGTGTGGGGGACAGGCTGTAAGCAGGCAGGATCCTTACAGCCTAAGGCTTAGTTTTAAGACTAAGCCTTTCCCACCCTTTCAATCCTAAAATCTTCTCAACACTAAGTTTTTCCCCACACCCTTGACCAGGGGTCCCCAAAATACGGCCCGGCCCGTGGGCTGCATGCGGCCCCCTGATGCCATTTATCTGGCCCCCGCCACACTTCCGAAAGGGGCACCTCTTTCATTGGTGGTCAGTGAGAGGAGCATAGTTCCCATTGAAATACTAGTCAGTTTGTTGACTTAAATTTACTTGTTCTTTATTTTAAATATTGTATTTGTTCCCGTTTTGTTTTTTTACTTTAAAATAAGATATGTGCAGTGTGCATAGGAATTTGTTCATAGTTTTTTTATAGTCCGGCCCTCCAATGGTCTGAGGGACAGTGAACTGGTCCCCTGTGTAAAAAGTTTGGGGACCCCTGCCCTTGACTGTTGCATGATGTGGGGTGGTGCACTCTTATGAGGAATCCCATTTATGCCTCAGATAAGTGGCTTTGTATCAGAGATTTCCTTATTTGTATATTGGCTTAAAGGTTTTGATTTCTACACTATAAAATGGGGCAGAGAGCCTGACCTGTGGTGGCGCAGTGGATAAAGCATCGACCTGGAAATGCTGAGGTAGCCGGTTCGAAACCCTGGGCTTGCCTGGTCAAGGCACATATGGGAGTTGATGCTTCCAGCTCCTCCCCCCTTCTCTCTCTCTGTCTCTCTCTATCCTTCTCTCTCTCCTCCTTAAAAAAATGAATAAATAAAAAAAAATTTACCTGGAAATATCATTAAAAAAAAAAATGGGGCAGAGGAGCCCATACTGTAGGAGAGCAGAGAAAGGCCACATGAAGGAGAGGAGAAGCAGCCAAGATGGTGGAATGCTAAAGGAGATGTCAGTTTGTGCAGAGAGAAGATGGGGAGCAGAGGTGAATAAGGCTGGTGAGCTGGAAACCTTTGATTCTAGGAAACTCAGATAAGTCAGTGGCTTTGGGAACCCTGAATGGAAAGAGAAGTGTTTTCCCACTGTGTGTATTTCTTGCCCACCAGGTGCAAGCTAGGATTAAAGTTAATGGCCCACCAGTTCCTGGCTCCATTGTCTCATTACCGTCTGTCCAAATCAAATGCAAGCCTGCATGGGCCAGGTGGCTGTGATGGTAACTGTAGCTACTGGCCATACACCCTGGTTCTGACTAGGCAACCCAGCTGGTGGGTGGACCAACTTTCTCACTCAGGGCCCAGTCACCCACCCAGCAGCACTCTCCATCCAGGTCCTCTGTCCCTTCCCCATCTCCCAGCCCCCCACCCCTGTAGGAAATCACCCATTTAACCTTGAACCCTCTATGACTGGGATTGGATTAGTTAAAAGCCCTGAGTGAATGTCTCTTGGATGCAAACACCAAGAGAGTATCAGTGAGTGACCTTCCCACAGACACAAAGGAATGCATATGAATGAGCTTTAGAAAATTAGCCTAGAGATTCTGGATTACCCCTTCCTTTGTGCTTGTTAATTAGGAAAAGTAAAGAATGTTCTGATCAATTTAGCCCTTTCTCCATGTCAGCAAAATGGCCATTAATCATTCTTCCCCTTTTCACCTGATCTCCCTCCCCTGTAATCCTGTTACCTTCTGCTTCTGATCAATAAAAGCTAAGAAAGAGGCCCTGGCCGGTTGGCTCAGTGGTAGAGCGTCGGCCTGGCGTGCAGGAGTACCGGGTTTGATTCCCGGCCAGGGCACACAGGAGAAGTGCCCATCTGCTTCTCCACCCCTCCCCCTCTCCTTCCTCTCTGTCTCTCTCTTCCCTTCCAGCAGCCAAGGCTCTATTGGAGCAAAGTTGGCCCGGGTGCCGAGGATGGCTCCGTGGCCTCTGCCTCAGGCGCTAGAATGGCTCTGGTTGCAACAGAGCAACGCCCAAGATGGGCAGAGCATCGCCCCCTGGTGGGCATGCCGGGTGGATCCCCATTGGGTGCATGCCGGGTGGATACCGGTCGGGAGCGTGTGGGAGTCTGTCTGACTGCCTCCCCATTTCCAACTTCAGGAAAAAAAAAAAAGCTAAGGGAGAAGGAGATTCAGGTCTCTTTGCCTCTCTTGGCAGGACACCCTCTCTCTTCCTCTTGGCATAAGTTTGTGTCTTTAGTAGGTTTTTTCCATGCAACACCAGTAGTTCCCAGCGGGATTCACTACTACAAGTGGTGAATCCCGACGTGATCGTGTGGAATCTGTGTGTGAAGAGTAGTTGAACAGCCTGACCTGTGGTGGCGCAGTGGATAAAGCATCGACCTGGAAATGCTGAGGTCGCCGGTTTGAAACCCCGGGCTTGCCTGGTCAAGGCACATATGGGAGTTGATGCTTCCAGCTCCTCCCCCTTTCTCTCTCTCCCTCTCTCTCTCCTCTCTAAAAATTAATAAATAAAATTTAAAAAAAAAAACATTAAAAAAAAAAAAAAAGAGTAGTTGAACAGCTGCATCTTATGGGGAATTCTGGTAAGGAACAATCCCTACTCGTCTTGAGGAAGGGACCAATGCACGCATGTAGGTCTGAAGAGGTTTCCTTGTGGGTCAGGAGCTCACCTAGCAGCAGCGCATTTACATTAGAAACTTAGAACACTTGCTACACGTGTGATAAGGTACCAAAGACCTGTAAAACTTAGCATTAGGAACGCCATTTTTTTTTTTTTTTCTGAAGTTGGAAACGGGGAGGCAGTCAGACAGACTCCCAAATGCGCCCAACCGGGATCCACCCAGCATGCCCACCAGGGGGCGACACTCTGCCCATCTGGGGCGTTGTTCTGTTGTAACCAGAGCCATTCTAGCGCCTGAGGCAGAGGCCATGGAGCCATCCTCAGCGCCCAGGCCAACTTTGCTCCAATGGAGCCTTGGCTGCAGGAGGGGAAGAGAGAGACAGAGAGGAAGGAGAGGGGGAGGGGTGGAGAAGCAGATGGGCGCTTCTCCTGTGTGCCCTGGCCGGGAATCGAACCTGGGACTCCTGCACGCCAGGCTGATGCTCTACCACTGAGCCAACCGGCCAGGGCCTAGGAACGCCATTTTAAAGAGGAACAGTCAGGCTTCTTACCCACTCCTTTCTGTGGAGAAAGGAAAGAAAAGAATGTAGGAGTTTCCTGGCTTACAAGGACAACTGGGTCACCTAGTCATAGTTCAGCTAATTCCTCAAATTCTCTGAAAGGGTGCGTGGGGCCACTTGACACACAGAGCAAAGAAGATAGAATTTATCTAAAAACCTTAGAAACCAATGTTTATGTACCTTCATCAAGAATTCCTATACTCGTACTCACCCTAAAGTCATGAGAGTCATATATACCTCTAGACAAAAGAATCACGAACCCCTCCTTACCCACCCCAATCAGAATGTGATTTGGTCTATAAAATCAGCCACAGAACTGTAGGGACTTTCTACATGATTTGGGATTGTGCCCCGTGTAGCTAGCTGGCTAATTAATAAACTCCTCAAAAATTCATTTGGACTTGGTGTCTCTATGTAACCCGTGGATTAAGGTACGGTACTTTACAACGCATGCTGCTGTACAAGACCACTGCCCACGGTTCCCCAATGAGGGACCTGAGATTGAGAATTATGAGTGTCAGTCAAATAAGTTCGTTAATATGATATATATATTTGCTCGCTTATAGTTTGCATTAAGTGTGGGAGAAAGGCTGTAAACCGGCAAAGTCATTATAGCCTCAGGCTAAGCCTTTCCATATATATATATTTATCTATCTTACAGAGACAGAGAGACAGTCAGAGAGAGGGATAGACAGGGACAGACAGACAGGAATGGAGAGAGATGAGAAGCATCAATCATTAGTTTTTCATTGTGCATTGGGACACCTTAGTTGTTCATTGATTGCTTTCTCATATGTGCCTTGACCATGGGTCTTCAGCAGACGGAGTAACCCTTTGCTCAAGCCAGCGACCTTGGGTCCAAGCTGGTGAGCTTTTGCTCAAACCAGATGAGCCCACGCTCAAGCTGGCGACCTCAGGGTCTCGAACCTGGGTCCTCCGCATCCTAGTCTGACACTCTATCCACTGCGCCACCGCCTGCTCAGGCCTTTCCCGCCCTTTTAATACTTTGATCTTTTAAAAACTAAGCTTTTCCCCACACCCTTGACTGTTGCATGATGTGGGTGGTGCACTCTCATGAGGAATCCCATTTATGCCTCAGATAAGTGACTTTGTATCAGAGACTTCCTTATTTGTATATTGACTTAAAGGTCTTGATTTCTACACTATAAAAATAAGATAGGCCTGACCAGGCGGTGGCACTGTGGATAGAGCGTTGGACTGGTATGTGGAGGACCCACGTTCAAGACCTCGAGGTCACCAGCTTGAGCGCGGGCTCATCGGGTTTGAGCAAGGCTCACCAGCTTGGACCCAAGGTCGCTGGCTCGAGCAAGGGGTCACTCGGTCTGCTGTAGCCCCTCGGTCAAGGCACATATGAGAAATCAATGAATGAACTAAGGAACTGCAACAAAGAATTAATGTTTCTCATCTCTCTCCATTTTTGTCTGTCTGTCCCCATCTGTCCCTCTCTCTGACTCTGTCTCTGCCACAAAAAAAATAATAAATAAAAATAAAAAATAAATGAAACAGACCAGGGGTTTTCTCTCTTGGTTCCTGAAATTAGCATTGCTTAGGAGAAGCAGCCAAGATGGCGGAGTGCTGAAGAAGAAGCCAGTTTGTGCAGAGAGAAGGAGATGGGGAACAGAGGTGAATAAGGCTGATGAGGTTGAAACCTTTGATTCTAGGAATGCTCGAATGAGTCCATGGCTTTGAGAGCCCTGAATGGAAAGGGAATTGTTTTCCCACTGTGTATATTTCTCACCTGCTGGGTGCAAGCTAGGATTAAAGGTAATGGCCCACCAGTTCTTGGTTCCGTTGTTTCATTACGGTCTGTCCAAATCAAATGCGAACCTGTATGGGCCAGGCGGCTGTGACAGTGGCCGTGGCTACTGGCTTTACAGAGAGCAAGCAAGTAAAGTTTTGGAAAAAGTGGTTTGAATGAGGATTAAGGGTTTCTGTTCTTTGTCTTATGGCAGAAAGTAAAACCTGAACCGTCAGTTACAGCAACAATGAGATTTGAGGAGACTGATAACAAGAACAAAATACCTCTTCTTCCTCCCTTGCCTCCTGAGGAGCCTTTGGCTCCCCTCTACCCTCCCCCTCCTCCCCCCAGGACCTGGAAAGAGTCATACACCTTCCTTAATGGAAAATTGTCTCTGAGGATTAATGTAAAAAAAAAAAAAAAGAGAGAGAGAAGGATTAATGTTAGAAGACCCAGATACTATTAAAGCTACAGCTCTCCGTTATTGTACAATCCTGAATTTTTCTGATTTTCTTTAATGTTTTAGCTATAATCGTCTGAACTATCATTTTGTTTCTTCCCTATTCTTTGCCTTGAAATTAGTCCCAGACTAAGGGACCCTGAAGGATATAACTACAGTATTTCCCAAGCAGCTGCTGAGTGTAATTTATTTGGGGAGGTTCTGCTAGTCACAAAACGCCCTGAGATTGGGCAGGCAGCTTTCTGGTCTGGTTGTGCAATGAAATCCCAGGTTCCTCTTTGGTTTGTCTGATTCTGGTTTCTGTTTAGTTTTTGTCTGATATTCTAACAGAATGGGTAACACCCTTTCCATTCCTAAGGATAGCCCTATGGTGAATTCTGACTAATTGCTCGACCTATGCTTATAAATCTATAAAGTGATATCAACTGAAAATAGCCAAAATATGACTTTTTCAGGCCTGAATTAAGTTCTTGCATGCAAAAATTGGAAATGTCGGTTCTAATATTGAACTAAATAAAATATTATAATTTCATTCTTGCATTGTTGCTTTAAAATTGATATATGTAAGGAGTGCTCATTTAAATATAAATAGAACAAAATCCAAAATTTGTTTCTTGGTTTGGAGTCTGTGAGGTCTTGCCATGCTGTGTTCTTTGTCTTCGAAGTTGGGGGCAAGTAACAACTCCGCTATTAGGATTAATCAGATTTATTTATGCTCGTGTCTCTGTACCGTAATTGTCATTTGTGTAAAACTGTCTGTAAAACAGAGGGATGAATAATGAATGGCTAGTTTTAAATTTTGGCCTTTTTCAATTGGAATTACTTAACTGTGAGTCTGAACAAAGAAAACCTTTGCTGGATAAATGAGAGCCTGAACCTGTTCAGCTCGAAGATAAGGGTCACTTCTTGACTCCAGCCCAAATCCTGGGTATTCTTAGGTGACTAAGAATCTCTATGCAGGTGTCGAGAGGGCATCCCTCATGACATGTAGGCAGCCCCATAGGGACTTTCAAATTCAACTTTAATTAAAAAATTGACTTGGCCTGACCAGGCAGTGGCGCAGTAGATAGAGCGTCGGACTAGGATGCGGAAGGACCCAGGTTCGAGACCCCGAGGTCGCCAGCTTGAGCGCGTGCTCATCTGGCTTAAGCAAAAAGCTCACCAGCTGGACCCAAGGTCACTGGCTCAAGCAAGGGGTTACTCAGTCTGCTGAAGGCCCATGGTCATGGCACATATGAGAAAGCAATCAATGAACAACTAAGGTGTCGCCATGAAAAACTGATGATTGATGCTTCTCATCTCTTTCCGTTCCTGTCTGTCTGTCCCTAGCTATCCCTCTCTTTGACTCTCTCTCTCTGTCCCTGTAAAAAAAAAAAAAAATTGACTCGTCTGAGGATGCACATATATTTATTCTTTTTTTTTTTTTAGAGAGGAGAGGGAGAGACAGAGAGACAGGAGAGACAGAGAGAGAGAAGGGGGGAGGAGCTCCCATATGTGCCTTGACCAGGCAAGCCCAGGGTTTCGAACCGGTGACCTCAGCATTTCCAGTTCGATGCTTTATCCACTGCGCCACCACAGGTCAGGCTGAGGATGCACATATAAAGACTGGTTACCTAGGGCTCTGAGCCCTCATGGCTGTATTAGGCAGCCAGGGAGAGAAACCTAGACATGTTAAGAGGGTTTGAGATGACTTGGGAGGTGAAATCTCCTTGGAGCTCAACCCACAAGCAGCACACGTGAACCCACTACACAATATCCCTAGAAATTTGTCAGACTCTACAGATATACAAAGAATACTAAAATTAACATAGGAAATAGTACCTATAAGGCTGACAAGCCCCAAGGACACCAGCCCCCCATTAATAATCCTGCAGATTAACTTGCAACTATCTACTGAGGTGAAAAATTTTCAGCTTGAAGTGGCCAAAAGTGGGAACCTTGTGATCCCGCCTAAGTGATTTCTTTTTTCTTTTCTTTCTTTCTTTCTTTCTTTCTTTCTTTCTTTCTTTCTTTCTTTCTTTCTTTCTTTCTTTCTTTCTTTCTTCCTTCCTTCCTTCCTTCCTTCCTTCCTTCCTTCCTTCCTTCCTTCCTCCCTCCCTCCCTCCCTCCCTTCCTTCCTTTCTTTCTTTCTTTCATTATTTTTCCGAAGCTGGAAACGGGGAGGCAGTCAGACAGACTCCCGCATGCACCCAACTGGGATCCACCCGGCATGCCCACCAGGGGGCGATGCTCTGCTCATCTGGGGTGTCGCTCTGTTGCAACCAGAGCCATTCTAGCGCCTGAGGCAGAGGCCACAGAGCCATCCTCAGCGCCCAGGCCAACTTTGTTCCAATGGAGCCTTGGCTGCAGGAAGGGAAGAGAGAGACAGAGAGGAAGGAGAGGGGGAGGGGTGGAGAAGCAGATGGACGCTTCTCCTGTGTGCCCTGGCCGGGAATCGAAAACGGGACTCTGCATGCCAGGCCGACGCTCTACCACTGAGCAAACTGGCCAGGGCCAGTGATTTCTTTTTGCATGCTTCATTAGAAAATACCAGCTCTAAAGTTAATATTAAATTAACTTAAAACAGACATTGATTTGAAATAGAAGCTTCTGCAAGAAGCACAGAAATTCTTTGGAAAAAAATATTTTAGAGACTGTTTCTGAAGTAATAAAGGCCTTTAAAATTCCTGAATGATAACCTTGCATTCCTCTTCTACAGCTTCTCCACTATCTGCTGTCTCAGTTTTCTTATTTGGACTCACCCTCCCTTCTTCCTTTCTCTTCTATCTTTGCCTCCTCTACTACCACACCACCCTACTTAGACTTAGGGGAAAATAAAATAGGAATTCAGATAAGAATAATCCAGGAATTCTTACAACTTCATTTAAAAAAAGCTGGTTTCAGGTAAAAAGGAACCAATAATTATGTATGTTCCTTAAAACAGAATTTACCTAAATGACAGATTTCTCCGATTTTATCTAGGACCCTGATGGGTTCACAAATAAATTTAAAATTTAACTATTGGAACATTCAATCCTGGCTATTCTGACCTATTCCAAATAATATATTTACTGGTTTCTAGGAGCCAAACAACAGAATTGACTTAGCTCAAACTTTTGCAGCAATGATGAGTGAGTCATCCTGTTTTAACTGTGGGAAGCTTGGACATATGGCTCAGATTGTAGAGCACCCAAGTAG
This sequence comes from Saccopteryx leptura, assembly GCF_036850995.1. Lineage (NCBI taxonomy): Eukaryota > Metazoa > Chordata > Mammalia > Chiroptera > Emballonuridae > Saccopteryx > Saccopteryx leptura. Next base: position 125,756,022 of record NC_089506.1, read on the forward strand.
GAGATTTTTTATTGTAAAAAGCCAGGTCACCTTAAAATTATAGGAAGCTGAAATGGGATTTAAAAAAAAAAAAAAAAATATATATATATATATATATATATATATATATATATATATATATATATGTATGTATTAAGCTTATCATTGTACCAAGGACTAAAAAAAGGACATTTCCCTTTCATCTTACTAACAATTTAGAAAAAATTAAAATTACCATTACAAAGGGAAATTGCTAAGACCCTTATAATCACTGGGGGCTAGTTTATCTGTTCTTAACCCTACCCAACTAAGTTGAATCCTACTTCAGAGTAAAGCTTATGTACAAATAGTAGTAATATATAATCAACCAATGATTGCCCACATATCTTCCAGAAATGTAAAATATATTTAAAAGTAAATCAAATACTGCACTTATTGGGAAAATAATAATTTTAAAGAAATTTCTGAGCGTCGAACAGGGATGTGGAAGACCCAGGTTCAAGACCCCGAGGTCGCCAGCTTGAGTGCAGGCTCATCTGGTTTGAGCAAAGCTCACCAGCTTGGACCCAAGGTCACTGGCTCGAGCAAGGGGTTACTCAGTCTGCTGAAGGCCCGTGGTCAAAGCACATATGAGAAAGCAATCGATGAACAACTAAGGTGTTGCAACAAAAAACCGATGATTGATGCTTCTCATCTCTCTCCATTCCTGTCTGTCTGTCCCTGTCTATCCCTCTCTCTGATTCTCTCTCTCTGTCAAAAAATAAAATAAAAAATAAAATAAAATCTTTTTTAAAATCCCATAAAAAAGCCTGACCAGGAGGTAGCGCAGTGGATAGTGTTGGACTGGGATGCGGAGGACCCAGGTTCGAGACCCTGAGGTTGTCAGTTTGAGTGTGGGCTCATCTGGTTTGAACAAAGCTCACCAGCTTGGACCCAAGGTCGCTGGCTTGAACGAGGGGTTACTCGGTCTGCTGAAGGCCCATGGGCAAGGCACATATGAGAAAGCAATCAATGAACAACTAAGGCGTCGCAACAAAAAAACTGATGAATGCCTGACCAGGCGGTGGCGCAGTGGATAGAGTGTTGGACTGGGATGTGGAGGACCCAGGTTCGAGACCCCGAGGTCGCCAGCTTGAGCACGGGCTCATCTGGTTTAAGCAAAAAGCTCAACAGCCTGACCTGTGGTGGCGCAGTGGGTAAAAGCGTCGACCTGGAATGCTGAGGTCGCCAGTTTGAAACCCCAGGCTTGCCTAGTCAAGGCACATAGGGGAGTTGATACTTCCTGCTCCTCCCTCTGTTCTTTCTATTTCTTTCCTCTCTCTGTCTTTTTCTCTCTCTGTGTTTCCTCTCTCTAAAAAAATGAATAAATAAAATGTAAAAAAAAAAAAAAAAAGCTCACCAGCTTGTACCCAAAATCGCTGGCATGAGCAAGGGGTTACTCGGTCTGCTGAAAGCCCACGGTCAAGGCACATATGAGAAAGCAATCAATGAAAAACTAAGGTGCCTGACCAGGCGGTGGCGCAGTGGATAGAGAGTTGGACTGGGATGTGGAAGACCCAGGTTCGAGACCCTGAGGTCGCCAGCTTGAGCGAGGGCTCATCTGGTTTGAGCAAAAGCTCACCAGCTTGAGCCCAATGTCACTGGCTCAAGCAACGGGTTACTCGGTCTGCTGAAGGCCCGCGGTCAAGGCACATTAAAAAAAAAAAGAATAAAAGAAAAACTAAGGTATCGCAATGAAAAACTGATGATTGATGCTTCTCATCTCTTTCTGTTCCTGCTTGTCTGTCCTTATCTGTCCCTCTCTCTGACTCTCTCTCTGTCTCTGTAAAAAAAAAAAAAAAAAAAAAAAGAAATTTCCATAAAAGGAAAATAATCCTGAGACTAAAGTTTTTTTCCAATACAATTTTCGGCCTTTCTCAGTACAGATATTGTCAAGATTCACCAATATCCTTTTTTATTTATTTTTATTTTTGTAATTTTCCAAAGTGAGAAGTGCGGGGAGACAGACAGACTCCCACATGGGCCCGACCAGGATCCACTAGGCATGCCCACCAGGGGGCATTGCTCCACTGCAACCGGAGCCATTCTAGTGCCTGAGGCAGAGGCCATGGAGCCATCCTCAGTGCGCAGGCCAACTTTGCTCCAATGGAGCCTTGGCTGTGGGAGGAGAAGAGAAAAATAGAAAGCATTGAGAGGGGGAAGGGTGGAGAAGCAGATGGGCGCTTCTCCTGTGTACCCTGGCTGGGAATCGAACCCAGAACTTCCACACACTGGGCCAATGCTCTCCAATACTCTTTAAGATCTGATGCATGAGCCTGACCAGGCAGTGGTGCAGTAGATATAGCGTCGGACTGGGATGCAGAGAACCCAGGCTCAAGACCCCAAGGTCACCAGCTTGGACCCAAAGTCGCTGGCTTGAGTGAGGGGTTACTCAGTCTGCTGAAAGCCCACGGTCAAACACATATGAGAAAGTAATCGATGAACAACTAAGGTGTCACAACAAAAAACTGATGAGTGATGCTTCTCATTTCTCTCTGTTCCTGTCTGTCTGTCCCTATCTATCCCTCTCTCTGACTCTGTTTCTGTAAAAAAAAAAAAAAAAAAAAAATTTGATGCATGAGTAGCTGAAATTAAGACCATTATACTAGGCCCTGGCCGGTTGGCTCAGTGGTAGAGCATCGGCCTGGCATGCAGGAGTCCCAGGTTTGATTCCTGGCCAGGGCACACAGGAGAAGCGCCCATCTGCTTCTCCACCCTTCCCCTCCACCCTCCCCCTCTCCTTCCTCTTTGTCTCTCTGTTCCCCTCCCGCAGCCAAGGCTCCATTGGAGCAAAGTTGGCCCTGCTGCTGAGGATGGCTCCATGGCCTCTGCCTCAGGTGCTGGAATGGCTCTGGTTGCAACAGAGCAACGCCCCAGATGGGCAGAGCATCGCCCCTGTTGGGAATGCCGGGTGGATCCCAGTCGGGTGCATGCAGGAGTCTGACTGCCTCCCCGTTTCCAACTTCAGAAAAAATACAAAAAAAAAAAAGACCATTATACTAGATTACTTAAAAAGACATTGTTGGTCGCCTGACCAGGTGGTGGCGCAGTGGATAGAGCGTCAGATTGGGATGCTGAGGACCCAGGTTCGAGACCGCAAGGTCGCCAGCTTGAGCGCAGGCTCATCTGGTTTGAGCAAAAGCTCACCAGCTTGGACCCAAGGTTGCTGACTCCAGCAAGGGGTTACTCGGTCTGCTGAAGGCCCGTGGTCAAGGCACACATGAGAAAGCAATCAATGAACAACTAAGGTGTTGCAACGCGCAACAAAAAACTAATGATTGATGCTTCTCATCTCTCCGTTCCTGTCCGTCCGTCTCTGTCTATCCCTCTCTCTGACTCTCTCTCTCTCTCTGTAAAAAAAAAAAAAAAAAAAAAAATTATACATGGAAAAGAAAAAAGACATTGTTGGTCAAATAAGTTTGTAAATATGATATATATGTTAACTCACTTATAGTTTGCATTGGGTGTGGGGGACAGGCTGTAAGTAGGCAGGGTTGTTATAGCCTAAGGCTTAGTTTTAAAACTAAGCTTTTCTCAAAACCTTTGACTGTTGCATGATGTGGGGTGATGCACTCTCATGAGGAATCCCATTATACCTCATATAAGTGACTTTGTATCAGAAACTTCCTTGTTTGTACATTGGATTAAAGGTTTTGATTTCTACACTATAAAGGAGAGCAGAGAGAGGCCAAGTGGAGGAGGCCAGGAGAAGCAGCCAAGATGGTGGAATACTGAAGGAGAAGCCAGTTTGTACAGAGTTTGTGCAGAGAGGAAATGGGGAACAGAGGTGAATAAGGCTGGTGAGCTAGAAACCTTTGATTCTAGGAAACTCGGATAAGTCAGTGGCTTTGGGAGCCCTGAATGGAAAGGAAAGTGTTTTCCCACTGTTGGGCAGGTAAAATATATTATGCTCACTTTGTTAAAGATGGTGCTGCCCACGTGGAAGCCTGTCGCCCAGGTGATTGCTTGGGATGGGCATGATTATGTTAATGTGTTGGGGGAGGGCTTTCGCGCCAAAAGGTTTTAGAAGGAAAAGAGATCACGCTGTCCCAGGAGAAGAGTGATTATGTTCTAGAACCATGATGGCGAACCTTTTTATTTTATTTATTTATTTATTTGTATTTTTCTGAAGTTGGAAATGGGGAGGCAGTCAGACAGACTCCCGCAGGTGCCAGACTGGGATTCACCCGGCATGCCCAACAGGGGGCAATGCTCTGCCCATCTGGGGCGTTGTTCTGTTGCATCCAGAGCCATTCTAGCGCCTGAGGCAGAGGCCATAGAGCCATCCTCAGTGCCTGGGTATCTTTGCTCCAATGGAGCCCTGGCTGCGGGAGGGGAAGAGAGAGACAGAGAGGAAGGAGAAGGGGAAGGGTGGAGAAGCAGATGGGCGCTTCTCCTGTGTGCCCTGGCCGGGAATGGTACCCAGGACTCCTGCACACTAGGCTGACACTCTACCACTGAGTCAACCAGCCAGGGCGATAGCGAACCTTTTTTTTTTTTTTTTTTTTTTTGTATTTTTCTGAAGCTGGAAACAGGGAGAGACAGTCAGACAGACTCCCGCATGCGCCCGACCGCGATCCACCCGGCACGCCCACCAGGGGCGATGCTCTGCCCACCAGGGGGCGATGCTCTGCCCCTCCGGGGCGTCGCTCTGCCGCGACCAGAGCCACTCTAGCGCCTGGGGCAGAGGCCAAGGAGCCATCCCCAGCGCCCGGGCCATCTTTGCTGCAATGGAGCCTTGCCTGCGGGAAGGGAAGAGAGAGACAGAGAGGAAGGAGGGGGGGTGGAGAAGCAAATGGGCGCTTCTCCTATGTGCCCTAGCCGGAAATCAAACCCGGATCCTCCGCACGCCAGGCCGATGCTCTACCACTGAGCCAACCGGCCAGGGCCGATGGTGAACCTTTTTATAAAAACCGCCCACTTTTGCAGTGCTGGTCAACCTGATCCCTTTTGTCCACTAGTGGGTGTTCCAGTGGGAGGTAGTGGAGCAACCAAACGGTGCTGCGATTGGCCAACACCATGAAAGCTGGAACGCCCACTAGTGGGCTGGAGGGACCAGGTTGACCAGCACTGCAAAAGTGGGTGGGTTTGTTTTTTTTTTACAGGGACAGAGAGTCAGAGAGAGGGACAGATAGGGACAGACAGAAACAGAGAGAGATGAGAAGCATCAATCATCAGTTTTTTGTTGCGACACCTTAGTTGTTCATTGACTGCTTTCTCATATGTGCCTTGACCGTGGGCCTTCAGCAGACTGAGTAACCCCTTGCTCCTGCCAGCGACCTTGGGTCCAAGCTGGTGAGCTTTTTCTTTTTTTGCTCAAGCCAGATGAGCCCGCGCTCAAGCTGGCAACCTAAGGGTCTCGAACCCGGGTCCTCCACATCCAAGTCCAACGCTCTATCCACTGTGCCACCACCTGGTCAGGCAAAAGTGGGTGGTTTTTATAAAAAGGTTCGCCATCATGGTTCTAGGAGGAGCCCATGATGTAGGAGAGCAGAGAAAGGCCACGTGGAGGAGGCCAGGCGAAGCAGCCAAGATGGTGGAGTGCTGAAGGAGAAGCCAGTTAGTGCAGAGTTTGTGCAGATAGAAGGAGATGGAAACAGAGGTGAATAAAGCTGGTGAGCTACAAACCTTTGATTCTAGAAAACTCGGATAAGTCAGTGGCTTTGTGAGCACTGAATGAGTGGGTTTTGGAGCCCAGTGTGTGTTTTTACTTGCCCGCCAGGTGCAAGCTAGGATTAAAGCTAATGGCCCACCAGTTCTTGGCTCCATTGTTTCATTACCGTCTCTCCGAATCTAATGCGAGCCTGCATGGGCCAGGCAGCTGTGATGGTGGCCGTGGCTACTGGCTTTACAGGCATTTATAATTCTATGTACAAGCCCTTGTAATTCTAGCTTTCCAGTAAAATAGATTTATACAAAACCTTAAAGCTATAAATAAGATAGTTATTCCCAGACATCCTGTGGTTCCAAATCCACATAATCTATTACCAGCTATTCCTGTGGATTATTTTTCAATGATAATAAAGTCATGTAATGCCTGTTGGAGGATGTCTGTAAAATAAAAGGACAGGAATACCACTTTGCTTTCATCTTGAAAGGTTACAAGTTTAGTTACACATAATGCCCCAGGGATATATGAAGAGTCCCACCTATTGTTTTAGATACTAAAAGCTGATTTGAATAGTACTGAAATTTCCAGAGATTTCATTCTAATCAAATTCATAGATAAAATACTTGATGCTCTAGGACAAGCCTTGATTCTCTACCTTTAGTGGAATATCTCCCATTTAAAAATTGCTACCAATTAACCCTAAAAACTCAGAGGAATCCCATCTTTCAAAAACAAAGTGGCTTCCTGACCAAGCGGTTGCCCAGTGGATAGAGCGTTAGACTGGGATGCAGAGGATCCAGGTTCGAGACCCTGAGGTCGCCACCTTGAGCGCGGGCTCATCTGGGTTGAGCTAAAATCTCACCAGCTTGGCCTGACCAGGTGGTGGCGCAGTGGATAGAGCGTCGGACTGGGATGCGGAAGGACCCAGGTTCGAGACCCCGAGGTCGCCAGCTTGAGCGCAGGCTCATCTGGCTTGAGCAAAGAGCTCACCAGCTTGGACCCAAGGTCGCTGGCTCCAGCAGGGGGTTACTCGGTCTGCTGAAGGTCCACGGTCAAGGCACATGTGAGAAAGCAATCAATGAACAACTAAGAAGTCGCAACGTGCAACGAGAAACTGATGATTGATGCTTCTCATCTCTCTCCGTTCCTGTCTGTCTGTCCCTATCTCTGCCTATGTAAAAAAAAAAAAAAAAAATCTCACCAGCTTGGACCCAAGGTCGCTGGCTCGAGCAAGGGGTTACTTGGTCTGCTGAAGGTCCGCGGTCAAGGCACATATGAGAAATCAATCAATGAACAACTAAGGTGTTGCAACGAAAAACTGATGATTGATGCTTCTTATCTCTCTCCATTCCTGTCTGTCTGTCCCTGTCTATCCCTCTCTCTGACTCTCTCTCTGTCTCTGAAAAAACAAAAAAAAGAAAAGAAAAAAAACAAAGTGGCTTAAAGGATTTCTGGGTTTGAGTGACTACTGTTACAGGTATCCTTATAATCCAACAGCACAGGCCTGTATTGAACATTCTCACCACACCTTAAAATTCTATCTTAAAAAAAAACAAAAAAGGGGAGTGAGAAGAGACTCTCCCCACAAGAGCAATTGTCTAAGGCTTATTTTACTCTTAATTTTTTGAATATTTTCTCCTCTGGACTTACTGAACCCGAGAGGCATTTTATACCAACCAATGGCCTCAGCCTCTCATGTTGTACTGGGATATTAGCTGGCCCTAAGTGGAAAAATCCAATCAAATTACTAACTTAGGGACAAGGATATATTCCAATTTTGTCATCAGCAGGTCTTTGAATACCATCAAGGAATGAGACACCTGAAGCCTCATCATGAATTGGCATCAGCCCCTAGAAAGCAACCTGGTTCGAGAAATCCAAAAGCCAATAATGAATCCATCTCCGGAAATGAACCCAGAAAAGGACAGCTAACTCACTCCCACTCAAGGAGTGCCTGACATCACCTGGGACACTTTGAAACATCCAACTAGGCATGCTAAAGAACTTTTACAAAATACAGAAATGCCTGTAAACCCCTAAAAACCTGTTTCTCTCTATGCTTGCTCTTTACTGTAAAGCCAGCAGGCAGGGCCAGGGCCAGAATCACAGCAGCCTGGCCCATGCAGGTTCGCATTGGATTCGGACAGTCGGTAAAGAAACAACGGAGCCACAAACTGATAGGCCATAGTCTTTAATCCTAGCTTGCACCCAGCGGGCAAGTAAAAACATACACTGGGCTCCAAAACCCACTCACATTCAGTGCTCACAAAGCTACTGACTTATCCGAGTTTCCTAGAATCAAAGGTTTCTAGCTCACCAGACTTATTCACCTCTGTTCCCCATCTCCTTCCTTCTCCAGCATCAAACTGCACAAACTGGCCTCTCACTCAACACTCCACCATCTTGGCTGCTTCTCCTGGCCTACTCCACGTGGCCTCCTTCTGCTCTCTGCTCTGCTCTCTCCTCTAATGATAATCTCAGGAACCAAGAGCGCAACCTCCCGTTCTGTCCCCATTTTATAGTGTAGAAATCCAAACCTTTAATCCAATATACAAAATAGGGAAGTCTCTAATACAAAGTCACTTCTCTGAGGCATGATTGGATTGTACCACCCCACATCAAAAAGGGTGGGAAAGGCTTAATCCCAAAACCAAGCCCCAGGCTACAAGGATTCTCAACACACATTAATATCACCTGGGGCGACGGCCTCCACGTGGGCAGTGCCACTTGAACAAAGTGAGCATAATATATTTTATCTGTCCAACATTTACCTTCCACTACAACCACCTAACCATCTTTCACTCTGTTAATCTTTATTAAAACAAAAAAGCGGGAGATGTAGAGAATCACCCACTTAACCTTGAACCTTCTATGACTTGGATTGGGGAACTTTAGTTAAAAGCCCTGAGTGAGCCTGACCTGTGGTGGCGCAGTGGATAAAGCGTCGACCTGGAAATGCTGAGGTCACTGGTTCAAAACCCTGGGCTTGCCTGGTCAAGGCACATATGGGAGTTGATGCTTCCAGCTCCTCCCCCCTTCTCTCTGTCTCTCTCTCCTCTCTAAAAAAATGAATAAAAAATAAAAAAATAAAAAATAAAAAAAAGCCCTGAGTGAATGTCAGCCTGACCAGGCAGTGGCGCAGTGGGTAGAGCATTGGACTGGGACACAGAGGACCTAGGTTCGAAATCCCAAGGTCGCCAGCTTGAGTGCAGGCTCATCTGGTTTGAGCACAGCTCACCAGCTTGAACCCAAGGTCGCTGGCTTGAGCAAGGGGTCACTTGGTCTGCTGCAGCCCACAACCCAGTCAAGGTACATATGAGAAACAATCAATGAATAACTAAGGAGCTACAACAAAGAGTTGATGCTTCTCATCTCTCTCCCTTCCTGTCTGTCTGTCCCTCTCTGTCACAAAATAAAAAAGTATGAGTGAGTGACCTTCGTGCAGACACAAAGGAATGAATGCATGTGAATGAGCTTTAGAAAATTAGCCTAGAGGTTCTAGATTTCCCCTTCCTTTGTGCTTGTTAATTAGCAAAAGAAAAGAATGTTCTGATCAATTAATCCTTTCTCCATGTCAGCAAAACATCCATTAATCGTTCTTCCCTTTACACCTGATCCCCCTCCCCTGTAATCCTGTTATTGCTGTTTTACTTCTGATAATAAGAGCTAAGGGAGAAGGAGATTCAGGAGGTTTCTCTTTGTCTCTCTTTATTTATTTATTTATTTATTTATTTATTTATTTATTTATTTATTTATTTATTTTAGAGAAGGGGGGAGAGAGGGAGGGGAGGAGCAGGAAGCTTCAACTCCCATATGTGCCTTGACTGGGCAAGCCCAGGGTTTCGAACCGGCGACCTCAGCGTTCCAGGTCGACGCTTTATCCACTGCGCCACCACAGGTCAGGTCTCTTTGTCTCTCTTGGCAGGCCTCCCTCTCTCTTCCTCTTGACATAAATTGTGTCTTGAGTAGGTTTTTCCGCGCTACACTGGTAGTTCCTGATAGATACGTGAATTTACCAGGAATTCCAAACTGCCCTCTTGATGTTCCATTTATCTGTCGAACCTCATCCTTATTGGACTATCGCCCCTGAGACAGAAGAATTCCAAGAAGCTGGCAAGCCCCCCAAGGAGGAGCATTCCGGACATACCAGGACTTTTGATTCAACACCCACTTGCTCGAGACTCTCCCTTTACCCTATAAATTCGTCCCCCTAGCTAGTACTGGTGCCCTTCTCCCCAGAGAAGTGCCCAGCAGGGTTCCTTTCTTCCTTTCAATAAAGCCTATTACTCGGTCTTTCTGACTCCCATGGATTCCAACATTTGGTGCCGAAACCCGGGACAGGGTACTAACTGCCTGGACAATCCCTCCTTGCCGTTCAAACTTACAACCAGGGAAGCAATGGGCAGCGGCAGCTCGTCGTGGGCTTACTCCCTGATTCTGTTTGGACATGTAATTGGAGGTTGATTGGCCAGCAGTCTAACCCTGTCCTGAATCCCTGCTGGACCAGAAAGGTAAGGAGTTTCTCCCTTCCCTCTCCTGGTTGGCTTTAATTCGACCCATAAGTCTCTAATCCATCGTCAGACGGCTTTGTCCGGTCAGCCTCACATTTTGAGGGGTTTGCCATTTTTCTGTCCCAGGGACAGCACATTCCAAAAGTCTAAGCGCTTAGCCAAATCCCTCCACATTCTCTTTGAGCTCCTCCTTAGGTGGTGATGACCCCTAAGAAGGATGACTCCACATTCCCAGGAGAGCTTTCTCCTTTGAGATTGTGATTGGAGGCAGGGACACCCTCTCTAGATCACTAATCTCCACATTGGGCTCTTCAGAGTCAAAGCTGTCTGACCAAACCCCGTTGGGCTGTCTTCTACTCATTTTCTTTTGCCATACTGCCTGGCCACAATATACACCACACCAGGGGTCCCCAAACTTTTTACACAGGGAGGCCAGTTCACTGTCCCTCAGACCATTGGAGGGCTAGACTATAAAAAAACTATGAACAAATCCTTATGCACACTGCACATATCTTATTTTAAAGTAAGAAAACAAAATGGGAACAAATACAATATTTAAAATAAAGAACAAGTAAATTTAAATCAACAAGCTGACCAGTATTTCTTTTTTTTTTTTTTAATTAAAGATTTTTTTCTTAAAAGGGAGAGAAGAGCAGAAAGCATCAACTCCCATATGTGCCTTGACCAGGGAAGCCCAGGGTTTCGAACCGGCAACCTCAGCATTCCAGGTCGATGCTTTTTTTTTTTTTTGTATTTTTTTTTTTCTGAAGCTGGAAACGGGGAGAGGCAGTCAGACAGACTCCCGCATGCCCCCGACTGGGATCCACCCGGCACGCCCACCAGGGGCGACACTCTGCCCACCAGGGGGCGATGCTCTGCCCCTCCGGGGAGTCACTCTGCCGCAACCAGAGCCACTCTAGCGCCTGGGGCAGAGGCCAAGGAGCCATCCCCAGCACCCGGGCCATCTTTGCTCCAATGGAGCCTTGGCTGCGGGAGGGGAAGAGAGAGACAGAGAGGAAGGAGGGGGGGGGGTGGAGAAGCAAATGGGCGCTTCTCCTATGTGCCCTGGCCAGGAATCGAACCCGGGTCCCCCGCATGCCAGGCCGACGCTCTACCGCTGAGCCAACCGGCCAGGGCCAGGTCGATGCTTTTACCCACTGCACCACCACAGGTCAGGCCACTGACCAGTATTTCAATGGGAACTATGCTCCTGTCACTGACCACCAATGAAAGAGGTGCCCCTTCCGGAAGTGCAGCGGGGGCCGGATAAATGGCCTCAGGAGGCCGCATGTGGCCCGCGGGCCATAGTTTGGGGACCCCTGCACTAGATAATGACTCCCATTGGCCTGAAAACGGGACATTCGACTACAATATTCTGAGAGACCTTGACAGCTTTTGCCACCGGACTGGAAAAGTTTCTGAAATTCCTTACATGCAGGCTTCCTTTTACTTTCTCTCCTGTCCTTAATTTCTGTACTGCCTGTTCTACACGCAGGCCGTTTTTGGCCTAAGAAACCTCACCTAAAACCTCCGCTCCTACTCTCTGCTTCTCTGCGGACTCCCAACTCTCTTCCCTTCCTGCCTGAGCCCCAGGGGCACCCCTCTCTCAGGACCCCTCTCTGGTCCCTCTGCAGATCTTTTCCATTCGAGTCTCTCCCCTCCAGAAAGCCCCTCCCTTCACAGAATCCTGTTTCTCATTCACTTGCAAATACCAGTCTTTCTCCTCCCCTGCTGGCCAGGGGGCCCTCCCTTCTCCACTGTGTTCTTAACCCCCCCCCCACACACACACAGGTTGCCAATCCACCTGTCTCTCCTTGGTCCCCTCCCCCCTCCTTAAAAGTTGGTGTTCCAGCAGCGGTGTCGGTCTCTCCATCGCCCCAAACCTCCTCAAAGGCCCTGCCTCTCTCCTCTTCAACCCCTCCTCCCTCCTTACAAACTGTGACTGTGCCTCTTACCTCCTCGCCCCTGCCCCTCTCCTCAGAGTTCCAAATATTTTTAACTCTTCTGACCACCAGCACTTTACCCTCCTCCTCCTACCCTCCTCCTCCTCCTGCAGATTCTGACCCTCCTTTCCATCCAGCTGTTCACACTGCCATCCATCTGCTTCCTCTCTTCCTCCACTCTATGCTGGCAACTCCCTGCCATCTCGAAAAACTTAAAAAAGCAGAATTGTATATTAACCTATATGAGTAAGTAATCCGTCTTGTCTCTTTGTCAGAAAACATCTCTAATATAATTTTAATTCAAAGAAGAGTGCTCATTTAAATTCCTTAATTCATAATGTGTATCTAAAGTCTTTGTTTAATGCAGGGGTCCCCAAACTTTTTACACAGGGGACCAGTTCACTGTCCCTCAGACCATTGGAGGACCAGACTATAAAAAAAACTATGAACAAATCCCTATGCACACTGCACATATCTTATTTTAAAGTAAAAAAACAAAACGGGAATAAATACAATATTTAAAATAAAGAACAAGTAAATTTAAATCAACAAACTGACCGGTATTTCAATGGGAACTATGCTCCTCTCACTGACCACCAATGAAAGAGGTGCCCCTTCTGGAAGTGTGTCGGGGGCTGGATAAATGGCCTCAGGGGGCCGCATGCGGCCCACAGGCCATAGTTTGGGGTCCCCTGGTTTAATGTGTAACTGTGTTTGTTTCTAAGGCCTTAAACCAAAAATTACCCACCTCTTAAACCAGGCTTACTCATCCCCATGAACTCTCCTTCCTGTTTGAAAACCTTCAGGGGCTTATCGCCTCGTACAAGCCTTATATCTAATCAATGAGGCAATAATTCCCCTCCATCTAGTAGTCCCTAATCTCTACAGGTCCTAGACCTCAAGAATACCTTCTTTACCATTTCTCTAGACCCTGACTCTTACTTTCTGTTTGCATTCACCTGGACTGACCCGGACAATTATTCAGCCCAACAACTTACACGGACTGTCTTACTCCAGGGGATCAAAAACAGCCCACACCTGTTTGGGCAAGGCACTAGCTCAGGATTTAGCAGCATGCAATCTCAAAACTAGTAACCTACTCCTCTGCAGCCCCTCCTTGCCTGCCTCAAGGAGACACACCACCACCCCTCTTAACTTCCTCACCATGAAGGGATATCATGTCTTCTCTGCTAAGGCTCAACTTCATTCTCAGTCCATAGTCTATCTGGGCATCACCTTACCCCCCAACCCCTGAAGTATCACCCTAGATCAAACTCAGACCCTCCACAGTCTCCAACCACCTACCACCACATATCAAATCCTTTCTCTCCTCAGTCTAATAGGCTTCTTTAGACACTGGATTCCCAATTTTGCTCTCTTAGTCAAGCCCCTCAGTGAGATCTTCTGAGCATGGCTTTTTTTTTTCTTTTTTTAATTTTTATTTTATTTATTCATTTTAGAGAGGAGAGACAGAGAGACAGAGAGAGAGAAAGAGGAGAGAGAGACAGGGGGGAGGAGCTGGAAGCATCAACTCCCATATGTGCCTTGACCAGGCAAGCCAAGGGTTTCGAACCAGCGACCTCAGCATTTCTAGGTTGATGCTTTATCCACTGCGCCACCACAGGTCAGGCCCTTCTGAGCATGGCTTTTAAGGTCTATAATGGCCAAGTGAGTAACAGAAAAGGCAAATAAGGCCCAAAGCAGTCAAGAAATACCAGCTTTTGGCATATGTTCTTAAAGGCTCCAGCGCCCTAAATGGCTTCATAGAATTCCATCAGGGCCCTGATCCAGAGTGGAAAGAAAGGTCATTGAACTGAAGCCTGCCAGGCTTCCTGGCCCTACTGCTTTACATGTCTGTGCTGTGGAAAGAGGGACATGAGAAGGTAAGCTGCCCCCTTGCTCCATGGAGGGAGGGTTCAGTCTCTTCTAGCCCTGCTCCAGCTACCTGTGACCTAACCTTGCCCAGCATGCTGGGAATTGTCACTGAAGGCCCAAGGACATCGCTCACAAGCCTAAGGTATTTCTTCCAAGTAGCAGATAAACTGATCTCATTTCTTGTAAACACAAGGGCCATCTACTATGCCTTGCCTGAATATTTGAGTTTTATTTATCCCTCAAAGATCTCTACTGTGGGTATTAACAGTCTGAGTTTGTTACTTTATTTAATGTATAATATCTCCTTTATTCCTCATCTCGATGTCCCATGCCTATTGTAGGCTGGGACCTGCTGCTAATTCCAGCTAGAAGCAGTGGTCTCTAGGACTTAAACTCTAACTGCAAAGTGTAGAAATGTAACCACCCTTTCCCTAAGCACTTGCAGGATTTACAGGTTACTCAACAAACTGTTCAAAGACTATCCAAGAGACGCTTCCAGCATTACATAAGCCAAGGACTAACTTTCACGTGGACAAGTCCACACACCTTGATCCTGACAACTCCCACTGTTGCTAAAATAGAAAGATGGCATGCCTTACTCCAACCACAAACCGGAAGCTGGTTGGTCTACGTATGGCAAATACATGAAGAAACTAAGGACTTTTTTTTTCTTTTTCTTTTTTTCTGTATTTTTCTGAAGCTGGAAACGGGGAGAGACAGTAAGACAGACTCCCGCATGCGCCCGACCAGGATCCACCCGGCACACCCACCAGGGGCGACGCTCTGCCCACCAGGGGGCGATGCTCTGCCCCTCCGGGGCGTCACTCTGCCGTGACCAGAGCCACTCTAGCGCCTGGGGCAGAGGCCAAGGAGCCATCCCCAGCGCCCGGGCCATCTTTGCTGCAATGGAGCCTTGGCTGCGGGAGGGGAAGAGAGAGACAGAGAGGAAGGAGGGGGGGTGGAGAAGCAAATGGGCGCTTCTCCTATGTGCCCTGGCCGGGAATCGAACCCGGGTCCCCCACACGCCAGGCCGACGCTCTACCGCTGAGCCAACCGGCCAGGGCCAGGACTCTTTTTTTTTTTTTTTTATTGATTTTTTTTTTTTTAGAGAGAGAGGAGTGAGAGAGAGAGAAGGGGGAGGAGCAGGAAGCATCAACTCCCATATGTGCCTTGACCAGGCAAGCCCAAGGTTTTGAACCAGCGACCTCAGTGTTCCAGGTCGACGCTTTATCCCACTGCGCCACCACAGGTCAGGCCTGTTTGTTTGTTTTTTTACAGAGACAGACAGTCAGAGAGAGAGGGATAGATAGGGACAGACAGGAGCAGAGAGAGACAGGAACGGAGAGAGATGAGAAGCATCAATCATCAGTTTTTCGTTGCGAAACCTCAGTTGTTCATTGATTGCTTTCTCATATGTGCCTTGACAGTGGGCCTTCAGCTGACGGAGTAATCCCTTGCTCGAGCCAGCGACCTTGGGTCCAAGCTGGTGAGCTTTGCTCAAACCAGATGAGCCCGTGCTCAAGCTGGCGACCTCGGGGTCTTGAACCTGGGTCCTCCGCGTCCCAGTCCAACGCTCCATCCACTGCACCACCGCCTGGTTAGGCAGCCAGGACTCTTTTAATCAGACTTTGGGAAAAGGGAAACTAGGGTAAAAAGAAAGTTAACTAGCCTGGCCAGGCGGTGGCGCAGTGGATACATCGTCTAACTGGGATACGGAAGGACCCAGGTTCGAGACCCCGAGGTCGCCAGCTTGAGTGCAGGCTCATCTGGTTTGAGCAAGGCTCACCAGCTTGAGCCCAAGGTCACTGGCTCGAGCAAGGGGTCATTCAGTCTACTGTAGTCCCGGTGGTCAAGGCACATATGAGAAATCAATCAATGAACAACTAAGGAACTGCAACGAAGAACTGATGTTTCTCATCTCTCTCCCTTCCTGTCTGTCCCTATCTGTCCCTCTCTCTGTCTCTGCAAAAAAAAAAAAAAAGTTAACTAAATTGTCACTAAAGGTTAAAGATTTTTAAATCAAAAGTTCTGACTAGAAAGGAATTGTATGGTTTTGATAATAGAAGGTATAAGGTGTGGAAATACTTTTGAAAGAAAAAGGAAAAAGCAAGTTCTTATGAAGGCCAGTTATTTCTGGATAAGAAAGTTTATGAAAGTTGAAGGTTTATGTAAGTTGTAGAAGGTTTGTGCAGGTTGTAGGAGGTTTGTACCGAGAAAAAAGAATTTAAACAGTTAGAAAACTGGTTTTCAAAGAATGTTTAATTTGTTACCCTAGCTAACAATCCTCTACTCTCCCCACTTATTGGGATGTCTCTTTCCTCCAACCTGACCATCTGGAGCTCAGAAACAGAGAAACAAAACCGACCCCTTGTCCTTCTATTCTCTATTCACCTCTCAACCTGCCTCACCCAATCCGGGGCTTTCTACTTGTGTGGGACCAACACCTATATGTGTCTCCCTACTAACTGGACAGAAACCTGTACCCTAATCTATCAACCTAATCCCACCCCATGAGCCTCTTTCAATTCCTAATACACTACCCGTCAATCTAAAAACCAAACGAGCTATACAGCTAATTCCTCTCCTCGTTGCTTTAAAATTCTCAATAGGTCTAGGGGCAGGGGGACTGGCCACTGCCCTATCTTATTCCTACTCTCTCTCTCTCTCTCTCTCTCTCTGAAGCCCAGCAAATTCGTAAACATGAAATCAGTGGTTTCACACAAACTGGGTATCTTGACTAATGACTTTCACTGGTCCACTCACTCTATTTATTTTTCTAACTTTTGGACCCTGCCTCTTATGTTTGTTCATTAGTTTCTTACAGAAATGTATGCAGACCTTCACCAATCAGAAAATTGGAAAAATCTACCTAACCCTACACACCAACCCTGAAACCTGCCCTCGCAAAACAGAAAAATCTGAAACCCTGTATCAGCAAACCTCCTAAATCCTCTTTCAACCCCTACAGGTCCCCTAACCCTAAAACTCTCCCATATCCCTGAAGAACTAGAATGAACAGCATTCACCTCTTAACACTTCTCAGTCTTTTTACCCTTCACATAGTAAGGGGACAAGATCGCTGGGTCTTCTTGACTGAAGAAGAGCCTACAAACGGACGTGAAACATTTCTTTTAACTCAAGCTAACTGCTCTCTCCAGGGCTGCCAGGAAAGAATATCTCTAACTTTACCATGGAAGAACTTTCACCCCCCTGCTATACAACCCTCCTTATCTCTGCATTCCTGATCTCCAAATATTTGCCCCCTTCTTTATCAAGTTCCTACAGGCCCGGATGAGAGAAATCTCTAGGATTACCTATAATCATAATGCCCCTACACTTCTATTCCCCAACACCCCAAGGAGAACTTCATGAGGGAAATATCAAATAGGTAGGGATGACAGCAGGAAGAAGCCGCCCCTCAGCCCGAGAAGTTCCCTCCTGAATGTTCTCCAAACCCCCTTCCTTTTAACCACACATATTCAGTCCTTCTAAAAACTTACACCAACAGGTTCCCTATCTCTAAAAATCTCCACATGTCCTCCCATTTGAGAGGAACCAGACCAGCACGTCTCATGAGGATCATCCAGGAGACCATGTATCACCGTGTCACTCTGTCCACTTGGCACTTGCAGCAAGCAATTCACAATTATTACCTTACAAAATTATTTTACTTCCTCACTCAGGTTTTCAAAAACATCGCCAGGTTCAGACCTCACAGCATGGAAATTGATGACCTCCTTAACTGGATGAGGAACTTGGCTTGACAAGGTTCTCTTCTTGAGTTCT
The DNA here is from genome assembly GCF_036850995.1 of Saccopteryx leptura. NCBI lineage: Eukaryota > Metazoa > Chordata > Mammalia > Chiroptera > Emballonuridae > Saccopteryx > Saccopteryx leptura. The sequence continues at coordinate 125,773,766 of NC_089506.1, forward strand.
CACCAGAAGAAACAATTTTCCAAATTTTTCTCCTCTTTCTCGTCACCCCTCATCATATATTATAAAATTAATAACTGCCTTTCTTTTATATGTAACCACAGAGTTGAGAAATGATAGATATGTGAATTTACCAGGAATTCCAAACTGCCCTCTTGATGTTCCGCTTATCTGTCAGACCTCACCCTTACTGGACTATCGCCCCTGAGACAGAAGAATTCCAAGAAGCTGGCAAGGCCCCCAAGGAGGAGCATTCTGGACATACCAGGACTTTTGATTCAATATCCACTTGCTTGAAACTCCTTTTAACCTATAAATTCGTCCCCCTAGCTTGTACTGAGGCTCTTCTCCCTGGAGGAGTGCCCGGTAGGGTTCCTTTCTTCCTTTCAATAAAGCCTGTTACTCTGGTCTTTTTGGACTCCCATGGATTCCAACAGTTCCCAGCAGGCTGGAATACTACACACCCTAGTCCTTCCCCTCTGACCCTTCCCCCAAAAGAATTATGGGCACTGCCCAGCCTCTGTGTATGTGTGTGTGTGCATATGCATGCTACTAAAATGAGTGTGGAGACCAAGAAAGAGGAAAACGTACTTTCAGAAATAGGGATCAAATCTAAGAATGCCAAGGAGAATCCCCAAGATATGTGCCAGGCCAAGTGGGTCACTGGGGCCTCAAGCAGGGTAGAGACTCCAGGAGAGACACCCTCAAGGGGATCCAAGTGACTGAACACACACTGAGGAGAATTAACGTGGAAACTCCACCACTGAGTGCTGGGGTGGGGTGGCTTTACTCCATAAACAGAGGGGAAAGACTTGAGGGATATAACCCACCTGTCAGACACCTAAGCAACAAGGATTGGGTGTCAGATGCTATCAGGGAATTATCACTCTTCCTCAATACACATCCTCAGTGCTCAGAGCTCAGGCTTAGTATTTACTACATTAACATATTTTTACATTAGCATTTTGAAGAAAATAAAAGCCAACAAATCAGAATAAGGCCAGTCTTTTACAGATCACCATGTCCTCAGAGGCAATAAACGTGCCCATGGAGCTGTCAAGTAGCAATGTCGCACACTGCAGAGTAGGATGTGATGGACACATGGACGAACCTGTCACACCAGGATATTCGCCTCACTCCCAACTGCCCCCACTACATGAAAAGCAGGGGGTGTCCGAGGTGGCAGTGCAGCTGGGGCAGAGGACACAAACTTCTTGTGAGCCACTGGGCTGACAGAGGGTACAGCTACCCTCTTCCTGGCATACCTGCCTCCCCCTCCAGGTAGCATCCGTCCTCCCTGCATGGGCCCTCTGTTGTGACCACACCAAGTGCTTATCCATTAGGGGAGCCCCCAGATTGGATGTTTATACTGCACACTGGGGAAGGGGGGCACTGGAGTACAGGTCTGCTGGAAGTAGAAACTCGGCCCAGCAACCTGAGCCTCTACAGGTTGCGCCCCATCTCCCCAACCCTGCATCACCCTCCAAGGTTACTTCCCCCCTTCCCCACCCTAGAGCAGAGCTTCTGCCCCCAGTGCCCCTATCAGAGCTCCTCTCCCTGCCTCGCCCTTCCTGCCAGTACTTGCCTATTAAACCCATTCTCACTTCCAAGGTGTTAATTGGCAGAAAGACCCCAGGCCAAGGGCCTCCATTTCACAGAAAAGCTAAACTGGCAGGAACTGCAGGAATAAAAAGGCCAGGAGGCGTGTCCCACAGGCCCACCCAGGCAGGGAGGGGGTATACAGGCCCAGCAGTATTACCACTAGTGAGGCTATGAGCAGGTGAGGCCCACTCCAGAGCCCAGTATGGCCCAAGGGAGCTGAGGACAGTGACCCCCTCCCACCTTCCAGCCCCACAGGAGGGATGAATGACCCCAGACAGGGCTTGGAGTCAAAATCAAGTCAATTTTAACTAATGCAGCAAGACATTAGACCGGGGTCGGGAACCTATGGCTCGTGAGCCAGATGTGGCTGCATCTGGCTCGCAGACAAATCTTTAATTAAAAAAAATGTTAAAAATATAAAACATTCTCATGTATTACAATCCATTCATTTCCTACTGTTCATGTTCATGGTTGCAGGTGGCTGGAGCCAATCACAGCTGTCCTCCGGGACAATACCAAATTCTTATTGGATAATGCCTAACGTACACTGGTCGTTGTATGGCTCTCACAGAATTACATTTTAAAATATGTGGCGTTCATGGCTCTCTCAGCCAAAAAGGTTTCCAACCCCTGCATTAGACCTTCCCCAATGTGTTGCTTGGGGCTCTAGCACCCCTTTAGGGAGGTCTCTGGACCACCACAGCCCATTCCCTCACTTTACAGAAGGGAACAATCAATCCAGAAGGCAGTGTGATGCACCCTAGGGTTCACATTAAGGCCACGACTTTGGCCACCAGCAGTTGTCTAGGAAACCTGTGGGTTGTGCCCACTGTGCCAAGGCTGAAGGCTCTGTTAAGTCTATCCACGAGGTGACCAATAGTGGCAGTGAGCATTAGCACTAGGCAGTCATCTGGGAGATAGGTACCAATCTCCACGTGAGAAAACTGAGGCTGACTCAGCAACCTGCTCAAGGTCACACCTGCAGAAAAGGCTGGCCAGGGTCCAGTCCACCCTCCCACCTCCCCAGCAGGACCCCTGCTGGCCAGCAAGGGCAGCACAGGGACAGGGCCTTGCTTCCACCTCATCCTGCCTAGTCTTCAGTGGTCTTAGTGTTTTTCAACCACCAGTCAGTGAAAAAATTAACCAGGTCTTTTGCAGACCAGCACAAAATTTCTGACAGACTGGCAGTTGAAAAACACTGGTTTGGGTGGAGAGTGTGATGTGTGCCTATGTCCACTCATCCTCTGGCCACAGCCCCCTGCACCTCAACTGGACCATACCCAACCTGGCCTCCACCCCTATCCCAGCCCCAGGCGGTGGGGGTCAGCTTAGGCAACCCAGCCCAGCAGACATTAAAGCACTCACAAGTCCCTGGACAGCAAATGAGGCCGCAGTGTTACAAGGACTTGGCTGAGGGTTGGGCATCAGCCAGCGCCAATGGCAGCAAGCTTCCGTGGCTATTTACTACGTGAACCATCCCTCCTGTGCCCCAGGCCTGGAAAACCATCACTAGGATAAGATGCCTCCCAGAGCCACCCTATGGGGCCAATCAAGCCCTAAATTACTTTTCTAGGAAAAGATGTTCTTAAAATAAATTCTAGTTTGGCTTTTCTGGGTTCAGAGCTGCAGAGGGATGCCCCCACCCCACAGCACCTCAAAAGGCCTGAGCCCCCTAGTGGAGACCAGGGATCAGATGAAATTTCTGGGCTCAGGGGCCTTATCCACAACCCTGGATTTCTGACCCTGTATGGGCTGCAGAGACAGATTGCCAAGAGGCTGACCCAGTGCTGCCCGCCTTTATTTTCTGGCCCCAGGCTCCAGTTACAGGGGGAAAAAAGGGCCCTGATGACCCTTCTAGCACACCACAGAGACAGGACCCACCAGGCAACCTCACACTCCTATCCTGAGGGTGCTATGGCCACAGGGCTACAGACACCAAGAGCCAAGCCTAGTTTCCAGGACCCTATGAGGGGAGCCAGTGGTATCCAGGCTGAAAGCTGGTGCCATTCTAAGCTAACGCAGGAAGGAAGGGACCAGGCTGGACAGTGGGGGATGAGGGGGTTATTCACTCCCCATGTGTCCAGGCCAGACAGGCAGCAATGTGGGAGATCCACACTAGGCCTCGTCCTGCCTGCTGGCCAGCTCAGGGACTAACCTGGCCTAAGACCCAGACCTAGGAGACAACAGAGGCCCTCTCATATCTGTCCTGATCCTGGAAGTGGCCAGGGGTCAGGGCTGGGCAGTGGAGAAGATAGAAGGATAGGGAGTCAGGGTCAAGGCCCTAGGGGCAGGCAGGGCCAGGGGACTCCAGAGACACCTAGGCAGCTAGGACCAGGAGAGAGCCGCAGATGGTAGGGCCCAGACCTCCCAGTGACTGGCAGCTGAGACCACCAAGGGGGCTGGGAGAGGAGGGGCAGGCCATGGCCATCAATCATGCTGTCTTGGTCCTGGGATGTGAGGCCCAATGGGAGCACGGGCCCTCCCCCTCCCAGGAGCTGGGCCCACAGGAGAGCAGGCCAACATCAGCTGCACCCAGATCTCCCAGAGGCCAGAGGGGGCCCCTGCCGGTGCTTTAGGACTTCTTGGCATCCTGCGTGTTCCGGCGCTTCAGGTCGCTCAGGTCAATAGGCTTGAAGGCTGTAGGCGGACACATTGGTCAGCGGTGGGCACAGGAAAGGCAGCTTCACCCAGATCCTGCTCCCACCTCTGAAAGCCCTGGGATCTACCCACTCTGCCCAGTTCTCTTCCTATGAGGAAAAAGAAAGCAGGAGGGCCCTTCCTGCCCAGCCCCGCCCCTGACTAGGCTCCACCCCTAGCCAGGCCCCATACCCTAGACTAGCCCCTCCCACTCACTCTTCAGGCTGGGGTTAGGGAACTTCTCCACATACTCCTCCACCAGGCCCCGCTCGCTGCCAGAAATCTGGCTCCGAAGATCCCGCTCCACGCCCTGCCAGGCTGCAGGAAGGAGTGACCCAGTGAGAGACCCAGCCCACTGGGCAGTCCTCAGCCAGTCAGTATCCCATAACAGAGCATCTTTCTCTTGCCCCCTCCTCAGAGCATCCTTACAGGCCCTCCCCCAGCACCACCAATACCCCTCTTCACAGCCACTGGTCCACAGATTGGCCGGCTCTTGACCTGAACTTGTCCCCAGTGCACCCTTGGAGAGCCCTGCCTGGACCACCCGTCTAGGCCTCCCTGCCCTAGCTCCTCTAACAGGCTTGTCCCTCCTCTATACTACGGCCAGGGCTGTGGTCACAGAAGCACATGTGACCTACTGGGGTACAGCACTCACTGCTCCAGGCCGGCCCTTGCACACAGCCCTCACTTTTGGGATACCCCTGGGTTTCTCCAGAGTGCACATCTGTCTCCCATGGCACCCCCCACCCCAAAAGAACCCAACCAGCTCCAAATGCTGCCTCTTCTGGGGGATGCTGCCCATGGGAACCCAAAGTGTTGACCAGCCCCCATTACAAGAACCAGTCTTCCCCATACAGGCCTGGTCACCCCACCTGCCTGGCCCTGAAGGCTGAGGGAGAATGAGGTGGAGGCCAGTGGGGGTGGCCCCTACCTTCATAAATGAAGCGCACATTCTCCTCATGGGCTGGGGTGAAGATCTCGCTGCTGTTGGGGGGAGAGCGGGGGCTACTGTTCCTCTTGCCGTTATAGACGACTCTGGAGACGGGGGACCTGGGGGGGCCAAGCTTGTGAGGAGAGTCTGGAGGGCAGGGTGGGGATCCCATTCTCTCTGCCCCCGGGCAGAGGACACTCCACTGCCTAAGACCCACCTGGTCATCGCTGGGGCGTCTGGTCCTCACACTCTGCTGCTGGATCCCCTCAGCCTCTGAAAGGGAAGTCCTGTTGTGGGGCATGTGTTGCAGTAATATAAGGTTATAGTAATTAAATATATAGAAATATAGAAAACATGGAAGATATATAAAAATAATTAGGATATAATATTAAAAGCAATTAAGGAAATTAAAGTTATGCTGTCTGGATAGGAATTAATATAGTGTGTACAGATATGATAAACAGAGTCTGCCTTTCGCGCAGGACTCAGTTAGTGTGTGTGTGAAATTACATATAGATAAGAGTGGCTTGATATCATAACTCTGTGGATTGACGTAAACAGAAGGCTCCCCTAGGAACATCTTAAAAGTGGCTTGATGTAGCCTGACTGTGGTGGCACAGTGGATAAAATGTTGACTTGGAAATGCTGAGGTTGCTGGTTCGAAACCCTGGGCTTGCCTGGTCAAGGCACATATGGGAGTTGGTGCTTCCTGCTCCTCCTCCCCCCCCTTCTGTCTCTCTCTCCTCTCTCTAAAAAAAATGAATAAATAAGAAAAAAATCTAAAAAATATATTTTTTAAAAAGTGGCTTTATGTAACATTTCAGTAGATTAACATAAAAAGGGCTTCCTGCAAGGAACTCCCAAAAAGGTGGTTTGAGGTGATAATCCTGTAGATTGACACCTGTTAGAAGCCGTTGGCCAGAAAAGGTACTAAAGCTGAGGGCCCCCTGCTGTAGTAGTAGCCCAGACTCCAACGTGAATGTGGACTGTCTCCACGCCACTCTGAGCTCTGACAAAGACAGCCGAGAGGAGCACGCCAATAGGGCCCCCTGAAGCTGTACCCAGGCACGCCAAAAGGATTTGTGAGTAATAAACTGCCTGTGTGATTCTTGCAACTAACTTGTGTGTCGGTCGTGTCTTTCCTCCATTGGCTGTTGGTGTTGGCACTGATAAGTAGAATCCTCATGGCTGCCTCAAGAGTAGTCTCGAAGAGGCTGCCAGCCCTGCTGATAAGTAGGAGTGTCCCACTGCACAGGGAAGTTGAATTAGGGATGCCTGAGCGATGCAGAGCTTGGGCTCTACTGGGACAATGTGTCAGCCTCTTCCCTTTAAGCTGATGACAAACTACTGTGGCCTCACTGCTGCCAGGGAACCCCTGAGGGTGGGGTACAGCCACAATCTGTGGTAAGGATGTAGCAAGCTCAACTGGTGGGAGCCAGGGGCTGGCCAGGGGGGCAGAGACATGCATGACCTGAAGCAACCTCAGCCCCCAGTACCTGGACCACTGCTGCCCTGGGAGCCCCTTCCCCAGAGTCAGGTAGTGTGAATAATGCAAGCTGCTTTATCGCACCATTTCCAGAATCACAGAGCACCTCTCAGTGAACCTAGCTCTGCCCCCAAAGCCTGCAGGCCCTGGCATGTTGCTTCTGTGAGCCTTAGTTTCCTTTCTCCTAGTGGTGAGGAGCCCAATGGACACACAGAACCTGCCCAGCTTTCTGCACCCGGAGGCTGGGTTATGGGTAAGCTGGTGCCCGGGACATGGAAGACAGCAGGGCAGGATGGCTGGAGGGGTGTGAGCCAGGCAGAAGCTACCAGGCCTGGGGACTGACCTAGTGATTAAGACTCTGGGTGGGAGTCCAGTTAATCTTTAGGCTTACCCTCAAACTCGCCATCCAGTGTCCGCTCTCTGGCAGAGAACACACACTACAGGGTAAAGGAGCAGGCTGCATAGAGCTGGTACCATGCCTGACCTTGCCCCAGAGTAAGGCAACACTTGCTGGCAGTAGGGCAGCCCTGGGAGAGGGCTTTGAGCACAAGAACCTCCCTCACCCACCCTGAAACCCAGGGGCCCCCAAACTGCCCAGAGCATGAGCCACAGCCCCTCCTAGAGGACCAGGAGGATAGGAGAGTGTGGGTACATCCTCTCTGACTCACTAGGCCATATTGAAACACCTATACAGTTAAACAAAAGCCCACAAACAAGTCAAGAACAAAAAAAAGCATAAAACCAGACTGCTGAAGGCATGCAGAGCCCTGTGCCCCTCCCAGGCAGGAGCCTATAGCCCGTGTTCTCCTGCCCAGGGCCAAAGTGCTGGTGGGCACCCTGAGGACACTCGCCCCAGGGGGCTGTTAGCAGTGAGCAGAGGAGAAGCTCCAATTATACAACAGGAAGGAGGAGCCAGCAAGACTGGCACCCCTGCCCACCCTGGGCCAGGCCCTCATCTCCTCTCATTCAGGAGTTCCAGTCCACCTGCAGTCTGTCCCTTTTGACCTGGCCAACCACTCCTTTAGGGCACCTTCCTTCCTGGCCTTGCCAGCTCCTCACCTCTCCTCTCAGTGCAGCCACAGCCTCAGCCTCCTTTGGTCAAAGCCTGGTGCTTCCCTGCTTCCCTTTGTCCCTGCAGTCACCAGACCTGGCTGCGCTGAGCCCAGAGCAGCTGGCCTGCAAGGGAACCGGCACATGAGACCAGACCCTGGAACTCTGGGTCTCTGCACTGGAAACCACCTCATGCCACTCCTGGGCTTCCTGAATAAACCAGGGCCTTGTTGGGTGGCACTAGTTCCTGGACCCAGGGCTATACACTTGGCACCAAGTGCCTTCCTGCACAGATGTCCTTCCTACTTCAGTTCCAAGATTTCTGGTCAGCGTGTGCTGAGAAGCACCTCTACCAGGAACCACACTCAGCAAGTTCTCATATCCTTGAGACTTGAAGGTCAAATAAAATAACATTTTCAATGCTGGCTGGGTAGCTCAGTTAGTTAGAGCATCGTCCCGATACACAAAGGTCATGGATTTAATCCCCAGTCAGGGCACATACAAGAATTAACCAATGCCTGATCTGTGGTGGCGCAGTGAATAAAGTGTCGACCTGGAATGCTGAGGTCACTGGTTCGAAATCCTGGCTTATCCAGTCAATGCACATATGGGAGTTGATGCTTACCACTCCTCCCCCCTTCTCTCTCTTTCTCTCTCTCTAATATGAATAAAGTCTTAAAAATAATCTTTTTAAAATCAACCAATGAATGCATAAATAAGTGAAACAACAGATCAATGTTTCTCACTCTCTCAAAAAATCAATCAATAGATTAAAAAATAATATTTTAACCCTGGCCAGGTAGTTCAGTTGGTTAGAGCATCAATGCCATATTCCAAGGTTGCAGGTTCAATCCCTAGTCAGGGCACATACAAGAATCAACCAACGGCCTGACCAGGCAGTGGCACAGTGGACAGAGCATCAGACTGGGACTCCAAGGACCCAGGTTCAAAACCTCAAGGTTGCCAGCTTGAACACAGGCTCACCAGCTTGAGTGCAGGGTCACTGGCTTGAAGCCCAAGGTCACCAGCTTGAGCCCAAGGTTGCTGGCTTGAGCAAGGGGTCACTTGCACCGCTGTAGGCCCTCGTCAAGGCACATTTGAGAAAGCAATCAATGAACAACTAAGGAGCCACAATGAAGAATTGATGGTTCTCATCTCTCTCCCTTCCTGTCTGTCCCTATCTGTCTGTCTCTCTGTCACAAAAACAAAACAAACAAAAAAAAGAATAAACCAATGAATGATTAATAAGTGGAACAACAAATTGTTTTTCTTTCTACCTTCTTCTCTTTCTCTAAAATTAATAAATAAAAAAAATCATTTAAAATAAATAAATAAATAGCCCTGGCCTGATAGCTTAGTTGGTTAGAGTCATCCCAAAACACAGAGGTTGCCGGTTCAATCCCTGTTCAGGGCACATACAGGAGCAGATTGATGTTCCTGTCTCTCTCTCTCTCTAAAATCAATATAATAAATATTTAAAATAAGTAAATAAATAAAAGTTTTTAAAAACATTTTCAAAAAGAAGTAGTCTGTCTCCTCTTAAGGGGTGATCCTGTCACACTTCAGCTGACTTTAGTGGCCTATGTCCTACCAACTGGCCTTCCCAAACACGAAAAACCTCCAAGTCCTCCCAACTTGTCCCTCAGCTCAGCCTACCACTCTGGGCTGTTCTCACCAGGACCTTTTGCTGGTCCCACCTGGCCAAGACCCTGCCACCTGGAAGGACTTGGGAATGGAGACATCTCCTGGATGTACTAGCAGCTTCCCAAGAGGCCAAGGACCTGCTGCTCCCCTAAACACAGTGGGGGAAGTAGCTACTCACCATCATTACCTCCTCGAGGTCCCACCAAGGTGCTAGGCCCAATTCTGACTTACAGGAAATTTCCATTAAAAATCAAATAAATGTACATGTCCTATGATAGCCATTTCAGTGCATGGGGGAGGGGGGACAGCTAAGACCTGGATCAAGAGGTGACCTCTGGACCAGCATAATACCATCTCAGCAACAATGGTCTTAGTGAAGCCAGGGAAGGGGGGACTCAGCCCAGACTGTGGTCCATGATACCTGGCACCAGGTAAGGGTCCTTGGTGGTCTGTGTCTTGCTGAATGGAGGGCAACTTGACCATATTTTTAATCAGGGGAAAATGCTGAGCAGGGCCACCAAAGAGGAGGGTGAGGAGGGCCTGGGTGACAAGCGGCTGGGGAGAATGGCAGAGGCCTGGAAAAGCACAAGGAACACCTAAAAGACCCAACAAGCCAAGGCTCCAGTGAGGTCAGAGACTAAAGTCTGGTAGGACAAAGACCAGATGCTCAGTAGCTCAAGTAAAAGTGATATGGGAAGGGGTGGGACCAGGAAGAGGGCAGGCTATACACTCTGTGTCCAAGAACCTACCTGGCCTTCAACCCTTCTGGGCCATACCAGAGATAAGAGCAGGTGGGGAGTATGCCCTTCCCAAACCCCTTCTCTCCCCTAGTCTTCTAGGGGAATCCTCACTCATGAAGATTATAAGACACAATTACTTCAACTCTTGAACTCAAAACGCCATTGTATGTACCACATGCTGTCAACCCTAAGAGACTTCTTTCAGGTTCTAACAGCTCCAGAGCTGGGCTGTAAGTGGCAATCGATAGCATGTCCAAGTCCAACTGCATCTTTGCATCTGAGTGCTCACAATCCCTGGTGTCTCAAAACTGAAGATACAACCTCAGTCTCTCGCTGGCCCACAGGGGCATCCTTCCCAGAGCCTCCACCAAGGTGCTCCTCTTTCCCAGGGCTCTCATGTGAGGACCACCCCATGTAGGAAGAGCCTCCCACACCACCCTCCCTCATCCCCCTACACGAGTTGCCAGCATGTTCTGCCCAACAACCACTCCTCAAGTCACTTACCACCTGGACACCATCCAGGCCCTCTACTGTCATCAAGTCCCCAGTCTGGCCCCCATCTATTTCATCAGGAGTCACTGACTGCTGGACACCCAGACCACCCCCAAACACAGTCTTTGCCATAGAGCCACCTCTGCCTGCTTCCATCAACATGGAGAACTACACACTGACCCCCACAGCCCACTGCAGACTTGGACTGTTGTCCATCACTGCCTAGCCCAAGTACCTGGTCGGCTGCATGCTAGGCACACAGTCCAGAACCACTCTGTGGCTGAATATCATCCTTCCCTGCTGCCCCTGGGCAAGTCCCTTCTCTCTCTGGGCCTCAGTGTCCTCATCTGAGCCACAGTGGCCCCCAAGGGTGATCAGCAGGCCCTCCTGCTTGAAGGAGTTTAAGTACAGCCACATGAAGCCGCCACGTCAAAAAAGATGTCTATGGCTCCTTATCCAATATGAGGATGGACAGGGTGATCACTGAAGGAATGTATTGCCTAAATGGGTACTTCTGAGGCTGGCTTGTGGTGGCGCAGCAGATAAAGTGTTGACTTGGAAAGCTGAGGTCACTGGTTTGAAACCCCAGGCTTGCCTGGTCAAGGCACATACAGGAAGCAACTACTATGAGTTGATGCTTCCAGCTTCTCTCCCCACTTTCTCTCTCTCTCTCCTTTCTCTAAAAGTCAATAAACATCCAAGCCGATTGGCTCAGTGGTAGAGCGCCAGCCCAGAGTGTGGATGTCTTGGGTTCGATTCATGGTCAGGGCACACAGGAGAAGTGACATACTGCTTTTCCACCCCTAACCCCACCCCTTTTTTTCTCTCTCTCTTTCTCCTCCTCCTGCAGCCATGGCTTGATTGGTTCAAGCGCAATGGCCCTGGGCGCTGAGGATGGCTCAGTGGAGTCTCCACATCAGGCGCTAAAAGTAGCTCAGTTGCGAGCATGGCAACCAGATGGGCAGAGTATCAGCCCCATACAAGCGCTGCTGGGTGGACCTCTGTCAGGGAGCATATGGGAGTCTGTCTCTCTATCTCCCCTCCTCTCACTTGGAAAAGGAAAAAAATAAATAAAAATAAAAGTCAATAAATAAAATCTAAAAAAGGAACAATAATAAAGTATAAATAAATGGGCACTTCTGAGAGAGAAGGAATGCTGCTGATTACAAAGCATGAACCAGGACAGTTCTGGGAAACCTGAATATAGATCAGCCCACTCAGAGGATGTGAAGACCCAGAAAACACAGGGTACTGTGGAAAACAGCAGTGCCACTGGCCACAGCATACACTTGCTGAGGGCAAACTGCAGAGTGCCAGCACAGTGGGTGCTTTACAAACACTGGCCCAGGAAGAAGGAGCCCTGACAATCCCCATTTTGGAGAATCCACAGGTCAGGAAGCCTGCCACCCAGCAGCATAGGGTCTACACCTCAATCTCTGGGCTTCCAGAGCCAGGGCAGCCAGGGATAGCCCAGAAGGCTCCGCTGGGCTATCCCTAGAGCCCACCTCTTCCCCTGCTTGTCCCACCCCCACCCCACAGGTTCCTGACAGCCTGGATATAGATGTGGCCCTGGTCAGGTATGCGGAAGAAGCCTTCCTGGTGCATCTGTATAGTACCATACTCTTCCATGGGATCCAAGGGCTCTAGACACCTCCTGGGGAGAAGCAGGGGGCCCAAAGCCTAGCCCTCTGGTCCCCCAGTCTCAAACTCTTTCCCCATACACAGCCATATGCCCCTGGACAAGAGAGGAGAATATACTCTGGGGTCCAGAACAGTGACAGTAGGTATTCCAGAGTTAGAACCAATGACATAATTGCTAGTCATTCTGTGTTCCTTTGGAATTTCTTAGATTCAGATTTTCTTAGATTCCACTCTCCTGTCATTCTGTATGTTCAGGGCTACCAACAGCCCAGTTCCAGGCAATGAGACTTCTAAAAAATGTTCTTCTACCCAAGCAGTGCCAGCAGGATACTGCTGGACTAGACCTCACACAGGGCTGCCCGTCCCTGAATGCCCTGGAGCAAAGGCTCCAAGCACTGCACCACCCCTCACCCTCATTCCTGGCTGACCGATTTCGTGGATGACCACAGCTTCTCTCCTGAACAACAGACCTGAGTGTGTGCATCCCCTTCCACATCATTGGGAAACCCCAACATCCCTTGAACCCACCCCAAATCAAGACTACTTTTTTTTTTCTTTTTTTTTTTTACAGAGACAGAGAGTCAGATAGGGACAGACAGGAACAGAGAAAGATGAGAAGCATCAATCATCAGTTTTTCATTACAACACTTTAGTTGTTCATTGATTGCTTTCTCATATGTGCCTTGACCGCGGGCCTTCAGCAGACCGAGTAACCCCTTGCTCGAGCCAGCGACCTTGGGTCCAAGCTGGTGAGCTTTTTGCTCAAGCCAGATGAACCCGCGCTCAAGCTGGCGACCTCGGGTCTCAAACCTGGGTCACCTGCATCCCAGTCCCACGCTCTATCTACTGCGCCACCGTCTGGTCAGGCAAGACTACTTCTTCAGGACTCAGCCCCTGCCCCCTCCTCCCTGGCTCTACTCTCTCAAAGCTCTCAACACTCGCCACCCAGCCCTGGCCGGTTAAAGCATCATCCTGATGCAAGTTCAATCCCCGGTCACGGTACAAAAAGCAACCAATGAATGCATAAATACCTGGAACAACAAACAGATGTTTCTCTCTCCCTCTCTCTCTCTCTCCCACTTCCCCTCTCTCTGTAAAATAAAAACAATAAAATCTCTCTTCATTCAAAGGGTCGCTCTCTGCTGCCCACTGACATCTCCAGGCCTTTATTCAAGCAGTCTCCTCCGCCCCAAACTACTAATCATCCTTGAGGGTCCGGCTAAAACACTTCCTTCTCTTGGAAGTCTCCTCCGGGACAGGACGAGGGACACTACTTTTGCACCTGCGTACGACCTGGAGATTTTTACAACCTAGGTTGCTTCTGTAGTTATTGACGACTATGGCTTTCACCCCCTACACTGCGCTCCAGCGGAGGCATCCTGTGCACCATCTACTCCGGCTGCCCCACGCCCAGTGAGCCCGCGAGGTCCGGGCAGGCGCGTCGCGCCTCCCTTTGCCCGCACCTGGTCCCGCGCGTCCCGGCCTCGAAAGGCAGGGCAATCAGGGAAGGGAGGATGTGGAGGGGCCCGGCCCGCTGAGCTGCAGGCACCAGGGGGCACCCTCAGGGAGACGGGACAGCTGCCCTTCTTGGCGACAGCAGCTTCAGAAGACGAAAGGCGGCTCGGGCTGCCCCTTCCGAGCCCTCTGCCCGCGGCCGGAGCGCCACGTTCCCCACGCTCCCTCCTCCGCACTCCCGCGGCGGAGGGCGCCCCCAGCTTGCCCGGGCGCGGGGCGCTGTGGGTGGGGCGCACGGGTCTCCGCGACCCGCCCCGACCCCCCAACCGCGGCCGCCGCGCCAGGGCGGGTCCTGGCCGCACCGCTCCGCCCCCGTCGCCGCCGCCTCACCTTGCCACTCGGCCGCGCCGCCGCCGCCGCCGCCGCCTGCCAGCTGGGGCCCAGCCGGAAGTGACGCGCGCCGCGCACGCGCAGGAGCCGGCCGGCCACGTGACGACCGGCGCATAGGGCAGTGGATCGCAGTGTACCGGGCCGCGAAAGCGCGGGTGCTGCTTACCCGGCCCGGCGACCACGGTCAGCGACTGGAGGAGACTGGGACGGGCGGGTGTCTCCAGGAATGAAGACATCACCACGGGCTTAGGCATCGCGTTTATTGAAAAAGTAAAAAGTGTCACCATAAAAAATTCACCTGGAGAAAAAAACAGGCCAGAGGTGTGGGGCGAGGGTTGTGCCCGGGTAAGGGAGTCCTGGCCGATTCCAGCCCTTGCGGGCGGGTAAGCATGCGAGCCATGGGAGAGCAGGGATGGGCTCAGTTCATTCTAGTCCCTTTGAAGAGCTCCACCAAGTCCTTGAAGTCCGGGTCAATGAGGTCGGAGGGCAGGTCGCCGTCATCGTTGGCTGCCTCTCTGTCTGCCCCCAGGGAGATGAGGTACCTGGGGTGCAAAGGGATGCCCTGGTTGCAGTGGGAAGATGTCCTGGAGGAACCTCCCCCAACCCTAGGTAGCAAGCTAGAGCAACCTAGTTTTCCTTTTTCCAGGTGGGGTGAGGGGTAAGAAACCTGACCCTTCAGAAACTGTCTGACTTTTCCAGTACGCTCTAGGGAGGACAACAGGGCAGAAAGGAGATTCCAGAAGCTCTTAAGGTTCTTAGATACACTACCAGGGCCAGCTTTTGGGGCCCACATCCTAGAGGCCTCTTGAAGCTGAGGGGTTGGGAGAAAGCCACTGACCACAATCTCTCACCTGGCTATGTCGGGGTACCCATCACTGCAGGCAATGTGCAGGGGCGTCCAGCCTGTCTCATCGCGCTGGTGAATGTCAGCCCCATATTTGACCAGTAGCTTCACACATTCCAGGTTTCCAGAAAGGACTGCTTCATGCAGGGCCGCCAGACCTACGCAGGACATGGCAGGAGGCGTCACGGCTGAGGCCTTCCCCAGGTGCCCACCCCACAGACCCTCGGCTGACCCCCAGGCACTCACCTGAGGGGTGGATGGTGTCCAGGGCCACTTTCCGAGCCCGGATAAAGCGCCCCACCTGCTCCAAATCACCCTGGCGGATGTGGTCCAGGAACAGAACGTCATTCGGGAAGCGCACACTGCGCTGGGCCAGCAGCCGCCGGCGCCGCTGCCGTGGGCTATAGCGGGCATAGCGGACAGTTCTGCTGGGCATCCTGGGGGCTGTGCTGTGGACCTCCCCTGTGAGGACAATACTGCTAGGGGAGAAATGTGCTCAGCCTGACCCCAACTAGTGGGCAGGGTCTTCCAATCAAGTGGCTTCCAGCACAGCCACCGAGATGCTCCCTGTATTCCCTCTGCAAGGACATCTCCCACTTATATAGGGCCAGCAGAGCTATATAGTAGCTGCACCACAGTCATGCTTCCACCGCCAGGGGCTGAAACTGAGCCTCTCTCCACCCTGCGCTCAGATCAAGTTTAGTGGCTCATCTTTCAGCCCACCTGTCACTATACCTAGCCAAAGGGGTCAGATCCTTCCTGGCCATCATACCCGGCCCCACTGCTGGACCTAGCAGATACCTTACAGAGGGCACCAGATGGAAAGGGCCTATAAGGAAGGCAAGCAGGTACCAAAGACATCAAAGGTCCCAGGGACCTCCCCCAGTTCTGGAACTCTGGGAGAAGAACTAGGGGCTGCCCACATCTGAGGAAGCACACCTGACCACGTTGGGGAGAAGGCCCAGGCCCACTCATCTCCTTCTCTGTAAGGTCACTTTCCATTATGGCTGTATTACTCTTAGCACTTTTACTAAAACATGGGCCATGGTGTCACTGCCCTCCTGCTTGGGAACCTCCAAGGTTAGAATCTAAATGCCTCAGCTCCCACTCAAGCCATCCTACCATGCCCATCAGGAACACTCTGCAGTCCTGGCCCAGTAGCTCAGTTGGTAAGCATCCTCCTGATATGCCAAGGTTGTGGGTTTGATCCCTGGGCAGGGCATATACAAGAATCAACCAATGAATGCATAGAGAAGTGGAACAACAAATAACTTTCTTGGCCCTGGCCGCTTGGCTCAGCAGTTGAATGCTGGCATGGCGTTTGCAAGTCCTGGGTTTGATTTCTGGTCAGGGCACATAGGAGAAGTGAACATCTGCTACTCCACCCCCCCTCCCCCTCCTACCCACCTCCTTCCACAACCATGGCTCATTTGAGCAAGGTAGCCCCAGGCACTGAGGATGGCACCATGGCCTCTCCTCAGGCACTAGAATAGCTCACTTGCTGAGCAACAGAGCAGCGGCCCCAGATGGGCAGAGCATCACCTGTTAGGGGGCTTGCCAGGTGGATCCCAGTCAGGTTGCCTGCAGGAATCTGTCTCTCTACCTCCTGGTCTCTCAATAACTTTTTAAAAAATATATTAAGCCTGACCTGTGGTGGCGCAGTGGATAAAGCGTCGACCTGGAAATGCTGAGGTCGCCGGTTCGAAACCCTGGGCTTGCCTGGTCAAGGCACATATGGGAGTTGATGCTTCCAGCTCCTCCCCCCCTTCTCTCTATCTTTCCTCTCTCTCTCTGTCTCTCCCTCTCCTCTCTAAAAATGAATAAATAAAAAATAAATAAATACAAAGAAAATTGTAGCAGGAATTCTTTAAAAAAAAAATTTAAAAAATGGCAAAAAAAATTATAAAAAAATATATATATATATATATTAAAAAAACCCACAAATTGATGTTTCTCTCCGCCTCTCTCTCTCTCTCTCTCTCTCTCTCTCTCTTTCTTTCTCTCTAAAGTTAAAAAAAAAATTTTTAGCCCTGACCGGTTGGCTCAGTGGTAGAGTGTCAGCCTGGCGTGCAGGAGTCCTGGGTTCAATTCCTGGCCAGGGCACACAGGAGAAGCACCCATCTGCTTCTCCAACCCTCCCCCTATCCTTCCTCTCTGTTTCTCTCTTCCCCTCCTGCAGCCAAGGCTCCATTGGAGCAAAAGTTGGCCCGGGCGCTGAGGATTGCTCCGTGGCTCCATTGGAGCAAAAGGTGGCCTCAGGTACTAGAATGGCTCTGGTTGCAACAAATCAATGCCCCAGATGGGCGGAGCATCATCCCCTGGTGGGCATGCTGGGTGGATCCTGGTTGGGCACATGCGGGAATCTGTCTGACTGCCTCCCCGTTTCCAACTTCAGAAAAATACAAAAAAATAAAAATAAAATAAATTTTAAAAAAAAATTTTAAAGGACCTTGGCCAAATAGCTCAGTTGAGCCTGACCAGGTGGTGGCGCAGTGGATAGAGCGTCAGACTGGGATGCAGAGGACCCAGGTTCGAGACCCCGAGGTTGCCAGCTTGAACGCGGGCTCATCTGGTTTGAGCAAAAAAGCCCACCAGCTTGAACCCAAGGTCGCTGGCTCCAGCAAGGGGTTACTCGGTCTGCTGAAGGCCCGCGGTCAAGGCACATATGAGAAAGCAGTCAATGAACAACTAAGGTGTTGCAACGCGCAGTGAAAAACTAATGATTGATGCTTCTCATTTCTCTCCATTCCTGTCTGTCCCTGTCTATCCCTCTTTCTGACTCACTCTGTCTCTGTAAAAAATAAATTAATTAATTTAAAAAATTAAAAAAAAATAGCTCAGTTGATTAGAGCATCATCCCCATTCACAAAGGTTGTGGGTTTGATCTCCAGTCAGGGCAGCCAGTGAGGGCTCATACAAAACAGATCCATAGTTTTGTCTCTCTCCCTTTCTTTCTAAAGTCAATCAATAAATTTAAATAAATAAATGATTTTTTAGGTTTTTTTTTTTTTTTTTTTTTTTTTTTTTAAGATTTTATTTATTGTCTGACCAGGTGGTGACGCAGTGGATAGAGCGTCAAACTGGGATACCAAGGACCTAGGTTCAACACCCTGAGGTCACCAGCTTGAGCGCAGGCTCATCTGGCTTGAGCAAAAAAAGCTCATTAGCTTGAGCCCAAGGTTGCTGGCTTGAGCAAGGGGTTACTCGGTCTGCTGCAACCTCATGGTCAAGGCACATATGAGAAAGCAATCAGTGAACAACTAAGGTATCGCAACGAAAAACTGATGATTGATGCTTCTCATCTCTCTCTGTTCCTGTCTGTCTGTTGTTATCTATCCCTCTCTCTGACTCTCTCTCTCTGTCCCTGTAAAAAATATATATATATATTTATTGATTTTAGAGAGAGGAGATGGAAGCATTATCTCATAGCTGCTTCTGGCATGTGCCTCGACTAGGCAAGCCCAGAGTTTTTCAAACAGGCAACCTCAGCGTTCCAGGTTAACATTCCATCCACTGCGCCACCACAGGTCAGGCATAAAATAAATAAGAATTTAATAATAAAAAACGAAATCCTCTGCAGCCCTGCCCACATGGCCTGTTTCCCTCCATCATGACCCCTGTCCCTGTCCCCCAGTTCTGCTCGGTCTACTGGACACATGCTGAAACTTGGTACTGAAACTTAAAGTGGTATCCAGTGTGCTCCAGGGACAGGTTATCATGTCCCAGGTGGCGTGTGCACTGGTCTGTGCCCTCTGTAGCTGGCCCAGTGCAGACTTAACTATAGGAGTGCAGCCAGTGGAATTTTAAAAGAAGGTCCAGCAGGCTGGGCCAGGCCACCTGCCTTCACTGCAGCAGCCAAGGCCTGAGGCGGGGCATAGATAGGCCTGGGTGCAGAAAAGCAGCCAGTGGACAAGGTGTGAGTCAGGGACACACATCCAAGAGCAGCACTGGGCCAGGAGCAGGCCCATGGGATCAAGACAGCCCTGCACATCTAAACCTGGCTATGTTGTTTTTGCTAGGCCTACTGTAACAAGGATCCAAACTGGGGGGACTTCAACAACAGAACTTGATTCTCTCCAAGTTCTGAAGACTAGAAGTCAAGATCAAGGTGTGGGCAGGGTCAGTTCCTTCTGAGGGAGGGTCTGAACCAGACCCTCCTCCTGGCTCCTGTAGCAGTCCTTGGAGCTGTCTGCTAGCATACACTTTAGTCTACCTCTAGCATTGTGTTCACATGGCAGTCTCCCTGTGGGCATGTCTGTGTCCAAAATTCTCTTTCTTGTAAGGACACCAGCCAATAGAATAGGGGTCCACCTTGCTTTATTTAGTGTGACCTCATCTTGATTAAGTACATTTTTTTAAGAAGGGGAAGTGGGAGAAAAACATCGATTTGCTGTTCTACTTATTTACGCATTTATTGGTTGATTCTTGTATGTGTTCCAATTGGGATCGAACCTGCAAGCTTAGTGTAATGGGACGATGCTCTAACCAATTGAGTACCCAGCCAGAGCTTGACTAAGTACATTTGCATCAACTCCATTTCCAAATAAGGTCCCTCCTGAGATCCTGGGGTTAGTACATCAACATATGAATACTTTGGGGGGGTGCAGTTCAACTTATGACCTGGATGTGATCCCCCTGGGAGGTCACTGAGGCCTGAGGTCAGAACCAAGACTGGTCAGCACTCTTCTCAGGGGTGGGAAAAGCAGCTGGGTCCCCTGTACCCCTTGTATCACCAATCTGGTCTTTTTTTTTTTTACAGAGACAGTGAGTCAGAGAGAGGGATAGACAGGGACAGACAGACAGGAATGGAGAGAGATGAGAAGCATCAATCACTAGTTTTTTGTTGCACATTGTAACACCCCAGTTGTTCATTGATTGCTCTCTCATATGTGCCTTGACTGCAGGTCCCCAGCAGACCGAACAACCCCTTGCTGGAGCCAGCGACCTTGGGTTCAAGCTGGTGGGCCCCTTGCTCTAACCAGATGAGCCCGCGTTCAAGCTGGCGATCTCGGGGTCTCGAACCTGGGTCCTCTGCATCCCAGACCAATGCTCCATCCACTGCGCCACCGCCTGGTCAGGCACCAATCTGGTCTTGATCCAACAAACTCAAATCACCACATATACAAGGGTGGGCAAAAGTAGGTTTATAGTTGTGAGCACTTAAAACACAGTTTATTCTTGTATTATTACTTATTAATTATTATATAATTTATTTGTATTATTTGTCTTTTTTTTTTTTTTTGACAGAGAGACAGGAAGGGAGAGAGATGAGAAGCATCAAGTCTTCATTACAGCTCCTTAGTTGTTCAGTGATTGCATTCTCATATGTGCCTTGACCAGGGGGCTACAGCAGAGTGAGTGACCCTTTGCTCAAGCCAGCAACCTTGGGCTTCAAGCCAGTGACATGAGGGTCATGTCTATGATCCCACACTCAAGCCAGCAATCCCTCGCTCAAGCTGGTGACCTTGGGGTTTCAAAGCTGGATCTTCTGCATCCCAGTCCAATGCTCTATCCACTGTGCCACTGCCTGGTCAGGCTATTTGTCTTATTATTATTGTTATTATTCTATATGCTTATGATTTGTCTTTTAGGTAATGATGGCTAGTAATTTAACCTACTTTTGTCCATCCCTTTATTTAACGCCCTCTAGGTGAAAAGTCTTGGGCCTAATGCCCAAGAGAAACAGGCAGTGTCTGAGGTGGTCTCCCAGCCCCTATGGGTTTGTTCCACCTGCCTCTGCGACTCCAGCCCATAGGCCTCATACTACTGGGTGCACACCTAAGTTCCAGGGCACCTCTTCCCCGGCCAGAACCTGCAGTGGCCCTGATGGGAGGGTGGTGCCCAACACTAGTGTACTTCGGGGCTCAGAGGACAGGCTGTGTTGCCTATCTACTGGTCACTGGAAAGGAGTCGGGTACAGTTTCTTTGGCTTATTTACACGAAGCTTAGAGACTAAAAGTTCTACACTGTAGAGAAGAGACAGAACTTTCCTTTGATGTGAAGAATACCTTTTCTGATGTTGTGGAAAGTTCTGTCTGCCCTCCCCGCTCAGAGGATCAGATGAAAGAACCATGGATGAAGCTGCCACCAATGGCATGGCCCTCCCCGGAAGTGACCAGGCCCAGGGCCAGAGACAGGCTTGGCAAGCCCATCAGGTTCCTGCTATCTAGAGGACCAAAGCAGATAAAAACATTTAAGGCAAAAAGCTTACTTTGAAGTCCAAAGAGCCCACCTGTAGGGGTTGGCCTGCAATAAGGGAGTTGAGCAGGGCCCACTGTAGGCACCTCCCTCCCTGAATTCTCTGAGGCCAGAGCACCATAAGGATCTGCTGCCCAGGCCCAGCAGCTGCTTGTTCAGGTTTCAAAGCCACTGGCTTCTTACCACCTGAAGAGAGAAAGATCAGGAAAGAGAGAGGAAGACATTAGGATGTTCAAGCTGTTAAGCTTTAACTGCCCACCCCAGAGCCTGTGGAGTCACCTCTCCAACCCATCAGCCCTGCCAGGTCTTGGCCTCTGCCCACAATCTCCCAGCAAAGCAGGCCCAGGATTGCTCATCAGCTATGTCTGCAGAAGAGGATCATAGCAGTGACACCCTTTCCTGGAGCATGTGATGGCAGTGCTCTTGCAGCTGGGCCTGGTACCAGCCTTCCATGAAGTGGGCCAGGCTCTCACGGCTTGATACAGGGTTACCCGCATGGTCAGTGGGGCAGGGAATATAGGATTGGGCATGACCCAGCCCTTGTAGCTATGACCCTGCCAGACCCCTCTGTGCTGCCAAACCACTTAGATTTCGAGTGTCAGACATAACTTGTCAGCAACATCCTTCCAGGGTGCTGACACCCCTTCCCCACCATGCATGTCACTCTGTTGGCAGGACTGAGGCACAACATGCAAACTTGGCAGCAGACAAGTCACTCAGAACCAGGGGAGGATGCCTGGCCATGTATAGAATAAGCACACTGCTGAGCTGGAGCAGTGCCCAAACACTAGGGTGCAGGGACAGGCTGGGCCCAGTTGGTGCTGCCCAGGGAACTCCAACTGGGTCCTACCTGCATAGCACACTGCTTGCCTTAGTCAGAGGCAGGAGCAGCCCTGGGGTTGTGAGGGCCTGGATGGTGGCTGATGGCATAAAGGAGGGCAAGGCAGGCATGTAGACCTCCTGCTGAGAGCAAGATGGGTCCTGACAGAGATGATATCCCACCTCCCTGTGGTCTGTGACCACTGAACTATGTTCACAGCCAAGTCCCATGGTAACTAATATTTGCCAGACATGACACTGGCATCTGGAAACCCTAAGCAGAATGTGAGCCTGAAATAGGGGATCAGGGATCAGGAAACATGCACACACTTTCTATTCCAGGGAGCAAGTTGTCGGTGGAGGTTTTGGATGGACCATGTGGGCTCCACATTGCTCTGCCTGGGCCATTCCCTTCTTCAGGAATGCCTCAGAGGCCTTCCTGCCTCTCTGCTGCTGCAAATGTGCAGAGACCATGCTGCTGAGTCCCACACTCAGGGACTCTTGGTCAGGGACCGGCCCTACATAAGCGTAAGCAGGCACTGCAGGCCCTAGAGGTATCCCTGATCCACAGTCAGAAGTGCCATCTGCCCTACATAGCAGCCAGATGACACCTTCAAGCCTCATTGTGCTTTTTAAAATGCGAACTACAAGCTGAGCTTCTAGAAGTCAAATTACATTTAAAAGAACTCGGTGATTTGATCTTTTTTATGTGAATGTTTGATGATAAGCTCAGGATCATATCATTTAGTCAATTTTTAAAATTTTTATCTTATTTTTAATTTTTAAAATTTTTCTAAAGTGAGAAGCAGGGAAGCAGAGAGACTCATGCATGTACCCGACCGGAATCCACCTGGCATGCCCACTAAGGGGCAATGCTCTGCTCAGCTGGGGCATTGCTACGTTGCAACTAGAGCCATTTTTTTTTTTTTTTTTTTTTGTATTTTTCTGAAGCTGGAAACGGGGAGAGACAGTCAGACAGACTCCCGCATGCGCCCGACCAGGATCCACCCGGCACGCCCACCAGGGGCAATGCTCTGCCCACCAGGGGGCGATGCTCTGCCCCTCCGGGGCGTCGCTCTGCCGCGACCAGAGCCACTCTAGCGCCTGGGGCAGAGGCCAAGGAGCCATCCCCAGCGCCCGGGCCATCTTTTGCTCCAATGGAGCCCTGGCTGCGGGAGGGGAAGAAAGAGACAGAGAGGAAGGAGGGGGGTGGAGAAGCAAATGGGCGCTTCTCCTATGTGCCCTGGCCAGGAATCGAACCCGGGTCCCCCGCACGCCAGGCCGACGCTCTACCGCTGAGCCAACTGGCCAGGGATGTTTTGCCAATTCTTGAAGCCTAAAAATGCTGACTTCTCACTGAACCCTGTAGCAGTTAGGAGCAGTGGCTGGAAGAGACCACCATTGTACAAGAGACTCACCACCTCCAACCAGGGCTGGATCCATGTGGGGTGGAACACGACCAGTGTCCTAATGTGGTCCGAGAGCAGGACCACCGCCTGACTAGATGCGCAAGGAAGGGTAACTCTGGCCATACCTGTCATAGGTGAACCAGATAAGCCAGCCCCAGAGCATATGAGCAGGGCCAGGCAGCACCTGCCTGCTTCTTGACCTGGTGACCTGCGTGTGCACCCCAGGTCATACACTTGGTGACAGATTATGACGGCTGAGATGCCTATGAACTTCCACACTTTCACTGTGCTCCAAGAAAGGTGTCTCAACAAGAGCAGCCCCCCAAGCCCACCTTCTCTCTTCAGAGTTGGAATCCTAACCCCCATCACCATAGCCTAGAGATAATAAAGCAAAGACAGGTAGTAAAATTTAAAATTTATTTGGCCAATGTGTTCAATTCCAATATTGTGGTAGAAATGCCTGAAGAACTGTCGACAACTGATTGGGCTCAAGCATCCCTGGCTGTCTCTCAGCCTGAAAAAGGAGGGTCATGGCTCTCTGTGGTGCAGGCCGCAGGCCACCCTGTCAGAGCAGCCAGGAGCCGACTCTGGGAGGGCCCTGTCCTGGCCCAGCTGGTGCCCACCGCCCATCCTCATGGTGGGGCCCTTGTGACAGAAACCTCAAGTCTGTGTTTACCAGACAATGTAGGAGCCATGCAGTCATGGCTACACTGGCACAAGTGAGAGTGACTGTCCAGCCTGGTGTGGTTCCTCTCCACACAGGGGACACCCGTCTCCAGGGCAGCCCAGCCAAGATGAGACAGAGACCCTGATGTCCCAAAATGTCTAAAAATCTCACAGATAGAATATTTTTAAAAGTGATGGCATAATAAACCTAACCAGGAGGCATCACTGCCAGCGTGAGATTCCAAAACATTTTAGGAGCACTCTGGACAAATCCGTGTACCAAAAAGTACATCACAATAAAAATTTAAAAAAAAAAAAAAAAAAAAAAAAAGCCCATCAAGACGGTTGTTCTGGAGAGAAATTCCTTTTCAAAAATTGAAAAGCAGAAGGAAGAGATGGGTCTAAATTTACACGTGTTAGAGTAAAGTGTTGCTTCAGAAAGTTCCCTGCAGTTCCGATTGGTGCTCCATCCTCCTGGGAGGGCGTGCAGGCTCCAGAGGCTGTGCTGCTGGGGGTGCAGCCCCGGAGGGGCGTGTCAGGGGTGTCCAGGGCTGGTTCCCACGTTACAGTTCGTCTTTCACAGCTTTCTGATCATCGTCTTCCTCCAGGTCAGGCTCCTCTGCTTCCTCTAGATCTTCCAGATCCTGGGATGTAAGGAAAGGGTAGGCCAGGGTCCCAACCTCAGCATGACAACCCAGCAGAGGGGCCACTGGCATGCAATGTCCACCCACTCCAGCCCTCAGGGTTTGTGGGCCAGTGACAACCCACTAACTACAGCAGTATGAGCTACCCGGGCTCCCCAGACCCAATCCAACCCTGTTTAGCAGCCAGAGTGGATCCCTCAGCCCCATGACCCGAGATTTCAGGTAGGCCCAGCTGGCTTGAGCTGACTATGCCCTCTGCTCCTGGACACAAATGTCCTGCTAGTCACAAGCCCACATCCCTTCCATATCCTCTTGGCCTGGGATCAATTCTGACGTCCCCTTGGCTCCCCCACAGCTGACCTTGGCTGACACAGGGCACGTCAGGGCACCTCAGCAAATGGGTTGGGGAAGGACATTAGAGTCCAAATTAGCGGAGAACCACGTGGAACATGGGACAAGTGAGACTTCATAAGCAAACACCAGCACTTAACAACCCTTCCAAAGCACTCCACACATTAGTGCTGATCGTAGAGAGGCAATTCACAAACCAAGTGAGGGCTTTTCTGTAGCCAGCCTGGCCCAGGCACACATGTGCCTCCAGTGTCAACTGAGTAAGCATGGTCGAGTGGATTACAAATGTGGCCCCAGATACCAGCCAAAGTGACCACCACTTACATCATCATCCCCTGCTCCATCCTGGCCGCCACTCTCCAAGAACTTCTTAAAACCATCTAGTGTCCGCTCCCCGTTGTAATCAATGACCTGTGGGGGGTGGGGATGAGAAGCAGGCCCTGGGGATACCTGCAGAATGCTGGGGCTTCTAGAGTGGGCCAGCTCTGCTCTGCACACCCCCGCCCCACCCCCATCCCTGCCTCCACCAAAAGCGCACCGTTCTGTCTGCACTGGCGGGGAAGAACTTGAGTGTGGGGAAGCTGTGCACTTTGACGGCCTCCACCTCATTAGATGTCGAGTCCATCTTGGCAATGATAATATTTTCATGGTCCTTATAGGTCTCTCCCAGCTTATCCCAAATGGGAGCCAACTGTTTGCAGTGACCACACCACGGGGCATCTGAAAGCAAGCAGTGCTGAGTCCTGCTGGGCCAGGAAACCACTCCCTGCCCTGCCCCACCCCACTCCCTTTAGTGCCCACAAACCCAGGGAGAAGATTCACTTACAGAATTCCACAAACACATTCTTCTTTTCATCAAAAGCCACCTCTTCGAAGTTCTTCCCAACTAGCACTTTCACAGGCTGCTTGTCCCAGTCTTCGGGCAGCTCCTGGCTCATAAGGTGAGGCTGGAGGGCAGGCAAGGTAGGATCAAGGACCGAGCGCCTATGACCCTGACCCTGCAGACACACAGCTGCCCTCAGCGGACTGTGCCTAGGGAGCCTCAGGAGGGCTGAGCCCATAAGGCCAGGGCTGCTCCATGCTCCCCACAAAGTGAGACAAGGACGGCTATGTGGGTAGGGTTAGGAGGGGCCTGTCCTCAGAATCCTACCCTCATGGTTTTACACTGCAAGGATGCGGCCACACTAAGGAACAAGAGGCTGGTGTAGACCAACCCCAGACCTGGCGCGGTTCCCACCTTGATCTTGCCCTCCAGGAAGCGGTGGCAGAAATCTGTTATCTTCTCTGCCGTCAGCTCATCCGACTCAGGCTTGTACTTGGTCATCTCCTCCTCCAGGGTGATGAGGCGCACGGCAGGGCACTCCTCCTTCTTGAGTCCAAAGAATTCGAGGATGCGCTGGTTGTCAGTGTGGTCACTGTCGATGAATATAAACAGGATCTTGGGGGAGAAAAAGCATGTTGAGAGCAGCACTGGGAAGACAGCACAGCTTCACCTACAGCAAAGCTGTGCCACAGGCGCCTCTGCTCTGACCTGGCACAGGCCCTCCGGACCAAATGGCTGAACCCTCCCTGAGGGCCTGGACCCCAAGAACAGCTATCCCCAGAGCAGCACAAAGCCCTGCTCTCCACCTTAGGGAGAGCCACACACCTTGCCCTTGAAGCTCTCAGCGGCTTTCTTGAAGTTGCTCAGTTTGCTGTCATAGTCAGACACACTCTTTGGCAGGAACAGCAGGATGTGAGTCTTGATTTCACCTCCGAAAATCTTTGGGGCCGTCTGTGTTATAAACACAGGTTACTGGTCTCAGCCACAAGCTAAGCTATGGATGCAGGATACTGTCCCAATGGCCCCGACACCACTGGACACCCGGATGACAGTGGGGACTCTGCAAGTGAGGTCCCTGGGCCACCCCCAGGGGCAGGCCCAGCAGGGGAGCCACACCTGCTCAGTGAACTCGATGACCAGTGGCAGCTGGTTGTGCTTGATGAAGTCGAGTAGCTTCTCTTTGGTGACCTCCCCTTCAAAGTCATTCCGGCCTTCGTCAAACTGTGGACAGAGAGAGGGCTCTGACCACTAAGGGCTCAACAAGGCCACCCATGTCCCTGGCCAGTTTGGTGTGGCCTAGCACAGCAGTTTGGCAGCCTCACATGCGGGTCCATAAAACAACCAGGTGAGGCCTGCAGGGACCAGCTGGCCTAGATCCTGCCCCACAGGATCCTCAGAAGCCAGCAGAGCCCCATGTCCTGGTGCCAGGGCACCTTCCTCATCTCCAAGTCCCTAAAGCACCCACTCAGTGTGTGGGCCACACCCCTGTGGGTGGCTGCAAAGTCAAGGCGACTTTCATCATTGCATTCAAGGGTCACCAGGTGTCATGTGCCTTCTCCTGCTTTCTCCCAAGAATGCAGAATGTGTGACATCACAGCCACTAAGGGCAAAGCAGAAGAGTCCATGGTCTTCTGTTCAGGAAGATGTTTAACATACCAGCAGAATCTAGACACCACTCTTACCATTAAAATGTTACCTGGGAAGCCTGACCAGGTGGTGGTGCAGTGGATAGAGCGTCGGACTGGGGTGCAGAGGACCCAGGTTCGAGACCCGAGGTCACCAGCTTGAGCACGAACGAGCTCATGTGGTTTGAGCAAAGCTCACCAGCTTGGACCCAAGGTTGCTGGCAGGAGCAAGGGGTTACTTGGTCTGCTGTAGCCCCACAGTCAAGACACACATGAGAATGCAATCAATGAACAACTAAGGTGACGCAACGAAAAACTGATGAGTGATGCTTCTCATCTCTCCCCATTCCTGTCTGTCTGTCCCTATCTATCCCTCTCTCTCACTGGTCTCTGTCAAAAAAAAAAAAAAGTTACCTGGAAAAATTTGACATTCATAAAAACATTTTTGATAATACGTAATGGGTTTATTATTGTTATTTTAGAATGAATTAAGTTTTTAAAAGTTTCTCAGTTCTAATTTGTAACACTATAAAAACCAACAAGAATATTCCATATAAATAGAAGCTCTCATGTAATAGACCCCAGCCTGAGGCCATGAACAGGGGTGGAGGAGTGCCTGACATAGGTGTGTCCTGTGCCTGAGTGTCTCCAGGTGACAGTTCAGGTAAAAAAAACATTGTTCAAAAAACAACAACAAAAAGACATTGTTCAGAAAAAGAGAAGCTGGCAGGTGGCTCCATCAGGCACAGAGCGGGTCAGGCCCCTCACCCCAGTTAGAAGCAAACGGGCTGTGTCCCACTCCTCTGCCCCTCTGAGAAGCAAGCATTGTCTGCCTGATTTCACACTAGGCTGCCACCCCTTTAGTGACACAACCTTTCCAGTAATGTTGCCAATTACACTATATTCACTGTCTACTTTGGTAAAAAGCAGACAGACAGCCTTCATTTAGTTGGATACAGCTTCAGGAGGCCTGAGGCCTGGGCCCTGGGCAGTGGAGGCCAGCCCACCAAGCCACAAAGATAACATCATAAAAAGGTTGGACACCCCAGACAGCAGAGCGCCCAGCCCCAAACCCACTCCTAACACCCAGCTTCCACAAATAAAAAGGAAAAACAGAGTAAATGTCAGAACAAAGACAGAATGCTCAGCTCTCAAACCCATGGTCCAAGTCATGTGACAGTGACTCAAGCCAGGACTCACAGCTCAAGAGCTGCTGGTACCACTGCAGCCTTGTCATCCTGGCCAGCAAGGGGCAGTGGCCCTAACGGGGAAGCAACCGGCTAACAGGCTGCCCTGGACAGACAAGAAGACCCAGCTCACCGTGAGGAACTGGGGTAAACAGTCTGAAGGAAGGGGAACAATAAAGGCTGAGAAAGACAGAGTGTGACAGCTGAGAAAGTGGGGATGACAGGCTGGTCGAAACATGAGAGGTTCTGTGGTCTGGCTGTAAGTGCGACACTCCTGACTCACAAAGCAAGGCCTTCGGGCTTGGTCAGGCTGCCCAAGACAACCATGTTGTTGAGCAGACCCTGAAGCCACTGCACAAAAGGGGAGACACTGCCCCTCATTAGCACTGACACCCACAGCATGGCTGCGCCCAGCTTATGTGGACTTGAACATCAGCCAGAACCAGAGTCTGCATAAGAAGAAATGGAACCTGACCAGGCAGTGTGGATAGTGTTGGACTGGGCCATGGAGGACCCAGGTTCGAGACCCCGAGGTTGCCAGCTTGAGCGTGGATTCATCTGGTTTGAGCAAAGCTCACCAGCTTGGGCCCAAGGTCACTGTCTTGAGCAAGGGGTTACTCGGTCTGCTGAAGGCCCACAGTCAAGGCAACATATGAGAAAGCAATCAAATGAACAACTAAAATGCCACAATGAAAAATTGATGCTTCTCATCCCTCTCCCCCCTTCCTGTCTGTTCCTATCTATCCCTCTCTGACTCTCTCTCTCTCTGTCTCTGTTAAAAAGAAAAGAAGAAGAAGGAGAAGGAGGAGGAGAAGAAAGAAGGAGGAGAAGAAAGGATGAAGAAGAAGGAAGGAAGGAAGAAGAAGAAGGAAGGAAGGAAGGAGGGGAGGGAGGGAGGGAGGGAGGAGAGGGAAGGAGGGAGGGAGGAGAGGGAGGGAGGGAGGGGAAGAAGAAGAAGAAATGGAGTTCTACCCTTTAGGGACACATGATCACCAAAATCTGCTATCCGGTATGAAAACAGGTACCCCAAGGTCAAGGGTGATGGAAAGGAACAGTGTGGACTGATCTCAAAATCTCACAGAATCTCTCTCTGTCTAAACTTTAGAACAAAACTCAGGACTCTCTTGTTAACACCACTCAACTTGACAGTTCTTCCTAATCAGATGTTATGTAAAATTTTCTAGCAAGTCTACAACTGACTGATCAATTCTACTCCCTTCAGGAGACACTGTGAGGGTTTCCACCCAGGAGAGACAGCACATAAAATTTGACTTTTACCAAGGAAGGGGCTATAGAAATACCCCAGCCTCAAGAATACAGAAAGAAAGCCGCCCAGGTGACCTAGGCCACCTTGGTGGTTCCTATCCTCTGCAGCACTGCTGAGAGGGCTCTCACCTGCCCAACAGCCCAGGCAAAATGCTAGATGCTTAGAAGGTTCTGCAAAGAGTTCCGTTCCCCACCCTCACTCAGAGCCTGCACACAGCCTGAAGTCAGTGCCTCATCCAACTGCACCTTTTCTGACAGGCCAGACAGCAGTCCTATCCCCACCCCTGAAGACATGTCCCGCCTTCGGGCTCCTGTCACAGCCTACTTCCTCTGCTTCTCTGCCTGTGTTCCAAGAGCAGGGGTTTCCCAGCGTCTGATGGCTGAGATTAAGAGGCAAAGACCCCCACCACTACCACTGCATTGGTAACATAGAGACATGAATCCTGCTGTGTCCCAGCAATGGCGCAAAGTGGCTAAGACACCAGCAGCCCCTTTACAAAGAGGAAGGACACCAGAAGGAGGGGCTGTGGGAGCCTGAGGGAACCAGGCTTTGACTCTAGGCTGGGAACACCCTTCCCCCAAAGCTAAAACTCTGGAGTCTCTGTTTGGTGTAAAGAAAAGTTTTAGAAATAAAAACAATGTTGCACCATATATGTTGTAATTAATGTTACAGAACTACTTAGAAATGATTAGATGGCAACCTTGTTACTCTGTCCCACCACAGTTCTCTTTTTGAAAAGCTAAGGCTGCCTGACCTGTGGTGGCTCGGTGAATAGAACATAGACCTGGAATTCTGAGGTCACTGGTTCGAAACACTAAGCTTGTCCAGTCAAATTACATACAACAAGCAACCAATAAACAACTAAAGTGAAGCAACTATGAGTTGATACTTCTGGCGAGCTCCCCCAACTAGGTAGGTAGGTAGGTAGGTAGGTAGGTAGGTAGGAAGGAAGGAAGGAAGGAAGGAAGGAAGGAAGGAAGGAAGGAGAAAAAAAGAGAAAGAAGAAAGAAAGAATAAAGAAAGAAAAGAAAAGCTAACACTCCGAAGCAACTCTGCCCATAAAACATAGCATGGGGCCTGACCAGATGTTGGCAGTGGATGGACTGGGATGCAGAGGACCCAGGTTCAAAACCCCGAGGTAGTCGGCTTGAGCATGGGATTATAGATATGACCCCATGGTCACTGGCTTCAGCCCAAAAGGTCGCTGGCTTCAGACTAATGTTATTGGCTTGAGCAAGGGGTCACTCACTCTGCTGCAGCCCCCTGGTCAAGGCACATATGAGAAAGCAATCAATGGACAACTAAGGTGCCACAACAAAGACTTGATGCTTCTCATCTCTCTCCCTTCCTGTCTGTCCATAACTGTCCTTCTCTCTTTCGCAAAAATACCCAAAAACAAACAAAAAAACACAGCATGGGGCTATCACAGAAGCTGAACAAAGGGCTGAAGGCCACTCTCTGACTGGCTCTTATGCCCTGACATTTCAAAACGGGTCCTGATAAATGCCAGGCTGGCGGTCCAACAATCCAGTGCCTCTCGGCAAGGTTCTCGAAGAGTGTGCAACAATAGAAAGGTAACATCACCCCCAGCACAGCGCCTCAACCACCTCAAGCAGAGCTGCCCAGGGCCACTCACCTTTTTAAAGAGAACAACTCCATCCTTGTCCAGTTGGTATTTGGAAAACACATCACTGTTGGAGGTGATACCGAAGGGTATGTCATCGATGGTTTCTGCTGCCAGCAGGAACTGCTTGGCAAAATCTGACTCCACATCCTGGAGAGAAGAACCAGAGGTGGCAGCACACTCCAACACCAAGGACCCCTGCCCAGGTCAGTAGTAGGGCAGACCGTAGTGCCCAGGCCATAGCAACCCATTCTCCAATAGCAGGGGTAAGAAGACATAAGATGAATCCCAAAGTCCCTCTCTCGAGAAGGGAAAGGCGGCAGAAAGGATCAACTTGTAGTAGCTTTCTCATATGTACCTTGACTGGGCAAGGCTGGGTTTTTTGTTTGTTTGTTTTTTGGTTTTTTTTTTTTGTATTTTTCTGAAGTTGGAAACGGGGAGGCAGTCAGACAGACTCCCGCATGCGCCCAACTGGGATCCACCCGGCACTCCCACCAGGGGGCGATGCTCTGCCCATCTGGGGCCTCGCTCTATTGCAACCAGAGCTATTCTAGCGCCTGAGGCAGAGGCCATGGAGCCATCCTCAGCACCTGGGGCAACTCTGCTCCAATGGAGCCAAGGCTGCGGGAGGGGAAGAGAGAGACAGAGAGGAAGGAGAGGGGGAGGGGTGGAGAAGCAGATGGGCGCTTCTCCTGTGTGCCCTGGCCGGGAATCGAACCTGGGACTCTTGCATGCCAGGCTGACAATCTACCACTGAGCCAACCGGCCAGGGCCAAGGCTGGGGTTTTGAACTGTGTCCTCAATCGTTCCAGGTCAATACTTTATCCCCTGTGCTGCCACAGGTCATGCATCTCTCTTTTTTAAAATTCTTATTGATTTGAGAGAGAAAGAGGGGAAGGGAGAGTAGGGAAAGGGAGAGGAAAGGAGAAAGAAGGGGAAGAGGAAGGGAGAGAAGGAGGGGAGGGAGGGAGGGAGAGACAGAGAGAAACATCAATTTGTTGTTCCACTTTTTATGCACCATTGGTTGATTTCTGTACATGTCCCAACTGGGGATCGAACACACAACCCTGGCGTATCAGGACAATGCTCTAATTGAGCTACCCAGCCCGGGCACCAAAGTCTCTACCTTGAAGAAACCGATGACTGTCACCTCACTGGACTCCACCAGGGCCTCTGCGGCAGCCCGGTCCGGCAACGCAGTGGCTGCAGGGCCCGTGCGCTTCTTCAGCCAGTTCACTATGTCATCAGCTTCTCTGCCAGCTGCACCCAAACACATGCAGTGTTCACTTAAAACTGGGCCCACCCTCCTTGCCATCCTCATCTGAATTCACTGCCAAACCTGAGCAAGACCAGCTCTCACCACTGAAGGGGCATCTTACCCATGTGTGAATTACAGAGCTAAAAAAGGCTTTTCTGTGTGTGGGAGGCCATGGTCATGCTTTTAAAGGAGTGGCCACTTCTGGGTAATGGAATTATAGATCATCTTTCTCCTTTAATCCCTTTGTACTTTCTAAATTTTCCTTGATGTTTGTATTCATTAAACGCACAGACACTTCCCTCCCCACCCCACCCCCTCCCGGTCTTACTCTAGGGCTTTTCTTAATTAAAAATGTGCTAGAATCTATTTTTTTAAGTCAGCCCCAATGCCAGTTTTCCACATAAAAACAGGCTGAACACCACCCTGTCTCCCTTGCCCAGACTGTTTGATCATCCTTGCCATTCACAGCTCTCAGAACAGAGTCACTAGGGTACCACCCAGAGCAGAGAAATAAAAGAAAGACACCCAGTCCTCCTGAGACCGAGGTTGATGATGCTTCTTTCCCCTCATAGAGTCTGACTACCTGGTCCAACGTGAAAGGCTGGTCAAATCTCACATTTAAAAAGATTCTGCTAAGTAGTAGCAAAAGCTGAGTCATCAGTCACAGGTACAACTGAAAGTCACCTCACCTACAAAACCCAGGGGTTAGTAACAGGATCAGGGTACCTTTGGACAAGGCACTTCCTGTTCCATAAGTGAACACAGGTAAAAATGGGACTAATGAGACAGCAGCCCAGTGAGAAGACCACAACTGCTAACATCAGAATTAACACAACAGGCCACCTAAGAGGATTCTGATAGAACCGGTTCTATAGACAAAAAATTCTCCTTTGGTTACAGGTACTGCCCAGGAAACAAAAGGACCCAGCCCTATGCAAGCAGGCTCAGAGTGAGCAAGCAGAGGCTGAGGGCTGGGGCAGAGAGAAGATGGGCTTGAATTTGAGTTCTGCCCTGACAACTGTGACTCAAGTGTTACAGCCTCAGCCCTTGCCCATGAAAAGCCCGCAGTGCTCGGCTTGGTGGCCAGCCCAGCTGATGACAATGCTGCACTCGGTGCTCCAGCCTCCCTCTGTCTGCCTACTGTCCACCCCCCAGGATGTCTCTCTATACTTGAGAGGTTCTGTCAGGGTGAGAGCTTTCCTCAGAGGCCAAATGAGAATTAGAATGAGAACTCAGTCCAAAGAAAGTTTCCTCTCCAAGTTTCTGAAAATGAGCCTCCCACCCCTCAAGTATCTTCCAAGGCCTGCAGGCAAATCACACTGTATGGCAGTTGAAAGGCAGAGTATACCTGTATACTCTCTGGGGGAAGCCTTGTCTCCGTTCTTGAAGAACTTGATGGTAGGGTAGCCTCGGACACCATATTGCTGGGCCAGATCAGACTCCTCTGTGGCATCCACCTTTGCCAGTCTGATTTCAGAGCCTTCAGCCTTCAATTTCCCAGCTGCTTTGGCATACTCAGGGGCCAGAGCTTTGCAGTGGCCACACCAGGGGGCATCTGAAAGGAAAGTGAGACGCTGGACCCAGCTGGCTCCTTGCTTCCCTCTTCCTTGGGCAGTTCCCTCCCTGAAAACCTTATCTGCTAAGATAACCCTCTGAAGGTACAAGGCTGAACTGATAGCTTGTGCTCTTGGGCAATATGGGGACAGAGGCCATGAATGACAAACCAACCCCCCCAACTTTATCACACTATTCAGCACAGTAAGACACACTCTTTAATGATCAGTTACCTCCTATTACCTGCATGCAAGCAATCAGTCAGGCCTATCCCTGGAATGTCCCTCTGGGAAGGCTGAAATATTAAGAAGCCAATGCTGCCCATATTAAGGGCTAATCCCAGATAGATGATATTCATCTACGCACACCTGCCCTTAGCCTCTGATTTACAACCGGCTTTTCATACTGTGGGAACATGACTACCTCTCAGCCAAGGTTTGCAGCTGTGTTGGGCCTAAGACGTCCACCTCAAGTAGTCAGGGCTTAAACACTTATAAACACAAGGTTTGGGTTCTGGTGGTAGCTGTCACAGGCTGTAGGTGGTGCGGGCAGGAGCAGGGCACTTTGGGGAGCAGTTAGGGAACTGGACCCTGGTGTGTTCCTTTATGTTTGTGGCAGCTCCCACAGTCGACCTTGTTTTTTCTTAGACTAACAGAAGAATTCTGCCATATGGATGTCAGGCACAAAAGCAGTCCTGGCTGGCAGCCCAGATCACCCTTAGAGTCCAGCTTGGAAAGGAGGGATGTCCCCAGGACACCAGCAGCGTAGGGACATTGACAGCAGGTCTGTGCGCTGTTTCAGTCGAGGATGAACCTCCCAAGGAGCTAGGAGTTAGCGTGTCCGGGGAGGCCAAAACGCTAACAGCCCTAGGGACTGCAGCCCGCTGCGAAATTGGGGGACAGAGGTTGGCGCCGGGCCTCTACGCCTTAGCCCCCTCGGTCCTGCCTCTAACCCACCCCCGCGCCCAACCCTCCGTCCCCTGGAGTTCCGGCGCCTCCGTTCCCGTCCCCACCCTGCGACGGCTGGGGCGATGCCCGGATGGCACTCACAGAACTCCACCAGCAGGTGTTTGTGGGCCGCCAGCACCTCCTCGAAGTTGCCCTTGTGGAGCACCAGAACGTGGTCCTCCTCGTCGGGGCTGGCGCCCGAGGGAGCCAGCACGGCCAGGGTCAGGCAGAGCAGAGCGGGACGCAGCATGTCCGGTGTAGTTGCAATGGTGCGGTTGGCGCCGCCGAACAGCTAGGCCACGAAAACGCGCGCCGGTCTACTCGCCTTTATAAAGCCGGCCGCGCGCGCGTGCCCGCCCGCTCCCGCTCACTATTGGCCAGTGGCCTCCATGGCCCGCCCCCGCCGCGGTGGGATTGGATGTCACACTATGTCCGGCCCCGGATTCGGAAGAGCTACAGAGGCCTTCTTTGCTCTCGCTCGGGATTGGCCAAGGAGCTCGCGCTCGCACTCTTTCCCTGTCTGTCATTGGCTCCCCGCGGAGAACTTTCTCCCCTTTGACTTGTGACGAGTGGCTTTCACCAACACTTTCCCTGGCGGCCACCTTAGGAGGTCTGGGCCCTGAGGCTCCTGATTGGCCTAGAGTTGCGCGTTCCCTGCGCGACCCTTCGTCGAACGTGGCAGTGGGGCGGAGTCCTCCGCCGCAGGGTGGAGCTGCGCCTGTGCCTTCTAAACCCCTCGTGTTGCCTTCTTACTGGACCGCGCATCCGTAACTGGTACCACCCCACGACTCAGCGGGCCGGAAACTGAGTTTACGCAACTTCCGGTGCGCATGAGGCCCGTGCGGCCCCTGCCGTTGGGGAAGTCTAGGTTTGGGGGCTGCTGCCTGTAGGCGGACTTCCGCGGGTCGGGGTACTCCTAGTGATGGCCGGTGACACGTGATGTACTGCTGGAATTGAGAGCCCTAGGCCTCAGCGCAGAGCATGGCAGAGGAAGGAAGTTTGAGCGCGTTCTTCTAAAGATCCAGGACGAGGAAACGGCCCCTAGACTCCTCGCAGACGTTATTCAAGAGCAGGAGTCGGCCGCGGGCCGGGAAAACTCAGCGCCCACCCTAGCGAAAGACCCCAGGGTCTACACTGCCCCTTACCATCATTTGTCAGGCTTTCCGAAACTGTCTGGTGCTTGGCTGCTGCGTAGCAGCCGAAAAAAACCCGGCCCCTTGCAGCTCCCTCCAGACCCGCGCTGTTCAACGGGTGGCCTACACTGCCACGGAGACTGCTGACTTCTTGAAGTGTGTTTGGCCGAGTATAGCACACCGGACTCGAGACTTGAGTACCGGAAAAAGAATGCACGATCTCCCTTTAATCTTTCTATTGACACGTAATATTTTGGGTTCAATAAAATATTCAAGTTGATAACACTTGTTCCTTTTTAAAAATTTTAACGTGGCTCTAGAAAATTTAAAATAACACAACGTAGCCTGCATTTTATTTTTCCTGGACTGTGGGCCCTAGAGGGATCAGCTCCCTCACTGCTCACCACCTTCCACTCCCCACCCCACTCGTCCGGGAAGCTTTCCCCTTTATTTGTAATCATTTTCTCATTTGTGAATCGCTGCCACCACTGGTTTTAAGACTCATCAACTTAATAACTTGGCAGGAAAATAAACACCATCACATGAAATATACACGTTGATTAACTTCCTGATTTCAGAAATGGGAAAACAAAGTGATGGTTTTGTACTTTTGGGAGTGCTATAATATGTTGCTCTTTTATCATTACTGATTTTGAGAGAGAGAAACACCTACCTGTTCTATTCATTCATGTCATCATTGGTTGTTTCCTGTATGTGCCCTGACCAGGGATCGAACCTGCAACATTGACATATCTGGACAAAGCTCTGAGCCGTTATCTGGCCAGGGTCTGTTACAGGTCTCGAGTGGAAATGACAGAGAATTAGAAAATAAACATAGAAAGAAAAAGGATGGTATCGGGAGGCCTCATGGCCAAGCTGATGGCTTGCAAAAGCAAGCCTGCACCCCCTAAAGCTTTATTTATAGTGCAGAGCAAAGCCATTTGCAAAACAGCTCAGATACAAATTTCTGAGGCAAACCAAGGATTCTCCCAAGTGCAGAATACCGCCCACCATGCATAACATCTTTACTTCACAAAACAAAGGGTAAAAAGAGAACTGCCTTCAGTCTCTTCTAGGAACATGGGGTATGGGGCCAGTAAAAACCATCAGCATTATAGCATGGAGGTGTGGGGAGGGACATGTAAATTGCCTTTACCAACTTAAACAATCAGGTTGTGGGGAAGAAGCTTAGCCTTTAGCAATTTACACCAAGTGAGGTGAGGGGATGGGCAGCAAGGACCTTGTTAGCTTACTGCCAGTCTCCCACACCTCTGTCCCCCCAAAATCTAAACTGTCTCTTGCAGCCTGTTTCCCACAAGGGCCTACATTGCTCTTGAAGGCATGTTTTATCATCTTTCTTTTTCTTTTTTTTTTTCTGTTTTTGTTTTTTTTTGTTTTTGTTTTTTTTTTGTATTTTTCCGAAGCTGGAAAAGGGGAGAGACAGTCAGACAGACTCCCGCATGCACCCGACAGGGATCCACCCGGCACGCCCACCAGGGGAGACGCTCTGCCCCTTCGGGGCGTCGCTCTGTTGCAACCAGAGCCACTCTAGGGCCTGGGGCAGAGGCCAAGGAGCCATCCCCAGCGCCCAGGCCATCTTTGCTCCAATGGAGCCTCGCTGCGGAAGGGGAAGAGAGACAGAGAGGAAGGAGAGGGGGAGGGGTGGAGAAGCAGATAGGTGCTTCTCCTGTGTGCCCAGGCCGGGAATCGAACCCGGGACCCCCGCACGCCAGGCCGACGCTCTACCACTGAGCAAACCAGCCAGGGCCTTTTTCTGTATTTTTCTGAAGCCGGAAAGAGGGAGAGACAGCCAGACTCCCACATGCGCCCGACCGGGATCCACCCGGCACGCCCACCAGGGGCGACACTCTGCCCACCAGGGGGTGATGCTCTGCCCCTCCGGGGCGTCGCTCTGTCGCAACCAGAGCCACTCTAGCGCCTGGGGCAGAGGCCGAGGAGCCATCCCCAGCGCCCAGGCCATCTTTGCTCCAGTGGAGCCTCGGCTGCGGGAGGTGAAGAGAGAGACAGAGAGGAAGGAGAGGGGGAGAGGTGGAGCAGATGGGCGCTTCTCCTGTGTGCCCTGGCCGGGAATCAAACCCGGGACTTCCGCACGCCAGGCCGACGCTCTACCACTGAGCCAACCGGCCAGGGCCTTCTCATCTTCTTTATATGGTACTTCCTCAACTAGTATATGAATTTCTGAAGGTCACAACCAGTTTCTCTGTGTGCCTCCCTCACTTTCAGTAGAGCAAGGGTCAGTCAGAAGTGGCTGTACCCACTGGGATATCTGTCTGCTTTATAGGGGTGACTATAGTAGCTGGAGCTTTCTGCATAGAAAGGCTATGAACATATGCCTCAACTGGTGCTGGCCTCCACCCCAACTCAGTGAGGCAGTCCTTTCTGCCCTCTGGACACAGGTGGAGATTGCCTCATGTCTGCTGCTCTAACTCCCAACATCATTTTTCACCGTTTTTTGTTTTGTTTTTTATTGATTTCAGTGACAGGAACATTGATCTGTTTTTGTATGTACCTTGACTGGGGATCAAACCGGCAACCTGTGCTTTGTACAATGCTCTAACCAACCAAGCTATCTGGCCAGGGACCTCAATATTTTTGTAATTGCCATAAGCCTTTTACAGACCACAATTTGGGACCTAAGACAAGAGACATTTGTACCTTATCTAGACTTCAGAGGCACTCATTAAGTCAGAGTTTAGATGCCTAAATATTGGGACTTGAGTTTTTCAGCTGATGGGGACATCAGATGTTGATTAGTTTGTGATGGTTTGGAGGTAGTGCAGCTTCAGAGGATATCATACAAGTATTTACCTAGAAGAAAACATTGGGACCAAGGGTAGAGCAGGCCAGATGAGGGTCCATGCTGCTGGCTATGATCAAACCCCATTCTGGTTGAGTGTGGGCCTCCAAAGCTGGAGTCAAGGAAAACACCTCGGTGCAGGAGACAACAGGGCCACTGTTGTGTAGCCGTGGTAGCCATAGCCAAGTCGTCGTTCTGTGAAAACCAGGCACTGACCAGGGCTCTGGCTTGGAT
Source organism: Saccopteryx leptura (assembly GCF_036850995.1). NCBI lineage: Eukaryota > Metazoa > Chordata > Mammalia > Chiroptera > Emballonuridae > Saccopteryx > Saccopteryx leptura. The sequence continues at coordinate 125,813,232 of NC_089506.1, forward strand.
GGGTCACAGTATTTCAATGCCTTGGATGAATTGGTGTAGCATCTCTGCCCATCTTGAATTGATCTCACACACTGACCATGTGGGAGCAGCAAAGTGCGGTCCTCACAAACTAGAGTGAGGCCTGATTTGGGGGGAGGCTTGAAATCCACCATCTCCTAGGTTGGTCAGTAAGCTGGGTGAGGGAGCTGCGGGGTTGTATCCAGCCCTCACAGCACAGCCAGGTTCACTAATTACCTCTATTGGCCTCAGCCCCAGGGGAAAGCTGGTGTTCCCCCTTATGCCTTGGCCCAGAGTTAGAACTGGCGTTGGAAGTCAGGGCCACCCACCCTTGTGATTGTGGCACCTCTGTACCAGCACATCTGCTTCAGGATGTTCTCCAGGAGTCTCCCACGCCCGGAGAAGGTGCCCATCAAACATCGGTTGAACTGCTGAGTGATTAAAGTTTTGATAAATACTACTCTCAAAAATAGTCCTCAGAATAAAACAACTCCTTTCCCATCCGCAGTTGGGTTGGCGGTGTTGAGAAGTGAAGAGCAGGCTTATGGGCACTCAAGAAGTGTTCACCTGGCCACTGAAGGACAGCTCCTAACTGCAGGTCCTCTGCTAAGCAGCACTGGGGTCAAAGGGTTGTGCCACAGGTGAGCTTGAGCACCGGTGAGGGCAGAACTGGGGAGCAGGCACAGTGGTGTGGTAGACTGACATGGGTCATGACTACAGAGTGGACAGTGCTGGGCCTGGAGAAGATTCTCATAAATCACAGTAACTGGTGATTAGGTGGTCACATCAAGAGTCTTGATCTGGCCTGACCAGGCGGTGGCACAGTGGATAGAGTGTCGGACTGGGAAGCAGAGGACCCAGGTTTGAGACCCCGAGGTCACCAGCTTGAGCGCAGGTTCATCTGGTTAGAGCAAAAGCCCACCAGCTTGAACTCAAGGTTGCTGGCTCCAGCAAGGGGTTACTCGGTTTGCTGAAGGCCCGCGGTCAAGGCATATATGAAAAAGCAATCAATGAACTAAGGTGTCACAATGTGCAACGAAAAACTAATGATTGATGCTTCTCATCTCTCTCCGTTCCTGTCTGTCCCTGTCTATCCCTCTCTCTGACTCACTGTTCTGTAAAAAAACCAACAAATAAATAAAAAATAAAAGTCTTGATCTGGCAACTCGTAAACGGCAACCCCCTTAGTGGAAGAACGGTCTACCTTGGTGGATAAGGATGATGATAGAGGGTTAGGGGGTGGTATGAACGAAGGGAGGGAAGAAGAGGGGACCACAGGCACTGGCTCACTGGGGTAGGGAGGCCAGACCAAAAAGCACAAGGTTGGACAGAGGGATTCAGAGTGCGACAAGAAAGATCAGGTTAGACTTGGGACCTGAGACACGTCATGCAGGTTCTGTAGTTGCCACCTCAAGTTACCTTTCACCAGGGAGGGGCCAGAACGAAGTCCTGGCTGTTGGCAGCGTGCCTGTACAACTTGGCACTCAGGGTCTGAGTTCACATCTAATTAAAGCTGGGAAAATCCAAGAATGGAGATAGTAAGCCTTCTGGCCAGATGGAGCTTCACGAGGCCCTTGCCCAAAAAACTGAACTGCTAAGCACAGGCTAACCCTGGGTACAACCACTGCCTCAGAACCTGGCCTCTCCACAGGCAGCGATGCGGTTTCACAGGTGGCTGTATTTGACTTTAGTGGGAAAAGCCTGAGATGTACAATCTCACTACCTCTCCTACGCGAGCCTTTCTCACTAGGCTTGGGGTAGGCCAGCTCTGGGAAAGGCCAGGTAGGGTCTTTGCCCCTGTAGAACTAGGAGCTAGGGCAGGGGTCGGGAACCTATGGCTCACAAGCCAGATGTGGCTCTTTTGATGGCTGCACCTGGCTCGCAAATCTTTAAAAAACAAACAAAAAAAAAACGTTAAAAATATAGAACATTCTCATGTATTACAATCCATTCATTTCGTACTGCTCATGTTCATGGTTGAAGGGTGGCTGGAGCCAATCACATCTGTCCTCCAGGACACCACCAAATTTTTATTGGATGTGTAACGTACACGGGTCGTTGTATGGCTCTCATGGAATTACATTTTAAAATATGGGGCGTTCATGGCTCTCTCAGCCAAAGTTTCCCGACCCCTGAGCTAGGGGCCCAGGCTGCACCTTGGGGCTGCTCTAGGAATTGTGTCTGGGCCAGCTGCTATGGGAAGCATCCTTTTGTCCTGTCATCCAGCACAGGGCCCCAGCCTCTAGGATTCCACAGGGGTCCTGGTAAGGACAGTGGAGGAGGTGACCAGCCCTGGGGGAGCCATCCTAACATGGGCATGTGTGGTCACTAACCTACAGAGCAAGAGGACATCTCTTGGCCCACCCCAGCTGGCAAAGCTCACTCTGCTGATAAGCACTGGAAAGTGTAGCAGTCCCTGGTAGGTATGGCTAGGGCAGGGCTCTAGAGCAGTACCACACCTCCCTGCCTATGTGACACATAACCATTTTAACTGGCTCAGACCACAGAAAGAGGGCAGATTTCAAAACCCGTCACTCCAGCAGAAGCAGTTTCTGGAACTGACTCAAGCTTGGATTATCCACTTGCCTTTTCCCACCTCCGGGCTGGAGAGGGGTGCCCTTGCAGGTGTGCTCAGAGGAGAAAGCACCCTCCCTGCCACCCGAGGTCCTTCAGAGATCCTGCCAGTCAGAGGGGCTGGCAGTTACCTGCTCCTTGCCTCTTTCCTGCTTCTGTGCCACCTGGGACAATATCCACATTTCCACAATCTCACGCCACCTCCCCATTCCACCTCTGGACCCCTGGCAGGACCCTGCCCAAGGAACTGTCTTCTCCTTCACCCTTGGCTTGCCCACACACTCTGGGGGCCCACAGTTTGGGGTCATTCCTGAGACCCAATCACCCCTTTGGTTCCCATGTATTGCCACCTCTCATGGAGCTCTGTCTTCAGCAAGGTGCCTCCCCTCCACTTTTTTTCTTTTTCTTTTTTTAGAGACAGAGAGAGATAGGGACAGACAGGAAGGGAGAAAGATGAGAAGCATCAATTTTTTGTTGCAACACATTAGTTGTTCATTGATTGCTTTCTCATCATGTGCCTTGACTGGGGGGGCTATAGCAGATCAAGTAACCCCTTGCTCAAGCCAGCAACCTTGGGCCCAAGCCAGTGAGCTTTGCTCAAACCAGATGAACCCACACTCAAACTGGCGACCTTGGGGTCTGGAACCTGGGTCCTCTGCGTCCCAATCCGACGCTCTATCCACTGTGCCACTGCCTGGTCAGGTTCCTTCCCTTTTTAAAAAAATATATCTTTAGTAAGAGAAGGAGAGACAGGAACACCAATCTGTTCCAGTGTGTGCACGAACCATGGATTGAACCGGCAACCTAAATGCTTTGGAATGATGCTCTAACCAACCGAGCTATCAGGCCAGGCCTCCTTGCCCTTCTTTGGGGTTAGGGCATTTTCTGTGAGGCCAGATGGGAACAGGTCAGGGGCTTGAGGACATCAGTTAGCTGGTCCTCAGCCTGGTTAAGGCCTGGCTGTGTCTGCTCCCCAACCCTCGCCGCAAGAGAACCTGGGTCCTTTTGGGACTCATGTCTGAAACACCCACAGGGCACCTCTAACCAAGTGGGCAGAGGCAGGGTTTTAAATCTCACAATAAGGGCAAGGCAGTGGCAACCACACCTGGCTCCTGGAGACAGTACAGGAATGTGCCCCACCCTTTCCTTGCCCAGAGACAAGCAGCAGACACCCTGGCTCCTTCGGGGGAGTTTATTTCCCAGTCAGAGGAGAAGCAGGGACAGGTTCCTGTGCATTCCAGCCTGGGCCTGACCTAGGAGGGGGGAGGCACAGGGGACAGCTCCAACTGTGCACACTTGGTCCCATGGTTGTCCTAGCTGGGTCTGGGGAGAGCCTGCTGGGGATGGTGGCACAGAGCCTGGGGGCAGAGACAGCAGGCCAGGGGGCCCAGAGGACGGCACATATGGAGACAATAAATTCTGACAGGCCAGACATGGCACTCAAGACCGGCGGGCCCAGGTAGGACAAGTAAGGCTCAGCCGCTGGCTTTGTCTACTGAGGGCTTTCTGCAGGGGTCATGGGTTCTGGATCTGGGTACTGCCAACTGGGACAGAGAAGGCAGAGGTGTAAATACACCCAGCCTCTCAGATGGGACTGGAGGCAACTTAAGTTTTGGCAATTTGGCTTTCCCCAAGCCCCTGAAGCTGTCTCCACAGCCCTGGCTGGGAGAAGGGAGGGGTCAGGGGCTGGCCAAGCCCTGGCAGGCCGGGAGCAGCAGCATGTCCCATACCTCCCTGGCCATGGGGACTGCAGATGGGGCATTGGGGACTGGGGGAGACCACATGCTCATGCAAACACAGGGGTTAGGGGTTAGTAACGGCCCCCACAGCACACGTTCCACATGTTAAGGCATCATGGTTAGATGGTTACAGATGGCAATGGATAAACTGACTAGGGAGCAGTGAAAGCTGCAGGATGACTGGCTCCCACAAGGCCCTGCATTGCGTACCCCACCCCTACCCAGCACCCTGGAAGGGGAAACAAAACTGAAAATACCCAGGAGTAACCTGAGTACCCCATTTCCTTGGGAAAGCCAGGGCCTCTGGTCAGGTGAGGACAGATGGGGGACCCTTGAGGGATCCAGAGTGGGAGGCAGAGGCTTAAACTGCAACTTGTCCCCCAAAACCACAGGTGGAAGCAGCAACGACACTAGACTATCCAGGAGGCTGGGGCCTGTGGGCTGGGCAGGAGGCAAACCGAGGAATAATGGCAGCATGGGCAGGGGCCCTGTCAGCACTTTGGTATGGGGTCAGGGTCGGGTGGGGTGGGGGTGAGGCGCGTACATCCCTCCATCCATCGGCCCTGCCCACCTCCTGGGCCAGGCTCAGTCCTTCCACTCCTTTTTGATGGTGAGGTTCCACTCCCAGGACAGGTGGTCAGTTTTGTCGTCGTCTGTGAAGCGGGACTTGATGTTGTAGCTGCCACGAGCCAGCATGCCTTTGGGTGCCTCTTCCATGGGGGTTAGAAACTCATACTCCTCAGCCCGGGGCCCATAGCTCCCCACCATGTAGTCGGTCTTGTCTACTGCAGTGCAGGGGAGGCAGTGGTCAGGAAGCAGAGTGGGTGGAGGGTACCCACTGCCTTTCTTCTCTCCCTCCTTAGTCCCAACACTGAGTGGCCATCTGCATTCTGCCCCTTCCCACAGGCCAGCCACGTGATGGCCACCCACCCTCACTTACTCTTGACACCTTTCCGGTATGTGTGTTGGATGTACTTCATGCCAGACACAATCTCTCGGTTCACTCGGAAAGAGATCTTTATCCGGTATTCCACACCTTCTTTCAGTACAAAGGACTGCTTCTTGAAGCTCTCCAGATCACCTGTGTTCAGGAACATATCTCGTTAGGAAGCTTAGCCAAGAGAAGTGCTACCCCTCAGCACCTCCCACCTGTAACTCCCCTCACCCAGACCAAGGCCCCTCCAAATCCTTCAAAGACTACTTAGCTGCATATTGTGTATTCCCCACAAGAGGGTGCCAGCTCTCCAGAAAACTAGTGTTAAGGGAGCCAGCAAGGGGGCAGCCTCAGCCAGCGACCCAGAGGTACCACCCACCTGTCAGGTCCAGCTCCAGGGGGCCAGGGGCAGTGCTACACACCAGAGTCAAGCGAGTCACAACAACGTTGGGGACGTTGGGATCTGTAGAGTGACAGCAGGTTAGAGCTCCAACTCCTGGGCCTCCCACCTCAAGTAACCAACATGCCGCCACCAGAAGGAACAGCAGGGGAACTTAGAAGAGTGACAGGTATCACTCTCAGTGCCCCACCACAGTCCACTCACCAGCAGACACAGCCACACGGCCCAGCAGGGCCTCCTTGTACTTGCGCAGACTCTCGTCATCTTTGTCCAGCTCCTGGATCTCCTGGATGCTTTTCTGGGCCGGCGGCTTATAGTTGACCAAGTGCTCATCCTCCTCATTCTCAGCTGCAATCTGCGCTAGCTGCTCGGGTGTGGGCTCCTGCTCCGCCATGCTCACTTCTAGCTGGGTCTGAGACACCTGTGGGCAGGATGCACTGTGGCAACCTAAAGGGACCCACTGTGTCCCACCCTGCTACCCCTTGGCAGGACCCTCAACCAACACTGGGTGGGCTGTGCTGAAGGGGACTCTATCTGCCAGGCCTCCTCTTTGTGCCCAAGGGGAGGGGCACTGTCTGGAGTAGGAGGGTAGCTGCAGCCAGACATTGTCAAAGGGCTGGACAAAGGCTCCTGAGGTCCAAAGAAGCCACACTGACCTCAGGAGGCCTGCTGGGACCCTTAAGAGCATCCCACCCTAATTATTCCACCCACTACTAAACAGGACCTGTCAGGAGACCAGACACACCTCCCCTCCCTGGAGGAGAAGACAGCAATAACTCCAGTTCCAGTTGTCCTGGCCCAGGATGGAGTCACCTCAAATTCTGCTACCGTTTCTAAACTGCTCATGCCCTCACCCCAGGGGACCCCTCCTCCTGGGTCAGGGAGAAGCTCCTAACCAGAAATCCCCCTTGAGTGTCGTGAAGCAAGGTCTCTATGCAAGACACAGGTAACCCCAAAAGGGCACGTGAAGCCAAAGCATCTGCCCGGAGTTCTCTTCTGCTGGGAGATTTGTGACCTAGAATTGGAAACCTTTGCAGCCAGGTTTGTGGACCCTGGTGCAGAAGAGACTGAAGCTACGCTGTCAATAAGACAGCGCATAAGGCTAGGGACTGCCCTTCCCGACGATCCTCGACAGTCTCTGAGGAGTTACTTGAAAATCCTTCAGATCCGTCCCGCCTATCAAAGGCGGGTCAGGGCTCACCTACCCTAGACCACTGGTTGCCAGCGAAAGGTACCCAACGTCTTTCCCCCAGTCAGGCAGCCCGGACCTGCTGCGTTACCAGATCCCACAAAGGCAGCTGGACAACCCGGCTCGCCCGCTCTTCCCGGCCTCCCGACCGCCTCCTCAAGATTTCCTCTAGAAGGCTCACCCCCACACGTAAGTGCGGCCGCAGGCGACAAGATCCTACGAGCTCGATGCCGGGGGCCGTACTTCCGCAGGGCCCCGCAATCTGGGCCGGGCGCAGGGTGGGGTGGGATGGGGAACTCAGGGACGTCCGGGGGCGAGGGCCCAGGCGCGCCTTCCCCAAGGGAGGGGCGTCAGGTCTGGTCCCCGCCCGCGCGCAGCGGGGAGCAAGGGCTCCAAGGGACACGAGCAGCGGCCACAAAAGACACCTACACCGTCCCGGGGCCCGCGCCCCCCGCCAGCACGTGGAACCATCTGAGCCCAGAGCCCCGCCCTGCGCTCGGGCCGCCGTCCGCTGTCACTGCCGCCCCGTCTCGAGCAGACCCCCCGGAGGGCGGGGCGGACAAAGGCGCAGCCCTCGGCCCCACCCCGCCTCCCCGCCGCCGTCGCCGCCGTCCCTGGCGCTCACCGGAGGCTCAACCGTGCCGTACTCCCGCTCCCTTCCCACGAAATGACGAACGTTCGCGCCCCGCCCGCACGCACCCGGCCGGCCACTTCCGGGGTCACGGGACTTCCGCTCGCGCCGGGTGGGCCTGCGGAGAGCGCATGCGCGGTCGCGCGGGGACTGCTGGGAGCGCACGGCCGCCATCTTGAGGGGCCTCCTTCTTGGGTTCGTGCCCGTGGGTGGCGCGGAGTGTTAGGTGCCCTGCGAAAGCCGGTCGGATTGGGGGGTTCAGCACCCTTTCTTGCGGGCACATTCCGGCCGCGGCGTCCCCCCTGGCTTAACCCGAGAACTTGGGGAACGGGAAGGTGTCACGGTCTTGCGTACACCCCACCAGGACCTAGTGGCGTTTTCACGAAGTGCTATTAGGTCAGCTGTAATGAGCGGGGACTGCGCCCTGTGCAGGCTTGCGGCCCACGTGCGGGGACTGGTGGACCGAAGAGGCACGTGTTTGGCCAGGTACACCCGAGGTCATCCTCCCACCTGTTGCCATTGTCTCAACCTCCTGGAACTCACAGTGGACATCCCATCGAGTTCACAGTGACCATTGACAGAACGCCCGCGGTTCACCCCTGTTCAAGCCCTAGAGCTGGGGCCTCTCCTGATGTCAACACAGCACAGTCAGGAGTTTTCGCTGGAAATAAGTGGCAAAGATTTATTCAAGGGGTTTAGGGTTTGTCAACCGGACACCTAGCTAGGCAATGCCCACAGTGCCCCAAATAAAAAAGACAAATGAAGAATGCTCACAGTAAAAAGCACGTTCTTTGGAAGAATTAGTTCTGTATTCTTAGCCTCGGGATTGGTCTAAGGCAGGGGTCTCAAACTCGCGGCCCGCCGAACAATTTTGTGCGGCCGGCAGACTAATCCACGAAGTTCAAAATATTTTGGATAAAATTAAGTAAGCCTAGGGGCCTACTTGTATTTTTCATTTCTCTAGCATCCTAGCTAGATATTAGCTTAGTTAACAGCAGTTGTGATGCGAACTACAGTTTCTGGTCATTTTGTGACACTGAGTAAACTGCATGTACGATTGTGCTTGTTGTACTGATTTTTTTTTTTGTTTTCAACTGCAGTGAGAAAAGTGTTGCGTAACAGTTGCCTTTTGTAGACCTAGTGCGGCCCGCCGAATGGCTGTGATCTTGCTCTGCGGCCCACATGCTGAGTTGAGTTTGAGACCTCTGGTTTAGGGGCTTTTCTGGAGGCTTCACTAAAAGGCAAAATTAATTAAATCATCAGTCATTGGTGATCAACTTAAATCTCCAGCACCTCCTCCCTTTTTTTTTATGAGTTTTTTTGTTGTTTTTTTAATTAATTAATTAATTTTTGTGGCAGAGACAGAGAGAGTCAGAGAGAGGGACAGATAGGGACAGACAGACAGAAACGGAGAGAGATGAGAAACATCAATTCTTTGTTGCGGCTCCTTAGTTGTTCATTGATTGATTTCTCATATGTGCCTTGACCGTGGGGCTACAGCAGAGCAATTAACCCCTTGCTCCTGCCAGCGACCTTGGGCTCAAGCTGGTGAGCCTTGCTCAAACCAGATGAGCCACACTCAAGCTTGCGACCTCGGAGTCTTGAACCTGGGTCCTCCACATCCCAGTCCGACGCTCTATCCACTGTGCCACTGCCTGGTCAGGCGCACCTCCTCCCTTCTAAGAGGTCAGGAGACCGGACTGAGAGAGCCTAGTGTTTCTGGTGACCAGCCATCATCCTGACACTATCCAAGGGCCCACCCAGAGTTCTCTAATCACCATAAACTCAGGTATGGTTGAAAGGGACCTGTAATGATTAACAAGATGCTCCTCCCAGGAAATTCCAAGGGCTTTCAGAGTTCTATGCCAGAAATCGGCAAGACCAAATGATTTATTATACCACAGTCACTTTTCTGAACAGAGGAAATCAGGATACTAGTAGTTAAGAATTTCCATGGCACTTCTGGGTTTGCCTAGTTCAATCCTCCATTGTGGTGTAGTAGCTCCTATTCCCTGATGTCTCAGGCTTGAGAAGCCCCAGGTCAATTTTCAGAGTTGCTGTGGGCTCCACACATCAGGCAGATCTATCTTCATCAATAGCCCATCAACCTTTCAATCAGTGGGTTCAGAGGCCACTCAGGATTGTTCTCAACAGGCATTATTTTATTAGGCATCGTGCCTGACCTGTAATGGTGTAGTAGATGAAGCATCGACTTGGAATGATGAGGTTGCTGTTTGAAAGCCCAGGTTTGCCTGGTTGAGGCACAGACTAGAAGCAACTACTACAACTTGATACTTCTGGCTCCTCCTCCCTTTCTCTCTCTCTCTCTCTCTAAATATCAATCTTTTTTTTTTTTAAGTGAGAGAGAAATGAGAAGCATCAACTCATAGTTGCAGCACCTTAGTCGTTCATTGACTGCCTTCTCATACGTGCCTTGACCACGGGCCTTCAGCAGACCGAGTAACCCCTTGCTCGAGCCAGCGACCTTGGGCTCATGCTGGTGAGCTTTTGCTCAAACCAGATGAGCCCGCACTCAAGCTGGCGACCTCGGGGTCTCGAACCTGGGTCTTCCGCATCCCAGTCTGACGCTCTATCCACTGTGTCACCGCCCAGTCAGACTTGAATGGCTTTTTTATGATGGATTTGCTAATTTAAAAATATAGGCCCTGACAGACTGAACTCCCCCTTCTCTCTCTTCTAAAATAAATAAAATCTTAAAACAAAAGGCCTTGCCTGACCAGGTGGTTGCGCAGTGGATAGAGCGTCGGACTGGGATGCAGAGGACCCAGGTTTGAGACCCCGAAGTTGCGCGGGCTCATCTGGTTTGAGCAAAAGCCCACCAGCTTGAACCCAAGGTCACTGGCTCCAGCAAAGGGTTATTCGGTCTGCTGAAGGCCCGCAGTCAAGGCACATATGAGGAAGCAATCAATGAACAACTAAGGTGTTGCAACGTGCAACGAAAAACTAATGATTGATGCTTCTCACCTCTCTCCGTTCCTGTCTGTCTGTCCCTGTCTATCCCTCTCTCGGACTCACTGTCTCTGTAAAAAATTAAAAAATAAATTAAATTAAATTAAAAAAAAAAAAAGGCCTTGACCAGGGAACTCAGTTAATTAGTGTTGTCCCGATATACCAACGTTGCAGGTTTGATACCTAGTTAGGGCACATATAAGAATCAACTGATGAATGCATAAATAAGTGGAATAACAAATTGAAGTTTCTCTATCTCTCTCAAATTAAACCTCTGAGTAGTGAGTTTTTTTCATGCTCGCTGACCCCTGGGAGTGAGTTTTTTTTTCTTCAAAAAATGAAATTAGTTAGTTACGGTTTTATTAATTTAAAATTATGTTTGATAACCAATTTATGGAAACAAGAAGAACATACATTTGCTTTTCATTGTATTTTTTTTGAGACAGAGAGAGAGTCAGAGAGAGGGATAGACAGGGACAGACAGACAGAAACGGAGAGATGAGAAGCACCAATCATTAGTTTTTTGTTGCGCATTGCAACACCTTAGTTGTTCATTGATTGCTTTCTCATATGTGCCTTGACCGTGGGCCTTCAGCAGACCGAGTAACCCCTTGCTTGAGCCAGTAACCTTGGGCTCAAGCTGGTGAGCTTTTGCTCAAACCAGATGAGCCCTCGCTCAGGCTGGCGACCTCGAGGTCTCGAACCTGGGTCTTCCGCATCCCAGTCTGACGCTCTATCCACTGCGCCACCGCCCGGTCAGGCCATACATTTGCTTTTTAATGTTGCCTTACACATGTACGATCAATGTATGATCATAGTCTGTATGGCATGAGGACGTACATGAACATTTGTACTACTCAAAGGGTTAATAAAACATTTTAGCCCCCAACTTCTTAGGGGGACAAGTGGCGTTCAGCCACCTGAGATTGAGCAATAACAGGTCTGTGATGCCCTTAGATGTCCGGGGCTGCACGCATGCTACACTGACTGGCTCAGCGTGTGCCTACCCTACGCTGGCAGGCGCGGTTAACCCGTTGAACCCCATTCGTGATGGGGATCGGGGATTGCAATTATTCCCCATGAACGAATTCCCAGTAGGTGCGGGTCATAAGCTTGCGTTGATTAAGTCCCTGCCCTTAAAATTAAAAAAATTTAAAAAAAACAAAAAAAAAAAAACATTTTAGCTCTGGCTGGTTGGCTAAGTGGATAGAGCATTGGCCTGGTGTGTGATGTCCCAGGTTCGATCCCTGGTCAGGGTACACAAGAGAAGCGACCATCTGCTTCTCTTTCCCTCCTCCCCATTCTCTCCCTCTTCCCCTCTCGCAGCCACTGGATTGAATGGTACAAGCATCAGCCCTGGGCACTGAGGATAGCTTGGTTGGTCCAAGTGTCAGCCCAATGTGGGTGTTGTCAGGTGGATCCCAGTCAGGGTGCATACAGGAATATGTATCTCCCCTCCTCTCACTTAAAAAAGAAATAAATAAAATGAAAAAGAGGCCCCAAAGCAACAACAGCCTGATAACAATGAGCACTCATAGCACCTAGATGTTGGTGGCTGAATTCAACTCCATTAAAGTAGCTGGTGGAGCCTGACCAGTGGTGGCACAGTGGATAAAGTGTCCACCTGGAATGCTGATGTTGTCTGTTCATAACCCCAAGGTCAATGGCTCTGAATGTTGGCTCATAAGTGTGGGGTCACTGGCTTGAGTGGAGCAGTTGTACACATCCCAAAGCTTGCCAGCTTGAACCCAAAGGTCACTGGCATGAAAAGCCCAAGGTCACTGGCTTGCCTCCGGTCAAGACACATACGAGAAACTCAATGTCAACTAAAGTGAAAGCAGCCAACTATGAGTTGATATTTCTCACTTTCTTCCTTCCTGAGTCTCAAAAAGAAATCAGCTGGCAGACAGGTGAGTTGGAGCCCCTTATGGTGCCAGAAAACCAGGATATGCTTTAGAAAGGACAGTTGGCTAAAGGGCACAGGATGAACCCTCACAAGCTCCCAATGGCCAAAGGTAAAAGCAGTATGAACAAAGTTAACAGATTATGACTCAGAATCAAATAAATAGCCATAGTCCATGCTAATATAAATAAACCAATAGATGGTAGGGAAGGGGCTGTTCCTCTTGAAAAGAATTCTAATTACTGTTGAAGGACTGAAGAAATAGTAAAAATACCACTAAACTACAATAATTACCACATTATAGGATGCTAAAATTGGCAGGCAACCCCCCCCCCTTTTTTTATTTATTGATTTCAACAAGAGAGGAAGACAGAGACAGAGAAACATTGAGCTATTCCTGTAGGTGCCCTGACCAGGCATCAAACCCACAACTTCTTTATTTTTTTGTATTTTTCTGAAGTGAGAAGCGGGGAGGCAGAGAGACAGATTCCTGCATGTGCCCAACAGGGATCCACCCAGCAAGCCCACTAGGGGGCGGTGCTTTGCTCATCTGGGGCGTTGCTCCATTGCAACCTGAGCCATTCTAACACCTGAGGCGGAGGCCATCCTTAGTACCTGGGCCAACTTTGCTCCAATGGAGCCTTGGCTGCTGGAGGGGAAGAGAGAGAGAAAGGAGAGGGGAAATGGTGGAGAAGCAGTGGGCGCGTCTCCTGTGTGCCCTGGCTGGGAATCGAACCCAGGACTCCTGCACGCCAGGCTGATGCTCTACCACTGAGCCAACTGGCCAGGGCCCCACAACCTCTTTACCTCGGGATGATGATCTAAGTTCTAACCAACCGAGCTATCCCGCCACGACTGGCAAGCAAAAGTTTTGAGAAACAAGTATTCACTTGTCTACCTCAAGATATTATGGATTATGAAGGGAAGAACAGTAATTTTTTTTTTTTTGGTACTTTTCTGAAGCTGGAAACGGGGAGAGACAGTCAGACAGACTCCCACATGCACCCGACCGGGATCCACCTGGCACGCCCACCAGGGGCGACGCTCTGCCCACCAGGGGGCAATGCTCTGCCTCTCCGGGGCATCGCTCTGCTGCGACCAGAGCCACTCTAGCGCCTGGGGCAGAGGCCACAGAGCCATCCCCAGCGCCCTGGCCATCTTTGCTCCAATGGAGCCTTGGCTGTGGGAGGGGAAGAGAGAGACAGAGAGGAAGGAGGGGGTGGGGGTAGAGAAGCAAATGGGCGCTTCTCCTATGTACCCTGGCTGGGAATCAAACCCGGGTCCGCCGCACACCAGGCCGACGCTCTACCACTGAGCCAACCGGCCAGGGCAAGAACAGTAATTTTATAGTAGATAAAACCGGCAGCTTCCCCTGAACTAAGGGAGCGAGATCACATCTAGTGTCCCATAGTGTGCCCCATGGGACACACCACAATAGCAACACCCCATCTGTGGTATACCTGCCAAGAACACATAACGTTGGTCTAATAATCATAAAGTGACACAATGCTCCATGGGATTGACCTTCAAAAGTGTCAAGGGTGCCCTGGCTGGATAGCTTGTTTGGTTAGTGTTGTCCCGATACACAAAAATTGCATGCTTGATCCCTGGTCAGGGCACATACAAGAACAGATCAATGTTTCTATCTCTCTCTAAAATCAATAAATTTATTTTTAAAGTGTGAAGGTCATGAAAGACAACTCAGTGCAATGGACTGGACACCATTTTCCACATGACCAATGCTAGGAAAGAAATTCTGTTTGTATCATTGGCCTTTTGTGCCCATTACATGTTATTATTTTCAATTAAAAAAATAGTTTCTAGCCTAAGCAGGTGGTGGCGGAGTGGATGGAGCGTCGGACCGGGATGTGGAGGGCCCAGGTTTGAGTACCCGAAGTCTCCAGCTTGAGCACGGGCTCATCTGGTTTGAGCAAGGCTCACCAGCTTGGACCCAAGGTCGCTGGCTCGAGCAAGGGGTCACTCGGTCTGCTGTAGCCCCACGGTCAAGGCACATATGAGAAATCAATCAATGAACAACTAAGGAGCTGCAACGAAGAATTGAGGTTTCTCATCTCCCTTTGTCTTTCTGTCCCTATATAGCATCTGTCCCTCTCTGTGTCTCTCCTGCAAAAAAAAAAACCAAAAAAAAACTAGTTTCTAAAACAATTCACATTCCACACACCATTGAAACAGTAATATAGCCTGACCTGTGGCCGTGCTGTCAATAAAGTAACGACCTGGGCCCTGGCTGGTTAGCTCAGCTGTAGAGCATTGGCCCAGTGCGTGGAAGTCCTGGGTTCAACTCCCGGTCAGGGCACACAGGAGAAATGCTCATCTGCTTCTCCACCCCTTCCCCCTCTCCTTTCTCTGTCTCTCTCTTCCCCTCCTGTAGTCAAGGCAGGAGCAAAGTTGGCCCAGGCACTGAAGATGGCTCCATGGCCTCCGCCTCAGGCCCTAGAATGGCTCTGGCTACAACAAAGCAATGACCCAGATGGACAGAGCATCGCCCCCTGGTGGGCATTCTGGGTAGATCCCAGTTGGGTGCATGCAGGAGTCTGTCTCTCTGCCTCCCAGCTTCTCACTTCAGAAAAATGCAAAAAAAAACAAAACAAAAATGACCTAGAATGCTGAGGTTGCCAGTTTGAAACCCCGGTTTGCTTGGTCAAGGCATATACAAGAAGCAACTACTACCAGTTGATGCTCCCCCGACCAGCACTACTCTCTTCTAAAAATCAATAAAATCTTTAAAAAAAAAAAAAAAAAAAGACAAATAAAAGCCCACTCCATCATCTGCATTTTGGTCAGTCTATGAATGCATCCACGGGAATCCCCAAGAACCTCCAGGCAGCTCTCTTCACCCAGGCCAGTATCCCTGGATTCTTCCTTCATCAGCCCTTTTAACCAGCCACACCCCAGGGTCCTGGCTCACCCCAGCTTTCCAGTGTTCTCACCTCAGGACCTTTGTATCTGCTGTGAGATACAAACACCCCCCCCCCCCCAATGTCCACAGGTCCTACCTCCACCCTCCTCTGCCCCATCAGCACAGCCTCTTGTTGGGGTCATTACCCTGTTTTCCTCCAGGCATTTCACATCTGACACCGTGTTTCAGGGTGCCTATTTGTCCCCCACTGGACTGGGCATTCCACCAGGACAGAGATGTTTTGTGTCTGTTTCTCCACACGTGAAAATGGTGTCTGGCATGTAGCAGGCAGTCATGTTTGTTGGATGAGTAAATAAACTTCATCTTCCTTTTTTAAAATTTTATTTTTATTGATTTTAGTGAGAAAGGGAGATAAAGGAAGAAAAGGGATAGGAACATTGATCTGTTTCTATGTGTCCTGACTGGGGATTTAACTGGCAACCTCTGTGCTTCGGGACAATGCACGCGCTATCTGGCCTGAGCTCCTTAAACTCTAAAATGCAAAGATTACCTCATTAGGTTCTCAGGAGGATACACGAAACCAAGACAGAGTATCTCAGAGTGCAGGTGCATCAGTCCTCAACGTATCTGAGTAGTCCTGCATCTGGAGATGCAAGTGGCAAGTTTCCAACCCCCACTTACTTCTAATGCAGTTACTATAGTGCATTACATTTTATTTCCTACATCAGACTGTCAGCTCCCTGAAGGCCAGAACAAAGCCACATGCATTTAGAGGACAGCAGAGGCTGAAAAAGACACAGCATTGCAAGATTTCAGTGTCCAAGGAATGCAACTGCTCAGCGAATCTGGTACCTTAACTCCTATTGGGCTTTACTTCATGTATATGGGGAGAGGCTGTTCCTCCTCATTCCAGATTGCTCAGGAACCACATGTATCATTTATCAAACAACCAAAAGCCAAGAACACGCTCATGAGCTGACTGTCCTGTGCACAGGGACTAGGCAGTCCCAGCTCAGAGCAGCTTCCACATCCTTCCGCCCTGGTGCCAGCTAAGCCTCAGCAACACCTTTGAAAGCTGTGAAGAGACTGAGGCCCAGTGAGCCCCATGCCCACTTCTGGTCCAGCACCGTCCTTTAGGAGACCAAATGCCTGGTTCACCTGAGATTATAGGTGTTGTCTCTGCCCATGCAAGAGCCCCCACTACTAGCTTCCTTCTCAAAAGCATCCCAGCATGGATAAGGCACTACATAGTCTGCCAGTCCTGGAAAAGGTTGCGTTTCACAAGTCTGGAAGTTGAGGCTGAGCACTGAAGACCACCCCTCACCCCTACTGTCTTAGGAACCTAGGGGTTCCTACTGAATTCACTGGCCATCCTCCCCCTGCAACATAACCTCTCCTTCTTCCTATCCCTTCCAACCCTCCCTGGGCCCCACCATCCACCACAGCCTCACTAGTGTCCAAAGTGCGAACAGCTACCAAATCAGAGAACACTTGTGTGAGCCCAACTCTAGATGCCCACCCACCTCCTGGACCAAGCACTATACATGGTCCCTTCCCTGTTCTCTTCCACCAATGACATCCTCCCACCCAGCCCCTGGCCCCTCCTCATACTGTCTAGTCAGTTCCCAGGTCCTGGCCACTACTCATTCCAGTGCCCTGGAGGAACCACCCCACAGCTCCCCATACCCAGTGGCCACCAGGTCTAGCATTTACAGCTTCTGGCTTCAATAACCTTGACCCTCCATCAGGTGACCTCTTTAGCTTCTCAACAGTGGGGAGGAAGATGACCCCTGCCTCTCCTGTCAACACTCTCCAAAGGTAGTCTTCTTGCCTGGCCTGTGCCTGTTCAGCCCAAGGCCACCTCCTCAGGAACATGCCTGTCTGTCTGGATGACCTCACCTCTATCACACCCAACTCTCAGGCCACAGGCAGCTAAAGACAGATATTTGCCAGTCTGTCCACTGCTGGGCTAGGTTCTTCAGTGGGCACATTAGTGCCTGGCAGGGTGCAGGCTGGAAAAGTGGCAGTTAAAAAGGCCACTCCTGCCTGACCTGTGGTGGCGCAGTGGATAAAGCGTCGACCTGGAAATGCTGAGGTCGCTGGTTCAAAACCCTGGGCTTGCCTGGTCAAGGCACATATGGGAGTTGATGCTTCCAGCTCCTCCCCCCTTCTCTCTCTGTCTCTCTCTCCCCTCTCTCTCCATCTCTGTCTCTCTCTCTCCCTTTCTCTCTCCTCTCTAAAATGAATAAATAAAATTTTAAAAAAAGGCCACTCCTTAGTAACACTCCTGCTGTGTGACTCAAAGCCCACGGGGCCTAGGAGCCACGTGTACTGCGGGAGAGGCCAGATGGAGTGAGCTTGCCACCTGCATACTGCAGTTACCGTTCTTCTGGTCCCAGCTGGAGCCTGGGGGACTCAAGAGCTCCATTTTCCCTGTCCTCACCCAACCCTCCCCAGTCCCTGTTCTGAAAATACTGTAGCCACCTTCTGACCAACTCAGCACCAGGTGATAAGGGCTGCCCCTCCTACCCTACTCTGGATGTGCCTGAGAGCCACAGAAGAGGACCCTCAGCTCTGGCTGGACTGTGGGCAAGACTGAGGAGCCCATAGCCATGCCCTCCAGAAGGGAGATGGAAGACCAGAAGACTTCAGGCAGGTCTCCACACGCTGTCTCCCACAGGCATCTCTGGACTGCACCCCGAGTGTGGTGCTGGCCTACGCTATCCTGTCCCGAGGGCGGTCAGATGAGACTTGGCCACAGTTTCCACCAGCTATCTCAGCAATGCCTTGCCCCTCCCTGGCTGAGAGAACCACAAGGGGAGGATGTCACAAAGTTAGGACTGCTGACACTGGGTTTCTGAGAATCACACCACTAGAAGAAAGGAAGAGCCCAACCCAGTCACTTGAAATCTGGCAGCAACACAGGTGGCTGCCTCACACCTCACAGTGCAGGCAGTGGACAGGTGGCTACAGGTATAGGAGCTACTGCTTCATATCCTCCCATCCACCAGGTCAGAGAGGAAGGGGTAAGGACCCTCAAAACAGATGGAAAGGCAGCCACTCCCACCAGCCCTGCCCAAATGCCTGCCTACCTCCTTGCCTCCCAATTGACACCGAAATTGTGGCCCAGGCAAGGACTCTGCCAGCAGAACAAATCAGAGCTCTATTTCTACACACATTTCTGTTTATTATGGCAAAGGTGAAAACACCACCTCCTCCAGAACAGCAACCAGTAAAGTTTATCCCAAAAATAACTCAGTACAAAACAGGTCTGTTTCAGAATTTTAAAAAAAGGAAAAAAAAGAAGAAATAAAAGAAAAACCTTTACATGAGTTTTAAATCCTATTTTAAAACAGAAGAAACAAATCCATCATTGGCTGCATGGCCCCAGCCCACCCCTCCCACAGGGAGCAGGAATGAGATGTCTGGGCCCAGTTCCATGCACAGACTTGCTGTTGCTTTAACTGGTGTCCATCTGAAACAGGAGAAAGAGGTTCCTACTTAAGAGGAGATCCTACTCCCCTCCCAGTCTAGGTCAGGCCCCCGCCATCCTAGCCCAGGACTCACCCTTGCATTGTAAGCATCCAGCTGGGCGTCCAACTCCTCTGCAGAGATCTGCTGCTTTGAACTGCGGCCAGTGCCCCTGCCTCTGCCCCGGCTGCCACCACGGGCACCTCTTCGAGTGCTGCCGCCGCCCCCAAAACCTCCAGAACCACGGGTTCTAGTCATCCCGCCTCTGTTTACACTAGTGAGAAAGAAGTGTGTTCACATACTTGGGAGACCTGACAATGAGCCCATGGGCGAACCCCACCCAAACACCCTGGAACTCACCTCTGTGCTGGTCTGCGCTGTGTGTCAATCTGTGATGTGACAAGCTGAATGTTCATGGGACGGCCTGTGGCATGAAATACAAAAGGGCACACTCCAGTCAGAGCCCTGAAACCTACCCAAGGATGCTGCACCCATCTCCATGCAGGCACTGGATAGGGTCTCTGGCGTCTCCAATGCTCCCGCCAAGGCAGATGGCCTGGACACACTGGGGAGGGAGAACAAGATGGCACCAAAAACAACACGTCAACACACTGCTTCTTCTCAGTCCGGGTGCAGGTGGGTGTCACTCACAGGTGGAAAGGTGTGGGGGACCTGAGGCAAGAAGAAGTGGTACCTTTGTCTTTATGACTACAGCCCCACACTCAAGAGGCGTACTATGGCTTCACAGAAGTGAGTCTTCCTCGGAAGGAGCTGAAGGAAGGGAGGAATGTAGCTTGCTGGATGGGGGTTCACAAGAGGTTGGTCCAGATGTGTGGGGCAGCATGAGAGGTGGCAGAATGGAAGAGAGAGACAAGGGGGCGAATGCAAAGTATCCTCAATCAGAGTGGTAAGCCATATTCCTGCATGGACAGGTGCCAGCCCCTCAGTCTCCCTGGGTCCAACCCCAAACGCACCATCCAAAGGGACACCGTTGTATTGTTTCATAGCTTTCAAGGCATCTGCCTTCCGTTCAAAGTGCACATCAGCTGTTCCCAGACTGCGACCGGAACGATCATAGTGCACGGCGGCCTTCTTCAGAGTTCCAAATTCAGCAAAGAGTTCCTGGGAGTCACAAAGAACAATTATTAGTAACTCTTTTCCTTCTGGTGGCCCAGGAACAGTCCCTGGAAGTGTGAGCTACTTTGAGGGCATTTCCCTGGGAGGCAAACATACATATGTATGGGGGGCAGGACAGTGGTAGTGGGAAATGTGGGGAAAGATGGGGCAAGTGGGACAGCAACTTCCAGGAGCAGCTGGGCCTGAGGGCTCCTGCCAACTTGGGGACCTGACATCTGTACCATGATGCAGGTAAAGGATTTTGCAAAGCCCACCAGTGAAGGGCACGAGATGAAGTCACTATCTTCTTCAACAGAGGAATTTACAACACACTCAAGGGTTGTGCCAACAATCAACAAAGGCCAAGATCACAGAACAAGGGACACTATCCAACGTGGATCAGCTCAAAGGGACCACTGATTTGGGAGCCCTGACCCAGCCCCTCCCCCAGGGCAAATTCTGGCTCACCTTTCCCTCTCCTCCTACTCAAGCCTGCCGCAAAGTCTGAAGTCAAGCGCTGCCATGGAAACTGCCCTGACCTCAGGCAGGCTGGGAGTTGGAGAGGGAACCCAGAGTGTGGGGCTATTCCGGCCGCAGGCACACAGCGGGAAGTGGAGTTCACCAAAAGCGGTTTCCAGTGGATGCCAGAAACCACCTTAAAAAAAGTGTTGAGACACTGTGAGTGCTCACCAGCCTTGCTCTGTCCTCCCACAGCTGAGCTCTGGGAAATTGAACCCAGGACGGCCCAGCACCCTGACCCGGCCATCTCCACGACTGACCCCCAAGGTGTCACTTAACCAAAGAACAAGTTTAAATGCCTCTGGAATTCAATCAATCCGGAAAAAAAAATTAGAAGTTTCAACCAAAGGTGGTTTTAAAAGTCAGGCCTCTAACAAGACCTGAAGAATGGTGGTAAGTGAAACTACACATATAAGACAAAGGGTTCAAGGCAAACAGAGTCAGGGAGATGCAACACTGTCTTTCTTCTGTGCTGTCAATTCTGTAGAGGGAGATCTTTCTCCTCCCAACAAATTTTGAAAATGGGCACAAAATAAAGCAAGCAAGCAGCCTAGCTCTAACAGTAACAGGAACACTCATATATGACCGCTCTTCCCTTTGGTTAGAAATGTGCAGCTCTGCCAGGGAACGCTCACTCACAGAACTTGTAGTAAGAAGAGCAGCAGCTCCTCAGATTAGGTTGGGGGCCTTTTCCAGCACAAACCAACTTGTTGGAGGTTCAACTCTAGCATGACCTCTGCTCTGCACTCCAGCAGCCCCTTATGGGGGTCAGCGGCTAGCCTTTGGGTGCCTGGGAGAGGGCTCACTGTCCTAAGGAGGAGAGGGGTTCAGAGCCACACCCCAAACAACAAGATCATTCTGCGCAGGGTGAACTGCAGACCGAGAAGCTCCTGTCCCTCACCTGAATATCAGCGTCAGACACTCCAAAATCCAAGTTGGACACCAGCAGTTTCCCACCCGTCTCCACGCCGGCACCACCCCCAAAGCCGCTGTCGAAAAGGTCGTGTTGCCACTTGTCAGGAAGTTGTTTCGGCTGAAGGAAGAAAAAAACACGAGAACAGAAACAGACTCTTGAGTCTCACACCAGGGCTTTCCCTCCCTCGCAGCCACAAGAGCCTCCCCCAAAGAGGCCCGGAGGAAGTGCAGAGCCCTCCGCTTCCCGCCCGCGCCGGGGCCCCACGTTCAAAACTTTTCGGTTCCTTCCAACTTCCCGCCGCCACGAGGCCCGGCGCCCAGCCCAAACAAAGGGGGGGGGGGATTTCCGCCTCCCGAGTCGGGACAGCGCGCGATCTTCCCGCCAGACCCAGAGCCTGCCTTCATTCACAAGCCCAGCCCACGGCCATCTCTGCCGCGCGCCGCCCAGCCGGCCCGCTCCTCCGCCGCGGGCCTCTACACTCACTCTGCTGTAGGGCGCCGGCCGGTTCCTGCCACCGCCGCCCGCCGCGCCGCGGGCTAGGGCCGCCCGGTTCCGGATGGGCCCGCCACCCCGGCTCACTCGTGCGGCGGCCTGCGCTCCGCCGCCGCGACCTCCTTGGGAACCGGCCCGGCCTCGGCCCCTGCCCGCGCCGCGGCCGCCTCGCTGGCTCCGGTTCAGCTTAATGATGTCGTCCAGAGACATGTCCATTTTGTCGGCCATGGCGGGCGCGGAATCGGCGTCGGCTCGATCCCGCGCGTCAGCACGCGGGCTCGTCACTTCCGGCGCCAAGCGGGGACTTCCTACACTTCGTCCCCGGAGCGGTCGCTGATTGGCTGAGGCCCCAGGGTGGCGCGTGCGCGCTGGGGCTCGATGCTCGACTGGCGCAGTTGCCAGGTGCCCGGCCGCAATCGCGGTCAATTTTTTACCTTCTCGCGCGGGCGCCAGCGCTGCCAACTGAAGGCGGGCGGGGCTGCGCTTAATCAAGTTGGCCCGAGTGTGAGGGCGCGGGGCGGGGCTCGGCGCCTTTCCCGCCCCTAACCTCGGTCGACCCTTTGCGGGTGGCAGTTCCCTGGGTGAACTCCTAGCGAGCTAGCTTAGTGTCTTCCCCGGTCGCCCCAAGGCCATCCTGTGCTGTGTGGCACGTTTGTGCAGTTATTGCCGGAAGTCAGCGCGCCTTTTGGCGGTCTTTCAGGTGCCCCGAGTGCTTGGCGAGCCTCTGCGGTGCCCGGTGTTCTCACGGGCAACCCTGGCCTTAGTCGTCCTTGCTTCTCTCGGCGGCTAAAGAGGTTTCTCCGAGCGAACCCTCTGGCTCGGGCAGCACTCTTGCCTGGTGCCTAAATGCTGTAGCTTCGCAGACTCAGCAGCAAGCGATTTCTTCCCCCATCGGCAGGCTCCACCGCCATGAAGGTGAAGATTAAGTGCTGGAACGGCGTGGCCACTTGGCTGTGGGTGGCCAACGACGAGAACTGCGGCATCTGTCGGATGGCCTTCAATGGCTGCTGCCCGGACTGTGAGTGCCCCCTGTGCTTCCCCGGCCGTGGCGTCTCCCCAGAAACACCCGTACATAGTCCCTGGGTTTTGGTGTTCCTTTCTTCAAATAACGTTGGCAGAAAAAAGGCAGGAGGTTTGGGTCCACGTTTGTGTCAAGACATCACCAAACGTTTTTTAAGGAAAAATAGCGCAGCCTGTTATCGTCATCAGACTCGGCTCGGAAACAGATGGGACAAAGAGATGCGTTACAAGTTGTTATTCGAAAATTCTTAAACAAAAAGTGGAATTTTGTAAGGACACTCACCCCTTCCAGCACGCAGAGTAACGATGAGTCAAGTTTCCGTGTTCGCCTCACGGTTTTGCGGAATCGCTTTCAAGTAATTGATGAACAGGACGCCTCACCTCACTCACTTCACCCGTGTGTCTAATTTACCGCGGACTTTTTTTATGATATTCCTCAGTGTCACCGCCCACTCCTAGTCCCGGTGCATATTTCTCCAGTTGTCCCCAGTGTCTCCTTATTCTTGGGTGGACTGAGCCAGGACTCCACATTTGATTGCTCTGCCCCTTTGCTGTTTAACCTGGTAGTCCTCCCACCTCTCCTTTTCAGACATCAGTTTCCTTTAGGAAACCGATATGTTTGTTATCTTGCACAATGTCTACTATCAGGTTTTATTGAATTTCTTCCTTGTGGTTCCTTTGGTTCCCCAGTCTGTGTATTTAGATCAAAAGCAGGTTTTTGTACCTATGAATTGAGTTTTTAGTCAGACCCAAGTGAACATAAAGCAGAAGCAAGGGTCAGCACTTTGCCTAGGGGACAAGGGTGGTCCCAAGAGGAAAGTGAGTTTTGGGGCTACCCAGGTGCTCCTCACTGTCATGTATATAACCAGGCCTTTTTTGTGGGCTAGGTGAGTGCCCAGAATAATAAGCTTTGCTTTTTACAATGAAATGCAAACCATCACTGAATTTTAGTGCAAATGCTATTTTATTCTAGACTTAATCTTTCTATCTGTATTGGTTCAAAGAAAATTTTGTCACCTACAAGTTAATCTACCCTGATCTAATCCAGCAGACAGGACCTTAACTTTGGGAAGTCATTGATTGGCTCTACTTGATCAGGTGTTACTTAATGAGAATAGCCAAGGCACAAAGTCTGGTTTTATTTTATCAATTTTTTTATTTTTTAAATACAGAATGCTTCATGAATTTATGTGTCATCCTTGTGCAGGAGCCACGCTAATCTCTGTGTTTTCCTCATTTTAGTATTTGTGCTACCAAAGTGAACACTTATTTAATCTCTTTTAAATTGGGTTTCCCAAGGGTACCACAGAGGAGGAGGAGCCTGAGGGGGCAAATACTTGCAACTTTCTAAGCAACAGATTGTTACCTTCCTTTTTTTTTTTTTTTTTAGTTGTTTTTTTTTTTTTTTTTTTTTTTTAGAGAGAGGCAGAGAGAGAGAGAAGGGGGGAAGAGCAGAAAGCATCAACTCCCATATGTGCCTTGACCAGGCAAGCCCAGGGTTTTGAACTGGCGACCTCAGCATTCCCAGGTCGACACTTTATCCACTGTGCCACCACAGGTCAGGCCAGATTGTTACCTTCTAAGAAGAAAAGTCCTCAAAGCAATTTTGTGATGGTGCCCTTGGGCAATGTGGGCATGTGAGCCTATATGTTAAAGATGGCACCAGTGGCATGCAGAGCCCAGGGGCACCATCCCAGCCCGGTCTGTGTCTGGGCCTCTCTGTGTTCTCTGCCTCCTGACTGAGGAGAGTAGGGGCTTTAGAGTCTGATCTTTGGAACTGCTAGTGAGCCATTTGTGGCCTAACCTGTGTGCTGAGGTTTCTGGTTCGAAACTCTGGGCTTGCCTGGTTAAGGCACATATGGGAGTTGATGCTTCCTGTTCTTCTCCCCTTCCCCCTCCTCCCTCTCCCATTCTCTCTCTCTCTCTCTCTCTCTCTCTCTCTCTCTCTCTCTCCCTCTCTCCCCCCTCCCCTCCCTCTTTAAAATGAATTTTAAAAAAAAGTGAGCCAGTTGTGATGTGCAAGGCAATTAACAAGCCTAAGGTGTTCTGTCTTTTATTTTTAGTGAGAGAAGGAGAGATAGACTCCCATATGCACCTGGACTATGATCCACCCGGCAACACCTGTCTGGGGCCGATGCTTGAATCAGCTGAGCTCTATTCAGCACCTGAGACCAATGCTTGGATCAGTTGAGCACTGGCTGCAAGAAGGGAAGAGAGAGAGAAGGGGAAGAGGGAGGGGAAGAGAAGCAGATGGTAGCTTCTCAACTGTGCCCTGACCAGGGATTGAACCTGGGACCTCTGCATGCTGGGCTGATGTTCTATCCACTGAGCAACTGGCCAGGGCCTATTTTAAGATTTTATTTATTGCCTGACCAGGCAGTGGCGCAGTGGATAGAGCGTCAGACTGGGACGCGGAGGACTCAGGTTCGAAACACCGAAGTCACTGGCTTGAGCACGGACTCACCAGCTTGAGTGTGGGGTCATAGATATGACCCCATGGTTGGTGGCTTGAAGCCCAAAGGTCGCTAGCTTAAGCAAGGGATCATGCACTCTGCTATAGCCCCCCAGTCAAGGCACATGAGAAAGAATCAATGAACAGCTAAGGTACCACACAAAGAATAGATGCTTCTCATCCCTCTCCCTTTCTGTCTGTCTGTCCCTCTCTGACAATGTCTCTGGAAAAAAAATTTTTTTTTTTAAATGAGGCAGAGGGGAGGGACAGGCAGATAGGATGGGAGAGAGATGAGAAGCTTCAACTCATTGCGGCACTTTAGTTATTCACTGATTACTTTCTCATACGTGCCTGGTGATATGGGGGGCCTCCAACTGAGCCAGTGACCCCTTGCTCAAGCCAGCTACCTTGGGCTCAAGCTGGTGAGCCTGCACTGAAGACAAGGACCTCAGCGTTTTGAACCTGGGTCTTCAGCATCCCAGGTCAGCGCTCTATCCATTGTGCTACCACCTGGTCAGGCAGATTTTATTTATTGATTTCAGAGAGAGGAGAGAGAGAAATCGGGGTGGAGGGAAGAGTGGGAAACATCAACTCATAGTAGTTGCTTCTCGTATTTGCCTTGACTGAGCAAGCCCTGGGTTTCGAACTGGCAACCTCAGCATTCTGGATCAATCCTTTATCCATTGTGCCATCACAGGTCAGGCCTAAGGTGCTTTCTGTACAGAGTAAGTGGCACTAGGTTTCTCTTGCTAAAATGAAACTCCTGCAGAAAACCCAGAACAGCTAAGACTAATAAATCTACTCCATGTCCCAGAGGGCTGTGGGAGTGAGAGTCTTGTTGAGAGGTGTTTTAATTAAAAAGGATTTTAATTAAGACACTAGCAAGCCTGACCAGGCGGTGGCGCAGTGGATGGAGCGTCAGACTGGGATGCAGAGGACCCAGGTTCGAGACCTCGAGGCCTCCAGCTTGAGCACGGGCTCATCTGACTTGAGCAAAAATCTCACTGGCTTGAACCCAAGGTCGCTGGCTCGAGCAAGGGGTTACTTGGTCTGCTGAAGGCCTGCGGTCAAGGCACATATGAGAAAGCAATCAATGAACAACTAAGGTGTCACAACAAATAACTGATGATTGATGCTTCTCATCTCTGCGTACCTGTCTGTCTGTCCCTATCTATCCCTCTCTCTGACTCTCTCTCTCTATCCCTGTAAAAAAAAGGGGAAAAAAAAGGACACTAGCAAGCCCTTGCGTGAGTCATCATCCTTGTCCCAATAAGGTAATGGCTCAGAGCATCCTGGGTGCCCTCTGTTTGTGGGCTTACTGGTACCCCCAGCAGTGGGCTGGCTGGCTCCTGCTTATGGTTTTCTATCTTGTTTGTGAAGGATTCTAATTTGATAGGGTGACTCCAAGTAGAGTTTTGCTAAGGTGGGAGTGTCATATACTGTGTGGGCTCCTGGCACAGGAAATAGAGTGTGTTACATAATTTTTTATTTACTAAGTATATAGTTTTCTGGTTGTTGTGTCATGAAAGTTTCAGGAAGGGAGTGACATTTTTGTTAGAGAAAAGATTTTTTTTTTTCCCATTTTTCCGAAGCTGGAAACTGGGAGGCAGTCAGACAGACTCCTGCATGCGCCCGACCGGGATCCACCCGGCACGCCCACCAGGGGGCGATGCTCTGCCCCTCCGGGGCGTCGCTCTGTTGCGACCAGAGCCACTGTAGCGCCTGGGGCAGAGGCCAAGGAGCCATCCCTAGAGCCCGGGCCATCTTTGCTCCAGTGGAGCCTCCGCTGCAGGAGGGGAAGAGAGAGACAGAGAGGAAGGAGAGGGGGAGGGGTGGAGAAGCAGATGGGCGCCTCTCCTGTGTGCCCTGGCCGGGAATTGAACCCGGGACTCCTGCACGCCAGGCCGACGCTCTACCGCTGAGCCAACCGGCCAGGACAGAGAAAAAATTTTTTAAAAGGTTGAGAAACACTGCCCCAAACACATGAAGAAGAAGGTCGAGTTGTGGCTGCCCCTCCCTCCTGAGTGGGTGGGCTGGATGTACCATACTGCCCTCACTGGTTGCTTGGCCCTGGCTGCCAGCCTGCAGAGCCCAGTGAGGTTGGAGGAGAGTACAGGCCAGCTTCCCTGCTCCTTGTTCTGTGCTAGGGAAAAGAGGAGACACTAAGTGGGTTTTGGGAGCATCATTTGCTGCTCAGCCAGTGCATTATTTCTTTAACATATTGCAAGATCAGGCCCTGGCCGGTTGGCTCAGTGGTAGAGTGTCGGCCTGGCGTGCAGGAGTTCCGGATTTGATTCCCGACCAGGGCACACAAGAGAGGCGCCCATCTGCTTCTCTACCCCTCCCCCTCTCTTTCCTCCCCGTCTCTCTCTTCCTCCCCGTCTCTCTCTTCTTCTCCCGCAGCCAAGGCTCCATTGGAGCAAAGATGGCCCGGGCGCTGGGATGGCTCCATGGCCTCTGCCTCAGGCGCTAGAGTGGCTCTGGTCACAACAGAGCGATGCCCCAGATGAGCAGAGTATCGCCCCCTGGTGGGCGTGCCGGGTGGATCCCGGTCGGGCGCATGCAGGAGTCTGTCTGACTGCCTCCCCGTTTCCAGCTTCAGAAAAATACAAAAAATAAAATAAAAAAAATTAAAAAAAAAACATATTGCAAGATCATGCCTTCCCACGTTTGGTGTCAGGAATAAGGACCAGGACCACAGGCAGCTAGGCCTGGCCCTGTGAGCACATGGGTCCAAATGCAGTTTCTTTCCTCTGCACTTAGGATACATGTTGCAAATGGTACTGCTTCCTGGACAAGATGTCCCTTCTTCTCCTGGTCCTGGCTTATCTGTGTGGTCCCTTGTATTTGTGTACCAGGGACATCTAAATAGAGCTAGTACTTGCGAGGTGTAGAGGACCCCCAAGGCACAGACGTGAGACAAAGGCATTCCCAGGAGAAGAGGGTGGGGACAGCGAGAAGCTCCTCAGTGACTGTGGGGACCCTCCTCTGGGGCCTGAGGGAGGTCATTGCTCACTGTGGTTCTTGGAAACCAAAGGGACAGTTGTTTCTCAATCACAGGCAGTGTGGAGTATCCTCTCTGCTCTAGGTCATTTCCACAAAGGTAGCATTTCCAGGTGTGTGTGGTGGAATACCAGGAAGCATGTGCCCTGGGCCTTGGAGGTGGGACCTTTTTTGGCTAGAAATGGAGAAGAGACAGAGGGTAGCGCTATGGTCACTCCCTCCTGTGAAGCCAGGCCTTAAACACCAGTGTCCCCAACACACTCCCATGTATTACACTGGACCCCTGCTGCCTAGGGAAAGAACCTTCTAGGTCCTAAGGTCCCAGCCTCTATCTTTTCATCAAGAAGAATAGATCCTGCCTGACCTGTGGTGGCGCAGTGGATGGAGTGTGGACCTGGAACGCTGAGGTCGCCGGTTCAAAACCCCAGGCTTGCCTGGTCAAGGCACATATGGGAGTTGATGCTTCCTGCTCCTTCCCCCTTCTCTCTCTCCTCTCTCTCTAAAAATGAATACATAAAAAAACTTTAAAAAGAAAAAGAATAGCTCCTACTCAGCTGTGTGAAACAGTCATGTTACAACCCTGGCATCATGGGTCAAGTGGCTGAGCTGCAGTGTGTCTGCTGATGGGCCCAGACCCTGGAAGGCTAGCAGTTGGGAGATGTGGGCCAGGCCAGAGCTCTTCCTGCCACTGAACCCCCGTGAGCTTTTCTCACCGGGTGGGGGTTACACAGAACTTCACATGGGGTGGCCTTGCTGCACAATCGTGACTCTCCTAAAATCCTGTCTTCTCTGAGAGGCCCTGGGCACTGATGCCTAATGCCCTGGGGTCCAGGTTTTGGTCCCACCTGGCTTGTCACATGCTCTGTATGACCCACATCTCTTGTGTCCCTGTACAGGTAAAGTGCCAGGCGATGACTGCCCACTGGTGTGGGGCCAGTGCTCCCACTGTTTCCACATGCACTGCATCCTCAAGTGGCTGAACGCGCAGCAGGTGCAGCAGCACTGCCCCATGTGCCGTCAGGAGTGGAAGTTCAAGGAGTGAGCTACGCCGCACACGTGGCCCTCCCAGATGGCCATGACAGGGTGAAACAAGGACTGGAGCTGTGTTGTTTTTTTAGTCATAATGTTGACAAGTTTTATTTAATTAGTAACTCATTAAACTGCCTGAGTTTTGCTGGAGGCCTCTGGTTGTCTGTTTTCTTGGTGCTGACATAGCCTTAGTGTGTGTGGATATAAAAACTCTCATGAATAAACATGTCTGTGGTGCTGCTGAGGCATGAGTCAACTCTGGGAGGCAAAGGAGCACGGGATCAGCTGGAAGAGCTGGGGATAGCAGTGACTGGCTCGGGCTGGAAGGGTCCAGAGGTGCAACAGCCCTGGGCTATGTTCCTGCCAACAGGGGAAGCGAAGGAACCGTGGTACAGAAGCCTGTGGCCTATCCACCAGCTTCTCACCTGATAGAAGCCAGACTGGTTTGCAGTATCCTGGCTGGGCATAGCTGAAAGCTACTGGCCACAGTTCCTCTTGCCAGCCAGAAGGCTGTCCCAGAGCCAGGTGCCAGCTGTTCTGAGACAGGCTATGCGCTGAAGCTGTAATGAGCTATGAGGATGCGATGGGGGTCTGTCTGAACTCTCTTGCTCAAATGAAAGGTCAGCTCCTCATTAAGGCTGTGACTTAACCTAGCATAGTGATCCATGTCCTTGATATCAGGCTGTGTCCCCAGGTGTTTGAGGGACTCCCTCACCTAGGGAAGGACAGCCCTTAGGAGGCTCCTTTGGACCCCTTTGCTCCCCCACAGCTCTTGTGGTGGGGGTGGCTCCTGGTGGGCAATGCTCCCAGCCTCAGGAGTCTGGGGCAGCAGCTAGGTGGAGACTGTTGTAGGCTGCATGTTCCCGTGAGCTGCAGTGAGGCCCTTGACACTGACTCCTCCAGTCCTTTCTGTTTGCCTAGTGCAGTGGTTCTCAAAATTTTTGAAGTTGGGCCTGACCTGTGGTGGTGCAGTGGATAAAGCGTCGACCTGGAAATGCTGAGGTCACCGGTTCGAAACCCTAGGCTTGCCTGGTCAAGGCACATATGGGAGTTGATGCTTCCAGCTCCTCCCCCTCTCCTCTCTCTCTGTCTCTCCTCTGTCTCTCTCTGTCTCTCCCTCTCCTCTCAAAAATGAATAAATAAAAAATAAAATTTGAAAAAATTTTTTTTGAAGTTGGGGCGCACTTAAAATCCTACAAATAATTGTAGACGCACTATATACAAATTTCTGAGAAATATAATAAGTCAAATATTAAAGAAAAAAAATAAAATCCAAGCGTGCTTTTATGGTAATTAAATTAAATAAATACGACAAAATTAAATTTATTCTGACATTAAAAAACATTTTTGTTACATTTTTTGGGTTATACTTTTTAGAATTTGTAAAGGTTAAAAAATTAAAAAACAACAAAAAAGTTATCTTTTAAATTTTATTTATTCAATTTAGAAAGGAGAGAGAGAGGGAGAAAGAGAGACAGAGAGAGAGGAGAGAGACGGGGGAGGAGCTGAAAGCATCAACTCCCATATGTTCCTTGACTAGGCAAGCCCAGGGTTTCGAACTGGCGACCTCAGCATTTCCAGGTCGACGCTTTATCCACTGCGCCACCACAGGTAAGGCAAGTTATCTTTTTATATATATAAATATCTTAGTAAGTTTAGTAAATTCGACAGGTCCTGGCACAAATGTGTTAAGTTTTTCCATTCTTGTGTTTATGAGAAACATGAGTCTGATGTGTCCTAGCGATTTCCTCAATGTTTGGGCATATATTTGAAAGGCAAACTCTCATTTCCTCATCAACACATTGAAGAATTCCTCTCTTTTTTTTTTTTTAAAGATTTTATTTATTCATTATAGAGAGGGGAGAGAGAGAGAGAGAGAGAGAGAGAAGGGAGGAGGAGCAAGGAGCATCAACTCCCATATGTGCCTTGACCAGGCAAGCCCAGGGTTTTGAACCGGCAACCTCAGCATTTCCAGGTTGACTCTTTATCCACTGCGCCACCACAGGTCAGGCAAG
Organism: Saccopteryx leptura; assembly: GCF_036850995.1. Taxonomy (NCBI): domain Eukaryota; kingdom Metazoa; phylum Chordata; class Mammalia; order Chiroptera; family Emballonuridae; genus Saccopteryx; species Saccopteryx leptura. The sequence goes on from NC_089506.1 coordinate 125,844,483, forward strand.
AATCCCTCTCTTTTTACTCTTAATTGTGTTAAGGGTAGAAAATCCTAATTCATATAAATAGGATGTTGAAAATTGTAGTAAAATGTTCAAAGCTTCTTTAGATATTGCCACATATCCTATTGTAGAAATCCAAAAGGCTTCAAGAGATAATTCCTTATGTTTAATCATCAATCCAAAACCCCCACCATATACAGTGTTTCCGTAAAGTCATGGTGCACTTTTGACTGGTCATCACAGGAAAGCAACAAAAGACGATAGAAATGTGAAGTCTGCACCAAATAAAAGGAAAACCCAGTTTCTGTAGGATGATGTGGCAGCATGTGCGCATGCGCAGATGATGACCTAACACCATGTATACAGCGGAGCAGCCCACGGCCATGCCAGTCGAGATGTGGACGGTACAGAAGAAAGTTCAGTGTGTTCTGTGGCTTGCTAAATTCAAATCCATGACCAAAGTGCAACATGAATATCGGTGCGTTTATAATGAAGCGCCACCACATAGGAATAACATTACTCTGTAGGATAAGCAGTTGAAGGAAACCGGCAGTTTGGTGGAGAAACCCCGTTCTGGGGCCATCAGTCAGTGATGAGTCTGTAGAGGCTATACGGGATAGCTACCTAAGGAGCCCTAAAAAATCTGTGTGTGAGCCCACATCGAACTGCACTGAATAGGTATGAAACTTGGAGAGTTTTCCTTTTATTTGGTGCAGATTTCACATTTCTATCGTCTTTTGTTGCTTTCCTGTGATTGGTCAAAAGTGCACCATGACTTTACGGACAGACTATATCATCTTAGCTTTACACCAAAATAAAGATAGAAGAAACTTGCCTCCAGTCTTTCCCGGAAAATAGAGGGTAGTGTAAACAATCCAGCACCACAGCTTAACAGCCTTTTGCAACCTAAACAGGCAAGTGAGGTGGGGGGTTGGGTAGACTGTCAGCATACAGCCAATTCCCCACACCTCTCTGTCCCCCAAAAATCTAAACTCCAAAAACCCTGTTGGTTTTTTGGTCCCCAACAAGCACATATTTCTCTGGAATACCATAGGGCGCACCTGGAAATCTAGGGTGCACCAGTGCACCTTGGCGCACACTTTGAGAACTGCTGGCCTAGTGGGTGGTAGTTGCTGAATCTACCTGTCCTTAGATCCTGGGGAGAGAAGACAGGGCAGTTCACTCAGAGGGGCAGGCCTATTGGTCCTACTTCCTGCCTGAATATTGTGCCCAGAGGAAAGGAATCCCTGGGGACCATCGCCCTTACTGAACCCTTACGTCAGGTGCCCCTTGGCCAGAAACCCAGCTGCAGGGCTTCCTGAGTGGTTGCTGTCCTGGAGGACACTTCCAAAGGAAGACGTTTGGGGAGTGTGAGTAGGAAGAAAGGAGCCTGAGTGAATCTAATGACCAATGTCACCTGCCATGTGAGGGCTGGTGGCCCTGCCTGGTACCTTCTCAGGCCCTGGGATTCTCATCACCCTGCAGACCTTACATCTGGCCCTGGGTTCTGGGCAGCTACTCTGTTGTCGAAGCCTCTCTTGTCTACAATGGGTCTGGGTCTAGGGAGTCACAAGGGCTTCAGGAGAGGGAGGTGGGCCACTACAGAGGACCCCATTGGAGGAGAGTGCCTGCAGCTTCCCAGGGTTTTCTGACTTTATCCTGGTCTGCCCCACTGGACTTGTGCCTTTTTTGGGGAATTCTTTCCTGTGACAGGAAGTGCCCATGGGGACCCAGCTTCTCAGGCTTTTATCCTGTCCATTGGAATAGCTGCTCTTAGCCCCAGAGGGGTTCCCAGCTTGCCCCAGGTCACACAGTGGCCTCCTGAGGACCACCCATACTTCCTGCCACTTGGACTCCTCAGCACTTTCCTGGGTTCCAGCCTGGTTCTCTCAGGGCCTACTTAGTCCACCTCAAGCTGGGCGCACAGTTGCCTAGCAGGCCCTGCACACACCCAGAGTCGTCATCTTTCTCTTACCAGGAAGCTCTGGACCCCCAGCCTCAGCCTGCTCTCCCTCCCCAGACTCCTCCTCCATAGGCGCAGGGCCACACCACTGCCTTTGTAGATGTCCCCTGGCCTTTCCTCATCTCCCCCTGAGTGCTCTGTGTCATTCCCCCAGTGAGCCATCCTGCCACCATCTCGATTTTCCAGCTTTGCCTCAGTCAGTGCCTAGTTCCAATTCATCTCTTGGATGCTGGAACATAGTAGGTGTGCAATAAATGAACCTCCACTGGGCAGTGATGTCTCCTGTCCTCTGGCCAGCCCCAGAATGTTTGGAAGATAAATGGAGAGAAAGCCTCAAGCTTCTGAGGCCACCCATCCCCAGGGCCTCTTATCTGTCTGGCTACCCCCTGGTCCAGTTTCCAGAGCCCTGGCCTGGCATTGCTGCCTGCCTGTTCTTCCTAGAGGATACTGCCAGTAGCAGCCCTGTTGGTAGAGCCTTACCACTTGCGTGTGAAACAGACCATGACTCCAGCCCACCCAGACAGATTCTTCTCAAGAAACTCTGGCCCTGGGGTCAGTTCCCCTTTAGGACGGGAAAAATGGTCTCTCAAGGGCAAGTGCGGTCAGTGGCTCTCCCAAATTATGAGCACTGGGGGTGACTCAGGGCTGGGATGCCCTCAGATTGGTTAGGGGTTAAATGCAGCCCCACTTGCTCCTGCTCTCAGACACCTTGGGCCAGACCATGGGCACCCCATCCCAGCAGCAAGCAGGTAGGCATGGCTGGAAACAAACTGGACTGTGGAGGAGGTGGAGAGAATGGGAAAGTCAGGGCCCCACCAAGTGCTGGACGGATGTTGCAGTACCTCCAACAAGGGTCTGCACCCTCTTGAGCAAGCCAACAGGTCCTCTGTACCGCCCTCCACAAGCCTGTCCCCCCAGGTCCCCCTCAGATATAAGGCGCCTGGCTGCCGCAGCTCCAAGCCCTGACGCCCTTGACATGCCGTCTTCATGGCCTGGCTCGTGTCACTGGTGGCCATCGTCCTGGGGTTGTGTCGGCTGGCTGCTGGTGCTTCGCGGCCTCGCGTAGTACAAGCAGGCAGCGTGGCCCAGCTCCTACTTGGTGGGCCGATATGCGGGGCTGCTGTTCAGCTTCCGCGAGTCTCCTTACGCGCGGCGTTCCAAAGCCCCCGCGGGCGCGGGAACCTCGGGCAGGCCTGGCGCCTTTGCAGAGCTGCGCCCAGCCTGCCGAGCCCTGTGAACGCGGGCGGCGGGTCCGCTGGAGGGTGGGGAGCGCCCCCTCAGCCTACTTTTGCCCACAGACCATTTGCGTCAAGGATGGCACCCCAAACCTGCAGATCTATGAGCGACTCCTCGACGACCACGCCACCTTCCAGGGCAAGGCAGTTATTTTCCTGTCGCTGCATGCCGCAGACTGTCGCAGCACTTGAACCCCCGACCCGACACTGGGTGTAGCTTGACTCCCGCAGGTGTCCCCGCCGTAGGCAGTCCAGCTAGCACATACCCAGACCCCTAAGGAGACGGCACCCAGTACCACCCACCCCGCAGTAAACGCTAAGTGAATTAATGACAAGCTCAGCGGCCTAAGTATGTGTGCAGGGGGGGGGGGGGCGCTGCTGGAGGGAGCAGGGCCCGATTGTAGTCCATAAACCTGGACTCCGCCCCAGCCTACACTACCTGCTTCCAGGTCCCTCAGGCTACCAGCTCTCCTGAAACACCCTGCACAGGAGCAGCCCCAACCCCACTGTTCCAAGAAAATGGTGCTGTGAACTCTCTGAGCCCCCAGCCTTACTGCATTTTAGAGCCCCCACTGCTCACCATGTCTGACCTCTCCAGTCCCAGCAAGAGTCGCCTTCCCCCTTCACTCAGCCAGCTCCAATGCCCCTACTGAAGATACAACTACTCAACACAGATTGTCCTCCTGCCTGGAATCCTGGTTTGAGCCTGAAGCTCACTTTTCTCTTGGAACCCCCCAATTCCTTAGCATTGTGCCTAGGACAATGAAACTGGCATGGTGCCAATGAATAGGCTCGGTCTGGCAAAACAGAGCAGATAGCAGTCAGACTTGTGGCTCCAGGAGGAACAGGCTGCTCAGAAGAACCTGCCAACCAACGAACCAAGTGCACCTGGCTCCAGGTAGCTGCCTCTACCCCGAGGAGGGAGGAGCTGTGTGCTGGCTGGCAGCTCACTCACTGTCTTACTGGAGAAATCTAGCAGGTGGATTCCTGCCCCCCTCTCCTCCTCATTGAAGCCGACTTTAAGTTTCCTTAGGATCATTAGCTGAGGCCCATGTGAGCATCTGAGCCCTGGTCTCAGAGGTCCAGGGCCTGCCTCGGGGATATCCCCCACCCTATGGAGGGCCTGGCTAGCTGGGCTTCAGGGCTCTCTGCTCAGGGAGACTGGTTGGATCTCAGTTCCATTGTATCTAGGTAGATGTGTCTCCAGGGGTGCTGACCTGGACCCCCAGGCCATGTCCTGGTTGGAGCTCCCTGGTTGTTGCTTTGGGATTGTCCTCACCTTCGGATGCCACCCTATGGTGGGCTCCAGGCAGGTCTGTGGCTGACTCAAGCATCCAGAAGCCCACTGACCACTCTCCAGTCTGCCCCATCTGAGTCTACCCAGGCCTATCTAGTTCCTCTGCTCAGTGGGTCCCTATAGCCTAGGTATCTTGAGTGTGGTGAGATCTGGCACCATGGGGTTCCTCAAGTTGGGGGTGCCCAGATGGGGTAGAGATGCAGGGAGGGCCCTGTGCCTCTCACAGTTTAGTGTCCCCCACCTTGGGGAAGGAGACAAGGGGTTGGAGGCTGCCCAGTATGTGTGTGTGTGTGTGTGCGCGCGCACTCGCACCTTCATGGTCACCTTGCTTGTTTCTGCCAGGAGTTCTGAGTTAGACTGCAATAAAATCGAAAGAAAGGAAAGGCCCACTTTCTACTAGAGGGAAGCCATGCTGGCTTTTGGCTCCCACTGCTGGATGGAGAAGCAACCAAATTATCCTCCTTCTGCCCCAGAGGTGATCAGGTCAGCAACCTGTAGCCACAGGGCTGCTCCAAGTGGGTCCAACTTGTGTGCCAGAGAGCCTGAGATTCTGTGGACAACCCCCACTGCAAGCCTTCCTGCATGGGTGGCCTTCTGTGGAGCTACAGAAATAGCCTCTCATCTTCCTGGTGACAGACCCAGGCCTGGGGGACCCCACTAGGCTCTTGCTCCCCTCCTGATTGTTATAACCTGACATGAGGCAGGCAGCCCCAAGGTCTGGGGCCGCAATCTGAGGGCTTCCTCACTGCCAGGCCACTTGCCACTCCCCTCCCTGCTGGGTGGGTGGTGGGAAGCAGGGTTGCCAACCTGACATAGAGCGCCTCCCACCAGGTTTATTTCATTACACACTAGCCAGTTATGCACAAGATTGAGATCTGTGGGGAGAGCAGGAGGCTGGCCTGGGAGCAGGACACAGGGGCAGAAGGGTGCCCATGCAGGAGGTAGCCTGGTCTGCACCCTCAGGAGGAAAGGCGGTGGCCTCTCGGATCACTGTTTCCCTGAAGTGGACTCTTACTGAGCTGGGCAGGCAGGAAGTGTGTAGCTCAGGTCTGCAGGAGCTGACCAGGGGTGGGATTACACAGGGCACAGTGTAGTCAGATAGATGAAAGCTGGGCCTGGGTGGCACCCCTCTTGTTGAAGTTACCCTCTGCTCATCCTGCGTGCTGGGCAGTTCTACTGTGCTGGGCTACTTCTGTGTAGCTTAGTGGGAAGAATGCAAGGGCCTGCTGCAAAATAGGTGCCTTGCAAGGTGATGGAAGGCAGTGACCTCCTCACCAGCCCTTCCAGGGACAAGACAGTTGGGGAGGAGGGTCCTACAGCTTTGTTGAAACCATGTGAGTCAGACTCTGAGGCACAGGAAGCAGGGCAGGGAGGGCCGACCTCCAGGGCTGTTGTTGACAGTCCTCTCTGTCAGAAGGCACCATCGCTTTCCCTCTCAGGCTGCGCCTCTTGCCACCTCATGGCCTCCAGGAAGGCCAGCTCCTTGGCTTCTTTTTTCTGGTTCCGGGCCTCATACTCCAGCCTGGGGGAATTTGGGGGTGAGCTCTGTGCACTACTCGGGCCCGCTGGGCTCTGGGTGCTTCAACAGCCTATCAGAGGCCTCACCTGTTCTTGATAATGCGCTGGACAATGAGGTCCGTGGTGAGGTCGCTCCCGCTGTCAATCTGATGGAAGATGCCCCTTCTCTTGGGCTCCTGGAGGCCAGGGAGAAAGGGGGAGATCAAAGCCCCCCTCTGGACCCCAAGGAGACTGCCCAGATGACCTGGTGTGGTGGGAACAGTTACTCCTGCTTGTTAACATCCTGCCTTTTCAGACTGTGAGGCCCTCAGACAGACACAGGGGCTTGAGCTCGCATGCCCCACCTGGTATGGATCAGAGCCGTCCTTGTCAGGCATGATTTCTGTCTTTCCATGACACACCAGGTCCACCTGCAGAGAAGCATGGTTCAGGGAGCCCTCCTACCACCACTCCATGTGGTCTTCTGCCCCCAGGAAGGTAGCCATAACCTCTGTCCACTGCCTAGTTCCTGCCTTAGCCCAGCCTTGTCCAGGACCCAGACCACTGGAGCCTTACCTTGAAGTGGTCGAGAAGCTCTGCTGTGACTGCGTAAGGGGCCCCAATCACCACTTCTGACACATACTGTGGGAACAGTAAGCACAGCTAGTTAGCCAGGATCCTACCTAACTAGAGGGTGGTGGGAGATGAACCTAAATGCCAGTTGAGAGGCTGCCAGTGGGGACACAGGGACTTGAGGAGGGAGCATGACAGGGCTGGTAGTCCAGGGTCTCTGATGGACCTCCTCCCCATTCTGCCTGGCACACCCTACTGACCCTGTGCTCAACAGGCAGGCCCCACGCTCACCCGGCAGGCCAGCACACTCAGGGTCCGTTCATGCAGGTTCATGATGGGGTAGTTCTTCCCCTTGTAGTGGTTGACCTCCTAAGGCCAGATTGGGGGTGGGTCAGCAGGTACACTGTCAGGTGCCCTGCCAGTGTGGGGAAGGCCTGGAGAACAACTCTGTCCCAGAAACAGGCTCCAGATCTTTTTGCCTCCAGCAGCATCCAGGACCACGCTCCCCATGGGCCACCAGTGCCTGCCTAGAGGGCCCCCATGACCCACTGTCTGGGGCTGAGACCTGGTCAAAGTGCAAGCCAGCAATGACGTAGGGCCTCTCTGCCAGACCATGAACCTTCTCCAGGAAGTCCACGTGCCCGATGTCTAAGTCCAGGTTCAGGAGCAAACAACAGGGCAGGAACAGCTTCCCTCCCATCCGGCCTCGGCACTCCCTGCCAACCATGGTGCCCCCCAGCCACCTCACCCCAGGGCCTCAAGAAGTCAGTGAGGACCCTCTAGGCAGGTGTAGATATACAAAGTAAAGGGCTGGGGCAAGCCCCCATTCACAGAGGATACGAAACAGGTCAAAGGCACCGGCCACGTAGATGACTGTCTCCCCTGGCTGGGGCTCCTTCCCAGAAGCAAACTGGATGATTTTCTGGGATGTCTGCAGGAACTGAGACACCCCGGTCCAGGGGTTCCGCCCCCCTGGGCACTGTAAGCCAAGAGGGATCTGGTCAGTGACAGAGGCCTTGCAGACGTGTTCTTTACCGCTCCCTTTTCTGAGCTGGGTCTGCCTGTATACACCTGCCTGCCTGCTCTGGGAGGCATAGATGTGGGTTGGAGGAAGCAGGTGTGGGGGCTACAGACCAGAACTGTAAACCCCAGCGGCAGTTTGCCAGCTGGTTCACTGGCTCAGGTGCTGTTTCCCAGCAGGTGTCTCAGGCAGGGACACTGAGGGTGAAGACTGACCCCAGTGCCTCTTCCAAACTATGGTCAGGCTGCATGATCCCCCCCCCCCCCCCCGGCCGCAGCTGATGGAACTGTGGCTCCACCCTGTGGCCACAGAATGCACTGCACCTGCCACCACTAGATCCAGGAAGGCCATTGGACACAACATTCGTGGGGACCCCGCACCCTGAGGCCACTGTGGCCTTCTGAGAAAAGCATCTCCCTGGTAGTTGTCAAGTGAGGGGTCTAGAAAGGGAGAAAGAGCCAGGCCGCCTGGTTAGAGGCTACCTGTCTGTGGGCAGTCCTTGCTCCTCCTATAGGCAGTGATGGTCAGTCAGTACCTGGTCAGTACCCGGAGGCAAGAAGCAGAATGGAGGGTGAGGATCTGGGAAACAGTCACCTTGCCAAAGCTGTCTGCATACTCCCGGTACTCTGAGGACATCTCCTGCATGGAAGGGTGGGAGTTGGGGGACTTGCCCTCTAGATGTGGCCAAATCCAGAACACTGAAGCCCATGGTCCTGAAGTCCCCCGAGGGACAAGGGCAGGGCAAGGTAGATGCGCCTCCTTCCCTCTCAGCAATGTCCTCAGCTAGGGGACCTCAGAGAGTCTGCCCCCATCCCAAAAGACTTACTTGGCTGCTGTGATGGGCCTTGGTCACCAGCAGCATGCGGCCAACGAGATCCGTGGTAGACACGCCCTGGGTACGCTTGCACTCTCTAGGGACAGAGGTAGCAACAGAAGTAGGGTCAAAGCTCTCATGTCAGCCCACCTAAGGGTAACCCAGCCTGGGGCCATGCTGTGCACAGAGCAGCATTTCCTCAATGCTCTGGGCTATGGCAGAAAACTGGGACATTCTGCCATTCTGCTATGCAGCATCCTCCCAGTCCCAGTCACGGCCACCAGAAACATAGGTCACGGCCTGGACGTACCCCCTGCAGGAAGAGAAGTGAGGGGAACACGGAGTCCCACTCCTCAAAAGGGGGTCATGATGGGGCTCACCTGTACCTCCCAGACTGCTTTACTTCCTCATAGGTGTCCTGACCATCAACAGTTAGTGTGATGTCATCTAAGAGGTGACACACACAGGAACAAGGATTGTTAACCTTAAGCCACCAACACCTCTAGGGCTCACAATCCCCCATTCCAGGCCTGCCCTTGGGCCTGGGCTTGTTTCTGGGGAAGGACCCAGAGTGCTCAGATTCCCAAAGGGCTCAGAACTCCCCAAAGCATGAGAAGACCCTGCACTTCCCAAGACCCCTGTGGTCTGAGCCTGCCCTGAGTGCCCACTCACTGCCGTGTACACAGAAGTCGCAGTTGTACTTGTCCAGCGTCTCCAGTGTGGTGACATAGGGAGCCGCTGGCACCACCTCGTCCACCCATTTGATGGCCTGCACCATCTTGTACCTCTCCTCCTGTGTGAACACTGGGGGTCCTTTGTGCTTGGAAATCTCCTCTAAGGCCAGAGAAGAGAGGGTAGGACTCATGGAGGGATGGGCCGCAGGAATACCCTCCCACACCTAAGCAGCCAGCACCCTGTCCTTGAGGCAGCACAGCTGCTCAGAACAGTTTGTTGGATGGCCTCACCCAACCAGAGTCCCAGGTAATACTGGGGATTCCCCCTGGCAACTGGGCAGCCCCCAGTTAGGCATGGGAGTGTGGGGTGGGCACAGCAGTCCTAGCTTACCGTCGGTATGTACACCCACAATGAGGTAGTCACCCATGGCCCGTGCCTGGCGCAGCTGGTTCGAGTGGCCATAATGTACCATGTCATAGCTGTGGGGAGGGCACGGCAGTCAGAACTTGGGCTGAAAATGGCAGGTACTGTATATGGCCCATAGGTGGCAATGGTATGCAGCTCCTTTGCAGCTTCCTTAGGAAAACTCTGAGAAGCCGCCACTGGAAGCTGCTCTCCAGGGTTTGGCTGGGCTTTCAGAGGTGAGGCGGGTGCTCATTTCTGCACAGCACTGGTTCCTGGGCCAAAGGCCAGATTCAGCAAGCGTCTGGCTGTGCCCAGGGATAAGGACTGCAGGTCCTGAGAGCTAGAGAATACACAGAACAGTCCCTGCTCCCCAATCCTGGGACTGTGTGACCTCACGCCCCCCTCCCAAAGGCAAAGCACCATTTGGCTGATCCCTTTAAGCTATAAAATTCAGGGAGGGGTGGGCTTAATTTTTTACTATCCTGAGACTGGTGGATAGTCTCTGGGGCCAAAATGAAACCAAGTCCCACCAATGAACAAGGGCAATCGCTGGCTTGGAGATCCTGCTTGCTACCACATAGCCTCCAGAAAGAGACTCTGGGGCCAACAACCACCTCCTCGTCACCTGGTTCTAGAGTCGTGTGTGTGTGTGTGTGTGTGTGTGTGAGAGAGAGAGAGAGAGAGAGAGAGAGAGAGAGACAGAAACAGAGAGAGGGACAGATAAGGACAGACGGACAGGAAGGGAGAGAAATGAGAAGCATCAATTCTTTGTTGCAGCACTTTAGTTAATTGATTGTTTCTCATATGTGCCTTGATCAGGGGGCTGAGTGACCCCTTGCTCAAGCCAGCGGCCTTGGTCTCAAGCTGGTGAGCTTTGCTCAAACCAGATGAGCCTGCGCTCAAGCTGCCAACCTTGGGGTTTTGAACCTGGGTCCTCCGCATCCTAGTTCGACCCTCAAATCCGATCCTAGTTAAGTGTGAACTCTCAACTGAAGGCATTATATGACAGTAGCCATTGTATGCCTGGTTCCCACTGGCCTCCTGTGTGTGCTGGGGAGATCCCTCCACTGCTCTGCACGTCCGGATCTGCATCCTCAAGCTAGTTCTATTTCTTACGACTTCACATTGTCTTCTGAATAGGTGAAGCTGTCCTTGCTTCTCCAGGTGGCTTAGAGCCATTCTACTCAATGCCACTTGTTACCCCCATCTCACCACACAGGGCTCCAGCAGACAAGCCTGTAGAGTCACAAAGCTTTGGCCCTAGGGTAAGATAACAGGGAAATCCAAATCTAGGGGTACCACTGGAAGGACTGGGCCAGGAGGTGCACCGAATGCAAAATGGCACTGGGTACAGGTGTGTCCCAGTCACTACAGCCTTGGGGCTGTGGCTGGCTGGGGTAAAGACCTGGCCTAGCCAGGGTCAAGGTCCGAGTCCACAGACACGAAGCCAGGTTCTCTCTTCCCAAAATGATTCAGATGCAAGTGCAGAAGTACACAAACAAGGGTGTGTTTTCTCCTCTGCTTCCATCAGGTAAAGGTCTGAGGAAGCATTGCAGGTGGCAGGTTATCACCTGACAGCCCCAAACATATTTGAACAATTCCGCTGTCTAGCTCGCCAGAAGAGGGCAGATGGGCACCAGAGGCTTCACTGGGGGTCCTGGAGGAGTCACGCAATTCCTGCGCTGATGCTGCCCAGACACCCAGGAGAATCTCTCTGGTCTTGTGCTGGGCAAGCAGGGGAGCCTGACACAGAGACCCTGGGGAAGACCTCTGGGTGCCTGGTTCCTTCAGATAACACTTAAACAATTAGACTGGTCAGATTAGATGCGCACGACCTTCGCTACCACGGTCCACGAGCTGATCGGGCTGGACTGGCTCGGTCGGCGGCTTACTGGTAAAGGTCGGGGAAGGTGCGCCTTCGGGAAGGCGCTTCTCTCAAAACCCTCCGAGTCCCCGCGGCTGGGCCAGGGGCCTAGCCTGCGTCGTGGACCCTCACGCCGTGCAGCCACAGCAGAGGAGGCCCCGGCTCCCAGGCGTCCTACGGGCCCCAACAGCCGGAGTCCGCCGCCTGCCACCCTTCCCCCACAATCGAAGGCCGAGCCCCGGCCCCGAGCGAAGCCCTCCAGGAAAAGGCCGGCTGGCTCACAGACGTGTCCCCAGGCGGCAGCACAGTGGCCACCATGACCCTGATCCGGCCCCCTCCCGCCAACGCCCGCTGCCGAGCTCACCAGCCATCGCACCACACCCGCACGGCGTGCCTGCCCCCTGGGCCCTGCCGCTCGGTGCCGCCCGCCACCCCGTGCCCGTTTCGGATCATGTTCCCGTAACCGCTGCGCAGACCGTTCTTCACAACTCCCGAGTGGCCGTCGCCGCCTCGCCCCGTCACGCGGGCCTCACCAGCCACGCACGACCAATGGCGAGAGCTGATCCGCCCGCCCTCCCGCCCCAGCGGCCAATGACGTGCACAACTTCTCCTGTCAAAGTTGAACCCCGCCCCTCCGCCTTCGATCAATGGTGCGCGCTGCCAGGCCCGAGACCCGCCCCACTCCTGGGTTTGCAGCCAACAGCATATGCGCGTCCCCGCCTTTAGCTAGACCAGGCAAGAGGGCGGGGCAGAACCACGTGGAGCACCTTCTGCCCCATCAGCAAGGAGCCTAGCCGGGAGGCTGCTCCCACCCACCCGCAGCGTTAGAAGGGCAGTCACCCAGTGACATGAAGACAGTGCAGAGATGTTTAATAACAATACAACGGTCTGCTGAGAGGTAAGGCTCAAAACCACGCCTTTGCCACATACCAATAAAGAAAAGTGTTTACTATAAAGTTAACATTTTTAGGAAGAAGTAGAACTAGGGTTGAAGCCCCTGAGACTACTAGCCTGGTGAATGAGGTAAGGCAGCATGTGCTTCCTCTTGGCAGGCCTGGTGTGAAATATCCCGAGTTCTGTTCTCACAGGAAGGTGTGGCTGTCACCTCCTTAGGAAAAGGCTGGATGGGCCAGATGTCAACACTCAGGCCCATGTGAGAAGGGAGAGGAGGCAACCACAGCAGTGCAAGGGAGCTTCTCACCAAGACAAATGACTAAACATGTCATGGTGAAAATATCACCCCCAGAGAATTCTCTCTGCAGGGCAGTCCTGGCCTTCTAGGTGACACTAGTTCCAGCCATCGGCCAAGTGCCAGTTGTTGTTCTCAGTCAAGCACCAGGTTATGTCACTCTTCTCCTTTTCATGCGTTTGGTGCAACCCCTGCCAAACCAACCGCCTAGGATGGGGGCTGAGCTAAGTGGTGTATCCTGGTCCCCCCGCAGGGGCTCCTCTGGACTTCTGCACAGTGACTTCCGGCTGTGACTGCCTTCTTCACCAGCCCGCAGGGGAGTTGCCAGAGAGAAGATGGGGTCCCGCCACCTACCGAAAAGGGAAAGCTGTGTCAGGCATGCCTAGGAGCCTCTCACAGTCACAACCTGCCCCAGGATGGGAAAGCTGACTGAGGAGGTGACCCTGCTCCCTCCCTGTGTCAAAACCAAGGCTTTGCTTGGAGGAAGCTCCACTGTTCCTGAGTTGCAACAGGGGTAAGCTCCCAGACTACCTTGGCCTCAGCAGAACGTGTCCTCATTGGCGATTTAGTAGCCAGGCACACCCGGGTAGGGCGGCAGTAGTCCCAACAGGGATGAGTCACTAGCAACTCTGGGCCCCACTTCTCACTCAAAAGGCCAAGGGCAGGTGGACCAGACCCTCTCCCCCTTCCCCAACTGTGAGACTTGATAGGACAGAAGGCCAGCTGACTAGGGAGGTGTGGCCTACAGGCTCCCAGGTGAGGTCATGTGTCTGAGATGTAGAACCACCACATATTATAAACTTAAGATACAGATAAGCACTGATAAGGAAAATGAGCTGTTAATGTAAAAAAAAAAAGTACAGTACACAATAGGCCCACATTACAGAACACCACAAACATAACATACAAGAATTGCCAGGCCCAGAAGGTGAAGGGATCCTTAATTCTTGAACCCTTTGATTAAAAGAAGTTACTGATTTCCCCTATAAGACCCTGAAAATTCAGAGAAAGAAAGTGTAAACTTTTTACTCAATACATATACCATGTCTAAATTATCACAAATTCTGTATTAAGGAACAGTTTCTTTAAGCTTTCCCATTTGCTAGCTCCCCAAAACAATTGCACCAAGATTCTGTTCGACCAGTATTGCTGAGAGCATGTCCCTTCAGGGACCTCCCCCTCCAAACCATCTGAGGTAAACGGAATGTCCAGACACACTAGTAGACTCCCTCTGTCCAAAGGGAGTCACGTCAGCCAGGGCGCCTTGGCCAGTCCCTGAAGAGGCTACCACACTGTGGTCATGCCTCAGAAACTATTTGCAACATCTCACAACCTTCTCTATGCTTAGCTCATGAGAGAAGACAGACATGGTCCATCCACACAGGGGCGGGAAAGGGGTGGAAGGATGTGCCTGTGCCCCCTTACCGGTTATAGCGGGGGATCTCCAGGCCCAGCTCTTCCATGAGGAGCTGCATGACATCATCACACTTCCCGTGGAGCTTCAAGGCAGCCCAGTCATCCTTTGGGGTCCACTGGGGACAAGGGAAGGCAAGTGAAGTCAGCACCTCACTCCTTCACAATGCCCTGCAGCCTGGGTCCTGCCATCCAGATGCCCAAGATGCCTGAGTGTAGGACAGAAATGTTCCAGGGATTCTGTGTCTAAAGATATGGCTTTGAACACCCCATTACCTGCAAGTTCACAATGTACAGCTTGGGCCGCCGGCTGGGGGGCTTGGTCATGCACCAAAGGCGTGGATACTTCTTTAGAACCTGTGGGGACAGACATACCACACACATACCAGAAAACAAGGTTGTAGGAAGCTGGGGTCCAATGCTAAGCTGGCTAGATGCCAACAGGGTCACTCCCTTTCCATCCATGGTGCTATCTATGTACCTTTAAGCTGGAGCCTAAACACAGGATTGTATCTGCTTTGCTGGCGGATTGGGTAGCTGCCTCCCAGTTCAGAGGCTGCCCTAGGGTCCCCCGCTCTCCAAAGTGCACAATGGTGTCCCGGAGCAGGGCCCCGCACTTGTGGCAGGCCCGGCCTGTCTGGTGTCGGTGCAGGGCAGTGCGCTCTGTCACATCGAACACCCGCACATACTCCCTGTTGGGAGTGCAGGCCGTGCAGACCTGAGGATGGAGAGCACTGTGAGTGGGAGCTGCTGGCCCACCCAGACTCCAAGCCCCAGAGGTACCGCTCACTTCAATGTACATGTTCCCATGGAGCTCTGAGATGGCTGAGCGAGGCAGCCCACTCCGCAGGTGGAGTCCATCACAGTTCTGGGACACTACATGCTGCACCTGGAGAGAAAACAAGGTGGCACTCAGCAGGAGGGCTGTGGGGAAGCAGCACTCAGCGGTAAAACTGTTCTGAGTTCACAAACCAGGGCAACTCCAACCTTGCATGAAGCTTTGAAGGCAAAATCAGGGAAGCAGGCTGGGCCCAGCAGGACTCAGGAGGGCCAGCCACCAACAACTGAAGCATTTCGAACAGCCTGGAGGACATTTACATCACCCCCTCTCAGCCAGGCAGGGGCTTGGGGCCCAGATGTTCTCTTGGGTCATTATGTTTCAGGCCCTTGAAGGCTCCCTTAATTGAAGGTATTCACAGAGGGTCTCCAGGTTTCCTATAAGTCAGTGGTTCTCAACCTGTGGGTCGCGACCCCGGCGGGGGTCCAACAACCAAAACACAGGGGTCCCTAAAGCCATCGGAAATACATATTTTATTTAAAAATGTATTGTATAATAAATATGTATTTTCCGATGGCTTTAGGTCGTTCGACCCCTGCCAGGGTCGCGACCCACAGGTTGAGAACCACTGCTATAAGTCCTCTCTGTATTGATTCAGAGAAGAAGCTGCCCTCTTCTCTTGGAGAGGAAGCACAGAAGGATCAGAAGGAGGTCAAACCAGGAGTCTTAACCACTTGGTGGGTGCTCATCATGGGGTCCATGGCTAATAGAGTCAGGATGCAGTTGCCACTTGGGCACCAAGGTGGTTGCTCCAGGCCCCACACCACGGACATGGCAGGTATACCAACTAGTCACATGGGGCTCTTACCAGCTTCTGTTCATGTAAGCGGGCGATGCTCATGTGGGTGAGGGTTGGCTCGGCCTCACTCAGGTCAGTAGCACTGCCAGGTGGAAGGGAAGCAAACGTCAGGCCCATGCTGCTCTTGCTTAACTTAGGGGAAGGCTGTACTAGGCTGCTTACCTAATATGTCTCCCTTTCTGAAGCAGCGTCCACACTCCATTAGGACCCCGGTAATCTGGGATAGAGGCTGCCTGAGTGTTCAGAAGGAAAATGAGCCCAGTGAAGAGGCACCACTATAGGCACTGGCACTTTTCAAGAACAGGAACAAATGATTCTCTCAGAACACATTTGAGGCTTCAGTGAGCCCTGCTTCCTCGGGGGGCTTCTCCCATACCAAGTATAGCCTGGCTCTGCAGCCATACCTGTCCTCCATACTGAGGGGTGGGGACTGGTCAGGCTCACCTGTGTCCCCAGGGCTTAGCCAATGCAGAAAGTGAACTCCTAGGTAGGACCCTCCAGTCCCATCCTTTTGAGGTGTTTCCTGCCTTACATCCACAAAGATAGGCTAACCAGGGGTCCCCAAACTTTTTACACAGGGGGCCAGTTCACTGTCCTTCAGACCTTTGGAGGGCCGCCACATACAGTGCTCGTCTCACTGACCACCAATGAAAGAGGTGCCCTTCTAGAAGTGCGGTGGGGGGCCGGATAAATGGCCTCAGGGGGTCACATGCGGCCCGCAGGCCATAGTTTGGGGATGCCTGGAAACACTACTGAATTTCTCAAGTTCCCAAACCAGTGAAACAAAGCCACCTAAAAGATAGAGAAGGAGTGCCAGGATCAAGGTGCTTTGTGCTCCTCAGGCTGAATAATCTCTCTGGGGAGCCCTGTCTCCTCTCTGGTGCTTAAGTCCACCCTAATCAGTGGGTCTGACTCGCATAGGAGAGTAGAACCTCAAACAGTAGTGCTCAAAGCAAAAAGAGCTTTAAATAGCCAGTTAAAACTTTTTTTTTTTTTTTTGTATTTTTCTGAGGTTGGAAACGGTGAGGCAGTCAGACAGACTCCTGCATGCGCCCAATCGGGATCCACCGGCACACACACCAGGGGGTGATGCTCTCCCCATCTGGGGCGTTGCTCTGTTGCAACCAGGGCCATTCTAGCGCCTGAGGCGGAGGCCATGGAGCCATCCTCAGCGCCCGGGCAAACTTTGCTCCAATGGAGCCTTGGCTGCGGGACGGGAAGAGAGAGACAGAGAGGAAGGAGAGAAGCAGATGAGCGCTTCTCCTGTGTGCCCTGGCCGGGAATCGAACCCGGGACTCCTGCATGCCAGGCCAACGCTCTACCACTTAGACAACCAGCCGGGGCCTGCCAGTTACAACTTTTTAAGAGGTGATAATGACTGCTTTAAAATAATCTCACAATGGGAATTCACATGTGACCAGACAGATCAGACTGCCTATACTCCAGCTGTTTGTAAGTTAGAGCAGTCAACGCACCTGGCACATTCTTTTTCTTTTTTAAAGATATATATATATACTTTAAATGTTATTCAGTTTTTTTAAAGGAGAGAAAGAGAAAGAGAGAGAGAGAGAGAGAGAGAGAGAGAGAGAGAGAGAGAAGGGGTGGAGGAGCAGGAAGCATCAACTCCCATATGTGCCTTGACCAGGCAAGCCCAGGGTTTCAAACCAGTGACCTCAGCATTCGGAGGTCAACACTTTATTCACTGTGCCACCACAGGTCAGGCCTGGCACATTCTTTCTACCAGGCCTCCACACGCATCTCTATTTGGAGCGTCTTACTCTCCCCTTCATCTGTAAAACCTTATTCGTCTTTCAAGGCCCGGACTCAGTGCCAAGGCTTGCAAAAAAACAAGTGGGATGGATTCCCAACTCTGAGACCACAGAGGGTGTAACTGAACTTCTATTCTGGTGACCTAACACAGCCAGCTTCACATTATTGTTCTTCGCTTACATGCCTTGTTATTGTCATCTAGGAGCTTCTCCAGGATGAAGATCCTCGGTGTTTATCTCAGCTGGGCCTACACATAGGTCACACTCAACACACACCCATCAATTGGACAACGTGCGCTCACACTGTTAAAGCTAGTCACCCATATTCCACAGCCCAGGAGAGCTTCTCAATCAAACTTCTCAAAACCCAACGCATTTCTCTTCCTTATCTAGTGTACTCGAATTTGCACTGCCTTGCTTTCTACTTGCCTTACTCCAACATTAAAAAAAAACAAAACGATTAGGGAATCAGGACACAGTTTTGGGCTTAGCTCTGCCCATATAACCTTGGGTCAGTACAATAACCTCTTTAACTTTGAAAGGAGAAGGTGCCTGCAAGTACTAAGCTATTATGTGCGTTTTTATATTCCTTCCTTGTCTCTGAGTATAATAAAGTTCAAGCCTTTAAAGATGTTTCTCTACTTAGTGAGGTTTCAAATGGAGTCATTTCGAGTTTCTCTAAAAAAAGAAACACGTAGCCGCTTTTAAGGTGAATTTTTTGTTAATCAGTAGTTTTACTCAACTTAGAATACTGTATTCGGTCCATAGGTCAAACACCCAAAAGGGGGCGCCCCAGGCTCGCTCCCAGTCCCGGCGGTCCAAATTTCTCGTGGACCCGGGAGCCGACCCAGGGGCGCGACTGTCCCCGCTTCGTCTCCCTACCGTGCTGATCCCCGCGCCTGTATAGACGACCAGGTACTTGGCGTTCCGCACGGCGCCGGCCAGCTCCCTTACTTTCCTCTGCAGCTCCTCCGGGTCGTCGCACACCTGCCAAGACCCCCATGACGGTCGTTAAGCCCCACCCCGTACGCCCCACCCGCTCCCTACCCGGAGAGAGGCCCGGCCCAGGCAGCTGCGGGACTCGCCTCCTCCTGTCGCCGCTTCAGGCCCTCGCGCCGCCTGCTCCGACCTTGTAGCTCGGTCACCAGGTCCTCGCTCTCGGCCAAGAGCCGGCCCTCCTCCGCGCTACGCTCGGCCGCCGCCTTCCTCAATATGCGCGACACCTGCGGGCGCGGGGCAAGTAGTGAGAGCGGCGCGAGCTGGGGACGGTGGGGTGGGGCGAGCGGCGGCATCGTACCTGGCGGAGGCGCTCCCGCTGCTGCTCCTCCCGCAGCCTCCGAACCCGCTCCGCTTCCTTGCGCTCCGAGCGGCTCAAACCACCGGCTGCCATCGTTCCCGGGAAGCGCACTTCCGCTTCCGCCTTCTGGCAGGCCGCGCACCGACGCATGCGCGCGAGAGCCCGCCCTTCCGGCCCCACCCGCACCACCCAAGGAAGCACCTGCCAGTATTTTTAAAAGGTGTTTATTGATCATATACAAAATAAAGAAAACCTTATATATCACAAACATACAGTATGTACAGCAATAAATACCTGGGGCCCGGCACAGTGCCGCCCCTCCTGGACAATAATTTAGCAATAAATACTGCACAGGGAAGGGTGGCGCGGAGGCTGGGGCCCCAACAAAGTCCTCCCCACTGGAACCTCCGACAATCCCCACCGCTGGGCAGACCCCAAGGTAACCCTACCTCCCACTAGCTTCAGCCCGAGGCAGGGCAGGCAGGGTGTGATCGACTCTGCTTGTACCCACCCTTTTAGAGCCAGGAGAGCAGAGCTGGACACACTGGGCAGCCCTTTGTCCTGTTGCTCTAAGACTCCAGGAGAAGGCTTTCTGCACCCACTCCCATTTGGTTAAAGGCTTCCGGGACTAGCAGATTCAGGGGACGGGAAGAAGGTAGGGGCCAACAGGGTCGCTCCTCATAGTTCATTTTGGATACTCCCGTACCAAGGTTGCTGCTCTAGGGTGAGGTGCAATTAATTGTGTGCGACTGGCCCAACAGGTACAGCACAGGCCCAGGACACAAAGGCCAGAGCAGGACAGACCAATAGTCTCAAGGGCACACCCATCTCCCCATCTGCTCCAAAACCAGACAGCCAACAGAAAGGCAAATATACGCCAAAAAATTATCCCATGGCTTCTGGGGGGAAAAAATCGTTGATGTGTTGGTTCCTTTCACCAAACCACAGCCTAAAAAAAGTAACCTATAAGATCCCAAAGCGGAAATGGTGCTGTAGGTTGTGGTTCAGGATTTCCAGCTGTGGATGGAAGCTTTGGCCAACAAGCCACATCAGAGATGGAGGCAGCAGGGATCAGATGGGGCTTGATCACCCATCCTAAAGCAGGCTACCGCAGATCAGAGCTGTGGGCCTGGGCACTGACCACTGAGGCTGTTGCTGACAGACAGGACTGTGCACAGACTTGAAGCATAGACCAAAAGAAGAAAAGTCCCCATCAGATACCAGCATACCTCCTAGCTGCCACAGAACAGCCACATCTTCTCACCTGTATAAAAGGCAGTACCACCTGGAGCAGCAGCCAGGGGCCTGGGGCGGTCTCTCCGGGACCATGCTCTAGGAAAAGGGGTTAACCTGTTTCCACAGGGTTCTCCTCTGAAATCTGAATGTCCATGTTAGGTTAAGGGAGAAGTCAGGCGAGGGCAAAGTAGGAGCAGAGGTGTATGGTATGGTTTACTTAGTGGACACGTTTTGGAGACTTGGCTTTGGCCAAAGCTCTCAATTCACTGTGTCAGAAAAGTTGAAGAGAGAACAAGGGAACACCACATTCTTATATAGAAGGAAAACTGAATTAACAAGAGTCAGAAAGACACCAACCAGTCACATGTGGACACAGACCTACTGTCAAGAAACCAAGGTGAAGGGAAAACGGACTGGGATGGCCACAGAGGGCTGGCCTGACAGGAAATGGATGTTCCCCCAGACTCAAGTTGCTTCAAATTCAAAAATCCTGAAAGGAACCATGGCCTAATTCCAGAAGTTTCTTTTATAAACCAAACCAAGGACCTACAATTTCTGCTCAGCAGCCACTCACAAAACCCTCCTCTTGCCTTCCTCACCCACCTCCTTCTTCCACTCTCTAGGTCCACAGCATGGAAGGGGTGTGCAGAGATGGACAACCACCTCCCAGCCAGGACAAAAGTGGGGACCATAACCGGACATGGAGGGCCTGTCCCTCGCACCACTGAGACAGGGCATGACCTCTCTTTAGAGACTGTTATAATGCAATTCCAACACACTACTGCTACAGGCATTGACAACTCTTGTTTGGATCTTACAAAACAGAGGGAGACTGAAAGAAGAGGAAGCCATTAGGTGAAATAGAGTCAACAGTCAAAATTTTCATTGCAGGCTGAGCCAGGTACAATTGGGAATGTCTCCAAGAATCTAGGACCCAGGGAAGCCCATCAAGATGGCAGAAGTTGACAGCATGTCCCTGCTCCCATCCCCTGGGCATACTGGGTCAAACTCCAGGATGAAAATCCTGCTGCCCACCAGGTAAAACCTTGTTAGGCCACTGTTACACTTCTATGCTTTTCAGGGGTTCAGGGCCCACAGAGGAACCAACCAGCAACCCCAAGGAGAAGCCAATGCCCAGAGACAGCACCAACCTCTTGGGGGTAGACACCACCCATCATGTGCCTACAAGGAGCTTTCCAAGCCAAGTCTGGAAGACCAGCTGCCTTCACCAAGTGGCTGAGATGGGAAGGTGGGCTCAGCCCCAGAGAGAAGCACCTCTATAAGCCAAGCATCAGACTCCTGGAAGACACAGATCCCAAAGGGAGGCAGCAGAAGGCCCAAAGCGGAGAGCTGCCAACATTTTCTGGGAGACATGGGACAGGAACTGGCCCAGGAGACTGGCCCTTATTTGGCACTGGTGAAGACTCCCCAGGCCCTCAGGCAGACATAAAGGGCCGCCCCAGGTGGGCCTTGAAATCACCTGGTTCTACCTAGGAAGCACTGCCCCACAGCCCAGAAACAGTTCTGGGATAAGTGGGCCCCTAGGCAGCCCCTGCTGAGGCCCATATGAAGCCTAGAGGAAAAAGCTGGGGTCAGCGGCCAGAGCCAGAGCAGGTTGGACATCAGAAGGAAGACAGCCAGGGGCAGACAGCTTGGCCATGGCCCCGTGGGTACCCACAGTGACTCCTTGGTCCCTGCAAAGCCCCCACCCAGGGCCAAAAATGGTGGGTATGGAAGCAGCATGGGGACCCCTGGGACATCCCCCAGTTTTACCTACCCTGCCACTGGATCAACCCAAGCCTGACACACACACGCAAAGCCAAGGGACAGCAAGGGCAGGAGTGGCAGAGCCCCAAACTGGACCTCCTGGAGGCCTGGGGCAGTCAGCAAAGCTGAAAAGGCTGAGCTGGTAGGCACAGACACCCCCAAAACTCTGCTGGAGCAGGTCCCGTCAAGCACCCTAGCCTGAGCCCAGCAAGCCAGCAGAAGCAAAAGACAACCAAATCCAAAAACAAGCACGGGAAAACAGACACAAGTGACAACCACAGGTCAAAGGTCATCAGGAGCACCAGCACAAAAAGCTGCACAAGACCTCACCAGGCACGACTACACATTGCACCGGCAGGAGACAGAAGCAGGAGGGAAAAGGAGTAAGTCACTTTCGGTACAATTGCAAAAGAGCAAAGAGGATGTCAGGATGCGCCTTCTGGTCGCTCGCGGCTTTCCTTTTTTTTTTTTTTTTGTCTTTTTTAAACTAAGTTTTATAAATAACATCTGATAACTCTGTGTATATAAAAACTAAACTCCAACAGCCACAAAGACTTGTCTGTAAGTTTACAAGAAAGGGATTTTTTTTTTGTTTTTCTTTTTTTAAACTAGCAAAGTTTCTATTGTATTTTCTTCCCTTTTTCATTTATACGGTCAAATGTTCTTGCTTGTTTTTTGTAAAAAGACAGTTTTATAAATACTCTGCAGCTCTTTTTTTTCTTTAACTTTTAAACATATAATTTAATAACTTCGTAAAAGGAACCTCTCTCTTTTAAATAAAGGGCTATGTAACCACACAAATAGGTCATGTAAACAGTGACACGGGACCCATCGCAGGACACTGGACACACCCTTCACATACGCTCACAACCAGTGATTTGGTCTTGTTCAGTGCAATGCATCAAGCCAGTGTGCTGAGGCCCCTGGCCCATAGCCACACGACACCCATCCCCCCAGCACCCAAGCTGGTGGCTTGCCTGTTCAAGGCCCTCAAGGACACCCTACTCCTTGGAACAGAGCCCATCTATTCCTGTTGGCCGAGCAGTGAGTGAACCATCCAGTTCTCTGCCAGTCCAGCAGTGGTCAGGGCCTATGGGCCACTCAGGAGGGGAGCTCTCCTGCCCTGGACCCTCTCTGTTCAGGGACACTCAAGCCCCAGAGCTTACTCAGTCTTTCTATCTATTCCCACAGGACCAATTCTGATTCCAAGCCCACCTGGCCTTGGTACAAAGGGGGCTGGGGTGACCACACATCACCACCAAACTGACCAATCCCAACATACAAAACACATGATGACAACGACGAGATCAAGGGGCTCAGCCCAGTGCCCCTAGGGTACAGGTTGTGCTTTGTAGGGAAGGGGGGGGATAGGAGAGGAAGGAGAGAAGGAAGAAGGGGACAAGGCTGCCGAATTCACCATGTGCCTAATGGCCCTTCACAGACCTGCCTGGGCAAGTGTGCATCCCTACGATCGGGCGTCCGTCTTGGACTTTACAATTGTGATGACGCTGGTGGCAGCCACCTTGCCAGGGACAAGGGGCCCTAGGCCGGCAGCAAGGGGGCCCCGAGCCGGCGCCACAGGGCCGCGGGCCACGGTCCTGGCGAAGTTCTGCAGGGCCTCGTACTTAGAGCGCAGTGCGTCAAGCTCTAGCTTCATGCTGGCATTCTCTGAGGCCAGCTTCTCCACCTCCTGCTGCAACTCCGCCTTCTGCTTCTCCAGCTCCTCCTTCTGCGTCACCCGCTTCACACGGCAGCTGGCAGCATAGCCGCGGTTCTTGAGCGTGCGCCTGCGCTGCTTCAGCTGGACAATCTCCTCCTTGGACAGGCCCCGCAGGTGCTGGTTCAGCTCCCTCACTGACATGGTCACCAGCTCCTCATCAGTCAGGCTGGTGCCATTCTCGCCTGGCTCCCGCTTCACCTGGGGGTGGTACAATGCATAAGGTCACAGGATGAGTGACCACCATTCCTGTGCCACACCACCCCTGTGCCACCCGATCCCCAAGATGTACCCACTTGGCCTGCTCACCTTCAAGGCCTTGTTTCCTTTATTGGGGGTCGTCATAACCCAGGGGCACAGCAAGCAGGCACTCTGTGAGACATGGGGCAGGGGTCAGGACCCTGGAGACCACCCCTCCCCCCTCCACACCCACAGCCTCATCCACCCCTGCCCATTCCCACAGATATTTGGCCCTGAGGACTACCCTTCAGCCTTGCCTCTCCTGAGCTGGGCTACTTCCAGTCTACCCTGCCCCTTGGGAACCAGGTGGGAGGCCAGTAGGGTTCAAGGAGAAAAAGGGAATTGAAAGACTGTGAGGAAGGCAGAGACCAGAAAAGGGGGTAGAGGAGAGATTAGAGGGTGCAGGAGGGGCCAGCGTAGAAGGAAGCCCAGAGCTTTAAAAATAACTCCAGTGCACACCCCAGATCGGCTGTTCCTGGCGAGTCATGCTGACTCAGCACATCACTCTTGCTCCCTCACTGGCTTGGCACTCCATAGGCCGCCAGCCAACACAGCCCCAGGGGACCGGCAGCCAGAGGAGAAAGCTGCTGGGGCCAGAAAGGTCAGCATTGCCAATAGCAGGTGAGGGCCAGGTCCAGCAACCCTGCATGTGTATACTCAAGCTTTCTCCCCTAAGTTGCCCTGGGACAAAACCCTGCTCCCATAAAGGCTTAGGATACCGTCCCCACTGGGGATTTGGGCAGAGAAGACAAGGAGGAGTCCTGATTCTCCCAGACACTTCTCACTTTGAAGAGTGCAAGTGGGTCATCCAACTAGCTCTGGCAGGAGCTCTCCTGCCCTCCAGGTGGCAGGATAGGCTCCTTGGTGCTGATGGAGTAACCATCCTGTGGCTTTGGGTTGCAGCATCTTATGCCCCTGCCCTCCAAGTCCAGGGTATTTCACAAGAGTGCCCGCAGTTAGCCATCCAAGGGGACTGACTGCTCAGTCCCCTCTGAGCCAATGACTGCTCTCTGGCCCCCTTTCCGGTTAGCACCCATAGGGCAGAGAACAAAAGCAAAAGGGCTAGGTGGCTAGAACACAGGGCCTCCTCCAATCCCCTCCTACCAATCTCGTCACCCTTTCCACATCCCACTCTCACTTTCTGCTTCTTAAAGCTCTATCAAGAAAAATTTTGCACACCAAGTCCTGAGACTCCTGGCTCATCCTGCCACCATGAGACCAGCTCTGTTTTCCAGGTTAGATGCAAGGAGGTAAATGGCTAGTTAGCTAAGATGGACAGTCTTCCTCCTGGAGGAAGCCATAAACACTTCAGGCAATTCTGGCCTGGGGAGGAGGGGTCGTCTTACTCTCACTGGTAGCTAAATTATGGGCTGAGGAAGTGGTGGGCTCAATGGCAGACACTACCCCACCCAGCCCTGCACCAGGAGACCAGCGGCACCTCCCCACAGCTAAGCCACCTAGGATCTCAGGCAGACCTAAGGCTCCAGAACCTGATTCTTCCAGAGCAGAGAATGGGCAGACGAGAGCTGGAGGTGAGAAGGTCCTCAGGGTCCATGCCCACTCTGGGGCCAGGCCCTCATGGCAGAGCACAAACTGGAGTGCAGGGACACTGCCCTGGGCCCTACCACTGTCACCCAAAAGAAAAAGCCTGGCACCAGCTTTTCCCACCACCATGTTCCCTCCACCCCCCATGCTGAGCACAGCGGTGACTTCCTGAAGAGATCACACAGAAAAGTGCCTCCTTGAAAGATTTCACCCTCTGCAGAGGGCCTCCAAATCCAAGGTGTGTGTGAGTGCGTGGGGGAGGGGCAGGCCTCAGCAAAGCCAGGGATGCCAGCTTCTTGGCCTGGCCTCCATCCACCTGGGGACACACACTGATGTGATGGGAGTGATGGCTCAGAGCACCTCTAGAAGCCAGGAGGAAGAGATCCCAAAGGCCAGATCAAAAAGAAGCTATACCCCCCCGAGCCCTCCTCCCCAGCGCTAAGGCTCAGAGCTGCGACTAGGTCATTCCATTCTTCTTCTCTGCTTCCCCAGACACTGAGTCCACTTTGTGGAGAAGGCCCAGATGGGCCCTAAGCACAAAGTATCCTGGACTACCCACTCAGACCGAGAGCCAGTCAGAAAGGGGAAAGAGTTTCAGGTAGCTCTAGCCCCTTTCTCCTGAACCCAAACTCCAGGGCATGGACACAAGGCAGGCAACAAGACAGTCAGCTCCTGTTCCTTCTCTTGGCTTGCAAATACCAGTGGCCAAACCTCCAAGGCAGGCATGGTCTTGAGCGCTTTGGCACCCCAATCTAGCCAGCCTCACTGCTACCTGGCCTTCAGACCACCTCCTCCAGAAGCCCTCAGCCACAGAAAGCCACTCTGAAAAAAGTCTAAAACTTAACTTCCACCAAAGCATAAGTAAGAAATGCCTCTCCAGGAACCTACATTTTCCTGGGGCATAAAATTCCAGCCAAAAGATCAGCTGAAGTATTAAAACATAGCACCTTTAAGCCCCAGGCTCTGTGTATGTGTGCAAGCGCACATGAATACAGGGTGGGGCCACAGTAGGTTTACAGTTCTTTGTATGGACAAGAATATAATTAATAAATAATACAATCATAAACTGTTTCATGTACTCAAATCTGTAAACCTACTCTGGTCCCACCCTGTATGTGTGTGGTGGTGGTGGTGGTGGGGGAAGAGGGGCGAATCCCTGAAGACAAACCACAAACCTAGCCTAACTTAGCCATGAACCCCTGGGCAAGAAAGGTCCTTGGTTGTGGTCCAGATGGAACACTCTTCCACCCCTAGAGGCCAGGAATCACCCATACCCCTGGGAGAGGTGGCCCGGAACACACTACCCTCAAGCTGTCCCTTCCCAGGAGTCCCCACCACCTGGCCTGACACCCAACAGGGCCATTCTTTGCTAACTTGCACAATACTGAGCCCCAACCTCCAGGAGAACAATTTTGTGGTGACTGAAAACTGCCATCTTCTACCCTGCCCACCTGCTGAGTCCTGAAAACTAGGCACCCTTCAAGCTCCCATCATCTGTAGCCTCAGCCCACACCCCAAGGCCCAGCTGCAAAGAGAGGCAGGGCCTGCTCACCAGACACCTTGGTCCCCAGTGTCTAAGTCCTGCTGCTTCCTCTCTTAGCAATTTCCTGGTAGAGCTGCACCTGCTTGCCAACTGTCCTGTCCACTGTCACCCAGGACTCAGTACAAGGTGTACTCTGCAGGGCTCTTTCACAGATCCCTGGACTCCCTACTGGACCCCACCCTTTCCTCCCGCCACCCAGGCTGCCCCTCCCTGCAGACCTCCCCAGCCTCTTTCTCCCTCTCCGGTCAATCTCTTCCCCGCCCAGGGCCGCACAGCCTGGCGGACCAGACCAGTCACAGGGAAAGCCTGCTTCCCGTCCCCTAGCACGGCCCCTTTAAGCTCCTCCCCTTCTCTCAGAGAACTATTTCCCAGTTTGGGGAACTGTCCCAGACGGAGTCGGAGACATGCTGCCTGAAATAAGCATGCCTCAGAGGGATGGATAGGCCAGGGATTTCACGTACTACTTCATCGTGGCCTCTTCAACTTCCTCATCACCACCCGGCCTTCAATTTGCACCTCAGCCCAAACTTAAAAAGGCGCTCTAGCCCCTTCCCCACGTTCACACGGTCCCTTCCACCACTCGTATCCTGGCCTTGCAGGCCCCAGGACCTAGCTCAAATCCCCCCAGGCACCAGGAAGAGCATCGAGTGACCTCATGCTGATGACTCAGCAAGTCTCCCTTGGGCTCTGGCACCCGTGTGACGGAGAGGAGCCGGCGCGAGAAAGGTCTTCCCAGCGCCTCCCTACCGGCCCTTCTCCGGCCCGCCAAGGACCCCTGCGTCTGGGAAAGCGCCGACAGACACCTGATGAATCAGCAGCTCGGGCCGAGGCCGCTCGGCTCCTCCGCGGAGCCCTGGGCGCCCCGCTCGACCCCACCCTATCCTCCCGCTACCCAGGCCGCCCCTCCCTCCAGGACGCCCCAGCTTCCACAGAGCGAGCCGCGTGCCCGCCCGCCCTCCGCCAGCCCCGCGGCCCACCCCCAGTACCCTCGACGCGGGGACTTGTGGTACCCGGCCCGATGGGGAAATCGAGGCAAGGGTCCCCAGCAGGGAGTGGTGCAGACCCGAAGCCAAGAGTGCTCGACCCGTGCTGCTCAGGATCGCCGGGAGAAGCCGCGGCCCCGCCGGCCGCACCCGGCCCAGAGCCCCCGGGCGTCCGCCGCCCCCCACCCGCCGGGCCCGCACTCACCCACCACACTGCGGGCCTGGGCGGGCCGAAGCTGGGGCGGGTGGCGGCGGGCGCTCCGAGGCTGCGCGGGGCTGAGCCGCGCGGTGGCTCCGGGCCCGGGGTGTGGGCTCGCGGGCTGGGCGGAGCGCGCTGGGAAGGCCGGACCGGGCTCAGGATCCGCCGCCGCCGCCGCCGCCGCCGCCGCCGCTCCACAGACGTCACATGATGTTTGGTCACATGGGTTCCATTCATGAAGCGGCGTCGCAACCGGCCGTGGCTTAAAGAGAAAGGCGCGGCGGCGGGGATACGAGGCGCAGCCGTACCGCGCCTGCGCGCCGGGCACTGGCGTTCAGGTAACGTGCCCCGCCCAGCCGGGGTCTC
The DNA here is from genome assembly GCF_036850995.1 of Saccopteryx leptura. Taxonomy (NCBI): domain Eukaryota; kingdom Metazoa; phylum Chordata; class Mammalia; order Chiroptera; family Emballonuridae; genus Saccopteryx; species Saccopteryx leptura. The sequence goes on from NC_089506.1 coordinate 125,872,722, forward strand.
GCGGGAGTAGCCCAGGCACGCGCTCCTGGACAGGCCACACCCCCTTTCGGCCTTTAAGGTGGGGCCTATTGGACCCGGCAGCTTTTCTGACCCTTCCGTGCTGACACTTTCAAAGGTCACGTGTCCAAGAGTTCCTGCTTCCACCTGCGCGGGTGGGGGGTCTGTACTTTTGGGCTCACGCGTTAGCAGGGTTGTGCAGGGACACAAAGTCCCAAAGCACTCTATGCCCAGTACTGGCCACGGACAGTGGGTTCGTGGGGGCTACCCTGGCAGAGACCGGAAACTATCCCTTCTTTTTGCTCTATTTTTTTTTTTTTAACAGAAAGAGTCAGAGAGAGGGATATATTGGGACAGACAGGAACGGAGAGAGATGAGAAGCATCAATCATTAGTTTTTCGTTGGGACACCTTAGTTGTTCATTGATTTCTTTCTCTTATGTGCCTTGACGGAGGGGGGGGGGGGAGCACAGCAGACCGAGTAACCCCTTGCTTGATCCAGCGACCTTGGGTCCAAGCTGGTGAGCTTCTGCTCAAACCAGATGAGCCGGAGCTCAAGCTGGCGAACTCAGGGTCTCGAACCTGGGTCCTCCACATCCCAGTCCCACACTCTATCCACTGCGCCACCGCCTGGTCGGGCTGTACCTTTTTTTTTTTTTTTTTTTGTCGCGCATTTTCTTCCGTTTTTCCTATCTCTTCCCTTGTCCCCAAAGTGCCTTGTCCTCCCACCCCCTTGTCCTGGGCCTTGGTTCTAAGCAACCCCAGGGGAAGGGTAAATAAACGTGGGACACTCCTAATCACCCCTTCTTTCCCACAAGGGATCCCACCGCTTGGCCTGTGTGCTCCTGACACATCCTACAGATGCCCAGTTTTAGGGGTAGGTGTGAACGTGAACATGTCAACCTCTGAGGCAAGGGGGTTTCATCTTGCTGTCTCCACAGGCTTTGTAACTTTTTTGTTTCTTTTAAAGTGAGAAGCAGGGAGGTAGGGAGACAGAGGCTGGCATGCGCCCCAGGGGGACCTAGCCCACAAGCCCATCTGGGGCAGTCGCTCTGTTGCTTGGCAACCTTATTTTAGGGCCTGAGGTCACGGAGGCATCTTCAGCACGGGTGGCAAGTTGCATTAATCAAGCCATGGCTGCAGGAGAGGGAGAGAGAGAGGAGAGAGGGGAAAGGATAGAGGGGGAGGAGGTTGCTTCTCCTGTGTGCCCTGACTGGGACTCAAACCCAGGATATCGCCTGACCAGGCGGTGGCACAGAGGATAGAGCGTCGGACTGGGATGTGGAAGGACCCAGGTTTGAGACCCCGAGGTCGCCAGCTTGAGCACGGGCTCATCTGGTTTGAGTAAGGCTCACCAGCTTGAGCTCAAGGCTGCTGGCTCAAGCTGGCTCGGTCTGCTGAAGGCCCGCGGTCAAGGCACATATGAGAAAGCAATCAATGAACAACTAAGGTGTCACAATGAAAAACTAATGATTGATGCTTCTCATCTCTCCGTTTCTGTGTGTCTGTCCCTATCTATCCCTCTCCCTGACTCTCTCTCTCTCTCTGTAAAAAACAACAACAACCCAGACCCAGACACGAGGCCAATGCTCTACTGCTGAGCCAACCATACAGGACCAATGTAACTGTTGATTGAACGATGCGACCACTCCTGGTCCCATAAGGGATTCTGACCCGCAGCAGTTCCTCTGATCTTGTGGGCCTCCTTTGAGGGTTACCTTTGTGTCAACTTGACTGGGACCTGGGATGCCCAAATATTTGGTCAAATACCGCCTGTTTCTGTGAGGGTTTTTTGCACAAGATTAACATTTACATTGTAGACATTAACAGATCACTCTCCATAATGTGGGTGGGCCGCATCCAATCAGTTGAAGGCCTATATAGAACAAAGAGACTGACTCTCTGGAGAGAATTCTCTGCCTTCAGACACACCAGCAACATTGGCTCTACCTGCCTGATGGCCTTTGAAATGGACTGTTAGCTGTCTGGTATCCAGCCTGTTGGCCCACCCTGCGGTGGACTTGCTAGCCTCCATAGTTATGAGCCACTTCCTTATAATAAATCTCTCTTTACATATATTCTAGTATCTATTTCCATGTCCTACTGGTTGTTTCTCTGGAGAACCCTAATACAGTTAGCTCCTTAGGGGCCTCCTGCCCCACTTACCCTTGCCTGGGTAAGCTGGGAAGACATGTGCCCCCACTAAGTCAAAAGGTATGGAAGATGCAGAAGCTGGTGCCCCTCCAGCAGGGGCAAACGAAGCCCAGCCTATGATGCCAATTTCCAGTCACACTTCTAGTGACTGGGGCCTAAGGGGCTGTGCCCTTCTCCAGAGGCTCCCTCCCCTCTGCTCACTGGGAGACTCTTCCCACCCCCTACCTGTAGTCTAGCTGCCATGGTGTACTGGTTTGGACTCTTAATATTACACCCAACAGCAACAACCTGGGGCACCTGGGAGCTTCCCTCAACATGTGGTGACAAAGTTAGAAGTTAGGCACTGGGCTAGAAACCAATTTATTTAACCCAAAAGATCAGGAAGAGAAGTGACAGCATCTGTGGGTCAGGTCAGGAATGGAAGAGGGTGGCCTGAGTGTTCCAAAGGTGACTTGGAAATCCAACTGTCTGAGAAGCCCTTTTTTCAAATGTCAAGTGGGGACAATAGCCAACCAAGAACCATGGTCCCTCCCACTACACTCAGAAAGCCTGGGGACAATTCTGCTCTTTCCCACACCAAGGAAGGTATCTCACACTATTGGAGGTTGGAGAAGTGGCAGGCATGGAATGGGGCTCTCTCCTTGGCTGGAGCACTAGCTCCCATAGCACTAGCTCTATGGGAGCAGCTGTGGGAGGACACGGGGTAGGATCCGGCGGAAGAAGTTAGGTGGGCAGTGCCAGTCCTGGGCCTTCAGGGAGGGGAATCTTAACTTTTGTGCTCAGGAAGAGGCCAAACCTCAAGCCGGGGTCGTGACCCACAGGTATTTCAAGCCAGCTAACGCTGGAAGGTGAAATACCTCTGAGCTCCAGGAAAGTGGTCCTGACTTGATTTTGGGGCAGAGGAAGGAAGAGGTTAAGGTCAGAGTCCATCCCACTTCTGGGCCAGGAAACACTCAGGGAGATTCCCACTGGGAAGTGATGTGCCCCCTCCCTGGCTATGAACCTGGCTGACTCAAATTGACCAGAGCCATGGGTAGTAAATAGTCCACCATGAGGATACAACACCTGTGTGGCTTGGGTCTAGAGATGCCCACTGCAGAAGCTCCATGCTGGGAGAGAGAAGGCGGAGGGCAGCCTGGTGTGCAGGTGGGACATCTCAGTTCCTCTTGCCTGTTGGGGCTGTGCTGTGGGGGTGGGGACAGCTTAAAGTGGCCCAAAGGAGCCAGCAAGGCCCCTGGAGGGGAGTCCAACTTCACTTTGTCCAAGACAGTCTTCTTGATGGCAGCTGGTGAGACCTTCTCCCAGTCAGCCATGGACTGCAGTTCCCTGGGGAAGCAGTGAGGAGTATTTCGTCCAGGGCTCCACCTCCTACCTGAGCCCAGGTGTCCATGAGGGAAGTGGGAACAAGGCCCACAGCTCCCAGCACCTGCCAGCTCAGGGCCCATGCATCTGCAGTTCTCTGAAGCTACCCCCTAGAATGCTCTCTGGCTCTCCCTCACCTCATCAAGATCAGCTCAGAGTCAACAAATCTAGCAGCCCCTGACTCTGAGCACAGGACATGTGCCTCATCTGGCTCCTCCGCAGATTGATGCCAGGAGGACAGCACTGTGTCCTAGCCTCACTGCCAAATGGTAACACTTGGAAAAACCTAGGGGTCTGGACTAAACAGTAGGCTTGGGGTGAGAAAGGTGCCCATCCATCCTCAAAACCTGAACTAGGGACAGTGACACCAGGCCTAGACACCAAACTCTGTCTGTCCTGCTCTAGCTCTTTCAGTTCTCACAGAACTTTCATCAAGCCTGTGCATTTTCCTGCATCCTGCTTCACTAACCTGCTTAATCTCCCTGGCCAGGCTAGGAGGAAGGGTTTATTTAACATCAGGCCCACAGATTCCCCAGCAGGACGATGGTGAGGGGCACTGCAAGCTGCACCCCAGGGGACCTATCTCCCAAGATTTTGCCCACTATCAGGCCAGAGCTCGATAAACAACTGCTGAGTGAATGGCTGAGTGAATAACTGAGTAGACCCGAGCAAGGCCAAGGGCTCTGGTGTGCCAGCAGCAGGGGCCCACTGTGTGCAGATGTACAAGGGCTACACGGCATTGATGAGCAGAGAATGAAAACTCCCACTCTCTAGCACAGCGATTCTCAACCTGTGGGTCACGACCCCGGCGGAGGTCAAACGACCAAAACACAGGGGTCGCCTAAAGCCATTCCTTGAGCTGGCCTGGGTGCTGTTCTGAGTCCAGTAGCATCTTGGCAGCCCCTTGCAGGCAGAAAGAAGGGCTGACAGCTGTGGGTACATCCACATGTGTTGAAAGGACACTGCCAGGAGCCCTCAGCTAATGCGCTTCCTCTCCACCCACTTATTCCAGTGCACCAGCCTTGCACCCAGCAAGGAGTGGCCCCTGTCAGATGGTCAAGAAAAATACTGACCAGCAGAGTCTGGGCACCGAGGCGGACTGCCAGGCACCTGGGAAGCCCCATCTTCACCCCTCTATCAGCCAGGGCATTAAGGGCTGTGAATGCCTGCAGGGAAGCCACTGTCCCAGGCCTTTTCTTCTGCAGACAATGGTTGGTCCAGCAGTTCTACCCTAAGTAGCCAGAGCAGGGAGGAGGGTAAAGGTGGGCAGATGTGCTTTGAGCTTCTCCCACAGCCACTGCTGCTACCCACCCATCCCCAGTCCTCACATAGGCTGGGCCACTGCCACTGAGCCTCATGAAAGCGTCTATCAGGTCTTCCTCCAACTCCATGAAGAAGCCCACACTGCCCATGAGCTGCTCCAGGAGCCCACTGTTCCCTTGGGCGTGGGTGCCTGAGACATACACGGTGGCCCCCTCCCATACCACAACTGGTGTGTTGGTAATGCAACGGATGACTTTGGGGGCTGGCTGGAACGCCATCAGTTTCTGGAGAAGAAATTGGCTGTGTATCCATCCCAGCCTTGTGCCCAGCAGGGTATGCTGGTTGTGAGCATGAACACACTCATCCAACTGAACATTTCCTGAGTTCTCACTGTGGACTGGGCTAACACACTCATTTCACAGACAGAGAACTGAGGTGTCGAGATGGCTGGAGCTCCTGACTACAGCACACACTTTCCCGTCCTCTCCAAACCCCATTGGGCCTGGACCCACAGCACCCACCTTCTCAATGGAGTTGATGGTGACACCAGCTGCACAGGACACCACGACATGCCAGTCCTCGATGTCGGGGCTGATCTCATCCAGGATGAAGGGGATGATGTTCGGCTTCATGGACAGGAAGAGTATGTCACTGTGCTGTATTGTCTCCTTGTTGTGGAGTGTCAGGTTTACCTCCATTTTCTGCAAGAATGCCAAGGTGGGCTCAGCCTGCCCCTATACCTGGCTAAATCCCTAGGACCTCCCCCAAGCCAAGAGCCATAATGTGGACCAGCACAGAGGCTGCTGGGGGCATGGGCATGGCCAAATTAGGGGCTCAGGGAAAGGGCTGACAACCCCCCCTCCAACCACCCTTTCCACCCCAAAGTGGAGGAAGCAGTTTGCTCTGGAATGTGCTCCTTTTACAAGCAGAAAAGGAACACTAAATCCATGCCACAACCTTGGCCTACCTTTTGGGCTGCAGTGCCAGGCCCCTGCCCTCTGCTCTCCAGGTGTGGGTAGTTATCCCAAGCTAAGCACCTCCCCACCTATGGATCTGGAGCCCTAACTCAGCTATAGCAAACCAAAGCTCTATCGGCCCCAGATGTGTCTCACCTGGTCCCACACTGTGGCCCCATGTGCCTGGCCCCCACAGCACCCCAATCCAGACCAGCACCCCTCCCCACCAGCTGCACATAAGCCTGTCACCCAGATCCCAAGAGCAGAGCAGAGTGCGTGAAATACTACAGTCCAGGGCCACTACTCTTGCTGGGGTGGTGTAATGTTTCATGGTGCCCATCACTGGGGCCACACTACTACCGGCCCTCCATGGTCAAGGCTGCTACAGCCCCCCCCCCCCAGTGTCAGACACACTGACTGACCCCTGCAGAGACAGCTGCCTTGTCACCCTGCACCTACCCTGAGGGCAGAAACTGTAGCCAGGTCCATGTTTGGAGAGCTGGCCATTATCTTGTGGGCAGCTAGGACACCTGGAGAAAAGGAGTTCCTTCCTCAAGGCCAGTCCTGGCCTTCCTACCCAACATTCCCAGGAAGGAGAGCAGAAATTCCACCACCCAGAGTAAGAACAACTCCTGTCGATCCCAAACATCCTAAAGCTGCCATATTCCACAGGCATGTTATCCAGAGCCCCATCTTCATTCCCCAGACTGCAGAGGGGTAACTGCCCACCCTCTGGCATTGGGCCCCCTCCTGGCCACAGGCCCTACCTGCTTCTGTGAGGTCCTTAGCCAGGGCACAGGCCAGCTGGCCAGTCCCGATGAAGCCCACGCTCATGGTGTCCGCAGATTTGCCCACGGCTCTCAGAACCTGGCACTAGCTCTATGGGAACAGCTGTGGGAGGACACGGGGTAGGATCCGGCGGAAGAAGTTAGGTGGGCAGTGCCAGTCCTGGTCACTCGACCGCCGGTAGGCGCCCCCCTACCCCAGCCGGTCTAAATTTCCCCTTGGCTGCCCTACAGCCCCGGGCCCGGTAACTGCTCCGATCGGCCACTTCAACTGCGTCCCCGAACTGCTTCTATTGGTCCCAAAGGGCCCTCGGAACGGGACTGGGAGCTGCGGTGTGTGTGGGGGAAGCGACAGATTGGCGGCCGGAGGCCCCCCCTGGGGCAAGCCCCTCCCGTTCTAGCACCCCACCGCCTGGTGCCAGGTGACGCAGACGCGCATCTCCCCCTACCCGGCAGCACCACCCACCTTGCGGGAGCCCAGCCTCAGCCTTGCGCACAGTAACGGAATTATCCAATACAGGTTACCCTCTGCCCGCGGCCGGGCGCCCGCCACGCGGCGTCTGCGCCTGGTCGGCCCCGCCTCCGACACTCCAGCCAATCCGCAGCGCGGCCGCCTGGGCGCCGGCCAATCGGAGGGCGCAGGCGGTCGGGGGTTGCATCATCCGCTGGGTCAGGCTCCCATCCCCGGCTTAGTCTGGTTTTCCTTCTCCCACCCAGCTCCCTGAATCCGTGCTTCCTGGGACACAACCCCCGAATCCTTGTGCTTTAGGATTCCAGCCCCTCGAGCCCTCGCCCCCTGACCCGTTTCGCCCAGATCCGGGCCCTAGGACCACACGTGGGGACTGAAGACGCTGTGGTTCTGGGCAGGGGCTCCCAGGGGCCCTGTAGTGGGCAGGCACTGTGAGTCTAGACTTGTTATTAACATGATCATCAAGTTTGGAGGAGCCCTACTATACAGAAATTTTTCTTACTTGCTTGCTATTTTGTATTTTTTTTGGTGGGGGTGGGGTAAAAACAATTTGCCAAATGGAAACATTTAAAATGTATCACTAGCCTGATCAGGTGGTGGCGCAGTGGATAGAGCCTCCAACTGGAACGCAGAGGTTCCAGGTTCGAAACCCGAGGTCTCCAGTTTGAGCGTGGGCTTACCAGCTTGAGTTCAGGGTGGCGGGCTTGACTGTAGGATCACAGACGTGATCCTAAGGTCGCTGGCTTGAGCAAGAGGTCACTCGCTCTGCTGTAGCCCCTACTCCCACCCCCTATTCCCCCTTGTCAAGGCACATAGAGAGTCAATGAACAACTAAGGTGCCACAACAAAGAATTGATGCTTCTCATCTCTCCCCCTTCCTGCCTATCTGTTCCTATCTGCCCCTCTCTCTGTCTCTATAACACAAAAAAATAAAATGTATCACTAGTTTGATACTGTATCTTGTCACTTGTTTTTTTTGGGTTTTTTTTTTGTGTTTTTTTTTTGCAATTGTACCTGGAAGCTGGGAATCTGGAGAGAGCCAAAGACCTTCCCAGAATCCCAGGATCAAGAGGCAATTGGGAAGTCTAGGTCATTTCCCTAAGATCACTGCTTCTTCCACCTGGAGTTATATTTCCACAGGCCTCTTCTGGGCCAGGCCCTCTTTGAAAGATGCATGACAGTCAGGCCATAGGCCTGTTGCCATGTCAACCTACCCAACAGGCAGCTTGAGGCCATGGTAAACAGAAGAGGATGACCCCACAGTGCCCCCCAGCTCCCTCAGAACACCACAGTGTTTCCTGACATCTTGTCTGCAGGGTCTGTAGAAGTTTTCAGCTTTGGGATTTTGGAAGAATATGGCCTCGTTCATTTTTTTCCCAAGGACATGCTCAGGGCTCATCTAAGCTGAGTTGATATTTGGGTTTGGGATAGTCTGGGGTCCCAATTAACAGCAGGGTTAAGGCAAAGTAAGAAGTGATCCTTGATGACAAACCATCCCCCACCAGGGGAAGGGTTGAGTTGCTGCTTTTTTTTTTTAATCAATTCTGCAAATTAAATGACAAACTGCTCTAAAGCATATTTTCAGCCCTGGCCAAATAGCTTGGTTGGTTAGAGCATCATCTGGATACACAGAGTTGCCGGTTTGATCCCTGGTCAGGGCACATAGAGAAACAGATCAATGTCTCTATCTCTTTCCTCCTTCGTCTCCCTCTAAAATCAATAAATAACTTTTTAAAAATAAAAATAAAACATATTTTCAGAATTACATAGATATTTGTGTCACAGAAGCAGGGCTATGACATTTTGGGTTTGTTGTTTTTTTTTTTTTTGTATTTTTCTGAAGCTGGAAACGGGGAGAGACAGTCAGACAGACTCCCGCATGCGCCCGACCGGGATCCACCCGGCACGCCCACCAGGGGCGACGCTCTGCCCACCAGGGGGCGATGCTCTGCCCCTCCGGGGCGTCGCTCTGCCGCGACCAGAGCCACTCTAGCGCCTGGGGCAGAGGCCAAGGAGCCATCCCCAGCGCCCGGGCCATCTTTGCTCCAGTGGAGCCTTGGCTGCGGGAGGGGAAGAGAGAGACAGAGAGGAAGGGGGGGTGGGTGGAGAAGCAAATGGGCGCTTCTCCTATGTGCCCTGGCCGGGAATCGAACCCGGGTCCCCCGCACGCCAGGCCGACACTCTATCACTGAGCCAACCGGCCAGGGCCTTGGGGTTTTTTTTAAACAACTACAGAACTCCTAGTTTGGCTTTTTAAAAAATATATATACTTTTTATTTATTCATTTTTAGAGAAAGGAGAAAGAGAGAGAAGGGAGGGAGGGGCAGGAAGCATCAATTCCCGTATGTGCCTTGACCAGGCAAGCCCAGCGTTTTGAACAAGAGACCTCAGCATTCCCAGGTTGACACTCTACCCACTGTACCGCCACAGGTCAGGCTGACATTTTGTTGACACAATGACCACCACCACCACCAGAACACTGTGTAGTGATCATGTGCATGGCAGAAATCTCAGGCCTTAGAGCGGCATCTGTCTTTCCTGGCCATTAGCCCTCACTCTCCTAGGGAGGGGCTGATCAGGGAAGTGACCTGGATGCAAACCTAGGGGCTCCAGTGTGTCTCACCTGACTGTTCGTAACCAGAGAATGGAGTACTTTATTTATTTATTTTTTATTTATTTATTAATTTTTTAGAGAGAGAGGAGAGAGAGAGATAGAGAGAGAGAGAAGGGGGAGGAGCAGGAAGCATCAACTCCCATATGTGCCTTGACCAAGCAAGCCCAAGGTTTCGAACCGACGACCTCAGTGTTCCAGGTCGATACTTTATCCCACTGCGCCACCACAGGTCAGGCCAGAATGGAGTACTTTAAAAGTCCTGGTTTTTGCTCTGGCCTTATAGCTTGGTTGGTTAGAGCATCATCCTGAAGCTCAGAGGTTGCAGGTTCGGTCCCCAGTCAGGGCACATACAGGAGCAGATCGATGTTCCTATCTCTCTCCCTTCCTCTCTCGTTAAAAATCAATCAATTAAAAAATATTTTTTTAATTTTTAAAAATTAAAAAAAAAGTTCTGGCCTGACCAGGCGGTGGCGTAGTGAATAGAGCGTCGGGCTGGGATGCAGAAGGACCCAGGTTCGAGACCCCAAGGCCCCAAGGTCGCCAGCTTAAGCGCGGGGTTACTCGGTCTGCTGAAGGCCCGCAGTCAAGGCACATATGAGAAAGCAATCAATGAACAACTAAGGAGTCCCAATGAAAAACTGATGATTGATGCTTCTCATCTCTTCGTTCCTGTCTGTCTGTCCCTATCTATCCCTCTCTCTGACACACTCTCTGTCGCTGTAAAAAAAAAAAAAAAAAAAAAAAGTTCTGTTTTTCAATTAATATACCAAATAACTCCCTTGTCCAAGGATAGTCCTCTAGTTCAGGGACAAAGTGTCAGCAGAACCATATCCAGGCCAGCCTCCAGGGGACCTTCCAGGCTCATCTTGAGCTCTGGAGCCCCTCCACTCCTCTGTCTTCCCCATTGGAACCTGGAAATTTAGTGTGGGTGGTGCACTAGGGACAGAGGCCTCTGAACAGTGAGGAAATCAGGAAGTTGGTGACAGCTAACTCATTTCAGAAGTTTGGCTAGAAAAAAAAGATGACTAGTGGTGTCCAGGCCTCCATATGTTCCTTTGTCACCTGGAATGTACCTCCTAACCCTATCCTCCCTTAGCCAGTGGGGCCCTTAGGACATCTCAGGATATGAGTTTCTTCCCCCTTCAGGGATCTCCCTAGCAGGTAGGGAGCCAATTGTCTCCCACTCTACTGGGCACCAGGACAGGGAGCCCTGAAGCCTGTGCCTGAAACCTCCTTGGGTTCCTCTGCCTACTATGGTGCTTGGTGCCCCCAGAAACCCCTGCAGGGGTGGTGGTAAGTGCTGAGTGCCCCTGGGCAGGGGGAGGACAAGCTTAACATCCAGTCTTCCCCCATTCTTGTTCCCACTGAAGGAAAAGATACTTCCTGCCTCTTTCTCGGGAGCTGTCCCTCACACCCAGAGTACCCCGGACTCCCCCACAGCCACCTCCTCCCTCAGCCACACAGGGTCTAGGCTCTCTTCCTCAAAACATGCTGGGGGAATGGCCCAGCTGGTGCAGAGACTGCTCATCAGAGCTAGGGTGCAATTCAGCATTGGCATTTATTTCCCGCTCAAGGCCTTGAACTAGTCAATGGGCTGAGGGGTGACAGCCCAGGCTGGGCTCTTGAGTAGAAGAAGCTGGTTGAAACATGGTGGATGATGGCCCCAGAGGGCCCTGGTGGTCATCAGCTGGGCAAATAGACACTTGAGCAGACGAGGTCGTGGGTCTGCAAACACCAGAGAGGCACCTGATGCCCATGCTCCATGTCCAAGTAGCTGCCCCAGGTTGGCCTCCCTTGGGCCCACGGCAGGTCCGAAGAAGCTGCTGTGGGGACCAATCGTGGGGGGCCTACCTGGGTGGGAACCCATATTATCATTAGCATACTTCAGGGGAACAAAGAAGACTACCTATGTCTTCTCCAGCCTGCTAACACTGCCCTGTGTAACCACACCAGTCCTAGCTCTGGTTCCCATGTCTGTAGCCAGTAGAAGGCAGGTGAGCTGGGGTCCTGATTTTGGCTCCTTCTTTTTAAGCTGGCACAGAACCCCCAGCAGGGCCTTGCTCTGATGGTTGTTCTGCCAGGGTTCTAGGAATAGACCCCTGAAGGCTGGAGGAGGGACCAGCAGCTCTAGAGCTCTTCTTGGCAACTTTCCAGCCCCTTCCCACACCTCTGGGAATTGTCCCTTTTTCAACTCTACTTAGGTATCCAGCCTGAATGTGAGCTCCAGACACTGATGAACACGTAGGGCCACCTAAATCCTAACCTCACCTGACCAGGTGGTGGCGCAGTGGATAGAGCGTCAGACTGGGATGCGGAAGACCCAGGTTCGAGACCCCGAGGTCGCCAGCTTGAGCGTGGGCTCATCTGGTTTGAGCAAGGCTCACCAGCTTGGACCCAAGGTCGCTGGCTCCAGCAAGGGGTTACTCGGTCTGCTGAAGGCCCGCGGTCAAGGCACATATGAGAAAGCAATCAATGAACAACTAAAGTGTCGCAATGCGCAACGAAAAAACTAATGATTGATGCTTCTCATCTCTCCGTTTCTGTCTGTCTGTCCCTGTCTATCCCTCACTCTGACTCTCTCTCTGTAAAAAAATAAAATAAATAAAAATAATTAATTAAAAAAATAGACTGTCTTTGTGATTTATTTACTTAAAATAAAATGAGCCTCTTTTAAATCCTAACCTCAGTGAACTCATGTGCAAAGTGAATCACAACAATTCTTGCCTCCAAGGCTTCTCATGAGTTATAGTGACCATCACTGAGTTAGGGTGGGCCAGGAAATAGAGAGCTAGAAATAGAGAGATATGGAGAGATATGGTGACAGAGAGACAAAAACAGGGAGAGACAGAGACAGAGGGATAGAGATAGAGATAGAGAGAGGCTTGGGAGCTGCCTAGTGAAGGCTTCTCTGGTATCCTGCTTAGGGCCTTCTGCCCCTCTCTCGCCCAACCCACCTTTCCTGAGCTTCCATCATTGCCAGAAGTCCAGGAGTGGCTGTGCTGGTTGCCTCCTCCAGCTCACTCCCAGGGGTCTGGGCTCTCCTGAGCCACTCTCATGGTGCCCAACACCACTGGGGTGCAGATGTGGGTGGGCTGCTACCTGCAGGGCTACAGGGTGGGCATGAAACGGATCCTCTGGGAGTACGCAAGGTCAGCAACATAGAGGAGTAGGTTGACATAAGTGAAGATGGCTACCACCAGCTGGCTGTCCCAGGGACATCTGCCCCTATGGCAGTCAGGGGGCTGCCTGGGCTCTCCATACTTGGGGTTGAAACAGAAGACAGGCCAGATGACCGCAGTGCTGAGGTATAGAAGAACGGCCAGGAAGGTGTACACCACCACCACACGGTCGAAGGGACAGCCCAGGCCCCCCGTGTGGCCCAGCACACTGAGGGCCACCACAGCCACTGTGGCCAAGAAACACAGACTGTAGACAGCCACACACCACTGGGTGGCCACACAGCGCCCATAGCGGCTGTCATGAACCAGTGCCCCAAAGATGATGCAGGCCACGAAGGCCTGGACGATCTTGAGGAGTCCAGACACCGTGGCCATGCTGGCTACCTGGCCTGGCCGGGCCTGGGTCAGGGCCACCTCCGCTGCGTAGGCCAGGAAGAGGAGCCCAGCAAAGACACTGGCTGCCAGGCGGAAGTCCCTGGCCGCACAACCCGCGGGCTCTGGTGGGCACTGCAGGCAGGTGAAATACAGCGGGTAGATGACAGCAGCCGTGGCCGACAACAGCGTGGCCAGCATGGCAAAGGCTACAGTAAAGTTGCCCCAGGAGAGGCGCAGGCAGCTGTGTAGCTGGGTGAACTCACAGCTGGGTGCAATATCACCAGGACTGAGAGGGCAAAGCAGAAACCCCAGGCAGCCATGCAGAAGGTGCCCTGGACACCTATGAAGCCACCCTGGTGAGCCACCAAGCTGAAGGTGGTGCAGCCGAAAGCCAGCTTCAGCATGCGGGCCGTGCCCACCGGGGATGTCATAGCACCCAGGTATAGGTACCTGCCCGCAGGAGGCTCCATGGTGCTGCCCATTTGACTGGCCATTTCCTTGCCTCACACAGCACCTGGTGGCCAGGGAGGTCTTGCCTGGCTATCACCCCTCTGTCTCCTGTGGCTACAATGTCTCCTTCAGCCCGCAGCCTGTAGTGGCAGAGATGAGGCTGGTGATATTGCAGCAGGCAGTCTCTTTATTGCTTGTGTGACCCCCACGCTATAAATAGGCTGCCCATGATCAGAGGCTGGGAATAGCAGAGCCTGTTCCCGTTCCCATCTGACCCCTATGTCTCATGCCAAGCCCTTGCCAGGATCATTAACCCCTTGACCGCTGGCACCGCCCCCTCCACAGAACCTGTGTCTGTCGGTCAGTCTCAGTTGCTCCACTGCCCACAGGGTAGGGAGCAGAGCAGAGAGCAACCAGGTTGTTATTGGTCTGTTCAGCTCAAGCAGCCTCCCTGGCTGGCCCGGGTGGAGAAGGGATGCAAGAATATGAGGGTAGCAGAAGGGGTGAGGTGTCCTTCCAGAAGGTGGCTTGGTGCCAACCTGGATGGTTTCTGTAGCCTGTTATCATTGTTCCTGGGGCCCTGGCTCAGCTGTGGTCCCAGGGAGATGGTAAGGAAGGGAGGAGTATCCTGGAGACCCTGTGCCTCCCTTTCTTCTTATAGCCCCCAGCCTGAACTGAGATGCAATTTTAATTATTATTAGGGGGGGTTATTATGGAACTCTTTCCTTGTCCCTACTAGGCATGTAAACACCTAGAAAAAACTCAACTCCATCATTTTTAGGCTAAAATATTAATAAAGTATGAAATGTTTTTGGAAATGAAAAAACTTTCTGAAGGCCCTGGCCGGTTGGCTCAGCGGTAGAGCGTCGGCCTGGCGTGCGGGGGACCGGGGTTTGATTCCCGGCCAGGGCACATAGGAGAAGCGCCCATTTGCTTCTCCACCCCCCCTCCTTCCTTTCTGTCTCTCTCTTCCCCTCCCGCAGCCAAGGCTCCACTGGAGCAAAGATGGCCTGGGCGCTGGGGATGGCTCCTTGGCCTCTGCCCAGGCGCTAGAGCGGCTCTGGTCACGGCAGAGCGACGCCCCGGAGGGGCAGAGCATCGCCCCCTGGTGGGCAGAGCGTCGCCCCTGGTGGGCGTGCCGGGTGGATCCCGGTCGGGCGCATGCGGGAGTCTATCTGACTGTCTCTCCCCGTTTCCAGCTTCAGAAAAATACAAACCCCCCCCCCAAAAAACCTTTCTGAATGCATGAGTTGGACATGCTCCATTAATGCAGAAAAAGATACAGAAAAATTGCCCACGATCCTATCAGTCGATCCAACCACTAGGAACATCTCCTCTGTGTGTGTGTATATAAAATTATATAGTTATATACATTTTCCCTATTTTCATTTAGAAAAATTTCACATTGTAAAGTAGTTGCAAAATAGCATGATCAACATTCTTTCACCTAGATTCAAAAATCATTATTTTGCCATTTGTTCTCTCTCTCTCCCCCTCACTGATAATTAATAATCAATAATAATGTTAATACTGTGGGTACGACAGTCTGGCCCCAGTTACTTCCATGGACACCTGCTAAGAGCAAGGCTGTCCTCCCATAAGTCCTGCACACAATGGTTGCATCTGGGAAACTTACAAAAAACACATGGTCCTTATTCAATTTTCCCCACTTAGCCCCAAACACACTTTAATTGCTTTATAATTTTTGCACCAGAGTCCAATAAGGATTATACTTTGGCTGCTGTGTCTCCAAGTTAGTTTCCTTTATTCTAGAACAGTCTCTACATTTTTTGGTATTTCCTCATACTACTTTCTTTCACTATGCGTAATGGACTGTTTCCTTATGGTTATATTCCAGCGAAATGATCTTCTTGACCAGAAATCCACGTGGGATGGCACTTCCTTCACGTGTCCACTGGGGCAGACATGATGTCAGTGAGTCCTAACACCAGCAGCCCAGCTACAGCATTTCTGTGATTTACATCTGCCCAGGAGGGTCCTAGCTTCTGTGGGCAGCTACTCTGTGAACACCTCTCCCCTTTAAAAGGAGAGTCACTGACTGGGTAGTTCAGTTGGTTAGAGCATTGTCCCCATACACCAAGGTTGCGGGTTTGATCCTGGTCAGGGCACATACAAGAATCAACCAATAAATGCATAAATAAGTGGAACAACAAATCGATGTCTCTCTCTCTCTCTCAAATCAAGAAATTAAATAGAGAATTACACTGGCCATCTGATTCAACATTCTTATTTATTTATTTATTTATTTTTCATTTATTTTTTATTTTATTTTATTTTTTTACAGAGACAGAGAGAGAGTCAGAGAGAGGGATAGATAGGGACAGACAGACAGGAACGGAGAGAGATGAGAAGCATCAATTATCAGGGTTTTTTTTTTTTAATTTATTCTTTTTTTTTTTTAGAGGAGAGGGAGAGACAGAGAGAGAGAGAAAGAGAGAGAGAGAGAGGAGAGACAGAGAGAGAGAAGGGGGGGAGGAGCTGGAAGCATCAACTCCCATATGTGCCTTGACCAGGCAAGCCCAGGGTTTTGAACCGGCGACCTCAGCATTTCCAGGTCGACACTTTATCCACTGCGCCACCACAGGTCAATCAGTTTTTTTGTTGTTGTTGCAACACCTTAGTTGTTCATTGATTGCTTTCTCATATGTGCCTTGTCCGCGAGCCTTCAGCAGACCGAGTAACCCCTTGCTCAAGCCAGCGACCTTGGGTCCAAGCTGGTGAGCCTTGCTCAAACCAGATGAGCCTGCGCTCAAGTTAGCGACCTCGAGGTCTCGAACCTGGGTCCTTCTGCATCCCAGTCTGATGCTCTATCCACTGCGCCACTGCCTGGTCAGGCCTCAACATTCTTATTTATGATATTTCTAGAACAGTTAATAATAATGGTAAAATAAAGGATTTCCATTTGTTTTCAGGTCTTTAATCCTTGGGAAGAGTGTCTGGACACTGTGAGTAGCCCCATGCCCACTCCAAGAATGCCCACCAGGTCACTATTACACAGGAGGAAGGTTTTGCTTGCAGGTCAGGTACACCCTTAAGAAAGATTCTTGTGCCCTGGCCGGTTGGCTCAGTGGTAGAGCATCGGCCTGGCGTGCAGGAGTCCTGGGTTTGATTCTCGGCCAGGGCACACAGGAGAAGCGCCCATCTGCTTCTCCACCCCTCCCCCTCTCCTTCCTCTTTGTCTCTCTCTTCCCCTCCCGCAGCCAAGGCTCCACTGGAGCAAAGTTGGCCTGGGCGCTGAGGATGGCTCTGTGGCCTCTGCCTCAGACGCTAGAATGGCTCTGGTTGCAACAGAGCTATGCCCCAGATGGGCAGAGCATCGCCCCCTGGTGGGCGTGCCGGGTGGATCTCGGTCGGGCGCATGCGGGAGTCTGTCTGACTGCCTCCCCGTTTCCAACTTCGGAAAAATACAAAAAAATAAATAAAAATAAATAAAATACATTAAAAAAAAAAGAAAGATCTTGTGAGCCTTCCAAGAGCCCCCAGTAGGTACTCTTGGCCCAGCCCAGCTACCCCAGGGCCACAGGAGTGGAAGACCTCCTCTGCTGGGAGTAGACAATTTATAACCTTTATCTCGAGCAGATGGTTTATCTCAAGAAGACATATGCCACAATCCAGCTGAAGTTCACAGTTCAGAGAATCCTAACAGTGAGCCCAGTCACATTTTCCTCCACAACTCAACTAAATGGGTTTAGCTTGTAACACCTGAAGACTTGGGCATTTTGGGGAACCTGGCCTTGACTCTGCCAGCACTTTGGTGTTATCCCCAGGTGTTCAGGCATGGCCAGCACAATTGTGCAGGCCAAAGTCAGAGTCCCAGGCACCTGTGACAGGTGTGGTGGGTATAGTGGGCATCCTTCTCTTATAAAAGTCAGTTTGCTAGCAATTATATAAACAGAGATTCTAGGTTGGCTGTTTCAACATGATTTTAAGGGAATTTAGTTAGAAATCACCTAAAGCTCAACAGTAGGAACTGGGTAGCAAATGATGGACTGATAGGCTGCCTTAAAGTCACCTTGTGGATGCACAGGGTGATGTAGCAACTGGTCACAGGACCCAAGATGACCTATGGTGAAGCTGTGCAGCAGAATTCTCCCTTGTATGAGACAGAAGGTACATGGATACAGGTGCCTCCAGAATCACAGAATGGTTGGGGTGAATGCCTGCGGTATCCCCAAGGTCACCTCCCAGATGTGGGGCAACAGGGGCTTTTGCTGCTTCTTTGGACTTTTCAGTATTTTTAAAGTTTTCTAAAATGAATGACTAGCTATTACTTTCTAAACTAGAAAAAATTTTTTTAACTATAAGTGAAGTATATCTTACTACAATGAAAAAATGACTAGATTTATATTCTTGTATGAATAAAAACTGTTACATTTTAAAGACTTTATTTTTTAAAACAGATGTACAAAGAAACTGAGCAGACAGAGTCCCTGCACACCCCATACCCAGTCTAACTCATACCCAGAACCACCTTACATTTGTTACAATTCATGAGCAAATATCTATACATTATTATTAACTATTAACAACCCCCCCCCACTGAGGGTCTCATTGACATCTTACAGTGTGGTGCCTTTGTTACATTTATGAGCTAATATTGATACATTATTATTAACCAAAGCCCACACTTTGTTTTCTCACTTTTTAACCTATTGTTCCTTTTCTGCTCCAGAATCCCACATGACATTTTTTTGTGTGTGACAGAGAGAGACAAAGAAAGAGACAGATAAGGACAGACAGGCAGGAAGGGAGAGAGATGAGAAGCATCAATTCTTTGTTGCAGCTCCTTAGTTGTTCATTGATTGCTTTTTCATATGTGCCTTGACGGGCGGGCTACAGCAGAGTGAGCAACCCTTGCTCAAGCCAGTGACCCTTGGGCTCAAGCCAATGACCATAGGGTCATGTCCATGATCCCACGCTCAAGCCAGTGACCCCCGCACTCAAGCTGGTGAACCTGCGCTCAAGCCAGTGACCCCAGGGTTTTGAATCTGGGTCTTCTGCATCCCAGTTTGACGCTCTATCCACTGCGCCACCACTTGGTCAGGTCCACATGACACTTTTATTATTATTGTTATTATATATTAAGTGAAAGATGGGGAAGTAAAGAGACAGACTCCGGCATGCCCCCCACCCCCCGCCACCAGGATCCACCTGGCAAGCCCCTTATTGGGTGATGCTCCGACCATCTGATGTCAGTGCTCCGTTGCTCGGCAACTGAGCTATTTTAGTGCCTGAGGCGAGTCACAGAGCCATCCTCAGTGCCCAGGGCCAACTTGCACAAACCAATTGAGCCATGGCTATGGGCAGAGGCAAATTAAGGTCGGTTGAGGCCCCAGGCGTAGAAGAAAATATTGGGCCCCTTACATTATAAAAAAGTGTAAAGTTGGAGTTTTGCGGGGCTCTTCAGAAGTCGGAGCTCAGGGCACGTGCCTGGCGCATCCGCCATTAAATCAGCCTCTGGCTTTGGGAGAAGAGAGAGAGACAGAGAGAGGGAGAAGGGGAAGGGGAGGAGTGGAGAAGCAGATGGTCGCTTCTTCTGTGTGCCCTGATTGAAAAACGAACTCAGGACCTCTACACACCCAGCAACGCTCTACCACTGAACCAACTGGCCAGGGCCCCACATGACATTTATTGATAGTGGGCTGGACTCTGCAGGCTCTTCTGGTCCGTGACTGCTTCTCAACCGTTCCTTATTTTGGGAACAGTGCTGAGTGCAGGGCAAGGATTATGCAGACTGTCCCTCTGTTCGGATTTGTATGACAGTTCTCTCATTATTAGTCTGGCCTTGTGGTTTTGGGGGAGGAAGACCACCAAGGCAAAGTGCCCATCTCAAGGGTTGTGCTCTCAACATGACTCATCACTGCTGATGTGACTGGTCACCTGACTGAAGTGTGTTTGCCAGGTGTTCCCTCTGTGGAGTTTCTATTTCTCCTCCTTTGCATCCTGTCCTTGGTGGGAGGATGTCACTATGCTGACCCACACTGGGGAGGGGGTGGTGATTCCTCTTTTGGAGGGGAGAAAATCTATATACATTATTTGTAATTCTGCTAAAGAGATTGCTCTTTTCTCCCCCATTTGCATATTTAATTATTTTTTTATATCAGTACAGACTCAGGCCTATTTATTTTATAATTTGGTTTACAACCCAAAACTACATTTTAAAAAATGTATTGATTTTAGCCTTACCGGTGGTGGCGCAGTGGGTTGAGCATTGGACCAGGACACTGAGGGCCCTGGTTCAAAACCCCAAGGTCACTGGCTAGAGAGTGTTGGCTTATGAGCATGGGGCCGCCAGCTTGAACACAGTATCATTGACATGATTCTAAGGTCGCTGGTTTGAGCTCAAGGTCACTGGCTTGAGCAAGGGGTCACTGCCTCTGCTAGAGCCCCTGATTAAGGCATGTATGATGCAACTGCAAGTTGATGTTTCTCATCTCTCTTTTTCCCCGCCCTCTCCCTTCCTCCCTCTCTCTCTCTCTCTCTCTCTCTCTCTCTCTCACACACACACACACACACACACACACACACACTTAATCGTGCGTGGGCACACACAC
The DNA here is from genome assembly GCF_036850995.1 of Saccopteryx leptura. Taxonomy (NCBI): domain Eukaryota; kingdom Metazoa; phylum Chordata; class Mammalia; order Chiroptera; family Emballonuridae; genus Saccopteryx; species Saccopteryx leptura. Next base: position 125,892,900 of record NC_089506.1, read on the forward strand.
ATAATTAAAAGACAGGAAGGGAGAGAGAGCAAGAGAGAGGAGAGAAACATCGATTTGTTGTTCCACTTATTTATACATTCATTGGTTGACTCCTGTATGTGCCCTGACAGGGGATTGAACTCACAACCTTGATTATCAGGACAATGCTCTAACCAACTGAGCTACCCAGCCAAGGCCCAAAACTACATTTTTTCATTCTGTTATTGAAAGCATTCCAGCCTTGGCTATTGTGAGCCCTTTCAGGGTCCCTGTGACCTCTTGCACACCCCCACAATGTAGTGAAGTTATTGGACAGGGGACCTGGACCTTTGGGTCTGCCTAGGGCTAGCCAGTATCGTGTGGATTCTTGACTTCATGTCGGAAAAATTTCACAACATGAATCTAGGTGATTTTGAGAGTAAGTTTAATAAAGCTGGAGGCAGTGAAACAAGGAAGGGCCTGGAATAGAAGAAGCAACAGGCAAGCCTAGGCAAAGCTGCTTTGGCTCACTGGGAAGTCAGAGAAAAGGGGGTCTTGGAGACAGGTTCAGGGGATTAGCCCCAGATGAGCTGCCACTACTCATTGATTCTCTGGTTTTAAGTCTCCCACCTCTTTCCAGCTTCCCCCATGGTGGACATGCCCACCAGAGGTGCATTTGCAACAATTCATGAACCTCCTGGGACTGGTCGTCATCACCCAGAGTCCATAGTGTACATTACAGTTCATTCCGTTGTACATTCTTATGGGTTTGGACAAACATGTAATGACATGCATTCACCATTAGAGTCTCATACAGAGTAGTTTCACTGCCCTAAAACTCTTCTGCACTCTGTTCATACCTCCTCTTCCTACCTCTGACAACCCCTGATCTTTTTGTTTTATTTTTAAATATTTAAATATCTAAATATTTATTTATTTATTTATAGCAAGAGAGATAGACAGGGACAGACAGACAGGAAGGGATAGAGTTGAGAAGCATCACCTCATAGTTACGGCACCTTAGTTGTTCATTGATTGCTTTCTCATACATGCCTTGACTGGGGTCTCCAGCAGAACCAGTGACCCCTTACTCAAACCAGTGCTTTTGGGCTCAAGCCAGCAACCATGTTCAAGTTGGTGACCCTATGCTCAAGCTGGCGACCTTGAGGTTTCAAGCCTAGGTCCTCAGCATCCCAGGCCAATGCTCTATCCACTGCACCACCACCTGGTCAGGCTTTTAAAATTTTCACTTATTGATTTAGTGAGAGAGAAAGGAAGAGAGGGACAGGAACATTGATCTGTTCCTGAATGTGCCCTGACTAGGGATCAAACCAGCAACCTCTGCGCTCTGGGTCGATGCTCTCACCAATCGAGCTATCCGGCCAGGGTTACAACCGCTGATCTTCACTGTCTTTGTAGTGTTTGTTGCCTTTTCCAGAAGATACAGAGTTGGAATCACAAAGTGTGGAGCCTTCTCAGACTGGTTTCTCCCACTTAATGAAATGCCTTTAAGGTTCCTCTATGTCTTTTCATGGTCTAACAGCCTATTTCCTCCTAGTGCTAAACAGTAGTCCACTGTCTGAATGGACCACAGCTTGTTTATTTGGTCATCCAAGGTAGGATACCTTGGTAGCTCCTGTCATGAGCACTTTTGCTCTTATAGGAATCATGTGTTAGGGAAGGTGTCAGGCAGCTACATTTCCAGAAAAGTGGAGAAGGCAGCACAGAGGGCTCCCTGTGTCACACTGATGTCTCATCAAGCACTGCAGATTTGGTCGCACCCAGTGTCCTCATGCATCCTGGGCTCATTTTGTCTCTGGTCCCACAGTGGAGCACTGCACGGACTGACCTATGGCTCTTCCTTCTTTTAAGGTTCTCTGGGGCCCCTGGCCAGTTGGCTCAGTGATAGAGCTTTGGCCCGCCATGTGGATATCCCAGGTTCAATTCCCGGCCAGGGCCTGACCTGTGGTGGCGCAGTGGATAAAGCGTCAACCTGGAAATCCTGAGGTCGCTGGTTTGAAACCCTGGGCTTGCCTGGTCAAGGCACATATGGGAGTTCCAGCTCCTCCCCCTGTTCTCTCTCTGTCTCTCTCTCTCTCTTTCTCTCTGTCTCTCCCTCTCCTCTCTAAAATGAATAAACAAACAAACAAACAAAAAAATTCCCGGCCAGGACACACCGGAGAAGCGTCCATCTGCTTCCCCACCCCTCCCCCCTCTCGCTTCTCTCTCTCTCTCTTCTCTGCTGCTGAGCACTGAATGAGACAGAGGCGCTTGGACGCCTCAGATTCTGTCTGGACAAAGGACTGCTGGTCCTCTTTAGCATCTAAGTCTGCCCAGTAGTTCTGAAAAGATATTCAGAACGTGTGAACTGGTGTGTGGCCATGAATGGAGTGCTCTGGAAGGTCTGACAATGGAGGAGGAATCCTCACCCTCCCTGCGATCTTCCTCTCTCATCTGAGCAGCATGCTCCAGATCCCCGTTTTACAGATATGGAGATTGAGGCTCTAAGAGTTTAAACAATTTGGCTAAGATCCCACACACAAGTTGAGCCAGAGTACTAGCTTGCTTGTCCGTGATTCCCAGCTCTGTACTTACTGCCCGTACTTTTTAAGGGGGCAGCCAGGGGTCCCAGCTTGGGATAAGAGCTGCGTTTTTCAGAGGGGCAGGCTTGCCACCATCCCAAGTCAGACCAGCAGTAGAATATGGAGACTGGGTAGGCAAAGACCTCTCCAGGCACTGGCCCCCTTTAGGAAGCTCAGCCCAGGTTCCCTGGAAGTGTCAATACCTGTGGCTTTGTCTGGTGTTTGGGAGTGACTGCACACACGTTTGCTGAATAACGCTGCGGTTTAGAGATGCTTCTCCGTCGGGGAAGGGCGCGGGGTGGTGGGACTAGAGAGAACATTAGTGTGGAGCGCTAAAAAAAGAAAAAATGGCTTCGGTTGCAATGGGGTGTAGGCCCCAGACGGGTGGAGCACCGCCCTCTAGTGGGCTTGCCAGGTGGATTCCGGTTGGGGCGCATGGGGAAGTCTCTCTCCGCCTCCCCTCCTCTGACTACAAAAAAAGAAAAGCTCCGTGGGGACAAAGAGTTTATTCATTTGGTGAAATCCACTGGGCCTAACCCACAAGTGTCGGCCACACCCAAGATGCACAAACACACAAAGCTGCCCCCACATTCCATGAGCCCACATCCAAGGGAGTAGGACTGCTGCCCTCCTAGGGATCGTGCTGGTGTCACCACTGACACCTCTGCACAGAGCACTGGTCTCTGAGCAGCACCTCCCAAGTTCTTTCCAAGTTGAGAGGTTAGAGCAGGGGTCTCAAACTCGCGGCCCGCTGAACAATTTTGTGCGGCCCGCAGACTAATCCACGAAGTTCAAAATATTTTGGATAAAATTAAGTAAGCCTAGGGGCCTACTTGTATTTTTCATTTCTCTAGCATCCTAGCTAGATATTAGCTTAGTTAACAGCAGTTGTGATGTGAACTACAGTTTCTGGTCGTTTTGTGACACTGAGTAAACTGCATGTACGATTGTGCTTGTTGTACTGATTTTTTTTGTTTTCAACTGCAGTGAGAAGTGTTGCGTAACAGTTGCCTTTTGTAGACCTAGTGCAGCCCGCCGAACGGCTGTGATCTTGCTCTGCGGCCCACATGCTGAGTTGAGTTTGAGACCCCTGGGTTAGAGCCTCCCAAGATGGCTCTCACCTTGTTGTGGCAGGCCCCTCTTTCAGAGGAGTCTCCCTAGGTAGGTGCCAGTGGGAACCCTCTGGGGTCTTCCCAGCCCATCTCCTGCTGGGCTCCATCATTGTGTGGGAGCCCTCTCTGTGGCTCTCCTAGGAGGTCTGAGGAGGGCTGCTCCCCTAAGCCAGCAGCTACCCCTGGGAACTCCTTCTTACTTTCTTTCTCAAAAATTATTAATTGGTTGATTTTAGAGAGAGAGGAAAAGGTAGAGAGAGAAAGAGAGGAAAGCATTCATTTTGTTGTTCCACTTAGTTGAGCACTCATCAGTTGCTTCCTGTATGTGTCCTGACCGAGTGTTGAACCTGAAACCTTGGTGTTTTGGGACAATGCTCTAACCAACTGAACTAACCAGCCAAGGCCACCCCTTCTTTCTTCTCTATCCTTTGGCCACCCCACCCCACCCATTGGCTGAATGAGTGAGCAAAAGCAGGGCCTCCTCAGAAAGGGTCTGGAGTGGGATTTTTGGCTGCCGCACTGAGGTTGGTGCATGATGAACTAATGTGAGCCTGGTGGAAGGGTGGGGGCGGCAGCTGGGATTGCCCCAGGATGGAAGTGGAAGCAGAGAGGCCTGGGCAACACCATGAGGTAGCAGCAGAACCACCAGGCGTGGCCTCAGCCCACCATGGCCCAGCTACTCTGGCTGTCTGTGCTGGTGGACCTGGTGTTGTTCCTATTCGTGTACCTGCAGCTGTGATGGATTGCCTGATAGCTGCATTAAGAAGCTGGCTTCTGGACTGGAGTTTGAAAATAACCACAACCTCTTGAACGTAGGAGGCTTCTGTCCCAGCACAGACAGGATTGTGCAACAGAAGAATTTTGAACTCTAAGGCAACACCTTTTCTTTTCTTTTTGTTTTTTGTGATAGAGACAGAGAGAGACAGAGAAAGGGACAGATAGGAACAGACAGACAGGAAGGGAGGGAGATGAGAAGCATCAATTCTTTGTTGCGGCACCTTAGTTGTTTTCATTGATTGCTTTCTCGTATGTGCCTTGACTGTGGGGCTACAGCAGACCAAGTGACTTCTTGCACAAGCCAGTGACCTTGGGTTCAAGCTGGTGAGCCTGTGCTCAAACCAGATGAGCCTTCTCTAAAGCTGGAGACCTCGGGGTTTTGAACCTGGGTCCTCCACATCTCAGTCCGATGCTTTATCCACTGTGCCACCGCCTGGTCAGGCTCCCTTTCATTTTATATGTTTGTTACTCATTTGGGGGCTCTGTTAAATGGGTAATGAGCTCACTTATTCATAGCTAAGTTGTTAAAACTATACTTTTTGGTATTTTAAAACTTTTCAAATATCTGATGGCTTAACAGGGACTGAATTAAAATATTTATACAGAAAAAAAAAGAAAGGGTCTAGAGTGGGACATGAGGTAGGGTATGGACCCCACCCCCTATTTAATTTCTAAACCAGGGTTGGGGGGAGGCTGGAGGTGAGGGAGGGGAGTGCAAAGTGGGTCAACTGCCCTTTCAAATAAGCACATCTGCAGGGTGAAACTCTTGTCTTTTTCTCATTATTTTAAAAATATATGTTACAAAACAATATTATTCATATATTTCTTGCTTATTTTCCTTTTCTAAAAAAAGTAATAAAAAAGTCACTTCAAAAAATACTGTGAAAGGGCAAGAGAAGCTGGGGCTGTCTGGGGGGTTCTGGGCTGGGGCTGAGGAATCCAGTTCTCTGGCTCCCTCCATGGGCTGGAGGCTGGGGAGGTGGGCAGGTTGGAGGGGTCCTCAGGCCACCGTGTCCAGCTGGGCCTCCTGTAGGCATTGGAAGAGGGGCAGTGAAGGCTGCTGGGGATGGGTTGGGTGTCCAGACCCTGTGTGGGTGATGGCTGGGCCCTATCTTCCCAGGAGGAGCAGGAGGGCCATGGGGTGGCCCTCAGGTGGGACCCCTAGCTCTCACTGCTCAGCATCCCCAGCAGTTTGCTGGGCTCCAGGCCCTGCTGCTGAGCCATGGTCTGCACGTCAAAGCCCATGTGCATGAGGAACTGGGCCACATTCATCTCCTGCCCTGTGAACTGGTCCCGGATGGTGGGACAAGAGGGGTTGCAATGGGGCCAGGGGCAGCTGTCCACCAGGTGGGTGGGGCAGCCCTTCAGAGGGGCTCTGCTGGCCTTGTGGCTTTCATGGAGGCTTCTGTCCCAGCAGTGAAGTGCCCGCGGCAGTGACGTCCCCTTCACCTGGACATCTGTCCATTGGCTACAGACAGAAACCCAGGTGAGAGTCACTCATGGTGTGGCCAAAGCAAGTGACAGCGTGCTACCACTGAATTCTTGCCACACAGCTCGTTGTCTAAGTGGCTTTGACAGCCCTAGAAGGAAGCCCCTTACACAGGGCCAGGGAAGGCAGGTTGGCAGGCAGTGGGGGGCTTTGTGTGTTCAGAGCAAGAGACAAGGACATGAGCTCGTCCACAGCAAGGGGACACTGACCTTCGGAGGATGATTTCGTGGGAGAGGCAGGCGGGGGCAAAGCTGGCCCTGTGTGGAGGAGACAGACAGCTGGTGAGCAGTCAGGTCCCGCCTCAGCCCTTTCCCACCCTGACACCCACAGATGACTCCTCTGGGAGCCTGTCCCTGCCTGGCTCCCACCTCCTTTCTTTTGCTGTGCCTGGCAAGCTGCTCCTCAGCCCCGGCCTTGTCCTTTCCTACTTGTATGACCTCTGCTAACCCTTCTCCCTTCCTGTCTCCAGATCCTGCTTGGCATCCAACTCTACCAGGAAGGACCGCCAGGCACTAGTGGGAGGCTACCCAGGACAGGTGAATATTGTGCCATTTTAAAAAATAGGTTTTATCTTTTAAAGAAGTTTTATATTCACAGTAAAGTTTAGGGGATTCCCCATGTACCTCCTCATCCCTTCTTTCATTATCAACACTCCACCAGGTGATGCAGTTATTACAACTGATGAAGCTACAGTGACATGTCCTCATCACCCAGACTCCACAGTCTGCATTAGTGTTCACCCTGGGTGCTCTACATCCTATGGGTTTAAACAATGTGTACTGATGTGTATCCACATCCTCTAGGTTCTGACTGTTCATCCCTCCTGCCCCCAACCCTGACAATCCCTGATCTTCACTGTCTCTATGGTCTTGTCTTTTCCAAAAGGTCACAGAGCTGGAGTTATACAGTGTGAAGCCTTTTCAGACTGGCTTCTTTCACCGAGTGACATGCATCTTAGGTTCCTCCCTGTCTTTCTATGGCTCAACAATTTATTTCCTTTTAGTGCTGTGTAATATGCCAGGGTCTGTGTACACCACAGATTGTTCCTTGCCTCCTGCAGGTGGCCCAGCCACCTTCATGACCTCTATTTTTTTTTATGGGTTTGTTTTTTTTTGTGATCTCTATTTTTAAGCCAAGTGCTTTGTTTCCTCATTGAAAGGGGCCCAGCACTCACGACACATCCTTGAGCGTGTGCCGCAGCTCTTGGCCCACATTCTGGATGTACAGCCACTGGCTCTCCTGGACCGGCTGTCCCGTAAGATGCACGTTGTCCACAGTCAGCTGGGCCTCATCAAACAGCCACTGTACCACAAACACTGGGCCTGGGGGGCATAGCTCAGCTGGGCTTCACTTCAGTACTATGCTCCCCATGCCCAGGCTCAGGGTCCCCCAGGTTCGGGCCAGCTGGCCTCTCCCCTCAGTGCTGGCCACCAGCCTTCCACAGCATCTGCTTAGCGCCCACCCTATCTTGAAGAAGTACTTTGTTAAGCCCACCCCACCACTACCACTTTGGCCTGGCTCCTAGGGACTCTCTTTGAATGAAATTTGGTGCTGATGTTTCTTTGCATGGGACCTCACTACTCCCCAGCATGTGGGGATAAGTGAAGGATGACCCAGGTCCTGCCCAGGAGCATCACTGGGAGTTAACTCCACAGCACATTCCTCACCATGGGAGCAGACAAGGTGACTTCCCCAACCCCCTCATCCACCTCTTACTCCCATCCTGGTCAGCTCCAGGGTCAGGTGGACTTAGTGCTAAGACCAGGAGAGTCCCAGGCAAAGCACATGGGTTTGTCATCCTGCTCCGGGTCAGGTCAGTGATCTGGACCCAACCTCTGGGGGCTGGACTCCCAGTTGGACTTCAGGAGGTGCAGGAGGTTCCCTGCCCCTGTGTGCCCTGTGAGACGCAAGTGTGTGCACTTACAGCGCAGAGTTGGGTAGACCTTGTAGCCAAAGAAGCAGTTCCACTCTTCGCCCTCCTTGAACTGGTGTCGACAGCGCTCTGGGACAACCCCATTCCAGTACCTGGGCCACACCTGCAGGTTAGGCTGTCCTGGGCCCCACCCCAGGCTACTCCACCCACAGACAGATGCCACCCACCCTGGACCCTCTGCCTGGGAGCCTGGAAGCTTGGCCTCCTTCTCCTAGCACCTGATGCCATGGCGGATGGCCTCGGTGGGCGCACAGGTGATGGTGTCGATGCAGTCTGTGGGATGGTACTGCTTATTGTCGAGGAACCAGCCCGAGTCGACCAGGCCCCGCACCTGGATGGCCGAGTAGCCCAGATCCTGTAGCTGCTCAGCCACACGGTCCACATTCAGCAGCACCCCTGTGCCTCCCGCACTGCAGGGAAGGTAGGACGTGAAGCCCGGAGGATGAAGGGATACTCAGTTTCCAGAGCCCACCTGACCCCAAGCCCTTAATGCCCCAAGGAGGGGCACAGATCTTGATGCCTCCTGAACTGCCAATGGGTTCCTTGTTCATGTGCAAGACCTGTGGGTCTTTCAGGGTCCTAGAGGCAGAGGAGGGGCTGCAGAGCTCCAGGTACTGACCCAGGACTAAGTGGCAGATTACCCACTTCCTCCAGCCTTCCCTCTCTTCCTCTTTCACCCTCTGCCTCAGTTTCCTTATCAGAAAATAAAAATGCACTGTGTGACCTCAGCCCTTCATCGATTCTACCGATATCCCAACGGTGGGACATGCCTGCTGGAATACAGTGACCAACGAGTGTGAAACTTCCATACTGGGACCCCAGCCTCAGAGAAGATACATTGGCCTACAGCTAACTGCTAAGCAACTACCTAGGTCACTGTGGTTCAAGGCTACCCTCACATCCACAACCCTGGAATCTAGAAGTGTCCTCTAGACAATTTCCAACTACTCTGGATGCCTACCTAAGCCTGGCAAGACTGGAGTCCCCTTGGTCTGCTCAGGCTTGGCCCACCTGTCCCTCCCTCTATATACCCTCCCATTCCCCTTCCCAGATCACCTGCTCCCTGCCAGCAGCAGCACCTTGGCCCCACTCAGCCCTTTGCCCAGGAGTTCTCGTACCACCTCCTGGATGATGAGGGCACCCATGAAGGCATATTCATCTGCTCAGAGGAAGGGGAATGGCTTCAAGTGGGGGCCTGGACAGAGAGCCTGGCCTCCTATTGCCAGGTTGGAAGGAGGAGGGGTTCTAGCTGGGGGCTTGAGGGGCTGCTGGGGGCTGGGGCCAGGGACTGGATAAATTAGAGGAAGGTGGGTCAGGTGCAAATGGCCATGCTGGAGGCCCTCCCCAAATAACAGCCAGGAGTGAGGACCTCCACAAGGTCCAGGTCAGCCATGGAAAACAGGCACCTGGGACACACGGGTGTCAGAAGTTAGAGGGAGGTATAAGGCTAGCGTTAAAGGTTAGCGTTTCCCCAGGACCTGATCCTCCCTGCCCTGTCTGGGGGATGCGGGGTAGAGAAACAGAGAGGAGGGCAGGAGACTCACTGTTGTCAGACTTGGAAGAAATCCCACTCCAGACGTCACTGGAGCAGTAGGGGATGAAGCTGCAACACAGGGACAGTGAGCCTGCCCTGTTCTTCCACTGCCCAAGGCCTCAGGGAGTACCCCTCCCCAGGAAGGACCCCCAAGGACCCACTTGTTCCCTCTTACACCATGTTGGCATTCCACCAGTGGGGGTTTTCCTCTGGCTGGGAGGACAGGATTCCTGTACCTGTGACAGGAGAGGACAGAGGCAGTGGGTCCTTCTGGTGGAAGTGTGGTGTGCAAGGGTGGGGACTATAGGGAGGCCTAGGACATGGAGGGATCCTACTTGGCCCCCACAGGTGGGTGGTCGTGCTGGCTGGAGCCAAGATGTCTGGGGAAGTGCAGAATGGACAGAGTCATCATGGTCAGGATGCCCAGCTAGCATGTGACACTTGAATGTGGTGTCCTTGACCTCCCCCACCCTCCACCTGCTGCGTTGATCTAGAAATGACCCATGTTCCTGAGCAGCAAGTAAGCCCTGGGAAATTACTTGTGGAATAAGAAGTCAAGGTTGAGAGTAAGTGCACCCTAACCTAAGGAAGGTCAGAGACAGAGGCAGGGGAGATGGGTGGAGTGGGGCCTTTCTGGGGTTCTAGGGAGAGAAGCCAGGACCTCAAATTGTGAGCTCCAAGAGGCTCCATTCCCCCCATTATGTTGGGCCTCCAGGTCGGGTGTGCGCCCTGCTGACCTGTGCGGGTGTGCGGCCAGTCGTTGGAGCTCATGAGGCGCCTCATGGTGTTGTACCGGGAGTCGCAGTTCTCACGGTTGAAGCAGTACCAGCCGCCTGTGGGCACAGCCACCACGCCACCACTGAGGGCCCGAGTGTCCAGGAGGACCCCCGCCAACCCTGCCGCCTTGGCCCCTGGGACGTACCTTCCAGAAAGAGTAGCCACCGCCGACTGCCCTTGGATTCCTTCAGGTAGTAGCTGCAAGGGAAGGCAGGCGGAGCGGGCGGTCAGCTGGGATGCAAGGCCCAGCTCCGGGGAGGAAAGGACCATTCCACCTGTCGCCAGGAGCGCGCTGGCCGCACGGGGGCGCCAGCGGCCGGACCCTCACAGAGCGCACCCGCGGCCAGCGGCGGCTAGTACCGGAAGGTGGCGCTCGCGGGGTTGGAAAGGGCCGCGAGGGGCTGTGTGGTCCGTGGAAAATCCCCACGGCCCACCCCGCGCGGGACCGGCTGTAACCTTGGCGCCGGCGGCCGGGCGGCGCGCGCGCGCGCGGGGGGGTGTCTTTGCCGGGGTTCGGGGTACTCCTGGGACGTTCAGTGGCACTTGGAGAGTGCAAAGCGCCCTTGCTAAAGGAGTGTGCGTGGGTTGGAAGCACTGGGACCGGCTTGCGGGCGTGAAGGGGCGCGGGAGCCAATGAGGCGGGGTCGCAGCCTTCCCTACCAAGGCCCGACCTAAAGTCCCGTTCCTCGGCTGCCCGACTCGCTGAGCGTGTGTGCTCCCCGACCCCCTCCCTAGCCCTTAGCCTCACACCCTTCCTCTATTTCGAGGATGGAGAGGGGTGAATGCCACTCTTCAGGTTCTGTCCCACCTGTGTCCCCTCCCTGGCCCTCGGCTGACTGGGATCCCTGGCAGTCCAGGCAGCAGCAGGGAGCCGACCTGAATCTAGCTGGGGTGGGGGTGGGGGTACAGCAGGGCTCTCCCCGCCCCGCTGTGTCGTCTCCTCCTGTTGGAGCCAGGGACACTCGAGGACTGCCATCTCCCGGCCCAGGGACCGAAGGACGCCAGCAGAGGGTCTGGGCACCAGTGGCCGAGGGGTCAATGCCGGGGCTGGCCGCCGACCAGTGCTTCAAGCGCTGTCCCAACCCCCTTGCGGCGAATCATGGAGCTGTGCCCTACCAAGGCCAGCACCTCCCAGCGCCCGACGGGAGCCTTCTCCCCTGGAGGCGAGAACTGCCACGGCTAGTAGGGAGGGTCCAGCGCAGAGACTCCTTGCATCGGAGTGGGGACAAGGAGGGCGTGCCGCACCGCTGCCGACGGGGCGGCCCGGGGCCCAGCGGGGCCATCAGCAGGGCGGCCGATGGGTCGGGGCTGGAAGTGTGGCCTTACCCAGCTGGACTGCCGTCGTTGCACGCCACAGATGTGTTTTGCAGGAAGTGCAGACGCAGGTCCTCGTTGAGCTGCTGCACGGAGCAGGGGTACAGGGACTGCGCCAGGCTCTTGACCTGCGCCATGAAGCTGTCCATGTTGCCCTCCACGGCCGTGAAGTCCAGCGGGAAGCTCTCCACCGGTTGTCCGGCCGCGGGTGCGGCCTCGGCCCGCTGCGGGGACGGTTGTGGGGGCGGCTGCTGGCCGCGGCGACGCCAGGTCTTCCTGCCCTCGCCGCCCCCGACCCAGTGCAGCAAGCCCAGCAGCAGCAGCACGCGCACCCCTCGGCCCATGGCCGCACCGCTCCAGCCCGCGGCCACCTGCAGAGAGCAGGCGGCCGTGAGGCGGCGGCGACGGTGAGGGCGCCGGGCCGGGGACGTCGGGGCTGCGGGGCGCCCGCCGCGCCTGGTGGCTCGCCCGGATCCTCGCGCTAGGCCCCACCGATGAGGCGCGGGAGGTCGGCGTCGAGGCTCTCAGGGCCGGGTGCCGTGGCCTGGGCAGCTCGGGCTCAGCGCGCAGCTGGCCGAGGGCAGCGCAGGGTCTGGGTGCGCTGGCTCCGGCCCGCGCCAATGAGCGGCGGGGGCCGAGCCTGGGCGTTGTTTGCGGGGGCCGCAGCCGCCCGGGTGCCCGCGCGTTAGATGTACCGCCGCCGCCGCCGCCCGGGCTTGGCGGAGGGGGAGGGGGCCGCGCTCGCTCTTTTCTTGGCGGAGGCATTGCCTTTTCTTCCCAAACCGCAAGCCTGATGGAGGGGCCTGGACTACCCCGCCGCGGCCGCCGGAGGCGCTCCCGGCCCGGCTCCGTGGGGGGCAGCGCGGCCCGCGGCCCCCGGCGGCTCTGTTCGCCCCGGCCAGACCGGCGCCGCTGCCCCCGCCACCGGGGCGGCTGAAAGGGGCGGCGTGGTGGTGGTGGGGTGATGGTGGAGGCGGGGAAGGAGCGGGGCTTTTCCCAGCCGAAGATACTCTACCCGTCGTTCGGCGCCCCGGGCCCGACGGGCTGGGGGCGCAGGGTGGGCACACTCACCTGAGCCTCCGGGGTCCCCTTCACTCCCGCTGTCCAGGCCCAGAGTGCAGCTGGAGGGCGCCCCGGACCCCGTTTCACACCCCCATTCCGAGCGGGCCCGGAAATCCCAGCTCACCGCTGCCCCGCTGCTCTGGCTTCTCGGCGTCGCTCGTCCTGCACCACCAGCCCGCTGGTGCGCCCGACTCGGCTGCCTCCCTCTCTAGCTGGCGCGGAGCCGCCCTGGACTTTTATCCAGCGGGGCCCCCGGGATCAAAGCGGCGGCAGACACAGGGCTCCGCGTCTAGGGGCCGTCAGCAGCTCGCCCGGGGCCTCCTGGAGGAGCGGACAGGTGTGGCCCGAGGCGTGGGCGCCCTAGGCGACGTGCGGGAGGAACTGGTCTCCACTACACGGCACCTCAGATGATTCGCCCTGTCCCGCGCCTGGGTGGACAGATTCTGGGCAGCCCTCAGAGTCAATGGGGCCAGAGGGGGCGCTGCCATCTGCCGAGGTCGATGGGCCTCGGGTGGGGTCCTGGATCCTCTCCGCGAGTGCGGCCTGGCTGCAGCGCGCCAACAGAAGACACCCCCCCCCCCCCCCCCCCGGGCCACACACACCACACGCCAAATCTCTCCCTGTGCCTGCGGCCCCTGGGATGGGGGCGAGGATCCAAGAACTGCCGGCTTGGTCTCAACTCAGTGACCTTCACTAACCATTGAATCTGCCCATCACCTACCTTCCTTGTCAAAAATCAAAACGGAGGGGTGGGGGAGGCAAGAGTTTACTTAGGTTTCTACCCAGGTGTGTGGGGAGACAAAAGAAAGAAAGGCATTTATTCAACCTCTCTCACACACACACACACAAAGTGCCAGCAACAGCTTTGACAGACCTTTGCCCATGTCCCTTCCCAAGGGCAGCCTGGTGGATGTCACTACATCTATTTTTTAAAGTCAGGAAACAGGTCTTACCTTTTCAAACGGGTTCTAGACCTATGGCAGGCCTTCCTGAGCCCTCAGGGCAGTGGGCAGGCTGTGTCCCCTGGAAGGCACCAGTAACTCCTCTAGGGCAGGAGATTAGATACAGCCAGGAGTTCTGGCAGCAGCTCGGTCTGACCCCTGCCTTTGTAGTCTGCCGGGGTTGCAGGGACCCTTTGGCTCTGAGCACTGAGTGAAGAGCTGAGATTAGATAGTTAACAATACTCACTCTGCACACACCCAACAGGCAGCACAGGTACGGATCTCGGAAGATGCCCTGGGAGACCAATCAGGGTCCTTGAGAGCTGTCCTGTGAGCATTGGAGGGGTGTGAGGTGCTGTGATGTAAATCTCAAAGCCTAAAATCAGGTTGAAAGGCCCTGGAGGTCAGCCTCGGTTGAGGGCACTCAATGCAGGGGAGGCAAGTCCTCCTCACAGCATATGTGGGGCAGCTTTGTGCCCATTTTCCTGATGAGGGGAACTGAGACTCAGAGAAGCTAATAGAAGTGCTGAGAGACCAAGCTCTGTTCATTCAGAAACCCATACTTGTGTCCCCCTTTTTGTTGGGTCAGTTTAAAGGCAATGCCTAGGACTGACCCCAGAGGCAGTAACTTCAAACACAGACCCCATCTGGAGGCAGTCTTCTCACCCTTGCTGACCTTGCCATGGGGAAGAACCTGCCTGAGAACCCTCTAGCTCTAGGAGCCTGTGATTCCAGGTCCCCGGCAGGAAAATGCTACTCCCAGCTGGATGACTTGACTGCAGAGGTCTGTGCTTGACACTGACCTGGCTCTGAGCCATTTACTGGCTGGGAGGTCCTGCACAAGGCCCTTGACCTCTTTCTGTGCCTCCATTTCCTCTTCTTTAAAGTGGGGCAGTGACTGTCCCCCCATCAGAGGGTTGTTGTGGGATTATGGGAGCCCATGCGTGAAAGTACTCTGCACAGAGCACGGCGGGATGGCCACTATCATTGCCAGTGAAATTCCAGGACCAGGTAAGAGCATGCACAGTATATTCCCTGGCATTTGCTCTAATGCAATTTAGCCTGCACATTGGACCCAAGTGAGTTCCTGTTTGGGTTTACTCAAGACTATTAGCAGAAATGAAGATTGCCTCAAACCCAGCCTCCCCAGAAGTTCCCTGACCTTCTATGTCCTGCCTTCCCCACTCTTTTTTGGAAGACCCTAGGCCACCCTGGCTGCTCACATGATGTCCTCCTCTAGACTCAGACAGACTGGCTCTGTCCTGCACTCCTACCCCTGGGGGCCAGCTTTACTCACCTTGGATCCCCCCACTCAGAGGTTTCAAATCTGAAGTCTGGTGGGGTCTCTCAGGACAGCAGTTCCTTTGAGCGGGGCCTGAACCCAGCCCAGTGTCCACTGTGGCCCTGACAAGTGGGAGGAGGGGGACCCTTTGTTGAACTGCAATGGGTCAGTTACCACCCCTCACCAGCAGGGTAGCTGTAATAATGATAAAAAACAAACCAACCAAAATAAAAGACACAGAAAATAACAAGTGTTGGTAAAGATGTGGAGATATTGGGACCCCTGCACTGCTGGTGGGGATGTGAGATAGTACAGCCACTGTGGAACACAGTCTGGTAAGTCCTCAAACAGTTCAAGAGAATTATCACATGATCTAGCAGTTCCTCCAAAGTATATTCTCAAAAGAATTAAAAACAGGAGTTCAAATAAAACTTTATACATGAATGTGCATAGCATCACCATTCACAATCACCAAAAGGTGGAAAAACCCAGATATCCAACAACTAAATGTGATCCATTCAGACAGTGAAATAGTACTCAGCCATAAAAAGGGATGAAGCTCTGACATAGGCTACAATATGGATGACCTTGAAAAATATTAAGCTAAGTGAAATATGCCAGACACAAAAGACCACATATTGTATGATTCCAATAGACATGAACTATTCACAATAGACAAATCTACAGAGACAGGTAGTAGATTGCTAGTTGCCAGAGGCATGAGGGAGGAATATGAGGTGACTGATAATGGGTAAAGGGTTTCTTTGTGGGGTGCTGAACATGTTCTAAAATTGATTGTGGTGGTGGTTGCACATTGTGAATATACTAAATGGCATTAAATTGTACACTTTATATTGGGTGCTTTTATAGTATGTAAATTTAACCCTAAAATAATCCCAAAGCACCAGTGGGTCCAAACAGCATTGGTCAACAGACTGGACACAGGGCTCCAGGTGACTGGGGGGTGGAGCCAGGTGAATGGAATGCCAGGGTTGGGATAGGGCGGGTTGAGCTCTGGAAACCATCCTAGGATGCAAGATGTAGTCTGTGTCCCCATTGGCTCATTAGACAGATGTCTGTGGGGTACACACAGGGAATGTATTAGTGCCCAATCTCTGCATCCAGAGCCTGGCTCTGCCCCACTGGGCCCAAAGCTGGGCCTCTAGGCCTGTTTCCTCATCTGTACCTGCCTCACAGGGTCGTGAGAGCACAAAATAAGGCAAGATGTGTAGGTGCAGTGAGCAGATGATAAATGATGTTATTACTTTTAGGTGGATGCTGGCCACCTTTTAGCAACCAAGGTAGACTGAGGTCTCAGGCACAGAGTTTTGTGGAATGTCTGGAGGTCAGATGCTAAGGCTTAAAGATATGGAGCTGGAACTATGTCCCAAGTTGCCTTGCTGTAGTGTTCCAATGGATCATGGACACCATGACGCTGAACATGGGACTTGGCCTTCTCTGTCCGACTTCCCTCTCACACCCTTTACTGTCACATCCAGAGTGGATTCTGCATTATTCCTGCCTCTCTGCTTCCTGGTTCCCATTCAGGTGGGTGGCAGGTGCTTCTTGCTAAGCCTAAGTCCTGTCAGTGTCCAGCTGCAAGGGAACCTGGGAAAATGAGAGCCCAGGAGGGGGCCTGCCTCTTTAGGAGGGACATCCCAGCTATCAGATGACAGTTCAGGGGCTGTTCTTCTGGGGAGGAAGCTGTGGGAGGGAGCCAGGGTCCCAGATGAGCAGAGAGTTAACCAACAGGAGTTGTGGTCCTCATGGACACAAATCCAATTCTTGGGAATAGTAATGTAACATTCCAGGAAACAAGTGCTAGGACTCGAGTTGGGGCACACCAGGGGCCCAGGCTGGCCAGGGGGCTCTGGGTGAGGGGGAGGAGAGTGTGGTGGAGGCAGTCAGTGCACAGGGGGTTCCACTTGAGACCCTGCTCAGGGTCTAACAGGCCAATTACTTGGCCTTCAGAGTGTCAGGATGTCCAGCAGCTCTAGACCCAAGCCCCTTGACTGGACATGGGACTGCACCATGCCACATGGCTGGCTCCCTCCTGGGGCCCTTGAGGGCCTTGAGCCTGAAGGAAGCTCTGTGCTCCAGCTGCTGCCTGCCGTCTGGGGCCCAGCTGTTGCCTGCTGGCCTCAGCTGCCCCACCTCGCACAGCTACCTGGGCAGCTCTGAGCCGCAGGAGCCGCAGCTGCTGGCCTCTGAGGCCCAAGAGAGCAGGGAAACAGGATAGACCACCCCATTTCCCCCATTGGCTTACTCTGAGTGGAGGCCCTGCTCCCTAGCCAGCCAAGAGCTGGGGAGCATCCTTAGCTCTGAGCTGGGGAGGGACCTCAAGGCCAGGCAGAGCAATCACAGAGTTTGAATCCTCATTTAATTTCCCCAAAGCACCCCTCTTCCTCATCAGTAGAAACCCTTCTTGGCCTCATATCTTGGGACCTTGATGAGCAAAGTCCCTCATCTGGAGCTGTTTGGTGCAGGGGCTAGGGTTGGGAGTTAGGACCACTGGGTCAGGTCCAAGCTTTCCATGGACAGCTCCAAGCCTGACACTGGGAGTTGCCCTCTTCTGGGAACCAGGTGGCTGTTTGCAGGCCTGGCGTGAGCAGCCTTGGGGTCACATGGCAAAAGGGATCTCTCACACACACCCCTTGCCTTGGGACTGAGAACCTGAGAGTCAGAACCCCTCTGCTCTTAGGGGTAAGAACTCCCAGAGCTGTGGTAGAAGCTGAGTCTTAGATGCTCTGGTCACTCTACTGAGACCATCCCCCTGGCCAGTGAATGGAAGACCAGGGTGGAGTTTTCTGGCCCCAGGCTCAATCCCTGGGGGTCTTTACCTCACTAGTCATTAGGCAGGACCTGCCCACCTCTCAGCACCTCTGCCTCATCCCACCCTCCCCATGCTGAAGGGCCTTCCTAAGTGCTAGCCTGCAGCTGACTTGAGGTACCTAAAGTGTCAGGGACCCTCAGGACACATTCCAGAGCTGGGAGAAGGAATGGCATGAGGACAGAAAGGCTTTCTTGCACTTGGAGGATATGGGGCCTCTGGGTGTCACAGGAGCATCCCCAACATGCCAGCATACGCTTGTTGCTGTTCACAGTATAGGTGAGGGAGTGTAAGGGAAAGGTCAAGTTGCTCCAGACCCTCGGGTAGGCCAGCATCAGCTCCTCTTCAGCTCTCCCAGCTGCTGGCTTGGCTGCGCCCTAATGAGTTCCAAGACTGCTGGTCCCCATCTGTGCAGCCTGCTGGTCCCCAGCACCCACTGCAATAGTGATTTCAGGCCAGCGTGACCAGCCTGCCATGTGACCTTGGGCCCACCCTCCGGGGCCCACCCTCCCTCCGACCCTGTGATCCGGGCACGTGGCCTCTGGGGAGGCAGAAACAAACCCTCAGATCTCGCCCCTGGGAACCTGTCAGCGCCAGTGACATCAAAGGGGGCAGCAGGCCCGCGGGGCACGAATGCTTCTCTTAAAGGACCACGCCATGTTTTAATTCAAAGCAGATCCTGGGAACAGCTGTCAAAACTCTCGCTTGGAGAAAGGACGAGGCAGGCAGAGCTAGAAGGTGGCTGTTCCTGCCCTCTCCAGACCCCACTGCATTTGCTTCTCAGAGCTGATAGGAGGTCAGGTGGGGACTGAGCTGAGTGTGGTATGGCAGAGGAACCATTGCCCTCTACCTGGGAGTCATGGTCCATTTCTCAGAGGAGAACACTCAGGGCTGAGCAGGAGCCCCAGTCAAGACATTGATAGTTCTGCCCACTGTTGGGGAAATCAATAGTGTGATCTATCTTGCATATGTGAGTGTGAGTTTGAAATTCTTATCTGCCCAGGTGTCTGTCCTCCCTACAGACCACCAACTGAGACCTGATGTAGGACAGATCCATGCACAGGAGTGGGGTGGGGAGGTATGAGGGTCACTGACCATCATAAATTTACTTGATGGTGTCCTGGCATTGTGACACCAGGACTAGACAGCAGGTTTGTCTTGGGTGGGGGGAAGAGGGCAGATGAAGAAAACAACTGCCTGAGGAGCCTTGTGACATGATGTCAAGAGGGGGACAGAACAGGCTCAAGGCTCAGAACTGGGGGAATGGCTGCCTGTGATGTCCTGCATGGCTCCAGCTCCCTGGGAAGTCAGAATGTGGCTGCTCTGATTTTCAGATGAAGAACAGAGGGCCAGGAAGGCAGGAGGTATCAAAGCTTAGTTTGGTGCAGGTAAGGAAGCCTAGACCTCATGCCCTGACCACACCTTAGGGTACTGGACACTGCAACATCCTACATTACCTCCCATAGGGGACACTGTGTTTAGAGGTAGTGTGTTGTGGGGTAGGGAGTGGAGTTGGAAGTGGTCCTGAGCGGAGTCGTGGGGGCTGCAGTGAAAAGAACAAACAAGGGTACATCCTGTGTCACCTGTTGTGTAAGAAGAAAAGAGGAAGAATCTACATCTGTGTCCCTGTAACATCCTGAGCATCTGTTCATCTTTATAAGAACAAAGGCAGGAAGGCCCTGAAAGAAGATGGTTTCCTGGGGTGAGTGGGAATGGGCAAGGAGGGGGTGATCTTTTCCTGCTACATCTCATCTTGTACTTATCACTTTTGAATCAAATAAATATTTTACATAATCACAATATAACATTAAATCAAGAAGAATGAAAAAGATCTAAATTCAGTAATAAGTGAACCTAACCGTTCAGAAATAAATTAACCTATATATCAAAATAACATGACCATACAGAAAAATAATTCAAATAACTTTTGAATGCAATACCCTGATTTTCTTCAGTGGGGTATATTCTGAGGACAAAAATAACTACCAAGAGATCCTGACATTTCCTTAGTAGGTCTGTGGTTAGTAGTGGGATTGCTGTTGTAATTCCAAATTCTGAAGCTATTTGGAGGGTATTTGGGAATAGAGCAAATAAATATATTCATGTTACTGAAAGCAAGGGTTCTCACTGTGGGGAAAGGGATATTTGGATGAACTGTGTAAATTTGCCATTTTTTAAATATAAAAAATGGTGGAATATTGCCCTGGCCGGTTGGCTCAGTGGTAGAGTGTCGGCCTAGCGTGTGGAGGACCCAGGTTCGATTCCCGGCCAGGGCACACAGGAGAAGCGCCCATTTGCTTCTCCACCCCTCTGCCGCGCTTTCCTCTCTGTCTCTCTCTTCCCCTCCCGCAGCCAAGGCTCCATTGGAGCAAAGATGGCCCGGGCGCTGGGGATGGCTCTGTGGCCTCTGCCTCAGGCGCTAGAGTGGCTCTGGTCGCAACATGGCGACGCCCAGGATGGGCAGAGCATCGCCCCCTGGTGGGAAGAGCATCGCCCCATGGTGGGCGTGCCGGGTGGATCCCAGTCGGGCGTATGCGGGAGTCTGTCAGACTGTCTCTCCCTGTTTCCAGCTTCAGAAAAATGAAAAAAAAAAAAAAAAGGTGGAATATTGACAATTTCATGCAATTCAACCAAATACAGATATGGAATGAGGGAAGAAGAAGAAGAAGTCCAATGGGTAGCTTGAAGTGAAAGATATTCTGGGTCAGTGGTCCCCAACTCCTGGGCCACGGACTGGTACTGGTACGTGGGCCATTTGGTACTGGTCCACAGAGAAAGAATAAATAACTTACATTATTTCCATTTTATTTATATTTAAGTCTGAACGATGTTTTATTTTTTAAAAAATGACCAGATTCCCTCTGTTACATCCGTCTAAGACTCACTCTTGACGCTTGTCTCGGTCACGTGATACATTTATCCATCCCACCCTAAAGGCCGGTCCATGAAAATATTTTCTGACATTAAACCGATCCGTGTCCCAAAAAAGGTTGAGGACCATTGTTCTGGGGCATTCAGGATATTGGTTTGTCCCTGGGTGGGCCTGGGAAGCAGAGGCATCCCAGCAGCCTTGAGCATGCTCAGCTCCAGACTTTGGCTTCTAAATCCCACTACCCTCTAAAGGGATGAGGGATGGGATAGGGAACCTCCTCCAGGATGCAGAAGTGAAAAAGTGCTCAGAGAATAAAAGAAACATGCCAGAAGTGTGGATGAAACCCAACAAGCTCAGGGGTGTCCTTGCAAACTCAGAGACTGAGCATAACCATACAGGATTGTCTGAACATAAAAATTCCTAATGAAAAGTGAGTCATGCCTGACTAGGCGGTGGCGCAGTGGATAGAGCGTCAGACTGGGATGCAGAAGGACCCAGGTTCAAGACCTCGAGGTCTCCAGCTTGAGCGTGGGCTCATCTGGCTTAAGCAAAAAAGCTCACCAGCTTGGACCCAAGGTTGTTGGCTCGAGCAAGGGGTTGGTTACTCGGTCTGCTGAAGGCCCGCGGTCAAGGCACATATGAGAAAGCAATCAATGAACAACTAAGGTGTCGCAACAAAAAACTAATGATTGATGATTCTCATCTCTCTCCCTTCCTGTCTATCTGTCCCTGTCTATCCCTCTCCCTCTCTCTCTCCTCTCTCTCTCTGTCCCTGTAAAAAAAAAAAAAAAAAAAAAAAAGTGAGTCATGGCAGGTAGTCACATGCTAGGTCTATAGCTTCCTTGACAAAAGTCAGTGTTTACGTCAAGTGAGCCTGGCTATGGTCTTTGTGCATCTAAGATAACATATCTTTGAAATTGTCTACTGGCTTGTGCATCTAGGATAACATACCTTCGAAATGTCAGAGTGATCTCCTTTTCCAGATCCTCAGGGCACACCCAGAGCAGAAGACCACAGAATACGTCATTGTCATCTTGCTGCCCACATACCATCTCTATGTGCTGTAAAGGTTATTAACCATCCTGTACCCACCAGTGTAAAAGTATGTCTCTCTTTATCCAATTCTAGAAATTTCCTCTCTTTGCTTCCTCCTGCCTTCTTAGTCTACTATTGATGGATTTCATGTAGCCTTCCTTGTGTCTCCTCCTTGATTCTGATGTATAAAATAAGCTATAAAACTGCCAGTCTCGCCTGACCAGGTGGTGGCGCAGTGGATAGAGCGTCGGACTAGGATGCGGAAGGACCCAGGTTCGAGACCCCGAGGTCGCCAGCTTGAGCACGGGCTCATCTGGCTTGAGCAAAGAGCTCACCAGCTTGGACCCAAGGTCGCTGGCTCCAGCAAGGGGTTACTCGGTCTGCTGAAGGCCCACGGTCAAGGCACATGTGAGAAAGCAATCAATGAACAACTAAGAAGTTGCAACGCGCAACGAGAAACTGATGATTGATGCTTCTCATCTCTCTCCGTTCCTGTCTGTCTGTCCCTGTCTATCTCTGCCTCTGTAAAAAAATAAAATAAAAAAAAATAAATAAAAAAAACTGCCAGTCTCAGGCCTGACCAGGCGGTGGCACAGTACATAGAGCGTCAGACTGGGACACAGACAACCCCAGTTTGAGACCCCAAGGTCACTGCCTTGAGCGTGGGCTCATCTGGTTTGAGCAAAGCTTACCAGCTTGAGCCCAATGTCGCTGGCTCAAGCAAGGGGTCACTTGGTCTGCTGTAGCCCCACGGTCAAGGCACATATAAGAAAGCAATCAATGAACAACTAAGGTGTCACAACGAAGAATTGATGCTTCTCATCTGTCTCTCTTCTTTTCTGTCTGTCCCTATTTGTCCCTCTCTCTCTGTCACTCTCTCCCTTGCCACAAAACAAAAAAAAACCTGCCAGTCTCCAGGGCTTTTCTCCATCCACTGAGAGTTTTATTCTTGTCAATTGTCATCAGTTTGGTGCAAATACACTCATAAAAATTCTTTTTGGACATTTCTTATATCGACAAAGGGAGCAGGAAAGGAAAGAGTGAAGAGGGGGGAATATTAACTCAGAGTGTGACATCAGTGTTAGATTTCCTAATGTTGTGTGACAGTTTGGTGGTTGTATGAGAGCATGGCCTTGTTCTTAGGAAATGCACATTAAAATATTAATTGGAAAAAAAAATTAATTGGCCACCTGACCTGTGCTAGCTCAGTGGATAAAGTAAGTGTCAACCTGGAATGCTGAGGTTGCCTGTTCAAAACCCAGGGCTTGCCTGGTTAATGCATACATGGGAGTTGATGTTTCCTGCTCCTCCCCATTCCTCTCTCTCTCTCTCTTTTCCTTCTCTAAAATGAATAATAAAAATCTAAAAAAAAGAAGGCCCTGGCCAGTTTGCTCAGTGGTAGAGCATTGGCCCAGCATGTTGATGTCCCAGGTTTGATTACTGGCCAGGGCATACAGGGGGAAGTGCCCATCTGTTTCTCCACCATTACCCCTCTCTTTTCTCTCTATCTCTCTTTTCCCCTCCCACAGCGAAGGCTCCTCTGGAGCAAAGTTGGCCTGGGCACTGAGGATGGCTTCATGGCCTCCACCTCAGGCACTAAAATGGCTCTGCCCCAGATGGGCAGAGCATCGTCCCCTGGTGGGCATGCTAGGTGGATCCTGGTTGGGCACATGGTCTGTCTCTCTGCCTCCCCACTTCTTGCTTCAGAAAAAGACAAAATTAAAAATAATAATAAAAGAAAAAAGAAGTAAGATGGTTGTTTAAAAAAATTATTGGACAAGGCATATGTCTCTAACTTACTCTGAAACTGTTCAGGAAAACGTTACATATACGTGGAGAGTGAGATGAAAAGCAAATGAAGCATCAGGTAAATGATGGTGAGTCTGTCCCAAAGATACACAGGAGTTCCTGGTACAGCTCTTCTAAGTTTGAAATAACACAAAAATAAAAGTCACCTGCCCCATAAAAGGAATACAGGAACCAGCTCAAAGAGGGGCTCACTGGCTAAATTTGGATCAATTTGAGCATCAAAAAGAATAATTGAATGGAAAAGAACCTATGAATTCATATGTTTTTTATTGATTGATTTTAGAGAGACAGAGCAGTATTTCATTAGATGTCCAACTTAGTTGTGTATTCCATGAATTAATACTAATATTTAAGAATTCCATGAATTGATATTACCATTAAAGGAGGGGAAGCATTTCTTCATCTTTTTTTACTGAATTTATTGGGGTGACACTGATTAATAAAATTATGTAGGTTTCAGGTGTACAATTCTATGCTACATTGTTTCTTTTTTTTTTTCTGAAGCTGGAAACAGGGAGAGACAGTCAGACAGACTCCCGCATGCGCCCGACTGGGATCCACCCGGCACGCCCACCAGGGGCGACGCTCTGCCCACCAGGGGGCGATGCTCTGCCCATCCTGGGCGTCGCCATATTGCGACCAGAGCCACTCTAGCGCCTGAGGCAGAGGCCACAGAGCCATCCCCAGCGCCCGGGCCATCTTTGCTCCAATGGAGCCTCGGCTGCGGGAGGGGAGGAGAGAGACAGAGAGGAAAGCCCGGCGGAGGGGTGGAGAAGCAAATGGGCGCTTCTCCTATGTGCCCTGGCCAGGAATCGAACCCGGGTCCTCCGCACGCTAGGCGCTACATTGTTTCTATATTAGCATTTCTTGACCCCAAAAAAGCCTATTAAATATAGAAGGAATGATAAAATTGGAAAGTCATGATTTTTTTTTTTGCAACCATAAATGTAATGATGGATTCAGGCAAGGACCATGCATTA
Source organism: Saccopteryx leptura (assembly GCF_036850995.1). Lineage (NCBI taxonomy): Eukaryota > Metazoa > Chordata > Mammalia > Chiroptera > Emballonuridae > Saccopteryx > Saccopteryx leptura. The sequence goes on from NC_089506.1 coordinate 125,917,187, forward strand.
GTAAATCTGTTGGGTAAGTAGTTACTGAGAAAACATCGTACTAATGGCTTATTCACTCTACACAGGGGACTTTGACCCTGGAAGAATCTGGTAGACCAAGTGTTTAGACTTCAACTCATCTGCACCCACCAATGAGACAAACTGATGTCCTAGATCTCCTGACAGGTTGTCAGCTGTGCCGCTTCACCACCCTAGATGTTTAACCCCAGGATAGGATCAGGCAGATTGAGCCTGCAGAAGATTCTGGAGGAAACAGGTCTGGACTCTTCAAAAATGCCAGTGTTGTGTAAAATGAAAACAAACCCAAGATAGACAGACTGAGGCCAATTAAAAGAGTGTAAAACCGATGGCCAACAAACCAATGTGACAACCAGCTCTAAAGGACCAGTGGGGACAAGGGAACTTCTAATGCAGGGTGTGCATTAGATATTATTTTTATATCCACAACTGTTTGGTTGTTGGGCATGGGGAAGGGTTACAATTACCTTGTTGGGTGTAGGAGGAGGTCTTCATGTTAGGAGGTGCTTCACTGTTTGGAGGGAAAGTGCCTGGACCTTTTCAACATATTTTAAATAAATATACGTGCAAATAGAGATATGGAAAGAGAAGCAAATGTGACAAGATATTGACAGTGCATTTCGTGAAGGTGCAGAGATGAGTTGAAATGTTGGAGTTTATTGTATTAAATTTTAGCTTGTGCCTTACCTGTGGTGGTGCGGTGGATAAAGCATCAGTTTGGAATGCTGAGGTTGCAGGTTCTAAACCCCAGGCTTGCCCAGTCAAGACACATAGGAGAAGCAAATACTGTGAGTTGATGCTTTCCTGTTCTTCCTCCCACCTCTAAAATCATCAATAAAATCTTAAAAAAAAATTTTTAGCCTGTTTGTAGGTTCTATTGCTTAATTGAATTTTTTTTTGTATTTTTCCAAAGTTAGAAGTGGGGAGGCAGTCAGACAGACTCCTGTATGAGCCCGACTGGAATCTACCCAGCATGCCCACTAGGGGGAGATGTTCTGCCCATCTGGGCATTGCTCCATTGTGGTTGGAGCCATTTTAGTGCCTGAGGTGGAGGCCATGGAGCCATCCTCAGTGCCCAGGCCAACTTTGCTCCAATGGAGCCTTGGCTGTGGGAGGGGAAGAGAGAGAGAGAGAGAGGGGAAGGAGAGGAGGAAGGGTGGAGAAGCACATGGGTGCTTCTTTTCCTTTGTGCCCTGATCAGGAATCAAACCCAGGACTGCCACATGCTGGGCCTACACTCTACCGCTGAGCCAACTGGCCAGGGCCGCTTAATTGAAATTTTTATTGTGATGATTGTAGAATCACATATTCATATGCAGAGTGACACCTTCTGTACTTTGCCCACTTTCCATACAACAGTAACATTTGGCAAAAGTATAACACAATCTCACAACCAGGATGGTGATGTGAAGATAGTCCACCATCCTCTTCCCAGTTATCCAGTTCACTTGTGCTCAGTTGTGTGTGCAGAGTTGTACACAGTCTTAACATGGCTGGGTTGCTGTGTCAGACCCTAAGAGGCCTCATCTCCACCAGAGTCCCTGGTATTGTCCTTGTGGAACCACGTCTGCTTCACTTCCTCCCCTAACCCTACCATCAGGATGGGCTTCTCAGTCCGCACACTTCCCAGGTGCTGTGTCTGTGCTCCGCTCCTCTTGCTGGCTGAGTGCTGTTCCATGTGTGGGTGGACCATGCTCACCTGCTAGAGTATAGCTGGACTTACTTCAATTTGGGGCTGTTACAAATAGAGCTGCTATAAACATTAATGTAGAGATCGTCTGCTTTTTTCTTTTTTTTTTTAAGATATCAGATTTGGAAAGAAAAACATGAGCTGCATAAAGAGCTGAGTTGCACAAGCACTCAGGTAGATTCCCTTTCATGGCCTTGCAAACCTGCTGAAGATGAATTATGACCTCAGAGTCACCTCCAGGGTCTCTGCTGTGATCATGGCCTGGAACCCAGGCAGCTCAAGCCTGGAATGAAGCCCTGAGCAAAGGTGTCAAGTTGCAGGGAGAGCTGGGGAAAGCAAACCCGGAGAGGTAGCTTTCCAACAAGAGTGAACACATGGTCCCCAACTTGCAGGTTCTAGCTGCAGTTAGAAGGTTAACTTGTCAAGGGGCAGGCGAGGGACCTTCCTGATGTTGTGGGGTGGAAGTAGTGCTGGTGTGCCCAGCCAGGGCACACGCCTCCTCCCGCCCTCTTACAAGCAAATTTTTGGCTCTAGCCTGACATAAAAACCTGTCCAAGGGAGACCTCAAAGAAATTTATAGTTGTTTCCTGCCTCTGGTGGCTTGTCAAGCTGTGTGTCAAGCACACACAAGTCCCCATATTCATCCAGAGGTCATCTCTAGACTTGTTTCCCCAGGCACCTCACGGGGTCTGGGTCTGTCCTGCCTGGTCTTCACCAGCTCTGGCCCAGCCCAAAGGACACCAAGGGGAGGCAGGTCTGCCCTGTCTCTTCCACCTCCCACTGCTGGGGTGCCCTGCAGCCACCCAGCAAGACCCAGCACCAGGAGATGACAGTGCATTTGTGGGGACTGAGTTTCATCTCCCCATCAAGGGTCATTATTATTTTTTTTTTTTTGGTAGTTTTCCGAAGTTAGAAGCAGGGAGGCAGTCATACTCCCTCATGTGCCCGACTGGGATCCACCCAGCATGCCCATTAGGGGGCGATGCTCTACCTATCTGGAGTGTTGTTCCACTGCAACCAGAGCCATTCTAGCGCCTGAGGTGGAGGCCATGTAGCTGTCCTCAGGGCCCAGGCCAACTTTGTTTGCTCCAATGGAGCCTTGACTGTGGGAGGGGAAGAGAGAGATAGAGAGGAAGGAGAGGGAGAAGGTTGGAGAAGCAGATGTGTGCTTCTCCTGTGTGCCCTGACCGGGAATCAAACCTGGAACTTCCATACGCTGGGCTGACCAGACAGGGCCCAAGGGTCGTTCTTGTGACATATGTTTGGTAAGCCAGGCTCTGCTCTGAGTGTCAGTACGGTGGAGGGCCAGGCAGATGGGCATGTTGGGGTGGAGACAGCCAGTAAACAAGTGAGCAGGCATGAAAGGCCTGTCTCAGTGCAGATGAGGCTCTGGGGAAACACCCACTGGCCGGTGTGCTCAAGAGGCTGGGCTGGGGGCAACTTGGTGTGCAGGGGAGCCTGACTGCCACAGAATGATTTATGGGGTCCTGATGGGTTTGAAGGATGGGGTTGGAAAGCTTGACCAGTCACTAGTCAGAAATGCCCCAAGGGTGTCTGCTTCAAGGCCCTTTGTGTCCAGCTAGACATATGTGAGCAGGTAGGAGTAGACAGGAACAGGCAATGCAAGAAGGGGTAGGCAGGTCAGTGGGTGTTGTTTCTGAGCTGGTGCAGATCTGGTTATTGTCAGTGAGGGAGCTTGACCAGATGACCTCCACAGTGCCCCCCACATGAAATCTCTATCATGCACGAGTGGGTCTGTGCTTGTCAGTATGTGGGTGCCCATGAGGTAGATGTGTCACCTACACAAAGGCAAATCAGCACTCACACAGGAGGGCTGGTAGGATCCCATACACGCCTCCTCCCGCCCTCTTACAAGCAAGTTCCGCCAAAGGGTTTAGATGCTGGTAGAGTGAGCCCGGCACTAACAGTGTAGAACGCTCATCTCAGACTTTCGCTGAATCTGCGCTTCCCCCGTCTGGGGCCATCCCCTCACCTTCACACCACCCCAGGTACCAAGGTGACTACAGGGGACTGGGAGCACGAGAAAAAAGAGGATAGGGAGACGGACAGTGCAACTCAGGACAGGCCGGTAGCAGTGGCCTGAAAGAGACAGGGAGTCCACGCATCGGTGCGCTCGCGTCCTGCACAGCCTTCTTCCTCTCCCGGCCGTCGGTCCCCCGAGGTGGTGCAAGGGCAGCGGGCCGGGACCTGAGGTCGTGCGCGGACAATTGAGCAAGGGCTCAGGCCCCTGCTGCAGCGCCGGGGTCGCAGCTAGGACAGGGGGCGGAGCCTGGAATCAATGGGACGGGGGCGGGGCCCGGGCGTGCCCGGAAGTGCACGCCAGACCTGCTCCCGGACCCGCCCCGCGACCGCGTGGTTGTGCGTTCCGGCTGTTGCGCATAAAGTTGTTTGAAGGTGAGCCACCTCTGGCGGGTCACGTGAGCGGAACATGGCGGCCCCAGGAGGCGGCGGTGGCTCTGCGGTATCGGTGCTGGCCCCGAACGGGCGGCGCCACACGGTGAAGGTGACGCCGAGCACCGTGCTTCTGCAGGTGCGGCTGCGGGAGGCTGGCGGGGGCTGCGGCTGCGGGCCGGGGCGCTGCGCCGGTCGGCTCCTGCGGTTGGCTCGGGGGGGGGGGGCTCGGGGCGGGGCCTCGGCGGAGCCCGAGGCGGCCAATGAGCGGCCTTCTGGCGAGGCGGGTCTTCCCACTTCCGGGATTGTGTCTTGCCTCCGGGGTCCCTGCGTGGCGGAGGGCGGGCTGGGAGTCGGCTTGGCACTTACGCCACCCCCACCGAGTCCGTGGCCGGCTCGAACCTGCTTCCAGGGTCCCCGGCCGGAGTCCCCATCCCGGTGCGTCCTCTGGCCGATGTCCGCAGTGGTTGGGTGTGCCGGTCTTTGCGCTTGCAAATTAACTTGCTGAGTCACTCTGCACTTTCACTGGGGCAGGTGGTTGAGCCCGAATCCATTATATTAAAAAAGTTGATTGGGCTTTGCTGTTTCGGGGACAGTGCTCACAATAGAGTCTACGTGAAGGACACAGAAACGCGGCTCCCGGGACCCGCTTGAGCTCGCAGTGTGGAGTTGGCTCTCAGGGAAGAGGGTGAAACCCTGCAGGCGCGGAGCCCAAGTTTGGACTTTTCTCTGTGAATGGGAGTGGGGTCTGGAGTGTGTGTAAGAAGATGTATGTGGTGATGGTATGTTGGGGATTGGCCTGGAGGCTATCCAGCAGAACTGGGGTGACAAGTCAGGCTCAGTGGGGGTGGGGACAGTGAACAGGATTTGTGGATGAGGCATGTGGAGTTGTTGAGGTCCATCATGTGGCCTTACTAGCCTTTGTTCTACAGAGCCAACCAGCCCTCTGAGAGATGGACTCTTGTTAGCTGCCTCAGTGCCACTGTGCCTGGCAGCCCAGCAACCAGCCCAGCCATAGTGGCTCACACATCCTCTCATTTCATCTCTAGGTTCTGGAGGACACGTGCCAGCGGCAGGACTTCAACCCCAGCGAATATGATCTGAAGTGAGTTTGCTCTGGCCAGGCTTCTAAGTCCATCCGTGCACCTCCCCCAGGGCCCTGCCTAGGGGCTTAAACCTATAGAAGTTTGTCTTCTCACAGTTAAATGCCACAAGCCCCAGTCAAGCTGTTGAATTGCTGAATTCTCTAGAGCAGGGATAGTCAACCTTTTTATACCTACTGCCCACTTTTGTATCTCTGTTAGCAGTAAAATTTTCTAACCGCCCACTGGTTCCACAGTAATGGTGATTTATAAAGTAGGGAAGTAACTTTACTTTATAAAATTTATAAAGCAGAGTTACAGCAAGTTAAAGCATATAATAATAATTACTTACCAAGTACTTTATGTCAGATTTTCGCTAAGTTTGGCAGAATAAATCTTTTTTTTTGAATTGTTTAATTTTATTTTTTTACAGAGACAGAGAGTAAGTCAGAGAGAGGGATAGACAGGGACAGACAGACAGGAATGGAGAGAGATGAGAAGCATCAATCATTAGTTTTTCATTGCGCGTTGCAACACCCTAGTTGTTCATTGATTGCTTTCTCATATGTGCCTTGACCGTGGGCCTTCAGCAGACCGAGTAACCCCTTGCTGGAGCCAGTGACCTTGGGTTCAAGTTGGTGGGCTTTTTTTCCTCAAACCAGATGAGCCCATGCTCAAGCTGGCGACCTCGGGGTCTCGAACCTGGGTCCTCTGCATCCCAGTCTGACGCTCTATCCACTGCGCCATCGCCTGGTCAGGCGACAGAATAAATCTTTATAAAACAACTTACTATAGTTAAAGCTATCTTTTTATTTATACTTTGGTTGCTCCGCTACTGTTCACCATGAAAGCTGGAACGCCCACTAGTGGGCGGTAGGGACCAGGTTGACTACCACTACTTTAGAGGTTTAGTGGAGGACACTTCCTGCTTGTTCTAGTGTCTAGTGGGCCCAGCATCCCTTGGCTTGTAGCCACTCATCCCAAACTCTACCTCCTCCTCATATAGCCTTCTCCATGTGTGTTCTCTGTTCTCTCCTCTCTCTTACAAGGACTGGTCTTGATTCAGGATGATGTCATCAATTAAATCTTAAAAGTCACTGTTTCTGAATAAGGTCACAGTCATGAGTTCTGGGGGTTAGGATATAAGTATATATATATTTAAGGGCCACCATTCAGCTCATTGCACAGGGTTTTCATACATTTGGTTGTGTAAGTTCCTGGTGGAGTTCTTAGGGCAAGAGGAAGTGGTCATGGAGAAATGGTGAGAAACCTGCACTCTGGCTGGAACCTGGCAGCCTCACAGCCCCTGGAGCTACTTGCATGGGTCTCTTCCTATAGGCATTTTCCCTATAGAGAGGGCAGACACAGATTCTCAAGGGTTTAAAATAAAGAAAGAATTGGAACTTCGCATTGGTGGGTGGGGTCTTCTGTCCCACAGGAGGAGCTTTTCACCCTAGTGGCATGTCTTCACAGTATGACTATCCTCACGTTGGGTACAGAAAAACTTGTAGTGTGGGAACCTGCTTTCTTGGGCCTTGCCTGTGCTATGTCTTGCACGGAGCTTTTTGTAGAGGCAATTTTAAGTAGAGATGCCCTTATGTCACCCCAGCTCCTTGCCTCCTGTCTGACCCCTAGGAATCTCAGGGCCCATGTTCCATGCTAGGTCATCCTCTGGCTTCCTGTTACAGGGTATACCTTGTCCTCCCTCCACCTATCTGAATCCTTGGCTGGTTTTTGGTTGTAGCCATCAGAATATTGGGTCTCTTGCAGCCTTATCCATCTTTCTCCCGTCTCTCTGCTGACTGTGTACAGCTAACTCTTGAAGAGCATGGGTCCACTTACACATGGATGTTTTTCAGTAAATGCCTGTGCTGTTTTTTTTTCATGGTTGAGAGTCCGCAGATGTGGAGAGCCTGCTGCATTGATCTGTGCCACTTCATAAAAGGGACTTGAGCATCTGTGGGGGTCCTGGAACCAATCCCTATCAGATAAAGACAGGAAACTGTAGTGAAGTGTTTGGGGAGTCAAAATTTATATGTGAGATTTTTGACCAGGCACTTCTAGCCCCTTTGTTGTTCAAGGGTCAACTGTAATTTGTTTAGAAAGTGCTGCCACTGCCAGGGAAGGCAGCCTCATGTGTGTTTGCATGCCTGCGCCACCTTCCCCTCTTCTTCAGGTGCCCAGCCCTCCTGCCATAGATCTGCCATCCTGCTTTGCACTTGGCATTGACATTGTTGTGTGAGTTCCTGGCCACATATCAAAACTGCCTCTTTCTCACTCTTCTGACTGCCTGTGCCTTATAAACAGTTCATGTTCAGAAAACCATGTTTACAGCAGTGTGCTGGCCTGCATGACACCAGGTGACGACTCTGTATTCAAATCTCCAATGGTCTCTTGGTAGCACCATAGTTTTTCCTAAACTTCCATCAAAAATAGAGCTCAAATCTGACTTTTGAGCAGCATAATTCCCTTTTTCACTCCTCTTGTGATTCACTTTCTGTGTCCTTCATAGGCAAGGCTACACTGTGGTGGTGGTCTTACAGACACCTGCACACAGCATTTCTCAGACCTAGTTCTCTGTAAGGTAAATGGTGGTGGTTCTCTTGGGGGTTCTGGGAGAAAAGGGGTTTAGGTGGAGAGGGACCATGGTCAGGAAGACTCCAGGGTCACCTGGCCCAACCCTCCCTGCCCATAGGTGAGGCATTGTTTGGATCTCTGAGTCCTGACCTCTCTCCTATCTCTCTTCATCTCAGGAGCAGCAGTCTGACTCCTTTGTTGGTCCACAACCAGCATGTGATCCAAGCTGGACATCAGGTCCCAGTTTTGCCTTTGGGTGACTAGGCTACCTGTTGGTTTTTCTCACCTGAGTTTCTTGTTGTGAAGCAGGCTGAGCATGACCCTGGCCTGGCCTTCTGGGAGTGCAGGCTGCCCATAAAGACCTGTCGCCGAAAGTAAGTAAATTTAAAAAAACAACCCATAGGTCTCAGGAAGGCCCAGGGATTCTTGCCCTTCTTTCCTGCCCTCACATGTTACCTGTCCTGACTCATCTGACCTCATCTTCCCAGTTTTTTTTGTTTTTTTTTTGAGAAACTACTGGTTTGGACCCAGGATCTCTGGGCACAGGGATCAGAGGAATGCTGTAGGCCACCCTATTGTCTGAAGGCCCATGCTGGCCTTTTTCTGATTGGTTGGGAGACTCAAAGCTGCCAGATCCCTGTGAAGCGGCTAATATGTGCAGGACATGGGCAGAGAGACTGAGGGTCTGCTCTGGGTCGAGGACCTAGCTTTGTAAACTGGGTATGGCAGTTTCAGCCCACATTCCCAGATCCCAGCTGCGTGGCAGCCTGTTACACTGAGGGTTTCAGGACAGTCGTTCTATGGTTCTCTGGGACCTATGCCTCCTGTCATGGGGGTTGTGGCTGGGTTGTGTGCCTCTTGGTAGCTGGAAGCAGGAGTGATGGGAGCTCGTCCCTTTGGAAGAGTGAATGTGATGGCTAGACTGCTTCTGGGGTGCAGCTCTGGTCGGTTAGTTTTCTCTCCTCCTGTGTACAGACCTGTGTCTGCTCACTAGTTCTTTCCCTTGCAAGATCTGCTATAGTCAGGGACTCACTTCTGTCTTTAGGCCGTATCCCCATTTTTGTAGCCGGAGGGGCATTGGCCGGGGATGCTGCAGACAGCACTAGAAAGGCTGCGTTAGGACCCAAGAGGCAGCTATAGGCTGTGGTCTGTGTTGCAGGTTTCAGAGGAACGTGCTTGACCTCTCTCTGCAGTGGAGGTTCGCCAACCTGCCCAATAATGCCAAGCTGGAGATGGTGCCTGCATCCCGTAGCCGCAAGGGGACTGGGAACATGGTAGGTATCCAAGGCAAGGAGGTGGTACCGCTGCTCTTGCCCCTTTCATGTAGGCTACAGACTGTAGGGTGCTGCACCGGCTGGGCTGCTGGGGGCTGGACGGTGTATCCCACACCCTAATTGCCTTCTCTGGGTCGGGAGAGCTACTTTCTACTTTGGTGATTGGAATGAGACTTCATTCTTGAGGCTGAGGTTATTGTTGGGGGTTAATTGTGCTGCATCCATCTCAGTGTGTGAGCAGCATTTGCCCAGCCTGATGGTTCTGGCCATAAAGTTGTCACGAGTGTGGGAGCCTGCAGAGCTTGGTAAGGCCTTGAGTATAGACTCTGTTTGGGAGGAACCCCAGGCTGCTCTGACCAACCTTGCTGGGACATAGCCTGTCTTCCATCCTCAGCCCCAGCCTTCCAGCAGATCACAGAACGAGGCTCCAGAGACCAAGGGAGACCAGCGCAGAGAGCCACCCTCTCTGCTCTGCCAGTCCTTACTCAAGTGATTCCTGTTGAGCCAACCGCGAGGGAGGTGATACGCGTTTAACTGAGGGACAAGGAGGCTTGGGCCCTGGGGCGCTGGTCAGCTCTCTAGAGTTGAGGGACTGACCCTAACACGCCTTTTTCCATTACAACCACGGTTCTCAAATTTTTGTGTAGAAGGAACCCTGACCTTGAGAGGAGGGTGGAATTGGGAGACATAGTTCACACAGGGCAGCTCCCCTTTGTTTTAGGGTTTTTGTTTTTTTGTTTTTTTTGAGAAACAAAACCCAAGTTTATTTGTTCATTTCTTGCATTTGAAATACTCCTCGATGACATCCTTTGCCTGAGATTCTTTGCCATAGTCCTTATCCACCACACAACTGCAACCAGCCACTTTACGGGGTTTTCCCTTTCTGTCGATTTTACAGAGGCCTACCCATTCCCCTAGTTTCTTGTTGTCAATCTTAATTAGGTTGAGCTGGTGCTCAGCACAAAGGGCCTCTACCAACTCGACATGCATAGGCTCATCACAGTTGGATGATCCCATAGGCTCATCACAAAGGTGGGCTTGGCGCTTGTCTAAGGCTTTGGCAGCTTCACGAATTCTGCGGGTTAGGCCATCGTGGATGAGGGCGGTCTTCAGCACCGCTTGTAAAGCAGTATAAACGTCCATTACACCTCCAGCAGCAATGCCTTCCTCACCATGGTGGTGGGTTATGGGTGGAGCCGAATCTTGAAAGCACCCAAGCGTCCGCCTCCGCACAGCTCCGTGGCAGCAGGGAAAGAGCTGTTTTAGGTTTTAATGTAAATGTGTACTTGTAGGAGAGGCCCTTGACCCAAGTAACAGGCCTCACCACGACTTAGTGAAAGATGGGCCGAGCCATCGCGAGTGGGCCAGCAGAGTGCTCTGGTCGGACACTTGCCTCTGGGGTCAGCATGCTAGTGTGTCGTCACTTGGCAGAGGGACCAGAAAGGAATTTTTCCCCTTTTGGGTTATAGACTTGTGTCCCAAGTCTACGTGTATAGTATTAGGGGCATAATTATTACAAATGGACTTACAGCAGCAATGGGCTTATTAATGAAAAAATGTTTATAGCCTGACCAGGCGGTGGCGCAGTGGATAGAGCGTCAGACTGGGATGCGGAGGACCCAGGTTCGAGACCCCGAGGTCGCCAGCTTGAGCGTGGGCTCATCTGGTTTGAGCAAAAGCTCACCAACTTGGACCCAAGGTTGCTGGCTTGAGCAAGGGTTACTTGGTCTGCTGAAGGACCACGGTCAAGGCACATATGAGATAGCAATCAATGAACAGCTAAGGTGTCGCAACAAAAAACTGATGATTGATGCTTCTCATCTCTCTTCGTTCCCGTCTGTCTGTCCCTATCTATCCCTCTCTCTATAAATAAAAATAAACTTAGTATTTAAAAAAAAATGTTTATAAAACACAACGTATTAGTTTTTTATGGCTGTATAACAAAGTGTCCCAAACCTAGCTTCTTGAAACACAACATTCAAATGTGTGCAGAAGGGACAGCCCTGTCTTGCAGCGGTCTGTCCCCCATGCACCTCCAAGACCCTGGGAGCACTCCTGCCCCTGCCAGGTCATACCTGGGCCCAGGGTGGAGCACTGCTCCCCGCACCTCAGCCTCTCTGTCTTGCTCCTCAGGTTCGCATCGCTCTGCAGCTGGATGATGGTTCCAGGTTGCAGGACATTTTCTGTTCAGGCCAGACGCTCTGGGAGCTTCTCAGCCATTTTGCACAGACAAGGTGAGTGTTGGGGAGTGGCTTCCAGCTGTGCCTGCCACTGCATGGTGACGCTGTGGTTCTGGTGCAGGATTGGTCTGAGAGTAGGGGCTGCCTGTTTGTTGTCCATGCCTGGCAGGTGCTGGTTGCCAGCAGTGCATCTTTCTGACTGGCTTTCCTGGTGTGACTGTTTGGCATTTCTCCTTGCACCTTGTGGGGGACCTGAAAGGCTCTTGAGCTGTGAGGGAAGTGGATGCTAGGCGTGACCAGTGGTGTCACAGTAAAAAGAGCCTTGACCTGGGATGCTGAGGACCCAGATTCAATACCCTGAGGTAACAGGCTTGAGTGCAGGCTCACCAGCTTGAGTGTGGTGTTGCGGGCCCTGCAGGATCATCGACATGATCCCAGAGGTTGCTGGCTTGAGCCCAAGGTTGCTGGCTTGAGCCCAAGGTTGCTGGCTTGGCTTAAGATCCCCAGTCAAGGCATGTATGAAAGGAAAACAGTGAACAGCCAAAGTGACATAACTATGAGTTGATGCTTTTCATCTTGCTCCTCTCCCTCTCTATCTCCCTTCCTGTCTCTTTTTTTTTTTAATTTCTGAAAAAAAAGAAAGAAATGGCAGGAGAGTGGGGATAGCTCTTGGAGGAAAGTGAGTGACTGCAAGAGGAAGTGACTAGGGAGTGTTTATAAAGTACAAGGCTCCACACCCCATAGGTTGGACAACCATGTGAATGTTTGTCATTAACACAGGAGTGTTGTGCCCAAAGTCCCCTGCTTCCTTTCTTTTTTTCTTTTTTTTTTACAGGGACAGAGAGTGAGTCAGAGAGAGGGTTAGACAGGGACAGATAGACAGGAACAGAGAGAGATGAGAAGCATCAATCATTAGTTTTTCATTGCGCGTTGCAACACCTTAGTTGTTCATTGATTGCTTTCTCATATGTGCCTTGACCGTGGGCCTTCAGCAGACCGAGTAACCCCTTGTCGGAGCCAGCGACCTTGGGTTCAAGCTGGTGGGCTTTTGCTCAAACCAGATGAGCCCATGCTCAAGCTGGCGACCTCGGGGTCTCGAACCTGGGTCCTCTGCATCCCAGTCCGACGCTCTTTCCACTGTGCCACCGCCTGGTCAGGCTCTTTTTTTCTTATAAATAGGTCATATACCTCCCTAGAAAGTCCCTCAGTATGGTTTCTGTAGCCATGCAGGCGGATTGTGTGGGGGCTGCTTAGCTGTGTACCCAGTCACCAGTTCTGTCTTTCACTCCACAGACAGGGTCTGTGTGTACCCCAGTTCCTCCCTGGGGAATAAATCCTGGAGGCAGAATTGCTGGCCCAGCAGTGAGGGGCAATCCCAAAGTTTCAGTTACAGAAATTCCAAGCCCAGCCTTTCTTTGGAATTTGCTATTTGGTAGAGTTCACTAACTGTGAGGCATGTTCCCATGAGGATGAGCAGGTGACATCAGCCCCATAGTGATGGCCAGGTGCCCGATTGGCTGGTGGTACTTTGTTGGGGCCAGGCAAGAGCTGGTCAGCTGCCTGCCGCTGCAGGGACCCCACTGGTGGGGGGGCACAGGGGGCTAGCTTTTCTTTCTTGGTATTTGGGGAAGAAGTGAGCATCCCAGAGCAAGTGGTGTGCAGATCTTGGTGTGAGTCATTGCAGGCAAGCAGGACACCCGGGTCCACTGTTGCTCAGGGTGAATCCTTTGCATAGGGCTCAGGGTGGGTGAATGGTGGTCTAGCCCTGACCCCTGCATTTGGGCAACTGATTGGCCACTTGACATACCACGTGAGCCACATGTGCAGGCTTTAGAGGTAGTTAAGAATTTTCTAGGCCCTGGCAGGCAGCTCAGCAGTAGAGCGTCGGCCTGGCGTGTGGAAGTCCCGGGTTAGATTCCTGGCCAGGGCACACAGGAGAAGTGCCCATCTACTTCTCTACCTTTCCCCCTCTCCTTTCTCTCTCTCTCTCTCTCTCTCTCTCTCTATCTCTCTCTTTCTCTTCCCCTCCCTCAGCCAAGGCTCCATTGGAGCAAGTTGGCCCTGGCCCTGAGGATGGCTCCATTGGCCTCTGCCTCAGGGGCTAGAATGGCTGCGGTTGCAACAGAGCAACACCCCAGATGGGCAGAGCCTCACCCCCTGGTGGGCATGCCGGGTGGATCCAGGTTGGGGGCATGCAGGAGTCTGTCTCTCTGCCTCCTCGCTTCTCACTTAAGAAAAATACAAACAAAACAAAAAAAGAATTTTCTAATAGCTACATCTAAGGAGAGTAAAAACATGGGCAATTTATTTTAGGAATTTGATCGACTCAATATATCCAAAATATTACTCTGTGAACATATACATAAACAGGAAAGATGAGATATTCTGCATTTTTTGTGGTAGTTTTTGAAATCTGCATTCATCTTATCTAGAGGAGGCCCCACCTTGTAGGTTGCCATACATGAGCTCAGTGCCCATGTAGAGCTGGCAGCCACTTCAGATGGCATTGGCCTGGACCTGGACTGGCCAGTCCTCTCCTTCTCGGGTGTTTACTGCAGGGAGGGCCACCAGGCAAGGGACTCTGGACAAGCAACCGCAGGCTGCATTGTCTCTGAAGCCCTAGGCCCCCTGCTCTCAGCCCAAATCCACAGCCAAGCCCATGCTTAATCTCACCACTATTCATCCACTGAGTAAAATCAGGGATTCGAGTGTCCCTGGGAAGGGTAGCCCATGCTCATTCTCCTCCTGGGATCACACTGAGGTGGGTTTGTGTGCCCATCTAGGGCCTTGTAAGAGGCCAGAGGTATAGGTGACAGGGTGTCCACTCAGAGTTCCTCTTCTTTCCTTGGGAAGACCAGAGGCCACTTTCTGTCTGAAACTGTCCCCAATCTGTTTGCCTTGGAGGAGGAAGCTGGCTCTGCAGGCCTCGACTTCTTTGCTCCCTTAACGTTATCTCATCTTCTCTTTATGGATGGGCTGCTGTGTGGTGGTGGGTGAGTCACCTGGCCCCTTGGGATGTGGCCTCACCTGAGGTGGGCCTCTCTGTGGCAGCAGGAGTCCCTCTTGAACCTGAAGTCACAGCTTTGGGTTTGGGTTGGTTCTTGGTCAGACCCAAATAAGTGACAGGATCAGAAGGGGCTCCAGATACTGGTTTGCCCCCAGATGGCCCGAGTGAACAATGGCCCACACTCATGGGGACAACATGCTTTGTGGTGAGTGAAGAACCATCAGCAGCAGCTCTGCCCTGCCTGGCCTTCCCTGTTGCCCCCACCTGACCAGGGAGTACATCTGCTGGCTGTAGACAGAGCAAGACCATGCTTGTCCTCGCCAGCCATTGTTCCACCAGGCTGGGTGGGTATCTGGGGAGTGGGGGCAGGTAGGCTCCCACAGAAGCTCCTACAGAAGCTTCTCATGATGCCTGGGGCTCTGTCTGGGTCCAGGGCACAGGGCTCCTTAAGAGGCCCAGCTCAGCCCCCTTGGAGACATTTGGGACTTCAGTGAGGGTACGTGAGGAGTGGCTCCTTGATGAGCTGGAATGTCCCCTGGGTCCACTGTACTGAGCTGGAGTTCTGCTAATTGGCCAGGAAGGTCTGGAAGTGATTGCGGCCTCCCCTCCCCTCGCGTGTTTACAGGCTCTCCCTCAGATCTACTAGGAATCTGATCCCTCTAGAGGAGCCGCACATCAAAGCCAGGCTGGTGTTTGATGTCCAAAGGCCTCTGAGGGCAGGAGGCAAGCAAGGGCAGGAGGCAAGTGAATCTTTGCCCTGTTTGTGATTTGTGGTCCTGCTGGCATTGGGTCCCTGGGGAAGGATTGCAGTGGGGTGTCACTCTGGCACTTTGAGGTCTTGTACTTCCCTGAGACCTGGGGTCCCAGGTCCTTTCGGGAGTGCCCTGACCTGCTGTTGCTCTAGTTGAAGCTATCAGCCCAGATCTCTCACTTCCTATGGGGACCTCCAGAGGTCATGAGGCTAGTAGTGCCAGGGCCCCAGCAGGAGTAAGACCACACCTCTCCCTGGGGCCCCACAATTGGCTCTGGATTGTGGGTCTCAGCCCTGTACAACATATGTAAGCAAAAGTTAAAAGCAAATGAGAAACAGCAGAACCCACGCGAGAATATCGCAGAGACCTGTCAGGTTCTCAGGAAGCCCAGTGCACACTGTATTATAGTCAGCCAGGGGTGTTGTGCTTCTGGTCTCCAGCTTTGTCCATGTCCACGCGTCCCAACCACATCCACATGGGCATTTGAGCCATGAAGACATGAGACAGGGCAGCGCTTCGTGGCCTGAGGCCACCCCCAGCCTCCTGTTCTATGGGCCCAGCCCCTGGGACTCGCCTCTGGAGGAGAAGGACTGGTTGATGATTGTATGTAAGGAAATGAAGGAGTAAACTACCCCTGTGGTTGCAGGACTTGGCCCATTTGCAGCTGGTAACCTGGTGGTTGGTGTGAGCCTGAGTAGTGCAAGTTGGTGTTGGGCATTGTGCAGTGCGTGCATTTGCACAAATATATGTGTGAGTCTGCATGTATATGTGCTCGTATGTGTGTGCAGGTATGCACCTGCACACTCACCATCCTTTGAGCTCATCCAGCTGTGCTCTGGGGGGCTGCTCTGCCCCATCTTGGGGTCCAGTTTACGAGAGGAGAGGATGTCGGTGGCTGGTATGGTGGGGATAGATAGATGCCCGCTGCCTTCTTATTGGATAACATGGCTTCCAGGGTAAGAAGTAGGACCATCTGGCTCTTGGTGACCTGGGTGACAGCGTGGAGGGCTGTAGAGGTGGGGCACTGGCTGTGTTTGCTGTTTCCCAGACAACAGAAAAGTCTGTGGTGCATCTGTGGTTTTTCCTGCCCATTTGCCCCACATGGCCCCTATGTCCAGCCTATGTGTGACTCAGTGCTGAGGTGCTCAGACGGCCTGGCTGCACCAGCATCTTGAGCCCTGCATGGACTTTGGTTTTGCTTTTCTTGTTTATTGGTGACAGTGATTTTAGGGGCGCTCGAGAACCCTCTCTGTGGCCCTGTCCTGTTTGACCATGTAGGCATCTGGACACGGTTTACAAGGAGGTACCAGCAGCACCCTCCCCAGGTCACAGCTCTTCAGGTCTCCCAGCCTGGGTGCAGGTAGCAGGCGCAGTCCCAACATGAGGCTTCTAGGGAAGACTTTAGCCCCATTTGTCCTAGGGTTGCCCGTGGGGTCTGGTGGGAGGGGACGACACTTGGGGTATTTATGGCCTCCAGGGTCTGGGCCTCTGTCCTCAGTCACTTAGTGGATCAAACCCTGAGCTGCTCCTGACACTTCTAGCCTCATGGAGGATGGCTTCATTTAAAAGCCCAGATATCTTATTTATCTCTCTCTCACACAAGCGCGCGTGCGCACACACACACACACACACACACACACGGGCTCTCATTGCTGACCCTGGGCAGAGGTGACAGTGACCTGAGGCTCATTCCCCCTTCTCTGTGTCCTCCCTGCATTTCATGGCTGGAGGCCGGAGGCCGGTAGGAGACTCCCAGGCTGTGTGCTGATGGCCATGGAAAAGGCCTCTGTGGTGACTGTGTGGTACTTGGGGTGCCTTCCTGAGAGCATGGTGTCCCGCACACCAGCGACTGGCCTGTGATGTCCTTTCCTTTCCTGCAGGGCATGTCTGGAGCAACTGTGGGAGGCCAGCCCAGTCTGCGTGTACATGAGGGATGAGGTAGGCACTGTGGCCCCACCCGCCTGGCCTGGGCCCACTGCCTGCTCCCGTCACTACGCCAGCCTAGCCCGTTTTCCATTCTGGAAAACTCACTCTCCCTCTACCCGCCTTCAAAGCAGTGAGTGGGGAGGGATGCTCTGAAAGCATGATGTGTTTCATGGAAAAAAGCAGAACTCTGGCTCTGCTGGAACTAACCACGGCTGCCGGCTGCTCCCAGAACCTCCCTCAACGCCCTGTTTGTCTTCTCAGCTTCTCTCAAAGCCCAAGAGTCACAAAAGTGGTTTCATTTTAATAAATATTTGCTTTGCTCTGTTTTGATCTTTTTCAAAACTGAGTGCAGCATGGTGTAGGCCCAGCCTGGCAGAGGCCTTGCCTGTCCCCGCCTGCCTGCCTGTGATGGGGACCCTCCTGGCACTTGGTCCCCTACCTCACAGGGGCTTTTTGTTTTGACCCTGGCCCAGTGCCCTTTCCTGGCCTGGGTTGGCCACTGTCCCCAAGGGGCCCCGGGAAGCCTTGGTATAGGTGAAACATGCCCACCAGGGCTGTGAGTGGAAGGGACTGGAGGGAACATATCCTCCCATAGAGGACACAGACACCTGGGCCTGAATGAGGGCCATTATGGTCAGTGCAGCCATCAGAAGGCTGGTCAGTTGGCCAGATGCAGCTAACCTACACCTGAGCCCTGCCTGTTCAGGCCTCGGATGGGTCAGGTCTAGCAGACAGATCCAGATCTGGGAACAGGTGCTCAGGTGTAGGTTAGGCTTCAGGAAGCGGGACTAAGACCTCAGGAACCAGCTGTGTGAACCTCTGGTGTCAGTGCTCAGGCTGGGTGCGGTGGGGTAGGTGGGTTTGGCTGGTAGGCAGGGCCTGTGTTGCCTTCTCATGGATCAGTACGAGGCCTTGGCCCAGGCAAGGCGGGAGAGCTTTGTTAGTAAGGGGTCAGCAGATGTCCTGGGCACTCCTGTCCTATTTCCTTTTCACAGGTGACTGGCAGAGCCGCCTTGCAGAGCACAACGCTGCAGTCCCTAGGCCTCACTGGGGGCAGCGCCATCATCAGGTGGGAGCCTCTGAGTCTTGTTTTGTAAAAGACTTTGGGTCTCAAAGGAAAAGAACAGGAAGTGTGGGATAGTGAAGGACATGTGGCCTTAGGGTCTTGCTCCTTGACCTGAGGTCACTGCTGGGGTCCTCCCACCTGTGGGGCTGGTGGGCGATTTTGAGATACATGTGTGGAGTTTCACTCTCCTTTGGGCCCCTCAGGTTTGCCATGAGACGATGCGACTCCACTGTCAAGCAGGAGCCTGGGGTCTCCTGGAGCAAAAGTCCAGGAATCCCAACCTCCTCCCTTTCGGCTGAGCAGGCAGCTGGTAGCCCTCTGCTTCCCTTGGATTCTGCAGGGCTCAGTCGGGGCGATGTGAGCCGTCAGGACGAAGCGGGCTCCTCAGAGGCTGGCTGTGTGGATGGCCTGGGCTCAAAGCCAGCAGATGCCTGGGCAAACCAGATCTCAAAGGAGCCCACACCTGGCCCCTTTGTGCCTTTCTCTGGAGGGGGCCAGCGCCTGGGGGGCCCCTGCGGGTCTGTGAGGTGTCAGATACCACTGGCAGCCAAATTGCCCAAGTCCTTCTCCAGCCCCGGAGGCCCCTCCAAGCCGAAGAAGTTGAGGCCTGGCCAGAAACCCCTTCCAGAACCAGAGCCAGAGCCAGAGCCGGTAAGTGGTGAGCTGGGCATGGGGGGGGGGGGGCGGTCCTTCCTCAACCACACCTGATCTCTAGGCTGTCAGCCTGAGCGCAGCAGGCTCACTGGGCATGGTTTTCATCTTCTTAGGGAAGTGATCTTTTGGTTTTGTTTTGTCTTTTTTTTTTTTTTAATAACTGATTTTAGAGAGAGATGAAGGGGGAGAGAAAGAGAGGAGAGAGCGAGAAACATCAATTTGTTGTTCCACCCACTTTTAGGCACTCAATAGTTTCCTTTTGTATGTGCCCCAACTGGGGATTGAACTTGGAACCTTGGCTTATTGGGACAGTGCTCCATCCAACTGAGCTACCTAGTCAGGGTTTGTTTTATCTTAAATCAACTTTATAGCGGCACCATTTTAGGTGTAGTTTGATGGGTTTTAACACATTTATGTGCCCCTGTGACCCCTGCCTACGTGATGGCCCTCTGCATTGGTGTGGGGACTCAGAACACTCCTGTCCCAGGTGGTGCCTTGGAGCTGTTGTTCCTTGTCTCTGCCAGAGTTACTGGTTTTGACATGAAGGTGGCTTGGGCACTGACTGTCCCATGCCACCTTTACTCCTGATCCACATGTCCCTACAGATTGTCTGCTATCTCCACTGCTAGCTGATGGGTGTGTGGGCAGGCAGAGCAAGTCTGACCCAAGCAGAGGGAGGTGGAGAGCACAAGCTGGTAGGGGGCATTCACTGTCCACTTTTGCATGGAAATCTCTGACTGCCTACTGTGCAGCACACAGGCCTGTTAGTTGCCTCCTGTCTCATCAGCTTTTAGGGTATAAGTTACTGCATAAACACAGCTGCCAGCAGTTAGTGTTAGGCCAGTTTAGTTTTTTAAATTATTTATTGACTTAGAGAGAGAGACATCAATTTGTTGTTCCACTTATTTATGCATAATTGGTTGTTTTTGTGTGTACCCTGACTGGGGATGGAACCTGTAACCTTGGCATATCGGGATAATACTCCAAGCAGCTGAGCTACCTGGCCTGGGTGCACTGAGCTAGTTTTTTAGGCTGCATATTGCCTTCTTCTTCTTCTTTTTTTTCTAAGTGAGAGAGAGGAACAGATAGGGACAGATGGACAGGAAGGGATAGAGATGAGAAACACCAGTTCTTCGTTGCAGCACCTTAATTGTCCATTGATTGCTTTCTTATATGTGCCTTGGCTGGGGGGCTCCAGCCAAGCCAGTGACCCTTTGCTCAAGCCAGTGACTGTGGCTCAAGCCAGCAACCTTGGGCTTCAAGTCAGCAACCTCTGAGCTCAAGCCAGCGACCATGGGGTCATGTCTATAATCCCATGCTCAAGCTGGTATATCCGTGCTCAAGCTGGAGACCTCAGGGTTTTGAGCCTGGGTCCTCAGAGTCCCAGTCTGATGCTCTTATCCACTGAGCCACCGCCTGGTCCAGTAGCATATTACCTTTTTGATACCAGATCAGTCTTTTTTTTTTTTTCTTTTTTTTTCTACAGAGACAGAGAGAGTCAGATAGGGGGATAGATAGGGACAGTCAGACAGGAATGGAGAGAGATGAGAAGCATCAATTATCAGTTTTTCGTTGAGACACCTTAGTTCAGGGGTCTCAAACTTGCGGCCCACGGGCCGCATGCGGCCCGCCAAACAATTTTGTGCAGCCGCAGACTAATCCACGAAGTTCAAATACCCACGGGCCGCGAGTTTGAGACCCCTGCCTTAGTTGTTCATTGATTGCTTTCTCATATGTGCCTTGACCACGGACCTTCAGCAGACCAAGTAACCCCTTGCTTGAGCCAGCGACCTTGGGTCCAAGCTGGTGAGCTTTGCTCAAACTAGATGAGCCCGCGCTGAAGCTGGCGAGTTTGGGGTCTCGAACCTGGGTCCTTCCGCATCTCAGTCTGATGCTTTATCCACTGCGCCACCACCTGATCAGGTGATACCAGATCAGTCTTTGAGTGCTTTTGACTCTCTTGTCACCCACTTATCCTCAAGTCTCACATCACCCTCTCTACTTCTCTTACCGCACACCAACTAGGGTGGTGGATGGTGATGCTGAGCAGGTGATAACAGGTTAGGGGAGCATAGCCCCCAGAGCAATAGGACCTCTAAGTGCGCTGCTTGAGTGGACTGTCAGTGTCCAATGGCACAGCCCCTAAGGCCATCTCTGGTCCATTGTGGGTCAGACCGGCCTCCCCCAGGACCTGCTCTGGCCAGCTGCAGCCATGTGGGAGCTCCCGAGAGGGGACAGGGCTATTGGGTCCGTCCTCACCCTGGGTGGTGATGCTGGTCTTTCTCCCCAGAGCACTCTGGAGCTTTCTCCATTGGTTTCCATGAGTCACACAGCAGAGTGTCTGTGGGCTTCTTTGGGAACATGCAACCTAGAAGTCGTGCTTGTGGGGACCCTCTGTCTGTTTCCTCAGCAGCTCACAGATTCACCCCGTTATAAATAAAGACTCAGTACGATTTCCCTCCCTGGGCAGCCCCGAGCTCCACTGCCTCCCACCCAGAGTCCAGCTTAGCAGGCCTCTGCTCAGCCTCTGGCTTGTGGCTGGCTCTAAGCATTGGGAACACCAAGAAAGAGACCTTACCATGGGACCAGCCTAGCTTTCCAGCCTGGGCTACATGTCATCACCTGAGCAGTCCCTAGAAGATGCACAGGTGTGGGTCGGCATCACCCTGAGACCCTGCTGCTGTGTCTGTGCCTAGGGCTCAGGCTCACCACCTTCCTATGTTTGCCCTTCCATCCACAGTGGCTCCACCCTCTGCATTGTAGCATTCTTAGAGTGACATGAAAGCTAGTTAGAATAGCCTAGCCCTACAGTGGTGGGGGAGCTTATCTGAGATGCTGTTGGTTTATACTCGCAGCCTTGCTCATCTCCCTTATTACCATTAGGAGCTTCTCAGTTTCAGCTGTGACCCCTGCAAATACTGTCAGTTTTGTCTTTATGTCTTTCTCTTATTTTTTTTTCTTGTTCTCCGATGTTTGTTGAATAGCACTTATTTTAATGGGCATCCTTGTCTTTTTTTCCATCAATCATTTTTAAATTATTTTATTAAAAACACTTTTTTCCATTGATTTGAGAGAGAGGAGAGAAGAGAGAAAGGGGGGAGGATAAAGGGAGAGAGATAGAGAGGAGCATCAACTCATTGTTTCACTTAGTTCCATTTAGTTGTGCACTCACTGGTTGCTTCTCATACATGCCCTGGCCAGGGATCCAACCCAGCGATGCTCTGTCTACTTAGCCACCTAGCCAGGGCATGGGCTCCTTGTTTTGACCTTGATGTTAAAGGGAGTAGCCAGTAATTTTTTTTACTGATTTTAATTTATTATGTTTTTTGTTTTTGTTTTTTTATTTTTCTGAAGCTGGAAACGGGGAGAGACAGTCAGACAGACTCCCGCATGCTCCGGCCGGGATCCACCTGGCACGCCCACCAAGGGGCGACGTTCTGCCCACCAGGGGGCGATGCTCTGCCCCTCCAGGGTGTCGCTCTGTTGCGACCAGAGCCACTCTAGCGCCTGGGGCAGAGGCCAAGGAGCCATCCCCAGTGCCCCGGCTATCCTTGCTCCAATGGAGCCTCGCTGCGGGAGGGGAAGAGAGAGACAGAGAGGAAGGAGAGGGGGAGGGGTGGAGAAGCAGATGGGCGCCTCTCCTGTGTGCCCTGGCCAGGAATCGAACCCGGGACTTTTGCACACCAGGCCGATGCTCTACCACTGAGCCAACCGGCCAGGGCAATTTATTATGTTTACATAGATTCTAGTGTTGCCCCGAATGCATCCCCCTCCCCCGTATTCCCCTCAACATCTCCCTTGTCCACCTCCCCAGATAGCCAGTAATTTATCTTTGAAGGATTATATGAGCTATGAAAAGCTTTTTGTTGTTGTTGTTTTTTGGTTTTTGTATTTTTCTGAAGCTGGAAACAGGGAGGCAGTCAGACAGACTCCCGCATGCGCCCGACTGGGATCCACCCGGCATGCCCACCAGGGGGCGATGCTCTGCCCATCCGGGGCTTCGCTCTGTTGCGACCAGAGCCATTTTAGCACCTGAGGCAGAGGCCAAGGAGCCATCCCCAGCGCCCGGGCCATCTTTTGCTCCAATGGAGCCTCGGCTGCGGGAGGGGAAGAGAGAGACAGAGAGGAAGGAGAGGGGGAGGGGTGGAGAAGCAGATGGGCGCCTCTCCTGTGTGCCCTGGCCAGGAATTGAACCCGGGACTTCCGCATGCCAGGCTGATGCTCTACCACCGAGCCAACCGGCCGGGGCCTGAGCTATGAAAAGCTTTTACCAACCTGTTTCTATTCCTAGTTTCCAAAATTTTTTTTATCATAAGTAGGTGTTGAGCTTTATAAACTGCTTTTTCTACATGGAGATAATTTTATGCCTTCTCTCCTCTTAATGCGTTAATGTGGTGAGGTTTGAGCCATTCTTGCATTCCAGGGGTTAGTTCAGGTTCAGTGTATGCTTCCTTTTTTAGCTACACTGTTGGTCTTGGTTAACTAATGTTTCAGTTCAGAGTCTTGCCATGTTTATAAGTGAAACAGACTACAGAGATCACAGTGCTAAAGCCTGCTCACCTGCTCACACACCTGGGGAGGCTGGAGGGTCCAGCACAGGGGCACCTGTGCCAGCTGGGGTGGGGGACTCAGCTATGGAGTGGAACCTGGGTCTCTGCAGAGGGGCAGGTGGCCAGACTTGTGCACTCCTGCTCCCCACACTACCCTTGGTATCCCTTGCTTGAAGGACACAGGGGAGGCAGGGGGGTGAAGCCAGTCCTGAGTTCCATGACCATTTATCCTGGTGTGGTGGTGGCAGTTTTGTCCTAGCTCTTTGGGGATGCTACTGTCTTCTTTGCTAATGCTTGCTCCACATTAGAAATTAGTATGCATCCCCAATCCTATGGTCTTTGTCACTTGGGCTCAGAATCAGTAGCTGAAAGTAAACCCATGTGGTGAGGTGAGCTATGCTGGGGAACTGACTCCGTCTGGGCTTGTTCTTCCTGGGGGGGCCCTGGGGCTAGGACTGGCTGTCTCTTCTCTAATCTAAAGGCACAGGGGTTTCATGGAGTGGGGCCCTGGCTCCCCCTGACCCAGGCAGGCCCTGGTCTGCATCTCTTGGGAACCTGCTTGTGGCCCTATAGGCATCTGGGGGTAGCCTGAGCTTGTGCTCAGCAACCAGTGGGTGGTTGCTGTCAGGGCCCAGGATCCTAGTGCATCCCTTAGCAGTGACCCGGGGCCCCAGGCAGGAGGTGGTCCGCCTGGCTGCCAGCAGCACTGCCTTTGATCTGGGAGCCTCAGCAGCTGGTTGGTAGTGGAGCGTCCCCCCACCCGCCTCCTCGTGCCTCCTGTCACTAACAGCCACACACCCAGAGGGCCAGCTGGCCACATGGTGTCTGCTTTGTGTCCCTTTTCAGTGCTGGGGGAGGGGAGTAGGGGACAGAACAGAACTTTTGGGGGAACTTCAAAGGTACACTTTAGTAATCAAAGAGTTCCTAAGTTTCCCATTAATGTTCTGCCTGTGTGTGGTGTTTGGATTTAAATAAAGAGTCTAAAGAGACAGGATAAAATATAGACAGGTCCTCAGCTGAGGCCCAGGATGGTTTACAGACCCAGGCGGCTCTTGCCTTTGATGTCAGAACATTAATTATTAGAAGGTAGTTTAACTGGCCATCAGAACCCGGCTTGGGTGAAGCTGGGGCTGCCTGGCGGCCCCTGGCCTGTCCTTTGAAGTCCTTCCCTGGCCCAGAAGGAGCTCTGTGTACACCAGGGTAACCATCCCAGCAGGCGCTCCCTACACAGCTGGCACAGGGTCCCTGATCAAAGGCCCTGTTCTCCTGGGCAGGACTGGTGGCTGACAGGGGTCTCTCTGCGCCTGTCACCCTCCAGGGGGTGGTCTCCCCACCCTCTCAAGACCTGGACCGGGGCACTTCCTCTGCACCTCGTACTCTGTGTTAGTACAGTTGTCAGCCTTACCTCTGGCCGTCCACTCCCTGGTTCACAGGCAGGGGCTGGGAGGAGCTGGCCAGACCAAGAGTAGTTCTCGCTGCCTGGCTGCCCTCCTCCTCTCACCAGGCCACCTGCCATGACATCCCCTGGCCCTCAAGAGCAAACCCCACTGCCCATCACCTGTCAGCACAGGATTTTTGTGGGTGCCCTGGGCTCTGGTCATAGTCCAAGCAATCCGGGGCACAGCATGACCTCAGTCGAAATGCCCACTGGGGTCTGTTGGCAGACAGGACAGCATTTCTTGAAGCCCAGTGACAGGCAGGTACCCTCCAACCATCTGTCCTCCTCTCTCTCAGATGTGACTGAGCTTAGGGAGAGGCGACATCCAGCCTGCCACCACAATGGAGAATGGGCATGCATGGTACCCCTGGAACCACCAAGCTGCCTACACAGGGCCAGGTGGCTTTCTGCAGATGGGGCAGGGAGTCCTGGTTTGCAGGCCCCCATCCTGACTGGGTCTGAGGGGTTCTCTGCAGTACTTGCACACCTGTGGTCTGGTGTGAGTGGGCTTGCTAACCTTGGACTCTCATCACAGCTCTCCAGGGGCAACTGCCAGGCCTGTGGATGGGGAGACCCTGCCCTTCACTTCTTTGCGGGTTTATGACCTTGATCCACAGTGGCACACGCCCAGCCACACCACAGGCATGTGGAAACTTCACATGGGCCACTGTTGTAGCCCAGTGTTTAGCTACTCTGTGCTCTTCTTTTTCCAAAACTTCTCTCATTTATTCTGCTTGGGAGGGTGGGTGAGCCACTCAGTGCTGGCTGTGGCTGAGGGGCCTGTGTGTGTTTATGAGCTTTGTGTCAGGGCCTTATATCCAGGGCAGTCCACCTGCGTGCTATCTTGAGCTCTAGTGCCTGTCCCTGCCTGCTCACCATGGACTGTGTAGTGTCTACTCTCCAGCACACCCTCCAGGGGCAGCTGGCTCTGGGAGTACTGGGAGGTTTGGCCTGTGTCCCTTATGTAGTGATTCAGTTAAGCTCCAAGCCTCAAGGGGAAACGCTTAGCATTCCCTGTTAACCAAACCATTGTCAGAGGATAGTCTGGCTGGAGAGAAGGAACAGGAACCCTCACAAGGAAGCTGGAAAATCTGGGCTTGAGGTTACCTCCAAATAGTTTTTACATTTTTTTCTCTGGGTATCATCACGTCCTGGAAAGTTACTGTTAAGAAAATGAAACCTCAGTGGGCAGCAAGGCCACCTCTGACATGAGAGACCCCTGTGTGCCCAAGTGGGTTTTCAGCCACTTGTGTGGTGGCTGCTGGAGTGTGCCCACCTGACTGTTCAGAGACCGTTAGGCCCACATCTCAGCCTGGTGCCCAGTCCCTCGTCCCCTTCGTGTCTGGCCCCAGCTGTGCCTGTCAGCACAATGAGCATGGTGTAGTCTACAGTAGCCAGTGCTCTCATGCTGTGCTCCCTTCAGGTCTCCCCCGGGGCACATTCAACGTGACAGGGACTCTTTCTAAAGGTACCTGGGGCCGTCTACAGCTGGAAGTTGGTCACTGAGCCCCCACCTCTAAATGGCCTGGGTGTCAGTCCAGCGTTTGTCCAGTGCTGACCCATCACTCAGGGTCTTCTGTGAACATCAGACAAGGAAGATGTTCCTGTCTCTCCTGTTTGCCCCTGAGCCCCTGGCTGTGGTCATCTAGGTGCAGATGGCCGTCCACTGAGGAGGTGATGTCAGGTTCTCAGTAGAGGTACTGTGCTCTGTGTGCTGCACTAGCAGTTGCTGGAGTGGACCTGCAGATTTTAGGCTGCAAGGGTCAGCTGTTGGGAGTGCCGAGAAGGTTCTGGGCTCCATCATCATTCAGAGCATGCAACCCCCAGCAGCCCTGGGCACCAGCCACAGTGCTCATCCTGGGGCCCTTCCCAGATCCCAGGGCCATGGCCCTTGGCCAGCACACAGGAGCTCACTCAGGGCTCAGGCTGTGGCTTTCCCTCATGTCTTCTGCCTTTTGCATTCTTTTTTGTTAATGATGTCTCATCTAAGACCTCTGTTCTCCAGCCAAAAGCATCTCTGTAAATTCACCTTGATGGGAGCCACGTAACCCTGCCTATGACCAGGGAGCGGCTGTTACAGGGGTGGCACATGGGGCCAGTTTGCAGGCAATTTGGCCCGGCAGAGACAGTAAGCAGGGCCTGGGCTTGACCTCCTGCACCCTGTATGAAGCTGTCGGACCAACCCTGCCTCCCTCACCTCTCACTGCCATTGCAGTGGAAGCACTATCTCCTGGGAAGGCCAAGGTGAGGGTATGAAGCTTCCTGGCTTCTCCCTTGTCATTTGGTGGTACGGTGACATATCCTGCCAGCTTAGGCACTGAGTCACTTCTGTCCGTGAGTTCTTGTGGGACAGGGGCCTGATTGGGGCCAGGACATGTCAGCAGCTCTGGGACTCGGCTGTGCCCTGCAAGTGCTTGGGAAAGGGTGAGGCCAGAGTTACCATGTGATCCCTGGGCCTGGCTCCACTGGCCGTGTCCTGGGGTCGAGGATCTATTTGCATGGACAGGCTCCACTTGATACCTTGGGCTGCTCATCACCCAATTGCTATCCTTGGGGCGACTCATGGGCCTGGAACTTTCTGCTAGAGCACCCGGGGCTTGGCACTCGTACACAGCTGTTCCCAGCTCAGGCACATCCACGTCCTGCCCTCGCCCTCCCCCAGGAGCCCAGGCATGCTCTTGGCCCTTCTGGAATGTAGGCGCCGTGGCTGTCGGGGGCAGCCCGGCGCCTGGCATCTTGTTATAAAAAGCTCCGGTGTAGACTGCCCATGGCGGCTGCAGAAAGGTTGTGGCTTTTAAGGGGCAGCCCTAAAAGGCCTTGGCTAGCCATCTACAGGTTCTGCTGCCCAGGCCTCAGCCAGCTCTTCCTGGTGACTATGACATAGCACTCTGAGACCAGAGGGGCTTCCTGGCTGAGCCCACCTCCCTTCACCCAGGGAGAGTGCTTATGAAGCATGATACCCTATATGCTTGGTCACTGCAGGGACCTGCCAGAGTGCAGTCAAGACATTGGTGTGGCTGGGTGAAGGGCAGCCCTGGAGACCCCTGGCAGGTGCATTGGGATCCCTAAACACTGAGTTGCTTGGGCCTGGCTATCCTAGGGCAGTAAGTGACCTTGAGTGCTGGTGGAGCTGTGGCCAGGCCAGGCTGCATGGGAAGGGATGATCCAAGAGCCTGCCAACCCCATCCTGTTCCCCCATGTGAGAAACAGGAGGTGAGATTACCATGCTGTGGTGAGGGCGGGGCTGGCAGGGACGGAGGACAGGGCAGCATCCTGCATGGCCCTTCCCATGATGGCTGTCAGCCCTTCTGTGTGAGTGAGGGCAGGCCCTGGTGTGGACACTTCCATCAGGCCAGCCCCAAGGGCAGCCTCAGTGCTGCAGAGGGGCCCCATGCTCGGTGCAGTCACCCACCCGGAGGCACCACAGGCAAAGCAAGCCCTGCCTTATTGTTTCCATTGACTTTGCTGCCAATTAGGAGTGACGCTGTCCCTCCCTGTGTCCCCAGGGTGGGCAGATGCAGGGCCAGGCTGCTCCCCTGGGGAGGGGAGGTAGGGTCAGCCTGGCTGTGGGGCCAGCAGCTGGCAGGTTTTTGCCAAACCTCTAATTTGGGGGCTGCCATTTCCCGTGCCCTCCCTTGGAGCCCCTGATGTGGACTCAATCAGGGCACTGTTCCCTAAGCTTTTGGGAACCCTGATGGCAGGCACATCTCATGGAGACAGGAAGTGAGCAAGTTGCTGCTGGGGGAGGCTGGCCCTGCCGACCTGCCACTCACCCCATTCCCCACCCAGTAGGGATAGAGTCAAGACTTGAGGGTCAGGTGCCCTGCTGGGGAGTGAGGGTCCAGCATCAATGCCACTGAGCAGCAGGCACAAGGGAGAGCCTCCAGTGCTGGACAGCCTACTGTCCATGCTCCATGCTGGAGACCTGGCCGTGGCCATAGGCTGATGGGTGGGACCTGGGCTTGGCTCAGGGATCTATACAGCTGCTCCAGCTTCAGGGACTGGGTGACCCAGCCCCAGGTAGCCGGGCAACTGGGCCCCTTCTGGGACCTCAGCCATGCCCTCTGCCCAGCAGCCAGTGGACCGGGACCCCGTGGTGTGCCACCCTGACCTGGAGGAGCTGCTCCAGGTCTGGCCTGCAGAGCCACCTGAAGAGTTCTTCGAGGTGACCGTGGACGACGTGAGAAGACGCTTGGCCCAGCTTAAGAGTGAGCGGTGGGTGTGCCCCCAGCCCCTCTAGTGTCTCCCTGCTTCTACTTTAGGTCCTCAGTGCCTACACCCACGGTAGCACCTTGGTGGGTGCGAAGCCCAGGCAGGGGTGCCGAGTCCTGCCCTGTCCAGCTCGTATGGGGCCTCCACTCTGGCTAGCGAGACCCAGGACCTTGACCTAACCCTTCCACAGGAAGTGCCTGGAAGAAGCCCCCTTAGTGACCAAGGCCTTCAGGGAAGCTCAGAAGAAGGCGAAGCTGGAGCAATACCCTAAGGTACTGGAGGGGATGGGGTGTCTGTGTGGCTCTGAGCTGGAGCCTCTCATGGCGAGTGCAGTGCACATGCCACTGAATGTGCTCACTTGTGCTTCACCTGTGCCTGCACATCCTCGGTACATTAAAGAACCAGCCAGCCTCACTTAAATGATGAAAACAAAGGTCAATATGTTTTTACAAATGCACGTGGGGGATACATGATTGGTCCTCACACCCAGCCTGTGCTCACAGCTCTTGCCAGGAGTGTGGGGGGACGGCAAACACCAGGGAAGCTGGCATTTCCACTTGCTCTAGTTCTGGCGTCTGCCTCCCGGGATGGGGGCCCTAGCCATGGTGGGCCCAGGCATGCAGTGGTCTCCCAGAGCCTGGCCCCAGCTCTGGATGTCCTGGGGACAACTCCACTTCTCCTGGCCTAGGTGGTCCTGAGGGTCCTGTTCCCTGACCGCTACATCCTGCAGGGCTTTTTCCGCCCCAGTGAGACAGGTAAGAGGCCTCATTTGGGTGTCCAGGAGGGCTGGGGACCCCTCTGAGCCCCTCCTGATCTTTCAAAGCGATAGACTCCCACTAGCTGGCCCCTGGGCTCAGGGAGGTGTTTTTGTTTGTTTGTTTCTTTTCTTTTCTTTTTTTCATTTTTTCTGAAGCTGGGAACGGAGAGACAGTCAGACAGACTCCCGCATGCGCCCGACTGGGATCCACCCGGCACGCCCACCAGGGGCGAAGCTCTGCCCACCAGGGGGCGATGCTCTGCCCATCCTGGGCATCGCCATATTGCGACCAGAGCCACTCTAGCACCTGAGGCAGAGGCCACAGAGCCATCCCCAGCGCCCGGGCCATCTTTGCTCCAATGGAGCCTTGGCTGCGGGAGGGGAAGAGAGAGACAGAGAGGAAAGCGCGGCGGAGGGGTGGAGAAGCAAATGGGCGCTTCTCCTGTGTGCCCTGGCCGGGAATCAAACCCGGGTCCTCCGCACGCTAGTGTTTGTTTATTTTCTTACAGAGACAGAGAGTCAGAGAGCGGGATAGATAGGGACAGACAGACAGGAATGGAGAGAGATGAGAAGCATCAATCATCAGTTTTTTGTTGTGACACCTTAGTTGTTCATTGATTGCTTTCTCATACGTGCCTTGACTGCGGGCCTTCAGCAGACCGAGTAACCCCTTGCTTGAGCCAGCGACCTTGGGTCCAAGCTGGTGAGCTTTGCTCAAACTAGATGAGCCTGTGCTCAAGCTGGCGACCTTGGGGGTCTCAAACCTGGGTCCTCTACATCCCAGTCTGACGCTCTATCCACTGCACCACCGCTTGGTCAGGCAGGAGGTGGATGTTTTGATGTTGCTGTTACTGTCTGTGGAGCAGGTAGCACACTCTGAGCTTGGGTGTGCACAGGGCCAGGGCCAGCTCATATCAGATGCTCATTAGCTCAGCCGGGCAGTGACTGGCCCTGTCCACCCAGAGGGAGGTGGACCCAGAGCACCTCACACCCAACTGCAGAGGCTTTGTCCTGAGGTTATAGCTCACCTGGAAGAAAAAGACCAATATCCCCAATTCTGGCAGGGCGAAAGGCAAAGGGAATGATGTTTCTGTAGGGTGGGAGCCCTGTGGATGTCCTGTCACGGGTACTATAGAAGCAACAAACTTGAATTCCCACTCCCAGAGCTTGGATTGGCCTGAGAGTGGGAGCAGTGTTCCAAATGCCTGAGACTGAGGTGGCCAGACTGGCCAGGGCTGGCTGCAAGGCCCCCAGGCTGGCCAGGCCTACAGGGTAGAGGGCACCTGCACAGATGTTGGACCCAGCCTGTCCCATCCCACAGTAGGCCAGTTCTGGAGTGCATCTGTATGGAGCCCCTGAGAACCCTGTTAGCCCTGTCTTTTCTCTGCAGTGAGGAACTTGCAGGACTTTGTGAGGAGTCACCTGGGGAACCCTGAGCTGCCCTTCCACCTGTGTGAGTGCTGCTCCTATACCTGCTCATGCTTCCTAGCTCCGAGCTTTTCCTATAAAAACAGCATGGGGCAGGATGAGTCTGGGGATGAGGGGAGTTGGGGAGGGTAGTGGTTTTTGCCCCAATTTGGTGTCCCTGCAGCCTCTGCTTCCAGTCTGACCTCCCAGCCTCTGAGAGCTCTCGGGTAGGGGGTGCTGGTCTTTCTTGGAAAGCATCTGGGGGTGAGGGCTAGGGTCCCTGCATGAGTCTGCTCCAGGTCACTTCCCGCACCCAAACCCCTCACCAGGGTTTTTGCCACAGCAGAGAGGTGGGCAGAGGGTTGTGGGCTGAAGGTTCTTCCAAAATACCCCCAGCTGAGGCTGTATGGGCCTTGAGGCCTCTCTTCTCTGGGGAGCAGGGGCAAGGCCTTCCTCATGAAGACAATGATCTCTTCACAGTCATCACTCCTCCAAAAACCATCCTGGATGACCACACACTGACCCTCTTTCAGGTACTGGCTGTCTTGCCTTTGTGGGGGCTGGGCTACTGGGGCCACTCTGCAGGGTGAGGTCAATGTCAGAAGGTGGATGCCTTGTGGATGCCGACTGAGGGTACACAGTGCCTCTGAAGTTGGCCCTGCGACTTCCCAGCCTCCTCCGCTTCCTGCCCTGAGGGGGTGGGCTCAGGGGCTGCTAAGCTCCCTACCCTGGGTCTGGGTGAGCAGGAGCCCAGAGGCAGGGCAGCTGGGGCAGTTACTGAAGGGTCATGGGTCAGAGACCTCACTGTAAGTGGCTGGCTATCCACAAGGCCCCTGGGATGCCAGCTGCTGGGAAGGTGTGGCCCTGGGTTCAAGTGTCTGCAACTGACCTGGTTCCCTGCCTTTCCTGTGCTGGGCCCTTTCACACTGGGCCCTCCTGACCCCTCTGTCAGCCCCGGAACTCCTGGTGAGGGTAAGGATGAGGGTTAGGAGTGTTGATCCAGCACCCTGCTGGGCTGCCTTCCAGAGCCAGGAGGAATGTCCTGTCCCTTTGCCTGGGAGGGCAGCCTGGGGCCTCCCCAGCCCCAGGCCTAATGGTTTCCTCTTCAAAGTCTCCTCAGATATTTTAATTACTAACAGAGGCCAGCCCTTGTTAAGTGGCCCGCAGGCCCTGCAAGGTCTGAGTAGGGGCTGTCCAGTTGTGGGGAGATGGGACAAGACCAGACAGAGAGCTGGATGCTCACCAAGGAACTAAGTCAAAGTGGCGGGAGCCCAGCCTGGGCCCCTCCTCAGCCCCAGGATCTCTGAAGGTACTGAGTCTCTTTCCTCCCTCCCCACCATTTTCCTCCCAGCCAGTCTGTTGATGCACACTGGATTTGGAAGGTGCTTTGGGATGGAGGGGGACCAGCTCCCTGACCTCTTGCAATTAGGAGCCCTGGGTGCTGCCTGTCCCGCCCATTCGGCCTGATTCCTAGTGACACTCTGCCCTAAGCTACCGGCAGCCGTCTCCTTTCATCCATCAGCTTGGCCTGTAGCTGCAGGGCCTCCAAGAGGGGTGGCAGCACTACCCAAGATCACAGCTGGCAGGACTCAGAGAAGGAAGCCTCCCACCCTCCCTCGGGTGAGCAGCACGGAAGCCTCCGCTTTCATGTCCCTTGGCAGGGCTGCCCTTGGGCTGCTGCCTGCCTGGGAGGCTGCCTGGGGGCCTGCCCCATGTTCTAGAGAGTGACAGCTCAGGGTAGGTGTAGGGGATGGCAGCCCAGCTGCCCTGTCTATAGGACCAGGAGTGTTTGGTGGGAGAAGCTGGGGGGTGTGGAGGAGTGGTCAGTGGGCACAAAGTCCCCCAGTATCCCATATCAAACCTACTTCCTGGGCCTGAGCCCTCTTTGGTGCTGGTGCTGCCCCCACCCACCACCTTGTTCTGGACCTAGGCATCATTCTGAATGGCTCCTGAAGACCCCATCACAAACTGTGCTGATCCCCTCAGCCTGAGCAGAGGGGTAGACCCTTCCTGCTCATGGTCCTAATTGTCTGTGCTGTTCAGTCACCACTGTTTTGTTGGGATCTCAGAGATGCAGACCAGTGGGGAGGGGACTTTTGACAGGTGCCAAGAGGAGGCATCAAGCCCTGCAGCCCCCAGATGGCCCTGCCCCACTGGGAGGGATTGGATGAGGTCCTGTGAAATACCAACATGTCATCACATGAGGTGCTGTGAGGGTGGTCCCAGCACCTAGTAGTTCTGGCCGTTCCACTGAGTCAGGGTCTGGCCACACTGGGAACGGCTGGGCACTGTCCTCCCCATGCCCCCTTCCTGCTCCCCCCTAGCCACCCCCCAAGGGATTTAGGGCAGCACGTACCAGTGAGGCTTTGACTGCAGTGTCACAGTTGGGTTTTCAGGGTGTTACAGCCCTTGTTTGTGTCCCTCAGTTTTGGCTGTGGTCTGTGTTCCTGGGCCTGGCATTTGAAGTTTCTGTTAATACTCCTTATCGTGACTCCCAGAGCTCAGAATTGGATCCGGAGCTCGGAGTTGCTCAGCTGGCAGCTGTGGCCCCTGCACTGAGGGCTAAGAACACAGAGCCTCAGGTGGGGTCATTGCCCTGCCTTGGCCAGCTTTGGGACTGCAGCCACGGTCCTCAGGTACAGAAGTCGATTGGGGGCAGGTTGCAGGATGTTGACACTGAGGGCTGTGGGGCATTACCTGCAGCCCTGATTCTGTACCACAGTCCAGTCTTCTGCCCTGGGGGCCTCCAGAGGCGTGTCTGGGCTGGGTGACCCAGCCTCATCACATACCTGTGCAGGTGTGGTCGGTTCCTGAGCAGAAACCCCTTGCCACCACCCCCACAGATGGGGGCTTAGGAGAGATGCAGTTTCTGGACTTCCAGGGAGGGATGTGGCACCCTGATGCAGAGCCCATCTGGCAGGAGGGGCCAGTCTAGTCAGGGAACCTGTGTATGGCTTTTGGGGTCTTGGCTGGTGTACTCATAAAGGCAGCAGACCTGGGCAGTACCTCTCAACGCAGGACTCCCAGTGCAACTTGGTTCCAGGAGCCCCCACTGCACATGCTAAGAGTCCCTCAGAGCTGGTCTCCATCTAGCTGCTCTGTGTAGGTCTAGGTTCTTCCCCTCAGCCTGAGGGCAGCCCACCTGGCTGCCCCTACAGACCCCCAAGCCCTATGTTCTTTAGGCAGTCCAGTTGAGGGAGAGGAGTGCAAGGTTCCCTGAGTAAGGGCTGGTGGCCACCCTTGCCTCATGGGCCCCTTTGGCCATCTTCTTTTCCCATACCCACACCATGCAGTTCTGACCTGTGGGCCTACTGCAGTCTCTTAAGAGGTGGGGTTGGGGGGTATCCAAGCCTAATTGCTGTCTTCAGGAGGGGGAAGAGATGATTAAAATGCCAGTGCACGCAGTACAAAAGCTTCCTGTTCAGCTGGTGCTTGGGGCTGGCCCCTGAGAAGTCCCCTGTGGTCCAATACCCCAACCTGGGCTTGGTGCCATAAGAGGGGCCACAGCCTGACCTGTGCTGGGGCAGTGGATAAAGCGTTAACCTGGAACACTGAAGTCACTGGTTTGAAACCATGGGCTTGCCTGGTCCAGGTACATATGGGAGTTGGTGCTTCCTGCTTCTCCCCTTCTCTTTCCCCTCTCTAAAATAAATCAAGTCTTAAAAAAAAAGAGGGGCCAGAGCTTCTGGGGGTTGGGCAGTGGACTCCACTGGTGGGAGGGGTTGCTGAGTGCCTCCAGGTGCAGCCTGCCCAAGGCCACCATGGAAGTGGGGTGCAGCCCACCCTGCCCCTCCTACCGGTCTCTGCCTGTGGTATTCACCTGGCTCCTGAGCTCCCCTCTGCCCTCCCTGCAGGCAAATCTCTTCCCTGCTGCTCTGGTGCACTTTGGAGCTGAGGAGCCAACAGGTGAGCAGGAACCCCTAACTCTGCTGATCACTACCAGCCCCCAGGGTACCAGCAGAGCAGCCTCAGGGAAGCCCAGAGGAAGCCGAAGCTTCCTCTGATCTAGAAGGGAGACCCGGGGCCTGACACCCCCTCCACATACACACTACTCCTGGGGGGCTTCAGGACAGCCTCCTGCCCAGTTCATGCCCCCTCCCAGAGCAGAGCAGTTGTGGGTGGATTCCCCTTTTCTTCCTCCATGGCCTGAAGGTGGGCTGGGCCTCCTGTAGGCCTCTACCTGGAGCCCAAGCTACTGGAACATACCGTCTCCCCATCTGCGGCCAACATCCTGGTGGCCAGGTGAGTGCCTGAGGCAGGTGGGAATGCCCAGGGGTTTGGGACAGCTCACGGCTGCAGTGCCTGCAATCGTGTGCCTTGGCCTCTACCTGCAGGTGCATGTCCAGGGCCACCATGACCCCACCCTCACTGCCAGTTTCTGACCCTGCACCCCTTGAGTCTGAGGCAGCTGCTGAGCAGGATGCAATGGGGCCCCCTGAGCCCAGCTGTGGGACAGCCCAGCCCTTGAGAAGGGATCTGGGCAAGGTGCCTAAATGGTTAAAGCTGCCAGGTACTAGGGGTGGTGTGTGTGTGTGTGGGGGTCTCAATGGGAGGGGCTATTGGGCAGGATCCCAGGGTCCCCAGTTCACCCTAGTATGTTG
This sequence comes from Saccopteryx leptura, assembly GCF_036850995.1. Lineage (NCBI taxonomy): Eukaryota > Metazoa > Chordata > Mammalia > Chiroptera > Emballonuridae > Saccopteryx > Saccopteryx leptura. The sequence continues at coordinate 125,952,790 of NC_089506.1, forward strand.
CATTGCAGCCAGCAAAAGGTGAGAGCTGTCAACCAGAGATGCACACTCAGCAAGTGACAGGACCGCTCCCTGAGTGCAAATAAAGACTTGAGCCATCTCCTGAGACCCTCCTGTTGTCTTTCTCCAGAAAAGGGCCCCTATAATCCTGTCCTGGCCACCTGCTTACCCAGAGATCCCAGGCACAGGCCTCCAGTCCTTCCTGATCCCGGAACTGGCCAATCCTGCAGCCTGGCTGGACCTTCGTGTGGCCAGGATCCCCTTGCTGCAACCTTGTTCTCATTAACAAGGGCAGGGCACAGGTGTCCTCCCGTGGCTGCTTCCTCTGAGAACACAGTGTGGGGACAAGAGCCTTCAGGCATGGCCTGACACAGGAGGGCACCCTAGCCCCTAGCATGGAGGGGAGGAAGGTGTCCCCCATCCTATAGGGTGGGGCTGGTAGGGCCTAGCCTGGGGTTTCCTGCATGCCCTCACCATCTGAGGCACTTCAAAGTGGCTGTGGGGCACGGTTTCTGGCACTTGTCACCAGCGTCTCTCTTCAGGTCTAATTATTTCCACATGTTCCCAGCGCTTTGAAGCCCAGAGACTCCCTGAGGGTGTGAGGGAGGAGGAGGGGGCAGAGGCATGGAAGGGGTACAGGAACGGGCCAGCGTGCCAAATTAGGAATGGAGGGCTTGTCTCCCAACCCATGCCATCCTCAGGTGTGGGGCGGGTGAGCCTGGCAGATAAGGGTTGAGGCTGCCTCACAGGTCTTTCCAAGGCTTTTCTAGTCCCCACGGCAAGTGAGAATGGGCTCAGTGCAGGGTAGCTTGTCCTACCTGGATGTACCTTTCCAGAGGGCCATGGGCTATGGCTGTGTCCGCAGTTGCTCGGCCCAGAGCCCTTTAGGTGTTTTCCATTTTGGGTACTGTTGAAGCAGCTTTTGGGTAAAGGGATGTGGGTGCTGCAGGTGGGGTGAAGTTGGGGGTTGGACGAGCCCTGGAAGCCCCGGGCACAGCCAGACCTAAACCTTGCTTCTAGTGGGTCCCAGGCAGCAGTCTCCAAGGTGAGTGTGGCTGACCTGCCAGTCCCTAGCACTGCTATTGGTCAAGGATGGGCCTGGCAGCTGGTCTCCAGGTCCCACCCACCCAAGCATCCGCCACCAGCAGGCCCTTCCCATAGATATTTCTGGGCTTGCCTGCCAGCCAGTGGCAGCCCCACAACCAGGCTGCCCCAAGACAGGAGCACCATCTCCAGGCCGGTGGCCATGTGCATGTCCTTGGATCTCACCAGCCCAGGGCAGGGAGCACACAAATGCTGTTCTGTCCTTTCTCAGCTTTGCGTTCGTCCTACCAAAATGGATGGGGGCCCTGGCCGGCTAGCTCAGCGGTAGACCGTTGGCTTGGCATGTAGAAGTCCTGGGTTAGATTCCCGGCCAGGGCACACAGGAGAAGCACCCATCTGCTTCTCCACCTTTTCCCCTCTCCTTTCTCTCTCTCTTCCCCTCCCACAGCGAAGGCTCCATTGGAGCAAAGTTGGCCCAGGTGCCGAGGATGGCTCCATGGCCTCCATGTCAGGCACTAGAATGGCTCAGGTTGCAATAGAGCATTGCCCCCTGGTGGGCATGCTGGGTGGATCTGGGTCGGGTGCATGCCGGAGCCTATCTCTCTGCCTCCCTTCTCACTTCAGAAAAATACAAAAAACAAAACAAAAAAAGATGGATGGGGGGATTTGGCTTTGAAGCAATTTGACTTTGGGTGATTGAAGGCAACATGGAGGCTTCTGAGAGAGACCGCTTTGAATTTATTGGTGTTGCTCTGTAAAAACAAACTTACAGCTCAGGGAGGCATCTTCTGACAGAGGATTGCATGGTTAGGAGGTTACACACCAGCTTTGAAGTTATTGGCAGGACTGCACAGCTCGGCGTGTCAGTAGAGAACATGGCCCCCACTTCTGCCACGGTCCCTCCAGGCCATCAGCAGAGCAGAGGAGGGCCTGAGATACAACAGCACATTTGCTGGGACCTGGCCCAGGTTTAGGGCAGGAGGAGCACCTTGGGGATCAGCAGTGTCTTCCCTGTCTATAGCCAGAGACCACAGAAGACACAGGGCTGGGTTGTGAGTCAGACAGGTGGCCTTGGTGAAGGTGGAAACCCCTAGAAGTCCAGAAGCTGTGGGAAGAGGAGCACTCAGCCTGAGTGTCAGCTCACCCTCACACCTCAACCTGACCCTGCTCCCAGAGGGTTGGGCAGGGGACAGACACCACCAGGGCCACCTACCAGCTGAGGCAGCACCTTCTCCAGCTGGTTCACATCTACACAGGCCAGGTCCTCTGCCTGGGACTGCTGGACACTGCGGATAGCTGCTTCTAGCATGACACAAGATAAGTGAAAGGTGTATGAGGCTGGAGGGCCTCAGCTGCAGCTGTTCCCCTATGTGTGCCAGCAGCTCAGAAAGCCAGTGGGGCCCCTGAAACGGAGCTTTCCAATGACACAGCCTAAAAGGCGCTTGTGGGAAAATGGGAAAAACATACATCCTGGTTTCCCCACTGGGAAGTGAAATGCAAGAAGGACCACTCACCCAAGACGAAGATCTTCAGCAACTCCGCCATGAGCAGCAGTGCATCCCCGCTGACTGCAGGGTGGAGGGGAACAGATCAGGGCACCTGCTCCAGCAACCTTGGCCAAGGGCTGCTATCTCCCCCACCCCACCCTACCCCCACTTCCTTCTTGGCTCATTCTAACACCCAGGCCCCCATAGAGCTGGCAGCCCCAGCCACCCTGTCCTGCCCCCAGGCTGGTGCCCACACCTTTGGTCTTGTCGTCCTTGAAATGTAGGTGCAGCAGCTTGCTCACCAGTTCCTGAGGGACCAACAGGACAGTGACTCACAGGCCCTGACCCTACCCCTACCAGACTGCTACAGATCCCTTAGGCATTTAGTTCTGGATGAGTAGTAGTTGTGATTTCTGGCATAAACGCCCCGTTTCCTAGGGCCTCTCCCAAGGTGGGAAACTGGGTAGATGGTGGGAAAACCTCCCTGTGGATGCCTCTAAGACCAGAAGTTAGACATAGGTGGTGGACAGGTGGAGCAGCCCAGGTGCCAGCCAGCCAATCCCTCTGGGACTGCAGTCTTCCAGGATTCCAGGGTAGCCTGTGCTCCACCTCAACCCTAGGCCAAGACACCACCACCCTCACTGTGGCCTCCTCACAGGTCTGTCCATACCAACAGCACCAAATAGTTTGTGGCAGACCCTGCTCTGGGTGCTGGGTCAGCTCTATCTGCGATCTCTCCCTACAGCCTATGACTGTAACAGGATGGGCACTGTGGAAACCAGTGTTCAGTGAGTTTGGGGCCAAGGAACAGAGCTCGGGTGTATTTGTGGGACTTCCTGACACACATGAATGGAACATGGGTGGTTCCAGGCCAAAACTCAAGGCAGGGGCTTAAGCCCCCAAAGGATGAGGCTAATCTGCAGAGATGGCAGCTATGGACAGAGATGGATTCTGGGGACCAGGGACTCAGGAGCTCAGGTTGGCACATGTTGAATGAGGAACACACATCAGACACCCAAGCAGTGCAGCCAGGTAGGGGGGCTGGAAGTGAGAGAAAGGCCTTCCAGAAGGTTGGAACTGGCCATGAGGATTTGAGACATAGCCAGGTTGCTCACAATAAGGGCCAGCAGGAAGAGGCTGCAAATCAGAGGCTAGCAGAGTACCAAGAGAAGTGGGAGGACAGTTGTAGCAGGCACCCAGGAGCTCAGAAATGGGGTGTCTTATAGTAATGGTGAGCAGGGGACCACCAGATCTCCAGTCTTAGCCACCGGAGGTCACAGAGCTTCACCCAGCATGAATCAGCAGAGGCCAGGATAAGAGTGGAGTGGACACCAATGATGCCAAAGTTCAAAGGATAAGAACCTCAACCAGCCTGATCTGTGGTGGCGCAGTGGATAAAGCATCAACCTGGAAATGCTGAGGTCGCCGGTTCGAAACCCTGGCCTTGCCTGATCAAGGCACATATGGGAGTTGATGCTTCCAGCTCCTCCCCCCTGTCTCTCTCTCTCCCTGTCTCTCTCTCTCTGTCTCTCTCTCTCTCCTCTCTAAAATGAATTAAAAAAAACAAAACAAAACAAAACAAAAAACCTTAACCAGTCTCTAGGGGAAGCCATAACAGCCTCACTCTCCAAGTGGAGACCATGTAAGCTTGGTGCCACCTGCTGGTCTTGCTGCTTACCAGGTAGGTACCAGGAAAGGCCCAAAAGGCTCTACTGCAGTGGTTCTCAACCTGTGGGTCGCGACCCCGGCGGGGGTCGAACGACCAAAACACAGGGGTCACCTAAAGCCATAGGAAATACATATTTTAAAAATGTATGGGTCGCGACCCACAGGTTGAGAACCGCTGCTCTACTGCCTGACTTGCTCCAGTCCAGGAAGTGCTAAATCAGCCTGTTGCATAGGAGGCTGCTGCATGGAGCTGTCCCAATCACTAAAGGGGTTAGCACCAACAGGGAGTGATAGTTCCCTAAATAAGTGACACAAACTGGAGGGCAGGATGGGACCTAAGATGCATTCAGCCTCTGCCCCACTTTGAGTGAGCACACAGCCCTTCCCTCTGTTACCGTCACCTGAAATAGCCCTGTTCGTGGGCAGTGACCACAACCCCAGCTCTAGCCAGAGTCCTTGACTCGAGGACTCTAGAGCTATCCAGGTTGGCATGATGGAGAGCAGCCTGCCCCCCTCTCCAGTTGTTATAATGGGGGGATTCTCACAACCACCCTGCTAGGTCATCCCTGCCTCCATGACTTTCATTTTTAGATGATTAACCCCTCTGGGCCAGGGCATAGCCGCAACTCTGGGTGATAAAGTGGGACTGAGGCAGGTGAACCAGAGAGAAGTCCCCCATGCCACTGCAAGGCTGAACCCCCCACTAGGGGTTGGGGAAAAACAAAAAGTACTCATAAGGGTCTGAGATCCTCTCTCCCTCTCTTCCCAGGTCACAGAGGCCCGCAGATCCTCCTAGTGTACCTTTCTGATTCAAGGGCTCAGTGCCTCCTCACCTTAAGGCAGGGCAACAAAGCGAGAGTCCCAAGTGACTCCCATTCGCCATCCGCTTTTGCCAGGTGCAGAGCAATGCGTGAGGCCCCAGTCTTCCTCTGTTCCTCCCCGGTAACTACACTCGAGTTTAGCCAAAAGTCAGAGAAACGATGTTTCTCCACTGTCAAGGGGGGGGGGGGGGTACTAGTACCCATCTCCTAAGGTGGTTGGGTACTATTATATATAGGTTAGTCTGTGTCGAGAGCATATAACAGCGCCCGACTGTGCCAGGTGTTACTGAGGAAGAACTTATAGAGCCCCACACCAGACTGAACCTATACAAACACGTGCTGTTCAGACATGCGATTTCAGCTGGGCTTCTTCAGCTTGGCTCAGGTTTGAAGGAAGCACAGGCTCGCATAATAAGAAACAAGCAGGGAGAGAAGCTTTAGGCTGTGCAGCGACGTGACAGTATCCGCGAGCTGGGCGGACCCGTGGCCTACACCAAGCGGTTTAAGGAAAGTCCCACCAACTCCCCAACATCAGGGCGGGCGGGGAACGAGGCCCAGGCTCATCTCCGAGGCCTCCTGCATTTCCGCCCGCACGGCGCCCACCTCTTCCGGGCCTCTCCTCCTCTTCCGCTACCCGGCCGCGAGACCCCACCCGGAGAGCAAAGGGCGCGCGGGTTGCGGTAGGAGACGGATTCCTGCGCCCAAAAGGCACACGGGTGCAGCGCTGGGGCTGGCCATGCGTTCGCATGTAGGTCAAGCGTGGGGACCAGCCGTAATAACCCACCGCCGCACGCCCTGGGTAACCCCGCACTCCGGACATCCGTGCAACCACCGCCCACCCTCTTTCACCTTGCGGAAGCAGGCACCGGCTCCCTCCATGACCGCCGCCGTGGCGCGCGCTTTTCGGAGTCCCCCACCTCCAGCCACAGCCACTCCACAGCCCCGCCTCTGCCCCTCCTAATGAGTCTGGAGCGCGTTGCCTCGGCTCCTCGGGCTGGCGGCCCGCGGCTGCACGCGCCCGGCCCTTCGCCCTCATTGGCCAGTATCGAGTGCTTTCCTCCGCAAAGCTTTCTGGGAGTTGTAGTTTCCATTGTCTTTCCCGGCGCGCCCTGCGCTTCCTGGATACTGAGGCACCGCGGGGGCTGTGTAGATCACAGCCGGCTGTGAGGGTGTGGTATGTGAGGGCTGGAGCCCGGCATACGCTCGGCCCCCGGACTCGCCGGCGCAGGCCGCATGCTTGGGAGAGTCCTTGGCCACCCCACTGTCCTGGGGTCTCCCACCTGTAGAACCCACTCAGTTTGCTACTGGTTCTTCAGCTGTCAAAGTCGGACCTGGGGTCGTGCCCTACACGGAGCAGCCCGGCCTCTCTGTCGGCCCCTAGGGATAGGAGCCCCGCGCCCCCTGGCGCACGGTGAGGCCTGGCTCTAGGGGTGCGCGGAGGCAGCTCTACTGGCAGCCCAGGGACATGGAGGAGTTCCGGCGGTCCTACAGCCGGCTGTGTAAGGAGAGTGGGGCTGAGCCCCAGGAGACTGTGCTGCAGCAATTGCACGAGCTGCCATGGGGCCGGATGGACCTGGCTACGCAGAGCCTGACTCTGGACACCTGCAGGGCCCTGGGCGACCTGCTGCAAAAGGAGACACTGCTGACGGAACTGATCCTGAGCGACTGTATGCTGAGCGAGGAAGGTGGGCGCGAGGGCGGCAGGGTCTGGGAGCCCTGGACACCTGAGTCAGGGTTGGCGTCGAGCCCTGTGCCTCAGGGCGGGCTCTCCTCGCTTTGTCTGCTCACTGATCCATTGCCGCACACTCTCAGATCCTCAGTCCTCTATGGAGAACTCTGTCTCGCCTGTCTCCTCTTGGGCTCTGTAGTTCAAGCAGCAGTCTCTTTTTTTTCTCTCATATTTTTATTTATTGACTCGTGAGAGAGAGAGGACAGAAAAGAAAGAACAATATCAATTTATTGTTAGACCTTTCTGTGCACTCACTGGTTGATTTTTGTATGTGCCCTGACCTGGGATGGAACCTGCAACCTTGGTGTTTTGGGACAATGCTCTAACCAACTGAGCTACCCGGTCAGGGCATCAGGGTCGCTTATTGAAGCCTGGGAGCAGAGGGCAATGTCTCTTTGTAACAGAAACAGGAGTGTCCCATGGTGCTGGTGAGCATGAGCATTGGTGGCCTGGCTTCACACTGGGCAGCAGAGGTTGTAGATGTTTCAAATGTGGCACAGTGAGGAGGCGACTTGCTTGTGTCATGACTAGTGTGTTTGGGTAGGTGTCCTAAGATGGGGTTCATAGGACGAGCCCAGGACCCCAGGGGCAGAAAGTGACTGCCCTACCTCCTTACAGGGGTCACATTACTGCTCCAGGGGCTGTGTACCAACACTGTCCTGCGGTTTCTGGATCTGAAGGTGAGGGAATGTACCCTGTGAGGGGGAGGCCGTGAGTTTTCCTGTGACCTGGGGCCTGGGCACTGGCTGGAGACAACATTGGGAAGTACTTTTGGCGCACATTACTTTGCACTGTTTTCTGGTGGTCTCAGGCGTGTGTGTATGTGTGTGTTCTGAGGGTGGGAATGTGAGTTCCAGAGCATTCCCATAAGTAAACTGAGTGAGTCTGCACCAGGAGGTCCACCTGCCCAGAGCCTGGCCTCATCCACTGCCTGACCAAGGCCCTGCGGGGTGTGCATGAGCCCAGGATGAGGGGTCTGCCTCATCCTGTCCTAGGGCAACAATCTTCAGGCCACAGGGGCCAAAACTTTGGGGAAACTCCTCCGACAGAACAAGTCCATTCAGAGGTAAGGTGGTGTCCCGGCCCCTGCCCTCTCCCTAGCTCCCTCTTTCTCTGCATGGGTCAGCGCTGGCCCCTGAGGACTGGATTTTGCCACCTCAGCATTCATTCCTTCCCACTGGTTGTGCATGTTTCCTGTCCATTTGTTGGGATTAGTCAGGTACAAGTTACTCACGTGGCTCCCAACTTCCTGCTGGAGACCCCCTTCAGGCCTATGATGCCCTCCTCAAGACCCCCCTGGACCCCGTGGGAGCAGGGTGCTCTTTGGCCTGTGCACCTTAGCTCCACCTTCCCACAGCCTTACCCTGGAGTGGAACAACCTGGGAACTTGGGAAGATGCTTTTGCCACCTTCTGCCGGGCCCTAGTGGGCAATGACGCCCTGCGCCAGCTGGACCTCCGTAACAACCAGATTAGCCACCAGGGCACAGAGGAGCTGGCCCTAGCCCTAAAAAGCAACACTGGTCTCCAGCAGCTGGGTGAGGCCAGGCAACTTGCCACCCTAGCCCTTCTACTACTTCTCTTGTCCTATCCTGGAAGCTGGGGGTCAGGTGGGGGAAGTGGGATAGGGGAGATGGGGTGAGCCACACTGGGGTGCTGCTCTATTGTTGATCTCCCAAAGGAAGTATCCGAACTAGGCCAGTTCCCAAGATGATAAGAGATTTCCTTCCAGACCTGCGCTGGAATAACATTGGCCTCCTGGGGGGCCAGGCCCTGGTGAACTGTCTTCCCAGCAACAGAACCTTGCGGAGACTGGAGCTGGTTGGGAACAACATCCCCAGTGACGTTCTCAGAGCTGTGGGTATGGGTACACTGTTTTGAGCAGGGCATGAAGCTGATTTTCTATGACAGGCCCAGTTTCTGAGGGAAGGGGTGTCCCAATGGCAGCCTGATGAAGCCTGGTTGATGGTGGCACAGTGGATAGAGCATAGACCTGAGACGCTGAGGACCTAGGTTCAACCCTCAAATAAATAAATAAATACAAATGGAGAATGATGGCCCTGGCTGGATAGCTCGGTTGGTAGAGCATTGTCCTGGTACACAAAGGTTGCAGGTTCAATCCTCAGTCAGGGCACATACAGGAACAGGTCGATGTTTTTGTCTCTCTTTCTCTCTAAAATCAAATAAAAAATAAATGTTTTAAAAATAAAATAATAATTTAAAAAAGACAGTAAAGAGTGAGAGCCACTCCTGGAACCTACTCTTTTGATTCTTAGATCCCCTGAGGGTAGTTACCCATTTCACAGATGAGGAAGTTGAGGCTGTGTGGCTTGGGGCCTTGCTCTGATGGCTGTGCTGCTGCTTCAGGTAGCATCAGCCCTCATCACCCCCGATTTCATGGCTGTGCACATGAGTTATGTGAGAGCAGCACCATTAAGCCAAGCCATAACCTACATGGTCACCTCCCATTGGCGATGCCAGTATCTCAGCCCCAGATCTAGCAGAATACTCTGTCACTCCCAGTAGCTCCTTGTCCTGCCAGCCACTTGAGGGACCGAGCTTGGGCTAGAACCCTGCACAGCTCACCACCTCCTGCTGGGTCTGCCTCACCTGTGTCATCTCCAGCTTTGTTCTTGGCCTGCCTCTGGGTTACCTCAGCTATTGTAATCACTTCTGACACCACAGCTGCTTTTGGCTGGTCCCTCTGCAAATGCTGTTTGGATCTTTCCAGAATATAGGAGCTAAACATAGTATTCACCTCTTAAAAGTTATACAGTGGCCTTTGACCTTTGGGATGGAGGGCAGATGACCCTCTCCATATGTGTCCACCACCACATACCTGGCACCTCTTGGGCTCTTGGCCCTATTGTTGCCCCCACACCCACACTGAAGCTTTCACCCCTGGTGCCCTAGAGTCTACATGTTTTGTGGGGTGAGATACTGCTTTGCACAGTTCTCATTCTTAGACTGCTGGCTTCTAGGCACAGGGCTGGCTGCCTGTTGGCCACTCCCAAGGCTGAATAGCCCCTGGTGGGTAACTCAGTTTCTTCTGACAGAGCAAGCCATGGTCTACAACCAGGACCGGGAGGCCACCTTCCGGGAGAACCAAGCCCGCATCCATATGCTCAGCAAGGAGGTGCAGCACCTCTGGGAAGAGAAGTCCAAGCAGGTGAGGATGGTGCCACCTCTGACACACAGCCTTGTCTTACCCCAGCCTGGCTGTGTGGTTGAAGGGCACTCTATTCTTAGCTTCTGTTCCCTGGTCACCTTTCCTTCCTCTGGGCTCTGGACCCTCTCCAAGAAGTTAACACCAGGCCCAGCACTGGTTTTATGATTTGACCCCATTTGGCCAAGTGAGCAGACTTCCCCTGTGCAGGAGCCATGCTCCCCCTGCAGTCATGTGCCTGGGTGGATGTTGCATCATCACTGCCCTGTCTGCCTGACGGGAGTGGGCCCTGACAGGGCTCTGGCCATCTCTGTTCCAAGTTTCTGGACCCGATGGAGACAACTGATAAGCAGCAAGAGGAGATGGTCCAGAGCAGCAGGTGAGAGCAGCCGTGGACAGAGCTGGGGCTTGGGTGGGGTACCCCAGGTCCTGATTGTGGCTCTGGCCTTGGGGGTGGCCTAACCTGAGTCTTATCACCTGCGCACAGATGAGGTTGTAGCATGTGCTTTCTGAGGACGTTGGCTCAAGGTTGCAGGCAGGGCAGGGTGCTGCTTCAGGGCCAGAGAGCCGGGAGAGGGGTCCTCTGGCGGTGGGCTCCTCAGACCCTCCTCTCTTCCCACAGGACATCAACAGCATGTGTGGGGCAGCTTCAGGAAGCTCTAAATGAGAGGCACTCCATCATCAATACCCTCAAAGCCAAGTGAGTGGATGGAGGGCAGGAGGCTGCATGGCTGCAAGGGTGACTTCAGAGCACTTTAGAGACATGGCCACAGGACAGAGGAAAGTGGTACAAACAAGGACCCGACTTGTGGTGTATAAAGAGGGGGGAAACAGCTGGGTGAGAACCCTAGGAGGTTTTTTGGAAGAGGTGAATAGCAAGCAGCCTGGCAAAAGTGAAAACAGGAGGTCTTTGCAAGGCAAGGTGGAGCTCATAGAGGAGTCAGGGCAGACCTGGCCCTTCCCTCCTTGCAGGCTGCAGATGACTGAGGCTGCTCTGGCTCTGTCAGAGCAGAAGGCACTAGACCTGCGGGAGCTCCTGACCACTACAGACCAGGAGCATCGGAGCCTGGCTCAGAAGCAGGCCAAGGATCACAGGCTGGAGCAGCAGGTGGGTGGGCAGGGCACCAGGTGCAGATGAGCAGGCAGTATCTGGTGGCAGGTAGCCAACATGTGGTGCCCTTCCCCATCTCACCCCTAGGAAGCTGCAGAGCGGGAGTCTAAGTTGCTCAAAGACTTAATTGCTGCCAACGAAAAGAACCTGCTTCTGCGAAACCAGGTTATGGGAGTGTGGGGTCAGGCCCCTGGGAGCACGGGGTGGGCATGGGGCTGGGCCAGAAGTTCCCTCTTGCTGTGCTGACTTTCCAGGTGGATGAGCTGGAGCAGAAGGTGAAGTCACAGCAGGAACAGCTTTTCCTGACCAGGGAGGAACTGACTAACACATCGGCTGAGCTGAAGATGCGGGTTGTCCAAGCCGAGGGTGGGCATGTGCAGGCCTTGGAATCTTGAGATGGGAGTCCAGGGCTGGGCCGGTGAGAGTCCTGGGAACAACGGACCCCAGAGGAGCTGCTTCACAACTTCCCCTGTGCTTCTAGAGCGCCTGGAACTGGAGAAGAGAAAGTCGCGGCAGAGCCTGGAGTACTTGGAGCAGCTGCGCAGCAAAGAGGTACTTCCTTCATGGCATCATCTGGCTTCATGCTCTCCCCACTGTCCTCCCGGGGCCTGTAAATGCCTTAATGTTGCCTGGTGTTCCCAAAGCATACCTCTGGCCAGCATCCCTTACCCTCCTGTACTGGGTGGCAGCCTTCCACCAGCCCCAGCAGATGCCAGACCCAGAACTTCCTGATAAGTCTCTAGAAGGGACCCCAACCGCACTGGAATCCTAACTGTTCTGGGATGTGCCCTCCATCTTTGCTTCCTGAGAAGCCACTTGGGGCAGCCCCTTGGAAGGAACAGGGTGCCTAAGATTTGCCTGCTCTCCAGAGTCAGGATCCCACGTAGGGAAGGCTAGGGAGCCATTCTGACAGCCCCGTCGCTGCCCTGCCCCTGGACAGGTGGAGCACATGACTCGCCACCTGGAGGAGAACGAGAGGGCCATGGTGGAGAGGATACAGAGACTAGAGGCTGTACGGCTGGCCCTGGAGGAGGTGAGCACATGCTGGGCTGTCTGAGTGTCCCGTCTGTGTTCTTGGCCTCATCGGGCTTGCCTTAGAGATACACTCATAAGACCAGAGGGACTTAGTAAGGTGGCATGGGGGTCCCTTGGGTGTAGAATCCTTGCGTACTGAGAAAAGCTTTTGGGGTTGGTGGAGGGGCCAGAAGCACAGGCTCTCTGGGTCTCTGCGATACAGGAGCTGAGCCGAGTGAAGACGGTGGCACTCAGTGAGCGCAGCCAGGCTGAGGAGGAGCTCATCAAGGCCAAGAGCCAAGTTCGCCTGGAGGAGGTATGTCTATACTCTATAGCCGTGGCCAAAAAAGAACCCAGCCCATTGCTCGCAGCACCCACCAAGGGGTGGGGCCTGAGGTGGCAAGACTGGGGCTGTTTCTTGGCTCTACAGAGGGAGATGGGAGTTGAGGGGATGCGAGGGAACAGGTACAGGGGATAGGAAGAGTCAGAGAAGAACATTTGTCCTATCAGCACATCTGGCTCCCTCCTTGTTTGACCCTCCACAAAGAGCTGTTGCTGTCCACCTCCAAGTGGGGAAGGGTTTGACCATCCATGCTACAGAGGATGGAGTCAGCCTGGGAGATAAGGGCAAGGAGCAGGAGGGGGTGCCCCCCAAGGTGCATTCAAGTTAGGCCCCTTCAGAATAAACGTAATGACAGGGAAGGTGTGCTTTCCACATTGCAGTTGAAAGCCCCCCTGGTTGGAAGGGGGGCACTCTTCACAAGCATGTCACTGCATGTTGAACTCATGGCCACACCCCAAAAACAGCAGGCAGGTTTCGCACCCTGATGCTTACCAGACTCTCGGTGCCCACAGCAGCAGCACCTGGCTCACCTGGAGGAGAAGCTGCGGCTGCTGGCTCTGGCCCGGGACGAGGCGCAGAGCACCTGCCTACAGCAGAGGCAGATGGTGGCCGAAGCCCAGACGCAGGCCAGCCAGCTGGGCCTGCAGGTAGAGGGCCTGAAGCAGCGCCTAGAGAAGCTGCAGCAGGTAGCTGGGGCTTTAAGGGCCCTTGGGGGTGCCTCTGGCCCCCAGCTGCCATCTCACCCACCATGCCTGGCAGGAGCTGAGTAACAAGGACCAAGAAAAGGTGGCTGAGGTGACTAGGGTGCGGGTGGAGCTCCAGGAGCAGAAGGGCCACCTGCAGGCCGAGCTGACAGCCCAGGAAGCATTGAAAGAGAAGATGGCAGCCCTGGAGCGCCAGCTGAAAAGTAAGCTGAGCCCCAATCCCCAACATCAGCTCTGCAGGACCTTTTCTCACTGGGTCATCAACGGGCAGCTGGGCTGGAGAGCTGAGGTTGGCCTAGGTCTCAACTCAGAGGTGCTGATGGGAGGCTGTGTCCAGGGGACCCTGAGCAAACCTCATCTGTCCTCTGGATGCCCAGACAGCACCTAGTGTTCCTCACTGAACTTCCTCCTCTGCAGTGATGGCAAATGACCACCGGGAGGCACTGCTGGACAGGGAGAGTGAGAACGCCTCTCTCCAGGAGAAGCTGAGGCTCAAGGAGGCGGAGGTTGCTCGAATCAGGGATGAGGAGGCCCAGAGGGCCCGCTTCCTACAAAATGCTATCCTGGCTTATGTGCAGGGGTCCTCTCTGAGGGCCCAGAATCCCCAAAAGTGAAGGGAGGCAGAGAGACTCCAGGAGTGGCAGGGAGGTGACTCTCAAGGGACAGGCTACCTGGGTCTGGTTGTACTTGGACAGAGTGTACAGCTGGTAACTTGAAAAATAAAATCAGTGCCAAGATGGGTTGACTTCTGGTTGTTGCAGCTCATCACCCAGGTACCTGACCAGGTGATTGCTGAGCCTGACTGAGCAAGAGGACTGGAGTAGCAAGTTCCCCAGCCCCTGCCCCACTCCTTCCTCCCAACCTGATATACATGTGCCTGAGAAAACATGCCTATGATTGTAGGAACTCGTGGGAGCAGAGCCTGAGCTTGCCCAGCCCTTCATGTGTTTCACAATCACCTTTTACAATGTAACCATGAACAGGACCTGTTTTGAAATAAAGAACTTTTGCACTTTGTGATACATTTTGGGCTCTGGGACTTTCTTCCATAGCAGCCTGTGTTTCCAACTTCAGCAGGGCCTCAGGAGACCTGCCCAGTCCTACAGAAAAGATCCTCCAGGGTGCTGCTGGTCTGTCCCTCCTAAGGGATGGCTGTAAGGTGAGGACACTCTAGCTACTGCAAAAAGGCAGGAGAGCCTGACCAGGCAGTGGCACAGTGGAAAGAGCGTGGACTGGGATGCCAAGGACCCAGGTTCAAGACCCCGAGGTTGCCAGCTTGAGCGTGGGCTCATCTGGCTTGAGCAAAAAGCTCACCAGCTTGGACCCAAGGTCGCTGGCTTGAGCAAGGGGTTACTTGGTCTGCTGAAGGCCCACGGTGAAGGAACATATGAGAAAGCAATCAATGAATAACTAACGTGTATTAACAAAAAACTGATGACTGATGCTTCTCATCTCTCTCCGTTCCAGTCTGTCTGTCCCCATCTATCTCTGTGTCCCTGTAAAAATAAAAAAATTAAAAGGCAGGAGAAGCTGGGGACACAGGCTGGAGCTGCCGACCTTCCGGGGACCCTGGTGATTGCAAACACCCAAGTTTTCACCAGCTGTCTCCTGGCTGGAGGGTGGGTGGGCCCTGGGAGAGGTCTCCCTAAAAGCAACCACGTGCACACAGGCCACCCGTTGCATGTGCAGGTGGATGGGAATAGCCTGCCTGCTGTTGTCCGTTGCCCGGGGTCACCGGAAGCCACCCTGCACCCAGCCTTGCACCTAACCAGAGCAGGGTGGGGAGGCCCTGGGCGCAAGGAAAGGTCCTGCCCTCACCAGATTTCTCTGGAAAGCCCGCGCCTGCCACCGGCCGCGCTCGGCTGTCTCCGCTCCCGGCGCTCGGCGGCGCTCGGCCGTCTCCGGCCTCTCGGCTTGGCGATCGGCTCGGGTCCGCTGCCGCTGCGGCGCGGGCATTTCTCCGCAGATCACTGGCGGCCGTGCCCGCCCGGCCCGCGCCCATGCAGGCCATCAAGTGCGTAGTGGTCGGCGATGGGTGAGTGCGTGGCGCAGAGCCGCGAGGCAAGGGTCCCTGCCCCGGCCGGGCACAAGGCTTGGGCGTGCGGCTGGGCAGAAAGCGCGGTGGGGTGGGGTCCTGGCTGGTCACGGCTAGGTCTCCAGCCAGGCCCACCTGATGCTGCGGGGCCCAGGCCGGTAGCCCCTTGGCCTCTCATCTGGGCTGAACTCTCAGCTGGCCCCTCCCTCCCTGCCATCCTCCCAGGGTGGTAGGAACTCTGCTCTACCCAGCCGGCACCCACCGCTCTGCCCTCGGAGCCATGGAGCCCACCTGCCCTAGCCTTCCTCCCCCCAGCCCTAGGTTGCTGGGGATCTGCTGCCCTGGGACCCCAGTTCCCACCCCATCCACAGCACCCTAACTTGGCCTGTGGCTCTGTGGGAGGGGACCATCCTTACTGGGCAGAGGAGCTGAGGCGGCTTGGGAGCAACTTGGGCTTGCCCTCCATCCACAGCGCCGTGGGGAAGACCTGCTTGCTGATCAGCTACACGACCAACGCCTTCCCAGGAGAGTACATCCCCACCGTGTGAGAGAGGCTGGTAGGAGGTCTGGTGCCAGGCCCCAGTGATGGTGTAGTCTGGGCTTGCGGATGGATTGGAGATGTGACAGAGCTCCAGTCCTGCGTGGGCCTAAAACCCCAAGGTATATACTGACCCTTCCTCCCACCCCTGCAGTTTTGACAACTACTCAGCCAATGTGATGGTGGACGGGAAGCCTGTCAACCTGGGGTTGTGGGACACTGCTGGGCAGGAAGACTACGACAGGCTTCGACCACTCTCCTACCCCCAAACAGTAGGTGGTAATGGGCCAGCCCCAGAAGCTGGGTGGCTTGGGGGTCCCTGAGATCCTGTGATGGGTGGGGGAACACAGGGGCCTCCTTGACCGCTTCCACCTGGGCCCTCTCCCCCTTCTCCCTAAGGATGTCTTCCTGATCTGCTTCTCCTTGGTGAGCCCAGCCTCCTTTGAAAATGTTCGAGCCAAGGTAGGGCAGGGCTATGGGGAGGTGTCCAAGGGGGAAGGGAATGCCTAGAGAACTTGCCCTGACGGGTCAGCTAGATCTTGCATAGACAAATTGTGCTTTGGAGGCAAAGGAGATAGATGCCTGTTCTATTTGGTGTGGGGTCTACAGGTGGGAGGGGTGGGAAGGGGATAGGGCTGGGGCAGAGGTGGTGAGTAAGGCTCTCAGAGAAGGAAAGGGCTCTGGCTGGAGGGCCTTGAAGCTTCCTGGCTGGGTATTCTTGTCCCCAACCAAACCTAGTGGTCACCTGTGAAGCAGGAAGGGCTAAGCATAGGTCTAGGAGGCATGAGGAAGGGGCTCTGGGATAACCACAGCCTGCTCCAGGACAGGCTCGGGGAAGAAGTCCCTGAGGGATAGAGATCAGAGCCTCCATCCCCACAGTGGTACCCGGAGGTGCGGCACCATTGCCCCCACACGCCCATCCTCCTGGTGGGCACCAAACTGGACCTTCGGGATGACAAGGACACCTTCGAGCGGCTGCGAGACAAGAAGCTGGCACCCATCACATACCCCCAGGGCCTGGCCATGGCCCGAGAGATAGGTGAATGAGCTGGGCCAGGGCTGTGCTGATCCCCCCACTTGCACTTCGACCCCCTCACTGCCCCCCTCACTCTCCTCCCCCTTGATTCCCGCAGGTTCGGTCAAGTACCTGGAGTGCTCAGCCCTTACTCAGCGGGGCCTGAAGACCGTGTTTGACGAGGCCATCAGAGCTGTGCTCTGCCCACCCCCTGTGAAAAAACCAGGGAAGAAATGCACAGTTTTCTAGAGCCCAGTGTCTGGGGACAGCCCTGCCCCTGCCTATTTGATGTTGTGTTGAACTGCCCTGTGTCTGAGTCTGCTATGGGAGTGCTATGGGTGGGGAGGGGAAAGAAACATGGCATGGGCTGGGGCAGTCGGGTCCTGGTCACTGCCTCCCCTATGGGGGCATAACTCCAGCCTGCCCTGGCCCCTATGGGAGGCCAGGAGGGAGCAGGGTCTCCCTCAGGCTGCAGGGGTGGGTCCAGGGCAGCCCCAGGATGGGCTT
The DNA here is from genome assembly GCF_036850995.1 of Saccopteryx leptura. Classification (NCBI taxonomy): domain Eukaryota; kingdom Metazoa; phylum Chordata; class Mammalia; order Chiroptera; family Emballonuridae; genus Saccopteryx; species Saccopteryx leptura. The sequence goes on from NC_089506.1 coordinate 125,969,967, forward strand.
CCCTGACAGGGGGTGGGGGGTGTTCTGTCCATGTGCCCGGGATGGGGTACCCATTCTTATTTTATAAATAAACATTCTCCACCAACATCTCCTGTTGCCCCTAAACCCCCAGCCATGGTCCAGAGGCGGTGAGCTTGCCCCAACACTCTGGGCAAAAAGGAGAGAAAAGAGCCTGCTGAGTTGTCTCCATCACCAAAGTAGGTGGCCCAGATTGAAGTGGGAGCAAGTGTATTTAGTCCCTTTTGGAGGAAGAAAGCCCAGCATGCTGACTTTGGGCATTTGGAAGGGGCACACACAGAGGATCAAGGTGGTTCTGCTCCAGCCCTCCTAGGTGTGGTAGGGTACAGTCAGCACTCAGGCCATGGAGCTGTCTGTCTGGGCAGCCTCCTCCACAGCTCACCCCACCACCCAGGATGGAGAACACTGAACTGAGTCTGCAGAAGGACCAGGGTAGACAAAGGTGTGGAGATCAGGATAGTGTGGTGGAGAGGAGGGATGGTAGGTGGGCATTGCTGAAATCAGAAACAGTGGGGGATGAGAGGGCACCCACTGGTGACTTGGGAGGGCCCAGGAGTCATGGTACAGGGACTTGGACTTCACCCTCCAGGTTACAGTGCACCAAAACAAACAGACACATGATTAGAAGGCCATTCTTGGAGAGTGCTCACTGGTCTACAGAGCCAACTGCAAGGCTTTCAAGAATTTTGCTACCCAGTTGTTAAATAGCCATTATTAATAACTATAGAATCTTAGGACGTCTGGAAGGTCCCGCCTCCTAGCCTCTACCAGAAAGTTGGCATGTCTAAAAATAAAAGCCAGATTGTCACCTGGCCTGGGACATGCAATTAGTGGCTATCTCCCCACCTGGGACTCATTTCCACACTCAACCCTGATCTCTGCATCTTCTGGTCACTTACCGGCAGCCTAGGAGTCAGTGTGCAGGCTGAACAGAAGAATAGTGTTTATTGGAGGGATGGGCGTAAGAGATGGACAGGGCTCAGCATAGAGTAGGGCTATGTGTGGGTGGAGGGGGTTCAGGTGGCCAGAAAGCCCCCATCCACTGGAATAGTAGAGCCTGTGGTCATACTGCTCTGGTCACTCAGCAGGAAGAGGATGCTGTCCACCACGTTCTCCACCTCTGCAGGCAGGGTAGGGGTCAGAGAGTGGAGGAAGGGGGCTGCCCTACATCCTTCCCTCCTTCCCCTTATGCAGGCAGGTATAGGAGCTCCTGGTGCAACTCCAGTAGGCCTCTCAGCTGACTCACCAGCAAACCTGCCCAGTGGGATACGGTCCAGCATGGTCTTGGCCTTCTGGGGGTCACTCCAGTTAGCCTTGCCCATGGGTGTCATCACCACTGTGGGGTTCACTGCATTCACACGGATCTGTGCAGGGACACATGGGGGTCAGCTAGGTGGGCTGGGGAGCCCTGGCCACACTGGCTGCGTGACGGGAGGCACCCCAGCGGGCTCACCTTGTGTGGCCCAAGCTCCAGAGCCAACACTTTGGTCAGCATGTCCATGGCACCCTTAGTGGCACCTGTAAGGAGGGTCAGTATAAGTGGAGCCTGGGCTGGCTATAAGCTGGGGTTGGGGTTGGAGTAGGGGCTGGGCTCACTCACAGTATATGCTGTGGTTAGTCAGTGCACGCTGTGAGGCCTGACTGGACACATTCACGATGGACCCTGGGGTTCCACGAGCAATCAAGCCCCGGGCCACGATCTGGAATTGCAGAGGGAAAATGAGGCAGAACTAATGTCATCAACCCAGTTCCACTTCTGACCTGAAGGCAGCTCACCTGGGACACCTGGATAACAGCCCGCATGTTCACATTGAAGGAGCTGGAGGCAGATGGATGAACCCTGGTCAGTGACTGGGGCTTGCTGCAGCAGGGGACAACCCTCCCAATCCAGGGTTCCCCCATCTCCACTGGCTCACATGTCACACGCCTCTTTGGTGACCTCCAGGAAGGGCTGCAGCAGCGCCACGGCAGCATTGTTTACCAGCAGGTCTATAGGGCCCACGCCAGCCAGCGCCCTCTCTGTGGCTTCCCAGTCACCCAGGTCCACGCACACGGGCTTTACACCAGGACACTGTGTGTACATATTGGGTGGTGGGAGCACAGCCACCAGAGTCTCCATGACTGAGCAGGGGCACAGCAGGGCTCTGCCCCACGAGGGAGAGGGGCTGGGTGTAGATGAACTTTCAGACCAACAGGGAGAGGGATCAGGGGTCCCAGAGGTGCCAGCCACCTTTTGGGGGCTCAGAAACCCAGGCTGCTGAGGAAGACGGGAGGAGAGTTAATGTGGTCTCTGAGCCAATGAACAACTCAAGAGCTTCCGGCCAGGAGCCTCTTGACAGTCCACTTCCTCCCTGCCCCCAGCGCCTCTGGCAGGCCTGCAAAGCAGCCATTTCTGCTTCCTTTCAAGCCCAGGGGGCGTCGCCATTCTCTCGGCCACTCGGTAGCCCACGGCGTCCGCGTGCCCTGAGAGGGGTTGCTGAGGGTCTTTGGTCAGCCCTGGGGCCTGGCGCTGGCATCTCCGGCCCATCCCCGGGCCCGCCCGCTGCACGCTGGGCCAGAACAGGGCGGCGCCTACCTCGCGGACCAGACTGTCCAGGTCGCTCTGAGTCCGGCTCACGGCCACCACCTGCACACCCGCGGCGTGCAGCGCCTGGACCGTGCTGCGCCCGATGCCTGCGGGGAGTGTAGCTCAATAAGGGCCCCCCGCCGCCAGCAGCCATCCCCGGCCGCCCCTGGCCGCCCCAGGGTGCCGGCCCACCTTTGCCCGCCCCGGTGACGAGCGCACGGCGGCCTGCGAGCCCAAGCTCCATAGCGGCGTAGCTCTACACAGTGCTTGTAGTCGCCCAACTGCGAGAGAGACCGGAGGGCTTAGGCTCTGGAAAGAGCGGAGCGGGGCGGGGCCGGGCGGGACAAGCTGAGGACGGGGATATTCAAACAGCGGTCTCTGCGTGGCGATTGGCCAAAAGGAGTGGGTGAGGCCGGGGCGGGGCCGGGCCCTGGGGACCAGTTTTGCCAACTGCCCAGTGGCGACCCATTCCAGGGGGGTGGAGGCGGTTTAGCGGGTCCCTGCCAGCATTTTTTTCCCTGACAAGAGGATTACAGTATTACGTAGAACCAGATGTCGTAATTAATAACACGGAGAACTCAGGGATAATATTTATTATTTTGTTTCTGAGAAGAAAAGTTTGGCAAAACGGACCGCATGTCCGCCCTCCCCAGAGCTCGGAGTGACTCACTCGTGATGCTCAGAGGGAAAGGGTTTGGACAACCAATAAACCTAGAGAAGAATCCAATGCCGACGAAGTTTCACTTTAGCCTCAAAGGGTATTGAACCCCAAAATCACCCCAGCCAACCCACAGAAGGCCACCCATACTTTATTTTTATTTATTTAATTATTATTATTATTATTATTATTATTATTATTATTTTAGAAAGAGACAGAAAGAGGAAGGGAGAAAAGCATTTATTTATTCCACTTATTTATGCACTCATTGGTTGCTTCCCATACGTGCCCTGATCCGGGAACCAACGCACAACCGACTGAGCAAGGGGCGGAGCGGAGGAGAAGAGGACCAGGGGCTGCCAATAGTTAAGATGCCAGGGGATTTGGTCTTTTTTGTGTGGGCGTGGTCACGTTATGGAAGCTGGTCAGGGGCGGGGCCCCGGCGTGGTGGCCTTACCATGCTGGAGCTTTAGAAGGCCAGGTATCCCGTGTCCACCAGGATGCTCGAGCCGCTGGTGGAGGAGCTGCAGTCGCTGAGCAAGAACAGGATGCTGTTGCCCTGGCTGGTTGGCTCAGTGGTAGAGCGTCGGCCTGGCGAGCAGGAGTCCTGGGTTCGATTCCCGGCCAGGGTACACAGGAGAAGCGCCCATCTGCTTCTCCACCCCTCCCCCTCTCCTTCCTCTCTGTCTCTCTCTTCCCCTCCCAGCAGCTGAGGCTCCATTGGAGCAAAGATGGCCCTGCGCTGGCGATGGCTTTGTGGCCTCTGCCTCAGGCGCTAGAATGGCTCTGGTTGCAACAGAGTGACGCCCCAGATGGGCAGAGCATTGCCCCCTGGTGGGCATGCCGGGTGGATCCCGGTCAGGCGCATGCGGGAGTCTGTCTAACTGCCTCCCCGTTTCCAACTTCAGAAAAATACAAAAAATAAAAATTAAAAATAAAAAAGAACAGGATGCTGTTGACCACGTTCTCCAGCTCTGCAGCGAGCAGCTGGCGGGGTCAGCGCCGTCCTCCAGGCCGCCCCAGCTGCGCTTGCCGGTCCCCTGCAGTCCCGCTAACCTGCAAACCTCCTCAGTGGGTGATGCGCTTTCAGCTTCCAGACTAAAAACCGGATCACTCAAGCTTTGCTGGCTCATGCCAGTCCTGGGGCCTTTGAATGTGCTCATGGGAACTGGGAAATTCTCACCCTTTCAGGAAGGATGTCAAGAGATACCTCACACCATATATATTTTTTTCCTGGAGAATGGGGATTGAAAAGACCTAAGACTGGCAGCCCTACCTTCCCCGGACACTGTGCTGGTCCATCTGGTCTCTGGACTATCCTTGTATGGCCAGCAGTTGGTGGGAGCCAGCATCCTGAGCTGACCACATGGGGGACAGGGTACTCCAGGTCAGATCCTGCCTGGGACTCCCCACTCCCCACTGGGAGCCCAGTGCAGAAGCAGGAGCAAGGAGGTCCTTGCCTCTGGGGTGCCTGTGGGTTCAGCACCAGGCTCTTTCTGCCAAAAGCAATTCCTCTGTGGTGGGGCACTTGAGCTGCTGGACACCACAGAGGAGGGGTCCGGCAGAGTGTTCTTTGAGGAGCTGGGGGCCAACACCTGCATACCACTTTCCTCAAGCCTTGTGGGATGCACTGCCCTGAGTGGGAATGTAGAATCCCAAACCACAATCTTTCTGGTTATTTCCAAGTTGTTTATTTTTTTATTTATTTTTTATTGATTGATTTTGGAGAGAGAGGAAGGGAAGGGAGAGAGAAACATAGACTTGTTGTTCCACTTATTTATGCATTCATTGGTTGATTCTTGTATGTTCCCTGAGTGGGGGTTGAACAGGCAACCTTGGCACATTCAGCTGATGCTCTAACCAGCTGAGCTCCTGGCCAGGGCACTGAGTTGGTTTATTGATTCTTTTCTTCACTGGTGAGTTGGCCATGCTGCAGGGGCCCAGAGTCTCCTGAATACCCTGCCCCCACAGAACAGAATTAAAGTTTATGAGTGGGGGTGGGAGAGGGCCTGTATGTGCATTTCCCCTCTGCCAAGAACTAAGTTCTTCTGGGTCAGGAAGTGCTCCTCTAAGCATAAAGGCTATGTGGGTAAGTGTAAGGTGATGCCCTTGGGAAAAGCCACTCCACCTCCTCCCTGAGTTAGGAGTGGGCAGGAAGATGGGCAGGGAGGCAGAGGTAGGGAGGGGCACCAAGCATCCTGACCATAAATTGTCACCCTGTGCCCCACCCCCCATCCTCACCATGGGATACTGAGGCCCCATACTGCTCATGGATCAGTAGTCAAGGGGGAATTTCTTGCAGCTTGCAGACACAGCCTCGTGCACTAAGTCCCAGAGCTGAGGACCTGGTGGTGGATCCAGGCTAACTTTCTAGGGGTAAGGACTGTTTCTTTTTCTGCAGGCCAGGTCACTGGATGCTCAGCTTCTTCTGTCTGCTGCTCCCATGCCTCAGTCTCTCTGTCACATGGAGAGGGTGAGCCCTTCCTCCAGCATGAAGGTATCTCTGAGGAGTCCAATGACCCTTCACCCTCGGGAGTTGGTTCAGATACAGTTCTGTCTTCTCAGGTCCCACTGAACCCTTCTACCAGCTAGTGCCTCCTTGTGGAGCTGGCCCCTTGGAACAGAGTGGAACTGTTGTAAAGTACTGCAATCCGCGGGTTACATAGAGACACCAGGCAGATTACAGAAGAAATTTGAGGAGTTTATTAATTATCCAGCTAGCTAGCTACACGGGGCACAATCCCAAATCATAGAAAGTCCCTACAGTTCTGTGGCTGATTTTATAGACCAAATCACATACCGGTTGGGGTGGGTAAGGAGGGGCTCATGATCCCCTTGTCTAGAGGTATACCTTACTCTCATAACTTTAAGGTGGGAGGGTAAGTCAGAGAGTAGGAATTCTTAATTAAGGTACATAAACATTCTTTTCTAAAGGCTTTTAAGGAAAAAGAAGTGAAGGGATTCTTAGATAAGTTCTATTTTCCTTGCTCTGTAGTTAAATTATGACTTATCTGACCCAGTTGTCCTTGCAAGCCAGGAAGCTCCCGCATTCTTCTCTTTCCTTTCTCCACAGAAAGAGGAGGTAAGAGGCCTGACTTTTCCTCTTTAAAATGTCATTGCTGGCCTGACCTGTGGTGGCGCAGTGGATAAAGCGTCGACCTGGAAATGCTGAGGTTGCCGGTTCAAAACCCTGGGCTTGCCCGGTCAAGGCACATATGGGAATTGATGCTTCCAGCTCCTCCCCCCTTCTCTCTCTCTGTCTCTTCTCTCTCTCTCTCCCTCTGTCTCTCCCTCTCCTCTCTAAAAAATGAATAAATAAATTTTAAAAAGATTAAAAAAAATAAAATAAAAAATAAAATGTCATTGCTAATACTAAGTTTTACAGTTCCTTGACACCTTATCACAGAACAAGTTAAAAAACAGACTGAGATGTACAACACACTGTCCTTTCCATTAACTAGAAATGTGTGCGCTATCACGACACTTGCTTCCACTGGTGAAGATGTAACTGGTACCTAGACTAGCCTTCCCACTGTAAGTGCTCATAGCGCACAATTGACAAATGTACTGGTAATTGTCTTCAGGAAATGGATAATCAGCAGCATGAGACTTTCTTTTCTGAAGGATGGCTGTAGGAAAATGGCTGGAAATTATGCTGTCCTGAGACAAGTCTTTGGTGTGGACTCTAGAACACCAAGTCCTGCAGGAGCAGAACACTGCCCTGGCAAGCACTGATAAGATTATTTAAAGGAAGCAGCTGATCCCTATAGCCTTTTCCCTGCATACCTGAGAGGTATTAGTTCTGCACCTGAATCCATTCTAGACTAATTTGACCTAGGCTCTGCTAATTTGCTTGATGAGTAAAGAAATGAATGAATAGGATGAGGCTGCAGAGATCTGGGTTCTCAGTCCTAGAGGCTGGGAGTCCTCTGCACCCATCTTTTCTCTGTTGTGTCTTGTGTTTTTTAACTCCTACAGCGCCTTCCTTTCATGCATACCCATTGCCGAGCTAGTTTTAGCAGATGGCAACCCCTGAGATGAGACCCTCAGACATCCTACTTGAGATAACACCTCCACCCAGGGGCCGGAAGCCAGTGTCCAAGCAGAACCCATGGTCCTTCCAAGCAGGGGAAGCAGATCAGGGTTTCGGGCAGCCACAGGGTCAGAAATCTTTAGGGCACAGCATTGGAGAGGAGGAGGTTGTGTCCATCCATGCTGCTGCCCCTCGCCAGATCTATGGTAACCTGAGCCTGGGTCTCTTCCAGATCTGAAAGTCAAGACTGGCTTCTTCTGGGAACAATTATTTGAATCAAAGTGGAAAATTACTGGTTTGAAAGTTTATAATCAGAATCCAATGATATAAAAGGGCAGTGGTGTGACTGCTTACTTAGGAGAAAAAAGCTCTAAGACCTGAGTAAATGTACATGAACTTAGACCAGAAGAGATAAATGTAACAGGCTTAGCTCATAAACCCATGGCAAAACCTAGCCTCAATACTGAGAGGTACCATTTCGTATCTAAAAGTGCACTTGATGGCGCTGGACGTGGTAAGGCCAGTTGACAGAATGGACAGAGGACAGACACAATTCCCCTCCCAGAGGCCTAGCCAGAAGTAAGTCCTTGAAGAAGAGGCCGTGTGTGGAGAACCAGGTTCTGAATAATAACCCAAACACACTTTCTGTTGGACACAAGATCCTCCATGTGCCCTGCCATCTAGGACACTGTGTCACGGGCAGGGCCTGCGATAAGGCCCAGAAGAAGGGAAATCTTTATGTGATGTTAAAGAAACAGGACATAAAGCCCCACTTGGCCATGAATGGGAGAGCCAAGTGAACCACAGGGGCCATGTGGACACGGGATGCAGGCTATGGGGAGAAACTGACAGCTGATGCACCCTTGTGCCACAATCACCTTTCCTTGTGGGTTGTTATTGTTGCAGTGATGTTTCTCCAAAAAGTTTTAAGACCGCACTCTTAGAACTATTGTTGAGATGAGGCTTTGGCCTTGCTAAGACTCACTGCCCCTTACACGTCTTGACCTCCGCTGTGGGAAACTGCAAGCTGGCAATACCCTTGCAGTTTAAGGCTTAGCCAAAGGCTGAGTTCTTGCCCTACTCTTCCATATTGGCTATGAAGCTGAGTTTTTTTTTTTGAAGCTGAGTATTTGTATTCATCCCATCCCCCCACTTTACTTACTTGTTTAAGTTGCTAGAAGCAATTTACATGCCCTTCTTATCACCCTTTGTTTGTTCTGATGTTGGTTGATTTTAGTTACGCAGGGTGGAGGGTTTTCTGCACTTGGGAGAATTCTTGGGCTGCCTTGGAGATGTGTGACTTTGTATTGGAGACTTCCTTATTTGCATATGGCTCTGCACTATATAATAAAGCAGAGGGGTGGGGTAGGCTTTGCTTTGGCTCTTAGGAGCTAGCTGCCTGCATTGCAAAGAGACCTCCTGATCCCATCCTTTTTCTCTTTGAGTTTATTTCTTCATTCAGCACCATTCTCATGCAGGACCTGGACAATTACTAGCTGCGCTGGTCCGTGGCACTCCACGATTTCTCTTTCAGCCCAGAGCCTGACAGAGTAGTCAGAGGCCTTTCCTGTGCTCCCACAGCTCTCCGCCCAGTACCCCATGTGCTCTTGGGGCGCGGCTTCCTCCTGACTAGAGCGGCGAATCAGACAGAAACCAGCCACGTGGATGCCAACCTGCTGACTTTTTTGCCCACCTGCACTCCACACACATATCTGCACATGTTTACAGCCATACATACACGGCTACAGCAATACACAAACAGAGCCATGTACACACCCTCATCTATATACACAGCCCTGCTCATGCCTGCACATGCCTACATGGCCATGCATATGTGTACACATGCACACCCACATACACAGCTTACACACCCATATATCCACATGTATACATACTCATATCAATAGACATGCAGTGTACACAGACATGCATACCCACATATATAGCTGCTTGCACACATTTGTACAGCCACACACACGTGCAACCCCCTGCACATATACATATGCACACATGCACACACACATACAAAGTTCTGCGACATGTTGAAAAAGCAAGCCTAATACATAGGAAAGCTGCCTCCAGGGACAAGGTTGGCCCTGGTTCCTCACTTCCTGCAGGACCTCCCTGGCTGTGTGCTTCAGCTTACACAGAAGACCCCAGGCTGACTTAGGCTGAGCTGGCAAGGCTGGAGCCTTCCAGTGAAGGAGCTGGGTGCTGGTGGTCTGTCTATAGTTGAGAGGCCAGGAGCTCTTTGGTCCATTGAGACAAGCCAAACAGAAAGTAACAATCAAACTTTTATTCACTTACTGCAACAGTTTAGCAAGAGGCCAGGGAGGGGCTGCAGGCCCATCTACTCCCACCTCCCTAGCAAGGCACAGGCAGGTGGGTCAGCATAGGTGAAGGGGGCTGGTTCCACTGCAGGGGGCGGGGGTCACACAAAAGGCAACTGTTTTGTAGGCTTGGAACCAGGGAGAGACCAGTACTGAAAACTGAGTCAGGGTGGAGAAGAGTGTCTTCAAGGGCCCAGTAAAAAGGTCTGGCTGAGGAACCTGAGAGGGCCTTGGCCAAGGGGTCCCCCAACAAGGTGGCCTCCACATAGAGACAACCAAAAGCATGATGGCCTGGAGGCCTGTTCTCAAGTACTGCTGCCCAGTGACCAAGATGCCCAACAGGGAACGAAGCCAGGTGTGGGGAGGGAAGTTCCCCCAAGAAGCCTACAGGTAAAGTCCCTGAGAAGGATCTCACGTAGGACCCTGGCCTGGACCTCACTCCTCAGGGCTTGGTCTGCCTGGAGTCCCCTCTCCAGCAGTATGAGCCCTGGGCACTGGATGTCAGCACCTCCCTCCCCAGCCCCAGACCTGAGAGGAGACCTTCCCAGTGGAGGCAAGCCTCTGGGATTGGACTTGGGAGGAGGGGCAGCCTGCATACTAGTTTGGGCAAGGCAGATAGTGCTGTCCTTGCTCCCCAAAGTGCCTGGTCACCTGGGCCCACCAGGGGCTGTGTGGAAGCCTGTAGGCCAGACCTTGTCTGTTGGCTGCCACATTTCCCTGGATGTGGCTGTGACCGCTTGAGAGTCAACTGAAGCCAGGCGGGGGCAGGCTTGCTCAAGAGCCACCCCTGGGTCAGGGGTTGAAGGTCACTGAGAGGCGAGGTCACCCTGCTTCTGCACAGGACACCAGTTCGTGTCCGGGTAGAGAAGACAGTGGACAGACTTAAACCTGAGAAGGGGGATGTGGAGTCAGGGCCATGGGAGGGGCAGGCTGGCTCCAGAGCTCCCCACAGCCCACTCACCTTGTGGGGTCCTGTTGCAGGCTGAAGCCTCCAGCCATGTTTACCACATTACGTGGGTTCTCAGGACCCCCATAGCTCAAGGTCACCTAACGGGAGAGAAGAGTGACTCACTCTCTAGCTACCACCCATTCACCTTAGGATCTAGCCAGGAGAGGTCCTCTGGGTCTCCTGAGTCAGGTCTGAATAGCAATGAAGGATGACAGGCTAAGCAGCATGGCCAGCATAGAAGCTACCACGGGAGAGCAACTGGTGCTCACTGCCACAAACTGACTCAAACTGATTCACTGTACCAGCAGCTTGGTCTGTGACTCCCACCACCACCCAGACCACTGCCCACTGCCTGGCTGCCCTGGGCCCATCCACCTGGGAAAGCACAGTGGCTGCCCTTTGTAATTGAGCCTCCACATGACACTGAGTGACCCTACCACACTTGGAACCCATCCCAGCCACTTGTGAATCCCTCTGAGCCCTTGTTCAGCTGGGAGACCTTCTGGCCCAGGCCACTTGGACAACTGCTGAAATGCCAGGGAATGCTGGGGCCAAACCTGCTGGAGCACAGTGTTGGGTGGCAGACGCCGCAGGTTCTCCAGGTGAGAGTGAAACAGTGAGCTGTGCCTCAGGCGAGCACCCAGCAGCCCTTCCACAATGTAGCCCACCGTGCAGTCATCCGGCAGCCGCACCCGCTCGGCTGTGCTCATGAAGCTGCCCAGGCTAGAGAGTGGGTACTGATCAGTGCCTCTTTAGTGTTCAGTAGCCCCTCCTCAGGCAGCCAGCACCCCTGCAGTCCCCCTCACCTGGCCCATGGACTCATCTTGAGAGCAAGGCCTCTGCTTAGGCAGAACCCAGCTCCGCCGGTAGCAAACCAGAACTTGACAGTGGTCACCTGGGGAGAAGGGAGCTGCCAGTCAGAGCTCCTCACCCCGACTCTTGGTCTGGACACCCCAAGTATCATCCATAAGCCACTCCTTAGCAGCTCCTGGTCCAAGCAGCAGAAGCTCTCTGGGGTATAAGGGACGGACAGGGCTGCTGCCACCTAGTTACCTGTGATCCCAACCCTTCCTATAGAGCCTCCTGACCAAGGTCCTGAAATGCCCCATCTGCGTGGATCAAGCACCTGCCCCTCCCCAGCCCCAGTGCTCACGGTTCCACCTCCCTGGACCCTCTCAGTGGCCTCAATGGGGTGGTCCAGGCTGGGACGCCCCAGGTAGACATCCTGGCTGGGTGAGAAGGTGGAGAGCAGCTGCAGCAGGCTCTCAACATTCACATAGTTGTCATCGTCAACGTGGCAGAACCACCTAGGGGTAGGGGCAGTATCAGCATCGGCAGGCCGACTCAGGTGTGTGGCCCTGGGTTCCCCAAGGGGGTGCAGCCACCACATACTTGCGTCCAGACTCGATGAACTTGTCATACTCCACTGACATCTTGCAACACAGAGCCTGCCGGGTGTGCACAGCTGAGCAATTGGTGTTGATAACATGATTGCCTGCCAAGTCAGAGGAATGGGAGACACGTGAGGACCTGGGTGAGACTTGCTGCCAGCCCACCCCGCTGAGATCAGGGCAAAATGTGGCTGTCTGGCAGGCTCCGGCCGCATTGCTCTGCTCAAGGCCCCAAAGCCAGGTCCAACCACAGCCCTGGTGTGGCCTCACCAGCTGAATCAGTTGCTGACCTCTATGGCCCAGGCAAATAACAATGCCTGGAATACCATGAGTAGACACCCACCAGGAAACTGGCCTGAGGTATAACCGACCTGACGGGTGGGGCTTCTTCAATGTACATGGAAAGGTAAGGCCCTTGAAGTCTGCCGGTGGCCAAGGGAGGTAGAGCATACCTGGCAGGGTAGGGCCCCGGATGCTGCCCTCTACCAGCAGGTTACCTTCAGCAGATGACTTAGCTCGCTTGAGCCTTTGTAAGCAGTAGGGGAATGTGTGGTACTGAAACGAGGACTGTATGAAGAGGCCGTTGGGCACACTAGCTGGGCTGGGGGACATTTACCTCCCTGGAGCTGCAGGTCAGGGTCTTCCTCATCCGTGAAGATGAAAGTCTGGGGAGAGACCACCTGTAAGGCGTAAAGAAGGGCTAGGCCCCAGAGGGGGAGTGCGGCTGCAGGGGACTGCAGGATGAGTGTTCCCAGGCCATGCCTGGGTTTGGACGTGCAGTCCGGTGGGAGGCAAGGAGAGGGTAGTTAGTGTCCCAGCTCCAGCCTGCTGTCACCCTCAGCATGTCCAGTGCGGTCGGGCCCCGGCCTGCGATCACAGAAGTTTCTGGTCTCGGCCCATGGCAGCTAGGAGGATCACCCGCCTGGAACCCAGGAAGGAGTCAGAGGGGTTGGGCGCTCGGGTCCCCGGGACTCTGTACCGGGCCTGGCCACATCCTGGGGACGCAGGCATGGGTTGGGGTCCTGAGGCAGGGCCCACCTGCCGGCGGGCCCGTGAGATCCAGGTGCGCAGCAGCAGCCCCAGGCGCGGCCTGTGGTTCTTCCGGGTGGTTTTGACGGCGATGAAGACGTCCTCCGGTCTCAGGCGGGGGTCGGCGGCGCGGGCCAGGGGCGCGCGCGGGTCGGGACCGGGGGTCGACAAGCCCGCGTGGGCAGGGGTGGGCGCGCGGGGCAGCGGCAGCGGCAGCAGCAGCAGAGCTGCCAAGGCCACGGCCAGCACAAAGCAGGTCCCACACAGCGCTCCCCGCGCACGGCTCATACGGCCGCCGACCGGCCGGTAGAGCCCCGGCTAGGCACGCGCCGCGGCCCCTTTAAGAGCTGCCCGCCCGCGCCGTGACCCGGAAGTGGCGGCCGCGCTGCCCCGGAAGAGAACGGCACACCGCAACAGGGTGGGCGAAGATGCCGTTGCCGGTTCAGGTGTTTAACTTGCAGGTAATGAGCGGCGGCCGGCGGCTTCTCCGTGCTCCCGCCACTGGGCCGGAGTCGAGGCCGAGGCCGAGCGGCCCGCGCCCCCCGCCCCGAGCTCCGCACGTCGGCGCCGGCAGGCCCGCCGCGCTAACGCTCTTTCTCCTCGCAGCAGCTAGCCAGCTGCGTCGGGGGGGGGGGGGGGGGGAGTGCAGAGTCAGGATAGAATGAAGGATAGCCCGGCCCCCAGCGCAGCCGCCGCGTCAGTGACAGCGCTGTGCCCCGCCCTTCCCAGCAGTAAGGCAGACGTCTTCCTGCCGGGCACGGCCTGGGACTGCAGCCTGAGCGCTAGCCTGTCGGCCTGTACACTGCTCTATGAGGTACCGTCCAAGACAGGGGCCCGGGACCGCCAGCCAACCAGCGCGCGGGCAGGGACCGCCTGCCGCCGGGGCCCCTCCGGCCCGCGATCGGCGCCCGGCCCCCCGCGGCACTGTCCCGCACGGCTGCTGTAGCTGCTCGGGGCGCTCCAGGTTGAAGTCGCGCCCGCTTCTTCCCTGTGGTTTGGAGGAAGCTGCGTTAGGACGGTGACTGGGAACGTGTAGGGACCTTCGGAGCTGCCCCGCTCCGAAGAAGGGCGGTCAGAATGGGCCGAGGCTTCTGCTTGGGAGCCGCTGGTCCTGCAAAGAGCCCTCCTGACTGGCGGTACTGGATTCAGGGATAGGGAGGGCTTGCGGGGTTGAGCTCAGAGCACAGTGGGGTCTCTCGCCCGCATTGGGCGGTCCCTTGCTCCAGGTGAAAGGCACTATGTTGCAGGGGGCCGTGGAGCCCATGCAGATTGACGTGGACCCCCAGGAGGACCCGCAGAACGCACCCGATGTCAACTACGTGGTGGAAAACCCCACACTGGTAGGATCCTTTGTGGGGGTGTCATGCTGTTGGGGGTTCAGACTGGGTGCTCCGCTTGGGCCAGATCTCGTTCTGACCCAGAAACCGTTAGGATTTCTTTGTTAAAGTTATTTTTATTGCTTTTTTTTTTTTTTTTTCATTTTTCTGAAGCTGGAAACAGGGAGAGACAGGCAGACAGACTCCCGCATGCGCCCGACAGGGATCCACCCGGCACGCCCACCAGGGGCGACGCTCTGCCCACCAGGGGGCGATGCTCTGCCCATCCTGGGCGTCGCCATGTTGCGACCAGAGCCACTCTAGCGCCTGAGGCAGAGGCCACAGAGCCATCCCCAGCGCCCGGGCCATCTTTGCTCCAATGGAGCCTTGGCTGCGGGAGGGGAAGAGAGAGACAGAGAGGAAAGCGCGGCGGAGGGGTGGAGAAGCAAATGGGCGCTTCTCCTGTGTGCCCTGGCCGGGAATCGAACCCGGGTCCTCCGCACGCTAGGCCGACGCTCTACCGCTGAGCCAACCAGCCAGGGCTATTTTTATTGCTTTTAAAGAGAGAGAAAAGGGGAGAGAGAGAAAAGTATCCATTTGTTTGCTTGGTTATGCATTTTTTGTTCCACTTAGTTGTGCATTCGTTGATTGCTTCCTGTACATGTCCTGATCAGGAATCAAATTTTTGACCTTGTTGTTTCAGGATGAGGCTCTAACCTAATGAACTATCTGGCTAGTTCCTGACTTTAGCCATTTGTGATGGCTGTCCCTGTGTGGGATAGCCAGGTCCCAGGCCACTTGCACACTGAGTTTTCCAGCCCAACCTCCTAGGTGTGCTCTACTCTGGAGGCTCCTGCACTAGCCATCCTACGCGGCCTCTCAGACACAGGGAAGGGTCAGCATTCAAGCCACTGCTCCTGACTCAGTATCCGGGGTATAGAGCCAGGTTCCCACCTTGTAGTCTCCCTTCCCCCAGGACCTGGAGCAGTATGCAGCCAGCTATAGCGGTCTGATGCGCATTGAGCGCCTGCAGTTTATTGCTGACCACTGTCCCCCGCTGAGGGTCGAGGCCCTGAAGATGGCCCTGTCCTTCGTGCAGAGGACCTTCAATGTGGACATGTATGAGGAGATCCACCGGAAACTCTCAGAGGCCACCAGGTGAGGCCAGGGCCTTGGCCAGAAGTAGGCCAGGCTGCTGTGTCCCCACTGGGGGCCCTTCCTGTGTTGCTCTGACGTCCCTGCCCCCCACTACGTGAGATCACTTATAGCAGCACCTCTACAGCACAGTGGGTGTCCCAGCCTGCCTTGTTGAAAAGGAGAAGGTGCTATAAAAGGCAGGACTGGGTGCTCACCTTTCCAGCTGGGAGAATTCAGAATTCAGACTTTCCCTGCACATGTGGGCTTGTGCCATCACTGACACCAAGCAGAGCTTGTGCAAATGGTAACTTGCTTCCTGTTCTCAGTGCAGCTGCAGCACATTTCCCACTGGGTGGCCCATGTCTCTTGCCGATTCCATGCTCCCAACAGGGGCCATAGCTAGGCATGGATTCCTGGTAGGGGTGTTCCTGTGTCACATCAGCCCTGATGGCCAGGTCCTCTCTCAGGGACCTGCAGAGTGCTCCAGAGGCCATCCCTGACAGTGGTGTGGAGCCACCGCCCCTAGATACAGCCTGGGTGGAGGCAACGCGAAAGAAGGCCCTGCTGAAGCTCGAGAAGCTGGACACAGACCTGAAAAACTACAAGGGCAACTCCATCAAGGAGAGCATCAGGTGCCACCTGGGGCAGGAATGGCAGAGGTGACAGCAGGGATGGCTAGACCCACACTAGGTGGTGTCCACTCACAGTCTGGCCCACAGGCGGGGCCATGATGACCTAGGTGACCACTACCTCGATTGTGGGGATCTCAGCAACGCCCTCAAGTGTTATTCTCGGGCCCGGGACTATTGCACGAGCGCCAAGCATGTCATCAATATGTGCCTCAATGTCATCAAGGTGGGTCCTACAGTGGGTAGTCGGGGGCACAGGTGGGAGTAGCTGTGCCCTGGGCCAGTAGGGGGTGCCATAGACTGAGCCTACCCCCTGCCCGCCTACCAGGTCAGCGTCTACTTGCAGAATTGGTCTCACGTGCTGAGCTATGTCAGCAAGGCTGAGTCCACTCCAGAGATTGCTGAGGTAACCTGTGTCTGGCCTGCCTCCTCCAACTTCTGGCCCCAGTCTGCCTCTGCTGGTCTCAGGCTGGGGCTGGGGGTTGATCCAGCTATTGGGGAGGGTGTGACAGGTGCCAGTTGCTCACATGTGCCACCTTCCCTTGCAGCAGCGTGGGGAGCGGGACAGTCAGACCCAGGCCATCCTCACCAAGCTCAAGTGTGCTGCAGGTGAGGGCCCTGGGGTCTAGGGTGGGAGGACATCACAGCTGACTCCATGTGGGTGGCCTGTGAACACTGTCCTGTTGCCCCTCACAGCCAGGGTAAACTCTAGCCTCATACCTATGGTGGCTCTTCCTGGCTCAGGTCTCACATGAAGGTCAGTGTCTGATCAGTGGTTAGGATTGCAGACATTGCCTCTTGATAGTCACTGTCAACACCAGTCCCCCACCTGTAAGTCCCCAGTAGTAGTAACAGCAGCTGTGTTGGCTTCTTGGGCACCTGACCCTGTGGGTGCTCTTGGATGTCACTCACCTTGATCACCAGAATTTATGTCACTGAGGCTGAGGAGCCCCTTGGGGACCTCACCTTCCCTCCCCATCAGGGCTGGCAGAGTTGGCTGCTCGCAAGTACAAGCAAGCAGCCAAGTGCTTCTTGCTGGCTTCCTTCGACCACTGTGACTTCCCTGAGGTGAGTGGCTTCAGGGAGGAATTCTCACTGGGACTTGGACGTGGGGAGGGTTGGGCTCTTTGTTGGGGGGTAGTCTCTTCTGGGGGGGGGGCTAGGCCTTCTGAGTGGGGTGTTAGGGGGGAACCAGCTCCAGCTCTTGGCTCCCTCCCTGGCTTCTGTCCAGACTAGCAGTGACCCCATGTCTCTGTCCCTCAGCTGCTGTCCCCCAGCAATGTGGCAGTGTATGGTGGCCTGTGCGCCTTGGCCACCTTTGATCGGCAGGAGCTGCAGCGTAATGTCATCTCCAGCAGGTAGGGGTGGGGGGAAAGGGGACCTGGTGTCCCTGGCCACTATCCCCCAGGGCATGTGCAGTGTGGGCACATGCAATGTGGGCACGCGCAGGGCAGGCAGGCACAGAGCAGCTCTGAGGAGTGTGGTCCTGCAGCTCCTTCAAGCTGTTCCTGGAGCTGGAACCACAGGTTCGTGATGTCATCTTCAAGTTCTACGAGTCCAAGTATGCTTCCTGTTTGCGGATGCTGGATGAGATGAAGGTGAGGCCTGGCCTGGCTGCCAGGTGGGGGTGTGGGAGGCTGAGGGCTGGGGGTGCAGGCCCTCACCAGCTCTCCTTACCAGGACAATCTACTCTTGGACATGTACCTGGCCCCCCACGTCAGGACGCTGTACACCCAGATTCGCAACCGTGCCCTCATCCAGGTAAGTTGGGAGGGTGTGTACAGACTGAGGTGGGGCTTTGTGGATATGGCTAGAGACTGTGGTAGCTAACACTCCCTCTGCCCTGCAGTATTTCAGTCCCTACGTGTCAGCTGACATGCGCAGAATGGCCACAGCCTTCAACACCACAGTGGCAGCGCTGGAGGACGAGCTGACGCAGCTTATCCTGGAGGGGCTCATCAGTGCCCGCATCGATTCCCACAGCAAGGTGGCCGCTGGGCCAGGGCGGGGGTATGGGAGTGCCTGGCCCCGCTGACCCTGCTGCCCTTATAGATCCTGTATGCCCGGGACGTGGACCAGCGCAGCACCACCTTTGAGAAGTCCCTGCTCATGGGCAAGGAGTTTCAGCGACGTGCCAAAGCCATGATCCTGCGGGCAGCTGTTCTGCGCAACCAGATCCATGTCAAGGTAAGGGCAGGGGCAGCGCTGGGGGATGGATAGGTGCACATATTCCCTCTAGACCAACAACTGTGTCTCCACTGCAGTCCCCTCCCCGAGAAGGGAGTCAGGGGGAGCTGACGCCAGCCAACAGCCAATCCCGGATGAGCACCAACATGTGAGGGTACCTGTCTGCCCACCTCCAGGAAGACTTACACACCCCATCCCCACCCCTCAGACTTGAGCACCTGGGCCCAGTACTTCTGGAGGTGCTTCCTGTGGCACACCTATAGGGGCCCCACTGCTGGGTTCCAGCCCTTAGCCCCATCTAGGCTTCTGTGTGTCCTATCTCTTCCTTCTCCCACTGTGTCCCAGGGAGGAGGTGGGCTGCTGGGAAGGAGAGGTCTCAGACCCAACTGCAGCATGGCCTCCTAGCCTCCCTGTTCTCACATCATCTGGGGTTACAGACAATTGTGAATCTTAGTCCATTAAATGGTGGCCTGACACCACACCCCTTGCACTGTTCCTTCTGTGGCTAGCTCCCTAGGGTTAGGCTTTAGGGCAGGACCTGGTGCTTGTCCCCCGGGCCCTTCACATTCAGTGAGGTCCCCAGCCTGTGCAGGGCAGAAGCTCACACCTTCACTGGCGCTGGTTTAGGGAGGTCAAGGCAAGAAGTTCTCTTCCTGTTTTCCTTGTTTTGCCAGCTCCACAGGCCCAGCTCTGTATACATTTCTGAAGAGATTTATTCACACTTGAACACACACAGTTGCGAGGACAGGGCAGCTCCAGCCTGGGAGCCTGCTTACTGGGCCTAGTACAGCCGAGAGGACCATGAACTTGTCCTTCCATGTGAAGGAACAGGAGGTTCCCTGAGTAAAGGTGTCTCCTTAAGGGGACTTGGAAGCTTCAGCAGCAGTCTTGGACCTGGAGGGGTGGTGCATCGGGCTCCATCAGCCCCTCAGACCAGGGCATTGCTCATGACCTCAGGGAAGCCACCTAGGTCCCTAGGCCCTGCCTCCTGAAGCTCTTGCTGCTGGGGCGGGGCCCCCTTCCAGGCCAGAGACTTCTCCAGTTTGGTTTTAAAAAGCAATCCATGACCTAGCAGAGAGTTGGGAAGGAAATGGGGTTCAGAATGCCAAAGATCCCACTGCTCACAGGGGCCTGTTGAGGGCGGTGGTGAGGGCAAGGGTGGCAAGCGCCTCCTACCTGGGCAGTCTGCAGTCTCTTTGAATGCTCGCTTCTTGCAGCAGCCCCGGCACAGGTTAAACACACACCTGTTGCCCTGGACACAGAAAAGCTAGTGAGCCTGTGCCTGGATGGGCTGTACCCCAGCAGACAGGAAAGGACATCTCCCATGGGTCCTGGGCAGGCCAGGGGCCACCCTGTTTGCCACCCCTGGGACAGAGCTCTGCCCCAGGCAGTATAGCAGAAAGGCCAGCTCACCTTTGGGTTTCCACACTGGTCGCACTTGGCGTACTTTGCTAGGAAAACAAGACAAGGGGGTCCTAAGTGAACAAGGTGAGCCCCCACCACACCTATCCCCCGTGTGGAGCCTAGTGAGTATCCTGCTCACTGTGGCCAGCCAGGCCACTTGGGGGAGGGCAGAGGATACAGCTGACTGTCCAGAATGTGCAGGACCCATAGGACCGTGAACCCAACCCGAGGGCTCATGGACTCTGCAGCCATGGCTTCATCTCCTGTGTCCTCAGGAAGGCTATCCCAAGCCCCACGCCTCTCTGGCTGCCTCAGGGCAGCAAGTGCAGCAGCTTACGCTTCAGTGAGGGGTCAAAGGTCTTGTGCGGGTTCCTCAGCTGTTTCTTTTGTTTGTTCTTGGACAGGATGTCCATGCTGCCCTCTTCCTCCTCCAGGGCCCGCTTACTGCAGGCACCCATGTTCTCCTTGCTCCCTTCCTTGGGTCTGAAAGGGAAGGGCAATGGGCAGAGCTGGGGACACCCATGAAAGATGACCCACCAGCCAAGATCCCAGCAGCTCAGCTCTCAAGCCACTGGGCCTGGGCCAGGTTAGTGGCCAGGACACTGGAACCCGGGGCTCTGAGCCTCTGAGCCCCAGGCAGAGCTGGCCACAGATGACTGTCTGGCTTTGCCTCTGAGAACCCAGAGGAAACCAACCCAGGAACAGAGAGAAAGAAGGAAAAGATTTAAAATCGCCTTGGTAGCACATATACTAAAACCTAAGTACCCACAAATGGGGGAGACAAGCTGGGTACCTGGAGGGATGGGGCCCAGAGGGCTGTGCCCCCCAACCCATACCCAAACCCAAGCCCACTGACACTCACCCTGGACGGAAATAGGGCTGACAGATCCAGTGGAAGAAAGGTACACCACCCGAGGGCTCCTCCCCCTCCTGCCTGGACATATCCTCCTGCAAAAGCCCAGAGGGCCCTTGGTCACCAGCCAGGCCCCCATCTGATGTGCTGAGTGGCTCCCAGTCCCTGCACATGCCTCACACCGAAGCTTCAGCTCCTGGCTCACAGCGGCAATGCCCTCAAGAGTCTTCACTTTGGCAAGCTCCTCTCGAAGCTGCTGGTGCACCTGCAGCCTGACACAGATGCCCTGTCACAGCAGGGCCACCACCCTCCTCCCAACTGCCAAACTCGAGTCCTGGGCAGAGGGGAGCTGCCTTGCTCTAACAATCCAGGCTTCCTGCCTGACTTGATCATCACTCAGCCCTTTAAGACCAGGCCTGGTGGCAAACGAGCTTGGTAAATGTTTCCGGAGACCTCTGTCTTAAAACCCCCAATGCCCTAAGTGGGGCTCAGACCAGATAGCATCTGCTTGGGAAGGCAACTCACGTGTGGTACCACAACTTGAAGAGGTGGGCCCGGACGAAAGACAGGGGACAGGGGTGCTGGCGCACGAGGTCCAGGTACTCCTCGGCCAGCTCCCACACAGCAGGGCTGCGGCCCTCAAACAGGGCGGGGTTGTGCAGGTTGCCCTCTGTGGGGGGAAGGAGGCTCAAGGCTGAGGGCACTCATGTCCCCAGGGGGATACCCCCACCTCATGCCATGTCACACCCAGGGCAAGGCGGCCTCCTGGCTCCCAGACCAGCCCCGGGCTGAGGGTTCAGAGGCTGAATGAGGACAGCAAGAGGCTGAGGCTGTTCACCTCTGCTGCCCTCCAGTGCAGGTGGTGGCACGGCCTCACCTGCACTCATGACCCCTTGCACCCCTGTGTCCTGGATACAGCGCTCTACGTCCCGCAAGCACTGAATGTTCCCATTGGCAAACACGGGGATGGTCACGGCCTTCCTGTTGGGGAGCAGGATGGACAGTTAGGAAAGAGGAACACTCTCCTCCACCCCCAGGGCAGTGCCGCGCTCCCAGACTCCATCTTGGCAGGCACTTCTCTTTCCCATTGCCCAGAGGGCTGCAGGCTGTGTCTTGGGGCCAGACTGCCTCCATGTCCACTCACTGCACAGCTCTGATGTGCTCCCAGGATGCAGTGCCCGACAGAAGCCCCTTCTGTTCCTTGGTGCGCCCGTGTACTGTCAGCAGCTAGGACATAGCAGTGCCGGCTCAGCCCCCAAACTGACCCCAAGGGACCCTCTTCCTTTGACTTCTGATGATCAGCCTCCATGCAGAGTGGAAGATAGGCTGCACTGGGTCTGGCTCTCTCAGTCCCTGCCCCCCACCAGACCCTGGGCCCCTGGGCTGCACCTGAGGCTAGCTGATGCCCTGGGGTGCAGCCAGGGTGCAGGTAAGAAGCCTAGTCCTCCTGTTCAAGGGCCAGTGCTCCTAGAAGTGGCAGTACCCCCACTGCCCAAGACCAAAGGTGTGAGGGAGGGATGGGTACCCACCTGACCCCAGGGCTGGTGGTGGGGTAGGGAGAAGGCCTGGCATCTTCCCATTGCCTAATACCTCCCCTCATGCAAGTAAAAACAGCACTTGCCTCAATGTCACTGTTACTCCTGTCTACCACCAGAGAATAAGCTGCTCCAGGGACACTTCTGGGAGCAGGGCTCCTCCAGGCCTGGCTCAGTGTGTGAAGGGCCCTATAAGCCCCCAGCCTCCTCACCTGGCAGCCAGCCTTCTCCAGCATCTGGGCGTACCTCACAGTCTTATCAATCTCTGGGAAGACACGAATTTTGCAAGTGACTGGGACAGAGAGCTTCTCATGGGCCAGCTGAACTGGGGAAAAGGAGAGTGGGCCTCTGAGAACCATGGCGTTCATTCTCAGGCAGGCAGTCGGGCCCACAGCACAGCCCCCAAATGAGTACAGGCCCCACACAGACAGCCCCCACTTGATGGTAGCTGAGAGATCTGCCTCTGTCTCTGAAGGCATTAGAGGGACTGGCACTGGGCAAAGACACTGCCCTCTGCATACAACAGGTAACTGTCCACAGCCACTTTCTACAATAAGAAGAGTATAGCAGCCAGGAGATCTCTGCCAGCCACTATCCTCTCCTTTGCCCAATTACATGTGGCCCTGTCCCCTACACATGGCCGACTCACTCATTCTCTGGAGCAGGTCCCACTCTTCTTGTAGGAAGGCTCCATAGTGACCTGCAGGGACAAGCATGGTCCTCTGTACTTCTCTTCCCATGTCCACACAGGACATGAGCTGACCTGCCAGGCTGGCCCCAAGCACTCATCCACAGAGCCCTTGGGCTGGGGCCTTCCTGAGTGGGTGTCTCCAGGAAAATAGTCACTGAACGTTTTCTCAGTGTCAGAATTAGGGCCTACGCTTGCCCACCTGCCAGAGGCCAAGGGTGCTGAATAGCTGGTCCACCCACACAGTCTTTGACCACCCAGCAGCTCCTCAGTTCCCGTAAGAAAGAAAGGTTGAACCCCATATAAGGGGAATGGCCATTAGGGCCATGGCAACACATGAGTGTGAAAGGGACGTCCTGTCAACAAAACACTTTTACACAGATGGAGTCTGACAACTTCTCAGGAGCTAGGGCAAGTGATGGGCCTCTGAGGGTCAGTAGAACTCTGTCCGCACCTGGAGTCTCACCCCAGCCTAAAGCCACTGTGGCTGCTAGACAACACCAGACCTGAACTCACCCCGCTTGGCTATCATTTGTGGGCAACCCAAATTCAGGTCGATGGCATCACAATAGTCCTGAGCCAGGAGTGCTGCCTGGACAAACACCTCCGGGTCATTGGCGCAGAACTGGAAGACACAGGACAGTCACAAAGAAGCCAAAGCAGGCCCTGGTCTCTTGGCCGCCCACAAGAGTTCACGCGTGACCCAGTGAAGGTGTGGTCCCATGGGCTGACTATAGGATGGTCTTCTGTCCTAAACGCTGACAAAACAACTAAGTTAGGACTTGTCCCCATGCCACCAGATTCACAGAATTTCTCCTGATTGTAAAAGAAAGCCAAGGTCACTGACTGCTTAGAGCAGAGCCATTCGTTTTAGTCATTCTGATAAAGAGGCAGCATGAGATGATATGTGGGGGATCTCATGGGGCTATGGACCTTTCCCGGCAGCCAAGCTATCCATTCACCAAGGTCTGAGCCAGCTCCCAGGAAGTAGTCAAACTCTGGGAAAAGCAGATGCGCCTGGCTTCCATGGCCCCCTGCCCCATGCCCTCCGCTCCACTTCAAACAAGGGGAAGAAAAAGGTACTTCCAGGCACCCAGAGCCCAGACCCACGCACCTGCACAATGAGGGGCCGGTCCTCAGGGCACACCTCACAGTACAGGTTCTCCTTCCGGTAGTTGGCATCACGGACAAATACCTGGGCGTGCAGCATGGGGGTGTAGCAGAGCTGGGCCCCATGGCGGCGACTCAGCAGTCTCCAGGCCAGCTCGCTCTGGTCCACCATGGGGGCAACCACGTGGCGGGCCCCCCCCAAGGTGCGGCTCCAGAACTCGAAGCCCTGCAGCTTGGGCATCTCTCCACACTGTGGGGTAGACCAGGGGCTTAGCCATGTGACCAGAGCCACATGGGCAGAAGATCAAACTGTCCCTGAGGCCATGCCAGTGCTGTACCGTGGTCACAAGTGTGGACACGAACAGTATCGATTGGTATGGGACACAAAATGAAACCCAGTGCCGGCACCTTCCAGTGGAGACCCTGGGCAAGTCACTCAACATCTGAGTCTAGACCCTTCACTTGTTCGCGGGATTAATATCTGCCAGACCAGACTAGTGTTGAGAATAAATAAAATCGTGGAAGCAGCATCCCAGGTGGCACCTGGCCACGGCAGGCCACCAAGAAAAGAAGCTGTAACTACAAGGCAGGGGACCCCCAAGGCCGAACCACCAGTGGGGACATCACTGGAGATGCGATCAGACTGGGCAAGAAGGCCAGACACCAGGCAGAACCTGGTGTCAGGCGGAACCAAGCCACGTCACTGGTGAACTCAAGGTGCAGCACTCTGCTGCCCACCTGGAGGAAACCGCTCTCCCTACCCCAACCGGGATGGCGGGCCGAATGGGGACCGCTCCCAGACAGCTCCTGCTCCAGCAGCCTGCACCTGCCATCGCTGAGCACTGCTGTCACCTCAATGACTGAGTACCCAGCTGTGCGTTGGGTGTTTCTGAAAACTGAAATTACATATAAAAACCATCTAAGTACCACTGTGGTGCCTAAGCGCGTAGGACACGCGCGGCCCACGTAAAAGAGACTGGCGGTGGCAGCGCGCGTCAGAGACCCTCGGGAAACGCACCTGAGTTGGCCGAGCCTGGGTGCCCACCGGCGGGGACCTCTGGGGCGGCGTGCGGGACTCTGTACTCACGTAGGAACGAGGTGTACCGCTAGGCCGCAGCCAGGCCACCGCCGAGCCCAGGGCTCCGCGCCGGGGCCGCCGGAAAGTGCCTCCACCAGGGCAGTCCGGGCGGCACGCGGTGCAGCGGAAAATGCGTTCCCGGAAAACTGCGCCCGATCGAGGAGGGTTCCGCCGGCGACGGAGGGCCCGCGCGGGGTCAGAGGTCAGAGGACAAGGTCGGTGCGGCGGGGACCTGCTGGTACCCGCTGCAGGTCGTTCACACCGGTATCCGTGGGATGTCACACTCGGGCCGTGTCTCCCAGAGGCCGAGGTGCCCTGCTGGGGCTGAGACTTCTTTAAGGCATAATGAACAGCTGAAAACTGCACAAAGTGATAATGACGTAACTCTCTACATAAATATACACGCCAGGGACCCTATCACAATCAAAATAATGAAAACAGCCCTGGCCAGGAGGCACAGTTGGTTAGAGCGGCGTACCCATACACCAACCTTGCAGGTTCAATCCCCGCTCAGGACTCATACAAGACTCAACCAAGTAATGCATAAATAAGTGGAACAACAAATCAATGTTTCTCTCTCTCCCTCTCCCTCTCCCTCTCTCTCTCTCTCTCTCTCTCTCTCTCTCTCTCTCTCCCATCACTTTCTTTCTCTAAAATCAATAAATAAAATTTTAAAAAACAGATGATTGATTGCCCCAATGTTTCTAGGTAACCCTTTGTAAGCCTTCCCCCCGCAACCACTGAACTATTTTCTGTCTAGAATTTTGTGTAAATGGAATCATTCCATATGTGCCCTTTTTTGGTCTGGTGTCTTTCACTCAGCATATGTTTTTCTTGTTTGTTTGTTTTTGTGACAGAGACAGAGAGAGGGACGGATAGGGACAGACAGGAAGGAAGGGAGATGAGAAGCATCAATTCTTAAGCGGCACCTTAGTTGTTCATTGATTGCTTTCTCATATGTGCCTTGGCCAGGAGGCTACAGCAGACCCAGTGACCCCTTGCTCAAGCCAGCAACCTGGGGCTCAAGCTGGTAAGCCTTGCACAAACCAGATGAGCCCACGCTCAAGCTGGCGACCTCAGGGTCTCAAACCTGGGTCCTCCACGTCCCAGTCTGATGCTCTATCCTCTGTGCCACAGTCTGGTCAAGAACTCAAATCTCAGCATATGTTTTGAGATTCATCCACGCTGTTGTGTGTCAATGATTCCTTCCCCTGTGCCACTGAGGAGTAACCCATGACACAAATGAACCACCACGTGTGTCTGTTGGCCTGTGATGGACCCCTGGGTTGTCCCCAGTGCTGGGCAAATAAAACTGCAGTGGTGGACACCTGCTTCATTTCTTGGGAGTAAATGCCTATGAGAGGAGTCGCCAAGTCATGGGTAGGTACGTGCTTGACTTTTTTTTTTTTTCTGAAGTGAGAAGCAGCGAAGCAGAGAGACAGACTCTCACATGCGCCTGACTGAGACCCACCCAGCATGCCCACCAGGGGGCGATGCTCTGCCCATCTGGGGTGTTGCTCTATTGCAACCTGAGCCATTCTAGCGCCTGAGGCAGAGGCCATGGAGCCGTCCTCAGTGCTCCGGCCAACTTTGCTCCAATGGAGCCTTGTCTGCGGGAGGGGAAGAGAGAGATAGAGAGGAAGGAGAGGGGGGAGGCTGGAGAAGCAGATGGATGCTTCTCCTGTGTGCCCTGGCCGGGAATCGAACGAACTGGGGACTTCCACATGCTGGGCTGATGCTCTACCACTGAGCCAACCCACCAGGGCCGTGCTTGACATTTTTAGAAACCGCCAGATTATTTGCAGTGTGGTCGCATCATTCACCTTCCCGGTAGGTGGGAAAGGTTGTTCCCTATCCTCACCAATGCTGATGGCTGTAACTTAGCCAGGCAAAGAGGTGTGACCTACATCTCCTCATGGGCTTTCTTGCAGAAGAAACATTGGGCAGAAACATTTGTTCCAGACTATTTGCCCATTAAAAAATAATCAAAATGTTTTATTTTTGTTGACTTTTGAGTTCTTTAAACACTCTGTATGCAAATACTTTCAACAGTCTATGACTTTTTCATTCTTTTAATAGTGTGTCTCTTTTCTTTTTTTAAGATTTTATTTAGCCCTGACTGGATAGTTGGGTTGGTTAGACTCTAAGAGCATTGTCCTTAAGTGCAGAGATTGCCGGTTCAATCCTCAGTCAGGGCACACACAGAAACAAATGGATGTTCCTGTCCCTCTGTCTCTCTTACTCTCTCACTAAAATCAATAAAATCAATCAATAAATAAAAAGATATTTTATTTATTGCTTTTAGAAAGAGGCTAGAGAGAAAAAGGTGGGAGCAGGAGTGGGAAGCATCAGCTCCTAGAAGTTGCTTCTTATATGTGCCTTAATCAGGCAAGCCCAGGGTTTCAAACTGGCGACCTTAATGTTCAAGGTCAATGCTTTATTCACTGCACCAGCACAGGTCAGGCCACAGTGTGTTTCTGCCGGGGTCCAGCCCCAGGGGGAATCCAGGGGTCCCACAGGAAAAGACAGTGTCGGCACGAATCAAGTGAGAGAGCCGGATTCCTTTTTCTCTTTAGCATTTACTGCCAGGCATCTCTGCCAAATGCTGGTCTAGCTTTATTTTTATACACATACACTAAGTTACAATCACATGGTATTTTGAATACATTGATTAATAATTGTTTTTGTTTCACTATGGTTACATATTTCTAGGCAACAGTTAATTCATTTCTATAAGCTATAAATCAGGTGGTAAGTCATTCAAAGTACAGTTATACAATAACTTGAACAGCAATAACAATATTGGTACAAACTTCTAAAATGTCAGTACTGATTAATAACTCTACCTTACCTAATGTCCTATTGTCTAGTCAAATTTTATTTATCTACTATATTCATACACTAGTTAAGTTCTAACTTTATTTTTCTCAGAGTGTTCCACCACCTGCAGGTCAGGTATGCAAGAAGAAAGGAAAGTTTCTTTACTCTACCACATGAAAAGGCTAGGGAGGTAAAGTGATGAATTAAGTGAAGGCTGAAAGGTGCTTCTGTGTATAGTTACTGTTTCCTACCTATTTATAAGTCACAATCTATTTTTTCTAACATGATTAATAAGAAGGAATTCTACAAACTTAACCCTTTTCGAGGGATATCATAGCCAGCCTCTTATATCTATGAGCCCAGGCAAAGGGGCTTACAGGCTTTTCTGTGGAACTCACACCCTCTGTCTCATTTCCAAAGAAATTACTATGAATCTACAAGGAAAGCACGGTACTATTATCCCTGTGCCATAAATGATAGCATATACCCAGAAAAGGGGGGAGCAGGAGTGGGAAAGGTCAAAGAGGGAAGTATCGTTGTTCCTTTTCTCTGCGGTGACTTTGTCAACCAGCAGCCATTGGTCTTCTCTGCTGTGACTTTGTCAATCAGCAGTTTTGGATCTTCTTCTGCTGTGACCTTGTCAGCCAGCAGTCGTTGATCGGCTTCGACATGTTTCAAAGAGTAAAAATTATTTGATGAAATACGTTTTAACAATTTATACTCTTATCAATTGTTTTGGGTGTCATAGCTAAGAAATATTTATGTAGCTCAAGTCCACATATTTATTTGTAGAAGTTTTATAGTTTTAGAACGTACATTTAGAATCCTTTTTGTGTGTGTGTGTGTGTATTTTTCCGAAGCTGGAAACGGGGAGACAGTCAGACAGACTGCCACATGTGCCCGACCGGGATCCACCCGGCATTCCCACCAGGGGGCGATGGTCTGCCCATCCGGGGCGTCGCTGTGCCGCAATCAGAGCCATTCTAGCGCCTGAGGCAGAGGCCACAGAGCCATCCTCAGCGCCCGGGCAAACTTTGCTCCAGTGGAGCCTTGGCTGCAGGAGGGGAAGAGAGAGACAGAGAGGAAAGAGAGGGGGAGGGGTGGAGAAGAAGATGGGCGCTTCTCCTGTGTGCCCTGGCCGGGAATCAAGCCCGGGACTCCCGCACGCCAGGCCGATGCTCTACCACTGAGCCAACCGGCCAGGGCCTTGAATGTACATTTAAGATCCATTTTGAGTTAAATTTTGTGTGTGTTGTGAGATAGGTATCTAAGTTACATTTTTCTTTCTTTTCTTTTTCTTTTTGCATATGGGCATCCAATAATTCCAGAACCATTTATTGAAAAGACAATCCTTTCTCCATGGAATTGTCTTGGCAATTGTTCAGAATCAGTGGTCCACACACATGTAAATCTGCTTCTTCTTTTTTTTATTTTTATTTTTTCGTATATTTCTGAAGTGAGGAAGCGGGGAGCAGAGAGACAGACTCCTGCATGCACCAGAACGGGGTTGGATCGACCCTAAGGCGTTGCTCCACCATCTGGGGTGTCGCTCCATTGTAACTGGAGCCATTCTTGCGCCTGAGGCAGAGGCCATAGAGCCATCCTCAGCACCTGGGCCAACTTTGCTCCCATGGAGCCTTGGCTGCATGGAAGAGAGAGACAGAGAGAAAGGAGAGGGGTAAGGGTGAAGAAGCAGATGGGTGCTTCTCCTGTGTGACCTGGCCGGGAACCCGGGACTTCCTCATGCTAGGCCGACACTCTACTGCTGAACCAACTGGCAAGGGCCTTAAATCTGCTTCTTGATTCATTATTTTGTTCCATCCATCTAGTTATGTATCTTCATGTCAACAACACAGTCTTGATTACTATAGCTTTTTAAATTAATTAATTAATTATTTTTTTGGCAGAGACAGAGAGTCAGAGAACAGAACAGACAGACAGGAAGGGAGAGAGATGAGAAACATCAATTCTTCATTGTGGCTTCTTAGTTGTTCATTGATTGATTCCTCATATGTGCTTTGACTAGGGGGCTAAAGCAGACCGAGTGACCCCTTGCTCAAGCCGGTGACCTTGGGCTCAAGCTGCTGAGCCTTGCTCAAACCAGATGAGCCTGCACTCAAGCTGTCAACCTCGGGGTCTCGAACCTGGGTCCTCCGCATCCCAGTCCAACACTCTATCCACTGCACCACCGCCTGGTCAGGTGATCAGTGTAGCTTTTTAATAAATCTTTAAAAGTCTTGAAACAACAACATAAAAATAAAAGCCTTGAAACAAGTAATGTCACTTCTCAAACTTGGTCTTGATCGCTCAACATCAAATTGAGTTGGTGGCCCTGGCCAGTTGGCTAAGTGGCTAGAGCGTCAGCCAAGTGTGCAGATGTTCCGGGTGTCAATCCTGGTCAGGGCACACAGGAGAAACGACCATCTGCTTCTCTTGCCATCCCTCTCCCCCTTTTCTCTCTCTTCCCTTTTTGCAGCCAGTGGCTCCATTGGTTCAAGCATTGGCCCTGGGCACTGAGGATAGTTAAGTTGGTCCAGACAGGGGTTTGCTGGTTGGATGCTGGTTGGATCCTGGTCCGGCGCATGCAGGAGTCGGTCTCACTATCTCCCCTCCTCTCACTTAAAAAAAAAAAAATTACATTGGTGGTTGTGGGCCTTTTCCTTGTCAGTTCCCACAGAAAGCCTGATGGCATTTGGATAGGATTGCCTTGAATCTATAGATCAACTTAACTATATCTCAATACTGAGTCTTCTAATCCATGAACACGGACTTTCTCTCCATGTAGGCCTTCTTTCATTTACTTTAGCAATGTATTCTAGTTTTCAGTGGATAGTTTTGATGCTATTGTAAATGCTATTGATTTTTCAATACCCATATCTGCTTGTTTACTACTTAACCATACAATTGGGTTTTTAATCTTTTTAAAATTTTTTGTTGCCTGACCGGGCGGTGGCACAGTGGATGTAGCATCTGGACTGGGATGCAGAGGGCCTGAGTTCAAGACCCCAATGTCACCAGCTTGAGCGTGGGCTCATCTGGTTTGGGCAAGGGTCACCAGCTTGAGCCCAGGGTCACTGGCTCGAGCAAGGGGTCACTCGGTTTGCTGTAGCCCCCCGGTAAAGGCACATGTGAGAAAGCAATCAATGAACAACTAAAGTGTTGCAATGAAAAACTGATGATGGATGCTTCTCATCTCTCTCTGTTCCTGTCTGTCTGTCCCTATCTGATTCTCTTTCCGTCTCTGTAAAAAAAAAAAAAAAAAAAATTTGTTTAGGCCTGACCGGGCGGTGGCGCAGTGAATAGAGCATCAGACTGGGATGCGGAAAACCCAGGTTCGAGACCCCGAGGTTGCCAGCTTGAGCGAGGGCTCATCTGGTTTGAGCAAAAAGCTCACCAGCTTGAGCCCAAGCTCACTGGCTTGAGCAAGGGGTTACTTGGTCTGCTGAAGGCTCATGGTCAAGGCGCGTATGAGAAAGCAATCAATGAACAATTAAGGTGTTGCAACGTGCAACAAAAAACTAATGACTGGTGCTTCTCATTTCTCCGTTACTGACTGTCTGTCCCTCTCCGACTCTCTCTCTGTAAAAAAAAAAAAAAAAAAATTTGTTTAGCCTGACCAGGCAGTGACGCAGTGGATAAAGCATTGGACTGGGATGCAGAAGACCCAGGTTCAGGACCCCGAGGTCGCCAGCTTGAGCGTGGGCTCATCTGGTTTGAGCAAAAATTCACCAGCTTGGACCCAAGGTCGCTGGCTCAAGCAAGGGGTTACTCGGTCTGCTGAAGGCCCATGGTCAAGGCACATATGAGAAAGCAATCAATGAACAACTAAGGTGTCGCAATGCACAATGGAAAACTAATGATTGATGCTTCTCATCTCTCCGTTCCTGTCTGTCTGTCTCTGTCTATCCCTCACTCCGACTCTCTCTCTGTCTCTGTAAAAAAATAAAATTAAATTAAAATT
The DNA here is from genome assembly GCF_036850995.1 of Saccopteryx leptura. NCBI lineage: Eukaryota > Metazoa > Chordata > Mammalia > Chiroptera > Emballonuridae > Saccopteryx > Saccopteryx leptura. Next base: position 126,001,659 of record NC_089506.1, read on the forward strand.
AAAAAAAAAAAAGAAGAAGGGGGGCCCTGGCCGGTTGGCTCAGTGGTAGAGCGTCGGCCTGGCGTGCGGGGGACCCGGGTTCGATTCCCGGCCAGGGCACATAGGAGAAGTGCCCATTTGCTTCTCCACCCCCACCTCCTTCCTCTCTGTCTCTCTCTTCCCCTCCCGCAGCCAAAAAAAAAAAAAGGCCCTGGCTGGTTTCCTCAGTGGTAGAGCATCGGCCTGGCGTGCAGGAGTCCCGGGTTCGATTCCCGGCCAGGGCACACAGGAGAAGTGCCCATCTGCTTCTCCACCCCCTCCCCCTCTCCTTTCTCTCTGTCTCTCTCTTCCCCTCCCGCAGCCGAGGGTCCATTGGAGCAAAGTTGCCTTGGGCGCTGAGGATGGCTCTGTGGCCTCTGCCTCAGGCGCTAGAATGGTATGCTGGGTGGATCCCAGTCAGGCGCATGCGGGAGTCTGTCTGACTGCCTCCCGGTTTCCAACTTCAGAAAAATACAAAAAAAAAAAAAATGTTAGGAAGCATTGTTATTGGTTCCAGCCATAAGGAAAAGTTGCTTTAAGTTTGAAAACATGGAACATGTAATGAGAGCTTTAAGGTGAGCTCATCAACAGGGGGACACTATTCCTCTTTCTGTTTGGTCTCTTTGTAATTCAATTTCCTTGGCTTTGCAACCATTACAGTCTGATTCTGAATCCTCACGGTCTCCAGCTTGTGAAGTAATGTGTGATGTTGATAATGGTTAAGTAAAAACCAGTATGGGTTGAGCAGTGGCCACTAAAAGGAGAGAAGCTTGAAGCTTTATATCAGTTGGTACAGACTCAATTAGAATTAGGACATATAGAGGAATCACAAAGTCCTTAGAATTCTAACAGTCTTTGTAATAAAGAAAAAATCTGGAATATGGAGAGTGCTTACTGGTTTTCTTTAATGTTTTAGCTACAATCCTCTGAACTATCATTTTGTTTCTTTCTTATTCTTTGCCTGGATATTTAGACGGAGGACTCTTGATGGATCCGATTACAAAATCTCCCAGCAGCCACAAGTTTCTTTTCTTTGGGAGATTTTGCTTAGTTCCATCCATTGTTAGTCTCTCTGAAAATGCCCTAAGATTAGGCAGGCATCTTTCTAGTCTGATTGTGCTCTGAAATCCTGGGTTTTTCTCTGGTTTGTCTGATTCTAGTTTCTGTTTAGTTTTTGTTTGTCTAAAATGTGATTTTTTGGCCCTGGCCGGTTGGCTCAGCGGTAGAGCGTCGGCCTGGCGTGCGGGGGACCCGGGTTCGATTCCCGGCCAGGGCACATAGGAGAAGCGCCCATCTGCTTCTCCCCCCCCTTCCTTCCTCTCTGTCTCTCTCTTCCCCTCCCGCAGCCAAGGCTCCATTGGAGCAAAGATGGCCCGGGTGCTGGGGATGGCTCCTTGGCCTCTGCCCCAGGCGCTAGAGTGGCTCTGGTCGCGGCAGAGCGACGCCCCGGAGGGGCAGAGCATCGCCCCCTGGTGGGCAGAGCGTCGCCCCTGGTGGGCGTGCCGGGTGGATCCTGGTCGGGCGCATGCGGGAGTCTGTCTGACTGTCTCTCCCCATTTCCAGCTTCAGAAAAATACAAAAAAAATAAAAAATAAATAAATAAATAAATAAAAAATAAAATGTGATTTTTTAAAGGCCTGAATTAAGTTCTTGCATGCAAAAATTGGAAATGCCAGTTCTTTTATTGTAAAAATAGTTTCATCTCTACATTTTTTTTTTTGTATTTTTCTGAAGCTGGAAACGGGGAGGCAGTCAGACAGACTCCCACACATGCCCGACCGGGATCCACCTGGCACGCCCACCAGGGGGCGATGCTCTGCCCATCTGGGGCATCGCTCTGCCGCAACCAGAGCCATTCTAGCGCCTGAGGCAGAGGCCATAGAGCCATCCCCAGTGCCCGGGCCAGCCTTGCTCCAATGGAGCCCTGGCTGCAGGAGGGGAAGAGAGAGACAGAGAGGAAGGAGAGGGGGAGGGGTGGAGAAGAAGATGGGAGCTTCTCCTGTGTGCCCTGGCCGGGAATCGAACCCGGGACTCCTGCATGCCAGGCTGACGCTCTACCACTGAGCCAACCAGCCAGGGCCTACACTTTTTGTTTTAAAGTTGGAACTTGTAAGCAGCGCTCATTTAAATTTTAATTGAATGTAATATGGATCCTAAAGACTTGCTAATTTGGTTAGTACATTGTAAGGTACATTTGGAGTTAGAAGCCAAATAGTAATTCAAGTATTAGGATTAATCAAAGTTATGTATTATACTTATGTTACTGTGCTGAAAATTGCCTTGTTTGTGTGTAAATATATGCTCAGATATGTAAACAAAGGAATTAAGCAAAATTAAGCAGGGCCCTGATAAGTCATTTCAAGAATTTGTCTCAAACTGCTTCAGACAGTTGGCTGCTTGTCAGGCCACATCCTGTAAAAGGGGCCCCAAGGAAAGCGGGAATTTGGCTCCTCTGATGCCCTATAATAGACTTAACAATACAAAAGACGTTTAAATATAGAAACTAATGCATCTGTTATTGCTAAGCAACATTAGTTTTCTTTCTGGCCCACTTATACAGTGGTCACTAAGCTGCAAGGCTTAGGGCAAAGTCCCTAACAAAGCTCTAAGTCAGGAGTCCCTAAACTACTGCCTGCGGGCTGCATCCCCTGAGGCCATTTATCCAGCCCCCACCACACTTCCGGAAGGGGCACCTCTTTCATTGGTGGTCAGTGAGAGGAGCACATTGACCATCTCACTAGCCAAAAGCAGGCCCATAGTTCCCAATACTGGTCAGTTTGTTAATTTAAATTTACTTGTTCTTTATTTTAAATATTGTATTTGTTCCCATTTTGTTTTTTTACTTCAAAATAAGATATGTGCATTGTGCATAGGGATTTGTTCATAGTTTGTTTTTTTGGGGGGGTTTTGGGGGTTTTTTTTGGCAGAGGCAGAGAGAGTCAGAGAGAAGGACAGATAGACAGCAAGGGAGAGAGATGAGAAACATCAATTCTTCACTGCAGCTCCTTAGTTGTTCATTGATTGATTTCTCATATGTGCCATGACTGGGGGGTTACAGCAGAGCGAGTGACCGCTTGCTCAAGCCAGCAACCTTGGGCTCAAGCTAGTGAGCCTTGCTCAAACCAGATGAGCCCACACTCAAGCCAGCAACCTCGGGGTCTCAAACCTGTGTCCTCCACATCCCAGTCCAACACTCTATCCACAGTGCCACCACCTGGTCAGGCACTGTTCATAGTTTTTTTTATAGTCCTGTCCTCCAACGGTCTGAGGGACAGTGAACTGGCCCCCACGTAAAAAGTTTGGGGACCTCTAAGTGTTTTTACAATAGGTAGATAATAAGGGTCATTTGGCCTCCGATGAAGAAAAACATTTATCTTCTAAACAATTAAATGAGCAACTTTTTTAATTACAGTCTAAACTTTCTGACCCTGAGGTTCGACATAGTACTAACCCTTTCAAAACTGACCAAGATAATTAATCTCCACCTCCTCCTTCTGTTGCTCCCTCTGCTCCTCCACCACTGTTTTCCTTGTATCCAGCCCTACCCACAGAAGCCCCCTCTGCTAATCCATTTGTAGATTCAGTACCTACTGTTGTAACTGAAAAACAAGCTAAGGGACCTATTCTTACACCTCTTATGAAAGGAATAATGCAGGCTAGACAAGAAGGGGATTTAAAAGTCATAAGTCCTGCATTAGAAGCTTTTCCTGTCACACTCACTCCATTTGGACCTAATCCACAATTCCCTCAACGAGGTTTTTATACTCAATATGACCAATCTCTGTCAAAACTCTTAAAGAGTTAAAAACGGCTTGCTCCCAGTATAGAACTAACTCTCCTTATACGCAGGAACTACTATCCTCCCTCACGTACTCTGAACATTTTATCTCAAAAACTTTAGAGATGTTAGCTCAGACTGTTCTTTCAAAAGTGGAATAGTTACAATTTATGACTTAGTAGGAGGATCAGGCTCATATTCAAGCTAATCGGAATGCTAACACTAACCCCCCTGTTAGTATTACACAAGATGAACTTTTTAGACAGGGACAGTTTGCTGATTTACAACAGCAATGTAGGCAAAATATAGGGGCAAGGATTTGCTCTTATCTCCACAGATATGGAGACCAGTGGATACCTTCCAGAAGATTGAAGCCTCGGTATGAGTCAGAAATAGAAGAAAGGGAGATTTGACATCTTTGAGCAGCCAGAAGAAGAAATAAAGAGACTGAACCTAGAGCCAAAGGTTATTAGAGAAATAAAGATAAAGGCAACTACAACACAAAATGCTGAACTGCCTACTTAGGGGCAACTGAAGAAACTTATCCAGGAGGCAAAAAATGTTTTAATTAGGACTAAGACTTCAAAAACATCCTTGACTCTGTTTCTGGCAATATTGGCTGTTGTATCTGTAACAATAAGCAGAACTAACTATTCTCACTAAGTTAATATTCCTTCCACACAAAAAAAATGTTGAATAGCCTGACATTGTGTCAAAATTATGTAAATCAACATTTAGAAAAAATTCATCAGAAATATTCTCAATCTTTGATAATCCATTATATAGATGACATACTGATAGCTTGTGAAAATAATGCTGAACGTTCCGTCATCCTTAAAAATGCTTCTGAAACCTTGAACCAATACAGTTTAATCATAACTGAAGACAAAATTCAAACATCTTGTCCTTTTGAGTATTTAGGGCATATAATTGAAAAATCAAAAAATGATTCCTCAAAAAGTCAATTTATAAACTGACTCCTTAAAAACCTTAAATTACTTTAAAAAATTATTGAGTGATATTAATTGGTTGAGATCCTCCCTAGGAATCCCTACTTATGCACTAACAAATTTATTTAATATCCTTCAAGGAGATTCTGATTTAAGCAGTCCTAGACACTTAACAAAAATAGCAAAACAAAAGCTATCACTTATCAAAAAAAATTATGCGGCCCTGGCGGGTTGGCTCAGCGGTAGAGCGTCGGCCTAGCGTGCGGAGGACCCGGGTTCGATTCCGGCCAGGGCACACAGGAGAAGCGCCCATTTGCTTCTCCACCCCTCCGCCGTGCTTTCCTCTCTGTCTCTCTCTTCCCCTCCCGCAGCCAAGGCTCCACTGGAGCAAAGATGGCCCGGGCGCTGGGGATGGCTCTGTGGCCTCTGCCTCAGGCGCTAGAGTGGCTCTGGTCGCAACATGGCGACGCCCAGGATGGGCAGAGCATCACCTCCTGGTGGGCAGAGCATCGCCCCTGGTGGGCGTGCTGGGTGGATCCCGGTCGGGCGCATGCGGGAGTCTGTCTGACTGTCTCTCCCTGTTTCCAGCTTCTAAAAACGAATTAAAAAAAAAAATTATGCATACTGCTTATTTATTTTTTTTTGTTTGTTTGTTTTGTTTTTTTGTATTTTTCTGAAGTTGGAAACGGGAGGCAGTCAGACAGACTCCCACATGCACCTGACTGGGATCCACCCAGCACACCCACCAGGGGGCGATGCTCTGCCCATCTGGGGCCTTGCTCTGTTGCGACCAGAGCCATTCTAGCGCCTGAGGCAGAGGCCACAGAGCCATCCTCAGCACCCAGGCCAACTTTGCTCCAGTGGAGCCTCGGCTGCGGGAGAGGAAGAGAAAGACAGAGAGGAAGGAGAGGGGGAGGGGTGGAGAAGCAGATGGGTGCTTCTCCTGTGTGCCCTGGCTGGGAATCAAACCCGGGACTCCTGCACGCCAGGCCGATGCTCTACCACTGAGCCAGCTGGCCAGGACCTCATACTGCTTATTTAGATCGAATTAATACACATCAACTTATTCAATTAATTATTTTTCCCTCAGAACATTCTCCTTCTGGCATCATATGGCAAAAAACCAAGATATTAGAATGGCAATTTCTGCCACATAAGACTTAAAAGAAATTATGTACCTACTTAGAGAAAACCTGTACTGTAATTACTAAAAGTAGACAAGATAAGACAACTGACTAGAAATGATCCAAATAAAATTATTGTACCCTTAACATGTAATCACATTTCAGATAACTGGAAATTAAATATTGATTGGCAAATTGCGTTAGCTGATTATTTTGGTACTGTGAACAATCAATATCCTATAGATAAAAAAATTCAATTTTTAAAAAAAGAATACAATGGGCCCTGGCCTGTTGGCTCAGTGGTAGAGCGTTGACCTGGCGTGCAGGAGTCCCGGGTTCGATTCTTGGCCAGGACACACAGGAGAAGCGCCCATGTGTTTCTCCACCCCTCCCCCTCTCCTTCCTCTCTGTCTCTCTCTTCCTCTCCCACAGCCAAGGCTCCATTGGAGCAAAGTTGGCCCGGGCGCTGAGGATGGCTCTGTGGCCTCTGCCTCAGGCGCTAGAATGGCTCTGGTTGCAACAGAGCAAGGCCCCAGATGGGCAGAGCATCGCCCCCTGGTGGGTGTGCTGGGTGGATCCCAGTCGGGTGCATGTGGGAGTCTGTCTGACTGCCTCCCGTTTCCAACTTCAGAAAAATACAAAAAAAAAAAAGAACACAATGGATTCTGCTGACTAAAGTATTGGCTCAGCCTATTCAAAAGGCTTCTACTATTTTTAAAATTTTTACTTATTTATTTATTTATTCATTTTAGAGAAGAGAGACAGAGACAGAGAGAGAAAGGGGGGAGGAGCAGGAAGCATCAACTCCCATATGTGCCTTGACCAGGCAAGCCCAGTATTTTGAACCTGTGACCTCAGCATTCTAGGTCGACACTTGATCCACTGCGCCACCACAGGTCAGGCCAGCTTCTACTTTTTATACTGATACAAATAAATTAGGTATAGGTGGGTATACTGGGCCAGTGACAAAAGTAATAAAAACTCCATATACATCAGTTCAAAAAGCAGAGTTTTCTGCTGTATTATTACTTTTTAATGATTTTCCTTGCCCTATTAACATTGTTACTGATTCACAATATGTAGAACATACAGTTAAACTTATAGAAACTGTTTACATTTCAAATGATGGTTCTGAATTACACAAATTGTTTTAAGAGTTACAACTTTTATTGTGGGAATGAAATTCGCCTGTCTATATAACTCACATTTGTTATCATACAGCTTTACCAGGCCCTATGTCTAATACAAATAATGAAATTGATCAATTACTTATTGGATCTGTAGAAACAGCTGCTAAATTTCATGCAGAGACTCATACAAATAGAAAAGGTTTAAAACAAAAATTTAAGATAACCAGACAAAAGGCTCAAAATATTGTTAGAAACTGTCCTAAGTGCAGTGTTATAAATGCTCCTCCATTACCAGGAGGAATGAATCCTAAAGGACAGCACAGTAATGACCTGTGGCAAATGAATGTAACTCATATTTCTTCCTCTGGAAAACTATCTTATGTACACTGTTCTATTGATACCTATTCTTCCTTTCGATGGGCCACACTTTTGCCTGGAGGAAGGGTTAATTGTGTCATTCAACATCTTATAGAAGCTTTTTCCCCCTTGGCATGAAAGCATCAATTTCTTTAGGAGGCCTAACACATGAGCCTCCACAGAATTCATAAAATGCCAGCTTTTTTAGAATATGGGTTGCTGTTATGGGAGAACTAGGTAGCTCTCTGATTAATGGCTTTGTTGTGGCAAGGTACCAAAGAACTGTAAAACTTAGTATTGGCAATGCCATTCTAAAGAGGGAAAAGTCAGGCTTCTTGCCCCCTCCATTCTGTGGAAAATGGAGGGAGAAGAATACAGGAGCTTTCTGGCTTACAAAGACAAATGGGTCATCTAGTTATAATTTAACTATAGTTCTCCGGAAGGACTGAGGCCACTACTTGCTAGACAACAAAGAAGATAAAGGTTATCTAAAAACTTCCTTTAATCTGACCTGTGGTGGCGCAGTGGGTAAATGCGTCGACCTGGAATGCTGAGGTCGCCGGTTCGAAACCCCAGGCTTGCCTGGTCAAGGCACATACAGGAGTTGATGCTTCCTGCTCCTCCCTCTGTTCTTTCTATCTCTTTCTCTCTCTGTGTCTTCTCTCTCTAAAGAAATGAATAAATAAAATGTAAAAAAAAATAAAAAATAAATAAAAACTTCCTTTCCCTTTCAATAAGAGACAATATTTACATACCCTACACTGATTTTAATTCTTCCTCCCTTCCTGGAGTCCTGAGAGTAACATGTACCTCTAGACAAAGGGATAGGAGATAGACACTAAAATATTTGTGAATGTTTTTGATATGTAAAATGACATCACTATTGTGTTACCTTGTAAGTTTTAATATGTAGGAATGTTTTTTATAGATCCTATAGATGAATGTTATAAGCTTGTTAATGATTAATTATTGTGTCCTGCTTCCCCTCCTTTTCTCCCAACCTATATGTGATCAAGTCTATATAACTAGCTTCAAGGCTATTTTGCACACACACGATTTGGGTTAACTATACCTTGTGTACGTCATATGCAGCCGGCTTATTAATAAATCTCCTCCTAAGAATTCTTCTGTATCCTGCCTTGGTGTCTCTACATAACCCGTGGAATTAAGGTACGCTACTTTACAACACTGTGACCCCATTTTACTGTTTGTCTCTTGCACAGAAAGTCACAGTGATTTAAGGACTTTTTGAAGCTGTTAATTATGATTATACTTTTTTATTATATTTTATTTATTGATTTTTAGAGAGAGAGGAGAGACAGAGAGAGAAGGGGGAGGAGCTGGAAGCATCAACTCCCATATGTGCCTTGACCAGGCAAGCCCAAGGTTTCGAACCGGCAACCTCAGTGTCCAAGTCGACGCTTTATCCCACTGCACCACCACAGGTCAGGCCAGATTATACTTTTTATTCTTTTGTTAACCTGTTGAAACATTATTGTTTTATGAATATAATAAGGTATATATGTGTATAGATCTTTTTCTATTGAAATCTTAACCTTTAGAAGAGCTCCGGCAATTGTGATCTGGCAATCAAATTTCTGGAAGTTAAGCTATTTCAGCACAAGGAACCAGAGCACTTAAAAAGAACTAAAGAGTGTCCCCTTATCCATGGTTTTGCTCTTGTAGTTTCAGTTATCCACAGTTAACCATGGTCCGAAAATATTAAATGGAAAATTTAAGAAATAAACAATTCAAATTCTTTAAATTTAAACAATTCATATTCATTTAAATTCATATGCTTTAAATTGAAAAAAAAATCTTATAGAAGCTTTTAATATTATGGGCATTCCTAAAGCAATTAAAACTGACAATGGTCCTGCCTAAACCTCTACTAAGTTTGAACAATTCTTAGCATTTTGGAATATTAAACACACTACTGGAATTCCATATAATCTACAAGGACAGGCAATTATTGAACATTAAAAATATGTTATTTAAACAAAAGAGGGGAGAAAGAAGGAGATTATCCCCTAGAATTATGTTACACAAAGCTTTATTTATTTTAAATTTCTTTTTTTTTTTTTCAGGGCAGAGAGAGAGTCAGAGAGAGGGATAGATAGGGACAGACAGGCAGGAAAGGAGAGAGATGAGAAGCATCAATCATTAGTTTTTCGTTGCGACACCTTAGTTGTTCATTGATTGCTTTCTCATATGTGCCTTGACCGTGGGCCTTCAGCAGACGGAGTAACCCCTTGCTTAAGCCAGCGACCTTGGGTCCAAGCTGGTGAGCATTTTGCTCAAACCAGATGAGCCCACGCTTAAGCTGGCGACCTCGGGGTCTCGAACCTGGGTTCTTCGCATCCCAGTGGATGCTTTATCTACTGGACCACCGCCTGGCCAGACAATTTACTTTAAATTTCTTAAATACAGGAGAGGATAATTTGACTGCTGCAGGCAGACATTGGACAAAAAATAATAGTTCTAAGATTAATCAACCTGTGCATTATAAAAATAAATTGGATCAATGGGTACCTGGTGTAGTGCAACATTGGGGAAGAGGGTTTGCTTGTGTCATTTCAGAATCTGGCAAATTCCTTTGGATTCCTGCTTGCAGAATTAAACTAACAACATGAGTAAGAGAAATAGATTCTCTCTATATCCGCCCATTGCCGAGATGGAAGAATTGAACCTTGGAAGAAAAATCTTAAAGGTGCTGCTGCCTAGTACTGAGAAGGCTAAAATATAAAATACCAAGATGGGGTCAACTTAAAAAGATGACCTTTGGGCCCTGGCCGGTTGGCTCAGCGGTGGAGCGTCGGCCTGGCATGTGGGGGACCTGGGTTCGATTCCCAGCCAGGGCACATAGGAGAAGCGCCCATTTGCTTCTCCACCCCCACCCCTCCTCCTTCCTCTCTGTCTCTCTCTTCCCCTCCCGCAGCTGAGTCTCCATTGGAGCAAAGATGGCCCGGGCGCTGGGGATGGCTCCTTGGCCTCTGCCCCAGGCGCTAGAGTGGCTCTGGTCGCGGCAGAGCGACACCCCTGGTGGGCATGCCGGGTGGATCCCGGTCGGGTGCATGCAGGAGTCTGTCTGACTGTCTCTCCCCATTTAAAAAAAAAAAAAAAAAAAAAGATGACCTTTGAGGGTAAAAAGATGCTACAAGCTACTGGAAAAGAACAAAAGGCTACTAATCTGTTCTTAGCAATGATTGCTTTGGTAACAATTCCAGTAAGTATGGCTGAAATTTTAGTTACTGGGCATACGTCCCTAATCCTCCAGTAAGTAGAGCTATACATTGGGAAGATAGTGCCGTTCCTTTTTTTTTTTTTTACAGACATAGAGAGTCAGAGAGAGGGATAGACAGGGACAGACAGACAGGAATGGAGAGAGATGAGAAGCAACAATCATCAGTTTTTCATTGCGGCACTTTAGTTGCTCATTGATTGCTTTCTCATATGTGCCTTGATCGTGGGGCTACAACAGATGGAGTAACCCCTTGCTCAAGCCAGCGACCTTGAGTCCAAGCTGGTGAGCTTTGCTCAAACCAGATGAGCCCACGCTCAAGCTGGCGACCTCGGGGTCTCGAACCTGGGTCTTCTGCATCCCAGTCTGATGCTCTATCCACTGCGCCACCGCCCGGTCAGGCACTGTTCCTATTTTTGTTAATGATTCTAATTGGCTTCCAGGACCTTTTTTTTTTTTTAATTTTATTTATTTATTTTTTTTTTTACAGAGACAGAGTGAATCAGAGAGAGGGGTAGACAGGGACAGACAGGCAGGAATGGAGAGAGATGAGAAGCATCAATCATTAGTTTTTCATTGCGCGTTGCAACACCTAGTTGTTCATTGATTGCTTTCTCATATGTGCCTTGACCGTGGGCCTTCAGCAGACTGAGTAACCCCTTGCTGGAGCCAGCGACCTTGGGTTCAAGCTGGTGGGCTTTTGCTCAAACCAGATGAGCCCGCACTCAAGCTGGCGACCTTGGGGTCTCGAACCTGGGTCTTCTGCACCCCAGTCCGATGCTCTATCCACTGCGCCACCACCTGGTCAGGCAAGGACCTTTTTTTTTTTTTTTTAATTTTTTTTTTTTTTTTTTGTATTTTTCTGAAGCTGGAAACGGGGAGAGACAGTCAGACTCCCGCATGCGCCCGACCGGGATCCACCCGGCACGCCCACCAGGGGCAAAGCTCTGCCCACCAGGGGGCGATGCTCTGCCCCTCGAGGCATTGCTCTGTTGCGTCCAGAGCCACTCTAGCGCCTGCGGCAGAGGCCAAGGAGCCATCCCCAGCGCCCGGGCCATCTTTGCTCCAATGGAGCCTCGGATGTGGGAGGGGAAGAGAGAGACAGAGAGGAAGGAGAGGGGGAGGGGTGGAGAAGCAAATGGGCGCTTCTCCTGTGTGCCCTGGCCAGGAATCGAACCCGGGACTTCTGCACACCAGGCTGACGCTCTACCACTGAGCCAACCTGCCAGGGCAAGGCAAGGACCTTTTGATGATAGAGGCCCCTTAGTACTTTTGGAAGAAGAAATAAGATTAGAAAATTATACAACAGGAGTTGAGGGATTACCTATATGCATAGGATATGAGCCACAATGTTTAAAAATAGAAGCTCAAGCTTGGCTCTTTATTGTAAAAAATAACAGTAAAGGAGAAAGAAAGAACAAAAAAAAGTTTGTTTTTGTTACAAGGATACGGATTTAAAGGTAATACATCTGTACACGGTCCTGAACCTCCGCCTGATTTACCACCCTGTCAAACTGCAATTGTTAATCAGCTAAGTGAATGGGTACATTGGGAAAATTGCAGAGGAGAAACTGTTCGGGTTTCACTTAATGTTTCCTATGGAAATGTCATAGATTGAAGCCCTCATGGTTCCACCTGAGTTAAAGGTCAGGGTGCTGATTTAAAGTGACATAAGGACAATGGTTCAATTACAGCTGATGGTCAAGGTAATCATACTATCATATGGCATGGAGGAGTGATGTCACCTCCAGCTCCTCACATAAAATTTGGCCCTATACCTGGGGTCGGGAACCTTTTTGCCTGAGAGAGCCATGAACGTCACATATTTTAAAATGTAATTCCGTGAGAGCCATACAATATGTTTAACACTAAATACAAGTAAATAGGTGCATTTTATGTAATATCAACACTTTTAAAGTACAGTAAGTGTCTGAATTCTTTTTTTTTTTTTTTTTTTTTTTTGTATTTTTCTGAAGTTGGAAATGGGGAGGCAGTCAGACAGACTCCACATGCGCCCGACTGGGATCCGCCCGGCATGCCCACCAGGGGGCGATGCTCTGCCCATCTGGGGCGTTGCTCCACTGCAACCAGAGCCATTCTAGCGCCTGAGGCAGAGGCCACAGAGCCATCCTCAGCGCCCAGGCCAACTTTGCTCCAATGGAGCCCTGGCTGCAGGAGGGGAAGAGAAAGACAGAGAGGAAGGAGAGGGGGAGGGGTGGAGAAGCAGATGGATGCTTCTCCTGTGTGCCCTGGCTGGGAATCGAACCCGGGACTCCTACACGCCAGGCTGACGCTCTACCACTGAGCCAACCAGTCAGGATTGAATTCTTTTTAATAACGTTGTTATGCTATTGCTAATCAATGATGAATAAAGTACTTCTTACCATTAATGTGACTTCTGCTGCTGCATGGTTTTGCTGATGGCTTTGTAGTCTGGTTGATACGTGGTGAGGTTAAGCTTCATGCAGGCATTGAGACTTCCATCCATTAAATGTGATCAGAGGTTGGTCTTAACATTCTTTAGATGTGAGAAAGACTGCTCACATGCATACGTAGAGCCAAACATTGTCAGTACAGCAATACTCACACGCTGCAGTGTGTGGTATGTGATGGGAAGCACGTTCCAAGTTTTGACAACCAGCTGGTCCACGGGTTAAAGTTTTTTCATTTCTCCCCATTTGTGTTTGCTCACCAACTCTGCTTGCTGTTGTGCAAGTCTTTCCAAATCTTCATTCAGTGACTTGAACTTATTCACCCACTTGTCTGAGACTTTCAGGTCAGCAGCTTATAGCTCAAGATCTTTGATGGAGACACCAGGGATGTAACTCAGGTCAGCGCTGTCCACTGCACATTCGTGTGGATGGGTGATGAACTTAAAAAGACGAGTGCGCTCATGAAATTCTCCAAAGAGCACTTTGAATGACTGCAGGAGATTAGATGTGAAGCCTGCTAGCTGCTGGAGATCAAGATGTTGAGCAGGGTCACTTGCTGTGCATGCATCTTTAAACTCTCCCAGTTTTTCAAAGTGTAGTAAATGATCTGTTTCAATGTCGGGGATGAAGAGTTCCAGCTTGTTTTCAAACGCAAACTGCTTGTTGAAGGGATAAGACTGCATTTCAAATGCCTTGCATTTTCACATTGAGCTGGTTCAGTCATGTCCAGGAGATGGTAGAACTTCAGGAGCCACTCAGTGTTAGCTAACTCAGGATGTTCAACGTTTTCATTTCAAGAAAAGTCCGTTAGCTCAGTGGTAGAGCGTCGGCCTGGCGTGTGGAAGTCCCGGGTTCGATTCCCGGCCAGAGCACACAGGAGAGGCGCCCGTCTGCTTCTCCACCCCTCCCCCTCTCTTTCCTCTCTGTCTCTCTCTTCCCCTCCCGCAGCCAAGGCTACACTGGAGCAAAGTTGGCCTGGGCGCTGGGGGTGGCTCTATGGCCTCTGCCTCAGGCGCTAGAATGGCTCTGGTCGCAACAGAGTGACGCCCCAGATGGGCAGAGCATCGCCCTCTGGTAGGCGTGCCGGGTGGATCCCAGTTGGGCACATGCGGGAGTCTGTCTGACTGCTTCCCCACTTCCAGCTTCAGAAAAGTACAAAAAAAAAAAAAAAAGAAAAGAAAAAGAAAAGTCCAGATTTCGCTCAGACAAGCCATGAAATGGCTTCCTTCTTGACAACCAACGCACATTGCTGTGCAGACGCAGACCAGGATAATTATTCCCAACTTCATTCAACAGTGTTTTAAACTGGCGATCATTTAAAGCTCAGGCAAAAATAAAGTTGTCCACCTGAATGACTAGTGACATCACCTCACCAAGCTGCTTGCCACACAGCTGAGCACAAAGCGCCTCCTGATGTAAGATGCAGTGAAAACTTAGGATGGGGCTCTTTTCATGTTCACAAAGAAGCGCTACGAATCCTGTTTTTCCCCACCATGCACAGAGCACCATCAGTACATACCGAAATAAGTTTATCCATCGGTAGATTTTTTTCTTTAGCGAACTCAGTGAAAGACTTGAATAAATCCTCCCCTCTTGTTGTCTCTTTCATAGGCAAAACAGCAAGACTTTCCTCACGTAGTGTGTCACCGACAGCATACCTTGCAATCACGCTGAACTGGGATAAATGGCTTGTGTCTGTTGACTCATCCAAAGTGAGAGAAAAGAATGGTGCTGCATTTATGTCCTTCACTTGTGTTGCCTCAATTTGATTTGCCATCATGATGGTACAATTGTGAACAGTTCTTGCCGACAGAGGCATGTCTTTTATTTGTTTGATTATCTTGTCTTTATCTGAAAAGTCATCAAAAAGTTCATTGGCAACATCAAGCATGAATGTTTTGGCATACTCCCCATCCGTGAATGGCTTTCTGTTTCTCACAATTGCTAAAGCACCAGCAAAGCTAGCTGAATTCCAGTCACCTTGTTGGGTCCAAACACAGAGTTGCTGCTGACTAGCTTGCACTCTGCACAGTAGCTCTTGACATGCTTTCTTCCTGCTGTCCCCCGCTGGATATTTCAATGCAAATGTAGTATGGCGTGTGTCGAAGTGCCACTTTATATTTGACCATTTCATCGATGCAATTTTATCATTGCATATTAGACACACTGCAGAACCTGCTCTCTCCACAAAGGCGAATTCCTCTGTTCATTCCTGCTGAAAAGTACGATACTCCTCATCTTTTTTTTTTTCTTTTAGCCATCTTCTTCGTCAAAAGGGTTTCTGCCTTTAGCTAGCTGATTACTTGATTAAAAGGAGGGAAGTTTACTTCTTGACCTCACAATGACCTGTGTATGTTATACATTATCCAATAAAAATTTGGTGTTGTCCCGGAGGACAACTGTGATTGGCTCTAGCCACCCGCAACCATGAACATGAGCGGTAGAAAATGGATTGTAATACATGAGAATGTTTTATATTTTTAACTTTATTATTATTATTTTTTATTAAAGATTTGTCTGTGAGCCAGATGCAGCCATCAAAAGAGCCACATCTGGCTCGTGAGCCAGTGTTAGCCACTCAGTGTTAGCTAACTCAGGATGTTCAACGTTTTCATTTCAAGAAAAGTCCGGATTTCGCTCAGACAAGCCACGAAATGGCTGAGCACCTTCCCTCTCGACCCCTGGCCTATACAATATCGTTTGCAGAAAATAGCTATGGCACTTAAACACATGTCAACGTGCAAAGGAGAAATCATCCTTCTAATCATATTATGTTAACCTTTAAAAAGAATGAGACACATTTTACATCTGCTTGTGTTAGATTGCTTTATATGTTTATTATCAGTGAATCCAAAAGGACAGCTGAAAATTATTCTATAAGTTGCAACAACTGTACTTTTTATACATGTATTAACTCTTTCATTCCTTTTAATATATATATAAAAGTAGTCAAAGTTTAGACATTTTAAGAGCCAGAACAGGAATATGGATTCCAGTACAAATGCATCGGATGTGGCAAGATTCTCCTTCTATGAGGCTGTTACAAAATCTTATTAAGTCTTTGAAGCAAACCAAAAGACTAGTTGGACTGATCATCACCATCATTGAGGGATTTTTTTTTTACAGAGACAGAGAGGAGAGTCAGAGAGAGGGATAGATAGGGACAGACAGACAGGAATGGAGAGATGAGAAGCATCAATCATTAGTTTTTCATTGCGCATTGCAACACCTTAGTTGTTCATTGATTGCTTTCTCATATGTGCCTTGACCATGGGCCTTCAGCAGACCGAGTGACCCCTTGCTCGAGCCAGCGACCCTGGGTCCAAACTGGTGAGCTTTGCTCAAACCAGATGAGCCTGCGCTCAAGCTGGCGACCTTGGAGTCTCCAACCTGGGTTCTCCACATTCCAGTCTGATGCTCTATCCACTGCGCCACCGCCTGGCCAGGCCATCATTATGGGATTAATAGCTGTAACCAGAGTAGCTGTTGTATCTGGAGTTGCATTACATCAAAGCATAAAGACTGTGCACTTTGTACAAAAATAGCATGAAAATTCTGAACTACTGTGGACTTCTCGACGATGTATAGATTGTGAAATTAATGCTAAGGTTAATGATTTAGAACAGATTGTGATTATGTTAGGAGATCAAATTGTTAGTCTTCAAAGACAAACTAAAATGTGATTGGAATGTAACTACTTTTTGTATTACCCCTATTCCTTGGAATCATACTCATTCCCCTTCAAAATGTTAAAAACACTTGTTAAATCATGGAAATTTAACTATGGAAATTTTAGATTTACAAAAGCATACTGACATTACTTTTTTTTTTTTTTTTACAGAGACAGAGAGAGAGTCAGAGAGAGGGATAGATAGGGACAGACAGACAGGAACGGAGAGATGAGAAGCATCAATCATTAGTTTTTCATTGCGCATTATGACACTTTAGTTGTTCATTGATTGTTTTCTCATATGTGCCTTGACTGTGGGCCTTCAGCAGACTGAGTAACCCCTTGCTTGAGCCAGTGACCTTGGGTCCAAGCTGGTGAGCCTTTGCTCAAACCAGATGAGCTTGCGCTCAAGCCGGCAACCTTGGGGTCTCGAACCTGGGTTCTCGGCATCCCAGTCCAATGCTCTATCCACTGCACCACTGCCTGGTCAGGCCTGACACTACTTTTAAAGATCAGTTGAAATTGATTGATGGAGAAAATTTATTAACTCCTATTTCTGATGGAATCAGTGATTTGAATCCTCTAAAACAGTTTAAGATTTTTGGAGGAATTGTAGGAGGCATTATACTAATAATTTGCTTTAGATTTCTTTTGTTATATATAGTCAGAAGAAGAGGAAATCGGCATCAAAGCAAAATAGAGCAGCAATCTGCCATGTTATTTCTTATGCTAAATAAAGTGCAAGCTAAACAAAAAGGGAGATATGAACGGAAAGACCCTGCACAAATATGAACGGTAGTTAACATCAGAGCAGGGGTTACTTGGAGACAAGAGATCTTGGAGTGTGTTAACCATAACAGGAGACTGGCCTGGGGTTACTTGAATGCAAGTACACAGGATTCTTGGAGGAATGCCTTCAAGAACCAGATGCCCTTTATGATTGATAAGCTCTGAGACTCTGACTCTTCTTGTGTCCTTTATCATGAGGAAACAGTAGACGTGCAGGATTGGGGATGGTATGGTTGGGAAAAAAGGCTTTTGTAGCTTTCTGGTTTTACCTGCTGAGCTGTGGCTTTTGGAACTCAATACATATGCAGTGGCGCAGTTTCTCAGAGCTGATTCCACCTAAGAGTTTCAGCCTCTGCTATACTACTTTCATCTGATGTGTCTTATTCCTTGCGAGTCCAAACCGTAAAAGAAAAATCATAACAATGGACTGCGTTATGCTGTACCCGAATTCATGTTTCAGCTCTAACTCTCAATGTGACTGTATTTGGAGACCAGGCCTATAAGGGGGTAATAAAGGTTAAATTAGGTCATAAGTGTGGACATTGACCCCATAGGACTGGGGTCCTTGCAGGAAGGGAAAGAGATACCAGGGCCTATGCAGCTGTCTGCAGACTCGGAAGAGGGCTCACATCAGGAATCAAATAGGCAGGAACCTTGATTTTGAATTTCCTTGCATCTAAGAACTATGAGGAAGTCAATTCCTGTTATTTAAGTCACTAAATCTATGCATTTTGTTACAGCAGCCCAAATAGACTGAGACATGCTCAAAATACTTTATGTAAGTTGAATTTCTTTTTCTTTTTTTAATTCAGTGAGAGGAGGGGATGCAGAGACAGAAACCCACATGTGCCTTGACTGGTATCCACCCAGCAAGCCCACCAAGGAGCAGTGCTCTGCTCATCTGGGCTTTGCTCCATTGGTCAGCAACTGAGCTCTTCTTAGTGCCTGAGATGAGGCAGTGAAGGCCACGGAGCCATCCTCAGCACCTGGCAACAATTTGCTCCAATTGAGCCATGGCTGCAGGAGGGGAAGAGAGTGAGAAGCAAGAGGGGGAAGGGTGGAGATGCAGATGGGTGCTTCTCTTGTGTGCCTTGCCCAGGAATCGAACCTGGGACATCCACATGTGAGGCCACCTCTACCACTGAGCTAACTGGCTAGGGCCAAGTTGAATTCTTTTGGATTTATTTACTTATTTTTTTCTGAAGTGAGAAGCAGGAAGGCAGAGACAGACTCCTGCATGCGCCTGACTGGAATCCACCTGGCATGCCCACCAGGGGGCGATGCTCTGCCCATCTGGGGCATTGCTCCGTTACAACCGGAGCCATTCCAGCTCCTGAGGTGGAGGTCACGGAGCCGTCCTCAGTGCCTGGGCCAACTTTGCTCCAATAGAGCCTTGGAGGGGGAGAGAGAGCTAGAGAGAAAAGAGAAGGGAACGGGGGAGAAGCAGATGGGCGCTTCTCCTGTGTGCTCCTGGCCGGGAATTGAACCCAGGACTTCCACACACTGGGCCAATGCTCTACCGCTGAGCTAGCTGGCCAGGGCTTTCTTTTAGACTTATTGAGACTGATTTCCTTTCCAAAATTCTGGAAGAGTTTGTGTATAACGCCTACTATATTTTCCTTAAATATTTGGTAGAATTTTCCATTCAGGTCTGCTGTTTTTTTTTTTCTTCTTTTAAATTTTTATTTATTGACTTGAGAGAGAGAGAGAGAAGCAGAGGAACAGGAAACATCAACTGCCATATATGCCTTGACCAGGAGAGCCCAGGGTTTTGAACCAGCATCCTCAGCATTCCAGGTCAATGCTTTATCCACTGCTTCACCACTGGTCAGGACTTTTTTTTTTTTTTTTTTTTTTTTTTTGTATTTTTCTGAAGCTGGAAACGGGGAGAGACAGTCAGACAGACTCCCGCGTGCGCCCAACCGGGATCCACCCGGCACGCCCACCAGGGGGCGACGCTCTGCCCACCAGGGGACGATGCTCTGCCCCTCCGGTGCGTCGCTCTGTTGCGACCAGAGCCACTCCAGCGCCTGGGGCAGAGGCCAAGGAGTCATCCCCAGCGCCCGGGCCATCTTTGCTCCAATGGAGCCTCGCTGTGGGAGGGGAAGAGAGAGACAGAGAGGAAGGAGAGGGGGAGGGGTGGAGAAGCAGATGGGTGCTTCTCCTGCCCTGGCTGGGAATCGAACCCGGGACTTCTGCACGCCAGGCCGACGCTCTACCACTGAGCCAACCGGCCAGGGCCACCACTGGTCAGGACTTTAAAGCTTTTCAAGGTAGAATTTGAAGTCATTAATTTAAGAAATTTCTTCTTTTTTCTCATTGGTCTTTTTAAATTTTTAATTTTTTATTTTTTACAGAGACAGAGAGTGAGTCAGAGAGAGGGATAGACAGGGACAGACAGACAGGAACGGAGAGAGATGAGAAGCATCAATCATTAGTTTTTCATTGCGCGTTGCAACACCTTAGTTATTCATTGATTGCCTTCTCAAACATGCCTTGACTGCGGGCCTTCAGCAGACCGAGTAACCCCTTGCTGGAACCAGCGATCTTGGGTTCAAGCTGGTGGGCTTTTTTTTTGCTCAAACCAGATAAGCCCGCGCTCAAGCTGGCGACCTCGGGGTCTCGAACCTGGGTCCTCTGCATCCCAGTCCGAAGCTCTATCTACTGCGCCACTGCCTGGTCAGGCTCACATTGGCCTTTAATGATACAAATTTACCTAAGCACTGTGTTAGCTGAATCCCAGAAATCTATATGCTGCTTCATTTTCATTCAGTTCAAAACTCTAATTCCCATTTTGATGTCTTTTTCAACCTGTTATTGGGTTGGGGAATAAGTTCGTAGCGTTTTTATATTTTCTTTTATTTTACAATGATTTGTTTGCTGTTTGGCAAAGAGTAAGTATTCATTCGATAGAACTCTTTTTGCTCTACAAAACTATGTTAATTGTATTTTTGAGTTACTTAATTTTTTATTAGTTTTGAGGCTTAGAAATGGAATACCCAGGAGGCAAAAATCAACATTTTCGACACCTGCTCTTCTTTGCTTTTCATCAAGGTCAAAAAGCTGCCGAAGCAGCCCGGGACATTTGCGACGTGTATGGAGAAGGTGTCATAGGCGAGTCTACAGCACAGAAATGGTTTGCAAAGTTCAAAAATGGCGACTTTGATGTCGATGACACGTGCCGCAGCAGAAGGCTTTCTGAATTCGATGAAGAACTGGGAAATGCTCAAAAAGAATGCCACGGTCAACAAGGAGCTCTACATTGCCCAGCTACACCGTGTGAATGAGGCTATTCGACTGAAAAGACCTGATCGACATGGTCAAACCATACTCCTTCATGACAACACCAGGCCCCATGTTGCACAACTTGTCAAAGCCGCACTCCAAGAGCTCGAATGGGAGGTCCTTCAGCATCCGCCGTATTCTCCGGACCTTGCACGGACCGATTACCATCTTTTCCGCTCCCTGTCAAACCATATGAAGGGCGTTACCTTCGATAACAAAGAGGTCCTTAAAAACTGGCTCAACAACTTCTTTGACACCAGACCAGGCGATTTTTGGCGGAACGGCATCAACAAATTGGTCGAGAGGTGGGAAGAGGTTGTAAACAGCAACGGCGAATATATAATTGATTAACTTATGATATAATTATTGTTTTTTGTTTAAATAAAAGTCCGGTAAAAACGCTACGAACTTATTCCCCAACCCAATATTTAGAAGGGTGTCTGTCATTTGGTTTCTGAATATTTGAGGGAAGTCAAGATATTTTTGCTATTGATTCTAATTTTATGCTGCTGTGGTCAGAAAATATTTTATAGCAGTTGGATTTTTTGGGGATTGACTGATTTTATGACCCAAAATGTGCACTGTCTTGGTAGATGTTCCTCATGAACTTGAAGTGTACATCAGGCATCAGGCAAGCTGGTTTTATGCATTCAGTTCCTACCATCTCACTCATCCGTTTCTATCAAGTTTGGAGGTTGGGGTTGGAGATCTACAACCTTAATTATAGACTTGCCCATCTTCTGTTTCCATTCTATCACTTGCTTCCCATAATTTGGAGTTGTTTTAGGGACCTGAAAGTTTAGGAATGTTACCTTCTTTGGACTCAGGGTGAAACAGCCCTGTCCCTAATATTTTTGCTCTGAAGTCTTTATTATTAAGATACTAACTCCAGAAATCCTTTCACTACTTTATTATATTGTAGTATGAGAATTTTGTTCTTTTTTATGGCTGAGTAATATTCCCTTGTCTACCCATTTACCTATGGACAGACACCTGGCTTGTTTCCACCTTTTGGCAATGCTATTGTGAGCATGTCTCATCTGTGGACTTGAGCCTGTTTTCAGTTCCTTTTGGGTACATACCAGGAATGGAATTGTTAGCTCATATGGTAATTCTGCTGAACTTTCTTCAGAACCTGTAAGCCCCTGGTCTGTCTCTGGGTTCAACATCCTTTAAGAAGCCAAGATGGGCCTCTCCCACCTGTCTTTTGTCCAGACCTGGCAACCCCAACCCAGGGTCCAGCTCTCTGAAGCTCACTCAATAGTCCAGAAACCCTACTTCAGTGCATGTACCGCATGTACCTCAGCCCTTTGTTCTTAGGGATTCAGGTGCTCTGGGGACCTCCCTGCCCCTCACCTTTCCTCTCAGCCTCCACTCCTTTGCATGAACCCTTGAGTCTTACATTCAGCCTGGTCTATTATGCAAACACTAGTTTAGGTGTTGTTATGAAGATATCACCATGTGGTTTATAATCATCTGACCTCAAATAAGGACTATTCTTGAACTCTGGCTAGGTACAACAGTTGGAATGGTGTCCCCATGAGCCAGGGTTGTGGGTTTGTCCCCAGTCAGGATGCATGGGAATTGATGTGTGCATAAATAAGTAGAATGACAAATTAATGTTTCTCTAAAAAAATCAATAAAAAAGCCTTAATGGTGGTGGTGTAGTGGATAGAACATTGACTTGGGATGCTGAGGTCTGAGGTTCAAAACCCCGAAGTTGCCAGCCTGAGCACAGGCTCACCCAGCTTGAGTGTGGGATCATAGACATGACCCCAAGGTCTCTGGCTTGAGCAAGGGGTCACTGGCTCACCTGAAGCCCCCAGGTCAAGGCATGTATGAGAAGTAATCAATGAAAAACTAAAAGTGATGCCTATCTCTGTCTTACACACACACACACACACACACAAAATCAATGAAAATTAAACAAGAGACAACCCTGGCCAGATAGCTCAGTTGGTTAGAGCATTGTCCAGAAGCACAGAGGTTGCCAGTCTGATCCCCAGTCAGGGAACATATAGGAACAGATTGATGTCCTTATCTCTCTCCCTTCCCCTCTGTAAAATCAATTAACACTTGAAAAAAAAAAAAAGCCCTGGCTGGATAGCTCAGTTGGTTAGAGCAATATCCTGATACACCCTGGTCAGGGTGCTTACAGGAACAGATTGATGTTTCTGTCTCTCAAATTAATAAATTTAAAAAATTTTAAAAAATGAAGCCTGACCTGTGGTGGTGCAGTGGATAAAGCTTCGACCTGGAACAATTGAGGTTGCTGGTTCAAAACCCTGAGCTTGCCTGGTCAAGACACGTATGGGAATTGGTACTTCCTATTCCTCCGCTTTTCTCTCCCACCTCTATTTATTTATTTATTTATTTATTACAGAGACAGAGAGTGAGTCAGAGAGAGGGATAGACAGGGACAGACAGACAGGAACGGAGAGATGAGAAGCATCAATCATTCGTTTGTTTGTTTTTTCTGAAGTTGGATACTGGGAGGCAGTCAGACAGACTCTCACATGTGCCCAACCAGTATCCACCCGGCACACCCATCAGGGGGTGATACTCTGCCCATCTGGGGCATTGCTCTGTTGCAACCAGGGCCATTCTAGCACCTGAGGCAGAGGCCACTTTGCTCCAATGGAGCCTCGGCTGTGGGAGGGGAAGAGAGAGACAGAGAGGAAGGAGAGGGGGAGGGGTGGAGAAGCAGATGGGCACTTCTCCTGTGTGCCCTGGCCGGAAATCGAACCCGGGACTTCTGCACACCAGGCCGATGCTCTACCACTGAGCCAACAGGCCAGGGCCAATCATTCGTTTTTCATTGCGCGTTGCAACACCTTAGTTGTTCATTGATGGCTTTCTCATATGTGCTTTGACCGTGGGCCTTCAGCAGACCAAGTAACCCCTTGCTGGAGCCAGCGACCTTGGGTTCAAGCTGGTGGGCTTTTCCTCAAACCAGATGAGCCCGCACTCAAGCTGGTGACCTCGGGGTCTCAAACCCGGGTCCTCCACATCCCAGTCCGACACTCTATCCACTGCGCAACCGCCTGGTCAGGCTCTCTCCCACCTCTAAAAAAGACAAGACACTCTTGAGAAGGTGGGTAGTACACCTCCAATCACTGATTCCATGGGGAGCAAACCCAAGGTCTCCTTGAGGAACAGTTTGAGCAAGAGATGCCAGGGTCCCCACAATTGCTGCCTGCAGCTTCTTCAAATGCACCTAACAGATCATGCTGGGTCCCACTGGTGTTTACATTGCAGGTTGCAGTCCTCCAGGACTCAAGGGGACCGGATGGTGCTCCCCACAGATGGACAGGGAAGAGGGACAAAAGGACCAGAGGCCATAGCTCATGGGATTTAATTGCAGAAGGCTCTAGAAGGAGAGCAGTATTTTACCAGGTAGGTATAAAAATGAAAGAGGTCCAGACAGGGTTCTTTGAATTGACAGTTATAGTAAATTCCAAAATCTGAGCAGCAATGTGAATCACATTTCTTGAAAAAACAAACAGAACAGAGAGTGGGTGCCTGACCCGCTGCTCCGCTGCATCACGGCCAGCAGGGCTCAGGCACCCCGCTGCACGGGACAGGCCCTGGCAGCTCCCCAGCGACGCAATAAATAGAATCCAAACTGACAAAGTAAACGGACCCACACAGACCCCATGAGGCATCCATGGCTGACAGGATCATGCCGGGCTCAGCTGACTCTTCACAGACCAGGGCAGGTCTCCGAGTAGGTGGCGCAGTCCGGCTCCACACCTATGTGGGAGGTGGCATCGAGGTGGCCATGTGGGAGGTACCCACAGAAGGGGGGGTCAGTCCTACTTCTAGCTGCCAGCAAGGGCGGCGGCACGGAGTACACGCTGGGTCCCACCGGCAGGACCTCCTGGCTGGGGTCAGTGGGCGGGCTAGCCCTCCCGCACACTGACGCGAGGCTCGGACAGGGAGCTGTGGATGATGCCGAGGATAGCCTCGAGGCCACTGCCCTCCAGCAGTGTGCGGTGGTCCCCCTCAATGACGTGCACGGACACCTTGCCGTCGCACACCTGGGACAGGTTGTAGTCGGCACCCAGGTCCTCCCCGTAGGCGCCACCCGTCTTGGCACGCAGCAGGGTCACGTTTCCGTGGTAGGTGGCCCGCGGCGTGTACTGCTCTGCAGCTCGCAGCTTGTGGTAGAACGAGTGTGCAGCAAAAGAGAGAGCATGACGGTCCAGGCCTGCGTGGCTCTGCGTGATCAGGTCCACGGCCGCTGCCACACGCTCCTCCAGTCCTGCGAGGGGCAGCAGCGCCTCCAGCACCTGTGGGACAGGACTCTGAGTGGACACCACAGTGTGGACCCGGGCAGCCCTGCCCCCTACCCTGGCCCAGGATCTACCCTGCCATGCTCAGCATCTGTGAACTGCTGTACGAAGAAGCACATGGCCTCGGACTCGGCCTCCCCTTCGCAGCCGGGCGTCATCTTTGCACGGTAGCTCTGCAAAGGGAGGAGGAGCTTTGTAGAAAGTGGAGAGGGGAGAAGAGACCAGGGGGACTAGACACTGCTATTACCTGCAAGTACGCCAGCACGTAGGTGTGTGAGCCATCGAACAGGAAGAGGCTGTTGTGTGTGGGGGCTGGGTTCTGCTGTGCCTGCAGCTGTGAGCACATCTCAAAGGCCACACAAGCCCCGTAGGAGTAGCCTGCGATGCGGTAGGGCCCCTCAGGCTGCACCTGCCTGATGCACTCGATGTAGTACGCGGCCAGGCTCTGAATGCTGTCTAGGGGTGCAGCTGCAGGGTAGAAGAAGCTCAGTATGGGTGGGGATCCAGGGCCCCACAGGCAGGCCACCCCACCTTGTTGGGTAGTAGCAGCCTCTCAAGACCCTGACACACCTCGGGTGCACTGCAGGCCGTAGGTGGGGATGCTAAGCTTGGTGGCCAGGCTATGGAACACCGCAGTGGAACCCTCAATGGGGTGCACCAGGAACAGGGGTCGCTCAGAGCTCTGCACGGAGTTGAGCTGCATCAAGGTTGGGTCCTCGGGGTTTACCAGCAGGGTGCTCAGGTTCAGCTGGGCCTGCTGCCGGGCGGAGTTGTCCTCCTTGGGCATGGGGGCTGCCAGTTCTGTGGGGAGGGGCAGATGCCAGAAAGGGCCAGGACCCACAGGCCCCGCCCCCCTCCACAGACAAGGATGTCTGTACACATGCACACCTGGCTCCAGCAGCTGGTAGATAGGACTTGGGCTGGGATCCTGAGCCCCCACTGAGTGCTCAGGAAGGGGACAGATAAACAAGCCATAACCTGCTGGTCCAGCTGCCTACAGGCCAGCAGCACTGAGGGGGCAGGGCTGTGCTTCTCTTGAGACACATGCCCCACCCCCCAGAAGAAGGTCAGGGGGCACAGGAACCCCCCTACCCCAGCTGTCTCCCGACCCCACACGCACCATCAGCTGAGCTGGCCTGTGAAGAAAGTTCTTGCAGCTTCCGGAGTGTGAGCTGTTGGATGTCCCGCATGGACAGCACCAGGTCGTGCTCACGCTCCAGTGTCTGGCGCACCTCCACGCCCATGAGTGAGTCCAGGCCCAGGTCCCCCAGAGAGCTGTCCAAGTTGATAGCAGCCAAGTCTTGGATGCCTGGGAAGGGGAGCTTGGTTGGTAATTTGGGAGGGGAGTGGGGCAGGCCCAGTGGGTGAGGACAGGCATGTTGGCAGCTGAGCCTCTTGGGTAAGGCCTCTTGTTTTCCCAAGTCACCACTGCCATGGTTGTAGCACCAGCCCTCACCAAGCTCTGCTCAGATCACCTGTATCTCACTCTGTGAGCGAGCAAGCAGGCTCCCTGGTGCAGCTAGGGAAACTGAGGCTCAGGGAGCTGAGTGGGGGACAGTGTGCTCCCTCACCTAGGATGTGAGTAACAGCCTTCACCAGGTCCCGATGGCCGTCGCTTTCACCGCGGGCTGAGGCCGTCTTCTCAGCCAGCACAAAGCTGCTCAGGACTGGGTATGGCTGGTTCAGGAAGAGGTCCAGCACCTCCAGGCAGGAGGTGATGCGCTGGGGCAGCGTCCCCCCGATGACTGTATTGTTGGTGCCCATCATCTCCAGGATGACCCCCACATCACCTATGCTTCCCCACTGTACCGCGAGGCCTGCAAGTGGAGGGGGGCAGGGTGAGTGTGGACACGTGGGGTAGCAGCTGCAGGAGTGGGTGGGGCAGTGAGAGGCAGGACCCACCTGGGAGACCATCATGCCTGCGCTTCTCACATATGCGCTCCATGGTAGAGTTGGCAAAGCCGTAGTTGGTCTGTCCCGCATTGCCACGCCCACAGGTCACCGAGGAGAAGGCCACGAAGTAATCCAGTTCAGGGCATGCCTCACGGGTCACCCTGTGGGTGCTTGTGTCACTCCCTGGGCACGTGCCCCTGTCCGCCTACCTGTCCAACCACCTCTGTCTCCCTGGACCCTTGGCTCCACCCCTAGCAGAAGCATGTGGCCTGCAACACAGATCCCAGGGATGCCATGCAAGAGGTCACAGGGAGTGCAGGGGAGAGGCAGCCACTTCTTGCACAAGCTGAGCCACAGTTGGCCATGCTGCCCAGAGTGGGGCACTGGGGTAGGACAGGGTGGGGGCTGCATGCCCCACCTGTCCAAGTTCAGGGTGCCGCTGTACTTGGGCTTGCTGACATCCTGGAAGAGTTCAGGGGTCTGGTTCTCCAGCATGGCATCTCTCAGGACCTGGGGGATAGGCGCCCTCAGTGTTGGCCCAGCCCCCAGGGCTTTCGAGCCTATGGCTGTGAGGACCTTCCCTAGGTGGCTGGCACTGGCTACTTCAGAGCTACACTCACCATGGCCAAGTTGAAGATGCCTCCAACAGGCCCAAGCTGTGCGGCCTCGGTGATTAAGCTCCGAGCCCCATCTAGAGAGCTGGCATTGCTGGTGGATACCAGCACTTGCACACCCTGGCGCTTCCACTCACGAACTTGCTTGGCCTGGTAGCCTGTGGGATAAGGGGCAGTGGGGTTGGGAAAATCAGGGTTCTGGCTGCCTAGCCCTGGTGCCCCTGGAGCACATGAGGGAGGGGTTGATTAGGAAGGCTGTCCCTCCTGCTACCCCCCACCCTCTGCCAACACCCTCAGGCCCACTTACCTGTGCGGATGCCAGAGCGGGAGGTCAGTACAAGTTTCTGGGCCCCTCGCAGCACAAGCCACTGGGCCAGCTCAAGGCCAAAGCCACCCAGGCCCCCGGCGATGATGTAGCTCTTGTGGGCTGGGCAGAAGATCTTGGACACGGCTGCCATCAGGGAGGGCTGGGGCCCTTGCAGCATGGCATCCTGCTCCTCCTCGCGCACCTGTAGCCCAAGCAGTGCCACTCACTCACTGCCCACAGGGCCAGGGCTCAGATGTCCGGGGGTTCCCCCTCACCTGCACGACCACTTTGCCAATGTGCTTCCCCTGCGCCATGTAGCGGAAGGCATCCTCCACCTGGGTCTTGGGAAACACGGTGCACTTGAGGGGCTGCACCACACCGTCCCGGATACCCGCCTGAAGCAGTGTTGCCACATCCCTCCAGTCAGTGCCAGCCTCTTCGAAGAGCGCGTCCAGCAGGATCCCGTGGAAGGTCACGTTCTTCAGGAAGACAGCCATGCCTGCACAGGCAGATGACAGAAGGCTCACCAGTTTTGCTCAATAGTCCATCTTGTGGATCCCACCTTGCCCTTCGCCCTTGGCCCACCACCACCTGGTGCCTGGCCTCACCCAGCGGGTGGTTGTTGGAAAGGTCAAATTTGCCGATTTCCAGGAAGCGGCCATGCTGGGCCAGGCACCGCACACTGGCCTGCAGCTTCTCCTCTGCTAGGGAGTTCAGGACCAGGTCTACACCTGACGGGGGAGACAAGAAGGGTCCTCATAGTCATAACCACTGCAGGGCTCACCATGAGTTCAGCAGACCCTGTCCCTTTCTGGGTCAGTGTCTTCTCCAGGCTGGCCAGCAGGGAGGGGCTTTGTAGGAGGAGGACTGTAGTATGGTGACTGGCAGATGGTTCGTGCTGGGGGGTCAGGAGGCTGCGGGGCACCCACAAGCCACGCACCCTTCCCAGCTGTGTGCCAAAGCACGTGTTGCTCGAAGGATGTGTCTCTGGAGTTGGCAAAGCTGATGTCGTTGAGCTGGGGAAACCTGGCCTGGAGGTATGCCCGTTTCTCAGCTGACCCTGGTTGGGGAGAGGTGCGTGCTGGTGAGCTCGGCTGTGGGCAGGAGCGGCAGCCTGGGCTTGGTAAAGGATGGCCAGCTTACCCACAGTGGTGAAGACATGGCAGCCCAAGCTGAGGGCAATGGCAATGGCGGCCTGGCCCACGCCGCCTGAGCCTGAGTGGATAAGGACCGTCTCCCCACGCCGTATGCGCCCGCGTACCACTAGTGAATAGTAGGCAGTGGTGTAGACGACAGGCACTGAGGCCGC
This sequence comes from Saccopteryx leptura, assembly GCF_036850995.1. Lineage (NCBI taxonomy): Eukaryota > Metazoa > Chordata > Mammalia > Chiroptera > Emballonuridae > Saccopteryx > Saccopteryx leptura. The sequence goes on from NC_089506.1 coordinate 126,030,851, forward strand.
CTCCTCCAGGGTCCTGTAGGCGCAGTGCACAGGTCACTCAGGCCTGACGCCCAGCCACGTCTGTGTGGGGACCAGGCTCAGGGTGACTGACTTACCAGCTGGAGGGCACATCCCACAGAAAGTCCCGAGACAGCAGGACGGAGGTGGCCAGGCCTTCAGCGGGCACCAGCCCCATCACGCGCCGGCCAATGGCGTCTCGGCCAGAGAACTCCATGCCCAGCATGCAGTCCCGGGCAGCCCATTTCCCTGGGAGCAGATGGTAGGTGAGCTCACATCTCCCAGATCCTGAGCACTGTGTGGGAGGAACCCTCCCCCTTCCTTGGTCCTGGTGCCCTGGGCTTGCACTCTGCCCCCACCCCACCCCTACCACGTGCTGCCCACACCTGGGATGGCATCAGGGGACAGCTTGCCCGTGGCCAGCATGATGTCCCGGAAATTGAGGGAGGCATAGTAGACGGTGCAGAGCTGGACGCCAGGACTGGGGGCCGGTGTGTGGCGCAGTGGGGAGCAGACCCAGCGGATGGAGGAGAGGTCCCCCCGGGTGAGGACATTTACAAAGGCATGCTCTGTCTGCTCCTCTGGACGGTCTGGGACAACAAGAAGGAGGGCTGCTAGGGGGCCATGTGCAGCTCAGGTTGAGCTGGGAATCCCAGGCACTCTTCACCCACTCAGCTGCACGGCCAAGAGCTGGTTGGGGGGCTCACCATGTTCCAAAGGGAAGTGGCGGAAGGCTCCCCAGACCCCATCACGGTAGACATTCATCACCAGGTCCCTTTGCAGCACCTTCTGCAGCTCCACAGAGCTTGGGTCCATCTTGGGGATGGGGGACGTGCTGCTGAGGTTGGACACCAGGATACACCTGTGGGCAGCCAGACCAGTAAGGGGAGTCTGGGGGCAGGGAGGAAGGAATGGGAGGGGGAAGAAGGGCAGTGGTGGGGATGGGTGCATAGCTCGGCATCTCTTACCGGACCCGGTGGCCGCTGGGCTCCTTGCGGAGACAGTTGACCATGCCCACAACGCCCGAGGTGATGCAGCTGACAGCTGTTAGCCACACAGGATGTGAGGAGGAGTCGGCCAGAATGTTCTGTAGGATGAGGAAAGGGTTGGTCTCTGGGTAGGTCACTGGGCCTACATGTGCGGTGCTGGGTTTGCCAGGCCTGGGTCTGGAGATTGATGGAAACTGACCTTGAGTGAGTCCACCCATTGGAAGCTGGTGTCCTCTACAGGCAGGAAGACAGGGCTGTCCTGTGGGGCCAGCCGGCGGCACAGGAAGAGCACAGAGCCATAAAAGGATTTCTTCCAAGCCACCAGGTGTAGGGATGCCCCAGAAAACAGGCCCTCCCACTCCTCCTGGCTCAGGAGGCCCTGCCCACCCAGTTGTGGCTCAGGGCAGGTCAGGAAGGCCACTGTCTCCCCAAGCAGGTATCCTCTGAGCAGGGTGTGCAGCAGTAGGAAGCCTCCCTCCTTGATGGCGGCTGCCATGTTGCTGAGGGCTATGGCTGGGTCCTCGAGGGTAGCCACTGCACAGTTGCACACTAGGAGGTCAGCAGTGCCCAGGCTGCTGGGGGCGGGATCCTTGGGGTCCCACTGGCCCTGGGCCATGTTATGCTGCTGCAGCTTGGCCTGGGCAGACTCTAGGGCCTGTGGGTGGCGGTCAGTGGCTGTGTAGTCCAGCTGCAGCATGGGCTGGGTGTTGAGCAGTGCAGGGATGTAGGAATACAGGTGGCCATCACCAGCTAGCACCTGGGGGTGAGGTGAAACATTCCTAGATCAGTTGTTCCCCCAGCAGGCCTCCTGACCCTAGCTGGGTGAATGTAGGCCAGACCCATCAATCCCTGTCTGCAGCGATCCCGGGTTTCTTCTCTTCTAGTGTTGGGGGGATAAGAGGGGAGGGACAATGGAAATGGTGGCCTTGCTGTCTTGAGCTGGTGATCTCACGTTAGCCTGAGCCCTGCTGTGCCTAAGGTTTAGGTCTGCCCAGACCTGGTCCACCGTGCTGACTGCCCTACTCAGCACCCACCTCTACCACCTTCATTCGGAGGCTGCCCATGTTTTCCATGGCAGTGTCTACGCAGGCCTTGAGTGCTGGGGAGTCTAGGAGGCCGCAGACTAGCGGGTCGTCATGCAGCAGGGGCCGCTCCTGGGCCAGAGTCTGGCCCAGCTCCAGCTGCAGGTTCCCATTCAGCTGCAGCTGGCAGGCAGACGCCAGCAGGCAGGCCAGGCCTTGCTGTGGGGTCTTCCGGGGCACCTGGGCCCCATCCAGCCCAGGCACCACCATCTTCAGTCCCTGTTGGGCCATCTTGGTTTGCAGCACTTGTGCCAACCCTGAGGGTGTGAGAGAGATGGGTCACTAGGGAGGGGGCTCCAGATGGGAGGGGGCTTGTGTCGCAGGCCCAAGGGCAGTAGGTATCTGACTAGAGCAGGAACTCGTGGGTAACCAGGACCCATATGGTCCTATCCTCAGGGCTTACTACCCAGCCCTGCTCACTGAACTAGCAAACAGATGGAGGGACAGAGTGGGTGGCCCCACCATCCAGGGTGCAGAACTGGTGCCAAACATTGAGGACCTACATGGACCTCAGGACAGAAGCTATCGTGTCCCCTACTAAGGCGTGAGCCCCACAAAGGGTGGGTCTCCACAGAAGGTGAGTTCAGTGCCCCGAGGTCCCATGTCCATCAGCACAGGTGTGAGCCCTCTGCAGCATGCTGGCTGTAGGGTCAGGCCCTGTGGGCAAAGTGCCTAAGAAGCATGGGGTGGGGCACAAGCAGAAGGAACCAAATTTGTCATCTTTGAGCCCTATGCCCCCTCTGATGACAGGGATGGTTAATACAGAGAGGGAGGGAGGCAGCTGACCTCTGCTCTGGTTTGGGGAGCCAGCCTGAGGGCTTACAAGGGGCTTCAGGAAGGACAGGGCTAGGTTCCACATAAAAGGAGATGCAAAGCTAGAACAGGTCCCAGTGACAGGACGTGAACTGAGGTGATGAACTCCCCATCATCAGAGATGTGTAACAGGCCGGAACACAGGGGCCGGGAGGGGGCCTCACCCCTGCACAGCTGTAGCTCCTCCTGCAGGGCCATGCTCCCCGCCAGGCACCTGTCCTCCATGTGCGGTGTGAAGCAGAACTTCTCCAGGATAGGTGTGAGATGCTCCTGCTGACGGCGCGGGGCTACCGAGGTATGGGGCCGTGCAATGAGGACACCCCCAGCAGCCGTGCGATTCAGACAGCTGTTCACCACCACGTCAACCACTGTGGGGACATGCCGATAGGTGTAGGCAGTGCGGGGCACTGGGACACGGTGTGGGCAAACAGGTGTGCAGGGGCTGGGCTACCTTGAATCCCATCCTGCAGTGCATACACCTTCTGCCGGTGGGTGGCGGGGTTGATGTGCATAGTGGCGATGCGAGTAGGCAGGCGCAGGCTTCGCTGGCTGGTACCTAGGATGAACATCTGCAGCATGGTGTCCAGGAAGGTCACCCAGTTGTTTTTCCACAGCAGCTGGCCTGTATTGCCTATAGCAGAGAAGCTGGGCCGTCAGTTTGCAGGATCAGACCCACGTAGCCCCAACCAGGTGTCCGTGGCCCCTTCAACCAATGGCTGCCTGCCCTCCACCTGGTTTGGGCTACGACAGTCTTGTGGCACTTGGATACTGAACAGCAGAGGTCAGGCCCAGTCTGGCCTCAAGGGAAGTGGCTCCAGGGTTAACTCCCCAAGTGTAAAGTAGGGACCCTTCGTGCCCCACCTTCCAGGTTGGCCTTGAGGATGCCCTGGAAGTGTGGGCCATAGTCATAGCCACGCAGCCTCAGCTCCTTGTACACGTCCCCCTGGGCCAGACGGAAGGCAGCCATAGGATCTGCTGGGTCCACGGGGTCCTGGCCATCCCAGTTGTTGAAGAGCCTGGGGTCAGGGTCCTGCCACTGGTACACCTTCCCTGTGGGCAGTGGGGCAGAAGGGCCTGAGGGTGGGAGAACCGACCTGGGAGTCTGGAGCCCACCCAGAGAGGCCTGCCAGGGACCCTGTGGCCTTGACACCCCCACTCACCGCTCACTATCAGGTTGCCATTGTGAGACACCTCAAAGGTGTGGGAGGCCTCCAGAAGCTGCACCTCCAGGGGTATGGTCCCTGTGGGCAGCAGGGTCAGTTTAGCAGCAGGGGTCAGCGGTCAGTATTCCCCTACCCAACCACCCTGCCTCACCTGTCTTGGGCAGGATGGTGGCTTGGTGCAGCGTCACATCCTCAAAAGCCACGGGCATCTGCTCCATGTCTTGGTCCAGGGTGCGTGCCAGTGTCCTCCAGACCAGGAACAGGTAGCCAGTGGCCGGGAAGAGGATGCGGCCATCAATACAGTGGTCCATCAGATAGTGGTTGGGGGACTCAGGGCTGATGTCTGCATGGGCATGTGACTCAGTTCCCAAATCCAGGAAGGAGGAGCCGAGTTCCTGCCCTCCCTGACCTGCGCCCCCCCCCCCCTACCAATGTTGTAGATGGTGGCAGAGGAGGAGCTAGAACCGCTGGGGAAGTCCTCAGCAGCAGGCACATCCCAGGTCTGGCTGTGGTCCCACTTGATATGTGGGGAGATGAGGGGGGTCCCCCGGGGTGCTGGGAACTCCACAGACGGGAACAGGCCGTTGGGGTTGATGTCAATGCTGGAAGGTGGGGACAGGCAGGTTAGGGGCACAACTGGCCCTGGGACCTCTCTATCACACCCCCTGCCACTGTCCCCCCTAAAGCCCCAGAGACCAAGATGGGGTGGGAGCCACCCTGTGGGCCCCTTCATCACTATGAAGTGTAGCATGACCCTCAGGAAAGCCTGGGGTCCTGTCCCCCAAGGGGGCTGAGCAGGGAGGGGTGCAGACCCACCCCGTCAGATGCAGCCGGCCCACATTGCTCAGGAAGAAATGCAGGTTGTCCATGTGGTCCTTCTTCATCAGGGGGATGATGGTGCAGCTGGGCTTGAGGCCTCTCTTCAGGACAGCCTGCAGGCGGTACCTTTGGGCTAGAGACTCTCACTGGTTTCTGCCTACCCACTGCCTGTGGCACAGGCTCATAGCTCAGGCACAGACCCTCGGCTTCTCTGAATCCCCGGAGACCACCTCCCTCCTGGAGCTAGCAGACAGTCCTCCCGGCCCCCAGGGTACGCACCTGCAGCAAGGCATGGGGAGCAATCTCCAGCACCACTGCGTGCTCCGGCACATGCCACAGTGCTTCCTGGAACAGCACGGGGCTCACCAGGTTGTTGACACTATACTCAGCAGAGCACATGCGGGCCAGGCTGCCCTGCCACCGGGCCTCTGGGATGGAGGTGCTGAGCCAGCGTGCGGAGCGGGGCCGTGGCTCTCGGATCACCTGTGCACACAGCCACTGGGTCAGTTCCGGGGGCTCTGGCCCACCACCCCAAGGCTCCTCTAGGCAGCCCTGTGGGGGTCCAGCCCACCTTCTTCAGTGCCTGCAGCAGTGAGGGGGCAATGCCCTCCATGAAGTATGAGTGGAAGGCCAGGCCGCCTGTCCGCACCTCCTTGGCAAACACACCCTCCTGTTTCAGCTGTTGCACAAACTTGGACACCACAGCCTGGGGACAGAGAATAGAAGGATGGTCATGGCTTGTGCTTTGGGGAGGGACTTGGGGACCAGGATTCACCTCCCAGTGTGCACCTGTGGTCCCGAGATGGTCACTGTGTCCTCGCAGTTGTGGCATGCGGGTACGACGCCGGGTGGGCAGCGCTGCCTGCACTCCTCCCAGGACAAGCCTGTGGGCAGAGATGGTAAGGCTCAGGGATGGCAGCCCCAGCGGGGGCGCCACACAAGGCACTATCCCCCTTGCTGCATTTCGTCTTGGGCGAAGGTGCTATTACTGCTGACCCACAGGTCTTCCTCCATTAGTTACGACACCCAAGGCTACCTCCGCCCCGTGGACAGGAGGAGCCAGGACGAATGACCCTAACACCCTAATTTTGTCAGAAGTCCTGTGGGTTCTGGCATGGGGGTTTCTTGTCCCCACGTGGGTTCAGCTCAGGCCTATGTGAAAGCTGCACTGGCCTTTACTGACAGCCATCAGGGAGTTTGTGGTGCACCAAGGCCCCCCGGCCCCCATGTCTGTCTCTCAGGCCCAAGAAACAGAGGGCAATGCCTACCCACGGCGGCCATGGTTCCTGGTGGGATGTTGGCCTCCTTGATGCACTGGCCTCTCCAGTAGGCAGTGAGGACAGCCTCTTCTTGGGAAAGGCAGCCATCAGCATAGCCACAGGCCACCTCACCTAGCGAGTGCCCGATGATGCCATCTGGCTTCAGGCCCATGGAGGTCAACAGGTCTATGAGGGCAATCTAGGGAGTCAAACATGTCACGTTAGTACTGGGGATGCCACCGCACCATAGCTGCCCTGCCAGGTCAAGGCCCACCTCCCTCCCCCAGGCCCTCTGGCCCCAGACCCAAAGGGCCTACCTGGATGGCAGTCAGGCTCACAAAGGCATTGATGGTATCATCAAAGGTGGCCTCATCTGCACTCAGAAGCAGGTCAGACACTTGCAGGCCCAGGGGCTTCACAGCCTCATTGGACCGCAGAATGGAGTCTCGGAAGCTGTCCAGGCGCATGAGGCTGAGCCCCATCCCACGCCACTGTGTGCCCATCCCTGTGCAGCGAGAGGTGTCAGGGGCCGCCCAGCCCAGCTGCTCCCTCACCCAGGGGGTGCCTGGGACAGGACTCACCAGAGCAAATGAACCAGAGTGGGCGCTGGCCGATGGGTACCTGCTGCACTTCCTGGCCACTGCTCTCACCGCCCAGCACAGTGCAACCCCGGAAGGGCATGGTGGTGACGGGGGTGGCCGCAATGTTGTTGAGCATGCTCAAGAAGGCCAGGTTCTGGCTGTGCTGGTGGCCTTGCTCCAGCAGGTTCTGCACAGCCTCGGGGGTGCGCCCGCTGGCCAGCAGCAGACGGGGCAGGTCAGCGTGTGAGGTGGGTGCCAGGGGCAGGCATGAGTTGGGCTGGAGGATGACGTGTACATTGGAGCCGCCAAATCCAAAGGAGTTCATGGCCACATTGCCCCCACGGACGGGCAAGGGCCGGTCCACTACCTGCAGCCGCCTATCCTGCAGCGCTGGGATGTTGGGGTTTGGGTTGTGGAAGTGCAGATTGGGTGCCCAGACCCCATGCTCCAGGGACAGCAGCACCTGTGGGTGGTGTGCAGTCCTGAAGACCTCAAGGTCACATCATGGGCTCTTTGGCTGCAGTGCACTTTGCCCTCACATGCTGCCTCACCATAGCACAGGAGACCACTTTGAAGCCCCTTCCCCTCTCTGAGCCTCTTGTGTCCCCACCACTTCCCAGACTGAGTAGCTATGGGCTGGGACTCAAATGCCCTCTTAGCCAGATCCCCCCACCCCCAGCGTCCCAGTATGAGAGCTACACAGATAGGCAGCCATCTGTGGGACCCTGCAGCCCAGGGAGTCCCCTATACCTAGGAGTCTGAGCGATGGTGGCCAGGGTCCTGTGGTTGACCCAACGCCCAGTCTCCCCACTGGCTACTTAGCTCCTATCTGCTACTCAGGAAGCCATGGGATGGGCCATCTGGCTAGGACTGCCCCACAGTGAACCAGGGCAGGGACCAGCCACGTTTGTGCTCTGCTGCCCAGGTCTCAGTGGCCGGCGCCCCGCAGCTTGGCCCGAGGGGACCCACCAACCTTGGCCAGTGCTGCCAGCCCCGAGGCAGGCTCAGGATGCCCCATGTTTGACTTGGTAGACCCAATCAGCAGGGGATCCTGGCGTGTGGTGCATAGGGCTCGGACAATGCCATTCAGCTCCTGGGGGTCGCCCACCTGTGGCGAACACAGGGAGGGTCAGGACTGCAGCTGGGCAGCCCAGGTGTGGGGTATGGGAAGGGCCTCACCTTGGTGCCTGTGCCATGGGCTTCAATGAACTCAAGGGACTCAGGGGCCACCCCGGCTGGCTCATACAGGGAGCGGATGAGCTGCTCCTGGGCCTCTCCGGAGGGGAAGGTCACACCTGCAGGAAGGACTAGGCCTCAGCACCCCACTGCTGACCATCAGCGGCACCCCACCCACTCCAGCCAGCTCCCACCTTGCTCCTTGGAGCCATCCGTGTTGGTGCCAGAATTCAGGATGGTGGCATACACCCGCCGGGCCAGGGACTTCTTGGTCAGCAAGATGGCCACTACGGCCTCCGCACGACAGTACCCATCCCCTGATAGCAGAGGGTGGCTCAGGGGTGGCAGAATGGGGTGCCTACTCTAGTGTCAGGGGAAGGGGGGTGGGGTGCTGCCCTGTGCCCCTGCCCCCGTGCCCAGCACCCTCACCGGCCTCATCAAAGGACTTGCAGGTGCCCTCAGAGCTGAGCATGCCAAGCTTCATGAACTGAACAGAAGTATTGGGCTTGAGCAAGATGTTGATTCCGCCCACGAGGGCTGCAGGGCACTCCCCACTACGGATGGCTTGGTAAGCGTTGTGTAGGGCCAGTAGGCTGGAGGAGCAGGCTGTGTCCAGGGAAATGCTGGGTCCTGCAGCCAAGGGCACGAAGCAGGAGTGTAAGCCCCTTGGGGTTCCACCAGCCTTCCCAATTGAGGGGAAACCAAGCCTAAAAGTGGCTTGTGGTCATTGTACTGATGACAGGACCTATGCCCACAGTGGGCACCTACCTTTAAAGTCGAAGAAGAAGGAGAGACGGTTGGCCATCATAGCTCGCTGGCAGCCCACCATGCTGTAGCCCACAAGTGTCTCAGGGTCTCGGCTCAGAGCCTCAGAGGCCTCAGAGCCACTCACGCCCACCCAGACACCAGTATGCGTCCCTCGGAGTGAGGCTGGGTTGATGCCTGCAGGAAGCAGCAGTCAAAATGCCAGGCCACGTTCTGCCTGGCACCCAGCCCTGGGGAGCGAGGCCTCCCCTCTTGGCCTCTCTGGCTTGAGAGAGAGGGGTTTCCATCTCAGCCTGACTGAGGGGCTGAGAACAGATAACCAGGTCACAAGAAACTGGGGCCCAGGTGCCTGACCAGGCGGTGGCGCAGTGGATAGAGTCGGACTGGGATGCTGAAGGACCCAGGTTCAAGACCCCAAGGTCGCCAGCTTAAGCGTGGGCTCTCTGGTTTGAGCAAAGGCTCACCAGCTTGGACCTGAGGTCACTGGCTCAAGCAAGGGGTCACTTGGTCTGCTGAAGGCCCGTGGTCAAGGCACATATGAGGAAGCAAACAATGAACAAGTAAGGTGTTGCAACAAAAAACTGATGATTGATGCTTCTCATCTCTCTCTGTTCCTGTCTGTCTGTCCCTATCTATCCCTCTCTCTAACTCTGTCTTTATAAAAAAAAGAAAAAGAAAAAAAGAAACTGGGGCCCAGGTAGGGGAAGGAGGGGAATATGGTGCCAGGTGGGGCTCCAGGCTCTGGGTCAGGCAGCAGCCAGAGGCAGCTGGAGGTGAATACAGAGGGCAGCATTGTCCTCAGGCTACTCCCCTGGCCCCTGGTGTCACCAGCAGGGTCTGGTGAGCCCCAAGGGCCAGTAAACACCCAAGCCCCAACAGCAGCTTGCCCTGGGGCAGGCAAGATAAGGAGACAGAGGAAGACAAAGGCTGAGTGTCCAGGCTCTTAAAAAAGGGAGGTAGGGACCTCAGCCAGCCCCAGGGGAGGAGCATCCAAGGTCTCTAGGTGGGGGATGGGCAGTAGGAAAATCTCCATCTCCACCCACTGGGGAAACCACAAGGGTCTGCTGGCCCCCTGCCCCACAGCGGCACGTGTCTATGACCTGTCCTGCTCAGTGTTGACCCCAGAGTCTGGCTGCTCCTTGCTGACCAAAGGCAAGACTGGGCAGTCCCTGGGCTCCTCATCAGGCTGGCCACGCACCCTTTTTCATGGGTGGGTGATCACAGTAAGCATAGGTTTGTGCCCCAGGACAAGGGACAGCCACCTCCAGGCCAGACACAACCCAGGGGAGGGCAGTAGTCCTGGGGGCTGGACATTGTCTCCTGCTTGGCCAGCACTAGCCCCTGCCCCTAGATCAGCCCTCCACAGAGAGTAAGGAAACTGGGCATCAAGGCATGTCCAGACACTTTGGGGGCAGTTGTAAAACCAGGCCTGCCCAAAGGCCTGGCAGTCCTGACCAGGGAGAGAGAGCCCTGGCTTGGCCTATTCCTTCTGGAATGGTTGTGCTCAGTTCTACTCTAAATATGTGTTGCTTTTAGAAACAAACAAAAAATAAAACAACAAACAAAAAACCCCAGGAACACTGTTGTCATGTTGTGACCTCAGATTGGCATTTCAGTGACCCACCTCCATCCACGATGGCCTCATAGGCAACCTCCAGCAGCAGGCGCAGCTGGGGGTCCATTGTGTGTGCCTGCTTGGGGTGGACCCCGAAGAAGGCAGCATCGAACTTAGACAGGTCCTTCAGCTTGCCAGACCTCCTGGGCAGGCCGTAGAGTCCTGCAGACAAAGGCAGATGGAGGGTGCTGCTACAGAACGTTACGGGCCCTGTGGGACCGACAGGGTGATGCATGCACCCCAGGAAGGTGGGCAGTGTTCCCAGAGCAAAATGCCATGGGGGCAGAGCCGTTGCCTCCAACCCCCACTGTCCTGTCTGTAGACCCTCTGCGTGGCCTCCACTGGGCTGGGCTCTGCCATGCTGACTGACTCACACCCCACAGATCAGGTAGAACAGCTCCGTGGAAGAGCCTACTAGACTGAGGGAGTCAAACCAGCTTCCCCAGAGTGCTGGTGCCTTATCTAACCTTGGACACGTGGGCCGGCTCTGCATGGACCGAGTGGTGGGCGGGTGGGGTTACTGACACACTTGGCCTTGCCCTAGCTCTGCCCTCCATCTCTGGACCCCGGTAGATCATCTAGCTCAGCTCTAAACTGGGCAAGGACGCATGCCACGGCTGGCCCTCAGCTTCCCACAGCTGAAGCCCACACCCCACTGCAGCTTCATTTCTAGGAAGAGCCAGGCAGCCACAGGCAGCAAGGAGAGGCGGGCACACTGAGCAGGCCACCCACTCACCGGCCTTCCACCGCCTGTCATCGTCCGTCACCATGTCCACACCGCTGATGAGGTTGGCCCAGAACTCCTGCATGTTCTCTGACTCGGGCAGCTTCCCAGACATGCCAGCAATCACCACCTCCTCCATGCTGCTCTCTGCAAGGCCCAGACACTGGTCAGCTCAGAACACCCCCCCCCCCCACTTTTCTAAGAATAGTAGCACAGAAAACCTCAGACCAAGGGCCAGAGGGCCCAGATGGATGCCCTGTGTGTGCAGGGTGGAGGTGGAGGAGCGGTTGTTAACTCTAGCCCAAGAGGCTCTTACCTCTCACCGGCCTTGGCACTGGCCTGTCACAGATGGGGGCCCTGGCCTGGGGTGACCCACCATGGCCCTGCTGCTCTGTGCCCAGCCCACAGGAGGGCCATCCAGAGAAAGGCACAAACCCTTCCCAGCCTGCTAAGAGCTGGCCCAGAGAATCAAGCAGGAGAAAAGGTGCCAAGGTTTGAGTGAGGGAAACTTGGGGAGTGAGAACACCTGCCCAGGACAGCTGGGGCACTGTGGATGCCAAGGCCTGGCAGGGTTCTGGGGAAAATGTGGTGTGTGACCCATACTGGGTCACCCTGAAGAAGCTATCCAGGTCAGGTGCCAGGCAAGTGCTGCCCAGACTTAAACACCTGTGCAGGTGAGGCCGCAGGATACTGCTTGCTTAACCTCCACATAGCCTGAATGACCACCGATATCCAGGTCCCCAAGGCGCCATCAGAGGGAGCCCCCCCCCCCTGAGCTCATGGGTCCCGGATGGGGGCTCCTGTGTAATCCTCAAGGGAGGGTGCAAAGACAGGGTTGGTCTAGCAACTTCCGCCAAGGCCCCAGGGCCTCTTGAAGTTCATTAACTAGTGGACAGGCCAACCCCCGACCCTCCCAGGTCTCTCTGAGCAAGGGTGGCCAGTAGAGGAGAGCAGCGACTTCCTTGGGTACCCTAGCGTTCCGCTGTCCAGGCAGGGAGAGAGCTCCTTCCCCCAGCGCTGAATAAAGAGCCCTTTGCCGGCCCAGGACACCAGCTCCACCAGCTCCGGGACGGCTGCTTCCTCCAGAAAGCGACGGCTGTTCTTCCCTACTTGTTATTCACGTGGAGTCCCGCGACGGAGGCTGAGAGTAGAGACCCCCACAGGGCGCCCCGCCCAGTCACCGCCGCACCGGGCGGGAGCTGCTCATCCCCTAGAACTCCGGGGGCTCGGGGCTGCACCCACGTGGTAGGGAAACTGGTCCCCATCTGGCTCCAGGACCTCTCGGCCACCTCCCTCCCTTCTTCCCGGCCCTCCGATTGGCTGAAAAAGCGCCCCCGGGTCCGTCTGGGCCTCGGCTACCAGGCAGTAAAGGGAGGGTGCCGAAGATGGAGGGATTCATGGACCAGGCCCGCAAGGAGACCTTTGTGGGCGTTGAGGCTGGGCGCGGACCGGGTGGCGGGGCCTTCTGTCGGCCCTCGGCCCATTCCGAGACCAAAATGGCTGTTCGCGGCGCTCCCCGGCGTTCGCCCCTCACCATCGCCCACCTGCCCCACCGGCCCTGGGGCGCGGCGCCTGGGCCTTTCACCGCCAGGCCCCGGACGCCCCGCGGTGGCTCGCGCACCAGACGGGGGATCGGACCGCGAATCCGGGTAGCCTCGGGGGGCGACCTCTCATCACGGACAGACTGTGCGCGCTCCGAAGCCAGAGGATGCGGGTCGGTGGCCTCCCCAGAGCCCGGGCGCGGTGCCCCGGCCTCGGCCCCCAACCCGGCCCCGCCGCTGGTACCTGGTGTGGGCGCGGGCGGCAGGACAGGCTGGTGGCGGAGAGCGAGGATGGAGCGCGAAGGAGGGGAGGCCGGACTGCTGCCGTCTCTCTGGCTCCCTCTAGGCCGGCGCCGACTCTATTTAACCGCGGCCGTCCCCGCGCGGACACGCCACATGGGCTGACAGCTTGGCTGCGCCGCCCAGGCCAATGAGCGTCGGGGCTGCGCCCCGGGACCCGGCGCGCCGCCGCCAGTGGGGTGATGCTGCGCGCCGCCGCCGTCGCACGCAAGGACCCTGCGCGGGGGCGCGCCCGGGGGGCGCCGGGCTGGTGGGCGCCAACTTCCGTTCCCCGCCCCGAGGGCACGCGGCCCGCCCCCGCCAAACGCCTCCCTGGGACTCCCCCACCCTGGGGCAGCGGGGGCCACGTGTGTGCAGCGCGCGGGTGAAACGGGGCAGGATGTATTTGGGCCACTCTGAGGGTCACACTGGGCCACATTGAGGCCTCCGCAGACCCCTGGACGGTCGGACGCACGAGCCCTCGCCGGGCCGCGCGGAGCCGGTCGGGGGCGTGGCTTGTTCCGCAGCCGCGGCCAATCGGGGGCCGGGGGCGTGCGCTCTGGTCCAATGGCGGCACGCGAGTGGGCGTTGCTAGGCGATAGGGTGATAGGCGGGTCTGGTCGCTGAGAGGGACGCCGCGGGCGAGCGCGGTCATTGACCCGGCCGAGGGAGCCCCGGGTGGGGTTACTGCCGGTCACCGTGGTTCTTCCTACCCAAGCCGTCCCACTTCGCGAGGTCGGTGCGGGAATCCGGAACCCCTTCGGAACTAGTCAGTGGCTTAGCAGGCGCATCCTTGCCTCCCCGGAGCCAGCCACAGGAAGGGGGCGCGGCCCTCTGGTGAGCAGGATCTGCACGGACACCTCTTGGTGATTCGAACAAAGGAACCTCCCTGGGCAGAGGCACTCCCGCGCGCACATGGCCACGCGCACCCACACGCGCGCACGCGCACACGCGGAGGCTCAGCCCTGTGCTCATTGGCGCGCCCTCACTTGTAATTATGCTCAAACGGTTACCGAACTTACAGCTTCTGCTCCGCTGCACACAGACTCCCGCTCAGTGGAAGGAAAGGCAGGACAGGGAAAAGGGACAGAGGGCTCTGAGGTCCGACAGCCGAATTGCTGTCCTGAACAACCTGGGTTTTTGTTTCTCTTCTGATGTATGAGTTTTTCAGATACCCGGTGCCCCGAGCCAGAAGCAGCTGCGCGAGTCAGAGACGCTCACGGTGTCTGACATGCTTCTACGGAAAGGGACTAGGCATCTCAATTCACTTTTTCAGCTAAAAGAAGTCACACGGCCACGCCTCACTAGAAGGGGACGCTGGAAATAGTAGAGCGCCGAGAACTCCGCCCCTGGGAGAGCTGCGCTAGGAGGAGCACTGCTACCCCTGAGGGGAGGCTACCAGATGCCCGTGAGTTAAAGGGAGCTGAATGAAGCTATCATTGATGCACAGGGTGAGGCAGGAACTACTGAGCGCCCCTGGGACCTGAGTGTGTGATCCAGGGCTCCGCATCAGGCAGCTCCCTGTTCCAGAGCTGCCATGTGCTCCCACACCTATGAGCCAGACAGGTAGAAGACACTGAAACCACAAAAGCCACATGATGTGCTCTGATCACACAGTAGGGAGTGTGGATGCAGCCTTACCCCATCACTCTCCCACACTCCTTCTGCCCTAGTGAAAGGGAAAGACTCAGTGCCTGCCCAGGCTGCTTGAGGGTTACCCCCACCTAGGGTGGGGACTGCCAATCTCCATCCCTCAGCAGTGCTGCAGGTGAGAGCACTCTGGCGAATGCCAGAGAAGAAAAGAGCTGAGCGCCCAGGGCCACCTCTCCAACGTTGCCTCCCAGGACAGATGACTGTGGTTGGCTACTGACTTAGCACAGAGCATCCCAAATGTCAGGACCTGTGGTTATGATTTTGGGACATGTCTTTCTCGTGGGGATTGTGGGTGTGGTTTTGTAGCACTCAGAGTATGTAGCCTCAGTTTTACAAGTGTTTCTCATTTTGGCAGGTCACTTCCATCCCATGAGCACCCTGGCATGCAGGACACAGCAGGGGCCCTATCTGGGCATGTGGGGGTCACCCAGCTCCACGGTTCTCACTATGGAAGGTTCCTCTCCTGCATGTTGCTGCTCTCTAGGGGAACACTTGCTTTGCAGGTGGGCATCCTGATTTTGCTCTCCCTGCCTGGGCAGCGGCAACATGCAGGTGGGTGGCTGTGGGTGGTGACAAGGCAGCTAACTGGTGATGTCCTGAGGCCTTTTCCCAAGTAGGGTAGATAAACAACTCCCAGGCCAGCAGGAGAGGGAGGCTTAGCTTTAATGAGTTCTGTACTGGGCCTGTGAGGCACCCCGGTAGTACTGGGGAGCCTGCACTGCAGCGCACAATCCCCCCATTTGTGCACACATACACACACATACCCCTGCTGTGGCGATGACAGCACCAGCGCTAACCACCAACCGAGGAGAGGGAGAGAAGGTTGGGGGAAAGGGGGAGCAGTGAGGGGAGGAGGCGAACAGCCAAGGAAGTCAGTCCTTGAAGTTGTAGTTCCAGATCTTAGGGGGCCGCTGGCAGCCTTTGGGTTTTGCAGGGTGAGCCCTGGAGGGTCTGGCAGGCTTGGCCTTGGTCTGGGCTTCCACCTTCATCCCTTTTATGGCAAAGGCTGCCCATGTCTCGATGGGGCTTCCCTCAAGGTGTCGTGGGCTACCGGCTGCTGGAAGTGCTGTGTGCTCTACCAGGGAAAAAGAAACAAAAGAAAGGCCTGTTAATTAAGGCAGGATGCCTTAGGCTTTGAAAGCAGGAACCAGAGACTCTGTACCTGGTTCTCTTCACAGGAGCCCATGCAGGCCCTGCCATGGTGGCTGCTCAGTGGCAGCAAGGTCCCGCCCTGATGTCCTGGCACCGGGGGTGTGGGCATGTTCTCTCCTGATGCTCCGCAGGCCTGGGCCTGCCTCTCCACTGGGCACTCAGGACATCTGGCCCTGAACACTCCATCTCCTGTCATAACCATTTCGTAATGGGTCCCATGGGGTAGGGAGTGCCTAGGTTAATGGTTGACTCAGGGCACTTACCAGGCTGTCAGTCAACCTCCCCCTGCCTGCTGACCATGCTCCCTGGGCACTTCCAACTCCCCGGCAGCCTCAAATTTTATCCTTCAAACTTCTCTACTTCCAAGATTTTAAAAATGAAGCATGTGTTTCTTGTGTACAATAAGGATGTTATTAAGAAGCAATTGTAAAAAAAAAAAAAAAAAAAAGAATAAGAAGCAATTGTGAGCTGCAAGCTCAGGATGGCTCTCCCTCTTGGGGCCAGAAGGCCAGGCAGGACTGAGACACTGGTGATGCCCTGTCTGCACAGTGTCACCTGGTGGGGCCACCCAGGACATGGCCACTTGTGGCACAGGAGGGACCTGAGGACGAAGGGTCAGCAAGCTGGGTTGGCGAGGCAGGGGACTGTGGAAGGCGTACACAGGGAGGCATGCGGTGGCCTGTAGGCACCATAAGCTGAGGTCTGTCAGCCATGCCCAAGTCTCTGGCCCCCACTTTGGGCCCTTCTTTCATCTTGCGTTTCCCTGTAGCCTGCCCAGGCTTGCACACCCGTGGCCTCCCTTGTGTGACATCAAACCCAGTCCTCTTGCTGCCTGACCTCCGAGCGCCTGGTCCTGGAGGGGCGAGGATGTGGGTCCCTGGAGGAACTCTCTGTTCCCAGCCCCAGACTAACTCCTCCTCCACACACAGATACTTCTACCCCTCTCTTGACAACTAAACATGCAGGCCCTGATCTTGGTCAGCTCCTTCCTGCCACCCAGCACTGACCTCTGCTAGCTTGGTTTCCTTTTGGAAGGAATCCCAGTGGGGAAGGGCAGGATCCGGATCCTGCCACTGTAACACTGGGGAACCCTCCCCACAACATGAGGGGCTGGCCCTCCCAGAGATTCCAAGAGCCTGACCTCAGTTTGTCCTGAGAGCTGCTGCCTGGAGAAAATGAGGCTGAGGGGAAGGGCCAGCCTAGGGCCTGGGTGCCAGTGGGTAAAGTGAGGCTTAGTGGAATGGCTGGCCCAGGGCCCTCTGCTTGCGGCTCAGCTTCCTGTGATGCTGGCTGAGGGTAAAGGGGCTCTGAGTGAAAGGAGAGGAGAGATGATGGTCTAAGATTTCTGCTCCTCTCCTGAAGAGGTGGCCGGATCCTCCAGTGCAGGGCAGTGCTGGCTTAGGCACGAGGCTGGCTGTGTCAGGCCCACTCACCCCCAGCACACTCTTGTGACTGCCATGCAGTCTCCCACCTGAGTGACCTGAGCTTGCCCCTGCTCAGACCAGTCACTGGTTGTGGAAACTCAGCCCCCACTGCAGTCTGCCTTTTCCTTCTCACCTGACCTGTTCTGCCAGCCCAGCCTAGGTTGCTCTTCCACAGGGGTTCTGAACTGGCTTAGGGGAGAGTGTCCCTGCACAGGGATTCCTCCTGCTTCCTCACTGGGCTGCTGCTGGTCCCAACACCAAAGCCTCCAGCTCAAAGCCCCTCTCAGGTGTAGCACCTGCCTTGTGAGACAGGATGAGTCTCACAGACATGTGTGGGTATGGAGATGGCCAGTATCCTGTCTGGGTCACTGGCCCCAGCTCCCTGGTGGCTCGGAACTGTTCAGCCCTGTCCATGTCACCCTTCCAGCTGCCTGGGCTTTTGAGGGCTATCGGAAGGCTGGGACACCAGACCCATGCCTGCCCTGGCTCTCTAGAGCCTTCTGGGGGGCTGAGGCAGGGCTCAAGTCCCATTTGTCTTGGGCTCAGGGGACACAGCGTCCTCAGCCAGTCCTGTCTCTCCTGCCTTCCCCTCTGTGGGGTAATGGCCTGCGTGTGCTGATGGCCATTTATTCCTGCTGAGGCCTGCTTCCATGGGAGCTCGCACACCCCAAAATTTCCATTGATTTTGAAAGAGTGGGGAAGGGGGAGAGAGAGAGAGAGAAGTATCAATTCGTTTCACTCAGTTCCATTTAGTTGTGCACTCATTGGTCACTTTTCCTATGTGCTCTGACTGGGGGTCAAACCTGTGACCTGCGGTGTGCACAGTAAGTGCTTTATTCACTGAACCACTGGGCCAGAGCTGAATCCCTATTTTGATTAGCGGATGCATAAAGATCTAAGTCTAAAAACTAAATAAACAAGAAAAATTCATGAAAGATACATTTTCAAAAGGGGCCCATGGGGGCTGCACTCCAGGGTCAGCTAGGCCAGCGCTGGCTCTAGGGCCTGCGGCATCTGCGGGACTCTCGTGGGGTAGGGTTGCCCATCCTCACGCCCTGGCCCAGTGCACTGGCAGGTCACAAGGCCATGTTGCTCTCTGTTCCTCTTGGCGGGAGGACAGCTGTCAGTGAGGCAATGCTCTCCTTTTGCACAGAATGGTGGCCACTTGGGAGGGCTGCCCCATTGGCCACATGCACACAGCTGCCCACCCTGCTCAAGGTGCTGTGATCTGCGAGCTTGGCCAGAGGCTCCTCACACCAGGCAAAGCCCCAGAAATTGCTCTCTGGAAGTCTGGCTATGACCCATTGGTGCCCCGGTAAGGGGAGCGAGAAGGGCTGGTCAGGCTGGCAGCAGGTACAGGGATGATGCAGACTCCAGCAGAGCTCTAGGCCACCTCTCAGCCGATGACAGGCTGGTGGCTCTCTGCAGCGTGCCTCTGCTCCCCGTTCGGTTTCAGCCCAGGTGGGAAGCGGAGCAGCTGTCCTCCCTCATGTACACTGGGCCCTGGGATGCAGGCTTGCAAGAAGAGGAGGCCACCTGGGGACTATGCTGTCCAGAGGATTGCACTCTGTGCACACACGTGCTAGGACCTTGCCCTGCTGCAGGGGCTGCATGGCCCTGCCCACCAGTACTCTGAGAGGCAAAGTGCAGTAGCCTCAACCCAAAGCCGCAGCGCCAGTAGAGAAAAGTGGGCTAACGGAGATAGACAGATGCATCCCAGTGACTCCAAGATGTGGCCCTCTTCTGGGCGTCTCATGGCAAAGGCTTCTCTTGGGAGGCAAAGCTGCTCAGCTTCCCCATCACTTGCGGAGTGGGGCTCAGGGAGGCATCAGAAATGAATCACACAAGCAGATCTGATGAACCCACGCTTCTTCCCTCACAGCTCGGGCTGCACCTGTCATCTCCCTCCTGGCTTGGCTGGAATGCAAGCCTGCAAGGAGTTGCCTTCCAGAAGGTCCTCTGCTCACAAGGCCTGGGTGGCACCTCCTAGGCCTCCAGCTGCTGCTCAGCTCCCAGCCAAGCCACCTACGGGTTGGCCCCCAGGCTGATACCCCATGGAGAAGCCAGCAGATGGCAGGGCTGCCAGGAAGGATGGGGTGCCTGTCTGCAGGTGTGAGACCAACACCCTGAAGGGGGAAGGGAGCCTGGTACCAGGTCTTGGTGGAGATGGATGCCTCGGGCTCCTCAGCAGCCTCATCAGCACTTCATGCTCCCATCATCACATGGGCCCACAGTCCTAGAGAAGATGTCCACCTGGGTCTTGGTGCAGCGCACACCCCAGACTGTAAGTGAGGGGGTTGCAGTGGGGTGGGGAGTGACTACCCTCTTGCCTCCAATGGATTCTTCCAAAGCAGACTCTTCTGCAGAAGGGGGTTGGCCCTTGGACCTGGGGCACAGCATGGATACTTGGTAAGGTCATTGTATCTCAGGAATGGGAGTTCACTTCAGAAAAACCATGGTGTTCCTAGGGAAGGAACCTTTAGTGGCCGTGGCTCCGTCCCTCCATCCTCTGGTTTCTGTCCATAGGTTTGGGGGCAGAGAGCCATTTCCATGCTGTGCATCAGCAGCCGGAGGTCAGCCTGCTGGTCTAGTGAGCTCCCTTGTGCAAAGCACATGGAGAAACAAGTGGCCAAGACCAGTCAACATGTGGCTGGTACAAAGAATGGCCTCAGGCCTGGCCTGTGGTGGCTCAGTGGATAAAGCAGTGACCTGGAACGCTGAGGTCGCCGGTTCGAAACCCTGGGCTTACGTGGTCAAGGCGCATGTGGGAGTGGATGCTTCATGCTCCTCCCACCTTCTCTCTCTCTCTCCTTTCTAAAATGAATAAAAACAACAACAACAAAGAATGGCCTCAGTAGCTCCCTGGTCAGCATCCTGTGGGAACAGCAGAGGGGACAGGCCTGCAAAGGCTTGAACATCTGACCTATGCCACTACTTGGACTGGGCGCCCCTTCTCTGGGTGATGGGGCTTTTCTGCCTGTCCAAAGGGTTCCCTCAGCTCCCATGTGAACCAGGGAGGTTCAGCCCTGGCCGTAGAGTGAACCATGAATTCCACACTTTGGCAGCAGCATCCACTGAAAGTTTAAAGCCACATTATGAATTTCCAGGTGGGCATTCCTTCTTCTACTTGTGCATGAAGTCTGCAGCATCAAGGTGTAACTGGTGTGTGGTGGTGTCAGAGCATGCCTATTCGATGCTTCAGTCCCAGGACGCCTGGCACCAGAGGGCACGCAGGGCTCAGGGAGCACCTGCTATCCTTCCTGAGTCACTTCCCAGCCATAGCTCCACGCCACAATGCCCACATGAAGGCTGGATGGCACACCGTGAGGAGGCCAGAGGGCAGGGCGCAGATAAACCATGCTTATAAATAACCCTCCACATCCTCATGTCCAATTGTTGTGCATACCTCTACACACCTGCTGGGCCATGAGCTCCCTAAATAAGCAGGTACAAATTCTGCTTCTAGATAAGGATCCACATTGCAAACTCCCATTGAGGAAGTGCTTAAGTCAGAAGAGAGAATCCCACAGATGCGAGAAATGTGAGAAACAGGAAATCAGAGCTGCTGACAAGGAGAGGGTGTAGAGAACAGGCCCTGTGACGGGCGATGTGGGAGCCAGTCTGGGAAGGTGTGGGGCTCTGTGGACGTGGCACATCGGGAAAACATCAGGTAAAACAGCACAGAGAAACTGGCCTTCTCTGGGAAAAAGCCGAAATGTAGACAATGAGGCAGAGAGAAGGTAAATGAATGGGAAAGAAATAATACAGGAGAATGACATGTAGTAGATAAGAACTCAATACATATAAATATTAAGCTTACAAAAAAAAATCATTGGATTTTAAAAAGAGAAAACAAGATCCAATAAGATGTGTGAAAGATACATTTAAAACAAAAGACACGGCCCTGGCTGGATGGCTCAATGGTAGAGCATTGGCCTGGTGTGTGGACGTCCCAGGTTCGATTACTGGTCAGGGTACACAGGAGAAGGACGCATCTGTTTTCCACCCCTTCTCTCACTCTCTCCCCCTCCTGCAGCCATGGCACCATTTGAGCGAGTTGGCCCTGGGCGCTGTGGATGGCTCCATGGCCTCTGCCTCAGGTGCTAAGAAGAGCTCAGTTGCTGACCAACAGAGCAACACCCGAGATAGGCAGAACATCACTCCCTAGTGGGCTTGCTGGGTGGATCCTGGTCAGGGTGCATGCAGAAGTCTGTCTCTGCCTCCCCTCCTCTCACTGAATAAAATAAATAAATAAATAAAAGACACATAAACACTGAAAATAAAAAATAAAAGAGAATTAGCCCTGACCATATAGCTTGTTGGTCAGAGCATCATCCTGATTCCTGGTGCAATTACTGGTAAGGGCACATAGAAGAACAAATTGATTTTCCTGTCTCTCCCTCTCCATTCCTCTCTCTAAAATCAATAAATATTTAAAAAAAAAATAGAATCAGGCAAAAAGTGCCATAATAAAGACATAACTTCAACTCAGCAGCAGTTTTTGACACCTGTGAGAGTGCAGGTCATCCCATAAGCTGTAGAAGCTCTAAGCTGCCCCTCTCAGAGATGTAAGATGACCAGGCAAAAAAAAAAAAAAAAAAGAAACCTTATGATGTCTCAGAGGCAGATGATCACCTTATCTTCCAGCAGGCACGACCCTGCCATGTCAGTCATAGAGTAAGACTCAGTCCACTCCACACAGAATGAAGAAAGTTAGAAGCCCCTACCAAACCTCAAACCTCTTCTGCTTTGAAACAGCACAAGATATCCCTGAGTAATGGTCAAATTGTAGAGGAAGCCATAAAGAGGTTAGAGATGTGCGGTGCTCAATTTGTAGGACATGAATGAGACACTCACCAGGAGACACCTTTCCAACCAAGAGACCACCTCACTTCCAACCCGAGAAGCTGGAAAGAATGTTACAGAACAAGAAATAAAGGCAGATTTCAGTGAAATGGAAACCTCAAGAAAACAGAGTTGAACCAAGACTGTTGCCTGATGAGATTAATTAGACTGATCCAAAAAGAGGGAGAGGGGCAAGCAAATGGGGCAGGGAGTCAATACTGCCTAGATGATGAAAAATTACAAAACCAGCACCAAAAAACAGCATTTCAAGTGTCCAAGAGCTATTAAGAAACTGAAACAATAACCACGCACTTCCCAAGAGTACCCAGCCTAGGTGGCTTCACAGGTGCTGCTATGGAATTTTCAAAGCAACCAAAATGGCCAGGAACAATCCATTTCTATGTTATTAAAATGTTTCAGAAAAGTAGAAAAAGAGTGAAAGCTGCCCAGCTCATTCTATTCCCAAAAGCACGTAAGGACAATATAAGAAATATCGCCAGCCTGCTAAATTGTACAAACACAGCTGCAGAGACTACATAGAAACATTAGCAAATCAAATCAGACTGGTATTAAAAGTACACTATTATCAAGTACGGTTTATCCCACTCATGCAAGCCTGGGTCAACCTCAGAACACCAACCACAGAACTTCACCCACATTAATCAACAAAAAAGTGAAAAAAGTATGTTCATCTTAATGCAAAGAAAATATGATAAGGTTTAACAGCTATTCATGTGACGACTCAGGAACATATGGGGTATTATTTTTGCTGTGGTGAAGGCACACAGCAGTGCATCTCTACTTAATGGGAAAACTACCTTATTCCCTTCCAAGCCAGGGAATGAGATAGCTGTCCACTGTGAGCTCCTGGTCACCGTAGTCCTCATGACCCCAGCCAATGGTACGAGCAAAGGACATAGGACTGGAAAGGAAGAAGCACAGTTATTATGTGAAGACAAAAAAAGATCCAAGACAACCCATTAGCACTAACGCGGAGGCTCAGCAAGGTAAGGGACAGATGGCATGCCACATCCGTACTTGACCTTCTAGGAAAGGGACACTCATGGACAGCAAGACCTAACTCTGCCTGCCTGCCTGCATCCTAGATGAGGGTTGCCTGGCACACAGCCAGGCCCCTTTGTCACAGCATCTGTGGCTGCTTCTGGTGCTTCAGCCTCCAGTTCCCAGTGTCCTCGCAGCAGAGGACGCAGCCACTGCTCCTGCACAACATGTGTGAAGTCTGCAGCACTGTCAGGTCAGCCGACAGCCTGTCTTTATCAGCGGTTCTGTATTCAAATAGGCTTCCTGCAGACAGTACAGAGCTGAGCCTGGCCTTTTTCTCCCACAGGCCTTTTAAAAAAATATTTAAGTAAAAAAATACCAAGGCTTTGTTTTCTTATAAAGTTAGCCCAACTTGATAGCTAAATAGAAAGGATGGACACTGTTCTTGTGAGAGAACAAGATTTGCCTGCTGCAGATTGTACCCATTATGCACCTGACCTGTGGTGGTGCAGTGGATAAAGCGTCGACCTGGAAATGCTGAGGTCGCCGGTTCGAAACCCTGGGCTTGCCTGGTCAAAGCACATATGGGAGTTGATGCTTCCAGCTCCTCCCCCCTTCTCTCTCTGTCTCTCCTCTCTCTCTCTCTCTGTCTCTCTTTCCTCTCTCTAAAAAAAAAAAAAAAAAAAAAAAATGATTAAAAAAAAAAAAAGAATGTACCCATTATGTCAAAGAATGAGTAACATGAAAGGGGTGAGGCTGTCATTGTCTCAGCGTCACAGCAATAATTTGGAAAACAAAACTTAATTTGTGCTGGACATGCCCACAGGGAAGGAACAGGAGGACTTTAAATACATCAGTCATTACTGCACACTATAAACAGCCCCATCAGGTTCTCCCCATCTGAAGTGCGCCCACCCATGGGGACCCATAGAGCTGCCAGGCAGTTCAGCACTGCCCCTGCCATTCCCCATTGGCTTTTAAATTTTTTTTAAATTTATTGATTTTTAAAGAGAGGAAAGGGAAGAGAGAAACATTGATTTGTTGTTCCATTTACTTATGCATCATTGGTTCATTCCTGTGTGTGCCCTGACTGGGGATCGAACCTGCAATCTTGGTGTATTGGGATGATGCTCTAACTGACGTTGGGCTTCAAGCCAGTGACCTTTGGGCTCAAGCCGGCAACCATGGGATCATATTGATGATCTCATGCTCAAGCTGGCGACCTTGGGGTCTCGAATCTGGATCCTTGACATCATAGGTCAACGCTCTATCCACTGCACCAGCACTGGTCAGGCCCCCTCAAACATTGGTTTTGTTTTTGTATTTTTCTGAAGTGAGAAGGAGGGAGGCAGAGAGACTCACTGCCACATGCACCCGACCAGGATCCACCCGGCATGTCCACCAGGGGGCAATGCTCTGTCCATCTGGGGCGTTGCTCCAATGCTACCTGAGCCATTCTAGCACCTGAGGTGGAGGCCATGGAGCCATCCTCAGCGCCCGGGCCAACTTTGCTCCAGTGGAGCCTTGGCTGCAGGAGGGAAAGAGAGAGACAGAGAGAAAGGAGAGGGGGAAGGGTGGAGAAGCAAATGGGTGCTTCTCCTGTGTGCCCTGGCCGGGATTCGAATCTAGGACTTCCACACCCGTGGCTGACGCTCTACCGCTGAGCCAACAGGCCAGGGCCGCATGGCTGATTTTAAATGATTATTCTCGTTGGATTGTCTTCACTTCCTACTTCAAAATAATGTTACACAACTTTACATAAGAGTGTACCCCCTCACACCATTCACGTCACACAGGTTACTTCTGCATATATCACAAACTCTGTAACACACTGTTATTATGTGTGCTTTAAACAGTCCGTTATCTTCTAAAGGAGAACGTGTGTCTTGGCTGTTTTCCCACTGACTTGCTGTTCCACCCTCTGGGTCACTTGCCTGGTGTCATTCTCCTGCAGTCTGAGGAAGACCCTTTGAGATTGTCTTGTAGGGCAGGTCTGTTGGTGAAGAAGTCTGTCTGTAAGGTGTGTCTACTTGTAAGGTATTTTGCCTTAATTTTTGAAAAATGTCTTTGCTACATGTAGACTTCTATTTGACAGCTTTCTTTGCTGTCGACACTTTGAAGGCAACAAGCCTTTGTCTTCCAGCCTGAGCTGTTCCTGAAGAGAAGTCTGTCATGGTTTTCATCCACATTCTTCTCTACATAATGCACCTTTCCCTATTATTTGGCTGCTTTTAAGGTTTTTTTTCTTTACCACTGATTTTCAGAAATGTGATCCTGAGTGTAAGGTCGGTGGATAGAGGGATGGTCACGTAGGAACTCAGACCCGCCCACTTTGGCTAGGACCGCCCACAATCAATCCCGCCAAAGGAAGCTTCCCAGGAACCATTTGGAAAGAAGCAATCGTCTGCCAGCCAGTCAAATTTTACCACGTCATAGTAGCTCCACTTCCCTAGAGGGACCCTTTAAATATCTCCCACGCGGTTTAATTTTTGCAACTTCCCTAGCCTCCATTTTTTACCTCCATTTCTCTTTCTTTCCTCGGGGCCAGGGAACCTTGCCGGGCGGGGTGTGCACTCTGTACTCAATAAAGCCGTTTATTATTCCACACTTTGCGGCTCCAGCCCTCTTCCTTCCTTCTCACCGGGGAAAAATACCTTACACTGAGGTTCTCTGGATTGCACGCACATGTCTATACTGCTGTGTGGGGCAAACTTCTTGGGGCTATGAGTTGAATTTTCATCAAATTTAGAGAAAAAAAAACCCAGCCATCATTTCTTCAGATGCTTTCCTGTCCCTTTTCTCTTCTCCTTTCCTGTTGACTGGTGGACACTCCCAGGTCACCATGGATGTTTTCCTTTCACCATTATCTCCTCTCTGTGTGTCATTCTGGAGAGACTTCGTTGCCGTGTCTCCAAGTTCACTGCTCTTTCTTCTACCATGTTTATTCTGCTGTTATTCCTTCTCATACATTTCCTTTGACAAATACTGTACTTTTAGTCTCTAGAAGTTGCTTTCTTTCTTTTTTTTTTTTTTTTTTTGACAGAGATAGAGTCAGAGAGAGGGGCAGATAGGGACAGAGAGACAGGAAGGGAGAGAGATGAGAAGCATCTTAGTTGTTAATTGATTGCTTTCTCATATGTGCCTTGACTGGGGGTGGGGGTGGGGGGTGGATACAGCAGAGTGAGTGATCCCTTGCTCAAGCCAGTGACCTTGGGCTCAGCCAGTAACCTTGGGCTCAGCCAGTGACCTTGGGCTTCAAGCCAGTGACCTTTGGGCTCAAGCCAGTGACCCAGTGCTCAAGTCGGTGAGCCCACGCTCAAGTCAACAACCTTGAGGTTTTGAACCTGGGTCCTCCACGTACCTGTCTGACACTCTATCCACTGTGCCACCATCTGGTCAGGCTCTAGAAGTTTCTTTTAAAATGTTTTCATTATATATGATGTTTTACTATTTAAATACAGTTACAACAGTTCTTTTAATGTCTCGTCTGCTGTTCCCTTGTTTCCTTTCTGGGCCTCTTCCTATTGCTGGTTTTCCCCTTGGATCCAGGCCACACTTTTCTGCTTCTTCACATGTCTTGTCATTTTTTTAAAAGATTTTATTTATTTTTATTTAAGAGAGGAGAGAGAGAGAAGGGGGAAGGAGCAGCAAGCATCAACTCCCATATGTGCCTTGACCAGGCAAGCCCAGGGTTTTGAACCGGCAACCTCAGCATTCTAAGTCAACGCTTTTTCCACTGCGCCACCACAGGTCAGGCTGTCTTGTCATTTTTAATTGAATGCCAGTCATTGTAAATGCTGTTAAAATTTTTCTTGTCACATTTTGGTGTTGGTCTTTGTTTTGGTACTGGGTAGATTCCTTGTTTGGGTCATTTCAAACACTGTTTTTAAGCTTTTTTTATATATACATAAATTTTTATTAATTTTAATGGGGTGACATCAATAAATCAGGGTACATATATTCAAAGAAAACATGTCCAGGTTATCTTGTCAATCAATTATGTTGCATACCCATCACCCAAAGTCAGATTGTCCTCCGTCACCTTCTATCTAGTTTTCTTTGTGCCCCTCCCCCTCCCCCTCCTTCCCTCCCCCCCATAACCACCACACTCTTGTCCATGTCTCTTAGTCTTGTTTTTATGTCCCACCAATGTATGGAATCATGCAGTTCTTGTTTTTTTCTGATTTATTTATTTCACTCCGTATAACATTATCAAGGTCCCACCATTTTGTTGTAGATGATCCGATGTCATCATTTCTTATGGCTGAGTAGTAAGCCATAGTGTATATGTGCCACATCTTCTTTATCCAGTCATATATATATATATATATATATATATATATATATATATATATATTCATTTTAGAGAGGAGAGGGAAAGACAGAGAGAGAGAGAGAGAGAGAGAGAGAGAGAGAAGGGGGAGGAGCTGGAAGCATCAACTCCCATATGTGCCTTGATCAGGCAAGCCCAGGGTTTCGAACCGGCGACCTCAGCATTTCCAGGTCGACGCTTTATCCACTGCACCACCACAGGTCAGGCTATTTTTTTTTTACAGTGATTAAAGCCTTTAAGCATCTCTTGGCCAATACAACAAGAATCCATAAAAGAGTAGTGTCCTTAACATGTTCACCAAGTCCAAGTTGGCACCAACACCATTCCAAATCCCTGCGAATGCAACCCTACCCCAGTTCAGTCCGTTAGGAGCTGTCACAAGGAGCAGGAGTCCAGAAAAAGTCCACATCCAGGAAAAGCCCGCATGGCACTGGAATTGTTGTCACGATTCTATACTTTGCAGCTCACATCCAAGTCCCAATGACCGCTGCTTCTAGCTGGTAATGATTCAGGTAGACTGGAAAAGCCATCTGCAGCATGTGTGGAGATGGAGTGTCTGTTCTCTGCCTGGAGAGATGAGACTAGGTTGCTTTTCCCTGGAGCTCTGCAACTGTGGCGTGGTGAAAAGAACCTTGGGATACACTAAGCAGTCTCGGTGTGGCTTCTTCAGTGTTCCTTGGTTGAAGAGTCCTCTTAGTTTAGTCCAAAGTTGGTTTTCCCAGATGATAGTTCTTAAAATTAGTTTGTAATCCACTTTGGTTCTGGGAGGTGGGAGTTGGTACGTCCACCTACTCCAACGCCATCTTGTCTTCCCTGTTTTTAAGCTTTTATAGGTAATTCTGGGTGAGCCATCACTCCAGAGACCACTGACCCCACCACTGGGGTCTCCAGTGAATGGAGGTCATCCCTGGGAACTCATCACTCTGACTGGATAGAGCTTGGCTATCCCCCCACTGAGTGAGACTCTGGGAATAATTCTGCTTAGAATTTGTCTCTCTTTTGCCTGGATCTGTGGAGTTTTATTTATACTTCCATCGGCTTATATACTGTAAAGACTCAAGAGAACCCCTGTGTGGATTTTTGGAGCTGTCTTCAGCAGAGTTCTCCCCTTTTTGGACTTGTTCCTGCAACTGCCAGCCCCTGCTGCCCCTCAAACTAATTCCTGTTTCCTCAACTTGCTAAGGGTGCCGAGCTGTTTGATGTTCCCTCCCTGAGCCTCAGGCAGAAATCTTAGGAGGCCTCACTGTTTTTTTTCAAGGATCACAGCCCTGTGCTACCGACAGCCAATGCCTGAAAACGGGGGCTCTATATATTTTGTCCAGTCCTCTATTTGTTTATGGAGGAATGTTAAAGTCTGGTCCTTATCTCAGGCTGTCCAGAGCAGAAGGGACCAGTAGCCATGCTGTTACCAGAATAAACACCACTAAAGAGGAAACTGATTTGGCCACTTCTTAAAGTATTTGCTTTGTTTTGAAAGTTATTTCAACACAGGTTTTTCCCTAAGTGGCAGTAGTTGCTTCACTGTAACAACTTCAAGAAAAGAGCTAACAAAGGTCTACTTGACCATCTGTTTCTTGAAACCTTTAGGATAATCTGCTCTTCTTAAAAAAGTCTTAGGCGGTGGCAATTGGTACAGGCAAGAAGTGAGTGGGGGCCACTCCTCCAGTTTAGGGCCCTGGCTGATACCACCTTTGACCAGAAGACTGGTTTCTCAGGCTCCTTTAGCAGAAGTTACTAGAGGCTGTGCACCAGTGTCACAAGAGTGACAAGGCTGAGTGCAACTTTAGGCAAACACTCTGGCCAGGAGGGTCTGTGGGAGGAGCTGGGGCTCCACATGAGTATGAGAGCCCTACAGGAAGAATTCTTCATGATGAAGCTCCCTGGTTCTAACTGCCCTCCCTGGTCATCTTCCTTTTCCTTCTATAAATACTCCTGTGTATGAGCACACAGGCAAGACCATGTGTGTGGACTGCCATGTCTATATGCACTGGGTTACAACAGTTTCTTTGCCCCCTGAATAAATCTGTTTTGGGGACGAAACACCTACTCGAAATTATTTTTCAGTCCACAGCAGTTTCCCTGGTGTAACCTGGCTGTCTCATCCAGTCCCTTCCTGAGTGCAGGGACAACAGAGATAAGAGGACAGAGGGAAATGCAGTGATGAGAGGGGTGGGACCCTTTCACCAGGGCCCCACACAGCTGTGGTCACAACGCTTAACAAGACCATCTTCTAGGTGGGCGATTTCCATGACATCTGCCTCATGAGCTCACTGTGACAGTGAGCATGTATGCCAAGTCACCACGTCCCTAGCCTGTAAGCCCTGCCTGGGGTTTGTATCATTATGTTTCTGGTGCAGAGGACGGCCTGAACCTGGTTCATGGGGGCCTCCTTCCCTGTGGTGTGGGTTGGCCATGGCTGAGTCTTACAAGGCCCTCTTCGGCCTGCCCGTGCCCCCATGGCTCAGGAGCCTTGCACAGACTCCCAGGCCAGCAGAGAGTTCTCTGGTTAGCACACAGAGGTAAGGATGCAGATGGAACTCCCTCTTCTCCGTTGAATTTTATAAACCTAATAAAAGCATCTTTATCAGATGGAAGGACAGATGTAACAGTCCAGGTATATGTACAGTAGAGTTACACCCATCCTCTGAGGTCACCAGTCCTGGGTGGCTCCCACCTTTTCTTTGTCATCATGAACAATGGCTCCTCTTCAACTGTCACTCAAGCGCAGTACAGGGCAGCTGAGCCCCAGCTTCATGAGAAACACAGTAGCACCTGTGGGGAGGACCAATAGCAATAGTCCTAGTCTCAAGGATGCATGGACAAGGTGACTCAAAGGTCCTGTGTTCAGAGTATGTTTGTATGTTCTCTGAGCACAGCTGGGCCGGCAGGGCTGTTGCTGGATTGCTACCTGACTTGAAAGGAAGGCCTGGAACACTCTCTAATCAAAGCCCATGGTACCAGGAGGGTAGGTGGGACAGTGTCCGGGTCCCACTCAGCCCCCGCCAGAGGTTGGCAACCTGGCGGCCTATATGTAGTCCAACCACGTGTGAGCCACGTGAGGCCCACCCTGCTGACACAGGTCACTGGGGCATTTTCGTCTGTTTTCTTGTCACTCACATGAAATCAGAGCGCAGCTCTAGCTGGAGGGCCTGTGCCACAGGTCACTGCCTCCTTAGGCTATGAGGGACAGTGTGTCCAGGCCTCTCTCCCAGCTTCTAGGGGTTTCTAGGCACCTTTGGTGTTCCTTGGCTTATAGACACAGCACTCCAACCTCTGCCTTCATATGACACAGAGCCCTCTCATGTGCATGTCTGTCCTAACTTCCTTGTTTTGTGAAGACACCTGTCATATTAAATTAGGGTCCCTTACTCCAGTCTGACCTCATCTGAACCAATTACCTCTGCAATGACCCGGTTTTTAACTGTCATCATATCCTGAGGTCTGAAGGGTTAGGATTTCACATGAATTTTGAAGGGACAGAAACAAGTCAACCCTGTTTCCTTTGGATCACAAAGAGCAAATTGAATACCTTTAACTTTGGCCTTCTACATCACGACAGCTAACATTCATCGACCACTGTGTTCTTGGAACGGTCTAAGCACTTCAGACACTATGTCACAGCATCCTCACAACAATCATCTGACGTGAGTGCTGTTTATTCACAGCCCCACTGTGCAGATAGAGAAGCTGAGGCAAGAGAGGCTCAGGAACAGAGCTCATGCTCCCACCTTCACACCAGGCACCAGCCGGCCCACTAGCTTCCCAGCAGGCCAGGCCTGGGCTGGTCAGGGTCAGGAATTGTTCTACCTGAGGGTACAGCAGGACTGATGAACCACGGGATAATATCCTTTGGGTGTAGAAGACCCCACAGACAGGTGCAGCCCGTCGATCCCCTCTGTGGGCGGCGGTGTGTGTGTGGGGGGCACTGTGCTGGGATGGGGGCTCCTTCGCCATGAGAGGGCAGGAGAGGATAGCCTCCATGTGAGTGATGGGAGAAACCTAGGAAGATGGGCTGAGGGAATAGGAGAGCAGGAGCAGGGAGGCCAAAGGGAGGGCTTGGTTTCCTCACTGCTCCTGGGAGCAGTCGGTGAGGTGCGCAGGAGCGGGGAAGCAGTGACATAGAGGCCAAGGGTGGCACGTCACAGAAGACCAGTGCGAGCTTCTCGCTAACAAGCAGCGGACATTCAAACTTGGCAGGAAAGATTCCAGCATGTCAGACAAAACCAGCCCATTTTGACCTGTGGGTTTGGCAAAGACTTAAAGACTGATAACAGGTGATGTAGGTGAGGGTGTACACGGGCGCCCCATGCAGGACGCTGGCAGGTCCCGAAGGTTGCTGTCACTTTAGCACAGGTGGGTTGGTCATGTCAGAGGCCCTACAGAGTGCTCCTGTCCCTG
The DNA here is from genome assembly GCF_036850995.1 of Saccopteryx leptura. Lineage (NCBI taxonomy): Eukaryota > Metazoa > Chordata > Mammalia > Chiroptera > Emballonuridae > Saccopteryx > Saccopteryx leptura. The sequence goes on from NC_089506.1 coordinate 126,062,461, forward strand.
CAGCCTGCTTCAGGACCTCAATGTGTGACCCCGGACTGTCATCCAGCCTCAACAAGTGGGATGTTGTGAGAGTGGAAGGGTATAGGGGACTCTCAGAGGAGCAAGGCCAGCAGAGTGGCAACAGTGGGCTGTGGAGATCCAGGCTCCCTAGTCCTTGCTGTGGGCACACCAGCACCCTCCTGAGGGTTCCTCAGGTGAATGGCAGATGTGGGAGCACTCCGCTTACGGTGGCCACATCAGCAGGATCCTAGCTCTGTTTAAAAAGTGGAGTTAGCCTGGCCAGGCGGTGGCGCAGTGGATAGAGCGTTGGACTGGGATGCAGAGGACCCAGGTTCGAGACCCCGAGGTCTCCAGCTGGAGCGCGGGCTCATCTGGTTTGAGGAAAAGTCCACCAGCTTGAACCCAAGCTCGCTGGCTCCAGCAAGGGGTTACTCAGTCTGCTGAAGGCCCACGGTCAAGGCACATATGAGAAAGCAATCAATGAACAACTAAGGTGTTGCAACGCGCAATGAAAAACTAATGATCGATGCCTCTCATCTCTCTCCGTTCCTGTCTGTCTGTCCCTGTCTATCCCTCTCTCTGACTCACTCTCTGTCTCTGTCAAAAATAAATAAAAATTAAAAAAAAAAAAAAAAGCGGAGTTAGGACCCTGGCCAGTTGTCTCCGTGTAGAGCATTGGCCTGGCTTATAAATTTCCCGGTTTGATTCTAGGTCAGGGCACATAGGAGAAGTGACCATCTGCTTCTCAGGTGCACTAATCATATATATTTTTTTAGAGAGTAGAGAGAGAGAGAGAGAGAGAGAGAGAGAGAGAGAGAGAAAGAGATAGGGCAGAAGCAGGAAGCATCAACTCCCATATGTGCCTTGACCTGGCAAGCCCAGGGTTTCAAACCAGCAACCTCAGTGTTCTAGGTGGACACTTTATCCACTGCACCACCACAGGTTAAGCAACCATCTGCTTCTCCACCCCTCCTCCTCCCCCTTATCTCTCTCTTTCCCCTCCTTCTGCAGCCATGGTTCATCCGAGCAAGCTGGCCCCTGGGTGCTGAGGATGGCACCATGTCCTTGCCTCAGGTGCTGTTGGTCAAATAAGTTTGTAAATATGATATATATGTTTGCTCGCTTATAGTTTGCATTGGGTGTGGGGACAGACTGTAAGCAGGCAGGGTGGTTATAGCCTAAGGCTTAGTTTTAAGACTAAGCCTTTCCCACCCTTTTAATACTAAGGTCTTTTCAAAACTAAGCTTTTCCCCAGACCCTTGACTATTGTATGATGTGGGGTGGTGCACTCTCATGAGGAATCCCATTATGCCTCAGATAAGTGACTTTGTTTAATTTTTATTTTATTTATTCTTTTTTTTTTTTTTTTTTAATTCTGAAGCTGGAAACGGGGAGAGACAGTCAGACAGACTCCCGCATGCACCCGACTGGGATCCACCCGGCACGCCCACCAGGGGGCGACGCTCTGCCCACCAGGGGGCGATGCTCTGCCCCTCCAGGGCGTCGCCCTGTTGTGACCAGAGCCATCCAGCGCCAGGGGCAGAGGCCAAGGAGCCATCCCCAGCGCCCGGGCCATCCCCGCTCCAATGGAGCCCTGCCGCGGGAGGGGAAGAGAGAGACAGAGAGGAAGGAGAGGGGGAGGGGTGGAGAAGCAGATGGGCACTTCTCCTGTGTGCCCTGGCCGGGAATCCAACCCGGGACCTCTGCACGCCAGGCCGACGCTCCACACCGAGCCAACCGGCCAGGGCCTTATTTATTCATTTTTAGAGAGGAGAGAGAGGGAGAGAGAGAGACAGACAGGGAGAGAGAGACAGAGAGAGAGAAGGGGGGAGGAGCTGGAAGCATCAACTCCCATATGTGCCTTGACCAGGCAAGCCCAGGGTTTTGAACCGGCGACCTCAGCATTTCCAGGTCGATGCTTTATCCACTGTACCACCACAGGTCAGGCAGATAAGTGACTTTGTATCAGAGACTTCCTTGTTTGTATATTGGATTAAAGGTTTTGATTTCTACACTATACAGTGGGGCGGAGAAGCTCATGCTATAGGAGAGCAGAGAAAGGCCACATGGAGGAGAGGAGAAGCAGGCAAGATGGCGGAGTGCTGAAGGAGAAGCCAGTTTATGCAGTTTGTGAAGAGAGAAGGAGGCAGGGAACAGAGGTGAATAAGTCTGGTGAAGTAGAAACCTTTGATTCTAGGAAACTCGGATAAGTCAGTAGCTTTGTGAGCACTGCATGAGTGGGTTTTGGAGCCCTGTGTGTGTTTTTACTTGCCCGCCAGGTGCAAGCTAGGATTAAAACTAATGGCCCACCAGTTCTTGGCTCCGTTGTTTCATTACTGTCTGTCCAAATCTAATGTAAGCCTGCAGGGGCCAGGCAGCTGTGATGGTGGCCGTGGCTACTGGCCATACAGGTGCTAAAATAGATCGGCTGCTGAGCAACAGAGCAGCGGGCCCAGACGGGCAGAGCATCACCCCTAGTGGGCTTGCCAGGTGGATCCTGGTCAGGGAGCATGCGGAATCTGTCTCTGCCTCCCTGTTTCTCAATTAATTAATTAATACAAGTGGAATTAGCATGGTCCTGACCACCTCCACTCAGTCAGCTGCTGCTGGGGCCCACGGCCCCTGCATCTGGGAATCTGCTTTGTCTGGTGGACTCGGGGTCTGGAGTTCACTGGCTTGGATTCTCAGCCTGTTCCACTCTGGGGGCTGTAGGACCGTGGGTGGGTGACCTAGTGACCTCCAGGAGCTGCTAGGAAAGGGCCCTTGAGGTGGGGCAGAGGTCACTCAGCTGTAACAAGAGGCTTCTGTTTTGCTTTTTATCTGGGTCCTCAGATAACAGCCTGCCAATAGTTATTTGACCCAGGTGTCATCCTTACTGGATACCTTATCTTAAGATCTTATGCAACCCTTTCTAAAAAAAACTATTTTAATTTCAGGAAAAGCTAATGTAATTTGCAAAAGGACAAAACTATTAAGAAAAAGCCCCATACCAACACTGAGCTCCTTTAAAAGTTCTATGCCTTCTTATTCCTCACCATCAGGCTGCGGTGGGAATGCCAGACAGTGCTTCCTCACCAGGCCTTGGGCCACTGAATGCGCTCAGGCAGGTTGGGTGCCCCGGTGAGACCTGCACAGCTGCCTGCTTCTCTGCTAGGTATGAACCCCCAGCACCAACATTCACCAGGAGTTTGCCGCCATTACCTGTCTGACCCTTGTGACAACTGGGGCCCCTCCCCCACACCTCACCCTGTTTCCTACAGGACTGCAGGGAGTGGAATAAAGGTTGGGACTTGGGACTTCTGGCTGTGTGCTACATGGCCTGGAGCGGTCACTCGGGGCCTGACCTTGGTTTTCTCGCTGGGAAATGGGAGCTTAGCAACTGTGTGGCTTTAGTCTACTGTTGGATCAAGTCCCTTCATGCAGGTGAAACACCAGGAATAGTGCCTGGCCCTTAGTGAGCACTCAGCCAGTACAAGTGGTTAGCTGTACTCTCCTCTTTTTAAAAAATTCATTTAGATTGCATTTATTTTTAAAATGGGTGTCCAGCCCCTCCCTGGAGCATAGGCAGCTGCCCCTTCTGGACTCTTCCATTCTTGTGTTCTGACTTCCAAAAATCATAGTGAACATGCTTTGTCTACGTGGCTAGCTTTCGTAGTCACCTCTGAAAAGGTCACAAAACCTGAACATACAAGGCCCACGTAATTTAAAAACAGAAAATAAAATCAATGATGAAACACCACCCTTCACTTATCAGACTGGCAAGAAAAGGGAAAGCTTGATAACCCTGCAGAACAGGAGTGAGGAGGTGTGCTCATGGCCTGCACACTCCAGCGCCAGTGAGTGATCTGGCCGTGGCTTGGACTCACTACGTCACCTTTGACCCAGAGACTTCCCCTACATCCTCACTGACATAGGGACACCCACAAGCACCCATGGAAGCTCAGGCAGCACTGCCTGAGGAGCTGGATGCCACGAGAACCTCGGTGTCCCTGGACACAAGGTAAGAGGATGGCTGGGGCCTGCTGGCTCCAGGCACATAGGCACAGAGATGCCACAAACTGGGTCTGAACAGCACACTGCAGAGAAGATAGCACATTTCAATACACAGTGGGGCAGGTGGCAGGGCACAGCATCGGGCAGCTGTGGCTTGCGGGGGATGGATGGGACTGGAAGGTGAGCTGGGGAGGGAAGAGGGAAGACAGCCTCACTTTTCACCTAAAACCCTCCCTACTACTTCCACTTATTTCTCAGCCACAAAGAGGAGTCGCTGGTAATCAGCGGAGGCCGGTGCTCCCTTTGCTCCAATGGCTGCCCCACAGCCTGCAGGGTTGACACAACACACTCTGCTCCCAGAAGGCTGAGTGCTTCCCCTGCTGGCCTGCTGGTGGAGCCTCAGCAAGCAGCCTGCTGCCAGGGAGGTTGGACACTTGCATCTCCCAGGTATGTCTGATCCATTTGGATGAGCTACTTGTGTGTGACTGACCTTTGTTATGTTGCCTAAGAATATCTTTCGCCTGACCGGGTGGTTGCGCAGTGGATAGAGCATCGACTGGGATGCGGAAGACCCAGGTTCGAGACCTTGAGGTCGCCAGCTTGAGCATGGGCTCATCTGGTTTGAGCAGGGCTCACCAGCTTGAGCCCAACCAAGGTCACTGGCTTGAGCAAGGGGTCACTTGGTCTGCTGTAGCTTCCTGGTCAAGGCACATATGAGAAATCAATCAATGAACAACTGAGGAACATCAACAAAGAGTTGGTGTTTCTTACCTCTCTCCCTTCCTGTCTGTCTGTCCCTATCTGTCCCTCTCTCTGACTCTCTCCGTCTCTGCCACAAAGAGGGAAAGGAAAAAGAAAAAGAATATCTTTCCAGTTTGATTATTCTTTTTCTTTTCATTGAATTTACTGGGGTGACACTGGCTAACAGAATTACACAGGTTTCAGGTGAACAATTCTACAACACATCTCTGTACACTATATTATGTGTTCACTACCCAATTCGCCATTTATTCCCCCATACCCTCCTCCACCCTGCCCCCGGGAATCACCACACTGTTGTCTGTGTCTATGCATTTATTCTTTTTGTCCTTTTTAGCTTAATCCCTCTATCCCCTCTGCCAGCCCTGCCCCCAAGAGCTGTCAGCCTGCTATCTATGGTTCTGTTTTGCTTTAGTTCATTTTGTTCACTAGATTGCACATGAGTGAGATCATGTGGTACTTGTCTTTCTCTGACTGGCTTACTTCACTTAGCACAATGTCTCCAGGTCCATCCATGCTGTTGCAAAAGGTGAGATTTCCTTTTTTATGGCCAAATAGTATTCCATTGTGTAAATGTACCACAGCTTTTTTATACACTTATCCACTGGTGGGCACTTGGGCTGGTTCCAAATCTTGGCTATTGTAAATAATGGTGCAGTAAACATGGGGGTGCATATTTTCTTCGAATTAGTGTTTCGGGATGCTTTGGATAAATTCCCAGAAGTGGAATCACTGTGTCATGAGGCAGTTCCATTCTTAACATTTTTTTTTTTTTTTTTGTATTTTTCTGAAGTTGGAAACTGGGAGGCAGTCAGACAGACTCCCGCATACGCCTGACTGGGATCCACCCGGCATGCCCACCAGGGGGCGATGCTCTGCTGCATCCAGAGCCATTCTAGTGCCTGAGGCAGAGGCCATGGAGCCATCCCCAGTGCCTCGGCCAACTCTGCTCCAATGGCGCCTTGGCTGCGGGAGGGGAAGAGAGAGAGAGAGAGAGGAAGGAGAGGGGGAGGGGTGGAGAAGCAGATGGGCGCTTCTCCTGTGTGCCCTGGCCGGGAATCAAACCCGGGACTCCTGCACGCCAGGCCGAAGCTCTACCACTGAACCAACCGGCCAGGGCCCCATTCTTAACATTTTTGAGGAAACTTCATACCGCTTTCCAGAGTGCCTGCACCAATCTGTGTTCCCAACAACAGTGCATGAGGTTAAAAAAGAACTACCTTGGCCCTGGCCGGTTGGCTCAGCGGTAGAGCATCGGCCTGGCGTGCGGGGGACCCGGGTTCGGTTCCCGGCCAGGGCACATAGGAGAAGCGCCCATTTGCTTCTCCACCCCCCCCTCCTTCCTCTCTGTCTCTCTCTTCCCCTCCCGCAGCCAAGGCTCCATTGGAGCAAAGATGGCCCGGGCGCTGGGGATGGCTCCTTGGCCTCTGCCCCAGGCGCTAGAGTGGCTCTGGTCGCGGCAGAGCGACGCCCCAGAGGGGCAGAGCATCGCCCCCTGGTGGGCAGAGCGTCGCCCCTGGTGGTGGTACCAGGTGGATCCCGGTCGGGCGCATGTGGGAGTCTGTCTGACTGTCTCTCCCCGTTTCCAGCTTCAGAAAAAAAAAAAAAAAAAAAAAAAAAGAACTACCTTAGAAATGTGTGATTTTTAAATCACGTCCTGGGTTGATCTTCCAGTCATTTGTAGACACTCGGTTCCAATCCTGCACATTTTTAGGTTTCATATCGTGTCCCATTACCTGCCTGGTCTAGCTGAGGGCAGCTGCGTGGGAAGCTGGCTGCTGTGCCAGCTTCTGCAGAGCCATGGCACCTCACCTGCCTCATTGTGCGGGAGGGGTTGTGGTGTCCCCGCTGACCCTGCTCATGTTGCCGGCACATACTTTGATGACATGCTGCTGTCTACACGGGCCAGGTCTTGCTATGACCTCATTCTTGCATTTCATTGCTCTAGACCAGTGGTAGTCAACTTGGTCCCTACCGCCCACTAGTGGGCATTCCAGCTTTCATGGTGGGTGGTAGCGGAGCAACTAAAGTATAAATAAAAAGATAGATTTAACTACAGTAAGTTGTTTTATAAAGATTTATTCTGCCGGCCTGACCAGGCGGTGGCGCAGTGGATAGAGCGTCAGACTCGGATGCAGAGGACCCAGGTTCGAGACCCTGAGGTCGCCAGTTTGAGCACGGGCTCATCTGGTTTGAGCAAAAGCCTACCAGCTTGCCTGACCTGTGGTGGCGCAGTGGATAAAGCGTCAACCTGGAAACGCTGAGGTTGCCAGTTCAAAACCCTGGGCTTGCCTGGTCAAGGCACATATGGGAGTTGATGCTTCCTGCTCCCCCCCCCTCTCTCACTCTCTCTCCCCTCTCTATAATGAATAAATAAAAAAATCTTAAAAGGCAATTGACATTTAAAAAAGCCTACTAGCGCCCTGGCCAGTTGGCTCAGCGGTAGAGCGTCAGCCTGGCATGTGGGGGACCCGGGTTCGATTCCCGGCCAGGGCACATAGGAGAAGCGCCCATTTGCTTCTCTACCCCCCACTCCTTCCTCTCTGTCTCTCTCTTCCCCTCCCGCAGCCAAGGCTCCACTGGAGCAAAGATGGCCCGGGCGCTGGGGATGGCTCCGAGGCCTCTGCCCCAGGCGCTAGAGTGGCTCTGCCTGGAGGGGCAGAGCATCGCCCCCTGGTGGGCAGAGCATCGCCCCTGGTGGGCGTGCCAGGTGGATCCCGGTAGGGCATATGCGGGAGTCTGTCTGACTGTCTCTCCCCATTTCCAGCTTCAGAAATATAAAGAAAAAAAGAAAAAAAAAAAAAAAGACTACTAGCTTGAACCCAAGGTCGCTGGGTCCAACAAGGGGTTGCTCAGTCTGCTGAAGGCCTGCAGTCAAGGCACATATAAGAAAGCAATCAGCCTGACCTGTGGTGGTGCAGTGGATAAAGCATCGACCTGGAAATGCTGAGGTCACCGGTTCGAAACCCTGGGCTTGCCTGGTCAAGGCACATATGGGAGTTGATGCTTCCAGCTCTTCCCCCCTTCTCTCTACCTCTCTCTCTCCTCTCTAAAAATGAATAAATAAAAAATAAAAAAAAATTAAAAAATAAATAAAAAATAAAAAAAAGAAAGCAATCAATGAACAACTAAGGTGTTGCAACGTGCAATGAAAAACTAATGATTGATGCTTCTCATCTCTCTCCATTCCTGTCTGTCTGTCTCTGTCTATCCCTCTTTCTGACTCACTCTCTGTCTCTGTAAAAAATACATAAATAAATAAAATTTAAAAAGAAAAAAGAAAAAAAATTTATTCTGCCAAACTTAGCGAAAATCCAACATAAAATACTTGATAAGTAATTATTATTATATGCTTTAACTTGTTGTAACTCTGCTTTATAAATTTTATAAAGTAAAGTTACTTGCCTACTTTATAAATCACCATTACTGTGGAACCGGTGGGCGGTTAGAAAATTTTACTACTAACAGAAATATAAAAGTGGACGGTACTGGCCGGTTGGCTCAGCGGTAGAGCGTTGGCCTGGCGTGCGGGGGACCCGGGTTCAATTCCCAGCCAGGGCACATAGGAGAAGCGCCCATTTGCTTCTCCACCGCCCCCCCCTTCCTCTCTGTCTCTCTCTTCCCCTCCTGCAGCCAAGGCTCCATTGGAGCAAAGATGGCCTGGGCGCTGGGGATGGTTCCTTGGCCTCTGCCCCAGGCGCTAGAGTGGCTCTGGTCACGGCAGAGCGACCCCCCCCCCCCCGGAGGGGCAGAGCATCGCCCCCTGGTGGGCAGAGCGTCGCCCCCTGGTGGGCATGCCGGGTGGATCCCGGTCGGGCGCATGCGGGAGTCTGTCTGACTGTCTCTCCCCGTTTCCAGCTTCAGAAAAATACAAAAAAAAAAAAAAAAAAAAAAAAAAGTGCGCAGTAGGTATAAAGAGGTTGACTACCCCTGCTCTAGAACTTGAAAGTCCACTTGTTTAGTTTCCTGATAAACTTCATAAATCAATTAGATTCACGCTAACTGGTTACTTCAGTTTGGAGAACACAGCTGCCATTATGACACTTAATACTTATATCCAGAAAGGGTCTCCTTTTCAAATCTTACCCTGTAATGCCAGTAGCTGAGGCCAGGCTGGTCCACATTGGATCCAGGCAGATGGTAGAAAAACTGTGGAGCCGGAAAAGCATTGGGCCATTTCATTTAATAAAGTCTCACAACGGTGGACAAGCACACAGGAGGGGCAACCACCTCTCAGGCAAACAAACGCCAAAATGGCCCCTCACAGCGGTAGGTAAGCAATTCATGCATCTGCAATCCCCCATCTGTCTGGAGCACAAGCACCCACAGCCTTTATAGGCCATACACATGGAGCAGCCATGCACTCATGCACCAATCGGGCAAAGTGCTTACAGCTGGTAACCCTGTGAGCAAGCCTAACACAGCTGCCCCACAGACCCTTTTTAAAGTGCTTGGTAGTTTCTCTAACCAAATACTTTGCCTGAAAGTCTGGGCCCCTGGGTGCCTCTTCCAGTTATCTCTCTGCACTCCCTCCCCTCCCCTTCAGCACCTATTGTGAACCTGCCTATGCAGGTCAACGGTCAAGGGTCATGAATTATACCTCTCAACCCCCCACATTCTTCCAGCAAACAACAATCAAGATCACTGAGGTACAGTGAGGTATGGGGGCTGTATAGGGGGAAAGAAGCCAAAAGGTAGAGGCTGGTGTCCACAGGGCAGGCAGGAGGGGCATGAACTGTATGTATCTGGGGGGAAAGGGAGATAGGGTCAGAGGGCCTCTAGTGCAGGTGTAGAGAGTTTGCATCTCTGGAGAGCAGATCCCAGAGGATGGAGGAGGGGCTGTGGTGCAGGTCTGAGAGCAGATCCCAGAGGATGGAGGAGGGGCTGTGGTGCAGGTCTGAGAGCAGATCCCAGAGGATGGAGGAGGGGCTGTGGTGCAGATCTGAGAGCAGATCCCAGAGGATGGAGGAGGGGCTGTGGTGCAGGTCTGAGAGCAGATCCCAGAGGATGGAGGAGGGGCTGTGGTGCAGATCTGAGAGCAGATCCCAGAGGATGGAGGAGGGGCTGTGGTGCAGATCTGAGAGCAGATCCCAGAGGATGGAGGAGGGGCTGTGGTGCAGATCTGAGGTGCAGCGGGGCCATCTGACCCCAGGCCCCGGGGGGTCAGGCTGGGGCCCTGCTCTTAGTTGGGATGACAGCCTTGCCTGGCCAGGTGGGCAAATGGGCAGTGTCTGTGTGTCTGTGAGGGAAGGGGGACATCAGGACGGGGCCAGGGAGAGCAGTGGCGCCTCTGGTCCCACCTTGAAACCCAGAACCTGGTGCAATTTTACAAAATATCACATTATAAAAGTCATTCACGTTATTATGGGCAGATGCCAGAAACTGTTAAACTGTCTTGTGATCATCTTTACCCCTGTTAATGGCTGCTGGGACCAGTGGTGGGATTCAAATAATTTAACAACCGGTTCTCTGCCCTAATGACCGTTTTAAGTATAAAAAAATGATATAGCCTGACCAGGCGGTGGCGCAGTGGATAGAGCGTCAGACTGGGATGCAGAGGACCCAGGTTCGAGACCCCGAGGTCGCCAGCTTGAGCGCAAGCTCATCTGGTTTGAGCAAGAGCCCACCAGCTTGAACCCAATGTCACTGGCTCCAGCAAGGGGTTACTCAGTCTGCTGAAGGCCCGCGGTCAAGGCACATATGAGAAAGCAATCAATGAACAACTAAGGTGTTGCAATGCGCAATGGAAAACTGATGATTGATGCTTCTCGTCTCTCTCCGTTCCTGTCTGTCCCTGTCTATCCCTCTCTCTCTCTCTGTCCCTGTAAAAAAAAAATAAAAAAAAAATACTTAAGTAAGAATAAAAGAGGTACACAAAACTAGATAAGTTTTAAAATATTCTTCAGGGTCCGGGTGCAGCGCGGCATCCTCACACCCGGCCTGCTCTGCAGAGTGGCAGGAGCCCTCCATCTTTGAGGTGAAGGGTTTCGCGATGCGCGTCTCCCCCAGCCCGCGCCCCAAGGGGCCCGCGAATTGCTCGGCATCGTGGGGTCGCCCGCGGCCTGCGGACGGAGCGCATGATCTCGTGGTCCGGCGGCGCTGAGGCCGGAAGGCTCCAGTCCCCGCTCAGTTGCGGGCCCGGGGGCGTGGCGCGGCCGCACTGGTTCAGTGTCGTGTCGTCGTCCCGTCCCGTCCCCCCCCCCCCCCCGGGGCACTGGGCAGCTTTTGGTTTCGGGAGCCGCCCGGCCAGCCGGCTGCCCAACGGGCAGCGCGCCTCAACCCCTGCGGCCATGGCCCAGGCCGGTGTCATGGCCGAGGTGACCCAGGCGCTGTGCGCGACCAGAGGGGCCCTGGAGCTGACGGAGCTGTGGCGCCGCTTGCGGGACGGCGTCGGCGTGGACGCTCTGGAGCGGCTGCTGCGGGAGCGCCGGCGCTTCGCCGTGGCGGCGCGGGATCGACCCCCGAGCGGGTGGTGCTGGCCATCTCGGCGGCGCTGCGCCTGTGCCACCAGCAGGGCCCCAAGGCCACCTGCGCTGGGCTCTGCGGCCAGCTGCACTTCTGCAAGTTCACGATCTACGGGGCCTGCAAGTTCCAGAAGGCCAAGAAGAACTGTAGGAACGGTCACACCTTGACAACCGCACACAACCTAAGTATGCTGAAAACTCATGGAGTCGACCATCTCAGCTATAGTGAGCTCTGCCAGCTCTTGTGTCAGAATGACACATGGCTTTTGCCAGAGATCTGCCTTCACTACAACAAAGGAAATGGACTCCACGGTTCTTGTACCTTTCAGGAGCAGTGTATCAAACTCCATGCCTGCCAGTATTTTTTACAGGGCGAATGCAAATTTGGCACAGGCTGTAAGAGATCTCATGATTTCTCTAATTCTGAGAATCTGGTAAAACTGCAGAAGTTGGGCATGAGCTCAGACCTGGTGAGCAGGCTACCTTCTATTTATAGAAATGCTCATGACATCAAGAACAAGAGCTCCGCTTCCAGCCCACAGGGGACTTCTGAAAGAAGAGACAGTTCAGCTTCTGTATCCTCAACCACTAGTAACCAGGAAGAGAGTGATGAGATCTGCTTGTACCATATCCGGAAAAGTTGTAGTTTTCAAGAGAAGTGCAATCGAGTTCATTTCCATTTGCCGTATTGATGGAGTCTGGTGGAAGGATTTTGACAAAATGGAGTTTATTGAGGAGGTGTATTGCAATCCCAAGAAAGACAGAGTCCTATATCCTGATTTGCTTGGTATTTTTTCCTTTCAGTATGTGAACTTTGAGTCTATGAAGTTTGGCCCTGCCCAGCTTTGCCACCTCTCTCTACGGCCTCCTCGGTCACCAAACCTCCACACTTCATCCTCACCACCGAGTGGATTTGGTACTGGACTGATGACTTTGGTTCTTGGCAGGAATATGGAAAACAAGGTGTGGAGCACCCCATGGCCACCATCAGCAGCAGTGATTTGGAGAAGGCCTACCTGGCATACTGTGTACCAGGCTCTGACACCAAGGCAGCCACTCTCAAGTTCCAGGCTGGAAAGCACAAATATGAGCTAGACTTCAGAGACTTTATTCAGAAAAACGTGGCCTATGGCAAATTGAGAAAGATTTGTCGGAGACCCAATATGTGTCTTCTCAGGAAGTGAAGATGAAGCAAACCTGCAGTGTCACATTTCAAGGCCCAAAGAATATCCCAGACCATTGGGACCCCTCAGCCTTGCTGGACCCTGGCTTTCAGCTGATCACCCTCCATTCTTCCTCAGAAGAATATGAGAAGGTCTATAATCTCTTTAACCGTACATTGCCCTACTATATTCAGAAGATCGAGTCCAGAACCTGGCTTTCTGGGAAGTCTACCAGTGGCAGAAAGGGCAGATGCAGAAGAGAAACGGAGGGTGGATGGTGGATGAGAGGCAGCTGTTCCACGGCACCAGTGCCTATTTTGTCGATGCCATCTGCCAGCAGAACTTTGGCGGGTCTGTGGGCTTCATGGCACTTCCTATGGCAAAGGGAGCTACTTTGCCCGAGATGCCGCGTATTCCCACCACTACAGCAAGTCTGACTCCAAGTTCTATATCAGGGGTCCCCAAACTTTTTACACAGGGGGCCAGTTCACTGTCCCTCAGACCGTTGGAGGGCCGGACTATAAAAAAAACTATGAACAAATCCCTACGCACACTGCACATATCTTATTTTAAAGTAAAAAAAAAAAAAGGGAACAAATACAATATTTAAAATAAAGAACAAGTAAATTTAAATCAACAAACTGACCAGTATTTCAATGGGAACTATGGGCCTGCTTTTGGCTAATGAGATGGTCAATGTCCGGTTCCATATTTGTCACTGCTAGCCGTAACAGGTGATATGACGCACTTCCGGAGCCGTGATGCGTGCATCCCACGTCACCGGAAGTAGTACTCTACGTGAGCCATGCTGTGCTTTGTGGCGCCGCCACATACAGTACTCCCGGAGCACAGGATGAGGATGAATCCAGTGCTCCTCTCACTGACCACCAATGAAAGAGGTGCCCCTATCGGAGGTGCAGCGGGGGCCGGATAAATGGCCTCAGGGGGCCGCATGTGGCCCGCGGGCCGTAGTTTGGGGACCCCTGTTCTATATCATGTTTCTGGCTCGGGTGCTGGTGGGCGAGTTTACCCGGGGCAATGTCTCCTTTGTCCATCCCCCAGCCAAGGATGGCCAGGGCAACAGCGTCTTCTACGACAGCTGTGTGAACAGCATGTCCAACCCTTCTATCTTCGTGATCTTTGAGAAGCACCAGGCCTACCCTGAGTATGTCATCCAGTACTCCACCTCCAGCAAGCCTGCGGCTGGGGCCTCCACCCTCTTCTCCCTGGCATCCTTCTTGGGTTTCCGGCAATGAGCTTGGGGCTGTATTTTAGGCCTTTCATGTTTTTATTTTTTAAATTTTTTTTTAAAAAAGTGAAAAAAAAATTTAATAATTCCTGACAAAAGCAATGAAACGTATTTAAGATATATATTTCCATATTGCTTCTTTTTTTTGTTGTTTTTTGGGTTTTTTTTTAGAGACAGAGAGTCAGAGAGAGGGATAGATAGGGACAGACAGACAGGAATGGAGAGATGAGAAGCATCAATCATCAGTTTTTCATTGCGACACCTTAGTTCATTGATTGCTTTCTCACATGTGCCTTGACCACGGGCCTTCAGCAGACCGAGTAACCCCTTGCTCGAGCCAGTGACCTTGAGTCCAAGCTGGTGAGCTTTTGCTCAAACCAGATGAGCCCACGCTCAAGCTGGCGACCTCAGGGTCTTGAACCTGGGTCCTTCCACATCCCAGTCCGACGCTCTATCCACTGCGCCACCGCCTGGTCAGGCTCCATATTGCTTCTTGATTGGCGTCCTCACTTGCAATTTTTTTCACCTATGAATGGAAGGAACATTACTATTGGTGCTTAGAACACGCTGTTGCATAGATGAATGTTAAAAGAGTAAGGAATCTGGCCTGACTTGTGGTGGCACAGTGGATAAAGCTTCGACCTGGAAATGCTGAGGTTGCCGGTTTGAAACCCTGGGCTTGCCTGGTCAAGGCACATATGGGAGTTGATGCTTCCAGTTCCTCCCCCCTTCTATCTCTCTGTCTCTCCTCTCTCTCTCTCCCTCTCTCTCTCTCTCTCTCTCTCTCTCTCTCTCTCTGTTTCTCCTTCTCCTCTCTAAAATGAATAAATAAAAATAAATAAATAAATAAATAAAAAGAGTAAGGAATCTAAACTCCTGATTTCCAAACTGGGTGGCTGCCCAGGCACCCACCTTAGAGAGAACCCTGATTACAAGTGCCACTTTAACATCCAATTTGCTGAACTGAACAAAAAATTAGGTATCAGTTCTGCCAAACTTGTGCGAACAGGCTGAATCCCAACACAGGCTGGGACTCATAGAGTGTTATCCCTAACACACTGAGGTGTGCATACAGCGGAGGACACTTCATCCCGAGGGTGCAGAACTGAGCATCTGGACTGCTATTGGGCTGTCCCCAGCACAGGCACCTGTATGTCTTAACCAGAACCCTCCCCAGGTGTTTGGTTTCCTTGCACCAGCAGATACATCCTGCGGCAGGCCGGCCACAGCGCCCAAGCACTCATGACACAAGGAGCAGACCAACACTCTGCAGGGAATTAACACAACGACACTGCACTGATGTCAACCTCCCCTCCCAACCAAACCTTCCACAAGCTAAGCCAAAACCTGTGCTGAAATATAGCCTTCTTACTTTTTTATTGCAAAATAGTGCTCAGGAACAGCCAGCTGGGCGGAATGTCTCACTACCTCCCTATGCCTGCCCCACCTGTGGCCCTTCCCTGCTTTCTGAACAAGGAACCTCAGCGCTGCTTAGTTCTCAGCACAGATTCCCAATGCTGCACGGAGACTGCCTGCGAGATCAGTCACTCACATTGCGTAAAATGGGGCCACTGCTTTCCCCTGCCCCAGCCTGACCTCCCTGTAGCATCCCACCCAGCTAGCCACTCCCTCCCTCTTAACACTTTTCATTATAAGAGATACCCAAACTACATCACGCACATATAGCACACAGGTATACTAAAGAATAGTATGTAAAGAAAAATAAAATAATCTAAAGAATCAAAGAAACACTTGGGCACTCAGCTTAAGAAACAGAACATGACTACCACCTATTTTTGTAAATAAAGTTTTACTGGCACTGCCTGACCTGTGGTGGCGCAGTGGATGGAGTGTCGACCTGGAGGTGCTGAGGTCGCCGGTTCGAAACCCTAGGCTTGCCTGTTCAAGGCACATATGGGAGTTGATGCTTCCTGCTCCTCCCCCCCCTTCTCTCTCTCTGTCTCTCTCTCTCTCCTTTCTAAAATGAATAAATAAAATTAAATTAAAAATTAAAAAAAAAAAGTTTTACTGGCACACAGCCAGCCCACATTACATGGTGCCTATGGCCACTCTGTGCTACGAGGGCAGAGGTAAGGAGCCACGCAGTACAAATATCCACTTCTTGGCCTTCGCAGAACAGGCCTGCCAGCTCCTACTTTGGAACTCTTTAGTGGGGGCAGGTGGTGACAAAGTTCTTGTTTTATTGTCTTGCAAAGCCATTGATTGCTTTATTCTCATTAGTGAAAGCTATGGCCATTGGTATAGGATTTTAGGTGGACTGCTATCTCCTATGGGTGCACCAGCAGCATCTCACTGTCCTTAGAGTTGAGGTTCCCTGTCTCCTCTGTCTGACAACTCTTATTTATTTATTTATGACAGAGTCAGAGAGAGGGACAGATAGGGAGGGATAGACAGATAGGAAGGGAGAGAGATGAGAAACATCAATTCTTCATTGCAGTTCCTTAGTTCATTGATTAATTTCTCATATGTGCCTTGACCAGGGGGCTACAGCAGACTAGGTGACCCCTTACTCAAGCCAGCGACCTTTGGCTTAAGCTGGTGGCCTTGCTCAAAGCAGATAAGCCCGCGCTCAAGCTGGTGACCTCAGGGTCTCGAACCTGGGTCCTTTGCATCCCAATCCGACGCTCTATCCACTGCATCACCACCTGGTCAGGCTGTCTGACAACTTTTAAAACAGTCTCACTACCTCTGGTGTTCCTGAGTTTTGTTACCACAGATCCAGGGTGCATGGCTTTGTAACCATTCCGACTGGGATTCCTTAGGCCTCCTGGGGTTGAGAATTATCACTTCGAGTACTTCAGCCTCACTCTCAGCCCTATCCCTTCAAGTGTTTCCTCTGTCCCAACACATGTCAGATGCTCACACCAACTGTGGCTCTTCACCTGCCTCTCCTTTCTTTCTTCCTTTCTCTCCCCCCTTTCCTTCCTTCCCACCTCAAAACCAAGATGCACAACCTCCCCATGGAAGGGATAAAATTTAAATGACAACTGTCAGGTGGCGAAGGTCACAGTCTGATGACTCAAGAGGAGCCCGATTTGCTTGAATTGACCCAGACTGGACATGGTCACACCTCTGGCGGAGTGCCCCTTTGGGGCTTACATCTGTGCCATGGCGCGTGCTGTGGTCCATGCATGAGGCAACTCACAATATACCACTGTTGTCAGAAATACAGCACTGTGGTCAGGGTTGGAATAGCTTAACCTGTCCCGTGATGAGAGATAAATGACAGCTGGCTACACAGTGGGATGCAGCTATGAGTTGTGTGGCTGTGAGACTGAACAAGGCATGGGCTGTGCCAACCAGGATGGACCCGAGTTCTCACCTGCCCCATGCCCACTGACAGTGTCCCCTCCATTGGCCCTTCTTGCTACATTTTGGCTTCACCAGTTCCAAGGAGCCCTTCTCACAGGTGTTCCTGCCAACCTCACAACGACACCAGGAGGGACAAAGACATGATGAGCCTGGGTGGCTCTGGCTTTGGGAGGCTGAGTAAACCAAACACGTTACTTGATTAGTGTGTGAGTACATGGCAGAGGCACGTGTGCATAGCCTATATAGGGTTGTAGGTGCTTCCCCTGGGCAGTGATTCTCCCAGATTGCTCTCCTGCCAACGTGAAATGCAGTTTTCCTTGTTCTCTTGCCCTTACTGCGAATAGATTTTCCTTTATTAGCTCTTTCCCTTTTGTTTATTTGTTTGCCTGCCTTTGTGAACCTCCAATATAAATGTATATGGCCCAACACTTTTCAGCTCTGCAGTTTTTCTTCCATCTGCCTGAATCCAATGTGAACTTGCCTGGCCTCAGCCACCAGCCTTACATCTGGTGTAGTTGGCAGGGTTTGGAGCAGATTGGTATGGAGCCACCGACACCCTTGAAGGGTGGGGTAGAGGAGTGGTCCTTGTTCTCCAGTGTATGGTTCCTCATAGCTGTCCTTTTGGGGGCTGCAGGCTGGGTGTCTTTTACATCCTTGTAAGAGGAAACTGAGAGCTCTGTGCAAGAGGCAGCCCGAGATCAAAAGCTCCAGGGTGAGCTGTGGACTGAGTGGCAACAATGGCACGAGTGGAACAGTCACTGGAGAAACAGTAGCAGATCCAAGAACTGCAAGTCAGACTGCAGGCTGAGAACCAGCAACTGTGTGAACTGGAGCCAGCACTGGAGAGGGAGGCCGACTGGGTAAGAGAGTTGTGGTGTGAGGTGCAGGCTGAACACCAACAGCGCCTGGAACTGGAGCAATCTCTGGAGAAGGAATTGCGGGTTTGTGAGTTGCAGTTTTCCTGGAAGCTGAACGTTGGAAGCTGTTGGAGAAACAACTGCAAGTTCAAGAGCTTGAGAGTCAGCTTCAGGCCAAGAGCCAGCAGCCACAGGCGCCGAAGCAGATGCAGAAGACGGAGCTGCATTCCTGCCAGAGGAGTGGCTCTGAGTTGGCAGGAGCAGGTGTTTCTTATTCCTCCTCTTCTGAGGGGAGGCTCAGACTGCAACTGCTGTCCCCAGACTCAAGAGACCAGCTAATGGTCACCAAGAAGGTAAAATCTCAGCAGCGCCTGACCAGGTGGTGGCGCAGTAGATAAAGCATTGGACTGGGATGCAGAGGACCCAGGTTTGAGACCCCTTGAGTGCGAGCTCATCTGGTTTGAGCAAGGCTCATCAGCTTAAGCCAAAGGTCACTGGCTTGAGCAAGGGGTCACCCAGTCTGCTGTAGCCCCCTGGTCAAGGCACATATGAGAAATTAATCAATGAACAACTAAGGAACCACAATGAAGAATTGATGTTTCTCATCTCTCTCCCTTCCTGTCTGTCTGTCCCTATCTGTCCCTGTCTCTGACTCTCTCTGTCTCTCCCACATACACAAAAAAATCTCAGCAGCAAAGAGTCCCTCAGGGGCAACCACAGCCTCCTCCACAGATAGTGGAGCACTCTGTGGTCTGGCCTTACACCCAGGCAGAGCTGATGGAGTTGGGGGTGCAATTCAGGCAGAAACCTATGGAGCCCCTGGCAGCCTGGCTGCTGAGGTGTGGGACATAGGGGGTGAATGGCATCATGCTCTCTGGAACAGAGATGGAGAAATTGGCTGCCATTACCACAAACTCCTCCATGAGGCAGTGTCTTCAGAACTGCCATGACAACCCAGAAAAACATACCCGATTAGAATGGGTGATGGCTGCCATTTGTATAGTCTGGCAGAATGCTGGGGACTTGCTGGGGGCAGTGAGTCGGTGGCAGTGCTATAGTGAGTTAGTAAAGGTCCTTTGGGAACTAGGTATAAAGAATGCTGCTTTCAACACGAGGTCCCATAGACCAGATGAGGAAGTATTTACTGCCAGGATATGAGATCTTACCCTCTGCAGTGCCCCATCAGCCCTTTTTGGGTCACTAGTGGCAATCCTGAGCCCTTATGTGGAACAGCCTATCAACATGGTTACACAGATGGTAGCAGATTTGGGGGAGCTGGAGGCAGCACGGAATCACAAAGCTGTGAGGGCTGCTGCCCATGCAACCCCCCTCCGACTAGCAAGAGGAATGGGCCTGTGAAACTTACCTGAACACAGATGTGGGTGGATTTAATTGCGGCTGGGGCAGATAGGGAGAAATTGGATGGCAAGCATAATAAGGTTCTTTTGGAGTTTTGGCAGCAGCTTAAACCAGGACAGAGAGTCCAACTGCTGAGACAAACGGCCCCAGCAGCTACCAATAAAACAGTTGGTGCACGGGCGGCATGGTTACAAGATTATATGATGGAGACTGCTGAGGGAGAGGAGGACCCCCAAGACCTGCTGTTCCAGTTTGAGTAGGGGGAAGGCTGAGGGACCTGTCTAACAGGGACAGGCAGGGACTGGAGGCCACACGTGGAACTGGCTATCCACTGGTCCCCTTCCAATGTACAATGGGTGTTGGCCTTGGTGGATACAGATGCAGAATGTTCCCTCCTCTATGGGAACCCAGAGCGGTTTGCTGGGACCCCAGTGGCCATTGACGGTTATGGGGGCCAAACTGTTCAAGTGAAGCCAATAACTATTCCATTGGGGATAGGAAGAGTGCCTCCTAAGCCATATAAGGTGTATGTATCTCCTATTCCTGAATATATTTTGGGGGCAGATGTCTTACAAGGACTGTGGTTGGAAACTACAGCCGGGGAGTTCCAGCTGCAGATCAGGGTCGTGAAGGCAGTGTTTCAGGGACATGCAGCAATTCCCCCTTGCAATTACCCATTCCCTGCTGTGTGACTAGCATGAAGCAGTACCACCTGCCAGGCAGCTATGAAGAAATCACTAATAGGGACAGTCTAGAAAAGGTGAGGATCATCCGGCCGGCACACAGCCCTTACAACTCCCCAGTGTGGTCTGTGCACAAACCAGACGGAACCTGGTGAATGACAGTGGATTACAGGGAACTTAATAAAGTTGTTCCCCCTTTTCATGCTGCTGTACCCTTAATAGCTAACCTGATGGATCGGTTAAGCCATGAGTTGGGGACATACCACTTTGTGGCAGACTTGGCCAATGCCTTTTTCTCTATTTTTTTTTTAAATAAATTTTTATTTTAATGGGGTGACATCAATAAATCAGGGTAGCCTTTTTCTCTATTGATATAGCTGCAAAGTCAAGATCAATTTGCCTTCACTTGGGAAGGGCAGCAATGGACCTTTACAGTATTACCCCAGGGCTATCTGCATAGCCCCACCTTGTGTCGTGGGCTGGTGGCTGCTGACCTGGATAAATGGAAACAAACAGAGGCAGTTTGTATTTATCATTGTATCGATGACGTTATGCTAACTAGCGACTCTTTCAGAATTGGAGCAAGCAGTCCCTACCCTGCTATCCCATATGAAAGTGTGTAGCTGGACGGTCAATGAGGGCAAATTACAAGGACCTGGGTATCTGTTAAGTTCCTAGGGGTTATCTGGTTGGGTAAGACAAAGGTTATCCCTGACGCAGTTATAGATAAGATCCAAGCATACCCCGTGCCCACTATGGTAAAGCAGTTACAGGAATCCCTAGGTCTGTTGGAGTATTGGTGAACATTCACACCCCATTTAACTCAGTTACTGTGCCCCTTATATCACCTTATTCAGAAGGGGGTTCACTGGGATTGGACTGAGCAGGCACAAGGTACATTTGCAGCAGCTAAGAGAACTGTCAAGGCAGCACAGGCATTGAATATGTTTGATTTACCAGGCTCTGTGAGCTTGATGTCCATGTAACCCCTGAGGGGTTTGGATGGGGCTTGTGGCAACGGACAGAGCGCTTATGGCAACCTATTGGGTTTTGGTCCCAATTGTGGAAAGGCGCTGAAGTCATTACTCATTAGTGGAGAAATAGTTGTTAGCTGTGTATACTGCCCTCCTAGCCACTGAGAGTATTATTACAACCACAACTCCAGTTAAGGTCAAGACCACATACATACCCTATTGCAGGATGGGTGAGAGATTGGGCAACCAAACCTCCACCGTGGCCAAGTGGGGTGCATACCTGCAAAAACGCTGTGCTCTTAGCACCAGCCCATTGTGAGCAGAACTGCAGGAAGTCTTGGGTCCAGTCACCTATGTGACCTTAAAGTCAGGTGCAGCTAGGGCTCAGGAGGAAGAACCCAAAGTCAGTCCCTACCAGGAGGGGTGGGTGCCCATCTCCAAGGATGCCTGGTATACTGATAGTTCTAGCAGGGGCCTACTGGTCATGTGGATGGCCATAGCCTTCCATCCAGCCACTGAGACTATTTGGATGGACACGGGTACAGGCCAAAGCAGCCAATGGGCAGAATTAAGAGCTGTTTGGCTAGTTGCCCATAATGAACCTTCACCTCTGGTGATCTGTACTGACAGCTGGGCTGTCTATTGAGGACTGACCCTTTGGATTACTACTTGGCACATTAACCAGTAGATGGTAATGCACCATCTGCTATGGGATCAGGCTATGTGGTAGGACTTATGGGAAATAGGACACCAGAAGCAGGTGAGGGTATATCATGTCACAGGGCATGCCCCTCTAGCCCATCCCGGGAATGATGAGGCAGACACTTTGGCGAGTGTGTGATGGTTGGAGACTGAGCCTGCAGGTGACGTGGCACAGTGGCTCCACCGGCGTCTACTCCATGCAGGACAGAAAACTATGTGGGCTACGGTTAAGGCGTGGAACTTGCCTGTGTCCTATGCAGAGGTACTTGCAGCCTGTAAGCAATGTGCAGTGTGTTCTAAGGAGCACCCTCAGAGACCACTGGTGACACCTGGACAGACCCAGAGAAGTCGTGTTCCACTGACATGATGACAAGTATACATCATTGGACCCTTACCAAAGTCAGACGGGTACCAGTATGCAGTCACTTGTGTAGATAATGCCACCGGTCTGCTTGCGGCTTACCCTGCCTGTAACCCAGACCAAAGGGCAGTCATACAGGCTCTGGACTGCCTGAGTGCTGCGTACAGGCGGCCACTGGTCCCTGAAAGTGACAATAGAACCCATTTCACAGGTTCTATGATGAGGCAATGATCCTAAGACCTAGGGGTGAACTGGACCCCTACCACCCACTGGCTGCTGGTATTATTGAGCGGTATAATGGACTCTTGAAGCAGGGACTGCGACAGGAGGCGGCACCACTTACGGACAGTACTCTGGATTTTGAATGAGAGATCTTGACAGAGGAGCCCAGCTCTGGTGAAGGCCCTCCTGCATCGGGCAGCTGCTCCCATCTGGTTGCAGTATGCACCAAGCCACTTTGCTCAAGCCGGCTTTGGATGGCAGGGCAACGTGCTCTTGCCTGCCCCAGCAGCCCTCCTTAAAGGCCAGTGACTTCAACGGACATGGTCCTGGACGGTACAGGCCCCCTACCTACGAGGTGGACCTCCTGTTAACTCCCTGGGCAACCAGCACCTGGCCACCTACAGTAGAAGTGTATTACCCTGTGAGTGCTCAGAGAGACAGCATTATGAAGGGCACCGTTCTAATTTCGTTATGGCCCATAATGAGTTTTCCCATCTTGCTGCATGTAGAACCAGCAGATCGTGGTGTGAAGGCCAATAAGGTTTGGTAAGCCTGCCTGGGGTGGCCTCTGGTACCTGCTACTGTGCTGTCTGCAGACAGAGCTCGGCCTGGATTCTGCCAAAACAGAAAGACTTGCCTCTCTTGGTGCTGCTGACCACTCTCTCATTTCGTCCATAGCTGTGTTTGTAATTCTGTTGCTGTAGACCAGGGGTCCCCAAACTTTTTACACAGGGGGCCAATTCACTGTCCCTCAGACCGTTAGAGGGCCGGACTATAAAAAAAACTATGAACAAATCCCTATGCACACTGCACATATCTTATTTTAAAGTAAAAAAACAAAACGGGAACAAATACAATATTTAAAATAAAAAACAAGTAAGTTTAAATCAAGAAACTGACCAGTATTTCAATGGGAACTATGGGCCTGCTTTTGGCTAATGAGATGGTCAATGTGCTCCTTTCACTGACCACCAATGAAAGAGGTGCCCCTTCTGGAAGTGCAGCGGGGGCCGGATAAATGGCCTCAGGGGGCAGCATGTGGCCCGCGGGCCGTAGTTTGGGGACCCCTGCTGTAGACTGCATCTTTTGTTTCTGTAATGTACCTCACTCCTCGCACAGGGACCATAGCGAAAGAAACCTGTCACATAGATTGTGAGGTAAGCAATCCTAAAGGAGTGGAATGTGGGGCAGCTGTGTTAGGCTTGCTCATGGGTTTACCAGCTGCAAGCACTTTGCTTGATTAGTGCATTGGCACATGGCAGAGGCACGTGTGCATAGCCTATGTAAGGCTGTGAGTGTTTCCCCTGGACTGAGATTCTCCCAGATCGCTCTCTCGCCACCATAGGTATGGATTTCCTTGCTCCCTTGCCTTTCACTGCGAATAGCAGATTTTCATTTGTTTATTAGCTCTTTCCCTTTGGTTGTTTATTTGCTCGCCTGCCTTTGCAAGCCTCCAATAAACAGGTATGGCCCAACACTTTCCGGCTCTGCAGTTTCTCTACCATCTGCCCAAATCCAATGTGGACCCGCCTGGCCTCGGCCACCAGCCTTACACCACCTGCACAGACAGGTCCTCATGCATCAACCAGACACTGTGCTGGTGACCCCCTGCCCTTTGGTCTGCCCCGCAGAATGGGGGACTTGCTTAGCCATAACATCAGGAGGACACTGCAGGGCTCACAGGCGATTGAACCAGTGTGGGAGCTTGAACTTCCTGTCAGCCTGGTTGCGGCAACCCATCCTCACTGCCTCCAGTGACCAGCAGCAGCAGCAGCCCAGATGCACATGCTTACCTACCTGGAGCTGAGTTGTCCTGGGACGTGCGGCCAGAAGGGTTAGACCCCAGCTCAAGCAGCTTCCACGTGTCCTGGAGGGAACTGCTTGCAAGTGATGAGGACCTATGGGTGTGGTGGCTGCTGTCCTGGTGGAATTTGCGAGCCTGCTGTGGCTTTGGGGACTGGTTTTCTTTCTGACGAGTTGACTTGCAAGTTGCTGTGGAGATTTTGTGTTGCTTCTATAAAAGTTAGAAAAGAATTACCCCTGAAAGCCATACTCTCTCCCACCCCGAGGAAACAACAGGGCCCCTGTCGGTAGGTAGGTGATAAGACAGTGGGCACGGCCCACAGATAGGCCTTGGACGTGAGACCTCAAGAACAGGAGAGAGCCTGACCAGGCGGTGGCGCAGTGGATAGAGCGTTGGACTGGGATGCGGAAGGACCCAGGTTCGAGACCCCGGGGTTGCCAGCTTGAGCGTGAGCTCATCTGGCTTGAGCAAAAAGCTCACCAGCTTGGACCCAAGGCCACTGGCTTGAGCAAGGGGTTACTCGGTCTGCTGAAGGCCTGCGGTCATGGCACATGTAAGAAAGCAATCAATGAACAACTACAGTGTCTCAATGAAAAACTGATAATTGATGCTTCTCATCTCTCTCCGTTCCTATCTGTCTGTCCCTATGTATCCCTCTATCTGACTCTCTCTGTCCCTGTAATAAAATGAAATAAAATTAAAAAAAAAAACAAAACAGGAGAGAGAGGCCATGGGAGGAGCCTGTACTCTGGCTGCCAGGGGTCCCTCTGAAATCTCAGTGTGGGGATGGCCAAGCCAATGCTGTCAGGACAGGCTGGGTCTGGAGAGAAAGGCACTGTCTCTACAGTTGTGCTAACAAGCAGGGCCACTGTGGGCCTGAGCACCATGCCCTAGCACCCATACTGCTGGGCCTGCGTACCTGCCCTGGCCCCGCTGGGCCTGCCGCACTGCCTCGCTGGGCATCGTTTCTGCAGACTGCTGTTGCTGCATGGGGCTGGATCTTTCCTGAGTATGTGGAGAAATGCTCCTCCTTGGCATTCTTAGCATCCTGCCACGGAAATTCACATAAAAGGGATTCAGTGTTCGTGGTTCATTGACGAGGCATGCTACTGAGTTTCCCCTCAAGATTTAGAAGAAACAATCCCAAAATTACTGGTATTAGGGACTTGCTCTGCTTGTGGACAAGTCAAAAGGGAGGGACCTGCTGTGCTCACTAGCCTGGATTAGCCTCTACCCTAGCCACACCTCTTCTCAGCCCTTCTTCCCACCCATGCCCACAGGACCAGACCTGCATGCTCCCCTCACTGAGATGGGACTTGGAACTCATGTCACCTCATGGTGTAACAGGCTGTCGCCACCTGCTCTAATTTTATTTTAATTTTTCCATTGACTTGAGAGAGAAGCATCAATTAGGTATTCCTCTTAGTTGTGCACTCATTGTTTCTTGTACATGCCCTGACCAGGAATTGAACCTAGGGCCTCAGTGCACTGGGACACTTTATCCACTAAGCCACCCTACCAGAACCTCTCTCTAATTATAGTTCATTTCAATTAAACTGGAAAGACAAACTACACCCTGGAACTGTATGTCTATAAAACATCCAACACATTAGGACTAGAGTGAAGACTGCACAGAATTCCTTATTAAGTGAGTAAAGCTGCAAACATAAGTATGATAAAATTTATAATTAAAAAAAAACACAGGAAATAATGAAATGATACTATAACTATGTTTCAGTGCTGAAAATTGGAGGCTTTTTATTTTTTTATTTTTCTGAAGCTGGAAATGGGGAGAGACAGTCAGACAGACTCCCGCATGCGCCCGACCGGGATCCACCCGGCACGCCCACCAGGGGCGAAGCTCTGCCCACCAGGGGGCGATGCTCTGCCCCTCCGGGGCGTTGCTCTATTGCGACCAGAGCCACTCTAGCGCCTGGGGCAGAGGCCTTGGAGCCATCCCCAGCGCCCGGGCCATCTTTGCTCCAATGGAGCCTTGGCTGCGGGAGGGGAAGAGAGAGACAGAGAGGAAGGAGGGGGCGGGGGTGGAGAAGCAAATGGGCGCTTCTCCTATGTGCCCTGGTCGGGAATTGAACCCGGGTCCCCCGCACGCCAGGCCAACGCTCTACCGCTGAGCTGAGCCAACCGGCCAGGGCCGAAAATTGGAGGCTTTTAAGACAGCGTTTATTGTATTGACGTTTTTGTAATGAAAATGAAACATTTGAGAAATTAGTAAAAGTTGTTAAAAACACATTTCTTTTTTTTTAAAAAACACATTTCTGAAGGAGAGTTACCTGACTTGTGAGGTGGGGTTGCAGCTGTCCCAAAGGTGGGCCCTGCTGCAAAGATGCCTCAGTCTTCTCAATGGGGTGCTGGCCCTCAGGGCTGAGGGGCGCGGGAGGCGGTTTCCCTACAAACAAGGTGAGGGAAAGGTCAAGGGCTCATTCTGTGTGCACATCACGTCTGGACATCTCTCATGCTGAGTACAAACACACGTTCCTCTTCAAAACCAAACCCTCTTTTTCAGTGAATTTGGGGATGCACGGCTGTGAGCTGTCTGTGCCTACCGGCATTTCAGCAGCTTAGCGGAGCCCACTGACCATACTCAGACATATAGAACACACTCTACAGGCATACGTCCCTTAAATGGCTTCTCAAAGAGCCAGAAAGGAACACGTTTGTGGGCAGACCTGCAGACATACCCTCTCTGTAGCAGAGGAAAGTGAGAAGCAAGGGTTAAGTGTACAGTCAGCACTCCATCTCTGAGGGCCTCACATCTGCGGCCCACTGAGTATCTGAGCACCTGAGGATTGTAGTACCTGCAGTTCCTGAAACCAACCCTCCCCCACCCCAAACCCCCTGCAACAGGGCACCAAGGGACAACTCTATAAACCTGAAGATGACACTTGTAATCAAGGCTCAGCATTTCATCTTTCTTAGACATGATCTAGGCATCCAATGACTCTCCATTAACTCAATTTGGGTTCAGTTGCCAAAAACGCCTGCACATACTGAACATCTTTAACCTGACATACTGCAAGATGTAATTAGTGTTGGAATAATATTTCTCGATAACAAATCAATCTGGTTAAACAAAAGCTTCCTGATGACTTGAGTGAGTCTTTTGTGGGTTGTAACTATTTCCGTATTGGAAAACTGAAATGGAGATGATTTTTAAAAAATTTATGGAGATGATTTTTTAAAAATTTATTTATTTATTATTATTATTATTTTTTCACTTTTCTGAAGCTGGAAACGGGGAGACACAGTCAGACAGACTCCCGCATGGAGCCCCGGCTGCGGGAGGGGAAGAGAGAGACAGAGAGGAAGGGGGGGGTGGAGAAGCAAACGGGCGCCTCCCCTATATGCCCTGGCCGGGAATCGAACCCGGGTCCCCCGCACGCCAGGCCGACGCTCCACCGCTGAGCCAACCGGCCAAGGCCTAAAATTTATTTTTAATTATTTATTCACTTTAGAGGAGAGAGAGAGAGAAGGGGGGAGGAGCAGCCTCAACTCCCACATGTGCCTTGACCTGGCAAGCCCAGGGTTTTGAACTGGTAACCTCAGCATTCCAGGTTGACGCTTTATCCACTGCGCCACCACAGGTCAGGCGGAGAGAGATGATTTTTAAAGCGTATCCATCCGCCTGACCAGGCGGTGGCGCAGTGGATAGAGCGTTGGACTGGGATGTAGAGGACCCAGGTTCGAGACCCCGAGGTTGCCTTCTTGAGTGTGGGCTCACCTGGTTTGAGCAAAAGTCTACCAGCTTGAACCCAAGGTCGCTGGGTCCAACAAAGGGTTACTCGGTCTGCTGAGGGCCCGCGGTCAAGGCACATATGAGAAAGCAATCAATGAACAACTAAGGTGTTGCAAGCGCAATGAAAAACTAATGATTGATGCTTCTCATCTCTCTCCGTTCCTGTCTGTCTGTCCCTGTCTATCCCTCGCTCTGACTCACTCTCTGTCTCTGTAATAAATAAATAAAAAAATAAAAAATAAAGACTTAAAGCGTATCCATCCACTTGAAGACTGTGATGACCAGCACACTGCATGGTGCCTGTGAAGTTACTCCTGCTGTTGTAAGGTACCAAAAAGCTGAAAATTGATATTACTATTCTGGGAGGAAAGGTCAGGCTTTCCTATCAGGCTTTTTCCTGTCCCATACCTCCTTTGGGGAGGGGAGGGAGAAGAATGTAGAAGTTTCTGGCTTGCAAGAACAATGGGTCATTCAGTTTTAAATCTAAAATAAAGGTTAACCTAGAAACTTCTTCTATTTCAATAGAAGGCATAATTTACATACCACCTTGCATTGATTGTAGTTCCTCCTCCTCCTTGGAATGTTAAGGGTAAAATACCTCTAGGCTAGTGAGGGAAGATGAACCCTGAAAGATTTGTAAACATCTTTGATTGTGTTACCTTGAAAGTCTTAATGTTTCTGTGTATCCCCTAAACAAATGTTGCCAGCCCATGCCATGATGTCATGCTCTTCCCCGCCTGTGTGTGATCAAGGGTATATAAACAGCCCCTGAACTATTTTTGGCACTGCACGATTTGGGTCTGATGCCCCGTGTCAGCCATATGTGGCCGGCATACTTAATAACTCTCCTCCTCTAATAAAACTCTTCAAAATTCATCTGGACTGGGTGTCTCTATGTGAACTCGATGAAATGAGGTACAGTGCCTTTCAGAATCTGGGGTGTGGTACTTTATAACACTGCCACATGGACCTTGTAATGCCAGTGGCCAAGGCCAGGCAGGCTCTCACTGAATTCAGGCAGATGGTAGAAGAACCGTGGAGCCAGAAAGTGTCAGGCCATACCCATTTATTGGAGGCTCACAAGGACAGGCAAGCAAATACACAACAAAAGGGAAAGAGCTAATAAATGTTGGAATCCATGGGAGTCCGAAAGACCAGAGTAACAGGCTTTATTGAAAGGAAGAAAGGAACCCTGCCAGGCACTTCTCCGGGGAGAAGAGCACCAGTTACAGACTAGGGGCAAGTTATATAGTGTTTGGGGGAGCCTGAGGGGATACTGAGGCAAAAGTCCTGGTATGTCTGGAATGCTCCTCCTTGGGGGATTGGAGCATGTGGGTGTTGAATCAAAAGTCCTGGTGTGTCTGGAACCCCTCCTTGGGGCGGCTTCTCAGCTTTTTGGAATTCCTTTGTTTCAGGGGCAATAGTCCAGTAAGGGTGAGGTCTGACAGATAAGCGGAACATCAATAGAGCAGTTTGGCATTTACATATCTATCAATAAACAAATGAAAATCTGCTATTTGCAGTACAGGCAAGAGAGCAAGGAAAACTGCACCTCATGGTGACCAGAGAGCAATCTGGGAGAATCACTGCCCAGGGGAAGCACCCACAGCCCTATATAGGCTATGCACATGTGCCTCTGCCACGTACTCACACACTAATCAAGCAAAGTGCTTGTACCTGGTAAACCGGTGAGCAAGCCTAATACAGCTGCCCCACAGACCTCCTCAGATGGGCTTTGAAGTAACCTAGTGGTTTTTTCCAGGTGATAAAGGACATATGAGAAGTAAATTTGTTTTCCTTAGTTTATAATACCGGAATTTTTTTTTTAAATTTTTTAATTTTTATTTTTTTACAGAGACAGAGAGAGGGATAGACAGGGACAGACAGGAACGAAGAGAGATGAGAAGCATCAATCATTAGTTTTTCATTGTGCGTTGCAACACCTTAGTTGTTCATTGATTGCTTTCTCATATGTGCCTTGACCGCGGGCCTTCAGCAGACTGAGTAACCCCTTGCTCGAGCCAGCAACCTTGGGTTCAAGCTGGTGGGATTTTGCTCAAACCAGATGAGCCTGCGCTCAAGCTGGTGACCTCAGGGTCTCGAACCTGGGTCCTCTGCATCCCAGTCTGACGCTCTATCCACTGCGCCACCGCCTGGTCAGGCTATAATACCTGAATTTAAAAGCTATGAAAGCCTGACCAGGCGGTGATGCAGTGGATAGAGCATCGAACTGGGATGTGGAAGATCCAGGTTCGAGACCCCCGAGGCCGCCAGCTTAAGTATAGACTCATCTGGTTTGAGCAAAAGCTCACCAGCTTGGACCCAAGGTCACTGGCTCAAGCAAGGGGTTACTCGGTCTGCTGTAGCCCCACGGTCAAGGCCCATATGAGAAAGCAATCAATGAACAACTAAGGTGTCACAACGAAAACTGATGGTTAATGCTTCTCATCTCTCTTCGTTCCTGTCTGTCTGTTTCTATCTCTGACTCTGTCTCTGTAAAAAAAAAAGCTATGAAATAAGGAGATGTACAAATGGCCAACAAGCTCATGAAAAGATGCTCAACATCACTGTCATTAGGGAAATGCAAACCAGAACCACAGTGAGTATTGGGCAAACAACTTTGTAAAGTGTGTTTAGGTTTGCTCCTTGTATTTTGCATTGGTGCAGGGCAGCGCCCTCTGTGTGTGGTCTGTGAAGGGCTGCAATGCTTGCCCTCAGTGTTGCAGACTGCAAATTGAGGATTGCCTGCTGCTGTTGGGAGGGGTAATTGCTTGCTATTGTTTGCTAAAGAAGGGTTTTTTCCTTCCAGCTTGTTTGGCAGAGAGTACAGAGGATGCAGAGGGTGGAGAGAGGGAGAGAGAGAGAGAGAGAGAGCACAAGCTGAGGGGTTTGGGAGTCCTGCTGAAGTGATGAGGAGCTTGGGAACCCTGTCTGTTTGCTTGTTTGCCGTTATGATACTTTAATAAACGGAATGGCCCATCATTTTCTGACTCCACAGTTCCTTTACCGTCTGCCCAAATCCAATGAGAACCTGAATGGGCACAACAGCGATGGCCACTGGCCCTACGAAACCCAGAAGAGATGAGAAGAGGTTCAGACAAACATGTGCACATGAATGTCCACAGCAGCCCAAAGACAGAAAACACACAACGTCCATTACTGGTGAATGAACAATGTGGCCTGTCCATGCACTAGAATATTAGCCATGGAAAGGAAGTAAGACAGTCTCGCTACAATGTGGCTGAACCTCAAAAACAAGATGCTCAATAAGAGAGGCTGACACAAAAGGACACTTGTGTGATCCCATGACCAGAAAACACACCCAGAACAGGTGACCACAGGGATGAAGGGCCGACTGTGGTTTGTCAGGGGGACAGAGAATGGTGACACTACACTTGATCTTAGCCAAAAGGTCGAGAAGTGATAGAGAATGGTACACTAAATGGAACACCTTATAATTCCTTACATGGTAACATTCATGTCATACATATTTTACAAAACTTTAAAAAAGTGATAGTTCTGAGGTTGGTTGGCAATGGGGGAAGGTCACATGAGGAACCAGACCCAGGAACTTTGGAACCGTCCACACCCATGCATGCCAAAAGAAACCTCCCAGGAGCCCTTTGGAAAAGAGCAACCATCTGTCAGCCAATGAAATTTCGCCATGTCATATTAACCCGACCACCCTACAGACACTAGAAATTACCCCCACATGGATCCCCCCCATGCAACTACTCTGGCCCCTGTCCCCCAGACCAGAGAACATTGTCCGGGAAGCTCCCTGAATAAATCTTTTATTATTCCACACTTTGTGGCTATACTCTTCCTTCTTCCTCAGTGGGGAAAAATACCTGACATTTGGTGCCGAAAACCCGGGAGGAGTTTGAAGTCTGCAAGGACCGCTCCTCTCTCCTTCCAAGAAAGAACCAGGACCTCCAACCTTCCACCCACTTCAGCACACGGAGTGGTAAGTCCTCTGCCTCCAACCTCCCCTCAGTTCTTTCTGCCAAGACTCCCTGTCCAAAACCACAGCTGCGTCAGGGACCTCTTTCCGTCCCGAGTGTGTGTGTGCCCGTGGAGATGTCCTGAGCACATCTACTTTACCTATCCTTCCGGTGGCCAGAGCTTGAGTTGCGGGACGCCAATGCTCAACTCTGACCACTCCGAGGACTGAGGATGGCCGTGGGGCACAGGAATCTAATCCTAATCCAAAAACACTACTGGGTTGCCTTATCCGAAATCTCTCCCTCCCTAAAGAAGAAGAAACTGTTCTTCTCCACTGTGGCCAGGCCTCAGAACCCACTGGATAACCAGACCAGGTAGCCTCCTAAAGGGACTTTCGATTTTAATATTCTCACCAATTTATCACCAAAAAAAGTTGGGAACTGGTTGGGGATTCCTTACATCCATGGCTTCTAGTTATTCGTGCTTCTGTCCTAATCTCTGTGCTGCCTGTTTTATCACGCAGGCCCTTTCTGGCCAGAGAAACCTCACCTAAACCCTCCACTTCTGATCTTCCCTCCTTTGCCGACCTCCAACTCTCTCCCCCTCCTGCCTGACCCCTGGGGGTGCTCCTCTCTTGGAACCCCTCTCTGGTCCCTCTGCAGACCTCTTCCACTCCAATCTCTTCCCTCCAGGAAGCCTCCTCCCCTGCTGGCCAGAGGCCCCTCCCTTCTCCACTGTGTTCTTAAGCCCCTCCCCCATCAGGCCCTCCCCCGGCCACTGACCCTCACACTGGTTTGCAGGGCTCCTGACCCCACGGCCCAACCCTGATCTTTTTTTTTTTTTAAATGAAGATTTAAAATTTTTTTTTTTTAATTTCTATTTATTTATTTATTTTTACAGAAATAGAGTCAAAGAGAGAGATGGATACGGACAGACAGGAATGGAGAGATGAAAAGCATCAATCATTAGTTTTTCTTGCGACACCTTAGTTGTTCATTGATTGCTTTCTCATATGTGCCTTGACCACAAGCCTTCAGCAGACCGAGTAACCCCTTGCTCAAGCCAGTGACCTTGGGTCCAAGCTGGTGAGCTTTGCTCAAACCAGATGAGCCCGCGCTCAAGCTGGCGACCTCAGGGTCTCGAACCTGGGTCCTCCACATCCCAGTCCAATGTTCTATCCACTGCGACACCGCCTGGTCAGGCCCAACCCCGATCTTCTTGAAGGAAGGCCTGGCCCTGTCCTGCCTCTGGCTCCAGTGTTTCCAGCTGGATCTGGGTGCCGGGCTCCCCAGGAACCCCCCTCCTCTTATTCTCAACCACCAAACCCCTATCCAAGACCTGATGAACATGGCATTTAAAGTTTTTAAAGGTTGCGGCTCATAGGAAAAGGCCAAGGCTGCTCACCAGACCCACATGCAGCAGAAGGTGACACTCCAAACCCAGGCTCTTGTGGCAGCCCTGAGGCTGGCAGAGCAACAGAGGCAAGGCATAGGAGGTGCCCGACCCAAGTCCAGGCAGCAAGGAGGAATCCCACCAGAAGCTTGCTTTAAATGTGGCAAAGAGGGTCACAATGCCTGGCAGTACCCCTGCCCGAGGCCACCCACTAAGCCCTGCCCTGACTGCAAGCAGCCCGGTCACTAGCGGAGCGATTGCCCCTTTTGGGCAACAGACTCGTCCTCAGCGCCTCTACATGGAGGACAATCCACCCAAATGGGAGGCCAAGCCAGCCAGGTGGGCCTATCGCTTGAACTCCTAGGCCTCATGGACGACTGATGCAGCCCAGACTCGGAGACCCCCATCACCCTTGCCAAGCCCAGGGTAATGCTACAGGTAGCGGGTAAGTCCATCTCATTTCTTGTGGACACGGGGGTTACCTTCTCTGTTTTGCCATCACACTCTGGACCTCTAGTTCCCTCACAGGTCTTGGTTATGGGAGTGGATGGGACCCCTCTTTTCTTTTTCTTTCTTTCTTTTTTTTTTTTGGCCCCTCCCTGCCTCTGGGCCTCTTCTTTTCCCCTTCACATACCACTCCTGACATGCAGTTTTGCCTCAAGCTTGCCCCCATGCAGGACTGCTGGCAGTTGGAACCACTGGGCCCTACCCATCTCCGGCTCATGAAAAGGTTGGGCCCTGCAGATCCCCCTGTTGCTCCTGTCCCTCCCACCAGGAACCTGCCGCCAGAGTGAGCTAAAGCAGGAAGCAATGCTGTTCAATGAGACTGGCCCAAAGGAAGAAAGCATTGGGGTCCTCCACCGTCTGCAAGAGAAACTGCACAAGGACCTCTCTTTCTACAACCCGCTTAACTCCTGGTGGCAGCCACCCATCCTCACCTGGGCTGCTCCTATCCTAAGTCCTCTTCTAATTATCAGCATACTACTCATACATACTCCTCTTTTTTAAATCCTTACAGAACTGCATCAGCGAAGTTTCTCGAGTCACGGTCCAACAGATGTTCCTACACCCATATATGAGACCCTCTCAGAGCCACCAACTTTCGACCTCCCCTCCCCACGGCACCCCTAGCCAGCAGGAAGTAGCCAGATGAATAGCAGGGCCCCTATCTAACATAAAAGGTCAGAATGTGAGGTTGGTTGGCAATGGGGGAAGGTCACGTGAGGAACCAGACCCGGGAACTTTGACTGGAACCGCCCACACCCATATGCACCAAAAGAAACCTCCCAGAAGCTCTTTGGAAAGGAGCGACCGTCTGCCAACCAATGACATTTTGCCACATCATATTAACCCCACCACCCTACAGACGCTATAAATTACCCCCATGCGAATCCCCCCATGCAACTTCTCTGGCCCCTGTCCCCCAGACCAGAGAACATCGTCTGGGAAGCACCCTGAATAAATCTTTTATTATTTCCACACTTCGTGGCTATGCCTTTCCTTCTTCCTCAGTGGGGAAAAATACCTTACAATAGTTTTTTAAAAGAGCTATGAAATAGGTTATTAAAATCTGCCACTGCCTGACCAGGCGGTGGCACAGTGGATAGAGCGTCAAAATGGGATGCAGAGGACCCAGGTTCGAGGCCCTGAGATCGCCAGCTTGAGCGCGGGCTCATCTGGTTTGAGCAAAAGCTCACCAGCTTGGACCCAAGGTCGCTGGCTCGAGCAAGGGGTTACTTGGTCTGCTGAAGGCCTGTGGTCAAGGCATATATCAGAGGGCAATCAATGAACAACTAAGGTGTTGCAATGCGCAACAAAAAACTAATGATGATGCTTCTCACCTCTCTCCATTCCTGTCTGTCTGTCCCTGACTATCCCTCTCTCTGACTCTCTGTCTCTGTAAAAAAAAAATAAATCTGCCACATTTGCTCAGTTCCAATGGGCTTGTTCTCTCGGTTTACTCTGTATCCCTTTCACCCAAACAGTAAGATTATTCTTTACCATCTATGATCTCTGCCCAAACAGCAATGGTCAGATGCTTCCAGAATAATCTTTGCTTTATGTTGACATTATGTTTGATTACTTAAAACAAACAAAGCTTCTGCACTTAGGAGAGAGCTAAGGTTCTTCACAGTTCCATTCATTACCTTCTGGTTTTATTTTCAAATGTTTCATTGTCTCCTGTGAGCTGACAAATACAAGGTGACCAACTTTTTTACAATGAAAAGGACAAAAATAAATAGAAGAAAATAGTATCATAAATAAAAGAAACATTTTATTCATTCATAATATAAATGCATAATAAAAACATTTGGGGCCCTGGACGGTTGGCTCAGCGGTAGAGCGTCGGTCTGGCGTGCGGAGGACCCGGGTTCGATTCCAGGCCAGGGCACACAGGAGAAGCGCCCATTTGCTTCTCCACCCCTCCGCCGAGCTTTCCTCTCTGTCTCTCTCTTCCCCTCCCGCAGCCAAGTCTCCATTGGAGCAAAAGATGGCCCGAGCGCTGGGGATGGCTCTGTGGCCTCTGCCTCAGGCGCTAGAGTGGCTCTGGTCGCAACATGGCGACGCCCAGGATGGGCAGAGCATCGCCCTTGGTGGGCGTGCCGGGTGGATCCCGGTCGGGCGCATGCGGGAGTCTGTCTGACTGTCTCTTCCTGTTTCCAGCTTCAGAAAAAAAAAAACAAAAACAAAAAAAAACATTTGTAATATTTTATATTGTAATTATGCTTACATACCTATTAATTTTTAATAATTGTAAGAAAAAAGTACTCATTTAGATAATACTTTTCCACTGAATATTTTTTGTCAATGTATCATAACAATATATTGGAAATATCTGAACAAGAAATATCCTTCATATTGAATTTTACAGCAAGTGCTGCAGCTAGAGTTTCAACATTCAATCTCGATTTCTCACTTGTCCAAAAATCATTAGCAATTGAAAAAACTCAACTGCTGCATTAGTTCCAGGGCAACACAATGTAAACTGAACAAGAATAAACAAATTTTCACATAGAATATGTTCATTTTTGAAATGGCTGAATATTTCCACCCATCTTTTATCAGTTTTGATGTCTTCATTTTTCCATTCTATTAATTTTTTCAGAATTTAAATATACAATCTAATTTCTTCAAAGAGACAACTGTCAACTATTTTGATGTCTGGCATTTCTTTAGATAAAAACTCAAGACAAGACTCAATATCTGTCCAATATACTTGCAATGAAGTAAAAAAAACACCATTGAAAACTGTTATTTCCCATGATGTTTGTTTCAGACCATTCTTCGATATATTGAAAACATGTCTGGTAAAAATTCTGCACTTCTTTGATAAACTTTCCTGTTATGCCTGGATTTGATTTCTCTAACAATTTTATTTTTATAATTAAAGGAAGAAATTTTTCTTCAAAATGAGATTTATATTAAAGGATAAAGTCATTCAAAATAAGACTAACTTTGTAGCTGAAATGTGTTCACCTTCAATCTTTTGAATCGTTTTGTGAAAAATAGATGCTTGATTATGTACAAAATACATTAATATCTCAGGTATTTTATTATTGAAAAATGATTCCAGGAGTTTAGGACAAATGTCTAAATTTAGACAAATTTAGACATTTGTCTAAATTTAAAAATATGAATGGAGAGGCTCAAATAATTGTAGAACATGCTCTATAGCAGGTGTTAGAGCAAGCCATCTAACTTTTGAATATCCTAAAAGTTTTTGTATTCAACATTTGCTTCTTCACAAAATTGTTTTAAAGTAGCAACACAAATGGTAAAACGACTAAAATGCAAATAAGTTGTAGTTATTATTACTTCTACATCAATTGGCGTGGCACATGACGCTGTGTTGCTTGCATTTGACAAAATATGTGCATTACAACCTGTTCCTAGTATATTCTTTTGGAGTAACTCTTGTCATTTTACATACACATTATTCACCCCTTTGTGTCTTTGCCCACCAAAATTTGTATTTGTATTATCAGCTGTTAGTGCAACAACTTTGGATCTCAAATTGTTTTCATGTATTACTCTGTATAGATGGTTTGACAAAATTTCAGAAGTTTTGCCCTCAATGGATTCTAAATTTAAAATTTTTACTTGGAAAAAAATAAAATAAAATTTTTACTTGAATGCCCTTGGTAACATTAAAATATCTTACTATTATTGCATACAATTTCATTATGATTTGATACATCAGATAAAATCATTACAAATGCTGCAGTTTCCAAGTCCTCTGTAAGTATTTTGTCACAGTAATGTTTTTTTTTGTTTGTTTTTTTTTACAGAGACAGAGAGTGAGTCAGAGAGAGGAATAGACAGGGACAGACAGACAGGAATGGAGAGAGATGAGAAGCATCAATCATCAGTTTTTTGTTGCGACACCTTAGTTGTTCATTGATTGCTTTCTCATATGTGCCTTGACTGCGGGCCTTCAGCAGACCGAGTAACCCCTTGCTCGAGCCAGCGACCTTGGCTCCAAGCTGGTGAGCTTTTGCTCAAACCAGATGAGCCCGTGCTCAAGCTGGCGACCTTCGGGGTCTCGAACCTGGGTCCTCGGCATCCCAGTCCGACGCTCTATCCACTGTGCCACCGCCTGGTCAGACTGTCACAGTAATTTTTAAATACTGATTTCAAATCGCCTCGCATTTTGTCCTGGCACATTAAAATTTTGCATTGTGAAACTTTTTCAATAATTTAGTTGTACAATTCATACTATGAAAACTTTGTGAATTATGGTATGAAATGCAAATGTTCCCTCCATTGCAGCCAACTGTTTTCATCTTCAAAATAATTTGAAGTTTTTTGGTTTTTTTTAAATCTTTTTTTAAATTATTTTTTTATTTTTTACAGAGATAGAATGAGTCAGAGAGAGGGATAGACAGGGACAGACAGATAGGAACGGAGAGAGATGAGAAGCATCAATCATTAGTTTTCATTGCGTGTTGCAACACTTTAGTTGTTCATTGATTGCTTTCTCGTATGTGCTTTGACCACGGGCCTTCAGCAGACCAAGTAACCCCTTGCTCGAGCCAGCGACCTTGGGCTCAAGCTGGTGGGCTTTTGCTCAAACCAGATGAGCCCGTGCTCAAGCTGGCGACCTCAGGGTCTCAAACCCGGCTCCTCTGCATCGCAGTCCGACGCTCTATCCACTGCGCCACTGCCTGGTCAGGCAATTTGCAGTTTAAAAAAAACTTGTTACTTTACAACTGGAAGCTGATGCATCTAATGATTGCTTATGTTTGCTGGTGGTCAAGTGTTCTGTTATCGCTGCTCTTTCCTCAACTGCAATACAAAATTCTCCACTGCAAAAAAAAAAAAGCCTGACCAGGCGGTGGTGCAGTGGATAGAGCATCGGACTGGGATGCCGAGGACCCAGGTTCGAGACCCCGAGCTCGCCAGCTTGACTGCAGGCTCATCTGGTTTGAGCAAGGCTCACCAGCTTGGACCCAAGGTCGCTGGCTACAGCAAGGGGTTACTTGGTCTGCTGAAAGCCCGCGGTCAAGGCACATGTGAGAAAGCAATCAATGAACAACTAAGGTGTAGCAACGCACAATGAAAAACTAATGATTGATGCTTCTCATCTCTCTCCATTCCTGTCTGTCCCTGTCTATCCCTCTCTCTGACTCATTCTGTCTCTGTAAAAAATAAATAAATAAATAAAAATTCTCCACTGCAAATATTGCAGAAAACAATGCTATCTTTCTTTGATATGAGGAATGAAAATTCCTTTTTCAACTTAATGTTGAAATGGCATTTTTCTTTTGATTTTTCCATCCCTTAAATAAAATTAAAAATTAAATATAGAGCTACAAAAATGATGCAAGCACGTTAGGAACTAAAAACATTACATCATGGTAGGTGAATATACCAGAAACTAAATTAACAAAACTAAATATCAAACAAAATCACTAATTTGGAGTGATATTCAGTTGTATCTATCATCTTCTAATTAAAAACATCTGTTTTATGCAACTATTTAATCAAAATACATTATTAATAGATATGGTTTGAGGTTAGATTTCCACTTTAAAACTCAAATTTTGGGAAAATACTTGTAAGTAAAATTATACATATTTGGAAATTATTAAATAGATAATTAATAAAACATGAATTGTGTGCCCTGGCCCGTTGGCTCAGCGGTAGAGCGTCGGCCTGGTGTGGAGTCCCGGGTTCAATTCCTGGCCAGGGCACACAGAAGCGCCCATCTGCTTCTCCACCCCTCCCCCTCTCCTTCCTCTCTGTCTCTCTCTTCCCCTCCCGCAGCCAAGGCTCCATTGGAGCAAAGACGACCCGGGCACTGAGGATGGCTCTGTGGCCTCTGCCTCAGGCACTAGAATGGCTCTGGATGCAACAGAGCGACGCCCCAGAGGGGCAGATCATCGCCCCCTGGTGGGCATGCCGGGTGGATCCTGGTCGGGCGCATGCAGGAGTCTGTCTGACTGCCTCCGTTTCCAGCTTTGGAAAAATGAAAAATAAAAAAACCCCAAAACCCCCATGAATTGTGCTTACCTGTCTATGATTGAATATTCACTGAGAAAGAAATAATTGTGAATCTACAATGTCGTATGTGGAATGTCGTGTTTCAGTAAGAAGCACACAAAGCCATTTGCACGCTCGATACATCGAGCACTCTCTCAAGCTCTCCCATGCGGAGTGCATGTGCCTCATAATCGCGTCTCGCCGCACTGTACTGATTCTTGACAACCATCATGTCAAATACAAATATGTCACATCACTCGCAATGGATGAACTCTGCATTGATCGAATATGGACATTTACAGATTAGTCTTCCAATATCAAAAAGGAGGACATGTAGGAGGACACTTTTCAAGGGAGGACTAAACTTACAAAAGAAGGACTGTCCTCCCTAAAGGAGGACGATTGGTCATCTTAACAAATACTGTGTCTCAGGCATTCACAACGCTATGTCAAAGTTCAGATTTCCCAATGGCTGTGTGGAGGACATCCCAGGGGCTGTGCCAGGATGTTTAGAATGGAGTTGGGAAGCATGTGGCTTGTTGGGACCTAGGAACCTGAACCAAATGGAACAGGAATTCATCCCCTCCGTTGGGAAGGGCTGATGAGGCACAAGGGCAGGGTTTTTTTGTTTTTTTATTTATTGATTTTTAGAAGAGAGAGGAGGGAGACAGAGAGAAAGAGAGAGAAAGGGAGAAGCAGGAAGCGTCAACTCACAGTAGTTGCTTCCTGTATGTGCCTTGACCAGGCAAGCTGAGGGTTTTGAACTGGCAACCTAAGTGTTCCAGGTTGATGCTTTTATCCACTGTGCCACCACAGATCAGGCACAAGGGCAGGTTTTGTTTTAGGACTAAGCCTTTCCCACCCTTTTTGATGTGGGGTGGTGCAATCCCATCATGCTTCAGATAAGTGACTTTGTATTAGAGACTTCCCTATTTTGTACATTGGATTAAAGGTTTTAATTCCTACACTATAAAATGGGGGCAGAATGGGAGCTTGCTTTCTCAGTTCCTGAGATTAGCATTAGAGGAGAGAGCAGAGAGGAGAGCAGAGAGAGGCCACATGGAGGAGGCCAGGAGAAGCAGCCAAGATAGTG
The DNA here is from genome assembly GCF_036850995.1 of Saccopteryx leptura. Classification (NCBI taxonomy): domain Eukaryota; kingdom Metazoa; phylum Chordata; class Mammalia; order Chiroptera; family Emballonuridae; genus Saccopteryx; species Saccopteryx leptura. Next base: position 126,103,051 of record NC_089506.1, read on the forward strand.
GAGTGCTGAGTGAGAAGCCAGTTTGTGCAGAGTTTGTGCAGGGAGAAGGAAGGAGATGGGGAGCAGAAGTGAATCAAGTCTGGTGAGCTAGAAACCTTTGATTCTGATAGATATGTAAATTCCAAACTGCCAGAATGTTCCGCTTATCTGTCAGACCTCACCCTTACTGGACTATCCCCCTGAGACAAAGGAATTCCAAAAAGCTGAGAAGCCGCCCCAAGAAGGGGCTCCTGACACACCAGGACTTTTGATTCAACACCCACATGCTCCAAGCCCCCAAGGAGGAGCATTCCGGACATACCAGGACTTTTGCCTCAGTATCCCCTCAGGCTCTCCCAAACACTATATAACTCGCCCCTAGTCTGTAACTGGTGTTCTTCTCCCCCAGGAGAAGTGCCCGGCAGGGTTCCTTTCTTCCTTTCTTCCTTTCAATAAAGCCTGTTACTCTGGTCTTTCAGACTCCCATGGATTCCAACATTTGGTGCCGAAACCTGGGACAGGGTACTAATTGCCTGGATGATCCCTCTTTGTCGTCCAAACTTATAACCAGGGAAGCAATGGGTAGCGGCAGCTCATCCCAGGCTTACTCCCTGATTCTGTTTGGACTTGTAATTGTGGGTTGATTGGCCGGCAGTCTAACCCTGTCCTGAACCCCTGCTGTATCAGAAAGGTAAGGAGTTTCTCCCTTCCCCTTCCCCGGTTGGCCTCTAAATTTCTCTCTAAAAACACCCCTTTCTGGTCGGACGGTTTTCTCTGACACGCCTCACGTTTTGAGGGGTTTGACTTTCAGTCTCAGTGGACTGCACGGAAGACTAGGCGCCTAGCCAAACCTCTCCACTCTCTCGGACTTCTCGTCCTTGGAGCTCCCTGACAGGTGGTGACGACCTCTATCAGGGACGACTCCCCCACACGGAGATTCTCTCCTCTTGGGACAGTGACAAAAGGCGGGGACGCCCCCTCTTGCTCACCTGTCTCCACTATGGGCTCTTCAGAGTCTAAGCCTTCCGACCAGACACCTCTAGGATGTCTCATAAAAAACCTCACCAAACTCGGTCTCTCAGACCTCAAACCGAAGAAATTAATCTTCTGTAACACGGCATGGCCTCAGTACAGACTAGACAATGACTCCCATTGGCCTGAAAACGGGACATTCAATTACAATATCCTAAGACATCTTGACAATTTCTGCCACTGGACGGGGAGAGCATCAGAAATTCCTTATGTGCAGGCTTTCTTCTCCCTTCTCTCCTGTCCTTAATTTTTTTCTTTTTTTTTTTTTAAAGATTTTATTTATTGATTTTTAGAGAGAGGAGAGAGAGAGAGAGAGAGAAAGGGGAGAAGAGCGAGAAGCATCTGCTCATAGTAGTTGCTTCCTGTATGTGCCTTGATCAGGGAAGCCAAGAGTTTCAAACTGGCGATCTTGGCATCCCAGGTCGATGTTCTATCCATTGTGCTACCACAGGTCAGGCTCCTGTCCTTAATTTCTGTGCCTTCTGTTCCACATGCAGGCCGTTTTGGCCAAAGAAACCTCACCTAAAACCTCTGCTCCTAATCTTTCCTTCTCCACGGACTCCCAAACTCTCTCCTTCTCCTGCCTGACCCCCGGGGCACCCCTCTCTCGGGACCCCTCTCTAGTCTCTCAGCAAGTCTTTTTGCTGCAGTCTCTTCCCTCCAGAAAGCCCTTCCCTTCACTAAATCCTGTTTTTTCATTCACCAGTCTCTCTTTCTCCTCCCCTGCTGGCCGGGCCTCTCCCATTCTCCACTGTGTTCTTCATCCCCTCCTCACTCCTTAGAAGCTTTGGCTCTGGCTGCGGTGCCTGTCTCTTCTCTGACCTCTCTTCCCTCCTTACAAACTCCAGTTCTGTCTGTCTCCTATCCGACCCCTCCTCCGTCCTTACAAACTGACTGTACCTCTTTCCTCCTCGCCCTCTCCCCTCTCCTCAGAGCTCTAAATCCTTTTGACTCCTCTGACCACATGGCGCCACACCAATACTTTAACCTCCTTCTCCTCCTGCAGATTCTGACTCTCCTTTCCATCCAGCTGCTCACCCTGTCCATCCATCTGCTTTCTCTCTTCCTCCCCTCTTTGCTGGCAACTCCGTGCCATCTCGAAAAACTTAAAAAACAGAATTGTATATTAAGCTATGTGAGTAAGTAATCTGTCTTGTTTCTTTGTTTGCCAGAAAATATTTCTAGTGAATTGATTTAATTTAATTTTATTTTTTTTAGTTTATTCATTTTTAGAGAGAAGAGAGAGAGGAGAGAGAGAGACTGGGGGGAGGAGCTGGAAGCATCAACTCCCATATGTGCCTTGACCAGGCAAGCCCAGGGTTTCGAACCGGCAACCTCAGCATTTCCAGGTCGATCCTTTATCCACTGCGCCACCACAGGTCAGGTTTTCTAGTGAATTGAAACAAGTAAAGCGTGCTCATTTAAATTTCTTAATTCATAATATGTGAAGTCTTTGTTTAATGTGTAACTGTGTCTGTTTCTAAAGCCTTAAACCAATAATTGCCCACCTCTTAAACCAGGTTTACTCATCCCCATGGAATCTCCCTGCAATACCCCCATCCTTCCTGTTCGAAAACCTTTCTGTTCGAAAACCTTCAGGAGCTTATTACCTCGTACAAGCCTTACACCTAATCAATGAGGCAGTAATTCCCCTCCATCCAGTAATCCCTAATTTCTATAAGTTACTGTCACACATTCCCTCAAACACCACTCACTTCATGGTCCTAGACCTCAAGAATGCCTTCTTTACCATTCCTCTACCCTGACTCTTACTTTCTGTTTGCCTTTACCCAGACACTAATGCAGTCCAGCAATTTACCTGGATTGTCTTACCCCAGGGGATCAGAAACAGCCCACACCTGTTTGGGCAGGCACTAGCTCAGGATTTAGCAGCACGCAATCTTAAAACTAGTACTCTCTTACAATATGTAGATAACCTACTCCTCTGCAGCCCCTCCCTGACTGCCTCAAGGAGACTCACCACCACCCTTCTTAACTTCCTCACTATGAAGTGATATCCTGTCTTCTCTGCTAAGGCTCAACTTTATTCTCAGTCCCTAGTCTATCTAGGCATCACCTTAACCCCCACCACCTGAGGTCTCACCCTAGATCAAACTCAGACCCTCCACAGTCTCCAACCACCTACCACAACAGATCAAATCTTTTCTTTCCTCAGTCTAATAGGCTTCTTTAAACACTGAATTCCCAATTTTGCTCTTAGTCAAGCCCCTCAGTGAGATCTTCTGAGCATGGCTTTTAAGGTCTATAATGACCAAGGAAGTAACAGAAAAGGCAAATAAGGCCAAAAGAAGTCAGGAAATACCAACTTTTGGCTCCAGCGCCCTAAGGGGCTACATAGCATTTCATCAAGGCCCTGCTCCAGAGTGGAAAGAAAGGTCATTGAACTGAAGCCTGCCAGGCTTCCTGTCCCCACCGGTTGACACACCTGTGCTGTGGAAAGAGGGACACGAGAAGGTAAGCTGCCCCCTTGCTCCATGGAGGGAGGGTTCAGTCTCTTCTAGCCCTGCTCCAGCTACCTGTGACCTGACCTTGCCCAGCATGCTGGGAATTGCCACTGAAGGCCCAAGGACATCGTTCGTTCACGAGCCTAAGGTATTTCTCCCAAGTAGCAGATAAACTGATCTCATTTCTTGTAAACACAAGGGCCATCTACTATGCCTCACTTGAATATTTAAGTTTTATTTACCCCTCGAAGATCTCTACTGTGGGTATTGACAGTCTGGTTTTATTACTTTATTTAATGTATAATTGTTGGGCAGATAAAATGTATTATGCTCACTTTGTTAAAGATTACGCTGCCCACGAGGAGGCCATCGCCCAGGTGATATTAATGTGTGTTGAGAATCCTTGTAGCCTGGGGCTTGGTTTTGGGATTAAGCCTTTCCCACCCTTTTTTGATGTGGGGCAGTACAATCCAATCATGCCTCAGAGAAGTGACTTTGTATTGGAGACTTCCCTATTTTGTATATTGGATTAGAGATTGTGAAGCTACAATATAAAATGGGGGCAGAACAGAGTTTGCGCTCTTGGTTCCTGAGATTAACATGAGAGAGCAGAGGAGAGCAGAGAGAGGCCACGTGGAGGAGGCCAAGAGAAGCAGCCAAGATGGTGGAGTGCTGAGTGAGATGCCAGTTTGTGTAGAGTTTGTATTTGGGATAAGGAAGGAGATGGAGAACAGAGGTGAATAAGTCTGGTGAGCTAGAAACCTTTGATTCTAGGAAACTCGGATAAGTCAGTGGCTTTGTGAGTACTGAATGTGACTGGGGTTTTGGATCCCAGTCTGTGTTTTTACTTGCCCGCCGGGTGCAAGCTAGAATTAAAGACTATGGCCCGTCAGTTTTTGGCTCCGCTGTTTCTTTACCGACTGTCCGAATCCAATGAGAACCTGCATGGGCCGGGCTGCTCTGATGATGGCCCTGGCCGTGGCCGCTGGCTCTACAATAGTATCTTCTTTGTTCCTCTTGTATCAATGCCCCATGCCTATTATAGGCTGGGACCTGCTGCTAATTCCAGCTAGAAGCAGTAGTCACTAGGACTTAAACTCTAACTACAAAGTGTAGAAATGTAACACCCTTTCCCTAAGTACTTGCAGGTTTTATAGGTTATTCAGCAAACTGTTCAAAGACTGTCCAAGAGGCACTTCCAGCATTACATCATCCAAGGACTGACTTTCACATGGACAGGTCCACACACCGTCATCCTGACAACTCACTCCCACTGCACCTTTCAACCTACCTCACCAAATCAGGAACTTTCTACTCGTGTGGGACCAACACCTATCTGCGTCTCCATACTAATTAGACAAAAACCTGTACCCTAATCTATCTCAGCCTAAATATCAACCTAATCCCACCCCATGAGCCTCTTCCAATTCGTAATACACTATCCATCAATGTAAGGACCAAACGAGCTATACAGATAATTTCTCTTCTTATTGCTTTAGGAATCTCTACAAAAGTAGATCTAGGGACAGGGGGACTAGCCACACTGCCCTGCCTTATTCCTATTTGTGCTCTCTCTCTCTCTGAAGCCCAGTGAATTCGTAAACATGGAATCAGTGGTTTCACACAAACTGGGCATCTTACTATTGCCTTTCATTAGTCCAATCACTCTCCTATTTACTTTTTTAACTTTTAAACCCTGCCTCTTACGTTTGTTTACTAGTTTCTTACAGAACCGCATGCAGACTTTCGCCAATCAGACAACTGGAAAAATCTACCTAACCCTACACATCAACCCTGAAACCTGCCCTCGTGAAACAGAAAAATCTGAAACCCTGTATCAGCAAACCTCCTAAATCCTATCTTTCAACCCCTACAGTTCCCCTAAACCCTAAAGCTCTCCCGTATCCTTGAAGAACTAGGAGAATAAATAACATTCACCTCTTAATGCTTCTCAATCTTTTTACCCTTCACATAGTAAGAGGACAAGATTGCTGGGTCTTCTTGGCTGAAGAAGAGCCTACAAACGGACATGAAACATTTCTTTTAGCTCAAACTAACTGCTCTCTCCAGGACTGCCAGGAAAGAATATCTCTAACTTTACCATGGAAGAACTTTCACACACACCCCATACAACCCTCCTTATCGCTGCATTGCTAATCTCCAAATATCTGCCTCTTTCTTTATTAAGTTCCTACAGGCGGGGATGAGAGAAATCTCTAGGATTACCTACAATCAAATGCTCCTAACACTCCTATTGCCCAGTACCCCAAGGAGAACTTCATGAGGGAAATATCAAATAGGTAGGGATGACAGCAGGAAGAAGCCGCCCCTCACCCCGAGTAGTTCCCTCCTGAATGTTCTCCAAACCCTCTTCCTCTTTACCACACATATTCAATCCTTCTAAAAAAAACTTATACCAACAGGTTTCCTGTATCTTAAAATCTCCATGTCCTCTCATTTGAGAGGAACCAGACCAGCACATCTCATGAGGCTCATCCAGGAGACCATGTATCACCATGTCACTCTGTCCACTTGGCACACAGCAAGCAACTAACAATTATTACCCCGCAAAATTTTGTTACTTCCTCACTCAGGTTTTCAGAGACATCGCCTGGTTCAGACCTCACAGCATGGAAATGGATGACCTTCTTAACTGGATGGGGGACTTGGCTTGGCAAGGTCTCCTTCTCGAGTTCTCTCCAGAAGAAGCAATAATTTTCCAATTTTTTCTCCTCTTTCTCCTCATCACCCCTCACCATATATTATAAAATTAATAACTGCCTTTCTTTTATATGTAACCAGAGTTGAGAAATGATAGATATGTAAATTCCGAACTGCCCTCTTGATGTTCTGCTTATCTGTCAGACCTCACCCTTACTGGACTATTGCCCCTGAGACAGAGGAATTCCAAAAAGCTGAGAAGCCGCCCCAAGGAGGGGCTCCGGACACACCAGGACTTTTGATTCAACACCCACATGCTCCAAGCCCCCAAGGAGGAGCATTCCGGACATACCAGGACTTTTGCCTCAGTATCCCCTCAGGCTCTCCCAAACACTATATAACTTGCCCCTAGTCTGTAACTGGTGCTCTTCTTCCCAGAAGTGCCCGGCAGGGTTCCTTTCTTCCTTTCAATAAAGCCTGTTACTCTGGTCTTTCGGACTCCCATGGATTCCAACAGATTCTAGGAAACTCTGATAAGTCAGTAGCTTTGTGAGCACTGAATGTGAGTAGGTTTTGGAGCCCAGTGTGTGTTTTTACTTGCCCGCCAGGTGCAAGCTAGGATTAAAGCTGATGGCCCACCAGTTTTTGGCTCCGTTGTTTCTTTACCGACTGTCCGAATCCAATGCGAACCTGCATGGGCCAGGCGGCTGTGATAGTGGCCCTGGCTACTGGCTTTACACTCCCTATACACCAAAGTTGCAGGTTCCATCCCCAGTCAGGGTATATACAGGAATCAACCAATGATGCATAAATAAGTGGAACAAATTGATGGGGGGTTTTTTTCCGCTCTCTTTCATTCATATATATATATATGTATGTGTGTGTGTGTGTGTGTGTATGTGTATATATATACACATACACACATACATATATATTTTTAAACTGGGACAGAGAAAGAGTCAGAGAGAGGGATAGATAGGGACAGACAGACAGGATCAGAGAGAGATGAGAAGCATCAATCATCAGTTTTTCGTTGTGACACCTTAGTTGTTCATTGATTTCTTTCTCATAAGTGCCTTGACCATGAGCTACAGCAGACTGAGTAACCCCTTGCTCGAGCCAGCGACCTTGGGTCCAAGCTGGTGAGCTTTGCTCAAACCAGATGAGTCCATGTTCAAGCTGGTGACCTCAGGGCCTGGAACCTGGATCCTCCACATCCCAGTCTGACACTCTATCCACTGCGCCACCACCTGGTCAGGATAAATTTTTAAAAATGCTGTTGATGTAAGAAATGTCCAAACCTGTAGAGAATTTTTATGAGCTTATTTGAACAGACTGACAACTGATGCCAGGGAGTGAGCTCTCCCATGTCCTGGGGAGGGACAGTGTGCAGTTTCCTTTGTGCAGAATTAAGGAGGGTTGATGGGATTACAGGCCAGTTAATGAGATTATATGCTCTCCAGAGGGTAGTCCTGCCTTTTTCAAATGTGTGTTAACCTAGATGCACAAATACAATGGACAGAGCTGGTTTAAGGCAAGGATAAATCTTTTACTAGAGAAGTTACATGCCTGGGGCCTGGTTGTTCACCTTGACCTGCCTGTTAGGAATTTATGATCAGATCACCATGAAGTTACTTTCCATAGTGATAGATACATGAATTCCAAACTGCCCTCTTGCTGTTCTGCTTATCTGTCAGACCTCACCCTTAATGGACTATTGACCCTGAGACAGAGGAATTCCAAGAAGCTGGTCAACCTGCCCCAACAAGGAGCATTCCAGAAAGCTGAAATCCTCAAAATGTAAAAGGGAACATACCAGGACTTTTGCCTCAGTATCCCCTCAGCTCTCCCAAACACTATATACTCACCCCTAGTCTGTAACCAGTGCCCTTCTCCCCGGAGAAGTGCCTGGCAGGGTTCCTTTCTTCTTTTCAATAAAGCCTGTTACTCTGGTCTTTTGGACTCCCATGGATTCCAACACATAGAACCCCTTTTTGGTCCACAATGCCACTTGGCACATTTTGAATTAAAGTCACTTAAGAAACAGCTGATGTAGAAAGGATACTCTGACCAGCCTGTTGCCTTGGAAGCAGGAACCAGGTTTCCTTATCAGCAGAGATGGGAACTCAGGCTCAGAGGCTGTGTGAACAAACTGTTTAGGTTCTTCACGAATTAAGCACCCAAGCCTGAGTGTCTTTGTCTTGTCAATTCCTTATGGTTTCTTTGCCTAAAAAGCATAAAAGCTGCCTGCTTTGGTTGTTTTCTTAGGTTCAATTTCTGTGAGACCTATTGTTTTTTAATTTGTCTTGTCTCAATTTAACTTTTCAACCATTCAGAAGAACATAGAAGGGTAGGAGGAAATTTTCCCTCCCAATAGCTGGGTGGGTGATGGATGGATGGATGGAGGGACAGATGGGTGGATGGACCGGTGGGTAGATGGATGGATAGGTGGGTGGATAAACATGCGTGGATGGACAGGTGAATGGATGTGGGGGAGGGAACATGACTTACTGAAATAAGTACTTGGGTATAAGCTAGGATGGCTACAGGAAGACATAAGTAGGAGCAAAGACAAGTTTCCTGGAGTAAAGGGTCAGGAGGAGGTATGGCTGAAATCAGAGAGAAGGCCTGGGCCTGGGCCTGGGCCTGGGAAAGGGCATCCTGACCGGGGCAGGGCTGGGCACAAAGCTGAGGTCAGAGAGCAGAACGGCTCGGATGTGGGAGGGTACAGAAAATGACAACATGGACTCACTGGCCTCGCGTCCCAACAAGCGACCCAGCCGAGCCTTCGGCCAGACCTCACCAAAATGCCAAATGGGACATGCCATGGAAACCATGATGTTCACGTTTCATAAATTTGCTGGGGATAAAGGCTACTTAACAAAGGAGGACCTGAGAGTACTCATGGAAAAGGAGTTCCCTGGCTTTTTGGAAAATCAAAAAGACCCTCTGGCTGTAGACAAAATAATGAAGGCCCTGGGCCAGTGCCGAGACGGCAGAGTGGGCTTCCAGAGCTTCTTCTCACTAACTGCTGGGCTCACCATCGCGTGCAATGACTATTCTGTAGTACACATGAAGCAGAAGGGGAAGAAGTAGGCAGTGCTGAGCAGTTCCTTCCACCCTGATAAGAGTTCTCCCAATGAGTCCCTTAAAAAATCTCTGCCCCCCAGCTCCCCTGTATAAGGATTTCATGAGCAGACTGGGACCCTTAGAAAATGTATAAATAAAATCCCACTCCCATTCGACGAGAAAGAAAAGCCAATTAAAGCCAGATAAGCTTTTGATTTTTATATTGCTTGTATCCTCTTGCCCTCAATAAAAAAATGTCTTTTTTAGTTCCAAAAATAAAAAAATAAAAAGAAAGAAAGAAAGAAAGAAAGAAAGAAAGAAAGAAAGAAAGAAAGAAAGAAAGAAAGAAAGAAAATGACAACATGGAATGGCGTTGAGAGCAGAGTGGAGCTCTACCACTGCAGTGCCTGTGGTTGCAGATCATACAACGACGGGGGTGGGGCACAGGCAGGTGGTGGCCTTTGAAATAAAAGTGGTTTTGGGAACGCAGCACAGGATAGTCTAGAAGTGCTGACATCAACCTGTCCCTTCAACCTGTGAACTGTGAGGAGGACAGGCTTCCTGATGGGTTACAGGAACGCAGGCACTATGCTGCTTGGAAGTGCACGCTAACTCCTCCTCTGCTGGATGGTTCTGAGGAAAAAGCTGCTGAGAGAATTGCATCCCCCACTGCCCCACGTGCTGAAGGAGACAGTCACCATGCTGGGAAGAGTCTGTAGGCTAACTCCACCCTGGGCTTTGGCTCCCCTTGGGCCTGGGCACCAGGTGAAGACGATGGCTGCACTTTCTCTCTTCACTCTCTCCAGCCCCTGCCCCTCCTAGAGCACAGCCTCCCTCAGCTCTGCTGTCTGAAGTCCTTGGAGCCCCACTTCAAAGTCTGGGTCATGCCATGGTCAAAGCATTAATATGTTGAAACTACTATTGGGGTGTACACGGCTTCGCCATGAGAAAAGACTGAGAATGGAACATCACGCCCCAGCCTATAACAGTGACTGTTTTCTGAGCACATCGTGGTTGGGAGGAGGCCCAGCAGAGGGACACACTTTCCTCACACCCCTCACTACCGTCCCCAGGGCACTCTGCCTCAAAAGTGAAACCAAGTGGCCGGGGTATTTAGGCCACGCAGAGAAGCAAGGGTATGGCCTCAGTTTTACAAATGGGGTGAATCTTGTATGTTGGCGTCCTCACAGTAACAAGGAAGGAAGGACAGGCACAACCCCCCGAGCCCTGGGCACTGCCTTGGTGTTGCAGGAAAGCAGGGACGGGAGGGGAGCAGGGTCAGACCGCGCCCAGGTGGAGTGCGCACGAGGACTTGGCAGCCAGGCCTGTCCTGCACGCTCGGGACATGTGCCTCTTTTTAGAGTGTCACTGCCTTTCCTTGAAACCAGCACCCTGGGAGACAAACCCCCCTGGGCACCTGTGGCACAGTCCCCACTGGGTGGATTGCAGTGGGGCCCAGGCTGCCTTGGCATGGAGGCCACAGACTCTGCTGCTCACCAGATGCACAGAGTACCACAGCTTTGCAAACCTTCTGTTTTGGGCTCTGCCCTGTGCTGACCCTGAACCCACTTCAGCCCGCAGGGTGTCTCTGTTCTCCTGCCCCAGGACCAGAGTGTCCCTGTGGCCCGCCTGCCCTGGCTCACCTGCAGGCCAGCCCAGCTCTGCGCGCAGCCGGTTCCCCAGCTCCAGCAGCTGCTCCTTCTCCAAGTGCAGACGCAACACCGTGCATACCGCCTCCTTCAGCTTCCTCTGAAGTCGCTGCACAGACAGGGCCTCAGGTCCCCCTGCTGCTGGGCCCTGCGAACAAAACCCACACGGCAGACAGCCCCCCGGGTTGGGGACAGGGTGCAATTGCTGCCTCAGTCCAACACCCCTGGGTGACAGACGGCATTCTAAAATGAGGGGCCCAGAGATGATTGTTTACGTGTGCTAGCAGAGATGGAGAGCAGCCATACACCGCGGACATCTGTTACAGGTGGAAAGCCCTGTTCCTCCGCACCCAGTTCCTTCCCACCTCACACCCCGAGGTCCCTGTGCTTTCCCAGTAAGGACAATGAGGAGCCAGACGGCACCCATGCCTGGCCTCCAACGGTGATCCCAGGGCCCATGAGAGTTGTGCCTGTGATAGATCCCTGTGTGGGCACACGCCATGCCTGGGTGCCTGATGCCCGCCTTCCATGGAAGGGGCTGAAGGGACCCAGCGGTGGCTGTGGACGCACCTCCCTCTTTGCCTCTCCCTTTTGCCCCCTGCACTGCCCTCAGCATGCTGGTGGAGTTCCCCTCCTGGCTTGGTCCTGCTCCAGGCTCCATGTCTCTGGGACTTTCTCCACCCCCCCACCCCCCCACCCCCACAAAACTCCTCTCCAGCACTGCAGGCTGGCCTGGGTTGCCACGTCCAGTCCTGATGCAGGTGCAGAGAAAAAGTAGAGGCCATGGTGAGGAGCACGGGGGGGGGGGGGCAGTGGTACCAGGGTTTCTGGGTCAACACTTGAAGTCTGAGCCCCCTACAGTCCTAGCCCCATGCATGCCTGTCACCCAAACCTAGACCACCACATGGCCCCTGCACAAATGTGTGCTCACATGGGAGATGCTGGAATGAGGTGGGGCCCGCAGAACAAGAGACCAGGAAAGGGGGCTGCCTCTGTGTCAGGCAGGCCAGACAGAGCCCCGAGGGAAGCAGGTGGCCTACTTAGGCAGGGCTGCTCTTGACACCTATGAAAAGCCGCAGTGTGCCTGTCTTGGCCATGCCTTCTGGCGTGGGCACAAGGAACTGGCTCCATGTCCCTGGAACAGACCAGCACACACTGTACTGGCTCCTTTTCCTTGGTGTGCCTTTCTAGGCCTGGCAGGCGCTATGCCCTTGGTGGCTGCTTTTTTCAGATGGCCTGGAAGCTGCAGCAATTGCCCACTGGCACTTGGCATGTGCCTCAAACTAGTGTGGCCTCATGGCCCCAAGCACCTAGATCCTGACCTGGCTCCCCAGTAAGCAGGATGTGGGCCTGCTCTGGTCTCTGGGACACAGGGCACAAGTGGAGCCTGGTGCCTGTATAGGGGCCAAGACAGGCCGGAGGCCGGAGCATGGGTTCACGCAGGGGCTCCACACCCCCCCAGTGGTTGACCCAGCATGTTGTGAAAGTGTCACAGCCTTTCCGACATGTTGGCCAAGGCAGCTGGTCCAGGGTGGGCGCCTGTCCCCAAGGCCCAATCCTTCACAGGAACACATTGTTCGAAAACCCGTGTTACTCTGAGGAAAAAGCAACCCTGAAAACAAACTTCACAAACCTCAGAACACTTAGAGATTTAAGAGAAGCACATTCCCCAGACACCCCAAAGCACAAGTGAGGTGTAGATGCTTCCCGGCCTGTGATGGGAAGGGCCATGTCCTAGTCCCTGTGGCCGTAGTGTGAGGGGACTGCAGCAGAAACCACACCAAGCGTGGTCTCAGTTTCCGGCAAGATTACTTTATTTTGATGACTCCCTAAAGTTTCTCCCTACCAGAATGCTTTGATGCTAACAGTGACCAGACACACTCAGCATAGAAACAATGGGCCCCACGCTGCTGCCCTGTTTGCCCCAATGGCTCTGGTGGTAACCCAGCCTTGGGGCCCCAGCAGTGGACCAAAGCTTTATTTGTTGAGCTGTCTTCCTAAGGGTAGCAAGTGCTGGGCTCCATGGGAATTCTCTGGAGGCCGAGGCCTGGCCGAGAGCAAGCCTGGCCACAGATGTGGAGGACACAGAACCCAGTCAGGGTTAGGGCCGGCAGTTCAGTTGCTGTGCCTTGGATCCAAACCCTGGTGCATGCCCGCAGCTCTCAGCAGAGCCAGCCATTGATAAGAGAGCAGACACTGCCCCCCAGTGGGCCCATGTGTCCCTCCCGGTGCTGCTGGGTTTCAGAACGGGGAATAGAGCAGCCAGCAAACCATGATAGTCAACCAGGCTATCAGTCCTAAAAGCCCTTTTGTCTCTCCCACTATGAACAAGGCGGCGTGGGCACCAGGCTGGGGCCACTTGAGACCAGGGAAATGTGTGACTGGACTACACTACTTTGAGGCTCCTCTGCTTCGCTCAGGCATGAGAGACCGGCTTCCACACATCAGAATTTCAAACTTAGAGACGTTGGTGACATTGACACTTCATCACCAGCCCTGAACTATCGAGAGAAAGCCTGAGCCACTCTGTCATTTACATCTGAACACCCCAGCTTTGCTTCCTGAAAACAATGACATTCTCTTGGTAACCAATCATCAGAACCAGAATTTACATGGAGTCGACATCCACATGCAGACGCTGATGAGACAGTGTTCAGCATCCCAGGTCCTGTGGCCTGTACTGGTGTCCTCTCAATAGTGCAGCCTGCAAATGCAGTGTGCCCCTGGGTTACAATGAACTTAGGCTATGTCCTCGGTGCAGTGCGTCTAGAGTCCACGTCATTGTATTCTCCAGCATTGGCTATGCGGGCCGACCCCTCAGTTAGGTGGTGTCCACAGGCCGCTCCTGCACAGCAACTGTTTCCCTTTGTAACTAGATGTGACGTGTGGGATGTTGCACGGCCATCTCCTTGCTGAGTCTCCTGTGTGAGGCCAGCTGACACCGTGCCACAGGGACCCACTTTCCCCATCATTGTTTGCATCCACAAGACCATGTGTCCATGTCTACAGGAACTGATCCCAACCCAGCACTGACTGGCCTGGGCTGGTCCACAGGGCCTTACAGGCAGGTTCCTGTGTCCCCCGTCATATCCCATACTGGAACATGCCCCTTGTCCTGGTTCCTCTCAGCACAGCGGGAATCAGAAGCCAGTGTCAGGCAGGGGTCTGTCACTGCTCCTAGGGAGTCTCAGCCCAGGGACATGTGCCCCTCTCCACAACATACCAGACACCCCCTGGGGTATCCTTACTATCGGCCTTCCCCTCCCCCTCTGCCATTGCCTCCCTGCCATAAACACACAGCTGGGCAGCTGGGCAGAGCTGTGGTATATAGCCTGGTCTAGGTGGAGGGACTGGCCACTTGGGTTTCCTGTGCCTCAAATTTCTCACCCAGGAAGTAACATCCCCAACGTCACAGGATGCTTAGACTGGAAAGGAATGTGAGGCCCTGACCCTTGTGCAGAACTAAGGTCCAGAGGGGCTTGTTCCCACATACTCTGGTCTGTCTGCTGTAGGTCACACATCTTTTTTTTTTCCTATAGAGATAGAGAGAAAGGGATAGACAGGGACAGACAGACAGGAACAGAGAGAGATGAGAAGCATCAATCATCAGTTTTTCGTTGTGACACCTTAGTTGTTCATTGATTGCTTTCTCATATGTGCCTTGACCGCGGGTCTTCAGCAGACCAAGTGACCCCTTGCTCAAGCCAGCGACCTTGGGTCCAAGCTGGTGAGCTTTACTCAAACCAGATGAGCCTGCTCTCAAGCTGACGACCTCAGGGTCTCGAACCTGGGTCCTCCGCATCCCAGTCTGATGTTTTACCCACTGTGCCACCACCTGGTCAGGCGGGTTACACATCTTGATTTCAAGTTCTGCTTATTTGCATGATTTCTCCCCCTTCACTCTAGACAAGTGGGATCGGTGAGTGATGGGAGCACTGCAAGGGCTCAAGTGGCCTAAGTGCCTGGCAGTTCCAGGGATGAGCTGTGGACACAGGCGGCAGCAGACAGCACACTCTGGGCCAGGACTACACCTCGAGTCCCGGGGCTGCGGGGACGAATCATGTCCACAGTGCAGACGTCAGCACTGTGCCTCCTGCACATACTCCTCACAGGGTCGCCCCCCCTCCCCCAGGCACATCTGTCCTTGCGGCCCCTGGGCAGAGAGTGCCATAGACTCAGTCCTCTCCACCCCGGCAGTAGGTCCTGGCACATGTTCCTCCGTGTCCCTAAGTTCCACTCTCAAATCTGGCCCTGGGATGAGAGTGCTGAGGTACATGATGGCGTGTGGCTGTGTTGTCCTCAACATCCATGCTACTCCTGTCGGTGAATGTTGGAGAACCCTTCCATGCTATTCCTACTGTTCCCAACACATTCTGCTGATGAACAGGTCACCATCTGTCACTGCTGACGGCATTGGCCACCATAGGTCACCACAGGTCAGTGCAGGAACTGACAGAGGTCTTAGAAGGCATGTCAGAAGATGCCTTCGGTAAGAAAAAAGGTGGCTGGATTGTCACACGTAGGGGACAGCATGCTACTGCAGAGCTCTCTCTGCAGCTCAAACCCATGGAGCTAGACAGGCAGTGGGTGCTGCGGACCGGAACAGGACCAGGGTGGGAGCCTGTGCCGCCCAAACAGGTGGCCCGTCATGGGTGCACAGGCAGCAGTTTCAGACACTGAGAAGCTCATGGGAGTTACAGGGTCCTCTTGAAGGAAACCTCAACTTAGCAATCAGTTTTGGGGCTCCTCAGCACCTCTTAGCAACTCATCAGGACTCCTGCTTGGAAGATAGAGACCCGTCCTTGTTACATGTGTGGGTTTCCTACACATGGCTTCTGAACTGAAGGGTCGTAGAGGCCTGAAGGACTAAGGCTGGCACTGCCCCCTTCAGCAGGGTGTCCATCAAGAGGGGGAGAGAGAAAGAAGAGTGAGCAGCACCAGGGAAGGGAAGGAAGAGGGTGGTGTTGCCCACAGGCCTGGGCTCTGCTGGCTACCATGTGGGCAGCATGTACAGGCACCCTCCACAGCGAGGCCTGGGACAGCCAGCAGGGGCAGATCACAGGGCAGCGCAGGGAACTCACCTGTCTCCCAGGGGCCACAGTGTCGGGAGTGTGCGGCTGCGGCCTGGTCAGAGGCCCCTTGCCATCCTGGCATACCATCCCAAGATGCTTCTCAAGCTCAGCCACCTGCTTCTGCAGCTCCAACACCTCCAAGTGCACATGGTCCACCACATTAGGAAGCTCACACTGGACGGTGTCCACCTCCAGGGGCTCCTGGAGCACCTGGGGCGTATGCAGGCACTGTTAGGAAAGAGGATACTACTCTGGAGCAGAAGAGCAGAGATGGATGGCAGACAGTTCAGGAAAATCAGAGACGAAATGTGGTCATCAGTCTCTCTTCTGGTTTAATTTGGTCATTTCACAAATCTGCACTGCTGCCCTCCAGCCCCTGTCCCACACATAGTGGATGAGGGCGCTTGTGACAGAGCTACAGACTGATCTGCACTGCTGCCCTCCAGCCCCCTGTCCCACACATAGTGGATGAGGGTGCTTGTGACAGAGCTACAGACTGATCTGCACTGCTGCCCTCCAGCCCCCTGTCCCACACATAGTGGATGAGGGCGCTTGTGACAGAGCTACAGACTGATCTGCACTGCTGCCCTCCAGCCCCCTGTCCCACACATAGTGGATGAGGGTGCTTGTGACAGAGCTACAGACTGATCTGCACTGCTGCCCTCCAGCCCCCTGTCCCACACATAGTGGATGAGGGCGCTTGTGACAGAGCTACAGACTGGCCCCAGGGCAGGTTGGGAGTGTCCGTACATGAAAGTGTCTGGATAGAGGTAGAGGCTCTAAAGCCCTCTTCCTGAGCATAGTCCTGGCTGGAAACAGTTGGCAAAGAACATGAGTACCCACGGGTGGTAGCCAGGCAGGAGGCTTGACAATGAAAAGGTGCTTGACAGGTTGGGGACCAGACATAGGCAGAGTTTGATGGAAGGCTAGGAGACTGCTGTCGGCCATGTGGAGGCCTGGGCAGCTCTCTGCCTCACCTGACAATGTCTGCTGTCCTCCTGACACTCAGAGGGCCAAAGAACAGGCATCAAGAGAGACCCCTTGACTCTCTACCCCGACTTCCCTTTATATCCTCAGGAAGATCAAGTACAGTGACCCTATATGAATTCCTGATGAGCACTGTATTCTTCAAATTTGTCACACAGATACTAAAAAGGGTGATAATCTGATAAACAGCCGCTGTTCATTAAAAAATAAACAAAAGACCCTGGCTGGTTGGCTCAGCGGTAGAGTGTTGGCCCCGTAGGTGGATGTCCTGGGTTCGATTCCCAGTCAGGGCACACAGAAGCAACCGTCTGCTTCTCTACCCCTCCCCTAACTCTCTCCCTCTCTCCCCACTCCCTTCCTGAAGCCATGGCTTGAATGGTTCGAGCAATTTGGCCCCAGGTGCTGAGGATGGCTCCATGGCCTCGCCTCAGGTGCTGAAATGGCTCTGTTCTGAACAACGGAGCATCGCCCCCCAATGGGTTTGCTGGGTGGATACCGGTTGGGGAGCATGTGGGAGTCTGTCTCTCTGGATCCCTGCGTCTCATTTAATAAAAATGAATGAATGAATGAACAAAAAACAGGCCTGGCCTGTGGTGGTACAGTGGCTGGAGTGTCGACTTGGAATGCTGAGGTTGCTGGTTGGAAACCCTAGGCTTGCCCAGTCAAGGCACATACGACAAGCAAGTGATGAACAACTAAAGTGAAGCAACTTCTTGAACATTGACCTCCCATAATAATAAAAAATAATTAAAAAAAAATTTATTTTAGTGAGAGGAGGGCAGGTAGAGGCAGATTCCCGCATGCGCCCTGACCAAGGTCCACCCAGCAAGCCCACTAGAGGGTGATGCTCTGCCCATCTGGGGCCCTTGCTCTCTTGCAAACAGAGTGTATGACCAGTGGTCACTGCCATGCAGATGCAGGTTCTCTTTGGATTTGGGCAGATGGTAAAGGAACTGTGGAGCCAGAAAATGGTGACTCATTCTGTTTATTAAAGTCTTGTTAACAGCAGATGAGCAAACAGGCAGGGAAGACCGCTTCCCATTCACTCAGGGCTCCCGAAGTCCCGACTCATTCTCTGGACTCTCCCGAACTCACTCTCCGGACTCCTAGGCCCCCACCAGCCTCAGCAGGGCTTCCAAGCCCCTCAATTCTCTCTCTCTCTCTGCACTCCTCTGCCTAGCAAAACCGGCTGGGGGGAAAAAACCCTTCTCCAGCAAACAATAGCAAAGAACTGCCCCTCCTAAGCAAGAAGGCAATTCGCAATTTGCAATCTGCCACCCTGAGGGCAAGGACCCAGAGTTTTCCATAGACTATACACATATGGCATAGCCGTAAACAAGCAGGCAAAATTTAAAAAACCCAACACAGAGCCATTTATTTTTTAGCGCTTGAGGCAGAGGCCATGGAGCCATCCTCAGTGCCCAGGGCCAACTTGAGCCATGGCTGCAGGGTGATAGGGTTGCAGGCAGGGGTCGTGACCTCCTCCTCCCTTAAGTGGAGGAAGGGACATAAAAAAACTGGACGTTCCAGATCACCTCCCCCCAGGCATCCGGATTGACTCACCCAGGTATGGAAGGTCCCCTAGCTTGCTTACAGTTAATATTACATAAATCGCTAAAAACTTCATTTTTCCTTTTTCCCCATAAAGACTATCAGTCCCCACCCTCGAATCCCCTATTTAACCTTACCTGTTAGAGAACTGGTTGCTAACTTCTGTCTTAGGAGTCAGCCTGGCAGATGACCCCCTAATAAACTTTTCTTACCTGAACTCGGGTGACCTCCTTCAGCCGACCCTACATTTTGGTGCCAAAACCCAGGAGGGATGCCTGCCATGACCTGCCGGATCGCCCTTCTCTCCCACTTCCCTTCCCCTGGACTTGATCCACCTCCTGGCCGTTCCTCTGGGACCTACCTAGAGGATGCCCTTCTCTGGGGCTTTCCACTCTTGCCATTGCTGACCCTGTGAACATCACCGGCCTGATTTCTTCTCTCATGGGGTGAGTAATGAGTTTTCCTAGTCCGGGTCTCCTATCTCTCTGTCATCCTTGGTCGAACTCAGTCTTCGAAAGTCCTAGCGTTAGGCCAGGAAGACCCTCTCAGCCTTCGGGCCTGATCCTCACAGGTCTGAGGAGGGCACCCAATGTGAGTGAATCCTCGTTCTCGCTCATGGAGACTGGCTGAGGGAACAGGGGGACACCTCTGCCCTTGGCCCTTCCTCCTTCTAGAATTTCTCGCACTCACCCTTCATAGCCTCTAACTTCATATCATGGGAGCCTCACAACTGTAGTACTGCATGGCCCCAATATCAACTAGATAACGGGTCTCAATGGCCTGAAAATGGCACTTCTGATTTTAACACACTTCGAGACCTTGATAACTTCTGTCAACGCAAGGGCAAGTGGATGGAAATCCCCTATGTTCAGGCCTTCTTTGCTCTCCGCTCTCGTCCCTCTCTCTGTCGAACCTGTTCCACATATCAGATCCTCCTAACACACTCCACACCTCCTCCCACAAATTCCGACCCTCCTTTCAATCCAGCTAATCACGCTGTCCCTCTCTCTGCTCCCTCTCTTCTCCCTCCCTATGCTGACAACTCCCTGCCATCTGGGGATGATACAAGCTTAGAGTCAGACACTGATGACCCCCTAGGCCCCCTCCTCCGCCTCCAGGAGGTAGACAGGGCCAAGGGGATTGTAAAGAGTCCATGTCCCGTTCTCCCTCTCAGAACTGTCCCAGATAGAGAAGAGACTAGGGTCCTTCTCCACTGACCCAGACACTTACATAAAGGAATTTAGACATCTAACCCAGTCATACAATCTGACCTGGAATGACCTCTATAGCCTCCTCTCTTCCACCTTACTACCTGAAGAGAAGGTGCGAGTCTGGCTGGCTGCACAGCACATGCCAATGACCTCTGTAGGACAATCAAAAACCTGTGGGAGCAGCAGCTGTTCCCCAGGAAGATCCTACCTGAGATTATCAAATTGGCAAACCTGGCAGGAACCTCCATAATCATATGACTGCCTGCTTAAAAGCGGGACTCCAAAAGGCCGCTCACAAGGCAGGTAATTACGAAAAACTCTTGAGAAGTTACACAATGAGCGGACAAAAATCTGGCTCAATTCTTGTCCTGCCTAATGGAGGCACTCCAAAAATATACTAAAATTGACTCCAATTTGGTCGAGGGGGCCATAGTTCTTTTTTCTTTTTTTTTTTTTTACATAGTTCTTAACACTCATTTCATCTCCCAATCAGCCAAACATACAAAAAAAAACTTAAAAAGGCAGAGAAGGGCCTTCAAACCCCTCAATGAGATCTCCTGAGCATGGTTTTTAGGTCTATAATAACCAAGGGGAACAGGAGAAGGCAGACAGCCCAAAGAGATCAGGCAAAATACCAGTACTTGGCGGCCACCCTTAAAGGCTCCAAGGCCCCTAAGGGTCCTCATAAGACTCCATCAGGGCCCTGCTTCAAGTGTGGAAAGGAAGGTCATTGGGAAAAGCCTGTCTACCTCCTTGGCCCCCGCCAGGGCCATGCCCTTGCTGTGGGAAAAAGGGACTGGAAGGTAAACTGCCCCCTCGCTCCTCCAAGGGAGGGTTCAGTCTCTTCCACCCCTACCAACCACCTCCAACCTAACCTTGCCCAGTCTACTGGGACTTGCCACTGAATATTGAAGGTGCCCAGGGCCACTGAACCCATCTCATGTCACCATGGACGAGCCTAGGGTAGCTATCCAAGAGGCAGGTAAGCTGATCTCATTTCTTATAGACACAGGGACCACTTACTCTGCCTTGCCTGAATATTCGGGTCCTGCTCATCCCTTGAAGATCTATCTGTTGTGGGTGTTGTCTTATTTTCCTCCTCACTTGCCACGGATCCACTGCCTTATCTAATACATGGTGTCTCCTTTGCACACTCTTTTCTGCTCCTACCTGGATGCTCTACACCTATTTTAGGCCGAGACCTACTCTTCAAATTCAGAGTCTCTCTCTCCTCTCACCTCCAGTCCTTCGAGTTGACCTTGTTACTGCTTCTTGGCCAGCCAGATTTGCCCACTTGTGTTACAAAGTTACCTCTACCTCTCAACCTTGTGAATCTCAAGGTTCTCCTCACCAATCCCACGGCCACAGAACTCCAGAAAAAGACCCCCTGGTTTCATCTCTCTAAATTAAAAAAACCTGAAGCTCCATCTCCACACATGCCTACAGAAGGCCCTTCCAATCTACCTGAATCATCACCCAGATATTGTGATAACGTGCCAAGGAACTGAAAAATTGTTAACATTAATATTTTAAAAGGAAGAATCAGACCCCTTACCCCTCCTTTCTGAGGAAGAAAAAACAAGAAGAATGCAAGAAGAGCTTGCAGGGGCAAAAGGTGAAGTGTAGAAAAGAAAGGCTCCTAACATGAATAATTTTTGGCAAAACTTACTTTCTCTAAAACAAAGAGACTTTTAGTAGAACTTTCTTTTTCTGAAAAGACCCTATTCCTGGCCTTGGGCTAGCTTTGCAAAGTTGCAGGTGTTCTCAGAATGTTTCTCCCTGAATTCACCCTGTAGATAAACATTGTAAGAAAGCTTGTTTCACTGCTTTGTTTTACTGCTATGCTGCCTCTCCTCCCCATTCCTCAGTCAGTATGTAATTTTCCCTTTAAAAGCCATCCCCAAATTGTGCTCCCCACCATACTGATTTGAAGACGATTTTTTTTTTAAATTTTATTTATTCATTTTAGAGAGGAGAGACAGAGAGGAGAGAGAGACAGAGGGAGAGAAGGAGGGGAGGAGCTGGAAGCATCAACTCCCATATGTGCCTTGACCAGGCAAGCCCAGGGTTTCAAACCGGCGACCTCAGCATTTCCAGGTCGACGCTTTATCCACTGCGCCACCACAGGTCAGGCCCATGATTTGAAAGGCTTCAGCCACTGTGTGGTCCGCACACTGGCATTAAAGACTCCTTAATTTCTTAATTTGGCTAATTGATTGTGTGTGTGGCAAGGCATTTGTTTCTCGCTGTTCAGATACAACAAATTCAGCTAGAATTTGGAAGGACTGACACCACTTGTTGGACAGAGTAAAGAAGGTAAAACCTATCTGAAAACCCCTTCCTCTTATTTCTTAAAAGCCTTCAGGAAACAATATTTACATACCTTAATTAAAAATTCCTACACTAATCCTGACTCACCCTACCATCCTGGAGTCAAGAAAGTGCTGTATACCTCTAGACAAAGGGATCATGAGCCCCCTCCCCCCCATGAAAAACCTGTATATGCTTTCTAATAATCATCATTTTGAAATTCTTTGTATGTGCAGAAGTTGTAAACTAAGCAAGCGGGGACTAGCTTTGGACTTCCTAATAAGCTAACCCCAACACTCTTAGCAAAAGTAACTTCATTTGGCTTCTCTCCTTATCCTAAGCTAAACATTTCCCACTATTGTGGCGACAGGGATAGGCTGTAAATCCTAGAATGTTTGGGAATGTCTTTGCCAAATATGTGAAACATTTATCACTACCGTGTTATCTTATGGTCTTAGTGTGTAGGAATGTTTTTTTCCTTTTGACAGATCCTATATATAAATGTTATAACAAGAAAGTAAAATTCAATGAGCTTGTTAGTAAGATTAATGACTTTTGTATCATGCTCCCCCTCTTTTTCCCCCAACCAGTATATGATTTGTCTTTAAAAGCAGCCCCAGAACTGTGTTTCTGGCTGCGTGATTTGGGATTATGTTCCATGCACTGCGTGCTTAATAAAGCTCCTTCTAAAATTTCTTCTGTAAAACCTACCTTGGTGTCTCTGTCGAACTTGCTGGTTACATTACATTACAATAATATGCTTGCTCCCCCTTAGGGCCCACCATGTCAGATTGACTAAAATCCCAAAAGAAGAACAGCCTGAGCCGTGAGAACTATGATTACCCACTGACAACAGACAGGACAAAGATTCCAGCTTGTTCTATTCTTCCTTATCTCCTTACCTTTAAAGGCATACTCTGCCCCCATACCCTCCCTCTTGGAATCCTCACACCTAGAAAGCTCCCTTAATCTTACTCAAAATCTCCTAATTAAGACAAATTCCTCCTATGCAGCCGACTGCTGGATGTGTCTGTCCATGTCATCTTCAGTTTACTCAGCTCTCCCTATTCCTCTTAACAATACTCATCTCCTTCACACCACTCTATGTACAAGATTCAGAAAGGGGCCACCTCTCCTCGAGAGAGCTGACACTCTCCTAAGAGATTACCCCACCTCAGCTGCAAACCGAGCAAACAAGCTGTACCAGACCTCCTACTACTGCCAACTAGAGAAAATAAAACCTCTAACGTCTGCTGCCCAAGGGCCAGTCACTCTCAACACCCTCTTCTTTTACTTTATTGCTCAAGGTACTATCCCAGTAGGTCACCTTCCTTCTGAACTCTGCAATATCACAATAACTATTAAACTTCCTAAAAATCATCAAAACAACCGAATTGACTATCAAGTTTCTCCAGAAGCAAACAGATTATTTTCTAACCCTGTCCACTTCACGGGACCCCCTACTCTTACAGCTTCACAACACAAATGCTCCTATCCCACCACACAACTCTATCCCTGGCTCACTCCATCCTCCTCAAGATTACAATGCTCAAAACAATCCACCTCTCATATCTCCCCTCCTTGTTGGGGCTGCTCATTCCTCCACCCTGACTGTCTGGAACTCAGAAACAGAAAGACAAGAACGACCCTTTGTCCATCTATTCTCTCTTCACCTCTCAGCCTGTATCACCAGGTCAGGGGCTCTCTAAATGTGTGGGACTAGGCCCTGGCTGGTTGGCTCAGTGGTAGAGCGTCGGCCTGGTGTGCAGAAGTCCCGGGTTCGATTCCCGGCCAGGGCACACAGGAGAAGCACCCATCTGCTTCTCCACCCCTCCCCTTCTCCTTCCTCTCTGTCTCTCTCTTCCCCTCCCGCAGCCAAGGCTCCATTGGAGCAAAGATGGCCTGGGCACTGGGGATGGCTCCTTGGCCTCTGCCCCAGGCGCTAGAGTGGCTCTGGTCGCAACAGAGCGATGCCCCAGAGGGGCAGAGCATCGCCCCCTGGTGGGCAGAGTGTCGCCCCCTGGTGGGCGTGCCGGGTGGATCCCGGTTGGGCGCATGCGGGAGTCTGTCTGACTGTCTCTCCCCGTTTCCAGCTTCAGAAAAATACAAAAAAAAAAAAAAATGTGTGGGACTAACACCTACATGTATCTCCCAACTATTTGGACTGGAACCTGTACCCTAGTCTACCTCAAACCTAACATCAACATAGTTCCATCCAACAAGCCTTTCCCTGTCCCTAGCACTCTTCTAATCAAGCAAAGAAACAAACAGGCAATACAGGTAATCCATCTCCTAGCAGCCCTAGGAATCTCTACAGGGGTGGGCCTATGGGCAAGGGGGCTAGCCACCTCCTTGTCTTACTTTCACTCTCCCTCTTCAAGATCTTTAAAACTCCCTAAAGGAAATTGCCTCCACTCTGATAAGACTCCAAGACCAACTTGATTCCCTGGCTGCTATTGTACTACAAAATCTCCAAGGCCTGGATCTCTTGACAGCAGAAAAAGGAGGTATTGTGTCTTTCTAGAAGAACAATGTTGCTTTACCTCAACCAGTCAGGGCTGGTTAGAGATGCAGTCACCAAATTAAAGGAATGAGCCCAACGAATCCATGACAGACAAGAGGGGTCTTGGAATCAGTAGCTCCGCACAAACTGGGTATCTTGGTTGTTACCATTTATCAGCCCACTCACTTTTATTTTTGTCATTTTAGCATTTGGGCCCTGTTTTCTGCACTTATTCTCTAACTTTCTCTAGGACCGCCTGAGGGCCTTTACTAACCGAACTGTCCACAAACTCGTTACTCCAAGCCACCTTCCAGAAGGTCCCTACTTCACCACCGCAGCCCAAGGCCAGCTGTCTCCTCCCAGAACTCACTGCTCCTAGTCAGCAGGAAGCAGCCTCAGAAAAAGGACTACGGCCCCATAAATATATAACAAAAGGCTGGAATGATAGGGTTGCAGGCAGGGACCATGACCCCCTCCTCCCTTAAGTAGACAAAGGGACATTGACAACCTGGACGTTCCAGATCACCTCCCCCCAGGCATCTGGGTGACTCACCCGGGTATGGAAGGTCCCCTAACTTGATTACAGTTAATCTTATATAAATTGCTGAAAACTACATTTATCCTTTCCCCGTAACGACTACCAGCCCCCACCCTCAAATCCCCTATTTAATCCTACCTGTTAGAGAACAGTTTCTGACCTCTGCCTTAGGAGTCAGCCCAGCAGATGACCCCGCAATAAACTTTTCTTACCTGAACTCGGGTGTCCTCCTTCGGCCTACCTTTCACAGGGGAGAAGAGAGAGAGAGAGAGAGAGAGAGAGAGAGAGAGGCAAAAAGAAGTGAGAGGCGAGGGGGGGGGGAAGCAGATGGGCACCTCTCCTGTGTGCCCTGACCAGGAATTGAACCCAGGACATCCATGTGCCAGATCAAAGCTCTACCACTGAACCAACTGGTCAGGGCCAAAAAATAAAATTAAAAAATAAATAAGTAAGTTAATTCCAAGACAAAACTGGAAGCTCTTGTATCATGTTTATCCCCAGCTGCAGCATGGGCACGTGTGGGCGTATGAAATTTCAACAGTGGGCAGAACTAGAAAACAGAGACCCAGAAGCTTTGTGGACCTGCAGCCCTGATGTATGCACATAGCCATGATCCCATCACCATAAAGAGTGGTCCAGCCCACGCCCACCACAGCAGTGAGCGTACTGGGAGGCAGATGGTGTGGGTTCTGGGACTGCCTGCTTGCTGCACAGATGGTGTTCTGCCTCACAGGTCAGGCAGAGTTTATGGTGGGACTTGTACACTCATGAGCTTGAAAGGACGTGTGGACATCCCCTCTTTCTGTTGCCTCATGAGAAGCATGGGAGTAAACGTAGCGGGACATGTGATATCAGAGCAGACCCACTGGATGTCATCAAAATTAAAATCATTTGTGGCCCTGGCCAGCTGGCTCAGCGGTAGAGCGTTGGCCTGGTGTGTGGAAGTCCTGGTTCAATTCCTGGTCAAGGTACACAGGAGAAGCGCCCATCTGCTTCTCCCCCCTCCCCTTTCTCTCTCTCTCTTCCCCTCCCACAGCCAAGGCTCCACTGGAGCAAAATTGGCCTGGGCGATGAGGACAGCTCCATGACCTCCGCCTCAGGTGCTAGGATGGCTCCGGTTGCAGTGGAGCAATGCCCCAGAAGGGCCGAGAATTGCCCCCTGGTGGGCATGCCAGGTAGATCCCGGTTGGGCACATGTGGGAGTCTGTTTGTCTGCCTCCCCCAACCAGCTTCTCACTTTAGAAAAATACACCCCCCCCAAAAATTAAGTAATACCATTTGTGCCTGACCAGGCGGTGGTGCAGTGGATAGAGCATAGTATTAGAACGCGGAGGACCCAGGTTCGAGACCCCCAGGTCGCCGGCTGAGCATTGGTTCATCTGGTTTGAGCAAAGCTCACCAGCTTGAGCCTAAGGTCGCTGGCTCGAGCAAGGGGTCACTCGGTCTGCTGTAGCCCCACGGTCAAGGTACATATGAGAAATCAATCAATGAACAATTAAGGTGCCGCAAAAAAGAATTGATGCTTCTCATCTCTCTCCCTTTCTGTCTGTCTGTCCCTATCTGTCTCTCTCTCTGTTAAAAAACAAACAAACAAAAAAAACCATTGGTGCTTCAAAAAACAGGAGCAAGGAAGGGAGAAGACAAGCCATAGAATGGGAGGAAAATTCTAAACACTGTCTATCTGATGAGGGACTTGCATCTGGAATGCACAAAGAGCTCCTACAACTCAAAAGTAAACAACAACCTAGATAAAAATGGGCAAAAGACACAAAACAGATACTCTGAGAAGATGTGCGATGGCTGACAGGCCCTTGGAAAGTGCTCAACGTTATCTGCAGCCAGAACAGTGCAGGTCACAACCACAGTCAGGCACTACCTCCCTCGCCCTGCTGGGACGCTGCCACCAGTTAGGAACTCAAGGTTGGCAAGGACATGGAGACATGGAACCTCATGCCCCGCTGGCAGGAAGGCAACACGGGCAGCCACCGTGGAACATAGCTGGTGGTGCTTCAAGGAACTGAAAACAGACAGGATATATCCTGTGCACGTGTTCATGTGGCCAGGGGTGGAAATAGTCCTAGCATTCGTCAGGGGAAGAGGCAAAGTGTGGAACACACTGGGACACAATATGGACAGACATTCTGCTGAGCGAAATGAGCCATACATCAAAGGGCAGACATGTGACCACACGTGTGTGAGCTTCACAAAAGGACAAACATGCATGACTGCACATGTGTGAGCTACTAACTGTCATCAGGCTCACTGACAGAAAGAGCCGAGGGTGCCGGGGTGGGGGTGGGTTTCATGGACAGAGTTTCTGTTTGGATCATGGACAAGTTCTGAGAATAGTTGGAGATGGTCACATGACACTGTGACTGCATCCACGGTCACTGAACCACACACAGAACGGTGCACTTCATGTGGTGTACCACGCTTTACCACAATAGAAGGAGATGGTGCATGTCTGTGGCGGCAAACTTGCATGTGACCCTGCATACATAGGACAGGTGGTTTGTGCTGGAGCCTGGCGTCTGTGCCATCTGCACAGGAGTCCAGACTGCAAGCATGTCCCGAATGTCTGCCTGCCCGCCACCCATACCTTCACTCTAGCCGTCTTCTTGTCTGGGAAACACAGCTAAGTGCACTAGCCCCTCCCAGTAGCTGGTGCCTTGGAGGGAAACAGCACAGACATGTACAGCAACACGTGTGATGTCACAGCTCTAGAGCCTTATGCTGCCCCCCCACCCGTGAACACTCCCAGTTGGAGACCCACACAACCTGTCAGGAGCTGTACCTTTTCTCTGAGCTGGGTCACCAGGAAGCTCAGCAGATGTGCTCTGTCTCCCAGTTGCCTGAGCGCTAGCCCCATCCCCATGGACGCACCATTAGCTGGCATGGCTCCTCCTGTAGAAAGAGAGGTTCTGTCAGGCCACAGGGAAGGGTGGGGTCGCCTGCCCCTCTCCATGTCATCCAGGGCAGGTGCACACTTCTCTGCTCCTGCAAGGACACCTACTGTCACTCCTGGTCCCTCGATGTGAAGGTGAGGGGAAGAGAGAGTCTCCATGGAAATGGAGGTGTGTTCAACATCAAGTATGACCCTCATGCTAAGAAAGCAGGAATCTGTGCAGAAAGAAAATCAACCTGCCCCCAGAGTCCGAAGGCCAAGTGCACCAGGCTCCCAGTTGTTTGGGAGCTAAGAAAACATCAGACACCACACGAGTCAGAGGAGAAGTCAGGTGGATGTTAGAAATGATTCTGAACTGAGTATCATGACAACGCTGCTTATAAAAATAATGAAATGCACCCACAACTGACCCCCCAGAAGTATTTAGAGCTGCAGAAACTTATTTTTAAAAAGGGGAAGGCTAGGCCCTGGCCGGTTGGCTCAGTGGTAGAGCGTCGGCCTGGCGTGCAGGAGTCCCGGGTTCGGTTCCCGGCCAGGGCACACAGGAGAAGCGCCCATCTGCTTCTCCATCCCTCCCCCTCTCCTTCCTCTCTGTCTCTCTCTTCCCCTCCCACAGCCAAGGCTCCATTGGAGCAAAGTTGGCCTGGGCACTGAGAAGAAGAAAATTTAAAAAATTAATTAATTAATTTAAAAAAATTTTTAAACAAAATAAAAAGGGGAAGGCTAAAAACCCCATGAGGTGACATTATCTCATGGGATGTCATGGGATGTAGAAAATGAGAGTAGAAGGAAGGAAAGAATGAAGCTAATGTGACATATGAGGAAATAAAATATTGATATAAACGAAGGATTAAAGGACCAACAAAACCAACAGCTGGCTCTTTGAAAAGGTTCTCTTAGGACAGATAAGTCCCTGGTGAGACCAGCAAGGATGGACACCATGTGAGGAGAAAACACCATCATCAGTCCTACAGGCCTTACCACTCTCAGGAGGAGAAGTGAACAGCTCTCTACCAAAGCTTTGAACATTTAGATGAAAGGGACAGTTTTCTAGCAGAATATAACAAAATTGACAACATGTGTAGTGGAATAACCCATTGCATGGCCTTGGATGGGAACACAGCCAACAAGAAAAGAATGTTTTGCCAAGAGAATTGTTTTGTGACTTGAAGGTGGGTCCCTGAAACAGGTCTATGTGACTGAAGGCAGTTGCTGGGCTTTTTCTCAGTAAAACATTCTCATAAGATTTCTGTACCTTCCAAGGTTATCCCTTGAGATAAAGAGAGGAATGTTGTGGGATCCATAGAAGCAATAGCAATTAATGCCTTCTGATATTATGTTACTACTAAGCTATCCTGCAGGTGCACTCCATGTATCTTTAAGTAAAAGTTACATGTCGCCCCATTAAAAAAATAAAACAAAATTAAATTAAATTTAAAAAAAAGTTACACTTGATGTTATGCCAATTTCTCAGTAAACAAGCTTTTTGAAGTCTTGTGAATAAAATTAGGACACAGCGCGAACTTGGGGCCATTTGCCTGAGCGAGCGGTGGTCCTTTGCTTGTCCTTGATGATTTCGTCTGCTGATCTCTCTCTCTGCACCCCCAACTCACAACAACATGAAAGAAAAAATGTGGGTAGTCCTCTAACTAAAATAACTGAATTCGCCATTTAAAGCTTCTCACAAAGAAAATGCTAAACCTAGGTGGTTTCAAAGTTGAATTCTGTCAATCGGTTAAAGAAATCCTATCAAACCAATTAAAGAAAAACTTACCTAAGTCCAATGCAAATTTTTTCCCCCAGAAAACAGAGAAACAGGAAACACGTCTGAGACCAGAAAAACCATGATCACAAAACCTACCAAGAACATCACAAGGGGAATGTTAGAGACTAGTATGACTCATTGGCTCATGTGCATGAGGATAGTAATTCTTTTTTTTTTTTTTTTTTTGGCAGAGACAGGAAGAGTCAGAGAGAGGGACAGAAAGGGATAGACAGACAGGAAGGGAGAGAGATGAGAAGCACCAATTCTTCCTTGTGGTTCCTTACTTGTTCATTGATTGATTTCTCATATGTGCCTTGACCGGGGCTACAGCAGACCAAGTGACCCTTTGCTCGAGCCAGCAACCTTGGATCCAAGCTGGTGAGCTTTGCTCAAACCAGATGAGTTTGCGCTCAAGCTGGCAACCTCAGGGTCTCGAACCTGGGTCCTCTGCATCCCAGTCCGATGCTCTATCCACTGCGCCACCGCCTGGTCAGGCGAGGATAGTAATTCTTAATGAAATACTAATACGAGAATATATCACATGGTGTGTTTATTCCAGAAACATAAGGTTGGTTTAACCCTTTGAGTAGTACGAACGTTCATGCACATCCTCGTGCCTCCAGACCATCCAGAGTACAATCGATTTATTTTAAAAATGTGTAAAGAAACATTAAAAAAAGGCTAATGTATGTTCTTCTTGTTTCCATAAATTGGTTATCAAACAAACATGATTTTAAGTTAATAAAACTGGAACTGGAACTCATTTCATTTTTTGAAAAAACAACAACTCACTCCTGGGTGTCAATGAGCATGAAAAAAACTCACTACTCAAAGAGTTAACATTCAAAATCAGTGTAAAGCTCTAGCCAGGTAGCTCAGTTGGTTAGAGCGTGACCCGATATGCCAAGGTTGTGGGTTCAATCCCCAGTCAGGACACACACAAGAATTAACCAATGATGCACAAATAAGAGAAACAACAAATCCATGTCTTTCTCTCTTTCCCCCTTCCTCTCTCTCTAAGGTGCAGGCAGAGGGAGCTGGCAGCCCAGGAAACCCAGGTCAACAGGAGTGAAGACAGTTAGGAAAGGCCAGAGTCTGGGTAAATTCACAGACTACACTTCCTTCCTGAGTCTTAAAGTTATGCTTGATAGCGAAAGGTGAAAATGACGATGCTGCCTGACCAGGCGGTAGCACAGTGGATAGAGCATCGGACTGGGATGCTGAGGACCCAGGTTCGAGATCCTGAGGTCGCCAGCTTGAGCGCGGGGTCATCTGATTTGAGCAAAAAGCTCACCAGCTTGGACCCAAGGTCGCTGGCTCAAGCAAGGGGTTACTCAGTCTGCTGAAGGCCCGTGGTCAAGGCACATATGAGAAAGCAATCAATGAACAACTAAGGTGTCGCAATGTGCAATGAAAAACTAATGATTGATGCTTCTCATCTTTCCGTTCCTGTCTGTCTGTTCCTGTCTATCCCTCAGTCTGACTCTCTCTCTGTCTCTATAAAAAAAAAAAAAAAAAAAGAAAGAAAATGACGATGCTGTCTGATGAAGTTCTCAGTGTAGAAAGAGGTGACATTTGCGACCACAGAGGGGTGAAGGGTCTGACTGGTGGTGAAATTCCCGTTCCCCTTGTAAAATGTTGACACAGTTTGACTGAGATACTAAGTATCTGTATACTGTAATCCTTAGAACAACCATTAGAAAAAGTACCCTGCCTGACCTGTGGTGGCGCAGTGGATAAAGCTTCGACCTGGAACGCTGAGGTCACTGGTTCAAAACCCTGGGCTTGCCTGGTCAAGGCACATATGGGAGTTGATGCTTCCTGCTCCTCCCTTCTCTCTCTCTCTCTCTCCTCTCTAAAATGAATAAATAAAGTTAAAAAAAAAAAGAAAAAGTACCCAAAGAAATACCCTGAAAAATCACAGACAAGAAAGAAGGGACAGTGGGCCAAGTTTGAGTAGCCCCAGCCCTATGGCAGGAGGAGGAGGTGAGGGGCAGAAAGCAGACACAACTGCCTGGCTTGGCCCAGTGGCACTCACCATGTCCAGGGCAAAAGTGCCAATTAAATATAGACACGACCATTAGAACACCTGACTACAGGCTACCCACAAGAAATGCACTTCAGACATGATGACGGAGGTCAGAAGTTGATTACAAAGACAAACATGCCGGCGCAACCAGGGGAAGCAGCCTGACCACCACTGGATGAGAGACTCCAGGCAGAGAAAGCCGCAGGACAGACTAGCAACAAGGGGTCAGTTCACCAGGAGAACGTGACAACTCCAGATCGTGTGTCTAACAGCAAAGCTTCAAAATACACTGAACAGAAACTAATGAAACTGTGATAAAAAATAAAGACTTGTGCCTGACCAGGAGGTGGCGCAGTGGATAGAGCGTCGGATT
Organism: Saccopteryx leptura; assembly: GCF_036850995.1. NCBI lineage: Eukaryota > Metazoa > Chordata > Mammalia > Chiroptera > Emballonuridae > Saccopteryx > Saccopteryx leptura. The sequence continues at coordinate 126,135,150 of NC_089506.1, forward strand.
AGGATGCGGAGAACCCAGGTTTGAGACCCTGAGGTCGCCAGCTTGAGCGCGGGCTCATCTCATTTGAGCAAAGGTCACCAGCTTGGACCCCAAGGTCGCTGTCTTGAGCAAGGGGTTACTCAGTCTGCTGCAGCCCCACGGTCAAGGCACATATGAGAAAGCAGTCAATGAACAACTAAGGAGCCGCAATGAAGAACTGATGTTTCTCATTTCTCCCCCTTCCTGTCTGTTCCTATCTGTCCCTCTCTCTGACTCTCTCTGTCTCTGCCACAAAAAAAATAAAAATAAAAATAAAAATAAAAATAAATAAAGACTTGTATTCAAGTAGGAGTAGAAAGAAACTTCCTTAATCAGACCAAAAAACAAAAACAACAAACCTTCAACACACATTAAATCAAAAAATGAAATACTGAAAGTTCTCCGGGCTCAGGAAGAAAGCTGGTTGTGACTAGCATCAGAGTCCAGCAGAGGAAAGACACGAGAAAGCAAGCAAGCCAGCAGCCCTGGAAAAGGAGGAACTTCCATTATTTGAGACAAGGTGACTGTGTCCAGTGACCTGGATGGGCTATCTACCTGGGGCCAGCACCCCAGCAGAATGAGGAGTGTCCACGTGGCAGAGAGAGCACAGGAGGGCCAGGGAAGTAGCGTCTGTCCAGGGACTTGACAGAAGAAGTAACTGTAACAAGGGTGTCAGGAGCCAGGTTTCTCATTGTCAGAACTGGAAGTCAGAACAGAAAAGGAGAAAACTAGTGTGAACCCTTCTGTGATGCTGTACTAACCAACAGGCTGACCAATAAGTCTGTCTTAAAATTAAGACCTTCTGTCCCTTGCTGATTGGGTCAGTGGATAGACCCAACCAGCACACTGTGGTTGCAGGTTCAATTCCTGGTCAGGACATGTAAGAGAAGCAGCCAATGAGTGCATAAATAAGTGGAACAACAAGTCAATGTTTGGCTTCAGCTGGTTGGTTCAGCAGTAGAACATTAGCCCAGTGTGTGGATGTCCCAGGTTCAATTCCTGGTCAGGGCACACAGGAGAAGCAACCATCTACTTTTCCATCCCCCCCCCCCACTTTCTTCTCCTCCCACAGCCATGGCACAAATGGTTTGAGCAAGTTGGCCCCCGGAGCTGAGGATGGCTCCATGGCCTCGCCTCAGGTGCTAAAATAGCTCAGTTGCCAAGCAACAGAGTAGCAGCCCCAGATAGGCAGTGTATCACCCAGTAGGGGACTGGCTGGGTGGATCCTGGTTGGGGTGTATGCAGGAGTCTATCTCCCTTCCGCTCACTTAATGAAAATAAAATAAAATAAAATAAAACCTGACCAGGTTGTGGCACAGTGGACTGGGCATCGGCTTGAGATGCAGAGGACCAGGTTTGAAACCCCAAGGTCACTGGCTCGAACGCAGGCTCACCTGGCTTAAGCGTGTGCTCACCAGCTTGACATGGGGTCACTGGCTTCAGCACGGGATCACAGACATGACCCCATGGTCACTGGCTTGAGCCCAAAGGTTGCTGGCTTAAAGCCCAAGGTCACTGGCTTCAGTAAGGGGTCACTCGCTCTGCTGGAGCTCCTTAGTCAAGGCACATATGAGAAAGCAATCAATGAACAACTAAGGAGCTGCAACGAAGAACTGATGCCTCTCATCTCTCTCCCTTCCTGTCTGCCTGTCCCTGTCTGTCCCTCTCTCTGTCTCTCTCGCAAAAAAAAAAAAAAAAAAGGAAAAGATGTTTCTCTCTCCCCATCCCTCCCCCCCCCAGTCAATGGAAAAATTAAAAAAAAAAAATTACAACCTTCATTCACCAACAGGTCCCAGTAAAGGAGTAAATGCTCGTGAGCCCCAGCCAATGTAGCTGTTATGGCAGCCTGAGCAGCACACCTCCTGCAGATCACAGAAAATAAGGCTCAGCTCATGATAAAGGGAACACTGTCAATTTTTTATATTTTTCTGAAGCTGGAAACGGGGAGAGACAGTCAGACAGACTCCTGCATGCGCCCAACCCGGATCCACCCGGCACGCCCACCAGGGGCGATGCTCTGCCCACCAGGGGGCGATGCTCTGCCCCTCCGGGTCGTCGCTCTGTTGTGACCAGAGCCACTCTAGCGCCTGGGGCAGAGGCCAAGGAGCCATCCCCAGCGCCCGGGCCATCTTTGCTCCAATGGAGCCTCGGCTGCGGGAGGGGAAGAGAGAGACAGAGAGGAAGGAGAGAGGGAGGGGTGGAGAAGCAAATGGGCACTTCTCCTGTGTGCCCTGGCTGGGAATCAAACCCAGGACTTCTGCACGCCAGGCCAACGCTCTACCACTGAGCCAACTGGCCAGGGTGGGAACACTGCCAATTTTAACCACAACAGCATGTCCTGTGGCCCCCAGAGCAGTGACACTAAGTACGGCTCTCATGGGTGTTGGTGGGGGACTGGCAGGTGTGCACACCAAACACAGATGGGTGGGAAGAAGCCAGATGAGAGCATCTGCCACATAAGTCCCCTGCACGGAGGAGGAAAACGGAACACAAGAGAGGAATCGGAACAGTGCCAGCCCTGGTGCTGGGAATGGGAGTTCCGAGCTCCGCTCTGCACTTGATGGACTGCCTGGGGGGTTACCATTTTAGTTTAGAACAAAGACAGTGTTCCTGGGACAAAGCCCATGACACATGCCACCTACCAGGGGCTTCTATTTTGGAGTGGACACTGGGCTGGTCATCGGTGTGAGACAAGGGCATCTTTGAAGGCCCCACATCTCCTAGCTGCTCCTCCAGTGTTTTAAATTTACACTTAAGAGTCCATATTTCTGCTTCAAGGGCCAGAACATAATCTGCCAAAAAAAATAAATAAATAACAACCCACTCTGTAAATGTGTGCATGTGTAGGCACAAACACTCTCAGTCGTCCAGCATCCCCTAAGCAGAGGCTCAACCAGCTGGAATCTGCTCACGTCTCTGGCCCCCCACCCCACCCCATCCCCACCCAGTGTCCCAGAACCTGAGTGCCACCTTCCCTTTGGCTACAGAGTGTGTTATAACGTAGTGTACTTTAATCTGCGAGTTACGTAGAGACACCAAGGCAGGATACAGAAGAAATTTTAGGAGGAGATTTATTAATAAGCTGTCTACATATGACTTACACGGGGTATAGCTAACCCAAATCGTGCAGCCTTGATTATAGTCCTGAGGTTGGTTGTATAGACATGATCACATTCTGGTTGGGGGGAAAAGGAGGGGGAGCATGGTACAAAAGTCATTTACTGATAAGCTTACAACATTTATCTATAGGATCTATTAAAAGGAAAAACATTCCTACACATTAAGACTACAAGATAAGGCCTGACCTGTGGTGTCGCAGTGGATAAAGTGTCGACCTGGAACACTGAGGTTGCCGGTTCGAAACCCTGGGCTTGCCTGGTCAAGGCACATATGGGAGTTGATGCTTCCTGCTCCTCCCCCTTCTCTCTCTCTCGCTCTCTCTTCCTCTTTCCCTCTCTCTCTCTCTAAAAAATTAATAAAGTCCTTTAAAAAAAAAAGACTAGAAGATAACACAGTAGTGATACATGTTTTACATACCAACACAGTAGGGTAAATGTTGTTTTACATATCAGAGACATTCCCAAATCTTCCAGGGTTTTACATTTATCTTTGTTACCACAACAGTGAAAAGTTTTAGCTTAGGGTAAGGAGAAAAGCTTACTGAAATTACCTTTGCTAAAAGTGTTGGGGCTAGCTTTAGTTTATAAGTTTTATACATATAAAGAATTTCAGAAGGGATGGTTATTAGAAAGCATATAAAACGTTACAGAGTGCAGGGCTTTCAAGCAAGGGGAGTGGGCTCGTGATCCCTTTGTCTAGAGCAGGGGTAGTCAACCTGGTCCCTACTGCCCACTAGTGGGTGTTCCAGCTTTCATGGTGGGCGGTAGCAGAGCAACCAAAGTATAAATAAAAAGATAGATTTAACTATAGTAAGTTGTTTTATAAAGATTTATGCCAAACAGTGAAAATCTGACATAAAGTACTTGGTAAGTAATTATTATTATATGCGTTAACTTGCTGTAACTCTGCTTTATAAATTTTATAAAGTAAAGTTACTTCCCTACTTTTTTTTTTATTTTTTTATTTTTTCTTCAGGGGAGAGTGCGAACGCAGTCCCCCACTACCACAAATTATGCAGTCGAGTTTCCCACATTTGGGGAAATCGCAGGGGTCAGCACATCCGGAGTGCAATGGATAAGCCTCGCCCTGGGAAAACCACCTTCGTGATCATGGTATTTCCCCTGCCAGTTAAGTATATATACTTCTCTATTTTATAAATCATCATTACTGTGGAACAGGTGGGCGGTTAGAAAATTTTACTACTAACAGAGATACAAAAGTGGGCGGGGCCCTGGCCGGCTGGCTCAGCGGTAGAGTGTCGGCCTGGCGTGCGGGGGACCGGGGTTCGATTCCCGGCCAGGGCACATAGGAGAGGCGCCTGTTGGGCAGATAAGAGTATATTATGCTCACTTTGTTAAATATAGCGCTGCCCACGTAAGGCCATCGCCCAGGTGATATTAATGCGTGTTGAGAATCCTTGTAGCCTGGGGCTTGGTTTTGGGATTAAGCCTTTCCCACCCCTTTTGATGTGGGGTGGTACAATCCAATCATGCCTCAGAGAAGTGACTGTATTAGAGACTTCCCTATTTTGTATATTGGATTAGAGGTTGTGAAGCTACAATATAAAATGGGGGTAGACTACATGAGAGCTTGCTCTCTTGGTTCCTGAGATGATTAGCATGAGAGAGCAGAGGGAGCAGAGCAGAGAGCAGAAAGAGGCCATGTGGCCAGGAGAAGCAGCCAAGATGGCGGAGTGCTAAGTGAGATGCCAGTTTGTGCAGAGTTTGTATCTGGGATAAGGAAGGAGATGGGGAACTGAGGAGAATAAGGCTGGTGAGCTAGAAACCTTTGATTCTAGGAAACTCGGATAAGTCAGTGGCTTTGTGAGCACTGAATGTGAGAGGGTTTTGGAACCCAGTGTGTGTTTTTACTTGCCCGCCAGGTGCAAGCTAGGATTAAAGATGACAGCCCATCAGTTCTTGGCTCCGTTGTTTCTTTACCGACTGTCCGAATCCAATGTGAACCTGCATGAGCTAGGCTGCTTTGATGGTGGCCCTGGCCGTGGCCACTGGCTTTACATTTGGCGTAGTCTGTGGCAGGATTCGATACAGATCGGCAAGGAGCCACTACCATCTTTGAGTGGTGGAGTAGAGGACTGGCTGGTGTTATGGTTCCCCATGGCTGTCCTTTTGGGGACCATAGGCTGGCTGACTTTTACAGCCATGCGTGAGGAAACCATGAGCTCTGTGGAAGAGGCTGCCTGGGACCTGCAAACCAAGCAGTGGAAGGAGCTGGAGCAAACGCAGGAGAAACCGATGCTGACCCTGGAGCTGGAGGAAGTGCTGGAGGAGGAGGCCGACCAGGTTTGCGAGATTCGCCTGGAAATGGAGCAGCTACTGGAGGAGGATTCACAGGTTCGTGAGTTGCAGATTGCCCTGAATGTTGTGGAGAGTCAGCAGCGGCGGGAGGCAGGGGCTGAGGCTGAGGCTGAAGCTGAGGCCGGGGCTGAGGCTGAAGCTGAGGCCAGGTCTGGAGCTGCAAGGTCTGCGGAGCAGAGGGCGGCAGCGGCCCGGGGTTCGAGCTCAGCAGCAGGAGCTGATGTTTCCAGTTCCTCTTTGGAGGATGAGGAGAATCGGACTGGAGTTGTGATCCGCAGTCTCCAGAAGGTGAGAGCCCAGAAGCAAGGAGTTCTTACTATGCTCCTGGTGGGTCTGCGATTTTGGGGACATAGGATGGACGTTATCATGCTCTTCAGAGCCAAGATGGAAATGCTGACTGCCATTGCCATGTGCTCCTCTTTGGGACAGTGTAAGAGGAGGCAGGAATGAGGGGGGTGGCTGACGCCCTATGTGCGTGGACTGATTTCCTGGACTACGACCGGAGTGGGCATTGGCTCCTTTGTTGGATGGACTTCCGGATTATGGATTTTGGACAATGTGAAATACCCTGATGGGGGTGGGGGGTGGCTTTGCTGGAAGCACTCCCCTGCCCCGGGAAGCTTTTCCCATAGGCCAAGGACATTTTGCGCTTTGGGCAAAGTGCTCAGAGACTGGTGAAGTGTACCTTTGTGATTGTTGAAACTGTATGATTTGTGCTGTTGTAATTTGTGTAGTGTGCCTAATTTCATTGCATAGGGATGCCGGTGATGTAAATTGTGGGTAGTAAAGTGAGCATGGGGTGGATTGTTGGGCAGATAGAGTATATTATGCTCACTTTGTTAAATATAGCGCTGCCCACGTAAGGCCATCGCCCAGGTGATATTAATGCGTGTTGAGAATCCTTGTAGCCTGGGGCTTGGTTTTGGGATTAAGCCTTTCCCACCCCTTTTGATGTGGGGTGGTACAATCCAATCATGCCTCAGAGAAGTGACTGAATTAGAGACTTCCCTATTTTGTATATTGGATTAGAGGTTGTGAAGCTACAATATAAAATGGGGGTAGACTACATGAGAGCTTGCTCTCTTGGTTCCTGAGATGATTAGCATAAGAGAGCAGAGGGAGCAGAGCAGAGAGCAGAAAGAGGCCATGTGGCCAGGAGAAGCAGCCAAGATGGCGGAGTGCTGAGTGAGATGCCAGTTTGTGCAGAGTTTGTATCTGGGATAAGGAAGGAGATGGAGAACTGAGGAGAATAAGGTTGGTGAGCTAGAAACCTTTGATTCTAGGAAACTCGGATAAGTCAGTGGCTTTGTGAGCACTGAATATGAGTGGGTTTTGGAGCCCAGTGTGTGTTTTTACTTGCCCACCGGGTGAAAGCTAAGATTAAAGATGACAGCCCATCAGTTCTTGGCTCCGTTGTTTCTTTACCGACTGTCTGAATCCAATGTGAACCTGCATGAGCTGGGCTGCTTTGATGGTGGCCCTGGCCGTGGCCACTGGCTTTCCAGCGCCCATTTGCTTCTCCACCCACCCCCTCCTTCCTCTCTGTCTCTCTCTTCCCCTCCTGCAGCCAAGGCTCCATTGGAGCAGAGATGGCCCGGGCGCTGGGGATGGCTCCTTGGCCTCTGCCCCAGGCGCTAGAGTGGTTCTGGTCGCGGCAGAGCGACGCCCGGGAGGGACAGAGCATCGCCCCTGGTGGGCGTGCCGGGTGGATCCCGGTCGGGCGCATGCGGGAGTCTGTCTGGCTGTCTCTCCCCGTTTCCAGCTTCAGAAAAATACAGAAAAGAAAAAAAGAGAAAAAAAAAAATAAGTGGGCGGTAGGTATAAAAAGGTTGACTACCCCTGGTCTGGAGGTTTACATCACTCTCAGGACTTCAGGAGGGGAGGAAGAGTTAGAATCAGTGTAGGAATTCTTTTTTTTTTTTTTTTTTTTACAGGGACAGAGAAAGAGTCAGAGAGAGGGACAGATAGGGACAGACAGACAGGAACAGAGAGAGATGAGAAGCATCAATCATCAGTTTTTCGTTGCGACACCTTAGTTGTTCATTGATTGCTTTCTCATATGTACCTTGACTGTGGGCCTTCAGCAGACCGAGTGACCCCTTGCTCGAGCCAGCGACCTTGGGTCCAAACTGGTGAGCTTTGCTCAAACCAGATGAGCCCGCACTCAAGCTGGCGACCTCAGGGTCTCGAACTTGGGTCCTCCGCGTCCTAGTCCTATGCTCTATCCACTGTGCCACTGCCTGGTCAGGTAGTGTAGGAATTCTTAATTAAGATATGTAAACATTGTCCCCTAAAGGATCTTAAGGAAGGGGAAGAGGAAGTTTTCAGATAACTTTTATCTTCTTTGCTGTCTAACAAGTGGCCTTAGTCCTTCCAGAGAACGTTAGTTAAACTATGATTAGTTACTAATTTTTGCCCCTTTAATCTCTTTCTCTGGGTTTTTTTTCTTTTCAGAAAGGAGGGGTAAGAGGGCGTGACTCTTCCTTTTAAAATACTAATATTAACAATTTTTGCAATTCTTCGGCACCTGATCACAAGTGCAGTGTCAGGGAGGGTGCAGCAATCAGGAGAACACACTGTCACCTCCACAACCCTGTGAACTTTCATCAGACACAGCATTACATCTGGAGCATGCAGCAGCTGGGCAGCCTGGTGTCTGCACACCCACAGCCGCCCAGTGCACTACTCTGAACCTGCTGGCAGGTGCCTGCCTTTGCTCGACAGGCGCACTCCCAAGAACTGGCTGGAGACTGCCAGCCACATGCTGCCCCTGTACAGGAGGTGCCTGCTAACCCAGCCTCTAGCAGTCTCACTCTGGCTTTAAGTGTGGCTAGTGTCTTCCTTTTCCTCCCCCTTTACTATTTACAGCACTGACACAGACCCCGCCCTTGAAGGAAAGCAGCTGCCACACTCTGAAGTAACTCATGAAGAATGTTCGTTCTAAGAGTCCCGGTGAAACCTGTTTTGGACCCAGGGGAGGCTGGCTCTGGTCCCATCACTCACCTGGGGCAGTGTCTGCTGCCTTCGCATCTAGCTGGCATGCAGGTGCAGTGTCTGCTCCCTGAGAGGCAGGAGGGAGAACCTGCTCGCTCAATGCTTCCATCTCTCTCCTCATCTGGGTGACACAGTTTCGCAGGCTTGCATTCTGCTCCTGTAGCTGCTGGATCTCCTCAGATGGAAAACTCCCACTCACTTCTCCTTCCTGATGCCTTAGCAATGTCTGCTGAGTGCAACAAAAAGAAAGAAAGTGGGCCCTGGCCAGTGGTTCAGTGGATAGCGGTGTTTCCCAACGTGGGGCCCACGCCCCACAGGGGGGCAATTTGATAGTTAAGGGGGGCAATTTGAAAATGGACTCGACACAACTTTAACTCTTTCGCCCCGGGCCATTTAAATGCAATGCTAGATATCGGTGCCAAATTTAACAAAAAATGCAATTCTTAAATAATTGCGGTAAATAATTATTAAGTATAATTTCGTTTGACGAGACCAAAATATCAACTGGGTGATTGGCGTCGTCCAGTAAACTTCGTCCTGGGTTCACCACGGAGCGTGCCGTCTGCTGCGGGGAACCCCTGACGTTTTAAAAACTCGCTAAACAACGCAGTTATTCTCACCTAATTGGCCCATCGCAACTTCTGTAGTGTTTCACATCATTCAGTTGGTGTTAATTTGAAATCAGTGTCAGTCAAAACTGTTGTAAAAGCTCGTTGATTTAATAAATATACATATATATATATTGTATAGATATAATTGGTAAGTATTTGATTTTATTTTTATCAATATTAAACTCTTTATTAAGTACTTCTTGCATCGGGGCTAGAAAGCACTAATATTTTATAAATATTATTGGGGCTATAATAGTGCATGCACGACAATTTTAATTTTAGAAGCATAACTTTCCAGAAAATTTTGTCAAGTGGAAAAAATATAGATACCTTTTGATTTGCGGTGGTAGTGTAGTAAATGTGTTATATACATTTAAATAAATATGAATTTTTAGTATACGTTTACTCTATGTCATATTGAATATATTTTAACACATATTTTAATATTAGTTTTTAATTGATCTTATTATTATTATTTTTTTTGTATTTTTCTGAAGCTGGAAACGGGGAGAGACAGTCAGACAGACTCCCGCATGCGCCCGACCGGGATCCACCCGGCACGCCCACCAGGGGCGACGCTCTGCCCACCAGGAGGCGATGCTCTGCCCCTCCGGGGCGTCGCTCTGCCGCGACCAGAGCCACTCTAGCACCCGGGGCAGAGGCCAAGGAGCCGTCCCCAGAGCCCGGGCCATCCTTGCTCCAATGGAGCCTCTGCTGCGGGAGGGGAAGAGAGAGACAGAGAGGAAGGAGGGGGTGTTGGAGAAGCAAATGGGCACTTCTCCTATGTGCCCTGGCCGGGAATTAAACCCGGGACTTCTGCATGCCAGGCCGACGTTCTACCACTGAGCCAACCGGCCAGAGCCTTGATCTTATTTTTATTTCTTATAGCCCATAGTAAAATGAGTGGTGCAAGCAAGAAAAAAACTCGTCAATATTCAGAGGAATATTTAAAATTTGGGTTCATACCCGCTGTTCACGATGAGCGGATTTCTTTTTGTCTTTTATGCCAGCAATGCTTGACCAACGAATCAATGAAACGAGGTTGTCTTGAGGCGCATTTGAAGGCGAAACATAGTGCTCATATTAATTCAGATTTGAGTTACTTTAAAACTTTAAAGAAAAATTTTGAAAAAAGAACAACATTAAAGTCTCTATTTACTGCTCATACTTCAACTAATAATCGTGTTCTTGAGGCTAGTTATCAAATTTCTTTATTCATTGCTAAAACTGGAGAAAATCACACTATAGGAGAGAATTTAATAAAACCATCAATATCAGCACTTCTTAAAACGGTTCTTGAAAATGATGACAAAGATGTAAAAGCTATGCCACTCAGTAACAATTCTGTTAGCAGAAGAATAGACGAAATGAGTGAGGATATTGAAAAACAACTTATTGAAAAGCTGAAAACAAGAAAATTCTCCTTGCAAATGGATGAATCAACTTTGAGAGACAGTGAGGCAGTATTGATAACTTACGTAAGATATATTGATAAAGGACATTTTGCTGAAGAAATGTTGTTCTGTAAAAGATGAGAAAGCACCACTACCTCCAAAGATATATATATAATAAGCTAAAAAACTACTTAGATGTCAATGATATACCAATGAAAAATATATAACATCTTGTGCTGCAGATGGTGCTCCCAATATGATGGGCAAGAAAAATGGCTGCTTAAAATTGATGAAAGATGCGAATCCAGAAATGATTCTTGTGCATTGTGTTATTCATAGGGAAAACTTGGTAGCTAAAAACATCTCGCCTGTTCTGAATGAAGTATTACATACAGTAATAAAGTGTGTTAATGCTATTAAAGCTAGTGCCAAATGTGAGCGTCTTTTCAAGCTATTTTGTGAAGAACAAAATGAAGACCATGTGAGACTTTTACTTCATACTGAAGTAAGATGGCTATCTAAAGGAAACTGTTTGAAAAGATTTATGGAACTGTTTGATACTCTTAGTGATTTTTTAAGCGACAAACCTGAAATGATGTATCTATTAACAATAGATGGTAAAGCATTTGTGAGTTATTTAGCCGATATCTTTGAAAAACTAAATATATTAAATAAGCAACTTCAAGGAACAAATAAAACTCTTGTCGATGCAAAAGCAAAGATATTTGGTTTCATTACCAATATTGAGTTATGTCAGAAACATATTAACAACAAAAACTTTAAACAGTTTCATTGGCTCCAAAAATGTGAAGTAACTGATACCTCTTTACTTGTTATTGTCAATCATTTGAATATTCTATCGGCTGATTTAAAAGAAAGATTTTCTGATTTAAAACAAATTGATTTCCCAACATGGATGATGCAGCCAATGTTAGTGGATTTGTCTGATATATCAAATATGCAGTATCAAGAAGAACTCGCAGAATTGCAAAATGATGAGTCAGTTAAAGCTTTATTTAATATCAAAGGAGCGATGGCATGGCTTTGTGAGGAAACAGAAATCAAATACCCAAATGTGCAAGAAAACTATTGCTACCGTTTCCATCTTCATTTTTAGCTGAATGTGGATTTAGTGTTGTAAATGATTTACTGGTAAAAAAAAGAAATCGGCTGGATATAACACAACGTGGAGACTTGAGACTAAAGCTAACCAAATTGGAACCTAATATAAAATCTCTGTGCAGCAAGCATCAAGCGCAAGGATCACACTAAATTAAAATAATAAATTAATATAGAAAAATCTGTATTAAAATTATTTGGAATTTAAATTTCTGTTTTTCATTATATGTTTTGAAATTTTACTTACTGTGTTTTGTTAACAATTTCATAGTGATTTCTTCCTAGAACCTATCATTTATGTTTATTAAGTGAACAAATCAATTTTTTGTTAAAAATTATGTATGTTACATAGTGGGGGACATAAAAATTTTAGAAAGGTTAAGGTGGGGCATGGCACAAAAAAGGTTGGGAAACACTGGGATAGAGCATCAGCCTGGAATGTGGATGTCTCAGGTTTGATTCTTGGTCAGGCCACACATAAGTGACCATCTGCTTCTCCCCCACTGCCTCTCCCCCTTTTCTCCTTCTTCACCTCCCACAGACAGTGGCTCTATTGGTTCGTGTGTGGCCCCAGGTGCTGAGGATGGCTTCCTTGGAGCGCATCAGCCACAGGCGCTAAAAATGGCTCAGTATTCGAGCATCCACCTCAGAAGGGGTTGCTGGGTGGATCCCCATTGTCAGGTGCATGTGGGAGTTTGCCTCATTATCTCCCCTCCTCTCATTTAAACAAACAAACAAAAACAAAGAAAGAAAATGATTACAGCTGCAAAGGAAAACCAACACCTCTGCTGGCCTGAAGCCATGCTGTCCCTGCATCGTCTTGCCCTGTGGCCCCACTCCCCTGCACCCCTTCATCTGTCCTCAGATGAAATCATGCAATGACCTTCCTTTCTGAATTAACAGAAGTATGAAAAATGTATTTTTCTTCTAGGTTTCACAAGGTGAGGCTGTTTTTCATGGGTAACTTTTTTTTAATTCATTTTAATTTATTGTGTTTACATAGGTTCAAGTGTCCCACCAAGTACATCCCCCCCACCCCCATGTTTCCCTCAACATCCCCCTTGCCCCTCTCCCCCCCAATGACCTCCCCACTTCTCTCCAAGATTTGCTTTCCAACTCTCTATAACGCTGTTATGTATGATATATATAATTTCACCAATCTCTTTCCCTTCCCTGATCCCATCCTCTCATCCCCTTTCCCTCTGACCTCTTTCCCTCTGGTCCCTTTATTCCTGCCTCTGCCTCTATTTCGTTCCTCAGTTCACATTGTTCACTGGATTCCTCAAATGAGTAAGGTCATACGATATTTTTCTTTCTCTGCCTGGCTTATTTCACTTAGCATAATAGTTTCCAGGTCCATTCATGTTGTTGCAAAAGTAAGATTCCCTTTTTCATGGCCACATAGTATTCCATTGTGTATAGGTACCATGGCTTTTTAATCCACTCGTACACTGACGGACACTTGGGCTGTTTCCAGGTCTTGGCTATTGTAAACAATGCTGCAATAAACATAGGGGTGCATTTCTTCTTTTGAATCAGTGATTTGGTATTCTTAGGATATATTCCTAAAAGTGGGATGGCTGGGTCAAAAGGCAGTCCATTTTTAATTTTTTGAGGAATCTCTATACTGTTTTTCACAGTGGCTGCACCAGTCTGCATTCCCACCAGCAGTGCAGGAGGGTTCCCTTTTCTCCACATCCTCACCAGCACTTATTATGTGTTGTTTTGTTAATGAGTGCCATTCTGACTGCTGTGAGGTGGTATCTCACTTGTGGTTTTAATTTGCATTTCTCTAATGATTAGTGATGTTGAACATTTTTTCATCTGCCTATTGGCCATCTGTATGTCCTCTTTGGAGAAGTGTCAATTCATTTCTTTTGCCCATTTTTTGATTGGATTGTTTCTCTTCCTGGTGTTGAGTTTTACAAGTTCTTTATAAATTTTAGTTATTAACCCCTTATCAGTCGTATTGTCAAATATGTTCTCCCATTGTGTGGTTTGTCTTTTTATTTTGTTCATATTGTCTTTAGCTGTGCAGAAGCTTTTTAGTTTGATATAGTCCCATTTGTTTATCCTGTCCTTTATTTCACTTGCCCGGGGAGATACATCAGCAAATATATATATTGCTGCGAGAGATATTGGAGAGCTTACTGCCTATGTTTTCTTCTAAGATGATTATGGTTTCACGACTTACATCTTTATCCATGCCTGACCAGTGGATAGAGCGGTGGATAGAGCGTCGGACTGGGATGCGGAGGACCCAGGTTTGAGACCCAGAGGTCACCAGCATGAGCGCAGGCTCATCTGGTTTGAGCAAAAGTTCACCAGCTTGGACCCAAGGTTGCTGGCTCCAGCAAGGGGTTACTCGGTCTGCTGAAGGCCCGCGGTCAAGGCACATGTGAGAGGGCAGTCAATGAACAACTAAAGTGTCGCAACGAAAAACTGATGATTGATGCATCTCATCTCTCTCTGTTCCTGTCTGTCTGTCCCTATCATTCCCTCTCTCTGACTCTTTGTCTCTGTAAAAAGAATAAAAATAAAAACAATAAATGTTAAAAAAATAAGTCTTTTATCCATTATGAGTTTATTTTTGTGACTGGTGTAAGTTGGTGGTCTAGTTCCATTTTTTTGCAGGTAGCTGTCCAATTTTCCCAACACCATTTGTTAAAGAGGCTGTCTTTACTCCATTGTATGCTCTTACCTCCTTTGTCAAATATCAATTATCCATAAGGGTGTGGTTCTATTTCTGGGTTCTCTGTTCTGTTCCAATGAGCTATATGCCTGTTCTTATGCCAGTACCAAGCTGTTTTGAGTACAATGGCCTTGTAGTATAACTTGGTATCAGGAAGTGTGATACCACCCACTTCAGTCTTCTTTTTCAAGATTGCTGAGGCTATTAGTGTTCTTTTTTGGATCCATATAAATTTTTGGAATATTTGTTCTATATCTTTGAAGTAAGTATGTCATTGGTATTTTAACAGGGATTGCATTGAATTTATAAATTGCTTTGGGTAATATAGACATTTCAATGATGTTTATTCTTCCTATCCACGTACACGGTATATGCTTCCACTTGTTTATATCTTCCTTGATTTCTTTTATCAATGCTTTATAATTTTCCGAGTACAAGTCTTTAACTTCCTTAAATTTACTCCTACTTTATTCTTTTTGTTGCAATAGTGAAAGGGATTGTTTTCTTAATTTCTCTTTCAGACAGTTCACTGTTGGTATATGAAAATGCCTCTGATTTCTGAATAGTAATTTTATATCCTGCCACCTTGCTGAATTCATTTATCAGGTCTAGTAGTTTTTTGACTGAGACTTTAGGATTTTCTATGTACAATATCATATCATCATCAAATAATGATAGTTTTACTTCTTCTTTTCCAATTTGGATGCCTTTTATTTCTTCTTCTTGTCTGATTGCTGTGGCTAGCACTTCCAGAACTATGTTGAATAAGAGTGGTGAAAGTAGGCACCCCTGCCTTGTTCCTGATCTTAAAGGGATTGCTTTTAATTTTTGCCCATTGAGTATGATGTTGGCTGTGGGTTTGTCATAGATGGCCTTTATCATGTTGAGGTATGTTCCCACTTTGCTGGGAGTTTTGATCATGAATGGGTACTGGATTTTATGAGATGCTTTTTCTGCATCTATTGATATTATCATATGATTTTTCTCCTTCCTTTTGTTTGTATGATGAATCACATTGATTTACAAATACTGTACCAGCCTTGTCTTCCCAGAATAAATCCCACTTGATCATGATGTATGATTTTTTTCATGTATTGCTGGATCCGGTTTGCTAATATTTTGTTGAGAATTTTAGCATTTAAATTCATCAGGGATATTGGCTTATAGTTTTCTTTCTTTGTGTTGTCTTTGCCTGGTTTTGGAATCAGAATTATGCTCGCTTCATAAAAGGAGCTAGGAAGTCTTCCCTCCTCTTGAATTTTTTGAAATAGCTTGAGAAGGATAGGAGTTAGTTCTTCTTTGAATATTTGGTAGAATTTGCCTGTGAAGCCATCTGGCCCAGGGGTTTTGTTTGTTTGGAGTTTTTGATAACTGTTTCAATCTCATTTGTTGTAATTGGTCTGTTTAAGTTTTCTGATTCTTCCAGATTGTTTTTTCAAAGATTATATGTTTCAAGGAATTTGTCCATTTGACTTAGGTTGTCTAATTTTTGGCATACAGGTCTTCATCGTATTTTCTTACAATCCTTTGTATTTCTGCTGTGTCAGTTATTTCTCCATTCTCATTTCTAATTTTATTTATTTGAGTCCGTCCTCTCTCTCTCTCTCTCTTTTTTTTTTTTACAGGGACAGAAAGAGAGTCAGAGAGAGGGATAGATAGGGACAGACAGACAGGAACGGAGAGAGATGAAAAGCATCAATCATTAGTTTTTCATTGCAACACCTTAGTTGTTCATTGATTGCTTTCTCATATGTGCCTTGACCGTGGGCCTTCAGCAGACCAAGTAACTCCTTGCTCGAGCCAGCGACCTTGGGTCCAAGCTGGTGAGCTTTTTGCTCAAGCCAGATGAGCCCGTGCTCAAGCTGGTGACCTCAGGGTCTCGAACCTGGGTCGTTGGCATCCCAGTGCGACGCTCTATCCACTGCGCCACCGCCTGGTCAGGCTCTCTTTATTTCTTGGTGAGTCTGGTTAAAGGTTCATCAATCTTGTCTACCTTTTCAAAGAACCAGCTCTTGGTTTCATTTTTCTTCTATATTGTTTCTTTAGCCTCTATGTCATTTATTTCTGCTCTGATCTTTATTATTTTCTTCCTTCTACTTCCTCAGGGCTTTATTTGCTGTTCTTTTTCTAGTTCTTTTAGATGCAGGGTTAAGTTGTTAATTTGAGCTTTTTCTTGCTTCTTAAGGTATGCCTGTAATGCTATAAACTTCTCTCTCAGGACTGCTTTT
The DNA here is from genome assembly GCF_036850995.1 of Saccopteryx leptura. Taxonomy (NCBI): domain Eukaryota; kingdom Metazoa; phylum Chordata; class Mammalia; order Chiroptera; family Emballonuridae; genus Saccopteryx; species Saccopteryx leptura. The sequence continues at coordinate 126,151,644 of NC_089506.1, forward strand.
GCTGTGTCCCATAAAATTTGAGTTGTTGTATGTTCATTTTCATTTGTTTCAAGGAAATTTTTTATTTCTTCCTTGATCTCATTGTTAACCCATTCGTTACTTAATAACATGCTATTTAGTTTCCAAGTGTTTGAATGTTTTTCAGTTTTTCTATTGCAGTTGATTTCTAGTTTCACGCCATTGTGATCAGAGAAGATGCTTGATATGATTTCAATCTTCTTAAACTTATTCAGACTCGTTTTGTGTCCTAACATGTGGTCTATCCTAGAGAATGTACCATGAGCACTTGAAAAGAATGTATATTCTGCTGCTTTAGGGTAAAAGGTTCTGAAAATATCTATTAAATCCAGTTGATCTAGTGTGTCCCTTAAGGCTGCTGTTTCTTTGTTAATTTTCTTTCTTGAGGATCTATTCATTGATGTTAGTGGGGTACTGAAACCACCTACTATTATAGTATTGCTGTTGATCTCGCCCTTTATGTCATCAAAATCTACTTTATATATTTGGGTGCTCCTATATTAGGCGCACAGATTTTTAAAAAAATTTTTTTTTTCCTTTTCTGAAGTTGGAAACGGGGAGGCAGTCAGACAAACTCCCGCATGTGCCCGACCGGGATCCACCCAGCACACCCACCAGGGGGCGATGCTCTGCCCATCTTGGGGCGTCGCTCTGCCACAATCAGAGCCATTCTAGTGCCTGAGGCAGAGGCCACAGAGCCTTCCTCAGTGCCCGGGCAAACTGCTCCAATGGAGCCTTGGCTGCGGGAGGGGAAGAAAGAGACAGAGAGGAAGGAGAGGGGGAGGGGTAGAGAAGCAGATGGGCGCTTTTCCTGTGTGCCCTGGCCAGGAATCGAACCCGGGACTCCCGCACACCAGGCCGACGCTCTACCACTGAGCCAACCGGCCAGGGCCAGATTTTTTTTTTTTTTACAGAGACAGAGAGAGAGTCAGAGAGAGGAATGGATAGGGACAGACAGACAGGAATGGAAAGAGATGAGAACCATCAATCATTAGTTTTTTGTTGCGACACCTTAGTTGTTCACTGATTGCTTTCTCATATGTGCCTTGACCGTGGGCCTTCAGCAGACTGAGTAACCCCTTGCTTGAGCCAGCGACCTTGGGTCCAAGCTGGTGAGCTTTGCTCAAACCAGATGAGCCTGCACTCAAGCTGGTGACCTCGGGGTTTTGAACCTGGGTCCTCCACATCCCAGTCTGATGCTCTATCCACTGCGCCTCTGCCTGGTCAGGTTAGGCACATAGATATTTATAATGGTTATATTTTCCTGTTGGATTGCTCCCTTTATCATTATGATGTGACCTTCTTTATCCCTTACTATAGCCTTTGTTTTAACGTCTCTTTTGTCAGATGTAAGTATTGCTACCCTAGCTTTTTTTTTTTTTCATTTCCATTTGCATGAAATATTTTTTTTCCAACCCTTTACTTTCAGTTAATGTGTATCTTTTGTTTTGAGGTGGGTGTCTTGTAGACAGCATATGTACAGGTCCTGTTTTCTTATCCATTCAGCTACCCTATGTCTTTTGATTGGAGCATTTAATCCATTTACATTTAAGGTTATCATTGATATGTAGTTGTTTATTGCCATTTTATGATTTAAATCTACATTTCTCTTTTACTAGATTTTTCCCCCTTTGTTCTGTTTACAACAGGCCCTTTAACATTTCTTGCCGCATTGGTTTGGCTGTAATGAATTCTTTGAGTTATTTTCTTCTTCTTCTTTTTTTTTTTTTGGTCTGGGAAGCTTTTTATTTCTCCTTCAATTTTAAATGATAGCCTTGCTGGATAAAGAAGTTTTGGTTGTAGGCTCTTGCTCTGCATTACTTTGAATATTTCTTACCATTCCCTTCTGGCCTCAAGTGTTTCTGTTGAAAAGTTGGATGTCATCCTTATAGGGGCTCCTTTGTAGGTGATTGTTTTTCTCTTGCAGCTTTTAGTATTCTTTCTTTATCTCTTAGCTTTGGTATTTTAATTATGATGTGTCTTGGTGTAGGTCTCTTTCGATTCCTCTTTAATGGGATTCTCTGTGCTTCTTGAACTTGTGTGACTTTTTCCTTCATCAATTTAGGGAAGTTTTCAGCTATGATTTCTTCAATCAGGTTCTCTATCCCTTGGTTTTTCTCTTCTCCTTCAGGAATCCCTATTATGCTGATGTTGTTTCTCTTCATGTTGTCACAGAGCTCTCTTAGACTTTCCTCAGACTTTTTGACCCTCTTTTCTTTTTGCTGTTCTGCTTCCGTGCTTTTGTTTATCTTGTCCTCTAAATCAGTGATTTTCAACCTTTTTTTTTTTCATGGCACAAACACACACTAATTACTAAGGTCAGTGCCCCTGACTAAATACAACCATTTTCATCTCATGGCACAAATAAATTAGTTACTAAAGAAGAAGAGGTCAGGGCCCCTTTTTCTTTAGTAATTAGTTTATGAGTGTGTGAGAAACAAAGGTTGAAAATCACTGCTCTAAATCACTGATTCGAACTTCTGCTTCATCCAGCCTGATTTTAATTCCTTCTAGTGTAGTCTTCATTTCTGATATTGTGTGTCATTTCTGATTCTTTTTTATGATTCCAATGTCCTTTTTAATGCTTGCTATCTCTTTGTTTAGGTGCTCATTATGTCCATCTCTTGTTGCTCTAAGATCCTTGAGCATCCTAAAAATCATTATTCTAAACTCTGCATCCAGTATCTTGGTTATTTCCATCTCATTCAGTTCTTTTTCTGGGGATTTCTCTTGTTGATTCATTTGAATTGCACTTCTCTGTCTTCTCATTTTGTCTCTGTATAGACTGCTCCTTTGGATGTGCTGTTTGTGTAGTTAGCTGAGTATAGGGTTGGTTGTGTCTGCCTTCAGCTTTCAGTTGTGTTGTTTCTAGATCTTCTTGGGTTGGCCTCAGCTGTTGTTTGTAATCTGCTGTGGGCTACTTGTCTGCTACTACTTCTCTTTTTGCTATTTGTGTCAGCATTCTCTATGCCTTAGTTGGGTCAGGTGTGAGGAGCCTTTCTCTAAGATGCCACTCTAACTAGGGTTGTTAGGTCCTGAGCTGATGCTCTCCGTGTCTGGCCGCTGGATGTACCAGCCCTGGACCTCCTTGGCTAGAACCTGGCACAGACTAGTGGGGGTCACTGCTTATGACTGGCCCTTAGCAACGTTCTTGGAACTATAGGCGATCTAGAATTTGTGGCTGCCTCTGCTGGGCCCTGATGCTCTTGTAAATATCAGCTGTACTTTTATCTACTCTTGGCCAGTGTGTGTGGCCTCTCTATTCCCGAGGTATGGTCTTTCCACCGGACCCCACGCCGCTGCCTCTTCAGGCACTGGCACTGCCGGGCACACAGGCTTGTGGGCTGCAGCTCGGGCAGCCCTGTGGGCATGCAGGACGCCTTGCCAGGCTCCGCCCCCCCACTGGCACACTGGATGCCTCTCCAGGCTCCGCCCCTCACCAGCCGCTAGGCTCTGCCTCTGCAGGAACATGAGACACCTCTCCGGGCTCCACCCCCCTCTGCAGTGCAGGCCGAGCCCTCCCTCCCTTCAGAGGGTACTCAGCAGTTTGGTCAGGTGGTGTAGCCCAGACCTCAGCACTCAAAACCTGTGTCCCCGATGTGCCCCTTCCTTCTAAGTGTCTCTCTGCACTGACTGGAGCAGGAGAGCCTCTGGTGGGTGGGGTAATTGCTTCCCTTTGCTGACTTGGTTCTCCCAGGAAAAATGGTCATTTAGGTTTGGAGAGTGACCCAGTACAGGGGTCAGGGTGGCTGTCCCCCAGTCTCTTCCTGTGCCCCCGAGACTACACTCTCCTCTCGCTACTCTAGTCCTCTCCTCTCACAACTTCAGTCCTCTCAGTGCTCCCCACTACCAGAGCCCCAGGTAAGTGGCTGTGAATGAGGTTTTCTGCACAGGCCCTTTAAGATGGAGCCTGGGTCTGAGAGTTCTGTCTCCCTCTCGCAAACAGCAACCCGGCTCTTGTTTCAACTAAATACTTCTGTGCACCTCCTCTGAGGCTCTGGGCTGGGGTTTTTGTCCTGGGGCTGAGGACCCACAACTCTCCGGGTAACCCACCCCACTGTGAGAGACCCTCTGCGCCACCTCTCACTCCTCAAAGCAGGGCAGCCCTTTCCGTGTCTCCACCCTTCCTACCAGCTCAGTGTGGTTTCTTCGCTGATGCTTGGTTATAGATTCCTCTTAGTTTAGTCCAAAGTTGGTTTTTCAAGATGATTGTTCCTAAGTTAAGTTGTAATCCACTTTGGTTCTAGGAGGTGGGAGTTGTAACATCCACCTTCTCCGTCATTACAGCTGTAAAGGAAAACCAATGCCCCTGCTGGCCTGAAGCCATGCTCTCTCCGCATTGTCTTGCCCTGTGGCCCCACTCCCCTGTACCCCCTCATCTGTCCTCAGATGAAATCATGCAATGACCTTCCTTTCTAAATTGACAGAAGTAATGAAAAATGTATTTTTCTTCTAGGTTTCACAAGGCAAGACTGTTTTTCATGGGTATTTTTTTTTTAAGCTAGGGAGGAGAGAAAGAGAGAGAGGGACAGACAGGGACAGAAAGGAAAGGAGAAAGATGAGAAGCATCAACTCATAGTTACAGCACCTTAGTTATTCATTGATTGCTTTCTCATATGTGCCTTGACTGGGAGGCTCAAGCCGAGCCAGTGACTCCTTGCTCAAGCCATGACCTTGAGATGTCTATGATCTTACGCTCAATTTGCTGAGCCTACACTCAAGATGGTGACCGTGGGGTTTTGAACCTGGGTCCTTAGCATCCCAGGCCAACGCTCTATCCACTGCACTACCACCTGGTCAGGCATAGGTAACTTTTATTGAAAAATTTGAGGACCCTTCTATTTTAGTCAAAAAGTCATTAGCCACACCAGGTGCCTATGATAAAACAACAAGCAGCACCAGGCTAGAGAGGAGGCGCAGATCAGAGCCATGCGCCATGAAAGGTGAGTGCATGCAGCTACTGTGAAAGTCTGGGGAGTCTTTAAACCAGACTGTCGCCCAACCCACAACCCCATTCCCAAGTCTGTGCCACAAGAACTGAACTGGAGACGTGTTCACACAGAGCATGTGTGCCGCATTCACACAGCATCGCTGACAGCCGAACTACGGGACACTCCACTGCCCAGCAATGGATGAGCAGAGAAACAATGTGCAACATGAAATAGAACTGAGCTGCAGAGAACAGCTAAGTTCTGAGGCCCAGGTGACCCAGGGAAACACCTTTAAAGTATCGTCACTATATATAGGCCCAAGATTTTAAAGAAAAACAAGAACATAAAAATAAGAGACATGGAAGACATTTAAAAAGAACCATGTGGGCCCTAGCCGGTTGGCTCAGTGGTAGAGCGTTGGCCTGGCGTGCAGGAGTCCCGGGTTCGATTCCCGGCCAGGGTACACAGGAGAAGCGCCCATCTGCTTCCCCACCCCTCCCCCTCTCCTTCCTGTCTCTCTCTTCCCCTCCTGCAGCCGAGGCTCCATTGGAGCAAAGATGGCCCGGGCGCTGAGGATGGCTCTGTGGCCTCTGCCTCAGGCGCTAGAGTGGCTCTGGATGCAACAGAGCAACGCCCCAGAGGGGCAGAGCATCGCCCCCTGGTGGGCGTGCCGGGTGGATCCCGGTCGGGCGCATGTGGGAGTCTGTCTGACTGCCTCCCTATTTCCAGCTTCGGAAAAATGAAAAAAAAAAAAAAAAAAGAACCATGTGCATCTGCAGAGACGAGAATCCATCATCTAAAACAGAGGACTGAATGGACAAGATGGGACTGAAGCAGCTCCACTGTGGGGACAAGTCTAGTGAGTATAAACACACAGCAGACAACCAGACTTGAGCACAGAAAGCAGAGCAGCCACTACGGCTCAGTGACTGCTCCACCACTGGCACAGAGATGCTGTGGGTGCACTGACCTGTACCTCTTGTTCAGGGATGGGCCTGTAGGTCTTCAGTGCCTGCAGGGCCTGGTCTCTCTCCAGGGTTATGGCTTTCAGCACCACCTCCTGGTCACACAGCTTCCGCTCTGTCTCTTGGAGCTTGGCAGCAACCTGGGGAAAATGTGGGACTTGGTTCACCTGAGGAGGATTACAAGGGGGCAGTGCCAGCCTTGTGTCAATGCCAGCTCCCCACCCCTGCCTCAGAGGCAGACAGAGACATGCAAGCGGAAATGCTATGAGAGGCATGCAGCAATCAGGGTGTCCCTGCAATGCCAGGTGGGCACTGGGGCTCTGGGTGCAGCCTTTTCTCCCATCCCTGCCACCTCAGCTGCCCCAACCTGCTGCACGCAGATGTGGGAACAGTTCAGCACGGTCAGTTGGAGAAACTGTGACTAAAACACTGTGTAAGTCATGGGTAGAGTGGGGCCACATTTAATCATGACGATTTTTTTTGTTACAAGTCAAATTGCTTCATGAGGATCAGTGTTTCCAATATATATATATATTTTTTTCTGAAGCTGGAAACAGGGAGAGACAGTCAGACAGACTCCCACATGCGCCCGACCGGGATCCACCCGGAACGCCCACCAGGGGCGACGCTCTGCCCACCAGGGGGCGATGCTCTGCCCCTCCGGGGCGTCGCTCTGCCTAGACCAGAGCCACTCTAGCGCCTGAGGCAGAGGCCAAGGAGCCATCCCCAGCGCCCAGGCCATCTTTGCTCCAATGGAGCCTTGGCTGTGGGAGGGGAAGAGAGAGACAGAGAGGACGGAAGGGGGGGGGGGTGGAGAAGCAAATGGGCGCTTCTCCTATGTGCCCTGGCCAGGAATCGAACCCGGGTCCCCCGCACGCCAGGCCAACGCTCTACCGCTGAGCCAACCGGCCAAGACTCCAATATTTTTTATTATTATTGATTTCAGCAAGAGAGGAAGAGGGAGAGAGAAACAGGAACATCAATCTGTTCCTGCATGTGCCCTCACTGAGGATCAAACCAGCAACCTTTGTGCTTTGGGATGATGCTCCAACCAACTGAACTATCCAGCCAGGACCAGTGTTTCCAAATTAAAGGGTAATGGGTGCTCAGAGCCCAAACCCAGCCTCCACAGCACTGTACAGCCATGTGGTGGGAACCCTGGGAGCACATACCTGCTCTCTGGCCATGGTCAGACCCTGAATCAGCTCCTCAGACTTCCGGTAGTATTCCCTCTCGAGGCTGTCACAGCGCCGCTGCCAGTCCAGGTTCAGCTGCACCTTGTCATGCTCTAGGTTCTGCTCCCTCTCCACTGCCAGAGAAAGCTGCCGCTGGTACCTATGGGGATGTAAAACCACAAACATTAATGTTTCTTCAGGGCCCTCAGGCCTGAGAGCGAAGGTGTGATGCTGGTGAGATGCGGTGCCATGGAGCCTCCTCTGGTCCACGTGTCTGCATGCACACTGACACCCACCTGTGTGTGCCTGTGGACAAGAGGTGATTCTGTACAGTGGACAGGAGGAGAAACGTACCTCGGACGGGCTCAGGCATAGATGTGAGCTCCAGCCAGGGACCGACCAGGACAGAAAACCTAGCCCATGAGATGCGATCAAACTCAAGGAAGAGAAGGATCAGCTTGCAGGAAGTCAAGCAAAGAGAGCCCACTCAACGCATCTGAGTGGGTCCCTCGGTTATGGAAGTGGAGTTCCACTGGGAAGGGGAGGCTGAGCCTCAGAGCAGAGTGTAGCCTGGCCATGCCCTGAATAGGGACCCTCTGAGCCATGCCTGGACTCCTGACCACAGAACCCAGAAAATAAATGGGTGCTCATTCAAGACACTACTAAGTCTGTGGAGGTCTGTCACTGGGCAATAGAGAAGGAATACACAAGAGGCTCAAAGATCAAGGGGGCGATGACGTGGAGTCAGCAGCTCAGCATGGCTGCCTCAGTGTTCACACGAGAAGGCAAAAATGGAGACACAGAGGTCAACACTTGTCCAGGCAGGGGTGCCCTCTTGCAAAGGAGACAGACAGGAGACCAGGCTTCTCAGCCTAGACGCGCACCAGAAACAAAGGGATGGACTTAGCAGAACACTTTAAGTAGCTCCTAGAAATACATTGAGGTCAAAGGAGCCCTGCACATAATGAGAAAAGAAACGAAAAGTAAAATGTCTGAAGTAGAAATCGGCAGCTCAGATGCCACAGAGAGCTAATGACGACCTGGTGGGACGTCACCACCAGACTCACGCTGACACACGTGGAACACAATGGCCCAGGAGAGGGGGCCAGTAGGACAAATATCCATACAACCTCTCACCAAGATACAGGATAATCATATCACTGCAAACCAACCACCAGTAAGGGAACAAAAGTGACCAGAGCAGTCCTGGCCAGAAAGTTCTGTTGGTTAGAGCATCATCCCAAAACACAGAGGTTGCTGGTTTGATTCCTGGTCAGGGCACATGCAAAAACAGATCTATGTTCCTGTCTCTCTCTCCCTGTCACTCTCTCTAAAATCAATAAATAAAGAAAAAAAATTTTTTTTAAAGTGACCACAGCAATATCACAGAAATACTGAACAAAAACTGTCCTTGGAATCTCTCATCCACTGAAAAGAGGATCTAAAAAGATGGAGGCCAGACATCCAGACAACAGGCTGAGGTGGGTGTGCAGCAGCAGGGCTGCACAGGCCTCAGAGAAAGTGGGTCTGGGGCTGAAGAAAATGGACTTTGGGAAACTTTGAACTTGATCTTTTAAAAAATAAAAAGCATCAGCCTGACCAAGCGGTGGTGCAGTGGATAGATCATTGGACTGGGATGCAGAAGGACCCAGGTTCGAGACCCCGAGGTCGCCAGCTTGAGCATGGGCTCATCTGGTTTGAGCAAAGCTCACTAGCTTGGACCCAAGGTCGCTGGCTCGAGCAAGGGGTTACTCGGTCTGCTGAAGGCCCACAGTCAAGGCACATATGAGAAAGCAATCAATGAACAACTAAAGTGTCACAACGAAAAACTAATGATTGATGCTTCTCATCTCTCTCCGTTCCTGTCTGTCCCTATCTATCCCTCTCTCTGACTCTCTTTCTGTCTCTGTAAAAAAACAAACAAACAAACAAAAAAAGAAAAGCATCAGAAATAGATATTGGAGAAAGTATAAAACTTTTGCTTTTACTTTTAAGTTTTTAATTAAAGGATAGTTGTCTGAGAAACTCAAAACTACAGTACATATGTATATATATATATCTATATATATACATATTATATATGTGTGTAATTAGTTATACATCTATATACACACATACTTGAACATATAAAAGTAAAATGTATGACAACAGCGTTAAAAAGGAGGAAAATTAATAGAAGGTTGTAAGGATGTTCCATTATACATAAAGGGACAAATATTACTTTTTTTTCAGAGACAGAGAGAGAGTCAGCGAGAGGGATAGACAGGGACAGATAGACAGGAACAGAGAGAAATGAGAAGCATCAATCATCAGTTTTTCATTGTGACACCTTAGTTGCTCATTGATTGCTTTCTCATATGTGCCTTGACCACGGGCCTACAGCAGACCGAGTAACCCCTTGCTCGAGCCAGCGACCCTGGGTCCAAGCTGGTGAGCTTTGCTCAAACCAGATGAGCCAGTGCTCAAGCTGGCGACCTTGGGGTCTCGAACCTGGGTCCTTCTGCATCCCAGTTCGACGATCTATCCACTGCGCCACCGCCTGGTCAGGCGGAACAAATATTACTTAAAGGCAGACTCTGCACACTGCAAATCTTAGAACAATCATTAAATAAGTAAAACAAAGAGGTTTTATGCCTGACCAGGTGGTGGCACAGTGGACAGAGCATTGGACTAGGATGCTGACCACCCAGGTTCGAATTCTTGACGTTACCAGCTTGAGCACAGGCTCATCTGGCTTGAGCACGGGGTCACTGGCTTGAATGTGGGATCATAGACATGGTTCCTGGCTTGAGTCCAGGGTCACTGTCTTGAGCAAGGGGTCACTCACTCCACTGTAGTCTCCCAGTCAAGGCACATATGAGAGGAAGGTCAATGAACAGCTAAAGAGCCACAGCTAAGGAGCTGCAACGAAGAATTGATGCTTCTCATTTCTCTCCTTCCTGCCTGTCTGTCCCTCTCTCTGTCTCCTCGCTAAAAAAAAGAAAAAAGAAAAAAAAGGGGTTTTATAAGACAAGAGTAGGAAGAAAAATAGAATCTAAAAAATACTCTATTTTTTAAAAGGCAGAAGAAAACCACAAAGAGTAGAAAACAAGCAAGCTGGAGATTTAAACCCAAACACTTCCATAAGAGCATTAAATTATCTAAACTTGCGAATGAACAGCAGAAATTGTCACATGAGATAAAGTAAGACTCCACCAAGGCCACCGACAGGAAATGGACTTGAACCACAAAGCCGGGGCTGACAGAGCAGCACCAGGAGCACAGGCACCCGCACCTTAGAAAGAAGCTAATGCTGGAGACACTGAGACAGTCAGGGCCACTGCCCTTTGGGAAGGTTTGCAGCATCACATCCTCAAAGCGGGAAGACAGTTCACCCACAAGTAAAGCTGTGGACTCTGACACCTCTGTCAGCAGCTGGTGGAAATCAGCAATCACACAGGGGCAAGACCTCCTTCAGCCATCTGGGCCTCAGCATGGTTTTGCAGCATGTGGGCCACAGAGCAAGATCACAGCCTTTCGGCGGGCCGCACTAGGTCTACAAAAGGCAACTGTTACGCAACATTTTCTCACTGCAGTTGAAAACAAAAAAAAAATCAGTATAAAATTGTTCGGCGGGCCGCATGCAGCCCACGGGCCGCGAGTTTGAGACCCCTGGTCTAAAGTTAATCTAAGATTCCACACTGGAATTCATCAAAAGAACATCAAATTAAAGCCAACGGGCCTGACCTGTGGTGGCACAGTGGATAAAGTGTCGACCTGGAATGCTGAGGTTGACGGTTCAAAACCCTGGGCTTGCCTGGTCAAGGCACATATGGGAGTTGAAGCTTCCTGCTCCTCCCCCCTTCTCTCTCTCACTCTCTCCTCTACAATGAATAAATAAATAAAAATAATTTTTAAAAAAAGCCAACGGAAACAGAAGAGAGTAATAAGGATAAGCACAATGATCAATGAAATTGGAAACAGAAAGACACTTGAGAATTCTATTTGTTTCCTGTTTCTTGTTTTTCTTCCCCAAATGGATGTGAACCAGGGACTTAGTGCTTTGGACATCGCATGGCCCCGAGGAGGTACTCAGTGACCCAGGGGACTGTTACCTCCCAATGTCCTGCTGGCATCTGGCCAGCTGTGTCTTGAGCTGTGCCTCTTCCTCCTGCAGTGACTGGACCTGCAGGTCTTTGAAGGTCATCTCCTTGGACAGCTGAGTGACCTGGGCGTCCCAGCCAGATCTCAGAGCTAAGGCCTCTTCCTGGAGTCTAGACAGGAAGGCAGTGGTGAGTGTGGGCACGGTTCTCATGCACGGTTTCTTACCTGGCACCCAACATAGACACATACACGTGCACCTGCACAACCCTTGGGGAGATGCTGCAATCAATATCACTTCTACTCCTCCTCGCTTCGATGACCCTGGTATAGACCGAGCCCCTGAGACAGGCCAGGCCAAGCCCATGCCAGGTGTGGAGAGGATGTGAGTCATGGGTCCTCTCGGGCTGTTTTCACAACCCTCCCCTCACCTCACCTTGCACAGCACTTCAACATGGAGACTTTCAACATATTTTCAAACTGAATAGTAAAATGAGAGTCTACAATGACCTTAAGTTCCCTGGTAAAATCACCAAAAATTGGATAAATTTCCAAAGAAGAAAAATGTCAGAGAAGGCAGCCAGAGATGGTAATGGGAAGCCACAGCACTGACAGCACAGTGGCTGCTGGCGTCCCTCAGTCTGCAACCCTGGCTGACTCCTGTCCCAGTGCAGTCAGCGTATGGAGGGGTGGGTGTGAGTGGTCACATGCTGGCTGCGGCTACAACCACAGGCTTAAGGTCGGTCCTGGTGTGTCCTGCAGACGGTGGGCCACCTGAGTGATAGGCATCCCCGGCAGATAAGGAACATATAAGCTGATTGTGTATTGGGTTAATCTCACCAATGTCTTCTCTGTCTTCCCTGTGGGTTCTAGGAAGTTAACATGCCTATATGTCCCTACCACATAGCCATGTTACAGGCTAGACAGCTTCCCAGGGCCCAGGAGGGTTGTCACAAAGCTCATCTCTCTGATGGGACTTCACAAACTAACCCCCAGGAAAGTCATCAGAAACAGGCTCCGTGAGACCACAAGCTCAAAATCTGGGCAGTTTTGTTGCTGATTTTAGTGTCTCCATGTGAAGAGACTGGCATACCGAGGCTTGGGGTCTGCAGCTGCTGGCCATGCTGGGGAAGGAGCACAGGGAGGGAGCTCAGGACAGATGTGTGGGGGAGGGAAGGAGGGAGATCTGCAGACCTATGAGCAGGGCATCCGCTGGGAAAGCCAGCTGGGCACACACACCCAGAGCGTTGGTCACTTTGGTCACCTGTACTGACTGGATCAAAGAACAAACCAATATGGGGACCTAAGGAAATGATCCTGAGAAGCTATAACTCCCTAGTATTTTATAGCCATTTCCCCCTAAAATAGAAATACAATTTGGCAAAAAATTCTTAGTAAAAGAAAGAAATACTGCCCTAACAAAGGGGAGACTAGTGATGAAGCATGGTAAACTCGAACAAATGACATGTTTGTCTCCAGTGAAGGCAGCTTCTCTGAGGATCATTTCCTGACCTGGCCAGATTAGCACTCAACTCCAACTACAAAGGTCCCACACATGTGCAGCTCTCCCTAGACACTAGGTGCAGTGGGATAGACACGGCTTGGAGGCCGGAAAGAAAACCAGGCTCAAAACAAAACTAGTCACCCTGGCCAGGTAGCTCAGTTGGTCAGAGCATCATCCCCATACGTCAAGGTTGTGGGCTCGTCCCCAGTCAAGGCACACACAAGAATCAACCAGTGACAAATAAATAAGTGGGACAACAAATCAGTGTTTCTCTCTCTCTCTGGCTCTCTCTAAAATCAAGCAATCAACCAATAAGAAAGAAAGAAAGAAAGAAAGAAAGAAAGAAAGAAAGAAAGAAAGAAAGAAAGAAAGAGAAAAACTAGTTAAAGGAGAAAGGAGAAACTAGCACCCAAATTGATGTGACCACTGTGGAAAGCAGTCTGGTAGATCCCTAAAAAGTTAAATAGAGAATTTCCATATAACTCAGCAATTACACTTCTGGATATTGCCTCAAAGGAACTGAAACCAGGAGGTGGTGCAGTGGATAGAATGTAGGCCTGAGATGCTGAGGACCCAAGTTCAAAACTCTGGGGTCGCTGGCTTAAGCACGGGATCATAGACATGATCGCATTGTCACTGGCTTGAGTCCAAGGTCACTGGCTTGAGCAAGGGGTCACTCACTCTGTTGGAGCCCCCCAGTTAAGGCACATATGAGAAAGCAATCAATGAACAGCCAAGATGCCACAACAAAGAACTGATGCTTCTCATCTCTCCAGTCTGTCTGTCCCTGTCTCTCTCACTAAAAAAAAAAAAAAAAAAAAAAAAGGAAACAAGAGACCTACACAGATATGTGCATACCACATTCACAGCAGCATATTCATGACAACCAAAAGGTGGGAACTGCCTGAGCATCCATCCACGATGATGGATAAACAAAACATGGTCCCTCCACAGGAAATTCTGACCTCTTACAACATGTGTGAACCTGAGGACATCATGCTCAGTGAGTGACATGACCCAGACACAGGATGAAACCTGTGTGATCCACTCACAAGATGTCCCTAAAGAAGCTATATTCCTAGACAGAAAGTAGATGGTGGTGCCAGGGGCTGGAGGGGAGGAGGAGGAATGGGAAGTGAGTGTTTTGGTGACCAAGGTTCAGTTTGGAGAATGGACAAGTTCTGAAGATGGATGTGATGACAGCTGCACAACAATGTGAATGTGCTGAATGCCACTTGAGCTGTAAACTTAAATGTGGTCAAGATGGTGAGTGTTGCCTGACCGGGCGGTGGCGCAGCAGATAGTGTTGGACTGGGATGCGGAAGACCCAGGTTCGAGACCCCGAGGTCACCAGCTTGAGCGAGGGCTCATCTGGTTTGAGCAAAAGCTCACCAGCTTGAACCCAAGGTCGCTGGCTCGAGCAAGGGGTTACTCGGTCTGCTGAAGGCCCGCGGTCAAGGCACATATGAGAAGGCAATCAGTGAACAATTAAGGTGTTGCAATGCGCAATGAAAAACTAACGATTGATGCTTCTCATCTCTCCGTTCCTGTCTGTCTGTCCCTGTCTATCCGTCTCTCTGAGCTAACTCCCTGTGCTCCTTCCCCAGCATGGCCAGCAGCTGCAGACCCTAACTCTCTGACTCTTTGTTAAAAAAAAAAATATGGTGAGTATTGTATTTTACCACAATAAAGTAAAGCACACATTCACACAGACACACACTACACAATTTCAAAAACAGAGGGGTTAAGCACAGTGACCCCAGCAGCACCTGCTCCCCTGGGTTGCAGGGATGAAGAGCTACAGCCCCTCCTGCACTCACTTGTCCATGGCTGCATCCTTCTCCTTCAGGGCGTCCACCTGCCTCCACTCGGCCCTGCGCACCTGTAGCTCCAGGGTCTCACACTGGGCCTGCAGCTCCAAGACCCGGGCCTCCAGTGCCTGCAGCTGCTCTGTGTGGGCGCCCTTCACCGACACCAGCACTGTATCCCTTTCCCTGGCCATACGATCGAGCTCCTCATGCCTAGAAGACAGTGAGGACCCACCCAGCTTACCAGGGCCCGCTCTGGACCCCTCTCCCTGTGTCTTCCCCCTCCTTGTCCTGTGTGGGTGAGGAGTGGTGCTTATGTCCTCCTTCCCGCAGGGCAGGTGCTGCTTGGTTACCATGGAGTGGACACTGCTCTGCTGCCCATCACTCTTCACACTACATGTGACTGAGTTCTTACATGCCCGGCCCTGATCCACTCTCTGGAGCTCTTAGTCCCGTGGGAGGGAGACCAGAAACTGGTGCTTCAGGGAAGCACACCCCTAAGGCCCCCCAGCGGCAGCATTCCCACCGACACCAGAGAGCAGAGCCCAGTGAGAGGCCATGCGTCCTCTTCAGCCACTCTGCCAGCTCTCTTCTCCCTGGGATGAGGTATGGCCTGGGCAGGTGCCAGGGGACACTGTCACCAGGACAGATGTCTACCCTGACAGCATCCCAATGATGTCATTTAAATGAGTCCAATGTGTTAGCACTAAAGTGTCTTGCTATAGACTGCGTTGGTAACTCATCTCCCAAGGTGTGTTCTGATGACAATCCTCCAAACACACACAGGTGCGCTTATGCGGACTGAATGTTGAGGCAAGACATGCACAGCCACCTGACGCTTCATGGTGAGTTGGCTCTGCCACTCAGATGATATGGGGAGTATCTTCCTTGAACTGAAACTAAGTCTACAAGTCAGGGGTTGCAGGGGAGCTGAGCTGTGACGAGATAGGAGCACTTATTTATAGATGTTGTGTCAATAAAAGTGCACTAAGACCCTGGCTGGGTATCTCAATGGATAGAGTGTCATTCCAGCATGCCTAGGTTGTGGGTTCAATCCCTAGTCAGGGCACATACAGGAAGCAACCAATTAGTGCACAACTAAATGGAACACGTTGTGCACTAATTATGTGAGTGGCACAGCAAGTCGATGCTTCTCTCTCTCTCTCTCTCTCTCTCAAATCAATGGAAATTGATTTTTTTAATGCACTGAGATTCACAGTGGTTCAGTTTCCTCACCCTTTTCAGCACACTGGGTTTCACAAAGTACCTCCTTGGAGGAAAATATCAGGCATGCATAACAGTCAGAAAACAAGTCTTTATAAAGCCTTGTATCTGGCCCTGGCCGGTTGGCTCAGTGGTAGCCTGGCGTGCAGGAGTCCCGGGTTCGATTCCTGGCCAGGGCACACAGGAGAAGCGCCCATCTGCTTCTCCACTCCTCCCCCTCTCCTTCCTTTCTGTCTCTCTCTTCCCCTCCCGCAGCCAAGGCTCCATTGGAGCAAAGTTGGCCCAGGCGCTGAGGATGGCTCCATGGCCTCTGCCTCAGGCGCTAGAGTGGCTCTGGTTGCAACAGAGCTACGCCCCGGAGGGGCAGAGCATCGCCCCCTGGTGGGCAGAGCATCGCCCCCTGGTGGGCGTGCCGGGTGGATCCCGGTCGGGCACATGTGGGAGTCTGTCTGACTGCGTTCCCGTTTCCAACTTCAGAAAAATACAAAAATAAATAAATAAATAAATAAATAAATAAATAAATAAAGCCTTGTATCTAAACTTCTGGCAACTGTGGAGGTGAGTGATGCTGCCCACTTGGTGCAGACCCTAGGGCCAGCAGGCAGTGGCTGCTCTCTGCCTCCACGGTGCTGGAGAAGCTTCTGTAGCAGCTGAGTGAGCAGACGGTCTAATGTTACTTCTGAAGGAAGACCAGTGGGGCAGGTGGCTCTTGGCACATGAGACACTGCAAGAATCCACCAGCTCCTGCCTGAGGGTGCGTGGGACACGGTGGCTGGGCCTGGAGGGAGCCAGCTCTGGGAGTCCATGTGTGGGGATGCTCGTCTCAGTACCAGGGGCATCCCCACAACGTGACAGTTTCCTCAATTACTGAATTTTATAGTACACTATACTGTTTTGTAAAGTCTGTACTAATAATTACCATAATATTTTAATTTAGAAACAAAGAGCCTTGTGACCCCAGCGAATTCTGTCATTTTTAGTTTGTAAGCATACACATGTTGTTAGCACGAGAATGACATTCTATCCTGATAAAACTGACTGGGGAGGAGCAGAAATGGGCCAAGGAGGAAAGGGGTGGGGGAAACCTCTGAGCCAAGGAAGCGTGGCCTCTGCACGCTTCATTGCCTGGTTGCAGTGTGAGACTGTGCAGCACGTAGGCACATGCTGAATAATCACTGAGCACTCTCAGTTTTGCATGCCAGCATGCATCACATGCTGCAAGTTATATTCATTTCTAACTATTCCAGTTCATCACTTAGAAGATTCTAGGTCAGGGGTCTCAAACTCATGGCCCGCGGGCTGCATGCGGCCCGCTGAACAATTTTGTGTGGCCCGCAGACTAATCTGCGAGTTTGAGACCCCTGCTCTAGATAGAGACCTAAACTTATACCAAGAGGAGTGGTGCTTCTCCAGCTCCTTCCTGGCACCACTGGCCTGGACTGGTCTTAGCAAGGCTGCATTTTTCAGTGACAGCTCATGCCACCCACACAGGAGCCGAAAACACTCACTTCCTCCTGAACATCTCTTCTTCTTTTTTCCAGGTGAGGTGCACAGACTGAAGTTTATCCTCCAAGTCTTTTATCCTGGAAAGAACCAAATGTTAGTGGACAGAGTGGGTGAAGGAAGACAGCAGCGCTGGCCTGCAACCAGCAGGACAGATCAACCTCCCCCGCCAAGAAGATACAGAAGGGCCCGCACCGGGCATCCTTCATGGTAGCGAGGTCCTTGAGCTCCCAGGCGGCGTGCTGCAGCCTATCCTCCAGCTCTGAGTTGGCGGCCTGTGTGCTCTGCAGAGACTCAGCAGCCTGGGCCCCAGCTTCACGCAGAGCTGCAAGCTCCTTGTTCAGAAGCTTAACCTTGGAGACACAAAGAGACTTCAAAATGCAGCACTTTCCCTGGTCAGGGTAACGGGGCCCCAGTGCTGCCACCAGGGTTCCTCTGGCTAGGCACCACAGTGGGCACTTCACCTATGTGTCATCCCTGGCTCTGTGCAAACCCTGACTTCCAGCTCAGAGGTCACCTGATCACTGAGAGGCCCCCACAGACGGCATCTGTTACCTTGAGCTCCTGTGACAAGACCACGCTGCTCACGCTGTTGGCATGCAGCCGGAACCTGTGTTCTCGTTTCTGGATCTCAGATTCAAACTCCAGCAGCAGTTCCTGGGGCAGGGAGAACTCAGATGAAGGGAGGACAGGGGACCAGGAGAGAGCTAGCACACTTGCATTAGCCACAGGCATCTTGGCGCGCAGTTTGGCCATGAGCCTGTCCTGCGTCCTGCTCTTCACTTAATGAGCCACGGGGTAGGCCCAAGGCAAAGACCCAAAGACCTGGGATGAGAGCACATGAGCCCTGCTCAACACTGCCGCTCTGAGCAGATATCTGGTTGGTTCCATCAAGTATCTAAATGCCATGCTCATGCCACCACTCATGTCACTCCTCCATGACCTGCTGGTTTCTTGCTAAAACAGACAAGCAACGGCTAAGAAGCCCTACCCCACACCTTGTGTTACACTGGGCTCTGTAAACAGTCTTCCAGCTTCACCCACAGGCTCGTTCTGAAAGCCACACACCACAGACTGCCACAATGACAGAACAGTTTCCTGCACCAACAGTGAGCACCATCATGTTCATGGTACACCAGAGCCCTGTCTCCCCTGGTGTTCTGAAGCACCCCCTCCCACTCCTCCTCTCTCTGCTTCTGTCTGTCCCATTCCCCTCATGTCTCCTTTGTGGTGTCCCCTTCCCAGGATATACCCAACAGTGTGACCTATATCCCCCCCTGGGGGGGGAGCCCCTCTGCAGTCCCCAGGCTCTAGTTTGCCATCCACCTGGGTGATACACGAGGACCTGCCCTGCTTGGGCCCCAAAAACCCCTCCCTTGGCTCCCTCCTGCTTGCAAGAGCCTCCTGCCCCCAGGGTGACCATCAGAAGGATCGTTTCAGGCCCCACCAACAGGTCCTATGGGGAGTGTGGGGAGTGTGTGGGAGTGTGGGAGCTGGGAGCCAGCATGTCAGCCTCTCTGTCCTGTGTTTCTCAGGCTCACTGGCCCCTGACTACTGTGAGCAACCAGCTCACCCTGTGACTGGGGCTACCAATCCTGAGGACGCTGGGGAGCCACACACGTGTCATCAATAATGCCCAGCTGGCACTCTCCTGGGTTGAACAGGGCCTCAAAGGCACTGTGCAGGAATACGATTGGAAGCCTACATTTTACTGCTTTATCCTTTGAGAAGCAAAATGAAGTATCAGGGGTTATATGAGTAACCCTTCTTGGACCCAGAATATGAACACTCATCCTCACGAGTTAAGATGATGGAACATCTGGTTTCTGCTCAAAACTGTGCAGGCTGTGGCCACCAGGGGGCAGGTGTCACCCAGGCCTCTGAGCACGGGGAAGTCAGCCCTGGAGCAGGAGCCCATGCCCTGCAACACACTGCTGCCCACAGCACCTGTCCTCATCTGTCCAGACACACAGCTCACACTCACACCTCTCCTGGCCACCCTCTTCTCTTGCCCCTGGGGGTCCTCTCCTGTTAGTCCCCTGCTGGCACCCTGTAGCCGAAGTCCCTCATCTGCCCTGCTCCATACTTGAGGCTCAGCCTTGATGGCTCCTCTGTGCCCTTTGAGGAAGTCTCAGGCTCCCAGCTTTGCACCCTGCCACACCCCCACCCAACCTCCACGTCCACCTGGCAGTTCAGGGATCACCAGCCATGCAGCCTGACCAAACACCCCCCTCATCCTCCCTGCATACTTTCCTGTCTCAGTACAAGGCAAGTCACTCGGCAGGTCCTTAGCAACTGCCTCTCTGATCCTCTCCAATCCAGCTGCACTTAGAACCTGCCTGCTTCCCCAGGACCCACCACAGGCCCAAGAGCCAACACCTCCACCCATCTTGGGCTGCACTGTCTCCACGGTTCTGGCCCCACAGTCTGTCCTCAGCCCAACAGCAGATGATCTGAAACCGTGACTAAACTCCCAGCACACACTGCTCAGAGCTTGAAGACTGTCCCACCTCACGTGAAGCAGAGGCCTGTCCTCATGGGGGCAGGGGAGCCCTGAGTGGCACCCACACCACAGCCCCAAGCTACCTGAGCAAGCAGATCCCTGCTGCTCCCTCCACCCTCCTCACCTGCGGACTTGGGCTCACATGTCCTGTTCTCAGGACACCCTTCCCAACCACCCTACTTAAAAGGTCACCCGCCCCGCCCTGGCCGGTTGGCTCAGTGGTAGAGCGTCGGCCTGGCATGTGGAAGTCCCGGGTTTGATTCCCGGCCAGGGCACTGAGACGCCCATCTGCTTCTCCACCCCTCCCCCCTCCTTCCTCTCTGTTTCTCTCTTCCCCTCCCGCAGCAGAGGCTCCATTGGAGCAAAGATGGCCCCGGGTGCTGGGGATGGCTCCCTGGCCTCTGCCCCAGGCACTAGAGTGGCTCTGGTCTGACAGAGCGTCACCCGGATGGGCAGAGCATCGCCCCCTGGTGGGCATGCCGGGTGGATCCCGGTTGGGCGCATGCGGGAGTCTGTCTGACTACCTCCCTGTTTCCAGCTTCAGAAAAGAAAAAGAAAAAAAAAAAAAAAAAAGGTCACCCACCCCATTGTGTCACTCAGGTAATAATCCCTTAGAACACTACAGCCAGAGACTAGTGTTCAGGTGTCCACCATGCCACCACTTGAGGGCCAGCTTGCTCCTGAGACAGGCAGGCCCAGGTGCTCACACCCTAACTCCAGGGCCCAGGAGGGCACCTGGCATGTGGTTCGTGTTAAAAACCTATCTGTTCAGTGAGTGACTGATAGATCACTCCGTTTCTCTTGGTGGCTCCTGGCCCTGTTCCTGCTAACCAGCACGTCCACAGCCTGCATACACAACAAGAGTTAACAAACTCATTCCCATCATCTAATATTGTGTTTTTTTCTTTTCTTGTTTTTTAGTGAGAGAGAGAGGGGTACAGATAGGGACAGACAGACAGGAAGGAGAGAGATGAGAAGCATCAATTCTTCATTGTGGCACTGTAGTTGTTCATTGATTGCTTTCTCATATGTGTCTTGACCAGGGGGCTATAGCCTAGCCAGAGACCTAGGGCTCAAGCCAGTGACCTCAGGGGTTTTTTTTTGTTGTTTTTTTTTGTATTTTTCTGAAGCTGGAAACAGGGAGAGACAGACAGACTCCCGCATGCGCTCGACCGGGATCCACCCGGAACGACGCTCTGCCCACCAGGGAGCGATGCTCTGCCCCTCCAGGGCGTCACTCTGTTGTGACCAGAGCCACTCCAGCGCCTGGGGCAGAGGCCAAGGAGCCATCCCCAGCGCCCAGGCCATCTTTGCTCCAATGGAGCCTCTGCTGCAGGAGGGGAAGAGAGAGACAGAGAGGAAGGAGAGGGGGAGGGGTGGAGAAGCAGATGGGCGCTTCTCCTGTGTGCCCTGGCCGGGAATCGAACCCGGGACTTCTGCACGCCAGGCCGACGCTCTACCACTGAGCCAACCGGCCAGGGGTGACCTCAGGGTTTTGAACCTGGGTTCTCTGCATCCCAGTCTGATGCTCTATCCACTGCACCACTGCCTGGTCAGGCTCATTGCATTTTTCAAGAGAAAAGTCTTTGTCACCATTGAATCAATTCCACCTCTGACAAGCCAATCATGGACACAAAGATCTTCAGAAACAAGAGACAGGACCTAGCCCAAAGGAAGGACCCTGGCTCACTCACTGTCTGAGGGAGAAACGGGCTGCAATGCAGAGTTCCAGAAAGGCACACTGCAGCCTGGTACGCAGCACAACTCAAGACTATTCCAGAACCACCCAGACAAGTGCTGCCCAAGCTCTGGGCAGCAGCCCAGATTGGACACCATAGTTGGAGAGTTTAACACCAATTTTCCATCCTCCAGAGACCCAAGGCTCCCTATGTCTATGAGGGGCCCTGCTTGCCAATGCAGGAGTTCACAACACGAAGGAGCCCAAATGTTGAACCTGCTCATACTGGACAGAATGCTTAGGTCCTGAGAATTTTTAAAAAAAATCCTCTGCAGGAAACGTCAAATACTCTAAAGCAGGGGTCCCCAAACTTTTTACACAGGGGGCCAGTTCACTGTCCCTCAGATCATTGGAGGGCTGCCACATACAGTGCTCCTCTCACTGACCCCCAATGAAAGAGGTGCCCCTTCTGGAAGTGCGGCGGGGGGGGCCAGATAAATGGCCTCAGGGGGTCGCATGCAGCCTGTGAGGCCGTAGTTTGGGGACGCCTGCTCTAAAGGATGCTGCAAGCAACAGCAGCATCATGGCAACAAGTTTCCAGAGGGGAAGGAAAGGGTGGAGCAGCCAAGGTTGGTAGATGCAGCCATGCCTGAAAGGGCAGTCGGAGGACAGTCATGTCCACAGGCACCTGTCCATCCCAGTTGGCAGAGTGCCTACTCAGGGTGCTGTCCTGTGTCAGGGTGGCCAGAGGTCAGTCAGGTCTGCCCTGGAGCAGTGCTGACCCAGCACCTAGAAGGAGCCGCACGGGCAGGCATGCGGAACATCTGCCTGGCGCACTCCCCAGCACACCGGGCTCACACAGCACCTCTGAGATGGCAAAGATGAGGCATGGCACAGGCTGACTTCTGCTCCTGTTCCGTCTTTGAAATCAGAGACCTGAGTCTAAAAGTCTGACATGAGGAGCCACCTGGGGCAGGTAATGGTAGCTAACAGTGCTCGTGCTAGGGGTGTCTTAGACTCCAACTACAGTTTTACCACTTACTAAGGGGATCCTGGGCCTCTTAATGCCTTTGCTCCCACCTACACCATACAGAACCCACATTGTGAGGAACAGATAAATTCACATGTGCGCAAGGAGCTCCAGGGAGTCAGTTGCCTTAAACACCAGCTGCTGCTACAGTGACACAAGTCCAGCACATCCTGGAAGATCAAGGGGGCCTGGTCACCGGCACCTGCACCATGCAGCCCCACGAGCCATGGGCCCCAGCCACAGTGCAGCTGAGTCCCTCGGAGGTTAAGATGAGTTTCAACAAAACTGAGGAGAAATTTTGGTGACAGGCTGAAGCATCAACTGTCAGCTGACAAATCTATACTTACACTTATAAGTACTTAATGTTTTGCTAAGAAGTATATAGTTATCACAATTTGAGCTCCTAGCTCTTTGCTGTCTAATACTTTTTCTAAAATAAATGAGGGGAAAGCTCCACTCGTTCCTGAAGAAAGAGCTCTGTGGAATGAGCTACTGCAGGGAAATCCATGACACCCGTCGGGTCCCCTGCAGACCCCCCCCGAGGGGCATCTGCCCCAACAGCTCAACTTTGCCCACAGGTATCAGACAGTTAACAGGACTGTCTTCCTGCCCCAGGCCTCTCTGGGCGGCAGCCTGAGCAGCACCCTGAGCAGCACCCATGCCCACAGGTCCTACCTGCCTCTGCTGGGCAAGCTTGCCATCGAGCTCTTCGAGCTTTCTCCCCAGCTTCCATTTCAGCTGCTCATATTGCTCCCTCTGGTAGTCAAGCTCACTATTCTTGTCACTGTGTGAAGACAACAGCATTAAGAGAAGCCACACTGAAGAGTCCTCAGAAGGACACATTTGCCAGGTAAACTTTCGTCGCTTTGCTTTTGCAGGAGTGGCTTCAGTGCGACCCAGTAGGAGCACTTACATCCACACAAGGGCCTGCACAACACCCTGGCCCACATGACACCCTGGCCCATATGACACACAATCTTGTGTGCTATAGCTGGACCGGATTCTATACCCGGACCAGGCATACCATCTAGACAGGTGGCATGAACGTGAAATGGGATGCAGAGCCTCACCACATAGTCCCCAAAATGTCCAGGGAACAATCAAATTTACTGGTCATACTGAAAACCAGAAAAATCTCCTCTTGAGCAAGAGAAGACAATCAGCAGATGCTAATACCAAGATGACACATGCTGACGTCATGAAACGAGGATTTATTTTTAATTTTTTTATTTTTCCGAAGCCAGAAACGGGGAGGCAGTCAGACAGACTCCCACATGCGCCCTAACGGGATCCACCCGGCACGCCCACCGGGCAACAATGCTCTCTGCCCATCTGGGGCATTGCTCTATTGCAACCAGGGACATTCTAGCGCCTGAGGCAGAGGCCATGGAGCCATCCTCAGCGCCTGGGCCAACTTTGCTCCAATGGAGCCTTGGCTGAGGGAGGGGAAGAGAGAGACAGAGAGGAAGGAGAGGGGGAAGGGTGGAGAAGCAGATGGGCGCTTCTCCTGTGTGCCCTGGCCGGAAATCGAACCCAGGACTCCTGCACACCAGGCCGATGCTCTACCACTGAACCAACTGGTCAGGGCCACGAAATGCGGATTTTAAAGCAGCCATCATAAAAGTGTTTCAACAAGCAATCTAGGCCCTGGCTGGTTGCTTAGTGGTAGAGCATTGGCCTGGCGTGTGGATGTTCTGGGTTTGATTCCCAGTCAAGGCACACAGGAGAAGCACCCATCTGCTTCTCCACCACTCTCCTTCTCTTCTCTCTCTCTCTCTCTCTCTTCCCCTCCTACAGCCTTGGCTCCATTGGAGCAAGTTGGCCCTGGGCGCTGAGAATGGCTCCATGGCTTCCACTTCAGTCTCTAAGAAGAGCTTGGTTGCAGAGCAACAGAGCAATGCCTCAGATGGGCAGAGCATGGCCCCACAGTGGGCTTGCTGGGTGGATCCCAGCCGAGGTATGTGCTGTGGTCCCCCGGTCAAGGCACATATGAGAAAGCAATCAATGAACAACTAATGTGCTTCTTCTCATCTCTCTCCCTTCCTGTCTCTCTGTCCTTCTTGCTGTCTCTGTCACAAAAAAAAAAAAAAAAGAAAAAAAAAAAGAAAAAAAAGAAAAAGAAAAGGCATGGGCCACCATGTGAGGAAAGGAGTGGGGTGTGTCCCCACCTGTGGATGCGCTCCAGCTCCAGGTGGTGCTCCTGTAACTTCTGCTGGTGCTGTAGCTGTAGCTCCTCCAGTCGCAGGGCCTCACTGGACAGCACCTGCCTCAGCTTAGTGACCTCGATCTTCAGCTCACTCACCTCGGCCTGCAGGGACTCCTCCAGCCTTTGGGCCTGGGCGAAGGTGGTGTCATAATGCTCCAACTCGCGATCCCGCTCCTCCAGTACCTGCAGGTTGTAGACAAAGTCCTCCTGCAGGCGCCGCAGCCTCATCTGGGCCTCCTCCAGCTGGCTGTGCGCATCCTGCAGAGCCACTTCCTGCTTCTGGGAGTGGTGGGCCTGCTGCTCTCTCCATTCTTCCTCCTTTCGAGCCAGGAGCTCGTTCAGGGCCTGCTTCAAGGGTGAGGGTGGCAGCAGCATTGCGGCAGCTATGGCGAGAGATTAGGGACTCTCACTGTCCTTCCATAATGCCCACCCACCTCAGAGCCCACCTATACTGACCACTGTCACCATTGGAACAGGAGGGGCTCTTGGGCCGGCTCCCAGCCATCTGGTCACACTGTGAATTCTGGAGGCCCTGAGGTGGCTCCCTTAGGGCTCAGCTGGTCAAGAACACGCCAGGCCCAGACTGCAAGTGTCATAAGTGGCATACATATGACATGTCAAAGGTGGCACATACAAGTGAACAAGTGACACACGTGATGCCTATCATGAGCAACATACATGTCATGAGTGGCGGCCTGACCAGGCAATGGCGTAGTGAATAGAGCATCAGACTGGGATGCAGAGACCCAAGTTCGAAACCCCAGGTTACTGTCTTGAGCCTGGGTTCACTAGCTTGTGAGCAGGGTCACTGGCTTGAGCATGGGATCATAGACATGATCCAGGGGTCACTGGCTTGAGCCCAAAGGTCGCTGGCTTGAAGCCCAATGTCGCTGGCTTGAGCCCAAGGTCACTGGCTTGAGCAAGTGGTCACTCGCTCTGCTGGAGCCCCCCAGTCAAGGCACATATGAGAACACAATCAATGAAGAACTAAGGTGCCACAACAAAGAATTAATGCTTCTCATCTCTCTACCTTCCTGCCTGTCTGTCCCTATCTGTCCCTCTCTCTGTCTCTCTCACAAAAAAAAGTGGCACACACGCCAAAAGCAGCACACAAGCCACACATCATGAATGACACAAAGCTGAAACAACATACATTAAGTGACATGCATATTCAAAGCAACAAGTGTGCCAAGTGACACACATGTGCAGTGACACACGTGTGGTGCATTTCAAAAGTGACGCATGTATCAGAAATGCTATGTGCGTGGCACAGGTTGAGAGTGGTACGGGTTCAAAGTGACACATGTGCCTGAAGTGACATGTGGTGCACAGGTGACACTCGTTACATGGGGTACAGGGCACCCAGGATCACTGGGAAACCAGCAGTCAGGACAGGTTATGGGCAGGCCAGCCACAAAGCTCAGGGAAAGCCGGGTGTGGAATAACGAGGGGGAGCAGAGAGGTCCATAGGTGGGTGTGCCACAGTGACTGGACATTGATGGCTACCCCCTACCATGAGCCCAGCTAACTGTGGTAGGGCTGGGAATTCTGGGATCTGGCAGGCTCATCCACAGAAACTGATGCACACTGGCCACCACATGCCAGTGCACACTCCCAGGGACAGAATTGGGACTTCAGGAACACACAACATTAAACAACACCCACACTACTGTGATCTTGGACAAAGTGCCCATGAGGGAGCATACCAAGGTCTGTAAGATCCACAGGCTCCCCTCATCTGAGGACCACTCCTCCACGCCCTGTCACATGGCCACCCACCAAGTTACTGTTCGAGTGTGGTAACTGGATCACATGATCCTTGTGACCAGGGCTCCTGGCCATTTTCAAGATAAAGTTCAACTTGTTTGGCACAGTATACCAAGACCTCTAGGATGTGGCCACACCTCTAGCCATGCTGCCCACACGGCTCCCTCTGGGTTTCCAGCTGCTTACAAGAGAAAAACTGGCTTCTTCCATGGCACCAGACTCCACTGCACTCAGGACCCCAAAGCTAAACCCGATTCATGAAGGGAGTGCACCAAGTGTCCCACATCCCTGCCAGTTCATCTGCTTCTGTACAACTATCACCAAAGGGTGATCCCAAAAGCCCCAAGGCTGAGGTTAATCAGCTTTTAAAAATATATATTTAATTTTTTTTTATTTTTAGAGAGAGAGGAAGGGGGAGAGAGAGAGAGAGAGACAGGAACATCGATCTATTCCTGTATGTGCCCTGACCAGGGACTAAACTAGCAACCTCTGTACTTCGAGATGAAAGTCTAACCAACCGAGCCATCTGGCCAGGGCTGAGGTTAATCAGCTTTAAACATCACAGACTCACAGTCTGCACCTAATCTGTTTGCTAGCCAGCAGCTGTCCCCAGCAAACACCTCATTTTTAGGAGAAACCCATAGAATTTTTTGGAAAACTACAGTAATCTCCAGAAAAGGGAGGAAACCATTGTTACCTCAGCTTTGCCATGGCACTCACAGTCCTAGGACACATGCTGCTCAGCAGAGGAAGGACCAGGATCACACCATGTCATCTCAGCACTTTGTGTGTGTGTGTGACAGAGAGAGAGAGAGAGAGAGAGAGACAGATAGGGACAGACAGACAGGAAGGGAGAGAAATGAGAAGCATCAGTTCTTCGTTGCAGCATCTTAGTTGTTCATGGATTGCTTTCTCATATATGCCTTGACTGGGAGGCTACAGCAGACTGAGTGACCCCTTGCTCGAGCGAGCACCCTTGGGCTCAGGCTTGTGAGCCTTACTCAAATCACATGAGCCTGCGCTCAAGCTGGCGACCTCAGGGTCTCGAACCTGGGTCCTCCATGGCCCAGTCCGACGCTCTATTCACTGCTCCACTGCCTGGTCAGGCTCAGCACTTCTATTTTCTCATCTGTAAAATACTGAGCTTTCTGACCCCCTTTTTTTTTTTTTTTTTTTGTATTTTTCTGAAGCTGGAAACGGGGAGAGACAGTCAGACAGACTCCCGCATGCGCCCGACCGGGATCCACCCGGCACGCCCACCGGGGGGCGACGCTCTGCTCACCAGGGGGCGACGCTCTGCCCCTCCTGGGCATCGCTCTGCCGTGACCAGAGCCACTCTAGCGCCTGGGGCAGAGGCCAAGGAGCCATCCCCAGCACCCGGGCCATCTTTGCTCCAATGGAGCCTTGGCTGCGGGAGGGGAAGAGAGAGACAGAGAGGAAGGAGGGGGTGGGGGTGGAGAAGCAAATGGGCGCTTCTCCTATGTGCCCTGGCCGGGAATCGAACCCGGGTCCCCCGCACGCCAGGCCGACGCTCTACCGCTGAGCCAACCGGCCAGGGCTGACCCCTTTTTTATAAGTTTACCTGTCAGGTATAAAAAGCTCTTGGAAATTCTCAGGTCTTAGGAAGGTAGAAATAATTTCTTGTAAAAGCCATGGTTTCCCACAAGTGGAAAACTCACTCGTAGGCCCCAAACAGACCCAGGCAGCAGAGGCCCCATCTAGAGGACTGCTGCTGTCACCAGTTAATCTGAATGTGCCACTGTGGCTAAGATGCCATGTATGATCCAACACACACTGCCCGAAACCTGCCAGTGGTCTGTTTGACCCTGATGGCAACCCAGCTGGGCCAGACAAAAGCTGGGATCTGGCGCGTCCCAGGCAGAGCACAGCAAGAAAAAGGCTCCAAAGGTGGTGTTTCCAGGGTGAGAGACTTGCAAAGCTCTTTACAAGTTACGCTAGGGCCAAGACACCCAGAGCCACAAGGAGGACCCGTGGCCAAGGACATCTTCATGCTGACATCATACTTAGAGGAAAGAGTTCAAGACAAAGGAACTAGGAAAAAGAACTATGTGGGTGATGAAGAACTTCCAACTGCATCGGGCTCTGTGGAGGGGCCCCAGCACCTCAGCTGTGGTGGAACATGCTGGGTAAACAGGGGCTGAGAGAACGAGATGAATGTCTGGGCCAATCTCACCCCTCGCCAAGATGACCAGGCCATCAGAGCAAAACACATCAAAGTCAGAGATGGACCATAGGCTACCTGATCCACAGATGTGACTGTGGAATTAATCACACTTTGTTTGCCTGACCAAAAATATGCTAGCAATTTGTGTTAGAATAAAGATTTGATAAGTATTTAATTGTAAGGCACTGAATCAGCTCAATAAAACATACACAAAAGAACCATTTGTAAAGGCTTAAAAATCAGTCACTAGATGCTTTTGGATAAGCAGTTTTGGCCCACTGGCCAGGCTTAGACACCAAGCAGGCATCCTGTGCCCCTGCTGCTCTAAAGAACTGTGGCTCTGGATGCACCTGGCTGTCCACTGGACCACTAAAATTGCCCCCCACTCCTAATGCAGCAGAACCTACATCTGCTCCGATAAAGAACATAGTCTTGCTGCTCTGTAAATGTAGGCAATGAGCTTAATTTACAAAATATTTGAGGGAAAGTCCTGAGGTGGCACACTGCTCTGCACTCAGTCAGGGGACTCAACACCAGCACCCTCTGGCACCCCAATACAGGCAGTCTGAGCTAAGCTCTGTAAATGTCACCTTGAAGGAGGTCCAGGGGGTGGAAACAACATGCCTGAGACCCCATGCCTTCTTTCCCAACCTTTACTGATGCCAACTAGTTACCCACGCCATCTGTAAAACCTGACATTGAAGACAAGCAGCAGGCAGAGGTTAACCCCATCCCTGGCACTGGCTGGGGGCAAGGGGCATCACACAAAGAGTACAGGCAGTGATTTTTAAATTTAATTTATACCTGCCAACGTCCCTTCTCCCCAAGAGAGTGAGTAAATGAGAAATAAAAGGGAAGTAGAAAAGTAGAATAGTCTTATAGCTAAGAGCTTACATCCTGCTGACTTACAGAACCACACAGATGTTTCACATACTAAAACCTTAAATCAATGACTCAAAATGAAACAAGTGAATCTACTTTATTACAAATAACATAAACAGGCCCTGGCCGGTTGGCTCAGCGGTAGAGCATCGGCCTGGCGTGCGGGGGACCCGGGTTTGATTCCCGGCCAGGGCACACAGAAGAAGCGCCCATTTGCTTCTCCACACCCCCCTTCCTCTCTGTCTCTCTCTTCCCCTCCCGCAGCCAAGGCTCCATTGGAGCAAAGATGGCCCGGGTGCTGGGGATGGCTCCTTGGCCTCTGCCCCAGGCGCTAGAGTGGCTCTGGTAGTGGGAGAGCGACACCCCGGAGGGGCAGAGCATCGCCCCCTGGTGGGCAGAGCTTCGCCCCTGGTGGGTGTGCCGGGTGGATCCCGGTCGGGCACATGCGGGAGTCTGTCTGACTGTCTCTCCCCGTTTCCAGCTTCAGAAAAATACAAAACAAACAAACAAACAAAAAAACAAATAACATAAACAGAGAAAAGCCAACTCTGTAAGACAGTGTTATGATTACATATTCTGAGGATAAAAACAAAAATAGCCCTGGCCGGTTGGCTCAGTGGTAGAGCATCGGCCTGGCATGTAGGAGTCCCGGGTTCGATTCTCAGCCAGGGCACACAGGAGAAGCGCCCATCTGCTTCTCCACCCCTCCCCCGCTTCTCCACCCCTCCCCCTCTCCTTCCTCTCTGTCTCTCTCTTCCCCTCCCGCAGCTGAGGCTCCATTGGAGCAAAGTTGGCCCGGGTACTGAGAATGGCTCCATGGCCTCTGCCTCAGGCGCTAGAGTGGCTCTGGTCGGAACAGAGCAACCCCCTGGATGGGCAGAACATCGCCCCCTGGTGGGTGTGCCGAGTGGATCCTGGTCGGGTGCATGTGGGAGTCTGTCTGACTGCCTCCCTGTTTCTGGCTTCGGAAAAATACAAAAAACAAAACAAAAACTGCTTGCAAATATTATAGTCTAGTTAATAGGTTTGCTTTTCACAGAAATGTGGATTGGTAATTCTGAAACTACTTTATGTGTGGTTGAGGATTGAGCAAGCAAATTAATAAACTGAAGACAATGGAGCCAGATTTAAAGAGAATAAATAGAGAGTAAACCCTGTGGTGAGGTATCAGTATAAATGGACAGTTTTTAATGTATAACCAGGAATGTAGATACAGAAATTGAAACACGTGTATGATACATACAAGCACGTTTCTTAGCTTGCCCACAGAGAAAGTCAAAAGCAACGACGTTCCAGCAGCGATGACCTACCTACTACCAGACCTTGGTTCATAAACACCAAAAGGAACCAGCATTCCTGCAAGAAATGATGGATTCCAGATTTAGTCACGGTAAGCACAAGATGAGCCCAGAACAGCTTGTGGTGCCAGAAAGAAAGGAATGCTCAGAAAGGCTGGAGGCCTTGGCTGGTTGGCTCAGCAGTAGAACACTGGCTCAGTGTTTTCAAGTCCCAGGTTTGATTCTTGGTCAGGGCACACAGGAGAAGCAACCATCTGCTTCTCCCCCAACCCCCTCCCTCTTCCTCTCCTGCAGCCTTGGCTCTGTTGGAGCAAGTTGGCCCCAGGTACTGAGGATGTCTCCATGGCCTCCTCCCAGGCACTAAAAAAAGAGCTTGGTTGCTGAGCAATGGAGCAGTGGCCCCAGATGGGCAGAACATCAGCCCCAGACAAGGGTTGCGGGTGGATCACAGTCAGGGAACATGCAGGAGTCTGTCTCTCTGCCTTCGTGCCTCTCACTTGATTAAAAATAGATAGGCTGGAGACATGCTGACGGGGCACAGAACCAACCTGAAGGGGCTCCTATTGCCCAAATCTGGACAATCAGAGCAACAAAATAAATGTCAGTAATGGATTAGTAACTGTGGGATAAAAATAAAATGTCTATACCAACATAAGTAACAGAATAAATAGATAAACGGGGAAGGCAAGGTTCTTTCTTACAGTAAAAATCCAACTAATAGGCCCTGGCCGGTTGGCTCAGTGGTAGAGCGTTGGCCTGGCGTGCAGGAGTCCCGGGTTCGATTCCTGGCCAGGGCACACAGGAGAAGCGCCCATCTGCTTCTCCACCCCTCCCCCTCTCCTTCCTCTCTGTCTCTCTCTTCCCCTCCCTCAGCCGAGGCTCCATTGGAGCAGGGTTGGCCAGGGCGCTGAGGATGGCTCTGTGGCCTCTGCCTCAGGCACTAGAATGGCTCTGGTTGCAGCGAAGCAACGCCCTAGATGGGCAGAGCATCGCCCCCTGGTGGGCGTGCCGGGTGGATCCCGGTCAGGCGCATGCGGGAGTCTGTCTGACTGCCTCCCCCTTTCCAACTTCAGAAAAAAAAAAAATCCAATTATAAATGTAGAAGGAAAATGGAAATGGAAAAATCACCCTTCTGCAAATATGACATAATTATTACAGAAAACACTCACTTGTGGATGCTACAATTAATGATAGGCAGCATGATTACAAATAAGGTACATAGTCTCAAGGCATCGCCCCACAAGATACTTATTATCTGCAAAGGGAAAAATGGGCCCTGGCCCTTTAGCTCAGTCTGTTGCTTCTTCCTAAAATGACAAGGTTGCGGGTTCAATCCCTAGTCAGGGGACACACAGGAAGCAAGCAAAGAATGTAGGACTGAGTGGAACAATGAATGCTTCTATTCCCTCTCCTCTCTCTGTCTCAGAGCACAGAGGTTGCTGTTTCGACTTCCCGGTCAGGATACAGGAGCAGCAAAATGTTCCTATCTCTCTATCCTGCCTCTCTCTCAAAAAGAGAGAGAGAGAGAGAGAGAGAGAGAGAGAGAGAGAGAAATGGAAACTATGATGGAGACGCCTGATAGACACCACCTAAGCCATATGACTAGTTAGTAATGGGATCAAGTGACGTTGTGTGCCTAATGTTAAGATGTACTGAGGACATTTCACTGTTCAGGTTTTTCTCAGTAAAAATGCATAGCTTGACATTATAAATCATGAGAAAACATCAGATAAAGCCAAACCAAGAAGCATTCTAAAAAATAACTGACTCCTAACACTCAAAGCAATACTGCAGAATCGTTCCAGATTAAAGAAGAGGAAAGCCACGATGGTGGTAGGCAGGACCCTGTGGAGTCAGGTAGCCCTCAGTGAGATAACTGAGGGAATCCTGCACGTGGAGTCGGGTTTGTCTTAGTACTAATTCCATAGTCTGCTAAACCGCTGTGCCAATATCAGAGGCTGGGGGATCTTGGCAAAGGGTACACTGTAAAAACTACTGCTTCTGAAACTTTTTAGTAAGTCCCAAATAATGGAAAAGTACTTCGCCATAGGAAGTGATGGCATAATGCCATTTATGACATGGATGGACCTTGAGGACATCATACTGAATGAAATAAGTAAATCAAAAAAAGCTAAGAAGTGTATGATTTCACACATACGAGGATATAAAACTGAGACTCATGGACATAGATAAAAGTAAAGTGGTTACCAGAAAGGGGGGCAGGGGAGAAAAGAGGGACAATTATATAGTGACCAAAAATGATCTGACTTTGGGTAGTGGACACACAACGCAATCAACAGTTCAAATGCTATAGAGATGTTTACCTGAAACCTATGCTCTCTTACTGATCAATGTCATCTTAATAAATTTAATTTCTAAAGTAAAAAAAAAAAATCACCGTGGACCAGACTACCTGAGGTTGAACTCTCCTTCCTGGCAAACTCGTCTGCGGCCACTGCAGGGACTGGAAGGTCGAGCACCAGAACCTGACGCCCACCAGCGTCTGCAGGGAACAGACGAGCAGGGAACGGGAGGCCGCCCGGAATCCTGACGGGCCCCAACGGACTCCGGGTTGGTACAGGCCGCACCTTGGGAAGCTGGACTTGTAAGTACAGTTTTTCCAAAGAAAGCGACGAGCCACCGCGCCGATGGGACCCCTCCTCCAGCCGCGTCTCACCTTGATCGCCCAAGATGTGCGTGCAACTTCCGGTCCCGCCGCGTTGCCATAGCGACTCGAGTCCGTCGAACGCGGTCCGGGCGAGCTTGGTGTAGCACTCGGTCCCGCCGGCCAGAAATGCGAGCCGAACTCCGAGTTCCTCCCGCCCAGCTACGCCAGGTTATCGCGCCGGCACCAAGGGGCTTGTGGGGTAGACCCAATTCGAGTGGGTCAGCCAAGTGAGGAGGGCCCCGGGCCACTGTGGGTGGCAGGGTGCGCAGGAGCTGAGACTTCACCAGCTGAGTGTAGGACTGCCAGGACTCAGAGGACGGACCTGAGTGGGGGCGGGGAACACACGTATGGCCAGGGGTTGGGGGTTGGGAAACTCTGGCCTGCAAGTAGGCGGGTGGCGCTGCAGGTGCTGTGGTGCACTACCCTCCAGCAGTGACAGGGCGCAGGCAGGCAGGTCTGTTCTGGGCCCTACTGCAAATTTTGGTTGGTGAGAATTAACTGTGCGTGTGTGCTCACAGCCTGTGCGATTTTGTTAGTGTGTTCACTTATACTTTGTGTAATGCTAGTGGCTGAGGCCAGGCAGGTTCACATTGGATTTTGGCAGATGGTAGAAAAACTGCAGAGCAGGAAAGGATTGGGTCATCCTGGCTTAATAAAGTCTCACAACGGCCGGATAAGAAACCACCTCTCAGGCAAACAAACAGCAAAATTGGTTATCTGCAATCCCCCTTAGCACAAGTACCCATAACCTTATATAGGCCATACACATGTGGCGCTGCCATGTGCTCAGGAACTAATCAGGCAAAGGGGAGCAATGCCCCCACATTCTACCCCTTTAGGGTTGCTCAGTCACAATCTACGTGACAGGAAACAGAGACTACAGAACAACAAAAGTTATACAATAATTACAAAGGTGCCCTTCACAATGTCTCCCTGAGCACTTTGCCCAGGGTGTCACCTGGAGGCCCACCTCTTACTCCCTACTCCATGATAGGTAGGAGGGCCTGTATAGTCCTGCGCTGTGTCCATGGAAAAAAGTGTCCTTGGTGCACCTCTGCAACTGGATGAGAACCAGTGCAGGAGGGCCTCCACAGGTACTGTGCCCCCGCCATCAGGGTCTCATAGTACTGTCCACAAGCAACGTGTCCATCCATCAAGGGAGCTGGTGCCCTCCTCTGGTCGCAGTCCAAGAGTCCATTATACTGTTCAATGATTAGGCCACAATACACATTGCAGCTGTCTGTGCAAATCACCAAGATAAAGGTCCATTAGCTCTTTATTAACATAGCCATATAGCTCTTTATTAACGCACCTCAGCACCTTTCCATAGTGTGCTGTATGTTGCTACAAGCCTATCCAAACCCCTCAACAAGCTCACAGGGCCTGGTGGGGTCAAACACATTTAAGGCATGTGTCACCTTAACAGTTCTCTTAGCTGCTGCTGCTGTAAAAACAAAACAAAACAAAAAAACACCTATTACCTTCTAATGCCAACACCTGCTGCATGTTACACTCGCCGGGTAAAACAGACACTGGAGACGTTTGGAGAGTTTCAGACAAAGTTTTATGGCCAAGAGAAAAAGAGAACAAAACAAAGCAAAATTAACCTGCGCAGGGGTGGACCCTCAAGTGGTAGTCACAAGAGCCACACCGAGCGCCTACAATCTAGGGGTTTTTATAGCGTAGCAAGCAAGCAGTTCATACAGAAGCGAATTTGGCATTTAGCAATTGGCTCCTCCAAATCAAATTTTAGTCATGTGCCTTAGTAACCAGTCATACAGTTGAAAGCCCCCAGCTGGAAATGTCCCTATCTATCCCTTAGGATGTGGTCACATTAACTATCTTAGGAGTTTTTACGACTTCCTTATCTCAAGGACTTATCAGCTCCTAGTCATCCTGGGAGTCTAGCGACTTCCCTATCTCTAGGACTCATCTGTCTTATTCATCCTGGGAGTCTGGTCTCATCTATTCCGGGAATGTGCTGTACTTACTGGACCAGTTCTTTTTAAGTTATTTTACCAAGCCTATTAATGTATTTTATAGTTTTTATTCGAATGTCACATTTCCTCCTCTTCTTTGTCCTAGTTAAATCCTTAACTATAACGAAGATTCTTCGGCGTTGGTATGGCTGAGATAAAACTATTATTTTAACTGTTTCTATTCTTTCTGCCTTGCATTTTTCTTCTCTGTACTAACTTCTTACAACTTGCACAAACCTTCTGCAACTTACACAAATCTTCTGCAACTTACATAAACCTTCAACTTTTATGCACTTTCTTATCCAGAAATAACTGGCCTTCATAACAACTTGCTTTTCCTTTTCTTTTCAAAAGTACCTCTATACCTTATACCTTCTATTATCAAAACCATACAATTCCTTTCTAGTCAAAATTCTTGATTTTTTTTTTAAAAACCTTAACCTTCAGCAAAGACTAAGTTAGTACTAAGTAATTCTCTTTTAAAGATTGCTTTTTGGAGGTGTCCTTTTCATAAGTAGCCTATCGGACACATGACTAATATTCATAGGTTATTCTATAGTGGTAGCTATGAGCATATATATAATTTTCATTTACCTTATAGCTTCTCTCTCAGCCAAGGGACTTACACCCCCTTTCTGTATACTCATAGCAGTACATGCATCAAACCTTAAGATGACTTACTTGGCTTTCCTTTACCTTAGTTTCCCTCCCTCCCTAAAGTCTCCATGCGTGGACCAGTTAACTTCTGGTTTGTGGCTGAAGCAGGGCATGCTGTCCTTCTCAGGGTCAGCTTACAAGGGTTGGCAGGGTCAGTCTTCGCTGTCCACAAAGGTGTCTCTGCTGGGACTGCAAGCTTCAGCCGGCTGCGGTGGACCCAGGCGGGTATGCCTTCTACCTTGGCAGTAGTGGGGGTGCTCAGGATCATGGTGTGTGGACCCGTCTACGTGGGAGTCAGTCCTTGGGTGATGTACTGCTAGAAGTGCCTCTTGAACAGTCTTATTTGGGATACCATTGTCCTGGCTCCGGTGGAGTTGGCAGTGGAAGTCCTTTGAGTTGGCCCTTCTGCTGGTGTCTAAGCGCCCGTACTTCTGCACGTATTAGTTGTAATGCCTGTAAGGACTTTAGAAAACTTTGATTAGAACCCTTAATTTCTTCCCTTGTTATTTGTGGAACCAAAGGAGTTGGTTGCCCATACATTAACTCATAAGGAGTCTATTTTCCTGTATAAGGTGTATTTCGAACCCTATATAATGCAAAAGGGAGTAGCTCTACCCAATTTTCGCCAGTCTCCTCTCTTAACTTAATTATAGTCTCTTTAAGGGTCCTATTCATCCTCTCGACTTGCCCTGAACTTTGAGGCCAATAAATGCAGTGTAATTTCCAATTGATCCCTAATCTTTTTGCCAATTCCTGTGATATTTTGGACACAAAAGCAGGTCCATTATCTGACCCTACAGCAATGGGAATGCCATATCGTGGAATGATTTCTCTTAAAAGTATTTTACAAACTGTTGAAGCAGTTTCTCCTTTTGTAGGAAAAGCCTCAGTCCATCCAGTAAAGGTGTCTATTAGAACAAGCAAATATTCGTAGCCTAATTTCCCTGGAGTCATTTCGGTAAAGTCTACTTCCCACAGTTCTCCAGGAGCTTTTCCTCGGTGCCTGATGAGAGGAGGTAATTTCTTATTGACAGCATTTACTTTGGCGCAGGCCTGACACCTAGACACAACAGAGTGTATGATATCTCTGATTTCCGCTCCCTCATAATATTTTCTTACTAGATGTTCTAGTTTTTGTTGTCCTAAGTGGGAGCTGCTATGTATTTCTTGAATTATTTGTCTTAACACTCCTTGTGGTAGGTATATTCTGCTGTCTGGTAATTCTATCCATCCCTGTTTACTTTTCTTACCCCCTAGTTGCTTACCTTTCTCTTCTTCTTTTGGCTCATACCTCGGTTCTATTTGTAAAGTAGGGGGTGGGATGAGTAGCAGTTGGTTAGTGTGTTCCTCCTCTTCTGCTGCATTCCGTGCCGCTCGATCAGCAAAGTGGTTTCCTTTTACTATAGGGGAATCCCCCTTTTGATGTCCTTTGCAATGTATTATTGCCACCTTTTTAGGCAACCAAATGGCTTCTAATAGAGCTAAATTTTCATCCTTATTTTTAATTTCTTTTCCTGCAGTTGTCAACAACCCACGCTCCCGGTAGATGGCGCCATGTACATGGGCAGTGGCAAAGGCATATCTACTGTCTGTATAGATGTTGGCACTTTTCCCTTCAGCAATTCTAAGGGCCTGTGTGAGTCCAATAAGCTCAGCCCGTTGTGCAGATGTGCCTTTAGGCAGTGCCTTTTTCCATAACACAGTATCTTATGTGGTCACCGCAGTTCCAGCATACCTTTGCCCATCCCGAACATAGCTACTTCCATCTGTAAACAGAGTTAAATCTGCCTTCTCATAGGCCTGATCCCGTAGATCTGGTCTGGCTCCTGTAATGGTATCTAATATTTGTCTACAGTCATGGATCACCGATGAGTCTGGCAACGGGAGCAATGTAGCAGGATTCAAGGCCGTTGTTTTCAAAAATTGTATTGCGGGGGGGTTCAGCAACTGTGCCTAATACTGTGTTAGTCGGGCATTCGAGATCCACCTATCCGGTGGAGCCCGCAGCACTTGTTCTAAATAGTGCTCTCCAATGACCTGAATGTCTTGACCCAGAGTCAGTTTACTGGCCTCCTTAAGAAGGATGGAGGTAGCAGCAAGTGCTCTCAAACAATTGGGCCATCCTGATGACACAGGATCTAGTCTTCTGGACAGATAGGCTATTGGTCTTTTCCAAGGTCCTAGTTCTTGACAGAGGACCCCTAGAGCAATGCCCTTCTTCTCAGTCACAAATAGTTGAAAAGACTTAGACAAGTCTGGCAGGGTTAATGCCGGGGCTGCAACTAGGGCCTCCTTAAGTTTTTGAAAAGACTCTCGTGCCTCCTCTGTCCATACAAATTGTTCCTCTTTTCCCCGTGTTAACTCATGCAAAGGTTTGGCCAGCTCTGCAAATCCCAGTATCCAAAGTCTGCGATATCCCACGGCACCTAAAAATTCTCGTACTTGTCTTTTACTTACAGGCTCAGGAATCTGTAATATAGTCTGAATTCTTTGGCTAGACAAACTACGTTGTCCTCCCCTCAAGTCATACCCCAAGTAACTCACGGTTTGGGTGACAATTTGGGCCTTCTTAGCAGATACTCGATAGCCCATCCGTTGCAATTCTTGGAGTAGTTCTAACGTAGCTTCTTGGCAACTCTCTTGGTTTGGGGCTGCGATAAGGAGATCGTCCACATACTGCAGCAGCACAATTGAAGAGTGGCCGGCTCGAAACTCCTGTAAGTCTTTGCACAAAGCCTCATTAAATATGGTTGGGGAATTCTTAAAACCCTGAGGGAGCCTGGTCCAAGTGTATTGGCCTGAAAGTCCATTCTCAGGATCATTCCACTCAAAGGCAAACATTTCCTGACTTTGCTTTGCTAATGGAATGCAAAAGAAGGCATCTTTCAAATCCAATACTGAATAGAAAACATGAGTCGGTGGCAATGAACTTAATAGGGTATAGGGGTTTGGCACAGTAGGATGTATGGTCTCTACCCGAGCATTCACTTCACGCAGGTCCTGCACTGGGCGATAGTCCTGAGTTCCAGGTTTTTGTACTGGCAGTAGAGGAGTGTTCCAGGCAGATTGGCATTCCCAGAGAATCCCAGCTTCTAATAAGCGCCTCAAGTGCTGTGCTATACCCTGTTTAGCCCGAGCAGGCACAGGATACTGTCTGATGCGTACTGGGCTGGCATCGCTCCGCAACAGCACTACTACAGGCGGCTGATGTATTGCCAATCCCGGAGGATTGTTTTCTGCCCAAACTCCAGGAACCTGCTGCTTTACTTCCTCGGGGATGCCCGTAAACCCGCTCTTACCTTCCGGGAGGGAGGCAATCAGGTATTCTTCTGATATTGGCACAGTCACTAATACCTTGCCTTCTGCATTCTTCTCCTGGTTGAAGGTTATTGTTGCTTGAAATTTTTGCAACAAATCTCGTCCCAACAGCGGGTAAGGGCAGTCTGGAATAATCAGGAATGAATGAGTAATAGTCCCTCGGGCCAGGTCTGTAATCCATGCAGTGGCTCGAGGATATGAGACAGCTTTGCCAGTGACCCCTATTACCTTTGTGGATTCCTTTTGTAATGTCCCAAGTGGTCTCTTTAGGACAGAATAAGTGGCCCCCGTGTCAACTAGGAAGGTAGTTGGTTTCCCTTCAATTGACAGTGTGACCATAGGCTCCTGGGGGCCAACAGAAATGGAGCCTTGGCCCCGTCAATCTAATTGGAGCAAAACTTGTGAGCCTTGTTCCTGATTTACGGCCTGTAGCTTAGGGCAATCCTTCTTCTAATGACCTTTCTCTTTGCAATAAGCACACTGGTCTTTATCTAGTTGCTTCTGCGGGAAAGTTCCCTTCTTTCCCTTAAAGGGCTGCTGTTTCCCTTTTGGTCCTTTTGATTGCTGTGCCAAGAGTAGTTTTACAGCTGTTCTCCCTAACTCAGGGTCATCACGATTGACAAAGACTCTCTGTGCTATTTCTAATAATTCACTCCTATTCTTTCCCTCAAATCCTTCTATTTTCTGGAGCTTCTTTCTAATGTCTGGGGCTGCCTGAGTGACGAAGGTTATGTTTATTAGCTTGCGATTTTCCTCTGCCTCAGGGTCAATAGGGGTATAAACCCGGTAGGCCTCCATTAGCCGCTCTAAATATGCAGCAGGGGACTCATCCTTCCCCTGAGTTACCTCACCTACCTTACTAAAGTTG
This sequence comes from Saccopteryx leptura, assembly GCF_036850995.1. Taxonomy (NCBI): domain Eukaryota; kingdom Metazoa; phylum Chordata; class Mammalia; order Chiroptera; family Emballonuridae; genus Saccopteryx; species Saccopteryx leptura. The sequence continues at coordinate 126,191,891 of NC_089506.1, forward strand.
GTTGGTTTCTTAGCAGCTGCCCTTATTCCCCTTAATAGAGCCTGGTGATATTGGGTAAGCGATTCCCTATCCCTGACATTGTTTGGATCCCAACTGGGGGGGCTCCTGGGGAGCGTCCTCTCTAGTTCCCTTTCAGTGCCCCCCCTCTTCCCTAAATACTTTTTCAGCTTCTTGGCTGATGCGGGTTCTTTCTTCCGTTGTGAACAAAGTGTGCAAAAGCTGCTGGCAATCATCCCAAGTTGGTTGATGGGTCCTGAAAACAGTCTCAAGCAAAGAAATTAACCCCTGAGGTTTCTCTGAAAATGACGGGGTCTGATGTTTCCAATTATAAATGTCACTAGTAGAAAAAGGAATATAAATCATTTGGGACAGTGCATGTGGTCCTTCATCTAGTGGGGGCAACACCTCCCTAAGAGGTAACATTGGGGCACCTTCAGCAAAGGAAGGTTGAGCATAAGGGGTCCCCCCCCCCCCCGGTGTGGGGAGGACTCTGGACATTCTCGGGCACAGTTGAATCTGGCTCCCTGGGCTTCTGATAAGGAGGAGGATAATTTACAGGGTCTACTATATCCTCAGTAACATCAGAAAGGACCGGATACGATTTGGGAGGCTTCTTTCAGGTGCAGGTGGAGCGGAGGGAGGGCGAGGCTTAATGTCCGCAGCGCTCACACAAATAGCTCTCTTAACCTTTTGATTTGCTTTTATGCACCTCTTAATGTACCCAGGTTTGTCTGTAGCTACATCTATCCAAACATCTATATACACATATTGATCTGAGTGAGGCACCTGATATATAATGGCCCTTACTGCAAAAACTATGGGCAGATCAAAGGTTCCCTCAGATGGCCATCCAACCTTAAGAGATGGCCACTCCACTTGGCTTAAGGTCCGGAGAGTTTCTCGATCGGGTGGAGGTCCCCCATAACCCTGAGCTCTCTTCTGAAAATCAGAGAAGTTACTTAAAATGCAATCAAGGGGGGATTTAAGAGTAGATTCTTGCTGTCCCATCTCGCGGTACTTGTTCTTCTCAGCCAGGTATGCTTCTAGTCCTACAAAGACAACACACAGGATTCCCCACCCTATAAGCAGGGTGATCCAGATAGACGAGCGTTGATCACACTGTACTGGCAAACAAATTAATACCAAACACAACAGTGCAGCAAATCCCAGGAGGGCAATACACAAAATTTCCCACACAATCATTCAGGCTAAACAAACAACCAGACAGCAGCGCGGCGCGGCGCGAGTGAGCTCACTACTTTGAAACGATCGATCGATTTCAGACAGAAACAGAAACCTCGGCCGGCAGCGTCCTGCCCTTTGGCCCGAGTGTCTGGGTGGGTCACTGACAGCGTCCTGTCTGCCACCACAGACTGTAAGTGCTCCGGAGCCAGATTACAAAAACAAGAAATTCTACAACAAAATACTCACCAGCTCAAACAGCTGTTCCGCCTGTCCCCAGTCAAGATTCCCGTAATGGGCAATCCCGGACGAGCCCCCATAAAATGTTACACTCGCCGGGTAAAACAGACACTGGAGACGTTTGGAGAGTTTCAGACAAAGTTTTATGGCCAAGAGAAAAAGAGAACAAAACAAAGCAAAATTAACCTGCGCAGGGGTGGACCCTCAAGTGGTAGTCACAAGAGCCACACCGAGCGCCTACAATCTAGGGGTTTTTATAGCGTAGCAAGCAAGCAGTTCATACAGAAGCGAATTTGGCATTTAGCAATTGGCTCCTCCAAATCAAATTTTAGTCATGTGCCTTAGTAACCAGTCATACAGTTGAAAGCCCCCAGCTGGAAATGTCCCTATCTATCCCTTAGGATGTGGTCACATTAACTATCTTAGGAGTTTTTACGACTTCCTTATCTCAAGGACTTATCAGCTCCTAGTCATCCTGGGAGTCTAGCGACTTCCCTATCTCTAGGACTCATCTGTCTTATTCATCCTGGGAGTCTGGTCTCATCTATTCCGGGAATGTGCTGTACTTACTGGACCAGTTCTTTTTAAGTTATTTTACCAAGCCTATTAATGTATTTTATAGTTTTTATTCGAATGTCACACTGCACATTAGAAGGGGACCAATTCGAGTGGGTCAGCCAAGTGAGGAGGGCCCTAGACCACCGTGGGTGGCAGGGTGCGCAGGAGCTGAGACTTCACCAGCTGAGCGTAGGACTGCCAGGACTCAGAGGATGGACCTGAGTGGGGGCGGGGAACACACGTATGGCCAGGGGCTGGGGGTTGGGAAACTCAGGCCTGCAAGTAGGCGGGTGGCGCTGCAGGTGCTGTGGTGCACTACCCTCCAGCAGTGACAGGGCGCAGGCAGGCAGGATTGCCAATTTCACATGGGGCCTTTGGCCCCCACCAGTCCTTGTTGGACAGGTCCCTTGCCCTTCCCCCTATTCAAACTGGGATAACAGGTCTTGGGGATCCTGCAACCTGAACGCCAGCCATTTTCCTGGCAGATGCTGGGGCCACCTGCTTCCCCTGCTTTTTCAGTGGCTGGAACCTCTGTTCTGACTCAAGCTGCCGCCAGAGCTCTAACAAGACTTCATTAGGCTTGCCATCTAATTTCTGTCTGCCCCAGCCACAATCAAATCTACCTACCTCTGTGTTCGGGTAACTTTCACAGGCCCATTTCTCTTGTTAGTCGGGAGTGGGTGGGGCAGCACAGGCAGCAGCCCTCACAGCCTTATGGTTCATCTTGGTTCTGGAGAGCTTGATGCCATCCACCCCCCTGTGTTCCGCAGCCACACCAGACAGGCTGCCAGGGGCTCAGGGTTTTTCTGCCTGAATTTCACCCCTCAACTCCATCAGTTCTTCCCGGGTATAGGGCCAGATCACAGAGTGCTCCACTACCTGGGGAGGAGGCTGTGGCTGCCCCTGAGGAACTCTCAGTTGCTGGGTCTTTACCTTTTAGGCAACCACCAGTCAGGCTCCAAGTCTGCGGACAGCAGTTGCAGCCTGAGCCTCCCCCTCAGAAGAGTCAGAAACGCCTGTTGCTGCTGACTCAGCCACTCCGCTGGCAGGAATGCAGCTCCATCTTCAGCGCCAGCTTCGGCTCCTATGGATGCCAGCTCCCAGCCTGAAGCTGACTCTTGAGCTCCTGAACCTGCAGTTGTTTCTCGAATAGCCATTGTTGCCAATATTCAGCTTCCAGGGCAAACTGCAACTCATGAACCCATAACTTTGTTCAGAGACCACTCCAGTTTCAGGCACTATTGGCACTCAGCCTGCACCTCACACTGCAACTCTTGGACCCAGTCAGCCTTCTTCTCCAGCACTTGCTCCAGTTCACATCATTGTTGGTGCTCAGTATTCAGCTCACCTTGGAGCTTTCGACCTCGCTCAGCTTCTCGCACAGAGTTCTTGGTTTCTTCTCATAGGATTGTAAAAAACAACCAGCCCACAGTCCCCAACAGGAGAGCCACAGGGAACAGCCACTCCTCTATTCCTCCCCTCAAGGGTGTTGGTGGCTCCATACCAATCTGCTCCGAATCCTGCCCACTACACCAGATGTAATGCCGGTGGCTGAGGCCAGGCAGGTTCACATTAGATTGAGGCAGACGGTAGAAAAACTGTGGAGCTGGAAAGGATTGGGCCATCCCGTTTAATAAAGTATCACAACTGCAGACAAGCACACAGGTAGGGGAAACCGCCTCTCAGGCAAACAAACAACAAAATGGCCCCTCACAGTGGCAGGCAGGCAACTCGCACATCCGCAATCCCCCTGAGCACAAGCACCCGTAGCCTCGTATAGTAAGGTGACCAATTGTCCTTTTTTAGGGAGGACAGTCCATCTTTTGTAAGTTCTGTCCTTCCTTGAAAAGCGTCCTCCTACATGTCCTCTTTTTTGATATTGGAAGACTAATCTGTAAATGTCCATATTTGATCAATGCAGAGTCAATCCATTGCATGTGATGTGACATATTTGTATCTAAATGAGTAGTTTTTTCTTACAATTATTATTAAAAATTAGTAGGCATGTAGGCCGTGGCCGGTTGGCTCAGTGGTAGAACGTCGGCCTGGTGTGCAGGAGTCCCGGGTTTGATTCCCGGCCAGGGCACACAGGAGAAGCGCCCATCTGCTTCCCCACCCCTCCCCCTCTCCTTCCTCTCTGTCTCTCTCTTCCCTTCCTGCAGCCGAGGCTCCATTGGAGCAAAGTTTGCCCAGGTGCTGAGGATGGCTGTGTGGCCTCTGCCTCAGGCGCTAGAATGGCTCTGGTTGCAGCAGAGCGATGCCCTAGATGGGCAGAGCATCGCCCCCTGGTGGGCATGCCGGGTGGATCCCGGTCGGGCGCATGCGGGAGTCTGTCTGACTGCCTCCCCATTTCCAACTTCAGAAAAAGTAAAAAAAAAAAAATTAGTAGGCATGTAAGCATAATTACAATATAAAATATTACAAATGTTTTATTATGCATTTAAATTATAGTGTATTATTGTTGCAATGAAAAAATATTTCTTTTATTTACAATATTGTTTCCTTCCATTTATTTTTGTCCTCCTTTTTATTGTAAAAAAGTTGGTCAATTTATATATAGGCCATACACATCTGGCACTGCCACATGCTAACACACTAATCAGGCAAAGGGCTTGCAACTGTAAACCAGTGAGCAAGCCTAACACAGATGCCCCCTACTTTGCAAAAAAGAAATGAAGCCACCTTTGCAGGCAGCCAGTTCTTAGGGACATTTATTACCAGCATTTAAGCATCAACTTGGGCTGAGGAGGACACAGTTACCCATGTGCTCCATGGCGGTAGCAACATAGGGCTCCAGGCAGTGATGGGCAGAGAGGCTGGGACACAGTCTCTTGCATACCCTGGTTCAGCCCTTCCTGTCAGTTCCTGTTTTTTTCCACCTGGTTGGTATGCATGCTGCCCAGGGCTGGTTCCCTGCCAGTGCTGAACAAACATCCCAACCCAATTAACCCTAAGAAAGGCTCTGCTTTAGGAGGCAAAGGAGCTAGAGAGGGGCGGTGACCTTTAACCTGCTGTGGCAAAGCCCCTGTTTAAATCCCAACTATTCTCCTGCCTTGTTATAGCTTTTCCTTGTTATAGCTATAAAGTGGGGTGACACTTTCCCTTTCCCATTGCTTGGAGAGTGAGAAACATGTAAACTACAGGGCACGGGTTTAGCCCCAGTGAAGGGTGTGTCTGTATAAACTGAAGGGCCCATAGGATATACCCATTTCAATAAGGAGAAATCCTAACAATAACTATGGGCTCCACCCCACACCATCTATGGCCCCTAACCCTGACCCACACCAACCCCAACATGAACCCTGACTCTAGCGCTAACTCCAAGGGTGGTTAGCCTCTCTTTCTGTAGGAGGGGTCAGCTCCTACTGCCCTTTCACCTGAGGCCCAGCTTAGGCTTCCAGAGTGACAGGGCCAAAAAGGTACAGTACTCACCTGTCTCTACACATCACACAGCCAGTAAATGGAGGCTGGCAGCAGGCCCTGCCAAGGGCTCACGTGCTTACCTTGTCATGTCACACCTGTCTGGCTCCCATGGCATCTTGTGTAGTTGACCTCCCTGAGGCCCCTTATCCATACCCCACACTCAGTAGCCCAGTAGATGCCCATGGGGGTTGAAGGGACATGCTAGTCCCTTACTTCAGAGTAAGGCCCACAGAAGGCCTTGGTGCCTGATGTTTTCACACTTACTGCCCAGTCTAAATGGTGCCCCTTTCCACAGAGACTCCATTTTGGGACCACCAAGGTCTCACCCATCAATAAATAGTAGTGCTAGTAGCCCCCCGGCTTGGCCCCCTCAATGTCCCCCTTGCCTGCGTCTCTGGTTACTGACTGTTCTTCAACCAGGCTCCCCATAAGTCAGGCCAGGCTCAAACCCTCCACACCCCAACCTGGAATGCCTTCTACCCATCCTGCAAAGCAGGCACCCCACCACCCTGTGGTAGTAGAGCCTGCAAACTGCATTCATTGCCGCCCAGTGGCTATGGTGCGTCAGTGTCCTGGGGTCATAGCAAATGACCATAACCTGGAGGGCTTAAGACAACAGTTCTAGAGACCACAAGTCCAAAATCAAGCATGGCTGTGCTCCTACTGAAGGTCCAAGCCAGACCGCTTCCTGCCTTTTCCAGTTTCTGGTGGTTTACTGGCAATCTTTGTTATCCCTTTGCTGTAACTACATCACTCCAATCTCTGCCTCCATCATCACATGGCTCTACTGTGTGTCTGTCTTCACATGGTGCTCTTTTTATAAGGACACCAGTCCTATTGAGTTAGAGCACACCCCACTCCAGTGGGACCTCATCTTGACTAATTACATCTGCAATGATGTCACATCCTAAGGTTCTGGGTTTGGGAATGGAGCACATATTTTCAGGACCACCATTCAACTCATTGTAGACCCAGTTCTTATGGCCCATGACTCCAGGCCCTTCCTCTGACTGTTGGCTGTGGAGCTCACAGGGCTGGCGATGGGAGCTGGCCTTACCATGGGAACCCCCTATAGGTTTCATGGCTCCCAAAAGAACAAATATCTGGGACAGGAGGTGTGAGGGAGGAGGAGTAGCCTGGGCACTGACCTGTGTGGCCTGGAGTGATACTTCCTCCTAGATTAGAAAACACTCTGTTGTTGGATCTGAGGCAGCAACTTCTCCATCTGTGGACAGGCCCAGGACAGGAAAGGCCAGGCTGACCCCTGCTCCCTGGGGCCTCTGCCTGTGAGGATGCCTCCAGAAGGGGTTGGCACAGATGTCTGGACAAATACCCCCTGGCCTGGTCCTGGGGAAATGAAGACCCAGATGAGGGGTCTGGTGCAGATGTCCACCCCATGTGGGCCAGACCCTGAATGGCAGCCAGATGGTCCCTATCCCCAAAAACAAGGGGTACCCTGTGAACCAGGAAATAGGCTGGCTCCTCACAGCCCCACAACCAGTAAGGGACTCTGGTGGGGGGAGAACAGTGCTCCTAGAAGGGATGAGGGGAGTAGGGAGCCCACCACAGCCATTTCCCAGACACCAAAGCCCAGAGGCAGATGCAGAGGGTCCAGGGAGGGATGTCCCACCATTGGGCACCAAGCAGGCACCTGGCCACATGGACCCTACAGCTGCTTTTAAGGGGGGGGAGCATTGTGTCTATCTTTTTTGCCATCCTGCCCACTGCACATATGGCAGCCTATGAGCAAAAAGTGACTCTAGGGATGGGGTGCCTTGGTGGGCTAACAGTATGTTAACACTGTAACCCAATCCTTTGGTTTGGGTCCACCCTTCTGCATGAGAAGGAGGGAACCAAGGGGGAACCAAGAGCCTGTGTGGCCCTGGGCAGCTCTGCATGCATACCAACTACACATGCCCCATGTGGAAGCCCGGTCTTAAGCTGGCATCTCTGAGGGGGGCATGGTGTAGGACACAGGCTGTCAGCAGCCTCTGGGCCATGTCCCACACCTCAGAGCCCCCAGGCAGTTCAACTGAGCACAGTGGGTGCAGAGTCATGGGGAAGGAGGGCTGTGGTTGGCACAGGAAGATTGGGCAAGGGCTCACCCTCCCCACAGGCTGGAAGTGATGTGCAGAGCTTGACACAAAGCTCAGCTCCACACCCATGGCTCTTGCAAAGGCCTGGCTGCCATTTTTCATCTGGCCTGGGAAAGGACCAGTGGGTGAAGATGCCCTCCCTCCACCTTGGGGGAGGGGCTGGGGTCATGACCTCAGTTCCCTGGGGCTGGGATGCTTCAAACTGAGACTAGGGGGACATAGGGGGGAATAGTAACTCCATGTTCCATCGCCAGGGAGGGGATGTCCTAGGTGAACCAAGCTTTATCACCAGAGACAAAATCATGGAACAAGGGGGCCCACACCTGGGTCATACCTCAGCTGGTACCCATTCCTGATGAGTATATGGTCAGAGAGAGGCATCCAAAGTAAGGTCAGCTGCACAGTGTATGGATGGGGCTGCATTAGCTGGCTCAGCAGGTGAGACCCTAATGGTGGCTAAGGAAGAGAGGACAGAGACCTGGCCACAGGGGAAGTTTGGGGGCCTTCCTCCAACCACCACATGGTGAATGGGCTGCAGGGGAGGACAGGAGGCTGGACCAGGGAACAGGCAAGGGACGCAGGTGTCCTGGGGCCAAACTGGTGGCTCTGGCACGTGGAAGTGCTATTTCCTGAGTGTCCCTCACTCACCTGCATTCACCGAATACCTACTCTGTCTGAAAGCTGTTCTAGACACCAGGGTGGCCAACAGCTTTGCCAGCCTTGGGTGGCTGTGCACCAGGGCATGGGTAGCTGCAGGACTTGCTGGGCCTGAGTGTGGGTGTGAGGGGAAGACAGGAGCTGGGATCAGGTGAGGTGTTGAGAGGTCCTTAGAGATCCTGGGCTGCAAGGCTGTCTTGGGGTTGCCAGCATAAGGATGGTCTTTAGGCCCCTGAGAGTGGACAAGGCCACTCCCCAGATGGGTATGGACATGGGGGTGGGAGCAGGAGATGTGGAGAATCACTGGGAACTGCAGGGGAGATCCCAGTGGATCCCTGGAGGCCCAGGGACATCCACGGGGAGGAGTTGAACGCTGCCTGGCCACAGGTCCTGATGTGAGGTAGAAGAAATGGCCACTGCATTTGAGGCTTGGGGCTGGAGGCCTGCACAGGAGTCTGGGGCAGTGTGTTTTTGCTAGGTGCCCTCTGGGCTAGATCCCTAACTATTCAGTGTTGGGCTCAGCCAGCCTCCTCAACTGTCCCTAGCCTGTGATAGGTGCCACACCTCACCTGGTGAGCAAGTATAGTTGCAGTTACTGCTTAGCTGCCCTCAGGCCATGAATGGGCCATGGGAGCAGGCCACTGCCAGCAGCAGTCATGTAGCTACCAGCTCGGTCCCTGGCCCTGTCTCTGAAGGCTGAATGCTGGGTGGAGCTTCTGGCCACCAGTCCTTCATGGGTGGCATCCTGAGTTTCTGCCTGATCACCCCATAACTCAGTCAGAGCGGACCTGGGGGCAAACATCAGCAGGTGAGACAAATGAGCACAGAGAACTGCTGCCCTGAGCTGTAAAGTGTCACTTCCCTGTGCCCATGAGACATGGAGGGAAGACAGGGCTGTGGGCAGCAGAGGAGCTGGGCTGAGGAGCATCCAGGAGTAGGGGAGGGAGGAATAGGCAGCAGGGACCTCTGACCAAGGCTGGAAGGGCAGTGCGGGTGGCCTGGAGGGCACAGACACAGGAAGCAAACAGGGAGGGGAAGGGCTCCAGCCAGTGGGAAGAACTAAGTGACAGTCTCACCGTCAGGGCCTAGATGAGCAGAGGGAGCCCTGATGACCCCCTCACCCTGCACAGCTCAGGATGAGGCAAGGGTAGCAGTGGCACAAGGCGGAGGAAAAGTATCCAGGGGGCTGGACCCAAAGGGCCTGGGGCAGGGGGCCCAAATGCTCAGGGCCACTCCCTGTCCAGCCTCCAGCCCCAGACAGAGGTGGGACTCTGATGGCTCCACAGAACCAGTGGCCTCCAGAACAACCAAGGCTCCAGGCACCCCAAGCCCTTCATGCTTGGGACACTTGCTCCCCTAGTACCCAGGTGAGCCTGCCCCCCACTTTGTGCCCATTACTAAGGCCTCCTGGTTGAGGCTCGAGTGCTGTGGGAAGCAAGGGGCTGGGGCAGAGCTTTACTGCCCCAAGAGTAGTAAGGGGAGACACAGGGCAGCTGCTGGCCCCACAGGGAGGCCCCTGCTTGGCGTTACCCACTTCAGCTTAAACATGTAAGCAGACTGATCACAGACTTACTCTTTTTTTCCTTTTTGTTGGGAACTGAAAGCCAACAGGGTCTTTGCAATTAAGATTTTTGGGAGACAGAGGTGTGGGGAATTGACAGTAAACTGACAGTCTGCCCAACCTCCCACCTCACTTGTTCTGTGAAGTTGCTAAAGGCTATTTTGCTATGGTGCTGGATTGTTTATACTCATCCTGTTCCCTATGTCCCCCAGAAAGACTGGAGGCAAGTTTCTTTTATCCTTTGTCTTGTGAGGTTAAGATGTTATGTATGGTGGGGGTTTTCTGCACTTGGTAGAATTCTTGGGTTGCCTTGGAAATGTGATCAGAGATCTCTTTGATTTGCTAAAGGCCTTACTTTGCCCTACAAATAAAACAGGAAGCGGGTGTTGAGCACGCTCTGTTCTTGCCATCAGCATTGCAGAGGCTTCCTGAGCCCATCCTTTTACTCTAAGCCTATTTACTTTTTTTTTTTTTTTTTCATTTTTCCGAAGCTGGAAACAGGGAGACAGTCAGACAGACTCCCGCATGCGCCTGACCAGGATCCACCCAGCATGCCCACCAGGGGGCGATGCTTTGCCCCTCTGGGGCGTCGCTCTGTTGCCTCCAGAGCCACTCTAGCGCCTGAGGCAGAGGCCACAGAGCCATCCCCAGTGCCCCCGGCCATCTTTGCTCCAATGGAGCCTCGCTGCGGGAGGGGAAGAGAGAGACAGAGAGGAAGGAGAGGGGGAGGGGTGGAGAAGCAGATGGGCTCCTCTCCTGTGTGCCCTGGCCGGGAATCGAACCCGGGCTCCTGCACGCCAGGCCGACGCTCTACCGCTGAGCCAACCGGCCAGGGCTCTAAGCCTATTTTCTTAATTCCATGCTGTTCCCACTCAGGACCTGGAATTACTAACCGTGCTGATTCTTGGCACCTTTTGCAAGAAAGAGAGAGACAGAAAGGGAGAGTGAGGAAAAGCATCAACTCGCAGATGCATCACTTTAGTTGTTCATTGATTGCTTCTTGTATATGCCTTGACCAGAGGGTTCCAGCTGAGCCAGTGTGGGTCAAATAAGTTTGCAAATATGATGTATATGTTTGCTCACTTATAGTTTGCATTGGGTGTGGGGGATAGGCTGTAAGCAGGCAAGGTCCTTATAGCCTAAGGCTTAGTTTTAAGACTAAGCCTTTCCTACCCTTTTAATACTAAGATCTTCTCAACACTAAGCTTTTCCCCACACCCTTGACTGTTGCATGATGTGGGGTGGTGCATTCTTATGAGGAATCCCATTTATGCCTCAGATAAGTGGCTTTGTATCAGAGTTTTCCTTATTTGTATACTGGCTTAAAGGCATTAATTTCTACACTATAAAATAAGGGGCTCTCTCTTTCTTGGTTCCTGAAATTAGCATTGCAGCAGAGAGACAGCCAAGATGGCGGAGTGCTAAAGGAGAAGCCAGTTGGTGCAGAGAGAAGGAGATGGGGAACAAAGGTGAATAAGGCTGGTGAGGTAGAAACCTTTGATTCTAGGAATAAGTCAGTGGCTTTGAGAGCCCTGAATGGAAAGGGGAGTGTTTTCCCACTGTGTGTATTTTCTCACCCGCTGGGTGTGAGCTAGAATTAAAGGTAATGGCCCACCAGTTCTTGGCTCCATTGTTTCATTACCGTCTGTCCGAATCAAATGCGAATCTGCACGGGCCAGGCAGCTGTGATGATGGCCGCAGCTACTGGCCTTACAGCCAGGGACCCCTTTCAAGCCAGCAACCTTTGGGCTCAAGCCAGTGACCATGGGATCATTTCAACGATCCCACGCTCAAGCAGGTGACCTCAGGGTTTTAAACCTCAGACTTCAGCATCCACTGTTTTATCACCAGTCAGGCCGCACACTTGTAAGGGCTGGGACAGCTGGACATCCACATGCAGAAGGAAGTCACCCAGCCCATCTCACACCACATACAAAAAGTCCTCCAACTGGATCAACCTCAAAATAAGAGCTAAGACTATAAAACTGTTAGAAGAAAACACAAGGCAAATCTTCATGGCACTAGATTATTAGCTATAACACCAAAACACACAACCAAAGAAACAAAGGTAAAGTTTTTGAGCATCAAAGGACGGTATTAGAGAGTGAAACGACAACCTATGAAATGGAAGCATATATTTGGAAATCATGTATCTGGGAAGGGTCTGGAACATGTGCTCTTAAAACTAAACAGAAAAGACCAACAATCCAATTATAAAAATGGGTGAAGGCTTGAATAGATATTGCTCCAAAGAAGACACACAAATGACTTGGCCTGACCTGTGGTGGCGCAGTGGATAAAGCATCGACCTGGGAACACTGAGGTCGTTGGTTCAAAACCCTGCACTTGCGTGGTCAAGGCACATATGGGAGTTGATGCTTCCTGCTCCTCCCCTTTCTCTCTCTCTCTCTCTCCTCTCTAAAATGAATAAATAATAAATAAATAAATTTAAAAACAAAACAAAACAAAACAAAAAAACAAAAAAAAACACAAATGACCAACAAGCCATGGAAAGGTGTGGTGCTCAAAGTTGTTAGGGAAATGCAAATCAAAATCACAACGACGCACCACTTCATACCCACTAGTGTGGTGTAAAGCCAGGAGGCAGGGCCATTCACATGCAGGTTCGCATTGGATTCGGACAGTCGGTAAAGAAACCATGGAGCCAAAAACTGATGGGCCATGACCTTTAATCCTACCTTGCACCCGGCGGGCAAGTAAAAAATACACACTGGGCTCCAAAACCCAGTCACATTCAGTGCTCACAAAGCCACTGACTTATCCGAGTTTCCTAGAATCAAAGGTTTCTAGCTCACCAGACTTATTCTCCTCTGTTCCCCATCTCCGTCCTTATCCCAAATACAAACTCTACACAAACTGGCATCTCACTCAGCACTTCACCATCTTGGCTGCTTCTCCTGGCCTCCTCCACGTGGCCTTTCTCTGCTCTCCTCTGCTCTCTCTTCTAATGATAATCTCAGGAACCAAGAAGCAAACTCCCGCTCCGTTCCCATTTTATAGTGTAGAAATCCAAACCCTTAATCCAATATACATAACAGGGAAGTCTCTAATACAAAGTCACTTCTCTGAGGCATGATAGGATTGTACCACCTTACACCAAAAAGGGTAGGAAAGGCTTAATCCCAAAACCAAGCCCCAGGCTACAAGGATTCTGCCTGCCTTTAGCCCACCCCAACACACATTAATACCACCTGGGCAACGGCCTCTTTAACAAAGTGAGCATAATACATTTTATCTGCCCAACATGTGGCTTCAAGAAAAGGGAAAGTAACATGTTGTCAGGACATAAAGAAACTGGACCCCTCACTGCTGGTAGGCGTGTCAAATGGTGGACCCCTGTGAGAAACAATCTGGCAGTTCCTCAAAAGGTAGGAGAAGGAGGTATGACCCAGCAATTCCACTTCTGGCTCTGTGCCCAACAGAAATGAAAACATATACTCACACTGAAATGTTACTGGAATGTTTGTTTATGGCCTGTTGTCCTGCCCAGCAACAGATGAATGTGGTCCACCATACAACGGCCACAAAAGGCAACATAGTATATGATTTCGTAAAAAGAATTTTTTTTCCATTAATTTGAGAGGGGAAGGAAGGGGGAAAAAGGGAGAGAGAGAGATGCATCAACTTGTTGTTCCACTTAGTTCCATTTAGTTGTGCACTCATTGATTGCTTCTCATATGTGCCCTGACAAGGGAGCAAACCTGCAACCTCAGCATGCTGGGTTGACACTCTATCCACTGAACCACCTGGCTAGGGTCTATGCTTCCTTTTACATGACCTACCCAGAACAGGCAAATCCAGACACACAAAGCAGAGGACGGGGGTGGGGGTGAGGGTGGGGGTGGGGGGTGGGGGTAGGGAGTGGGGTGGTGGGTGGTGGTGGTGCAGAATGCATAATTAATGAGAATGACACCCCCACCCCCATTCAACACGGACAAACCCCATCCCCAATTTATTAAACATGCCTGTTGGGCGGATAAAATGTATTATGCTCACTTTGTTAAAGTTAACGCTGCCCACGTGGAGGCCGTTGCCCAGGTGATATTAATGTGTGTCTCTGGGCAGGCAGAATCCTTGTAGCCTGGGGTTTGGTTTTGGGATTAAGCCTTTCCCACCCTTTTTTGATGTGGGGTGGTACAATCCAATCATGCCTCAGAGAAGTGACTTTGTATTAGAGACTTCCCTATTTTGTATATTGGATTAAGAGTTTGGATTTCTACACTATAAAATGGGGACAAAGCGGGAGCTTGTGCACTTGGTTCCTGAGATTATCATTAGAGGATAGAGCAGAGCAGAGAGCAGAAGGAGGCCACGTGGAGTAGGCCAGGAGAAGCAGCCAAGATGGCGGAGTGCTGAGTGAGATGCCAGTTTGTGTAGAGTTTGTATCTGGGATAAGGAAGGAGATGGGGAACTGTAAGGCCAGGAGCCAAGGCCAGGGCCACCATCAAAGCAGCCGCCTGGCCCATGCAGGTTCGCATTGGATTCAGACAGTTGGTAAAGAAACAAAGGAGCCAAAAGCAGATGGGCTGTCATCTTTAATTCTAGCTTGTACCCGGCGGGCAAGTAAAAACACACACTGGGCTCCAAAACCCAGTCACATTCAGTGCTCACAAAGCCACTGACTTATCCGAGTTTCCTAGAATCAAAGGTTTCTAGCTCACCAGACTTATTCACCTCTGTTCCCCATCTCCTTCCTTATCCCAGATACAGACTCTACACAAACTGGCATCTCACTCAGCACTCCGCCATCTTGGCTGCTTCTCCCGGCCTCCTCCACGTGGCCTTTCTCTGCTCTCCTCTGCTCTCTCTTCTAATGATAATCTCAGGAACCAAGAGCCAAGTCCCATTCTGCCTCATTTTATAGTGTAGAAATCCAAACCCTTAATCCAATATACAAAATAGGGAAGTCTCTAATACAAAGTCACTTTCTGAGGCATGATTGGATTGTACAACCCCATATCAAAAAGGGTGGGAAAGGCTTAGTCCCAAAACCAAGCCCCAGGCTACAAGGCTCCTGCCTGCCCCCAACACACATTAATATCACCTGGGCAACGGCCTCCACGTGGGCAGCGTCATCTTTAACAAAGTGAGCATAATATATTTTATCTGCCCAACAGGAACTGAGGAGAATAAGGCTGGTGAGCTAGAAACCTTTGATTCTAGGAAACTCGGATAAGTCAGTGGCTTTGTGAGCACTGAATGTGATTGGGTTTTGGAGCCCAGTGTGTGTTTTTACTTGCCCGCCGGGTGCAAGCTAGGATTAAAGATGAAGGCCCATCAGTTCTTGGCTCCGTTGTTTTTTTACCGACTGTCCGAATCCAATGCGAACCTGCATGGGCCGGGCGGCTGTGATAGTTGCCCTGGCCTTGGCTACTGGCTTTACAGTGCCCAACACCCACCCTTGGCAGAGAGTATAGGTGAGTCAGGCCAGGCCAGGCAGGCTGGCAGGGGCTGGGGGTGTGTGTCTGGCCTCTGCCCACAGCTAGTCTGGCTAAGCAGTTAATATGTTTTTCTGGGAGCTAGTTAATATGTTAATTTTCTGGGAGCCTGAAGTGAGTTGAGGAAAAGGCCCTGCAAGGGGAGTGGTTGGAGACTCCTGGCCCTGATGCCAGGCTGCCCTGGCAGGAGGAGCGTTCTTTGCCCCGCCTGGCCTCTCCAACCTGGAGTCAGGAAAGGTGTGACCACAGAAGATGTGGAGGGAGAGTGAAGACCAACTGTGACAGCTGTGTACCAGGTCCCTAAGGAGAGCAGGATTAGGTGCCTAGACCCCAGGGCACTGGTCATAGCTCGGCAGGAATTCCAGTCCCATGTCTCAGCTTTCTTTCTTTTTTTTTTTTTTTTTCTGAAGCTGGAAACGGGGAGGCAGTCAGACTCCCGCATGCGCCCAACCGGGATCCACCCGGCATGCCCACCAGGGGGCGATGCTCTGCCCATCCGGGTGACTCTGTCAGACCAGAGCCACTCTAGGGCCTGGGGCAGAGGCCAAGGAGCCATCCCCAGGGCCCAGGCCATCTTTTTGCTCCAATGGAGCCTTGGCTGCGGGAGGGGAAGAGAGAGACAGAGAGGAAGGAGGGGGGGTGGAGAAGCAGATGGGCGCTTCTCCTGTGTGCCCTGGCCGGGAATCGAACCCAGGACTCCTGCACGCCAGGCTGACGCTCTACCACTGAGCCAACCGGCCAGGGCCTCAGCTTTCTTGACCTGATCTAGCATCTCCTGCCCCAATCCTGTCCACAGGGTGGTGGCAGATGGTGCTGGGCATACCACAGACCTGGTGTCTAGTAGGGAGGTTCCCAGGGCTTGAAGATGAGGGGTCTGCATGGCTTCATCAGGCCCCAGAATGTTCCCTGGCACCCAAGACCTGGGCCTGGGTAGGAGCGGGAGGACTGTCCAGCCACCTTTCCTGGGGTGCTGCCACAGGAACCCTCAGAAGCCTCTCCAGGTTTCCAGCATCATTTTTGGAACTTGGTGTGCAGCCACAGGAAGAATGGAGACCTCAGCCCTTTTCTAGTCCCTCTTCTCCAGAAGGTGGCACATGACCCCTGGAACTGGACTAAAACCAGCCAGGGAGGGTGGTTGGGGACAGCCCTGGATGCCCCTCCGAGCACATTCCAGGGTCTAAACAGGACTTGCGGTAATAACTTCCAACAAGTGAAATCAAGGACATGGAAAAAAGGATGGGACAGATGGGGGTTCCTGGCAGGGTCCTGGTTCTACACTGCTGTGTTGGGCACTCCTGTGAAGCCACTTCCTCCCCAGGAACGGATATACCTCTCTGAACCCCCTCCCCCTTCTCTTTCAGAAAAGAGCAAGCCTGGGTTGGGGGGCTGGCTCAGGGCCAATATGGGGGATCAGACATTGGAGTCAGGTCTTGGCCTTTCCCACACTTCCCGGGCTCCCACTCCTTCCCTGCTACGCTCAGGGCTCTGGCCCTGGAAAGGGAACTGAAGGGAGGTAGAAGCTCAAAGCCCCTCTGGAATATACCTTCACCCAAACCTGAACATGCCCCATGGGGCTGTGTTTGTGTTTGGATAAGAGCCTGGCCACCTGAGACCTGGGGTCCAGCAGCATGGCCGGGGCCCTCCCATGCTGAGCACACATGGAGCCTTTCTGATGGCTGAACACTCAGAAGTAGAAGGCAGTTGGAGCTGAGGGTCTCAGGTCTACAGGTTCCTGGGCCTGCCCTGTGGGACCCTGGTCAGACAAGGCCCTTGCATAGCCTTCTTGCCCTCCTCTTATTTTCAGCAGGTTGACTTCCCACACAGGGCCCTTGTGCCCCACATGCCAGCAGCCATCACTCTGGCAACCCATTTGGTCTTCCACATCTCCCCTGCCAACACTGACATTTTGGATGGGGGATTGGAAAGCAGGTGCCTGATCAGCCTGTCCTCTGAGTCCCTGTGAGAGAGGAGCCCCCACTTCAGCTCTGGGTGGGTAGCCAGGCTGGGAGGCCCACACACACTGTCCTCTCCCACTGCAGTGCTCCTGCAGGACCAGTGTCCCTGGTTGACTGCCCCTGGCTCTCTCAGCTGGACCTGAAGAGCTCCACCCCTTCTGGGAGGGACAAGGCTGGACCCTAGGCACTTCCTCAGTTCACTGTGTGGGAGCTCTGGCCTGAGGGAGGCCCTGAGGGGGCAAGGACGCCCCAGCCTTCTGATCCCCACATGGCCACCCTTCATGAAGGCCAGGCTTCTTCTCAGAGGAGGCAGGTGTGTGTTGAGGGTAGTCTCTCAGCATCCAAAATATAATTAAAAGTAGAGGCCTGAGTCCTGGCCATGTAGCTTGTTTAGTTAGAACACCGTTCAGATACACAAAGGATGCTAGTTTGATTCCCGGTCAGGATACATACAAAAACAGATCAATGTTTCTGTCTCTCTCTCTTTTCCTCTCTAAAATCAATAAAATAAAGTTAAAAAATAAAAATAAAAAAACCAGAGGCCTCAGTGGACTTTGCATCTCAGAAGGGGGAGTTGGATGGTGGACTCTGGGCCAGGAGGCCAGTTCTGCCCTTCTCTTACTGTGTGGGGTGGGCACCCACGGGCCCCTGGAGGGGTCATCTGCCAGTAATGCAGTGGTTCTCAAAGTGCGTGCCAGGGCGCACTGGTGCACCCTAGAAGATTTCCAGGTGCGTCCTATGGTATTCCAGAGAAATATGTGCCTGTTGGGGACCAAAAAACCAACAGGGTTTTTGGAGTTTAGATTTTGGGGGGACAGAGGTGTGGGGAGTTGGCTGTAAACTGACAGTCTGCCCAAACCCCCACCTCACTTGCCTGATTAGGTTGCAAAAGGCTGTTAAGCTGTGGTGCTGGATTGTTTACACTACCCCCCACGTTCCCCGGAAACACTGGAGGTAAGTTTCTTCTATCCTTTGTTTGGTGTCAAGATGATATGTATGGTGGGGGGTTTCTGCACTCAACACAATTAAGAGTAAAAAGAGAGGAATTCTAGCCTGACCAGGCAGTGGCGCAGTGGATAGAACGTCGGACTGGGATGCGGAAGGACCCAGGTTCGAGACCCTAGGGTTGCCAGCTTGAGCACGGGCTCATCTGGCTTGAGCAAAAAGCTCACTAGCATGGACCCAAGGTCACTGGCTCGAGCAGGAGGGTTACTCAGTCTGCTGAAGGCCTGCGGTCATGGCATATATGAGAAAGCAATCAATTAACAACTACAGTGTCGAAATGAAAAAAAAAAACACCTGATGATTGATGCTTCTCATCTCTCTCCGTTCCTGTCTGTCCCCATTTATCCCTCTATCTGACTCTCTCTCTCTGTCACTATAAAAAAATTTTTTTTAAAAAAAGAGAGGAATTCTTCAATGTATTAACTGAGAAAATCAGAGTTTGCCTTTCAAATATATGCCCAAACATTGAAGAAATCTCTAGGACACATCAGGTTCACATTTCTCATAAAACACAAGAATGAAAAAACTTAACACATTCGTGTCGGCACCTGCCGAATTTACTAAATCTTACTAAGAATGTATCTATATATATAAAAAGATAACTTTTTGTTGTTTTTATTTTTAATCCCTCTTTTTTTTTTTACGAATTCTAAAAAGCACAACTCAAAAAATGTAACATAAAAATGTTTTGGTTTTTTTAAAAATGTTTTTTTGTTTTTTTTTTCTGAAGCTGGAAACGGGGAGAGACAGTCAAGACAGACTCCCACATGCGCCGGACCAGGATCCACCCTGCACGCCCACCAGGGGGTGACGCTCTGCCCACCAGTGGGTGATGCTCTACACCTCTGGGGCATTGCTCTGCTGGGACCAGAGCCACTCTAGCGCCTGAGGCAGAGGCCAAGGAGCCATCCCCAGCGCCAGGGCCATCTTTGCTCCAATGGAGCCTCGCTGTGGGAGGGGAAGAGAGAGACAGAGAGGAAGGAGAGGGGGAGGGGTGGAGAAGCAGATGGGCGCTTCTCCTGTGTGTCCTGGCCAAGAATCGAACCCGGGACTCCTGCACGCCAGGCCGACGCTCTACCACTGAGCCAACCGGCCAGGGCCTTAAAAATGTTTTTTTTTTTTTTTTTTTTTAAATTATTTATTTATTTATTCATTTTTAGAGAGGAGAGAGAGACAGAGAGGGAGAGAGAGGAGAGAGACAGAGAGAGAGAAGGGGAGAGGAGCTGGAAGCATCAACTCCCATATGTGCCTTGACCAGGCAAGCCCAGGGTTTTGAACCGGTGACCTCAGCATTTCCAGGTCGACGCTTTATCCACTGTGCCACCACAGGTCAGGCTAAAAATGTTTTTTAATGTTAGAATATATTTAATTTTGTCGTATTTATTTTGTTTAATTACCATAAAAGCACACTTGGACTTAGTTTTTTTTTAACATTTGACTTAATTATTATAACATATTTCTCAGAAATTTGTATGTAGTGCTCCTACAATTATTTGTAGGATTTTAAATGCGCCCTGACTTCAAAAAGTTTGAGAACCACTGCACTAATGCTACTCTACCACCTCCCCCTCCCACTCTGTACCAACTGGGATCTTTGTGATAAAGCCCTGAACTTCCAGGGTCTTTGGCCTCTTGTAGCCAGGGAGACTTGGGTGTAATTCCAAGTTGGTTAGGTGGAAAGTGTTCCTGTAGTTCTAGCTCTAGTGCCCCCCTCCAAAAAAAGGAAAAGTCACACTCCCTGGATACTCCTTAAACCTTAGTTCTTTCCAGTTGCAGAGGGGAAAAGTGGGGCTTGAGCATCTTGTCTCCTTACCAGCAGGTTCATCCCGCCCCCCAATGATCAAGTGCTGGCGTGGGGTGTGGGGATGGAGCCCAGCCACCTCCCACCTCCTCACACGTCCGGGTTCTGAGTGTGTGAGGGGAGGGCACTGGCTTTATCGAGCTTGCCGGGCGCAGAGTCACACCAAGAAACGGAAGTTCAAAGGGGATGCCGGCCTTGCTTAAGATCACCCAGGCAGCGCAGGGCAGGTGGCCCCGCGCCCCAGCTCCAGCCTCGGAGGAAGTGCAAGCTTGGATGAGAGCGCAGATCCCCGGTGGCCTGGGCAGAGAGGCCAGCGGGCCCCATAGCTGAGACGAGAGGCGGGAACTCCATGGGGTTCGCGGACACCTCGTGACGTGGGGTGCAGGTGGATGCACGTGGTCCCAGGAGTGGGAGTCGAGTGGGATCACTGGCCGGGAGGTCTCCGGCCCCGGCCCGGCCAAGCTTGGAATCCAGCGCGCACCGAGGGGGGTAGGTGGAAGAGCGGGAGGTGGCTGAGCGCCCAGCGGCTGGACCGAGGGCTCGGAGAGTGTGGGACTGACCGGGCGCGAAGCTGGATCTCCTACCATTAGGTCCCTGGGGCTGGCGGGAGCATCGGCTACAAGCCGTCAAGGAGCACAAGGGGCGCCCCTCCTAGGCGGCGGGGGGTCCGGGCGGGGCAGGAGGGGCGGTGCTAGTGGCCGTGACGTGCTCTGGGGACGTGCTGCACGAGCGACCAGAGCACCGAGTCGCCCTCGGTGGGGACTCAGCAGCCAGGCGGGCAGAGGCGGGTTGGTGAGTGACTGCAGGTAGGCTAAACCCGATGTTCCGCGAGGACTGGGAGCCGGGAGCTGGGAACTGGGACCATCCGAGCCGCCGGAGCGCTTACTCCGCGCTTTAGCCCCGCTTGCCCCATTCCCCTCTTGGTCTGGGGCGTCTGGGCGCGCAGGAGCCTCCTATCCCCTGGCATCCCGCACCAGGGGTTCTGGAGAGCCGGACGCGCCCCCTCCGCGCCCTTGCACCCGGGCCGCCTGCTGTCGCCTCCCCTTGCCTAGCATGTGCGCCCCTCCGTCGGGCGGCCATCGGGGGGCTGGGCTCCAACCCGGAGGTGGCTGTGCGGGGCGGCCCAGCCGGGTCTCGGCTATAAATAGCTCAGTCCGCGGCGGCCACGGCGCGGTCTATATTTGGTGGGGTTCCTTTACCAAGGGAGTGAGGGACATGGTAGGGTTGCCTGCGGGCCATCCTCATCCTCACCTCCTTCCCCATCTCGTCTTATCCTAAACGTTCCCAACTCACAGGGCCCTGGGGCCTCTCAGGAATTAGCCTGGGTACCCAGGTTCACTTCACCCCCTCCCAGCCCCTAGCCTGTGGGAAAACCAGATGGGGCCTCTGCGTACTTATCTGAAAAATGGATTGATAATGCACCGGTATACCTGGAAGGTAGAACAGGCTGGTGTCCAGCAGGTGTGTGAGTGGAGAGGAAATAGGCCACTGGGGGTGCCTGGAGTCTGGGTGAGAGACAAAGGGGCAGGAAAGAGGGTGAGTTATTCTGTGCCCTAGAGGCACTGACCTGCACATCCAGAGGTGTCTGGGCTGAGAGGATAGATCTGTGTGATGACCATGGCCATGCTGAGTGGTCTGAGGGTCATCAGATGGCAGCCAGGCACTCCCCCATGCAACCCGGGTCCATGGGGATTATTTAAAGTCAAGAGCAGTGGTAGATACTGTGTAGGTGGGTTCCAGGGTCCCCTTGCCTCACTGCCAAGACCCACAGGCCTGCCGGGGTCAGGGAGGTGCTGGGAGGGACTGTGTAGTGGAGATGAGACTAGGCTCTGGGGCAGGCGGGTATTGAGGTCTTGCTCCCTTGGTGGGAGGTTTTCCTCACAGGGGCTCTGAGGACACTGGTGGCAGTGTCCAGGTGGGTGTGGGGCCCTCCTGCCTAGCAGTCTGTGGTGTGGACAGAGCCTGGGGTGGGCATTGGGAGGCCTGGTCACAAGGTAGGCTCTGTAATGACCCAATGTGACCTCTGGCAGGGTTTGACACCAGGAGGCAACCTGGCTATCACTGACTCCAGCTGGACATTTTAGTTTGGAGGAGCAGAGAGAAGGAGGGGTTTGTGCTCCCCAGGGCACTGGCCAGGGAGTGTGGGTGAAAAGGGCCTGTGGAGTCTCTGGTGCCACGGCCCTGGCGGACCCGTCTGGGAGGGGGTGAGTGGAGAAGCCGCCACACAGAGCCATCGACCCATCAGCAGCGCTTGGGGGTCAGGCCTGGCCACACTGGGGGAACGGCCAACACGCTGTCGAGAGGCGGGAGCGAGGGGAGGGCAGAAGAAGCTGACAGGGTCTGGGTCTCCCCACAGCGTGGCCTCGGTCCCCATCTGTGAAATGGGCCATTAGGGGACGTGGCAGTACGCTGACCAGGCGGCCCTCACGTGGTCGGGTGCGCCCGCTAATACGGTAGTGGACAGGGAGGGCGCCTACTCCAGGCAATACGATGGCGACGGCGGCACCACCCTTGGCGCGCAGTCACGTCCCCCACGTCCTGCGGCTGGCAGGGTGAGCGGTCTGGGTGGGCGGGGTGGCGGAACATCCGCCTTTCCCACGCCCCTACCCCGTCTTTTACCCAGGTAGGATCCGCAGCATATTAGTCCAGCCATTAGCTGAAGTAGAAGGCGTGTCCACCCACCGGCTCTAGCGCTGAGGCTGGGCGAGGGGCGGGGAGTGTGTGGAGCTCAGAGTCCCTCCACTCCCACTCCCCAGCCACCTCCCTCCCTCCGCAGTCCCACCTGCCCCCACCTGGGGCAGTGTTTCTGCCCTAGCAACCTTGCAAGAAGATGTGAGCTTGTTAGGGGCACCAGGCATGCTGCAGGGCTCCGTGGTCAGCAGAGGGGGTGGAGGGTCCAGGCCAAACTTAGCAGGCCTGAATGGGGGCGGGTGGTGGGTCAGACCCTTGTCTAGTATTCACCTCCCACATTCCCAGGAAAAGCGCCAGGCACTTCTCTTCAGTCACAACTATGCACACGGGTCGGGTGGGCAACTGGGGTACTGCACCTAGCCTGGAAGGTGATGGTCATTTTAAGCCCCAGGCAGGTGAGCATGCAGGTCTGCTGGTCACCTGTGTGCACAACAGAAAAGGGAGCCCTCCCCTCTTCTGGTCAGGCACATAAGCCTTTTGCCAGCAGCCACCCCCACTGGCTTCTGGGCCTTGGGGCTGCTTCCCTGGTGCTCAGGTGTCTCCCAGGCCTCCTGCTGTGGGAAGAGTCCAGGAAGGGATGTTACTGCCCGCTGGCTGAAGTTGATCTCAAGGACTGGAAGCCCAGTTTAGCTAACTGGACAGCCTCCCTAGCAGGCTCATCTAATGGGAACTGGGACAGGCCAGGGCCACCACACTGAACCTAGGAGACATGGCCTGCCCTGGGGTCTGATGGGCCAGACAAAGGACCCAAGGTGGGTGAGGGGACTGTGGTAGAGTGGGCCTAAGGGGGAGCATGCCAGGATGCACTAACAGGGTGTGGCTAAATACTGTCCACACCAAGAAGGGAAGACTGTGCCTGACAGGGCAGGAGGCTAGGCCTTGAGGGCATCAGGGCTGAGTTCTGGTCCAGAAGGAGTGGGGGTGGCTCTGGGGCTGGGGTTCTCATCCAGACAGCCAGTGGACCCCTGAGGGGAGCAGCTTGCAGGAGTCTGACTTAGAAGGCACAATAGAAACTCAGATGAGTCATTTGCTGAACGAGTCACTCCAGGGGACCCAGGTGTACACTCCTCTTCTGGCCTTTCTCTGCTCAGCTTTAGCTGCCTAGGGTGTGAGGCCTTTGTGGGACCTGGGGGTGAGGAAGAGCCCCGGAGCCCTGCCTGGCTCAGAAGAGGGCACATGAACCCCATCTGGGAGATCAGCTTTCTAAGGTCCTTATGGAGGGTTATTTCTGGGCTAGGGATATGGTTTGCATGCTTCCATGGGAGCGTAAATGTCAAAAAAGGTCAGCCAGGCAATGTGCATCCACTCGTGTGCTGGAACTGCCTCCCTACGCATCACAGTGAGAGTCCCTGACAGGTGCCTGAGGGGGTGTTGCTCTTCCCATCTTGGGTCTTCCCTCAGAACACCAGCCAGTCTGTGCCTCAGCAGACCCACCTCCCTCCAAGGCAGGCAGCTGGGTGAGGCCATTTCTCTCCTGGAGGTAGTTATCTACCCCTTTCACTCATCTCCATACATTTGCATAGCCCTGCCAGGCAGAATTCCTTTACCCCTAACCTAGAGCTCCTCCCTTCTCCCCCGACCTCCTGCCCTGCTTGCCCACCGTCCTCCCACTTGCAAACCAGAACCTCCCTGAGAAACCTCACTTTGAGGACTGGCTGATATGGGGAATGGGGCGGGGGCCATTTCAGTGCAGCTGGCCCTGCAGGCTGGGGGCTTATTGGGAAAAGCAGTGTCTGAAGAGCTTCTGGGGTCTGCAGGGGTGGGTAGAAAGGCAACTGTGTTGGGCCTTGGTCCCAGGCACAGAGATGAGCCTCTTCCTTAGGTGAGCCTCACATGGCAGCCCTCCCAAGTCCCAGAACATGAAGTGCCCTCCTGGCCTTTGGGCCTGGCAACCCACCTCTACCTCCTCAGCCTTCAAGCTGCTAGCTCAGGGGACGCCCCATGTCCCACAAGTAGCCAGTGTCTGTTTCCTGAGTACCCTGGAAACCTCATCAGGGAGGGCCCAGCCCTTGCAGGCAGAGGACAAGCAGTAAACAGGGCCTCTGAGGCTGGGCACCTATAACACCCCTGGTGGGAGTACCAGGGTGGCTGTTGCAGCAGAGCAGTCCTCAAGAAGGAGGCCCTGGTTTGCTCGGTAACCTTGGTTATACAGAGCTGGGCTATTACTAATTATTGGTTCTAGACACACTCCCCTCGATGGCGCCCTATGACCATGACCCTTGTCCTGAGTCCTGGGTCTGGGGTGCCTATGGTTTCTGCCTTAAATAATTTCATTGCATCACAATGAATTCCTAAGATGTACATTTTTTTAGCTTTTTTTATCAGCTTTTTTTTTTCCTTTAAAGTTACCCTGCTGTGTGTGCCTGAGAGACCTTTCGTCATCTGCCGCTTTCCCATCCACTGTGTTTGGCTGTGGAATATTTCTCCATCCTGTCCCAAGCTAAGGCATGTGGCTGCGTGGTCAGAGACAGGGCTCTGGAGGAGAGAATGTGGGGCTGGGCCACACTGAACCTGTGCTGAAATGGCCAGGCAGAGGCCCTTGTCCTCACTTGGGTCCTGTCCCAGGTTCCCTGTGTGCCTCAGATGCAGAAGTGGGCCACCCAGGGTGCTGTGCCAGGTCAAGGGTAGTCTGAGGAAAAGGGGCAGGGTGGAGCCAGGACACTATAAAAGCTGAGGGGGAGGGGCAGCTGGGCTGATAGGAAGTGGGTTGTCAGGAAGTTCTTGAGCCTCAGAGCAGGTGGAGTGTTTGTACCACTGGATTGGAAAATGCTACAGATCAGGGCTTTCCCCACAGAGAGCTGGTTTGGAGGTCACAGCCAGTGGGAACAGGAGGAGCTGTGCAGGCAGTGTGGCTGCACTGAACAAGCCTAGGGCCTCGGGACTGCCCTCCTTCCCCCACGCCTACAGTTAGGAGGTGAACTCTCCTTGGAACAGCTTCTGTCCAGTGAGGTGAGGGGACAAGTCCACCTGGCTGGTCGGGGATTGGATTTTTGGTGCCAGGATTGGCTGGAGGGACAGGGGATGAAGATGGATGGGGAGGACAGATCTCCAGCTGAAGTCTGTCCCCAGGTTCCCAGTTACTGTGCCTCAAAAGAGCCAAGTTCCTGGGATTAAAAGAGGGAAGTGGGCTCTGGACTGCTACTGGGTAGGGGCCGGCAACAGGTGCAGCCAGTTCCCTTTTGGCCTTGGCAGTCTGGGGGCTGGAATGGTTTTCTCCAGTGGGCTAGCTGGAAGCCTGTCCCTGCCCTCGACAGAGGGGTTAAAGTCCAGCAGCAGAAAGGCATCTGGGCTCAGCTTCTGCTGCCCGGCCCAGACTCCTCTTCCGTGAATGACATGGAGGCCCTCAGCCTCTCCCCAGAAGAGCTGTGGCCAGTACAAAACAGGTAGAGGAGTCAAAGTGGGCAGGGCGGCGCAGTGGGGTCCTGCGTGGGCAGAGGGCACAGGGCCTGTCCTGGGTGCACTCTTGCCCTGGTGGTACTGCTGTCCATTCCCATCCCAGCATGGCCCCAGCACCCCTGGCTGCACTCCCTCTTCAGGCTCTCAGGGCCCAGTGGGACCACAGTGGACAGTATGGGGCAGCCCTATTCCCCTGGAGGTGGGAGAGCAAGGCTGGCCTCTAAATTTAGGTCTCAAGGGACACCACCCCCAGATCAGGCCCTTGGTCTCCTTTGGGGTGCCAACCCGCCTCAGAGGCTGTTGTATTGTCCCAGGGCGTGGGAAGTGCTGGCTGCCTCAACCTCAGCTGCAGTGGGAGGCTCTTCCCCACACAGCCTGGGGTCTGCCTCTAGCACGTAACCCAAGACCTGGCTGAACCCAGAAAAGCCATTGCCCTTTGGAGCCAGCAGTGTGGGATCTGCCAAGCCTGGAGGAGGGAGGGCAACAGCCCAAGCGCAGGTGAGGGCCAGAGCCATCCAGAACTGAGCTCCTGCTGGGGGCTAAGCCCTGAAGGAAGGGGCAAGGCTCTGGTGCCAGCCCTCAGGTATGTGTGTCCCCCCAATGCTGGGCTGTGGCTGGATAACCATCTGTCTTCCTCTTTCTCAGGGACGTGGAACCACCCCTCCTGGCATGGGAGGGGCTGTGGTGGATGAGGGTACAACAGGCATCAAGGCCCCTGATGGCGGCTGGGGATGGGCCGTCCTCTTGGGTTGCTTTGTCATCACGGGCTTCTCCTACGCCTTCCCGAAGGCTGTCAGCGTCTTCTTCAAGGAGCTCATGTGTGAGTTTGGTATCGGCTACAGCGACACGGCCTGGATCTCCTCCATCCTGCTGGCCATGCTATATGGAACAGGTGATGGGCCTTCTTGCTGGGGGTGGGGCTGTCCTGGTCTGTCTGGAACCCATCTGAATGGCCATATGTGCCCTGCTCTGTAGTCCCAAAGCACAAGGTCAGGCCCTTCTTTTCTTTTTCTTTTCTTTTTTAAAACAGAGACAGAGAGAGAGAGTCAGAGAGAGGGATAGATAGGGACAGACAGGAATGGAGAGATGAGAAGCATCAATCATTAGTTTTTCATTGTGCATTGCAACACCTTAGTTGTTCATTGATTGCTTTCTCATATGTGCCTTGACCGCGGGCCTTCAGCAGACCGAGTAACCCCTTGCTCGAGCCAGCGACCTTGGGTCCAAGCTGGTGAGCTCTTGCTCAAACCAGATGAGCTTGAACTCAAGCTGGCGACCTCAGGGTCTCGAACCTGGGTCCTTCTGCATCCCAGTCTGACGCTCTATCCACTGCGCCATCGCCTGGTCAGGCTCGGGCCCTTCTTTCTTTATAGACGGTTCCTGGTGCCTCCAGACCATCAGCAAGGAGACCACTAACGCGGGGACCTTCCGTGTGAACTATGCTTTGCTTAGGAAAGTGTCCGAATGTGACTACTCTCTGGGAAGCTAGTGCTCCTGGTGTCTGCTGAGCTGGGATGTTGGGGAGGGGTGAGCTCAGCACTCAGCTGTTGTCCCCCCCAGGCCCGCTCTGCAGCATGTGTGTGAACCACTTTGGCTGCCGGCCAGTCATGCTGGTGGGCGGCCTCCTGGCATCTCTGGGCATGGTGGCTGCGTCCTTCTGCAGGAGTGTCATCCAGCTGTACCTCACCACTGGGGTCCTCACTGGTGAGTGGGGCTGGCCAGTGGTGGGGCAGGGTGCGATGGGCACATCTATGCCTCAGTGGTGGGGCAGGGTGCGATGGGCACATCTATGCCTCAGTGGCCAATGGCAATGGCTCAGGCCCACAGAGGAGAAGTCCCATCATCCCCACCTCTGGGCACCAGACTGTCCCTTGTTCCCTATGTCTCTCCTGGTGTGTCCATCGGTGATGGGGGTTCTGTGCACACATTGGGTCTCCTCACATTGACACCTAGCAGACCCACACTTTAGAACAGTTTAGGTGGGAGCCTGTGCCTAGCAAAAAAGGAGGGGGGGCGGGGTGAGTGGCGGGGCCAGCGCCTTACCTGCCCACACCTCCTTCCAGGCTTGGGGTTGGCGCTCAACTTCCAGCCCTCACTCATCATGCTCAACCGTTACTTTAACAAGCGGCGCCCCATGGCAAATGGGCTGGCGGCTGCGGGCAGCCCTGTGTTGCTGTGTGCACTGTCCCCGCTGGGCCAGCTGCTGCAGGACCACTACGGCTGGCGGGGTGGCTTTCTCATCCTGGGTGGCCTACTGCTCAACTGCTGCGTGTGCGCTGCTCTCATGAGGCCCCTGGAAGCACCCCATGCGCAGGCAAGGTCTGGGCCCCAGAAACCATCCAGGCAGCTGTTGGACCTGAGCGTCTTCAGGGACCGCGGCTTCATCATCTATGCAGTGGCTGCCTCCATCATGGTGCTGGGGCTCTTTGTGCCACCTGTGTTCATGGTGAGCTACGCCAAGGACCTGGGTGTGCCGGACGCTCGGGCCGCCTTCCTGCTGACCATACTGGGCTTCATCGACATCTTTGCCCGGCCTGCTGCTGGCTTTGTCACGGGGCTCCCCAAAGTGCGGCCCTACTCCGTCTACCTCTTCAGCTTCGCCATGTTCTTTAATGGCTTCACGGACCTCACAGGCTCCACAGCCAGCGACTATGGTGGTCTGGTGGTCTTCTGCATCTTCTTCGGCATATCCTACGGCATGGTGGGCGCCCTGCAGTTTGAGGTGCTCATGGCTATCGTGGGTACCCACAAGTTCTCCAGTGCCATCGGCCTGGTGCTGTTGCTGGAGGCCATAGCAGTGCTCATCGGGCCCCCATCCGGAGGTGAGGCTGCAGGCAGTCAGGGAGCCCCAGCCAGACTCCCCAGGTCCAGCACCTGCCCATCTCAGGAACGGAGACTCATTGTGGGATGGCTCTTAGTTGGAGGAACCCCTATTCCCACCCATCCTAGCCAGGCTACCATGTCCTCTGACACACAGCCATCTGGTGTTGGGAAGGAATGGGGACCCAGTTGGTCTACTGTGGGACAGCGGGAGACTTTGGTGGGAGCCTGGACTGAGCTGATGCTGTCCCCTCTGCAGGTAAGCTCTTAGATGCCACGGATGTCTACCAGTTCGTGTTTATCCTGGCGGGGACCGAGGTGCTGGCTGCCTCGCTGGTGCTGCTGCTGGGCAATTTCTTCTGCATTGAGAAGCCTGCAGGGGCTGCCAAGGAAGAAGAAAGCCACAGGCCCCCTGTGGCCGACAGGGGCAAGGTGGACTCAAGGGAGGTGGAGAATTTCCTGAAGGCAGAGCCTGAGAAAAAGGGGGAGGTCGCTCACACCCCAGAAACAAGCGTCTGAGCGGCAGGGTTGCAGGGAATGGGACAGAGGCTGTCGAGGCTAGGCTCGTATTTATTTCACAAACAGGACTAGCTCAGGTGGAGCCATCGGCTCCCGGCAGCAGATCATCACCTGATCAGTTTTTCGGGGGAGGTGGTGGGTGGGAACGGCATCATTCCAAAGTGGATCTGTGGTGAAGCCAAGCACGAGGTTACAAGCCATCTGTACCAGGCATCCAGCCTGCTGACCCCAGAACATCCCAGTGCCCACCGCTGGGCTCAAGGACCTAGAAACCCACTCTTCAGAGACAACATGACTTTAATCAGAGGGTGGGGCCAGGACAACCCGAGTACCAGGCCCAGCCTCCCTCCATGCCTGCCCATACCCACCACGCCTGTCTCCAGCTGGTGCCCAGCCCACCCCGAGTGTCTGGAGGGCAGAGCTCCCTTCCTTCACCTCTGGAAGGCCTGGAATAAACCTGCGTGTAGGAGGAGCCGAGTTTGGTTTCAGGTAGGGAGTGTGGTCTACTGTTCACTCCAAACCTCACTTTCTCAAGCAAGTGAGTCTGGTCCTGTTAGTGTGTCAGCTTTGTTAAGTGCTGCTGGTTGAGGGTGTTGCCATGACAAACCCCAGATGGCTGAGAGCACTCACACGGGCCCTGGTGGCCGGTACCTGGGAGACCCTTGGAGGTGTTTGATCACCGCAGTTTAAATGATCTTCCTGCCTTCCGTTTATTCACCCTGCAGCCGGCTGACAGTGGCTCTATGTGGTCAGCACCCAGGGCTGGTGTCCACTCCATCCTCCTCATCCAGCCCTACTGGCCTTGCCCAGGTACCTCACACCCACCTGCCCTTGTGGCCAGCAGTGCCTGCATGTCTGGGAACCCGATCAGAGGCCGCTGGGGCCGCCTCAGTAGGTGGTGCGTCGAGGGCGCTGGGGACGGCAGTGGGTGCCCTGGCGGGCCGAGTGCAGCCGGAGAGACGCCACATCCCTGCTCCTCTGCAACGAAAAGCAAGCGAGGGCTCATCTGGGACTTGGTCACCAACACCACCCCCAGAGCTCTGCACAGAAGCCACGGACCTGACCGGTCCCACAGCTCTGAGGCACTACCTAGCACCCCTCTGGTCTTTCTGTCCTATTAGTAGTCACAGGAGTCAAAATGCCACCTGCTCTTGCTGTCTCATCCCTGTAAGGTGGGCCAGGATGGGGCCCCTTTGCAAAACAGACACCAGCCCCTACTGTATCCCAGAGGCCTGTGGTCTCAGCAGCTATATACCTGAACTGGAGGGAAGGGCAGAGGCAGAGTGGGCAGCCTGCCCTCTGGGCTATACATACCTGCCCCCCTTCTCTCCTGATGTGAGCTCAACCTGGCTGTTGCAGATCATGTGGTCACTCGGGGCTTGCTGATTGGGGACCAAGTACCCCCAGGGGTGTCTCCCCTGCCTCCCACCCTGAGCAGCCTCACCCTACAACTGACCAGGAACAGCAGAAAGTATGTGTCTCCTCTTGTCCCCACACCTGCACCTAAAGGGTCTGACCCCATGAGAGGACTGGCAACCCCTAGAGTGATGCTCTGGGGACACCATTAAGCGATCCTGAGATGGTCAACACATCTGGAAGGCTTGGCCGGGGACTAGGTTCATGCACTGCAGGGTATGGAGCTCAGTCCTGTAGCAGCCTTGGGAATATGGGTGGACACTAGTCCCATCTACCGGCTCCAAGCTCATGCACTGACAGGCTGGACAGGCAGATACCAGCACCCGTGCTCACAACTCTTCCATGGTTACCTACACATTGAACACTCCCACGCTGATGAAATAAAGACCACGTGCTGGGGGCAGGAAGAAAGGTAGATATCATATATTTATTATTTACACAGGGTAGTAAGTATACACAAGTACAGCGTCACACAAGCACAGGTCAGAGACACCACTGACACACCAGCTGTACAGACACTGCCACTGTGGCTCCTGTGGGAGGTGGCAGGGGTGCAGCACAGCCCATAGTCACAGTGCTGAGGTGCCACAGTTGTCACCCCCAAGGGAAGCCCCAGCCTGCTCTGACCAACCTGGCCCCATGCATCAATGCACCGTCTGGACGTCCAGGACCAGCACTACGATGCTGGGGCAGAGGGGACACAGACCTGAACATCTTTCAAGCCCCTAGCTTCCTACAAGTTCCCCAGTTTCCAAACACCTCTGCAGTTAGGTGACGGGGAGAAAGTGAAGTGCCTACAAATGTATGCATCACTCCTCAAGATGGGGCTCCTGTCTACTGCCTGCCACCACTTGGGCCTCTGATGCTGCAAAACGAGAGGGATAACGGGGAGCTGCACACCCTGAGAGTCTTTCTGGTGAGAACGAGATCCACTCCACCTGTTTCCCAACCCTTGTGGGCATACCACACCCAGACCTTCAGGTCTCAGGGTCACTTGCACCTTGGCACTTCACAGAGATTATCTTGGGCCGCCCCCCACCTGGGGAAACCTGCATCCTGGGTGGACAGCCACATCCTTGGTTCTGAGCACACAGGTATCAGCACACATTAAGGGCCACTCTGCACTGCTAATATTTAGTCTATTTAGAAAATGCTCCCAAATCCAAAGGCATTGAGGCGACCACCACCAGCAAAATAAAGCACACACGACCGAGGAGGGCCCAGCACTGCCCCGGTACAGCCTCTGTTTCCGGTCCTGGGCACCCGCTTCCGTTGCCGCGTCTGGGAAGGTGGATCAGTGCTCAGTTCGGCCAGAAGCATTGCGACACCCTTGCTCACAGCCGAACTTCCTAGAACTGTCTAATGGCTCTGATGACTTCAGTCCTAGAGGCTCAGTTTACGGTGAGAAGGGAGTAACAGCCAAAACCAGGTGAGGGAGGTCACAGGACAGCACACAACACACGCATAGACACGTAACACACAAATGTACAATGACAACTTCTGAGAGAACACCCCTCTCCACAGTGGACCACACCAAACAGAAGAAGGAACAGTGCTGGCAGCAGGGTGCTCTGCACCCGTCTCAGTACACGGAAACTCCATGCCAGTGTCTGAGTATGGACTCTTTGAAGTCACCATCGTTTTTAAGACCACAGAAACAGACAAGAACAATAAAAAGATTTCTTTACACAGATTTAAGCCATTAATTTTTAGCAAAATGATACAAAACTGTCAGAATCAAGTTGGTTACAGCAGACTCATCAGGGAGCGCAGAGCACCACCACGGCAGGGAAGATTGAAAGGCGCTGGAACGGGAGTCTGGTTCTCTGCAAGTGTCCTGCACTCCGCTTTTCTTCCCGCCCTGTGACCATGAGTTCACAGGGGCCTCAGTGGAGCCCCGGCAGTGGCGGTGGCAGCACTTGGAGTCTATCCAGTTTATTTTGTTTTGTTTCCCCATGGGCGTTGCTGGGTGGGTGGCCTGGAGAGCACCCGGTGTCCTAGACCGGGGAGCGTCACTAGTAAAGCCATGTAACAGAGTAGATCAGCCATGCATTCATTGTCTGCCCTTCACAGCAAAAAGGAGTTCTCATCGGTGCACGACAGACTGAAGACCACTGGAAGCCACCCGACCAGGAATCTGTCGGAGCCAAAGCACAGGACAAGGTCAGCGTGTGGTCAGAGGGCCAGGCCAGTCAGTGAGGTGCCCTGAAAGGGAACAGATGTCATCTAGCCCCACTCTGAACACCTGTGCCCTGGCTGCTCCAGGAGCTTCCTCTGTGGCCAGGACATATGCTCAGCAGAACAAGTGACAGGAAGACAGGGAAGGAGAAAGAAGCATGCAGGCAGAGCCAAGAAGCTCATCCACAACAGGACCAAAGTTCAAGCAGGAAAGATACTTGCTCCCAGCTGCCCCCCCCCCCCAATAACCTGGTGTTTTGAAAACAGGGCCTTGGGATCCCCACCCTGTGGGGGAGATGTAACAAGCAGTTCTCATCAAGATGGTTCCCATAGCACCGTCATGTTAAAGCCACAGCAGGCTCCACATGGCCCTGAGTCCGACAGCTGCCAGCCCTCAGTGGCAGGAAGGCAGGAAGGAGCCACCAGAGTGACCCAGAGAGGGGAGCGCAGCCTGGGCACCCAGCCATGCACGTTGGCAGGGGAACAAGCGGTTGAACCGACAGGTTAGTTAGTACACATGACATCACAGACAAGATGTTGGGCAAAGACCAAGTTCGAAAAGAAAAACAAAATGAGGAAGACAGAAATAAGTGTGGAAGGAAGAGGACAAAGCCTGGACTACAAAGACTACAGGAGTCTCACATAGCAAGAGCATTAAGAGGCCCCACCAAGCGCGACCACTCAGCTGAGCGCAACAGACACAACCCAGACAACTGACCCTGGCACCCAGGGGCTAAAGTGTCCTGGGGGCTACTGAAGCCAGCACACGTGCAGAGCCCCAGGGTCCTGCTACCTATGCAGGCTATGACTCACACAGTGGGCAGGTCCTAGGATCACCCCATTTAGGAACTCCCTGCAGTATGCTTGCTCCCACAGAATGGGCACCTGACCGCAGCTACTCTGGAATTCATACCAGGGAAACAACTGGGCGGAAGGACCTCACTCTACCTGCAGCACCTGGCATGCAAGACCAAGCCCACCTCTGTGCTCCCATGTGGGCGAGGGGGTCAGGTCCCGCCCCGCTCTGGTGCCTGCTGTCTGGAGAGACCGGCCGTGAGCACACTCACCCAGTGCTGCCTTCCAACGGGAGATGCGCAGCTACTTGCCGTGGTGTTCGAAAGGAATGCTATTCTGAGGTGGGGGGAAAAGACAGCTGTTGGTAAGGGTGCCGCTGGCTGGCCCAGCACAAGGCCTATTTCCAGAAGTGTGTGCTCACCTTGCCTCCACCAGGTCCACCATCATTGGCCAGGGTGTATCTCAGTGGGGACTCTGGGAACCACCTGGGAGCTCAGCCTCACCTTTTATGAGTTGACCCTAAACAAGAGCAGCTACAGCTGCTCCTCTAGAATGACCTGCCACGAAGGCCAACAAGGAGCCAGGGTAGATCCCCTCACGTCTCCCACAGAGAGAACCTGATGCCAGACACGGCCCCAGGCCTTGCTCACTGCTCAGAGTAGCCTGTGCTTGGGCAGCAGAAGGAGAGCACCACCTTGTGACACAGAGACTAGACACATTTCCTCACTGACACAAGGTAAAGGATGGGGCCTTGTTTGGATGACAGGACATGGATTAAAACCAATACAAGGAGGAACAGGCCCAGGAACCATGTTATCCTATCGGCACCGCTGAACCAGGAGGACAAAGAGTAACAGGCCAAGAACCACATTATCCTATCAGCACCGCTGGACCAGGAGGAAAACATCACACACAGGCTCATCCACCAGATGGCCTTTAGGCTCCATGCTATTTTAGCCGAATAGGCTACTCACACTCCGAGGTTGGGAATGTGGGGACTGGGTCCCTGGAGGAGTCTAGCACCAGCTACACTTGAGAGGAAGGTGGATAAAAGGAGGAGTGGCCACAGGGTCAGGACAAGGGACACAGGTGTTGAGGCCCCCCCACACCCAGCGGGAGAGGGCCAGGAGGTGCTCTGACAGGTGGGCTGGTAGTGGCTCTGAGCCCGTTTCTGCTAAAGCTGAGCACCACCCTGGGCTGGGCACATGGCACCAGATGCATGCCCTCTTCAAAGGACAGAGAAGACGCTGCTGTGGAAGAAACAGGTGGGACACACACGTGGCTGCCTCTCCTTCACTCCACTTCCTTTGAAAAGTGAGTGGGCATGAAGGCTACTGAACCGTGGAAGGTGGAACCTCTATTCACTGTCACTACCAAACTGCCAGGGCAGGCAGACATCAGGGGCAGCCCCACCCTGAGTCTCTGGGCCTCATGCTGTCCCACAGGGGCACTGCTCATGCCCTTAGATGGCATGGGCCTTTCAGTCTCCGAAGGAAGTGCATCATGGCAACCAGGAAAACCTGAGAGCCACACCTGGGATGGTGCATCAGGACATCCCCCCAAGGGGCTAAGTCCTCTATGTGAAGATGATCTTGAGAAAATTTCTAGTGACGCAAGCTGAGGTGTTTCTGGAGAGGAAACACCCCCAAGACACATCTC
Source organism: Saccopteryx leptura (assembly GCF_036850995.1). NCBI lineage: Eukaryota > Metazoa > Chordata > Mammalia > Chiroptera > Emballonuridae > Saccopteryx > Saccopteryx leptura. The sequence continues at coordinate 126,227,302 of NC_089506.1, forward strand.
TGGGAGCCCACCATGTTGAGGTCCACATTTTATTCCTTCAGACAGACGGCAGAGTGAGAACTGGAGTACAAGGGTCTAGACTCCCCAGGAATGGACTCAGAACTGTGTGTGGGCCTGACCTGTGGTGGCGCAATGGATAGAGCGTCAACCTGGAAATGCTGAGGTCACCGGTTCGAAACCCTGGGCTTGCCTGGTCAAGGCACATATGGGAGTTGACGCTTCCAGCTCCTCCCCCCTTTCTCTCTCTCTCTCTCCCTCTCCTCTCTAAAAATGAATAAAAAATAAAAAATAATAAAAAAAAGAACTGTGTGTGGTCAGCATCAGGTTGAGGCTGGCCTGGGTGGCTGGACTCATACCTGTAAATGCCTGGCACCTGCAGGACCTCTGACTCTTCTACCCATTAGGCACTTTCTTTTCTTAAAAAAAGGCCTGCTCCTTTCTTCATCTTTGCTAGCTGGGCCCTGATATGTGGACTTTTGAGTCCAGGCAGAGCCCTTGGAATCCACAGGACTGGGCGTCCCTACCTGAGGTGTTCTGGGGTCACAGAGCTGCTGTACACCCAGGTGGGAGCAGTCAGCTTCCAGGACCTGCTCCAGCTGCTGATTCAGTTTCCAGGGCTTGTGGGGAGAAGTCCCTGAAGCCCGCATTGTGTCCTGTGGTGAAGGAGCTGGGGTGGGGCCAGGGGCTGTTAAGAGACCCAATCTCATTACTCTGGCCAGACCCCTTGAGCCCCACAAATGAAACTACCTGAACCTTCAGTGCCTCTGGGAGGAAGTTATAGCACAGAACCCACCCACATCCAGCAGAGTTACTAGTCAGTGAGAGTGTTGGTAAAAAAAAGTGCTTGGAAGCACTGCTTCTGCCTCAGCACACTTGCCCCTCCACCAGAAGACCACAGATTCTGGCAGCTCTCAGACCCTGTGCTCTGACCACTGTGCCCAATCCACCCCACTCACCAAGCTATACGCAGCTCCTGGCTGCAGGGCCTGCAGCTGACTGTACACCAAAGCGGCATCACAGAACCAGAGGGGCTAGCTGCACACCCAGCCAGTGTTGGGCTTCCCACCAGGATACCCCATGGAATGGGTGCAGGTTCCTGACCCCTAACTACCCTGCTGCGAATGGGGACCCTGGAAGCACATGAGGAAAAAGAGCTATTGTGATGAGATGAGCTAAAAGAATTGCAGCAATGGGCGCCAAATGGGAAGAGGCTGTGGGTGGAGGGAACGGTGCAGAACGTGTGTGTCAGGTCTGCAGAGGACGCGCACACAGGGACGTCAAGACGGGAGCCCTCATCACAGCACACCACCATGCCTTGGGCCCCAAAGGCCTCTGTCCATACCACTCCACTTGACCGCCAGCAGCCCTGTCCTGGCCAGGCTCTGGCTAGCCAACAAGGACAAGGAAAGAGTTACAGCTGGTGTGTGCCTATCACAGACAACCAGTGCCAGCGGGCACAGTGTGATGAGTGTGCACAGGGAAGCCACCGAGCCTCCGAGGCCAGCTTAGGTTGGGGCAGAAGAAAAGAGGCCCTGTTACCTGTGCCACCACAGTGGGGGATGAGTCCAGTACCCACACAGCTAGTCCCAGAGGTTCTAAACAAAGGGGGTGAACAACAGCCAGGGTCAGCATCCCTTGTCAGTCAAACCCTTCAAAACCCTCATCCCACTCTGCCCGCAGCCCGTAACACTGAGAAGCCTGTAGTCAATGTCCCACCCCTGGCAAGCTGGGTGCACGTACCTGTGAGGTGGACATGCGGGAGGTATCTTGTCGGCCTGTGAGATCTGATGAGGAGATGTTGACAGGGGCACCGCGGTGCAGCCGCATACTCACTTTCCGCTCTCTTTCCATGCCAGACACAGGCCGAGGAGAGGTGTTGGCTGAAGGAGAGGGAGGCAGGGGAGTGAGGTCCTCCATTGCTCCTCCACGGCGGCTCTGTCCTCAGCACACAGCACAGAGCAGACCCAGGGCGCCTGCGCCACACTGCATCCATAGGACTTCTAAGGCGGGCCAGAGGCAGGTGGTCCCCACTGACACTGGGCCACTCACATCCCAGGGGCTAGCCTGGCACCCAAGGTTAGGGCCCAAAAGGGGAACGCCAGTGTGGGGGCTCCCGTGGGAGGGCTACCCAGCTCTGCTTGCAGAGCTGTCAGGGCTGGGGAAGGAACGAGTGTCAAGAGGCTGGTGGGGTGATGTGTGTTATGAGAAGAGTAAGAAGCCAGTCACCAGAGCTTCTGGGAAAGCTATGAGGTGAATGTTCCCAAAGGCGCTGCCCCAGGCTGCTCCCTGGCCTGTATACCCTCAGGAGTGAGGATCACTGGAATGGAAACACAAAGGCATCTCCCAGGAGATGCAGCTGCCTATCCAAACCCCATTCAGAGCTGGCTCCCCCCAAGGTCACACACAAACAGCACCCCACTACCTGCTGGGATGAGGGGTAGGACATGGTGTGAGCTGACGGTTCTAGAACCACTCACCAGTGTGTGAGGTAGGGGTGAGGGGCGTGGGAGCAGCCACTTCTTGTGTTCCCCTCAGCCGGCCTGAGGCTGTGGAAGGGAGCCCACGGGTGGCTGGGTTTCGGGAGTGTCTCAGTCGCTCCTCACGGTCCCGGCGCTCCCGCTCAGCGTCGTCAGCTGCCCGACTGGCACCCTAGGAAGGCAAGAGGAGGAGACCAGAATGGAATGGGGTTTAGTGAAAAACATTCCACAGACCTCCTTTGCTGCCCCCTGCAACTCAAGAGAATACCAGGGCTATTTGGGACAAGCCTGCTGTGAAGCTATCCCAGTCAGTGAGACAGTTCTCCCTCCAGGACAATGCACAGCCCATCTTAGTCCTGTGAGTGGTGAGCAAACAGATAAACCCCAAACACCCAGGCAGTTGGGTGGCCCTCCTCTCTGTTAACATTCACACAAAGACAGGAAATCATCTGAGGTTATGACAGTTGGGGGAGGATAAGAAGCAGGCATGAGCAGTGGCATCTGGTTCGCTGAGGGGTCCACTAGGCCCAGACCCCCAGACCCAGGGCAAATGTTGGTGCACATGTCACAAGGTGGCCAGAGGCTACGTTTGTCTTGGAGGCCACACAGTAAACTCCGGTATAAGCAGCCAGTTACACTCTCACTGAGTAACAAGCTGCTGCATGGGGCACTGTGTGTCACATGGCACAGCCAGGACACCTGCACACAGTTGCTTACACACAGATCCCAGCACTAGCAGCTGAGAGAGTCTATAAACTGTAGCCTAAACATTCTGCTGGTGTAGCCACACCCACACATCTATATATTGCCTATTACAGCTTGCCAGTTACAACACAGAGCTGGGTGGTTGCGGCACAGGTGGACTGCGGAGCCAGTTATATTTACCAAGTAGCCTTTTACAGAAAAGGTTTGCCAAGCCCTGACATGAGGAACAGTCAGATGGGCACCTCCCAGTGCCTCAGACAGGAGGTCCACCCAGATGTCTAGACTCTGGCCATCTACAGCAGCACTACTAGGGTTATGCTTGGAAGGCCACCCTACAGAGCTCTCTTCTCCCACCACTTGGCTCATATGTGCCTTGATGGTGGTGGTGGGGGGCTATAGCAGAGCAAGTGACCCCTTGCTCAAACCAGTGACCTTGGGCTCAAGTCAGTGACCTCAGGGTTTTGAACCTGGGTCCTCTGCATCCCAGTCTGAAGCTCTATCCAGTGCGCCACCGCCTGATTAGGCCAAATCTTTTTTTTTGTATTTTTCTGAAGTTGGAAACGGGGAGGCAGTCAGACAGACTCCCGCATGCGCCTAACCGGGATCCACCCGGCACACCCACCAGGGGGCGATGCTCTGCCCATCTGGGGGGCGTCACTCTGTTGCAACCAGAGCCATTCTAGCGCCTGAGGCAGAGGCCACAGAGCCATCCTCAGCACCCGGGCCAACTTTGCTCCAATGGAGCCTTGGCTGCGGGAGGAGAAGAGAGAGACAGAGAGGAAGGAGAGGGGGAGGGTGGAGAAGCAGATGGGCGCTTCTCCTGTGTGCCCTGGCCGGGAATCAAACAGGGACTCCTGCACGCCAGGCCGACGCTCTATCACTGAGCCAACTGGCCAGGGCCAGGCCAAATCTTTAATGAAATAAACAGAAGTTCCAAAACGATAGAATCCTGGCTGTGATGTCTGAAAATTCATTAACTGGACTCAAAGAAACAACTGAGATGGGCAGCCTGTTTTAGCAGGAACAAATTAAAGTTCAAGCTTTGCCCCCCAGTCCCCCCTGCAGAATTCTCCCATGCAATTAATGAACAAACTGACTAACAAACATTAAGTCTAGCTTATTGCAGGGCCAAGGACACATTCAACACCCAGTGCCTCCCCAGGCTGCCCACTCAGTGCAAATGCCAAGACACTCGGCAGATCATCAGCTCCTGCGGTGATAGCCTCCATCTCAACCACACCTCCTGCTTAAGGAGCAAGCAGGGACAACACTGCAACATCACAGGGTCAACACCACAACACGCTTAGGGCCAAAAACATACTGTTCACAAAAATTAGGGGATATTTCAAAATGAATATGAAGCAATAAAATATTCCCTAATTTTTGTGAGCTAATAGAAATAAAATGATCTTTCAACAGAAAAAGACTTAGCATTCAAGTGAGAGCTCTGGTTCTGGGCAGCCCTGTACCTGTGGACCACCCCCACCTGTCCTGTCTGCCTCTGCTTCCCTTTGTCAGGCATCTTGCTTCTCAGAACCTCTCGCCCACAGGCAGACCCCAAAGGCCATAGCCCTGCCAAGAGCACCAGGCTCCCAGTGCAGCGAAAGTGCCTTCAAAACACAAACTATGGACAGCCCACCTCTCACCTAAGATGTAATGCAGGGAACCAGCGGCCTTTTGCTGACAGGCCGTTTCCCACCCACACTGAGTAGTCAGGGAGTTGACGACACCACTTACAAATTTGAGCATGTTCCAGTCGAACACATAGTCGTAGGAGAACCCCTGGCGATGGAACAGGTTCCTAAAGAGCTGCCTCAGGTATGAGTAGTCAGGCTTGTCGTCAAAGCGCAAAGAACGGCAGAAATTCAGGTATGTGGCGAATTCAGCTGTAAAACAACAGGAAACTCAGAGCTAACCAGTGACACCCCATTTGGGGGCGAGCACAGCAAAGACAACATTACTGTTGACCATCCACTCTCCAAACTGGGAGTGAAATACGGAATCTGAAACATGAGTCACACTGAAGAGTAAAGGCGTCAGAAAAAGTTTAAGAAAATGCAGCATTGCTTGACCAGGCAGTGGTGTAGTGGACAGAGCATCAGCCTGGGATGCAGAAGACCCAGGTTCAAAACCCTGAGGTCACCAAATTCAGATTTAACTGATTACCCTGTATTTGATCTGGCTACTCTAGTTCAGATATACCTGCATGTTCAATAAAGAGTACTGAAATATTAAAAAAACAAACAAACAAAAAAACACTGAGGTCACCTGCTTGAGCCCAAAGATCACTGGCTCAGCTGGAGTCCCTCCTCATCCCCCCCCCAAGGCACATATGAGAAGCAATCAATGAACAACTAAAGTGCCACAATGAAAAACTGATGCTTCTCATCTCTGTCCCGCCCTCTCCCTCGCAGCATCCCAGAGCAATCTGGCTTTACCTAGGGTGCCTGTCTTAGAGGCAACCCCACAAAGCAAAGGGACATGCCCTCAGTTACAGCTCTGGATGCTGCCAAAGGACTGACCACCCACCAGAGAGGGGGCTTGCCTTGTTCAGCCCCAGCCCCCACAGGCACTGGGGACTCGTTGCTGGCCCTGCGCTCGGCAGGCCTGAGGACACTCACACGGGTAGCCCTTGCACAGCACTTCAATGGGTGTAGACATCTTCTTCTCACTGATGCGCTCGTACTTCTGCCTCTTGGTGGCAGCCTTCAGCCCCTGCCATGGCAGGGAACCCAGATTGAAATACATGAGTACGTAGCCCAGTGACTCTAGGTCATCCCTTCGAGATTGTTCTGGAAAAAAAAGGGAAACAAGTCAAGGTCAGCCCATCCCAGCAGCAGCAAGCCCACACTTACTGTGGAAATGAACACTAAAAATCACAAAAGACAGGCCCTGGCCGGTTGGCTCAGTGGTAGAGCGTCGGCCTGGCGTGCAGGAGTCCCGGGTTCGATTCCCGGCCAGGGCACACAGGAGAAGCGCCCATCTGCTTCTCCACCCCTCCCCCCCTCTCCTTCCTCTCTGTCTCTCTCTTCCCCTCCCACAGCCAAGGCTCCATTGGAGCAAAGTTGACCCGGGCGCTGAGGATGGCTCTGTGGCCTCTGCCTCAGGCGCTAGAATGGCTCTGGTTGTAACAGAGCGACACCCCAGATGGGCAGAGCATCACCCCCTGGTGGGCGTGCTGGGTGGATCCCGGTCGGGCGCATGCAGGAGTCTGTCTGACTGCCTCCCCGTTTCCAACTTCAGAAAAATACAAAAACAATAAATAAAAGAAAAAAAAAATCACAAAAGACACTTAGATTCTTTCCTTCCTTCCTCCAGAAGTTGCCCCGGATGTGTCCTTAGGGAACGGCAACACCCAGACAAGTGACACCCCTGTTGCAGCTGCCAGAGTGTCATCATTTGCCCGCCCTACCACACCTCAGAATCCCAGCTCCACCGTCCCCAAAGCCTGCTTTTGCTACTCCAAGCCTGACCACTCTTGGTCCCCAGAGGCTGGCTGTTCCCTACACTGAGACACATATGCCCAGGCAGCCTAGGACAGCAGCTAGGGCTCACCGATTCCAAGGTGCGTGTTGATGGAGGCATACCGTGCCGTCCCGGTGAGGTTTTTGTTCTCACGGTAGGGGATGTGCTGGTGGGTCCTGGCGTCCCGATACTTCTTGGCCAGGCCGAAGTCTATGATGTAGACCAGGTTGCCCTTCTTCCCCAGTCCCATGAGAAAGTTGTCTGGCTTCACGTCACGGTGGATGAAGTTCTTTGAGTGAATATACTCAATCCGACTGATCTGTTAGCAGAGCAGCAGGGTAAAGTCAGTCCAACAGCAGCCTGGAGGAGGCTCCTGCCTGGAGGTCAGCGCCCTGATGGAGTTGCAATCTGCACCCCTTGGCCAGGGACAGGACACTGAACCTACCACCTTTACCACACCCCACGCCTGGGCATTTCCCTCCCACAGGCTCTAGAGAGGGGACGAAGAGCAGCATGCACCAGTGGCCCCTACGCAGCTCTATCCACCGGGAGTCAGGCCCCACTCATGAATGTACTATGTCACACCCATGATGGTTCTCCAAACTCAACCCATTGTATCACTACCTCATGGGAGGTAGACCAATTGCTTTAGTACAATGAACACTTACCATCTGGTCGGCCAGCAGCAGGACAGTCTTGAGACTGAACTTCCTCGAGCAAAAGTTGAAGAGGTCTTCCAGGCTTGGTCCCAACAGCTCCATCACCATGACATTGTAGTCCCCCTCCGCCCCACACCACCGGATGGTGGGGATGCCCACTGGAAGACACAGTGCATTTCAGGGTGGCCAGGGCCAGAAGACCCTGAAATACCTGTGTTCACACTGTGACTCTCTGATAAGGGTCAGGTGGGCAGCAGTTGCAAGGACACAAGGCGAGAACATGAGACCCACTTTGTGGATGGGGGACAGGAAAATGCAGAACATAGGAGAGGCAGGGAGAAGCCCTGGGTCCCCCATGATTAACATCTGTTAGTGTGGTGCACTTGTCACAATTCATGAACCAAAAGCATGAGAGGTATGCAAAAGACTTGTTAGAGAACACTACAATATGCAAGATGAAAACCACAGGGTGGGAATAACAGCAGACCTAACACTGCGGACCCGAAGGCATGTGAGATACAGAAGCTACCAACAGACCCAACGGGTCTATAATCAGCATGAGACAACTTCCACCACTGTTGGTATAACTATAGCACCCAGGAGAGGAAAGAGAAGGGCGGGGACAGGTGTCACACCTGAAGAAATGACTGGACGAGCCTGACCAGGAGGTGGTGCAGTGGACAGAGCATCAGACTGGGACACAGAGGACCCAGGTTTGAAACCCTGAGGTCACCAGCTTGAGCATGGGATCATAGGCATAACTCCATGGTCACTGGCTAAGTCCAAAGGTCGCTGGCTTGAGCAAGGGGTTATTCACTTTGCTGTAGCCCCCCCCAACCCCCTCCACACCCATCAAGTCACATATGAGAAAGCAATCAATGAACAACTAACTAAGATGCCAAAACTACGAGCTGATGCTTCTGATCTCTCTCCCTTCCTGTCTGTCTGTCTGTCCCTCTCTCTGTTTCTCTGTCTCTGTTACAAAAAAAGAAACGGCTAGATGAAAACATGTAACCCAATGAACCCCAAGGAAAAGAACCAAACAAACAGAACATCATACTACCATACCCAATAATTAAACTGCTCACCACTAGTGACAGAGAACATCTTGAAAGAAGCAGAGAAAAAAAGAGATGTCACATACTGAGACACAGAAACAGGGTGATGGTAACTTCTCACCAGAGCACATGGAGAAGCATCCGTCAAGTACTGAGAAAAACTGGCATTTTACAAAAGTATAGGTTACAAAAAATCCTCAAAAAAGCAAAGACAAAATCAAGATGTCTTTAAACATAAAAAGTTGTAGCATCAATCACGTATTTATGCAACAGACCTGCTCTGCTCATCTGTTCCTTACCACACAGAAGGCAGGAGATGCCGATGGCAGTCTGGGCCTCCACAAAGGACAGACAGCACTGGAAGTGACCATACCCTGCACACCCAGATGTGACAGCTTACACAAAGACAACACACACAGCAGTATGAGCATGGGTGGATGGGAGAACACATACTTTTGAAGGTTCTGCTGCTGCAGGCCATGTGGTTTAGCACCACTGAAGAGACTAGAACACAAAGATGTACCTAACAAACCTACTTTGGCCACTAAAAAGAGAGGCTGATTAAAGAGCCAACATAGGGCCCAGACTGGTTAGCTCAGTTGGTTAGAGCATCATCCTGATACTCTAAGGTTGCAGGTTCAATCCCTGGTCAGGGCACAGTGGATAGAGCGTCGGACTGGGACGTGGAAGATCCAGGTTCGAGACCCTGAGGTCGCCAGCTTGGGTGCCAGCTCATCTGGTTTGAGCAAAAAGCTCACCAGCTTGAGCCCAAGGTCGCTGGCTCGAGCAAGGGGTTACTCGGTCTGCTGAAGGCCCGCGGTCAAGGCACATATGAGAAAGCAATCAATGAACAACTAAGGTGTTGCAACGCACAACGAAAAACTAATGATTGGTGCTTCTCATCTCGCCGTTCCTGTCTGTCTGTCCCTGTCTATCCCTCTCTCTATCTTTCTCTGAAAAAAAAAAAAAAAGAATCACCCAACAAATGCATAAATAAGTGGAACAACCAATGTATGTTTTTATCACTTTCAAATCAATTTTTTAAAAAAGTCAACAGAGGCCCTAATCATGAAAAAAATCACCTAAAAATATTTGATTAATCCAAAAAGGCAAAAAAGGAGGGAAAATAAAACCAATGAGACAAAAGCCAGCAGCAAGGTGAGATGCAAGCCTCATCTGTCACTAATCACATTAAATGTAAATACAGTGGTACCTTGAGATACGAGCAGACCAACATACAATTTTTTTTAAGATACTGGTGTGACTTCTGTATTTTTGTTTGAGATCTGAGCAAAATTCCAAGATATGAGTTGTGATTTGGAAAGCTGTCGCAAGTTGGCGCACGGGTCCAATATCAGCAGCACAACACCAGCATCTTTCTCACGTGTTACCCGCATAATCAAGTCGAATCTCGTGCACTGTACTCATTCTTGCATCATTTTTGCATTTTTTTACTAACTTTTTTTTTTTTTTTTGTATCTTTCTGAAGCTGGAAACGGGGAGAGACAGTCAGACAGACTCCCGCATGCGCCCGACCGGGATCCACCCGGCACGCCCACCAGGGGGCGTCGCTCTGCCGCGACCAGAGCCACTCTAGCGCCTGGGGCAGAGGCCAAGGAGCCATCCTCAGCGCCCGGGCCATCTTTGCTCCAATGGAGCCTTGGCTGCGGGAGGGGAAGAGAGAGACAGAGAGGAAGGAGGGGGGGGGGGTGGAGAAGCAAATGGGCGCTTCTCCTATGTGCCCCGGCCGGGAATCAAACCTGGGTCCCCCGCACGCCAGGCCGACGCTCTACCGCTGAGCCAACCAGCCAGGGCCTTTACTAACTTTTTTTGTGTGCTATCATGGTGCCAAAGAAATTGAGTGTAAAGGATAGTGGTAAGAAGAAGAGAATGATTTCGATAGAAGTAAAGCAAGAAATAATAGAAAAACATGAGTGTGGTGTACGAGTGATTGAACTGGCAAGGCTGTTCGACCGTAATCCATCTACAATTTGTACCATCCTTAAACAAAAGGATGCCATCAAAAGCGCAAATCCAGTGAAAGGAACTACAATTCTGTCCCAATTAAGGACAAATATCCATGAAGAAATGGAGAAGCTTCTGCTGGTGTGGGTGAAAGAGAAAGATCTGGCAGGAGAGACAGTGATGGAGACTGTAATATGTGAAAAGGCACGTATTATTTACGGCGACTTCAAGAAGAAAGAACCATCAACCTCAAAAGAGGCAGCAGAAGATACGTTTAAGGCAAGTCACGGCTGGTTTGAAAATTTCAAGAAGAGATCTGGCATTCACTCAGTGAGGCATGGTGAAGCTGCGAGTGCTGACATTGAGGCAGCTGAGGAGTACATCGCACGTTTTGCTGCGCTTATCACAAAGGAAGGCTACATCCCCCAACAAGTGTTCAACTGTGATGAAACAGGATTATTTTGGAAAAAAATGCCCCGGAGGACTTTCATCACTGCAGAGGAGGAGCAGCCGCCAGGCCATAAACCCATGAAGGACTGTCTGACCCTTACATTGTGTACAAATGCTAGTGGTAACTGTAAAGTAAAGCCACTGCCAGCGTATCATTCCGAAAATCCTCGAGCCTTTAAGACTCACAATATTCTTAAAGAAAAACTGCAGGTTATGTGGCACGCCAATGACAGGGTTTGGGCAGATTTTTTTTTTTTTTTACAGAGACAGAGAGAGTCAGAGAGAGGGATAAATGGAGATACAGACAGGAACGGAGAGATGAGAAGCATCAATCATTAGTTTTTCATTGTGCATTGAGACACCCTAATTGTTCATTGATTGCTTTCTCATATGTGCCTTGACCGCGGGCCTTCATCAGACCGAGTAACCCCGAGTAACCCCAGAAACCTTGGGTCCAAGCTGGTGAGATTTTGCTCAAACCAGATGAGCCTGCGCTCAAGCTGGCGACCTTGGGGTCTCGAACCTGGGTCCTCGGCATCCCAGTCCAATGCTTTATCCACTGCGCCACCGCCTGGTCAGACGTGGCAGATTTTTATTGAATGGGTAAATCTCGTCTTTGGTCCTGCAGTGAAGAAATATCTTCAAGAAAACAAACTCCCGGTGAAAGCATCCTGAAAATGCTCCAGCCCACCCACCACCTGGTCTTAAAGATGACATTCTCAATGAGTTCAAATTTGTGAAAGTCCTCTACCTAAGTGGTCCCCAACTCCCGGGCCGTGGACTAATACTGGTCTGTGGGACATTTGGTACCAGTCTGCAGAGAAAGAATAAATAACTTACATTATTTCCGTTTTATTTATATTTAAGTCTAAACGATGTTTTATTTTTAAAAAATGACCAGATTCCCTGTGTGTTACATCGACTAAGACTCACCCTTGACGCTTGTCTCAGTCACGTGATATTTATCTGTCCCACCCTAAAGGCCGGTCCGTGAAAATATTTTCTGACATTAAACTGGTCTGTGGCCCAGAAAAGGTCGGGGACCACTGTTCTACCTCCCGCCCAACACAACTTCAATCTTGCAACCTATGATCAGCAGGTCATTTCCAATTTTAAAAAGCTTTACACAAAGCACTTGTTCCGCTGCTGCTTTGAGGTGACTGAGAATACAAATCTAACCCTTCGAGAGTTTTGGAAAGATCACTACATCATGATATGTTTACTCATTATTGACTTGGTATGGCAAGAAGAACCTTGAACTCGGCATGGAAAAAGTTATGGCCGGATGTTGTTGCAGACAGGGACTTCGAAGGATCCGAACCAGAGACCGAGACCGAGGTAGTAGCGTTGGAGATTGTGTCCCTCAGAAAGTCGATGGGTCTAGAGGTAGATGAGGGTGACGTAAACGAGCTCGTCAAGGAACATGAGGAGGAACTCTCAACTGAGGAGTTGAAGGAGCTACAGATGATGCAAGAGATTAGTAGTGAGGAGGAGGTAGAGTCGGAGGAAGTGATTTCTACAAGTGAAATTAAAGACATGCTGGCAATGTGGGAGAAGCTTTCAAGTTTCATTGAAAAGAAACACCCAGAAAAAGTTTCAACTGGTAGTGCTTCAGCATTTTTTAATGACACTTGTTTGTCACATTTCCGTAACATTTTAAAAGGCAGGCAAAAGCAAACTTCTTTGGATAGATTTTTATTCAAAAGTCCTGCAAGTGAAAGTGCCGAAAGTGTAGCCAAAAAGGCAAAAACAGGTGATGATTAAATGAAAAATATGTAATGTTCAGCTTAGGTTAAGTTTAAAGTTAAGAAAGTGCACTTTGCCTGACCAGGCGGTGGCGCAGTGAATAGAGCACTGGATTGGGATGCAGAGGACCCAGGTTCGAGACCCCGAGGTTGCCAGCTTGAGCACAGGCTCATCTGGTTTGAGCAAAGCCGCAACGAAAAACTGATGATTGATGCTTCTCATCTCTCTCCGTTCCTGTCTGTCTGTCCCTATCTATCCCTCTCTCTCTGTCTCAAAACAAACAAACAAACAAAAAAAACAACAAAAAAAGAAAGTGCATTTTTAGGGGAGGGGCACAAAAAAAACCAGATAGAAGGTGACGGAAGACATTTGACTTTGGGTGAGGGGTATGCAACATAATCAAATGTCAAAATAATCTGGAGATGTTTTCTCTGAACATATGTACCCTGATTTATCAATGTCACCTAATTAAAATAAAAAAGTGCATTTTTTTACAATTAAGTTTTTGTGGTTTCATTTTAAGTAAAGAAAGTGCAGTTTTAGTTTTGTTTAAAGAAAATGCAGTTTTAGTTTACATTTAGTGTTAAGAAAGTGCAGTTTTAGTTTATGTGTCTACGGTGCCTGCATCCCTTCCTCCCTCCCTCCTCCTCTGCCATTCACTGTTAGCCGCACTTGTCTGTCTCCAAGGTAAGAATACAGTACTAAATAACACTTTTTTCTTTTATTTCATATATTTTGTTATGCATTGGTAAAGTATACATGTGTGTTTCTTAATTAAAAACATGTCTTTTTTCATAATTTAGGAAGGTTTGGGGATGTTTCATAGGGCTGGAACGAATTAAATCTATTTCAGTTATTTTAAATGGGAGAAATTTTATTTGACATACGAGTTGACTGACTTACAAGCTCAGTTACAGAACAAATTAAACTCGTATCTTAAGGCACCACTGTACTTTAAGTTCTTCATGGGCCTGTGACTGAGTATAAGGACGACATGGAAGAATCCAATTTCCTATAGGCTGATGGTCATAAACAAGGACCAAGTCCTCACAGCAGCACATCATTACAACAGAATGATGTTACCTGAAGACCTGTTATAGTCTCAAATTCCTAAAGTGAGGCCCCTTTACATATCAGAGAAAAGCAGGTACTTCTATGCATGCTGAGTGCACTGACCACCTTCACACACAGGACAGACAAGAAGACAAAGGGCACAGAATGCTATGTTAGTGTCAGATGCAGTGGATGGTGGAAAAGACTATCACCCATTTCAGTGAGAAAGGCATCAGTTTATCAAGAAAACACAACTCTAAATGTTTACGCAGCAGCAACAGAGCTTTGCAATACACAACACACTTCATGGAGACAAATCCAGTCTGTTGGGGGCACCAGGCCCCTCTCCTCAGTAGGATACTCACACATGTAGGGCATTCACCAAGACAGACATAAACAGGCCTTATTGAAGTTAGAGGACTCAAGCTGTACACAGTATGTTCTCAGATAATAGTGTCATTCAATTAGAAATAGGTAACAGAGAGAGTGCTCTGAAAATCTCCCAAATATTTGGAAGCTAAATAATACACTTCAAAAGAACCTGGGTGCCTATCCCTGCAGGCTGTGTGGAGTGTCTCAACACAAGGACAGTGGCAGCCCTTGCCCTGAAGCTACACAATCACAATGTGGTCTCTTCCCATGTCTTTTGAGCTGCTAACCCTTCACTGAAGCTCAGAAAACCTTGCCCTTTGCAGTATCCATGAAACCATACTAGCTAAATGGTTTGTTGGTAAGTAGGGTAACATCTCAGATGCTGCAGTCCTTGATAACAGCCAGCACCAACCATCAGACATGTGAGCAGTGGTGATGATGATGATGACAGCTATCAGAAGGTTTCAGTCCTCACTCCACCTGAGTCTTTTAGATGAGGCCAAGGATGTCACAGGCAGAGACAAGACTTCCTAGCCGTGCCCTTTCCAAATTCCATAGATCTGGTGAGCCTAATAAGGGGCTGTTTTACACACACACAAAAAATTAACCCTTGGATCAAGGAAGAAATCAAAAAGGGTCTTAGAAAGCATTTGTAACTAAATGAAAATGAAAACCCAACATATCAGGATTTATGAGGCGCTGCTAGTCTAATTTGGGGGAATTTATAGCAACCAAATATCTGTATTAGACAGATAAATGATCTGTTTCCATCTGAAAAAACAGGAAATTAAACCCAAAGTTAAGAAATAAAAGATAGGCCTTGGCTGGTTTGCTCAGTGGTGAAGCATAGGCCCACATGTGGTAGTCCCGGGTTTGATTCCTGATCAGGGCACACAGGAGAAGCACCCATCTGCTTCTCCACCCCTCCCCCTCTCCCTTATCTCTGTCTCTCTTCCCCTTCTGTAGCCATGGCTTGGTTGGAGCAAGTTGGCCCCAGGCACTAAGGATGGCTCCATGGCCTCACCTCAGGCGCTAAAATAGCTCAGCTGCCAAGCAATAGAGCAGTGCCATCAGATGGGCAGAGCATCCCTGGTTGGGGGCTTGCCGGGTGTATTCTGGTTGGGGCACATGCAGGAGTCTGTCTCTCTGCCTCTCCGCTTCTCACTTAAGAAAAATAAATAAATAAAAATTTAAAAAGAAGTCTGGCCTGTGGTGGCGCAGTGGATAAAACGTCGACCTAGAACGCTGAGGTCGCCAGTTCAAAACTCTGGGCTTGCCTTGTCAAGACACATACGCCAGCAAGAAGCAAGCAATGAACAACTAAAGGGAAGCAACTATGAGTTGATACTTCTCATTCCCCTACCTCCTGTCAAATCAACAAATAAAATCTTAAAAAAAATTTTTTTTAAAGTAAAAGATCACAGTAGAAATCAATGAAATAGAAAACAAACAACAGAAAACATTGAAACCAAAAGCTGGTTGAGCTTTTTAAAAAGATCCTATTTATAGATTTTGAAGAGAGGGGGGGGGAGAGAGAGAGAGAGAGAGAGAGAGAGAGAGAGAGAGAGAAAGCAGGGTGAGGAGCAGAAGCATCAACTCGTAGTCGCTTCTCCTTTGTGTTTTGACTGGGCAAGCTGGGGTTTTGAACCATCGACCTCAGCATTCCAGGTTGTCACTTTATCCACTGCGCTACCACAGGTCAGGCTGATAAACCTCTAAGCACCAGTCAGCACCATATTCATAAGGTGCTTCCTACTGAAGTCACAATTCTGTACACACAAGGGTCTACTTCTGGTCTTTCTAGTCAGTTCAAGGCCCTTTTCCTATCTCCATGTGTGGGTAACACTACTGTGGCTGACATGTGCTCAGATCACAGTGATGTGTCAAAATCTGCAGACGAGGCCCTGGCTGGTTGGCTCAGTGGTAAAGCGTCGGCTTGGCGTGCGGAAGTCCTGGATTCGATTCCCAGCCAGGACACACAGGAGAAGCGCCCATCTGCTTCTTCACCTCTCCCCCTCTCCTTCCTCTCTGTCTCTCTCTGCCCCTCCCACAGCCAAGGCTCCATTGGAGCAAAGATGGCCTGGGCGCTGAGGATGGCTCTGTGGCCTCTGACTCAGGCCTCTGACTAGAGTGGCTCTGGTCGCAACAGCATGACACCCCGGATGGGCAGAGCATTGCCCCCTGGTGGGCATGCCAGGTGGATCCCAGTCGGGCGCATGCGGGAGTCTGTCTGACTACCTCCCCATTTCCAGCTTCAGAAAAATACAAAAATAAATAAATAAAATAAAAAAATAAAAAATCTGCAGACGTTTCCCCAACTGTGTGTCCCAGGAACATCCTTTAAAGCCTCCCCTGCCTAGGGTCCAACTAAACGCCACATGCTGCGCATGGTCATTATGTTTAAATTTAGATGGTTGTTTAATTCTTCACCACAAAGACTTTTGAAGAGTTCAGGCAACTTTGCAGAGCAGTCCTCAATTTGGATTTGCTTGGTTGCTAGGTCTGACCACTTGTCAGGTGCTATCTGATCTGCCAGGCTTCCTCAACAAAAGACACTTCTCTGTTATTAAGTCACTGTGAATGAAGTTTCAAAGGTGGTGTCAGACCCTATTCCCCTGGAGGTGTTTGCATGCATTGAAGATTCCCACCCGAAACAATCAATGAAGTGGGACCAGGGTCGGCTTCTTTTATGGGGCTTAACTGTGTGTGCGCAGCATTATGGATTTGCTCCTCCCTCTTTTCATGTGCTTTAATCCTTCATTAATTCTGAGGCAAACCTGGCCAGATGGTTTGTTGGTTAGAGCATCACCCCTAAAGTACAGAGGTTGTGGGTCTGATCTCTGGTCAGGGCACATACAGTAACAGATCAATGTTCCTGTCTGTCTGTTTCTCTCTCTCCATTCCTCTCTCACTAAAATCAATAAAATAAAAAATTTTTAAATTTCTGAGGTTCCAGTTATCCCAAGTTTGGCCAACAGATAACCCTCCAAGCTTGCTCCTGTGTCCTCTGGATGTGCCCACTGGCCTTTGACTCCGTCTTTCCTCAGCATAACATGTCCCAGATTCACCTCACCACCTCCTGCCCACCCTGGTCCCAGAAGCCTGGGCCCCTGTGGGAACTGACACTTAGGAGCTATTATCTGGAT
Source organism: Saccopteryx leptura (assembly GCF_036850995.1). NCBI lineage: Eukaryota > Metazoa > Chordata > Mammalia > Chiroptera > Emballonuridae > Saccopteryx > Saccopteryx leptura. The sequence goes on from NC_089506.1 coordinate 126,244,398, forward strand.
GCTAGCTGTGCTCACTGCTTTGGGCTGTCACTCTTCAGAGGCTAGGAGTTTTGACATTTATGGGACAAATACCCCACTTCTTTAGGGGTGTTGAGTCAGCTGTCATGTTGGAAGAAAGCCCTGCTGGGTTTGGACCAGAATCCCACTGAACCGAGGGACTTTAGTAGACATGACATCTTACTGAGTATTTCACTTCAGGAACACAAAATGTCTCCACTTGTTAAGTCTTTTTGGTCTCCTCCAATAGTTTTAAAATTTCCCACATACAGATCTATCTGCCTTAAGATTTATTCCTAGTCACTTTATGATTTGTACTTGGCTACTATACATTATTCTAAGCATTATACTGGGTCTCAGTGGACTATGGGCTCTGTGTCCGCCTAGCAGTTTGCAGGTGGTTAAGGTGCTAGGAGCTTCAGCTGCTACATGAGACTGGCACCCATAAGTGGGCCACCATACACATAGTGACACATAGGGCTCGGCTCTCTGTCTGTGCCTACTGTGCCGCAGCCACACTTGACCCCCAGTGCACTCTCTGACTCCAAACGGCTGTACTTGGAGCCTGAAGGACATCAAGGAAATGGAGCCGAGTTTTCAGAAGTCTGCCAAGGGCCTGGAATCTCTCCCAGCCATTGGCTCTGGTAGGTGTTCTATACTGGGATACTGGAAGTGAGGTTCCAAAGGGGCAGAAGATGGTGGGAGACAGGTGCCACAGCTGTGGAGCTCTAGACTACCGTGTCAAGGAACCAAGCTGTCCCCCCAGTCCCAGAAATGACCCTTCTGTCAGAGCATCAGCCCCACGGTAGCCTAGCTGACAAAGAAGGCCAGGCCAGCCTGCTTCCGGAAGGAAAAGCCACAGCCCTGCCCTACAAGAGGCGTAGCGGTGGGGTTTCAAACAGCATGGACAGAGCGAGAAAGGGTGAACTACCAGGGTCCCCAGCATTATTCCCTTTTCCCTCCTGGAGGGGGAGGCAGAGGCACTTCCACCATTCTCTGTGAAAGTGCACCTGAGGACTTCGGGGAAATCCCTGCCAAACTTGCATGCTGTATCAGACTCTTCACTCCAGAATCTCCACGTTCTGAAAGTGACCTGGACAGGAAAGTTACTTCCTTTGAAGAGAAGAATATGTATGATGAACATTCCCATGTCAGTGTGAAAAGATTAAGCATGAGCAGTCTGACAGCCTCAACCACAACTCCCTGTGTTCTGTGAGAGAGGCTGTCTTAGGAGAAGCAGGGTTTGCCACCGTTGGGTACTGAGTGGTGGGTCAAGATGAGGCAAAAAAAAAGGGGTGGCTGGGATGTGTTCATGTGTGCCCCACTCCAGGCCAACACCACTTTATACTGCTCACTGGGAAAAATGCTCTGTGGGTCCCATGTTCCCAGGGCAACAGCACTAGCTGTGTGTGAACAACACATCTTGTGCATTTCAACTTTTCCTGATTTAAATATTTTTGTTTTGTGTTCCCGCAGTGCTTGTTCTTGGGCCCACGAACAATGGCAGGGCTGAGTTGGCAGCTGCTCCAGGCCTGCATAGCAGGAACGTACTGTTCTGTCACCATGGAGATCACCTATTGACATGCACAGCTTACCCAACCACCTCACTTCGCCCATCATAGCTGGCTTCTCAGCTAGTGTCCTTTTGAAAGCTCTGTACCTTTAAGGTACCATGGCAGAAGAGGTTTTAATTGGGGAACCCAGGATTTGATCTTCTCCTAGAAAACTGAATAAATGTGAACAGAAAGAGATCAGGTAAAAAAGTCATGCTCGACGAGGGTGTTTACAGGGTTAGGAAGGGCTCCTGTTATGACCTCCAATCCCAGAGCACACACCCACTTCACCCACCAGATCCTTCGCTGGATTAGGCCAGGCCTCCTGGTACAACAGAGTTCATTTGTAAAAAACATGAGCTGGTCAGTGTTTAAGGACACTTCTGCACCCCTCCTGAGCTGCCAGGTGGCTACATGAAGCAAGAACCCAAATCTGGCCCTGGCTGGTTGGCTCAGTGGTAGAGCGTCGGCCTGGCGTGCAGGAATCCTGGGTTCGATTCCCGGACAGGGCACACAGGAAAAGCGCCCATCTGCTTCTCACCCCTCCCCTTCTCCTTCCTCTCTGTCTCTCTCTTCCCCTCCCACAGCCAAGGCTCCATTGGAGCAGGGTTGGCCCAGGCGCTGGGGATGGCTCTGTGGCCTCTGCCTCAGGCACTAGAATGGCTCTGGTCACGACAGAGCGACGCCCCAGAGGGGCAGAGCATCGCCCCCTGGTGGGCGTGCCAGGTGGATCCCGGTCGGGCGCATGCGGGAGTCTGTCTGACTGCCTCCCCGTTTCCAACTTCAGAAAAATACAAAAAAAATAAATAAATAAAATAAAAGAACCCAAATCCTTCACCTGTAGCAATGCTGGGTTACACTGCATGGACAGTGCTGTGGCAGCCAAGGGGGAGGGCTGTTCAGTATGCAGCTGTGACTCCGTGCTGGAACAGGGTAAGTGCAATGGAACTCACTCACTGGGCAACGTGTATGACCCTGCGTTTTTGTTGCCCCAACTGCTGCCCACTGCCTGCCCCACACTTTGTCAGGGCTCTAGGACTTCACATCACTGATTTGGTGACCAACCAGTAGGTGGCCCAGCTGGTGTAAGTATGTGTTGTTTTTCTCCATGTTCTTCTAGAGTTTTATTGTTCAAAAAACTTCTTTTTTGCCTGACCAGGCAGTGGCGCAGTGGATACAGCATCGGACTAGGATGCAGAGGACCCAGGTTCAAAACCCCAAGGTCGCCAGCTTGAACGTGGGCTCATCTGGTTTGAGCATAGCTCACCAGCTTGGACCCAAGGTCGCCAGCTCCAGCAAGGGGTTACTCAGTCTGCTGTAGCCCCACGGTCAAGGCACATATGAGAAAGCAATCAATGAACAACTAAGGTGTTGCAACGCGCAATGAAAAACTAATGATGGATGCTTCTCATCTCTTTCCGTTCCTGTCAGTCCCCGTCTATCCCTCTCTCTGACTCACTCTCTGTCTCTGTAAAAAAAACACACAAAAAAACACTTCTTTTTCTACTGGGCAAAGAATCACCAGAGCATAGCTAATAAAAGATTTACACCAGACAAAGGATTTGAAACACAAGCTTGCAGTGGGGGTCATGAGATAGCCTTTCTTCTTCTGTCCTCTTTCCCTATTTTCTTTTTTTAATTTTTTTAGTTTTCTCTTTCCCTATTTTCTACTCTGGACCCTATGCCTTCCTTTATCCTCCCCTCCCCCCACACACACACGCAAGAAAAAGACCGCACTCCTACACATTTAATTCCTGGGTGTCTCTACAACTCTTAACATTATTTTTACAAATATTCTGAAAAAGCTAGAAATACTCCATCCCTTGTTCCCAAACTCCTGAGTCAAAACCATTACTCCCTTACGTGGTTCATGCAAACACACTGCTGCATCCAGATAGACCAGACTGGCAATCTCTAGTTCAAGGGAAGAGAGAAGCGAGGGGTGGCAGGGGGCTACTATGTATATAGTGGGCCAGGCGACCAAGAAAGGGAAGATAAACCTATCTCCCAGTCACTCAGAACTTGTGTGCAGGTGCAAGAAACTATGTCAAAGTGGCCACAATATTGTCCTTTGAAATCAGGCACCTCAGGCCTGAGGGGAGTTTTGGGGAGAGAACTGGGACATAAGTGGTAGGGTCGCAACAGTTTCACTCAACAAAGTCTCAAGGGACCCCTCAAAGCTGTGAGCAAATATATGACTGAGGTGGCATCAGAATGAACAACACTGCTGGAAAATCAAAATCCACACAGGTACTGTTACGTGAAGCGAGGCCAGGGAGGTGGTGCTCAAGACAAAAGCATGAACTCCTGTTTTCTGTTCAGTGAGGCCTTCTTGGCTGGGTCCAGGGTGTGGGCATTTTCCTCCCTTCCCCAAAACAAACCAGAAACTTTGATTCAGGACGCATGCCCCCATCAAACAACCCTGATTGTCTTTTTTAACAGGTAAAGGCCATACCTCCTCCCTGCATCATTTTGTAGATTTTGCTCTCAATGTGAAGCTGAGGGTGTTTGGTTTTGACACACTCGAGCTTGATGGCAACTTCCTCTCCTGCAGCAATGTCCGTACCTTGCAAGAAAAGAAAATCACAGCATTAATGACCTGGTGCCCACCACCTAACCCAAAATCATCACAGGCCAGCAACCAGAGCACTGTCCAAATCTTCCAAGAAGGACCAAAGGATGCTTATACTACACTCCTCTGATGAGATGGTGTCAGTGGTCCACAAATCCCATGGAAAATTATCCTCCTTTCCCCTTCAAGTCAGAAAATTTGGTATGTATAAGAAAATCTAACCTGGTGTCCTATCCCCTACCTCCACATGTGTCCACTCAGATCATGTCACTAGGGGACCTGGAGAAGGTTGATGGGTTCTCTTCACGGCATCCCATCTTTCCTGCTCTGAACTTTCCTATCACTGCAGAGTGACTCTATGTGTTCCTGTGACACTGTTGTGGCCCCGTGTCCCATGCTGCCAGGACGGGACTATAAGCACACCTTTCTCTATAGGGAAATCTGGGTTTTCACCAAATACTACCCAGTCCAGGGGTCCAGCCACACACTCCTCTCAATACTCAGGGTACTTCCCAGGTGGGCTCACTCTCAAGGCAGCAGCACCCATCATTCATGGTAGGCCCAGTCCAAGGAACACTGGGGGGCTCAGCAAGCTTCATGCTTCCTGGGCAAAAGGACATCACGGCGCATTTTTCTTTCTTTTTCTTTTTTTGTTTTTTTCTGAAGTTGGAAACGGGGAGGCAGTCAGACAGACGCCTGCATGTGCCCAACTGGGATCCACCCGGCACGCCCACCAGGGGGCGATGCTCTGCCCATCTGGGGCATCGCTCTGTTGCGACCAGAGCCATTCTAGCACCTGAGGCAGAGGCCACACAGCCATCCTCAGCACCCGTGCCAACCTTGCTCCAATGGAGCCTTGGCTGCGGGAGGGGAAGAGAGAGACAGAGAGGAAGGAGAGGGGGAGGGGTGGAGAAGCAGATGGGCACTTCTCCTGTGTGCCCTGGCAGGGAATCGAACCTGGGACTCCCACACGCCAGGATGACGCTCTACCACTGAGCCAACCGGCCAGGGCCCACGGCACATTTCTTACTGATGCGAAACCTGGAAAGTGAACTCTTGTTTTCAAAGCCTGACTACACCTATGCTGCATGTACCTGTCACACACCTTTTGTTATTTTTGTACTAAAACTGACAATACATCTGCTAATACCTCCCAATTATCAGCGCATGAGTTCAAAGGTAAACTTTAGGCGTTTTTATCTACAAATATATTATCTGTTCTCCTCCAATAAAGACCTGCAAACATGACAACCACCTTCTCTCCGGCTTCACATAATGCTCCAGAGTTCCAATCTGACCCAAAGGCCTGTGAGACCTTCCTCGAAAAACTGTAACTGGAGAGAACGAAAAGTAAGTGTTCCAAGGCACACGCTCTGCTAGCTCTCTTCATGGGTGCCCTTCACGTATGAAACACTGATTGTTTGTGAAGGAACTGACACTGGCTGCAGTGGCCCAGACAGAACTGGAGACACTACCTTCTTCTACCAGTCCTTGGTGACTCAGTTTCTCTTGCCATCTATGTTTAGCTGGGAGATCAGCAGTGTGTTTCATGAGGGAATTATGGAGATGAACACATTAATGGTTACAAAGCATGCCGAAACTCCAAGACAAAAGCAGACGAGGTCAGCAAGCATTATAACACAACAGACCTACAGGAGAGCTGTCTGTTGACATTAACATCTAGTAAATGCCCAAGAACTCCAAAGAAAAGTCTCCTTTCTGCTCAGATGGCTCACGGATACAGCTACTTCTAGCAAGCCTGAATCCAAAACTGATCCCCAGTGCTGGGTTCAGTGGAATACCCACCATCTGACCATTGACAGTAGCCCTCTAAGTCTAAGATCTTCATTTCCCACTGCACAGAGAATCATGGCCACTCAGAGACAGACATGTAACACATATTCTTCATGCCTGCAGTTGGGATAATCTATCCAATTATAAAAGAAATGACTTCACCACAAAATTTACTGTGCAAATGAAAATGAACTCAGAGTTCCTGTGAGGACCTAGAACTCTGAACTGAACTTGCCAGCCCAGGACGAACAGATGACTCATCTTTTTTTTTTTTTTTTTCATTTTTCTGAAGCTGGAAACAGGGAGAGACAGTCAGACAGACTCCCGCATGCGCCCGACCGGGATCCACCCGGCACGCCCACCAGGGGCGACGCTCTGCCCACCAGGGGGCGATGCTCTGCCCATCCTGGGCGTCGCCATATTGCGACCAGAGCCACTCTAGCGCCTGAGGCAGAGGCCACAGAGCCATCCCCAGCGCCCGGGCCATCTTTGCTCCAATGGAGCCTTGGCTGAGGGAGGGGAAGAGAGAGACAGAGAGGAAAGCGCGGCGGAGGGGTGGAGAAGCAAATGGGCGCTTCTCCTGTGTGCCCTGGCCGGGAATCGAACCCGGGTCCTCCGCACGCTAGGCCGAAGCTCTACCGCTGAGCCAACCGGCCAGGGCCAGATGACTCATCTTACTAGTGACACCAGCACCTGACCTGTGGTGGCGCAGTGGATAAAGCGTCGACCTGGAAATGCTGAGGTCGCCGGTTCGAAACCCTGGGCTTGCCTGGTCAAGGCACATGTGGGAGTTGATGCTTCCAGCTCCTCCCCCACTTCTCTCTCTCTGTCTCTCCCTCTCTTCTCTAAAATGAATAAATAAAAAATAAAAATAAAATAAAATTTACTAGTGACACCAGCAACTCCACACATTCATCACTGCTACCTGAGCCAGGATGCAAGCCCTCAATGAAAAAACAGCCTGGGGCCCTGACCAGCTGTCTCAGTGGTAGAGCGTTGTCCTGGCTTGTGGATATCCTGGGTTCAATTCCTGGTCAGGGCACACAGAAGAAGTGACCATCTGCTTCTCTCCCCCCCCAACCCTCCCCTCTCCCTTCTCTCTCCCTCTCTCCCCATTCTCACAGCTATGGCTCGATTGGTTTGAGTGTATCTGCCCTACCAGTGGTCGGCAAACCGTGAGCCACATGCAGCTCTTTGGCCCCTTCAGTGCGGCTCTTTGGCCAGCTTAGAAGTACCCTAATTAAGTTAATAACAATGTACCTACCTATATAGTTTAAGTTTAAAAAATTTGGCTCTCAAAAGAAATTTCAATCGTTGTACTGTTGATATTTGGCTCTGTTGACTAACGAGTTTGCCAACCACTGCCCTAGGTATTGAGGATGGCTGTGTGAAGCCTCCACCTCAGGTGCTAAAAAAAAATTGCTTGGTTGTGAGCATAGTTCCAGATGGGCACAACATTGGCCCCAGACAGGGGTTGCCAGTGAATCCCAGTAGGGGTGTATGTGGGAGTCAGTTCCTCTATCTCCCCTCCTCTTACTTGGAAAAGAAGAAGGAAAAAAGAAAAAAGAAAAAAATAAAACAACCTGGGCCTTCACAGACTACCTATCGGACTAGCTACTTCAAGAAGACAGAAATAACTATAGCTCCAACTCATTGGGGTTGATAAAGCTACACAGAACAGTTACCCTTACAAAGTGACAGTCTGTAGGACATATGACCACAGGACAACAATTGGAGAATTCTCTCCTCCAATCATGGTGCCAGTCCTCCACCAGGATCAGAGACATGAAGGTTGCCCCGAGTGCAATGACTCAGGAGAAGGGCTGCACACAGGCTCTCTGCCTGCCACACAAACATGAGCGGCACACACTGCGGGCCCCTCCTCAGGAGGTCTCTGCCTGCTAGGTAGAAGTCCCAAGCAGCACAACTTCAGATTCTGTACATTCCGTGGAAACCAAATCCAAGGCCACTGGGAAAAACTGAGGTCCACCGGTCTGCTCCCTGCAGCACTGTCCTAGCTCCCATGGCCGACAGCAGCCCCATGCTTCTGGGGTGGTGCTGCTCTAAGCCTAGTCCTCAAACTGTCACCAATACAGGAGGGGACAAACACAGGAGAGGGTGGAAACACCACAGAGCTCTGATAACAACATAACATTGCAGCAACATTTTAATCTTATTTTGCAAAAGTATCGATCTGTGACAAATTGAGAATTACAAAACCTGGTGCTTCACAGCAGATAACTTGATGGAAACAAGAATTTAAGATAACACTGAACTCCAGTTCCAGATTCAGAACAAGTCAAAACCCAGTGGCATGTAAATATTTCCTCACATGTCTGTTTATGCTAAGGTGCTTCAAATCCCGAAAACCTCAACTTCTGGGCAACTCTCAGTCCCCACCAGGCAGACGGTAGTCTATGTTCAGAAAAAGGTCAATGTGCCTGACCAGGCGGTGGTGCAGTGGATAGTGTCGGAATAGGATGCGGAGGACCAAGTTTCGAGACCCCGAGGTTGCCAGCTTGAACGCGGGCTCATCTGGTTTGAGCAAAGCTCACCAACTTGGACCCAAGGTTGCTGGCTCCAGCAAGGGGTTACTCGGTCTGCTGAAGGCCCACGGTCAAGGCACATATGAGAAATCAATCAATGAACAACTAACGTGTTGCAATGAAAAACTGATGATTGATGCTTCTCATTTCTCTCTGTTCCTGTCTGTCCCTATCTATCCCTCTCTCTGTCTCTGTAATAAAAAAAAATTTAAAAAAAAAAGAAAAAAGTCGATGTTGGTCCTAGGAGAACAGACCTGTCCCTCAAGTTGACCGGACAAGGCAGTTGGTAAATTAAGTGAATCTAACCGAAACTTAACCCTGTCTTGGGACAGGGAGGTAATTCCCACTGAGGAGTGACATACACGAAGAAACAGGGAGAAGCCTCAGATCAGCAGGGCAAAGGTCACCCAACAGGGTAACTGGTGACTTCTCAGTAGAGTGCTCAAGCCACCACCCTAAAGGACGCAGGTGATGACTGGCACTGCAATGAGGGTAGGAAACTGCTCTCCCCTACTGACTGGTCAACCAATAATTTAGAAGCCCCACCATGTGCTCCACACCCTGCTGGGTGCTGCCTAGAGCTCATGAAAGTCAGTGAGGGGAAACATGAAACTCAGATAGGAAGAGGTTCCTAAACATTAGCGCCCCAAAAAAGGTGTTTGTGCACGTTGCTGAGTAACAACAGCACAGTCCGTTTGCTAAACTAACAGAATGACCAGTACCAAAGCCTATAGCAGCAAGATGAAAATTTCCATTCTGACATCAGGAATGAGAACCCTACCATCTGCCCTCAGAAGGCAGAAAGGAAGGAGAACAGAGCTCCATGAGAAGGGGGGCTCACTCTGCTCCTGGGGTGCCCCAAAGGCACTGCAAACACAACTCAACTTCAGAGCAACACAGGTGCCCAAGCACAGCATCACCACACAGCCCTGGCACAGGCACACTGCCCCGCACACTCTCTTCTTCCCCAGGGTCTTCTGGTCACATTAAGGTTTAAAGCACATGGTCCACACTGAGAACAATGGCTCTACCCTTGTTTTCAAATGTTATCAAACGCACAAGGCACCCTACCAGCAAAATAGAAAGGCCTTCCACCAACCAGAGACTGAAGCCTGAGGAAGCTCAAGCTGAGGGAGGCCCAGGAAAACAAGGTTTCCCTTCTGCAGCACCAGCTGTGGCGCCCTCCTGCCAAGTGCACATCACACAGGGCAAGGGAACACTGAGACCTTCCCAGGAGCCTGGGGATCTGTCAAGCTTAGAAGAGGCAGACTAAGGATCAAGACCACACATTTTGGGTTCCATGGTGGCCCAAGTCCAACACATATACTTTCTGAAGCCCAGGTATTGGAGAAACTGCCCCAAGAGACCATCCCCTGTGAAGGGGTGATTTTGGGAAGCACTGGATTTACCTGGCAGGACATAGTGCCTCATGACCATTTCAGCACAGCAGGCCACCAGGAAGAGAGAACAACACTAGGTCTTCCTGGTGCACCAGGCCCTCGCCAAGCTGAAAGCCTCCTCCTCTTCCCAGTTTCAAATGAATAGAAGCACAGAAAGTCCTAGGCGAAAATCCCAGACAGACATTCACAACCCCAAATGCCAGGCTCAGTACAAGGTAAATCCACATGGAGGAGTCAGGAGCATTCCAGACAAATGCAAAGTGCGGGATAAGAATGGTTGATGTGCCTGACCAGGCGGTGGCGCAGTAGATAGAGCACTGGACTGGGATGTGGAGGACCCAGATTCGAGACCCCAAGGTCGCCAGCTTGAGCTCGGACTCATCTGGTTTGAGCAAGGCTTACCAGCTTGAGCCCAAGGTCGCTGGCTGGAGCCAGGGGTCACTCAGTCTGCTGTAGTCCCCCGGTCAAGGCACATGTGAGAAATCAATCAATGAACAACTACGAAGCTGTAATGAAGAATTGATGTTTCTCATCTCTCTCCCTTCCTGTCTGTCTGTCCCCCTCTCTGACTCTCTGCCACAAAAAAACCACAAAAAACTTTTTAGAGCCTGACCAGGCAGTGGCGCAGTGGATAGAGTGTCGGACTGGGACACGGAAGGACCCAGGTTTGAGACCCCAAGGTCGCCAGCTTGAGCACAGGCTCATCTGGTTTGAGCAAAAGCTCACCAGCTTGGACCCAAGGTCGCTGGCTCAAGCAAGGGGTTACTCGGTCTGCTGTAGCCCCATGGTCAAGGCACATATGAGAAAGCAATCGATGAACTAAGGTGTCGCAACGAAAAACTGGTGATTAATGCTTCTCATCTCTCTCGGTTCGTCTGTCTATCCCTCTTTGACTCTCTGTAAAAAAAAAAAAGAGAGAGAGAGAGAGAGAGATTGATGTAGGACATTGTGGTTTTCAAGATGAGTACTCAATTCCCTAAGTAATGCCCAATCAATGGCCTAAACAAACGGCAAAACACTATGGTACAGATGACTCAATCCATCCCATGCTCTTTGGACCTATTCTTTAACCCTTAAACTACAGCACATGGTGAGCGCCCTCAGACCTACCTTTCAAGCCACAACTTACTGTAGCTAACAAGCTCACTGCAAATTCCTCTGAGTTAGCACAAAGCCTGAGTCAACGTGGGTGAAAAAAGGCTGGCTGTGCTCAGCCCAGCATAAGTAACTCCAAGTGAACTCCAATGGTGCGCTGTCAGTGCTTGGAAAGAGTCATGAGAGCCACAGTCCACCCATCCGTCTCAGAGACACAGAGGCAGGTCAGCCTGATGTGTACCAGGTGCTACTGTGCGCCCAGCTAAAGTTGAGGCTCAAAGGTAGTGTGGTGAATAAGCAGATAGAGCTCCCACTCCTGATGAGAAGAGCTTACAACTCGATGAAGGACCTGGTGACAACTCTTCCACAACACAACTATCTGAACCCATCTCTGGAAACCAAGAGCTGTCTGGCAAAGTCTCAGACCAGAGGACAAAAATTTCAAAACATCTCCTTTTGATGCCTGCATAAAAGGGAGGCTACTAGATTGGCTTTTCAATCCAACTCCTAGATTCTAGTTTTGCCAAAAATCTCCTGTTCTGTAAATAAGGCAGGTTGCATTTATGCAGCACTCTACCTCCCAAAACGCTGCTGAGAATGCAACCAACTACAGAACAAAAATATTTAAACAGTAAAATCCAAACGTCTCCAAAGTGTCTTTCACTCAGCAGGACTGTAGGCGAAAATATAGGTTCAAAGGCAATAATGCAGCATGTGACAGGTTTACCCTGTACGGTAAGGAGGAACTACAAGCAGTTAGGAACTTCCAACCGTGTGGGCACGAGGCCTGCGCTCTCTCCAGACGACAGGAGGGGAGGAGGGGGCGGGGAGCACACACCCCCATCTTCTGAAAGGCACTACCAGCATCAGGGGAGGCATGCATAAAGCCATTCCTGACCCTCCCTGACAGGTACACCAGTCAAACAAAAACACCTGGGTGGGGCTGCCCACCGCAGGACAAGTGTACCCCCAAACTTGCCGACAACAGGCCAGGGGCACCCACGCCGCAGGCCAGCAGGGTGGTACCCAGTCCGGGGGTTGGAGGAACTTACAACTGCCCAGCTTTAGGGTGCACGCCAACCTTTCATCATGTGTGCGCGCGTGTTCTTTCCCCGCGAATCGGAAATAGCCCAGAACATTCCCGCCCGACAGTTTTCAGGTCTAGCTTGACAACCGAACAGCCAAAGGGACAAGCTCGCGAGGACAGCGCTGCCACCGCGTCTGCCTCTTCTGATGCCAACGTCTTGACACAGACCGGGCTACGGTCCCCACGTCTTTCTAAATCCCGGCACACAGCGCGGAACCAAGGGCGCAACATGTCCTCGACCACCGCCAGAGTAGCCCGGGCCGGCCCGCCCGGTTGCGAAGGGCAGCGGAGGCCTCTGGCCGGCCCGGGCATTCCTCGACCCAGCGCACCCGTTCCGCCACACGTGCGCAAGACGCTGGGCTGCGCACCACCCGCCGCCTTTGTCTGTCTGCGGGGCGTCGGCGCGGGTAGCGGGATCTCGGGCCGACCTCGTCCACCCTGGCGGCCCTGGGCGCACGCTGGGCAAGTGCCCCCGGGGGCGACGGTGCGGGCCGGCCCGGAAAAGCCGCAAGTTCCTGCCCGGCAGCCATGGGGCCCGGCGGCTGGAACAGAATCCCGGGGGAAGCTGCGGGAGCGGGGCGTCCCAGGAGGATGGCCGGGTGCCCACAGCGGGGCTGGAGGGACCGGACGGAGGCGGCCCCCTGCCCGGGGAACAGGCGCCTCACCGAGATAGATGTCTCCGAAAGAGCCGCTGCCGATCTTCCGGCCCAGCCGGTACCTGTTCCCGACTCTGAGCTCCATGGCGGCGGACCCGGCTCACTCTTGCCCTCCCGGCCGCTTCCTGGCTCTGAGCTCGGGGAGGCGGCGCCGCTGCTGCCGCTACTGCGGGTCTGGCTGCCGGCTCCGCCCCCCTCACGGCCCCGCTTTCACCATCACTTTCTGCCTGCCCCGCCGCTCCTAGCGCCACAATAAGGGGCGGATGGGACAGTCCGTGCGCCACCGCCCTTGCTCCAGCCACCGCCAACCCCGCTTGTCCTCTCCCCGCCGCGGATGGAGTCGGATCTTCCGGGCCTAAATCCCCCTTCAGCTGCCTGAAGGAGCTGCCGCCATCGCGCTGTGACGTCACTTCCCCAGCAACTCGGAGGGGCGCGGCCGCGCTGCCCGGTAGCAGGGCGGCGTGAGTGTGCTTTAGCGTCCTCGCGCGACCCTGGGCCCCCGAGCCAGCCGGCTCCTCTCTCTTTTTTTTTTTTTTTTTTTTTGCATTTTTCCGAAGCTAGAAACGGGGAGGCAGACAGACTCCCACATGCGCCCGACCCGGATCCACCCGGCATGCCCACCAGGGGGCGATGCTCTGCCCATCTGGGGCGTCGCTCTGTTGCGACCAGAGCCATTCCAGCGCCTGAGGCAGAGGCCACAGAGCCATCCTCAGTGCCCAGGCCAACATTGCTCCAATGGAGTCTTGGCTGCAGGAGGGGAAGAGAGAGACAGAGAGGAAGGAGATGGGGAGGGGTGGAGAAGCAGATGGGCGCTTCTCCTGTGTGCCCTGGCCGGGAAACGAACCCAGGACTTCTGCACACCAGGCTGACGCTCTACCACTGAGCCAACCGGCCAGGGCCCAGCTCCTCTCTTTGACCCCAGCTGCAGCCCAGCGCAGCAGCCCCCAGTGCGGGAGCCGCAGCCCCGCCCCTTCCTCCGTGCTGCTACACGTTTGCCCCCACACCTGTCTGGGAAGCTAGGGGCACCTTATGACAGACCTAGGACGGGCCTGCAGGCAGAACGCTTTGCAGGCCGGGGAGAGGGGCCGAGCCCGCACCTCCCGGTTCCCTGGACCCGCGCCCTCGGATTCTGCTGGAGGGGGGCCTTCTGCCCTGGGCCGACGCCCGGGAAGAGTGACCCAAGGCAGGCCACAGGGGACACAGGTGTGCACCACAGCTTGGTGCTCCACTCCCGAAGTCCTGCACACTCAGACCTAGGGCAGACGAAGGGCACGTGTCAGATCTGAAGGGTGAGGCCAGTTCTGCCTACCTCTCTCTCCATCCCATCCACACAGAGTCTGAATCAATGTGTTCAGAGCAGCCTCTTATTATTTATTATCTATGTATAATCATATTGTCACAGCCAAAAGTAGAAACAACCTAAATCTCCGTAATGGATGAATGGATAACCAAAGTATGGCCAATCCATACAGTGTGATCATTATTACTCCAGCCATGACAAGGAATGAAGCACTGAAGCTACAGGGTGGATGAACCCTGAAACATTAAAGAAAACACAAAGGGACAGAAACTGCATGATTCTGTGTATACGAAGTGCCCAGAACAGGCACATCCACAGAGACAGAAAGGATTAGGGGTGGGGGGCTGTGGAGAAACAGCTGCTGGGTTTGGGGGATCCTCTTCTGGGATGACAAAAACATTTCAGAGCTAGGTACAGTTGATGATTGTACAACATCATGAATGTACAAAAGTCACTCAATTGCACACTTGAAAATGGTTAAAATGGTGAATTTTATGTATGGAAATTTTACCTCAATTATAAAATAACACGGATCAGCCCTGGGGATTGAACCCAGATTCTGTGCTGGGGTTTAGTGTGTCCCCACCACCCCACTAGAATGACTGTAGTTCCCAGAGTGCACTAGTGTGTCTGTGCAGGACCTCGGCACATGCTGCCTCTTCCTCATGTAAGGTGTCTTCCCCCCACCTTTGCTCAGCTAAGTTTCCTGTTTCCCCCTCCTCAGTGAAGGACACTGATCTGGTGTCCATGATGTGTATAAGTGACAGAGATGGCTGAATAGGAGCAGAGGAACCACCATCTTTAAAGGCAGTGGTGAGGAGACCAGGCTCAGGGGTCAAGTGCCCAAGTTTCAGCCCCTGTTCTGCCACCAGCTGCACAACTTTGGGCAGGTAACTCAACCTCTCTATGCCTCTGTTGTCTCATCTGTGAAATGGGAATAAGAGCAACAAACCCCTAGGGTTGTGCAGAAGGTTAATAGGGTTACTACATGCACAGTCAGAACAGGGCCTGGAAACAAGTAATTGCTATATAAATATTACCTGTTTATATAACTACTGTTTACTTGGGAAACTAATCTCTATACAGGCAACAGCAGAGCAGTTGATGGTGCCCAGGTTGGACAGTCGCCTCCTGCTCAGATCCCCTGAGCAAGTCAGAACCTGTGCCCAACCTTTGTCCTTGGACCTGTGTCTGTGTGCCAAAGGACAGGGCCAGCACTAACAATTATTGCCATTTAATAAAATTCACCAGCAAGTCCCTGTATGGGGGGGGGGGTTGGATGAACAAGCCAACCATCACCAACTGGGCAAGGACTGTGGAGGAACAGATGGGCTCCAGGCAGCACCATGTGGGTGCGGGGGTGCAGTTTGCAGTTTCTGGCAGCTTCCATGGGGAGGTGACCTTCCCCTAAGAAATGAAGGAGGAATGGCCTCAGCCTGTGGGAGGGGAGCCAGTAAGTAGGGCCCATGGTGGGACCTGGAGGGTCTCCCAGGGATGAGAGGCAGCGTGCATGTGTGCTTGCATGTGCATGCGTACTTCTGTGTATGCACTCTGGTGCGTGTCCCATGCACAGCCAGCACCCAGCCATTGTCTGAAGAAAACTCTGGAAGATGCTGGAGTTACCCAAGGCTCAGGCTCTGGCTGGACAGTGGGACTAGTGTGAGCTGAGAAGAGCAGCCTTTCAGGTTCAGGGTGCTCTGTGCCAACCCCATGACTAATGGGACAGAAGCGAGTGTTCTCAACCTGCACCAGAAGGGAAACAGAAGTGAGTTCATGCCTGTGGGCAACCTCCCACCATCAGTCAGGCTCAGGCAAAGCTGCAAGGCCAGAGGCAGGCCAGGGTCAGGCTGGGATCTACCATTGACAGGCACTTGCTCTAGGCAGCCACTAGCCAGGCATGGCTATTTAAATTAATTAAATAAGTAAAAGTAAAAACCCAGTTCCTCAGCCTCACTAGCCACGTTCCAAGTGCTCAATGGTGCCTGGATTGGACAGCACAGCAGAGTGCTTCCTTAATCCTGAAAGCTCTCTTGAGCCACTGGAGACCATGGGCATCCACTGAAGTGGGAGTGTGGGGAGGCATTTGGCAGTGCCACATTGTCACAACCAGGGGGTAGGGGGTGGGTGGCTGGCACATTATGGATGGAGGTTAGGGATGCTTCTCAGAGGGTGGCCCCAAGTGTCAGTGGAGCTGAGATGGAGATGCAGACCCCCACCCTAGATTGAGCCCTGTGGTGCTTTGTTGTGGTAGTCCCAGCTAACTAAGAGCTAGAAAGTAAAAGAAGTGCCTGAAAACAAACTAAACAAAACAACAACCCACAACAAGGGGACACAAATGGAAAGAACTCCCAGTAGCTAAAACTGGAATAATTTAAACAAAATCAATAACAGTGTTGGATTAAAATACAGAGTATAAAAATAGATATCTATTTGTTCCTACTGATATATAAATGATTGAATAAATAAATAAAGGAGAGAAGAAACAAATCTCCTGTGCAGAATTTCAAAAAATTTATGCAGGTGCTCTGCCATTAGCAAAGGCATAACTTCCTACTCTAAGTGTGGGCAGGCATAGTACTCTTCTCCCGAAGAGCACAGGCTAGAAAGGAAGGGAAGGAAAAACAAGTGGAGACACCAGGCAAACGCCTCAGTCAGGTGACTAAGGTCATATTATTATGAGTCATGTTGAGAGCATGACTCCTTGACATGTCTGATGAGAAGAGCACTTTGCCTCCGTGGTCTTCCTCCACCAAACCCACGAGGCCAGACTAATGAGAGAAACGTCATACAAAGCCCAACAGAGGAACTGTCTGCACAATTCTCACGGAACACTCAGCACTGTCAAGTTCACCCAAAACAAGGAAGGTCTGAGAGGCAGTCATAGCTCAGAAGAGGCTGCAGAGTCCAGCCCACTAAATCTTATGAGAGATTCTGGAGCAGAAAAGGAGCAATAGGTTAAAAAAAAAAACCTATTGAGGAAATAAAGTGATGAGTTTGGATAATAATAATGTATCAATATTGGCTTATGAATTGTAACAAATGTCCTCATACTCTGTAAGATGTTAATGAGATCCAGGGTGTGGGGTGTGGTTAATAATAATGTATCAATATTGGCTCATGAACTATAACAAATGTACCACATTCTGTAAGATGTCAAAGAGACCTTGGGTGCAGTGTTTATAGGGACTTTGTGCACTATCTTTGCAACTTGTTCAAGATTTTCCCCATTATTCCTCATTTGGTAGTAATTTTAATAAGTATTTAAATCTATCATCCCTTAAATTGGAAAGAATCCATGCACACAAAACTCATTTGAAGGGTTGTCTGTGAGGTCAGGGGAATAGGAGTGGGAAATGAATGAGAAAAATATAAATAGATGAAACCAAAGCAGGCCTTACATCTATGAATCATGATCATGTTCCATGACCTGAGGCATTTGATGACCTGACCCTCAGAGAAAGAAGAAAATTGGCTGGGAAATGGACAGGTTAGCATGCAAGCCTCCCCTCATTTCTGGTGAGCATGGTGAAGCCTCTGAGCCTCAGACTACTCTTTATTTATTTACTTATTAATATTTTTCTAAAGTGAGAAGTGGGGAGGTAGAGAGACAGATTTCCTCATGCACCCAACCAGGATCCACTCAGCAAGCCCACTACGGGGCGATGCTCTGCCCATCTGGGGTGTTGTTCTGTTGCAACTGGAGCCATTCTAGCACCTGAGGCAGAGGCCATGGAGCCATCCTCAGCGCCTGGGCAAAATTTGTTCCAATGGAGCCTTGGCTTATACAGGAGGGGAAGAGAAAGACAGAGAGGAAGGAGAGGGGAAGGGGTGGAGAAGCAGATGGACGCTTCCCCTGTGTGCCCTGGCCGGGAATCGAACCCAGGACTTCCACACGCTGGGCTGACACTCTACCACTGAGACAACTGGCCAGGGCTAGATTAATCTTTTAAAGGAGTCAGAGAAGAGAGGCACTAGCCACAGTCCCTCCTCACCCTCCCACACCCAGCTGGGCCTCCAGGTGAAAGGAAGTCCAGAGATAAGGGGTTAGGGGGAGCAAAGCTGCCCAAAGAGACCTGGGATGCACTGTAAAAAAACAAAATTATAACATTGTGACTTAACCTTTTGAGTGGTGAGTTTTATTCATGCTCACTGACCCCCGGGAGTGAAGTTTGTTTGTTTTTTCAAAAAATGAAATTAGTTCCAGTTACAGTTTTATTAACTTAAAATCATGTTTGTTTGATAACCAATTTATGGAAACAAGAAGAACATACATTTGCCTTTTTTTAATGTTGCCTTACACATTTTTAAAATAAATTGATGGTACTCTGTATGATCAGGAGGCACAAGCATGTACATGAATGTTTGTACTACTCAAAGGGTTAAGAAACACACAAATGGAACTGTCTTTAAGTATACAGAGACTTAGAAAGTATAGAAAGAGGGACAATGTGGAAAAAATGTATTCATATAAAGTCTTCGGGGCCCGATAGTCTTAAAATCACCATCATTACCTGCTCCTGTCCTGGTTTTATACCCTGAGTCCTTGCACCTTCCGAGGAGGGTTGGGTCAAGGATAGGCTCCCCTGGCTGCCTGCTTTTCTGTGGAGTTTCATTTTCTTGGAAATCTAGAGGTGAGAAGGGGTAGGTGAGAATGTGTCCTAAGCATAGGGGATACTGGGCTCTCTCAGGTTGTTGCAGGAACGACCTTGATGGAGAGAATAAGACACTCAGGCAACTTAATTAATGGAGGGAGGAGAATTTATTAGTAGCCTTAGTAGCCGGCGGAGCACATGGGGCTAGTAGCACCAAAACATGAGCTTCCTAAATTTGATTTTTTCACAGGTTATAGACCTTTACAGTATTTAAGCAATGGGTGTGTGATTCCTGTTTAAGGTTTCCCAGGACTCAAGGAGAGAGGAGGGGGAGTTTTGGTGGGGTAAGCAAGGAGGAAGGGGTTTCCAGATCACTGGTTGTAGCTACATATGGATCCTGCTTTTCTAGCTTTGTATTGCAAGTGGCTCTAAGCAACCATTTAGAGAACTATGGGATGTAGTTAATTTATAACTGGCTGACTCAGTTATTCCTGCTGGCTCCTTTCCCTAGTATTCTTCTGGTCTGTCCCCTTTCAAAGCAGAAGGGAGGCTTGCTCCCTCCCTATTCCCCCCTTTGAGACTCTAGAAATTCCTTTTATGTTGGAGTCTCACATTCTTCATCTAAGCCCTGGGGGTGTGGCTGAAAGTGGTGGGCCAAGTACTATATACAAGGACCGTAGTTCCTTCCTGTACTGTGGCCTCTATTGTGTTTCTTATGCTGTCCATCAATAGTGGCAACAAACACGGACCTATCAGGCAGATTCCTAGGAGCAGTAAAACTGTTTCTATTAGAGTTTTAAACCTACCAAAGGCTGGGAATCATCCCTCCAAAAGGCTGTCGGGGTTCTATCTGTGCCATACTTGTATGGGCACATGTGCCAGTTTTGTCATTTTTTTGGCAGGTCCTCATATGCCTGGCCCTGGTCATCTATCTGCAGGCAATAATTAGTGAGATTAAATTTCCCACACATTCCTCCTTTTGCTGCCAATAGATAGTCTAATGCCAACCTGTTTTGGTAGATGGTGTTCCTTATCTGAGTTTGTTGATGTGAAAGGAGGGTTAGGGCTCCTCATTGGTAATGATTTCTAGAACTGCCTGCAGTCGGATAATCTGGTTTAACATGTAAATGGGGGTATGGTATCCCCAAGATCTATCCTCTGCCCAGGTGGCAGGCCCATAGTATTGGATTATCTATTCTGGGGGCCACTCATCATCTTTCTAGTCTCCTATTTGGAGTTCTCTTCTTACCGGTTGTAAGTGTTATGGAGCTGGATAGCCAAGAAGTTCCCCTGTTTTCGGAGGCAGGAGGAAGAAGGGTGGCTTTATTATATTAATTATATAGCTTCCTTCCCAATTCCTGGGAAGGCAGTATAGGCCCTGTTTCCACAGATCCAGTAAAGTCCACATGGTGCTATCCCATCTCAGTTCCGGTCTGGGTCCCGCCAGGCTCCAGTTAGCTCTGAGAATCCAGCCAACAGATTCCTCTCCGCCTGGTTTCCCCACCACACACTTTGCTTGCAGGTGGCGTTATAGTACCACTGCCCACGGCAAGTCAGTTCTCTAACTGATCCAGTCAGATTTCCTCCTCTGGCTAAGCAGTACTGCCCTATGATAGTATGTTTCAAAGTCTACTGACTGTCGCCTGACCAGGCGGTGGCACGGTGGATAGAGCGTCGGACTGAGATGTGGAGGACCCAGGTTCAAAACCCCGAGGTCACCACCTTGAGCGCGGGCTCATCTGGTTTGAGCAAGGCTCACCAGCTTGAGCCCAAGCTCGCTGGCTCAAACAAGGGGTTACTCAGTCTGCTGTAGCCCCACGGTCAAGGCACATATGAGAAAGCAATCAATGAACAACAAAGGTGTCGAAACAAGAAACAGATGATAGATGCTTCTCATCTCTCTCTGTTCCTGTCTGTCTGTCCCTATCTATCCCTCTCTCTGACTCTCTCTCTGTCTCTGTAAAAAAAAAAAAATCTGTCATCAGAGATCCGGTGGGTATGGCATTAGGCAAAGCCTCAGTGGGAACCAGTTCTTTGTCTTCCCATGGCCACTGATCCCCTACTAAGGTACTTCCACACATATAGCAGGAGAGGAATACATTTTTAGTAGATTGGGGTGGTGGGGTCAGGGGCTTAGTTGCTTCTCCATAAAAAGACTTATATACTTGGAAGGCTCGGACTGGGTGGTTCCACACCTGGCTTTGGATGATGAGCTGAGCATAGGGGTCTAGGGCAGCTCCATTAATGTCAAGGGCTAATATTTCATCATTTTTTCTAGCAGGGGTCCAGAGGATTGGTTATAATTAGCTTTAAGGGATTGTACCCACAGGTAGTGCAGTTTAACAGGGCTGTTCTTTTTCTCAGGTATACTTCCCTCTTCTTGGAGCTATCTTTTCCCCAGGTTGCCCATTGTGCACAGCTGCTTTCACAGGTGAAACTTTGTGAGCATATATGCTTGTCTTCTACCCTGTAGCTTCTCTCCCAGCTGAGAGGCCTGCAGGTTTTTCCCTCTGCCCATGGTGCCTACCTTATGGCTGCACATGCAACAAATCTCAGTGCAACTTGACTGGAGTTTCCTTTAACTTTGTTCTGGGCTATTGTTGGTCCATTTTCCCCATCCTTCTGCTGCTATGTTTACTTCAAATACTATTGTGGGAGGAGGATCTGTAGGATTATAACAGACATAGGGCTGGTTATTCTCTAGGTCACACACTGAATATTGAGTCTGATTACAGGTCCTTTTCTGAGTTCCCTCACACTCATAGAAGCTATAGAAAAGCAAGGTGATGGAGACCTGTTGACCTTCCTTAGTGATATGGATACATAGTTCGCAATCCTCTGTCCTAGTTCCCCTCCTTCCCCAGAGTCTAATTATAAGGAGCCCCATGGCGAGGTTCTTCAGGCTTTAGTCGTACATGGACTAGCCAGCTTCCAGTTTGTGGCTGGAGCAGGACATGTTGTCTTCCTTGGGGTCAACTTACAGGGAGGGGTTGGTGGGGTCTGTCCCTGTTGTCCATGAGGGTATCTCTTCAGGGGCTGCAGGCTTCAGTTGGCTGTGGTGAATCCAGGCAAGTATGCCTTCTACCTTGGCAGCAGTAGGAGTGGCATTAGTGAGCCAGTGATGTCCTTTGGCATTCATCAGAGTCACTACTGCATGTGGCACCCGCACCTTTACATCTTGTCCCAAAGTCAATTTGTCTGCCTCTCAAACCAGCATGGCTGTGGCTGCTAGGGCTCTCAAGCATGTTGGCCAGCCCTTTGCAACCCCATCTAGTTGTTTGGAGAGGTAGGCTACCGGTCTAGGCCATGACCCTGAGTTCTGGGTTAATACACCCACTGCTGTGCTCCTCTCCGAGACGTACAGCATAAAAGGTTTTGCTAGGTTAGGAAGACCTAGCGCAGGGGCAACTTGTAACTTCTTTTTAAGAGTCTGAAAAGCACAGTCCTGTTCCAGCCCCTACTCCATGGGCTCTTTTTCTTTCCCCTTTGTAATTTCATAGAGGGGCTTGGCCAATACGACAAAGTTGGGGATCCACAAACGGCAGAATCCTACTGCACCCAGGAACTCTCTGACTTGTCTCCTAGTGGTGGGGACTGGAATGTTCTGAATAACCTGTTTCCGTTCTACTCATAGCCTCCTCTCCCCCTGCTGGAGAATAAATCCCAAGTATTTTACTTTCCTTTGGCAGATCTGGGCCTTCCTCTTCGAGGCCTTGTATCTATTCTTCTTTAGATGGTGTAGAAGCTCATCTGTTCCTTGAGCACATCCTTGGAGAGTCTTGTGACCCAGCAACAGGTCATCTACGTACTGAAGGAGGACACACCTGATGTCCTGTGCAGGAAACCACTGGAAGTCATGAGCAAGGGCCTCCCCAAAGATGGTAGGCGAGTTCTTGAACATTGCAGGAGCCTAGTCCAAATGTACTGCATCTTTGTCCCTTTAGCCAGGTCTTCCCATTGGAAGGTAAACAGCTCCCAGCTTTCAGGAGCCAGTCTGATACTAAAGAAAGCATCTTTCAAGTCCAAGCAAGTGAACCAGGAGACTCAGGCAGGGAGGAGGCTTAGGAGAGTGTAGGGGTCAGGTACCATCTGGTGCAGAGTCACTGCTACCTCATTTACTATTCTCAAATCCTGTACTGGCTGATAATCATTGGTTCCCAGTTTTCTGACAGGGAGCAAAGGAGTATTCCAGGGTGACTGGCATGGGATAATAATGCCATGCTCCTTGAGTCTCTGTAAATGCACCTGGATTCCTTCCAAGGCTTCTCTAGAAATTGGGTATTGTCTCTGGCTGACAGGCAGTGCCCTAGGCTTTACCTCTATCTGCACTGGCAACTGGTTTATTGCCATCCTGGGAGGGTTTTCTTCCATCCACACCCACGGCCATTTCTGAGTCAGTCTCTGGCTGGGTGGCTTCCCAGACTTGGTAGCAAAAATCCTCCACTGCTCCTATCTGGGAACGGTTAGAGTTAGAACAAGCCTAGGCTTAGGCACCTGCAAGTCTAGCTGGCCATTGTCAGCAAAAGATACAGTAGCCCTTAGTTTATTTAGCAGATCGTGTCCTAACAGGGGCACTGGACAGTCAGGCATGTACAAAACCTGATGCATAACTTCATGACCTCCTATAGGACATTTACGGGGCAGGCAGAATGCCTGTTCTGCCTGTTTTCATGTGGCCCCTACAATGTCCACCCCATGGGTGGAGAGCGGTGCTACTGGCTGAGTTACCACCGAGTGTTCAGCTCCCGTATCAGTCAGGAAGTCCATCTGTTGGCCCCCTACCATCATATAGACTATAGACTCATCGGGGGCCCCTGAGTCTGGTCGCCCTCAGTCTAGGAGGAATTCTCCAGTTACGTTGAACAGTGTGTCTTCCCCTTTGGAGGCGACGGGAAGGCACGCCTCCCTCTTGTCCCGGTTGGGACATTCATTTTTCCAGTGATGGGTTCCCCAGCAGATGGCACACTGATCATGCCGCAAGGGGGCCCTGCCTGTCCTTTCTTCCCCTTACCTGTCTTCTTTCCATCTTCAAATGGGGGTGGCTTTCCTTAGCCCTTGTGCTGAAGGGCAGCAGCTATGAGCTCAGCCTTCTTCTTCACTCGGTGCTCATCCTCCCGCCTGCTTGCAACCTCTCTGTTGACATAGACCTTGTTGGCTACTTCCAGGAGTTGGGAAATGTTCATCCCAGCAAAGCCTTCTAATTTCTGGAGCTTCCTTTTTATATCTCCTGCACGCTGGCTGACAAAGGCCATATTAGCCATTCTCTGGTTTTCTGGACTTTCTAGATCGAAAGTAGTATAGATCCTGTAGGCCTCACATAACCAAGTCACCCAGACTTTCATTCTTCCTCTGCAAAGTCTCTGCTCCTTTGTTGATAATTAGTGCCCTACTGGCTGGCTTCCCTTCCAGAGGCCTTGGAGGAGAGCCTCTCTGTATTTCTTGAGTCATCTCAGGCCTTCCTCTACATTCGGGTCCCATTTAGGATGGATCCTCTCCTGGCATCTGAATCCTCACATATTCTTGAGGACTCTGGTGTTCCTCAGGGGTATTCTCCTCTAGCCATTTAGTCACCACCAGTATTATTCAGTGCCTTTCCTCCATGTTGAACAGAGAGAGAAGCAATTGATGGCAATCTGCCCACGCAGGATTGTGGGTCTGAAATACAGATTGCATGAGATCTGTTAAGGCCTGAGCTTTTCTGTATAAGAGGGAGTGCGGTGCTTCCAATTGAGGAGGTTGGTGGTGGTGAAAGGTTGGTATACCAGCACCTGCCATTCTACCATGTGCCTCCCATTTATTTATCACTATGTTCCTCACTTCTCTCAGAGGCATCTGCACTCCGGGCACTGTCTTTAAGCACAACCTTTCAGCTAGGGGGGAACCTGGACCTGGTTCCAGCTGGGCAGTGGGAGGCACCTCCTGCTTGGGCGAGCTTATGGCTTATGCTGGGACCAGAGGTGGATTTAACGGCGGGTGCGCTGGGCGCACACCCTGGACCCCAACTTCTGAAGGCCCCCACAAAACCCCAACTTTACACTTTTTTCTAATGACACCAAGTTTGGTCTCATATGTGCAATTTTAATTGAGGACCTTGTGTGAAGGTCCTCATGTAACAGTAAGGACCTTATGTAACAGTACATAATATTTTTTACTTATTTAAAAATATGGTTAACACGTATTTTTATTTTCCCTGTCTCTCTCTCTCTCTCTTTTGTATTTTTCTGAAGTGAGAAACAGGGAGGCAGAGAGACAGACTCCCGCATGCGCCTGACTGGGATCCACCTGGCAAGCCCCGTAGGGGGCAATGCTCACACATCTGGGGCGTTGCTCCATTGCAACTGGAGCCATTCTCGCACCTGAGGTGGAGGCCACGGAACCGTCCTCAGCGCCCAGGGCCAACCTTGTTCCAATGGAGCCGCAGCTGTGGAAGGGTGCCTCTCCTGTGTGCCCTGGCCAGAAATTGAACCTGGGACATCCACATGCCAGGCCAATGCTCTGCCACTGAGCCAACCAGCCAGGGCCTCTTTTTATTTTAAGGGGCTCAGTATTTTCTGCTGTGCCCATGGCCTCAACTGACCTTAATCTGCCTCTGGCTGGGACTCAACAGATCCGGCGATGATGGGCCTGAGTCAGTAGCAGTCTCTGGGGTAGACGACTAGCCAGCCAGGTATGGAAGGGTAAAGCCTTGCTGGTACATAAGGTGGGGAGTCAAGGTTTTTGCTTCTTCTGGTTCACTCTGGGTTAAGATTTCTGGCACTGGTGGTGGCAGCAGCTTTCCGGGTTTGGTGGAACCTTCCCTGCCTTTGTTACTAGCACAGCGGAAACCTGACCTCTAAGTCAAGGGGTAAGGTGCAATACCAGTGCAAGTCAGGTGTCTATGTAGGAAAACTGGTCAGGGTGGCCTAGATCTCTAGTAACTACCTGTCACACTTTCTGCACAAGGAACCTTTCCAGACTCCCTTCTGCTGGCCACCCTGCACCAAAAATGGGCCAGTCTAGTTCACACAAGGTCCTCAATTTCATTGGGGACACAGTAACTCCGCAATCTCCCGAGAACCCTTTCTTAAAGTTCTTGATCATTGTGGCCAGGGGAGTAGGTTTTCTCTGTGAACCTTCCATGTCTCCCAGACGAACACCAATTATGTCACAAGAAGAAATTGGGAGTAAGGTAGGGGAAACTTGGAGGGAATGCTTTTCACTTCAGTCCATCACTGGCCACTCCCCTCACGAAGATAGCAGGTCCTCTAAGCTTATGGCAGGCTGATATAAACCATCAGCATGCAATTCTGCCTCTTAGCCGTAAAAGGTGCCCTATAGAACTGTGGTTCAGGACCCAACACTCACTCCTCCCCGGTTGGGGAGTTGGAACTCCCCGGTGTCAGTTTTGTTCACTCCACACTCTCTTTCACCCAGCCTCCCATACCTGTGGAGAGTGATGAGTCACTACTTCTAACCTGTGGAGAGTGCTCAGTCACTACTCCAGAGGGTGATCAGGCCTCCCTTCTGCCTAGTGGGGCAGGACCTTAGCTAGCTACCCTGTGACCGGTATGCCTTACTATGGCTCTGATGTGCCCTCGTTTTCTAGTTCCTCCGTTGTCTGACCCTTGCTGGGACCGGCAAATGGGGTTTCCCATTCTGTCCTGTGAGGAGTCCACATAGGGAAATCCCTGGTGTGCACTAAGTGGACATGTCTACACGGCAGTTTGGCGGCTCCCCAGTGGAATACCCAAAGTTCGCTAAACGTGGTGTCATTCTTCCTCACTTCCCAGCCAATGCACCAGAAACCTGTTGTGGAGCGAACCCGACATTGAATACGACACTCAGACAACTTAATTAATGGAGGGAGGAGAATTTGTTAGTAGCTGGTGGAGCATGTGAGGCTATTAGTACCAAAACATTAGCTCCCTGAATTAATTTTCTCACAGGTTATAGACCTTTACAGTATTTAAGTAATGGGTGTGTGATTCCTGTTTAAGGTTTCCCAGGACTCAAGGAGAGGGGAGGGGGAGTTTCGGTGGGGTAAGCAAGGAGGAAGGGGATCCAGTAGCTACATACAGATTCTGCTTTTCTTTCTTTGTATTGCAAGAAGCTCTAAGCAACCATTTAGAGAACTATGGGATGTAGTTAATTTATAACTGGTGATTCAGTTATCCCTGCTGGCTCCTTTCCCTTGTATTCTTCTGGTCTCTCCTCTCTCAAAGCAGAAGGGAGGCTTGCCCCCTCCTCAAGGTTAATGCCAGGGTTTATCTGCCCAGTTGAGGATGTTTGGATAGCATTTCCCCCTTAAGAGGGGGCAAATAAAAATACAGGACACCCAGTAAAACTTGTACTTGAAATGAATAAGGAATAATTTTTAGTATGTGCAATATAAGCAAATCTATAGGGACCAAAAGTGGATTAGCAGCTGGGGGGAAGGGAAGGGAGAGAAGCTGTGTATGGCCAGTAGTAGCGACCATCACCATCACAGCCACCTGGCCCATGTAGGTTCACATTTGATTTGGATAATAATGAATCATATGAGCCAAGAAATGGTGGGCCATTTTCCTTTATTCTAGACTCATAACTGCCAACAAGTAAAAACAAACACACGGGCACCAAAACCCATTCTTCCCATTTTTTTCCCCCCTAGAATCAAAGGCCCCACCAGCGTATTCACCTTTGTTCCCTATCTCCTTCTCTCTGCAGGTCTCCATCTTGGCTGCCTGCCTCCTCTGCAACCACGTGGCCTCTCTGCGCCACAACAAAGTGGTCTCCTCCTCCCAAAATGGCCTCCTAGCTCCTCCATTTAAAACTTTTCCGGGGGAGAACCCCTCCTCCAGCACACCTTAGCATAATCAAGCCCCTTCCCAAATAGGAAGGTAATTATTATCACCTGGGAGACGCCATTCAGATGGGCAGCGCTATCTTTAACAAAGTGAGCATAAAAATCAACCAGTTAAAAAACTTATCCACCCAACAGGCTGCTAATAGGTACAGGGTTACTTTCTTTCCAGGGCAATGAAAAAAAGATGTAAATTTAATGTGGGGATGGTGGCACAACTCTGAATACATGATGACCACAGAACTGCACACTATAAACGAATTTTACGGTAACTGCAATGTACTCAACACAGACCTGGATTTAACCTGGCAAACCCTGTTTATTCCAGGGGAACGTTCTTATATTACGTCATCAGGATCTGACTGGCGACTGCGCGGTGGCACTGCGAGGAAAGGAAAGCCCAGATATACCCATGACCATGCTGTCCTGGGCGCAGGGAGGCGGCTCCAGCCTTGGGTTCGAATTCTCAAGCTTCTTCAGGACAATCTCTGACCTCCGCGCGCCTATTGGGTAGACAATACCCTCTCGCCGTTCTGTGAGATGCAGCTGGTGGAGCCGCCTGGGCAGGGGGCGGTACCACTGTAATGTACTTTCTCTTCCGGAACCCCATAACCACAAGTTTCTCCGCGGCCGACATTCCCCTAGCTTTTACAGCCTGGGCCACTGCCGACATTCCTCTTACTTTCACAGCCCGGGCCGGCTCCGCCTTAAATAGACATCCTTAGTCCCTGATTGGTCAGCTTGAATCACATGCCTATCCTTGGCTCAATCGCCGAAGCCGCGATTTGCTGTGTTGTGATTGGTCAGGTTAGGTCACGTGCCACGGGTGTTATGCAGTCCTAGCGTGATCCCGTGGGACCGTTAACGGTCGCGGGACGCCGGAGTGGGGTGGGTTTCGGACGTCATTTTTAGCGTCCACACGATGGGCGGTTCTAACTGTAAGGATCGCATATTACGCCCTTTGTTACTGCGGGTCGTCTGTAGCCGGAAGGCGCAGTTACTCGTGTTTTAATAGCAGCAGGAGCGTAGGCTGGCCCGCAGTTCCCACGTCCCACCTGCGCGTCCCATTTTCCTCTGTCAGACGTTTGCTACATCATCCTTCCAGGAATCACCTCCCCAGTACTCAACTAACCTCAGCTTTGCCATGACTTAAACGGTAAGGAAATGAAAGGACGACAGTGACCCCTGGCGGTGACGCAGCAGTCACCTCGAGCTGGTGCCCAAAGTGCCGTGGTCCTCGGGACCAGCAGGGGCGCCGGCAGAGGAAACCCCGCAAAGAGGAATTAGAGGACCAGAAGCAATTAATGCACAACTAAAGTGCCAGCTGATGCTGCTCACCCTCTGTCTCCCTTCCTGTCATTCTCTTTATCTTTCTAAAGAACTTTTGTTTTTCTTTTATTTTTACTTATATAAGTTATTGGTAATATGAATTAAAATATAAGAAATAAAAAGTGGCCCTGGCCGAGTAGCTCAGTCAGTTAGACCAGGGGTCGGGAACCTATGGCTCATGGGCCAGATGTGGCTCTTTTGATGGCTGCATCTGGCTTGCAGACAAATCTTTAATTAAAAAAATAATAATCTTAAAAATATAAAACATTCTCATGTATTACAATCCATTCATTTCCTACCAGTCATGTTCACGGTTGCAGGTGGCTGGAGCCAATCACAGCTGTCCTCTGGAACAACACCAAATTTTTATTGGATAATGCGTAAAGTACATGGGTCATTGTGAGGTTAGGAAGTAAACTTCCCTCCTTTTAATCAAGTAGTCAGCTGGCTAATTGCAGAAACCCTTTTTTTTTTCTTTTTTGTATTTTTCTGACGTTGGAAACGGGGAGGCAGACAGACTCCCGCATGCGCTCTACGGGGATCCACCCAGCATGCCCACCAGGGGGCGATGCTCTGCCCATCTGGGGTGTTGCTCTGTTGCAACCAGAGCCACTCTAGCGCCTGAGGCAGAGGCCACAGAGCCATCCTCAGCACCCGGGCCAACTTTGCTCCAATGGAGCCTTGGCTGCGGGAGGGGAAGAGAGAGACAGAGAGGAAGGAGAGGGGGAGGGGTGGAGAAGCAGACCGGTGCTTCTCCTGTGTGCCCTGGCCGGGAATCGAACCCGGGACTCCTGCACGCCAGGCCAACACTCTACCACTGAGCCAACCGGCCAGGGCCGCAGAAATCCTTTTGATGAAAAAGATGGTTAAAAGAAAAAAAGATGAGGAGTATCATACTTTTCAGCAGGAATGGACAGAGGAATTCGCCTTTGTGAAGAGAGCAGGTTCTGCAGTGTATCTAATATGCAATGATAAAATTGCATTGATGAAACAGTCAAATATAAAGTGGCAAGTGCCTAGTGACTATTGAGTGCCTGAGCCTTTAGGAGAGCAGCAAGTCCCATCCCACCATGATGGGGGGGGGGGGCTCACAGGATGGGGAACTCTGGAGGGGTAGAGGGTTGCCCCAGGCAGCAGAGGCACCTGGTAGAGGCCCAGACTCAGGGGAGATGGGGGTCTTGGAGACTGAGAGAATAGTGTCCCAGAATCGAGTTTTTTCACAGGAGCAAGAGCACCGCTAGTAGAGGCAGGATGTGGCCTCTGTGCCCACCTGCAAGGACTAGGAGACAAACAGGAAGCCCAGCCCTTGCGGCCCCTGTAGGCCCTGCACTATGGACTTGGCCACAGGTGACTGATGAGGTGGGCATCTCCTTGAGCCTCTGATGCCATTCCCAGATCCCATAATGGGCCTGGAGCTTATGACACAGGTCACAGAAATCTCTTGGCCTCCAGTGGGCTATGGCCCAGACGCCTCTGGGATATTGGGTGGCCTTTTCTAGCTCAAAGCCTCCTCCCCATTTTTTGGTATCTGCCCCAGGGTCTACAAGCAGGTTTTGACCTTGATCAAGAAGCCCCAGGACTGTGCTGAGCTGTGAGCACAAAGAGGTGTGGGTGCTGTTCCCAGACCCTGTATGGGGCCCTGAAGTGCAGGGCCGTGGGGCGCAGCACCTGAGACCCAGTGTGGGAACTGCCTCGGTCGTCCCATCCATGCAGAAACTGCACTCCTTAAAATGACCTCTGCTCCTTTCTTTCCTTTTGATTCAGACTGATCTTTCCTAGCACCCTGACTCACCTACCTCCCCCTCCCTTGCAATTCCAGTTCTCTCATCTTAAACTCTCAAGACAACCCAGCCGTGGTCACCATGAAATAATCTTAGGAACAAAGTCTCAGGTCAGTTGACCCCAGAGACAGCTTCAGTCAAACTGGAGAGAACATCTAGACTTTGCTGAGTTTTAGCTCTAAACTTGGAAAAGCAGAATGACCAACCATGGGTGACATCACACCAGATGCAAAGACCAACTACCCTTGACCCTAGTGCAGATCAATTGATAGAAATCATGACCCTAACTCCCTTAGTCCCCTATATAACAAACACATCCCCAAGAAGCTGCTGGAGAGCCATAGACACTGTTCACCTGTGCCTCCAGGCTTGGTGCCATTTCCTCAAATAAACCTTTACTTTCTTCACTGCCAACTCCTTTTCTGCATCTTATTGGGCTTTAATATGCACAGACAAATGAATCCCTTTAGTTTGGTAACACTGCTGGCCTTCTGGGACCTCATGTCCAGTTTGTCAAATGTAGAGATGCCACCCCTCTTGTAGGTCTTTGGTTGAAGCTGAGCCTCATTCGCACACTTCCTGGGGCTGCTTGTCGGAATAGGGAGCAGGCAGCGGCTTCAATGCTAGTGCAGTTACAGGACCTGGCTGTGACTCTCCACTTCCACAGCAGGGTGATGTCTCTCCTGGAGGACATTCCTTTTCCTGAGCCACAAGCTTGGTTTTGTTAAAGGGGCTGGCAGGGCCTGGTGGCCTTTTGAGAACTAAAAACATTAAAAGATCAGTGAAGCCAACAACTTGAACCTAAGGGAAAGGAAGGCACTAAGAGGGGTAAGGTGGGTGAGGAACTGTGGGAGCCCCAGGCCAAGGGGTATCACCTGAGCAGGAGGCCACCTGCCTACGGCCAGTCCATTCCCAAGGAGACCAGGAAGGCTCTGGGAGACCCTGGACACTGACCACCCAACAGCAGGGTCATTAAAGAATCGGCAAAGGGCCTGACCAGGCAGTGGCAGTGGATAGAGTGTTGGACTTGTTGGAATCCATGGGAGTCTGAAAGACCAGAGTAACAGGCTTTATTGAAAGGAAGAAAGGAACCCTGCCGGGTACTTCTCCCAGGGAGAAGAGCCTCAGTACAAGCGAGGGGGATGAATTTATAGGGTTAAAAGGAGGGTCTCAAGCAAGTGGGTGTTGAGTCAAAAGTCCTGGAATGCTTCCTTCTGCAGTTTTATGATATTGGCTTCTTGGAACGCTTTGCCTCGGGGCAGTGGACCAGTTTCCTAGAACTTTTCTGTTTCAGGGGCGATAGTCCAGTAAGTAAGGGTGGGGTCAGATAGACAAGTGGAACAGCAAAAAGGCAGCTTGGAAGTTCTGGTGAATTCATGTATCTATCAGGACTAGGATGCAGAGGACCCAGGTTTGAAACCCTAAGGTCGCCAGCTTGAGCACAGCCTCATCTGGTTTGAACAAGGCTCACTAGCTTGAGCCCAAGGTTGCTAGCTTGAGCAAGGGGTTACTTGGTCTGCTGTGGCTCCTCAGTCAAGGCACATATGAGAAAGCAATGAACAACTAAGGTCCCACAATGAAGAACTGATGCTTCTCATCTCTCCCCCTTCCTGCCTGTCTGTCCCTCTCTCTGTCTCTCTCTGTCTTTGTCACGGGAAAAAAAAAATCGGCAAAGGGACAACCTCAGCCAGGCTACTGAGGATGGTGAAGGAGGTGGAGGGGAGAAGGAAGAAAGAAAAGCCATTAGGAGACAAGTGGTGGCAGGGTGGGGGTGGGAGGTGAGCGGCTCCAGATGCCTAGGTCCCAGGCTAGGGGGTAGTGGCTGGCATACAGTGAGTGGGGGGCACGAGGACTAGGGCAAGACCTTGGCAGAGCTGGGGCAGGGCAGGGTGCAGGTGCACAGAAGTGGTGGCCCACAATCTACGCTGGGCTGAGAGCTACCAGGCAGAGGATTTGAGCTTGGGCCTGGCCTGCAGGTGGCTGTGGTTGCAGGATAATACATTGACTTATCCACCACTGGCTGCCTGATTTAGAAGTTTGTGAAAGACACAGACATCGGATGTGGGCATCACTTGTGCTATTGTGGGGGGTTGAGGGGGGAGGTGCCTGGAGGAGGGTGCTGGGGGCTGGGAGGAGAGATGGGAGCTTCTGGGCTGAGCAAAGCTGGGGGACGATGTCAGACCAGTGAGGGTGTGAGAACCGGGGCAGGAGTGGGCTGGGGGATTGCCTCAAGCCCAGCAACTTTTTGTACACCAAAACTGCAGCCTCCAGCCCAGCCAGAACCACAACCTTGTGAAACCTTAGCACCTCCTCCACAGCAAGGTAGACAGGCGCCTGTGGACAGACAGACTGATAGTTCATAGTGGCTCACATCTGCGCCTATAAGGAGGTGTGTGGGGGAGGAATCTCCTTCTGTTCCCCCAATTCTGCAGACCGACTGGGGCAGTGAGGGGGGTCAGAAGGAGTTATCTACAACTCTGACCCCATCAGTGCTGAGGGTGTCCCCAGTATGTCCTTAGGACATCTCCTTGGGCCCTTACACCTGACAGGTAGGGCTGCACCCACTCCTCTCAGCCCAGCCCAGCCTTGGCATGAGCCTCAATCCCTGTCGGTCACCAGGGTGTCCAGAATTGACCATTCTCTTAGTTCTCAGCCTCCATCTGCTTCATGCACTCCATCCTGGGCAAATTCACTGCCTGTGGCTAACCTTGTCTATAGTCAGAGAAACTCTGTTATTGCCATAGTGGGATCACACTGCTCCTGGCCCTCCCAGAGGACATATGTTTATTTCCTTTGCAAGCCCTTCCATCTGCCTAAGCTCAACTCCTGCTGAACCTGCTGCTTTAACCCGAGCTCTCCTATAGTTCCTCATGCCTCATCACTGTCTGTAAAGCCGGTTCCCCTGAGCCCACCCGGGGTGAGGAGGTCAGGGTAACCTCAGGTAGCTCAGGGGGTGAACACAAGGCCCTCAGGCTGAGCCTCAGATAGAGGCTTCTTCAGATTTGGTCCCTCCCTGCCCTCTTCAGATGCCACCGGGCACAGTCATCATGGCCAGATACCCCAGTTCTGCATGTTACATGTATCCCCTGCCCTCTGCCCCCTCCCTGTCTCCCTTCCTTTCTTCCAGTACTTAAGAGGTTAAAGTTATCTCATTGTCTTCTTGAATTCAGAGCTGTCACCTGAGTTTTGGGGTTCCTCTGCTTTTGAGGCACTAGTCCTTAGGGTGTCCAGAGGGGCTGTCCCTCCTTTGTTGTCCTCCATGGTCTATTTAGTGAGAGCACCCTCCCAGGTCCCTGCCCTGAGAGCACCATTTTTACCACCTGTGTCTCAGGCCTTAGGTGGCCATGTTTCCTTCTATTACCTGTGTCTCTTTCTGTCTCTTTTTCATCTGGGACACTTCCTCTCCTGCATTCACTCTACCTGTCATTTCTTGGGTCCATGATGAGTTTCACCCCACACCTTCCCACGTAGAAGTTTTACTGACTCTTTTTCCCTGCTGCCTGTCTCTGAGGCAGTTTGTTATTCTGGCCCTGCTCCCAGAGCTGGGCACACTCAGGTGGCCATCCATCTCCTCAAAAGGCTGGCCTGCCCAGGACTTTAAATGTCAGGCCGTGAACCTGGAGAGGCCTAGGTCTGACTGAGAAGTGGACACTGTGCCCGGTCAAGGCACATATGGGAGTTGATGCTTCCAGCTCCTCCCCTCTTCTCTCTCTAAAAAATGAATAAATAAAATCTAAAAAAGAGAGAGAAAGGCCCTGGCCGGTTGGCTCAGCGGTAGAGCGTCGGCCTGGCGTGCGGGGGACCCGGGTTCGATTCCCGGCCAAGGCACATAGGAGAAGCGCCCATTTGCTTCTCCACCCCCCCCCCTTCCTCTCTGTCTCTCTCTTCCCCTCCCACAGCCAAGGCTCCATTGGAGCAAAGATGGCCCGGGCGCTGGGGATGGCTCCTTGGCCTCTGCCCCAGGCGCTAGAGTGGCTCTGGTCGGGGCAGAGCATCACCCCCTGGTGGGCAGAGCGTCGCCCCATGGTGGGCGTGCCGGGTGGATCCCGGTCGGGCGCATGTGGGAGTCTGTCTGACTGTCTCTCCCCGTTTCCAGCTTCAGAAAAGGAAAAAAAAAAAAAAAAGAGAGAGAGAGAGAAGTGGACACTGGCGTCGGAGAGGGAAGAACAGAAGTACTTTATTTTTGGCTAGACCTCCCCCAGCTCATTGTGCCAGGTTGCCCCTGCCCCAACCAAGTTTGTCCAACAGAGAAGCCCCTCCTGCTGTGCAAGGGGAAAGGGCAGCAGCAACACAAGGAGGCTTTGTCTCTGGTGGTTCCCAGGTGCCAGGGGCCGCCTCAGGGGTGGGAGGCAGGCAAGGAAGGCTTCCTGGAGTGGGAAGCCTGGGGGCCACAGGCTCATTGGTAGTGGTTGAGGGTGGTGTCCTGGCGGCTACAGGACATGTCTTTGTACACCACACACACTGAGCTCCTATCCCTTGCCCAGCACAGTTTCTTGAGCTGAAAGGGAAAGCCTGTCTCTCTTAATGGGGTGCCAGTTGGCCTGGAGATCCCCTCTTTCTTTGATGCCCTCTCAGGAAGCGTCCAGACTTTATCTCCCAGGCATGTGTGAAGCCTGTTCAGAAGGGGCCTCACCAGACACCAGGGCTCCTGAGCTGCCCTAGTCCTGGGCAAAGAGCAGGGGTAGGGCCCAGGGAGCAATGCTGGGAAGGTAGAGAATGGCAGTGGCCTTGCCCCCAGGGATCTTGTCAGGAAGGAAGTGGCTTGGGCTAGCACCAAGGGACGTGGAGCTGGGCACACAGCTAGGTGACCAGGGACCCAGGTGACTACTTTTTTCCCTCCATTTCTGTTGCCCTTCCCCCTGCTGACTCTGGCATAGGTTCACACAGGCTCACACCCACAGGCCTCACACTCATACTCACACATGCACATATGCTCATGCATGTGCTCACTCAGCTATATAAAGGCTTTGCACTCTATGAACTGACCTCTCTGTACCTCCTCTCCCTCCTCCCCTAATGACTGACCAGGACATGTCCCTGGTCCCACATGCCTCTTATGCCCTGCCCCTGTGTTCTTAGGACTCCTTGTGGCTTTAGTTCTGGGGTTTCCCTTCCACCTTGGACCCTCAGAGCTCCCGGAGACCCTGATGCTGGGGTTTCCCAGGTGGCCAGCTCCTGGAGCTTAACCACTTTCCTTCCCTTCCCTCTATCTGAGAGCAGCTGTCTTATAGGGACACAGGGGATAGTTAAGGGTCACACTGACCTACATCCTCCTCAGCACACACATGGCCCCCAGTCCCAGTGCAATAAGGAAGAAGCCAACGCCCAGCGCAATGACGATGATAAAGTTTATCAGCTGACTTTCCTGGCATGTGCTCACTGTTTGGAACAGTGTGTCTGGGAAGAAGGAAAGAACAGAGGCACTAGGACAGGTGAGGGAGTCCATGAGAGCCTTTGGGGTTCAGGGTACGGAGGGGCTCCATAGTGGGGATGCAATCCAGGAAGCTTCCTGGAGGAGGTAGGCTAAAGCCTGCAGAAACAACTCCAGCAAGTGTAAAGGGAAGGTGCCCAGACAGGGGCATATAAAGCCTGGGCTGGCCAGCAGGTACACTAATGGAGTGGTCCCAGGAGTGGGTATGCTTCCTACCTGTCACCATCACCAAGGTACCTGAGCCCGAGGCTTTGTCCACCTCCATGATGGCCTCACAGAAGTAGGTACCAGTGTCAGCTGACTGCAGGTTGTGCTGCGGCCCTGAGAAAGTGATGAAGCCCCTGAACCGTGAATCTATAGTGGGGTCCTTATTATCGTCATATGTCACATTGGCTTCTTTTGGCCAGGAACTTTTCTTCAGGTAGATCCCATGCAGGAACCCATGGGTGCAGCAGGTGATGTTGATAGAGCTCCCCTCTGGGGTGACTGTATAGGGGCGGTGACTGCCACATCAGTGCAGAGAGGACCTTCCACTGTTACTACAGGCCTGGCCAGAGGGATAGAGACCCTCCTCTCTGCAGGGATGGTGGCAGGAAGAAGGCACCCTGCTGACATGTCACCACAGCTGAGGCACCTGTGGGAGTTTTGAAGCTATTCAGGGTGCCAGCACATGGGGGGTTGTACTGGCTCTGAAGGGTGCATGGGGGCCACATGGTGTCAGACTGCCTGAGACTTTTCTCTATCCCAAGGGTCGGGAGAAGTTAGAGCTGGAGCTTTTTCCTTCCAGAGCAGCCAGCCCTTCCAGAAAAGCCAGCTCTATTTCCTTCCAGAGATGCTGGGCAGCTCTGACCTCTCTCCCAGGACGTACATCTTCTCCCTCTTTTTTTTTTTTTTTTTTACAGAGAGAGAGAGTCAGAGAGAGGGATAGACAGACAAGAACAGAGAGATGAGAAGCATCAATCATTAGTTTTCCGTTGTGTGTTGCAACACCTTAGTTGTTCATTGATTGCTTTCTCGCATGTGCCTTGACTGCGGGCCTTCAGCAGACCGAGTAACCCCTTGCTCGAGCCAGCGACCTTGGGTCCAAGCTGGTGAGCTTTCTGCTCAAGCCAAATGAGCCCGCGCT
Source organism: Saccopteryx leptura (assembly GCF_036850995.1). Taxonomy (NCBI): domain Eukaryota; kingdom Metazoa; phylum Chordata; class Mammalia; order Chiroptera; family Emballonuridae; genus Saccopteryx; species Saccopteryx leptura. The sequence goes on from NC_089506.1 coordinate 126,281,478, forward strand.
CAAGCTGGCGACCTCGGGGTCTTGAATCTGGGTCCTTCTGCATCCCAGTCCGACGCTCTATCCACTGCGCCACCGCCTGGTCAGGCACATCTTCTCCCTCTTAAATGACAGTGCCCAAGATAGCCGGATGCACTGTCCTCTTTCCTTCTCTCTTTCCAAAGCTGTCTGCTTCAGTTTCCCCACCATTTCCCTCATCTGCTCAGCCTTCCTGGTATAAACACAAACCTTGAAGTGATCCAAACTTCAGCTTCTCAGTCAACTAAATCCTGCAGCTTTTTTTAATTTTTATTTTTTTGGCACAAGGGTTGTGCCCGATGAACTCCCCTCCCCACCTGGGCAACTAATCTTCCCATCCTGCCCCATGTCTGCTTAAAAAGCAAATTAAACAACCAAGCCCCCTGACAGAGACAAGCTTGCTAATTGCACAAAGTCTGACAGACACTGAGGGGAAGTGAAAGGAGATTGGAGCCCTGGTGATTCAGCCTCCCGACCCACCCCCACCCCACAATGTCCAGGTGATGGCTGTTCTGTGACAGGCTTCTTGGAAAGATCAGGCTCCATCCCTGACCACCCCCACCCAGGAAGTAGCGTCCCTAGCCAGTAATGCAGGGGTGGCAGGTGGGGGCACTGAGCCCACTAGAGCAGCTGTTCTCAACCTGTAGGTCGCGACCCCGGCGGGGGTCGAACGACCAAAACACAGGGGTCGCCTAAAGCCTGTCTTTAGGCGACCCCTGTGTTTTGCCTGGCTTTAGGCGACCCCTGTGTTTTGGTCGTTTGACCCCCGCCGGGTCGCAACCCACAGGTTGAGAACAGCTGCACTAGAGGGTTCGGTAAGGGATGGTTGGAAGTGCTTACCTCCGGTGGCCAGTGCCCCAGGTGGCCTGGGACCAACAGAGAGAACCAGGAGCATGGGGAGCAGAGGCAGCCTTGGGGCCATGCTCACTACCATCTAGCAGCCCATGGCAGAACACTGACAGGGGAAAGGCAAAGCCCCTCACGGGCCAGCAGAGACTCTCCCTGTCTAAGGCACCTAGCTGTGTGTGGTATCTGAGGTGACATCCCTAAAGCCCAGGGAAAGGTCACTTACGGGGTGGCCAGGGAGGGGGGAGTCGGAGGCAGGCAAGGAGGGGAAGTGGAGGTGGTGGGGGCCCCCTGGGAGGGCTTTCTGGAGGTGGTGCCATGGGTGGACAGAGGCACTGTGCTAGGAGGGGAGGCTCTTCTGCTCCTCCACTGTTCTGCTGAGGGCCCACAGGGTTACTGGTTGTCCTGGTCCCTCACCTCTGCTGCATTTCCACAGGACACATCCGGGGAATGGAGACAGGTGGGTGGGGGACCAGGCCCAGGGGAAGTGGGGTCTCCTGGATAGGGTAGGGTCAGATTCCTGATGCCCTGGTCCTCTGGTCACTTTATACTGGGACCCGATCTATGCCCAGAAATCTGGCCTATCATGTCAGTCACTCCCACAGTGTGGGGGCTGGAGGTGGTGATGGGGGGCAGGCCCTGCTGGGTAAGGACCCAGAACTGTCTTTTAGAGAAGTCCTTGAAAATACAGATAAGCAGCAGAAGAAACACACACAGGCAAAGACCTAGCATGATGTTTCCTTACAAGTGTCCTGCCAAAGGTATGCAAGGGGCAGAGGACATCTTGAGTCTTCCCACCACAATCTCAATATAAAAATGACCTTTGATTTAACCTGAAATGCAGAAACACTTTCGATCTGTTTCAGACAGATGGGAAAGATTTGCGTGACCCCCAGAGCAGGAAGGTCTGGGTGTGCTGCCCACTGTGTCTGATGGGCAGGCCCTGCAGTTGGCACAAACTAGACATTGTGGTGGCCAAACCTATTTTATTTTATTTATTTTAATTTTTTTTAAAATTTTTTTTTTCGAAGCTGGAAATGGGGAGGCAGTCAGACAGACTCCAGCATGTGCCCGACCGGGATCCACCCAGCATGCCCACCAGGGGGCGATGCTTCGCCCCTCTCGCTCTGTTGTGTCCAGAGCCATTCTAGCGCCTGAGGCAGAGGCCACAGAGCCATCCCCAGCGCCCGGGCCATCTTTTGCTCCAATGGAGCCTTGGCTGCGGGAGGGGAAGAGAGAGACAGAGAGGAAGGAGAGAGGGAGGGGTGGAGAAGCAGATGGGCGCCTCTCCTGTGTGCCCTGGCCGGGAATCGAACCCAGGACTCCTGCACGCCGGGCCGACGCTCTACCGCTGAGCCAACTGGCCAGGGCCTATTTTATTTTATTTTTAAAGATTTTATTTTTATTTAATTTTTAGAGAGAGTAGAGAGACAGAAGGAAAGGGGCTGGGGATGGGGAGCAGGAAACATCAACTTATAATAGTTGCTTTCTGTTTATGCTTTGACCAGGCAAGCCCAGGGTTTTGAACCTGTGACCTCAGCATTCCAGGTTGATGCTTTATCCGCTTTATCCACTGTGCCACTGCTGGTCAGGCAAGTCCATTACTTTTTTAAATTGACAAAGAGAAAGGGAGGAAAGGGGAGAGAAACACTGATTTGTTCCACTTATTTATGCATCATTCGTTGACTCTTTTTTTGAAATATATTTTTAAATTAACTTTATTTATTGATTTTAGAGAGAGTAGAAAGAGAGAGAGAATGAAAGGCAAGGGGGAGCAGGACACATCAACTTGTAGTAGTTGCTTCCTGTATGTGCCTTGACCCAGCAAGCCCAGGATTTTGAACCAGTGATCTCAGCATTCCAGGTCAATACTTTAACCACTGTGTCACCAAAGATTAGGCTGGCCAAACCTATTTTCACCTCTAGGATTATAATGCCACTGGTTCTGGGGCCCTGGAGCCTGTAAAGCCACCAGGAACAGGGCTCTAGGTCTCTCTGATGCCTTAGAATGGTTTAGTGCTTTCAGACATAAAGCAGCTTCTTTTAGATTTTTATGAGTTTTTTCAATTACAGAACGTGTATTTCCCTGCTTGTTTGATGTGTTTTTGTTTTGTTTTTGTTTTTCTAAAGTTGGAAATGGGGAGGCAGTCAGACAGACTCCCGCATGCGCCCGACTGGGATCCACCCGGCACGCCCACCAGGGGGGCGATGCTCTGCCCATCTGGGGCGTCGCTCTGTTGCATCCAGAGCCATTCTAGTGCCTGAGGCAGAGGCCACAGAGCCATCCTCAGCGCCCGGGCCAACTTTGCTCCAATGGAGCCTTGGCTGCGGGAGGGGAAGAGAGACAGAGAGGAAGGAGAGGGGGAGGGGTGGAGAAGCAGATGGGCACTTCTCCTGTGTGCCCTGGCCAGGAATTCCCACACGCCAGGCTGACGCTCTACCACTGAGCCAACCAGCCAGGGCCTTGATGTGTTTTTGATCATGTTATTTTATTTATTTTAAGAATCAGCGTATGGCCCTGGCCAGGTAGCTCAGTTGGTTAGAACGTCGTCCCAATAGGCCAAGGTTGTAGGTTGGATCCCCAGTCAGGGCACACACAGGAATCAACCAGTAAGTATATGGATGTGTGGAACAGCAGTCTGAAGTTTCTCTGATCTTACTCCCTTCTCTCTCTAAAATTAATAAAAACAGAAAATTAGTGTTATGAATGTTTTACAAAGCATTGAATGCAGTCCAGAAAATGCCCTTTATGTACTTATTAAAAATCGATTCAGTCAAGTTGCACAACGGCAATTATGAAGACATGTGGCATGGATGGTTTTGGGGTGGTAAAGGGCCACCAGGCAGGGCAGATGGGGGAGCCAGTGGGGCTGGGCAGGCACAGGTCCTGCTTGCAGCCACTCACCTGCCTCTTTCCAGAGGGATGTGATTGCAGGAGAGTCCCCAAAACTTGTTTTTGCTCAGAGTTAAGTCAGGAGTGTGCCCAAGATCAACTTCAGGCCAAAAACTGGAGCACATCCAAGGTAACAGCAGCTCCCCCCAACCCAGGAGGAGCCCAGGCCCAGGCCCTGGAAGAAGGGGGCACAAAAAGGGCTGGTCCTGTTAGGGCCAGTGCCAAGGATCTTGAGGTTTTTACATTTTTGATGGCAGGGAGATGGAACCGAGAGGGGTGGGGTGGGGAGAGGCTGGGCAGAGAGACACTGAAGATGTAGGTGGAAAAGTGCCTGGGCCCTGGCCGGTTGGCTCAGCAGTAGTGTCGGCCTGGTGTGTGGAAGTCCTGGGTTTGATTCCCGGCCAGGGCACACAGGAGAAGCGCCCATCTGCTTCTCCACCCTTCCCCCTCTCCTTTCTCTCTGTCTTTCTCTTCCCCTCCCGCAGCCACGGCTCCATTGGAGCAAAGTTGACCCGGGCACTGAGGATGGCTCCATGGCCTCCGCCTCAGGCGCTGGAATGGCTCTGATTACAACAGAGCAACGCCCCAGATGGGGAGAGCATCGCCCCCTGGTGGACATGCTGGGTGGATCTCGGTCAGGCACATGCGGGAGTCTGTCTGCCTCCCTACTTCTCACTTTGGAAAAAAAAAAAAAAAAAAAAAAAAAAAAAAAAAAAAAGGTGCTTGTCCCCTGTCCCTGGCATGAGTGACTAGAAGAAGGCCAGGATTCTGCCAGCTTTCCTGAGTGACTGCCCTGTGTGCAAGGCACAGAGCTCCCCCTTCAGGCTAAAAAACCCTACACAGCCTGACCTGTGGTGGCACAGTGGATAAAGCATTGACCTGGAATGCTCAGGGTTGCCGGTTCAAAACCCTGGCCTTGCCCGGTCAAGGCACATATGGGAGTTGAAGCTTCCTGCTCCTCCCCCCTTTCTCTCTCTCTCTCTCTTTCTCTCTCTCTCCCCTCTAAAATGTATAAATAAATAAAATTAATTTAAAAAATTTTTTTTAAAACCCTACACAATGGCCAGGTCTTGCTTTCTCTCTGAACCTAGGGCATCTGTCCATCAGACAGGGACAGTGACATAAGCTGTCTCTGCTGCTGGGGGTGTCACTACCCTGTGCTGGCAGCCTCAGGGGGTTAGGGACAGCTCCTAGGGCTGGATTCTGGATGCCAGATGGGCTTGATCACCCTCCTGATGGGTGCCCACTCCTCAGCTCAGAGCCTACTCATCTGTGAGGAAGGGAGGGAGGGACGAGGAGGGAGGGAGGCAGTGAGTTATGGGAGCTGGGCAGCTCAGGCACACAGATGCAGACACACCACAGGCCACACATTCTGGGTCTACTCTGGTGGAAAGTCTACTCTTACCACCCTCATGCTGCCCTCTAGGGTGTCCTGGGACAAAGTGATGGCTTGGACCCCAGTGGCCTGGTGGGAGTCTTCTGGCATAAGGCACTGGCTCTCTGGTACCCTGCTCTCCCCCACCACTTCCCACCCAATCCATAGACCAGTGGTGGGCCTTGTACCTACAGAAGCTGAAATTGCTTGAGGGAACGGTACCTTCTGCACCAGACCAATAAGCCGCCGAGGATGAAGAAGATGAGGAGGATGAAGGGGACCATAATGAAGGTCACATACAATTGGTCTTGAGATTGTCTCAGTTCCTGTGGCAGGCAGCACAGGCTCCCCTGGGCCTCTGTGTCTGCAGGAAGGAGGTGGGATTCCATCACTCGTTCACCTCCTCAAGAGCCATGGCTACCTTGACCATACCCCAAGGGGGACAGGCTCCCCAGCTAGGAAGCCCAAGGCCAGGGAATATGCAGGGGAATGGGGTACACGTATCTGAGTGGTGACTAAGGGGGCTCCTCACCTGTAGCTCTGGGTGAGGATAAAACACTTCCCCAGGAGGGTGTGGACTGCAGCTCTTGGGGCTCTGCTAGGAAGATGACAGGTTAGGGTGCTTCCCGGGGCCAGCGGGAGCCAGACCGCACCTCCCTCACATGGCCCAGGCATCAGATGAGACCTGGGTACAGGAGTCTATCAGAGCTGGGTGCAGTTCTTAGTCCCTCCCACAGAACCATGTGTGGGAGGTGAGAGGCTTGGGAAGGGGCTGTGGAAACGTTGGGAGTTTTAAGCAAAGGAAGAGGGGGCAGTGAGGTGAGGGGGTTTTTAAGGAGAAAAGAGGTTGTACCTTTGGACAGACAGGGGAACGTGTCTGCAGCGCAAGGGCAGCCCTAGGGGGACTTTGAGGGGGCTTGTGTTCCAGTAGGAGGACACAGAAGTTAGTGACAGATAGGAGGGGGTTAGGGGATGGTCTCTGTTGATTGGTTCCATTTTTCACAATGAATCAAAATAGTAGGTCTTAAGGAAGCAAGGGTGAGAGGGAGCAAGCGGTGACCAAGGAGGGTGGTCAAAGAGGAGGTTCTGGGCTCTTGAGAAGGAGTGTTCAGGGCAGGCTTCAAGAGGGATTGCCACTGGAGATGACCAGGGAACCACAGATGGGGCTGAGTCTTATCCGGAGGCCCCATCTCCAGGCTCTAAGCACTTCGGGGGAGGGGAGTCAAGATGCCCCTACCCCCTTACCTTGCCCCCTGCCCCAGCCCTTCCCCCCACCTGAAACGTTCAATATTTCAATTGAACGTTTTCAATATTATCCACTTGTATTGCCCAGCCTGAGTGTCCTGGACTTTCTCTATCACCAGCTGTGCCATGGTTTCTTGAACACAGAGCTGCCACCCATCCTGAGAAATGTTTCCTAAGGTCATGTCCTTAAAGAGGAGCTGGCAGTCTGTCCTGTTGGGGATGATCTGGCAGATGGTGATGCTGTGGAAGCTGCTGGATGTGTTGTAGGTCATCACAGCACGCTCACCCCTGGTCACAGAGACTGCGCCCTTGGTGCAAGTGGGTTGGTCCCAGACTGTGTGCAGGGGACATTCACACATGTGGGTCATGGCTGGGCCTCAGGACATTTACCAACAGCCCTCCCTGGGGTCATGGTTGCTACCTGGGCCAGAGCCTGACCTGGGGATGCTTGCTACAACGATGGCCCTCCCACCACCCTCCTCTTCTCCCATAGAGAAAGGGAGACCCTGGACACACCTTCTTCCATCTGAGAGCTCAAGGAGACAAGCATGAGCACCAGGGTCCAGAGCATTATAGGAACAGGGAGGGAGGGCGCTGAGGTCAGCATGGCCAGCAGGATGGAAGGCCTTAGGGATCCGAAGTTGTCCTCATTGGTTTTTGGTACTCTCCCTGGAGGAAGAGAAGCCAGTGGTTCAAAAGTCCATCTGGCTGCTCTAGAAGTGGCTGCAGCTGGGTCAGGGACAGATAGGGGCCCCAGGCTCCTGACCACTGGAGCCGGGAGGCCAGCACCCCTGCCCAACCCTGCTCCGTGCAGCTCAGCCTCTCCCCCCTCTGTGCCTTTCCACAGTGCATACCACTGGTGGCTATTGTCTGACAAAAGAAGGACACGGACAGGACAGAGAGCAAGTCCCTGGGAGAGAGTCCACTTCATCGTGGGGCTCACCTTCCAGTCTGAGAATAAAACTTGCAGAACTGCCTGGATGGGGTGAGTGACAGAGAGGTTCAGCCAGAGGGGCTCTGGACCCAACTCGTCTCTGAGACCACCACCTTGGACACCTACCTCCTGTCTCCTTTCTTCATTCCACTGCTGGGTGCCCATCTGTATTTCAGGACCTTTTATGGGATATTTGGCCAGATTTGCTTTATCAACAGGCAGCGTCTTTCTGAGGAACTCACAGGTTGTGAGCAATGCCACAATTTCCACTTCCTATGAAATAAGAGCTGTTGTAAGGTACCAAAAAGCTAAAAATTGATATTAATATTCTGGGAGGAAAGGTCAGGCTTTCATGTCCTGTCCCTCCTTTGGGGAGGGGAGGGAGAAGAATGTAGAAGTTTCTGGCTTGCAAGAACAATGGGTCATTCAGTTTTATTATTTTTATTTATTTATTTATTTTTCGTATTTTTCTGAAGCTGGAAACGGGGAGAGACAGTCAGACAGACTCCCGCATGCGCCCTACCGGGATCCACCCGGCACACCCACCAGGGGCGACGCTCTGCCCACCAGGGGGCGATGCTCTGCCGCGACCAGAGCCACTCTAGCACCTGGGGCAGAGACCAAGGAGCCATCCCCAGCGCCCGGGCCATCTTTGCTCCAATGGAGCCTTGGCTGCGGGAGGGGAAGAGAGAGACAGAGAGGAAGGAAGGGGGGGTGGAGAAGCAAATGGGCGCTTCTACCGCTGAGCCAACTGGCCAGGGCGGGTCATTCAGTTTTAAATCTAAAATAAAGGTTAACCAAAAACTTCTTCTCTTTCAATAGGAGGCAGAATTTACATACCACCTTGCATTGATTGTAGTTCCTCCTCCCTGGAATCTTGAGGGTAAAATACCTCTAGGCTAGTGAGGGAAGATGAACCCTGAAAGATTTGTAAACATCTTTGATTGTGTTACAAATATTGATGACTTATGACCTATGCAACTTACGACCATTCGACTTTAAGACCACAATTGCTAGCCACGACTGCTCAGCGTCTGGCAGCGCAAGCCTTGCCCAGCTGGGCATACGACACTGCGGACCAGCTTCTAGCAGCACTACCATCTCCACGTGCACCATTTCAACTGTTATCCCAGACTTGGTACAGCAATTTGTGTTTTGTGTCTTGGATATTTTTCCTCAAACCCCTCCCAAGATGTCTACCAAGAGGAAATTGTCTTTGCAAATATTAAACCAGTTGTAGTGGTAATGCAGTGTTTTACTTAAACCTGGCGAACGTAAAAATTGATAGATACATGAATTCACCAGAACTTCCAACTGCCCTTTTGCTGTCCCGCTTGTCTATCTGACCCCACCCTTGCTTACTTACTATCGCCCCTGAAGCAGAAAAGTTCTAGGAAGCTGGTCGACTGCCCCAAGGAGAAGTGTTCCAGGAAGCTGAAATCGTAGGACTGCAGAAGGGAGCACACCAGAATTGCTGACTCAACGCACACTTGCTCAAAGCTCTTCCCCACCTTAATAAATGTTTGCCTCAGAGTCTGTTTTGGTTGGTACACTTCTCCCGGAGGAGTGCCCCGGTAGGTCTTTCTCCTCTAATAAAGCCTGCACACCTGGTGTTCGAGTGCCATCTCATTCTTATAAAAATAAGAAACAAAATGGTGTAAAGATGATACAAATGGCATAAAATGAACAAAGAAAATTATGATATATAACAATAATGAAAGAAAATTATGATAAAATATGACAAAGATTTTTATAACATCATTTCACAATACTGTACATATAGCCTACTCAACTTATGACCAAATCGTGTTACGACCAGTCTGTCAGAACCAATCGTGGTCATAAGTCGAGCACTAGCTGTACCTTGAAAGTCTTAATGTTTCTGTGTATCCCCTAAACAAATGTTGTCAGCCCATGCCATGATGTCATGCTCTCCCCCGCCCATGTGTGATCAAGGGTATATAAGCAGCCCCTGAACTATTTTTGGTACTGCACGATTTGGGCTTGCAGATGCTCCGTGTCAGCAATATGCGGCCGGCATATTTAATAAATCTTCTCCTCTAATAAAACTCTTCAAAATTTATCGGGACTGGGTGTCTCTACATGAACTTGATGAAATGAGGTACAGTGCCTTTCAGAATCTGGGGTGCAGTACTTTACAACAGAGCCACTCAGGCTTGGCAGCCACTTGGCCTCTGAAGAAGGTGACACATACTCGAGTATTTTATCTTAAAATGCTTTAAAATTGCTTACCAGACCATTTGTTGACTGTTTGATCTGGGGGAAAAAAACAGGCTTTTTGGGCCTGGCCGGTTGGCTCAGTGGTAGAGCATCGGCCCAGTGTGTGGAAGTCCCGGGTTCGATTCCTGGTCAGGGCACACAGGAGAAGCAACTATATCTGCTTTTCCACTTCTCCTTTATCCCCCTTTCCTCTCCCCCCCCCCCCCCCCCCCACTCCTGCAGCCATGGAAGCCATGGCTTGAATAGTTCAAGCAATTTGGCTTCAGGCACTGAAGATGGTTCCATGGCCTGTGCCTCAGGTGCTGAAATAGCTCAGTTGCCTAGCAACGGAGTGGTGGCCATAGATGGGCAGAGCATTGCTGGGGGGATCCATGCAGGAGTCTATCTCTGCCTCCCTGCCTCCTGCCTCTCACTTGATGAAAAATTAAATTAAAAAATAAGCTTTTTGTTTTGTCAGAGAATTTCCCTAGGGCCCCCCACCCCCATCCCCACCCCACCCAGTGTGTATGTTGTCACAATACATGAGCTGATACTGACAAATGATCATCAACTACAGTCTGCACTGAATATCAGGGATCACGCTTGGGTTGTGTACTGCATTCAGATAAACATATACCAACGGTTGTCCACTACTACGGCATCACACAGAGTAGTCTTTCAGCTTTAAACACCTCCCTCCCCCAGCCCCTTGCGACCCCTGATCTTTTGACCACCTTCATAGCTTTGCATTCTTCAGAGGGCCATAGAATTGGGACTCTTTGGTTTTATATTTCCTGTTTCTCACTGTTTATTTCAGTTTTGGAAAATGAGACAAAAGGGCTGGGAACAGAGTGAACTCTGAATGTGATGTCCTCTAGGAACTTGGGACCATCAGTGACTGGTCTTGATCCCAGGGAGCTTTGGGCTAAGCAGGGTGATGAACCTGGGAGGGTGACCTCAGCCAGGCTCAGCTCCAGGATACTGTTTAGTGGGCTGCAAGTTCCAGAGCTCTTCAAATCCCCTGGGGGGTCTGACCAGGCTAGTGACCCTGCTCAGCCCACTGCCCCACCCTCCCATCCTGTCTCCACCTCCAGTGGGCTCCTGTCTGCCTCTTGACCACTGACCACCTGTGGTCTTGCCCCTGCTCCTGGCCTCACTGAAGGGCTGGTGGTAACTGGAGCAGCAGTCAGTGTCATGGCAGCCCTTTCAGCACAGCTTAACCCTGGCAGGGACTCAAGCCTGCTGACCTGGGAGCCTTGGAGCTGTAGGAGACGGAGACTGTAAAGCCAGTAGCCACGGCCACCATCACAGCTGCCTGGCCCATGCAGGTTTGCATTAGATTCGGACATACCGTAAAGAAACAACAGAGCCGCCTGACCTGTGGTGGCGCAGTGGATAAAGCGTTGTTGGGTAGATAAAATGTATTATGCTCACTTTGTTAAAGAGGCCATCGCCCAGGTGATATTAATGTGTGTTGGAGATTGTTGTAACCTGGGGCTTGGTTTTGGGATTAAGCCTTTCCCACCCTTTTTGCTGTAGGGCGGTACAATCCAATCATGCCTCAGAGAAGTGACTTTGTATTAGAGACTACCCTATTTTGTATATTGGATTAAAGGTTGTGAAGCTACACTATAAAATGGGGGCAGAACGGGACTTGGCTCTTGGTTCCTGAGGTTAGCATGAGAGAGCGGAGAGAGTAGAGCCAGCAGCTAAAGGAGGCCACGTGGAGGAGGCCAGGGGAAGCAGCCAAGATGGCGGAGTGCTGAGTGAGATGCCAGTTTGTGTAGAGTTTGTATCTGGGATAAGGAAGGAAATGGGGAACTGAGGAGAATAAGGTTGGTGAGCTAGAAACCTTTGATTCTAGGAAACTCGGATAAGTCAGTGGCTTTGTGAGCACTGAGTGTGACTGGGTTTTGGAGCCCAGTGTGTATTTTTACTTGCCCGCCGGGTGCAAGGTAGGATTAAAGGTTATGGCCCACCAGTTTTTGGCTCCGCTGTTTCTTTACCGACTGTCCGAATCCAATGCGAACCTGCATGGGCCAGAAGGCTGCTGTGATAGTGGCCCCGGCCCTGCCTGCTGGCTTTACAAGCGTCAACCTGGAAACGCTGAGGTTGCCGGTTCAAAACCCTGGGCTTGCCTGGTCAAGGCACATATGGGAGTTGATGCTTCCTGCTCCTCCCCCTTCTCTCTCTCTCTCTCTCTCTCTCTCTCTCCTCTCTATAATGAATAAATAAAAAATCTTAAAAAAAAATCTATAAAAAAAAAAATCTCAATTCCTTATTTAAAAAAAAAAAAGAAACAACAGAGCCAAGAACTGGTGGGCTATTAGCTTTAATCCTAGCTTGCACCCGGTGGGCAAGTAAAAACACACACTGGGCTCCAAAACCCACTCATTCAGTGCTCACAAAGCTACTGACTTATCTGAGTTTCCTAGAATCAAAGGTTCCTAGCTCATCAAACTCATTCACCTCTGTTCTCCATCTCCTTCCTTCTCCCTGCACAAACTCTGCACAAACTGGCTTCTCCCTCAGCACTCCACCATCTTGGCTGCTTCTCCTGGCCTCCTCCATGTGGCCTTTCTCTGCTCACCTCTCTAACGCTAATCCCAGGAACCGAGAGAGCAAGCTCCTGGTCTGCCCCGATTTATATTATAGAAATCAAAACCTTTAATCCAATATACAAACAAGGAAGTCTCTGATACAAAGTCACTTATCTGAGGCATAATGGGATTCCTCATGAGAGTGCACCACCCCACAGCAAAAAGGGTGGGAAAGACTTAGTCTTAAAACCAAGCCCCAGGCTACAAGGATCCTGCCTGCCCACAGCCGGCCCTCAACACACATTAATATAATCACACCCATCCCAAGCAAGAAGGGCAAGTATTATGATCACCTGGGCGACGGGCTTCCACGTGGGCAGCACCATCTTTAACAAAGTGAGCATAATATATTTTATCTGCCCAACACTCGGCATGGTGCATGTTTCTGGCTAAGAGTTGTCTGGAGCCAGGACGTCCATGGGGATGGACTGGGAGGAACAGACAGACATGTAGGGATTGTTTCCTCCTCACTCAGTTTGCATGGGACTCTGAGGTCCTGGTGCTCTGGTCTCTACAAGACATGTGCCTGTCAGCTGAGGGCTTTGATGACTGGGCTGGGCTAGAAATGCCTAGGCACCTTGTGAAGCTGTTTTCCTAGGTTTTATCCATCAGAGACAACCATTACACGCTGTTGGTCAAATAAGTTTGTAAATTGATATATATGTTTGCTCGTTTATAGTTTGCATTGTGTGTGGGGGACAGGCTGTAAACAGGCCAGGTCGTTATAGCCTGAGGCTTAGTTTTAAGACTAAGCTTTTCCCCACATCCTTGACTATTGCATGATGTGGGTGGTGCACTCTTATGAGAAATCCCATTATGCCTCAGATAAGTGACTTTGTAACAGAGACTTCCCTGTTTGTATATTGGATTAAAAAGTTTTGATTTCTGTACTATAAAGTGGGGCAGACTGAGAGCTTGCTCTCTCTCGGTTTCTGCTATTACCATTGCAGGGGCCTCCCTGATCCCTTGCCCTTCATGGGAAAAGCAGGTTGTTGGACATATAAAATATATTATGCTCACTTTGTTAAAGATGGCGCTGTCCACGTGGAGGCTGTTGCCCAGGTGATATTAATGTGTGTTGGGGGTGGGCTGTGGGTAGGCAGGATCCTTGTAGCCTGGAGCTCGACTTTAGGACTAAGCCTTTCCCACCCTTTTTGATGTGGGGTGGTGCAAGCCCATCATGCCTCAGATAAATGACTTTGTATTAGAGACTTCCCTATTTTGTATATTGAATTAAAGGTTTTGATTTCTGCACTATAAAGTAGGGCAGACCGGTAGCTTGCTCTCTCAGTTCCTGGGATTAGCATTAGAGAGGAGAGCAGAGAAAGGTCACGTGGAGGAGGCCAGGAGAAGCAGCCAAGATGGTGGAGTGCTGAGGGAGAAGCCAGTTTATGCAGAGTTTGTGCAGGGAGTAGGAAGATGGGGAACATAGGTGAATAAGTCTGGTGAGCTAGAAACCTTTGATTCTAGGGAACTCAGATAAGTCAGTAGCTTTGTGAGCACTGAATGAGTGGGTTTTGGAGCCCAGTGTGTGTTTTACTTGCCCACCGGGTTGCAAGCTAGGATAAAAGATTATGGCCTACCAGTTCTTGGCTCTGTTGTTTCTTTACCAACTCTCTAAATCCAATGCGAACCTGCATGGGCCAGGCAGCTATGATGGTGGCCTTAGCCACTGGCCTTACACAGGTTTTCTGCTTTTCTCTTGGCTTCTCTTGTGACTTGCCTGTCTTGGTGATACACCAATAAACAGAATGGCCCACCATCCTCTGACTCCGCCACTTCTTTACCGTCTGCCCAAATCCAATGGGAACCTGCATGTGAATGGCCATGATGGCGGCTCCTGGCCATATACACATGGAACAGCGGTATTCTGTCTATGCAGAGAAATCTGCCAAATTTAACAGCAGCTGGGTCCCAGAGCAGTGTTACCACCACCATTGGCGTGTGTCCTCACCACTCATGGTTCAGCACATCATTCATCTACTCACAATTGTAAGAATGAGACAGCACTCGATCACCAGGTGTGCTGGCTTTATTAGAGGAGAAAGACCTGCCAGGGCACTCACATATCTATCATTTCTCAACTCTGTGGTTACATATAAAAGAAAGGCAGTTATTAATTTTATAATATATGGTGAGGGGCGATGAGGAGAAAGAGGAGAAAAATTGGAAAATTATTGCTTCTTCTGGAGAGAACTCAAGAAGGAAATCTTGCCAAGCCAAGTCCCCCATCCAGTTAAGAAGGTCTTCAATTTCCATGCTGTGAGGTCTGAACCAGGTGATGTCCTCGAAAAACTAAGTGAGGAAGTAAAAAAATTTTGCGAGGTAATAATTGTTAGTTGCTTGCTGTGAGTGCTGATTGAACCGGGTGACATGGTGATACATAGTCTCCTGGATGAGCCTCATGAGATGTGCTGGTCTGGTTCCTCTCGAATGGGAGGACATGTGGAGATTTTTAGAGATAGGAAACCTGTTGGTGTAAGTTTTTAGAAGGACTGAATATGTGTGGTTTAAAAGGAAGGGGGTTTGGAGAACATTCAGGAGGGAACTTCTCGGGCTGAGGGGCGGCTTCTTCCTGCTGTCATCCCTACCTATTTGATATTTCCCTTGTGAAGTTCTCCTTGGGGTATTGGGGAATAGGAGTGTAGGAGCATTTGATTGTAGGTAATCTAGAGATTTCTTTCATCTGGGCCTGTATGAACTTGATAAAGAAGACGGCAAGTATTTGGAGATTAGGAATGCAGGGATAAGGAGGGTTGTATAGCGGGGGGTTGAAAGTTCTTTCATGGTAAAGTTAGAGATATTTTTTCCTGGCAGCCCTGGAAAGAGCAGTTAGCTTGAGCTAAAAGAAATGTTTCATGTCCGTTTGTAGGCTCTTCTTCAGCCAAGAAGACCCAGCGATCTTGTCCCCTTACTATGTGAAGGGTAAAAAGACTGAGAGGCGTTATGAGGTGAATGCTATTTATTCTCCTAGTTCTTCAGGATATGAGAGAGCTTTAGGATTAGGGGACCTGTAGGGGTTGAAAGATAGGATTTAGGAGGTTTGCTGATATAGGATTTCAGATTTTTCTGTTTCACGAGGGCAGGTTTCAGGGTTGATGTGTAGGGTTAGCTAGATTTTTCCAATTTTCTGATTGGTGAAGGTCTGCATGCAGTTCTGTAAGAAACTCATGAACAAACCTAAGAGGCAGGGTCAAAAAGTTAGAAAAATAAATAGGAGAGTGAGTGGACCAATGAAAGGCAATAGTCAAGACACCCAGTTTTTGTGAAATCACTGATTCCATGTTTACGAATTCACTGTGCTAGAGAGAGAGAGAGAGAGAGAGAGAGAGAGAGAGAGAGAGAGAGAGTATAAATAAACAGGGAAGTGGCCAGTCCCCCTGCCCTTAACCTACTTTTGTAGAGATTTCTAAAGCAATAAGAAGAGGGATTACCTGTACAGCTCGTTTGGTCCATAGATTGACAGGTAGTATACTAGGAACTGGAAGAGGCTCATGGGGTGCAATTAGGCTGATATTTGGGGTGAAATAGATTAGGGTACAGGTTTCTGTCCAGTTAGTAAGGAGACACATATAGGTGTTGGTCCCATATGAGTAGAAAGCCCCTGATTGGGTGAGGCAGGCTGAGAGGTGAATAGAGAATAGAAGGACAAGCAGTCAGTTTTGTTTCTCTGTTTCTGAGCTCCAGATGGTCAGGGTGGAGGAAAGAGTCATCCCAATAAGTGGGGATAGTAGAGGATTGTTAGTTAGGGTGACTAATTACACTTTCTTTGAAAAATCCGTTTTCTGATTGTTCAAATTCTTTTTTCTCTGTACAAACTTCCTACAATCTGCACAAACCTTCTACAACTTACATAAACCTTCAGCGTTCATGCACTTTCTTATCCAGAAATAACTGGCCTTCATAAGAACTTGCTTTTCCTTTTTCTTTCAAAAGTATTTCCACACCTTATACCTTCTATTATCAAAACCATACAATTCCTTTCTAGTCAGAACTCTTGATTTAAAAATCTTTAACCTTTAGTGACAATTAAGTTGACTTTCTTTTTATCCTAGTTTCCCTTTTCCCAAAGCCTGATTAAAAGAGTCTTTAGTTTTTTTATATATTTGCCATATACATAGACCAACCAGCTTCAGGTTTGCGGTTGGAGTAAGGCATGCCGTTTTTCTACTTTAGCAGCAGTGGGAGTTGTCAGGATCATGGTGTGTGGACCTGTCCATAAGAAAGTCAGTCCTTGGGTGATGTAATGCTGGAAGCACCTCTTGGCCAGTCTTTGAACAGTTTTCTGAGTAACCTGTAAATCCTGCAAGTGCTTAGGGAAAGGGTATTACATTTCTGCCGGGGTCCAGCCCCGGGGGGGATCCAGGGGTCCCACAGGAGGAGACGGCGTCGGCGAAATCGAGTGAGAGAGCCGAATTCTTTTCTTTCTCTTTATTCTCTTGTTAGCATTTACTGCCAGGCATCTCTCTCAAATGCTAGTACAGCTCCTTTTTTATACACACACACTAAGTTACAATTACATGGTATTAATCATTGCTTCTGTTTCACTATGTTTACATGTTTCCAGATAACAGTTAATTTATATCTATAAACTACAAATCAGGTGGCAAATTATTCAAAGTACAATTAAAAAATAACTTGAATAGCGATAACATCGGTAAAAGCTTTTAAGGGATTAGTACTAACTAATAACTCAACTTTACTGTTGTTGTGAGTCAAGGGGCAGAGAGAGATTAACAGACAAAATCATTAAGGACTAGCAAAGGACCACCGCTTGCTCAGGCAAATGGCCTTGAGTTTATGCAGTGTCCTAACTTTCCTCACAAGACTTCAAAAGGCTTGCTTATTAAGAAATTGTCATAACATCAAGAGTAACTTTTGCTTAAAGATATATAGAGTGCACCTGCAAGATAGCTAGTAGCAACATAATATCAGAAGGCATTAATTGCTATTGCTTCTATGGATTCTTCCATATTCCTCTTTATTATCTGAACGAAAAACCTTGGGAAAGTATATAAATCTCATGAGAATGTCTCACTGAGAAAGCCCAGCACTGCCTTCAGTCATAAAACAATTCTCTTAGCAAAACATTCTTTTCTTGCTGACTGCATTCCCATCCCAGGCCACGCAACGGGCCATTTCATTACACTTTACCTAAGATTCTAATGTCTAGTTAAACTTTATTTATTTACTATATTCACACACTAGCTAAGTTCTAACTATATTCTTTCTAACATGATTAATAAGAAGAAATTCTCCTACAAACTTAACCCTTTATGAGGGATATCATAGCCAGCCTCTTATGTTTATGAGTCCAGTTCAAGGGGCTTACAGGCTTTTCTGTGGAACTTACACCTTCTGTCTCATTTTCAAAGAAATTACTACAAATCTACAGGGAAAGTACGGTACTATTATCCCTGTGCCACAAATAATAGCACACACCCAGAAAAAGGGGGGATATAAGGCCAGATTAATTTAAAAGATTAAAGGGGGAAGTATCATGCCTTTCCTTGCGGTGACTTTGTCAACCCGCAGCTGTTGGTCTTTACTGCGGTGACTCTATCTTCTTTTGCTGTGACTTTGTCAACCAGCAGTTGTGGATCTTCTTCTGCTGTGACCTAGTTAGCCAGCATTAGTGGATCGGCTCCCGACATCTCCCCCTTTTTTATTATTTAAATAAAGCTTTTGTATTTTCACCGTTGTTTCTCTGAGATTGTTGTTTAAAAGTCGGAACATGACTGGAAGGACAAGAAGAGTGATAATTGCCACAGCTATTATTATGCCTATATCAGTAGCCAGAGAGGTCAGGCCATGCATAGAAAACATACTTTTAATGTTTTCAACAAATTGATCAGCTACTTCTGAGGCAGAGACTAAAGAGCCTGAATGTCCTAAGTTTTGTATCTGCTGATGTAATTCCCTTAAATCTAAACTAATATCACTATTATTCCATACACCTAACAAATGATTCTGTACATTATTCTATGCTATGATAGACTGATTGTATTCTAAAGGAGTCACACATATCCACCTGAATCCTGCATGGCATCTAAGAGTCATTCTAGCTTTCATAGCTAACAGCTCATTACATATGTGAATAAAAGCCTTCTCTAAAGCATTCACTTTCATCTCTAACTTTCTATTTACAGTCTCCTGTATTGCTAATGCAAGAGATATATTATGAGATAAACTATTCACATGATTTGTAGTGTGAACTGATTGAGCTAAAGCAGTGGTGGAAGCAGCTACAGATTCTATAATAGTAATAAGAGCAATAATTTCCAAAATCAATTCGGCAACAAATCACTTTTCTTGATGGTGAGCAAGCGCTTCAGAAGCAGCCTGTAGTGCATGCAACCCTGGGTTATCATACCAAGGCTGAGACAGACTAACAGGTAACATCACATAAGGTGGCTGCCGCAAAATAAACATAACTTGAGCTTTGGTGTCAATAGATAGACAATTTGTTAAAACACAGCGAGAGCAGGAAATGCTAAACATAGAATTATAAGTACTAACAGAAAGATTACTGTCCATTGTAGCAATCAAGAGTACATAAGGAGCCTGTACACAAGCCTGAACAAAAATATTCTGAACAGGATAAGGGTAAGGCCTAACCAAATATGCTGGTGCAGCAGCTGCAATTAGCTGCCAAAGCTTTGTTTGATACCTGGTGGTTAATTCATTCTGATAAGTCAGCTGTGCAGGTATCCATTCAGCAGACTGTCAACGTGTGATGATTTTATTTAAAGGATTATATTTATCTGACCAACTGTAATCGTCTCTCATTTTCTGCACTAATTTTCTATAATCATATTCAAAATAAGGACTAGACCAATCTTGTACAGTGAAATTAACAGCATATGCAGTATAATTCATATAATTGTAATATGCACATTCTTGCCATGGGGGAAAACCAAATCTATTCTCCACAGACCACCAGTAAGGCTCTTGAGTTGCCTTTTTTGGAGGATAAAGTTTACATGGGTGAAATCCCTTAGGAGGCAATGTAACAGGATTATACTCATGGGTGTCAGGGCCTCCAGGCATTAAAATTGTGAGAGACCATAAGTCTCTTGTTGGGTGTCCAGGTTTATTACTTTTAGGAGAGTCAGTCAAAATAGTCTTAAGTGTAGTAGGAAAACACCCAGAAATCTTGTGAGTATTATTAAACATAAAACATATAGGTACCTTATCCGTTTTTCCATGAAATGAGAAATTTGAATCAGTTTTATGCATAATAAAAGAACTACATGATCCTCCCAAAAACTTAGTATGATTATTAAACACAGGTATATCGTCTCCTCCCCAAGTAACAGGCTTAACTAATGGTGGATTTGGAATATAAGTCCAATAAGATTTGTTTTGTCTAGTAGCCTCAACATTAAGTACCTGAATTGAAAGTATATAGCTAGCATAGCAATAAACATATTAACAGGGTTATGCTCTATATTTTGCTGACGACAAATTGAATCAGCCCTTTCAGACAACGCCTTCAACTGGCCCCAGGTTGGTGGGTTGACAGTTTGAGTAGAGTGAATCATCCGTTGACTATGATAGGGAGGTCGTCTAGCTTCCTGTAGTGACAATCGCTGCATTACTCGAGTAACAGGATCATACAGAGAGTTCTTTGATGGCTTTTGCTGGAAAGTCACTGTTGACGCGGGTGGCACAGAAGTCTCCTTCTGGCTGGGAGGGGGCAGCAGTGGCAGCAGAGGCCTCTGGTGAGACATGGCGAATCAGCCGGTCTGGGATTCAGAGAGGCGAGTCAGCATCCTGTGGAAATATACAAGCATACCCTCTCCCCTGGGTTAGAATTACATCTGGTCCCTTCCATTGACCTGTCAATAAATCCTTCCACTTTGCCATTGGTTTAGGCTTATCCCGATTCAGATTCCAGTGTCTCAGGTGTTGAATAATCCTGTATATTAGTATTCAAAAGAAATTTTTTAAAGTAAAAAGCATGATAAAGAAGATTTGCAGGAGTTCCAGTATATGAGTTTTCTGTATTCATAAAAACATTTCTACTCTATTAATTAACAGGCAATTTAAAGAACACGTTAAAGCTGGAAAATTCTAGTGTGGCTTTCATTATTTTTCTATATTAAAAAGTCTACACCTTTGTTAGGCAAATCTACTCTGCTTCATGCTCTGTAGCGGCAGCAAGCAGTCTGAAGCTTGAAGCAGTTTAGTCAAAATCAACAAGTCTTTAGGATTCATATTTCATATTATTTAAATTTAAATGAGCGTGCTTTACTTGTTTCAATTAAAATTATAAATTTGTAGGGATGGTATTTTTATAATATTAGAGCCGGCATATTCAATTTTTGCATGCAAGAACTTAAAAAATCACATTTAGACAGCATTAAACAAAGACCAAACACAAACAAGAATCAGACAAAGTAGACAAATCAGACAAATTAGAGAGAAACCCGGGATTTTAGAGATTAGAATATGGCCTGCTTGATTTTTACACAGGGCAATTTTGATTGGAACATATTGGATAGAAACCAAACAGAACTCTCTCTTGAAAAGTTTCAAGAACGGCCGTTTATGAGATTCTGTTTAGCCATATCCAAACAGGTGTTTCCTTTGCCCTCTTTTCAGGCATAGAACAGGAAAGAAATAAAATGAGTTGAGAGAAAGAGGAGAACAAAAAAAACTGTAATTTTTCCAAACTCTTAAGTCATTCTATTTTACTAAAGAAAATCAGATAATAACACAACTTTAAAACTCATCTCAGTCTCTAATCATTCTTAAATTCTAATAGCTGCTACAACCTGCAGCCGAAATTCCTCCATTTCAACCCCCACAAGAGGCTTGTTTCTCATATTTTGCATGGAGGCATGGGTGGTTCAGTGGTAGAATTCTTGCCTGCCACGCGGGAGGCCCGAGTGAGGTCTGAGACAGACCGGAGTTGACAAATGGATTCAGGCTGGCCCCAATTGTTATCGGGGCCTGAGGCTGGCCCCCTTGCCAGTTTCCCTGATTGCTACTTTGATTACTTGTCAGATTTGGATTATGTGGGGGCTGCCATTCTACTCCTAACTTTGGTCCTAATGGCTGTCCGTTTTTGTGAAATTTAGAATGGCACTGCTTTGCCCAATGAAATCCTTTTAGACAGCGTGGACACAAAGTCTTAGGCAATGGGACATTATTATTAGCATTATTAATTATGGGAGCTGTCCCTTGCACTCCTGGGCCTGCTTGCCCACTCTTGTTAGGGCATTGTCGGCTAAAGTGGCCCGTTTGATTACAAGTAAAGCAAGTAAGACTTCCCTTAGAGGAAGCTTCATTGACAGAAGGCATTTTTCCTTGATACATAGTCTTAATAAATTGAGGATACGTTTCTCCTTTTAAAGCTGCAGCAATAGTTACTCCCTGAACAAAAGCAGGATTTACATCCTGACAGGCTTTGATGAAATCCCCTATCATTCCTTCTCTCCTCACTGACTGCAACATGGCCTGGCAAGTGGAATTAGCATTTTCATAAGCCAACTGTTTAATTATAATATCTCCTGCTGCCTCATTTGAAATAACTCTTCTTACTGCTTGAATCAACCGAGCAACAAACTCCTCATAAGGTTCATCACCTTTCTGTTTTACTCCTACCACAGTAACATCTCCACCAGACAAAGCCGGCAACTTTCTCCAAGCTGATATAGCACAACCATTCACTTGTATCAAAGCTGGTTTAGAAAGTTTTAACTGTTCACTAACATCAGCAAATTCTCCTTCTCCCGTAATCATTTCTCTAATCACAGGATCATGAGTCCTCCGATTCCTAACTGCCTGTTGTTTATCTTGCTCCTCATATTCAGCTCTCCAAAGGAGATAATTTCCTCCAGACAAACAAGCCTTAGCCACTTGTTCCCAATCATAAGGAGTCATCCAATTATGAGAAACTGTTTCTATCAAAGACATAGTATAAGGAGAGGTGGGTCCATATTGACTGCAAGCCATTTTCAACTCTTTCAATAATTTATAAGAAAGCGGCTCCCATGTAGGATCCTCCTCATCAAATTCACCAGCCACAGCCACAGGGAAACATAATGCCAAATCAGTTTCCCCTTGGTCGCAAGAAGCTTGAATTGCCTTCTGCAACCCTGTTAACCCTGATGATTTTTTCTTTTCATTATCATCTGGTGATTGTACTGGTAGAGGCAAAGACATTTTAATAGCCTTATTTTCATCCTTTTTGTCAGTCTTGGAGGAATATAATATGGGCAAGACTGTTTTTGACTTCCAATTCTCATTATCCCTATTATTTTTAGCTGCCTCATCTTCTAATTCAGCCTCATCTTTTGGAGATAAATGATCTTCACTATCATTCTGATGTTTACTTAATTTTAAAGAGGCCATAGCATGATTTGTACTATCTTGAGACTGCCTTCTATTTCTAATTAACGGAGTCTCTTCTTTTGGAGGAGCAGTTGCCTTAGAAAGTTTATGCATCTCATGTTCTGGATTTAAGGCATCTTTAATCAAGCTCCATAAAGCAAATGCATCAACTGGGACCTTTTCTGGTCCATGTAGCTCATAATAAAGTTTTAAATCTTCTCCAACTTTAACCCATTTCTCGAAACTAAGCGTTCCCTCATCTGGAAACCATGGAGAACATTTTTGTACGAATTTCATAAAACGAGCTACTTGTTTAGAGGAGACCTTAACTCCTTTTTGGGAAAGTGTATACTTAATGACTTTTATAAAGAGTCTTCTTTCTTTAGACTCAGTATGGCCCATGACTTCTCAAAATCTTAAGTTCTGAAATTCTCCACCTATCCTCACCCTGTCTTTCTTACAGGGGGGTCTGCAGCACCCTGAGTGGAGTCCTAGCCGTCCCGAGACAACGAGGGGGGATTACCTGTGAGTCCCTGTATCGGGCGCCAAATGCCGGGGTCCAGCCCCGGGGGGGATCCAGGGGTCCCACAGGAGGAGACGGCGTCGGCGAAATCGAGTGAGAGAGCCGAATTCTTTTCTTTCTCTTTATTCTCTTGTTAGCATTTACTGCCAGGCATCTCTCTCAAATGCTAGTACAGCTCCTTTTTTATACACACACACTAAGTTACAATTACATGGTATTAATCATTGCTTCTGTTTCACTATGTTTACATGTTTCCAGATAACAGTTAATTTATATCTATAAACTACAAATCAGGTGGCAAATTATTCAAAGTACAATTAAAAAATAACTTGAATAGCGATAACATCGGTAAAAGCTTTTAAGGGATTAGTACTAACTAATAACTCAACTTTACTGTTGTTGTGAGTCAAGGGGCAGAGAGAGATTAACAGACAAAATCATTAAGGACTAGCAAAGGACCACCGCTTGCTCAGGCAAATGGCCTTGAGTTTATGCAGTGTCCTAACTTTCCTCACAAGACTTCAAAAGGCTTGCTTATTAAGAAATTGTCATAACATCAAGAGTAACTTTTGCTTAAAGATATATAGAGTGCACCTGCAAGATAGCTAGTAGCAACATAATATCAGAAGGCATTAATTGCTATTGCTTCTATGGATTCTTCCATATTCCTCTTTATTATCTGAACGAAAAACCTTGGGAAAGTATATAAATCTCATGAGAATGTCTCACTGAGAAAGCCCAGCACTGCCTTCAGTCATAAAACAATTCTCTTAGCAAAACATTCTTTTCTTGCTGACTGCATTCCCATCCCAGGCCACGCAACGGGCCATTTCATTACACTTTACCTAAGATTCTAATGTCTAGTTAAACTTTATTTATTTACTATATTCACACACTAGCTAAGTTCTAACTATATTCTTTCTAACATGATTAATAAGAAGAAATTCTCCTACAAACTTAACCCTTTATGAGGGATATCATAGCCAGCCTCTTATGTTTATGAGTCCAGTTCAAGGGGCTTACAGGCTTTTCTGTGGAACTTACACCTTCTGTCTCATTTTCAAAGAAATTACTACAAATCTACAGGGAAAGTACGGTACTATTATCCCTGTGCCACAAATAATAGCACACACCCAGAAAAAGGGGGGATATAAGGCCAGATTAATTTAAAAGATTAAAGGGGGAAGTATCATGCCTTTCCTTGCGGTGACTTTGTCAACCCGCAGCTGTTGGTCTTTACTGCGGTGACTCTATCTTCTTTTGCTGTGACTTTGTCAACCAGCAGTTGTGGATCTTCTTCTGCTGTGACCTAGTTAGCCAGCATTAGTGGATCGGCTCCCGACACATTTCTACACTTTGCAGTTAGAGTTTAAGTCCTAGTGACCACTGCTTCTAGCTGGAATTAGCAGCAGGTCCCAGACTACAATAGGCATGGGGCATTGAGACAAAAGGAATAAAAGAGATACTATATACATTAAATAAAGCAATAAAATCAGACTGTCAATACCCACAGTAGAGATCTTCGAGGGATAAATAAAACTCAAATATTCAGGCAAGGCATAGTAGATGGCCCTTGTGTTTACAAGAAATGAGATCAGTTTATCTGCTACTTGGAAGAAATACCTTACGCTCGTGAACAATTGTCGGAAGCTGATCAATGGCTGCTGGTTGAAAGTCACAGCAGAAAAAAGGTGCAATGATACTTTCCCCCTTTAACTTTTTGAATTAATTTTGCCTTTTATCCCCTTTTCTGTGTGTGTGTGCTATTACTGATGGCACAGGGATAATAGCACCGTGCTTTCCTTGTAGATTCGTAGTAATTTCTTTGGAAATAAGACAGAGGGTGTGAGTTCCACAGAAAAGCCTGTAAGCCCCTTTGTCTGGGCTCATAGACATAAGAGGCTGGCTATAATATCCCTCGAAAAGGGTTAAGTTTGTAGGAGAATCCCTTCCTATTAATCATGTTAGAAAAAATAGATTGTGACTTATGAATAGGTAGGAAACAGTAACTACACACAGAAGCACCTTTTAGCCTTCACTTAATTCATTACTTTACCTCCCTAGCCTTTTCATGTAGAGAATCTTTTATTTCTTCTTGCATACCTGACCTGCAGATTGTGGAACACTCTGAGAAAAATAAAGTTTGAACTTAACTAGTGTATGAATATAGTAGATAAAGAAAATTTGACTAGACAATAGGACATTACGTAAGGTAGAGTTATTAATCAATACTGAATTGGCCCTGGCTGGTTGGCTCAGTGGTAGAGCATCGGCCCGGCGTGCAGGAGTCCCGGATTCGATTCCTGGCCAGGGCACATGGAGAAGCACCCATCTGCTTCTCCACCCCTCCCCCTCTCCTTCCTCTCTGTCTCTTTCTTCCCCTCCTGCAGCCGAGGCTCCATTGGAGCAAAGATGGCCCGGGCACTGGGGATGGCTCCATGGCCTCTGCCTCAGGTGCTAGAGTGGCTCTGGTTGCAACAGAGTGACACCCCGGATGGGCAGAGCATCACCCCCTGGTGGGCATGCTGGGTGGATCCCGGTCAGGTGCATGCGGGAGTCTGTCTGACTGTCTCCCCGTTTCCAGCTTCAGAAAAAAAAAAAATACTGACCATTTAGAAATTTGCACCAATATTGTTGCTGCTACTCAAGTTATTGTATAACTATACTTAGAATGACTTACCACCTGATTTATAGCTTATAGAAATGAATTAACTGTTGCCTAGAAATATGTAACCATAGTGAAACAAAAACAATTATTAATCAATGTATTCTGAATACCATGTGATTGTAACTTAGTGTGTGTGTATAAA
Source organism: Saccopteryx leptura (assembly GCF_036850995.1). Taxonomy (NCBI): domain Eukaryota; kingdom Metazoa; phylum Chordata; class Mammalia; order Chiroptera; family Emballonuridae; genus Saccopteryx; species Saccopteryx leptura. Next base: position 126,307,280 of record NC_089506.1, read on the forward strand.
AATAAAGCTAGACTAGCCATTGGTAGAGATGCCTGGTAGTGAATGCTAAAAAAGAATTCGGCTCTCTCACTCGTTTCACGCCAATGCCATCTCTTCCTGTGGGACCCCTGGATTCCCCCCAGGGCTGGACCCAGGCAAACAATGTCCTTGGGCTTTCAGTGGAAATTTTTTTTTTCTTCTGAAGTTGGAAACGGGGAGGCAGTCAGACAGACTCCCGCATGTGCCCGATCGGGATCCACCCGGCATGCCCATCAGGGGGCGATGCTCTGCCTATCTTGGGGCAATGCCCTTCCGCAATCAGTGCCATTCTAGCGCCTGAGGCAGAGGCCACAGAGCCATCCTCAGCGCCCGGGCCAACTTTGCTCCAGTGGAGCCCTGGCTGCGGGAGGGGAAGAGAGAGACAGAGAGGAAGGAGAGGGGAAGGGGTGGAGAAGCAGATGGGCGCTTCTCCTGTGTGCCCTGGCCAGGAATTGAACCTGGGACTCCTGCACGCCAGGCCAACACTCTACCACTGAGCCAACTGGCCAGGGCCTCAGTGGCAATTTCCAGCATGCTAGGCAAGGTCAGGTCACAGGTAGCTGGAGCAGGACTAGAAGAGACTGAACCCTCCCTCCATGGAGCAAGGGGGTAGGCTTACCTTCTCGTGTCCCTTTTCCACAGCACAGACGTGTAAACCAGTGGGGCTAGGAAGCCTTGCAGGCTTCAGTTCAATGACCTTTCTTTCTACCCTGGAGCAGGGCCCTGATGGAATCCTATGAAGCCCTTTAGGGTGCTGGAGCCTTTAAGAGCGTATGCCAAAAGCTGGTATTTCCTGACTTCTTTGGGCCTTATTTGCCCTTTCTGTTACTTCCTTGGCCATTATTGATCTTAAAAGCTATGCTCAGAAGATCTCGCTGAGGGACTTGACTAAGAGAAGAAAATTGGGAATTCAGTGTCTAAGGAAGCCTATTAGACCTAGGAAAGAAAGGATTTGATTTGTGGTGGTAGGTGGTTGGAGACTGCGGAGAGTCTGAGTTTGATTTAGGGTGAGACTTCAGGTGGTGGGTGTAAGGTCGGTGGATAATGGGGAATGGTCGCATGGGGAACCCAGACCAGCGAACTTTGGCTAGGACCGCCCACAAGCAAGCACACCAAAAGAAACTTCCCAGGAGCCCTTTGGAAAAAAGCAACCATCTGCCAGCCAGTGAGATTTCACCACCTCATATTAGCTCGACCACCCTAGGGACCCTTTAAATATCTCCCACATGGGTCACCCCTTGCAACTTCCCTGGCCTCCATCTTTCCTCGGGGCCAGGGAACCTCGCCGGGCGGGATGCGTGCTCTGTACTCAATAAAGCCTTTTACTATTCCACACTTTGTGGCTCCGGTCCCTTCCTTCCTTCTCAGCAGGGAAAAATACCTTACAGTGGGGATTAAGGTGATGCCTAGATAGACTATAGACTGAGAATGAAATTGAGCCTTAGCAGAGAAGACACGATATTCCTTCACAGCAAGGAAGTTAAGAAGGGTGGTGGTGTGTCTCCTTGAGGCAGACAGGGAGGAGCTGTAGAGGAGTAGGTTATCTACATATTGTAAGAGAGTACTAGTTTTGAGATTGCATGCTGCTAAATTCTGAGCTAGTGCCTGCCCAAACAGGTGTGGGATGCTTTTGATCCCTTGGGGTAAGACAGTCCATGTAAAAGTACACAGAAAGTAAGAGTCAGGGTGTAGAGGAATAGTAAAGAAGGTATTCTTGAGGTCTAGGACCTGTAGAGATTAGGGACTACTGGATGGAGGGGAATTACTGCCTCATTGATTAGGTGTAAGGCTTGTACGAGACGATAATCCCCTGAAGGTTTTTGAACAGGAAGGATGGGGGTATTGCAGGGAGAATCTGTCGGGATGTGTAAGCCTGGTTTAAGAGGTGGGTAATTATTGCTTTAAGGCCTTAGAAACAGACACAGTTACACATTAAACAAAGAATTATGTATAAGAAATTTAAATGAGCGCTCTTTACTTGTTTCAATTCAAATTATACTAGAGATATTTTCTGACAAACAAAGAGCCAAGACAGATTATTCACTCACACAGTTCAATAGACAACTTTGTTTTTTTAAGCTTCTTGAGATGGCAGGGAGTTGCCAGCAAAGAGGGGAGGAAGAGAGAAAGCAGACCGATAGACAGTGTGAGCAGCTGGATGGAAAGAAGGAGGGTCAGAATCTGCAGGAGGATGGGGAGGAGATTAAAGTATTGGTGTGGCGCCACATGTCAGAGGAGTCAAAAGGATTTAGATCTCTGAGGAAAGGGGAGAGGGCGAGGAGGAAAGAGGCACAGTCACAGTTTGTAAGGAGAGAGGAGGGGTCGGAGAAGAGACAGGCACCACAGCCAGAGCCACAGCTTCTAAGGAAGGGGGAGGGGATGAAGAACACAGTGGAGAAGGGAGGGGGCTCTTGAAGGGAAGAGATTTGAGTGGAAAAGATTTGCAGAGGGACAAGAGAGGGGTCCCGAGAGAGGGGTGCCCTCGGGGGTCAGGCAGGAGGGAGAGAGTTGGGAGTCCGTGGAGAAGGAGAGATTAGGAGCGGAGGTTTTAGGTGAGGTTTCTTTGGCCAAAACGGCCTGCGTGTAGAACAGAAGGCACAGAAATTAAGGACAGGAGAGAAGGGAGAAGAAAAGCCCGCACGTAAGGAATCTCTGATGCCCTCCCCATCTGGTGGCAGAAATTGTCAAGATCTCTTAGGATATTGTAATCGAATGTCCCGTTTTCAGGCCAATGGGAGTCATTGTCTAGTCTGTACTCAGGCCATCCTATGTTACAGAAGAAGATTAATTTCTTCGGTTTGAGGTCTGAGAGACCGAGTTTGGTGAGGTTTTTTATGAGACGTCCTAGAGGGGTCTGTCTGGTTAGAAGGCTTAGACTCTGAAGAGCCCATAGTGGAGACAGGTGAGCAAGAGGGGGCGTCCCCACCTTTTGTCACTGTCCCAAGAGGAGAGAATCTCCATGTAGGGGAGTCATCCCTGATAGAGGTTGTCACCACCTGTCAGGGAGCTCCGAGGACAAGAAGTCCGAGAGAGTGGAGAGGTTTGGCTAGGCGCCTAGTCTTCCGTGCAGTCCACTGAGACTGAAAGTCAAACCCCTCAGAATGTGAGGCATGTCAGAGAAAACCATCCGACCGGGAAGGGGTGTTTTTAGAGAGAAATTTAGAGGCCAATTGGGGAAGGGGAAGTGAGAAACTCCTTACCTTTCTGATACAGCAGGGGTTCAGGACAGGGTTAGACTGCCGACCAATCGACCTACAATTACACGTCCAAACAGAATCAGGGAGTAAGCCCGGGATGAGCTGCCGCTGCCCATTGCTTCCCTGGTTGTAAGTTTGGATGGCAAAGAGGGATCATCCAGGCAGTTAGTACCCTGTCCCAGGTTTCGGCACCAAATGTCGGAATCCATGGGATTTCGAAAGACCAGAGTAACAGGCTTTATTGAAAGGAATAAAGGAACCCTGCTGGGCACTTCTTCAGGGGAGAAGAGTAGCAGTTATAGACTAGGGGTGAATTATATAGTGTTTGGGAGAGCCTGAGGGGATACTGAGGCAAAAGTTCTGGTATGTTCCCTGTTGGTCAAATAAGTTTGTAAATATGATATATATGTTTGCTCGCTTGTGACTTATATTGGGTGTGGGGGACAGGCTATAAGCAGGCCAGGTCGTTGTAGCCTAAGGTTTGGTTTTGGGACTAAGCTTTTCCCCACACCCTTGACTGATTGTATGATCTGGGTGGTGCACTCTCATGAGGAATCCAATTATGCCTTAGATAAGTGACTTTGTATCAGAGACTTCCTTGTTTGTATATTGGATTAAGGGATTTTGGTTTTCTACACTATAAAGTGGGACAGACCAGGAGCTTGGACACACAGTTCCTGCTATCACAATTGCAGGGGCTTCCCTGATCCCTTGCCCTTCATGGGAAGAGCTGGTTTTCTGCTTTTCCCTTGTCTTCTTTTGTGGTTTGCCTGTCTTGGTGAGACACCAATAAATAGGATGGCCCCCGTCCTCTGACTCCGCCATTTCTTTATCGTCTGCCCAAATCCAATGGGAACCTGCATGTGAATGGCCACGATGGCGGCTCCTGGCCTTACATTCCCTTTTACGGTTTTAGGATTTCAGCTTTCTGGAATGCTCCTTCTTGGGGCAGGTTGACTAGCTTCCTGGAATTACTCTGTCTCAGGGGCTATAGTTCAGTAAGGGTGAGGTCTGACAGATAAGTGGAACATCAAGAGGGCAGTTTGGAATTCACGTATCTATCAACAATAACCAGCGTCACGCCCACCTCCCATGACTCTAACCTGTGCCCACCACGCGCTCCTCCAGCCCACCTGCCGCCTGCCCCCCATTGTTATAAAGTACTGTACCCCAGATTCTACAAAGTACTATACCTTAATTCAGTGGGTTTCCTTAGAGACACCAAGTCCAGACAAATTTTGAAAGGTTTTGTTAAAGGGAGATTTATTAAATAGGCCAGCTGCATATGGCTGACATGGGGCATAGCAGACCCAAATTATGTGCCCCAAGTATATTTCAAAGGCTGGTTATATACCCTTTGACTACATACAGGTTGAGGGGGCATGACAGCAAGACACAATCATTAACAAGATTAATATTTGTCTAGGGCAGGGGTCCCAAACTTTTTACACAGGGGCCAGTTCACTGTCCCTCAGACTGTTGGAGGGCCAGACTATAAAAAAAATTATGAACAAATCCCTATGCACACTGCACATATCTTATTTTAAAGTAAAAAACCAAAATGAGAACAAATACAATATTTAAAATAAAGAACAAGTAAATTTAAATCAACAAACTGACCAGTATTTCTTTTCTTTTTTTTTTTTTTGAACCTTTCCGAAGCTGGAAACGGGGAGAGACAGACAGACTCCCGCATGCGCCCGACCGGGATCCACCCGGCATGCTCATCAGGGGGCAACGCTCTGCCCCTCCGGGGCATCGTCCCGCCACGACCAGAGCCACTCCAGCGCCCGGGGCAGAGGCCAAGGAGCCATCCCCAGCGCCCAAGCCATCCTCGCTCCAATGGAGCCTCGGCTGCGGGAGGGGAAGAGAGAGACAGAGAGGAAGGAGAGGGGGAGGGGTGGAGAAGCAGACGGGTGCTTCTCCTGTGTGCCCCGGCCCGGAATCAAACCCGGGACCTCCGCAAGCCAGGCCGACGCCCCACCACTGAGCCAACCGGCCAGGGCCAGACCAGTATTTCAATGGGAACTATGGGCCTGCTTTTGGCTAAGGAGATGGTCAATGTGCTTGTAAAGCCAGTAGCCAGGGCTACTATCACAGCAGCCTGGTCAATTCAGGTTCACATTAGATTCGGACAGTCGGTAAAGAAACAATGGAGCCAAAAACTGGTGGGCCATCATCTTTAATCCTAGCTTGCACCCGGCAGGAAAGTAAAAACACACACTGGGCTCCAAAACCCACTCACATTTAGTGCTCACAAAGCTACTGACTTATCCGAGTTTCCTAGAATCAAAGGTTTCTAGCTCACCAGACTTATTCACCTCTGTTCCCCATCTCCTTCCTTCTCCCTGCACAAACTCTGCACAAACTGGCTTCTCACTCAGCACTCCACCATCTTGGCTGCTTCTCCTGGCCTCCTCCACGTGGCCTTTCTCTGATCTCCTCTCTAATGCTAATCTCAGGAACTGAGAGAGCAAGCTCCCATTCTGTCTCCATTTTATAGTGTAGAAATCAAAACCTTTAATCCAATATGCAAAATAGGGAAGTCATTAATACAAAGTTATTTATCAAAGATATGATGGGATTGTACGACCCCATATCAAAAAGGGTGGGTGTAAGTCCAGGAGCCGCCATCGTGGCCATTAACATGCAGGTTCCCATTGGATTCGGGCAGACGGTAAAGAAATGGCAGAGTTGGAGGATGGTGGGCCATCCTATTTATTGGTGTCTCACCAGTACAGGCAAACCATAAAAGAAGACAAGGAAAAAGCAGAAAACCAGCTTTTCCCATGAAGGGCAAGGGATCAGGGTAGCCCCTGCAATCATGATAGCAGGAGCTGTGTGTGCCAGCTCCTGGTCTGTCCCACTTTATAGTGTAGAAAACCAAAAACCCTTAATCCAATATACAAACAAGGAAGTCTCTGATACAGAGTCACTTATCTGAGGCATAATTGGATTCCTCATAAGAGTGCACCACCCAGATCATACAATCAGTCAAGGGTGTGGGGAAAATCTTAGTCTTTTTTTTTTTTATTCTCTGGCCAGAAAAAGGCCTGCGGGGTGGAACAGGCAGCACAGAGATTAAGGACAGGTGCACAAATAATTAGAAGCCATGTATGTAAGAGATCTCCAATCAGTTCCCAGCTTTTTTGGCGATAGTTAAATTGATGAGGGTGTTAAAACCAAAAGTCCCTTCAGGAGGCTAATTGAGTGGGTTCTGTGGCCTGGCCACAGTGGAGAAGAAGAACAGTTTCTTCTTCTTTAGGGAGGGAGATTCCTGTGCCCCCACAGCTGCCCTCAGTTCTCAGAGTGGTCAGACTTGAGTATTAGCATCCTAAAAACTCAAGGTCCAGCCACGGACGAAAGTGGATGTGCTTGGGGAGGTCTCCACAAGCACACGCACTCGGACGGACGGAAAAGACTTCCCTGACGTAGCTACAGTTTGGGACAGGGAGTCTCGGAGGAAAGAACTGAGAGGAAAGCTGGAGGCAGGGGACTTACCGCACCATGTGCTGAAGTGGATGTAAGTCGGAGATCCTGGTTCTTTCTCGGAGGGGAGGGGAAAGGAGTGGTCCTTGCAGACTTCTAACTCCTTCCTGGGTTTCGGCACCAAAATGTAAGGTATTTTTCCCTGCCGAGAAGGAAGGAATGGGCCAGAGCCACAAAGTGTGGAATAGCAAAAGGCTTTATTGAGTACAGAGCGCGCATCCCACCTGGCAAGGTTCCCTGGCCCCGAGGAAAGAAAGATGGAGAAGAGATGGAGGTCAGGGAAGTTGCCGAAAAGCTTAGTCTTAAAACTGAACCTTAGGCTACAATGACCCTGCCTGCCTACAGCCCGTCCCCCACACCCAATACAAATCACAAGCGAGCAAACATATATATCATATTTACAAACCCATTTGACCAACATTCCACCCCTTTTGCTCGCTTTACAATCTAAACCACAGGTATCTTCCATGATGGCCACTGTGCAAGGAGTGGGATACATTACATAAACAGAGATAGTACAAATACAGCAATAGGATTAACAAATCAAAAGCTATGGACGAAATGAGAGAGCTGTCAGCGGCACCAAGAGAGGCAAATCTTTTCCCTCTGGCAGAATACAAGCCAGAGTTTTGTCTGCAGACAGCACTGTAGCTGGTACCAGAGGCCACCCTGAGCAGGCATACCAAACCTTATTGGCCAATACACCAGCATCTGCTGGTTCTATGTGTAGTAAAATAGGAGAACTCATTATTGGGCATAAAGAAATTACAAAGGTGCCTTTCATAATGCTGTCCCCTTGAGCACTCAAGGGGTAATACAATTCTACCTTAGGTGGCCAGGTGCTTGTTGCCCAAGGAGTTAACTGAAGGTCCACCTCTAACCCCTTTCCCCATGGTGCCAACAAGGCCACCCATCTCAGATGGGGGGCCTGTACAGTCCAGGGCCAAGTCCACTGAAGCCGTTGTCCTTTAAGAAGGGCTGTTGGAGCAGGCAAGACCATGTTGCCCTGCTGTCCGAAACCTGGCTTGAGTAAAATGTCCTTGGTGCATATCTGCAACTGAATGGGGGCAGCTGTCCGATGCAAGAGGGCCTCTACTGGAGCTGGGCTCCCCCATCGAGGTCGCTCATTCAAAATCCGGAGTACTGTCCATAAGTGGCGTGTCCATCCAGTAAGAGAGCCGGTGCCCCCCTCCTGTCACAGTCCCTGCTTTAAGAGTCCATTATACCGCTCAATGATACCAGCAGCCTGGGGGTGGTAGGGAACATGGTACTTCCAGTCCACCCCCAGCTTTTGAGCCCATTGCCTCACCATTGAACCAGTGAAGTGGGTACCATTGTCACTTTCAAGGACCAGCAGTTGCCCGTATGCAGCACTCAGGCGGTCCAGAGCCTGTATGACTGCCCTCTGGTCAGGGTTACGAGCAGGGTAAGCAGCAAGCAGCCCAGTGGCAGTATCTACACAAGTGACTGCATACTGGTACCCTTCTGACTTTGGTAAGGGTCCAATGATGTCTATCTGCCATTGTGTCAGTGGGACATGACCCCTCTGGATCTGTCCAGGCGACACCAGTGGTCTCCGAGGGTGCTCCTTGGAACATACTGCACATTGCTCACAGGCTGCAAGTACCTCTGCATAGGACACAGGCAAGTTCCACGCCTTAACCGTAGCCCACATAGTTTTCTGTCTTGCATGGAGCAGGTGCCGGTGGAGCTACTGCACCACATCACCTGCAGGTGCAGTCTCCAACCATCACACCCTTGCCAACGTATCTGCCTCATCATTCCCAAGATGGGTTAGAGGGGCATGCCCTGTGACATGATATACTGTCACCTGCTTCTGGTGTCCTATTTCCCATAAGTCCTGCCACATGGCCTGACCCCATGGTGGACGGTGCATTACCATCCACTGGTTAATGTGCCAAGTAGCAATCCAAAGGGTCAGTCCACGATAGACAGCCCAGCTGTCAGTGCAGATCACCAGAGGTGAAGGTTCATTATGGGCAACTAGCCAAACAGCTCTTAATTCTGCCCATTGGCTGCTTTGGCCTGTACCCATGTCCACCCAAATAGTCTCAGTGGCCGGATGGAAGGCTATAGCCATCCATTTGGCAGGGTGGCTCCTGCTAGAACCATCAGTATACCAGGCATCCTCGGGGATGGGCACCCGCCCTTCCTGGTAGGGACTGACTTCAGGTTCTGCCTCCTGAGCCCCAGTTGCACCTGACTCTAAGGTCGCATAGGTGACTAGACCCAAGACTTCCTGCAGTTCTGCCCTCAATGGGCTGGTGCTAAGAGCACAGCGTTGTTGCAGGTAGGCACCCCACTTGGCCAGGGTGGACATTTGGGTCATACCACTACGTGGTTTAGTTGCCCAATCTCTCACCCATCCAGCAATAGGGTATGTTGTTTTGACTGTAACTGGTGTTGTGGTTGTAATACTCTCAGTGGCCAGAAGGGCAGCATACACAGCTGCCAGCTGCTTCTCCACTAATGAGTAACAAACTTCAGCACCTTTCCACAATTGGGACCAAAACCCAATAGGTTGCCGTAGGCGCTCTGTCCGCTGCCACAAGCCCCATCCAAAACCCTCTGAGGTTACATAAACATCCAGCTCACAGGGCCTGGCAGGATCAAACACATTCAAGGCCTGTGCCACCTTAACAGCTCTCTTAGCAGCTGCAAATGAACCTTGCGCCTGCTCAGTCCAATCCCAGAGAACCCCCTTTCGAATAAGGTTGTACAAGGGGCATAGTAACTGAGCCAAATGGGGTATAAATGCTCGCCAATACCCCAACAAACCTAAGAATTCCTGTAACTGTTTTACCGTAGTGGGCACGGGGAATGCTTGGATCTTATCTATAACTGCGTCAGGGATAACTTTTGTCTTACCCGACCAGACAACTCCCAAGAATTTAACAGATAACCCAGGTCCTTGTATTGATAATTTGTTCTCGTTAACTGCCCAGCCACATGCTTTCAAATGGGATAGCAGGGTAGGGACTGCTTGCTCCAATTCTGGAAGAGAATCACTAGTTAGCATAATATCATCAATATAATGGTACATGCGACTACCTCTGGCTGTTTCCATTTAGCCAGGTCAGCAGCCACCAGCCCATGGCACAAGGTGGGGCTATGCAAATAGCCCTGGGGTAACACTGTAAAGGTCCATTGTCTCCCTTCCCAACTGAAGGCAAATTGGTCTTGACTCTCTGTGGCTATATCAATAGAGAAAAAAGCATTGGCCAAGTCTGCCACAAAGTGGTATGTCCCTAACTCATGGCTTAGCTGATCCATCATGTTAGCTATCGAGGGAACAGCAGCGTGCAAAGGGGGAACAACTTTATTAAGTTCCCTATAATCTACTGTCATTCTCCAGGTTCCATCTGCTTTGCGCACAGGCCATACTGGGGAGTTGTAAGGACTGTGTACTGGCCGGATGATCCCCACCTTTTCTAATTCAAGAATTGTCCCTGTGACTTCTTCATAACCACGGGGCAGGCGGTACTGCTTGGTGTTAGTCACTCGCCGAGGGATGGGTAATTGCAAAGGGGAATGTGATGCGTGTCCCTGCAATACTGCCTTCACAACCCTGATCCGCAGCCAGAACTCTCCAGCTGTAGTTTCCAACCACAGTCCTTGCAAGACATCTACCCCCAAAATATATTCAGGAATAGGAGATACATACACCTTATATGGCTTAGGAGGCAGTCTTCCTATCCCCAATGGAATAGTTATTGGCTTCACTTGAACAGTTTGGCCCCCATAACCGTCAATGGCCACTGGGGTCCCAGCAAACTGCTCTGGGTTCCCATAAAGAAGGGAACATTCTGCACCTGTATCCACCAAGGCCAATACCCATTGTACATTGGAAGGGGGCCAGTGGACAGCCAGTTCCACGTGTGGCCTCTGGTCCCCGCCCATCCCCATTAGACGGGTCCCTCGGCCCTTTTCCTATTCAAACTGGTACAATGGGTCTTGGGAGTTCTCCTCTCCCTCAGCCGTCTCTATCATATAATCTTGTAACCGAGCTGTGCGTGCACCAAACGTTTTATTGGTAGCTGCTGGGGCCTTTCGTCTCAGTGGCTGGAACTTCTGTTCTGGTTTAAGCTGCCACCAAAGCTCCAAAAGAATTTTATTAGACTGGCCATCCAATTTCCCCTTATCTGCTCCAGCCATAATCAAATCTACCCACATCTGCGTTCGGGTAACCTTTACAGGCCCGTTTCCCTTGTTAGTTGGGGGGGCAACATATGCAGCAGCCCTCACTGCTTTATGATCCTGAGCGGCCTCCAGCTCTCCCAAATCTGCTACCATCTGTGTAACTGCATTGATGGGCTGCCCCACATAGGGGCCCAAGATAGCCACAAGTGACCCAAAAAGGGCTGACGGGGCACTAGCAAGGACAAATTCCCTCATTTTTGCCGTAAACACTTCCTCATCTGGCCCACGAGACCCAGGGTTGAAAATAGCATTCTTCATACCTAGTTCCCGAAGGACCTTTACTAACTCACTGTAGCACTGCCACCGACTCATTGCCCCCGGCAGTTCTCCAGCATTCTGCCAGACCATACGAATGGCAGCCATCACCCATTCTAATAGGGTATGGTCTCCTGGGTTGCCATGGCAGTTCTGAAGACGCTGCCTCAAGGAAGAGTGTGTGGTAATGGCGGCCAATTTCTCCATCTCTGTTCCGGAGAGCATAATGCCATCCACCCCTATATCCCATAATCGTAGTAACCAGGTTACCAGGGATTCAGTAGGTTTCTGCCTAAATTGTGCCCCCAACTCCATCAGCTCTGCCTGGGTATAGGGCCGGACCACAGAGTGTTCCATTACCTGGGCTGGAGGCTGTGGCTGCCCCTGAGGGACTCTTTGTTGCTGGGTTTTTACCTACTTGGCGACAACTGGTCGGGCTCTCAGTGTGCGTATGGCAGCTTCAGCCTGAGCCTTCTCATCCTCAGAAGAGGAGTTGCAAGCGCCTGCTCCCACTGACTCAAAGACAATCCACCTGCACAGATGCTGCTGCTCCTTTGGTGACCGTTTAGGCTCCTGTGGCTGCTGGCTTTTGGCCAGAAGCTGAGACTTGAGCTCTTGAATCCGCCGGTGCAAACGTTCAGCTTCCAGGGTAAACTGCAACTCGCGAACCCGTAATTCCTTCTCCAGTGCTCGCTCCAATTCCAACCTTTTCTGCCGTTCTATTTGCAATTCATACTGAAGATTTTGACCTCATGCAGCTTCTTGCACAGAACTCCTGGTTTCCTCTTGAGTAAAAAACATGTAGCCCATGGCCCCTAAAAGGACAGCCATGGGGAGCCAGAGCAGCAACCACTACTCTACCCCACCCATCAAGGGTGGTAGCCCCATACCAATCTCCAAATCCTGCCGACTATGCCAGTTGTAAGGCCAGGAGCCACCATCGTGGCCATTCACATGCAGGTTCCCTTTGGATTCGGGCAGACGGTAAAGAAATGGAGGAGTCGGAGGATGGTGGGCCATCCTATTTATTGGTGTCTCACCAATACAGGCAAATCACAAAAGAAGACAAGGAAAAAGCAGAAAACCAGCTTTTCCCATGAAGGGCAAGGGATCAGGGAAGTCCCTGCAATTGTGGTAGCAGGAGCTGTGTGTGCCAGCTCCTGGTCTGTCCCACTTTATAGTGTAGAAAACCAAAAACCCTTAGTCCAATATACAAACAAGGAAGTCTCTGATACAGAGTCACTTATCTGAGGCATAATTGGATTCCTCATGAGAATGCACCACCCAGATCACACAATCAGTCAAGGGTGTGGGAAAAAGCTGCTTAAAACTAAACCTTAGCCCTGGCCGGTTGGCTCAGCGGTAGAGCGTCGGCCTGGCGTGCGGGGGACCCGGGTTTGATTCCCGGCCAGGGCAAATAGGAGAAGCGCCCATTTGCTTCTCCACCCCCCCCCCCCCTTCCTCTCTGTCTCTCTCTTCCCCTCCCGCAGCCAAGGCTCCATTGGAGCAAAGATGGCCCGGGCACTGGGGATGGCTCCTTGGCCTCTGCCCCAGGCACTAGAGTGGCTCTGGTCATGGCAGAGCATCGCCCCTGGTGGGCGTGCCGGGTGGATCCCGGTCGGGCGCATGCGGGAGTCTGTCTGACTGTCTCTCCCCGTTTCCAGCTTCAGGAAAAAAAAAAAAAACTAAACCTTAGGCTACAATGACCCTGCCTGCCTATAGCCCGTCCCCCACACCCAATACAAATCACAAGCAAGCAAACATATATATCATATTTACAAACCCATTTGACCAACAGTGGGAAAGGCTTAGACCTAAAACCAAGCCTCAGGCTACAAGGATCCTGCCTGCCCACAGCCCGCCCCCAACACACATTAAAATCACCTGGGCAATGGCTTCCACGTGGGCAGCACCATCTTTAACAAAGTGAGCATAGTATATTTTATCTGCCCAACAGTGCTCTCTCACTGACCACCATGAAAGAGGTGCCCCTTCCAGAAGTGTGGCAGGGCCGGATAAATGGCATCAGGGGCCGCATGCGGCCCACTGGCCTGGCCGTAGTTTGGGGACCCCTAGTCTAGGGGATTTACACAGAATGCTAAAACTTTCAAGCTAATACAATCAAACACATTCACAAATCCTTTTAGTGTCTATCTTTCTTCCTTTGCCTAGAGGTACATGTTAATCTCAGATTCCAGGAAGGGAGGGAGAGCTAACATCAGTGTAGGGGGATATGTAAATTTTGCTTCTTATTGAAAGCAGGAGTTCCTCAGATCACCTTAATTCTTTCAGAGAACTTAAAACCAAACAACCCTAGTCGTCCTTGTAAATCAGGAGACTTCTACATACTTTTTCCTCCATTTCCCAAAGAAAGGACAGGAAAGCCTGACCTTTTCCTCCTAGAATATTGTAAATCCAGTAGCCACAGCCACCATCACAGCAGCCTGACCCATGCAGGTTCGCATTGGATACGGACAGTCGGTAATGAAACAACGAAGCCAAGAACTGGTGGGCCATTAGTTTTAATCCTAGCTTGTACCCAGCGGGCAAGTAAAACACACAGTGGGCTCCAAAACCCACTCATTCAGTGCTCACAAAGCTACTGACTTATCCAAGATTCCTAGAATCAAAGTTTTCTAACTCACTAGCCTTATTCACCTCTGTTCCTCATCTCTTTCTCTCTGCACAAACTCTGCACAAACTGGCTTCTTCAGCATTCCTCCATCTTGGTTGCCTCTCCTCTCCTCCACATGGCCTTTCTCTGCTCTCTCCTCTAATGCTAATAATCTCAGGAACCAAGAGAGCAAGCTCCCGGTCTGTCCCACTTTATAGTGTAGAAATCAAAACCTTTAATCCAATATACAAACAAGGAAGTCTCTGATACAAAGTCACTTATCTGAGGCATATTGGGATTCCTCATGAGAGTGCACCACCCTACATCAAAAAGGGTGGGAAAGGCTTAGTCCCAAAACCAAGCCCCATGCTACAAGGATCCACCCCCAAAACACATTAATATAATCACGCCCATCTCAAGCAAGAAGGGCAACCAATACCATCATCTGGGCAACGGGCTTCCACGTGGGCAGCACCATCTCTAACAAAGTGAGCATAATATATTTTATCTGCCCAACAAATATCAATATTAATTTTGCAGCTTTTTGGTATCTTTTGGTAATCTTGTGTGTGCCTTGACTGGGGATCGTCACTACAACCTTGATATATCAGGATGACACTATAACCAACTAAGCAACCCGGCCAGGGACCACATGTGGAGTCTTTTAATTTCAGAAACAGTCAAGGCAGAGATGACTAATCAGGGGATGCATCTGCCTAGTGGCTGAAGGCTTGTTTCTTTAAAACACAGAAGTCTTACAAACCTGCAACAAGAAGACAGAGAATTCCAGAAAAATAGGCAAAGTGTTTGCAAAGGCCTGGCAATACGGCAATACAACACCATCACCCCTTGCTGTTTTCTGCATTGTTTTGCATTCCTAAAACTTAGAGAAGCTTTCTTTTCTTTGTTTGTATGGTTATTACAGGCTTTGGCAGCTTCTGGCGGGTGGGCCTCCTTTTGCCATATTGCCAGGCCTTTGCAAACACTTTGCCTATTTTTCTGGAATTCTCTGTCTTCTTGTTGCAGGTTTGTAAGACTTCTGTGTTTTAAAGAAACAAGCCTTCAGCCACTAGGCAGATGCATCCCCTGATTAGTCATCTCTCCCTTGACTGTTTCTGAAATTAAAAGACTCCACATGTGGTCCCTGGCCGGTTGCTTAGTTGGTTATAGTGTCATCCTGATATATCAAGGTTGTAGTGACGATCCCCAGTCAGGGCACACACAAGAGTTAATGAACAAATGCCTAAATAAGTGGAACAACAAATCAATGTTCCCCTTTGTCTCTTTCTCTCTCCCCCTCCTTTTCTCTAAATCAATAAAAATAAATAAATAATAAAAGACTCCACATGTGTATGCCATCTCATGTGCCTTTCTTTGAAAGCTTCAAGCTTTTGTTTTGAAAGAATTTTTTGCTTGTTTGTTTAAGTGTCCTTTTAAAAAGGACATGGAGGACCCATAGGTGGCCAAATTTTACTGACTTTTATGTTCAAATCTTGCATACACCTCAAAATCATTTTGCAAGTGGCTTGCAACTGGCCCAATTTGCTTTTTTCCAGGACAGCAGGTCACATGTGCCCAAGGCATTTAATGAATGACTGTAAAGCCAGTTGCCACGGCCATGATCACAGCAGCCCGGCTCATGCAGGTTCGCACTGGATTCGGACAGTTGGTAAAGAAACAATGGAGCCAAAAACTGGTGGGTCATTGTAAAACCAGTGGCCATGGCCAGGGCTACCATCACAGCAGCCTGGCCCATGCAGGTTCGCATTGGATTCGGACAGTTGGCAAAGAAACAACGGAGCCACAAACTGGTGGGCCATAGTCTTTAATCCTAGCTTGCACCCGGTGGGCAAGTAAAAACACACACTGGGCTCCAAAACCCACTCACATTCAGTGCTCACAAAGCCACTGGCTTGTCCGAGTTTTCTAGAATCAAAGGTTTCTAGCTCACCAGCCTTATTCTCCTCAGTTCCCCATCTCCTTCCTTCTCCAGCATCAAACTGCACAAACTGGCCTCTCACTCAGCACTCCGCCATCTTGGCTGCTTCTCCTGGCCACATGGCCTCTTTCTGCTCCCTGCTCTGCTCCCTCTGCTCTCTCATGCTAATCATCCCAGGAACCAAGAGAGCAAGCTCCCGCTCCGTCCCCATTTTATATTGTAGCTTCACAACCTCTAATCCAATATAAAAAATAGGGAAGTCTCTAATACAAAGTCACTTCTCTGAGGCATGATTGGATTGTACCACCCCATATCAAAAAGGGTGGGAAAGGCTTAATCCCAAAACCAAGCCCCAGGCTACAAGGATTCTCAACACACATTAATATCACCTGGGCGACGGCCTCACGTGGGCAGCGCCATTTTTAACAAAGTGAGCATAATACATTTTATCTGCCCAACAGTCATCATCTTTAATCCTAGCTTGCACCCGGCGGGCAAGTAAAACACACACTGGGTTCCAAAACCCACTCACATTCAGTGCTCACAAAGCTACTGACTTATCTGAGTTTCCTAGAATCAAAGGTTTCTAGCTCACCAGATTTATTCACCTCTGTTCCCTATCTCCTTCCTTCTCCCTGCACAAACTGCACAAACTGGCTTCTCACTCAACACTCCGCTATCTTGGCTGCTTCTCCTGGCCTCCTCCACGTGGCCTTTCTCTGCTCTCCTCTCTAATGCTAATCTCAGGAACCAAGAGAGAACAAGCTCCTATTCTGCCCTCAGAGACACACATTAATATCACCTGGGCGATGGCCTCCATGTGGGCAGCGCCATCTTTACAAAGTGAGCATAATATATTTTATCTGCCCAACAATGACACACCCAGGTCCCTGTTGCTGAGGTGACCCCTCCCTGTGGAGCCTCACCCAGGCCAGAGGTTTCGATTGCTTTGTTGTTTGTTTCCTCCCCAGGAAGGCAGGTTCTCTCTTATGGTTATGTTTATCTTTCATTTGTTTTTTCCACAAGAAAATTAATGTAATTATAATCTTTTTTTTTTTTTCCCTCTTAGAATCAGGAATTTGGTGATTTTGTGGAGAGGGGCAGCTGCCCTGATCATGCCTGAACCTGCTCAGCTTAAAGGGAAAGAGATTTAGGTTTCCGTGGGATGTCATTCGCTGGTAGGCAATCACCAGGATCAGCATAAAAATCTCCTTAAGTGTTGCTGGGAGCCTGACTTGGATGGGAGGTTCAAAAAAGATGTGTTGCAACTTCCTGTGCTGGGGCTTTTCCTAGTATCTCAAGTAAGATCTGCTATATATTTTTCCTGATTGTTTTTACAAAATAACTTTTCTTAAATTGGAAAGAGCTGACATACAAAATGAAACCCAGAGACCCATGGGGCCCAAAGGCATCCTTGCTGATTTTGGTGGTCACTCCTGGCCCCCTGGCCGGAGCCTTCCTCATCCACCTGAAGGTAGACCCTGCTCGAGCATCATCCTACCCGTGAGACTGGGCTGTGCACTGAGCTGCATGTCAGCAGGGTGAGGGCAGGAAGTCCAGGAGTGTGGTCTTATCTCTGGCAGCCTGGGCAGCCCGTCATTGTTCAAGGCTTGTTTTGCCTCAAGTGTAGTCTGCAGGGCCTTTGCAGGTCCCCTGAGTCCCTGTAGGACTTTAGGACTTCCCTTGTGTTGGTCAAATAAGTGTAAATATGATATATAGGTTTGCTTGCTTATAGTTTGCATTGGGTGTGGGGGACAGGCTGTAAGCAGGCAGGATCCTTACAGCCTAAGGCAGGGGTCCCCAAACTGCGGCCCCCTGAAGCCATTTATCTGGCCCCTGCTGCACTTCCGGAAGGGGTACCTCTTTCATTGGTGGTCAGTGAGAGGAGCTAAGATGCTTTCGCATCCTGTGCTCCTGGAGCACTGTATGTGGCGGCCCCTGCAAAGCACGGCGTCGCTCACGTACAGTACTACTTGCAGTGACACGGGATGCATGCGTCACGGCTCCAGAAGCACGTCATATCACTTGTTATGGCTAGCAGTGACAAATATGGAACCGGACATTGACCATCTCATTAGCCAAAAGCAGGCCCATAGTTCCCATTGAAATACTGGTCAGTTTGTTGATTTAAATTTATTTGTTCTTTATTTTAAATATTGTATTTGTTCCCATTTTGTTTTTTTACTTTAAAATAAGATAAATGCAGTGTCCATAGGGATTTGTTCATAGTTTTGTTGTTTTTTTTTTTTGTTTTTTTTACAGAGGCAGAGATAGACAGGGACAGACAGACAGGAACGGAGAGAGGTGAGAAGCATCAATCATCAGTTTCTCGTTGCGCATTGCGACTTCTTAGTTGTTCATTGATTGCTTTCTCACATGTGCCTTGACCATGGGCCTTCAGCAGACCGAGTAACCCCCTGCTGGAGCCAGCAACCTTGGGTCCAAGCTGGTGAGCTCTTTGCTCAAGCCAGATGAGCCTGCGCTCAAGCTGGCGACCTCGGGGTCTCGAACCTGGGTCCTTCTGCATCCCAGTCCGACGCTCTATCCACTGCGCCACCACCTGGTCAGGCCATAGTTTTTTTTTTTTAATAGTCTGGCCCTCCAATAGTCTGAGGGACAGTGAACTGGCCCCCTGTGTAAAAAGTTTGGGGACACCTGGCCTAAGGCTTAGTTTTAAGACTAAGCCTTTCCCACCCTAAGTGACTTTGTATCAGAGACTTCCTTGTTTTATATTGGATTAATGGTTTTGATTTCTGCACCATAAAGTGGGGCAGACCGGGAGCTTGCTCTTTTTCAGTTCCTGAGATTAGCATTAGAGAGGAGAGCAGAGAAAGGCCACGTGGAGGAGAGGAGAAGCAGCCAAGATGGTGGAGTGCTGAAGGAGAAGACTGTGCAGAGTTCGTGCAGAGAGAAGGAGATGGTGAACAGAGGTGAATAAGGCTGGTGAGGTACAAACCTTTGATTCTAGGAAACTCAGATAAGTCAGTGGCTTTGGGAGCCCTGAATGGAAAGGGAAGTGTTTTCCGACTGTGTGTATTTCTTGCCCGCCGAGTGCAAGCTAGGATTAAAGCTAGTGGCCCACCAGTTCTTGGCTCCGTTGTTTCGTTACTGTCTGTCCGAATCTAATGCGAACCTGCATGGGCCAGGCAGCTGTGATGGTGGCCGTGGCTACTGGCCATACACCTTGTGTGTGTGGGGGGGGTTTCAGTGAGATTATGCCTCAGGGGACACTACATTTGTGCCTCTGCTATTGGAAGACTCACGCTGTCTCAGCTGACACCTCTAGCCTGCCAAGCTCTGCAGAGTCTTTGGTCCCACACCTCTCCGGGAGTTGGATGTGGGTCTTGGTGGCCCAGATTCCAGAGGCAGAGGAGGCAGGCTATACTGTTCCTTGGCTGGAGGTGTAGGATGCACTCCTGGGAGGCCAGCACACTCCAGCCCTACAGAGATAGGTGAAGGCACTTCTGAGCAAGTGGGCAGATGTCCTCAGGGAACTGAAACAAGAACAGGCTCCATGGCCAGCCCCACATCCTGGGTGCTGAGTGAGAGCCTGGTGCACCCACTGAAAGCCCAACTGTACCAGTGAGGCCCAAGCCCTCTGTCCAGACAGCCACTCCTCATTTGTGATCTTGGGACCTAGCAGGAAGGGCAAGTGTGCCCCCTGGCGGGAGAGACCGGGCTCTGTGGTGTCTAGAAGGAGACCCTCCCCTGTGGAACCTTCCTTATTACACCTTCTCCTGACTTTGTTGGGCGCTCATCTGTTGGTCAAATAAGTTTGTAAATATGATATATATGTTTGCTCACTTATAGTTTGCTTTGGGTGTGGGAGACAGGCTGTAAGCAGGCAAAGTCATTATAGCCTGAGGCTTAGTTTTAAGACTAAGCTTTTTTCCACACCCTTGATTGTTGCATGATGTGGTGGTACACTCTCATGAGGAATCCAATTATGCCTCAGATAAGTGACTTTGTATCAGAGACTTCCTTGTTTGTATATTGGATTAAAGGTTTGATTTCTACACCATAAAATGGAGCAGACCGGGGACTTGCTCTCTCTCTTCGGTTCCTGAAAGAAGCATTGCAGAGGAGAAGCAGCCAAGATGGCAGAGTGCTTCTTGATGGAGGAGAAGCCAGTTTGTGCAGAGAGTGTGGTAAGGTACCAAAAAACTGCAAAATTAATATTGATATTTTAGGAAGAAAGGTCAGGCTTTCTGTCCTGTCCTTTCCTTGGGGAAGGGAGGGAGAAGAATGTAGAAGCTTCCTGACTTACAATGACAATAGGTTATTTAGTTTTAACTATAGAATAAAGGTTGTCTGAGGAACTTCTTTTCTCTTACAATAAGAGACAGAATTTACATACCACCCTACATTGATTTTGGCTCTTCCTCCATTCCTGGAATCCTGAGAGTAACATACCTCTAGGCCAGGAGGACCATGGGAAGAGTTTGAAGTGAGGTACAGGTACTTTACAACAAGAGAAGGAGATGGGGAACAGAGGAGAATAAGGCTGGTGAGGTAGAAACCTTTGATTCTAGGAAACTCGAGTAAGTCAGTGGCTTGGGGAGCCCTGAATGGAAAGGGAAGTGTTTTCCCACTGTGTGTATTTCTTGCCCACTGGGTGCAAGCTAGGATTAAAGCTAATGGCCCACCAGTTCTTGGCTCTGTTGTTTCTTTACCATCTGTCTGAATCAAATGCAAACATGCTGTGCCTACTGGCCTTACATCATCCTTCCTGATTGTAAAGCCAGTAGCTATGGCCACCATCACAGCCGCCTGACCCATGCAGGTTCGCATAGGATTCAGACAGACGGTAATAAAAAACTGGAGCCCCTGACCTGTGGTGGCGCAGTGGATAAAGCATTGACCTGTGTAAAACCAGAAGCCAGGGCCACTATCACAGCAGCCCGGCTCATGCAGGTTCGCATTGGATTCGGACAGTCGGTAAAGAAACAACGGAGCCACAAACTGGTGGGCCATCATTTTTAATTCTAGCTTGCACCCGGCGGGCAAGTAAAAACATACACTGAGCTCCAAAACCCACTCACATTCAGTGCTCACAAAGCCACTGACTTATCCGAGTTTTCTAGAATCAAAGGTTTCTAGCTCACCGGCCTTCTTCTCCTCAGTTCCCCATCTCCTTCCTTATCCCAGATACAAACTCTACACAAATTGGCCTCTCACTCAGCACTCCGCCATCTTGGCTGCTTCTCCTGGCCACATGGCCTCTTCCTGCTCTCTGCTCTGCTCCCTCTGCTCTCTCATGCTAATCATCCCAGGAACCAAGAGAGCAAGCTCCCGTTCTGCCCCCATTTTATAGTGTAGATTCAAAACCTTTAGCCTGACCTGTGGTGGCGCAGTGGGATAAAGCGTCGACCTGGAACACTGAGGTTGCTGGTTCGAAACCCTGGGCTTGCCTGGTCAAGGCACATATGGGAGTTGATGCTTCCTGCTCCTCCCCCTTCTCTCTCTCTCTCTCCCCTCTCTCTAAAAATCAATTAAAAAAATCAATAAATAAAATATTTTTTTAAAAAAACTTTAATTCAATATACAAAATAGGGAAGTCTCTAATACAAAGTCACTTCTCTGAGGCATGATTGGATTGTACTGCCCCACATAAAAAAGGGTGGGAAAGGCTTAATCCCAAAACCAAGCCCCAGGCTACAACAATTCTGCCTGCCCCCAACACACATTAATATCACCTGGGCACCTCCATGTGGGCAGTGTTATCTTTTACAAAGTGAGCATAATACATTTTATCTGCCCAACAACCTGGAAATGCTGAGGTCGGTTCGAAACCCTGGGCTTGTCTGGGCAAGGCACATATGGGAGTTGATGCTTCCTGCCCCTCCCCACCTTCTCTCTCTGTTTCTCTCTCCCCTCTCTCTCCCCCTTTCTCTCTCCTTTCTAAAATGAATAAATAAAAAATTTTAAAAAAATTTTAAAAACCGGAGCCAAGAACTAGTGGGCCATTATCTTTTTTTCCTAGCTTGCTCCCGGAGGGCAAGTAAAAACACACACTGGGCTCCAAAACCCACTCATTCAGTGCTCACAAAGCTACTGACTTATCCGAATTTCCTAGAATCAAAGGTGTCTACCTCATCAGCCTTATTCACCTGTGTTCCCCATCGCCTTCTCTCTGCACAAACTCTGCACCAACTGGCTTCTCCTTCAACACTCCACCATCTTGGCTGCCTCTCCTTTCCTCCACATGGCCTTTCTCTGCTCTCCTCTCTAATGCTAAACTCAGGAACGGAGAGAGAGCAGCTCCCAGTCTGCCCCACTTTATAGTGTAGAAATCCAAACCTTTAATCCAATATACAAACAAGGAAGTCTCTGATACAAAGTCACTTATCTGAGGCATAATGGGATTTCTCATGAGAGTGCACCACCCACATCATGCAATAGCCAAGGGTGTGGGAAAAAGCTTAGTCTTAAAACTAAGCCTCAGGCTATAATGACCCTGCCTGCTTACAGCCTGTCCCCCCCCACACACACACAATGCAAACTATAAGAGAGCAAACATGTCATATTTTAAAACTTATTTGACCAACACTCATAAACTGGGAGTCGTGTTTCAAGTTCCAAGTCAACTTTCTGAAAGGCTGACTGAGAGTAAACAAACAGATGTTTTATTTTATAGTCTAAGGCCTATAAACTTTACACAGGGACAGGGTGCCTCAGCTGATGAAGCTACCTCCTCCATGGAGCCTTTTATGATTATATTCCAACTCTCTGACCCCACCCACACCCACACAGGCACTGAGCACTGGGGGGAGGACCAGGCTTTGGTGTCACAATCTCTGTGCTTTCCATGGGGCCTCTCACTGGCTTTGCACACAGTAGGTGCTCAGCCCCTGTGGACCTGCAAAGTCTCCTCCTCAGTCTGCCCCCATGAAGGGCTCAGTTGTTCCCCCACAGTAGGCCCTGGGCAGGCCACCTCAGCTGAAAATTGGGCAGGTCAAAGAGCAGCCTTGATCTCATTGAAACCAGGTGACATTGAGAGGGGAGAAACCAGAAGAATGCAGGAGAAGAGGCCTGCAGGAATGACTGGCTCAGCCAGTTAAAGATCATACACATCCTAGAGATGTCTAACTGACCTCCTAGATACTTGTAATACAAGAAAAACAGGATCTGTAAATAGATAGGACCAGGGGTCCTGAAACCCCTTCCCTCTTGCTGCCCTGCTGAAACCCCCCCCCCCCCATCTCGAGTCATGAGGTGCAGTAGGACCTCAGACTGTGATAAGGTGCCAAGAAATTGCAAAAATTGTTAACATTAGTGTTTTAAAAGGAAGAGTCAGGCCCTCTTACCCCTCCTTTCTGAGGAAGAAAAAACAAGAAGATAGAGCTTATCTGAAAACTTCCTCTTCCCCTTCCTTAAGAGCCTTTAAGAGACAATGTTTACATATCTTAATTTAAAAATTCCTACACTGATCCTAACTTTTCCTCCCCTCTGGAGTCCTGAGAGAGACCTATACCTCTAGACAAAGGGATCACGAGCCCACTCCCCTTGCTTGAAAAACCTGCATTCTGTAACATTTTATATGCTTTCTAATAATCATCCCTTTTGAAATTCTTTTTTTTTTTTTTTTTTTTTTGTATTTTTCTGAAGCTGAAAACGGGGAGAGACAGTCAGACAAACTTCCGCATGCGCCCGACCGGGATCCACCCGGCACGCCCACCAGGGGGCGACGCTCTGCCCACCAGGGGGCGTCGCTCTGTCGCGACCAGAGCCACTCTAGCGCCTGGGGCAGAGGACAAGGAGCCATCCCCAGCGCCCGGGGCCATCTTTGCTCCAATGGAGCCTCGCTGTGGGAGGGGAAGAGAGAGACAGATAGGAAGGAGAGGGGGAGGGGTGGAGAAGCAGATGGGCGCTTCTCCTATGTGCCCTGGCGGGGAATCGAACCCAGGACTTCTGCACACCAGGCCGACGCTCTACCACTGAGCCAACTGACCAGGGCCTGAAATTCTTTATATGTATAAAACTTGTAAACTAGCCTGACCTGTGGTGGCGCAGTGGATAAAGTGTTGACCTGGAAACACTGAGGTTGCCGGTTCGAAACCCTGGGCTTGCCTGGTCAAGGCGCATGTGGGAGTTGATGCTTCCAGCTCCTCCTTTCTGTCTGTCTGTCTGTCTGTCTGTCTGTCTCTCTCCTCTCTAAAATGAATAAATAAAAAATATTTTAAAAAAACAAACAAACAAACAAAAAAAAACTTGTAAACTAAGCAAGCGGGGACTGCCGGGGTCCAGCCCCGGGGGGAATCCAGGGGTCCCACAGGAAGAGACGGCGTCGGCGCAAATCGAGTGAGAGAGCCAAATTCTTTTCTTTCTCTTTATTCTCTAGTTAGCATTTACTGCCAGGCATCTCTGCCAAATGCTGGTCTAGCTTTATTTTTATGCACACACACTAAGTTACAATCACATGGTATTCAGAATACATTGGTTAATCATTGTTTTTGTTTCACTATGGTTACATTTCCTAGGTAACAGTTAATTCATTTCTATAAACTATAAATCAGGTGGTAAGTCATTCAAAGTACAATTATACAATAACTTGAACAGCAATAACAATATTGGTACAAACTTCCAAAAGGTCAGTACTGATTAATAACTCTACCTTGTCTAAGATTCTATTGTCTAGTCAAATTTTATTTATTTACTATATTCATACACTAATTAAGTTCTACCTTTACTTTTCTCAGAGTGTTCCACCACCTGCAGGTCAGGTATGCAAGAAGAAAGGAAAGTTTCTTTACTCTACCACATGAAAAGGCTAGGGAGGTAAAATGATGAATTAAGTGAAGGCTGAAAGGTGCTCTGTGTATAGTTACTGTTTACTACCTATTCATAAGTCACAATCTTTTCTTTCTAACATGATTAATAAGAAGGAATTCTCCTACAAACTTAAACTTTTATGAGGGATATCATAGCCAGCCTCTTATGTCTATGAGCCCAGTTCAAGGGGCTTACAGGCTTTTCTGTGGAACTCACACCCTCTGTCTCATTTCCAAAGAAATTACTACGAATCTACAGGGAAAGCACGGTACTATTATCCCTGTGCCATAAATGATAGCACACACCCAGAAAAAGGGGGGGGGGGTATAAGGCCAGATTAATTCAAAAAGGTCAAAGGGGGAAGTATCGTTGTGCCTTTCCTTTGCGGTGACTTTGTCAACCCACAGCCATTGGCAGCCATTGGTCTTCACTGTGGTGACTTTGTCAACCAGCAGCCGTTGGTCTTCTCTGCTGTGATTTTGTCAATCAGCAGTTTTTGATCTTCTTCTGCTGTAATCTTGTCAGCCAGCAGTTGTGGGACTTCTTCTGTTGTGACCTTGTCAGCCAGCAGTTGTAGATCGGCTCCCAATAGGGGACTAGCTTATTAGGTTTCCTAGTAAGCTAGCCCCAACACTCTTAGCAAAGGTAGTTTCATTTAGCTTCTCTCCTTACCCTAAACTAACCATTTGGTTTCCCACTATTGTGGTGACAGAAGAAGGGGATAGGTTGTAAATCCTGGAAGATTTGGGAATGTCTCTGATATGTAAAATGACATTTACCGCTACTGTGTTGGTATGTAAAACATGTATCACTACAGTGTTATCTTGTGGTCTTTTTTTTTTTTTTTGTATTTCTCTGAAGCTGGAAACAGGGAGAGACAGTCAGACAGATTCCCGCATGTGCCCGACCGGGATCCACCCAGCACACCCACCAGGGGGCTATGCTCTGCCCCTCCGGGGCATCGCTCCACCGCGACCAGAGCCACTGCAGCGCCTGGGGCAGAGGACAAGGAGCCATCCCCAGCGCCCGGGCCATCCTTGCTCCGATGGAGCCTTGGCTGCGGGAGGGGAAGAGAGAGACAGAGAGGAAGGAAGGGGTGGGGGTGGAGAAGCAAATGGGCGCTTCTCCTATGCGCCCTGGCTGGGAATCAAACCCGGGTCCCCCGCACCACGCCAGGCCGACACTCTACCGCTGAGCCAACCGGCCAGGGCCTATCTTGTGGTCTTAATGTGTAGGAATGTTTTTCCTTTTAATAGATCCTATAGATAAATGTTGTAAGCTAATCAGTAAATGACTTTTGTACCATGCTCCCCCTCCTTTTCCTCCCAACCAGTATGTGATCATGCCTATACAACCAGCCTTAGAGCTATGATCTGGGCTGCACGATCTGGGCTAGCTATACCCCGTGTATGCCTTGTCGGCTTATTAATTAAGCTCCTCCTAAAATTTCTTCTGTCACCTACCTTGGTGTCTCTATGTAACCCGTGGATTAAAGTACACTACTTTATAACAAGACAAAGGAATCATGTGCCCCTTGCATGGACCCTGTAAAAGGTATATAAAATGTAAGAAATCTCACTTCGGGAAGCTCATGTGTTGGTGCTACTAGCCCATGTGCTCTGCTGGCTACTAATAAATTCCTCCTTTATTAAGTTGCCTGTGATAGATTTGTAAATTCCAAACTGCCCTCTTGATGTTCCGCTTATCTGTCAGACCTCACCCTTACTGGACTATTGACCCTGAGACAAGGAATTCCAAAAAGCTGAGAAGCCGCCCCAAGGAGGGGCTCTGGACATACCAGGACTTTTGATTCAACACTCACATGCTCGAAGCCCCCCATGGAGGAGCATTCCGGATATACCAGGACTTTTGCCTCAGTATCCCCTCAGGCTCTCCCAAACTCTATATAACTCGCCCCTAGTCTGTAACCGGTGCTCTTCTCCCCCAGGAGGAGTGCCCGGCAGGGTTCCTTTCTTCCTTTCAATAAAGCCTGTTACTCTGGTCTTTCGGACTCCCATGGATTCCAACATTTGGTGCCGAAACCTGGGACAGGGTACTAACTGCCTGGACGATTCCTCTTTGCCGTCCAAACTTACAACCAGGGAAGCAATGGGCAGCGGCAGTTCATTCTGGGCTTACTCCCTGATTCCGTTTGGACGTGTAATTGTAGGTCGATTGGCCGGCAGTCTAACCCTGTCCTGAACCCCTGCTGGACCAAAAAGGTAAGGAGTTTCTCCCTTGCCCTTCCCCGGTTGGCCTCTAAATTTCTCTCTAAAAACACCCGTCTGGTCGGACGGTTTTCTCTGACACGCCTCGCGTTTTGAGGGGTTTGACTCAGTCTCAGTGGACTGCATGGAAGACTAGGCGCCTAGCCAAACCTCTCCACTCTCTTGGACTTCTCATCCTCGAAACTCCCTGACAGGTGGTGATGACCTCTATCAGGGACAACTCCCCCACACGGAGATTCTCTCCTCTTGGGACAGTGACAAAAGGCGGGGACGCCCCCTCTTGCTCACCTGTCTCCACTATGGGCTCTTCAGAGTCTAAACCTTCCGACCAGACACCTCTAGGATGTCTCATAAAAAACCTCACTGTTGGGCAGATAACATGTATTATGCTCACTTTGTTAAAGATTACGCTGCCCATGAGGAGGCCGTCGCCCAGGTGATATTAATGTGTGTTGGGGTGGGCTAAAGGCAGGCAGAATCCTTGTAGCCTGGGGCTTGGTTTTGGGATTAAGCCTTTCATACCCTTTTTTGATGTGGGGTAGTACAATTCAATCATGCCTCAGAGAAGTGACTTTGTATTAGAGACTTCCCTATTTTGTATATTGGATTAAGAGTTTGGATTTCTACACTATAAAATGGGGACGGAGCGGGAGCTTGCGCTCTTGGTTCCTGGGATGATTAGCATGAGAGAGCAGAGGGAGCAGAGAGGAGAGCAGAAGGAGGCCATGTGGAGTAGGCCAGGAAAAGCAGCCAAGATGGCTGAGTGCTGAGTGAGAGGCCAGTTTGTGTAGAGTTTGTATCTGGGATAAGGAAGGAGATGGGGAACTGAGGAGAATAAGGCTGGTGAGCTAGAAACCTTTGATTCTAGAAAACTCAGATAAGTCAGTGGCTTTGTGAGCACTGAATGTGAGTGGGTTTTGGAGCCCATTGTATGTTTTTACTTGCCCGCCGGGTGCAAGCTAGAATTAAAAATGATGGCCCACCAGTTTGTGGCTCCGTTGTTTCTTTACCGACTGTCCGAATCCAATGCAAACCTGCATGGGCCAGGTGGCTGCTGTGTTGGTGGCCCTGGCTCCTGGCTTTACACTCACCAAACTCGGTCTCTCAGACCTCAAACCGAAGAAATTAATCTTCTTCTGTAACATGGCATGGCCTCAGTACAGACTAGACAATGACTCCCATTGGCCTGAAAATGGGACATTCAATTACAATATCATAAGAGATCTTGACAATTTTGCCACCGGACGGGGAGGGCATCAGAAATTTCTTACATGCAGGCTTTCTTCTCCCTTCTCTCCTGACCTTAATTTCTGTGCCTTCTGTTCTACACGCAGGCCATTTTTGGCTAAAGAAACCTCACCTAAAACCTTTGCTCCTAATCTTTCCTTCTCCGCAAACTCCCAAACTCTCTCCTCTTGCCTGACCCCCAGGGCACCCCTCTCTCGGGACCCCTCTCTAGTCTCTCAGCAAATCTTTTTTGCTGGAGTCTCTTCCCTCCAGAAAGCCTCTTTCCTTCACTAAATCCTGTTTTCTCATTCATCAGTCTTTCTCCTCTCCTGCAGGCCGGGGGCCTCTCCCTTCTCCACTGTGTTCTTCGTCCCCTCCCCCCTTCTTAGAAGCTGTGGCTCTGGCTGCGGTGCCTGTCTCATCTCTGACCTCTCTTCCCTCCTTACAAACTGCAGTTCTGTCTGTCTCCTCTCCGACCCCTCCTCTCTCCTTACAAACTGTGACTGTGCCTCTTTCCTCCTCGCCCTCTCCTCTCTCCTCAGAGCTCTAAATCCTTTTGACTCCTCTGACCATGTGGCGCCACACCAATACTTTAACCTCCTCCTCCTCCTCCTGCAGATTCTGACCCTCTTTCTTTCCATCCAGCTGCTCACACTGTCCATCCGTCTGCTTTCTCTCTTCCTCCCCTCTTTGCTGGTAACTCCCTGCCATCTTGAAAAACTTAAAAAACAGAATTGTATATTAAGCTATGTGAGTAAGTAATTTGTCTTGTCTCATTGTTTGTCAGAAAATATTTCTAGTGAATTGAAACAAGTAAAGCACGCTCATAATTCCTTTATTCATAATATGTGAAGTCTTTGTTTAATGTGTAACTGTGTCTGTTTCTAAGGCCTTAAACCAATAATTGCCCACCTCTTAAACCAGGTTTACTCATCCCCACAGACTTTCCCTGCAATACCCCCATCCTTCCTGTTCGAAAACCTTTCTGTTCGAAAAACTTCAGGAGCTTATTACCTCGTACAAGCCTTACACCTAATCAATGAGGCAGTAATTCCCCTCCATCCAGTAGTCCCTAATCTCTGTAAATTACTGTCACACATTTTCTCAAACACCACTCACTTCATGGTCCTAGACCTCAAGAATGCCTTCTTTACCATTCCTCTACCCTGACTCTTACTTTCTGTTTGCCTTTACCCAGACACTAATGCAGTCCAGCAATTTACCTGGATTGTCTTACCCCAGGGGATCAGAAACAGCCCACACCTGTTTCAGCAGGCACTAGCTCAGGATTTAGCAGCACGCAATCTCAAAACTAGTACTCCCTTACAATATGTAGATAACCTACTCCTCTGCAGCCCCTCCCTGACTGCCTCAAGGAGACTCACCACCACCCTTCTTAACTTCCTCACCATGAAGGGATATCGTGTCTTCTCTGCGAAGGCTCAACTTTATTCTCAGTCTCTAGTCTATCTAGGCATCACCTTAACCCCCACCACCTGAAGTCTCACCCTAGATCAAACTCAGACCCTCCACAGTCTCCAACCACCTACCACAACAGATCAAATCTTTTCTTTCCTCAGTCTAATAGGCTTCTTTAAACACTGAATTCCCAATTTTGCTCTTAGTCAAGCCCCTCAGTGAGATCTTCTGAGCATGGCTTTTAAGGTCTATAATGACCAAGGAAGTAACAGAAAAGGCAAATAAGGCCCAAAAGAAGTCAGGAAATACCAGCTTTTGGCTCCAGCACCCTAAGGGGCTTCATAGCATTTCATCAAGGCCCTGCTCCAGAGTGGAAAGAAAGGTCATTGAACTGAAGCCTGCCAGGCTTCCTGTCCCCACCGGTTGACACACCTGTGCTGTGGAAAGAGGGACACGAGAAGGTAAGCTGCCCCCTTGCTCCATGGAGGGAGGGTTCAGTCTCTTCTAGCCCTGCTCCAGCTACCTGTGACCTGACCTTGCCCAGCATGCTGGGAATTGCCACTGAAGGCCCAAGGACATCGTTCACCCTAAGGTATTTCTTCCAAGTAGCAGATAAGCTAATCTCATTTCTTGTAAACACAAGGGCCATCTACTATGCCTCACTTGAATATTTAAGTTTTATTTATCCCTTGAAGATCTCTACTGTGGGTATTGACAGCCTGATTTTATTGCTTTATTTACTGTTTAGTATTTCCTTTGTTCCTCTTATCTCAATGCCCCAAGCCTATTATAGGCTGGGACCTGCTGCTAATTCCAGCTAGAAGCAGTGGTCACTAGGACTTAAACTCTAACTACAAAGTGTAGAAATGTAACACCCTTTCCCTAAGTACTTGCAGGTTTTATAGGTTACTCAGCAAACTGTTCAAAGACTGTCCAAGAGGCACTTCCAGCATTACATCATCCAAGGACTGACTTTCACATGGACAGATCCACACACCGTAATCCTGACAACTCACTCCCACTGCACCTTTCAGCCTGCCTCACCAAATCAGGAACTTTCTACTCGTGTGGGACCAGCACCTATCTGTGTCTCCATACTAATTAGACAAAAACCTGTACCCTAATCTATCTCACCCTAAATATCAACCTAATCTCACTCCATGAGCCCCTTCTAGTTCCTAATACACTATCCATCTATCTAAGGACCAAACGAGCTATACAGGTAATCTCTCTTCTTATTGCTTTAGAAATCTCTATAAAAGTAGATCTAGGGACAGGGGGACTAGCCACACTGCCCTGTCTTATTCCTATTTGCTCTCGCTCTCTCTCTCTCTCTCTCTCTCTCTCTCTGAAGCCCAGCGAATTCGTAAACATGGAATCAGTGGTTTCACACAAACTGGGCATCTTACTAGTGCCTTTCATTGGTCCACACACTCTACTATTTACTTTTCTAACTTTTAAACCCTGCCTCTTATGTTTGTTTACTAGTTTCTTACAGAACCACATGCAGACCTTCGCCAATCAGACAACTGGAAAAATCTACCTAACCCTACACATCAACCCTGAAACCTGCCCTCGTGAAACAGAAAAATCTGGAACCCTATATCAGCAAACCTCCTAAATCCTATATTTCAACCCCTACAGGTCCCCTAACCCTAAAGCTCTCCCATACCCCTGAAGAACTAGGAGAATGAATAGCATTCACCTCTTAACGCTTCTCATTCTTTTTACCTTTCACATAGTAAGAGGACAAGACCACTGGGTCTTCTTGGCCAAAGAAGAGCCTACAAACGGACATGAAACATTTCTTTTAGCTCAAGCTAACTGCTCTCTTCAGGTCTGCCAGGAAAGAATATCTCTAACTTTACCATGAAAGAACTTTCACACACACCCCATACAACCCTCCTTATCTCTGCATTCCTGATCTCCAAATACTTGCCTTTTTCTTTATTAAGTTCCTACAGGCTGGGATGAGAGAAATCTCTAGGATTACCTACAATCAAATGCTCCTACACTCCTATTCCCCAGTACCCCAAGGAGAACTTCACGAGGGAAATATCAAATAGGTAGGGATGACAGCAGGAAGAACCTGCCCCTCAGCCCGAGAAGTTCCCTCCTGAATGTTCTCCAAACCCTCTTCCTCTTTACCACACATATTCAATCCTTCTAAAAAAACTTACACCAACAGGTTTCCTGTATCTTAAAATCTCCACGTTCTCCCATTCGAGAGGAACCAGACCAGCACTTCTCATGAGGCTCATCCAGGAGACCATGTATCACCGTGTCACTCTGTATACTTGGCACTAGCAGCAAGCAACTAACAATTATTACCTCACAAAATTTTTTTACTTCCTCACTCAGGTTTTCAGAGACATCACCTGGTTCAGACCTCACAGCATGGAAATTGACAACCTCCTTAACTGGATGAGGGACTTGGCTTGGCAAGGTTCCCTTCTCGAGTTCTCTCCAGAAGAAGCAATAATTTTCCAATTTTTCTCCTCTTTCTCCTCATCACCCCTTACCATATATTATAAAATTAATAACTGCCTTTCTTTTATATGTAACCACAGAGTTGAGAAATGATAGATTTGTAAATTCCAAACTGCCCTCTTGATGTTCCGCTTATCTGTCAGACCTCACCCTTACTGGACTATTTTTTTTTTTTTTGTATTTTTCTGAAGCTGGAAACAGGGAGAGACAGTCAGACAGACTCCCGCATGCGCCCAACTGGGATCCACCCGGCACGCCCACCAGGGGTGACGCTCTGCCCACCAGGGGGCAATACTCTGTCCCTCCGGGGCGTCGCTCTGCCGCGACCAGAGCCACTCTAGCACCTGGGGCAGAGGCTAAGGAGCCATCCCCAGCGCCCGGGCCATCTTTGCTCCGATGGAGCCTTGGCTGCGGGAGGGGAAGAGAGAGACAGAGAGGAAGGAGGGGGTGGGGGTGGAGAAGCAAATGGGCACCTCTCCTATGTGCCCTGGCCGGGAATCAAACCCGGGTCCCCCGCACGCCAGGCTGACGCTCTACCGCTGAGCCAACCGGCCAGGGCCCTTACTGGACTATTGACCCTGAGACAGAGGAATTCCAAAAAGCTGAGAAGCCGCCCCAAGGAGG
The DNA here is from genome assembly GCF_036850995.1 of Saccopteryx leptura. Classification (NCBI taxonomy): domain Eukaryota; kingdom Metazoa; phylum Chordata; class Mammalia; order Chiroptera; family Emballonuridae; genus Saccopteryx; species Saccopteryx leptura. The sequence goes on from NC_089506.1 coordinate 126,339,773, forward strand.
GTCTCCGGACACACCAGGACTTTTGATTCAACACCCACATGCTCCAAGCCCCCAAGGAGGAGCATTCCGGACATACTAGGACTTTTGCCTCAGTATCCCCTCAGGCTCTCCCAAACACTATATAACTCGCCCCTAGTCTGTAACCAGCGCTCTTCCCAGGAGAAGTGCCCGGCAGGGTTCCTTTCTTCCTTTCAATAATGCCTGTTACTCTGGTCTTTCAGACTCCCATGGATTCTTACAGCCTGGACATCTATTATCCTCTGTTTAGGTATCATTTTTCTACAACAACATGAAGAGGGAGTGACTGATCGTAGAGAAGGGGTGTTTATGTCACACACGCTGACCTGCACGGTTGGGCTTCGGGGGAGAGTCTGTGCCGATAGTGAAAGGAAAGCGTAAGCGAGGCCCCTGGGCCTGTCATGTGAGGCAGCAGGGTGAGCTCCCTGGTCACCAGGAGGGCAAGGGCTTTCCCTACAAGGACATGGCTTTTTGGGGAGGTGGGGTGCTGTGTGTTCTGGGCCTCCATGAGACCCAGCATGGCTGCCCTTTGCTCTCAGGTATTCTGTTTGCCTGCCAACGTCCAGGCCTTGCCAGCCTCCCAGCTTCCAACCTGTGTGGTTTTCATGACACCACATACCCTGAAATCCTAAGAATTAGTTTATAGTAACCCATTTTTTAAAAATTGATTTTACAGGGGTGGGGAGCAAAAGGTATCAATTCTTAGTTGCTTCACTTTAGTTGTTCATCATTGATTGCTTGTTGTATGAGGCTTGAATGGGCAAGCCCAGGGTTTTTAACCTGTGACCTCAGTGTTCGAGGTTAATGCTCTATTCATTGTACCATCACAGGTCAGGCTATTGTGACTCATTTTTAAAACCTTATTTTCTATTTTAAACTTCCCTTAACAAACATGCATCTGCACCTAGCCAGGTAGCTCAGTTGGTTGAAGTGTTGTCCCAATACGCCACGGTTGTGGGTTCAATCCCCAGTCAGGGCACATATAAGAATCAACCGATGAGCCTGACCAGGTGGTAGCGCAGTGAATAGAGAACCAGCATGGGATGCAGAGGACCCAGGTGCAAAACCCCGAGTTCGCTGGCTTGAGTGTAAGGTCACTGGTTTGAGCATGGGATCATAGACATGACCCCAAGGTCGCTGGGTTGAGCCCAAGATCACTGGCTTGAGCAAGGGGTTCCTGGCTTGGCTGTAGCCTCCTGATTAAGGCATGTATGAGAAAGCAGCCAATGAACAACTAAGGTGCCACAGTGAAGAATTAATGCTTCTCATCTCTCTCCCTTCCTATTTGTCTGTCCCTATCTGTCCCTCTCTCTAAATAAGTGGAACAACAAATTGATGTCTCTCTCAAATAATTTTTTAAAAATGTTTTTAAAGATATGTATCTGTAGTCATTATTAGATGTGCTATATATGTATGTTTTCCTGATATGCCATGGAATGACCATAAGACAACTAAATCAGGAAGCGTCCTGGACCCCCACTCCCACCTGGTGTCCTCCTGTGGGGGTGCAACCTCTGAAAAGATGGCCCCTGGCCATGCTCTGTTGTGTTCTCCTATGGAGGCAGAGGTTGGAGTCTGCCCTCTGAGAGCATGGGCTCCCTGGCAGGCACTGGCCAGACTGCAGGCTTCTCTTCCTGTTGCTCAAAGCCCCTGGCCTCCTCTGAACCTTCCTTGAGACTCTAGACAACCCTGCGCTCAGCCACAGTGACCTTTGAGTCACTCTTCAAACTCTTCCCATGGCCCTGCCCCTCCATGAAAACCCCTGGATGATTCCAGAATCTGGAAAAAGAGACACCCTGGTTGCACCCCTCTCTCCTAAACTGCAACCACCTTGGGCTTGTGTACCAGCCTCTGTCACAGCCCCTGTGACACTGGGTGGCACAGACAACCAGCTCTGCATCTTTATAAGTGCCTGAATGGGATAAGACATTCAGTCCAAATCTCAGCACCACTCAGATGTCTCCAAAACAGCCTGCACATTAATGGTTCTGAGGTTGACCAGGACCTCCTGGTGAAGGCAGCAGAGGGTGGAGCTGGTTTTGAGCCCAGACCCTGTTTGCTGGCAGGCAGCCCAGCCTAGAGGTGGACTGAGCTCATGGTGCTGGGGAGAGTGGTGCATTACCCAGGCTGCAACTGTCCTAGCAGCCCCTCTCAATGACCTCCCATCCCAGTGAACCGCACAGCCACAGGTCTCCACTTGGGAACACATGGGAGTCCCTGAATGGGTCAAAATAATAATTGGTGCCTAGGTACTGCCCTGAAGGTGCTGAGCTCTTGGTCTACAAGGGATCAGGCCTCAGAACAGAGCCAAAGGGCTGAGGGAGACCCCGTTGGGCATGTCTGGGGGGCATATACACCTGGATGAGAAGCGCTGCTCAGGGCTCCTGCAGCCCTGGCAGGAAGGAGGGCTGGGCAGAGGAGGCGGCAGCTTTCCCAGTGCTGGGGCCAGATGTTAGGTTAGCTCTCGGAACAAAGACCATAAACTCTGCCCAGAGTCCTAAGGGACAGAGTCCAGTGATGCAGAGCTGAGCTGGCAAATACAGAGAAACTACAACAGGGACTACCGGCACCAGAAACAGACAGAAACCATTTCCATGAAGCCTGCAAGAACGGGTCTGAAACATTAACATATCATCCTTGATTTAAAAATCACTGAAGGGCTTAAAGAGACATGGGGTAGGCCATAGGGAAGGAGAGTGGCAGGTTCAGTTCTGTCGTCTCCTAGGGACCTCAGACCATGAAGGGCCCTGGCTGTCTGTCCAGGCAGCAATCCAGGGCTCCTGGCTTCAGTGGTGCCACCTTGTGAGTGGTGCCACGTTTGTCGTTCTGTGGAATTTTTTTTTTAGGAGAAAATGCACTCTGGTGAAGCGGGCACAGCTACATTTGAAGGTCATTTTGTAGTATAAGTATGTCCTGCCATCAATAGTGGTGACATATTTATATCTAGAAAGTGACTCATTATCTTAAATTCAGATGTGTTTGCATGTCTGGCAGCTCCACTACCTCCACCCGAGTCCTCAGACTTGTAGCCAAGTGCAAACAAAGGGCAGGAAACCAGAGGGCGAAAGACCGGTATGACAGGGACAGCAACAGGCTCAGGGGGACTGCAGGGAGACTGCAAGGGGCAAGGGCTGCAGGGGCCTCCAGACTCCCTGAGTTGGCAAAAAACAAAGGCAACAATTCAGACTTCTCTCAAATCATCAACATTATTACATCTGCATACATTGAGAATGAGCCATACATCCCTGACTACAACAGTCAGATTGACTCTCAGATTCGGGATCTGTTCACATTTGGGAGTCAGGGACACACCTTGGAAAGTGCATGTGATGGTCAGGCCCTTGTCCTGTTATGGGACCTTGGGAAAACTAGTGAGCCAGGTTTGTGAAAGTGAGGGTGTCCGTGGGCCAGTGCCCAGGGGGTCTCCATTTCCATAGCACTGACAGCAGCTGGGGCTGCTTTCAAGCTGCTGCAGGGACTCAGGTGACACTCACACATGGAGTCTCAGCCTGAGCTTGGACAGAGGAAATGTCCCAGTCCAGGGAGCTGTTGCCCATGTCCTGGTCCCTGATGCTGTGGCCAGGAGTAGACCTGGCTGGGCGGTAAAGTCCCCCAGGCTGGGCCAGGCAAACCTTCCCCTTCATAGCCTTTGCTCAGCTGTCCCCTCTGCCTGGCTGCCTTCCACTGGGCTCACAAGCAATCTCCTTCCGGCTGTTAGCCCCATCATCCCCTACTCTGGTTCCTATTGCTGAAAGCACATCACCCACCATAGTCACTGTCTTAGTCCCTGGGGAGAGGACAGGCTGCTCTACCCACAGGCATGGAAAGTGATCTTCATTCTGCACAGTGTCACCAGCGAGGGTGGGGGACTAAACTCACCCACACCAATGGGCAGCAGGGCACCCCATGGCCTCAGTTAGGGGAAGACCAGGTGTTCCATTTCTGTTTACCAGTGTTTGTAAGTGTAGGTGCTATGTGTGCATGAGTGTGACTCCACAAATGTGTGTGTACATCCCTATGAGTGCAAACGTGTGTGTACATCACTATGAGTGCATATGTGCAAGTGTGTGTGTACAAACAAGGGTGCAGGTGTGTGCACGAGTATCCCTGCTGGGCCTGGACATTGATGTCTTTGCCCCAGGCGTGGTGGGGGTGGAAAGCAGCACTGCCTGATTTAGTGGACACCGTGGAGCCCGATGTGTCACATCTCTGCTCCCCTCCCCAAAAGAGCTGAGTCCAGGTGACTTGCAGCTCCTGTCCTCTCACCTCCCCTGGTGTGCTCCCTGTGCCCCCCCCCCCCCCCGCCCCGGCTGATGGATCAGACCGGGTTTGGCACTGGGAACCACATTCTTGAGGCAAGAGGTGGCCAATGACTCCGAGTACATGGAGTCTCTCCATACCTGGCGCCTCACCCTGTCCTTGGAGTCCCCACCATGTCCCCCGCGTCTCCCAGCCTCTGCGTCCCTCACCTGCACCCTGGATCCCAGCCCTGTGCGCCTCCTCAATGTCCTGACAGCTTCCACTAGTCTGAGTGCTGGGAGCCCAAAGGAAAACTGAGCTGTCGGAGGGTGGAGCCAGCTGAGGAGGCAGTGGGGATGAGAATCCAGGGTCCATGTAGGGCATGCAAGTCCCAGTGCAGGAAGGAAACCTTGAGTTACAAGAAGTCCCAGGAGTCTCAGGAACTGCCCAGAGTTCACAGAAAAGGCTGTGATGTGTGTGTGTGTGACAGAGACAGAGAGAGGGACAGATAGGGACAGACAGACAGGAAGGGAAAAAGATGAGAAGCATCAATTCTTTGTTGCAGCACCTTAGTTGTTCAAAGACTGTGATTTTCTTTACAGTGAATCTTTGTTGGATTTGTATTAGACATGCTTCACGAGATGGTCCTTCTAGCAGAATAGCAGGAGAAGTTCCTAGGAGAGCTGATGCATGCTGGAGCTCTGAACAGATGCTTCTTTGGGGGGAGGGGTAGGCTCACCTCTCTGCATGGGTCAGGGGCCCTCAGTCTTTGCCTGAGTGCCTCGCCCACACTGGGCGAGCTGCCCGTTGAAAATTTACAAGGAATGCTAAGGCTGAGAGTTGAAGGAAATGCACCTGGAGGTGCCCCTACCTGGGGAGTATGCAGGTGGGAGCAAAGAGCAGTAATGAACAGAGTGAGGTAAGCCCTGGGAAAAAGGGAGCCTCTCCTGCAAACGCCCTCACCAATCAGGGTCCTGGGGTGGCCCTGGGGACACGCTGTGGACAAATTCCAGTGTTCTGGAGGTGCACCCATGTAAGGTCATTCCTGAAGATGTACACTGATCTCATTCTGGGGATGTATGCATTTCTCATGCACATATGGTTTCGGTGCTTATTACAAGATCTCTGCAATAAAAATTTCTCCCGCATGTGCCCGACCGGGATCCACCCGGCACGCCCACCAGGGGGCGATGCTCTGCCCCTCCGGGGCCTCGCTCTGTTGCGACCAGAGCCACTCTAGCGCCTGGGGCAGAGGCCAAGGAGCCATCCCCAGCGCCCGGGCCATCCTTGCTTCAATGGAGCCTTGCTGCGGGAGGGGAAGAGAGAGACAGAGAGGAAGGAGAGGGGGAGGGGTGGAGAAGCAGATGGGCGCTTCTCCTATGTGCCCTGGCCGGGAATCGAACCTGGGACTTCTGCACACCAGGCCGATGCTCTACCACTGAGCCAACCGGCCAGGGCTTCTCCTGAGTTTCTGAAACAATAAGGAGGCAAATGTGAGTCACAGGGTGGTGAAAGGCAGAGGTGTTTGATGGGCTCTCCAGGCCACTCCCACACACGGGCTGTTTCTGGGCTGCTGGAGGGTCTGGTCAGTGGACGTGAATCCTATCTTTGGTGCTTGTCCAGCTCAGGCCCAGCTAGAGTTAACACAGACCAAGAGGTCTTCATCCTTCCTCCACTGTTTGCAAATCCCCACTGACCAAACTGCTTAAACCAGGGGTCCCCAAACTACTGGGGCCCCCTGAGGCCATTTATCCGGCCCCTGCTGCACTTCTGGAAGGGGCACCTCTTTCATTGGTGGTCAGTGAGAGGAGCACAGGATGCTGCATCCTGTGCTCCTGGAGTACTGTATGTGGCAGCCCCCGCAAAGCACGGGGTTGTTCACGTACAGTACTACTTCCGGTGACACGGGATGCATGCGTCAAGGCTCCGGAAGCATGTCATATCACTTGTTACAGCTAGCAGTGACAAATATGAAACTGGACATTGACCATCTTATTAGACAAAAGCAGGCCCATAGTTCCCATTGAAATACTGGTCAGTTTGTTGATTTAAATTTACTTGTTCTTTATTTTAAATATTGTATTTGTTCCCATTTTGTTTTTTTACTTTAAAATAAGATATGTGTAGTGTGCATAGGGATTTGTTCATAGTTGTTTTTTTTTTTATAGTCTGGCCCTCCAACAGTCTGAGGGACAGTGAACTGGCCCCTGTGTAAAAAGTTTGGGGACTGTTGGGCAGATAAAATGTATTATGCTCACTTTGTTAAAGATGACACTGCCCACGTGAGGCCATCGCCCAGGTGATATTAATGTGTGTTGGGGATTGTTGCAGCCTGGGGCTTGGTTTTGGGATTAAGCCTTTCCCACCCTTTTTGATGTGGGGTGGTACAATCCAATCATGCCTCAGAAAGTGACTTTGTATTAGAGACTTCCCTATTTTGTATATTGGATTAAAGGTTGTGAAGCTATACTATAAAATGGGGGCAGAACGGGAGCTGGGGCGCTTGGTTCCTGAGATTATCATTGGAGGAGAGAGCAGAGGAGAGCAGAAAGCAGAAGGAGGCCACGTGGAGGAGGCCAGGAGAAGCAGCCAAGATGGCGGAGTGCTGAGTGAGATGCCAATTTGTGCAGAGTTTCTATCTGGGATAAGGAAGGAGATGGGGAACTGAGGAGAATAAGGCTGGTGAGCTAGAAACCTTTGGTTCTAGGAAACTCGGATAAGTCAGTGGCTTTGTGAGCACTGAATGTGATTGGGTTTTGGAGCCCAGTGTGTGTTTTTACTTGCCCGCCGGGTGCAAGCTAGAATTAAAGACTATGGCCCACCAGTTTGTGGCTCCGTTGTTTCTTTACCGACTGTCCGAATCCAATGCGAACCTGCATGGACCGGGCTGCTCTGATGGTGGCCCTGGCCGTGTCTTCTGGCTTTACAGGGACCCCTGGCTTAAACTCTCCCAGCTTCAACCTCCACATCACAGATGGCCCATGTGCAGATGCAGCCCACAGACCATCTCTGTCCCCTGAGCTCACCCTAAGTCATTGGAGCCAGAAACCCAATGGACACAGACACAAGGTGATTGTATGGGTGCAGGAGCAAGGTGCAGGGGCCTGGGATCATGGTGCTCCAGGGAGGGGAGTGACACAGGATGGCGTGGGGACCAGGAGAAGGGTTTATCTCCATCAGAGTGACCTGGGAAGCCTCTGGACACAGGAGCCATCATCAGACCTGCACTTCCAAAAGCCCACAGGGGTATGAAGGGAAAGGGAGAACGAGGGGCCTGGCAGTAGCCCTGTGAGCGTGTCTGTGGCTGGGTGGGAAGGCTCAGAGATGTATGGATCAGGGAGAGCCCACAGATATTAGTAATTTGAATGTAGGGTGAGGGGGCTTCCAGGTGCTGGCTGAATGGCATGAGGGTCATCCTCTTCCACTGGAACCGAAGGTGACACACTGGCAGGCAGGGAGTGGGGTAAGTGACAAAGAAGTATCTGTGGGATACCAGGGGAGAAGTCTTTACACGTTGAGGACCCACAGGGGCAAGTCTTTGCTGGGAAGACAGTGGGAGGTGCAGTGGTGGGCAATGCCTCACTTTCATGAAAACAGAGGAAAACTCAGAACCAAATTCTGGGAAACCCCTGAATTTCAGGGGTGACAGAAGTGGGCCCCAGACTAAATACAGCAGAGTGTCTCAGCTGCCCACAGGCAAGCATCTAGAACCTCAAAGTGGTCAGCTGGTGTGGAGGGCCAGATCTTCAGCTAGGCTTGGGGTGGGAGGTCAGTCAGCTAACTGGGTAAAAAAGGACAAAGTCCTCCTGGATGTTCCAAAGTGTTAGCCTTTGGGAAGACGCAGCAAAATGAGTGGTCCTCACAGGACCACCTCACAGGCACCTTGGGCAGTGTGAAGCTCAGCCTACCCCCCTGTACACACAGAGGGGCATGGAGGCCCTGGCCCCACCCACAGGGCCAATGAGGCGTTAGAAAGGGCCCCACAAATGATGACCACCTCAGGGGCCAGAATGTCACCCCCATGTCCTTTCTGCAGGTTCTCCCTGCCCCCATGCCTTGCCTGTGGACTCAAAGGAGGGACTTGTCCCTGAGGCCACCTCCCAAGTGAGCCCATCCTTTCTCTCCTGTCCAGCTGCACAGAGGGTCCCTTAGCTCAGCTTCAGGCTGCTGGGCAGAGGCTTGTGGACCACGTCCCTGAGGCTGTGCAGGCAGGAGGGTCTGAGTGTCCCTAGGCAATGAGGTACTATTGGGAGTTTGGTGAATTGATAAAGCATTTACATATCTTGAAAATGATACTAGCTTGTTTATTTTGTTTTGTAATAGGGGGAAAGAGAGAGAGAGAAAGAGAGAAACTTTGATTTGTTGTTCCACATATTTATGCATTCATTGGTTGATTCTTGTATGTGCCCTGACTCGGGATCAAACCTGCAACTTTGGTATCTCGCAACGAGGTTCTAACCAATTGAGCTACCCAGCCAGGGCATTGCTTGTTTCTTTTGAAGCCTTAGAAAAGCACTCAATTCCCAGCCAGGGAACACAGGAGTAGCGTTCATCTGCTTCTCCACCCTTCCCTCTCTCCTTTCTCTCTATCTTTCTCTTCCCCTCCCACAGCCAAGGCTCCATTGGAGCAAAGTTGGCCTGGGTGCTGAGGATGGCTCCATGGCCTCTGCCTCAGGTGCTAGAATGGCTCTGGTTGCAACAGAGTAACACCCCAGATGGGCAGAGCATCAACCCCTCCTGAGCATGCCAGATGGATCCCGGTTGGGCACATGCAGGAGTCTGTCTGTCTGCCTCCCCACTTCTCACTTCAGAAAAATATAAATAAATAAACAAACAAGTAAATAAATAAATAGAAGCACTCAAATACTATAGATTAGAAAGATACAATGAAACAAGCTATTGACACATCCTCATATAACTTTGTAGAAATTTTCTGTATGTATACAGACATGCATGTGCATCCATTGTAGAAATCCTCCTCAGTGAGGCCCTTCCTTTCTGCCTGCTTCTTGGAGTCTTTCATGCTCTGTTTCCCCCAGTCACAGTGTCATCATATGACATGTGCAGTTTCATTTTCCTGAGGTTCTGGGAATTTTTAAGTTATGACTTCCTATTTCACTAAAAAATTCATTCAGCAGCTTGTTCTTTTTTTTTTTTTTTTTTTTTGTATTTTTCTGAAGCTGGAAACGGGGAAGCAGTCAGACAGACTCCCGCATGCGCTCCACTGGGATCCACCCCTGCACGCCCACCAGGGGGCGATGCTCCGCCCATCGGGGCATCGCTCTGTTGCGACCAGAGCCACTCTAGCGCCTGAGGCAGAGGCCATGGAGCCATCCCCAGCGCCAGGGCCATCTTTGCTCCAATGGAGCCTTGGCTGCGGGAGGGGAAGAGAAAGACAGAGAGGAAGGAGAGGGGGAGAGGTAGAGAAGCAGATAGGCTCTTCTCCTGTGTGCCCTGGCCGGGAATCAAACCTGGGACTTCCGCACACCAGGCCGACGCTCTACCACTGAGCCAACTGGCCAGGGCCTCAGCAGCTTGTTTTTAATGTTCAGAAGTGCAACAGCGTTAACCTTTTTGTTGCCAGCTGTAACCACTTCTGACTCCTGTCTTCATCCTCCCCCTTCCTCACCTTTCACACTGGCTGCTGCAGGTCTGTGCTTCCACTGTCATGCCCAAGATAGATTGTTGCACATGCCTTGTGTGTCCTTGAGACACACATGTATGTTCTCTGATGGCTGAAACAGAGTTCTGGGTGTCCTGCCAAGGTGGTCAGTGAGGGATGTTACTCTCTTACATAGGTGCTGGGTTCTATTAGCTTCAGCTATCCATAACTGAGAAACCAGGTGGGCATCTCACTGGAACGGGGGATTTCTCCCTGTAGTTCTAGCAATATTCAATCAACTATTTGGAAGCTATTTTATTCAATGCATAACTACTTTGAATTGTACCTTCCGGGTAAGTCAAGACTTTATTATTAGATAGTGACCCTTTCCACCTAGATCATCCTCTTTCTTTTAAAGTCTCTTTGTCCGGTGTCAGCACAACAACACCAACTTTCTTGGGTTTGAATATTTCTGATAGGTCATTTTGCAGACTGGTATCATCAACCATGGTGTGTTCATGTGTTTTAGGTCCATCTCTTGTAAACAGAAAATATCTGCACTTTTTTTTTTTATCGAGAGAAACAGAGACAGGAAGGGAGGGAGATGAGAAGCATCAGCTTGTAGTTGTGTCACTTTAGTGCAGTGGTTCTCAAAGTGTGCGCCAAGGTGCACTGGTGTGCCCTAGGAGATTCCCAGGCGCACCCTATGGTATTCCAAAGAAATATGTGCCTGTTGGGGACCAAAAAACCAACAGGGTTCTTGGAGTTTAGATTTTTGGGGGACAGAGGTGTGGAGAATTGGCTGTAAGCTGACAGTCTGCCCAACCCCCCACCTCATTTGCCTGATTAGGTTGCAAAAGGCTGTTAAGCTGTGGTGCTGGATTGTTTACACTACTCCCCATGTTCCCTGGAAAGACTGGAGGCAAGTTTATTCTATCTGTTGTTTGGTGTAAAGTTAAGATGATATGTATGGTGGGGGTTTTGGATTGATAATTAAACATAAGGAATTGTCTCTTGAAGCCTTTTGGATTTCTATAAAAGAAGAATATGTGGCAATATCTAAAAAAGCTTTGAACATTTTACTACAATTTTCAACATCCTATTTATGTGAATTAGGATTTTCTACACTCAACACAATTAAGAGTAAAAAGAGAGGAATTCTTCAATGTATTAACAAGGAAATGAGAGTTTGCCTTTCAATTATATGCCCAAACATTGAAGAAATTGCTAGGACACATCAGGCTCATGTTTCTTATAAACACAAGAATGAAAAAACTTAACACATTTGTGCCAGGACCTTCCAAATTTACTAAATCTTACTAAGAATTTATCTATATATATAAAAAGATAACTTTTGTAGTTTTTTAATTTTTTTAAATTTTTTTACAGAGACAGAGAGAGAGTCAGAAAGAGGGATAGATAGGGACAGACAGACAGGAACAGAAAGAGATGAGAAGCATCAATCATCAGTTTTTCGTTGCAATACTTCAGTTGTCCATTGATTGCTTTCTCATATGTGCCTTGACCATAGGGTTACAGCAGACCGAGTAACCCCTTGCTAAGCCAGCAACCTTGGGTCCAAGCTGGTGAGCTTTGCTCAAACCAGATGAGCCTGCGCTCAAGCTGGCAACCTCGGTGTCTCAAACCTGGGTCCTCTGCATCCCAGTCTGACGTTCTATCCACTGCACCACTGCCTGGTCAGGTTGTCGTTTTTCTTTTTTTTTTTTTTTTTTTTGTATTTTCTGAAGTTGGAATTGGGGAGGCAGTCAGACAGACTCCTGCATGCGCCCGACCGGGATCCACCCAGCACGCCCACCAGGGAGCAATGCTCCACCCATCTGGAGCATTGCTCTGCTGCAACCAGAATCATTCTAGCGCCTGAAGCAGAGGCCATGGAGCCATCCTCAGCACCCAGGCCAACTTTGCTCCCAAAGAGCCTTGGCTGTGGGAGGGGAAGAGAGAGACAGAGAGGAAGGAGAGGGGGAAGGGTGGAGAAGCAGATGGGCGCTTCTCCTGTGTGCCCTGGCCGGGAATCAAACCCAGGACTCCTGCACGCCAGGCCGACGCTCTACCACTGAGCCAACCGGCCAGGGCTCTATTTTTTTTTATTTTTTTTTACAGAGACAGAGAGAAAGTCAGAGAGAGGGATAGACAGGGACAGACAGACAGGAACAGAGAGATGAGAAGCATCAATTATTAGTTTTTCATTGCACATTACAACACCTTAGTTATTCATTGATTGCTTTCTCATATGTGCCTTGACTGCGGGCCTTCAGCAGACCGAGTAAGCCCTTGCTTGAGTCAGTGACCTTGGGTCCAAGCTGGTGAGCTTTTGCTCAAACCAGATGAGCCCTCGCTTAAGCTGGCGACCTCGGGGTCTCGAACCTGGGTCCTCGGGATTCCAGTTTGATGCTCTATCCACTGTGCCACTGCCTGGTCAGGCTAATAGCTCTATTTTTTAACCCCTCTTTTTTACGAATTCTAAAAAGCATAACTCAAAAAATGTAACAAAAATGTTTTTTAATGCCAGAATAAATTTAATTTTGTCATATTTATTTTGTTTAATTACCATAAAAGCACTCTTGGACTTTATTTTTTTCTTTAATAGTTGACTTAATTATTATAACATTTCTCAGAAATTTGTATATACTGCGTCTACAATTATTTGTAGGATTTTAAATGAGCCCTGACTTCAAAAAGTCTGAGAACCACTGCTTTAGTGGCTCATTGATTGCTTCTCACACATAATTTTACTGGGGGGTGCCAGCTGAACCAGTGACCCCTTGCTCAAGCCAGCGACCTTGGGCTCAAGCCAGTGACTTTGGGCTCAAGCCAGTGACCATAGGATCATGTTGATGATCTTACACTCAAGCTGGCAACCGTGTGCTCAAGCTGGTGAGCCAGTGCTAATGCCAGATGAGCCCACACATAAGCTGTTGACCTCAGGGTTTCAAACCTGGGACCTTAGTACAAACGTCCCCAAACTAGGGTCCGTGGGCCGCATGCGGCCCCCTGAGGCCGTTTATCCGGCCCCCTGCCGCACTTCCAGAAGGGGCACCTCTTTCATTGGTAGTCAGTGAGAGGAGCACTGTATGTGGCGGCCCTCCAATGGTCTGAGGGACAGTGAACTGGCTCCCTGTGTAAAAAGGTTGGGGACCCCTGCCTTAGCATCTCAGGTTGACGCTCTATCCACTGTGCCACAACCAACCAGGCAATATCAACACTTTTATCCAATCTGAACATCACAGACCTTGAGCTGCAGGTGAACCCTCTTTTTACTTTTGAGACTAGGTAATTGTGGACCTGTCTTTACTGTGCTACTTCATGGCTGGTTTGTTCCACTCTTTCTAAATTTCTTTGTTAACCAGTGCTTACCTTTTTTTTTTTTTTTTTAAATAATGAGAGCAATACCTCTTCCCCAACAAGACAAAAATCGTGGCACACTGTCACATCCTTAGGCCAAGGCAGGCCCCACCCCTGCCAACACCCATTCAATTTTGGCTTAATGTGGACAATAGCTTTCTCCAGGGGTGCATGTCACCTCTGCTGCACACTTGTCTTCTGGCCTCTGCAGGGCTCCTGGCTCTCCTGCTGTCAGGGTAGCAAACCCCCAAGACAGGAAAGGGTGTCTAAGCTGCTCCAAGTTGATCAGTAACCAAGGGAACACAGTGAATTCCAAATCCAGACCTCCCGTGCAGCTGGCCACCAACTCTTGCCACTGTTTCCAACTACAAAGATAAGTGATTGTAGAAGGCAGTGACTGTTCTCTCCCCATCTTGATATAAGTGTAGAAATAAGTGTCTAACACTGTTGCATCCACCAAGTGCGAGAACAAATGTCGGAGACTTTCAGAAGATTAGATCATACTTTATTGGCCAAGTTTAACCTGTGCAGGGGCGAACTCCCAAGATGTCTGGAGACACCATACTCACAAGAGCTGCAAACGAGAGTTGTGCCTGGCGCTTACAACTAGGTCCTTATATATCCTAAGTGAGCAAGCATTATACAGAAGCAGATGTGGCAGTTAGCTATTCGCTAGGGAGGTCGCGCGCAGCATAGTAACAGGGGAAGGGTATAGCTCAGTGGAGAATTTCAAACATAAACTTCTGATAAGGGTCTCTGACTCATAGAATGCAGGATGTTTGTCCTCCTTTGTGCTGAACTCTTTGTTCTCGGCCTCACAGGGACCTTGTCAGCACTTCCCTGTTCCTGTTTTTCTAAGAGTTAGACTCTGGCAGCCACAGCACACTTCCTTGAACCTAACAAACACCATAGGTGTACGGCTGTACTTCCCTCAGTCCTGCAACCTCTGTGAGCATCCCTCACGCTCCTGAAGTTGAACACTGTTTCCAGTACTCAGTCTAGGCCTCAGTAAAAGCCCTTTTCTTAGCTACATAAAGATCCAGATTGGCTTCTCACTGATACCGTTTGTGGGCTCAGGGACCCAAGAGTGTGTTAAGCATACCCAATGTGTTTGGGGGACATGTGGCTATGCAGACAGTTTTCAGATTCCGGCTCTGAGTTTCCTCTGTGCTCTGAAGGCACCACTGCAGCCAGGTCTTACCTCCAGAGCAGTGAAGAAGCCCTGATGACCTTCGTCTCTGTGCATGCTCACCATCCTGTGTGTGTGTGTGGGGGGGTGTCAGAGTATCTCTTATCTATGGTTCTCCTGAACTTTACTGGGATGTGTTAGGGGAGGGATTCTTGTCCGCACTTCTCCTTGGCACCTGTGAGTTGTTTCAAACCGATTTCTTTCTTTTTTAATTCTTAGAAAGTTTATTTTCTTCTTTTTCTCAGGTCCTTCCTCTTCTTGGTCCCCTGCTCTCTGGTGCCCCTGCCGTCTAGATGTTAGGACACTGCCTTGCAGCCTTTCTGTTCTCTTCTTCCGTTCTTTCTCCCTGGTAGGTGGACTCAGGGCTTTTAGCTCTTTCTTTCTTTTCTTTCTGCTAAGCAATTGTATTCTCTTATTCCTTTCCTTCTATCAATTTTTAATAATCACACTGTTTTTCATTAAGAGTTTCACAGCAGCCGTAGCAATGTAGCACACAATGTAGCCAAAAGTCCAAAGAAATTGTTGTAAAGTAACATTCCACTGGGTTTACATAGAGACACCAAGTCCAAATGAATTTTTAAGGAGTTTTATTAAAGGAGGAGATTTATTAATATGCTGGCCACATATGACTAACACGGGGCATACCTGACCCAAATTGTGCGTGCCATGCACAGCCCTGAGGCAGGTTATGTACCTTTGATCGTACCTAGGTTGGCGGGAAAAGGAGGAGGAGGGGAAGATAACACAATTCATTAGCAAGCTTATAACATTCATCTATAGGATTTATAAAAAACATTTCTACATGTTAAAACTTATAAGGTATTACAATAGCAAAAAATGTTGTTTTTCATATTAAAAGATATTTCCAAATTTTTCAGTGTTTATTTGCTATTCCTTTGTCTAGAGGTATATACATTAACTATATGCCTCAAGAGAGGGCGGGGGAGCCTACATGGCGCCAGGGGATAAGCGTTTGTAAATAGCCCATTAAAGAAAGGAGAGGAAGAAAGGGAAGGCTTTGCTTAATCTCTTCTCCCCCCCACCTGGCTAGGTGTTTATCTTCTTTTTTCACAGGAGCGGGGGGGGGGGGGGGGGGAGGGAGGTGGATCCCAGTTTTCTCTCTACTTCTATTCAAAACTTAGCACAAAATTTATTTATAACACAATGTTATCATCCATCCTGAGTTCGTGCAAATCACACACAAGTATAAAAATCATATTCACAAAATCTCTCTGTATGCGTAGCCCAAATTATAAAATGCCCTTTAAGCTTCCTAGTAAAAGGGTCTTTTCTACACAGTATGTCTCTGCAAGCCAGAAAAACTCCCTCTTTCCTCTCCTAAAATATTAATATTAATTTTTCCATTCTTTGGTACATTCCCCACTGGTTTTAAATCCTGAGTCAAATCTTTGATTTAAATTAATGAGGTGCATAAGACTGTTAAGTAGGAATATTAGCTTATAAATGTAACAGTTATTTAACAGACAGACTTAATGCTTTTATTAATACTAATATAGTTCATTGAAGAAACAAATGTTATTGATTAATTTCTTATAAATTGTACAATCCTTTTGTAACTTACATAAAATTAACTGGCTTTTATAATAATTTACTTTTACTTAGAATTTTTAATTTTAAAACTTTTAACCTTTAGTGACAACCAAGCTGGCTGCTGTAGAATAGCAAGTTGCCAAATGCGTGCCAGGAGTGGGGGTGTTACCAGGAAAGAGGGGTGAAGCCAAACACACTTAGGACCCTCCAGATGGAGGTCAGGCTTCTGATAAGATTAACGTTTGGAACACAGCTGTCTACCTGACACGCTTGCCTGGGTTTCTGCGACAAGGATGGGGACAACACTGGAACCCAGGATCAGCCTGTCCTCATTGCTTCCAACCCTATTATGCCGCGAACCAGCGTGGCTAGTAATTCCAGGTCCTGAGTGGGAATGGCACGGAATTAAAAAAATAGGCTTAAAGAGAAAAAGGTTGGGCTTGGGAGCACTTCTCTCTTTTTTTTAAAAAGATTTTATTTATTCATTATAGAGAGGAGAGATAGAGAGAGAGGGAAAGAGAGAGAGAGAAGGGGGGAGGAGTAGGAAGCATCAACTCCCATATGTGCCTTGACCAGGTAAGCCCAGGGTTTTGAACCGGCAACCTCAGGGTTTCCAGGTTGACACTCTATCCACTGTGCCATCACAGGTCAGGCCAGGAGGACTTCTTACAATGAATAAGATAGCTTGCAAAAGGCAAGCCTTTACCCCTTACCTGCTTTATTTTATTTATTTATTTTTTTTACAGAGACAGAGAGTGAGTCAGAGAGAGGGATAGACAGGGACAGACAGACAGGAACGGAGAGAGATGAAAAGCATCAATCATTAGTTTTTCATTGCGCGTTGCAACACCTTAGTTGTTCATTGATTGCTTTCTCATATGTGCCTTGACCACGGGCCTTCAGCAGACCAAGTAGCCCCTTGTTGGAGCCAGCGACCTTGGGTCCAAGCTGGTGGGCTTTTGCTCAAACTAGATGAGCCCGCGCTCAAGCTGGTGACCTTGGGGTCTCGAACCTGGGTCCTCTGCATCCCAGTCCAATGCTCTTTCCACTGTGCCACTGCCTGGTCAGGCCTTACCTGCTTTATTTTTATTTTATTTTATTTTATTTTGTATTTTTCTGAAGCCAGAAACGGGGAGAGACAGTCAGACAGACTCCCGCATGTGCCCGACCAGGATCCACCCAGCACGCCCACCAGGGGGCGACGCTCTGCCCACCAGAGGGCGATGCTCTGCCCCTCCAGGGCGTCGCTCTGTTGCGACCAGAGCCACTCTAGTGCCTGGGGCAGAGGCCAAGGAGCCATCCCCAGCACCCGGGCCATCTTTGCTCCAATGGAGCCTCGCTGCGGGAGGGGAAGAGAAAGACAGAGAGGAAGGAGAGGGGGAGGGGTGGAGAAGCAGATGGGCGCTTCTCCTGTGTGCCCTGGCCGGGAATTGAACCCGGGACTTCTGCACGCCAGGCCGACGCTCTACCACTGAGCCAACCGGCCAGGGCCTTACCTGCTTTATTTATAGGGCAAAGTGAGGCCATTAGCAAATCAAAGAGGTTATTAAAATAAAATCACCTTTCCAAGGCATTCCCATAATTCTACGGAGTGAAGAAAAACCCCACCATACATAAGATCGTAACTTTACAAAACAAAGGATAAAAAGAAATTGCCTCAAGTGTTTCCAAGGGACATGGGGGATAGGACAAGTATAAATAATCCAGCACCATAGCTAACATGAAGTTGTGGAAAAAAATAGCCTTTAGCAACTTCACAGAACAAGTAAGATGGGGGGTTGGGGAGACTGTCAGCTTACTGCCAGTTCCCCACATCTCTGTCCCCCAAAAATCTAAACTGCAAAGACCCTATTGGCTTTCAGTCCCCAACACTATTATACCTCAGCAACCCATGTTGCTGTTCATCCATCCCATCACTGGCGTTCTTTTTTTTATTATTATTAATTTTAATGGGGTGACATTGATAAATCAGGGTACATACGTTCAGAGAAAACATCTCTAGGTTATTTTGACATTTGATTATGCTGCATTCCCTTCACCCAAAGTCCAATTGTCTTCTGTCACCTTCTAACTGGTTTTCTTTGTGCCCCTCCCCTCGCCCTACCTCGTCCCTCTCCTACCCCCCCCCCCCATCACTGGCGTTCTTTAATTCAGCTCTTTTTTTAATTTATTTATTTTTTTTTTTTTTACAGAGACAGAGAGTGAGTCAGAGAGAGGGATAGACAGGGACAGACAGGAACGGAGAGAGATGAGAAGCATCAATCATTAGTTTTTCATTGCGCATTGCAACACCTTAGTTGCTCATTGATTGCTTTCTCAAATGTGCCTTGACTGAGGGTTTCAGCAGACTGAGTAACCCCTTGCTGGAGCCAGCGACCTTGGGTCCGAGCTGTTGGGCTTTTGCTCAAACCAGATGAGCCCGCGCTCAGGCTGGCGACCTCGAGGTCTCGAACCTGGGTCCTCTGCATCCCAGTCCGATGCTCTATCCACTGTGCCACTGTCTGATCAGGCATAATTTGTCGGGAGCCGATCCACAACTGCTAGCTGACAAGGTCACAGCAGAAGAAGACCCACAACCGCTGGCTGACAAGGTCACAGCAGAAGAAGATCAAAAACTGCTGATTGACAAAGTCACAGCAGAGAAGACCAATGGCTGCGGGGTGACAAAGTCACAGCAGAGAAGACCAATGGCTGCGGGGTGACAAAGTCACCACAAAGGATAGGCACAACGATACTCCCCCTTTGACTTTTTGAATTAATCTGGCCTTGTATCCCCCCTTTTCTGGGTGTGTGCTATTATTTGTGGCACAGGGATAATAGTACCGTGCTTTCCCTGTAGATTCGTAGTGATTTCTTTGGAAATGAGACAGAGGGTGTGAGTTCCACAGAAAAGCCTGCAAGCCCCTTGAACTGGGCTCATAGACATAAGAGGCTGGCTATGATATCCCTCGTAAAGGGTTAAGTTTGTAGGAGAATTCCTTCTTAATCATGTTAAAAAGAATAGATTGTGACTTGTGAATGGGTAGGAAGCAGTGGCTGTGCACAGAGCACCCTTAGGCCTTCACTTAACATTTTTCTTCCCTAGCCTTTTCATGTGATAAGTAGAGAAACATTCCTTTCTTCTTTGATCTGCAAATAGTGGTATATTCTGAGAAGAATAGAGTCAGAACTTAACTAGTGTTTAAATATAATAAATAAGTAATATTTGATTAGACAATAGTATCTTAGGTAAGGTATAGTAGGATGGCCCATTGTGTGGCCTAGAATGAGAGCGTAGTCAGCAAGAAAAGAATGTTTTACTAAGAGAATTGTCTTTTGACTAAAGGCAATTGCTAGGCTTTCTCAATGAGATGTTCTCATGAGATTTAAAAATGTAGGGAAATCCATGGAATGTCTTGTGTTGCTGCTGGGCTATCTTGCAAGTGCACTCTGCATATCTTTGGGTGAAAGCTATTCTTGATGTTATGTTAATTTCTTTAGAGGCAAGCCTTTTAGAACTAATACTCTAAAAGCTTTTACTGATGTTGTTATGCTATTCAAGTTATTTTGTATTTTGAATGATTTGCTACCTGACTTGTGACTCATAGATGTAAATTAACTGTTATCCGGAAACATGAAAACATAGTGAAACAAAAGTAATAATTAACACCATGTGATTGTAACTCGGTGTGCGTGTATAAAAAGGGAGCTATACTAGCATTTGGTAGAGATGCCTGGCAGAGAATGCTAACCGGAGAATAAAGAGAAAGAAAAGAATTCAGCTCTCTCACTCCATTTTCGCCGACGCCGTCTCCTCCTGTGGGACCCCTGGATCCCCCCCCGGGGCTGGACCCCGGCAATAATTCAGCTCTTTTTGGCCCTGGCTGGTAGGCTCAGTGGTAGAACATCAACTCAGTGTGTGGATGTTGACTCCTGTTCAGGGCACACAGAAGAAGTAACCATCTGCTTCTTCCCCCTCCCCTTTCTATTTCTTTGTTTCCCTCCTGCAGCCATGGGTTGATTGGGTCAAGTGACTTGGCCCCCAGCACTGAGGATGTCTTCATGGAGCCCCTGCCCTAAGTGCTAAAAATAGCTTTGTTGCTGAGTAACAGCCCCAGATGGGCAGAGCATCACCCAGTAGGGGGCTTACCAGGTGAATCTCAGTCAGGGCACATGCAGGCATCTGTCTCTCTGTCTCCCCTCCTCTCACTTAAAAAAAAATTCAGGCCTAATCAGTCAGCGCTGTGAATAGAGTGTCGGACTGGGATACGGAGGACCCAGGTTCAAAACCCCAAGGTCATCCAGCTTGAGTATGGGCTCACCATCTTGAGTGGGGGGTCGCTGGCTTGAGCATGGGATCATAGACATGACCCCATGGTCGCTGGCTTGAATCCTAAAGGTCACTGGCTTGAAGCCCAAGGTTAGTAGCTTGAGCCCAAGGTTGCTGGTTTGAGCAAGAGGTCAGTCACTCTGCTGTAGCCCCCCATTCAAGGCATATATGAAAATGCAATCAATGAACAATGAAGGAGCTACAACAAAGTATTGATGCTCTTCCTGTCTGTCTGTCCCTATCTGTCCCTCTCTCTGATTTTGTCTCTGTCAAAAAAAAAATTTTTTTTTTAATTCAAGTTTTTCCCCCCAAGATTTTTATTTGTTTCTCTGTAGCTGTTTTATTGTTTCTTCTAACTTCACCTGGTTTTCATTTGTTTCAGAAAATTTTAAAGTTTTAAAATCTAAGACTCATTATATATCCTAGACACATCCAACATTTTTTGCTCCTGATGAAATCCACCTTCCTCTGTTGTTTTCCTTGTGAAATGCCTGCATTCCTCAAACATCTGGCTGGTTGGGTTTTGTCTTCACAGCTTTATTTCAGAAAGAGCCACATATTTAATGCTACCCGTTCATTGCCACAACCAAGATGTTCTTTTTCATTTATCTGAGCACTTTTTTATTCTCTTTAGAATATTATAAAATGTTGCTTATGTAAGGGCTCACATTTCTTAATAAATTTGGGGCTGTTTTTGTTGCTGCTTTAAGGAACATGCACTCAGGGCACTGCCCTCACACCTCAGATCAGTAACAGTGTCCAAAGTGCTCTTCCCGTCACATGTGCAGTGGCAGCATCTGACGGGTGACAATGAGGGGGTGTTGTGGCCCCACTGATGGCCGTGAGTCTGAAGGGCCATGCTACAGCCCTTTCCCAGGTCCCCAGAGCCAGCTGGCATCTCATAGTTTAGTCCTGACCACAGCGGGACCAGGAAACGTACAGTCACAGCTGGACCACAGCTGTCTGGAGCAAGGACAAGAACTTTACTTGTCCATGTCCTTTTCTTTTGGAAAAGGGCTCAACCAGTGCATCTTTATTATTGATATTATTATTATTTTTTAATTTTTAAAAAATGTTCTGACCCTGGCCGGTTGGCTCAGTGGTAGAGTGACCAGGTTTGATTCCTGGTCAGGGCACAGAGGAGAAGCACCCATCTGCTTCTCCTCCCCTCTCCCTCCCCTGTCTCTCTCTCTCTCTCTCTCTCTCTCTCTCTCTGTCTTTCTCTCTCCCTCTCTCCCCTCTCCCACAGCCATAACTCGATTGGCTTAAGCAAGTTGGCCCTCCACACTGAGGATGGCTCTGTGGCCTCATGTTCTAAAAAATAGCTCGGTTGCCGAGCAAACAGAGCAACAGCCCCAGATGAACAGAACATCACTCCATAGGGGGCTTGCCAAGTGGATCCCAGTCTGTCTCTCTGCCTCCCCTGCTCTCACTTAATTTAAAAAAACTTTTTTTCCATTGATTTGAGAAGGGGGGGAGAGAAAGTGGGGAAGGATGCGAAAGAGAAACATTGATTTGTTACTGGTTACTTCTGGTATGTGCCCTCATCGGAGATTGAACTTGTTGTGACCTTGGTATGCCAGGAGGACACTCCATTCCCTGAGCCACCGCCAGGACCTCAACCAGTACATCTTGATGTTGATTCTTTTTAACTTTATTTATTCATTTTTAGAAAGGAGAGAGAGAGATAGAGAGAGAGGAGAGAGAGAGAGAAGGGGGGAGGAGCAGGAAGCATCAACTCCCATATGTGCCTTGACCAGGCAAGCCCAGGGTTTCGAACCGGCGACCTCAGCATTTCCAGCTCGAAGCTTTATCCACTGCGCCACCACAGGTCAGGCTTGATGTTGATTCTTGAGATGGCACCAGGGACAGGGCTGGTGGCCACAGTACACAGTAGGGTGGCCGTTCTGCCTGGAGGGGGACCTGGTTTGGAGAAGGCATGCATGCAGGGCTGGCACCCTGGTGTGCTTATACGCACAGTGGTTTTAATCCACACAACTGGTGATACAGTGAGGTTGGTGGTCCCGTCCCTCTGTGAACCTGGAGCAAGTTACTCGGCTGTCTTATGAGATGCATGGACCATCTCTTGTGTGGATGCCCCTCAAGGAATCTCCCAGCCACCTTCTCCTCAGTTAAACAGAGAACACGTGGGCCCAGCCTTGGGTAGTGAGTCTCTGAGCCAACACTTCCTTTCCCAGGGATGAGGTGGGGCCTGCAGTGCTGTGCTCCCAGAGAGACTGGCCTCCAGCCAGCTGCTCCAGAACCCAGACCTCTGGGGAAGCATTTGAGGGCCCTCACCAGGCGCAGGGCCACATGAAACAGAGTGTGGGGTTCAGAGCCACCCCCGTGGAATCCTCACCCGCAGGGGTCTGGCCCCTCCTCAGGGCTTTTAACAGCATAATACTCTCTTTGATGTCCTCAGTCTTTGCTGGACTGGTTTTAGTGACTGGACTCTCTCCCAGCCTCTTGTTGTTTATTTAGGAAATATTTGCCGGGGCTGGTAGGAGCCAGGCTGGAGGAGACTGTATCGCCCTTCCCAGGGACCAGCCACTGTGATGAGGTCACGCTAAGTTTACAATACCCATTAAAGTTAGAGCCTCTCAGAACTGCCACCTTCATCCTGCCTGCAGTCCTGCCTGAGCGAGTCACATCTGCCTCTGATGGCAACGTAACACCCCGCCATCCTCTCTCGTTGGCTGCCTGCCTCCAATTCCCAGAATTGCAGGGAAACTGGGACACTTCCCTGGGAAGACTCTAACTGTAACCTAACTGCAAGGCAGGCGAGTCCCTGAAGGATGTGACCCATTTGATCTGAGGCCCTTCTGAGAGAACCCTCTGTGAGCCCCAGGTGAGACATTCCAGAGGCACTCAGAACCCACAGTTTACACTCAGGAAACTCCAATACTGGCCCTGGTGGACCAGGAAGTGTGGAGAAGGGGGACTGAGGGAGACCTTCTCCAGGGCTGCTAGAAAATGAAGGTCAAGGGTGAGGGTCCTAGGTGTCGTGTGGGAGGAGTTTTCTCCCAGATTCAGGCAGAGGACTCTGGACAGAACGGCTGGACCTTGGAGGAGCCTAGCCCTTGGCCTCCACATACCTAAAACTGCTGTCTTGCTGGAGGAGAAACATCTGGGCGAAGGGTCCCTCAGGGTGAGATGATGGCAGATTGAGGTCCTGTTTTTCCTTATCCAGGAATTGCCACTAGTGGGCTGGCCTTTCCTCATAGATTCTGAGGGAGCCTCGGCGGTGCCTACCCATACTGCCATCTCCATTCCACAGGCCCATTGCCTGGCCCCACATGGCACCCTGCTTTCTAGGAGCTGCCCTGGCCCATTCTGGGGATGTCCATGTCTCTCTCCCCTTAAATCAGGAGGTAAAAACAGCAGCACTTACTCTGCCCAAGCTGCAAGGGCCAGGTGTAAAGGCCAAGGTCTAAGACAGGGGCCAGGGTTATCTAGGAAGACCTTTGTTTAGCCAAACAGGCGCACAAGTGGCCACCTTCTAGGAAGGGGGTTTCATTCTGCACTTGATACCTTGTTGAAAGGTTTGAGTCAGCACACTTGGGGTGCTGGATCTGGGGGCGCATTCACACTGATGGGATAGATCTACACTGCCAGAGGCAGGTGGGTAAGTACTATCCTTGATGAACTCCTCACTGGCTGCTGGCTGCTCTGTCTTGGGATTTGTCTACATGGGAACCATGCATGACTAGCAAGTGGCAGGTCCTGGTCACATAGGGTGGCCTTTCTGTGATAGCCTACATGAAGAGTTCTGTGTTCACATCAGGCCTTTAGCTGATGCATCTTCATTTGGGTCTTTACAATGTTTCCACCTTGGCTCAGAGTGGGGGAGTCTCAGGGCAGCCTCTGCAGGGGACCATGTTCCATAAGGTCATTCAGGGACCTAGGCTGAAGGAGGCCCCTCCATCAGTGGCTGGACACCATGGCTCTGTTATTAGATTAAAAGGGTCCTTTGGCCTGCTCATATTAAAGCTCAGTCAAACATGAATGGGAGTTTTCAGTTGAGAAAATAAAAGTTCATTTAAGAAAATGGTGCCAAGCCCAGAGTTCCAGGGTCACTTGTGCTTAAAGACCTGGCTCCTGATGGCTTCCGGGGGATGGGACATGTAGGGAACCACTAACCACTAATCATGTTGGTTAAAGTAGTTGGGATCGTGGACTTCACTGATTGGTTGAGGCCAGGGTAAGGAATAGTTGACCATTATATTTGGTCCTGATGTCACACATGGCACTGTTCTGTCTGATTTCAGGAGGTTGTTATTTGTAGGGTGCCCAATGGTTCAAAAGAAAGGCTAACATTCAATAGATGAGACTTTTGGAGCAAGAAAAGGTTTATTGATTGAGAAAGCCCAGCTCAAGAAAATAAGAGAACTAATTTTTTGTGTGTGTGTGACAGAGACAGATAGGGACAGACAGGAAGGGAGAGAGATGAGAAGCATCAATTCTTCATTGTGGCTCCTTAGTTGTTCATTGATTGCTTTCTTGTACATATGTGCCTTAACCGGGGGTGGGAGTGCTCCAGCAGAGTGAGTGACCCCTTGCTCATGCCAATGACCTTGGGCTCAAGCCAGGACATTGGGCTTTGTTGAGAAAATGAGTTGTAAAATCTGTATTTTCTTGTTTTGCTCACTCTTATTGTTAAAGATGGCTGCTGCTCACATGATACAGCTAATTGCCTTTTTTCTTGGGAAGGGGCTTGATTATGCTAATGTGTGCTGGAGGAAGGGGTTGTCCTGGGGAAAAGTTTTAAAAGGAGGAGCTAGGAGGCCATTTTGGAGGAGAGAGACTATGTTGTTGTAGAGAGGTGGAGCCCATGTTGTAGCAGGGCAGGGAGGCCATGTAGAGGAGAGGAGGAAACTGAAACGGAGACATGCAGAGGAGGGGAGGAAACTGAAACGGAGACATGCAGAGGAGGGGAGGAAACTGAAACGGAGACATGTAGAGGAGGGGAGGAAACTGAAACGGAGACATGCAGAGGGGACTGAGTGAGGCTGTTAGGCCTTTGGTTCTAAAAAACCTGGAAAGAATGGGTTTTGGTGCCCGTGTGCTTGTTTTTACTCATTGGCAGGTACGAGTCTAGAATAAAGGAAAATGGCCCACGAGTTCTTGGCTCTGTTGATTCATTACAGTCTGTCCGGATCAAATGCGAATCTGCACAGGCCAGGCAACTATGATAGTGGCCATGGCTACTGGTCTTACAGGCTTCAAGCAGCGGCCCTTGGGCTCAAGCCAGTGACCATGGAGTCATGTCTATGATCCCATGCTCAAGCCAGCAACCCCGCGCTCAAGCCGGTGACCTTGGAGTTTCGAACCTGGGTCCTCTGCATCGCAGTCTGACACTCAATCCACTGCGCCACCGCCTGGCCAGGCAAGAGAACTAATTCTTTTTTTTCTTTTTTTTTTTAGAGTGCTTCTTTTAACATTATTATATTTTAAAATCTGAGAACTGTAAAACATAGTATTTGTATAAACACCTGAGGACTGTTCAACTGGGCACAGCACATTCACTCAAACAATCTGAGATTGAGAGTGTAAATTAGAAGCTTGTTTTATAGCACTAAAGAAATAAAAACTCCTCTTCAGATCACATATGCCCAGCAAACAGTTGCATTTGTTTATAAATATAAAGGACTGTAAAGCCAGTAGCTGCGGCCACCATCACAGCCACCTGGCCCATGCAGGTTTGCAGTTGATTCGGACAGACGGTAATGAAACAATGGAGCCAAGAACTGGTGGGCCATCATCTTTATCCTAGCTTGCACCCAGAGGGCAGGAAATACACACAGTGGGAAAACACTTCCCTTTCCATTCAGGCCTCCCAAAGCCACTGACTTATCTGAGTTTCCTAGAATCAAAGGTTTCTACCTCACCAGTCTTATTGATCTCTGTTCTTCATCTCCTTCTCTCTGCACAAACTGGCTCTCCTTCAGCACTCCACCATCTTGACTGCTTCTCCTCTACTTCACATGGCCTTTCTTTGCTCTCCCCTCTTAATGCTAATCTCAGGAACCGAGAGAGCAAGCTCCTGATCTGCCCCATTTTATAGTGTAGAAATCAAAACCTTTAATCCAATATACAAACAAGGAAGTCTCTGATATAAAGTCACTTATCTGAGGCATAATGGGATTCCTCATGAGAGTGCACCACCCCAGGGGTGGGAAAGGCTTAGTCTTAAAACTAAGCCTTAGGCTATAATGACCCTGCCTGCTTACAGCCTGTCCCCCACACCCAATGCAAACTATAAGCGAGCAAACATCATATTTGCAAACTTATTTGACCCATAAGGACACTTGATTTTCTAAACAGAGAATGTACATTCTGGCCCCTGGTGAACATTTGTTGGCATTCACAACAAATGGCTAATACAATTAGCACCAATTCTCTTATTTATAAACATTATAATAAATGTTATACTATACAATGATGTAATAAATAACAAAATAATAACAATGAACATGTTTTGCTTGAAAGTTCTAATTCCTAAAATAAAGTCCAAAATGAAAAATCTGAACTAATATACCTTCCAATGTTTAGTAGACTAAATGGCTCCGAAAGGAAATTAGGTACAAATACTGCACAGGACAGAAATTCTCTGTAGGGACACTCTGAGGAGTGAGATGAGAGGTACCAGTGATGGCAAATGATGTGCATGTTTACAGAATAGAAACATTTTGCTATATCTAAATTCATCTTTATCTCTAAAGAAGTGCAAAGTGCCATTTTAAATTCTGATAGATTTACTTCTGTGCATATGTAAAGCCTCGGCCACCATCACAGCCGCCCAGCCCATGCAGGTTCGCATTGGATTCGGACAGTCGGTAAAGAAACAATGGAGCCAAAAACTGGTGGGCCATCAGCTTTAATCCTAGCTTGCACCTGACAGGCAAGTAAAACACACACTGGGCTCCAAAACCCACTCACATTCAGTGCTCACAAAGCCACTGACTTATCCGAGTTTCCTAGAATCAAAGGTTTCTAGCTCACCAGATTTATTCACCTCTGTTCCCCATCTCCTTCCTTCTCTCTGCTCAAACTCTGCAAAAACTGGCTTCTCACTCAACACTCCGCCATCTTGGCTGCTTCTCCTGGCCTCCTCCACATGGCCTCTTTCTGCTCTTTGCTCTGCTCTCTCTGCTCTAAAGCTAATCTCAGGAACCAAGAGAGCAAGCTCCCGGTCTGTCCCCATTTTATAGTGTAGTAATCAAAACCTTTAATCCAATATACAAAATAGGGAAGTCTCTAATACAAAGTCACTTATCTGAGGCATGATGGGATTGTACCACCACACATCAAAAAGGGTGGGAAAGGCTTAGTCCTAAAGTCAAGCCCCAGGCTACAAGGATCCTGCCTGCCCACAGCCCGCCCCCAACACACATTAATATCACCTGGACGATGGCTTTCACGTGGGCAGGGCCATCTTTAACAAAGTGAGCATAATATATTTTATCTGCCCAACAGCATACTTCAAATATAGAATAAAATGTAAATATGAAACAGTATCCATAAGAATATGCATCTTTTAAAAATTGGGAAATAAGCTGTTGGGCAGATAAAATGTATTCTCACTTTGTTAAAGATTACCCTGCCCACGAGGAGGCCATCGCCCAGGTGATATTTGTTGGAATCCATGGGAGTCCGCAAGACCAGAGTAACAGGCTTTATTGAAAGGAAGAAAGGAACCCTGCCGGGCACTCCTCCTGGGGGAGAAGAGCACCGGTTACAGACTAGGGGCGAGTTATATAGTGTTTGGGAGAGCCTGAGGGGATACTGAGGCAAAAGTCCTGGTATGTCCGGAATGCTCCTCCTTGGGGGGCTTCGAGCATGTGGGTGTTGAATCAAAAGTCCTGGTGTGTCCAGAGCCCCTCCTTGGGGCGGCTTCTCAGCTTTTTGGAATTCCTCTGTCTCAGGGTCAATAGTCCAGTAAGGGTGAGGTCTGACAGATAAGCAGAACAGCAAGAGGGCAGTTTGGAATTCACGTATCTATCATTTCTCGACTCTGTGGTTACATATAAAAGTGTAAAGCCAGGGCCTGACCTGTGGTGGCGCAGTGGATAAAGCATCAACTTGGAATGCTAAGGTCACTGGTTCAAAACCCTGGGCTTGCCTGGTCAAGGCACATATGGGAGTTGATGCTTCCTGCTCCTCCCCCCCTTCTCTCTCTCTCTCTCTCTCTCTCTCTCTCTCTCTCTCTTCTCTAAAAAATGAATAAATAAAAATAATTAAAAAAGTGTAAAGCCAGTATCTAAGGCCAGGGCCACTATCACAGCAGCCTCCCGGCCCATGCAGGTTCGCATTGGATTTGGACAGTCGGTAAAGAAACCATGGAGCCAAAAACTGGTGGGCCATAGTCTTTAATCTAGCTTGCACTCGGCGGGCAAGTTGCCGGTGTCCAGCCCCGGGGGGGATCCAGGGGTCCCACAGGAGGAGACGGCGTCGGCGAAATCGAGTGAGAGAGCCGAATTCTTTTCTTTCTCTTTATTCTCTAGTTAGCATTTACTGCCAGGCCTCTCTCTCAAATGCTAGTACAGCTCCTTTTTTATACACACACACCAAGTTACAATTACATGGTATTAATCATTGCTTCTGTTTCACTATGTTTACATGTTTCCAGATAACAGTTAATTTATATCTATAAACTACAAATCAGGTGGCAAATCATTCAAAGTACAATTAAAAAATAACTTGAATAGCGATAACATCGGTAAAAGCTTTTAAAGGCTTAGTACTAACTAATAACTCAACTTTACTGTTGTTGTGAGTCAAGGGGCAGAGAGAGATTAACAGACAAAATCATTAGGGAGTAGCAAAGGACCACCGCTTGCTCAGGCAAATGGCCTTGAGTTTATGCAGTGTCCTGACTTTTCTCACAAGATAACAAAAGGCTTGCCCATTAAGAAATTGACATAACATTAAGAGTAACTTTTACTTAAAGATATATAGAGTGCACTCGCAAGATAGCTTAGTAGCAACATAATTTCAGAAGACATTAATTGCTATTGCTTCTATGGATGTCCCCCCCCCCATACCTCTCATTATCAGAAGAAAGAATTTTTGGGGAGGTAAACAAACCTCATGAGAGTGTCTCACTGAGAAAGCCCAGCAACTGCCTTCAGTCATAAAACAATTCTCTTAGCAAAACATTCTTTTCTTGCTGACTGCATTCCCATCCCAGGCCACGCAACGGGCCATTCCATAACACCTTACCTAAGATTCTATTGTCTAGTCAAACTTTATTTATTTACTATATTCACACACTAGTTAAGTTCTAACTATATTCTTTCTAACATGATTAATAAGAAGAAATTCTCCTACAAACTTAACCCTTTATGAGGGATATCATAGCCAGCCTCTTATGTTTATGAGCCCAGTTCAAGGGGTTTACAGGCTTTTCTGTGGAACTTACACCTTCTGTCTCATTTCCAAAGAAATTACTACAAATCTACAGGGAAAGCACGGTACTATTATCCCTGTGCCACAAATAATAGCACACACCCAGAAAAAGGGGGGATATAAGGCCAGATTAATTAAAAAAGTCAAAGGGGGAAGTATCGTTGTGCCTATTCTTTTGCGGTGACTTTGTCACCCCGCAGCCATTGGTCTTCACTGCAGTGACTTTGTCACCCCGCAGCCATTGGTCTTCTCTGCTGTGACTTTGTCAATCAGCAGTTTTTGATCTTCTTCTGCTGTGACCTTGTCAGCCAGCAGTTGTGGGTCTTCTCCTGCTGTGACCTTGTCAGCCAGCAGTTGTTGATCGGCTCCCGACAGCAAGTAAAAATACACACTGGGCTCCAAAACCCAGTCACATTCAGTGCTCACAAAGCTACTGATTTATCTGAGTTTCCTAGAATCACCAGCCTTATTCTCCTCAGTTCCCCATCTCCTTCCTTATCCCAGATACAAACTCTGTACAAACTGGCATCTCACTCAGCACTCCGCCATCTTGGCTGCTTTTCCTGGCCTTCTCCATGTGGCCTCCTCCTGCTGCTGGCTCTATTCTCTCTGCTCTCTCATGCTAACCTCAGGAACCAAGAGGACAAGCTCTCGTTTTGCCCCCATTTTATAGTGTAGAAATCCAAACCCTTAATCCAATATACATAATAGGGAGGTCTCTAATACAAAGACACTTCTGAGGCATGATTGGATTGTACCGCCCCACATCAAAAAGGGTGGGAAAGGCTTAATCCCAAAACCAAGCCCCAGGCTCCAACAATCCTGCCTGCCCCCAACACACATTAATATTACCTGGGCGACGGCCTCCTTGTGTCATCTTTAACAAAGTGAGCATAATACATTTTATCTGCCCAACAAAAAGAAAGGCAGTTATTAATTTTATAATATATGATGAGGGGTGATGAGGAGAAAGAGGAGAAAAAATTGGAAAATTATTGCTTCTTCTGGAGAGAACTTGAGAAGGGAACCTTGGCAAGCCAAGTCCCTCATCCAGTTCAGAAGGTCGTCAATTTCCATGCTGTGAGGTCTGAACCAGGCGATGTCTCTGAAAACCTGAGTGAGGAAGTAAAAAAGTTTTGCGAGGTAAAAATTGTCAGTTGCTTGCTGTGAGTGCCGAGTGGACAGAGTGACATGGTGATCCATGGTCTCCTGGATGAGTCTCATGAGACGTGCTGGTCTGGTTCCCCTCAAGTGGGAGGAAATGTGGAGATTTTAAAAGACAGGGAACCTGTTTGGTGTTAAGTTTTAGAAGGACTGAATATGTGTGGTTTAAAAGGAAGGGAGTTTGGAGAACATTCAGGAGGGAACTTCTCGGGCTGAGGGGCGGCTTCTTCCTGCTGTCATCCCTACCTATTTGATATTTCCCTCATGAAGTTCTCCTTGGGGTACTGGGGAATAGGAGTGTAGGAGCATTTGATTGTAGGTAATCCTAGAAATTTCTCTCATCCCAGCCTGTAGGAACTTAATAAAGAAAGAGGCAAGTATTTGGAGATTAGCAATGCAGAGATAAGGAGGGTTGTATAGGGGTGTGTGTGAGAAAGTTCTTCCATGGTAAAGTTAGAGATATTTTTTCCTGGCAGACCTGGAGAGAGCAGTTAGCTTGAGTTAAAAGAAATGTTTCATGTCCATTTGTAGGCTCCAAGAAGACCCAGTGATCTTGTTCTTTTACTATGTGAAAGGTAAAAAGACTGAAAAGCATTAAGAGGTGAATGCTATTCATTCTCCTAGTTCTTCAGGAATATGGGAGAGCTTTAGGGTTAGGGGACCTGTAGAGGTTGAAAGATAGAATTTAGGAGGTCTGCTGATATAGGGTTTCAGATTTTTCTGTTTCATGAGGGCAGGTTTCAGGGTTGATGTGTAGGGTTAGGTAGATTTTTCCAGTTGTCTGATTGGTGAAGGTCTGCATGCAGTTCTGTAAGAAACTAGTAAACAAATGTAAGAGGCAGGGTTTAAAAGTTAGAAAAGTAAATAGGAGAGTGAGTGAACTAATGAAAGGCAATAGTAAGACGCCCAGTTTGTGTGAAACCACTGATTCCATGTTTACAAATTCGCTGGGCTTCAGAGAGAGAGAGAGAGTAAATAGGAATAAGACAGGGCAGTGTGGCTAGTCCCCTTGTCCCTAGATCTACTTTTGTAGAGATTTCTAAAGCAATAAGAAGAGAAATTACCTGTATAGCTTGTTTGGTCCTTACATTGATGGATAGTATATTAGGAACTGGAAGAGGCTCATGGGGTGGGATTAGGTTGATATTTAGGGTGAGATAGATTAGGGTACAGGTTTTTGTCTAATTAGTATGGAGACGCAGATAGGTGTTGGTCCCACACGAGTAGAAAGTTCCTGATTTGGTGAGGCAGGCTGAGAGGTGAATAGAGAATAGAAGGACAAGGGGTCGGTTTTGTTTCTCTGTTTCTGAGCTCCAGATGGTCAGGGTGGCCTAATAAGTGGGGAGGGTAGAGGATTGTTAGCTAGGGTGACTGATTAAACATTCTTTGAAAACCAGTTTTCTGACTGTACAAATTCTTTTTTCTTGGTACAAATCTCCTACAACCTGCACAAACCTTCTACAACTTACATAAACCTTCAACTTTCATGCACTTTCTTATCCAGAAATAACTGGCCTTCATAACAACTTGCTTTTCCTTTTTCTTTCAAAAGTATTTCCATACCTTATACCTTCTATTATCAAAACCATACAATTCCTTTCTAGTCAGAACTCTTGATTTAAAAATCTTTAACCCCCAGTGACAATTAAGTTGACTTTCTTTTTATTCTAGTTTCCCTTTTCCCAAAGCCTGACTAAAAGAGTCCTTAGTTTTTTCATATATTTGCCATACGTAGACCAACCAGCTTCAGGTTTGTGATTGGAGTAAGGCATTCCGTTTTTCTATTTTAGCAGCAGTGGGAGTTGTCAGGATCATGGTGTGTGGACCTGTCCATGTGAAAGTCAGTCCTTGGGTGATGTAATGCTAGAAGTGCCTCTCGGACAGTGTTTGAACAGTTTGCTGAGTGACCTATAAAACCTGCAAGTACTTAGGGAAAGGGTGTTACATTTCCACACTTTGCAGTTAGAGTTTAAGTCCTAGTGACCACTGCTTCCAGCTGGAATTACCAGCAGGTCCCAGCCTATAATAGTCATGGGGCATTGAGATAAGAGGAACAAAGGAAATACTAAATATTAAATAAAGCAATAAAATCAGACTGTCAATACCCACAGTAGAGATCTTTGAGGGATAAATAAAACTTAAATATTCAGGCAAGGCATAGTAGATGGCCCTTGTGTTTACAAGAAATGAGATCAGTTTATCTGCTACTTGGAAGAAATACCTTAGGCTCGTGAATGATGTCCTTGGGCCTTCAGTGGCAATTCCCAGCATGCTGGGCAAGGTCAGGTCACAGGTAGCTGGAGCAGGTCTAGAAGAGACTGAACCCTCCCTCCATGGAGCAAGGGGGCAGCTTACCTTCTCATGTCCCTCTTTCCACAGCACAGGTGTGTCACTGGTGGGGCCGGGAAGCCTGGCAGGCTTCAGTTCAATGACCTTTCTTTCCACTCTGGAGTAGGGCGCTGATGGAATGCTATGAAACCCCTTAGGGCGCTGGAGCCAAAAGCTGGTATTTCCTGACTTCTTTTGGGCCTTATTTGCCTTTTCTGTTACTTCCTTGGTCATTATAGACCTTAAAAGCCATGCTCAGAAGATCTCACTGAGGGGCTTGACTAAGAGCAAAATTGGGAATTCAGTGTTTAAAGAAGCCTAATTAGACTGAGGAAAGAAAAGATTTGATTTGTTGTGGTAGGTGGTTGGAGACTGGAGGGTCTGAGTTTGATCTAGGGTGAGACTTCAGGTGGTGGGGGTTAAAGTAATGCCTAGATAGACTAGGGATTGAGAATAAAGTTGAGCCTTAGCAGAGAAGACAGGATAACACTTCATAGCGAGGAAGTTAAGAAGGGTGGTGGTGAGTCTCCTTGAGGCAGGCAGGGAGGGGCTGCAGAGGAGTAGGTTATCTACATATTGTAAGAGAGTACTAGTTTTGAGATTGCCTGCTACTAAATCCTGAGCTAGTGCCTGCCGAAACAGGTGTGGGCTGTTTTTGATCCCTTGGGGTAAAATAGTCCGTGTAAGTTGCTGGGCTGCATTAGTGTCTGGGTAAAGGCAAACAGAAAGTAAGAGTCAGGGTGTAGAGGAATGGTAAAGAAGGCATTCTTGAGGGCTAGGATTGTGAATGAGTGGTGTTTGAGAAAATGTGTGACAGTAATTTGTAGAGATTAGGGACTACTGGATGGAGAGAAATTACTGCTTCATTGATTAGGTATAAGGCTTGTACGAGGTGATAAGCTCCTGAAGGTTTTCGAACAGGAAAGTTGGGGGTATTGCAGGGAGATTCCATGGGGATGAGTAAACCTGGTTTAAGAGGTGGGTAATTACTGGTTTAAGGCCTTAGAAACAGACACAGTTACACATTAAACAAAGACTTCACATATTATGAATTAAGAAATTTAAATGAGCACGCTTTACTTGTTTCTATTCACTAGAAATATTTTCTGACAAACAAAGAGACAAGACAGATTACTTACTCACATAGCTTAATATACAATTCTGTTTTTTAAGTTTTTCGAGATGGCAGAGAGTTGCCAGCAAAGAGGGGAGGAAGAGAGAAAGCAGACAGATGGACAGTGTGAGCAGCTGGATGGAAAGAAGGAGAGTCAGATTCTGCAGGAGGAGAGAAGGAGGTTAAAGTATTGGTGTGGCGCCACATGGTCAGAGGAGTCAAAAGGATTTAGAGCTCTGAGGAGAGAGGAGAGGGCGAGGAGGAAAGAGGCACAGTCACAGTTTGTAAGGAAGGAGGAGGGGTTGTAGAGGAGACAGAACTGCAGTTTGTAAGGAGGGAAGAGAGGTCAGAGATGAGACAGGCACAGCTTCTAAGGAGGGGGGAGGGGACGAAGAACACAGTGGAGAAGGGAGAGGCCCCTGGCCAGCAGGGGAGGAGAAAGAGACTGGTGAAATGAGAAAACAGGATTCAGTGAAGGGAAGAGCTTTCTGGAGGGAAGAGACTGCAGCAAAAAGATTTGCTGAGAGACTAGAGAGGGGTCCCGAGAGAGGGGTGCCCCGGGGTCAGGCAGGAGAAGGAGAGAGTTTGGGAGTCCGCGGAGAAGGAAAGATTAGGAGCAGAGGTTTTAGGGTGAGGTTTCTTTGGCCAAAACTGGCCTGCATGTAGAACAGAAAGTACAGAAATTAAGGACAGGAGAGAAGAGAGAAGAAAGCCTGCACGTAAGGAACTTCTGATGCCCTCCCCGTCCGGTGGCAGAAATTGTCAAGATGTCTTAGGATATTGTAATCGGATGTCCCGTTTTCAGGCCAATGGGAGTCATTGTTTAGTCTGTACTGAGGTCATGCCGTGTTACAGAAAAAGATTAATTTCTTCGGTTTGACATCTGAGAGACCGAATTTGGCGAAGATTTTTTTTTTTAATTTTTTGTATTTATTTATTCATTTTAGAAAGGAGAGAGAGGGAAAGAGAGAGAGGAGAGAGACAGAGAGAGAAGGGAGGGAGGACCAGGAAGCATCAACTCCCATATGTGTCTTGACCAGGGAAGCCCAGGGTTTCGAACCGGCGACCTCAGCATTTCCAGGATCGATGCTTTATCCACTGCGCCACCACAGGTCAGGCTGGCGAAGATTTTTATGAGACATCCTAGAGGGGTCTGGTCGGAAGGCTTAGACTCTGAAGAGCCCATAGTGGAGACAGGTGAGCAAGAAGGGGCGTCCCCGCCTTTTGTCACTGTCTCAGAGGAGAGAATCTCCGTGTGGGGGAGTCGTCCCTGATAGAGGTCGTCACCACCTGTCAGGGAGTTCCGAGGACGAGAAGTCCGAGAGAGTGGAGAGGTTTGGCTAGGTGCCTAGTCTTCCGTGCAGTCCACTGAGACTGAGTCAAACCCCTCAAAACGTGAGGCGTATCAGAGAAAACCGTCCGACCAGAAAGGGGTATTTTTAGAGAGAAATTTAGAGGCCAACCGGGGAAGGGGAAGGGAGAAACTCCTTACCTTCTGGTCCAGCAGGGGTTCAGGACAGGGTTAGACTGCCGGCCAATCAACCCACAATTACACGTCCAAACAGAATCAGGGAGTAAGTCTGGGATGAGCTGCCGCTGCCCATTGCTTCCCTGGTTGTAAGTTTGGACAGCAAAGAGGGATCGTCCAGGCAGTTAGTACCCTGTCCCGGGTTTCGGCACCAAATGTTGGAATCCATGGGAGTCCGCAAGACCAGAGTAACAGGCTTTATTGAAAGGAAGAAAGGAACCCTGCCGGGCACTCCTCCTGGGGTAGAAGAGCACCGGTTACAGACTAGGGGCGAGTTATGTAGTGTTTGGGAGAGCCTGAGGGGATACTGAGGCAAAAGTCCTGGTATGTCCGGAATGCTCCTCCTTGGGGGGCTTCGAGCATGTGGGTGTTGAATCAAAAGTCCTGGTGTGTCCAGAGCCCCTCCTTGGGGCGGCTTCTCAGCCTTTTGGAATTCCTCTGTCTCAGGGTCAATAGTCCAGTAAGGGTGAGGTCTGACAGATAAGCAGAACAGCAAGAGGGCAGTTTGGAATTCACGTATCTATCAATATTAATGTGTGTTGGGGTGGGCTAAAGGCAGGCAGAATCCTTGTAGCCTGGAGCTTGGTTTTGGGATTAAGCCTTTTCTACCCTTTTTGATGTGGGGCGGTACAATCCAATCATGCCTCAGAGAAGTGACTTTGTATTAGGGACTTCCCTACTTTGTATATTGGATTAGAGGTTGTGAAGCTACAGTATAAAATGGGGACTGAGCGGGAGCTTGTGCTCTTGGTTCCTGAGATTAGCAAGAGAGAGCAGAGGAGAGCAGAGAAAGGCCACGTGGAGGAGGCCAGGAGAAGCAGCCAAGATGGTGGAGTGCTGAGTGAGATGCCAGTTTGTGTAGTGTTTGTATCTGGGATAAGGAAGGAGATGGGGAACTGAGGAGAATAAGGCTGGTGAGCTAGAAACCTTTGATTCTAGGAAACTCGGATAAATCAGTAGCTTTGTGAGCACTGAATGTGATTGGGTTTTGGAGCCCAGTGTGTTTTTACTTGCCTGCCGGGTGCAAGCTAGAATTAAAGACTATGGCCCACCAGTTTTTGGCTCCGTTGTTTCTTTACCGACTGTCCGAATCCAATGCGAACCTGCATAGGCCAGAAGGCTGCTGTGATGGTAGCCCCTGCCATGGCTTCTGGCTTTACATAAGCATTTTCAGAGAACTGCAAATGGCTAGTCAAATACCCAAGCTTAGGCAAAATATTTTAAAAGCTTTAAAATAACAGGTATTTTTACAACACAAAAATTTCTAAGGGCAGTGTTGGTCAAATAAGTTAGTAAATATGATGTACAATATATGTTTGCTCGGTTATAGTTTGCATTGGGTGTGGGGGACAGGCTGTAAGCAGGCAGGTTTGTTATAGCCTAAGGCTTAGTTTTAAGACTAAACTTTTCCCCACACCCTTGACTGTTGCATGATGTGGGTGGTGCACTCTCATGAGGAATCCCATTATGCCTCAGATAAGTGACTTTGTATCAGAGACTTCCTTGTTTGTATATTGGATTAAAGGTTTTGATTTCTACACTATAAAATGGGGGGGGGCAGAGGAGCCCATGCTGGAGGAGAACAGAGAAAGGCCACGTGGAGGAAAGGAGAAGCAGCCAAGATGGCAGAGTGCTGAAGGAGAGCCAGTTTGTGCAGAGAGAAGGAGATGGGTGTTGGGCAGATAAAATGTATTATGCTCACTTTGTTAAAGATGGTGCTGCCCACGTGAGGCCGTTCACCCAGGTGATATTAATGTGTGTTGGGGATCGTTGTAGCCTGGGGCTTGGTTTTGGGATTAAGCCTTTCCCACCCTTTTTGATGTGGGGTGGTACAATACAATCATGCCTCAGAGAAGTGACTTTGTATTAGAGACTTCTCTATTTTGTATATTGGATTAAAGGTTTTGAATCTACATTATAAAATGGGGGCAGAACGGGAGCTTGCTCTCTTGGTTCCTGGGATGATTAGCATGAGAGAGCAGAGAGCAGAAAGAGGCCATGTGGCCAGGAGAAGCAGCCAAGATGGCGGAGTGCTGTGAGATGCCAGTTTGTGTTGAGTTTGTGTAGAGAGAAGGAAGGAGATGGGGAACTGAGGAGAATAAGGCTGGTGAGCTAGAAACCTTTGATTCTAGGAAACTTGGATAAGTCAGTGGCTTTGTGAGCACTGAATGTGAGTGGGTTTTGGAGCCCAGTGTGTGATTTTTGCTTGCCCGCCGAGTGCAAGCTAGAATTAAAGATGACAGCCCATCAGCTTTTGGCTCCTTTGTTTCTTTACCGACTGTCCGAATCCAATGCGAACCTGCATGGGCCTGGCGGCTGCTGTGATGGTGGCCCTGGCCCTGGCTACTGGCTCTACAATGGGGAAGAGAGGTGAATAAGGCTGGTGAGTTGGAAACCTTTGATTCTAGGAAAACTTGGATAAGTCAGTGGCTTTGGGAGGCCTGAATGGGTGGGTTTTGGAGCCCAGTGTGTGTTTTTACTTGCCCGCCGGTGCAAGCTAGGATTAAAGGTACTGGCCCACCAGTTCTTGGCTCCGTTGTTTCATTACCGTCTATCTAAATCTAATGCAAACCTGCATGGGCCAGGTGGCTGTGATGGTGGCCGTGGATATTGGCTTAACACTTCCTAATCAGGGGAAGGGAGGATGGGTTAGAAATGTAGACAGCCAGGCCCTGAAAAGGGGTCCTGTAAAGCCAGCAGCCAAGGCCACCACCACAGCAGCCTGGCCCATGCAGGTTCGCATTGGATTCGGACAGTCGGTAAAGAAACAATGGAGGCCCTGGCTGGTTGGCTCAGCGGTAGAGCGTCGGCCTGGCATGCGGGGGACCCGGGTTCGATTCCCGGCCAGGGCACATAGGAGAAGCGCCCATTTGCTTCTCCACCCCCCCCCCTTCCTCTCTGTCTCTCTCTTCCCCTCCCGCAGCCAAGGCTCCATTGGAGCAAAGATGGCCCGGGCACTGGGGATGGCTCCTTGGCCTCTGCCCCAGGCGCTAGAGTGGCTCTGGTCCCGGCAGAGCGACGCCCCGGAGGGGCAGAGCATCGCTCCCTGGTGGGCAGAGCGTCACTCCTGGTGGACGTGCCGGGTAGATCCCGGTCGGGCGCATGCGGGAGTCTGTCTGACTGTCTCTCCCCGTTTCCAGCTTCAGAAAAATACAAAAAAAAAAAAAAAAAAGAAACAATGGAGCCAAAAACTGGTGGGCCATCAGCTTTAATCCTAGCTTGCACCCGGTGTGCAAGTAAAAACACACACTGGGCTCCAAAACCCACTTACATTCAGTGCTCACAAAGCTACTGACTTATCCAAGTTTCCTAGAATCAAAGGTTTCTAGCTCACCAGACTTATTCACCTCTTTTCCCCATCTCCTTTCTTCTCCCTGCACAAACTCTGCACAAACTGACTTCTCACTCAACACTCTGCCATCTTGGCTGCTTCTCCTGGCCTCCTGCACGTGGCCTTTTCTTTGCTCTGCTCTGTAGTGCTAATCCCAGGAACCGAGAGAGCAAGCTCCCATTCTGTCCCCATTTTATAGTGTAGAAATCCAGACCTTTAATCCAATATACAAAATAGGAAGTCTCTAATACAAAGTCACTTATCTGTGGCATGATGGAAATGTACCACCCCACATCAAAAAGGGTGGGAAAGGCTTAGTCCTAAAATTAAGCCCCCAGGCTACAAGGATCCTGCCTGCCCACAGTCTGCCCCCAACACACTTTAATATCACCTGGGCGATGGCTTCCATGTGGGCAGCGCCATCTTTAACAAAGTGAGCATAACATATTTTATCTGCTCAACAGGTCCCCAGAAAAGCATGAAATCTAAATCCTTTGTTTCTGGTCTGAGTAGGTTCTACAGTCACTACTTTGCACTTATATCTCTACCTCTTCCCTGACCAGTGGCTGCTGCAGCAGAATTCCTCTAGTTCATTAGCAAGCCTGTAGCAGGCGCTGTTAGCCTGAGGCACCAGAAACTGGAAGCATTTCAGTTTGTTTCACCATAATGAGAGTGGATAGTAAGAAGCTGGGAGAATTCCCTGGCAAGTAAAATGTGGAACTGAGACAGGCCCCTAGGGAAGAGTCCTGGTGCCTCAACTCTAAACCATTGTTCCTGCTACCTCTGTTGGCCTCATGGCCCTAGACTGGCTGCTTGGGTTACTGTTCTTGAGAGACCAAAGGGGAGACTTTTATTCTTTTTGAAAATGTGATTTGAACCAGAGACTGAAGCCATCTGAACAGGCAGATGCAAAAGGAATGTGACTGAATGATAATGTTCTTTTATCACAGTTCTGCTTTCAAACTTTTTTATGCAAATAAAAGCAAAGAAAAACAAGTGTTCTTAACTACCCCAGCTCCTTTTTCACACAAAAGAAGCACATTAATCACTCGGCTCTTCTCAGTACCAATGCTCCTGGCAGCCCCGGGGGTGAAGGGGTGGGGAGGGAGTAGATTGGTGCTGTGCTGATGGGGACTGGGATTAACAGCCTGCCACGGCCACAGTGATTGTCATGGGGCTCATTTCTGACCTCTGCTATTAGAAGTGACCTTGCAATGGATGTTGGCAAGGCTACGCGTGCATCTTCATGATTGCCTCTCCATGGGAGTGCCGTGATGTAGGAGACTGCAACCTGACAGGTCCTTGCAGTTTACATTTTGGGGGGACAGAGGTGTAGAGGACTGGCAATAAGCTGACAGGATTCATGCTGCCCAACCCCTCACCTCGCTTGATTAAGTTGCTAAAGGCTAAGATCTTCCCCATACCTCTATGTTGACAGTGTTTTTACTCCTCCCATCCCCACAACCTCTGATTGCTTAAGTTGCTAGAGGCAATTTACATGCCCTTCCTTTCACCATTTGTTCTGATGTTGGTTGATTTCAGTTATACATGGTGGGGAGATTCCTGTTTATGCCTCAGATATGTGACTTTGTGCCCTAGCCGGTTGGCTCAGTAGTAGAGCGTCGGCCTGGCGTGCAGGGGTCCCGGGTTCGATTCCCGGCCAGGGCACACAGGAGAAGCGCCCATCTGCTTCTCCACCCCTCCCCCTCTCCTTCCTCTCTGTCTCTCTCTTCCCCTCCCGCAGCTGGGGATGGCTCCTTGGCCTCTGCCTCAGGCGCTAAAGTGGCTCTGGTCGCAGCAGAGCGATGCCCCGGAGGGGCAGAGCATCGCCCCCTTGGTGGGCGTGCAGGGTGGATCCCAGTCGGGCGCATGCGGGAGTCTGTCTGACTCTCCCCGTTTCTAGCTTCAGAAAAATACAAAATAATAATAATAATAATAATAATAATAAAAAAGATAAAAAAAAAACTTTCAAAATTTATCTGGACTGGGTGTCTCTACATGGACTGTTGGGCAGATAAAATATATTATGCTGCCTGACCTGTGGTGGCGCAGTGGATAAAGCGTCGACCTGGAAATGCTGAGGTCGCCAGTTCGAAACCCTGGGCTTGCCTGGTCAAGGCACATATGGGAGTTGATGCTTCCAGCTCCTTCCCCCTTCTCTCTCTCTCTCTCTCTTCCTCTCTGTCTCTCTCTCTCTCTCCCTCTCTCTCCTCTCTAAAAATGAATAAATAAAATTAAAAAAAAAAATATATATATATATATATATTATGCTCACTTTGTTAAAGATGGTGCTGCCCACATGGAAGCCTGTCTCCCAGGTGATGATATTAGTTGCCCTTATGCTTAGAATGGACATAATTAAATATATATTATATATATTTAAATTAAATTAAATTTTTTTTTTCTGAAGTTGGAAACGGGAGGCAGGCAGACAGACTCCCACATGAGTCCGACTGGGATCCACCTGGCATGCCCACCAGGGGGCGATGCTCTGCCCATCTAGGGCATTGCTCTGCTGCAACCAGAGCCATTCTGGCGCCTGAGGCAGAGGCCATGCAGCCATCCTCAGCGCCCGGGCCAACTTTGCTCCAATGGAGCCTTGGCTGCGGGAGGGGAAGAGAGAGACAGAGAGGAAGGAGAGGGGGAGGGGTGGAGAAGCAGATGGGCGATTCTCCTGTGTGCCCTGGCCGGGAATCGAACCCGGGACTCCTGCATGCCAGGCCAACACTCTACCACTGAGCCAACGGGCCAGGGCTGGACATAATTATATTAATGTGTGTTGGCGGTGGGCTATGGGCAGGCAGGATCCTTGTAGCCTGGGGCTTGGTTTTAGGACTAACCCTTTCCCACCCTTTTTGATGTGGGGTGGACTTTGTATCAGAGACTTCCCTATTTTGTATTAAAGGTTTTGATTTCTGCACTATAAAGTGGGGCAGACCAGAAGCTTGCTTTCTCGATTCCTTAGATTAGCATTAGAGGAGAGAGCAGAAAAGGAGAGCAGAAAAAGGTCACATAAAGGAGGCCAGGAGAAGCAGCCAAGATGGTGGAGTATTGAAGGAGAAGCCAGTTTGTGCAAAGAGGAGATGGGGAACAGAGGTGAATAAGTCTGGTGAGCTAGAAACCTTTGATTCTAAGAAACTCAGATAAGTCAGTAGCTTTGTGAGCACTAAATGAGTGGGTTTTGGAGCCCAGTGTATATTTTTACTTGCCCACCAGGTGCAAGCTAGGATTAAAGCTAATGGCCCACCAGTTCTTGGTTCCATTGTTTCATTACTGTCTGTCTGAATCTAATGCGAACCTGCATGGGCCAGGCATCTGTGATGGAGTCTGTGGATACTGGCTTTACATGGACTCAATGAAGTGAGGTACAGTGCCTTTCGGAATATGGGGTGCAGTATTTTATAACATATGGGGGCTTGTCTGGGATCCGGTGTTTTGCGTCACCGGATTGAGACACCCCAAACTGGTTGGACTCTCTGCTGAGCTGCCCGGCCCCACTTGAATCTCATGGAGAAGCGTGCCACCTGAGACTTTTCAGGGCTCCCGGTCTTCCTGTGGCATCCAGACAGTTCTAAGGTAGACGCCTCCTGGTTACCAAATTCGACAATTTGGATAATTTGGCAGAGAAAATCGAGGAGGTAAGTAAAGCACCTCTGCTTTACTGAACTTTCTGGCTTTCCTCTGAATACTTGCTTTCACTTTTTCTGTCTGAGACTGGTACTGGTCAAATTGATTTGGGACTAAAATGTAGGTAATTTGGGGGCTTCACTGAGTTGTGACTCTGGAGTTGTGACTCCGGTGATGTAAATAGGGCCTCAAAGCTACTTTGCTGAGCTGAAACTCCGAAAAATTGTAGGTAAGGTAAATCTTTTGTTTTGATGAGCTGAACTCTAGAGATGTGGAACTCCGGTGATGTAGGTAGAACAGATTGTCTGCATCGCTGAGTTGTAACTTTGGAAGTATGTAAATAAAGCCAGCTTTTCGTCATTACCAAGTTGAATCTAGTCCCGTTGTGGACTCTCCAAAGACCAAGACATCGGTAGGAGATCCAGTTGGTCTTAATTAGGATTCTCTGGAATGCATTTAGTTGTAGTATAAAAAAATAATTAAAGGGGACTGAGTAGAGACCCTGAACTTCCAGAGGCAGCTAGTTGTGTTATGCTCTCAAAGAAAAACTTGAGTCGAGACACCTTTGTATTTATCGAAATCTCATCCTTCTTTGTTCTCCTGCCTTTTGTCTAAAATACCTAGGTTTAAAGTCCTTGCATGAATGAGAACTGAGTGCACCTAAGAGGCCACGAGGGGGAGCCTACCCTCATCTGAGGCTTTGTCTTTGTTCAAATTATCTGGTATTATTTAATTGAAATAGGTGTGCATTGTTTGTGTATAAGTCCTTTGTTCAATGTCTAAATGTGTTTGAGTCTTTTTTTTTGTTTGTATTTTTCTGAAATTGGAAACAGGGAGGCAGTCAGACAGACTCCTGCATGAGTCCAACTGGGATCCACCTGGCATGCCCACCAGGGGTCGATGCTCTGCCCATCTGGGGTGTCACTCTGTTGCAACCAGAGCCATTCTAGCGCCTGAGGCAGAGGCCACAGAGCCATCCTCAGCGCCCGGGCCAACTTTGCTCCAGTGGAGCCTTGGCTGCGGGAGGGGAAGAGAGAGACAGAGAGGAAGGAGAGGGGGAGGGGTGGGAAAGCAGATGGGTGCTTCTCCTGTGTGCCCTGGCTGGGAATCGAACCCGGGACTCCTGCATGCCAGGCCAACGCTCTACCACTGAGCCAACTGGCCAGGGCCTGTTTGAGTCTTTTGTGTCAAGATTGAAAGCTTCTGACTAAAAGCTATGTTAAGTGACTTTCTTTGTTCTCAAAATCTACCTTTAGGGCACTCTATCTGACTTCTCCCCTGAAGGAAAATTATTCTCTTCGTTGGCTTCTTCCCCTTGTCTTATATAATAATTATTATCTCTATAGTGAAACACCCTTTTATTCTGAGTGCTAGTTAACTATCTGTCTTATATTTTTGTTTTGCTAGTGCACTAATTCTTAGATTTTCCTGAAACAACTTTTAGTTTTGTAATAAGTAATAACAACTGGGAATTCTAATCCCTGGATAATAAAGACAGTCTGGAATATAGTAATTGGGAACCCAGGTTGCCTCAATCAGTTTCCATAAATTGATCGGTGGCTAAATTTAATAATAAATCCACCACAGTGGCTTAAGGCAAATCGGGTGCCACATCTTCTTAGTCATTCAAAATTTGAGTCAAAAACAGGAAAAAAGAATAACTAAGACAATAGTAGCAGCATTC
Source organism: Saccopteryx leptura (assembly GCF_036850995.1). Taxonomy (NCBI): domain Eukaryota; kingdom Metazoa; phylum Chordata; class Mammalia; order Chiroptera; family Emballonuridae; genus Saccopteryx; species Saccopteryx leptura. The sequence continues at coordinate 126,384,228 of NC_089506.1, forward strand.
TAAGAGACAAACTCTTCTAAGGATAAGGGACCCTCGGAGGAGGAAGAAGAGTTCTCCAAGGTACGTGAGGACATGGCTGCCCTTGATAAGAATTATAAAAAAATTAATATAAATTCTATTAAAAATAAGAAATAAAAATAAAAAAATTCAAGGAAAACTAAGACTATGCTAAAAAAATCAATGTGCTTTTTGTAAGGAAGAAAAACATTGGAAAAATACATGCCCCATATTACAAGCAGCCATGGGGAAAAAAGAAAAGTGGAACCCACAAATTGAAAGGGTTTCTCCAGCCTCTAGAAGAAAAGGACTAGCAAGTAAGCAGTTTGAGTGAGAGAAAAACCAAGCCAGTCTGCGAGGTGCACAAAGCAAGGGGGTGGGGCTGCAGCCAAGGAGAGGCAAACGTACACATGCCCCCTCCCCTCTCCATAGTTCTCCGGTCTCTGCCATTGTGCTGCACCCGAGCGGAAGGCAAACAGAAACAGCAAACCAAGAGACAAGCCCCCGCTGCCTTCAGGGGCACGGTTAGGTTAGGGTTCAGCTTGCTGTGTGCAGCACAGAGGAGAAAGAGCAATAAAATAAGGGTAAGGTGACTAAAATATAGAATAAGAATTAATTTCAAATGTCCACCTATTGACCAAAAGAGGTTTTGCCCATTTAAAAATTACAGAGTAGGAATAGTATTAAAAATTAAAGGTTTGCTTTAAAAAAATCATAAAGAAAAGAAATTTAGAAATTTATAAACCGTAGGTGTGGACCATGCTAGTTAATTGACAGTTTCTTAAATTAAATTACAACTTCAGAAGGAATAATAAAATCATAAATAATAAAATTATAGCAAATAAAATAAAAAATAAGCTCTCGATGTATTGGGAATAATAGTTTGTTGCCCCCACTGGTGTAAAAATGAGGAAAAGTTCCAACACTCTCCCGTGGGTGGAAAGGGTGTTGGAGTCTCTCCAAGTCTTTCAGTTACGTAAAAGACATGAAGTTCATAAGGAAGAACCACAGCATTAACCAAAATAGTAAAAATTATAAAAAGAATTTTCAGGAAATTGCGGGGAAAAAAATTGGAAACCTCATACAGGCTAAAACAACTCACTATTGGGAAAGTAATTTTGTGAAAATTGTATTTTTAGCTGCTCAATACAAGGCAGTTAGTTTACAAGTGGCAAATTGATTTGAGTCCTGCTAGGGAGAAATCCCATTGTCTTGCTAAGAGACTTGGATAGAAGACAAACTGCGGGGGGGGGGGGGGGGGGGGGGGGGAGGGTAAAAGCAACAAGCTCTTAGTTCTAGGAGTCTGTTGCCAGGTAGGTAGTTTATACCAAGAATCCCTTATTGTATAAAAGTATTTTCCATGTTAAATATATATATTGTGGCCTGACCTGTGGTGGCGCAGTGGATAAAGCAGCAACCTGGAAATGCTGAGGTCGCCGGTTCGAAACCCTGGGCTTGCCTGGTCAAGGCACATATGGGAGTTGATGCTTCCAGCTCCTCCCTACCTTCTCTCTCTCTCTCCCTCTCTCTCTCTCTCTCCCTTTCTCTCTCCTCTCTAAAATGAATAAATAAAATTTAAAAACATATATATATATTGTTTCAAAGGCCTTTTGTTTTTCTTCTATTTGCTGTTTTGTAGCCCTGTAATATTAAAATCTGTATAAATATTAAAAATTAATAATAATGTCTTTCTATGTAATGTTTAGTTTATTATTATTTTAAAACAATATTGTTCAATAATAAATCATATCTTGGAATTCCTGCAAATCTATTTTATCATGCTTTTGTTAAAATTTCTTTTCAATGCTAATGTACTGAATTATTTAGCAGTGAAGAGACTCTGGAATTCTAAAGGAGACACCCAGACCTATTTTTCTTGAATTGATCCAGCTAATAACATTGCTTTTGCCTTTTTTCCAAAAGTTTATATAAATAGAAAAGGGCTCTTAACCCCTCATTGAGATCTTCTGAGCATGGCTTTCAAGGTCTATAATGGCCAAGGTAGTAACAAAAAAAGCAAACAAGGCCCAAAAGAAGTCAGGAAATAACAGCTTTTGGCATACGCTCTTAAAGGCTCCAGCACCCCAAAGGGCTTCATAGGATTCCATCAAGGCCCTGCTTCAAAAGTGGAAAAAAAGGTCATTAAACTGAGGCCTTCCCGGCCCCACTGAGAGACACGTCTTTGCTGTGGAAAGAGGGACACAAGAAAGTAAGCTGCCCCTTGCTCCATGGAGGGAGGGTTCACTCTCTTCTAGCCCTGCTTCAGCTACCTGTGACCTGACCTTGCGCAGCAACATACTGGGATTTGCCACTGAAGGCTAAAAGGTGCCCAATGCCGGCCACTGTCCCCATCTCACGACATCATTCATGAGCCTAAGGTATTTCTTCCAAGTAGCAGGTAAACTAATCTAATTTCTTGTGAACACAAGGGCCATTTACTATGCCTTGCCTGAATATTTGAATTTTATTTATCCCTCGAAGATCTCTACTGTGAGTATTGACAGTCTGATTTTATTGCTTTATTAAATATAGAGTGTCTCCTTTATTCCTCTTGTCTCAATGCCCCATGTGTATTGTAGGCTGGGACCTGCTCCTAATTCCAACTAGAAGCAGTCACTAGGATTTAAACTCTAGCTACAAAGTGTAGAATGTGACCACAACTCCAATGCCTTGTGGACTTTTCCTGAATATGTGTAACTTCTGTTCTTTAAGACATTTCTCAGACTAAAGTGAAATTAAATTACATTAGCAAATAATATAAAGCAATGAAAATGTCAACATAGACTTAGTAAAGTTACATTAACATATTAAGAACATTTATGAGTGTAAGAATTTTATTTTAAATGCTGTTATATTAAAATTTTACTTTTGTTTAATAATCTAGTAGTCTTTAGTCACTTTATTGTATTGTTGTTAGAATTTATTTATTAATTTTTAGAGAGAGAGGAGTGGGGGGAGGAACAGAAGCATCAACTCCCATATGTGCCTTGACCAGGCAAGCCCAGGTTTCAAACCAGCAACCTCAGTGTTCCAGGTCAATGCTTTATCCACTGTGCCACCACAGGTCAAGTCACTTTATTGTATTAAGACACTTATTATAATATTTATTAACAGTAGCTATTTGAATTTTATTAATTGTATATTTTTCCAATTTTCCTCAAAATCGGAACATAGTAATTCAAATGCATAAATGCCACCCAAAACCAGTGGGGTTTTGGGACCCTTATTGCCAAAGGTTTATTCGAAACCAATTAGAAAAACATTTGGCCAGTAGGAAAAAAACCCAATATTAATTAGAAGCTAATTTGAAATTACATTGTGCCCACAGGTACCAAAAGGTCCAGGCAAGTAAAATGCATGAATCAAATAGTAAAAGAAATGTAACCAACCTTTCCCTAAGTACTTGCAGGATTTACAGGTTACTCAGCAAACTGTTCAAAGACTGTCCAAGAGGCGCTTTCAGCATTACCAGATCAAGTACATCACCCAAGAACTGACTTTCACATGGACAGGTCCACACACTGTGTTTCTGACCACTCCCACTGCTGCTAAGGTAGAAAAATGGTGTGCCCTACTCCAACCGCAAACCGGAAGCTGGTTGGTCTACTTATGGTGAATGTATGAAAAACTCACTAAGGACTTCTTTTTTTTAGACTCTGGGAAAAGGGAAACTATGGTAAAATGAAAGCCAACTTAATTGTCACTAAAGATTAAATTTTTTTTTTTTTTTTTTGTATTCTTCTGAAGGTGGAAACGAGGAGAGACAGTCAGACAGACTCCCGCATGCACCCGACTGGGGTCCACCCGGCACGCCCACCAGGGGGCAACGATCTGCCCACCAGAGGGCGATGCTCTGCCCCTCCGGGGCATCGCTGTGTCACGACCAGAGCCACTCTAGCGACTGGGGCAGAGGACAAGGAGCCATCCCCAGCGCCCGGGCCATCTTTGCTCCAATGGAGCCTTGGCTGCGGGAGGGGAAGAGAGAGACAGAAAGGAAGGAGAGGGGGAGGGGTGGAGAAGCAGATGGGCGCTTCTCCTGTGTGCCCTGGCAGGGAATCGAACCCGGGACTTCTGCACGCCAGGCCGACGCTCTACCACTGAGCCAACCGGCCAGGGAAGATTAAAATTTTTTAAATAAAAAATTCTGACTAAAAAAAATTATATAATTTTAATAATAAGGAATATAAAATATAAAAATACTTTTAAAAAGCAAGTTTTTGTGCCTGACCAGGCGGTGGCGCAGTGAATAGAGCGTCGGACTGGGATGCAGAGGAACCAGGTTCGAGACCCCGAGGTCGCCAGCTTGAGCGCAGGCTCATCTGGTTTGAGCAAAAGCCCACCAGCTTGAACCCAAGGTCGCTGGCTCCAGCAAGGGGTTGCTCGGTCTGCTGAGGGCCCGCAGTCAAGGCACATATGACAGAGCAATCAATGAACAACTAAGGTGTTGCAACACGCAATGAAAAACTAATGATTGATGCTTCTCATCTCTCTCTGTTCCTGTCTGTCTGTCCCTGTCTATCCCTCTCTCTGACTCACTCTCTGTCTCTGTAAAAAATAAATAAATAAATAAATAAAATTAAAAAAAAAAAAAAAAAAAAAGCAAGTTTTTGTGAAAGCCAATTATTTCTGAATAAAAATGTTTAGCCTGGCCTGTGGTGGTGCAGTGGATAAACCTTCGGCCTGGAATGCCAAGGTTGCTGGTTCGAAACCCTAGGCTTCCCTGGTCAAGGCACATACAACAAGCAAGCAATGAACAACTAACATGAAGCACCTATGAGTTGATACTTTCCATTCCATGCTCCCCTTTCTCTCCTTTCTCTGTAAAATCAATAAATAAAGTATTTTTTAAAAAAGTTTATAAAAATTAAAAATTTATATGTTACAAAAAATTTATGCAAGTTATAAAAAATTTATAAAAATAATTTAAACAATCAAAAAACTAGTTTTCAAAGAATGTTTAATTAATTACCCTAGCTAACAATCCTATTGTCTGCAGCAATTAGTCCTCTTACTTTGATATTGTCTTGTACCATGTTTAATCAATTTTATAACAAGGTTTGTTCCTGTCTGTTAAATATCTGTTACATGTTATTGATAGATATATGGAACTCCAACTGCTCTTTTTTTTTTTTTTTTTTTTCTGAAGCTGGAAATGGGGAGAGACAGTCAGACAGACTCCCTCATGCGCCCGACCGGGATCCACCTGGCACGCCCAGCAGGGGCGACGCTCTGCCCACCAGGGGGCGATGCTCTGCCCCTCCGGGGCGTCGCTCTGCCGCAACCAGAGCCACTCTAGCGCCTGGGGCAGAGGCCAAGGAGCCATCCCCAGCGCCCGGGCCATCTTTGCTCCAATGGAGCCTTGGCTGCGGGAGGGGAAGAGAGAGACAGAGAGGAAGGGGGGGGGGTGGAGAAGCAAATGGGCGCTTCTCCTATGTGCCCTGGCCGGGAATCAAACCCGGGTCCCCCGCACGCCAGGCCGATGCTCTACCGCTGAGCCAACCGGCCAGGGCCGGAACTCCAACTCCTCTTTTGTTGTCCCACCTGGCTGCCTGACCTCACCCTTACTTACTGGAAAATCGCCCCTGAGGCAGAAGAGTTCCAGGAAGCTGGTCAACCTGCCCCAAGAAGGAGCATTCCAGAAAGCTGAAATCCTAAAACCATAAAAGGGAACATACCAGAACTTTTGACTCAGTATCCCCTCAGGCTCTCCAAAAAAAACTATAAAAATTGCCCCTAGTCTGTAACCTGTGCTCTTCTCCCCCAGGAGAAGTGCCTGACAGGGTTCCTTTCTTCCTTTCAATAAAGCCTGTTACTCTGGTCTTTAGGACTCCCATGGATTCCAACATTTGGTACCAAAACCTGGGACAGGGTACTAACTGCCTAAATGACCCCTCTTTGCCGTCCAAACTTACAACCAGGGAAGCAATGGGCAGTGGCAGCTCATTCTGGGCTTACTCCCTGATTCTGTTTGGATGTGTAATTAATTGTAGGTCAATTGGCCGGCAGTCTAACCCTGTCCTGAACCCCTGCTGGATCAGAAAGGTAAGGAGTTTCTCTCTTCCCCTTCCCCGCTTGGCTTCTCTTTTCCACAAAATTTTCTCTGGTCGGACGGTTTTCTCTGACATGCCTCACATTTTGAGGGCTTTGACTTTCAGTCTCAGTAGACTGCATGGAAAAACTAGGTGCCTAGCCAAACCTCTCCACTCTCTCGGAGCTCCCTGACAGGTGGTGATGACCTCTGTCAGGGATGACTCCCCCACACAGATTTTCTCCTCTTGGGACAGTGACCAAAGGTGGGGATGCCCCCTCTTGCTCACCTGTCTCCACTATGGCTCCTTAGAGTCTAAGCATTCTGACCAGACACCTCTAGGATATCTCATAAAAACCTCACTAAGTTGAGCTTCTCTGACCTTAAGCCAAAAAACCTCATTTTCTTCTATAACACGGCATGGGCCCAATACAATTAGGCAATGACTCCCATTGGCCTGATAACGGGACATTCGATTACAATATCCTGAGATCTTGACAACTTCTGCCACCGGATGGGGAAGGCATCAGAGATTCCTTACATGCAGGCTTCCTTTTACTTTCACTCCTGTCCTTAATTTCTGTGCCTTCTGTTCTACACGCAGGCCGTTTTTTGGCCAAAGAAACCTCATCTAAAACCTCCTCTCTTAATCTTTCCTTCTCTGCAGACTCCCAACTCTCTTCCCCTCCTGCCAGACCCCCAGGGGCACCCCTCTCTTGGGACCCCTCTCTGGTCCCTCTGAAAATCTCTTCCACTAGAGTCTCTTCCCTCCAGAAAGCCCCTCCCCTCTCTTCGCTGAATCTTCTTTTTCATTCACCTGTAAATACCATTCTCTCTTTCTCCTCCTCTGCTGGCCAGGGGCCCCTCCCTTCTCCACTGTGTTCTTAAACCCCTCCTCCCTCCTTACAAACTGCAGGCTCTGCCTTTCTTCTCCTTGCCCCAACCTCCCCTACTCACAGACTATAGCTATGCCCTTCTCCCCCTCATCCACTTCTCTCTCTTCAGAGCTCCAAATCTTTTTGACTCCTCTAACCACTTGGTGCCACTACCAGTACCTCAACCTTCTCCTTCTCCTCCTGAAGATTCTGACCCTCCTTCTTTTCCATCCAGCTGCTCACACTGTCCATCCATCTGCTTTCTCTCTTCCTCTCCTCTATGCTGGCAACTCCCTGCCATCTTGAAAAACTTTAAAAAGCAGAATTGTATATTAAGCTATGTATGTAATTTGTTTTTGTCTCTTTGTCAGAAAATATCTCTAGTATAATTTGAATTGAAACAAGTAAAGCACGCTCATTTAAATCTCTTTATATTTTGTATATAAAGTTTTTGTTTAATGTGTAACTGCATGTGTTTCTAAGGCCTTAAACCAATAATTACCCACCTCTTAAACCAGACTTACTTATCCCCACAGAATCTCCCTGCAATACCTCCATCCTTCCTATTCAAAAACCTTCAGGGGCTTATCACCTCATACAAGATTACACCTAATCAATGAGGCAATAGTTTCCCTCCATCCAGTAGTCCCTAATCTCTACAGGTTACTGTCTCACATTCCCTCAAACACCACTCACTTCAGGGTCCTAGACTTCAAGAATGCCTTCTTTACCATTCCTCTGCACCCTGACTCTTACTTTCTGTTTGCATTTACCTAGACTGACCTGGACACTAATGCAGCCCAGCAATTTACGTGTATTATATTACCCCAGGGGATCAAAAACAGCCCACACCTGTTTGGGCAGGCACTAGCTCAGGATTTAGCAGCATGCAATCTCAAAACTAGTACTCTCTTACAATATGTAGATAACCTACTCCTCTGCAACCCCTCCCTGCCTGCCTCAAGGAGACACACCACCACCCTTCTTAACTTCCTCACTGTGAAGGGATATCCTGTCTTCTCTGCTAAGGCTCAACTTCACTCTCAGTCCCTAGTCTATCTAGGCATCACCTTAACCTCCACCACCTGAGGTCTCACCCTAGATCAAACTCAGACTCTCCGCAGTCTCCAACCACCTACCACCACAAATCAAATCCTTTCTTTCCTCGGTCTAATAGGCCTCTTTAGACACTGGATTCCCAATTTAGCTCTCTTAGTCAAGCCCCTCAGTGAGATCTTCTGAGCATGGCTTTTAAGGTCTATAATGGCCAAGGAAGTAACAGAAAAGGCAAATAAGGCCCAAAAGAAGTCAGGAAATACTAGCTTTTGGCATACACTCTTAAAGGCTCCAGCTCCCTAAAGGGCTTCATAGGATTTCATCAGGGCCCTGTTCCAAAGTGGAAAGAAAGGTCATTGAACTGAAGCCTGCCAGGCTTCCCGGCCCCATCAAGGGACACTTTATTGCTGCGGAAAAAGGGACAAAAGAAGGTAAGCTGCCCCTTTGCTCCATGGAGGGAGGGTTCAGTCTCTTCTAGACCTGCTCCAGCTACTTGTGACCTGACCTTGCCCAGCATGCTGGGAATTGCCACTGAAGGCCCAAGGACATCGTTCATGAGCCTAAAGTATTTCTTCCAAGTAGCAGGTAAACTGATCTCATTTCTTGTAAATACAAGGGCCATCTACTATGCCTTGCCTGAATATTTGAGTTTTATTTATCCCTCGAAGATCTCTACTGTGGGTATTGACAGTCTGATTTTATTGCTTTATTTAATGTTTAGTATCTCCTTTATTCCTCTTATCTCAATGCCCCATGCCTATTATAGGCTAGGACCTACTGGTAATTCCAGCTAGAAGCAGTAGTCACTAGGACTTAAACTCTAACTGCAAAGTGTAGAAATGTAATCATCTTTTCCCTAAGTACTTGCAGGATTTACAGGTTACTCAGCAAACTGTTCAAAGACTGTCTAAGAGGTGCTTCCAGCAGTACATCACCCAAGGACTGACTTTCACGTGGGCAGGTCCACACACCGTGATCCTGACAACTCCCACTGCTGCTAAGGGCGACTCTTTCCCCCACCCTGACCATCTGGAGCTCAGAAACAGAGGAGCAAAACTGACCTCTTGTCCTTCTATTCTCTATTCATCTCTCAACCTACCTCACCTAATCAAAGGCTTTCTGCTCATATGGGACCAACACCTATATGTGTCTCCCTACTAATTAGACTGAAACCTGTGCCCTAATCTATTTCACCCCAAATATCAACCTAATTCCACCCCATGAACCTCTTTCAATTCCTAGTATACTACCCATCAATCTAAGGACCAAACGAGCTATACAGGTAATCCCTCTTCTTGTTACTTTAAAAAATTTCTATAAAATAGGTATAGGGGCAGGGGGACTGGCCACTTCCCTGTCTTATTCCCTCTCTCTCTCTCTCTCTCTCTCAATCCCCAGCGAATTCTTAAAAAACAAACCAAGTCATGGAATCAGTGGTTTCACACAAACTGGGTGTCTTGACTATTGCCTTTCATTGGTCCACTCACTCTCCTATTAATTTTTCTAACTTTTAAACCCTGCCTCTTATGTTTGTTCACTAGTTTCTTACAGAACCACATACAGACATTCACCAATCAGAAAATTGGAAAAATCTACCTAACCCTACACACCAACCCTGAAACCTGCCCTCACGAAACAAAAAAATCTGGAACCCTATAAATACACTCCTACTCCGAACAATGGTGGAAAAAGTCCTTATTCTTGATGCTAGCACCAATTATAGGACCAAACCTAATTCTGTGCTTAATTTTAATGCTTGCCTCTTTTTTTATCAAGTTCCTACTGGCTCGAATGAAAGAAATCTCCAGGATTACCTACAATCAAATGCTTTTACAACGCCTACTGCAACTACCCCAAGGGGGGTTCACGAAGGAGACCCCCAATAGAGATAACAGCAGGAAGTAGCTCCAGAAGATGGTCGTTCTGAGACAAACCTCCTTCCTGAACCCCATACCCTCTCCTTCCCCCAACCTCTTTTCCTTTTTTATCATACCACAGAGTTGAGAAATGATAGATATATGGATTTACCAGAACTTCCAACTGCCCTTTGGTTGCCCCACCTGGCTGCCTGACCTCACCCTTACTTACAGGACAATCGCCCCTGAGGCAGAAAAGTTCCAGAAAAGCTGATCAACCTCTCAAGGAGAAGCGTTCCAGGAAGTAGAAACCGTAAAACCGTAAAAAGGAACATACCAGAACTTTTGACTCAGTGCCCCCTCAGGCTCTCTAAAACACTATAAAAATTGCCCCTAGTCTGTAGCCCGTGCTCTTCTCCCCGGAGAAGTGCCCGGCAGGGTTCCTTTCTTCCTTTCAATAAAGCCTGTTACTCTGGTCTTTTTGGACTCCCATGGATTCCAATAGTTATAAATTAATATCCCTAGACAACAACCTCATACTCCTCAACAAATTAAGTCAAGAATTTGACTTAGGAAATAGAACCAGTGGGGATGTTGTAAGGTACCAAAAGCTGAAAATTGATATTGATATTGATATTCTGGGAGGAAAGGTCAGGCTTTCCTATCAGGCTTTCCTGTCCTGTTCCTTTTTTAGGGAGGGGAGGGAGAAGAATGTAGAAGTTTCTGGCTTCCAAGAACAATGAGTTATCCAGTTTTAAATCTAAAATAAAGGTTAACCTAGAAACTTCTTCTCTTTCAATTTGGAAGCAGAATTTACATACCACCTTGCATTGATAGTAGTTCCCCCCCCTTCCCTGAAATCTTGAGAGTAAAATACCTCTAAGCTAGTGAGGGAAGATGAACCCTGAAAGATTTATAAACATCTTTAATTGTGTTACCTTGAGAATTTTAATGTTTCTGTATATCCCCTAAACAAATGTTGCCAGCTCATACCACAATGTCATGCTTTCCCTGCCCATGTGTGATCAAGGGTATATAAGCAGCCCCTGAATTATTTTTGGCAGTGCACAATTTGAGCTTGCAGTTGCCCTCTGTCAGCCATATGCGGCTGGCATATTAATAAATCTCCTCCTCTAATAAAACTCTTCAAAATTTATCTAGATTGGATGTCTCCACGTGGACTCAATGAAGTGAGGTACAATGCCTTTCAGAATCTGGGGTGCGGTACTTTATAACAAAAGAAGAAAAGATCAAGAATGGCCAGGATATTTTTGGAAAACAGAAAGGGTGGTCTTGACTGCTGGCCTCAGGTGCCCACAAAGCTCTTTGGGCTTCCTGCCTGCCAAGCCTGAGGTTAGACACAGATTATGGGGGTGGAGAAGGGTCACCTGAGTACAGGAGGTGAGGAGAGAGGGACCAGAAGGGCCCAGTGCTTAGACGGAGGGGGAGCAGTATCTCAGAGGACAACTCAGACCAGAGCCAGAAAGGGGTGGGTAAAAACCCTGAGCTTCCCATAGGCACGTGTGTGAGGGAGTGAACGTGAGCTCATGGATAGAATGAGTGTCTGGGGTGCTGCCGCCCCAGATGTGGGATGGCCACTCTGCAAGGGACGTGATGGAGTGAATATCTGGAAGCCACACAGCCTGCTCCACAGCTGAGGCTGGGGACAGTTCTAATCCAAGAAGGTGGCTGTGAGGGCCCAGGACAGACTGCCCTGGGGTGGGCTGAAGGTGGACTGCTCCTCAGACTCTTATCTAGAGCTTGCTGCTGGGTAGAGAAGGGAAAGCCTGAGCCCAGGGCCAGACAGGCTCCCAACAAGGTGGATGACCACCCCAGCATGAAGGACCAGCATGGGCCACCCTGCCCTGCAGCCTGCACCAGGAGAACAAAACACAGGCAAGCCCCTGGAGCACCACCTGTGAGCACCCCCAGATGCACACACAGCCTCATCATGTCCACACACAGATGCATACACACTAGAAACTTGGGGTCTGGGGACAGTCACTGCTTTGGGAGCGAGTCGCAGGGCCCTGGCTCCACATGTAGCATGGGAAATCGCTGGTTTTAATTAGCGGGTGATTTTATTACCTCCTCCCCAACACGTGGTCCTGACATATGGAAAATGCACACTTGTTTATGGATTTGCAGGCCACAAACATCAATTTAATAGCATCTTTCTTAGTGGTTTTCTAGATATAAAACTATTAGAACCAGGCTAATGTCTTCTAAGACCTATCACTCCTGCCCCTCCAGCCATGGATATAAAGATGTACTTTTAAATGTACTAATTAATTATGTCTATCACTGAGAGAACACCATTGAAATTGGTTTGGGTCTCCATGCCATCTGGGGCTGAGGGTGTGAGCACCTGTAGCCCAAGGTCCTGAGAGTCGAACATCTAGAATTCCAACTTTCCAACAGGCGTATTTTCCTGTGTTACCTGAAGGCCACTCATGGGGCGTCTGCCATGTAGTACATCTCCTCCAGGGCTGGTGACCCAACCCAGAACCAGCGTGTCACTTTCCCACATCACTTGTTTCAGCATGACAGGAGCATATTGTTTGGTGTCCACAGGCTGCCCCAGCCCTGCCCATTGCTTGGGGGCCTTTCTCAAGTTCACTCAAAACAGAGCTATTCAGGGCACAAGCCAGTCAAGGGCAGGCCCTCAATGGGCTGAACAAAAGCTCCTGCAGCCGAAGGTGACTTTGGCAGGAATGCAGGGCCCTGGACTCAGATACGACACCTCATATTTCTCCAGTTTTCAGGAGACCTTACTTGGACTGGAGCCCAGCTGAGGGACTCTGGGCCTGGTAAGCCTGGCTGGAACTTGGCTATTTGAGGCTGGAGACCCTAGGGACAAGCCAGGCTTCTTAATGCTGGCCCCACCCTGTCTTGGGTTGAACGTACCTGTATGTGCACAGGCATGTCATCTAGGGCCTGGCATGGCGTGAGCCCCAAACAAGTGTGACCATCCCTAGAGCTTTGTTCACAAAGATCAGGACCGGAGCGCGACTTAGAGCTCCCCAAGCAGAGTCAACTGCTTACAGCGTTACAAGGAGTGTTGTCTGGGTGTCAGCCTTGGCCTGTTTCCTGGGGAGAATCTCAGTTGTCACAGAAAGAGATAAGACAGGGGAAGGTTAACATCTTGATGACAGCACAATAGTCAGGGCATCATGTCAGTCCCGGCTGGGCGGCCTTGGGCCCCACCCACGTGGAGCCCAGCACAGCGACAGGGCATCTGGCACACCCTGGGTCCCACTCACAGGGCTTCTGCTGCCTGGCCTCAGCTTTCCCTCCTCAGCCATTCCCAATGCTTCTTCAAGGCCCAGCTCAGTCTGGACCATGGACATGGGGCTACAGAGTGAGAACGTTACAATCGATTGGTTTTATGTTTCCACAGTTCAAGTTCATTTTAGAAGCCATGAAAAACAACGATAAGCAGAAAATTTGACTATCCAGTGGCATGCCATATCCCCAAAGGTGACCTCTGACATTGTGGTCCCTATCTTTGGTCAGGTTCTCTTTACCCCCAAGTCCTATGGTTTTTATTCAAGCCTTCCTTTTACTTCTATTCACCAGATACAGCCAGGTATGCATGGGCCCCAAAACCAAGTCACTCTGACAATACACACTCACATGTGAAAACATGCTCACACAATGAACACTCACCCACACCCTTGTACACACTTGCACGTGCTCACACACTCACAAGTACACACTTATGGCTGGTCTCCAGGGTCTGGCTGGCCAGAGATGGACAGGCCGTAAGGAGGGAGCTTGCTGGGGTGGCTAGCACATACCTTTGCCCCAGCTTCAGCCCACCAGTTGGGATCTCTGCCTGGAGAGGACTAAGGATCCCAACACACCCATCTGCAATGTCCTGACTTTCCAGATCAGGAAACGAAGACCAGAACAGGTGGCAAGTTGGGAGCACTTAGGTTCTGGTTCCTCCCTGGCCCACAGGTACTGGGAGTGCTGCTGGGGCTCCTCTGTTTGGGGAGGCTGCGATTTGGGGTTGAGGTGTTCCTGGGTCCATGGCCCTGAAGTGACCACCAGGGCGTTGTTGACAAACAGTAGTGGGTGCCCAAGTCCACCACCTGCAAACCATGTTGCTGTCCAGGGGCTCCTTCCTCAATGTTCCTGGGAAACCCCAGTGAGGAGGGGCCTGCTCTAGGCCACATGGGATGCACCTGAAAACTGCCTCCCACCTTCCTTAATCTTATTTTCATCACCCAAGATTTATAGGTTTGATTCAGTCCAGTGTTTTTGTGCCTGGTTTTCTCCAGTTGTGGGTTTCTAAACAAAATATGTGATAAGGCCCTGGCCGATTAGCTCAGTTGGTTAGAGCATCCCCCCAATATGGCAAGGTTGCTGGTTCAACCCCTGGTAGGGCACATACAAGAATCAACCAATGATGCATAAATAAGTGGAACAACAAATCTATGATTGTCTCTCTCTCTCTCCTGCCCCTCCTCTCTCTCTCTTTAAAAAAATTTTTAAAAGACATGTGACAAGCAGAGCAGAGACAGGTACGCAGGAACAGGTACACTTGAGGGCACAACCCATATCCCTTCTTCTGTGTGGGGTTCTCCTCATGGGCAGGCTAGACACTTCCCACTTGTCTTCACTGGAGAAAGGAGGCAGCCACACCCTTGGACAGGACCCCAGAACCCAGGAGCTGGGATCTGGACCAGTGTGGTCATTTGTATGCTTGGCAGTGTCCTCTGATGGTGTCCTCATGTGTCCAGCAGTGGAGCCATGGTGGTGACCGGCACAGTGGGATTGATTTGAGAGCCCACACATGTGTGTTTGGTGGCTTCCTCTGCTGACAGACTATGGATGGGACCTTCTTGAAGCAGAAGCTGTGTGACTGTGGCCTTCGCTGGTGTCCAACGTCTGACCCTTCCAGCTCACACCATCTGGATAAGTCTGGTTTTGTTCTCACTTCAACATGAACAGGTTAAACTAAAATAAATATTTAAAGCTGCTTTTCACACAAAAAAAGTGTTATTCACTGAGCTCAGTCTGTCACTCAGATGACAGTGGTGATGAGCCTGCCTCCCCCAAAGGCAGCTGGCTGGTGGCTGAGTTGAGACCCTGTGACATCTCTGATTTGCCCATTTAATCTGTGTTTTTAAGGAGATGCCCTTTTTGTAGGGTGATGGAAGGTGTAGATTCTTGCCTCGAGTCTCTTCCCAAACTGAAGGTGGCCCAAGGTGAAGAGAAGAATAAGCATGATGTATGAGGCAGACCGAAGAGAATACAGGATTCATTATAGGAGGATCCCAACGTGTTCCTACAAGAGGTCAGCAAAAGACATTGATGTTTGCAGGAATAAGTTGAAAAACAAGACATCCATTTTGTAATGATATGAAAGAGTGGAAATTGAGAAAAATATTGGTGCCGAATGGTAGGATTTTCTCAGGATGTGGCCAAACCACAGAATATTGGACAGTCACAGAAAACAAGTTTTCAAAGAACAAACATAAAATCACCAGCGTCTACTAAATGAAAAGATAAAAAGCAGATTGTAACTTCAAGTTCACATTATTGGTTTTATTTTGTTTTTTAAGTGAGAGGAGGGGAGATAGTGAGACAGACTCCCACATGTGCCCTGACCGGGTTCCACCCTGTTTGGGGCCGACATTCAAATTAACTGAGTCATCCTCAGTGCTCAGGGCCGGGCTGATGCTCTATCCACTGAGCAAACTGGCCAGGGCCACACTTCTCTTTTAGAGCTTGATTATAACTGGGTCACCTGCCCACAGATCCATTCCATGTGGGCTTTAAGGCTTCAAGGGTGGGGTGGGGGTTCTCTGGGCACGACTTGCCATGCTTCCAGCTGATTCCCAGACATGCTGGCAGAGCCTGTGCCCAGAAAAGGCACCAACCCAGGTTGGCTCTGAACCATCCAGGGGATGCAGAGGCTGTGCCCAGGAAGACAGAGGTTTAGTAACACCTGACAGCTATCCTGGGGATGAGGTCACCAAGCCAGCAAAGATATAAGAATGTGTCCACCCCACAAACATGCCTGCAGTGTTCTCTAGGCTGAGGGAGCTGTCCTACCTTGTGGGTGAGACCAGGATCACTACTGCTCAGGTAAGAGCATGGGACCTCTCTCAGGTCATAGGCAGCATTTGTACCCAGTCCTCAGGGCAGCAAGGGCCCTTAGCTTGACCAAGGCAGTCGTCCTGGTCCTTTCCCACACTTGTCTGCTCACTCTTTTTGGCTTCTACCCCTTCACCATTCTCCATTGCAAGAGCTTTTGTGTCCTGTGCCAGTGGGGGCTTTGGAATAGGGCAATAGACTCTGGGACCTGCTGACCTCCAGGTCATGACTTTGGCCCCATGAGGCCCAAATGAGTTAGGAACATGCGGCAGGATTAGTCTGTGGCAGGTCACGGTGGGGCATCTGAGTCACGGGGTTGTGTGACTGGTTGGCTGGGTGGATCACGGCTATTGGGGGTGCCTGAGGAGACTGGTTCAGGTACTGGTTAGTCTAAGACCAGGTTTACTGGGGGAGGGAGAAGGAATCAAGGGGCCTAGTATCTGTGAAAACTCCTAATCTTACAGTGGTTGAGGCACTGGTTTCAAATTATAAGCATGTTGGAAGATCTGGAGAGTTTAAATGTTTATTTTATTTATTTATTATTATTATTTTAGACACTTCTCTTTTTTTATTTTAATTTTTTATTTATTTTTAGAGAGGAGAGAGAAAAGGAGAGAGAGAGAGAGAGAGAGAGAGAAGGGGGAGAAACAGGAAGCATCAATTCTCATATGTGCCTTGACCAGGCAAGCCCAGGGTTTCAAACTGGTGACCTCAGCATTCCAGGTCAATGCTTTATCCACTGTGCCACCACAAGTCAGGCTATTTTATTGATTTTAGAGAGAGAGGAAGGGAGAGAGAGAGAGACAAGAACATCAGTCTGTTCCTGTATGCGCTCTGACTGGGAATCAAACCAGCAGCCTCTGTGCTTTGGGATGATGCTCTAAAGTGGTCCCCAACCCCCGGTCTGAGGACCGGTACTGGTCCGTGGGCCATTTGGTACTGGTCCGCAAAGAAAGAATAAATAACTCACATTATTTCTGTTTTATTTATATTTAAGTCTGAACGATGTTTTATTTTTTAAAAAATGACCAGATTCCCTCTGTTACATCTGTCTAAGACTCACTCTTGACGCTTGTCTCAGTCACGTGATATATTTATCCGTCCCACCCTAAAGGCCGGTCTGTGAAAATATTTTCTGACATTAAACCGGTCCGGGATGTGAGGGCAATCTGGCTGCGGCAACTGTCACCCCATTGATCGCCAGGGTTGATTCGGCTGATCTGGCTGGCTAGGCAGGTGTCCCCTTCCTCCCTCACCGCTCCATGTGCATCCCTCCCGAAGCTGCGCGCTCGGTCGAAGAGGACGACCTTCCCTGATAGAGGAGAGGACCGTTCTTCGGTCAAGGGTATACGAGTAGCTGCGCTCCCCTGCTAGAACCTCCAAACAAGTCTCAAACCGGTCCATGGTCTAAAAAAGGTTGGGGACCACTGCTCTAACCAACCCAGATATCTTGTCAGGGTGGAAGATCTGGAGAGTTTAAAGAGACACTCATCCCTGGATCCCATGTGAGAATTTTGATATAACTGGCATGGGATGCAGCCCCCCCCCCAGGGGGTGGGGGTGGGCAGTGACAAGTCTGAGGCCAGGCTGGATGGGCATCTCAAAAGAAACCTAGGAAGCTGGGTTTTATCTATGGAACTTCATTCTCCACAGAATCTAGTAATACACTTGAAAATAAGTTTTTGAAGAAAAGTTATCATTCCAAAACATAATGGACCCATCATGTGCACAACAAAGCTGTAAAGTCACAATTGTGGGAAGTAGGGGCTTTCTGATTGATTATGATTTAATGGTCCATTAAGTGATTCACAGGCCAGCGGGGTTACTTCTGCACAAGGCACAACAGGTTTTAGAAGCAGGGCCCCCCACAACCTGGCAGGATAGCAACAGCTCCAGACTTTTCTGTTTCCAGCAGGAGTCCTGGCCCCATCCACAACCCAGCTCTGGCCTGAGCATCAAGTCCCACTCTGTGGATACTCAGGTCCTCTTAGGTCCAGGCTGAGGGAGGAGGGTTCCCCCCACCAAGGGGGGAACGTCCTCTGGCCATCTTCAGGCCTTGAGCTATCTCCTTCTCCCCTCGTTTCACCCTCCTTTCTGTCCTGGTCTCCTGCAGTCCCTTCTCAAGATAACCCAGCCCCCCCAGCCCCCCCCCCCCCCCACCGTCTGCAGGCTCTGTCCAGCACGCACGCTGGATGGCACCCATCCTTCCTTCCTGGTGCCAATGGAGAAAAGCCCATGGGGCCTGTGGTTTTGCAGGATTTCATGACCAGGAGATGAAGACCAAGGCTGTTTTAGAAGGGTAGGGGGTTGCTCTCCCACCCCTGCTCTGGTGGATGCTGTCCTTGGTCCTTGGTCATCCATGTGTCCTCAACTGAGGTCCTGAGGGTTCATGTCAGGCTGGCTGCTCAGTGGCCTCAGCAGCTGACCGGGGCTGTATTCCTGGAGGCTTCTCTAGTGAGCAGGGCATGCCCCAGCTCATAGGGTGTTTGGACCAGAGGCAGCGGATAAGGCTGATTAGCCTGAATCACCTGCCCACAGAAGGAGAGGATGAGAGCAAGACCTGTCTGTGAGTCCACTTGCCCAAGAACTTCAGTGGTTGACACAGAGACTCCTGGGTCAAGAGCCACCAGGCTCCGTCTGGCTCCTTTCTCTCAATGAGTAGTAGGGAGTGGTACTCGGTGGGTCCTAGACTCCCTGAAAATGATGGAGTTGTCTGAATGCCATGCATAAAAAGAAAAGGAAATTATGATACAAATTGCAGCACTAGTCACAGTGGCCAAAAAGGGGGAAGTAACTCAATGTCCATTGATGGATGAGTAAACAAACTGTGGTCCACACAACAGAATAATATTCAGCCTTTAAAAGGGAGGAGATTCTGCCTGACCAGGCATCGGTGCAGTGGATAGAGCGTTGGTCTGGGATGTGGAAGACCCAGGTTCAAAAACACGAGGCTTGAGCCCAAAGGTCGCTGGCTTGAGCCCAAGGTCTCTGGCTTGAGCAAGGGGTCACTCGCTCTGCTGTAGCCCCTGGGTCAAGGCACATATGAGAAAGCAATCAGTGAACAGTTAAGGAGCTGCAAGGAAGAATTGATGCTTCTCATCTCTCTCCCTGCCTGTCTGTCTTTCCTTATCTGTCCCTTTCTCTGTCTCTGTTGAAAAAAAAAGGGGGGGGGGGAGGAAACTTGAAGACAGGTTACTCAGTGAAAGAAGCTAATCCCTAAAGGACAGATTCTATATGATTCCACTCATGTGTGGTCCCTAAGGAAGTCAGATTTATAGGGACAGAAAGGAGAATGGTGGTCTCCAGAGGCTGGGAGAGGGGAATGGGGAGTTAGTGTTTAATGGGGACAGAATTTCTGTTTGGAGAAAGGTTTTGGAAATGGAGAGTGGTAATGGTTGCACAATATTGTGAATGTTATTAATGCCACTGGACAGTGGCTGCCTGATTCTTTCACCTTTCCCCCAGGTCCAGGGCATGACTGAGGGTTAGGTTGCAGAGGGGCAAAGGCTAGAAGCAGACTCGAGAGGCAGCAGAGCTGGAGGCAACTTCACTCCAACACGCTGCTGCCTCTGGTCCCACACAGGGTGAGGGCTACTCAGGCCCCCCGCTGGGGCCTGACTTGCTGCCCTCGGCCAGAGCCTTAGGCACCTTCGCCCAGGTCCTGGCACCGTCCCGGCCACAGCGCGTCTCCCCCAAACACCCCGCCCTCCTCCCGCCCCCTCTCACCTCCTCTCGCCCCTCCAGCGCCGATAGCACTGTCTTCCCTTCGATCCGGCGCCGCCTCCCCCTGGCGCGCCCCTCAGCGTCCCCCGGAGCCCTCTTTCCTGGCACCTGCTCCCCGGGTTATTAAAATTCGGCGCGGGCGCGGGGCCTCGGCGCATTCCTAACTCGCAGCTGGGCGGGCGGCGGCGACGACCGGGAGCCGGTCGTATAGAGCTCGGCCCTCTTTTGTTTGCTCAGTGAAGAGCAAGGCGAAACTTTTTCAGAAGTGCGGTCGCGGGAGCACGACCTGCTGCGCGGTGACCGAGGTGAGCGCTCAGGGCGCTGGGGTGTCCGGTGCCGGGCCGGGGTGCGGCGGGGTGTGGAGCGACCGAGGACTGTGGAGCCACAGGTGCGCTCAGCGAGCTCTGAAACTTCTCATCACTCCCGGGAGCTCCGAAGCGCGGTCCCCAGTTGCTGCTTGTCCCGCTACGGCCCAAGATGCGGGGGCCGCCCCCGGGGTGCTGGTGACCTGCCCACGCAGCTCCAGCTCGGTCTCTCGGCAGCCCCGGGGATGAGGGCTTTGGAACCGGGCAGGGAGGAAGGGTCCTCTCGCCGGCTGCGCGGGATCTCAGGGGCTTGGGGCGGCGGCTCTGCACCCTCGTCCTGCCCAAGAGCCCCTTCCGCACAGCCGGCTCAGATGCCGCCGGTTGGACGGTCGGAGCCTTTCCTTTTTATGAGTACTGGACGCGCAGAGGGAAAAAGTCGGAGCCAGTATTATCCCTGGATGTGGGGGAGGTGGGCAGTCCAGGGGCCTCTCCTAGTTTACGTTTCCCCAGGTTTTAGGCCCTTTTTTTTTTTATCACTTGAAAATAATCTTCATGGGTAAGCAGAGATCTTAGTGTGCAACTCCACGAGGTTTTTTAAAAGGTTTTATTTATTAATTTTACAAAGAGAGGAGAGAGAGGGGAGGAGGAGCGATAAGTATCAACTCAGAGGTGCTTCACTTCACTGATTGCTTGTCCTATGTGCCTCCACCAGGCAAGCCCGGGCTTTCCACTTGCGACTTCAGCATTCCAGGTCCATGCTTTATCCCCTGCACCACACAGGTCAGGTGCAACCCCACAAGTTTTACATGTGTGCCCACCACCTGGATCAGGACACAGCACATTTCCATCTGCCAGAGGGCTCTCTGGTGCCCTACCCCTCCCCAGTAGCCAAGGTCACAGCCAATTTTTTTTTTCTGAAGTTGGAAACAGGGGAGGCAGTCAGACAGACTCCTGCATGTGCCCCACCAGGATCCACCTGGCACACCCACCAGGAGGTGATGCTCTGCCCATCTGTGGGGTCGCTCTGTTGCAACCAGAGCCATTCTAGCGCCTGAGGCAGAGGCCACAGAGCCATCCTCAGCGCCCGGGCCAACTTTGCTCCAATAGAGCCTTGGCTGCAGGAGGGGAAGAGAGAGAGACAGACAGGAAGGAGAGGGGGAAGGGTGGAGAAGCAGATGGGCGCCTCTCCTGTGTGCCCTGGCCGGAAATCGAACCTGGGACTCCTGCACGCCAGGCCAACACTCTACCACTGAGCCAACCGGCCAGGGCCGGTCACAGCCAATTTTACCTTCCTCTAACAGCTTCATGTAAACGGAATCACATTGTGTCCTCTTCTGCCTGATTCCTTTCTGTCCTGGGACCCGGGCCGCATGAGTTTCACCCATGCTTTGGTTGTAGGGATACCTCTGTCTGCACTGCCAGCAGCATTTTTCTGATGCTGTCACAGTCAGTTTAGCCACCCTCCTATTTATGGACATGGGGTGGCTACCAGCCCCTCTGGCTGTCAAGAAGAAAGCTATTGTAAACAGTTGCTACTCTCTGTGGGAGTGGGTGCTGTTTCTGTTGGGGACAAACCTGAAGTGGATTTGTGGGTGAGAGGCGGGCATGTGTTGGGCTTATGGATGGTGCCTGCTTAAGTCCTGCCAGCAGGGGCCCTGGCCCTTCCTCCATCCCCAGCACTTGCTGTTTGCATTTCCTAGCCATCCTGGCAGTGCCTGCTGGCTTTGATCTTTTTGAGCATCTTTTCCTGTGCTTCTTGGCCTTATGGCTGTCCTCTTTTGAGAAGTTTTTTCTTTCTTCTTTTTCCTTTCCTTCCTTCCTCCCTCCCTCCTTTCCTTCCTTCCTTCCTTCCTTCCTTCCTTCCTTCCTTCCTTCCTTCCTTCCTTCCTTCCTTCCCTCCCTCCCTCCCTCCCTCCCTCCTTTTCATCTTCCTTTCAAGTGAGAGGAGGGGCAATAGTGAGACAGACTCCTGCAAGCCACCTGACCCGATCCACCTGACCTGGATCCACCTGGCAACCCCAGCTGGGGCTAACATTCAAATTAACTGAGCTATCCTTAGCACCCAGGGTCCATGCTCAAATCAATTGAGCTATGGCTGTGGGAGGGAAAGAGAGAAGGGGGAAAGGGAGGGGTGGAGAAGCAGATGGTTGCATTTCCTGTGTTTCCTGATCAGGAATTGAACCTGGAAGTCCATACGCCAGGTTGACACTCTGCACTGAGCAACTGGCCAGGGCCTCAAAACTTCTTTTTTCCCTTGTTATGAATTGTTAATCTTTACTGATTTGCAGGTTTTCATTTTGTCTCCGAGTTCTCAGCTTACATTTTCACTCCCTCAGTGAGGTTGATAATTTCAATAAGTCCATGGATTGATTGTCCTCTTTATTGCACATGTTCTTTGTTCCTTTTTGAGGGATCTTTGTGTACCCAAGGTCACACAGGTGTTCTCCTGTCTCATCCAGAAGCTCGATTAGTGAGTGACTTAGCCCCTTGCAGGTCCATAGTCCTGAATCACTTTTCTTTCTTTTTTTTTTTACAGAGACAGAGAGTGAGTCAGAGAGAGGGATAGACAGGGACAGACAGACAGGAACGGAGAGAGATGAGAAGCATCAACCATTAGTTTTTCATTGCGCGTTGCAACACCTTAGTTGTTCATTGATTGCTTTCTCATATGTGCCTTGACCGCGGGCCTTCAGCAGACCGAGTAACCCCTTGTTGGAGCCAGTGATCTTGGGTCCAAGCTGTTGGGCTTTTGCTCAAACCAGATGAGCCCGCGCTCAAGCTGGCGACCTCGGGGTCTCGAACCTGGGTCTTCTGCATCCCAGTCTGATGCTCTTTCCACTGTGCCACCGCATGGTCAGGCCTGAATCACTTTTGTGTGTGGTGTGAGGTAGGGATGAAGGCTCATTTCCCCACGTGGCTACCTGGGCATTATAGGGGCTTTTCCCTCTTTGCCACTCATATTTTCCTACTTGAACTCTTCAAGTCAGCACATACTACTTTTGCAATCTGAGAATATACATTTAAAATGTACAGGAGAGCCTGACCAGGCAGTGGCGCAGTGGATAGAGCGTCAGACTGGGATGCAGAAGGACCCAGGTTCGAGACCCCAAGGTCGCCAGCTTGAGCTCGGATTCATCTGGCTTGAGCAAAAAGCTCACTAGCATAGACCCAAGGTCACTGGCTCGAGCAGGGGGTTACTCAGTCTGCTGAAGGCCTGCGGTCATGGCACATATGAGAAAGCAATCAATGAACAACTACGGTGTTGCAACGAAAAACTGATGATTGATGCTTCTCATCTCTCTCCGTTCCTGTCAGTCTGTCCCTATCTATCCCTCTATCTGACTCTCTCTCTGTCCCTGTAAAAAATTAAAAAAAGAAAAGAAAAAAATTAAAATGTTCAGGAGAAATGTACTAGAAGAAATGACTGTAGGTAAGTGAGACCTTCCCTGTTCACTCACAGGTAAGAAAGTGAGGCATGGGGAGAATTCCAGGCTCTGTCCACTGTTGACCCTGCCCCTAGCTGCTCTGCTTTGCTCTGGTTCTCAGAAAAGTCCAGTCAATCCCAGAGGCCTTTGGACTTCCACTGAGGCCCTGGGCGGGGGTGCTACTAGGGCAGCACTGGAGGCAGCTGGTCCAGGAGGCTCTCTGGTCTCCCTGGAGAGCTGGGAAAGGAGGCAGAGTGGTAGGGTTTTGAACAGAAGGTTCCCAAAATGAACCCTGATCCTCTGCTGGGCCCTCCAGTGGGAACTGTCCCCTCACATAGGAGGGAAGCCTGATCTGCATCTTTAATGTACATGTTTTCCTGCAGGACAAGCTTGTCACCCACAGATTTCTCTGTCGCAGCACACCCCAGCCTCAAGTCCAGTGTGAGGCATTAGAGATGGCCCTGAGCCCAGAGCCTGCAAGCAGGTCCCCTGTGCTAGCTATGACAGGCAGCTCTGTGCCCAAACCATCCAGCCCCCCCAACGCATCCCTCAACAACTCGTGGACCAGCCTGACGGAACCCAGCTCCCTGGAGGACCTGGTGGCCACAGGTGCCATTGGGGCAGTGCTCTTGGTCATGGGCGTGGTGGGTGTGGCGGGCAACGTGTACACACTGATAGTCGTGTGCCGCTTCCTGCGCACCTCAGCTTCCATGTACGTCTATGTTGTCAACCTGGCGCTGGCTGACCTGCTCTACCTGCTCAGCATCCCTTTCATTGTGACCACCTACATCACCAGGGAGTGGCACTTTGGAGACGTGGGTTGCCGTGTCCTCTTTAGCCTGGACTTCCTGACCATGCATGCCAGCATCTTCACCCTGACTGTCATGAGTAGTGAGCGCTATGCCGCAGTGTTGAGGCCGCTGGACACCGCACAGCGCTCCAAGGGCTACCGCAAGGTCCTGGTGCTTGGCACATGGCTGCTAGCGCTGCCCATGATGCTGGCTATCCGGCTGGTCCACGGGGAACACAAGAGCCTCTGCCTGCCGGCCTGGGGCCAGAGCACCTACCGTGCCTGCCTGACACTGCTCTTTGGGACCAGCATTGTGGGGCCTGCCGTGGTCATCGGGCTGCTCTACATGCACCTGGCCTGGGCCTACTGGCTGTCGCAGCAGGCCTCCTTCCCACAGACGCGGCGGCTGCCCAACCCCAGAGTGCTGCACCTCATCCTGGGCATTGTGCTGCTCTTCTGGGCGTGCTTCATGCCCTTCTGGATATGGCAGCTGCTGGCCCAGTACCTTGGCGCCCAGCCGCTCACACCCCGCAGCTCACGCATCGTCAACTACCTGACCACTTGCCTCACCTACGGCAACAGCTGCATCAACCCCTTTCTCTACACTCTGCTCACCAAGAACTACCGTGACTTCCGCCGACGCTCACCCCACGGCAGGAGTGCCAGTGGGCCTGTGGGCACCCAAGACTTCTGGCAGTGCCTCACCCACTCCCATCATGCCTTTGGCAGCTTGCTGTCCTCCAGCAGCCAGCAGGTCACTGAGCGCATCAGCCTGTCCCAGGAGGCCCCTGGGGGGGTCTGTCCCTGAGTGTCCCAGCCTCCAGGTGGGTGCGGGGGTGAGGTGGCCATAGCTGGAGTCTTGCAGGGAGGCCCCAGAGTAGAAGCTACTCCCTGAAGCCTCTCCCAACCCTCCACAGACTCTGCTGACAGCTCTTTTCCTCCTTCCTCTTCCAGAAAGTTCCTTGCTCTCCCATCTGTGGGGCAGCTGTGTTGCCGTCCCCATTGCTCATTTCTGCTCCGTCAGCCCAGAGCCTTCCCTCCACACACACACACCGTCCAGCCTATCTACGAGGGTCTACTGAAGATGCAGGTCCAGACATACTGAGTCAAGTCTTCACCATCCACAGCAGTAGATGAGCATCTGATCAGTGCCAACCCTGACTTGTGGTGGGCACACAATTGTCTGCATGGACCCTCCCCTCCTGGTTGGTGTGGCCTCTGTGGCACCTGTCCCATCCCTTCTGGCTCTGTAATAATAAATGCTAAGCTGTGTGATCCCTGTCCTGCTTCAGCCTGGGATGGGGTGTTGAGGGTGGGGAGGGCCCACAGCAGGTGGAGAAGCCTGTTAGTCTGGCTGCGGAGGGCACACTTCTTCTCTGAGGCCTGTGCTGGTGGTAGTCTGGCTGTCCTGACACAGTGGGTGGGTGCTGTCCATCCTGAGCCAGGCCCCAGTTTGTAGGGCCTGAGACCCTGGGGTGAGGCAGGGAACGATCACCCCAGCCTGCTCAGGGAGGAGGGGCAGCTGGGGGCTCATTCCCAGACAGGAACACAGCACACTGAAACCATGAGCCAGAGCTCCTGTTTACAACTTACCTCTCCCTCCCCAGACCTGTGGCTTCATCTTGTGCCTTTTGTGTGCAGCGTCTGAACTGGGCCTTCTGGGGGAGCAGAGGCTACTGGGCCTAGTCCACAGAGTGCCCCCACCTGGCCAGCCTGCTCATCATGAGGAATGAGCTGGCCAGTAAGCAGAGGGAACAACAGGGTGAAGGTGTGGAACAGGAGGGAGTAGGCAGGGCACTGTGTCTCCTGATGGGGTCCTTGCATGGTGGGCTCGGATGAGGGTAGGGGCAGGGTTTTATCTGAGCTGTGGGGGCATAGAAGGACTTAGTGGGGTAAGGCCTCCTCAGGCTGGGAGGTTTGGCTAGGAGTCAGGGCTCCAGGCTCAGGTCAGGCAAGGCAATGACAGGAGCAGGGGCTCGTCCCACAGGTTTGCTGAGGCTCAGCCAGCCTCCCTGGGCCCATCACCCATAGGCTCCCACCTCTCCTCGCCCCAGCATGCAGGGCCACTGGGTCAAAGCCAGGAAGTGATCTGTGCAGGCCTGGTCTTGCTCAGACCCACAGTCTTTGGCTCTCTGGCATTATGGCTTTACCCCCACTCTGAGCTGAGCACAAACTGTCCTGCAGGCCCCAACCAGGCCCTGAGACCCCACTCTGCCTCAGGGTTCTAAAGTCCTTGAGGGTCTGGGGCAGGAGGGAGGGAGGTCTCAGCCGCAGGAGCTGGAGCTGGGGAGTCCCAGACTAGGGTTGGCTGGACATTAGAGGGTCCCAAGGTGAGGGCTAGTGCATGAGTGAGCACAGGGGGACCTGAGCTCCAATATGGTGGGGCTATGGCCGTCAGTCACAGCTCACTGGGGTGCTCCAGAGAGACTGAACCCATAGGACACACATACAAGACAAGGTTTCTTTAAAGGGATTGGCCCTTGTGATGACGGGGGCCAGCAGTCTATAAACACTCAGGCAGGAGTGAACGCTGTAGCCTTGGGGCAGAATCTGTCCTCTGTGAAACCTCTGGTTTTGTACTTAAGGCCTTCAACGGAGTGGGTGAGTCTACTTATCCAGTTACAGAGATCATCTGCTTTGCTGGAAGTCAGCTGATGGTAGACATCTGTCCATATGGCAACGTGGTCAGCACTTGGTTCCTTTCCAGAGCTGAACACTCACTGTTGGTGACCATATTTGTCAGTTATGGCAACTGAGCTGCTCCCACCTCTCCCCTGACTGGACGGAGTTGCTGTGAGCACATCTCTGTATGGACCTGTCATTCCTCTTGGGAAGGCCAGGTTCCTTCGGAACCGCCAGACTGCTTCCCAGAGTGGCCATGCTCCTCCAGCCATGCAGTTCAGGGTCGCTGCACTCCTTCTGGGCGCGAGCCACTTTTATAATAAAAGAACAGCTGTTCCAGGTAAACTTGGATTAGTAATGGCAGCTCTGTGAGAGCGACTGCTTCTCAGTCATGCGTCTGCAAGGCTGGGCTTTGGGCCTTGCTGAGGTTGGTGCCAGGACAGTGCTGCCCGCAGGCTGGAGGAGGGGAGCATTGGTTCCCACCCCACCTTCTGCATAAGGTACCCTTGAAGAGCAGTCACCAGACAGGCATGCCCCCCTTAGGACTTATCCTTCCAGCTCTGTCCCAGGAACCTGTTCCAGGAGCTTTCCTTCCTGGGAACATCTACTGGGGGGCGGGGGCAGCCAGCAGGGGCCTGCAAGAGCAAGGGACATCATTGTGGCCATCATCACTATGGATCATCTTGGTTCTGTGGGTCATCAGAAACCCTTTTGGCCAGTTTCCTCAGGCCCTACCCCTGGCCTGCTGGCCCTGGGAAGGCACCAACCAGGTCCCTGCTCCTTCCTGGGCAGAAGGGCCCATGGGGGGGGGGGGGTGGAAATGGAGAGGAGGGGAACGAGTGGGGCAGGGGAGGGCTGCAGTAGAGAAGCAGCCACAGCATAGATGTAGGAGCTGCAAGGACCTTCATCTGGGTCCAGCCCCGGCCTCCAGGGCAGCAGCGGTCAGCAGTGGGGACTAAGGACTGTCTGTCTGCTGTCTGGTGGGTGAGCACATGGAAGCCAAGGGAGTCCGGGGTGATGGATGAGGCCTCACGGCATTTAAACATTGTCCACCCAACACCTGGACCTGCAGATGAAGAAGTAAAACCTTAAGGCCAGGCTCAGCCCACAGATGGCATGACACCCAGAGCTCATGAAGTACCTGAACACTCCCCAGGATCTACCAGTCTGTTGTTCATTGTGGGGGTGCTTTGGGCTCTCATGGGTCTCCAGAAGCTTCCAGAACAGTTTGCAATGTTCATTTTTTTTTCGGACTGTGCTGACCCATCCCACCTGCATCCATCCAACTTGGAGGGAGGGTCTCTGTCCCTCCCTGCTTGAATGCAGTTCACCTAGAAAAGCAGTGGTGACCAGTCAGGAATGCTGAGAAGTGACCCAGAACCCAGAACCAGTGTGACTTTCTCTGAGGTGTTCCATATCCTCTGAGCCTGTAGCCACCCTCATGGGAAACCATCTGGAACCAGGCATCCAGCACAGGACAGAGATGGAACTTAAGGTGTACATGTGAGTCATAAAACCATAAAAGAATGAAAAGAACATACAGTGAATATCTTTTTTTTTTTTTAATTAATTTTATTTATTTATTCATTTTAGAGAGAGAGAGGGAGAGAAGGGGGAGGAGCAGGAAGCCTCAACTCCCATACGTGCCCTGACCGGGCAAGCCCAGGGCTCCGAACCGGCAACCTCAGCATTTCCAGGTCGAGCGAGGCTTTATCCACTGCGCCACCACAGGTCAGGCTCTTTTTTTTTTTTTAATTTAAATTTACTTGTTCTTTATTTTAAATATTGTATTTGTTCCCGTTTTGTTTTTTACTTTAAAATAAGATATGTGCAGTGTGCATAGGGATCTATTTATTTTATTTTTGTATTTTTCTGAAGCTGGAAACGGGGAGAGACAGTCAGACAGACTCCCGTATGCGCCCGACCGGGATCCACCCGGCACGCCCACCAGGGGCAACGCTCTGCCCACCAGGGGGCAATGCTCTGCCCCTCCGGGGCGTCCCTCTGCTGCGACCAGAGCCACTCTAGCACCTGGGGCAGAGGCCAAGGAGCCATCCCCAGCGCCCGGGCCATCTTTGCTCCAATGGAGCCTTGGCTGCGGGAGGGGAAGAGAGAGACAGAGAGGAAGGAGGGGGGGGTGGAGAAACAAATGGGCGCTTCTCCTATGTGCCCTGGCCGGGAATCGAACCCGGGTCCCCCGCACGCCAGGCTGACGCTCTACCGCTGAGCCAACCGGCCAGGGCCTTATTTATTGATTTTTTAGAGAGAGAGGAGTGAGAGAGAGAGACAGAGAGAGAGAGAAGGGGGAGGAGCAGGAAGCATCAACTCCCATATGTGCCTTGACCAGGCAAGCCCAAGGTTTCGAACCGGCAACCTCAGTGTTCCAGGTCGATGCTTTATCCCACTGCGCCACCACAGGTCAGGCCTATGATTGACAACCTTCTTTTTTTTATTTATTCATTTTTAGAGAGGGAGAGAAGGGGGGAGGAGCTGGAAGCATCAACTCCCATATGTGCCTTGACCAGGCAAGCCCAGGGTTTCGAACCGGCGACCTCAGCATTTCCAGGTCGACGCTTTATCCCCTGCGCCACCACAGGTCAGGCGAATATCTTTCTAATGTAAGAAATGGGAAGGCTTGGGGAGGGTGACCCAGAACCCAGAACCCTTTAGGAAAACATCAATACATTTGATTACATAAGTCATTTAAAATCCTGATGCAGCCTGACCAGGCAGTGGCGCAGTGGATAGAGCGTCAGACTGGGATGCAGAGGACCAAAGTTCAAGGCACCGAGGTCACCCGCTTGAGCACAGGCTCATCTGGTTTGAGCAAAAGCTCACGAGCTTGGACCCAAGGTCGCTGGCTTGAGCAAGGGGTTACTTGGTCTGCTGAAGGCCCATGGTCAAGGCACATATGAGAAAGCAATCAATGAACAACTAAGGTCTTGCAACGAAAAACTGATGATTGATGCTTCTCATCTCTCTCTGTTCCTATCTGACTGTCCCTGTCTATCCCTCTCTCTGACTCACTCTCTGTCCCTGTAAAAAAACAAACAAAACCCTCCACCCCAAAATAATATAAATAAAATCCTGATGCAGAAAAAGATACTTGAAGCCAAGACATAACTGACATCCTCAAGAACAGAGGTGGTGTTAAGTGTTGAGAGACAGGTCAGGGTTTTTTTTGTTTGTTTGTTTGTTTTTTTTTACAGAGACAGAGAGAGAATCAGAGAAAGGGCTAGACAGGGACAGACAGACAGGAACGGAGAGATGAGAGGCATCAATCATTAGTTTTTCGTTGTGCATTGCGACATCTTAATTGTTCATTGATTGCTCTCCCATACGTGCCTTGACCGCGGGCCTTCAGCAGACCGAGTAACCCCTTGCTGGAGCCAGTGACCTTGGGCTCAAGCTGGCGACCTCAGAGTTTTGAACCTGGGTCCTCTGCATCCCAGTTCGATGCTCTATCCACTGCGCCATCGCCCGGTCAGGCCAGGTCAGAGTTCTTAAGTGTGACCAGAACTCTCACTTCTAGGATTTTGTCCTAAATCAAAAAGTTAGATGTAGATAAAATTTATGTGGCCTGACTTGTGGTGGTGCAGTGGATAAAGCATTGACCTGGAACACTGAGGTTGTTGGTTCAAAATCTTGGGCTTGCCTGGTCAAGGCACATACAAGAAGCAACTACTACAAGTTGATGCTTACCATTTCTCTCCTCTTTCTCTTTCTCTCTCCCTCTACTTTCTAAAATCAAATCCAAAAAAAAAAAAAAAAAAGATTTATGTGGAAAGATGCTTCCTTCAGCATTACTTTAAAAATCAGAGACACCATGGCTTGTTAAATAAAATATTGACCTGGTCATGAGACTAGGAAGATTGTGTTTTGAGAGTAACAATGGCATCATCTAGGAAGACCGTTACTGGGACAGATCTAAGGATATTGGTAAATGGAGGGAAATAATGTAAATGTATAATGTAAACCCAAATTTTATTTAAGACAATCCAGTGTGCGCCTGTGAATGCATGTGTAAGTGTGATTGTGTATTTTCAAGCTTGACAGAGGTGCTTGAAAATATCAACACTATTATCCTGCGTCACATGGACAGGGACCCGAAGAGGCTGGGGAACTGATGGCCAGGCTGCCACTGGACTTCAGCCATGGGCTTCATTCCTCCAGATGGGGCCCTGCCACCCCAGAAGCCCCCTGGACTTGACCCAAAGTGGACCCCAGAAGCCATGTACTTGTCCTAATGGTTCACCTTGAAGTTGGGCTTTTTTTTGTATTTTCTGAAGTGAGAAGTGGGGAGGCAGAGAGCTAGACTCTTGCATGCGCCCAACTGGGATCCACCCAGCATGCCCACCAGGGGGCAATGCTCTGCCCATCTGGGGCGTTGCTCTGTTGCAACCGAAGCCATTCTAGCACCTGAGGCAGAAGCCATGGAGCCATCCTCAGCACCCAGGCCAACTTTGCTCCAATGGAGCCTTGGCTGCGGGAGGGGAAGAGAGAGACAGAGAGGAAGGAGAGGGGGAAGGGTGGAGAAGCAGATGGGTGCTTCTTCTCTGTGCCCTGGCCAGGAATTGAATCCGGGACTCCTGCATGCCGACGCTCTACCATTGAGCCAACCAGCCAGGGTCCACCTTGAGGTTTTGTAGCTTGTGAACAACCTATGAATGGGATCTCTAAGCCCACTGTCATTTGTGTCTGGCTCTCAGACCTCCATTGTTGAGTGCACTGGACATCTCCTTCCTGGGGCCAAGTATTGTAGATGGATGGGCTGCCATCTGTTATCTACAGATGGACATGAGGGTCTGGTCTTGGCCAATGAGGAGTGATGCTGCTCTGGACACCAGTAGGCAAAACTTTTCCTAAAGGTCCTGGGAAGCCCTTTGGGACACTGTGCTTGGATGGAATACTTTGTAAATTTGGACTCAGGTACCCTGAAGCTGTTAGTGGGGGCAGATTTGCTGAGGTGGGGCATGGAGCTCCTCTGGAAGATCATGAGCAGAGGCACCAGATGAAACTGGCTGGAACAGGCTGCCCAGTCACATCACGAGAAGGGCTAAGTGCCAGATCTGGGGCACCTCCCCTGCCCCATCCCGTCCCTATCCTCTAGCCGTCCCAGAGCAAAAATGGGGAGCTGGCTGGAGTCAGAGAAGGCTGTGGGTCTCTGTGAACAGGACAGTGGAGGGCCTGGCACCCAGCAGGGAATGAATGAATGAATGAATGGTGACCCTTAGCTGGGGACCTGTTGCCCCTTCCCAGTCTCCTGTCTTCTCGGAGGTAATGGAGGAGTTGAGGGAAGAACCCAGAAGTGGGAATTCACAGTCAAGCCAGTGAGCAGGCATCTAGGATGGGGGACTGGGGTGGGCAATGGGTTTATCAAGTGCAAGGACATTCCTGCCCTAGAGGCTAGTCATTCTCACTGGGTTTGGCTGCTGATCACTGGTGGGCAGTGGGGGTGGATGGGGCCACTGGTCCATAGGGCTTTTTCAGGCACTGGGGACCCCAGGAGAGTGGCCTAGCCCAGTCCAGGTGCCATTTCAGTCCCACCCCCACTGCCAGAGACCCAGCAGCGAGGGTGGAGGAGCCCAGCTTGCTGCCCACGACATGCAGCAATGCAGAGGCTGGAATATGCATCACCCGGCTGCTGCCTTTGTGTCAGTTATTTATCAACAAAGAAACACACGCTGAAGTTCCCTTCACTCCTTATCTTTTCAAGAACTCACTCTTTGGAAAGTGAGTTGCATCTACAACCAGTAGACATCATTGTTTGCCTGCCCAGGGAGCTCTACTTTTGGAGACTGTCCTTACCAGATGGAGGTCTTGTGGGAAAGTAGATAGTTCGCTATAGTGACAGCAGTGACAGTGCCTGTGGACGGAGATGTGGCCCTGCCTGGGGGGTGGCCCGAGCTGGTTTGCAAGACCTGAACTCTTACCTGATTTCATACCTGTGCACATCCAGCTGACAGGCAGTTCTGACCTAGGTGACCTGGGCCACCTGGAGGGCCAGCTGTGGGCAGCAGGATACTGGGCTCTTTCACCCCCCGGGGAAAGCACTCAGGAGCCCACCCCTGGCTGTCAGGCATGAGAAAGGAGGGGAACTCAGCCAGTAGGAGGTGGGAATCCCATCCCTTGGATGAGGGGGAGGCAGATGGCCAGAGTCTAACTGGGGCCCCATACACCTACAGACCCCCAACTCAGGAATCCAGGAGCCCCAGGACCACACGTTGGGCAGCTTTTTCCATTGGAATTCCAGACAGATGATGCTCGGAGCAGGAAGCCAGGCTGCCACTGGCTGACAGCCAGGAGCTCTAGACTACTGCCTTTTCCAGGCTGGCCAAGTGCCCAGCCCCATGCGGGGGATGGGGCCAGTGCTCCTGGGGTGGAGCAGGCCATAGAGTTGCCCCAGGTGACCCACAGGCCGCCTTTCCTGTCTGGAGCTGTGGAGACCAAGGCCAGGTGGGTGGGGTGGTGAGTGGTCAGTGTGGAGAGACGACCTCAGTGGCTGGTGGCCTGGAAACGTGGTCCTGCACCTCCCCATCCTTGCACTCCTCCACATGTGCCCCTCAGTAGGCACGCCTCCAGGTTATCGTTCACTAAGTTCTCATTCCTGTTTCAGAGCCTACCTGGGACTGACTCCAGGGGCTTCCCAGGCCACAGGGCACCCGCAGGATGGGGTTGCTGACCCCCAGCTCGGTGAGTAAGACTGTGCTTTGCCCTTGTGGTCTCAGGAACCCGCAATGTGGTTGAAAAGTTCAGGGTCTGTGTCTCACCCCAAAACTATGTGTCAGCATGAAATATGAGAAATACGGAAGCTGACATGACAGGGTGTCACCCGTCTGCCACTGGCCTCAGAGTGGGCTGCCCTACACCAAGATCTTCCTTGGGGATGTCAGGACTGGGTCTGGGGCCTAAGAGGGGGAGGAGAGAGAGCACCCTAGTCTCTGCCCTTGGCTTCCTGATACTCCATCCTCATCTCACTGATATTTCCCCCCACTCCCCCCACAGGTAAGGAGGGTGCCTTGGCTGTATGGGGTGGGTAGGGAAAGCCTATGCTGGAGGCCAGTGACCTGAGGAGGGGGCAGCAGATGCTAACATGGGCCCCATTTTTTCCTGAGGATGAAGCCTCAGTCCAGGAACCCACCCTGGGCGTGCAGTGACCCTGGGCAGTGCCCATCCTCCTCCTCCTCCTTATTTTCCTCTCCCTCCTTCTCCCTGCTTACTAGAATTTTTTGGGAATGAGGCCCTTCCCAAGTTCCCCTTCCCAGCTGTTCTTTATTGAGGGGCATGGGAGGAGCTGGGGAATGTCCTCAGGTCCAGGCAACCCAGGGATGGCAGGCAGGGGTAGGGAGCTTAAGCTTAGCAACAGGCCAGCTTTATGACCACAGAATGATTCTAAGCCCCTGACCCTCACCCCACCCCACCTCGTATGTTCACAACCTTCATGTTACAGGGTGGGAGAGGCACCCTGTGCTGGGGCAGGCATGGTCTAGCCCTTCAAGAGCCCACACTGGCCTTCTTAG
Organism: Saccopteryx leptura; assembly: GCF_036850995.1. Lineage (NCBI taxonomy): Eukaryota > Metazoa > Chordata > Mammalia > Chiroptera > Emballonuridae > Saccopteryx > Saccopteryx leptura. Next base: position 126,418,533 of record NC_089506.1, read on the forward strand.
GAACAAAAATGTCTGTACCCCCAAACTCCCTTGGGATCTGCTTGGACTCACAGGTGCAGACACAAGGAAGATCAAGGAGGCCCTTGAAATCTGCAGGGGACAGAGATCAGGCATCCATCCTGGTCACCTGGCAGCTGACCTTCCTTGTACTCTGCAGAACAAATCTGCTGGTGCCCCCTCCCATGGTGAACAGGGCACAGAGGGGCTGCTGGGAGGCTACAGGGCCTCTTCCTAGGGGGAAATGGAGGCCCATACAAAGTGAATTCAGGGCTGGCAATGGGCTCTATACTTTCTTTTCCAGAAACTCAAGATCAAGGTAAGTAACTCTAGTATTGGTCTGAAAGCCTTGAAATGGAGTTAGACCAGCAAGCGATGATATTTCCCTTTACCCCTCTGCCACCACAAGGGCCTCGTGATCTGGGGTTTAACTGATGGTTTGCTGGCGATTCCTCAGTGTGGCCTCTACCCACTATTTCTATTTTGTCTTACTGCTTCATCTAGGCCACACATTTCGTCTGGGGAAGACACCTTACTGCCACCACATGGCCTTTCCAGCGTGGAGCACAGTCCAGGGCTGGGCTGGGTGGGGAGTGGGGCTTGGTTTCTAGAAGAAATGTTGTTAGGCAGGGCTCCCATCGCTGGTGTCTTAGGTTCTGGTCCTTAGTCTGGCCCCCGGCCCCTGCTCACTGGAACCTTCTCCACAAGTGTCCTGATTGCTGATGCTGCTTCCTGAGCGGAGGCCGCTGGCCCCACATGGCATCGTCCCAGGCATTTTGACTCTGTTCACAAATGGGATTTTCCACCCAGGGCAGGAGGGGGCATGTCAATAGCACCACAGAGCAAACACAGAGGTGCTCAGGAGCTGAAAAGCTGGCTCCCTTAATGTACTCACAGAGGAAATTGAGCAAATTAAAATCATTAGCAAATCAAAATCCAGATGATATGTAAGGCACCTTGTTCAATGGAAAAGGGCTGAAACGGGAGGGAGGGGCTGCTTCTGGCTGGAGGTGTCCTGCAGCTGAGCTACGTGAAGGCTGGGTCTGCGATGCTGTGGTCGGGGTTGCAGGTGAAGGCGATGGTGACAGCATAGCGGGTACCCCAGCGTACCTTCTCCACCCGGTGCAGGTTCTCAGACCCCGAGGTGAAGAAGGACACCCGACCTGGGTGAGAAGAAAGAAGTGACCCATGCCATGCATGGCCTTTGGAACCTGCATTTCTAACAAACTGACATCACAAACCAGATGACTGGGAGAAACCCACCCACTCCAGGACTGCTGATGCAAGAGGCAGGACAACAGGGAAAAGAACATGCAGCATTTGGGAGGCCAGCAGGGGGACCCTCCAGGCAGGGTGACAGGCACCCCAGGTCCCATTTGGGCACTAGGAGCTCACTGTGGTGGGTGGAGCAACTTGGGGATGAGGGTGCCCAACAAACTCTGTGATACCCAGGGTCTACCCCTCAGAACCAGGGGAAAATCACGGGCAGACGGGAGGCACGCTGCCATCCCAGCTCTATAACTCCAAGCATTCAGCACTCAGAGAAAGGTGTGTTCTTGCTTCTTATTCTTTAGTAAATAACTATTAGATGGTCACCAATATCCTTAAAGTATGATTTAGCTTGGTACCTGAGTGACCAAAACTATGAAAGCATCTTGGCTTTGAAACTCTCCATGCCTATCTCCTCTTCGGCAACAAGGGTCCCTGAATGCTTCCCAAAAGCACATGACATGTGACATCTAGCCTCAGCAAGAGAGGTTTCTCTGATTCTTGGCTTATTAAATTCTTGGACCCATAAAATGCCTACTTGAAGTAAAGATACCTGGGGGACACGGCCTGTGCAGTGAAGGGCTACCATAGCAGGCCTGGATGCCCACACCCTGCACACCCCAAAGGAAGACTGGCCCTTGATGAGTCCCCAGCTCTGCAAGACAGGAGTGTCTGTCCACATAGTGCCACACTGTTTGGTCTATAACACTGTGATTTATGGTGGAGCCTTTGTGTGTGTGTGTGTGTGTGAGAGAGAGAGAGAGAGAGAGAGAGGGACAGACAGGTATAGACAGACAGGAAGGGAGAGAGATGAGAAGCATCAACTCTTCATGGGGCACCTTAGCTGTTCATTGATTGCTTTCTCATATGTGCCTTGACTGGTGGGGCTACAGCAGACCAAGTGATCCCCTTGCTCAAGCCAGTGACCTTGGGCTTCAACTCAGTGACCTTTGAGCTTAAGCCAGCAACCATGGGGTCCTGTCTGTAATCCTACACTCAAGCCAGCAACCCAGTACTCAAGCTGGGTGAGCCCGTGCTTAAGCCAGCAATCTCAGGGTTTTGAACCTGGGTCCTTAGCATCCCAGTCCGATGCTCTATCCACTGTGCCACCATCTGGTCAAGCCAGTGGGGCCTTTCATAATACAGAAAGTTCTACTCAAGTATTTATTGGGCTTAAAATGCCCCTCAGGAAGCCCCCAGGGGCACTGCACACTTTCCACCCAGGACCTGGGCTTTCCTTTTACACAGGTAATAGAAGGGAAGGGATGATCATGTGCTCAACACAAGCTCACTGGACAGCGTTGAGTGTGTCCATTGTGCCCATGGGTTGGGAAGCAGGTCCCAGAGCTCAGTGTCTTTATCGACATGATTAGGGCTGGAGTTACCTCATCTCAAGCTGCTGGGACTCCCTGGGAAGGGTCAGGGCAGTTTCCAGGAACCTACTCTGCTGCAACAGCTGTGCCTGAGCACATGCTTGCCTCATCCTCCGACAAATGGGCCTCCTGGTGTCTCAGACCAGTGGGCATGGATCCCTGCAAATGCTGGAACACAGCAGGTGCCCCATAAATGCAGCACCCACCCTGCATTTGATCTTAGCCAAAAGGCCGAGAAGCGATGCAGCACCCACCCTGGAAACCACCCGCCCCAGGGCTGCCTGTGCATCCTACCTGCTCTGGGCTCTACCGTCTTATTGGCCCCCTCCTCCATGAACACGAATCGCCCCCCACCGAAGTCATCCAGGTAGTCAGAGAGATATAGTAGTGAGGTATAGTCGAAGGAGCCATAGGTCACCTGTGGGCAAAGCAGGGGAATGTCACCACCTTGAGCTCAGAGCCCTGCGTCTGTAGTTCATGTGTGGGCATCATGCATAAGGCCACTCGAGCCTTCTCAGCTCCAGAGGAAACTTCATTGCGCCCACTGTCTGGTTCTGCCTGAGGTTCTGCCAGTTCCAAGGGTTAGGCCATTGTGTTCCTGCAAAGCAGCATGTGTGGCACCTATGGTTGACGATCCCATGCTGCGGGGACTCCTGGACAGTGGTCATGCCACCTGCCAGCCCACAGGCCCCATCTCCCACCTCACACAGAATGAGGGGAGGCCCAGCCCCCCTCATGCCTGGCCATGCAGATGCAGGGAAGTGGACACAGTGCAAGTGGGGACAGGGATTCCATGAGACCAATGAAGACCTCTGCTCAGGTGTGACAAGCACGGGGCTCACCTTGTCCACATGTGTGTGCCAGTACTCATCGTGAGCTGTGCGGGCCTCTGTGCTGTTGATGCGGGAGAAGAACGTAGGTTTTGTCAGGTGCAGTGAGGATGCACTAATGCCAAAAGCCTGGGCGATTGCGAGCTGGACTTTTTGCCGCACATCCCTGCAGGGAGGACACATGCATCACCTAGAGCGGTGTGGCTTCAGAGGAGAGAATTCTCCATAGGTCCCCCGCTACCCCCATACAGAGCTACACAGACTATAGGAAGACAGCAAGGTAGACACGCACGTGATATCCCACACATCACAGGATATCGTGTGCACCACTAGGAACGTGAGGACCAGCTCCTTGTAGGAATGACATAACACTGGGCCTGCTGGGGCAGTGCTATGGTGACACACAGGAGCAGTGGCGGGAGGTGGGCAGCCATCTGCACTCAGCCCACATGTTCCCAAGTAGCGCACAGAGACCTGGACTGAGGGTGACACTACATGGTCAGGGGCTGGGACCTCAGGAGACACCAGCCTCTCCCTGGCATGTGGGCTAGGCTGCATGCCACACATGTGCAACCATGTGCCAGGGTCCTAAAACCATGCCCGAAGTGAGACAGCTTGAGCATAGCAGTATGTAAATATTCTAACGTTTCCAAACCAGCTGACCCTCTGACACTTATGTCACAGGCTAAAGGGAAGTAACTGGGCACACAGGCCGCTGCCAGTGACCCCTCAAGCTCATCTCAGTAAGGAGAACATTTATCTCAGCATCAATGGTGATGCTCATAGAACTTCTGCTGAATCAAGAATGATATCCCACCTTCAACAGGAAATGAGGTGTGCATGTATTCAGTATCTCTCATCAGGTCATAAAAATTATTTATGGGATGCCATTTATTGAGTTGGTTTAATTCTCCTAATCTTTGTTTACCTTGAAGGTGCACACATCCTACTTAATGATAAAGACTGAACAAATAAACTGGTAAGGCCAGTGGCACAACTAGTCATGGATGAAGGCAGGTGGGGACCGCGAAACCGCTGGTAGCATTCTGCGGGATCCTGCCTCCTCCCAGGAATTGTACATGGGGTCTAACATCCCTGACTCTCAGGATACCCTGCACTGGCAGCTGAAACCAGTGAGCTGCATTAGCATGTGGGACCAGTCTTTGCCATTCCCATTTACGTGTAAAGAGTTTATCAAACCTGTCTGGGTCAGTAGCCTGGGCTTCACTCTCCAGCTGTTTCTCTGGAAGCATAATACAGGGGGATTGTGGGCTTTGTTACCAGGCAACATGGTTATGGTAAGTATGACCCCGCAGTGGTTAGGGATGGGGGCTATGGTTGTGGAAGGGGACCACAGGGGTCCCTGTGGTGATGAAGCTGTTCAGCATCATGACTGCGGTGGTCCTTATATGACCTATGTGGGTGACAAATTGCACAGAACTAAACACACACATAAACCAAATAAGGTAAAACCAGAGCATCAGACCACAACTATGGCCTGCACTACTGTCAATTCTTGAGGGCAACATTGGACCCTGGTTGTGTAGGTGTCAGGGAAATGGGGTGAAGGGTCCACAGGAACTCCTGTGCTATTTCTTATAACTGTCTGAGTCTTGATTATTTCAAAACAAAAGTACAATTTAAACAACCTCCCCAGGCCTGATCTGTGGTGGCACAGTGGCTAAAGCTTCAACCTGGAATGCTGAGGTCACCAGTTCAAACCCCTGGGCTTGCCTGGTCAAGGCACATATGGGAAGCAACTACTATGAGTGGATGCTTCCCGATTCTCCCCCCTTCCCCCTCTATCTAAAAATCAATAAATAAAATAAATAAAAAATAAAAATAAAGAACTTCCCCAGGTAGGGAACCCACCTGGATAGGAGGGCGTGCCTGACACTCAACATCAGGCATGTGCGGTATGATGTGTCATCAGCACAGTCCCTGCCCCTGAGGGACCTGGGCTGCTCATGGGGCAGATACAAGAGCCACTGGCCCACCCAAAGCTGGCTTTGTGACCGGGCTGCTTGGAGGAAAAAGGCCGGAGATTGGAATGCTGCACTGAAACAAGTCTTAGGTGAGAACTTTGGAACGCCAAGTCCTGCGGAAGTAGAACGGTACTCCGGCAAGCACTGATAAGATTGTTTACTGGAAGCTTCTGAACCTTATAGCCATTTCCTGCATACCTGCAAGGTTTTAGTTAATTATCTTCCTCTGTTCCTGCGTCTATGCTCTGCTAATTTTGCTTGCTGATTAAAGAAACAAATAAATACAATGAGTCTGCAGAGATCTGGGCTCTCAGTCCTAGAGGCTGGGAGTCGCCTGTACCAATCTTTCTTTTATGTTGTGTGTTTCTTCTAAGTCTTGCAGCCTTGCAGCGCCTTCTCTCGTGCATACTCATTGCCAAGCTGGACTCAGCAGCTGCTGCTTCTTGGCCTGGACCTTAACGGGGTCACCAGTGAGCGTGATAGTCTAACTGGACTCACGGATGCAGGTGCTGTCCTGTACCTACTACTTAGTAACTGACACATGAGTATTTCAGCTCAAGATAGGCGCTGACCCAGGATATTCGGCTGAACCCGCCTGGCCTGTGAGAGGGCCAGGGAGGCGGCTCCACCCTCACAACATGCAGGCCAGTGCCCTCCCCATCCACACTGACCTCCGGCTCCTCACCGGTATAACTGGAAGTCCTCTTCTGAGAAGATGTTTTCTATTTTATCCCCAAAGTATCTGAAAAGTAAGAGTATTAACAAATGTAACATTTTATTAATTTCTCCTTTAAACTCAGTATTTCCTCCAGGCAATGCACAGGTCCCTGGAAACCAGCTGGAATTGTAGGTTGGAGCTGATCTGTTTCTACAACAACACCTGAGTGATAACAGGGAAGGTGGGAGTCAGGACTGCCTAGCATACTTAAGGGCTGGTTATAAAGGCTGGGAAGTGGAGGCTTCTCCTGGCCCCTGTGGACGATCCGAGTCCCTCAAACCCTACAGCTCACATGGCTCACAGGGAACCAGCCTGCCTCACCCCTCCTGCTCTGCCTTGGCCCCGTCCTTCATCCTCAAGCAGGTCCCAGCTTCCTGAGAGGCCTCGATGGAGAAAAGGATGCTACCCTCTGAGAAGGGCCATACCTTCCGGTTCTTGCCTAGCCCACATCCCTGCAGCAAATGCTGCAGTTTACCCAAGACTTGAAGCTGCTCTGATGGAAACCTCACTTGGTGTCTCTGGCTAAGACAGGCACAGAGCTGCAAGTCCATGTCACATCATTGGAGCACCACCCCTTGGGCTCTCACCTGTACAGGTTCACAAAGTGCTTCCCGACAGACAGGGCTCCTGAGTGCAAGTCCAAGATGGACGCCTGCAAAAGACAGTTTGCAGAGCAGAGCTTGAAGCCTGTGTGGTGGCAGCCACAGACGTGTGACCAGCCGCTGACCCGAGACACAGGTGACTGAGATCCATCCTAGCACAGACGGCACACATGAGCAGTTTGAAGAAAGTTAGATCCAGGGTGTGTGTGGCACGATCCCATTCCCTGCTGCCTGAAGAGCAAACTCTGGTCTGATTCTGAAAATTGTCCACAGATGGCGCTCCCCCAGATGCATCTGTGAACTTGCCCCCCTCCCCACCCACAGCTTTGTTGAGGTTAAACCAACACACAACCATCTGCTTCTGTTTAAAGTGTACAGTTTGACAAGTTTTGATATTGGTATACACCCACACAACCATTATCACCATCATGAAAACAAACATCCATCACCCCCAAATATCCTTGTACCCCTTAGCAATCCCTCCCTCCTGCCTCTCTCCACCCACCCCACCCCCAGGTATGGGTGCAACTTCTGTCACAACAGAGTGATTTATGTTTTCTACAGTTTTAGGTCAACAGAATCACACAGGAAGTAGTCTGCTCTGGTTCCTCTCACCCAGCACAGCCACGCCATGATTCACTCACGTGCTCCATGCATCCACTGTCTGTTCTGTCTTACTACTGAGAGCATCTCATTATTGGGTGCACAGTTTGTTTGTTGCTCACCTGCAGGTGGGCATGTCTGTGTGGATAGACTCTTTCAATCTCTTAAGTAAATGTCCAGAAGTGGAACTGCTGGATCATAACTTTCTTTTTTTTTAATTATTTTTATTTATTTATTCATTTTAGAGAGGAAAGACAGAGAGAGAGAGAGAGAGAGACAGAGAGAGAGACAGAGACAGAGAGAGAGAAGTGGGGAGGAACAGGAAGTATCAACTCCCATATGTGCCTGACCAGACAAGCCCAGGGTTTTGAACTGGTGACCTCAGCATTCCAGATCGATGCTGTATCCACTGCGCCACCACAGGTCGGGCTGGATCATAACTTTCTAATGAATGACCAAAGTGGTCTCCACCGCTGCCCATCTGCCCCTGCAGGCCCTTCCCCACGTCCCATCCCAGGAGGGAAGTGGCCACCAGTCTTGGAGCTTCTCTGTTGTTCCTTATTGATACAGCAACTAGTCCAGGGGGTCATTTGAACATAATCTGTGCTTTAAAAATGCTAACTGAGCTTAAAGGCAACAAACCTGGTTAATTTGCTGCAAGACAACCTCCTGAGTGTATGCTGAGCAGCTGAGCAAAGAGTCAAAGATGAGTCCCATACAAACAGGTTTTTAATAAATATTCCTCCCAAACCAATCCAAAATAAAAGGGGCAGCTTGATTTTCAGAACTCAACAGGAAAGACTGCAGAATAAAATAAAGTCAGGCAGATAATCATGGAAATACATACTTAGAAATTCTAGCAAAGTCTGTGAATGAGTCTTCCTAGGAGTTTCAACATGTAGAATGGTTCATATCCATGTGGTGACTATAATTCAGGGATCACCAAACCATGCAGAGAATGCATCTTCCCACAGATCCACAGTGGGCAGAGAGCCACATTCAGGAAACTACACAAGAACTCAAGCCAACAAGAATGCAAGATGATGAGAACTCAAGCTAAAGTAAGTGCTTGCAGGACGGGGCTCCCAGGCGCTGCCCAGGAAGTAGATGAGCTGTGCTGGACCTATCTCAATTCCTTGATGCTGCTGTAACTAATTGCCACAAACCAGGGATTTAAAACAAGAGGAATTTATCCTCTCATGCTCTGGAGGCAGAGGTCTGAGATTGAGATGTCAAACAGCCACACTCCTTCCAAAACCTCAAGGGTCCTTCCTACCTTTTCCAACTTCTGGTGGCCCATAGAGTCCCTTGGTTTGTGGCTGCATCACTGCATTTCTGCCTGTCATCACATGGCTGCTCATCAGTCTCAATCTCTCTGCCTTCTTCTTACAAGAACGCTTGTGATTGGATTTTCGATCTGCCCAGAAAATCCAAGGTGATCTCATCTTTTTTTTTTTTTTTTTTTTGGTGGGAGAGATAGAGTTAGAGAGAGGGACAGATAGGGACAGACAGACAGGAAGGGAGATGAGAAACATCAATTCTTCGCTGTGGTTCCTTAGTTGTTCATTGATTGATTTCTCATATGTTCCTTGACTCGGGGGCTACAGCAGACCAAGTAACCCCTTGCTCGAGCCAGCGACCTTAGGCTCAAGCTGGTGAGCCTTGCTCAAACCAGATGAGCTTGCGCTCAAGCTGGCGACCTTGGGGTCTCGAACCTGGGTCCTCTACATCCCAGTCCAATGCTCCACTGTGCCACTGCCTGGTTAGGCCAAGATGATCTCATCTTGAGATCCTTAACTTAATGACATCTGCAAAAGTCTTTTTCCCAAAATGCATCCCACTCACAGGTTCTGGTGGACCACTGCTCCCCAGAAATCTCCCACAGTGGATGACAGTGCCCACACTGGTCTGAGGCCTGTGTCTGAGAGGGTGGGGAGCTCCACCGGCATGCTGGACACTGTTCCCCACAGCCCCTTTGTTTCCAGCACTGTCACCCTCCTCACTAGGCTCCTGCTGAGTCACCACTCAGCTCCATGCCTGGGACCCCCACCTCCTGCCCAGCATTCTGAAATGCAAATGTGACCTGAAGCCCCCAGCTGTGACATACCCTTAGGACAGGGAACTTTCATCCCAATTGAGCAGCTGAAGTTGGTGCCCCAGGGACCCAGGACTTGTCCATAGGGATGGTGGGGGCATGTGAGGGCCCTGCATGTCCCTCACTTCCTCCTTTCCCTCAGAGGCAGGGTAAGTTAAAGGATTAAAGAGAAAACTGAAGCAGAAATAGCAAACCACTCACCCCTCCATCAGATCCTCCCAGGGAGAGCCCCTTCTCCGCTATGCTGTGGGAAAGATCATTTAAAATCAGATTTATTAATAGTCTTATCTATCATACGTCTAGGCAAATATCAATCTTACCATCAATCCAATGTGAACAGATAGTTTAATGTCTAGGATATAAACACATGCTTAGACCACGGGACTCAGCTGCCAATGCTAAGTGAGTGAATGGCAATATTTCATCATCTTGTTGACAACACAGGACACAGTTTAGGAACAACAGGGTCTCATGGCTGTCTGCCATGCTGAATGGTTGAACTACTCCCAGTGAGTCCCTGTCCTGGTCACCACAGACTTGGGAGGGTGCTCTAGAATCACCAGTTTAGGAGGTTAAGGAGGTGGTTAAGGTGGTGGCCTGTGCTGGACCTGACAGGACCACCCAACCACTGAAGAGGCAAGGGCTTCCAGTATCTTGAGCAGATGCTTTGCAGCTGCCTAGGAAACGGCCTGGGGGAGGATCAACCCCTAAGACCAGTACCCTCATCCCAGCAGCCCCACAATGTTGTCTGGAAAAAGGAGCATCTCCTGTTGGGACTCTCAATTCAGCATGTGGCAGATGTCAGCAAAGTCAATTGCAGCTTGAGGGCCAGACTCTGCTCAACTTGGTGCTCGCTTCCAAAGATATTCTATGTCTGAACAGCTCATAGCAAATCTAAGCTTTAAGATTCTGTTCTAAGGCCCTGGCCGGTTGGCTCAGTGGTAGAGTGTCGGCCTGGTGTGCAGGAGTCCCAGGTTCGATTCCCGGCCAGGGCACACAGGAGAAGTGCCCATCTGCTTCTCCACCCCTCCCCCTCTCCTTCCTCTCTGTCTCTCTCTTCCCCTCCTGCAGCAGAGGCAACTTTGGAGCAAAGTTTGCCTGGGCGCTGAGGATGGCTCTGTGGCCTCTGCCTCAGGCGCTAGAATGGCTCTGGTTGCAACAGAGCGGCGCCCCAGATGGGCAGACCATCACCCCTGGTGGGCGTGCCGGGTGGATCCCGGTTGGGCGCATGCGGGAGTCTGTCTGACTGCCTCCCCGTTTCCAACTTCAGAAAAAATAAAAATAAAATAAAAAAAAGATTCTGTTTTTAAAACTTCAACCAGGAGGTCCTGGCCAGTTAGCTCAGTCAGTTAGAGTCAACCCGAACATCAAAGTTGTAGGTTTAGTTTCTGGTCAGGGCACATACAGGAAGTGACCAATGAATGCACAACTAAGTGAAACAACAAAGGAATGCTTCTCTCTCTTCCCACCCTTTCTTCTCTGTTTCTCTGAAATCAATCAATAAAATGTTTAAAAATATTTTTTTAAATTAAAAAAACACTTCGGCCCTGACCGGCTGGTTCAGCAGTAGAGCGTCGGCCTGGCGTGCAGGAGTCCCGGGTTCAATTCCCGGCCAGGGCACACAGGAGAAGCGCTCATCTGCTTCTCCACCCCTCCCCCTCTCCTTCCTCTCTGTCTCTTTCTTTCCCTCCCGAAGCCAGGGCTCCACTGGAGCAGGGTTGGCCTGGGCGCTGAGGATGGCTCTGTGGCCTCTGCCTCAGGCGCTAGAGTGGCTTGGGTCGCAACAGAGCGACGCTCCAGATGGGCAGAGCATTGCCCCCTGATGGGCGTGCCGGGTGGATCCCGGTCGGGCGCATGCGGGAGTCTGTCTGACTGCCTCCCCGTTTCTGGCTTCGGAAAATACAAAAAATAAAAAAAAACCCAAAAAACAAAACAAAACACTTCAACCAGAAAAAATCCAACTACTTCTAAGTAAGGCTTCCTGCTCCACATAAGTCACTGCTAGCAGTCAAAGTGTTCACCCTCACCTATTCTGGAGGAGAGGGAACCCAGTGACCACCTGCTGTGGGTGAACACCCCACCTCTAAATAGGCTCCTGCTGGGCCCCAGGAGCTGATGGAGCAGCATTCCCATACAACCTCCCAAATGGGTCAGAACAACCTCCCCTGGAGGAAGCCCAGATCCAGAAGATTCTGCTCACAGACAGCAACAACCTTTTTTCCTAAAAAAAAGATTAGCCTACCCTTGTCTTGGAAGCACACAGAAAATCCTCATGAAATTTGACATGAATTCTCTAAGTCATTGTTTTAGTAGTAATTCTTTGCTTTCTGCCCTTAGTCCCACATTCCTGCTCGTTTGGGACAGAAGCTCATGGATGCATCATACCTGCGAATCCGTTGGGCTTCATTCCTGGTGATGACAGTGTCGGTGATGCACCGGCCACACTTGGTAGGGGAGCAACCTGGAGAGAGAGGTGCCAGGGTGAGGTCAACCCAGCAACAACAAAGCCCAACAACAGAGCCTGTGGGTGGCCCTCCCCAGGGACAACGGGATCTTGTGAGATGGGGCCTTGCCATGCACAGGATTCAGGGGACCAATCTGGCAAATAAAATAAGGAATACCCAGTTAGCTTTGAATTTCAGATAAGCAAGGATGACTTTGCACGTGAGTGCATCCCATCATCTCACTGGTGGGCCATGTTTCTGGAGGCCTGGCACCAGGCAGGCCCTTGGAAACACCTGGCACTCTGAAGACCCAGTATTCCTGAGTACCTGTCAGGAAGTCGTTCCTGCATGACCAAAGCTCTGCTTGTGATGCTAGTTACTATCCTACCCCAGAGCCCTACAACTGATACTGACAAAGTGCTCACCACCCTCTCCTTCCTCTGCCGCTCTGTACCTGGGACCCGCAAATGCTCAGAGGGAGAAAGCTGGAGAAACCCAGATGGGGATGGGCCCAGGGTGAGGTGGATGGGGCTAGGACGAGGTAGCGCATCAACGGCAATGAGCTCAACAAGCTCCTTGTTTTTGGTAGGAAGGATAGGCTGGCTATCCCACACCAGATGGCCACGTGGCACATCCTAGCTTGTAAGAAAAGACCCTGCACAAACGGCAGTTAACTTCAGAGCAGGGGTTACTTGGAGACAAGAGATCTTGGAGTGTGTTAACCATAAGGAGACTGGCCTGGGGTTACTTGAATGCAAGTACAAAGGATTCTTGGAGGAATGCCTTCAAGAACCAGATGCCCTTTATGATTGATAAGCTCTGAGACTCTGACTCTTCTCATGTCCATGATCATGAAGGACACAGTAGGCAGGGTTGGGATGAAACGGATGTGTTAAAAGGCTTTTGTAGCTTTCTAGTTTTATCTGCTGAGCTGTGGCTTTTGGAACTCAATACATATGCAGTGGCGCAGTTTCTCAGAGCTGATTCCACCTAAGAATTTCAGCCTCTGCTATACTACTTTTATCTGATGTGTCTTATTCCTTGCGAGTCCCATAACACTAGCTGATGAGCTGTAGTCTTGGGACACTCTCAGGATAGGCTGGGCTGGCTGACCTCTAGCTTTTCGCCTTTTCCTCTTCTTCCAGTCTGGAATGTGAGCCCAGTGTCCTGGAACCACATGAGCCTCACACTGAGTGGGAGCACCAAGGGGTTCAGATGTAGATGAGCTCCAAGGATGCCGGGCTGGCCTGGAGTACCTATCACTAGGCCTTGTCTTGTGGGGAAATAAACTTCAACTTGGGGGTCATTGGGGAAAGGATGCCTCAGTTCCATGGGACTAAATATAATCCTAAGATTCCAGCGATGTGCAGATTCTACATGCCTCCCTCAGTAACTGATGAATGGAGGGGACAGAAATCCATGAGGATCAGAGGGTTTGATGACTTAAAGGCTTGGCATAGGAGAAATATACAGAACTCTGTGTGCCACTGTTGGGAAACATACATTTTCCCAAGTACATGTGAGACATTAACAGAGAAAGTCTGAACCAAGATCCAAGTATTGCTAGCATACAGATTATACAATATGGCTACAATGCAATTAGTTTAGAAATCAATTTTTAAAAAGAGAGTACCAAAACCCCATGAATTTAGAATTTAAAAAACTAGTAGCCACATAGCATGTTCAATGTGAACAAGGTCAAGAGCACAAGAGCATAATCTGGGTGACAGAGTAAGTTGTGAACAGTTGACAACATCAGTGCACATACATGAGTGTGTGTTTCACAAACACACAGTAACACACACCATGTGGACACACACCCAGGCGGGGGGCCCTAGCTCATCAGGAGCCCCCTGCTAGGACTGGAGGCCCCCCACAGTATGAAAAGCCTCTACTTGTTTCTGTCACCTAAGGGAGGAAAGAGCCAAGGAAGAGCAGCTCAAGAGGCTTTAAAATACACTTCAGCTCTTTTAAAAATTGTGGTAAAATAGCCTGACCTGTGGTGGTGCAGTGGAAAAAGTGTCAACCTGGAAACGCTGAGGTTGCCGGTTCAAAACCCTGGGCTTGCCTGGTCAAGGCACATATGGGAGTTGATGCTTCCTGCTCCCCGCCCCCACCCCGTCTCTCTCTCTCCTCTCTAAAATGAATAAATAAAATCTGTAAAAAAAAAAAAAATTGTGGTAAAATATAAATAATACAAACCTTACTGCTTTAACCATTGTTAAGTGTCCAGTTCAGTGCACTTAGCACATTCACACTGTTGTGTGATGATCACCCCATCCATCTCCTGAACTTTGTCATATTCCCAAACTGATAATCCATTCCCGTGAAACACAAACTGCTCCTCAATTTCCCCCATTTCAACTATTTTTAATGTTGAGATAGATACATATATATATATATATTTTAGTGAGAGAGCGCAAGAGACAGAGACAGAAAAGGAGAGAGATGAGAAGCATTAACTCATAGTTGCTGCATTCTTAGTTGTTCATTGATTGCTTTTTTATATGTGCCTTGAAGGGGGCGTGCCTCCAGCTGAGCCAGTGTCCCCTTGCTCAAGCCAGGAACCTTTGGCTTCAAGCCTTTGGGCACAAACCAGTGACCATGGGGTCATGTCTATTATCCCATGCTCAAGCCGGCAACTCTGCATTCAAGCTGGTGAGCCTGCGCTCAAGCCAGTGACCTTGGGGTTTTGAACCTGGGTCCTCAGTGTCCCAGGTCCACACTCTATCCACTGTGCCACCACCTGGTCAGGTTAATGTCGATCAATTATTAAATGGGTAAGAAGAAAACTTTTCTTTAGTTCCAACCACTGAAAAATATTTTCCTGAACACTGGGACTTTAGAGGGGAAAAGCCACCTAAGACAGAGTGCCAGCCACAGAGCAGGTTCCTTCCCTGATGGCTGTGGCTCTAGGGGTGAAGCACCAGTTCCTAGGAATGGGCCTGCCCAGCAAACTGCATGCATCCTTCTACTGAAATTCTCTGAGCATCTCAACAGTGCTGCTTAGTGGGAGGACTTGGCAACTCTTCTTGATTCAAGTTCAAAGCATCACTCTGAATAAAAAAACTGAATTCTGCCTGTAAAACTAGGTCGCTCAGGGTAGGTTTTTCAAACTGAGAAAGAACCCAGGAAGCAGAAAACTTGTGGGAAAATATAGCAGCCAGAGAAGGCCCAAGTTCCGTGCGTTCCCCAGAGTGCTGAACTCCGTTAGCCCTCCCCGACAGTTCCTCCTCACACAACCTGCTGCCTTTCGCCAGACCGCTGACCGCACTCTCCTCCTGCCCTCTCAGAGTGGCAAGCACCAGGATGGGACACCCACTGGGGAAAAGGGCCTCTGATAGTGCCTTTTTTTTGTTGCAACATTTTTTATAGTGACAGCGCTCTAAGGCACTCTCCATAGCCACTGCCTTTTCTGGTTTCAACTTTCAGTCTCTCCCTTTCCAATTCTGTTACATCCCTCCAGGCAGACCCTCTCCTCCATCAGACAGCACTCCCAGTGAGGGGCACCTCAGTGAAATGCTGGCCATGGCCTCCAAGGTGACTAACAGGCCTGCCCTGTGCAGGGCCTGAAACCCCTGCACTTCCCTGTCCAGGTGTGGGCCAACAAACCTAGGGTACAGGAAAGGTCATCTGCCTCCCCCATGACCTTCAACCTGATCCCCACTGATTCACCATAGCAAAACACATGCATTTTAAATGAGCTGTATTTCTTGTTAACTTGCCACTTTTCTGGATCACAGCATTGTGTACCTTCAAACCTTCGGTGATTGTTATAGTCCTCTGAGCAGGGCACCTCGATGAACCTGCCAGGCAGGACTTCGCTGCGGTAAGCCAGGACCTCAGTGACACCATCATCATGCTCCAGACTGCACCAAAGCAGGAACACAGTGAGCATGGCACAGGCTCCCAGAACGGTGGCTCTCAGCCACTTCCTCCACATTTCCTGTGGTGTCCAGGTTCTCTTCATGCTGAGAACAAAAAACACAATCATGATCACCCACATGCACTTGTATGTGCTGAAAAGGCAGACCGTGATGACCAGAGGCCACATCCACAGTTCATTACAGCCTTGACCTGTCCCTACACTAATCGTTGTCAGAGCTACTGTCAACCAATCCAGAGGCACCTGCCAGGTAGGGAGGATGTGCCTCCCGCCATGGACCAGGCAGGGCTCACTGCCCCTTGTAGGCAACAGGAAGAGCTGCCCATGGACAACCAGTTTGGGGAGTCCTACCAGTCCATGGTGCTGTTCACCTTGCCTACATCTGGAAATGACCGCCCTATGCCACATGTGTGCCCCAGTGTGCATGCACACCCATATACACAACCCTAAGTAAGGTGAGTCAAACCCACTTAACTAAACTGTAAGCCAGTCAGAAAGAGAAAACAAGCACAACAGAAATTATCTGTAAGCAAGACATTTTCTGTACAAGTTGGGGACCATGAGTGGTTCACTGTCCATGCTAAAGTTGCATGTGTGTCTGTGTGTTTCTGTAGTACATATGCATGCACATGTTTGTGTCTGTGTATATGCATGTGTGTTTGCACATGTGTGTAACTGAGCAGCTGTGTGCTCTGTTTTCTAGGAAAGGCTTGGTGGTCACAGAGCTAGATGAACTGGCAGGAAATGAGAAAAAAAGATAAGGGCATCCCTTCACAGAAGTGCGGGTACCTTATTTCTTCAAATACATATAATTAATTCCTAGAAAGCAGGACACTTGTGTAAGGTCGGTGAATAGAGGGATGGTCACGTGGGGAACCCAGGCCCGCGAACTTTGGCTAGGACCGCCCACAGCCAAGTGCGCCAAAAGAAACTTCCTAGGACTCCTTGGAAAAAAGCGACTGACTGTCAGCCAGTAAGATTTCTCTACGTCATATTAGCCCGACTTCCCTAGAGGGACCCCTTTTTAAATATACCCACGCGGTCTCTCCGTGTGCGATTTTCCTGACCTCCATCTTACAGGCCAGTGAATCTCGTCTGAGGAACGCTCTGTGCTGAATAAAGCCTTTTGAACTTACCACACTTGGTGGCTCCGAGACCTGTTCCTTCCTTCTCAGCGGGGAAAAATACCTTACAACTTGCCTTCTAATTTTATAGTCCCTCAAACCTCACACTGCTAAATCAATAGTTCCAATCAAATAAACCCTAAGGTGGGCACAGCACAGTCAGCACATTGGGTGGATACATGATCATTTTAAACGGATTTTTAGACACCTGGGAGATTTGCCTAGCCCACAAAGACCCACCACTCACAGAACTGTGCAGTCCAGCTTTCAACCTACTCAGCCTCCATTGAGTAGACTGGGTGGACACCTGACTACAAGTGAGCCTATCA
Source organism: Saccopteryx leptura (assembly GCF_036850995.1). NCBI lineage: Eukaryota > Metazoa > Chordata > Mammalia > Chiroptera > Emballonuridae > Saccopteryx > Saccopteryx leptura. The sequence goes on from NC_089506.1 coordinate 126,435,788, forward strand.
CTTCTCTTCCCCAAGAATTCGGATTGGACAGAGAGAGCAAGCTCTTAGCAGCAGGTGGCTGAAACTCTAACCTGCAGATGCAGACAAGAGCTGTTGGCCACACATTCTGAGACAGCCTGGATGCTGAGACAGAAAGGGACAAAGGGGAGTGGGAGGCGAAGAGGGAGCAAAAAGTGAAGAAACAGCCTCTCGGGCCAGATCTGGATGCAACACTCCCCTCGTAGTCTCCTCAAAATAAGCATCCCTGTTTGAAGCAAGCTGCCAAAATAGGAGTCTGTTTTCTCAGGTCTGGGAGCAAGGCCCACGGCCCACGAGGCAAGCGCGGTGATTTGTCCTGAGGTGATTAAAATGCACCTTAGCCCCGAAAGCTTGAGGCAGAATACCCTGGAAGGCAACGTGATCAGATGATCACTTATTCATTCATCGGGCCATCAAATAGGGAGCCCTCATGTTCACAGCACACAGGGACCAAACGATGGGAACCTGGAGCCCTCTGTACACACGGGGTTGGCGGGAGTCAGGGAAGGTTTTGGGCGGGGAGACTCCTTTCTACCCCACGATCCCCTGCTTAAGCCACCTGAGCCCCGGCTGGCCACGTAGACTCAGGTGGCCAGCTGGTGCGGGAACCTGCAAGCCCCACCTACCAGACAGCCACGCCTCCTGCCAGAGGCCACGCCCATACCCGAACAGACCCCACCCACCCGATAGCGACGCTCGGGCCACACCCACGTCCCGACCGACAGCCTTCGAGTCCGTGCCTCCCGCTGTCTTCCTTCTATTTGCGCTGTCTAGTACCTGCTTGGGCGCCTGCACTCGGCTACCCCGCTGCCCTCGGGCGTTTTGGGTGCGCCCCTCCGCTGCGGCGCCATCGGGCCAGCTAGCCAAGGAGCCGGGTCGAACGCTGGAGCCACTGGAGCTCGGACGACCGCCGCGCGAGATAGCGTGACGCTGACGCGGCCAGAGACGTGGCACGACACGCTCGGCCTTCGATTCCAGGGCTGGCGGCCAGACCCGAGCAATCGCAGGCCGAGCGCTGCGGAATGAATGCGCTCCCCCACCTCCTGCCCAAGGTCCTCTGCTGTCTCCGCCGAGCTCCCAGCCGCCGCCTGAAGTGCGTCCTCACCCCGCCGAGTCTGCCTAGGGGTCCGCATACCCCGGGGTTCTTGCCACGCCCAAGAGTGCTGGCACGTGGTGCTCTGTAGTGTCCGCAGGCCCCTTGCTTCGTGTACGCTCCGGAGCCTGCGGGGCGGCTAGCGGCCGTCCAAATACGTCCGAGTCTGAAGAAGCCAAGTTAGCAGCGAGGTTCTTTCCTAAGTCTGAAGGAGGTGAGTAATGCACTGAAGGGGGTCGGGGGATGTAGAACACGTTCTAGAATCCACTGGACTAAAAATGTGTTCTGTCCCGCAGACCTGAAACTGAGGAACTCGAGTGCCCTCCGAGGCCACTCAGGGCCCGCGGTCTCCCACGCGGGAGCCGCGGGAGCAGCGACCACGGCAGACCTACTTGTGGTCTGATAAAGATCAGTGACAACTGACCCACGTCTCTGGAGTCATCTCCTTTCCGTAGACCTCTTGCAGGAGGGGATCAAAGCAAAGGAGTTAGCGCTCACAGTAGGGTGGAACTGGTTCTCTGGTTCTGCTGCTTTGTGTTTTGGCAGGACCTTAGGCTGCAAAGGACTGACTGACGGGTCTGTTGCAGGTGAAGTGTCTCTGCTCTTGTCACCCCAGAGTTATGGGAGTAACAGCATTGCTGTCTGTCTGCATATGAGGCGCACGCACGACCAGTGCAGATTTCTCAGCTCGGACGTGTCTCTTTTGAATCTATTTCTTGGAAAATAGATTTGGTTCGTAAGGTTTTAAAATAGTTCAGCTTTAAAAGCATTGCAGTTTTTCAGAATGCTTTTTCTTGAAACTCATCCACCCCTCAGCTAGTAACTTAAGTAGCTGCCTTAAGAATTTTGTCATTGCCCAGGCCAGGTAGTTTAGTTGGTTAGACTGAGCATCCTCCCAATATGCCAAGGTTGCAGGTTCGATCCCTGGTCAAATCAATGTTTCTCCTCCCCCTTTCCCTTCCACTCTTTCTAAAATCAGTTAAAATTTTTTTGAAAAGAATTTTTTCATTGAGATTGTCTTCAATATAATTTCTTTTTTTAAAAAAATCAGGTGGATTGGTTTCTGCGTGCAACTGTTTTACCTTCCCTGCTGTTGTATAAACATTAAGGTCAGGTTGATGAACCTTTGTGGAGAGGAAGTAGTTTGAGTTATTGAACAGTATCTATGACCAATATACCCAGATTCTTTTTCTTTTTCCCATTAATCCTTTGTGCTTTTATAACAGATGGGGAAAAATAAGATTTCACTGTTTCCCAGCTGGTTAACTGTCATCCAGACACTCCCTTCACTTCAACATAACACAGTCAACACAGATACACCAGTGGCTCATTTGTGTTTCAAATCATTAATGGCCTATTTTAATTTTTTGCCTTTTTTAATTCAGGTATTGTCTACATATGGTGTTATACAAGTTTCAGGTGAAACATAGTTATTCGACATGTCAGTGGCCTATTTTAGATCCTTGACAGTTTTTTCTGACCTAGATGAAATGTTTTTTCTTCCTCCATACCAGCAAGCTGACTTCAGTCTAGAAATGTAAATATTTTTAATGCTATCCAAAGTAAAATAAAATCGAGGGTAAACTTTCTACAGAAATGTATCGTGGGGCCTGAAACAATGTTTGAAGATATCTGCCTGCCTGTTTTCAATGGCATAGGGCAGATAGTTTAAGAGGGTCTTTTAAATAGGAAATTATATTGCAGCCACTTGTGTTACAATAGGTCAGAGCCTTCTTATAAGGAAACCAGTGCTGTTCAACTTTAGAGGCTAATCACAAATGCAGCAGTCCTTGTGCATGAACATGGAATAGATGTCTTAAAGACAACTTGATTTGTGTCATGGTGGTGGTATGTTTCCTCCTAGCTGATATCAAACTGACACAGAAAGCAGAAGCCTCTGCCCACTCACAGCTGAATTTCTCTACCAGGAAGAAGTGTCCAGACAAGAGATTTTTGTTGTGTGACTTCACAAAAAGTAGTGAGATGTCAGGCCCCTCACCATTTAAGATGCGATTTGTTCATCTGGACCTTAAGGGAGCCCCGCCAAAAGTCTCATACTTCTCGGAGGTAGGACCTCCCTTTTACCTTGAGGTAACCACTTTGGGTTTGGTCTTTAGAGTTGTAAAGTAACCTGTAGAAATGTGTGCGTAGAACTCAGCCATGGGTCTGGCTGGGTCACAGTGGTGGCAGCAGTGGAGATTTTTTTTTTTTTGACAGAAACAGAGAGAGTCAGAGAGAGGTATAGATAGGGACAGACAGGAAGGGAGAGAGATGAGAAGGATCGATTTTTTTTTTTTTTTTATTGTGGCACTTAGGTTGTTCATTGATTGCTTTCTCATATGTGCCTTGACTGCGGGCCTTCAGCAGACAGAGTAACCCCTTGCTCAAGCCAGTGACCTTGGGTCCAAGATGGTGAGCTTTGCTCAAACCAGATGAACCCGTGCACAAGCTGGCAACCTTGGGGTCTCAAACCCGGGTCCTCCGCATCCTAGTCCGACGCTCTATCCACTGTGCCACCGCCTAGTCAGGCAACAGCAAAAGGAAAAACAGGACAGAGAACCCCCAACTTCTTAATTGTGGACTGAATGTGTCCCACAAAATGTATTCGAATACTGACCCTCATACTTGTGAAGGGGACCTGATTTGGAAACAAGGTCTTGTAGACATCATTGACATGAGGGGAGCGTATGCATGTTTTCGTAATTTATAGTCAGTTTTTGAGCACAGTCGCAAGCTGATGTCCTCCTCTGTCCAGCATGCTTCAGAACATCCCAGATTCTTGAAGAAAAACTTTGACAGTAATGTCAACAGGAGTGTCACAAGTCATATGAGACACAGGTTGCTGTTTTACGTGTCTGCAGGGAGACTTTCCCTTAGCACCCACAATATGCCATTTGTTACCCCAGCTGTGAGGCCAGACTGAAAGTTCCAGCTCTGTGTATAGTAGGCATGACCTGTTCCTAAAAATCCTTGAGGATAGGCATTCATATTCTTTGAAATAAAGATAGAGTAATGGGGGGGCGGTGTGAGGGAGTACGTCCGTGAGGTAGCCATGACCAGCTGTACCTCTGTTCCCTTTCATCTTCCCATACATACCTCTCAGTTCACACCACCAACCAGAGCCCTGTCAGTTCCTCCAATTCCTTGTGCTTGAAAAGCCTCCTCTGTGTTGCATCTCAGCCAGGTGGGCTGCTCTCTGTGACTACAACCTTCTGTGCTTGCTTGCCCAGCCTTCCCTCCCCAGCTAAGCCACTGGTCAGCTGCCGTTCAAAAGCAGCTGTTTATTAATGTGTGGTCCTCCCACCCGTGTGCAGTGTTATGTCACTGTTAGATTTGACATAACACAAAGTACACATTCCAGGTTACAAATGTACAGATAGAATATGAGTATCAATAGTGCTCCGTGTCTGAGAGCCAAACAAAGTCCACTGCTGGATGTGTCACTGTCCTTCAAATAGTCATTCCTTCATGGCACCCCTGTCTCCCTCCAGATCTTTCCTCTGTTCCATGCCCTGGGCGCAAATGGCCTCCTCATTGAGTATGAAGACATGTTTCCCTATGAGGGCCACCTGGGCCTGCTGAGGGCCCAGCATGCATACAGGTATCTGCCCGGCAAGGGACGCCTCATGCAGAGAAAACGGGGGGTGGGGGTGGGGGTGGGCTGGCAACCTGGAGATGCGGGTAGGGCAGGTGTGAATTTCACAATGTAGGACAGTCCTGTCGGTCTTTTTAAATGCATGTGCTGAATTATAAAACTTGTTCATAGAAGAGTAGAGAAAATAAGCAGGCCTGTGATCCCCACAAGGGGAACTGTGATCTTGTCAGTTAGGTGTGAAGTGCAGAGAGAACCTATGAGAGGTTCCATGCAGGGGAAGAAGGGCTGCTCCTTGAGGTCATAGCAGGATCTTCGTGGGAAAATGGAGATTAAAGGGGAGAGGCTCAGACTCCATGACATCGGATATGGTGGTCCTGGGTGCACTCTGCTGGCTTCAAGGTTATGGTATCTATGCAAATCAATAGCAAGTTGCCCAAAGAAGAATGGGCAGAGGACACTTACTGTCAGATCCCAACAAGAAATCAGGATGGCCAGTGAACATATGATAGTAATAAAAGAAATAAAAACAATGAAATGCCATTTTGGATACTGAATTGGTGGATCTTTAAAAAAATTTTTAATACTCTGTTCATGAGGGTGAGAAAAAGCAAGCCTCCCTCTGGTGGACTGTAAACAGCCTGGCTGTCCTGGAGGTTTGGGTCTCTGTGTCAGAACTCCCCGACGTGTCTGACCTATAGGCCCCATGCATGCTGGATGGGAAGACAAGGAAGGTATGGGTATGAAACAGTGTTGTGGCCTCTGTTGTGGCCATCCTGCCCAAGGTTTTCATTTACTTTATGCCATTCTGTTCTTTCTACAATGAACACGGTTTTTTTGTTTGTTTTTAAGTGAAAAAGGTGCCAGCATTCCTGTAAAGTTTGAAAAAAGTGTAATTAGGGTAAAGAGAGAACTTTATAGTCATTACATTTGTAGAACTGATTAAGAGTTGGTTTAAACAGAAAAACTGAAAATTGCTTTCTTTTTTGAGATAAATTCATAAATGACGACTCGTGGAGGAGGTGGTCAGTCCAGAGGCACTCTTGGGTGCTCCCACCCTGGGCAAGTTCACACCAGCTTCCTCAGGGTGGGGTGGGCCTTCCTCCATGCACAGGGGCAATGCTAAATCCCTTGGGGTGAGGTCACTGCACCAGAACCCTTTCTTTCCTCTTGAAGGATCCTCCAGCTTTCTCTGTAAAGATGGGGCAGGGAACGTTTTAGGCTTTGTCTGGCCCCTGTTACCACTCTGTGCAGCAGGAGCAGCCACGGGTGACATGCAAATGACTGGGCCTGGCTGTTTTCCAGGAAAACTATAAGTGGATACTGAAATATTTTCTGAATCATTTTAAAATGTAGAAACCCTTCTTAAGTCACAGCTGCCCTAAAACAAATGGGGAGTTAGCCCTCAGGTCCACCTGCTGACCCTGCTCTATAATATGATTCCTTGTGTAGCCATTTCTGGTAAAATGACTTCAGCACCCTATAATTTGGGTAAAAATAGCTGGTGGGAAGCAGACTTACTTGAGGCCCTAACAGCATCAAGCCCCTAGATTCTAGAGCAGAAGTGTCTGAAACCTTTAGAGTATCCATTGAACTTTTTGGAGTTAGCAACCATAGATCGTACTAGTTTCCCCAAGAGCCTGACTAGGAAGGGCTGGGGGAGCAGGAGCTGGCATGACCCTCTGGGTAATCTTTTTCTCTGCAGCCCCTCTGAAGTCAAAGAGATCCTGCATCTGGCCACACTGAACGAGCTAGAAGTTGTCCCCTTGGTGCAGACATTTGGGCACATGGAGGTAAGTGGAAGGAAGAGGAGTCACCTGGTGCCCATGTCTGGAGTTTGGGGCTGTCACAGGCAGGAAGCAGCTCAGCACAGCAGAAATGGCTCTTGGAAGCCCCTGCGAAGAGACAGAGAGGGTGGAGCTGTTTGGTCAGACTACCTCTGCCCCTAATGGAGGGAGAGCCAGGGCCCCAGCTGTTTGCTTCTTAACTATGTTCATCACAGTTTACAGTACTGAGCAGCATTGAAAAGGGGAACACGCTGTTTTCTCTGTTTGTGTTCTTTTCTCAATATTGGAAATATTTTCACACCTGGTTCTGTGTTGTCCTCTAACAAATCCGCCTATTAGATTTGTTAACGCCCCACCCATCTTCATGCATGCATCTCTGGAGCATGTCTTCTGGAATTCTATCCCGTAACCAATCCCCTGGCTGTCCTGGATCACGCGCACTGCTGTGCTCTCTGATTTCTTGCCACTTTCTACCTCTGGGGACCTGGAAGGTTGTTTTTGACAAATGGTTCTGTTTGGTTCTTGTTTGGGGGAGAGGGTTGCTGACCTCTTCACACACTATATCAAGAAGTGTGGGCCCTGGCCGGTTGGCTCAGTGGTAGAGCATCGGCCTGGCATGCAGGAGTCCCGGGTTTGATTCCCGGCCAGGGCACAAAGGAGAAGCGCCCATCTGCTTCTCCACCCCTCCCCCTCTCCTTCCTCTCTGTCTCTCTCTTCCCCTCCCGCAGCCAGGGCTCCATTGGAGCAGAGATGACCCGGGTGCTGAGGATGGCTCTGTGACCTCTGCCTCAGGCGCTAGAATGGCCCTGGTCCCAACAGAGCAACGCCCCAGATGGGCGGAACATCGCCCCCTGGTGGGCATGCCGGGTGGATCCCGGTCGGGTGCATGCGGGAGTCTGTCTGACTGCCTCCCTGTTCCCAACTTCAGAAAAATACAAAAAAAAAAAACAAAAAAAACAAAAAAAGAAGTGTGCTCAGCCTAAAATTCTCAGAGTGAGTGGGACCTGTGCACACTCACTTCCCCACTCAGCCCAGTTAGAATGAGAGGAAGAAGCGGGCTGTGACAAAGCCACTGGACAGCATGGACTCTGCTTCCAGTCACTATGCCTGGGCCTCTTTGGTGACTTTGAGCAGGTGCTGCAAGTTTAAACCAAGACAGCCTGTCAGGACTCAGAGGCAGGAACCTGGTCATGGGTTTCCTTCCTGATGGTCCCTGGCCGGTCCCTGGCCTGTCCCTTGCCGCGGGGAGCTTAGGAGTGAGCCTCTCTCCCCGTGTCCCTGAGCTCCCTCCTCTGCTCTCTCAGCAGTTTGTGCTGAAGCATGAGACTCTCGCTCACCTCCGAGAAGTGGCACTTTTCCCCAACACCCTGAACCCGCATGAGGTGGAATGTCTAGCACTGGTCGGAGCCATGATCGACCAGGTCATGGAGCTGCACCCTGGTGCCCGGTGGCTCCACGTTGGCTGTGATGAGGTAGGTGCCTGTGTTGCACCTTCTACTCCCCCGTTTTGCAGCAATCCCATGTCTTCACTTCAACATCACCTTTTTCACTTTGTGGGCTCTTAAATAAAAAATAGTCTGTGTGCCATGGATAGAGAAGGGCTGGCCGAGGAGGTGGTTCTGAGGGAGGGACCTCACCCAGGTGGACCTGTAAGCACCTGGGTCAGATGAGGGAGGGCTGGGCCTGGAGTGGCTATGCTACCCGCCTCCCCGAAGCAGGATTCAAGCCTTTGGAGCCTGCAGTGGGTGTGAGTTTGAGCTGGTTACTTTTTCTGACTGAAGAAATGCAGTTTTGGGCAATGGGAGCAATGAAATATTACTTTGGGGCTGTGACGCACAGACAGGTGGCTGCGAGGGGTGCTAGGCGCTGTGACCCACCCCTTACCCTTTCTACTCCACTCTCTCTCGAGAAACTTGAACGGCCTACCCGGGAGGATGCTGAGCTGACCACCGAGCATGCATGATGCTTTGCACACATTTTACTCCAGAATTTGATCCTTTTCTTCTGAGGAAATCCTTTTTGGGGGGTAGTAAGATAACACACAACATAAAATTTACCATTCGAACCATTTAAAAATGTATGAGTCTAAGCACATTTATGATGAGCAGTCGTCACACCATCTAATTCAGGACCCTTCTCCCCCCAAAGGCAACCCACACCCCTCAAGCAGTCACCCCCACCCCCTCATCCCCTTTGTGTTTATGGATTTGCTGGTTCTGGATATTTCAGAGATGGATAACAAAGCATGTGCCCTTTTGTGCCTGGCACTGTCACTAAGCAGTATGTGCCCATACTCCCTTCCTGTTTCTGGCTGAGTGATATCCCATTGTGGAGACTATGTGGTAGTCCTCATCCTGGGGGACCTCTGGACTCTCCCTTTAGAGCTGCTGCAAAAGGGACCCTCGCCTGAGCGTTTACATCTTGGTAAAGAAGGCAAGGCCAGCCTTCGCCACCGCCTCCTCACATGCCGCTGCCCGATGATCCCAAGCTTTTACAGAGGCCAACACATCCTGTCTTCCTTCCGTCCAGGTCTATTACCTTGGAGAGGGTGAGGCCTCAAGACAGTGGCTGCAGCAGGAGCAGAACACCAAAGCCAAACTGTGTCTGTCCCACATGAGGGCTGTGGCCAGCCATGTGCTGGCCCGGCACCCCACCACAACGCCCCTGGTGTGGGACGACATGCTGCGGGACATCCCCGAGGAACAGCTGTCAGGTCAGCTCTGGCATGTCCACGGGGAGGACTTCCTGGTGCCCAGAGGAGGCTTAGCTTCTGCTAAGCTCTGTCCACTGAAAAGGGGAACTAGTTACAAGGCAGCAGAGCATTGACGTCTACAGTTCTGTCAGAACCACTGCTTAAATGTCCTCTCACAGAAATGCCACTCCCCAAAGAGGAGGATGGATCTGAACTGGGGGCAGCCACGAGGCCCCAAACCACCATGGCCATCTGACCATCAGTAGAGGTGGAGGGAGGCTGGGCGAGGCTGGGCCATGGGACTGTCTCTGCTTCCAACCCTCTGCCCCAGTTGGCTTCTGTGGCCAGTCCTGCAGGGACCCTGGCTTAGGTTCCCATGAGGGAGGCAGCAGCCTCTCCCAGTCCTCCCCCGGGCTTACCCTGTCTGAGGTTTTGGGATGAGATGGGAGATTGGTGTGGTCACTCACAGCTCTGGCCAGAACTGGGATCTGGTGTTCCAGTGCCTGTGTGGATGCCCATGATTCTGCAAGGCTCAGGTGTCCTCACTGCAGCTCTTAATGACAGGTGGCTAATTAGCATTCATTACAATTAAGTCAATTAGTAGTGTGTTCCTGTTGCACCTGTGCCTAGTGCCCCTGGCAGCTTGCAGACAGAGCAGTTTACCCTCGTGGAAAACTCTGACCACTGGCTGAGTCAGAGCTCCAGGAGTCCAGTCATTTCCACGGCTGGCTGGCTTCCTGGCTGTGGCATTTCCATCAAAAACAGCACAGTGTATGGCCCTGGCCGGTTGGCTCAGCGGTAGAGCGTCGGCCTAGCGTGCGGAGGCCCCGGGTTCGATTCCCGGCCAGGGCACATAGGAGAAGCGCCCATTTGCTTCTCCACCCCTCCGCCGCGCCTTCCTCTCTGTCTCTCTCTTCCCCTCCCGCAGCCAAGGCTCCATTGGAGCAAAGATGGCCCGGGCGCTGGGGATGGCTCTGTGGCCTCTGCCCCAGGCACTAGAGTGGCTCTGGTCGCAATATGGCGACGCCCAGGATGGTCGCAACATGGCGACCCCCAGGATGGGCAGAGCATCGCCCCCTGGTGGGCAGAGCGTCGCCCCATGGTGGGCGTGCTGGGTGGATCCCGGTCGGGCGCATGCGGGAGTCTGTCTGACTGTCTCTCCCTGTTTCCAGCTTCAGAAAAAGAAAATGAAAAAAAAAAAAAAAACAAACAAAAAAAAAAACAGCACAGTGTGGACTCTTTCCTAGGAAGGATGGCTTGTGTTCCATTTTTATGCAAAAAAGTATGTGCTAAGGGCCATTTCTAGCACTCACGACCTCTCTCCGCCCTAGCATCGGGGGTGCCACAGTTGGTGGAGCCAGTGCTCTGGGACTATGGGGCCGACCTGGACGTCCATGGCAGGGGTCAGTACTGTGTTACCAAGGGGAGACCCTGTCACCCTGACTGCCCAATGGGGGGATACAGGGCTCTCTGCTTCACCGCATGCCCCTCTCTGCGGGAGCTCCAGCCCCAGGGAGTGGCCCTCGGTGTGTCCTGTGGCTCACAGGTCAGCCTGTCCTAATGAACAAGTGAACTGAGGCCACCTGTGAGTGGTGGAAGTCTGCTCTCACTGAGATAGGTGCCCATCCAGGCCTCGTGGTTGTGGGCACAGCATGGTGTTGGGCACCATGTTTCAGGACTTGGTGGCTGCAGCCTCCTCAGGTCTTGGCCCAGTCACACCTCTTTGCTGTCTTGCTCAGCCCTCCTCATGGAAAAGTACCGAAAGTGTGGTTTCCTGCGGCTGTGGGCAGCCAGTGCCTTCAAGGGGGCCACTGGGCCAAGGCAGGCCCTGCCTCCCATCGAGTACCACCTCCGGAACAACCTGCAGTGGCTGCAGGTGGCAGCCCGTGGGCCAGCAGACACACTGCAGGGCATCGTCCTGACCGGCTGGCAGAGGTGAGGTTGCCGTGGCCAGGACACACTGCCCTTCTCACCTTCCAGTCTGGGCCTCTGACCCTCCCTCTTGGCAGGAAGGAAGAACGGTCCCTCAACCCCTGTAACCACTCCCCAAAACTGCACAGGGCAGGTTGCTCTGAGTGTCGGGGCCGTGGAGCATGCTGCCTTCTTGGCCCCCACACCCTGACTGAGCACCGTGTATGTCCACGGTCTGTAGTCTCCGTGAGGCCACATGCACATGGCTCACAGACAGTTGGGACCGGGACATATGTTTGATCTTCAGGATTTTATACCACTTGAAAATTTGAGCTACAAAGGACCTTTGGTCCCAGCCAAGTCCTGGCCACAAGTCCCACCTATGACTGGAGATTGGGGGGAGGCCAGGAGGGCCTAGCACCAAGGGCAGAGCATGAAGCCCAAACCCAGGGGGCAGCTGGAGTCAGGGCCTTTGAGGAGAGCTCCATCTTCCAACCTCACAAAGCCAGGTCAGGATGAATTCATTAAGGATTTCAGGGTGATGACCACAGCATTCGGGAGGCACAGCCAGCTCTGCAGAAGCTTCTGGATGCCTGTCATGTGGTACGGGGAATGGTGTGCAGGCATCTGCTGTCCGTGCAGCAGGAGCTGAGCTCCCCTCTCCCATGGACTCAGGTACGACCACTTCTCTGTGCTGTGTGAACTGCTGCCTGTGGGGATCCCGTCCCTGGCCATCTGTCTGCAGTCACTTCTACACGGTATGGCACCCTGCTCTCTCTGGGAGACGGGGCAGGAGGAGCAGAGGCCGGTGTCCTTGGGGCTAGGCTGTGGTCTTCCTCAGCTGTTCAGGGACAATGTGCCTGTCCTGGCCCAGGACCACCTGCCCAGTACCAGCCTAAGTTTTCAAGCCTAAATGCCCAGAAGTTAGGGGTACATGCCCCTCAGACACAGTGAACTCTAAAAAGAAATCTATCATGCATGGGGTGCAGAAAGAGCTTCTGCCTTGGCTAGTTACATTCCCAGTACCCATGCTAGGTGCCCACCTCCAGTTTACTGTGGGAAGCACAGTGATGATCCCAGAGCAGCAACTTGAACAGCCAGTCAATAATGAGGGCTGTGACACCTCAAAGGAATTTTAAATGATGCATGTGGTGTTGGAACAAAAACACGGCTGGGGATGCTGAGGAAGGCAGGGCCTCTGCAGCGGATGCCATGTAAAGAGGCCCATGCTGGGCCCATGAGGTGAAAGGATAGGCCCTCAGCTCTATTCTACCCCACTCCTCTGGGCTGTGTGCTGGCTAAGCCCCTGCCCGCTTGACCATCGCTGGCGGGGTACCGTCACTCACACTGATTGGGAATTGATGGTACATGCCAGCAATGGCTGAGTGGGCAGGGGCTTAGCCTATGCACATGGCACCCCCAGGGCCTTGCTACTTTGTTTCATTTGCCACAGGACCTGGGGACCCTGGGACCCTGGGAGAGAGGCTGGAAAGGCTGAGGGAGCCCCTGTGCTTAGGCTCAGTGGTCTTCCTGGCCAAGGCCTTGCCAGTAATACAGATCTTAGTTTTCTTCTCTAGTTTTTAACATAACACACATGTTTTCATAAGTCTCATGAGAAGCAACAGGGTCTCCTTTGGTTGGCACACGCTTGGGCCACTGCCCACCACCCATAGCAGAGGGCCCAGAGGTCTGGGCAGTGTGATCAATAAAGAGTCCAGGCTTGGCCTGACCGTGGTGGCGCAGTGGATAAAGCATTGACCTGGAAATGCTGAGGTTGCCGGTTTGAAACCCTGGGCTTGCCTGGTCAAGGCACATAGGGAGTTGATGCTTCCTGCTCCTCCTCCCCTTCTCTCTCTCTGTCTCTCTTTCTCCTTTCTAAAATTAATAAATAAAATAAAAACAAAATTTAAATAAAGTCCAGGCTTGGCCCTGGCTGGTTGGCTCTGTGGTAGAGTGTCAGCCTGGTGTGCAGGAGTCCCAGGTTCGATTCCCGGCCAGGGCACACAAGAGAAGTGCCCATCTGCTTCTCCACCCCTCCCCCTCTCCTTCCTCTCTCTCTCTCTCTTCCCCTCCCACAGCCAAGGTTCCATTGGAACAAAGTTGGCCCTGGCGCTGAGGATGGCTCTATGGCCTCTGCCTCAGGTGCTAGAATGGCTCTGGTCGCAATAGAGCAACGCCCCAGATGGGCAGAGCATCGCCCCCTGGTGGGCATGCCGGGTGGATCCCGGTCGGGCGCATGCGGGAGTCTGTCTGCCTCCCCGTTTCCAACTTCAGAAAAAAAAAAAAGGAAAAAAAGTCCCGGCTTCCCATCCTCTAGAGGCCTCTCTAATCTTCTGTCTCTGGTTGGTTTCAGGAGGCTTTGCCGAAGATGTTAGAGCAAAGGTGGAGAACCTTCTCGGGATTGCAAGCCTGGAAACCACTGGTTTGATGAGGTGACATCCCATCCCCAGCTCTGCCCCTCCCCTCACGTTCAGCTCCATCTCACCACCTTGGTTCTCTGTGCAGTGAGGGCGCCGGCTCCTTTCCCGGAAGTGACATCCTGGCCCTCGTCACAGAAGGCCTCCACCTGCGCAGCTCCGTGGATGAGATGCTGCAGAGGGACAGGTGAGTGGGAGCACAGCACAGTGAGCCTCCACACGTAGCCCCAGGGTGAGGGCCTGCCCGTCCTGCACCAAAACTTTCTAAAGGAAAAGTTTTTTAAAATTGCTACCAGATTCTGAAATTATTTCAGAGGTGTTTTAATTATTATTATTGCTTTTTTAGAGAGGTAGGGAGGCAGAGAAACATTGATTTGTTGTTCAACTCGTTCATGTCATTGGTTGACTCTTATATGTGCCCTGACTGGGGATCAAACCGCAATCTTGGCATATCAGGATGATGCTCTAACCAACTGAGGTTCCTGGCCAGGGCCTCAAAGGTGTAATTTAAAAACCACCCCAAGAATGCCTTGCCCACCTGTGTGTGTGGATCTGTCCCCAGGTATGTGACAGGCTGGTTCAGCCCCTACCATCGCAGGCGGAAGCTTATCCACCCAGTCATGATCCAGCATGTCCAGCCCCAGGCACTCAGGTAGCCCACCCCTGGGTCTGTGTGTCCTGTCACATGGTGGCAGCTTTCTAGGTATTACAAGTGTGGATTCCCAGGTGACTCAATTTTGTTGAATTGGCTGTGCCCCTAAACATTAGAGAAGCCAGGGTGTTACTAGCTTAAAATGGGGAAAGTAACCAAACTGACCTGGGCAGGGACCAGGCTCACCATGAAGCCAGACCACCTGGGGCTGATCCTGACCCCACCGCTGCCAAGAATCTTGAGTACACCCCAGCACAAGGTGCTGCCAGCCAGCCCTTCCTGGTGCTCTCCGGGTTCATGGTTTGAGCTGAGGACAAGAATGCACTGTTGACGGCTGCAGGTACCAATAAAAACCCTGCCATCCAGTTGAAAATTACGTTTCGGGTTCAGATGCTAAGATGTGATAGTCGGCTGCTGATTCCCAACAATGCCGACAGCCCTGTTTCATGGGTGGGTAACTAACACATAGGACTGTACCCGTTCATAGCTGTCTGGGGCCCTCAGTCTCCTGGCCAGGTGGAGCGCCCTCGTGCAGGAGCTGGAGGCTGCCCTGCACCATGTCTTCCATGAGGATGCCGTGGAGGAGTGGCTGGAAGAGAACGTGCACCCCAGCTTGGGGCAGCTGCAGGCGCTGCTGCAGGACCTCAGCGAGGCTGCTGGCTCCTGGCCCAGCCTGGCCAGCCCCAGCCCTAACTTGGGTCAGGACCCCTGAGAAGGGGGGCCTTCCCACACCCTTGTCCAGCTGTGTCCAGCCCGACACTTTGCCTCCTGCTAAGCCCTGGACTCCAGGCAAGCAGGCAGTGCCAACTACAGACAGTTGTTGCCGGGGAAAGAAAGGCAGAAAACGAGATGCTTGTGGGGACCTTTCACTGATCTGCACATGGAACTTGAATTCTTATGAAATAAAAAGGAAAATAGAAGCTAGAAGTCATGCTGATAGGAATTTGACAGACTTCACTACTGCCTTGGCTGCAGTCAGGCCTTGGCAGTGACCCCAGTAAAGGGTCTGAAACAACCCAGCCTGGTGGGGGACAAGGAGGCGACCAGACCCCCCCTCCCAGGAGCATCTCATAGCCCTCAGATGAACATACCAGAAGCAAACTAATTATATTTCATACTTTTTATTTAAAAAGAAAAAAGTAATTTTGGATTTAACCATTTGAAAATCTAATTTTAGCAGGTTTAAATAACCATGTTCTCAAACTAAGAGCTGGTTGGCAGCCACTGCTGAGAAGGGAGAGGATTCCTACAAACTGCCGTCCTTATTGTCACTCAGCCTAAACCCTGCTCTGGGCGAGTTTGACGAGTTCAGGCTCTCTCCAACTACAGCCTGCTCAAGGTGCTCAGTGTCCAGTTCAGTGGGTGCAGCCTACTTTCTGCCACACACAAAAGGGCCCAACTGACAGGTCTTACCAAGGTTCAGGAGAAGCTGGAAATCTAACTTCTAAGGGCAAGGTTCTGGTATTAAATGCTGCATAAGGCTGGAAGAAATCATCTCATTTCTCGCCAAGTGGCCTTTTCCTAGGCTGAGGGTACAGAACAGGAGCATATCCTCCCCTTGACATCCCAGCACAATCCTGGCTGGATCTGAGACAAGCCATCTTGGTGGAGAGTGATCTGTGCTGGGAAGGCCTCGGCTGCAGCAGTCAGTCGAGTCTCAACAGGCTGCAGACAGGCACCTCACTTCTGACCACTGAGGACATCTGGCCAGGTGAGGGATATAGCATGGGGGGCCAAACATGAAGATGCTGGGATTCCTGGGGACAACATAGTCTGACCCTGCCATTGACCTCACACTGACCTGCTGAAGCCTTGTCATAACCTGCGAGTTGAATTCCCATGGGATCCATGCTGGCCAACTCTCCCCACTAAGTACTCAGTCTCAGTGCAGGAACTCCAGCCCCGGCCATGTCCTGGAGAGCCTGGGCATCCTTCCCCTTTCAGAGGCTACAGCCCCATATGGCTGGGTCCAGACAAGGCCATAACTGCCTACCACTCTCACAAACCAACAAGGCCCAGGCTGGGGCTGTCTGGTTCCAGGAGGCAGATCCAAGGTCCATGACCTTCCTGGACGCCTTGGAGCCTGCAGACAGTCCAGCTGTGGTTCTGCTGACAGGGTAGCAGCATGAAACAGGAGTGTCTGAGGGTCCCTCCCTGGGGCTGCCAGGGACACATCCAGGTGATTTAGGAGGAAGAACGGCTGGTGGCCCATCAGGCTTGCTGAGGCACCATGACAACCAAGGCCAGGGGCTCTGTGGGATCAGCTCTGGCTCCTGGGGCCATCGGGCTCACTGTCGCTACTCAGAGACGGCTCCATGGGGCTCTCGAGGCCGTACAGCTCCAGAAAGGTGGCAATGAGCTTGGCAATGGCTTCCACATCACTAGGCCGAGCCAGCACCGGGAGAAAGGGCAGACAAAGAAACCACAACAGTCTCATCTTGGACCATGCACCTTCAGTACCCCCAGGGCTCTCCTCCAGGACCTGGCACCTTCTGTCCTGGTCCCCATCCTCACCCGAACAAAGCTTAGTCCTCTGTCCTGCTGGGATCCCTGAAGCCCCTCTCCCCAACCTGTCCCCAAGCCTCCCCCATGGTTCTCTTCTCCCTGTGCCCTGCCATGCTGGGCAGTCTGTTGTGAGGGCCACAGGCAGGCAGCTCTGGCCAATCCCAATGCCCACCCCTGGCTTACCTGCGGTGGCCCATGACAGCACTCTGAGTGAGGGGGTGCGAGAAGCCTGTTGCAAAGCGCAGAACCACCACGTAGCCCCTCCCAAAGTACCGCACCTTCTCCTCCTCCACATTCACATCCCAGATGTCATGCAGCAGGACCACCACTGCAGTGGGGACAGGTCAGGGGCAAGTCAGTAGTAGCGTTTACCCCACCTGTTTGCTGGGCATGATCACTTCAGGGCCCCTCTGCAGAGGATCACATTACATTTGCCATGAAGCAGAAAGCGCTGGTCACTGTATCCAAGGCTGGATGGACCCCAGTAACAGCTGAGACCCTGACTTTGGATGTCACAGGTCATTGACCACAGTGCAGGGTCATGTAGCTGCTGGTTCCAGATAGTCTGGGTGAGAAGGAATGTCCTGCGACCCATTTGGCCTGGAAAGGCCTGCCTGTCCTGTAATGACCACTCTGTCATGGCAGAGCAGCTGAGCACGCTGCCACCCGACTTCCTACTTCTCCCTAACTGCTAGAAATGCTTTCCTGGTCACTCTAGGCTGGCCAATGAACTAGAGCTGCCTAGCAACATGCTTTGGGCCAGGACATGTCTAGGGGCACCCCATATCTACCCAAGAGGTGGGGTGCAGCCCTGAATACTGAGAAACCAGCATGGACCCAGCCAGCACACAGCTGTTTATTGCCCTCTGTCCAGCCCAGGGTAACCCCTTATTCTGTTCATTCTGGATGCCTCACCTTGGTCATGGCCTGCTCTGCAAAGGGTTAGCAGCTTCTTGTATAAGCTGAACGTCTTCAGCACTACCTTCCCTGTGTTCTTGTCGAAGATGGCTTCCTGAAAATCGGCCAGAAGGTAATCACTGGGTTGCTTGCCTCTGTGCATGAGCCAACCACACACCTCCAGGAGGAGGGGATGGGCTCACTGACTGTGTCCTATTCTCACCAGAGCAGACCCTCTTCCTTCCCATACCAGTCAGAACCCCACATGCGGTATTCCAAGTGCAGCTCCACCAAAGCCAAATACCTGCAGTCTGACCTAAAGACTGCTGACAGGTGTGGGGTATAGGGGGCTAGGACATTGAGGCAGGTGCTCCCTCCTCTGCAAGCAAAAGATAAGTACAGTCGCCAAAATAATCCAATGAGGGAATGGGAGTCAGAGGGCAGCTACTGAGGAAGCGGACTAGCCCCTTGTTTCATTCTGTGCTATGGCAATGCTTGGGAGGAAAACTTGGAGGAAACGGCTTCTAGGAGAAAAAGGCTTCGGAGGATTCCTTTGCCGAGGAGCAGTGGCATATAGGCGACACTGAGCATGGACACCCAGAAATCACTGCACTGAAGTCTTAGGGTGGGGCGTCAGGCCTAGAGCCTGCCTTCCTGCTGTGACCCCCACTGCAGGGACCTAGAGCTGGCCTTACCTCCCAGTCCTCCAGATTCTGCATGGCCACAAACAGGCAGCCGGTGACATAGAACAGCTTCCAGCCCAGACTATCTGGGGGACAAACAGAATACAACCAGGTGAGGGTAGCAGCAGAGGGCAAAAGCTGATAAGCCCACAGGAGTCCCACTCCCCTGCGAGGTCGCTTTTCCAGATATTGGCAGGAGTGGCATCTGGGGCTCAGGACCATGTGAGACACTCCACCAGCTCTGCCCTTGCTCTCTAAGTGTCTACTCAAGACAAGTAGCTGGGTCTCTGTTGACCACAGCATGGTTTTGATGGGGGAAAGCTGGGAAGGCTTACAGGGAGCAGCTGAAAGTATGGTCATCCTATACAACAGAACCTTAAACAGATAAAGAGAACCTTCTTAAAAAATATTTTTTGACACTGGAAAATGCATAAGATATGAGTGAGAAGTGCAGGCTGCAAGGGACCTGGGTATGAGGGAGAATACACCAGCACACAGAGATGGGGTTGGCCGGGGAACCATTAGGAGGCAGAAGAGTAGCGTTCCCAAAGGCCATGCCTTGGTGACCACAAATAATGGGCTTTCCTTCTTTATTTTCCAAAGAGCTGAGAAAGTTACTAGAGGTGCACCTCACCTCCACTGTAGTAGGCAGCAGCCAGGCCAATCGACAAGATTCCTGCAAAGACAAAGCGAGCACCTTGCTGTTGGGTCATCACCAGCCCAGAGCCCACCTCCTTCCCATTGCCAGTGATGGATACAGGGGGGGAACAGCAGAGAGCCCATCAGGCTCAGAAGTGGAAGTTCATTCAGAAACATAGTATGTGCCCTTCACACTATGCACTGGACATGTCCATCTATGTGAGGAAATAGAGCTGACTGGAGAACCAAATGGAGGAGCCTGATGTGGGTTTTACCCCAACAATACATGGTATGGAATGAAGACAGAACTGTATGTAAAAAAATCACAACACAACATATGAGAAATAGAGGAGGCCCTCTTTCACAGTCATGAGAAAGAAGGACCAGAGACAGGATCCTGAAGGCATGGCAGCACCATGGCAACCTCCCCCACTTAGAGGAAAAACTTAAAGGGCCTACTGTTGCCCATCATGTGGGCCTGTGACACAGATCAGACACCGGGTATACAAAAGCAAGCAAAAGGGGAGATGTGGGGACCTCAGAGCATGCAGTGTTAACTAAAGGATGTTAAGTGGCGAGAAAGGCCAGACAGATAAATCATATGTAACAGCATGGCCATCAGATAAAATCTGGGAGAATACAAAGAAATAAAATAATTGTTATATTCTAGGGTAGTAAAACGAAGAAAGGAAAACTTAAGTTTTATTTTCATCCATTAAAAAAAACTCAAGATATATCATTCGGCCTGGCTGGCTGGCTCAGTGGTAAAGTGTCAGCCCAGCATGTGGATGTCCCAGGTTTGATTCCCAGTCAGGGCACACGAGAGAAGTGCCCATCTACTTCTCCACCCCTCCTCCTCTCTATTCTCTCCTCCTGGCTATGGCTCAATTAGAGTGAGTTGGCCCCCAGCGCTGAGGATAGCTCAATGGCCTCCACCTGAGGCCCTAGGAAAAGCTCAGTTGCTGAGCAACAGAGCAACTCCCCAGATAGGCAGAGCATCGCCCCCTTGTGGGCTTGCCCATGGATCCCTGGTCAGGGCACATGCAGGAGTCTGTCTCTGCCTCCCCTCCTCTCATTGAATTAAAAAAAAAAAGATGTATTACAGAATTTTATACCTGAAACCTATATAATTTTATTAACTGATGTCACCCCAATAAATTCAATAAAAAAGTTTTTCTAAAAGTTTAATTTTTTATTTGGCAGAAATAAGGAAATCCTTACCAACCAGCAAAGACCAGGACCTGATGCCTGGCGCCCTCTTCAGATGGAGGCAGGAACTGGTGCGCGTATCCACCTGCATGTACATCCCTGGACTGTACAGGAGCCACTATCAACAGAAGACCTGAGCTAGGAAGGGCAGACACACAGACAGTTTGAGGCCAGCAGCCACTGTCCAGAGAAGCACAGTTCTCCAGGGCAGGGAGCTGGGTTGACCCACCAGCAAGGCCTCCAAAGGTTGGCGAACCAGTCTGCCTCTGTTGATTATTGCCCCTGTGGTCATGCATTCACTTCTTTTATTTTTATTTTAGAGACAGAGAGAGTGTCAGAGGGATAGACAGGGACAGACAGACAGGAACGGAGAGAGATGAGAAGCATCAATCACTAGTTTTTCGTTGCGACACCTTAGTTGTTCATTGATTGCTTTCTCATATGTGCCTTGACCGCAGGCCTTCAGCAGACCGAGTAACCCCTTGCTCAAGCCAGCAACCTTGGGTCCAAACTGGTGAGCTTTTGCTCAAACCAGATGACCCTGCACTCAAGCTAGCGACCTCGGGGTCTCGAACCTGGGTCCTTCCACATCCCAGTCTGATGCTCTATCCACTGCGCCACCGCCTGGTCAGGCTCATGCATTCACTTGATCCCCCCCAGGGGCCCATTTCTTCTGTAAGGAAGGCCCTTCTCTACTTAGTTATACTGACTGCACTGGGGTTACTTGCCCTGCTTAGATTCACAAACTGTCAACAGGCACTTACTTGATTCTCACCTGCCCCATCTTACCTGGAAACCTGTCTCAGACACCTTAGCCCCCAGCGGCCTTCAAGCTTCTGGAAACCTACCAGAACCTAGGAGAACGCCCTCATTTCCCTGTGCTGCTTCCCACCAGAAAACGGAACTTCAAGTCTCATCATAGTCTGAGTCTGCTCTGCCATGGATGGAAGAAACCAGCCCTGCGGTCTCCCCAGCTGCAGGAGTGAGTCCCCAGGGGTCTGACCTGCCACTCATGGAGAAGTCCCCCTGCAAGGGGACATACGCAAGACGCTGGCGTGGGGGCCCAGCTCTGAGGAGCTTCCCAGAGAGTCCCTCCGAAGTCAGGGCAAATCCCTGACAACGGGTGCAGTTCGCACACGAATGCTGCAACTGGGCTCCTCCCTGCCCTGCTGCTGCAGCGAGCTCATCGGCCTGGGCGAGGGGCGCAGCCTGTGGCCTGCCCCTTGCAGCCCCTGGGCCGCGTCCCGAACTCGCACTCCCAAGCCCCGCCACCCGCCTCGCGCCACCCGACAGCGGCCACCGTCCGGCGCGTACCGAAAACCTAGACCAGCCGGGTTCCGGGGCAGGAATAAGCCTGGGGCCAAGGGCGCGGGCGGACGACTTCCGTGGCTAGGGTGGTGTTGTGCTGACTTCCGGGGCTGGGGGCGGGGCCTCAGACTTCCGCAATTAGGGGGCGGGCTTTGTGCAGATTCTAGCGTGAAAGGGCCGTGCATCCTCCAACCCCCCGGATAATGGCAGAATGAATGGAAGAAAAGAGCTGTGTGACAGTGCGGACCCCGCAGAGAAGCGCCTCCCATTTAACCACTTCGGGGACAGAGAGTACTAAATGATCCTGGAGCAGCCCTGACGTCGCAACAGAGCCGGCAAATGTGAAGTGACAGCCACAGGGTGCGGAGGCCCCCTTCCCTGTCCTGAGAACGTCTGTCATTTATACCTCGAAAAATCCGTTTAAAATGAGAAAAACTTGAAGTATCACGTTAATCTCACAACAGAGGCATACAAACTTATGGTACTAGTTGTAAAAACTTGCCTTTTTATTCCAGCCAGATGAAGGAACCGGACCTAACTTAGAACGGAGCCTTCACCACATGCTGTTGTCTACCTCAGTGGTCTCCCAAGTGGGATGATCACGGTGATCGGCCAGGTGCTGGAAGAACAAACCAGAGCTTGTGTTACTATTTATTTTTGTTATAATATACATAGGTTACTACAATAGTACATAATGCTGTCTATAAAAATATACATACATAAACCTATTAAGTTTTTGCTCTCCAGCATATACTCTACTTAGAGTGAAAAAAGATGGAGAAAAGTATATAAATACATTATAGTTAAAAACAGGCTTACGGCCCTGGCCGGTTGGCTCAGTGGTAGAGCGTCGGCCTGGTGTGCAGGAGTCCCGGGTTTGATTCCCAGCCAGGGCACACAGGAAAAGCGCCCATCTGCTTCTCCACCCCTCCCCCTTTCCTTCCTCTCTGTCTCTCTCTTCCCCTCCCGCAGCCAAGGCTCCACTGGAGCAGGGTTGGCCCCGGGTGCTGAGGATGGCTCTGTGACCTCTGCCTCAGGCACTAGAATGGCTCTAGTTGCAGCAGAGCAACACCCAGATGGGCAGAGCATTGCCCCCTGGTGGGCGTGCTGGGTGGATCCCCGTCAGGCGCATGCAGGAGTCTGTCTGACTGCCTCCCCGATTCCAATACAAAAAATAAAAATAAATAAAAAAAAGAGGCTTACAAGATATAAATATATAAATACATATTAAATACATAAAATTGGTAATTTAGTTATGGGTAGTAGAGTTAGCATCATTAATCTGATACTTTTTTGTGTGTGTGATGTGAAACAATACAAATGAGAGTTTTATGTAGGTGCCACTGGGAACCAGGGCTCTCAGCATGAGAGGAAGGAGTCACAGATGTAAGATCAATGAACGTAGTAATTAGAGCCCTGTATTCCTGGATTTGAATTAGAAGGATCAGTGTTAATTCATAATGTATTTTGTCTTAAATTTTTTTTCCATTGGTTTAAGAGGGAGAGAGAGGAATTAGAGAAAGAAAAATGAACTTGTTTCACTTAGTTCCATTTAGTTGTGTACTCACTGACTGCTTTTTGAATATACCCTGACTAGGTAGGGGTTGAAACCTCAACCTCTGGCGCACCAGGCGATGTTCTATTCACTGAGCAACCTGGCAAAGGCTGTATTTTGTCTTTGAATAGTACATGTGTGGCCCTGGCCGGTTGGCTCAGTGGTAGAGCATCGGCCCGGCATGTGGAAGTCCCGGGTTCGATTCCCAGCCAGGGTACACAGGAGAGGCGCCCATCTGCTTCTCCACCCTTCCCCCTCCTTTCTCTCTGTCTCTCTTTTCCCCTCCTGCAACCAAAGCTCCATTGAAGCAAAGTTGGCCTAGGCGCTGAGGATGAAATGGCTCTGGTTGCAATAGAGCAACACCCCAGATGGACAGTGTATTGCCCCCTGATGGGTTTGCCAGGTGGATCTGGGTCGGGTGCATGTGGGAGTCTGTCTCTTTGCCTCCCCACTTCTCACTTCAGAAAAATACCCCCCCCCCAAAAAAAAAACAAAAAACCCCACAAAAACAAAAAAGTACACATGTCCTAATGTCCCCTGAGAAGTCCTAGAAAGAATGACCAATTCAGTAGCAATGAGCAATTCTAGTAGTCATACTGTGATTTTTAAACAATTTCTATGAAAGGAACTAGGCTTCTTGTAGAAATGGCAGATTTCAGCAAAAAATAAACAAAGGAATATATCAGAAAACAGACTATTAGCATCTTGTCAGAAGAACTTCAGAACCTAACTGAAGAGATTCTCATTGCCGGAAAAAAAAAAAAGTATTTGAGCTCTCACTGCCGAAAAAAAAGTATTTGAGCATCAATGAGAATATTTCAAATAAATTGAAAATACTCGTGTTTAATTCCAAAATTTATCAAGATAAATTTTTAAATTCTTTGTTAACTTTTGGAAGATGCTGAGAAACTGATTTTTTGTTAATGAAGAAAATTTACAACAGGTTAAACAAATAGGGGATGAGAAGAATTTCTTGTTATAGAAGCATTTCCTCTAATAAGAAGAAATGGTAGGCGCTTTGCTTCCAACCACAACGAGATGACGAAGGAAACATCGTTCGACAAGCGCCACAAAACGCATATGCTGTGCCGCTACTGCGGCTCCAAGGCCTACCACCTGCAGAAGTCCACGTGCGGTAATTGCAGCTACCCCAGCAAGCACAAGAGGAAGTATAACTGGAGCACCAAGGCTAAGCCGCAGACCACCGGGACTAGTCGCATGAGGGATCTGAAAATCTTACACCAGAGATTCAGGCATGGCCTACGTGAAGGAACACCACCTAAACCCGAGATCAGCTGTTGCGGCTTCCAGTTCATCTTAAGGACTTCAGTGATTAGTTGCACAATAAATGCTATAGCTTTAAAAAAAAAATAAGAAAAGAAGAAATGATAGAATAAAACATCACCCTGGCCCTGGCTGGTGGCTTGGTGGATAGAGAGCCCAGCATATGTACCTCCGGGTTGGGTTAGGGCACACAGGAGAAGTGACTATGTGCTTCTCCCCCACTGCTTCCCCTTCTCATCCTCTTCCCCTCCCTCAGCCAGTGGCTCTAATGGTTGGAGTCTGGCCCAGGTGCTCAGGATAGCTTCATTAGAGCACATCATCAGCCTCACGTGCTAAAAATAGCTTGGTATTGTAGTCTGACCAGGCGGTGGCGCAGTGGATAGAGCGTCGGACTGGGATGCAGAGGACCCAGGTTCGAGTACCTGAAGTCTCCAGCTTGAGCACGGGCTCATCTGGCTTGAGCAAAAGCCCACCAGCTTGAACCCAAGGTTGTTGGCTCCAGCAAGGGGCTACTCGAACTGCTGAAGGCCCACAGTCAAGGCACCTATGAGAAAGCAATCAATGAACAACTAAGGTGTCACAATGAAAAACTAACGATTGATGCTTCTCATCTCTCTTTGTTCCTGTCTGTCCCTTTCTATCCCTCTCCCTCTCTCTCTCTCTCTGTCTCTGTAAAAAAAAAAAAAAAAGCTTGGTATTTGAGCATCAGCTTCAGATGGGGTTGTGGGGTGGATAACCCATCAGGGCACATGTGGGAGTCTGCCTCACTATCTCCCTTCCTCTCACCTAAAACAAAAACAAAACAAAACAAAACAGGGCCCTGGCAGGTTGGCTCAGTGGTAGAGCGTCGGCCTGGCGTGCAGAAGTCCCTGGTTCGATTCCCGGCCAGGGCACACAGGAGAAGCGCCCATCTGCTTCTCCACCCCTCCCCCTCTCCTTCCTCTCTGTCTCTCTCTTGCCCCCCTCCCGCAGCGAGGCTCCATTGGAGCAGGGATGGCCCGGGCGCTGGGGATGGCTCCTTGGCCTCTGCCCCAGGCGCTGGAGTGGCTCTGGTCGCAACAGAGCGACGCCCTGGAGGGACAGAGCATCGCCCCCTGGTGGGCGTGCCGGGTGGATCCCGGTCGGGCGCATGTGGGAGTCTGTCTGACTGTCTCTCCCCGTTGCCAGCTTCAGAAAAATACAGAAAAAAAAAAACCCAAAAAAACCCAAAAACCCAAGGCCTGACCTGTGGTGGCACAGTGGATAAAGCGTCAACCTGGAAACACTGAGGTTGCCGGTTCAAAACCCTGGGCTTGCCTGGTCAAGGCACATATGGGAGTTGATGCTTCCTGCTCCTCCCCCCTTCCCTCTTTCTCTCTCCCCTCTCTATAATGAATAAATAAAGTCTTTAAAAATAAAAAATTAAAAAAAAAAAAAAAAAAAAAACTCACCCTAATGGATGGATCGATGGACCTAAGTAATTTCATCAATGGCAGGTAATTATCATAAAAAAAAAAGACATAGTAGAACCTCCTGGTGGGATTACACTTATGAAGTATTCTTGCCAAAAAAAATTTAACCTATGTTCAAACCACCAGAACAATCTCATTTACCCTTCACAGGAAATTCAGAGAACAAAGGTTTACTAAAAGACTTCACCAGGATGCAGTCAGCAACTGCTAGAATGCAACTTCTAAGTGAGCCTCAAGTTATTTCAAAACAAAAAAAGACTTAAACACAAACCAATTGTAATATAGGCTATTAGAAATACTGGGCCTTATTTAGATCCCAATTTGAACTATAAAAGAATGAGATGATTGGACACTGACTACATTTGATGAAATTAAGTAATTATAATTTGCTTTTTGCACATATGCTAGTGGTATTGTTTGTTTTAAAACATTAGCAAAAACATATACAAATGACTACCTAAAATTATTCTTTTACTCATGCTAATACATTTGTAAAAAGCTGTATGAACCCAAAATTCTATTAAAAGACAAAAACTAGGACCTGGAATAGCCTTAAATAGCCTGTTGACCTCTGTGATCTCGAGGTTCTTGGATTTCTGAGAACTGCTGATGTTAAAGACGAACACACCCTCAAGTTGCTTTTCTTACTCTCCCCTGAATTCTTCAGGCATGTTTTCATTTCTGAATTGCGCTGTATGAGTACGCACTTATTTTATGAAATGTTTATCATTAACACAGTTCAACAATACCATTTAGCCCAGGGGTCCCCAAACTACTGCCCACGGGCCGCATGCGTCCCCCTGAGGCCATTTATCCGGCCCCGCTGCACTTCCAGAAGAGGCACCTCTTTCATTGGTGGTCAGTGAGAGGAGCATAGTTCCCGTTGAAATACTGGTCAGATTGTTGATTTAAATTTACTTATTCTTTATTTTCAATATTGTATTTGTTCCCATTTTGTTTTTTTACTTTAAAATAAGATATGTGCAGTGTGCATAGGGATTTGCTCATAGTTTTTTTTATAGTCCGGCCCTCCAACAGTCTGAGGGACAGTGAACTGGCCCCCTGTGTAAAAAGTTTGGGGACCCCTGATTTAGCCCTACACGTGGTTCCATTTCTTAGAGCAAGCTGTTCACTTTGTAAAGTGCTAAGGGCCGAGTCACCAACGTGCCTGGTAAGATGCAGTGGACCCGCGCCAGCGCTTGGAAACCTGCTCTTCACACTGCCCCTCCGGCACCCGCCGACCACGTGCTCATGGGGCCCGCCGCGCGCCTGCGCACTGCCGTTGCGCCAGTCCATGGTAACGCCCCTCGGGGTGGCAATGGCGGCAGCACGGGGCCGCGCCACCGCCCCTTACTACCAGGACGTCGCCGTCTCCGTCCGGCCCGCACCAATAGGATGGCGGGTGTCCAGTGCCAAGCCGACGGCCCCGTGAACGCCGTATCCAGGCCAGCTCTCTCCTCGGGTAGGTCCGCTGCTCGCTCCGCGCCTCCGCGGCCTCCGGGTCAGTCAGACCGCGCTGCGCCCTGCACGCTCCGATTGGCTGAGGCGCCGGGCCCGTCTCTGGCCGGCACTCTTATTGGTCGAGTGGAGCCGCGGGGCCGTGCTGTGGGTGATGATAACAAAGGGCGGCTGGCGGCGGTCACCGGTTGCCGGTCACCGAGTCTCCCGGTTCTTCTCCCAGGTTACGTGTGCCGACCCCCGTCTGCCCCGCTCCAGATGAAGTGTGAGCACTGCACGCGGAAGGTGGGCCTCACGCGTCTGTGCGGTCGAGCGGTAGGGGCAGGGGGCCGAGTCAGGCGCTAGTGAGGCTGGGATCAGGGGCCGAGGGTGGAGGGAAGTCCGGGCTGCTAGACGACGGTCCCCATAAGCCCCTGTCCGCAGCCCCGCACTTGCGGCCAGCGAGGGCGGGGCGCTGCGGTCCTTGGATCAGCAGCTCCAGGCCTGGGGTCACCTCGCTGCCTTGGAAAGCCCGAGGTCGGACGTTGTCTGCATCTGATAGGACCAGCCCGGGGTCGGTTGGACGGACCCCACCACGGGCGTGAGCGTGCACCTTGCCCCGGCCTGGACTGGTGCCGCCGCAATCAGGGTGCCTTTCCCGGGGCCTGGGAATTAGCGTCATACTTGCGGCGCGTGCGGCTCCAGTTCTCGCTGCGCTGAGCCAGCCGTTCAGAATGTTTTTGAAAGCAGAAACCCTAGGAAAGCAGACCAACCTCTTACCTCTCAGGGCAAACAGAGCAAACCCCATTATGAATATGAACAATTGATACAGTGGGTTTTTTTTGGGGGGGGGGGTTTAAACGTTAAATGCTTGTGATAACAAAACAATACGGAAGTGCAGTCTTTCTCTCTACCTGTGTATCCATGGTAACTTGGTAGGCTTCCACTCCTATTTCTAGGCTGTGATGACTAAATAACCACCTAGTGCAGTGCAGGCAGGGGGATTTTTTTGTTTTCCAAAAATTAAATCACAAACAAATGTTATTCTATCAGTTGCTCTTTTTTTTAACCAAAGGTTGTAGAGGAAATGGCTTTTCAGAATATTTATGTACTTCTAGTTTGTTGTGCTCTAAGTACACATGTGTCCCGGTAGATAGGTGCTAATTTACCTGTTGATGGAAGCACATTGCTTCCAGATTTCAGCTAATGTGAACAATACAGGTGTGGTGGTGGGTGTATGTGTCCACAAGTACAGGTGCATTTATTTCCCTAGAGAAGATTTCTACTCATGAGGTTAATTTGCCTGAGAGTATGTACATTTTTTTAAATTGAGAGAATAATAGGTTTTTCATATGTTCTTTGCTTTTTCAAGGAATGTAGTAAAAAATCTAAAACTGATGACCAAGAGAATGCATCAGTCGATGTACCAAGTCCAGTCCAGGAGAATGGAGAGGCAAGTAGATTTTTCCATTTCATATCAGCATGGAGTAAACAGTGGCTGCTGGTTTTCTACTCTTTGGGGTTGGGCTCATGTCACTACACACATTGTGGCTCTAAGAAAAAAAGAAATGAGAGCCCTACAGGATAGCTTCATTGATTAGAGCAATGGTAGTTAGTCAACCTGGTCCCTACCGCCCACTCGTGGGCATTCCAGCTTTCATGGTGGGTGGTAGCGGAGCAAGCAAAGTATAAATAAAAAGATTTAATTATAGTAAGTTGTTTTATAAAGATTTATTCTGCCAAACTTAGCGAAAATCCGACATAAAGTACTTGGTAAGTAATTATTATTATATGCTTTAACTTGCTATAACTCTGCTTTATAAGTTTTATAAAGTAAAGTTACTTCCCTGCTTTATAAATCACAATTACTGTGGAACCAGTGGGCAGTTAGAAAATGTTACTACTAACAGAGATACAAAAATGGGCGGTAAGTATAAAAAGGTTGACTACCCCTGGATTAGAGCATCATCCCCAAGTGCAAAGGTTGCTGGTTCCATCCCCAATCAGGGCACGTACAGTAGCAGAGTGATGTTCCTGTCTCTTTCTCTTCCTCCCTGTCTCTCTAAAATTAATAAATTAAAAATAATAATAACAATAAAAAGAAATAAGAAATGAATAGGCTAAAATGTTGGCCCTGCCAGCAGCCAGACATGAAGGCCAGTCAGTAGGAGGCACACAGCATTCGAGGTAAGAGGGCCAAAGAGCTCATCATCTGAGAATACAGCAGATGAATACAGCATTTTCCTTTGTCCCTTAGGAGCAAAGGAAAATGTCATCTTTGGTCATTTATCAGGAATAGTGGTGTAACGTTTAAAACTTCCATTCTTTTTTTAAAATGAAAAGTTCCATTCTGTAAAATGGGGGTTTAAGTGAGTAATTTACATAATGATTCAATTCTTATGATTCTTTCTAATGGTTTCTTCATTAATTCAGTTGTGGAGTTTTAAAATCCTCCTTGTGTAGTAGTGATGGCTTTTTGGGCACATATGCCAACTAAAGGAAGGGTTTTGATTGTGCAATCTCACTTTGTGCTCAGAACCAGCATTTTAAGTAAGCCCCACTGCTGTCCCCATTTTATGGAAAGAAGGATGCAGTGAGGGGAGCTTAAGGCCATTTCTTCTCTTGAAAAGTAGTGGCACTAATTTTACAAATGAGAGTTGGCAACACTGGAGAAGCAAGTACAGGTTTTCTCTGTAGTTTAGCAGTCCTGATAAGACATTTAGTCTGACAGGCATTGATCTAGTCCCTCGTGCACCAGCATTGCCCTGTGCTCTAGCGATTGTAGGGCTTAGTGAATAGAGGACACCAGAGTAGAAGAGACCAGGGACTGCCTGGAGCCCTACAACCCAGGCAGTGGGCCCGTGACCTCCCACACCTACCCTCTGGCTGCATCATTTTGGACAAACGTCTAACCCTAGGAGCTCTAGTTTCCTTATAGGTGACATAGAGAGTTGAATTATTTCTCTCCCTTTCCCCGGGCAGTGATGATGGCAAGATTATGTGTGTACATAGCCCAAGTGGGCTTCCCACCAACTCAGTGGGTGGACACCCTGTTAGGTTGGGCCCACCAGGGAAGGGGCTACTGGAGTGGGCCCTGAGGTAGTGAGAATTGGGGGAAGAAGGGTGGAGTAGGGGTGGGGTGTGAGACCACCAGGCACAAAGAAGGAGTAGACAGAAGTCTGGGGTGGGTAGGAGCCACTGAGGCTGTCTCTGGTCAAAAGGACAGATCAGATATATGTTTAAGGGCAAGTGACAGAGGGCAACCTCAGCTGACTGAAGGAGGGGGAACTTTGAAGGAAGCCACATGGGAGGCAGACGGTAGTGGGGCCTGGGTAGGCTAGCCAGAGTGGAAAAAGTAGGAAAGAGGGTGCAGCACAGGGAACCAAGTGTAATGTGAGCCCCATGGACACAGCTATCTGAAGGGTACTGGTCTGGAGTTGGAAGGGAGAGAGCTCTGCTGGAGGCAGAGGTTGGAGAGGTGTAGGGGTCCCAGCAGGCTGGCATGGCTCTGGGATGTGAGGCTGATTGGAAAGAAGGGGCAATGGACAGGTCCTGCAGAGTGCACATTTTTAGGAGGCAGGAGGAGAAGGAGGAAGGAGCATGAGGGATAGGAAGGGATCAGACCTGGCCCATGGGAGCCTGCAGAAGGAGGGACTGGGTGGTGTACAGCACATCAGGTGGCAGGCCAGGAGGAAGCCCTGCTGAGCACAGTGGTGCAGAATGTGGTCATGAGCCCCTCTGCAGGGGCTGTAGAAGCAGGATTCTCAGTGCAGCTTAGCAGTATTGATTAGTCACCACCAGCTGTGTACTGGGACACGTTCTCCAGACACCTTGGGACCACAGCTCTGGACACCCCTACTTCCCACCACTTTGTTAGAAGTGCAAACACTTAGGCCCCGTTTAGACCTTGAGGATGTATATCTACAACATAATTAGGTCTGAGGGTGAGCTCCACAGTGACACTCAGGCATGTGCGGAGGAGGGAGGTGACAGCATGAACTCCCATTCCTGGATAGGAGGGCCAATCTAGAGCCCTCTATTAATAAATCTTGGTTGAGAGAAAAATAAATGTACAGCCTTCAGGGTTTTTTATTTGTTCAAGTGGCTCTAATAGGCTTTAGAATGTTCATACGTTCATCCACTAAATATTTATTGAGCACCTTCTGAGTTTTGGTTCTCTTGGAATTGCTGGGTAACAGAAGGAAAGAAGTCAGGGTTCCTGCCCTCAGGGTTTGTATTTCATGGTGAGAGACAACACTTAAATGCAGGTGGTAACCTAAGTTGTTCCAGTCCGTGCTTCTGGGGGTCCAAGGGGTGAGCTGTGCTCTTGGGTAGCATTTCCCACAGGGGGTGACCCAGAGCAGCCAGCGCCAGTTTGGCTGGGAAGTCAGAGCTGGGGGAGGGACTGAGACAAGGGCCATGAGCTGGGTTGAGGACAGGCCCTCCGAGCCAAGGAGGTATGGCTTGTGTTTTAGTACATCTTGGGCATTGTAACAGTGGTTTTCAATGCCAGTTCACAGACCAGTGTGTCTGTAATCTTCATACATCATCAGGGTGGTTAACTCTTTTGCAGATGTGCACAACAGTTCTGGCAGAACAGCACTGGGAATTGAAAACCACTATTCTAGTAGACCTTAGGCTGCAGAGCACCAGTCAGGAGAAGACAGGGAATCAAGGTTGATACCAAGGTTTATAGCTTGGCAGCCAGGTGTCACTCAGGAGTCGCTCTTACTGAGTAGGACCCGAGGGCTCTGGTGCACATGGAGTGCCAGAGTCAGCAGTGAGTTATGTTAATTTTGAGCTCCCATGGGTGCTGTAGGACCCGGTGAGCTCACCAGGGAGTGTGCAGCAGGCCCAGAGCAGGGGCAAGCCCCCAGGGCAGCAGAGGAGGGGATGTGGGGAGTCCACTCCTAGGACACAGGGTAGTTTTCCTCCTGCATGTGACATTGCTGGCCTGATGCATCCTGGATTGTCATCTGTGAGACTCACTGGCATCAGTGTGGGCTGGGTCCTGTGCCCTGTGTCCCTCAGCACCTGGAGTACAGGCCTGGCCCGGTGATGTCTGAGGTGTTCAATGCCAGTGTTCTGTACTGTACCTGTGCTGCTCCTCTCCCTGAAGCACCACATGGTAAAGAGTTTTTGTTGAAGAATCGGGCCAAAACATCATCTTTTTTTTGTAGAAAGGAGAATTCCATAAGTTGGCTGATGTCAAGATATTTCTGAGTGACTGCCTGGCATGTGACAGCTGTGTGACAGCAGAAGAAGGAGTCCAAGTTTCCCAGCAGAATGCCAAGGACTTCTTTCGGGTTCTTAACCTTAATAAGGTATGGTGTCCTGGTGCTTGCTGGTGCCCTGGCCTGGAGGAGACAGGTAGAGGTTGAGGTGGGGCACAGAAGCCTCTGTGGGAACACAGTGCATACAGCTTGGCCAGGCCCTGTGTTCCCTGCTATAGTCAGCCCTCCCAAAAGCCCCTCCCCGTCAGAACAAAATCAGATGGCCCCAGTCATGCTCCGTCACTGAATTGGGCAATGTCTGTGGTTAGGACCACTGACCAGGCTCTCTGGACTTGGGGGAGGCCTCTACCGTGTGAGGTCATGCAGTGGTAGTGTGGCTGAGGTTACAAGATCTTTGGTGGCCAAGCTAATGCTGTTCTGCCTCTGGGCATTGTCAAAGGTGGGTGTTGTATCCTCATGGGTTAAACAAGCTGAGGCAAGTCCCTGCAGACCTCCCGTACAGAACTTCCTGGTGTCACTCAGCTTCTACTAATGACCTCCCTGCTGGGAAGACAGATGAAACGGAAAGAAGGGAAATATAAAGGCAGTTGAGCTGAAAAGCACGTCCTGGTTTGCCCTCCTTCACACTGCAGTCTCAGGAAGTGCCCCGCCCCACTGTGCACAGGCACCTGGAGCCCTGGCCCACACAGCAGCACACATTCCCGAAGGAGCCCTCAGTGCAGTCCAGGTGGTGCTTGAACTGGAGTTGTATTGAATTTATATATTAACTTGGGGGAAAATTGTATTTCATTTTGTATAACCTTTTCATCTATGAGTGTGCTGTGTTGATTATTCTACAAGTGATCTTCAGCAAAAGGCTACAGTTTCCCCATAAATGTTTGTGTCGGGTTATCCCTCCATTCTCCATATCTGTGATTTGTTGCTGTTGTTTTATTTTGTTTTGTTTTTGTGACAGAGAGAGTCAGAGAGAGGGACAGCTAGGGACAGACAGACAGGAAGGGAGATGAGAAGCATCAATTCTTTGTTGTGGCACCTTAGTTGTTTGTTGATTGTTTTCTCATATGTGTCTTGACAGAGGAGGGGGGGCTACAGCAGAGCGAGTGACCCCTTGCTTAAGCCAGTGACCTCATGCTCAAGCTGGTGAGCCCTGCTCAAACCATATGAGCCCGCACTCAAGCTGGTGGCCTCAGAATTTCAAACCCAGGTCTTCCGTGTCTCAGTCCGACACTGTATCCACTGCGCCACCACCTGGTCAGGCTCTGTGATTTGTTCTTTATGTGATTAGGGTTTTATCGTTGCTCTGTTATATATACTACATTTTCTTCTGTAACATTCTGTAAGGTTGATTGTTGGTGTGTTGGAAAGCTACAATTTTTATCTGTTTTGTATATGGCTATTTCAGTAGTATCCTAGATTATCTTAAGTTTTCTAGGTTTGCTGACTACAATTAATAAAATTTATCTTTTCCAACCCATATACCTATCATACCTTTTTTCCTGATTATGTTATCTTTGACCTTTAGGTAACCTAAATAACAGTGGTGATAAATGTTACTAACCTCTTGTTTTACTATTAACATATGCAGAAACTCCTCATAGTTACTCACATAAGCTGCAGATAATGGATACCCAATTCAAACTGGCATAAATAATAAGGAAATGGCTATTTCATAAAACTGAAAGCTTAGAGGTCAGGGAGGTTCTGGGGTTGGTTGAGTCAGCCACTCAGGCTGCCTTCAGGGAAAGCAGTTTCCATTTCCCTGCTCAGCTGGACTTTGGGCTCAGGTGGATCCCCTCCTGGTCACAGCCTACATCAGTGGTTCTCAACCTGTGGGTCGGACCCTGGTGGGGTCGAACAACCAAAACACAGGGGTCGCTGCTGGCCTATCCTTCCTCAGAGGAGGTGACATCTGAGTGAGAATGAAGTGAGAGCCCCGGGGCTGCAGGCAGAGGGACAGGAAGCGCTAGGTCTGGCTCCTTAGAAGTTGCCACTAAACATCCTGGGCTTTAGGCCTCTTAGGGGACAGGTCTCTGGGCACCACTTTGGTCTGTGGTTTTTTAAAATATGTGTATATTTTTACTGTTATTGAATCATTTCTGTGCCAGTATTGTAATTTACATTTTTTCTTTAAAATTATCATTTTTCTCCAGATATTTGCATTTATTAATATAATATTGTTCTTGCCTGACCAGGTGGTGGCACAGTGGATAGAGCGTTGGACTGGGGTGTAGAGGACCCAGGTTCGAGACCCCGAGGTCGCCAGCTTGAGCGCGGTTCATCTGGTTTGAGCAAGGCTCACCAGCTTGGACCCAAGGTCGCTGGCTCGAGCAAGGGGTTACTTGGTCTGCTGTAGCCCCATGGTCAAGGCATATATGAGAAAGCAATCAATGAACAACTAAGGTGTTGCAACGAAAAACTGATGATTGATGCTTCTCATCTCTCTCTGTTTCTGTCTGTCTGTCCCTATCTATCCCTCTCTCTGACTCTCTCTCTGTCTCTGAGAGGGAAAAATTTTTTTATATATACATATATATATGTATATATATAATATTGTTCTTAAAATTGACAGAATCTCTAGGGATGTCCGTATTTTAACCTTAATTTTTTTTTCCTCTTTTTTCTTAGCTCTTGCCAGTGTTTGTCTGTTTCACTAGCCTTTGCATAAACTATCACCTCCCATTTGTTTGGGATTTGTCATCAAGGTGTCTCACCGTCACTCCCTGTACGATCACTACATATGTGACCCTTCTCTGTTT
This sequence comes from Saccopteryx leptura, assembly GCF_036850995.1. Taxonomy (NCBI): domain Eukaryota; kingdom Metazoa; phylum Chordata; class Mammalia; order Chiroptera; family Emballonuridae; genus Saccopteryx; species Saccopteryx leptura. The sequence goes on from NC_089506.1 coordinate 126,470,908, forward strand.
CTCCTAGAAATGCGATACCTCAAAGCACAGGGTGCTGGCAGTGTCAGTGTGTCCTCAGACTCTGCCATATTTTGCTGCTAAATTCAGTGTCGGTGTCACTGATGCATCCAGAAGACTCTGTGGCTTCCTGAAAAGTCTTGGTGAGGCACCTTTTGATGTTACAGTGAGTTTAAAACTTGAGTTCAGAACTTCTTTTTATATCTAGAGTTAAGTTTTCAAGGGCACTGGCCAGGTAAGAACTTTTGTGAGTCTCATGGAATGTAAGAGGACTCTGCCAGGGGTCGTCAAACTTTTTATAAAAACTGCCCACTTTTGCAGTGGTGGTCAACCTGGTCCCTACCGTGCAACCAAATAGCGCTGCGATTGGCCCATCGTGAAAGCTGGAACGCCCACTAGTGGGCGGTAGGGACCAGGTCTACCAGCACTGCAAAAGTGGGCGGTTTTTATAAAAAGTTTGACAACCCCTGCAAGTTAGGCGGGTGTCTCTTACCCCCTTGCCATGCAGGTGGGTGTTGTATTACTGCCAGAGATGGCCCCTGTAGGAACGGGAAGTGACCATCTTTGGACAGGGTGGCCAGGGCATACATGGGAGGCTCCCATACTTGCTAAGCAGCATTGTGTTGCCCTGGCTCACAGGGCATGGAGGGCATTTGTGTGACAGAGAGTGTTGGCTGCAGTGCTTGGCCTCTGCTTCCCAGGAAGCTCTGAAGAGCAGAACAGGAAGGGAGTGGACTTTGTCCTTTGTGTGAAGAATGAAAGGTCATCGTTTCAGAACACAACAAGAACTCAAATATGAATGAACACTGGAATGATACTGCCTCCTCCAGCAATAAGAAAGCTTCTGTGTTGTCTGCCGATGTCTGACTAGAACTGTTTCTGCTCCCAGCCCTGGCATGTCCTTATGCATGGCCATCAACAGGCAGGCTCAGAAGGGGAGAGCTTGAGCTAGTTTCTGTTATTTCACAATGGCTTTTCAGAGAAATTGGGGGTTACTAATAAAATAAGATGAGACTTAAAATGAACATGGATGAAACCAGCCTGCCAGCCTCTCTGTCCTTTGGCGCGCTTGGCATGGAACAAGTTCTGGGTGCCCAGTGCCATCAAAGCAAGACACAGCTGTGAGCTGTTTCTGCTTCTATCTTAAAGAGGCTATGGTTAACTTGGTTTACTGAAGATTGAGTTATTAGATGCTGTATGGCCTCCTAGTGAAAGACCCTATTTTAACATAGTTAAATATAGTTTAATATAGTTGGGCATTATATATAAATACTGGTAATGAAAATATATTCACAGTGAAACTTATTTCTTAAGGTAATGCTTTGAGATGACACTTAGAATATTTATTACATTTCTTTTTAGGATAACTGGCTACTTTTAAGATTTAGACCGGCTGTAGATATTAAAGTTATTTGCTTAATTTCTTTTGTTATAATTATTGAAAATACATTATTTTATCCCAAGCTTATTTACTGGCATTAAGAAAATTTATTAAGAAAAATATAGGTAATTAAAAATCAACATAAAATTAAGATAATTGTAAAGGTGTGCTCAGCCAATTTACTCATTTATTTTAAAGCTAGGCTCATTACCAACTGAAATTTAGTTTAAACAGTGAATTGAGAGAGAATGCTGCTAGTACCTTATAACATTTTGTTAATTTATATGTGCAGTACTGTAAGGTGCTTATATAAATATAGGTGGTAGTGACAAAAACAAGAAGCAGAACAGGAAACAGGTATTTTAATATGAAAAATAGGTGCTATTGTTAAAAAAATAATGAAAGTGCCCAGTCTGGTACTTACACAATTAGTGATCAAACCAAGAGCCAAGTGTAACTGAAATAACCCAGGAAGAAGCCTGTAGGGTCTGCCAAGTTTCTCTATTAGTGTCCAGACAAGGAGAGGAGACCCCATGCCAGTGCTGGGAGCTAAGCACCCTTCTTCCCTGCAGGGGTACATTATGTCTTTGACATGATGATAGCTGCGGACTTCAGCATCCTGGAGAGTCAGAAAGAATTTGTGTGTCGGTATCGCCAGCACAGTGAGGAAGAGCCCACACTACCCATGCTGACCTCCGCATGTCCTGGTGAGCACCCAGGGCCACATCTGTGTTTCTGTTTGTCCCAGGCGCCTTTCACATGGGGCTACATTTGGGCCAGGTGTGAGCAGTGGATGAGGTCAAAGATCAGTAGCCTCATAGACCAAAAGGTACAGTCTGGGCCTGATGCACAATTTCATGTCAACATACTTATTGATGCTGGTAGTTTGGTGGGGTGTGTGGAGGTGGGAAGACCTGACAGCAGCTGGGTATAAGTGTCTTATCTTCATTTATATGTATTTCTAAAGTTTCTGAGAGAAACATGTTAGGTATTAAGAAAAGTAAATCTATTTTCTCTTTAAAATATGACATATTACAGCCTGACCAGGCGGTGGCGCAGTGGATAGAGCATCGGACTGGGATGCGGAGGACCCAGGTTCGAGACCCCAAGGTCCCCAGCTTGAGTGCGGACTCATCTGGTTTGAGCAAAGCTCACCAGCTTGGACCCAAGGTCGCTGGCTCGAGCAAGGGGTTACTTGGTCTGCTAAAGGCCTGCGGTCAAGGCACATATGAGAAAGCAATCAATGAACAACTAAGGTGTCGCAACGAAAAACTGATGATTGATGCTTCTCATCTCTCTCCGTTCCTGTCTGTCTGTCCCTATCTATCCCTCTCTCTGACTCTCTCTCTGTCTCTGTAAAAATAAAAAAATTTAAAAATGATATATTACAGACATCCAAATGATTATAGATAATAATATGGCAAACATTCATCCATCTTTTGCCAGCTTAAGTAAAAATTACAAAATGAAAAAATTTCTTTACATTGATACTGAGATTCCATCAGGAGTACTTTTTAAACCAGTTTTAGTGTAGAGTCTGGTGTCTGAAGTATAGGGATTTATCACATGCTATTTAATTCTGGAAAAACAGCAGTTTTGGAATAGAACATGCTTAAAGGGGATACATGATAGAAGAAGGAGCTGTGCTGGTAAGTGGGATTTAGTGGACGTGTGTTTCTGTGTCAGGTCTGTGGAAGCACAGGGTAGCTGCTGTGCTGTCTGCACTAGTTGTGGGCTGTGTGAGCTTTAGCATTTTGTTCATGTTTCTATTTTTAGTTTACCCTCCCTCCCCCTACCATGGTTCCAGAGTTTTCTAACATTTTACATATCACTTCTTAATCATTAGGATTATTCTTTAATTACATAGAACGTTGACAGTATGGTAGCTTAGAAGTTGAAATAATTCCCACCCACCTATAAAACAGTGAAGAGAAAATTTGCTGTCTGTACAAGAGGCCACCTGGGTTGACTCATGAACTAAGCGTGTCACCAGTCCCAGGCCTGGTGGGATGTGCTCTGCTGCAGATGGGGCGGCTTCTGGTGTCTGGTTTGTCCTGGAAAAGTGACTCCCACATGAATACTCCCAGGTGTAGGCTCATCTGTAGGGTCAGCGATTGTCATGTGATGTTCTCCTTGCCTGGCCAGGCCTCCTGAGGAGAAGGGAGCAAGCTGTGGCTTCTGCAGGTTGAGCTGCTGGCTGTATGGGCGGCTGACTGGCATGGTATCTCTGGAACTATGTAGCCACTCCTCCATGTGTGTTCTCTTTTGGGGGACCAGCTATCCTGGCTTTTTCTCCCACTCTATCCTCTGGTCTGGGACTAACAGGGCCGCCCATTCCCACATCGTCCCATCTAGGGCACAGGCACCTGAGGTCCTGTGGGCCCAGTTGCTGGGAGGCAGCAGCTTCAGGGAGGGCTCTGTTGCACACTCCTGGTGAGGCCTAAAGAAGAGGTGCCAGCTTTAACCCTGGTGGAGGGGATATCTTGAGCTCAGGATCCCTGCTGTGTGGTGGGAAGCAGGAAGAAGCAGTTGTGAGGAGCTGACGCACCCCTGGTTTCTTCCCAGGATGGGTCCGATACGCAGAGCGGGTGCTGGGTCACTCCATCACGCCCCACCTCTGCACTGCCAAGTCTCCCCAGCAGATCATGGGCTCTCTGGTGAAGGATTACTTCGCCAGACGGCAGGTAAGCCATCCTTTTCCCAGAGGGCAACATGGTCAGGATCAGGACTGCACCTAGGACTGGTAGTGATAGGAGCTGAGGCGAGTGAAGGAGGCGTTGTGGGGTGGACCTGGAGCTGCCACTTGGTGGGAAATGGGGCAGATGGTGTGAAGTAGGACTGGTCTGTGGAAGATGGGACTGAACCCAGAGTGGCTGGGCACCAAGACGGTGGGTATGTTCTTACTGCTACATAGCCCTGGACATGGTTTGCTCTGTCTCCACAGAACCTGTCCCCAGACAAGATTTTTCATGTCATTGTGGCCCCGTGCTATGACAAGAAACTGGAGGCCCTTCGAAAAGATGTTCCCACAGCTTTGCATAGCTCCCGTGGTGTTGACTGTGTGTTAACCTCAGGTGAGAGGTTCGCAGGGCTGGTGAGGGCTGTGTGGGTTTCCAATGGATCACTGTCTAACGTCACTGATGGGGCCCCAGGAAAGTGAAGGAGGGCAGCACTCCTGGCAGCATGCGGTGCGTGTTCCAGGACTGAGAGAGAAGGCGTGGGCTGTATGGGGCAGTCTCTCGTAACCATGGGAGGTTTCTGACAGCCAACCTATGCCGCGGGCACAAGTGAAGTTTTCTCATTCTGTCAAGTGGGAAACACACATGTGCCCCAGGATGCCGGAACAGCCACCAGGGACTCTGTCCTGGACTCATGGAAAGCACATGTAGGTGCCCTGTGTTTGGCGTGGAAATGAATCTTCGAGAGCTATTCAGAAGAATGTTGCAATCAGTCAAGGGGCAGCCTAAGTCAGGAGCAACCTTCAGGGCCAAAGAGTCCCCTCCGTGGGTCCCCTGACCTGAAGCTCCAGCATATGGATACCCATAGAAAGGCTTCCACTGCACACGCTCCTGTGGAACCCCGAGACAGGAAGGACTCTCACCACCTGATCCTTTGTCACCTGAGGAAGTGGGCAAGGGCCCTCTGCTCCCCTGAGACGGTGGGTTTTTATAGGAACCACATTCTGTCATCTCCTGAGCACAGAAGGAGATGTGTTCTCACCACATCTCACCTGATGTCACGGGCTGGTTTAGAGTTACTGTTTCTGTCGAGGTTTCCTCAGGAACCTCGTACAGAGGGGAGTCCAGACACTTCTGTCATTTGGTCTCATCGCAGGTAACAGTTTGTCCTGTAAATGCAGCCACTGTGCTTTTTTTTTTTTTCTAATTTATTTATTTATTTTTACAGAGATAGAGAGGGATAGATAGGGACAGACAGACAGGAATGGAGAGAGATGAGAAGCATCAATCATTAGTTTTTCATTGCGACACCTTAGTTGTTTATTGATTGCTTTCTTATATGTGCCTTGACCGCGCGCCTTCAGCAGACTGAGTAACCCCTTGCTCAAGCCAGCGCCCTTGGATCCAAGCTGGTGAGCTTTGCTCAAACCAGATGAGCCCACGTTCAAGATGGCAACCTCAGGGTCTCGAACCTGGGTCCTCTGCATCCCAGTCCGATGCTCTATCCACTGCGCCACCACCTGGTCAGGCTGCAGCCACTGCTTTTAGTCATCCTGCCCACGAGAGGTTGTCACAGAATTTTGTGCTTGGGAAACAAAAACACAGGTTGTTTGCAAAGATCCCTCATTTTGAAAACAGAAAGAGGAATTATACGCTTCTCTTACATTTTATTAGCATTTTTTATTTCTTTTGTGTTACTTTGCACTTGAGATGAGCTTCTTGCTGTCTGTGAGAGGGATAGCATCCAGGGTCACCTTAACTTAGAACCTCCTATAAGGAAGAAGATAATGTTGGAAAGAACTCTTGAGGACGTGTGACATTCAACTGGGGCCTGATGCCTCTTATTTATTGTAGGTGAAATTGTTCAGATAATGGAGCAAAGTGACCTCTCAGTGAAAGATGCTGCCGTGGACACTCTGTAAGTGGCTTTTGCAGGGAGGGCCACCTCCTGATGATGGTGCCTCTTATGTGTTCTCTCACAGTTACATGGCCCAGGTCCTCCCTACTTTGTGATGAGGCCACATGCTGTGCTAAGATGGTGCAAGGTGGCACCTGACTCAGGGTGCCACTTCCTATGTTGCACAGCCCACCACAAGGCCCACCACAACCCGCGGCCATCTTCCTGGCTCTGGAATTGAATGTGGACCCTGGCGTGGGACACCATTCACTGGGGTTGTGGGAATCGGGTTTCTGTTGTGTATGCACACTGGCACTCATCCTCTCTGAACTGCATTGTTCTGACCTTCCAAGTCTGTTTGGGTGGCTGCCTCTAGGGAAAGAGCAGATTCCTTGGGTCCCTTTGCACTAAGAGCAGCTGGCTGGGTTTCTTTGGTTAGTGGTGACCCTAACTGATGACCAGTGCTTATGCTCTGTCCTATGTTCCAGGCACTGTGCAGAGTTTGCATGGGCCACTCAGTGGGTCCTGCCAATAGTGGTGCTGGGTCTATGGCCCTTTTGTGGGAGGCTGGACTGGGGCCAACAGTATCTCAGCACCTCGAGTGTCCATGGCCACAGTATGTACTTGAGCATGTGATTGCGCATTCTTGTCCTGGCTGGGGCTCAGACATGAATGCTCTAAAGTCAGCCTCAGAGTCCCAGTCCTCATCACCCTAGGCTAGAGATTCTGAGGAACTCTAGACACACGTGCAGCACTAACTGACCAGCCCCAAGTGTAGCCCTCCCTGCAGCCTAGACTAGGGTGCAAATGACATTTCGTGTTGATCATTGGAACTGATTAAGGTGGAATTCACTTTTCATGTGGCAACCTTGGGTTGGAAAACTCTGAAAGCCTTGCCTGACCAGGCGGTGGTATAGTGGATAGAGCGTTGAACTGGGACACAGAGGACCCAAATTCAAAATCCCCCAAGGTCGCCGGCTTGAGCACAGGGTCGCTGACTTGAGCATGGGATCATAGACATGACCTCATGGTCACTAGGTTGAGACCAAGGTCCCTGGCTTGAGCAAGGGGTCACTCACTCTGCTGGAGCCCCCCCGGTCAAGGCACATATGAGAAAGCAATCAATGAACAACTAAGGTGCCACAATGAAGAACTGATGCTTCTCATCTCTCTCCCTTCCTGTCTGTCCCTATCTGTCCCTCTCTCTGTATCTCACTAAGAAAAAAAACAAACTTTGAAAGTCAGATTTAATTGTTGTTTTCTTTTGCTTGATGAGGTTTGGAGACCTGAAGGAGGAGGGGGTGAGTTGCCATGACAGCACCAGCTCTGACGGGTACCTGGTACACATCTTCAGACATGCGGCCAAGGAGCTGTTCAACGAGGATGTAGGAGAGGTCACTTTCCGCACCCTGAAGTGCGTGGGGACGTGCCACCTTCTATCTGCTTGTGTGGGCAGCACTGCCTTTTGGGGCATATTCCCCAGAGCGGGTGTGCATGTGTGTACACACACACGTGTTTGTGTGCATGTGTGCGTGCTGGGCATAGGGCTGTCCTGTTTATAGAGTTTACACCAGTCAGGATCAAAAGGCCTTTTTGTTTTTGGGTTTTTTTTTGTATTTTTCTGAAGCTAGAAACGGGGAGAGACAGTCAGACAGACTCCCGCATGTGCCCGACCGGGATCCACCCGGCACACCCACCAGGGGGCGACGCTCTGCCCCTCCGGGGCATCGCTCTTCCACGACCAGAGCCACTCTAGCGCCTGGGGCAGAGGCCAAGGAGCCATCCCCAGCGCCCGGGCCATCTTTGCTCCAATGGAGCCTCGGCTGCGGGAGGGGAAGAGAGAGACAGAGAGGAAGGAGAGGGGGAGGGGTGGAGAAGCAGATGGGTGCTTCTCCTGTGTGCCCTGGCCGGGAATCAAACCCGGGACCCCTGCACGCCAGGCTGACGCTCTACCACTGAGCCAACCAGCCAGGGCCAAGGCCTTTTTGTTTTTATTGGCAGACTTTTTATTTTGCTGACCTTCCACACTTAAGATTGGAAATGATCCTCAAGCCGCCCAAGAAGAACTCCAAGAGATTAGAATCCCTTTGTTCACTTTACAGGAACAAAGACTTCCAAGAGGTCACCCTTGAAAAGAACGGGGAGGTTCTGTTACGCTTTGCTGCTGCCTACGGCTTTCGAAATATCCAGAATGTAGTCCTGAAGCTGAAGAAGGGCAAGTTCCTGTACCACTTTGTGGAGGTCCTCGCCTGCGCTGGGGGTAAGACCAGCCCCCGCAGCCCTGTGGGAGTGTAGACACCGCCTGGTTGTTGTGTTGCAGTGGTCCTTCTCTCTCCCTCACACCAACCCTGTGAGAAAAGAGCAGGTACTCTGATGTCACCTTGGAAATCTGCTTGGTTAAGGGGTCCCAGAGAAGAGTCCCCACTTAGGCAGCAACAGCCAAACTCATGGTGGCTGGTGGGGAGTCAAGGCATGTGAAGACTGGGACTAGCTCTGAAGGTGCTATGAACAGTCCCAACCTCCTCGAGCCAGGTTCTGTCCCTGCATGATAGGCGGGACCCCAGTGAGAAAGGAGGTCAGCAGGAGCAGCTCGTGTAGGATCCTTCTGAAGGAATTGCTTGTGGAGTCACTGTGACTGTCAGGGAGGAGGGGAGCCTGTGGCCTTATGGTCCATCCAGGCCCCTGGGTAGTGATGAAGCCAACTTGGAGAGGGGTCAGAGATGTCTGTGCCATTCTGAGTGGCAGTGCCCACAAGGTACTCAGGTGGAAATACCAGGTAGGTGGTTCCGCATGTGACACTAGCTGGAAGAGAGGAGGCTCTGGTGGATGGTATAGATAGGAGACACGGCCAGGACAGTGGTGGAGAAGCCACAAGCATTCAGGGAGGGCTGGTGAGAGATGCCGAGGGCAGAGAGGTAAATGCTGGCTTTGGGGAACCTGGTGGCAGCCTTGGCAACCTTGCTCCAGGGGCCAGGAGCATGGAGGGCATATCCTATGGTTTGAGTGGAGGAGTGGATAGGCGAGGATAAAGACGTGGGTAGTGAGATAGGCTCAGGGTCCCATGCAGGGCCTCTAGGAGGGATGTCTAGCACCTGCATGCCAGTTGGAGTGGGGCAGGGCCACACTCTCCTGTGCCCTGTGCTTAGAGCTTCAGCTGGGGGCCAGGAGTTAGAATCTGAGATGAGGGAAGCAGTGCGCTTGCTGGGAAAGTGAGCAGAGGCCTCTGTCTCGGACAAAGGATAAGTGGAGAGTTGGTCAGGGCGGAAGTTTACTCCAAATTCATTTAAATGAATTTTTATCCTGTAAATCACATCACCTGACACATTTGAGAGCACATGGCTTTGACACATAGGAGGCATGAACTTTACTCAGGCTACAGCATTGGGTGTTTGGCATCTGGGGTATATCCCATGGGGAGCAGCAGTGTGCGAACTCCAGGTGTTCAGCTGCTCATTGATGCCTCCTCTGCTCCCGTTTACCATACATTTCAAGGGGAACTGAAAATTCAGCTTTGCATACACAGCCCTCAGTTCTAAAAGGTTGTTATTTTGTTTTAGGTAAACATGTCATGGGTAATGTAAATAGGGAGGAATAGAAAGACAAGGTCTGTGAGCCAGTGACCAGGGATACTGAGGCCTCGGGGGACATTTTTCCAGAGCCCACCTCCAGGCTTTGGCCCCATGGTGCTGCACACCACTGCCACTCACTTCTGCCCCAGGACCAACTTTCCTTTAGGAAAAAAGGAAGGAGAATGAGCTCCCTGCCTGTGTCTTTCAGGATGCTTAAGTGGCAGGGGCCAAGCCCAAGCGGAGGATGGACGTGTGGACAGGGCACTGCTACAGCAGATGGAAGGCATCTACGCTGCCACCTCTGTGTGGCCTCCAGAGACCAGCGCACACATGCAGGAGCTGTACCAGGAGTGGCTAGGTGGGGCCGACTCCCCCAGAGTCCAGGCAGCCCTGCACATTGCCTACCAGGGCCCAGGGCAGCCCGCCAGCAGCCGGGACATCAAGTGGTAAAGATCCAGCACACCAGGCCTGTGGGCTGCCTGAGGAGGGAGGGTGCCAGAGATGCTTGAAGAAAAGGCTTTCATTGCTTTGGTTTTCAGAATTCTCTGTTCCGTTTGTTGACAGCTCCCTCACTCTGATGGTGTGCCATTTTCATCGTGTGTGTGTGACTGGAATATTGCTTCTTAAGAGAAGAATCACCCCAATTTATATCTCCTTCTATCCTAAGATGGAAAAAATCCCAAAGAATGAGAATGGAGACAGACCACTGTCTTTTAGGCTTAAAATGTCCACATGTGACCTGACCAGACAGTGGTGCTGTGGATAGAGTGTTGAACTGAGATACAGAGGACCCAAGTTCGAAACCCCGAGGTTGCCAGCTTGAGCACAGGCTCATCTGGCTTGAGCGCAGGCTCACCAGCTTGAGCACCACGTGGTCACTGGCTTGAGCCCAAGGTCTCTGGCTAGAGCAAGGGATCACTTATTCTGCTGTAGCCCCCTGGTTAATGCACACATGAGAAAGCAATCAGTGAACAACTAAGGTGCCGCAACAAAGAGTTGATGTTTCTCATCTCTCTCCCTTTCTGTCTGTCTGTCCCTATCTGTCCCTCTCATTGTCTCTCTGTCTCTGTCACACACACAAAAAAAATCCAAAACTGTCCTGTGAAAAGCTAAAACCTGGTTCTGGTTCATGTGTCTCAGAGAGCTTGGACATAGAAGTGAAGATGTGTCAGGTGGGGTCTCGGGCCGCAGGCCTGGCTGCTTGGTTTGGATCGTGACATCCCACTTATGTTACTCTTGAAGATGTTTTTGCTACAGTGCAAATAAACTGCCACCTTTGGAATCAGGGCTCATACACAAATCTGGATTTCCAGCTTTTCTTCAAAAGAATCTAAGTTCTGGGAGCAACAGCAGGCCACATTCCTTCTGAAACCAGATCCTGTCACTATGGGGGGGGTGTGTCAATTATGCACTGGAAATGAGGTCTCACACACATGCCCTTTTACACTCAGGGTTTGAACTTCACCTTGTGGGGGGCAGGCCTGTCAAGGTGACAGGTATTGCAGAGAGAAGGATGGAGAATAGAGAGGTGACCACCCTGCTCAGTCTCTCCCTGGGTGGGATCAGACAGGCAAAGGCCATTGGACACAACCTGCAGTTGGGTGAGACAGCTTCCTTTCAGGTCCACCCCTCACACAGGGCCTAGCCACTTCCCCTGGCTCTGGGCAGCCCCATTCCACAGCAGCACTTCCTGCCCTGCACAAGTTGCTTGTGGGGCTTGCCTTATATGAGAAGAAAGAGAGAGAGTGCCCACAAACAAACAGAAAGGGCTAGCAGCCACCTACAGAACCCAGAACTCTGTGCACATTAGGGCCTGTCCTATGGAGACATCGGTGACTGGCCTGGAATTGGTTTCTCAAAGCACTTGGATTTTGTTAACATAAGGGTGACATTCTTCTTGAACCTCTCAGCCTGTTTCCCTTATCCAGGTTGATAACTGGGATACTATGTAAAATTGTGTAATTTTTGCTTTCAGTCTATTTATAGTGGGTTTCATCCTCTGTGACAGCTGATTATGGAATAAACAGTTGGAGAGTGTCAGTGTTGGGAGTCACGTGAACAAGATGCTTCTCTCCCCAGCAGCCAGCGTGTGCTCGGACCATGTCACAGGTGTTGCGCCCTCGCCTTGTACTGCTTGCACCAACAGCTGGCCCAGAGCAGGGGCACCAACCTTCCCTGTCCCCGTCAGGCCTAGAATGGCCAGAGTCAGGTGTGGAGGTGGTTCATCAAATGGCGCCTTTTCCAGCTTCAGAAAAGACACGTGCCTCCTGGGTGATATCATGGCACAGTCCACTGTACCAGGGCCAGGCTGAGGGACTGAGTGTTAACACGTGAGGTGCTGGGTTCTACCCGAGGCTCATCCTGGGTTATGACCACATGAGAAGAGTGGATTGAGGTCCTTTTTTCATTGTCATTCAGGCAATAGGAGCAGAGAATGAGGGGTGGCTCTGTGGTCAGTCTGGAGTGATGTACATTCAGTGTCTGCTGGTGAGCAAGAGAAAGGGACAGAGCAAGTCCAGATCCACAACCCACCCAGCAGCTTGACGGGAATGCAGTTGTCAAGAGTGCTGGTGCTGCCAGCACCCACAGTGCACCATGACTCTGTTCAGTAGATTTCAGGACCACATCAGAGCCTGGATTTCCCAGTTCCATTTCTGCTTGGCCTGAGGGCTAGGGCCAGGGTAGATGCTGGTCCTTCCTCCTCAGCTGGCTGGAGTGAGTGTTGGAGCCCAACCATAGCCTACACTGGCAGTCTGATATTGGCCTTGGTCATGGGGCAGGCACTTCATGTGACTGAGGTTGTTTCCTGGTCTCACCTGTTGTCCCAAAGCTGAGCAAACAATAGTGGTTTCTGGACATGTCTGCAGCAAGAGCTCAGATCTTCATACCACGTCCAGGTCAGGTGAGGGCACTACCTCCCCAGCAGGCAGCTCCCCTTAGGGCCCAACCTTGGTAGTTATACTCCACCTTGTTCCACACAGACATTGGTTTTGCTCCCAGGGAGGAGCAGCAGGCTTAGCATTTGCCTAAAGCAAATGAACCCCAACATGTGCAGGGCAGCAGAGGGCACGGTGTCACTTGGACAGGCTGGCCCCTGTACTTTTTAGTAAGTGTGGACCATATGTTTTGAGAGCAGGTACTGGGACTGAAGTCTTTTTTTTTTTAGGTTGAAATGCAAATTATATAAATACAGAGATAAGCTTATGTCTATAAATTGGTCCTCCAAGTAAGTAATTGTATATTTGAACATTGGGGTTCTACAGGTGGTTAAAACATGGAATAGCCTGACCGAATGGTGGTGCAGTGGGTAGAGCGTCAGACGGATGCAGAGGACCCAGGTTCGAGACCCCAAGGTCACCAGCTTGAGCACAGGTTCATCTGGTTTGAGCATAGCTTCACCAGTTTGGACCCAAGGTCACTGGCTTGAGCAAGGGGTTACTTGGTCTGCTGAAGGCCCACGGTCAAGGCACATATGAGAAAGCAATCAGTGAATAACTAAGGTGTAACGAAAAACTGATGATTGATGCTTCTCATCTCTCTCCATTCCTGTCTGTCTGTCCCCATCTATCCCTCTCTCTGACTCTCTGTCACTGTAGAAAAAAAAAAAGTGGAAGAGGGAAGCAGTAGAAAGTACAGTGTGTCCGTAAAGTCATGGTGCATTTTTGACAGGTCACAGGAAAGCAACAAAAGACGATAGAAATGTGAAATCTGCACCAAATAAAAGGAAAAAAACCCCAAAAAACATGGAATAGAATTTTATGCGCTGACAGGGAAATCTCAGGACATCTCATATATAGTATGAGCCTTTTTGGATCTCTTTTTTTTTTTTTTTTTTTTTTTACAGAGACAGAGACAGGAACGGAGAGATGAGAAGCATCAATCATTAGTTTTTCGTTGATTGCTTTCTCGTATGTGCCTTGACCGCGGGCCTTCAGCAGACTGAGTAACCCCTTGCTGGAGCCAGCGACCTTGGGTCCAAGCTGGTGAGCTTTTGCTCTAACCAGATGAGCCCACACTCAAGTTGGCGACCTCGGTGTCTCGAACCCGGGTCCTCCGCATCCCAGTCCGACGCTCTATCCACTGCGCCACCGCCTGGTCAGGCTTTGGATCTCCTTTAAAAAACAAAACCATTTTTATTATTTTTTCCATTAATGTTTGAGACAAAGAGGTGGGGAAGGGAGAGAGACAGAAGGATCAACTCATTGTTCCACAGTTGTGCACCCATTGATTGCTTCGCATACATAGCCGGGGCTCGAGCCTGCGACCTCAGTGCTCTGAGATAATGTTCTATCCACTGTGCCACCAGCTGGGGTTTTTTTTTTCTTCTCTTTTTAATTTTTTTGTTGATTTTAGAGAGGAAGGGAGAGGAGAGAAAGAAGCATTATTTGTTCTGCTTAGTTGTGCATTCACTGGTTGCTTCCTGTGTGTTCCTTGACCAGGGATTGAACCCACAATCTTGTTTTGGGACAGTGCTCTAATCAACTGAGCTAACTGGCCAGGGCCTGGGTCTCCTTTTTTAAAAGCCAAACCAAAGAAGGAAAAAAATGACCATTAAAAGAATGAAGTAAGGAAATCCCTAACATGTTGGGGGTTATGCCCAGACATAGGGGTACTTCCTTGCAGAGTTCCTGGAGAGGACAAAAGCGCCACAGACATTTGTGTCCTACTGAAACTTGAAGTCAGATCACTAGATTCAGAGCCCAGAGTGCTGACCATTACACAATAGAAGCTCATACTATTTGTGGGGCTTTGATCTGAGTGCAAGAGAGAGGGGACCATAGGGGAAGGGGAAGGGACAAAAGGAAGAGGAGAAAACAAAGAAGGAGGAGGAGGGGACAAATGAGGGAGCCATTGTTTCCATACAATCTGCTTAAACTTTAAGTTCTAAGAAATCTTACTGCTCAGTGGGGGTGGGGGTGGGGGTGGGGAGGGAGTCAGGGTATGGAAAACACACACTTGAACTCAGATTGCCAGATTCAGAGTCCATAGTTCTAACTAACCATTACACCATGGAACCAGCCATGGCTGTAGGCCTTATATATTTTAACCAGGACACAGACATAAAACATGAATGGGAGGGTTCAAAGGCTAAGCCTGAGTGGGCTCTGCTGCCCATGGGTTGGGATTGAAAAAGAGATCACCTTGTAGCAGAGGATGGTTTTGGATGCTGGACATCTGGGATTATAGTTGTCTCTTCTGGGCTAGGTGTCCAGCATGTCCCTATGTGCCACTCTGCTGCATGTGGTGTAGGTTGTCTGACTCTGATGCCGAGCATAAAGAGGGCAGGCTCCTACAGAGGCCGATGGGGCAGGGCAAGTGTCATTTCTTTCATACAAAACTGCTTAAAGTGTTAAATCTTGCTGTTCAGCTTTATAACTTGAAAAACTCTGCACCTTCAAAAAGATAGAAACTGTTTCCCCAAGAACATTCTGGATATAAATCCTTTGAGGAAAAAATTCTTTGAGTTCCTGTTGCATCTTTTCATGTAAAAAGTGTCCATGGAACTTACGTTGCAGATAGCAAGATCTTGTCTCTCTCAAACCAACAGAAGCACCAAGATAAAGAAACCGACTGAAAGGAGTCAAACTTTAAGGATCAGCCAGGACACTCAAAGGACATGGCCACAAGGAATTTAAATGAACTATCTTTATGAGCAGGGTTCAACGTAGTCAAGAGCAGTAAGCACCCCAACACTAGCCACAACACTGGGTGAGCAAGGGTACCAAAGCAGTTCCTGGACCCTGTGGCATTTGAAGCTGACAGTGTAGTCACCAAACAGTAGCTGAGGCTTTCCTTAGTGGAGCGTGTGGACCCAGGCCAGGCAGAAGAGAGCTGGGAAGAGCCCCACTCTTTCTCCCGCCACCTCTCAGATTCTTGCCGGTGCCTCCATTGCATGCAGCCACTCAACTCTTTTGCCCTCAGGCTTCCTGTTAGTTTTTGGGAAGAGAAGAGTAGAGATGGGTCTGGAGGGCAAATGAACAACACCCGGAAGGACCAAAGGAGACAACTATAACCCCAGATGTACAACTGCCAAGGGTGCTGAAGGAGGAATGACAATGAGGGAGGACCTGAAGTGAAGGCCTGGGCAAAGCCAGCTAGTCAGGACTTCTGCAGCATTAGTGATACACCCAGCAGGGCACTGAGTGCAGGCCCTGGCTGAACTTCAAGACAGACTGGCAGTTGCCATGGGGGGATGAGGCTCCTTGAAATGCACCCATGGGGCTGTCCTGTGAGCCTGAATCTCCACCAGGGGTAAAAGATATTGTCTGAGCCTGATATATTGAGGTATACATATACAGTTACAGATGAAAAGGGCCCCTGGGAGAAGACAGTAGAAACCCCTCTGGGCAACACATTTTATCAATGCTCCTGTGCATTGATAAAATGGGACTCAATAAAACCAGACTGGAGAATTGGTGTCAAAGAGCCTAGCGAATGAGGCACATGGATGGACTTCTTGAGTGGGTACAGAATATGAGAAGACTCACGTTCCACGTGGAAGTGCATCAAAGGTCTCCAGTGTGGGATAGCTCAATCATGCACAAAGTAATCTATAGATGCCGATCAGTCTTTCTCCATCCACCCACATGATGCTTCTTTAACCCTTGGACGGAAATAGCTGTGGGGACGAGGAAGGAGAGTAGGTCCAGGCTCGACAACATGGACTCCTCCCCCTCCACCCACTAAACTTGTCCTGGCTGTGACTCCTGCTTCCATGCTTTAGTGCAATGGTTCTCAAAGTTTTTGAAGTCGGGGCGCATTTAAAATCTTACAAATAATTGTAGGCACACTATATGCAAATTTCTAAGAAATAAGTTATAATAAGTCAAATATTAAAAAATATATAAAGTCCAAGCGTGCTTTTATAGTAATTAAATAAAATACGACCAAATTAAATTTATTCTGACATTAAAGAATATTTTTATGCTACATTTTTTGTTATGCTTTTTAGAATTTGTAAAAAACGGGTTAAAAAATAAATAAATGGCCTGACCTGCGGTGGCACAGTGGATGGAGCATTGACCTGGAATGCTGAGGTTGCCAGTTCAAAACCCCGGGCTTGCCTGGTTAGGGCACATACAGGTGTTGATTCTTTCTGCTCCTACCCCTCTTCTCTCTCTCAAAATGAATAAATAAAATCTAAAAAAAAAAGTTATCTTTTTATATATATTGTATATATAAATTCTTAGTAAGATTTAGTAAATTCAGCAGGTCCTGGCACAAATGTGTTAAGTCTTTTCATTCTTGTATTTATGAGAAACATGAGCCTGATGTTTCCTAGCGATTTCTTCAATGTTTGGGCGTATATTTGAAAGGCAACTCTCATTTCCTCGTCAATTCACTGAAGAATTCCTCTTTTTACTCTTAATTGTGTTGAGTGCAGAAAACCCCCACCATACATATCATCTTAACTTTATACCAAAGGATAGAAGAAACATGCCTCCAGTCTTTCTGGGGAACATGGGGGGTAGTGTAAACAATCCAGCACCACAGTTTAACAGCCTTTTGCAACCTAATCAGGCAAATGAGGTGGGGGGTTGGGCATACTGTCAGCTTACAGCCAATTCTCCATACCTCTATCCCCCAAAAATCTAAACTCCAAAAACCCTGTTGGTTTTTTGGTCCCCAACAGGCACATATTTCTCTGGAATACCATAGGGCACACCTGGAAATCTTCTAGGGCACACCAGTGCTCCTTGGCGCACACTTTGAGAACCACTGCTTTAGTGGCTAACGGTAAATCCCAATTCTGGTTGGTGGGGAGAGAGGGATCAGCAGCCTGAGGAAAGGTGGTGTTCCGTTCTCCACTGATCCTTTCTCTGCAGGAGACCTGCGAGGCCACGTTGGAATAAACCCTCATTCCAGCCCTTGAGTTATCTGCCGATGTTCAGAGCCCACAGTCATTACACCCTACACAATACCTCCAGTTTTACCACAACATCGACAGGCAATGGGCCTTTGCTGGGGAAACTAAATTTCTTTCCAGCTCCTCACCATCCATAGGTAGTTGCCCTAAAAAGGAGTATTAGAGCCTATTCCTCAAAACCGTTTTAGAAGTGAGATTACAGAAGGGATGTGAATAGCACTTTTCCACGCTTCTGAGAAGATACTGTCAGTTGCTTACAATGAGGACGTCACCAATTTTCAGCTTTCAGTGTCAGACTTGCAGACACAGCCCCATTCCGTTCGCTGGCGAAGAAATGAATGGACAGCTTTAAGGCGCTGGGATGTAGCACACATGCCTTTCCCAGTTTTGGGACTGACAAAGCTACTTTCAACGTGCAAGGCTCCAGCCTGGGAGCTGACATCACATGGACTCCCGATCACGTGCTCTCACGTTTGCCGGAGTCGCTGCGTTTGCTCGTTGCCACCCCGACCCTCACGGGAGCGCGCACGTCCGCGCCTGCGCAGCAGGCAGTGCTGGGAGAAAAAAACTAGCGGGCGTGTTCCTTGGAAGTAACTGGGTCGGGTATTTCCGGGCGTGTGGTTGTCCCTGGGAGGAAGTCGAGGTGTATGCCATCTGTGGGACGTGCTAATTTACAGCCCGACTTCACCACCAGGGCCGTGTAGATTGCACCCTCGCGTTCCCCGCCCTCCCAGACAGGGGTCCTGGTGCCCAGGTGCCAGGGCTCCGATTTCCTGTCCACATTCTGCCAGACTCCCCGTTGCCCCACGCCCACTGTCCGCCTCGGGGACAGGGCACCCCAAGCTTATTCAGTTTGGAGCACCCTTGTTAAGAGAAAGAGTACAGCCTGACCAGGCGGTGGCGCAGTGGATAGTGTCAGACTGGGACATGGAAGACCCAGGTTCCAAACCCTGAGGTCGCAGGCTTATCCGGCTTGAGTGCGTCTCACCAGCTTGAGTGTGGGATCATAGACATGACCCCATGGTTGCTGGTTTAGCAAGCCGTCCCTCGCTCTGCTGTAGCCCCCCCCCCCCCAGTCAAGGCACATATGAGAAAGCAATCAATGAACAACTAAGACTAAGATGCCTCTCATCTCTCTCTATTCTTGCCTGTCTGTCCCTATCTGTCCCTCTCTGACTCTCTGCCACCAAAAAAATAAAAAGTACAAAATTAGATACAAAGGCGAATGTTGATTAGAATAAGGAAAGTAATCACAACAAACAGTGAATTCTACAAAGCTAATACCACAAACTTCATACAATTAATAAAACATTTTGCTAATTAACTTTCTGTCATCTTTTTTTCCTAACCTTTTGAATGCAAACATTGATATGACAATGATTTGGTAGAACTTTTTATAACGTGAACAGAGAGATAATTCAGTCTTTGCAGGATTGATCAAATTTGGATCTTTATTAATCCTTTAGAAAAGACCATCAGCTTAGCATTCTTATTAGGGCCTTTTCTGAAATCCGCTGTGGTCTCAGAGTGGCTCATTATGAGCGTTGTGTCATTGTTGATAGCAATGTTTCATGTCATATCTGGAAGAAATGGGAACTTCTTTCTGCATTTATGATTTACTCACCTTCGGTATTGAATCGCACACATTGTGCTTGTTTCCCTGCCCTTTGAGAAGGAGCCCGCTGTGTTTTATGTGATTTTTGTGCCCAGGTAACCATGTTCACGTGCTCTGTGGAGACCTTGTGATCTTTCGAGGGTTCTAAAGAGACTGATCTGAAAGTCTGTCTGGTGTAAGTGATGCCTCTCTTGTTGAACACCAAATACAAGCAAAACAGCACAGGCAACCTTTACTCTTGGAATAGGCTGATCAGCATCACATGGCAATTTTCCCATTAAAAAATAATTCTTTCAACGTTTTGAGAAGCATCTCTGATTCGTTGTATTTTTTTTTGGGTTTTTTTTTTTGTTTTTGTATTTTTCCGAAGTTGGAAACGGGGAGGCAGTCAGACAGACTCTCGCATGCACCCGACCGGGATCCACCCGGCATGCCCACCGGGGGGTGATGCTCTGCCCATCCCCGGCGTTGCTCTGCCACAATCAGAGCCATTCTAGCGCCTGAGGCAGAGGCCACAGAGCCATCCTTAGCGCCCGGGCCAACTTTGCTCCAATGGAGCCTTGGCTGCAGGAGGAGAAGAGAGAGACAGAGAGGAAGGAGAGGTGGAGGGATGGAGAAGCAGATGGGCGCTTCTCCTGTGTGCCCTGGCCGGGAATCAGACCTGGGACTTCCACATGCCGGGCTGCTGCTCTACCACTGAGCCAACCGGCCAGGGCCTCGTTGTGTGTTTTAATTGATTCTCTGCAATTGGGATCACAATTTTTGAAGTAATGAATTTTGTTGGGGGAACTGTTACTCCTGGAAACAGACATGATGAAGCCCAGTGCTCTATTATATCAACAGACTTCAAAGTCTGTGGGTCTGGCCCCATGTGCTGCATCCTGGGTCACCATCATTTTCCTTTGCCTTTTTTGCTTCCTGTTTGGGAGTGCCCTGATTCTCACTATCTTTCATCTCTATGTTGTCACTTTCATTATCCATATTTTCTTTGCAATCATGATTCATTTCTGTTATTATTTTAACCATTACTGGTTTTAGTTCCATTGTGATATACTCTGATATTTTGAAGTTACTATTAGATTTTTTTCTTTCCATTTTTATTTTTCCACTTTATATCTTCTGACTTCCATTGCTTTTGGTAACAAGCCAGCTGTAATTTTTATTAAAGTTTTTCTGAATGTAATGTTTGTTTCTTTGTCTCCTTTAAGGACTTTTATTTTTATATCTGATTTTCAGCAGTGGGATGACAATATACCTATGAGTGTTTTCCTTTGAATTTGTCCTCTTTGGCGTTTGCTAAACTTTTGGGATCATAGTTTGGTGTATTCTCATCAGTTTATGAAATTCTCACATAGTCTCTCTTTAAATAGTCTGCTCCATTTTATTTTCCCTTCCTTCTGGTGGACACTCAATTTTACCTACATTAGAGCACTGATTATCTACACTCTATCTCTAATATTCTTTTATGTAAACTTTTTTTCTCATTCTCATTTTTTTCCTGCATTTTGGTGAGGGTTGTTTCTAGTATTGTGACTTTGAGTGAAAAATCCTGTCTTCAGCTGCATCCAGTCTGACATTCAGCAAATAAAATGATTTCTTCATCTGAAATACTTCAAAATATTTTCTATTTATTGATTTTTTTTTAAGAGAGAAAAACATCAATTTGTTGTTCCACCCATCCCACACCCATTGGTTGACTCTTGTACATATGTGCTCTGACCCGGGAGTGAACCTGGTATACCAGGGTGACACTAACCAGCTGAACTACCTGGCCAGGGCTTCATCTCAGATAGTTTAGTTTTTTTCTTTATTCCTGGTGTGTAGCACTTATGCCTAGTGTGTGACCTTTCTGGTGCCTCAATTGGTTGCCTGGGTTGTACCAGTGATAGGGTATCAATATAGTATACAAATAATAACATGTCTGTGTGTGTGTATGTGTGTATGATTGCTAGTTCACCACATGTAACCTATTTTCTAGATTTTCTTTAGCACCCCCACCCAGGGATGCAGGAGAACTACTGAAGCCAGATGCTCCCATACCCTTGAGGAGATGACTGGCACCCAAGAAGCAATAAAGATCGCAACTGGATTGGAATGCCATGGAGATGAAATTACGATCTTGGGAACTCGCCATCCTGCTTGATGACTCTTACAATGCTGGGGACCAGCTATCCTACTTTATGACTAACTGCATGCTCTCCATTGTACTAACCTCACATGAAAAAAGTATATAATCAACCCTTGCAACTGAGACTGTAAGGCAGGCTTTGGGCTAGGATATGCTGCCTGTCTTCTCAAGTTGCTGGCAATCTCTTTTTCTTTTCTTCTTCTTTTTTTTTTTTTTTTTGGTATTTTTTTTTCTAAAGTGAGAAGCAGGGAGGCAGAGAGACAGACTCCCGCATATGCCCGACAGGGATATACCCAGCATTCCCACTAGAGGGCGATGCTCTGCCCATCTGCGACATTGCTCTATTGCAAGCAGAGCCATTCTAGAACCTGAGGCGGAGGCCACAGAGCCATCCTCAGTGCCTGGGCCAACTTTGCTCCAATGGAGCCTTGGCTGAGGGAGGGGAAGAGAGAGATAGAGAGAAAGGAGAGGGGGAAGGGTAGAGAAGCAGATGGGAGCTTCTCCTGTGTGCCCTCGCCGGGAATCAAACCCGGGACTTCCACATGCCGGGCCGATGCTCTATTACTGAGCTAACTGGCCAGGGCTGCTGGCAGTTTTGACTAAAGATGTCTATTACCGCTTCAGACTCAGTCTCTGCTAATTGGCTATTGCAGCAACGGGTGACCCGAACTCCAGACCAGTTGTAGTCTGGTAACACCAGGACCTCTTCCCTTTGCTCTAACATCTCCCTGTGCTAAGAGCTCTCTGCTGTGTCTGTTCAGCTCTCATGTGGCACCTGCCACCAGAGAGGCTCAAAGAACAGTTAGGTTTCTGTAATAAAACTTCCTCTAGTTCTGCTTATTTATATGTACACATATTTGAAAGAATAAGAATAATATTGATTCTATACCCTGCCTCATCACTATATATCTATATATAATCTATATCCACCCATCTGGGGCACTGCTCCATTGCTCAGCAACCGAGCTCTTCTTAGCACCTGAGGCATCTCTCTCTCTCTCTCTCTCTATATATATATATATATATATTAATATATAATGTGTGTGTGTGTGTATATATATATATATATTAATATATATATGTGTGTGTGTGTGTGTGTGTATATATATAAACTAACTGTTGGGGAGAAAATAATCCCAGACATTAAGAAATAAACCTTTAGACTCAGCGGCAGCCACTAAGCAGATCGGACTTCTCTCTTGTTCACGCACCTCACTCGGCTTCCTCTGCAAGCATGTCTGACAAACCCAATATGGCTGAGATTGAGAACTTCGATAAGTCGAAATTGAAGAAGACAGAAATGCAAGAGAAAAACCCGCTGCCTTCAAAAGAAACAATTGAACAAGAGAAGCAAGCTGGCGAATCGTAATGAGGCACGCGCCGCCAATATGCACTGTACATTCCACAAGCATTGCCTTCTTATTTTACTTCTTTTAGCTGTTTAACTTTGTAAGATGCAAAGAGGTTGGATCAGTTTAAATGACTGTGCTGCCCCTTTTCACATCAGAACCACTGACAATGAAGGCCGCACCTGCCTCTCCCATCCCATGGCCTGTCTGGCTGGCAGGGAAGGAAAAGAACCTGCATGTTGGTGAAGGAAGAAGCTGGGTGGGACAGTGAAATCTAGAGTAAAAATCAACCTGGTCCAAGGTGTCCTGCAGGCTGTTAAATGCAGTTTAATCAGAGTGCCATTTTTTTTGTTAAAATGATTTTAATTATTGGAATGCACAATTTTTAAATATGCAAATAAAAAGTTTTAAAACCTGAAAAAAAGAGTTAAACCTCTAGTATATATAATTTAACTTTTTAGTCTTAATGAAAACTTGCATTATATTTATATTGCTTTGATCGATTATGTATTAATAGTAGTTGTAATACTAATTCAAATGAGGGGAAATGTTTTTAGCACAAGACTATGTTCACAAGAAACTGCAAATTAATTCTGTCTCTTTCTCTCTCCCTATCTCTCTCTCCAGGGATAAATAAGAGAGTCATCAATAAATTATGTTCAAGTATAAACACTTTTTGTATTTAGATGAAAATTTGTGGGGGATTTTGAATGGAAATGAGTTTAAGAGAAAAGAATTTAAAAGAACTCCCGACTGTTAACCAAGAGATTGTTTATATGTTTATAAAACTTATGACAGTGGGTTTCAAATCACAATGGCTCCATTTGATAAATTTAAGGAATGATGTCATTTTTTTTTTCAGAGTCAATATTTATAATATTTGAGAAATTACATTCATTGCAATTATTTAAATGTGATGAGAAATATGCTTTGAGGACCGTGGGTCTGGCTACCCTTTTCTGTCACCTGAGTCATCACAAGAGACACAAATGGTCTGCCTTTTTCCATTTTGTCCCCAACAGCAAACAGGTTCATCTTTTTATTTATTTATTTTTATTCAGTGAGAGGAGGAGAGACAGAGAGACAGACTCTCACGTGAGCCCACACTGGAATCCACCTGGCAAGCTCACTGGGGGTGAAGCTCTGCCCATCTGGGGCATTGCTCCATTGCTCAGCAACCGAGCTCTTCTTAGCACCTGAGGCAGAGGCCAAGGAGCCATCCACAGTGCCCGGGGACCAACTCACTCCAATTGAGCCATGACTGCAGAAGGGGAAGAGAGAAAGAGAGAGAGAGAGAGAGAGAGAGAGAGACGCAAGAGGGGGAGGGGTAGAGAAGCAGATGGGTACCTCTCCTGTGTGCCCTGACCTGAAATCTAACCTGGGACACCCATATGTCAGTTGGCTTTGCCACTGATCCAACCAGCCAGGGCCAGGTTCATCTTTTTAAAAGTTAAATTAGGTACTCAGTAATTTCCCATTTCAGTTAATACAGAATCCAGTATATAGCAAGCCCCTGAAACGCTCCCTGGTTAAATGCTCCCCTCTCCTCATTCATGGGCATTCTTCTCTCTGGTCCTCTCACACCACCTTACAGTACGCACTGTATATTTATTCCCTTCAGCCAGATAAGCACCTGGAGGCAGGTGCTCTGCTCTCTTCCCGCACCTGTGTCTGCCATGTATCAGATGCTCAGTACACATCTCCTAGAATAGATGAAACAATAGACCTTCGTAAAACTTGGGTCTGGGTCTCTTCCACATGTCTGTAGCTCCCTGATGGAAACAGCAGCGATGCTGCCTAAACTCTCAAGCATCTGCTAGTGCTGCTCTTCCCCTCTGTCACCATGGGTCCACATGCTGGCTTGCTTTTGGCCTCCCTTCTTTCACACACGGTAACTCTATATTAATGCAATATGGCTGCTTTGCTTGCTCACTGCTGCGTGTCCAAACCTGGCCTGTGCCTCGTATACAATGGATGCTTACTGAGTACTCAGAATGGATGGAAGGCCCTGTGCAAGCCCTGCCTCTGCTCTGGAGCCTCTCTGACTGTCCCAGCCTTCAGTGACTCCTTTCCTTTTTTTTCCCCCCCCACAAGGACAGAGAGAGAGTCAGAGAGTGGGATAGACAGGGACAGAGAGAGATGAGAAGCATCAATCATCAGTTTTTCGTTGCAAGACCTTAGTTGTTCATTGATTGCTTTCTCATATGTGCCTTGACCACGGGCCTTCAGCAGATCAAGTAACCCCTTGCTCAAGCCAGCGACCTTGGGTCCAAGCTGGTGAGCTTTTGCTCAAACCAGATGAGCCCGTGCTCAAGCTGGTGACCTCGGGGTCTTGAACCTGGGTCCTCTGCATCCCAGTCCGCCGCTCTATCCACTGCGCCACTGACTGGTCAGGCGACTCCTTTCGTTTTAAGAACCTTGAGGTCCTCATCATTTCTACTTGCATAGGGCCTGGCATTGCCTATCTTTTTATCCAGGTGCTTAATATCTACAGTAAGGATACACTTGGGATACATTAGTGCAGTACTACAAACTCATCCACTTTTTGTCTGCAGGCCTGGGTTCCTGCATATCGCAGACACTCTGCACTGATGAAAACACATCAAAAGTAGGTGAATGTTTCCAGCAGCTTTGTATAGGTTTGTTAACAGCAGATAATACGTGCTCCAATCACTATCAATAAATTTATCTCAGTGAAATTCCGAAAAGCCAGGTAGAGTGGTGCATGTGTTGGGTTATGTGTACTAAACACAAAACAAGAGCACAGCACCAGGATGTCAGAGACTGGGACAACACATTCTACAATCCCTTTGTCAACAGTGACTTGGAAACATTTGATGTGCTTAATCGTATGCTCTTTCAATTGACTGTGTATTGTTTTTATTTTTATTTAGTTTTTAGAGAGAGGAAGGGAGAAAGGCGAGAGATGAAGAGCATCAACTCGTAGGTGCAGCACTTTAGTTGTTCATTGATTGCTTCTCATACATTCTTTGATGTTGGGGGTGGGGGCTCCAGCTGTGCCAGTGACCCCATGCTCAAGCTCAAGCTGGCGAGCCTGCATTCAAGCTGGCAACCTCAGGGTTTCAAATCTGGGACTTCAATATCCCAAGTCGACACTGTATCCACTGCACAACTACCAGTCAGGTAATTGTGTATTTTTTTTAAATAAAAGGTTTCCCCACTTATCATTTCCATACTTGTCTCAACACCACCTAAAACCTCCCCAATATATGAGTTAGTATTTAATGAAACTACTGTACTTTTTCTGTCTACGACATTCTGGCATACTATGATTCAAAGCAGTTTGAACTCTTAGAAACTTATACTATAACTGCAAACACATCTATAGCAAATAACACATGCAAATGTTACATTCAGAGGAACACAATAATTTCCATTTCTTTTAGAATGAGTATTTACACACAAAAAAATGAATTAAAAAATGCACCAGCTGTCCGGGTTGCATCCTGCCAGGGGCCTCTGTTCAGATCTTGCTCATGTTTACTTTCTCCTGCTCAGTTTAAGACCAGCTTCTCAATTCTTTCCACTCACGCTGAACATCTCCTGTTTTTTTTTAATCTTTTTGTTCTAATTGCTCTTCATAATTAATCAGCAAATAATGGAGCACTGCGATGACCGCTAGTCCTGTAGATGGGGGCCACCACGTTGGCAGAATGTGGCAGCTCCTCTTGGACCTCATGACAATTCCTTGTGTGGACCTCGTTGTCCACCATGCCTTCTCTAGCAAAAAATGAAGGGGGCAATTTATTGTGGTTTATCAAAGACACACTTGGAGCCCACGCTGTTACTCCTGGGACTGACATTCCTTCCCTCCATAGTCCCCGTTTTATAGGCTGAATGTATTTCCTGCTTCTGATCAAGTACCACTCCTTAAAGACAGGTGTATTGTGCACAGAGTCCCAGTTGTGCACGGAGAGCGCCCGCAAGACTGGCCCTGGGTGCTGCGCTCTAGTCCGGAGGTGTCCAAGGTGCCCACGCGCATCTGCAGGGTTTTCACCGATTACGACACATCCGGACCATGGCATTCATGATGTTGGGGGCATTTGCTAATTATT
Source organism: Saccopteryx leptura (assembly GCF_036850995.1). Taxonomy (NCBI): domain Eukaryota; kingdom Metazoa; phylum Chordata; class Mammalia; order Chiroptera; family Emballonuridae; genus Saccopteryx; species Saccopteryx leptura. The sequence goes on from NC_089506.1 coordinate 126,497,465, forward strand.
TTAACTGTGGTTAAAACTGACTACATGGAAACTGTCGCTGTTAGATGGTCTCAGACAGTAATCAATGGTTAACTAGATAGAGCTAGCAGTTCCCCGCTGTTGGAGCTCTGCGGAAGACAGCAGAGACCGGGCACACTGCAGCCCATGGGCGTCTGCCGGCGCGTCCCACCCGACGGCGGAGCAGCTGGCCTCAGGACAGGAGTCACGTCGCCCTGGCCCGCGCACCGACCTTGACCCGGTCCCGGCCCGGCCGCGCGCCAGTAGGCGGCTCCATGGCAGGCTTGCGCCGTCCGGGTTTTCCGGGCCGCCGAAGCCGCGCCTGCGTCGGACGTCACGGCCTGACGTGCGAGCGCTGGGTCGGCGCGGTTCGCCATTAGCTGGCCGCCGTTAGCACGGCCGTGCGTCGTCCCTATTGGCGGGCGCGGCTGTCCGTCAGCGGCCCGGCGCCGCTGGAGCGCGCCGCGCGTGTCCCGCCCCTCGCCGCCGCTCGTCGCTCGCCGGCGGGCGGCCTCGCTGGGCCTCACCTCCGTGGCGGCGGCGGTGGCGGCAGGCGCCGGCCCGCGCAGGCCCATGGCGGCGGCCGCAGCGCTCCCGGGAGCGGGCGGGCCTTCCGCGGGCGGCGGGGCCGCCGGCGGCGCGGGCGGCGGGTCCCCGCCGGGCGGCTGGGCAGTGGCGCGTCTCGAGGGCCGCGAGTTCGAGTATCTGATGAAGAAGCGCTCGGTGACCATCGGCCGCAACTCGTCGCAGGGCTCGGTGGATGTGAGCATGGGCCACTCGAGCTTCATCTCGCGGCGCCACCTGGAGATTTTCACGCCCCCGGGCGGCGGCCATGGCGGGGCGGCCCCCGAGCTCTCAGCGCAGCCGGGGCCCGACGCCGGCGGCGACTTCTACCTGCGTTGCCTCGGCAAGAACGGCGTGTTCGTGGATGGCGTGTTCCAGAGGCGCGGGGCGCCGCCGCTGCAGCTGCCGCGCGTGTGAGTGGGAGCCGGAAGTCCCGGACCCTGACCCGCGACCACGGCCTTGGTCCTCGGCACAAACCCGACCCCACCCGTCCGTCTTTCCCACTTACCGGGGCCGAGCACAGTCGCTGGCCGCGTGCCTCAGACCCCCGGCCCGACGCCCACTCTCATCCCGCCGGACCCCAGTCTCCCAGCGTGTTCCGACCTGGACGCAGTGCAGCCCCCACCCCTACCCCCTCCGAAGCTTGAGGCTCAGGCTCCTGTGCACGTGGGTCCAGGGCTTTTTTGGCTCTGTGTTCTGGGAGTTTGCATGTCTTTTTCATAACTAGCCTGTAATGTAGGTAGACCTGAACAGAAACGTTAAGCTAGTTGGTGAAACTGCCCGAAACTAAAATTTGTGTTTTCGTGAGGATGGTTTGTCCCTTCCTTTTCGTTCTACAGGTTTTTAATTGTGAAATATTTCAAGTGTGATCTTGAAGCGGCAGACGCCTTTTCTTCAGCTCTATATTTGATAGCTTAAAAATTGAAAACTCTTTAAGAATGATGGATTTTAAAATCTTTGCCTAGAACCTTGAAATTTTGGTAAAACTGGATCCTTTTAACATAACGTTTTAAAAGTCAGATGATTATTTAGTAATTATTATTAGGCCATACGGTGTATTAATAAAGCGAGCCTCGGGGAACTGTCCCTCCGGCAGCAGAACAGTTCGGCTTGCTTCTGTGGTTTTATGAGGTTATTATTTACTTTGCTTGAAAAACAACTTGTTTACTAGGAAATGCTAATTATTCCTCAGGTGTTTCTTCCTTATTTACCTCAAGTGGAGCCCTTGTCTACAACTGTTTTTAGTTGTTGGGGACAGTTTCTTAAACCTGGATGGGAGCATTTCAGTTCAAAGCAGTGTTTATGTATTTTCATACTGTAGACTGCATAAAATCAATAGTAACTCGTTTGCAAGTAACTTGATGTCACAACAAAGGGTATTATATCTTTACTCTGAGGATTTTGAGGTTATAAAGAAAATTGTTGCTACCATCCAGCCCAAACCATTTGTGTTGACATGCTAAAAATGGAAATGCCTGGAGGGTGCAGAATTAAGACTTAAAAAAATTTTTTTTTAAGTGAGAAGGACAAAGAAAGACAGGGACAGAAAGGCAGGAAGGGAGAGAGATGACAGGCATCAAGTCTTCATTGCAGCATATTAGTTGTTTATTGATTGCTTTCTCATGTGTGCCTTGGTGGGAGGAGGGCTGCAGAAGAGCGAGGGACCCCTTGCTCAAGCCAGGGCCTTGGGCTTCAAGCCAGCAACCGTGGGGTCAAGTATGTGAACCCACGCTCAAGCCAGCAACCCCTTGCTGAATGAAGCTGGTAAGCCCGCACTCAAGTTGGATGAGCCTGTGCTCAAGCCAACGACCTCCGGGTTTCGAACCTGGGTCCTCTGCGTCCCAGTCCAACGCTCTATCCACTGCACCGCCACCTGGTCAGGCAAGACTTTTTGAGAAATAGAGTGAGCCTTTCGAAGGAGAAATCTGTGGGGTGGAGGCAGGGCCGAGACTTCCCCCTCAGCTTGTGGGTGGGGAAGAGTCCCAGGGCCTTCAAGGCTGCCAAACCCTAGAATCAAGGGCCTGGGAACCTCTGCCTGTTCTGGCACATGGGAGTCTATTTTTCCACACAAGGGATTTTGGCATTTAAAGCGTGAAATAAGTGGATAACTGGTAGGACTTTGCAGCACCTCCCTTTTTGTAAGGCACCATTTTTAAGTTTTTAATGTAGGATAGTAAAAGACACAGGTTAAGAGAATAAACTGTGAAGACAGTTGAAACTCTACTAGCTAAATGTAGACAAACTTAAAATTATTTTGTTGGAAATGAAATTCAATTTTATGTTACAAGTTCTTTTGAAGTTAAAACAAATGTGTAAGTTTAAAATCATGTAATATAGAGCAACTGCAGAGGTTGAAATAATTGCTTATTTCAGATTTGCCTACTGAATTGTATTCCAATTCCAACATTAAGATGAATTTACATTTTGTAGTTAGTATTAAGATTTAACATAAAGAGCATTTGGAAGAGTATATGAGTAGTTTAGGCTTAAAGTAGGGTTCATCATTTTGTTAAAATACTCAGTGTATTTGGGGGGAATAGAGAAAGATGGAGATGTGACCTATAGTTGACATTTTAAATGGTTTGAGTAAGATTTGGGTACAAGCACCTGTTCCACCATGGTTGGAGAGCCCCATGCCTAGTATGGTCCAGCATGTGTGTATGTTGGGGGGGAGGTTAGGGTGAGTATGTACAAGAGTGTCAAGGCCTATGATTTTCCCAGAAAACAAGTGATTTCCACAGATCCTTGATTTTTGTGGCCAAGTATGCAGGGCTATGTGTAGAAAAATGCAACATTTCTCTCTGAGAGCGTCTGACTTGGCTGGAGGTGCAGAAGTTATTGGTAATGGGGGATCTGTGCTGTGGGCTCAGTGGGAGAGCCCTGGGCCACCTGGGCAGGGCTTCTGGAAGTGGGCAGGTTGAGGTGGCCTTGCAGGGGTGGCTGAGCTGGCAGCTTGGCACTGGAGGGTGAAATTCAGGCTGGAACGGACCTTGGGGAAAGTTGTGGAGCATTAGGTTTGCCTGGTCATGGTAGGGGATTGTTTTAATGGAGGTCAGGGACAGAATGAAGAATGTTCTCTTTGAGGACAGGATTTTCCTTTGTCTAAGGACCTGGTCTGGGACCTGAGTGAGCAGTAAAGTGTGTTAGCAAGATTGGTTAGGCAGAATCTCTGGATATGTTGTTCTTGTTGCCATGGTAGCAAACAAAATATAATTTACAAATAAAAATAAGCAACTCTTTAACAGTTGTTTATACTTTCAAATGTCAAGTAATTTGACAATATTTTTGATCAATCAGATTCTATAATATCTAATAGCCAAACATAAATAGTTCAAATTGAATGTATTACTCCAAACTATTTAACATACAAAACTACCATTGTGATTACAGTGCTCCCTCATCTATTGTGGGGGTTAGGTTTCACCGTGATAGGTGAAAATCCACAAAGTTAGTGACCTTATATTTATTTTATTATTTACATATATTTTAAGGCTTTATAAACCCTTCCCATGCTCTTATAAACCTTTCCCACACTCTTATAAACACTCCCTGTACTTATTTTACTGCAGAAGTAGTTAAAATAATAAATATGTAAAAACAATCTGTATACTGCCAAATTCTGCAATATAGGGAGAAATCTGCAATACAAAATTAGATAGATACAATTTAAAAATCTGTGACACAGTGAGACCGTGAAAAGTGAATTGCAAAATGGTGAGGGACCACTGTATTTACAAGAAGTGTGGTTCTGTTCCTAGGCTTAATTAACTGTCAGTTCATGGTTAAGCAACACCACCTTTTTTTTTTTTTTTTTTTTTGTATTTTTCTGAAGCTGGAAACGGGGAGAGACAGTCAGACAGACTCCCGCATGCGACTGGATCCACCCGGCATGCCCACCAGGGGCAACGCTCTGCCCACCAGGGGGCGATGCTCTGCCTCAACCAGAGCCACTCTAGCGCCTGAGGCAGCGGCCAAGGAGCCATCCCCAGCACCCAGGCCATCTTTGCTCCAATGGAGCCTTGGCTGCGGGAGGGGAAGAGAGAGACAGAGAGGAAGGAGGGGGGGGGTGGAGAAGCAAATGGGCGCTTCTCCTATGTGCCCTGGCCGGGAATCGAACCCGGGTCCCCTGCACGCCAGGCTGACACTCTACCGCTGAGCCAACCGGCCAGGGCCAAGCAACACCACCTTTTTTTACAGTGTCATGTCCTAACTTGCAGATGAATTTTGGTAATGTTACATTTGAAGACTTGCTCATTAACTTAGAGATAGCAATCTCTAAGGCAGGGGTCTCAAATTTGCGGCCCGCGGGCCGCATGCTAATCCATGAACTACAGTTTCTGGTCATTTTGTGACACTGAAAAGTGTTGCGTAACAGTTGCCTTTTGTAGACCTAGTGCGGCCCGCCGAACGGCTGTGATCTTGCTCTGCAGCCCACATGCTGAGTTGAGTTTGAGACCCCTGCTCTAAGGTGAGGACTGGAGGGAAGCTGGCAGACAGTGGCTTCTGGAGCTTTCTAGGTGGGGACTTCAGAGGAAAAACTCAGTAACTCAAGTGGCTAGGTCTTGCTTAGAAATGGGGATAGGGCATAACTGAGATTCCTGGAGAATAGCAGTACCAGAAGGAGGGAAAGGATGAGATGGGATGTGCCCAAGGAGGAGCTGGCCTCCAGCAAGCTGCAGTGGCATGTTGATCGGATGCGCTTTCTTTTTTATATATATATAAATAAATTTTTATTTTAATGGGGTGACATCAATATATCAGGGTACATATATTCAAAGAAAACATGTCCAGGTTATCTTGTCATTCAGTTCTGTTGCATACCCATCACCCAAAGTCAGATTGTCCTCCGTCACCTTCTATCTAGTTTTCTTTGTGCCCCTCCCCCTCTCCCTCCTTCTCTCCCCCTGCCCCCCATAACCACCACACTTTTGTCCATGTCTCTTAGTCTCGTTTTTAATGTCCCACCAATGTATGGAATCCTGCAGTTCCTGTTTTTTTCTGATTTACTTATTTCACTCTGTATAATATCAAGATCCCACCATTTTGTTGTAAGTGATCCGATGTCATCATTTCTTATGGCTGAATAGTATACCATGGTGTATATGTGCCACATCTTCTTTATCCAGTCTTCTATTTTTTTTTTACAGTGCTTAAAGCCTTTAAGCAAACTCTTGGCCAATACAGCAAGAATCCATAAAAGAGTAGTGTCCTTAACATGTTCCCCAAGTCCAAGTTGGCCCCATCACCATGCCAAATCCCTGAAAAATGCAACCCAACCCCAGTTCAGTCTGTTATGAGCTGTCACAAGGAGCAGGAGTCCAGGAAAAGTCCATATCCAGGAAGAGTCCGCATGGCACTGGAATTGTTGTCACAATTCTATACTTTGCAGCTCACGTCCAAGTCCCAATGACCGCTGCTTCTAGCTGGTAATGATTCAGGTAGACTGGAAAAGCCATCTGCAGCATGCGTGGATATGGAGCTTCTGTTCTCCTCTGCCTGGAGAGTTGAGACCAGGTTGCTTTTCCCTGGAGCTCTGTGACTGTGGCTTGTTAAAGAAAACCTTGGGATACACTAAGCTGGGTGGCAAAGGTAGATTCATAGTAGAAGTTGGCAAAAGGGGGAAAGAGCTCTAAATTAGGAGTAGATCCCAGCCTGAAATATGAGTGGGGCATTGAGGTAGGAGGAATAAAGGAAACACTATATATTAAACAAAGCAGCAGAAAATAGGATTATCAACACCCACAACAGAGATCTTTGAGGAAAGAATAAAAAACCTGACTATTCAGGCAAGACATAGTTAAGTGGCCCTTGAGCACGTGAGATCAGTTTACCTGCTTCTTGGAAGAAATACCCTAGGCTCGTCCACAGTGTCGTAGATGGGGCCGACGGCCCTGGGCACCTTCAGCTTTCAGTGGCAAACCCCAGCATTCTGGGCAAGGTTAGGTCACAGGTGACTGGAGCAGGGCTGGAAGAGACTGAACCTTCCCTTAGAGGGGCGAGGGAGAAGCCTACCTTCCAGTGTCCCTGTTTCCTCGCAGCAGAGACATGTAAGTCTGGCAGGCTTTAGCTCAATGACTTTCCTTTCCACTATTGAAGCAGGACCCAGATGGCGTCCTATGAGACCCCTTTGGGGTGTTGGAGCCTTTAAGGGTGTATCCTAAAAGCTGGTAATTCCCCTGATCTCTTGGGCTTTTTCTGCCTCTTGGTATCTTAAAGGCCATGGTCAGATCTCGCTGAGGGGTTTGAGGGTCTCCATCCGCCTATATAAATCTTTTCCATATATCTGGAGCTATTTGGAAAAAGACAAAACAGTGTTATTAGCTGGATCAAATAAAGAAGGTAGTAGTTTGCAGGAGAAAAAGATTTGGCATCTCCTGTTCATCAGCATTCAAAAGAAATTCAAAAAATTTTTAAGTAAAAAGCATGGCGTTTTCTTTTTTTGTTTTGTGACAGAGAGAGGGACAGATAGGGAGGACAGATAGACAGGAAGGGAAAGACATGAGAAGCATCAATTCTTTGTTGTGGCTCCTTAGTCTCCTTAGTTTTTCATTGATTCTTTCTCATGTGCCTTGACTGGAGGTCTACAGCAGAGCGAGTGACCCCTTGCTCAAGCCAGCGACCATGGGCTTCAAGCCAGCAACCTTTGGGCTCAAGCCAGTGACCATGGGGTCATGTCTATGATCCCTTGTTCAAGCTGGATGAGCCCGCGCTCGGGGTTTTGAACCTGGGTCCTCTGTGTCCAAGTCCGATGCTCTATCCACTGTGCCACCACCTGATCAGAGCAGGATGTTTTAAGGATTTTTTTTTTTTTTTTTTTTACATAGAGAGAGAGTCAGAGATAGGGATACAGACAGGAACGGAGAGAGATAAGAAGCATCAATCATCAGTTTTTCGTTGCGACACTTTAGTTGTTCACCGATTGCTTTCTCATATGTCCCTTGACCGTGGGCCTTCAGGAGACCGAGTAACCCCCCCCCCCCCCACCCGCTCCAGTCATGGGTCCAAACTGGCCAGCCTTTGCTCAAATTAGATGAGCCTGTGCTCAAGTTGGTGACCTCGGGGTCTCGAACCTGGGTTCTCCGCATCCCAGTCAGACGCTCTATCCACTGTGCCACCGCCTGAATCAGGCCAGGCCAGGATGTTTTAAAGGACAAGAAAGGAGGCTGCTTCTGAGACTGGAAAGTGAGGAAGGGGTGCGAGGTAAGAAGTGTCTGTGGGGTAGGGGTGGGTATTGTAAGGAGAGTGGAGGTGAGGTTAGGGTTAGATGTCAAAACCCTGTGGGTCACCAGGGTTGATGTGGGTGAAGAAACCACTGAGGGATGCAGCTGAGGTCCAGGTCGCCTGAGGAGTGGACATATGAGTTGTGAAGGAGGACAGAGTTCCTGGTAGAGAAAGGTAAAATGAGTTGTCTTATTTGAAGATGAGCAGAGCTACTAGTGAGGCCTGGTGTTTTTCTTTTTCCTTTTTATGTACTCACCCCCTCCCCACTTTTGGCAGCCATCAGCTTGTTCTTTACATCTATGGCATGTTTTCTTTTATTTTTTTTTAAGTTTTCTAAAGTGAGAAGCAGGGAGGCAGAGAGACAGACTGCTGCATGTGCCCGACCGTGATCCACCTGGCAAGCCTAGTAGGTGGCAATGCTCTGTCCATCTGGGGCATTGCTCCATTGCAATCGGAGCCATTCTAGTGCCTGAAGCGGTGGCCATGGAGCCATCCTCAGTGCCCAGGCCAACTTTGCTGCAGTGGAGCCTTGGCTGTGGAAGGGGAAAAGAGAGAGAAAGGAGAGGTAAGGGTGGATAAGTAGATGGGCGCTTCTCCTGTGTGCCCTGGCTGGGAATCGAACCTGGGACTTCCACATGCTAGGCTGACGCTCTACCACTGAGCCAACCGGCCAGGGCCTATGGCATGTTTTCTTGTTTCAGGGCTGTAGGGTTGGCTGAAATGCCTTAACTTTATGACCTGAGATTTTTACCAGCTTGTAAGCAGAGTTAAGAGCTGGGGACCAGGATGGCAGGACTCCGGGACCCAGGAATGGATGACCTGTAATGGCAGATATGCATAGTAGAGGGGTTAGGGTGCTTTGCGCTTTGAAAAATGCTTAGTGTATAAATTAATTGCTTTTAATGACCACTATGCATTTTTCTTTTTTTAAATTATTTTTTATTCATTTTAGAGAGGAGAGGGAGAGAGAGAGGAGAGACAGAGAGAGAGAAGGGGGGGAGGAGCTGGAAGCATCAACTCCCATATGTGCCTTGACCAGGCAAGCCCAGGGTTTCAAACCTGCGACCTCAGCATTTCCAGGTCGACGCTTTATCCACTGCGCCACCACAGGTCAGGCTGCATTTTTCTTTAAAAGCTACACAGTATGACCCTAGCCGGTTGGCTCAGCGTGGTAGAGCGTCGGCCCAGTGTGTGGAAGTTTGATACCCGGCCAGGGCAACAGGAGAAGCACCCATCTGCTTCTCCACTCTTCCCCCTCTCCTACCTCTCTATCTCTTCCCCTCCCACAGCCAAGGCTCCATTGGAGCAAAGTTGGCCCGGCACTGAGGACGACTCCATGGCCTCCACCTCAGGCACTAAAATGGCTCCGGCCACAAAGGATGGGCAGAGCATTGTTCCCTGGTGGGTATGCTGGGTGGTTTCTGGTCGGGGGCATGCAGGAGTCTGTCTCTGCCTCCTAGCTTCTAACTTCGGAAAAATACAGCAACAACAACAACAACAAAAGCTATACAGTATGCATTCATTTGGCAAATGGAGATACATTTTTATTACTGATTTTTAGACATTGGGGGACACATTGCAACTATTTTAACATAGTTGTTACTTCACTAAGTTAAAAATAACCCAACAACCAGCTCACTTCTTCACCAAGTGTTTAGTAGTTTTTCTAAGAGTGAAACTCAGTTTGTTGATTTTAATGTTTACTTAATGAGTACTTTAAGAATGTTTAGGTTTGGCCCTGGCCGGTTGGCTCAGCGGTAGAGCATCGGCCTCGTGTGCGGGGGATCCAGGTTCGATTCCCGGCCAGGGCACATAGGACACATAGGAGAAGCGCCCATTTGCTTCTCCACCCCCACCCCCTCCTTCCTCTCTGTCTCTCTCTTCCCCTCCCGCAGCCAAGGCTCCATTGGAGCAAGGATGGCCCGGGCACTGGGGATGGCTCCTTGGCCTCTGCCCCAGGCGCTAGAGTGGCTCTGGTCGTTCGGCAGAGCGATGCCCCAGAGGGGCAGAGCATCGCCCCCTGGTGGGCAGAGCGTCACCCCTGGTGGGCGTGCCGGGTGGATCCCGGTCGGGCGCATGCGGGAGTCTGTCTGACTGTCTCTCCCCGTTTCCAGCTTCAGAAAAATACAAAAAAATACAAAAAAAAAAAAAAAAGAATGTTTAGGTTTGAAATAATTTGAATTTCTAACACATTTTCAGAAATAAGCCTATGTGGTGGGATCTGTCACCGTACAGGTCAGTTGTATGCTGACTAACTGTACCAGGAGATGGTGAGGATGGGCTGTGGAGCTGGGCAGACTTGGACCAAATGCCAGCCCTGCCACTTAACCTGTCTGAGTTTTAGTTCCCTCATTGGTAACACGGGGATCATAACTGTCTGACATTGTGGGACACAATTAGCCTGGGTCCCTGCTAGATATCAGGGGCCACATGTGTTTGTCTATCACAGTGTCCTGGTGTGGAGGGGCCTGTGAGGATCTAATGTGACAGACATGTGACATGTGGGTGAAAATGGCCCCAAGGGCCAATGTTGTTCACCTTGCTCATAGCTCCACGTGCATACGTGCATGCAGTAAATTAATCAGGTACCTCTTGGGAGTAGTGAGCGAAGTTTGAAACTCCTTCAGCCAGGAGAAGTTGCCCCTCTACCTACCAGGACCTAAGGTCAAAGACTGGCCATGGGAGGTGGTCAGTTTCTGGTGGGCAGGCCTGGAGAAGTCCATCTTGGTGCTCTGCCCTTTGCAGGGCTCTGTTCCAACCTGTCAGCCTTACCACATGTTCCCTGTTTCAGGGGAAAGGAAAAGTGCTCTGCCTTGGCTTAGTTAGGAAAGGGCCTGGTACATATTTTTTATTCTGTCAGCCATAGAAATTTGCATTTACAGTATACTGTTTTTCTTTGTTAGGCTACTTTTCTATTTAAGTCTAACGAACCACGTATATTTTTGAAACTCGGGCCAGGGTTTCTTTCCAGGGGATGTGAGGACCTGAAGCTGGGCTTCCCTGCAGGCCTCCAGGCAGTCGAGGCAGGCTAGGAGTGATGCATTATGGAGCTGTTCTGAGGAAGAACTAGCCTGACATTAGCCCCTTCTGCTTGCAGGTTGTATCTCATCTTCTCACTCAGCTTTCTGCCCTGCTGCTGCTCATGGGGGAACCAGGTCCTCAGTGTGTTTGTACCACTTAGAAATGGCACAGAGCCATCATCATCACTTGGTACATATCCAAATTATGTTCCCATTGACTGCTGATTTAGGACAATACTGTTCTGTGACCATTCTCATGTGCTGATCATCTCGTGATGATCATCTAGTCAGACATGATTCCCTGTCTGGTCCTCACCTACCAGCAAGTCCCATCAGAGCCACAGTCGCAGAGACACAACACAGCTTCATGCATAGTTGGTGTACATATTCCACAAGGTAAGGCTGTTAGGGTAATAGCAAGTTTTTCCATGGTGAAAATGCAACAATTCTTGCTTTGCTGAGGAGAAATTATTTTTGGAAAATGAAGGAAAGGGTTTCTAAAATAAGGAAGCCTTTAATGAAAGCATTTATTTAGATAGTATTCTTAATTTGTTTAACATTTTTGTGTAGCTCTGTCTTTTGTGTTTGGGTTTTGGAGTAGTTTACAATATCTTGATAAGGCAGTAATTCAGCTCCCACACTTCTGGTCCCAGTTTTTAATGAGGATTTTTTTTTTTTTTTAACAGAGTCAGAGAGAGAGGAACAGACAGACAGGAACAGAGAGAGATGAGAAGCATCAATCATTAGTTTTTTGTTGCAACACCTTAGTTGTTCATTGCTTCCTTTCTCATATGTGCCTTGACCATGAGCCTTCAGCAGACCGAGTAACCCCTTGCTCAAGCCAGTGACCTTGGGTCCAAGCTGGTGAGCTTTGCTCAAACCAGATGAGTCTGTGCTCAAGCTGGCGACCTCGGAGTCTTGAACCTGGGTCTTCCGCATCCCAGTCTGACGCTCTATCCACTGCGCCACCGCCTAGTCAGGCTAATGAGGATTTTTTAAAAATTCATTTTAGAGAGGAGAGAGAGAGAGAGAAAAGAGAGAGAGAGAGAGCAGGAGGGGAGGAACTGGAAGCATCAGCTCCCATATGTGCCTTGACCAGACAAGTGCAGGGTTTCGAACCGGTGACCTCAGCGTTCTAGGTCGACGCTTGATCCACTGAGTCACCACAGGTCAGGCTACTTTAATGAGGATTTTAAAATTTTCTATTGAACGCCAATACACCTGGGCATGTTTAAGGCACACATCACAACTCTGATGATTTGAAACAGTTTGAGTGCCGGGACAAGGTGTTACTGCTGTTGTCCCAGGAAGTGGCTGTGGGGAGATTAGGCAGCACCTTTTAGGAAGCAGCCTTTCCCAGCATGCATCAGTTTCTAGAGTGTATGTTTGGTCTTATATCTCAACCCCTTTGTTGGGAACAGGGAAGGAACTCCACTGAAAATTTCATAGGGATATTAGATATTTGGTTCTTGCTATAGTTTGTAATGTGGGACAGAATGCTTGACTAGTTTTTTTTGGTTTGTTTTTTTGTATTTTTCTGAAGTTAGAAGCCGGTAACAGATTACCACATGTGCCCCACCAGGATCTACCCGGCATGCCCACCAGAGGGTGATGCTCTGCCCATCTGGGGTGCCACTTTGTTGCAGCCAGAGCCATTCTAGCACCTGAGGCGGAGGCCATGGAGCCGTCCTCAGTGCCTGGGTCAACTTTGCTCCAATGGAGCCTTTGCTGCATGAGGGGAAGAGAGATAGAGAAGAAGGAGAGGGGGAAGGGTGGAGAAGGAGATGGGAGCTTCTCCTGTGTGCCCTACTGGGAATCGAACCCGGGACCTCCACACACCGGGCTCATGCTCTACTGCTGAGCCAACTGGCCAGAGCCTTGACTAGTTTTCTTATAAATCGATTTGCTACAGTCACAGAATTTATTGACGACATTAAGTGAGGACTTGCTGTAGAACAGTGGTTCTCACCAGGGCACCCTCCTTCCCTGCAACATTTGGCAATATCTAGAGGCATGTTGGGTTGGCTCATGGCGGGGGTACCTAGTGTGCTGGGCCAGGGATGCTAAGTCCTACAAGGCACAGGACAGCACCCCCCCCCAACACACACACACACACACACACACACACACACACACACACACACACACTACAGTAATGATCCAGCACACACACACACTACAGTAATGATCCAGCCCTGAATGTCAGTAGTGGGGTGATGGAGACCTCCTGGAGCACAGTAGTCTAGCAGTTGATAATAGTGGGACATCAGTCTTAACCCTTTGTGTGGTGCCTGATTAAAACCTTGAAGTGACCAGAGCATTCATTGGTTTCAGTACAGTGGCAGGCATTTTCTCACACGAAGCCTAATATGGAGCCCCCCCTTTGCAGCTTTGGAAAGACAGAACGCGGCCTAATGTTCTCTCCCTTGGAATGTGTACTCGGAGGCATATCCATTGGCTTTAATTAGGTCGATAAAATCATTCTGAAAACATTTATGGTAAATGGGAGAAAAAGACATTGAGCTGTTCTGGTGGAGTGGTTTCAGTGTTTTGTGGTATTGGTTTCCCTGGAAAATGAAATGTGAGTGTGACATTAGTGTCTCCACAACCACACTGAAAGATGGCTGCCATGTGTTTTATCATAGTATTTGCCACTAATACATTCATGCACTGCATAACATTTTGGTCAACAATGAACTGCATATAGCATATATGACAGTGGTCTCATAAGATCTTAATGGAGCTGAAAAACTATTGCCTAGTGATGTTATAACTGCCATGAGCTTGTAGTCAAGCCATTACTTGGGTGTTTGTGGTGATGCTGGTGTAAAGTGTAGACAGACCTGCTCTGCCATTCATATAAAAGTGTAGTAGATAGTTATATACAGTATGTATACTTGATGGTGATAATAAACAACTGATACTGGTTTATGTATTTACTGTACTACATATACTCTTTGTTGTTATTTTGAAGTGTACTCTTTCTACTTATAAAAAAATTGCTATAGAACAGTATGACATGTTACACTGGCACTCTATTTTGTGTTTACCATGTTTTTCTTGATTGTATCATTTTTGCTTGTGTTTGATTTAATCTGATGTTCTTTTATTCATTGTGGCCTCTGAGTATACGAAATCTACTGCTGAAGTTCCCAGGAAGAGGCCACATTGAGTGATTGACCTGGAATTGATTAAAGACTGCAGAGGGAGAAAATCAGTGATAGGTATTGCTTGCCAGTCAGTGTCCCATTTCTCCACAGCTATGATTGTGAAGAACAAAAAAGTGACCAAAACTACAAAAGGATCTGCTTCATTGAAGCAACAAGACTAACAAAAGTTCAAGAAGGGCTTATGTCAGGGGTCCCCAAACTTTTTTTTGTTGTTGTATTTTTTTTTTTTTTTTGTATTTTTCTGAAGCTGGAAACGGGAAGAGACAGTCAGACTCCCGCATGTGCCTGACCGGGATCCACCCGGCACGCCCACCAGGGGGCGACGCTCTGCCCACCAGGGGGCGATGATCTGCCCCTCCGGGGCATCGCTCTGTCGCGACCAGAGCCACTCCAGCGCCTGGGGCAGAGGCCAAGGAGCCATCCCCAGCGCCCGAGCCATCTTTGCTCCAATGGAGCCTCGGCTGCGGGAGGGGAAGAGAGAGACAGAGGAAGGAGAGGGGGAGGGGTGGAGAAGCAGATGGGCACTTCTCCTGTGTGCCCTGGCCGGGAATCGAACCCGGGACTTCTGCACGCCAGGCCGACGCTCTACCACTGAGCCAACCGGCCAGGGCCAGGGGTCCCCAAACTTTTTACACGGGGCCAGTTCACTGTCCCTCAGACCGTTGGAGGGCCGGACTATAAAAAAAAACTATGAACAAATCCCTATGCACACTGCACATATCTTATTTTAAAGTAAAAAAACAAAACGGGAACAAATACAATATTTAAAATAAAGAACAAGTAAATTTAAGTCAACAAACTGACCGTATTTTAATGGGAATTATGGGCCTGCTTTTGGCTAATGAGATGGTCAGTGTCCGGTTCCATATTTGTCACTGTTAGCCATAACAAGTGATATGACGGGCTTCCAGAGCCGTGACCCGTGCGTTCCACGTTACGTGAAGTAGTACTGTATGTGAGTGACACCGCACTTTGCGGCACCACCACATACAGTACTCCACATACCGACCACCAATGAAAGAGGTGCCCCTTCCAGAAGTGCGGCGGGGGCCGGATAAATGGCCTCAGGGAGACGCATGCGGCCTGTGAACCATAGTTTGGGGACCCCTGGCTTATGTCAACATTGGAGAAACTTGTAATGACCTGGATTGAAGACCAGACACAGAAGCTATCCGTCTCAGCACCATGATGATCATGGCTGAAGCAAAAAGTTTGTTAGAGCGTTGGCCTGGCGTGCAGAAGTCCTGGGTTCGATTCCCGGCCAGGGCACACAGGAGAAGCGCCTATCTGCTTCTCCACGCCTCCCCCTCTCCTTCCTCTCTGTCTCTCTCTTCCCCTCCCGCAGCTGAGGCTCCATTGGAGCAAAGATGGCCCGTGCGCTGGGGATGGCTCTGTGGCCCTGCCTCAGGCGCTAGAATGGCTCTAGTCACGACAGAGCGACGCCCCGGAGGGGCAGAGCATCGCCCCCTGGTGGGCAGAGCGTCGCCCCCTGGTGGGCGTGCCGGGTAGATCCCGGTCGGGCCCATGCGGGAGTCTGTCTGACTGTCTCTCCCCATTTCCAGCTTCAGAAAAATACAAAAAAAAAAAAAAAAAGTTTGTAATGTTGGAAGGAAAGGCTGGATCCAACTATGATGTTTAATTTACTGCTGACTCTGGCTGGTTTAAATGATTCAGGAATTGTTATCCATTACATAATGTGAAAGTGAATGGTGAGCCTGACCAGGCGGTTGCGCAATGGATAGAGCATCGGACTGGGATGCAGAGGACCCAGGTTCGAGACCCCGGGGTCGCCAGCTTGAGTGTCGGCTCATCTGGTTTGAGCAAGATCCTACCAGCTTGAACCCAAGGTCACTGGCTCAAGCAAGGGTTACTTGGTCTGCTGAAGGCCCACGGTCAAGGCACATATGAGAAAGCAATCAATGAACAACTAAAGTGTTGCAACGTGCAATAAAAAACTAATGATTAATGCTTCTCATCTCTCTCCATTCCTGTCTGTCTGTACCTGTTCTATCCCTTTCTCTGACTCACTCTCTGTTAAAAAAATAAAATAAAATTAATTAATTAAAAATGAATGGTGAGTCTGCAAAGGCAGCTGAAGAATTTTTGGAAACTAGAGAAGCTGACTGGAGGAATACTCAGTATGGATGAAACTTTCCTATTTTGGAAAAGGATATCAGAAAGAACTTTCATCCATAAGGAGGCCAAGTCAGTGCCAAGTTTCAAGGCTTTTTTTTTTTTTTTTCCAGAAGAGAGAGAGAGGGGTAGATAGGGACAGACAGACAGGAACGGAGAGAGATGAGAAGCGTCAATCATCAGTTTTTCGTTGTGACATCTTAGTTGTTTATTGATTGCTTTCTTTTTTTTTTTGTATTTTTCTGAAGCTGGAAACGGGGATAGACAGACAGACTCCCGCATGCGCCCGACCGGGATCCACCCGGCACGCCCACCAGGGGGCGATGTTCTGCCTTTCCGGGACGTCGCTCTATCGCGACCAGAGCCATTCTAGCGCCTGGGGCAGAGGCCAAGGAGCCATCCCCAGCGCCCGGGCCATCTTTGCTCCAATGGAGCCTCGGATGCGGGAGGGGAAGAGAGAGACAGAGAGGAAGGAGAGGGGGAGGGGTGGAGAAGCAGATGGGCGCTTCTCCTGTGTGCCCTGGCCGGGAATTGAACCCGGGACTTCTGCACGCCAGGCCGACACTCTACCACTGAGCCAACCGCCCAGGGCCTGATTGCTTTCTCGTATGTGCCTTGACTGGGGCTACAGCAGACCAAGTAACCTGTTGCTCGAGCCAGTGACCTTGGGTCCAAGCTGGTGAGCTTTGCTCAAACCAGATGAGCCCTCACTCAAGCTGGCAATCTCAGGGTCTCAAACCTGGGTCCTCCGCATCCCAGTTCGACGCTCTATCCACTGCGCCACCGCCTGGTCAGGCTCAAGGCTTTTAAGGACAATGTTGCTTAGAGCAGTGTTGCAGGCTACAAGTTGCAACCCTTTGTCATCTGGCACAGTGCGAACCCAGGGCCTTCAAGCATGTCCATAATCACACTCTTGAGTGTCCTACAGAAGCAATAAGTCACAAATGAAAATGCTTCTCTCTTCCAAGCTGCCCTCCTGAATTGCTATGCCAGCAAAATGGTTAATACTGTTTGGAGAATAACATACCTTTTAAGATTTTGCTTACTTTTAATAATGTTCCTGGTATCCTCCGTTGGTGATCATCCCAGTATCAGAGTGGTGTTTCTCTAAACATCATCTCTTTGATCAAATGAATCAAGGAGTTACAGTAGCTTTTAAGGCCTACTACCTGAGGAATATCTTTGCCCAGGCTATCACTGTACTTGAGGAAGACACTGAGAAGACTAAATCTGGCAGGATTACATCTATGACTGCATCGAGGGCCTTGCTTGGCCTTGAGGTAATGTTACCAAGGATGGCATCTGGAAGGAGACACTCATGAGCTTCATCCATGACCTCAAAGGATTTGCCAAGGATAAGGTTGCAAAAATCAAGGCTATAGTTAAGATAGCAAACAGCTTTAAATGGGTGTGGATGAGAATGCCATTGAAGAGCTCCCAGGGGTGGTTCCTGAGGAATTGACTAATGAGGAATTATTGAAACTGGAACAGGAGCACAGCTGAAGAGGAGAGGAGAGAAAAGGAAACTTCAGGTGGAGGAAAAGAAGAACCCACAAGAAAATTCAGTTAAGAATTTAGCAGATATGTCTTCAGACCTCAACAAGCTCATTAAAAGTTTGAAAATATGGACCCCTCAAAACTGAAAAGTTTTCATAAATAGGAATAAATGTTCATGGTGCATTGACTTCTAAAAAGCAAATCTATGTTGTAAAAAAAAAAAAAAAAAAAACAAGCAAACCAGCATGGTCATATTTCTGAAAAGAATGACACCTCTTCATGAAGAGCCGCAGCAGGTTCTCCAGGAGGTGTTCCAGAAGAAGGCATTGTCATCACAGGAGATGACAGCTCCATGCCTGTTATTGCCCCTGAAGACCTTCCAGAGGGACAAGATGTAGAGGTGGAAAACAGTGATGTTGATGACCCTGACCCTGGGTAGGTCTAGGCTAATGTGTGTGTTCGTGTCTTAGTTTTGTTTTTTTTTTTTTCATTTTTTCTGAAGCTGGAAACAGGGAGAGACAGTCAGACAGACTCCCGCATGCGCCCGACTGGGATCCACCCGGCACGCCCACCAGGGGCGATGCTCTGCCCACCAGGGGGCGATGCTCTGCCCATCCTGGGCGTCGCCATGTTGCGACCAGAGCCACTCTAGCGCCTGAGGCAGAGGCCACAGAGCCATCCCCAGCGCCCGGGCCATCTTTGCTCCAATGGAGCCTTGGCTGCGGGAGGGGAAGAGAGAGACAGAGAGGAAAGTGCGGCAGAGGGGTGGAGAAGCAAATGGGCGCTTCTCCTGTGTGCCCTGGCCGGGAATCGAACCTGGGTCCTCCGCACGCTAGGCCGACGCTCTACCGCTGAGCCGTGTCTTAGTTTTTAACAACAAAAAAGTTTAATATATGTGCTGCTGAAAGGAACACAAAAAGTTTAAAAAGTAAAACAAGGCTCTGGCCGGTTAGCTCAGTGGTAGAGTGTCGGCCTGGCGTGCAGGAGTCCCGGGTTCGATTCCTGGCCAGGGCACACAGGAGAAGCGTCCATCTGCTTCTCCACCCCTCCCCCTCTCCTTCCTCTCTGTCTCTCTCTTCCTCTCCCACAGCCAAAGCTCCATTGGAGCAAAGTTGGCCCGGGTGCTGGGGATGGCCCTGTGGCCTCTGCCTCAGGTGCTAGAATGGCTCTGGTTGCAACAGAGCAATGCCCCAGATGGGCAGAGCATCACCCCCTGGTGGGCATGCCGGGTGGATCCCGGTTGGGTGCATGCAGGAGTCTGTCTGACTGCCTCCCCATTTCCAACTTCAGAAAAATACAAAAAAAAAAAAAAAAGTAAAACAAAAATTTAATAGGAACAAAGCTTATATAATAAGAATATAAGGAAAGACTATGCTGTACAATGTGTTTGTGGGATTTTTTTGTTTGTTTTTGAAACAGGCAGGAAGGGAGAGAATGGGAAGTATCAACTTGCAGTTGTGTCACTTTAGTTCATTGTTTCTCATGTGCCTTTACTGGGGGGCTCCAGCCAAGCCAGTGACCTCAGGCTTCAAGCCAACACCCTTGGGCTCAGGCCAGCAACCATGGGATTATGTGTATGATCCTATGCACAAGCTGGCGACCCTTCACTCAAGCCGATGACTTCATGCTCAGTCTAGTGAGCCTGTGCTCAAACCAGCAACCTCGGGGTTTCGAACCTGGGACCTCAGCATTCCAGGTTGAAGTTCTATCCATTGTGTTACCACTGGTCAGGCTGTGTTTGTGTTTTAACCTAATTGTTATTACAAAAGAATAAAAAAGTTTAAAACATTTTATAATTTTATAAAGTAAAATCATTAATTTTGTAAACTAAGGTTATTTTATTGAAGAAAGAAAAAAAGAATTTTTTCATTGATTTGGGGGAGAGAAGAGAATGAGCATCAACTTGTTTCACTTAGTTGTTAGAAAAATTTATAATAAATTAGTGTAGTCTAGGTGTCTAGTGTTTATAAAAATCTATAGTAATGTCTCAGGCCTTCGCACTCACTCACTGACTCACCCAGAGCAAATTTCTGTCCTGCAAGTGTCATTTATGCTAAGTGCCCTATACAGGTGTACCTTTTTTTCTCTTACATATGGCTGTACCTCTTCTATGTTTAGATATGTTTAGATACATGAGTACTTACTATTGTGTTACCCTACAGTGTTCAGTATAATAATAACATGTATAGGTTTGTAGCTCAGGTTTGTACCATATAGCCTAGGTTTGTGGTAGGTTGGCTATACTAATGTTTTTCAACTGCTGGTCTATGGACCAGCATTGGTTTGCAGATCGGCATTTAGAAAACACTGGACTACACATACCACCTAAGTTTGTGTAAGTGCATTCTGATGTTCACATGACAATGAGATTTCCTGATGATTTTTTTTTTTTTCTTCTGAAGCTGGAAACGGGGAGAGACAGTCAGACTCCCGCATGTGCCGGGATCCACCCGGCACGCCCACCAGGGGGCAACGCTCTGCCCCTCCGGGGTGTCGCTCTATTGCGACCAGAGCCACTCTAGCGCCTGGGGCAGAGGCCAAGGAGCCATCCCCAGCGCCCGGACCATCTTTGCTCCAATGGAGCCTCGCTGCAGGAGGGGAAGAGAGAGACAGAGAGGAAGGAGAGGGGGAGGGGTGGAGAAGCAGATGGGCGCTTCTCCTGTGTGCCTTGGCCGGGAATCGAACCCGGGACTTCTGCACTCCAGGCCGACGCTCTACCACTGAGCCAACCGGCCAGGGCCCCTGATGATTCTTTTCTCAACATGTATCCCCATTGTTATGTGACTCATGGCTGTAATTGGCAGCATGAAGCATCTTCTTATTGTTACACAGATAAAAAATACAAAACCCTATACAAGTAAGTTGGAGACTTACTGTTGGTTTTGTTTTTTGTCTTTTGGTCTTTTCAGAATATAATAGTGTTTGGAGTAGGTGATTTTTTAAAAATGCTACGTATTTGCCATTTCTAAACTGTTGTAGGATTTTACGGTTATGCACATCAGTTTTGCAGCTGTTTGAATTAGATGAGGAAGATGTGGTTTAAATGTAAACTTTTCCATTCTGATTCCTTCTTGAGATTTATGTTCCCACTTTGCCTGGTCTTCTTCAGGATGTGCCCACATGTGTAGTTAAATACCACTCAGTTCCTGTAGTGTGATATCCAAGTGTTCTGTGGGCTAGGCTGCATCATCCTCAGGTTGTACACTTAATAGGACTCAAATGTCTGTTGGAGAATTTGATGTAGGATTCGAGGTTTGGATTTGGTAGACATTGCATCAGAGGAAACAATTATAAATAAAATTAAATTCACTCTTTGATTTTAAATTCCCCCCACTTATTTATTGCTTATGTTGATGATAGACTATTCTTTTTTTTCTTTTTCTTTTCCAAGTGAGAGGAGGGGAGATGGACAGACTCCTCCTGCATGTGCCCCAACAGGGATCCAACCCTGCAACCCCCATCTGGGGCCAATTCCCTGCTTATCTGGGGCCATGCTCACAACTGAGCTATTATATTTTTAACACCTGAGGTAGAGGCTCCATGGAGCCACCCTCAGTGCCTGGGGCCGATGCACTTGAATCACTCATGCCATGGCTGTAGGAAGAGAAGAGAGATTGAGAGAAGGGGGAGGGATGAAGAAGTAGATGATCGCTTCTTCTGTGTGCCCTGACGGGGAGTCGAACCCCGGACATCCACTCACTGAGCCAACATTCTACCACTTAGCCAACCAGTCAGGGCAGATGATAGACTATTCTAAGTGGATTTTTGTTTTTGTAGTATGTGTTTTTAAAAGTTATGACTGCCTGACCAGGTGGTAGTTCAGTGGATAGAGCGTCGACCTGGGATGCGGAGGACCCAGGTTCAAAACCCCGAGGTTGCTGGCTTGTGAACGGGCTCATCCGGCTTGAGCATGGGCTTACCAGCTTGAGCGCAGGGTCACTGGCTTGATCATGGGATAATAGACATGTCCCCATGGTCTCTGGCTTGAGCAAGGGGTCATTCGCTCTGCTGCAGGCCCCCGGTCAAGGCATGTATGAGAAAGCAATCAATGAATGACTAAGGAGCTGCAATGAAGAATTGATGCTTCTCATCTCTCTCCCATCCTGTCTGTCACTATCTGCCCTTCTCTCTTCACTATCTGTCTGTCTCTCTCTCTCTCTCTCTCTCTCTCTCTGTGTGTGTGTGTGTGTGTGTGTGTGTGTGTGGGTGTTGATTTTAGAAAAAGAGGAAGGGCCAGTGAGAGAAACACTTATGCATTCATTGATTCTTGTATGTGCCCTGACTGGAGACTGAACCTGAAACCTTGGAGTATTGGGACAAAGCTGTAACCAACTGAGCTACCCAGTCAGGGCTATTGTCCCACTTTTTGTATTTTTCCGAAGTTAGAAGTTGGGAGGCGGAGAGACAGACTCCTCCATGTGCCTGACCAGGATCCACCCGGCGTGCCCACCAAGGGGCGATGCTCTGCCCATCTGGGGCGTCCCTCCTTTGCAGCTGGAGCCATTCTAGTGCCTGAGGCAGAGGCCAACTTTGCTCCAATGGAGCCTTGCCTGCAGGAGGGGGAAGATAGAGACAGAGAGGAAGGAAAGGGGGAAGGGTGGAGAAGCAGATGGGCGCTTCTCCTGTGTGCCCTGGCCAGGAATCAAACCGGGGACATCCACACACCAGGCCGATGCTCTACCGCTGAGCCAACCAGCCAGGGCCTTGTCCCACATTTTAAAAATGAAATACATTATGGGAAAATTTCTGAATTACCTTGAGTGCAAACTAACATGAAAGTCAAATTTTCATTCAATCTCAATAAGTCTATCTTGGTTATTCTTAGTAATTTGTTAGAGTCTATATTTTGGGTCAGGAAATACAGAATTCTTCAGTGGTCTTATACTGTATGAAGTGTTGATTTCATTTTCTTTAAAATCCCTCAGGGAAAAGCCAAGACCATAATAATGATTTTGTTAAAGAAGTGTTTCCTAATATCTGTGGTCTTAAGGAGGATGTTTGCTTTAACATAAAATAAAAAATAATTTTGCATTTAAGTTATTATAGGTGTTTTAAAGTGTTGCCATGTGTACTGCTGAGAAGTAGGGTGGGTAAAATTTTTCCCTATAGGTGGTAATGAGGACAGGACAGCAGCTGCCATGTTAGGGCACACTGACTTGCCCAACTCCTGCTCACATTTGGTCTGTGAATTCTGTTGAATTGATTCTTAACCCTGTTGTAGGTGAGAGTTATGTGGAGGTTGTTAATTCAGAGTTGCATTGCTTGGAAATGGTAGAGCTGAGATTCAAAACCACGTCCTGCTTTCTTGGCCATGTCTTTAACTACTATACTCTTCTCAAGACCAGTGAAAAGCCTTTAATTAAAGATGGGAAAATCTGCAAGTCAAACTAAAATAGGTATTTAATTACACTAATTTATCTAATCTTTTTTTGGCATTTAGAGTATGTAAATAACTTTATGCTCAAGGAAATTCCGTATTGCCATTAAAGTGTGGGGGAAAGTGTCCATATTTAGCAGGAAAAGTTAAAGAGCAGTGGGTGTGTGATATATCTGATGGCAACACATTTAAAGCCCCATTAAAGTGGTAAGAATGCATGTCCCTATCATGGGTTAACATTTGTGTTTTCTTTTTAAAAAATTTTTCTGTAGCACAGTCTCCCTCCTGGGAGCACGCCCACGCCTTCTCCTTCCTCTTCTTTCCACCCTGGTGTGTGCATCTCCTGAGCTTTTAAGGACCCCATGAGACTTGTAACCAGAGGAGCAGTGGGCAGCGGCAGCTTGTCTTGGGCTAATCCCCTGAACCTGTCTGTCTCCAAGGCCCCCCCTTTCTCTGACTTCCCAATGAGCCAGTGCAGCCTCACTCAGGATTTCCTATTGCTTCTGACCTAAGCCCTTCCTTGTTTCAGTGTCTCCAGCTTTATTAAACATACTCTAAAAATAAAAATAAATAAAAATAAAAAATTTCCTGTAATGAGCATATATTTCTGTTTAATGAGAAAATGTTATGCTCTAAAAGATGATTGCTCTAATTTATTCTGCCTCCACACATGCATAGCCCTCTCCCCTATCAACATCCCCAAGAGTGTAGTGTATTTGTTAAAATTTATGAACCTACATAAGTCATAATCACTCAGAGTCCATAATGTATAGTGTACATTAGCGTTCACTCTGATGTTGTACATCCTGGGGGTATGGACAGTTGTATAGTGACGTATATCCACAATTGTGGTACACAGAGCAGTTTCCCTGCCCTGATCATCTGCTGTGCTCTTCCTGTTCATCCTCCACCACCACCCCCCATTCTCCCAGTCCTGGGCAACCACTGGTGTTGACTGTCTCCATGGTTTTTTCTTTTCCAGAAAGTCATAAAGTTGGAATCATACAGTGTGGCCCAGGAGCTGAGGATGGCTCTATGGCCTCTGTTTCAGGTGCTAGAATGGCTCTGGTTGCAGTGGAGCAACGCCCCAGGGGGGCCTAGCATCGCCTCTTGGTGGGCATGCCTGGTGGATTCTGGTCGGGCACATGCAGGAGTCTGTCGGCCTCGCCCCCTTCTCACTTTGGAAAAATACCAAAAAAATTAACTTAATGGGGTAACATTGGTCCATTAAAACATATAGGTTTCAGGTAAACATCTCTAGCATTTGAATTGTTGGGCATGTTGTGTGCCCATCACCCAAAGTCAAATAATTTTTTGTCACTATGAAATGTCTTTTTAAAAAAAGAGAGAGAAGGCCTGACCTGTAGTGGCGCAGTGGATAAAGCATCGACCTGGAAATGCGGAGGTCGCCGGTTCGAAACCCTGGGCTTGCCTGGTCAAGGCACATATGGGAGTTGATGCTTCCAGCTCCCCCCTTCTCTCTCTCTGTCTCTCTCTCTCCCTCTCTGTCTCTCTCTTCTCTAAAAATGAATAAATAAATAAAAAAGAGAGAGAGGAATAAACAATAGCTAAGATTTATTGAGTGCACCAGACACAGTTATAAGTGCTCTTTTTTTTTTTTTTTCCTTAAGAAGTGAGGAGGCAGAGAGAGAGACTCCTGCATTCTACTTCCTGTCTTTATGTATCTGACTACTTTGGGACTTCATATAGAATCAGAGTATCCTTTTGTGTCTGGCTTACTTCACTGAGCATAAGCTCACCAGCTTGGACCCAAGGTTGCTGGCTCGAGCAAGGAGTTACTTGGTCTGCTGTAGCCCCACAGGGCACATATGAGAAAGCAATCAATGAACAACTAAGGTGACGCAACGAAAAACTAGTGATTGATGCTTCTCATCTCTCCGTTCCTGTCTGTCTGTCCCTGTCTATCCCTCTGACTTTCTCTGTCTCTGTAAAAAAATAAAAAAATAAAAAAATAAATTACTGAGGGTCAGACATGACAATAAGTGGGATTCTATAGTAATTACCAAGAAGGCAGTAGGTGTGTTTTTGTTTTTAGTTTGTTTGTTTTGTTTTTTGTATTCTGGAGAAGCAGGGAGGCAGAGAGACAGACTCCTGCATGTGCTCAACTGGGGGTCTACCCGGCATGCCCACTAGGGGGCGATGCTTGGCCCCTCTGGGGTGTTGCTCCGCTGTAGTCTGAGCCATTCTAGCACCTGTGGCGGAGGCCACAGAGCCATCCTCAGCGCCCAAGCCAGTTTTGCTCCAATGGAGCCTTGGTTGCGGGAGGGGAAGAGAGAGACAGAGAGAAAGCAGAGGGAGAAGGGCGGAGAAGCAGGTGGGTGCTTCTCCTGTGTGCCCTGACCGGGAATCAAACTTGGGACTTTCACACGCCAGGCCGACACTCTACCACTGAGCTAGCTGGCCAGGGCAGCAGTAGATGAAAAGAGTTTTTTGTGTAGAGGAAATGTTTTTCTCCAGGGGGTTTTGTGATTGCCTCCATGAGGCGCGCCAGTTGGGGAGCTGAGGAAATGGCCTTGCGCTGAGAGGCAGACACTGCTTGTGTGCATGGAGACCAGGCCTCTTTTCTTTGCTTGTTTCTGTGTTGATTTGAATAATTCCAAGTCTACTTTGAGGGCTGTAATTAGAAACTGAAGCAGTGGCAAGGCGAAAGAAGGGAAGGTATCTTGCTGTTTTTACCCTTTGATAGATTTAAATTTTTATTTATGTGTGCATTTAATGCCTATTAATGACAACAAAAATACTAATTTTTTATCTAACTTTGGACAGTGGCATAATGGTTTCATTATTTTTTAAGTAAGCATATGGTTTTTCCCTTAAACAAATAGAATATTTCTGGAGAAATTCTTATACCTTGCCCAGCAGGCAGTACATACATAGGTTCTACCTGAAACCCAGGGATCCGGTGGTGTCTCTGGTTTTAGAAAAGTAGCACAGCCTAACTGGGCGGTGGTGCAGTGGATAGAGTATTGGCCTGGGACACAGAGGACTCAGGTTCAAAACCCTGAGGTCGCCAGCTTGAGCAAGGGATCAGTGGCTTGGCTGGAGCCCCCCACCTCTGATGAGGCATGTATGAGAAGCAATGAAAAACTAAGGTGCTGCAACAAAGAACTTATGCTTCTCATCTCTCTCCCTCCCTGTCTATCTGTCTCTCTCTCTGTGTCAAAATAAATAAAAAATAGAAGTAGCACAGTGCCCTGGCTGGGTGACTTGGTAGATATATCGTCCTGGTCACCAAGTTTGGTCCCTGGTCAGGTCACATACAAGATACAGTCGATGAGTACACGACTAAATTGAACAAGTGAAAAGAGTTGATTCTTCTCTCTCTCTTTTTTACCCCTCCCCCAATCAAAGGAATATTTTTTAAAAAAATAGCACAGCACACTTCCCAGCACCCTGTAATCCAACATATTAGGGTTTCTGTTGCAAAACACATGAATATTCTAAGTGGGATAATTAAAGGCTATAATTAGCTCCTCAGTTCAGGTCAGAATTGGCTGCCAACCGATTTCAGGTCAGTTTTTTGGAGCTGTATGCTTTTTGGAAATAGTGAACAGGTATTGTGGACCTGTTTGAGGCACAGAGGCTAGCTGAAGGCAAGTCACTGTGGTAGGGACATGGAGGGTCAGATCTAATAGGTGGCTGGCCTCGAGCTTTGAAGCCTCCAGCTCCAAGTCTGCTGACGGGGCATCTTGTCTCCTTCAGTGGCCTTCCTGCTTGGAGCTGCGGCTGTTCTTCAAGGACCATGGACTTGCCCTCTCCTTTTCTGCTCTGCTTCCCTGAATATGAGTTCTTGATCCTGCCCTCTTTCTTCCACAAGGATGCTTCTCAGATCTGTTGCTTTCCCTTCCTGACTTGATTTCTCAGCTGGACTTCGGAGTAGTTTCTTAGTTGGTCTCCATCCTTGTCACTCTCCACAATTTTTTTTTTTTTTAATATAATCTACATACAGAAAAACACCTTGATCCTAAATTTAAAGCTTAATGAGAACCCAAGGTATAATCTGTCTCCAGTTAAGGAACATTGTCAGCACCCTCCCAGCTACAGAACCACTAGCCTAAATCCTAAACTTTACCTGGTCTTGCTTGCCTTTAACTTTGTATACATAGAATCCCACAGAACGGACTTCAGGGGGTGGTGTTGGCTTTTCACTGAATATAGTGTTTAGAAGATTAGCCCATAATATTATAGTTAGCTGTGGTTCACTCATTCTCGTTGCTGTAAAGTACTATAGTCAATAATGTGAATATATCAACAATTTTTTAATATGCCACAATTTGATATTCTGCTATTGATGGACATCTAGGTAGTTTTTGTTTGTTTGTTTTTTTGACTAATACAAGGGATAATGTTGCTCTAAGTATTTCATAGGTGTTTTTTAAGTTGGAAGACTTTTTCAGTTGAAAGTTATATTGAGATTCCTTAGGTGTGTGTGACAGGCACGTACTCTTTCTTTCTGTTGGGTGTGATCTTTGGCTTTCAGGATGTGTACATATTGGCTTTCTTATGTGCAGCCCGTTGGAAAACACTGCAGCTGACAACCACTGGCACTGTAAGGTAGAGGTCAGGCAACTTGCAGCTCCATCAGCATTGGTGTTTTCTATTTTTTCACTGTAGATTTTCTAGTGGGTATGCAGTGGGGCATACTGAAGTTTTAACCTGTATTTCTCTGATGACTAAGGATGTGAAGGATCTTTCTGTGTGCTCGTTGCCCACTCAGCAGCGTGTCTGAAGAGGGCTCTCCTGTAGCCTCGGCAGGTATTTGCATATGCAGCGCCATTGTGTCTCAGGGCAGATCTTTATGTTTCATTTTGGGTTATGCTTTTGTTTTTCTACCCATAAAGTATAAGTTAGTATTTTTATAAAGAATACTAAGGCCTGACCAGGCGGTGGCGCAGTGGATAGAGCGTCGGACTGGGATGTGAAGGACCCAGGTTCGAGACCCCGAGGTCGCCAGCTTGAGCGCGGGCTCATCTAGTTTGAGCAAGGCTCACCAGCTTGAGCCCAAGGTCACTGGCTCGAGCAAGGGATTACTCGGTCTGCTGTAACCTCACGGTCAAGGCACAAATGAGAAAGCAATCAATGAACAACTAAGGTGTTGCAGTGAAAAACTGACGATTGATGCTTCTCATCTCTCTCTGTTCCTGTCTGTCTGTCCCTGTCTATCCCTCTCTCTGACTCTCTCTCTGTCCCTGTAAAAAATAAAATAAAGAGTCCTAAGAATGAAATGCCCAATGTCAGACATATGTAAAAACTTACCTGAAGAATTCAATACAGTGATCTCTCTTACTCAGTAATGGTGATCTTATTAATTTAAAAAAAACAGTCCAGGCCCTGGCCTGGTAGCTCACTCAGTTGGTTAGACCATTGTCTTCCTTTGCCAAGGTTGTGGTTTTGATCCCCAGTGAAGGCACATAAAAGAATCAATCAATGAATTCATAAATAAGTGGAACAACAAATAGATCTCTCTCTCCTTTTCCTCTCCAAAATCAATAAATTAAAAAATTTTTAAATAAGAAACAGGCTTAGGGTGGGGGAAGTAGGTGAAGGTGGTCAAAGGGTATATACTTCAGTTATGAGGACCTAATATACAGCACAGTGACAATATTTAACAACACGTGTATTTGAAAGTTGCTAAGAGTAGATCTTAAAAGTTCTCATCACATACAGAAATCTGTAGCTATGTGAGGTGATGAATGTTAACTAACCTTACTCTGGTAATTCTTTTGCAATATACATGTATATCAAATCATTACATTATACATATTAAACTTATACTATGTTATATCTTAATTATATTTCAGTAAAACCCCACAATCCTAGACATTATTTTCCTTGTGTTTATAGGCAAGACAAAACAGAAATGTTTTCTCTAGTACATTAGTCTCCAAGGTGGGGGTGTGCCCCAGAAAGAGAGCAAGGTGATCTTTTAGAGTTTGGGGAGAAAATGTGCTTCTGGTTATTTTTCTCATGTTCTCTTGTATGGATATACCACCACTTGTGAATTTGTTCACCTGTTGCTAGATTCCTGGGTACTTTCCAGTTTGGCCTTTAATGAATTGTGTAGCTGTGAACATTTGTGAACGAGACATTCTGTGGACAGATGCTCTAATTTCTCATGGCCAGCCAGATAAATTTAGAGTGGGCTGTCTGTACTATGAAGCTGACACTTTTCCATGCAGCCCCATCATTTTGTGTCCCTGACAGTACTGCGGAGAGTTTGCGTCACTGTCTCCTTGTCACACATGATTTTGTCTTTTCATGTGGGCCATTCTTTTTTTTTTTTTTTTTTTTTTTTTTTTTACAGAGGCAGAGATAGACAGGGATAGACAGGAACGGAGAGAGATGTGAAGCATCAATCATCAGTTTCTCGTTGCGAGTTGCGACTTCTTAGTTGTTCATTGATTGCTCTCTCATGTGTGCCCTGACCGTGGGCCTTCAGCAGACCGAGCAGCCCCCCGCTGGAGCCAGCAACCTTGGGTCCAAGCTGGCAAGCTCTTTGCTCAAGCCAGATGAGCCTGCACTCAAGCTGGCGACCTCGAGGTCTCAAACCTGGGTCCTTCCGCATCCCAGTCCGACGCTCCATCCACTGCGCCACCACCTGGTCAGGCCATGTGGGCTATTCTGTGGACATGTAGTGGTAACTCTGGTTTGCATTTCACTGATAAGTAATGATGCTGTGCATCTTCTCATGTATGTGTTAGCTATTCCTGTATCCAGTTCACTGTGGACACTTGTATGAGATGCACTCAAAGGAACAACCAAAAGAGGGGAATGGTTCCAGACACTGTGCTCACCTTGTCGTGGACGGTGATGCACACTTAACCAGCTTAGCACAGGCCAGTTATACCCAGAGTGGGACAGCCTACCTAGAGCTTTGCACTGGACTTTCTATAAGTTTCCACATTCTTTTCTTTTTCTTTGATATTAGTTCAGACATAAAGAAAAGTTGCAAAATAGAACACAGAATTCCCCATTTTCCCAGATTCCCCAAATATTAACATTTACCACACTTGATTTATCTGTTTTTTTCTGAATTTTTTAACAGTTGCATACACAATGCATTGTTCCATTTGATGTATTTCCACATGTTGTCTCCTGAAGCATTCTTTTCTATAGCCACAGCTCCACAGCTCAGGCCCCAACACTGGTTAGCGTAATGATTTTCAACCTGTTTTTGCTTGGGAATCGGTGAAAATAAGAGATTTCAGATAACTCCAAGGCAGAAATCACCCTGAGCATAAGCAAATTCAACTACAATAAGATCATTGGGTCTGTAATCTTCATACAACATCAGGGTGGTTAACTCTTTCTCAGACCAGCATGAAAGTTATGGCAGACTGGTCTGCGGACCAGCTGTTGAAAAACACTAGGTTAGCTGGTGCAAGCCTACAGCAGGCCCACTGCCTTATTTAGACCTTAGCTCGTTCACGGATGCCCTGATCGCTCAGAGAAATGGACCATTTTTTGGGAGGGGTAGAATCAAGAGTCACACTGCAGCAAGTTCTCTTCCTTTTCCCTTCGTATGTGTCCATGCCTCCATCTCCAGGATATTGACATATATGAAGAGGACAAGCTGGTTTTTGTTGAATGCCCCTTAGTTTGTAGTTGTCTGTTGTGTCTTGGTGAGGTCCAGGTTAGTTATTTTGAGCGGGAAACCCGGAAGTGAAATTATGTCCTCTCTCTTATTCCCCATGGTGAGGTCTGTGCTGCTGCTTCACGCTGTGGTGGTGAGGGGTGGCTGGGGGCCTCTCCCCTGCACAGTGCAGTCACTTTGTTTCCCTGCAGGTTACCCTCCTCATCTGCAAGGCCCTAAACCAAGCAGGTGTAGGTCACTGAATTAGGTAAAATAACACATTGTAAAACTGTTCAATTTTCTGAAGTACTCTTTAAAAAACTGAACAGCTGCCTGATCTGTGGTGGCGCAGTGGATAATGTGTCGACCTGGAAATGCTGAGGTCGCCGGTTCAAAACCCTGGGCTTACCTGGTCAAGGCACATATGGGCGTTGATGCTTCCAGCTCCTCCCCCCTTCTCTCTCTCTGTCTCTCTCTCTCCCCCTCTCTCTCTCCTCTCTAAAAATGAATAAAGAAAAAAAGAAGAAAAAAACCAAAAAACTGAACAGCTTCAGAATTGTCCTTATGACTGATTTGCATTGAAACATGAAAGGTGCCCCAGACTGCAGATACCGTTCTTCCGTGGCACAGGGTACTCCTACAAGTTGGCTCCATTTCTGCTTTTAATTTTCCAAATCAGTATAGTATCTTCCAGGCACTGACACCTTTGCCCTGACCCAAGTGATTTGTGGGAATAAGTTGCAAGTCCAAGAAGGAGGCTGTCTCAGGCTTTGTGGGCCTAGTCAGTGCAGGGAAGTAGCCAAGGTGCACAGACGTCACAGGCCTTCCATCTACTGTGACCAGGCTGCTTCGTATGGTTTATCTTCACCTTCATGCTATTACAATGCTTGGCTGCTCTTTTTAGTTTTGTGAGGCAAGTTATTCCACTATTTTTTAAAAATTAATTTATTTATTCATTTTAGAGAAGAGAGATAGAGAGAAAGGGGGAGGAGCAGGAAGCATCAACTCCCATATGTGCCTTGACTGGGCAAGCCCAGGGTTTTGAACCGGCAATCTCAGCATTCCAGGTCGACGCATGATCCACTGCGCCACCACAGGTCAGGCCTATTCTACTATTTTTTATTTCTATTGAATAGCTTAGAAAAGTAGAGTAGTGGCCATCTACCTATTCGAAGGGCAGCAAGGGTTTCATAGCTAATTGAACTCCATAGAGAAACTTAGAAACGGTTTTTAATGTATTTTGCTTTCATTGTAACCTACATAGAAAATTCAGTTATGATTATAACTTGGGTAACCCATGTAATCACAACCCAGGTGAAGAAATAGGCCAATGTTGGCACAGAGGTATAGAAAATTGTGCTGTAAACCCCATTATCAAACTCACATTATCAACATTTTGCCAATTTCTATCTCCATCTACACAGAGGGCTTTTTATTTTATTTTATTTTTATTTTTTCTTTACAGGGACAGAGAGAGAGAGTCAGAGAGAGGGATAGATAGGGACAGACAGGAATGGAGAGAGATGAGAAGCATCAATCATCAGTTTTTCGTTGCGACACCTTAGTTGTTCATTGATTGCTTTCTCATATGTGCCTTGACCGCGGGCCTTCAGCAGACCGAATAACCACTTGCTTGAGCCAGTGACCTTGGGTCTAAGCTGGTGAGTGTGTTTTTAATTTGCTCAAGCCAGATGAACCCGCGCTCAAACTGGCAACCTCGGGGTCTCCAACCTGGGTCCTCGGCATCCCAGTCCAACGCTTTCTCCACTGCGCCACCGCCTGGTCAGGTGAGGGCTTTTTTTTTTTTTTTAAGTGAGAGGAGGGGAGGCAGAGACAGACTCCCACATGTGCCTGACTGGGATCCACCCAGCAAGCCCACTAGGGGATGATGCTCTGCCCATCTGGGGCCCTTGCTCTGTTGCAACTGGAGCCATTTTTTAGCTCTTGAGGTGGGGGCCATGGAGCCACCCTCAGCGCCCATGGCCAACTTACTCTAATCGATCCATGGCTGGAGGTGGGGATGGAGAAGCAAACGGTTGCTTTTCCTGTATGCCCTGACTGATAATAGAACCTAGGACATCTATATACCAGGCTAGTGCTCTACCTCTGAGCCAACCAGCCAGGGCTGGCTTTTTTTTTTTTAATTAAACAAAAAACTCCTGTATTGGAGCATATTCTGTACAGATCATATGTGTGTGATAGATGTGAAATTCCATGAATTTTCACATATAGGAACTCATCCATATAATCAGAACTCATTAAAAAGTGGGAAATTACGAGGGTACCTGGGTAGCTTTTAAGTGAGTTTAATAGCTCCTACACGTTTGAGAACTTCACTCTGAGATGAAAACACAGATAACATTTTGACCTGGGGTTGGTGGCAGCAGTGTCCAATGATGGCAAGGATGCAGGACAAGACATTCACACGCCGTCAGAGGCTGTCACAGTGGCCCCACAGTACCTTCCCTTGCAGATGCTCTATGTGCCTCTGGAGCCTAGGTTTACAGCCAGTGCCTGTACCATGGAGACATCACACACAAAGGAGGATATCCTCTGTGTGGCATTGCCTTGCTCCAGAGGCAGCGTTCAGCCAGGTATGTGTGCACTGACACTGTTGATGACACTCAGAGAAAGTGCCACTGAGGACCAACATGGAGGGTGTGGTCATGTTTTGTGAAAAGCAAAGATAAGCACCTGGGGGCATGTAGGAGCCTTGTGGGAGAGAAGAGCTTGTCTCTTGCATTCTCTGTTGGAATTGTGTGCAGCACTGTGTGCTGCATTTGCAGTCCTTTGAAGGATAGGCAGCTGTGTGGGCTGGGCTTCTATAGGTTCTTAGGATGGGTGGCAGTGGAGCAAATGGCACTGTGGGTGACCAGTGCTCATCTGTAGTAAAGGTAGGTATTGACATGGGATTGAAGGCAGTTGGGTTATTTCATCTTAATAAACATCTGAGCCCTGGCCTTTTGTCTCAGTGGTAGAGCGTTGCCCCGGTGTGTTGATGTCCCAGGTTTGATTCCTGGTTAGGGCACACAGGAGAAGCAGCCATCTGTTTTCCCCCCCTTCCTGTTTCCCCTTCTCTCTCTTTTCCCATAGCCATGGTTCTGTTGGTTCAAACGCATTGGCCTTGGGCACTATGGATTACTTTGTAGAGCCTCCACCTCAGGCGCTGCTAATAGCTTGGTTGCGACCATGGCCCCATATGGGCAGAGCATTGGCCCCAGATGGGTTGCCAGGTGGATCCCAGTTGTGGCACATGCGGGAGTATGTCTCTCAGACTTTCCTCCTCTCACTTAAAAAGAAAAAAAAATGGGCCCTGGCCAGTTGGTTCAGTGGTAGAGCGTCGGCCTGGCGTGCGGGAGTCCTGGGTTCGATTCCCGGCCAGGGCACACAGGAGAAGCGCCCATCTGCTTCTCCACCCCTCCCCCTCTCCTTCCTCTCTGTCTCTCTCTTCCCCTCCCACAGCCAAGGCTCCATTGGAGCAAAGTTGGCCCGGACGCTGAGGATGGCTCTATGGCAGCGGTTCTCAACCTGTGGGTCGCGACCCCGGCGGGGGTCGAACGACCAAAACACAGGGGTTGCCTAAAGCCATCGGAAAATACATATTTATTATACAATCCATTTTTAAACGATGGCTTTAGGCGACCCCCGTGTTTTGGTCGTTCGACCCCTGCCGGGGTCGCGACCCACAGGTTGAGAACCGCTGCTGTATGGCCTCTGTCTCAGGCGCTAGAATGGCTCTGGTTGCAACAGAGCAGCGCCCCAAATGGGCAGAGCATCGTCCCCTGGTGGGCATGCTGGATGGATCCTGGTCAGGCGCATGCGGGAGTCTGTCTGATTGCCTCCCCGTTTCCAACTTTAGAGAAATAAAAAAAAAAAAAGGAACTGGGTGTTAGATAGCTTTTTTTTTTTTTAGCTGTTTATTTTTAAAATTTTTATTTATTTATTTATTCATTTTAGGGGGGGAAAGAGAGAGAGAGAAGGGGGAGGAGCAGGAAGCATCAACTCCCATATGTGCCTTGACCAGGCAAGCCAGGGTTTTGAACCTGCAACCTCAGTGTTTCCAGGTTGATGCTTTATCCACTGCGCCACCACAGCAGGTCAGGCAGATAACTTTTATCTCAATGAATCCTCATGACACTGAGAAGGAGATGCTGTCACTTCATTATGGATAGGAAACCAAGGCAGAGAGGACCTGCTTAGCAAGCTGGAGGCCCGTGTGCCTGAGCTTGTTCTAAAGTCCAGCTTTCCTGATGAGGTGTTAATGGTGACTTTTCTGAGGATTGGTTTCTTGGAAGCTGACACAGGAGTCTCATGTGGGACTGATGATCCAGTCTCCTGTCAGGTGACTGCTGGCCAGTCACTTGGATCCCTTGAGCTTCTCAGACCAGGTCATCTTGGAGTGGGGGTCCAGAGAGAGGACATGGCACTGCAGACACACCACTGCCCCTGGCCACCACCTGTCTGTTGCCAAGTCTATGGTTTGTTTTGGGTATGCTATATAAATGGAATCTTATGAGATGTAACTTTGGTTATTGGCCCTGAAGGGTGGTTGCTCTGTAGTTCATTCCTTTAATGGCTGAGTCTTGTCCATGAAGTGGTGAACCATAGCTCGTTTTACCATTCTCCCACTGAAGACAGTGCTGTGTTCCTGGTTTGGGCTGTTACAAAGCTGCTTTGAACATTCATGTCTGCATATTCTTCTGTGAACATGAGTGTTCATTTCTCCTGTAAATATCCAGACTGTAATGCTTGGTTATATGACACACGTATGTTTTAATTTCATGAGAAACTGCCATGTTGCCTGACCCAGGTGGTGGCGCAGTGGATAGAGCTTCAGACTGGGATGCGGAGGACCCAGGTTTGAGACCCCGAGGCCACCAGCTTGAGCGCGGGCTCATCTGGTTTGAGCAAAAAAAAAGCTCACCAGCTTGGACCCAAGGTCGCTGGCTTGAGTAAGGGGTTACTCAGTCTGCTGTAGCCCCATGGTCAAGGCACATATGAGAAAGCAATCAATGAACAACTAAGGTGTTGCAACGAAAAACTGATAATTGATGTTTCTCTTTTCTCTCTGTTCTTGTCTGTTTGTCCCTATCTATTCCCTCTCTCTGACTCTGTCTCTGTAAAAGAAAACAAAACTGCCATGCTGATTTTCTGAGTGGCTACCCCATTTTACTGTATCACCAGCAACATGGGGTATACCTATTTCTCCATCCTCACCAGCATGTGGTGTGGTCAAGTCTCTGAGGTTTTACCCATTCTAAAAGTATTTAGTGGTATCTCATGGTGGTTTTGATGTTCATTTAAGTATTGGTAGTGACATCGAACATCTTTTCATGTTTATTTGCTGTTTGTGTGTCTTTTGCCCACTTCTAAGTTTATTTTCTTGCTATTGGATATGTGGGGTTTTTTTGTTTGTTTGTTTTTTGTATTTTTCCAAAGTAGGGGGGCAGACAGACTCCCATATGTGCCCGACCGGGATCCACCAGCATGCCCACCGGGGGGGCGATGCTCTGCCCATCTGGGGCGTTGCTCCATTGCAACCTAAGCCATTCTAGCTCCTGAGGCAGTGGCCATGGAGCCATCCTCAGTGCCCAGGCCAACTTTGCTCCCATGGAGCCTTGGCTGCAGGAGGAGACAGAGAAAGGAGAGGGGGAAGGGTGGAGAAGCAGATGGGCGCTTCTCCTGGGTGCCCTGACCAGGAATCGAACTAGGGACTTCCACACTCTGGGCCGATGCTCTACCATTGAGCCAACTGGCCAGGGCCGGATATGTGGTTTTAAAGTTTTCTTCTAACGGGTGAACAAGGTGAGAGGTGGTTTGTGGTTTGTGTCTTGGCAGTGTGTGGCTGAGCTGACCTGAGCAACTGGCTGTTGCTGTTCACTGGTGGGAGTGCTGGGGAGGAGCCAGAGTGGGGATTTTGTTAGAGATGCCCATGTGGGTACAGAGGGCAGCATCAGGAAGGTAGTGGGAGATGATGGGATCCATCATGCAGGAAGTGGGGATTTTGGAGTAACTTGGTGTGTGTGGGATTGAAGGTCACTAGCCTGGATGGGACGGAGAACTGCAGAAGCTGGAATCTCAGTTTGGGATTCTGGACATTGAGTATAAAGGACAAGAGTTAAGTATGGGTTTGAGAAAGAGTCCTGAGAGTAAGAACAGGAAGGGTGGGTGCTGGAGGCCAAGAAGAAGGTGTTGGGCTTGTTGGTTTTGCTCTGTCCTTGAGGCTGCGGAGGACTGACCTCTTAAGGGAAGTAAAGGGGCAAGGGACCTGATAGCTATGACTTCAAAGGAGAATGTGTGAGGGAAGGAGACAGGCAATGAGTGTCCAAACCTTGCTGAGGGATGTCCTTTCTTGCCTCAACTAAAGTGTTGGGAAGTATCACCTTGAAGATGGCCCTGGTAGTGAGAGGGATGTATGACCTCCATGTGCTGGATGGACCCTTCCTTGGTCAGTTCCCAAGTAGGACAGGGTGGTGGGCAGAGTCAGCTAAGCATGATCAGCTGGTTGTTTGGCCATTTATAAATAGTATCCGAATCAGGCGCTTGTAACTGGGCATGAAATCCAGACTCTGAGACCATGAGTCTGTGGGGCTATTTTTACTTTTATTCTTTGAAGGTTTTTGGCTTGCATTCCTTTTTTAAAAAAAAATACATGCGTCACAGCGAGGAAGCTATATTAAAAGTGAACCAGAATGTTAAAGGTAAGCTTTTCCCCTCAAGTTTAATGTCTGACTCCTTTTTGCTCAGTGAAAAAGCAGATAGCATTTTTTAAAGGAAACAATTTTCTTTTTTTTTTAACTTTTTAAAAAAAATTTTATTTATTTTTTACAGAGACAAGAGAGTGAGTCAGAGAGAGGGATGGACAGGGACAGACAGACAGGAACGGAGAGAGATGAGAAGCATCAATCATTAGTTTTTCATTGCGTGTTGCAACACCTTAGTTGTTCATTGATTGCTTTCTCATATGTGCCTTGACCACGGGCCTTCAGCAGACCGAGTAACCCCTTGCTGGAGCCAGCGACCCTGGGTTCAAGCTGGTGGGCTTTTCCTCAAACCAGATGAGCCCGCACTCAAACTGGCGACCTTGGGGTCTCGAACCCGGGTCCTCTGCATCGCAGTCTGATGCTCTATCCACTGCGACACTGCCTGGTCAGGCAACAATTCTTTTTCTTAAATAAAATACAGCCACAAAATTTTTGCTTAATGACGCAGTGATACTTAATATTCTTATTTTGAAAGAGATAATGGGTAGTAAGTGTATTCAAGCCTGTTTCAAATCTACTGTAAGACCTAAATCATATTTGTGCATTTATTTATTTGTGTGTGTGTGTGTGTGTGTGTATGAATGACAGAGACAAGGAGAGGGACAGACAGACAGGGAGAGAGAAGAGAAGCATCATTTCTTTGTTGTGACACCTTAGTTCATTGATTGATTTCTCATATGTGCCTTGACTGCGGACCTTCAGCAGACCAAGTGACCCCTTGCTTGAGCCAGTGACCTTGGATCAAGCTTGTGAGCTTTGCTCAAACCAGATGAGCCCGCGCTCAAGCTTGGGGTTTCGAACCTGGGTCCTCTGCATCCCAGTCTGATGCTCTCTCCACTGCGCCACCGCCTGGTCAGGCTTTGTGCGTTTATTTTAAAAGGAGTAATGTAGATGAAGTAGCATTTGCGTCTTTTTTTCTTATTTGGCTGGTCTAAATAATGTTTTTGTAGACTGTTTTTTTAAAGTCATGAAATGCCTTGTTTGTAGTTTCATTCATGAAGCTGCTCGTAACACCTGAGGTGAGTTTGAAGTGGGCCTTTTGGTGGCTCCTCCACAGCAGATGAGCTCCTGTACATTGGGGACATGTGGGCGACTCTGTGTCCTGCTCCGGGGAGGGGGGGGATTCTTAAGTCCAGCAGACAGGCACTGATGTTGCTGTTCTTTTTCAGGTGCACATTCAGGTTCCCGAGCACAAACATCAAGATAACATTCACTGCCTTGTCCAGCGAGAAGAGAGAGAAGCAGGAGGCACCCAAGTCCCCAGTGAAGCCTGTGCAGGCTCACATCTCGCCCCTGACCATCAACATTCCAGACACCATGGCCCATCTCATCAGCCCCCTGCCTTCCCCCACAGGAACCATCAGGTACGGTGTACGAGGGGTCACTGTGGGGCAAGGGACACAAGTATGACTGTGTCCAAATTCCTGAGGCACCATTGTGAGTCACAGTGACAAGAAAGGACGCCTTCACCCTTCCCTGGGGCTGGTGGATGTGAGAAGGAAGATGTTGAGGGAAATACTGTTTCCTTTCCCGGCCTGGCCGGATAGCTTGATTGGTTGGAGCATCGTCCCGATATACCAGGGTTGCAGGTTCATTAGGGCACATGCAGGAAGCAACCAGTGAGTACATGACTAAATTGGACAAAAGATCTGTTTCTCTCTCTCTCTCCTCCCTCCCTTTTTCTCTCTCCCTCTCCCCCTCCCTCTGTCTCTGAAATCAATGAATCAATTAAAAAAGAAACCCACCATCATTTCATTTCTGGACACTGTTTGCTGCCAGTTCCCTATGTAATGAAGCACAGCTCCCAAATGTTCATAGTTTTTACTTACAGATTCTTTTTACTTGTGTATAAAACTTGAAGGGGCAGATGATTTTGGCATATTGGTCTGAAGTCGGAGATTTTCATTTTTATTTTGATGTTTTTTAGCTTACTACAATTTCCTGCAGAGTCTGAGGGCTTGTACTTTGGATTGATGAATTGGATCCCAGTGAAGTGACAGACTTGTATTGTCATGGTTTCCTCAAACAGACTGGCTTCCTCAGGAAGTAGAGGACGGAGGCTTCGGGTACGGTGTCCCTGGTGGGATCCAGGAACACAGTGCCCAGAGTTCAGGTTGTGCTGAGCTCACAGGGGACAGTAGCTGAAGGTCACGTTAAGAACAGCCATGGGGGGGCCTGACCAGGCGGTGGCGCAGTGGATAGAGCATCGGACTGGGATGCAGAGGACCCGGGTTTGAGACCCTGAGGTCGCCAGCTTGAGTGCGGGCTCATCTGGTTTGAGGAAAAGCCCACCAGCTTGAACCCAGGGTCGCTGGCTCCAGCAAGGGGTTGCTTGGTCTGCTGAAGGCCCGCGGTCAAGGCACATATGGGAAAGCAATCAGTGAACAACTAAGGTGTTGCAACGTGCAATGAAAAACTAATGATTGATGCTTCTCATCTCTCTCTGTTCCTGTCTGTCTGTCCCTGTCTATCCCTCTCTCTGACTCATTCTCTGTCTCTGTAAAAAATAAATAAAATAAATAATTAATTAATTAAAAAAAAAAAAGACTTCTTAAAAGAACAGCCATGGGACCCTGTAGACATGTGTTCTTAGAACCATCAGATTGCAGCCTGTGGTTGAAACGGGGCTCCCCTGTGGCCTCAGATGTAGCTGTGACCTTGGGGCAGGACTATGACAAGTTGGGCCTCTTAGGTTATGTCATTTCTTAGGAGAGTGGAGGATGTATTTGGACATCTTACCTGTGAGTAATGTTGGATTTAAGGTATGTCATGCACGTACTTGCTTGTCTCCAGAGTCAGGTTCCTGCTGTCCAGGTTTGCCCCCAGAATGTGGCGGAGAGGTGGGGAGGGCACTAGTCTGTGTTGTTCTGTATGTGGAGTGCTAGTGAGGCACAATGGGGACTCTGGCAGCCCGATTGCTCTGCTTCTTATCCTCAAAGCCAGCGTAGCTGTAGGCCTCTGGAGAAGCATCTGTGGCGCTGATTGGTTAGATGGAGGCCTGAGCCCTTCCCTGCCTTTGGGGCTCCACTGTGCTGAGGAAGCTGCCTCTGCCTCTCCCATGTTGTTGAGTTTCCTGCATATGCTAAGGGACCAGCTGTGTCTCATGGACAGGCAGGAGGCAGGAGCCATAACACATGGTCAGGTTTTATTCAGCACTGGGAGAATGCAGAGTTTACAGGGATGAGGAGGAAGCCTGCATGTGGGTGGCAGTCCCAACTGGAAGCAGCAGAGATGGGTTGTGTGCAGACAAAGCTCTATGGGTACACAGGGACAATAGGTGGTTGGAAGGGTTTTGGACTAGCTCCTGACCCTTTCTCGCCTTCTGCCCCCTCTACGTCCTGTTTTACTTGCCCTTCTCCTCTTCCACCCTATGTCACTTACACCAGTGGTCCCCAACCCCCAGGCCGTGGACCAGTATTGGTCCGTGGGCCATTTGGTACCGGTCTGCAGAGAAAGAATAAATAACTTACATTATTTCCGTTGTATTTATATTTAAGTCTGAACAATATTTTATTTTAAAAAAATGACCAAATTCAAAAAATAAGAAAATTACCAAATTCCCTCTGTTACATCCGTCTAAGACTCACTTTTTTATTTATTTATTTATTTATTTATTTATTTATTTATTTATTTATTTATTTCAGAGTCAGAGAGAGGGATAGATAGGAACAGACAGACAGGAACGGAAAGAGATGAGAAGCATCCACCATCAGTTTTTTGTTGCAACACCTTAGTTCATTGATTGCTTTCTCATATGTGCCTTGACCTTGGGCCTTCAGCAGACTGAGTAAACCCTTGCTTGAGCCAGCGATCTTGAGCTCAAGTTGGTGAGCCTTTCTCATACCAGATGAGCCTGCGCTCAAGCTGGCGACCTCAGGGTCTCGAACCTGGGTTCTTCCGCATCCCAGTTCGATGCTCTATCCATTGCACCACTGCCTGGTCAGGCTAAGACTCACTCTTGATGCTTGTCTTGGTCACGTGATACATTTATCTGTCCCACCCTAAAGGCCGGTCCTTGAAAATATTTTCTGACATTAAACCAGTCCGTGGCCCAAAAAAAGGTTGGGGACCACTGACTTACACCATTGCCAGTGCTGACCAGCCCACGCCTGTGCTAGGGGCAATGGCAGACAATTGAGGGGGACAAACCTTTCCTTTCCAAACCCATCAGCCAGCCACTAGGCCGTTGGCCTTCCCCACATCCATGTTTATATGTTGGCTGGTTTTCTATTCATAACAAGTATGTGCCATGGGTGCAGTCCTGCTGCTTGTCTTGTTCCTTTCTCTCTGCAGTGTTGTGAAAGTTATTCCTCACATACAGTAAATGTAATACTTGTTTAATGGGTGGGTATGGATACTGATGGTGCACAGGATATGGTGTTTGAGGGTTGCAGAGGGGGAGGACTAGTCATGCATAACTCTGCTGCCCTTTTAACCTCCTCAACCTCTCCTTTCCAGTTCAGGTTTTTTGGAGGTCACTTGTTTCTTAGGTATTTTTTCCAATGTTTTCTTTTCTTTTGTGTGTGTGTGTGTGACAGAGGCAGAGAGAGGGACAAATAGGGACAGAGAGACAGAAAGGGAGAGAGATAAGAAGCAACAATTCTTTATTGCGTTACCTTAGTTGCTCATTGATTGCTTTCTCATATGTGCCTTGACTAGGGGTCTACAGCAGACCGAGTGACCCCTTGCTCAAGCCAGCGACCTTGGGCTTCAAGCCAGTGACCATGGAGTCATGTCTATGATCCTATGCTCAAGCCAGCAACCCCGTGCTCAAGCTGGTGAGTCTGCACTCAAGCTGGATGAGCCTGTTCTCAAACCGATGACCTCAGGCTTTCGAACCTGGGTCCTCTGTGTCCCAGTTTGACACTCTGTATCCGCTGTGCCACCGCCTGGTCAGGCCCAACATTTTCTTTACACATGCAATACTTGTCCGTCCCCCTCCCACCCCCAATACAAATGAGATCTAACCATACATACTGTTCTTTTAACTTACTGGGCTTTTAAAACAATCTTAACGTGGTATCCTTCCATTTCAATAATATACTCTGTCAAGTACAATACTGTACATACAAGTGAATTATCGCCTGACCAGGCGGTGGCACAATGGATAGAGCATTGGACTGGGATGCTGAGGACCCAGGTTCGAGACCCCGAGGTCGCCAGCTTGAGCACGGGCTCATCTGGTTTGAGCAAAAAAAAAAAAAAAAGCTCACCAGCTTGGACCCAAGGTCGCTGGCTTGAGCAAGGGGTTACTCAGTCACCTATAGCCCCACAGTCAAGGCACATGTGAGAAAGCAATCAATGAACAACTAAGGCGTCGCAACAAAAAACTGATGATTGACGCTTCTTATCTCTCTCCATTCCTGTCTGTCTGTCCCTATCTATCCCTCTCTCTGACTCTCTGTTTTGTAAAAAAAAAAAAAAAAAAAGAGTGAATTATCACAAATGAACTTGGCCTTGACTCAACAGAGATTAATAATCAGAGCATTCATGCCCTGGCCCAATACTCAGTTGGTTAGAGGATTGTCCCAAAGCACAGCAGTTGCAGTTTCGATCCCCAGTCAGGGCACACACAGGTATAGATTGATGTTCCTGTCTCTTTCTTTCTCTCACTTGCTAAAATCGATACAAATTAAAAAAAAAATGTATAAGAATCAGAGTATTGCCTGACCGGGCGGTGGCGCAGTGGATAGAGCGTCGGACTGGGATGTGGAAGACCCAGGTTCGAGACCCCGAGGTCACCAGCTTGAGCGCGGGCTCATCTGGTTTGAGCAAAAGCCCACCAGCGTGAACCCAAGGTCGCTGGCTTCAGCAAGGGGTTACTCAGTCTGCTGAAGGCCCACGGTCAAGGCACATATGAGAAAGCAATCAATGAACAACTAAGGTGTTGCAATGCGCAATGAAAAACTAATGATTGATGCTTCTCATCTCTCTCCGTTCCTGTCTGTCTGTCCCTGTCTATCCCTCTCTCTGACTCACTCTCTGTCTCTGTAAAAAAAAAAAAAAAAAAAAAAATCAGAGTATTTACCGGCACCCCAGCCCAACCTTGTAAAAGTGCTGGGTGTTTAAAACTGGGTTCCTATTTTTTTTTTTTCTGGGTATGTCCTCACTGATCTCATGCATGTCTGTGTCTATGGCCAGTTGCACTCCCCTCTCCAGACTCCATGACCTTTCTGGGGCAGCTGGAGGCATGTCTTTTGCAGCCTGTCCCCAGCGGGTAGAGGGTGAGTGGAGAATGTGCTCTGTTTCCCTCGCCTGGTAGGAGCCTTGGAGCCATCATGTATGGCTCTGTCCTTGGTTACTTCTGGAACCATCTTTTTTTTGTATTTTTCCGAAGTGAGAAGCAGAGGAGAGGCAGACAGATAGACTCCCGCATGCGCCCAACCGAGATCCACCTGGCATGCCCACCAGGGGGCGGTGCTCGGCCCCCCTGGGGCGTTGCTCCGCTACAATCTCAGCCATTCTAGTCCCTGAGGTGGGGGCCATGGAGCCGTCCTCAGCACCTGGGCCAACTTTGCTCCAATGGAGCCTTGGCTGCAGGAGGAGAAGAGAGATAGAGATGAAAGAGAGGGGGAGGGGTGGAGAAGCAGATGGGCGCTTCTCCTATGTGCCCTGGCCAGGAATCGAACCCGGGACTTCCACATGCGAGGCTGATGCTCTACCACTGAGTCAACCGGCCAGGGCCTGAAACCATCTTGAGCTTCAGTTTCCTCACTGGTGAAACAGGTGGGCTACCAACTCCTTTGAAATCTGATCTGATGATCACGTGATATGACACATGTAGAAGCAAATACCCAATTTCCACGTTTCTTGGGGTGATACTTAATTTCACAGAAAGTAAATGAATTTATTTCTCCATGGGAAATGCTGATATTCTCTTTTACAGTTTGTTTTTCCTAAAATTAGAGCCAGTTTTTGAAGCATAATGTGATGTTTGCTCTGTGACAGGATGACAGGAACACCTTTTTTTGTCCACAGTGCTGCAAACTCCTGCCCATCCAGCCCCCGGGGAGCAGGATCTTCAGGGTACAAAATGGGCCGTGTGATACCATCTGACCTCAATTTAATGGCTGACAACTCTCAGCCAGAAAATGAAAAGGAAGCTTCAGGTGGAGACAGCCCAAAGGTAAATGTTTTATAGCCTTGAAACAGAACCCAGGGGCATCATGTAGCCAGCCGTCCTTACTGC
Organism: Saccopteryx leptura; assembly: GCF_036850995.1. Classification (NCBI taxonomy): domain Eukaryota; kingdom Metazoa; phylum Chordata; class Mammalia; order Chiroptera; family Emballonuridae; genus Saccopteryx; species Saccopteryx leptura. Next base: position 126,541,991 of record NC_089506.1, read on the forward strand.
ATGACCTGCAAGTCTAGTTAACATCCTCACCAGGGCCTTTGAGAACACGTATTATCTGTGTTAGTGATGAGCATGTCTGAGTGGACACGGGGCTGGCTGTGGGCTCACTGGTCAATGTTTAGTGTGCTCTCAGTATGACGGTCTGCTGATAACTGAGTAGACAGTGGGGACAGGAGAACCCTATGGGGTGAATTTATTGTGTTCCAAATGCTAAAGGTGCACATGTCTGAACACATATGTGTACACGGAAACACATAAAAACACCAAAAGTCCTGAATTATATAGTACATTTAGTAAAAGTTTTGATAACTTCAATATTTTTTTTTTTACTTAAATACAGGATGACTCAAAGCCACCTTACTCCTATGCACAATTAATCGTACAAGCAATTACAATGGCTCCTGATAAACAGCTCACCCTGAATGGAATTTATACACACATCACTAAAAATTATCCATACTACAGGACTGCAGACAAGGGCTGGCAGGTAAATCCATTTCTGTTTGTTAACTAATTCTATCAAGTGCTTGTAGATGCTGGTTGACACCTGAGAGGAAGCTTAAGCCATTGTTGGATTTAATTCAGGCACAAGTGGAGGAGGTGACAAGTGAAAGAAGTAAAATTCTCTTTTGCTGAGAGAGGACGGGGTAGAGGCCCGCTGCTGCCACCCTCTTTCTGACCCCCTTAATGCAGAGGGGGAGGAATAGTGGTTCCAGGAAAAACCTCAGTTACATGTTTGTACTGTCATGGTTCTCACGGGTGAGAAAGACATGGGTTGTTAGAGATGTTTCTCTTTGACCAGAGCAGTCCCCGCATACTGAAATGAAGATGAGTTAACAGTCCAGCCCACCCCTTATTCTGGCTTTGTTCAATGTCTCCTTCTGTATGTCTGCTGAAATTTCTCTTTGAAATTTGCCTAGAGAAGGTTTTCGAACTGTTTTACTGGGAAACTCTTTCTTCAAAAGACACTTTCCCAGTTGGCCAGAATGTAAAATATGGATGCCACGTTGCCCATTTAAAGTGGGAGCCTACCTACTTGTCTGCCTACACTTCTGGCCCATTCCTAGGTATCTGGAACCTGGGCCTCCTCAGAGGACACTTTGAAATCAGTGCATAGCCCTGGCCAGTTGGCTCAGCGGTAGAGCGTCGGCCTGGCGTGCGGAGGACCCGGGTTCGATTCCCGGCCAGGGCACACAGGAGAAGCGCCCATTTGCTTCTCCACCCCCCCCCCTCCTTCCTCTCTGTCTCTCTCTTCCCCTCCCGCAGCCAAGGCTCCATTGGAGCAAAGATGGCCCGGGCGCTGGGGATGGCTCCTTGGCCTCTGCCCCAGGCACTAGAGTGGCTCTGGTTGCGGCAGAGCGACCCCCCGGAGGGGCAGAGCATCGCCCCTGGTGGGCGTGCCGGGTGGATCCCGGTCGGGCGCATGCGGGAGTCTGTCTGACTGTCTCTCCCCATTTCCAGCTTCAGGGAAAAAAAAAAAAAAAAAAAAAAGAAATCAGTGCATAATAATTCCATTGTTTAGCTTTTTAACTTAGTTTCATGTGTAGATATTTTCTGTGTGTCTCTTATGTGCGGCCATTTACTGAGCAGTATATACAGTAGGACCTCACTAATTCAGATGGTATGGGAAAGGGTAAGTTTGAAATACAGAACATTAAAGCATAATAAGAAATGCATATTTGTAATTTTTTAACTCATAAAGTAACCAGAAATGGCTACAGAGTCCCTTTGACACTTAAGGAATAAATGAACTTGTGAAAAATGTGTCTTTTGAACCATAACCAAGGTGTAGGAACCGCTTTCTGTTTTTGGAGGGTAAAACCTTTTTTCTTTTACCTGCAGGTATATAAACATGTTTGAATAAAAACAGTCTACCAACCGCTTGACCAGGCGGTGGCACAGTGGATAGAGCGTCAGACTGGGACATGGAGGACCCAGGTTCGAAACCCTGAGGTTGCCAGCTTGAGCGTGGACTCACCAGCTTGAGCGAGGGGTCGCTGGCTTGAGCATGGGATCATAGACATGGCCCTAGGGGTTGCTAGCTTGAGCCCAGAGCGCTGGCTTGAAGCCCAAAGTCGCTGGCTTGAGCAAGGACTCACTTGCTCTGCTGTAGCCCCCCAGTCAAGGCACATATAAGAAAGCAATCAATGAACAACTAAGGTGCTGCAGTGAAGAATTGATGCTTCTCATCTCTCTCCCTTCCTGTCTAGCTGTCCCTAGCTGTCCCTCTCTCTGTCTCTGTCAAAAAAAAAAAAAATCTACCAACCAACTCCTGAATATTTTCTTTCTAAGGGGTCTTAGTCATGTTAGGGTCTGTAGTGATGAAAGACACAGATGACCCTGTCTCCCCTCCTGGCCTGAGGTGTTACTTTGCCCTGTCTGCCTCCCTGTTAACAGCAAGGTGGCATTCCTAGTCAGCAGTGAGAATGCTGGACTTGGGGAAGGCTTCCTGTCCAGCTACCTGGAAGGTCTCTTCACAATTGCATGATGAAGCCTCATAGAACTTACCATAGGTCAATGATTTTCAACCTTTTTTGAGCCGTGGCACATTTTTTACATTTACAAAATCCTGGGGCACACCACCTACCCAAATGACACAAAATGACACTCTAACACAGTACATATTATACATATAGTTAATAATATAGTTTCTAAATGTATTTATACTCAGTGTGAAACCTGGGCCTGTTTCGATGAACACAAAAGGGATATCCTGGCAGGAATGGTAGAAAGACACACGAAGCTCTTCCTCAACAGTTCTCAGTCTCTCTGTTTTTAGTTTTTATCGCAGTCAAGCTTGAGAAGCTCAGCTCACATAGATATGTGGTCGAAAACGGGAGCAATGTCAAAATAGCTTTGTTGGCCAGAATGGGGAACTCCTTGGCAACAGATAACCAATAACTGTCCAAAGGAAGATCAGCAAACTTTAGCTTTAAAGTTAGATAACATTGTGATGCATTGTATATCACCCTCTGTGGGGGCCTCTTTTAAAAAGAAAAAGGTCAAATATCTATATACACCATCAGGATAGACATAACCGGCTGAGGCTGAGTCTGAGGCTTCATCTAGTGGTGGCAACATTTACCTCCAGTCCTGACCAGGATTAGAAATCTGGACCATGGGGAGGAGTAGCAGCTTCAACTACTCGCCGTGGCCACACAATGACAAGTGCGCAGCAGCCCGAGTGGGGACCTTCCTGGGTGTGGATGAGAGGCGGCCTACTATTGGTTCATTGCTAGTGGTCGGGATGAATCCTAGAAGGTGATGGGTCAGTGAGTGTTCCTGTGCCTCTACTCTTCCTGTCGCTGATAGCTGGAGGGATTGTGAGGGGAATGTTTATGTTCGGATGGAGGTGGCTGGCAGCAGGCCAGATAAGTATCCGGCACGCAGGCCGTAGTTTGGGGACCCATGTTTAATTTCTCCACGGCACACCTGACCATGTCTCACGGCACACTGGTTGAAAAACACTGCCATAGGTTAATCTTTACAGCGAGGCTGTGCTTTACAGAAGCAGGACTGGGTCTGGTGGCTGCAGTGGAGTACACTTCCTGTGCATGGACAAGGGAGGCAGCCCCCTGTGTGTGGAATTCTGACGATTTGAAAAGCTAGTAGGCTGGGCTTTATGGGAATGAAAGTTTCTGGCCAGATTTAAGGATCTATTTCCATTTAGTCATATTTCCCTATTTCCAAATGTCCATTTAAATGAGAGCTGATTCTAAGCATCAGTTTTCTTGCTAAAGGAGATCGAGGTGCCAAGGCAAGGTGGAGTCCCCACTGCACTAATTGCTGCTGTCTCCAGGGTGTGACTTCACAGCCCACATGGAACAGAGTCACAGACGTAACTGCAAGTTATGCCTCTCTGTTGAACTGTGTAATGCTTGTTTTTAACAAAATATCTTTTCTGTCTAGGTGAAGGTTGTAGGGTGACTGACATTTTACACCCCCTGCCTCCAGCTACTTTAGAGGGAAAGGGATTCCTGCTGTAGCCTTCCCTTTAAGTTATAGACATACACTGTTAGTTTCTTTCTTTCCTCAGTGGTCCGTCACTGTCCCATCCTGAGCCCTTTTTCTGTCATGAGATTCTCTGAGCTGTTCTTCCCAGAGTGCTTGTGCTAAGAACTTTATCCCCATGTCTTCCCTCCTGCCTTCAAACAGTCTTTTTCATTTTGCAACTTAGTTTTTAAAGAAGAGCCAGATCTTTGTTCTTGCGGGGGGGGGGGGGGGGGGGGGGGGGAGTCAATCAAAACAGACCATTTTAAAATGCAAATTCCAGGCTGCATCCTGGCCTTCCAACCAGGTAGGGAAATGGCAGCTCAGCACCTGTCAGAGTGTCAGTTCCTGAGGATGCGTGCTGATACTTCCTGGAATACCTGTTTTGAGCACTTAATGGGAGGCCACAGCTGCCTTTCAGACTGACTTTTGGTTTTTAGCTCATGGCAAACTTTTTAATTATACCAGAGGAAATTTTAGGATAAAACAAAATGATTTGAGTAATGTTATCTATTTGCCTTTTATTGTATATTTATGTCAAAATGTTTGTGGCTTATAATTTACCCGGCCCTGAATTAAAGTTATTTGTTGTGACTCTGAAGGGGTTGAGGATTCTGCGGCTCTCGGCTTCTGAAAGGACCAGAGCTGGTTTCTTAAACTCAAGGGAATGCTCTGTGCTCACCCTTACCCTACATGTTGGACTTCCCTTCTGGAAGGTACTTGACATGTTTCCTGTTCTTAAGTTTCTTTGTAAGGACTGTCTATGCAAAATACACACTATCTAGTGCTGGGTTATCAGATGGACACGCTGCCCTTCAGAAGTGGGGGTCTGAGTGGGAAGGAGCTCAAGGACAGCACAGAGCAAGTGCAAGTGACAGCCATGTTTCTCTCTTCTTGTCACCTGAGGGTCGGGTTCTGGGCAGCAGCCACAGCTAGGGTTTGAGAGAGAGAAGGTGCTCAGTATTGCAGATCCTTTCTTTCATGTTCAGTTTTAAAGAATAATACTGCCTTTTTTGCCAATACAACTTCTTTTTTTTTTTTTTGTATTTTTCTGAAGCTGGAAACGGGGAGAGACAGTCAGACAGACTTCCGCATGCGCCCGACCGGGATCCACCCGGCACGCCCCTGTGGGCGATGCTCTGCCCACCAGGGGGTGATGATCTGCCCCTCCGGGGCGTCGCTCTGTCGCAACCAGAGCCACTCTAGCGCCTGGGGCAGAGGCCAAGGAGCCATCCCCAGCGCCTGGGCCATCTTTGCTCCAATGGAGCCTCGGCTGCGGGAGGGGAAGAGAGAGACAGAGAGGATGGAGAGGGGGAGGAGTGGAGAAGCAAATGGGCTCTTCTCCTGTGTGCCCTGGCCGGGAATCGAACCCAGGACTTCTGCACGCCAGGCCGACGCTCTACCACTGAGCCAACCGGCCAGGGCCCAATACAACTTCTTAATCATTGGAGTCCGGAATCACTGTGGTTTTAATGCTGTAGCTTGGTTTGATTAAATTTCAAAGGTCTTAAGTAACTTTAGAAACACAGTTACTTTATTCTATTTTTGTCTATATTAAATGTTTCATATTACTTCCTCATATTTTCTAAAGTCTTGTTGGTTGGAAAAATCACAGGTGACCATTTATAATTGGGTCTTCCTTTGCTGGTGAGATTGTTGGTGGGATGGAGAGGGAATTAAATCCCATTCTGACAGTGCAGCCTGGGTCCTGTTACATTTTGGAACAGAAAACAGCTACTCCCTAGTCTAAGAACCTACTGTGCAGATACTCCGTAGTGAGTGTATCAAAACAGCAGCATTGCCTAACCAGGCGGTGGCACAGTGGATGGAGCGTTGGACTGGGACGTGGAGGACCCAGGTTCGAGACCCCAGGGTCGCCAGCTTGAGCGCGGCAGCCCCACGGTCAAGGCACATATGAGAAAGCAGTCAATGAACAACTAAGGTGTCGCAACGAAAAAAAAATTAATGATTGATGCTTCTCACCTCTCTTCGTTCCTGTCTGTCTATCCTTCTCTTTGACTCTCACTCTGTATCTGTAAAAAAATAAAAAAGCGTTAAAAAAAAGAAAGCATTCCTTAAAACAGCAGCATTGTGACCCTGGTCTTGCCCTTCTTTGTTATTGGGTCTCCTACATCCAGATTCCCTCTGTGCTAGTGTCCCTTCCCTGCTAGCAGCATGCACACTGACCTGCCCCACATCGGTCAGTGTAATTACAGTCAGATATTCTGCACTGTGGCTTAGTGTCTACTTCTGAGGTCCCACTCAGGTGGCCAGTTTCCCACAGAACAGTCAGTGAACTCTGAACGTCCCCCAACAGCTGTAAGGAACACCTTGTTCAGAGTGTTCTGCATGTGTCACTGTCTGGCTTTGCTTTTCTCAGTCCAGTTTTGGAATCTGCCTTGTCCTCCAGACTTAAAAAGGCCTGAGTGCAGGTGGAGGATAGTCTTCTGTCTTCAATTGGGTCAGATTTGGTTTTCTGGAAGAATTGATAGAAAGGTATAGGTTGGTTATCAGCTAACCCCTATGATAAAACAACCTAGCAAGTATCTGTGGTTATTAAGATTCTAAATCTCATACATTTGTTTATAGAAATTCCATTAACTTGCTACCTGTCCCACTCCTTTATGTTACCAATGAAGTAACTGATGTCATGGCCTTCAGTCCTCTCACCAGGGCCTGTGGCTGGTGTGCTGTTTGAATAGCCACTTGAATTGTATGAAGTTGTAGTTGACATGCTTTGATTCTGAGCTACCTCTGTGCAGTTCAGATGGTCAGGCCATGGTGGGTAGGCATTTCTAGTAAAAGGTTAATTGGGGGATTTAAAAATGACATTTGTATAACCCAAAATTTTACTTTGAGTTTTTATCGTTTAGAAATTTTGTTAGTTTACTTATTTTATATATATTTTTTAATTGAGTTCTAGAGAGAGAGAGAGAGAAGGGCAGCTCATAGTAGTTGCTTTCCTGTATGTGCCTTGCCTAGGCAAGCCCCAGGTTTCGAATGGGCGACTTCAGCATTCCAGTTTGATAGTCTGCGCCACTATAGGGCAGGCTGTTAGTTTATTAATTTTAAACATAAACATAATGAGGATGCATGAAATGAGCTGAATGAAGGAAGGGCTCTCTCAGCCAGTGTTTTCCTGGCCTTTCAGGGGGCTCGGCCCTGAAAGCAGTGGTACCACTGCTACAGGTTTGCTGCAGCAGAGCTTCATGGGGAGCTTGCCCCAAATTGTTGAAACAGTGAGCTGTGCTCCTTGTAGAGAAGAATGGCACAGGAGTTGGGGGAAAATGTTGCCCACATGCCTCAGGAAAGTATTGTGAGTCTCAGATAAAAAACACCAAGAAGTACTTGGCAGAGTACTCTGTTACTGGAGATGGTGTCACTAACACTTCTCAACCTTGGGCTCATTTTTCTCCTTTGCTGCTTTGCCAAATACTTGATACTGGATTAATTCATTTTAAGTGGCTATGACAGTTTCTAAAAGCTGATTCTGTGCTCAAATAATGTATTTTAAAGGATTGGCTTATCTGGGCTTTGTTGTCTCTAAACTGGAAGAGGGTGCCAGGAAAGGTCAAATGACCATAGTGATAATCCTTGGTTTCCTACCTGGAAAAAAAGATGGAAACTGACATTTTCCTGTTTAAATAGCCTTTTAGGTGTAGTTTCTGGCCCCTTGTCCTGAGGGGTCAGACCCCAGCTCCTCCATCGGGTCACGTTGGCGGGGCCAGTGCCTTCCAACACAGTGTTTGCTGCTTTCAGATTTCTCTGCCCTCTACGGGAGCCCAACATCTAGGTTTCTGCTTTGCAGGGCACTAAAATGAAGCACATTTCTTAGCAAAGAAATATATGAATGCTACGTATTTTTTTATGTTTCATAGAATTCAATTCGCCACAATCTCTCTCTGAATCGTTATTTCATCAAAGTACCACGTTCCCAGGAAGAACCAGGCAAAGGCTCATTCTGGAGGATAGATCCTGCTTCTGAAAGCAAATTAATAGAGCAGGCTTTTAGGAAAAGACGGCCTAGGGGCGTGCCTTGCTTTAGAACCCCTCTGGGACCGCTCTCATCTAGGTAAGGAAAAAAAAGACAAAAAGACCTCACTTAATGGACAGTAAATTTACCTTCGATGAATTGGTAATTTTTCCTTTGGAAAATGAAGGAAGTACCAAATGCATTATGATTAAATGTTGGGATGGGGATTAAGTGTTGGATGCTAATTTTTATTTCTCGTGGTTGGAAATAATTCAGATTGTTTGTAATGGTTTACTTAAACTCCATGCCTGTGTACTAGTGGTTGCTTCACTGAACTCAGTGCATATTGTGATATGATGAGTCACAATTATCAATGCCACATTTACAGATACTGTGTTTTCCTTTCTGTTGGCCTTTGAAAAGCTCCTTAAAGCTACTTTTAGCTGCTTAAACTCTAGATTGATTGGTACAACGTTAATTGCTTGATTTTAAAATTACGTATTTTAGCTTCACTGAAGCCCCATTGACTTGAACACTGCCTGCTCCCACTGTGCCTATGGGCGCTGCTTAGACAGGGCAGCCAGTCCAGCTCTGGCTGTGTGGCCTGTACTGGGCGTGGGGCAGTGGCACCCCAGCATACAGTGGCTCTGACACAGCCAAGAGTCTGAGTGTCTGTCTCAATCACAGGTGTGCAGAGAGAAAGTTAACATTATGGAAATGTAGTTGGTTGTCAAAAGACAAATGACACCCCTTTTTGCAAAATACACATGTGTGAAACAAGGCAGTTGTAGAAGTGCTTTACCTTTAAAAATCAACTATCTTTTTTTTGGCAACACAGAAGTGCCCCAGCCTCTCCTAATCATGCTGGAGTGCTGTCTGCTCACTCCAGTGGTGCCCAGACCCCCGAGAGCCTGTCGAGGGAAGGCTCGCCGGCCCCTCTGGAGCCCGAGCCTGGCGCCTCACAGCCCAAATTGGCTGTCATCCAGGAGGCTCGGTTTGCCCAGAGTGCACCAGGTGAGGCATGCAGAGGGCAGGTGTGGCGGGGGTGGGGGTAGTGGCTCACTGAAAAGAAATAAAAGAGGCTTTGGTTCCTTTTTACTTTGCACCTGATACTTTATGCCTCACTGTTGTTTTACAGGCTCTGAAAAACTAATAGCACTGTATTTAAAAAATATCAGTGAGCATTCCTGTGTGTGGGACTGTGTAGATGCCTGAAATAATTTTGAATTAACCTGTTTCTTGGCTAGTTGCTTTATCATTTAAAAGTCTATGAAAAAGAATCTCCTAAAGAAATAAATTAGACATTGATTAGCATAAAAAATGTCCATTTAACAATTGGTGAGCATTTTACAGTTGCTTATTAAAGTCACAAAAGCAAAATAAAAACATGTGCTTGGGGACTTAAAAAAAATACCATGTAGAAATGTGTCCAGACTAATATTTATTCTGGTTCCTAGTTGGTTGGCAAATTGTATATTTTGCAGTACTAGAATTCCTAGCCCAGGTCCTGTCATCCATGTCTTCCTTGACTCTTAAGCCCAAACCAGAAAGAGCAGAGGCTGGTTGGCAGAGCTTACCACAGCCTGTCCTGGACTTTCTAGTTTGATTGCAGCCGTTGTGAGATAAAGACTTTGATCCCAGGGAGCATGGCTCCCTTGTTAGAGCCTCACTCAACTTCCTCTCATATCCTGTGTCAACCTTTTTCATACGTGATGTAGGAAATGTGAATATAGCCTGACCAGGCAGTGGCACAGTGGATAGAGCTTCGGACTGGGAAGCAGAGGACCCAGGTTCGAAATCCTGAGGTTGCTGGCTTGAGCAAGGGGTCACTCGCTCTGCTGTAGCCCCCTGGTCAAGGCACATATGAGAAAGCAATCAATGAACAACTAGGGAGCTGCAAGGAAGAATTGATGCCTCTCATCTCTCTCCCTTCCTATCTGTCCCTATCTGTCCCTCTCTCTGTCTCACAAGAAAAGAAAAAAAATGTGAATAAAGCAGACATTGTGTTGCTGGCACTTAGGTCTACGAATGAAATATCCCTGTTTAATTATTGCATGTCTCTACGAGAATGGGGACGCACCCTTTTTCATCAGTTAGTCTGTGTGTTGTTGGTGGTTGAGGTGGTTTAGGGAAATGGGTTGGAGGAACACAGGACACATAAACCTCACTGCTGCTCTGTCATCTCTGACAGGCTCCCCTCTGTCTAGTCAGCCTGTTTTAATCGCCGTGCAGCGGCAGCTGCCCCCGACTATCAAGCCCGTCACCTACACTGTTGCTGCCCCTGTGACCACCTCAACCTCCCAGCAGCCCGTTGTGCAGACGGTTCATGTCGTCCACCAGATCCCAGCAGTGTCTGTCACCAGCGTAGCTGGACTGGCCCCAGCAAACACATACACCGTGGCCGGACAGGCTGTGGTCACCCAAGCAGCCGTGCTGGCCCCTCCTAAGGCAGAGCTACAGGAGAATGGAGATCACCGAGAATTGAAAGGTGAGCCATGGAGGCAGCTGCTGGAAGCAGCTTTCCAAGCTCCTAGAATCCCACCAGACTTGTTCAGCCAACCTGTTTCTGATGTTGCTCACTGTTGGTGTAGAGTAGGTCTGCTAGTCACTGAGTAGCTCATTTTAAATTGATGAAATTTCTCTAAGCTTTCCAGCAGTATTAGTTGGTATCATTTCTCCTCTTTTCATTTCAGTGAAAGTGGAACCTATTCCTGCAATGAGCCAGGCCACCTTGGGTGCCACCAGTCGCGTCATTCAGACAGCACAGACCACCCCTGTCCAGACAGTCACCATCGTGCAACAGGCACCTCTGGGTCAGCACCAGCTACCAATAAAAACTGTAACACAAAATGGGACTCACATGGTGCCAATCCCTGCCGCTGTGCACAGCCAGATGAACAATGGTAAGCAGTTAGAAGGGATCCTTTGCTCACCTTTTCTAAAGAGCACGTTCAGAGTTTTGGTTTCAGCGACACTTCAGACACCTGGGAATTGCTCATGGGACTTGGCTCTCGAGATATGTGAAAGGGCTGTCTGATGAGAGGAGTGTTTCTAAAAACCCAGAGAAGCCTGACCAGGCAGTGGCGCAGTGGATAGAGCATTGAACTGGGATGCGGATGACCCAGGTTCGAGACCCTGAGGTCGCCAGCTTGAGCCCAGCTAATCTGGTTTGAGCAAAAGCTCACCAGCTTGAGCCCAAGGTCGCTGGCTCGAGCAAGGGGTTACTTGGTCTGCTGAAGGCCCGCGGTCAAGGCACATATGACAAAGCAATCAATGAACAAGATGTTGCAATGCGCAATGAAAAACTAATGATTGATGCTTCTCATCTCTCCGTTCCTGTCTGTCTGTCCCTGTCTATCCCCCTCTCTGACTCTCTCTCTGTCTCTGTAAAAAAAAAAAAAAAGTTAAAAACCCAGAGAAAAAGCACTTTCACTTTTTGTACATACCTGGCTATGGCGATAAGAAATCTGAGGTTTGAATGGTGGAACTTAGCTTGGGAAGTACTCCACCCCCGGAGGTGTCTGATGTGGTAGAGGGGACTACTCTGCTGTGCTCTTGGCTCTGAAAGGCCTCTGGAGCCCTGCCCTGTGTATGTCCCTGTCCACCAGAATCCTAATGTAGATGAGTGAAGACAGAGTGGGGAACTTGGCACTTAGATAAGAGACATAGGTGTTCTAATGATTTATAAATGCAATTGTTTTCTTAATTTCCTTTTCAAATGGTTCATTGCTACTGTATAGAAATACTACTGATTTTTGCCTTTTGGTTTTATACCATGCACTGTTAAATTCATTACCTATTATAGTTTTTTGCTTAGGGGTTTTTCTCATGTGACTTTGTTCCTGATCTTAGGGAAACATCCAGGCTTTCACCACTGAGGCTGATGATATTAACTATGGGACTCTTCCTGGTGTGTTGTTTTCTTTCTGTTCCTGGTGTGCTGCTTACTCAGTGCATTTTCTCTATTAAGATGATCGTGTGGGTTTTTTAACTTTGTTCCTTGTATTCCTGGCACAAGTCCCATTTGGTTATGGTAAAGAGCCCATTTAGTTTGATACTGAATTTGGTTTGCTGAAACTTGAGTGGAGGTATCTCTTATTGGTATTCATCAGGGGTGTTGGTGGTACTTTTCATGTAGTGATTTTGGCAGCTTTGGGGGCTGCTCTCACTGCTCCCCAGAAAACCCAGCCTGCTTATGGCCACTCTTCGGAGCTTCTCTTCCCCACTGGGCTGTGGTACTGGTCACAGGTACTCAGCCAGTCTTTGCTGGGGCTCTGCTACCCTAGGCCCTGTCTTGGGGGCTGCAGGTGTCAGGAAGATGCAGGCTCTGGCTGCCATTCCAAGCTCTTCTGCATGCATGTCTTTCTCTGTGGGTAAGACCCCCATCAGGTCATCTGCTGCCTTGGTCCCACACCTTCTGCCCTCAGGGCAGGAGAGAATGGGGTAGAAGGGTAAGGGTCTCCCTGTACCTGATGCTGCTTCCCTGGGTCATATGGGTGAGTCATGTAGCATGCTATGACTTCAGGCTTACTCCAGCCCAGTCTGCCTTCTTACTCTGAGGAAGTGGCACTTTCTGGACGTGGAGCAACCCTTTTGTTTACCTCCTAGACTAGAGGTTGTGCGGGCAGCTGAGGGCAGGAGTGTTGGAGACCCTTGTGCCTGGAAGGGAAGTCCCACATAGGCCTGTGGGGAGGGAGGGCACCTCTGAGCTTAATAAAGGCAGAGGCTGGGAAGAAGCTGAGAAGCCTGAGCCTCATGAGTGGAGATCCAGGAGCATTTGGCATGGAGGGGGTGAGGGTCAGGGGCTTGGGGAAAGACCTTCGGCAGTGACCCTTCGGCAAAGCCATCTACTCCTGTTGGTCCCATATTTGCCTGACCCTGAGCCTCAGTCTCCCCAGGATTCTGTCAAAATAGCATACTTTTTGAAGTAATAAAAAAGATGCCAGTTATTAATTTTAATACCCACAATTATACAGGACCCGAGGTCTTGTGCCCTTGGCCATCAAGGGCCATGCAGGTCACAAGTAGAAGCTGACCCTCTGGGCAGAGCCTGTGGTCTCATGAGGTCTGACTCACGTCTCTCTGTAGCAGCAGCAAGTCCTCTGCACATGCTGGCGACACATGCATCAGCATCAGCCTCCCTGCCCACAAAACGCCAGAACGGTGACCAGTCCGAGCAGCCGGAGCTGAAGCGGGTCAAGACTGAAGATGGCGAGAGCATTGTCATTGCCCTGAGCGTAGACACGCCGCCGGCGGCTGTGAGGGAAAAGGGTGTCCAGAACTAGCAGCCGGTAGAGCTTTTCTACTTTACTGTCAACTTGTGGTGCCAAAAGGAGACACTGCCTCTCACCGACGCTCAGAGCACATTCTTTCGGTGGGCAGAGGGCCCTGTGGTTGGACTTCATGTCAGCACTGAAAACACAAAACCCAGGTGGCCTTAAAACTCCTTAAAGACAGAAGTCACACCTGAACTTTAAAACCACACAACGAAACCTGGTTCTGGCGGTGTCCCTGCCCAGCACTCATCTTTTAACTCTGAGCAGACTCTCGGTCCTTCCAAGAGTGGCGCCTGGTGCAGCAGATCGGCTAGGACAGGCCCTCCTCAAAGGGACAGCACAGGAACCACCCTGTCACCCTCAGAGGGCCCACGGGGCTGGCAAACGAGACAGTATTTTGTTGTTCACATGTGGAATTAGAATATTTTGAGGTGTACTTTCTTTCTTTACAAAATAATAGAGTCTTTGACATTTCAGATCACTCCATTTCTGCTCTGGAAATTTTAGAATCACACGGGACCTTTACTGTGGATTTCATTTGGAGAAAAGAAACAACATAGCTGTTTTTATTGTTTGTTTTCAGCCTATGGAATGACTTACTTTGTCCAGTTAAAGGTCAGGAGGAGCTACGTGATGACAGCTGCCCATTTTCCTTTTAGAGCAGCTGCCTGATGAGTTTACTCCATTTCAGAGTGTAAGACGGACAGATGGATGCCTGCGGGCTGCATGGATGAACTGCTGTGCTCGCAGGCTGCACTTAACTGTTTTTCTTGCTACTTTTTGTTGTTTGTTTCTTTGCGTTGACTTTGTCCCTGGCATAATTTTCCACTCTGAGTAAAACATGTCTCTTAAGTATTGTGTGTTTAAAATGACAGAACTGTTCCTACTTTATTTGGAAAAATAATTCAATCTTTTATCACACTCCCTTTACAACAAGTGTCACAGATCTCTTGGTAGCATGTTTGCTATTTTAGCTGCTGTCACCAGCATCGCATCATCCAACCAGCAGTTTACCTGATCCTGTGCCCCACTCACCCAAGAAGCTGATCTTGGCTAGTTCAGAACCTTCATGTTAATAGGGTCTTAGAAGCATTGGGAAGATGTAGGTCATTTTCTGACTTATGATAGGAAATTTCCCTCAACCTGTCATGTCAGGACTGAACCCACTACTAAGCTAACTTCTCTCCCACAAAAAAAAGCGAGAAAAGGAAACCAAGGCAAGAGAATGAGAAGCAAGAGTCCCCCCTCCCCCCTGGTCCAGGCCCAGGCTCCTCTGGAAGAAAACCACACACCTTTCCAGAGTGTTCTGGGGTCAGGGCTGAGCAGCCATGCAAATAGAAAGAGGGCTTTGGCCTTACTGTTAATTTTTAAATGTCATCATCGTAACATTATTTATTTAAATGTAGTTATTTTGGTATTTAATCTTTTTTTAAAGAGGAAAAAACCCCTGTATTTTCCTGGTGGAATGAAATGACTCAGAATGGTATATTTAGGCAATTTAAAAATACTTATTATTTACCTAAAGACCAAATATGATAAATCTGTTCTCAGTATTGTGTGTCAATCTAAAGTATGGAGCTGTCACAATGTTACTGCAGATAATGCATATTAAAAATTATGAAATTAATACACAGTAGCTGGATTTATAACTCAGCCATTTAAAAAATAAAACTGAAACCATCAAGTGAATGAGACCACGTGTGTGACAGTGGCAAAATCTTACTTGCGGACTCAAGCAGGGCAGTAGTTTGCATTTTCCAGGCACTTTACAAGTGCCTTACAATGTATATTTTTACTTGTCTTTTTATTCAGGAGGTTTGCCATTTGCAAAGTAATTCAGACTGTGCTGTGCCCTATGGGCGGGGTCAGGTCACTCCTAAGGGGTGCAGACCTGTTTGTCATGCCACTGCCCTTAACTGTGAGCTCTCAGGAGGTGAATGGACAAGACCACCTCACTAGGGAACTTGTCTTGGGTGACAGGAAGCAGATGCACTGTATGTGTCCAGGCAGCAGTGCACCTGTCACCACCCAGAAGGACTGAGGCAGGTTTGAGGGCATTCTCTCTCCTTTTTCCTTCTTGCTATTTACTCAGTTGGCTCATTGATTGGCAAGTGAAAATTTAAAAATACTAAGAAGGCAGCCAGAAAAAGCAAGATTAGAAAATTACCATATTCCAATTTTTTTTTTCAATTTAGCTTTGAATTCCCAACAGCCCTCAACACACCAAGAGCCGCTGAGCTGTGGTCCTGCTGAAGGTCTTGTGCGACATAATACACGGTACACTGAGCTCCCTCCCAGTTACACACTGGCAGTTCCTAATGTCTTAGTTTAAGAAATACCTTTTTTGATCTTTAGTAAACTTCTGAGTTCCCTGACGGACTAGAAACTTCATTTCTGCAGCTTTGCCCTGAATCAAATAAAAATACAAAAGAAACTCACACAGCATGGTGCATTCCAAGATGTCTGCATGTTGGGGCTGATCATCTTCTATGTTGGCAGAGTTCTCACATGGACAGCTGACCTCCTTAAACATACCACCCCTCAAGCCGTCCTCCACTAGAACAAGAGTAGACAAGTCATGTCAGAGGGGGTGGGGTAGTAGTAGGACTTGGGATTTCCACCCTATGTTAACACAAGGCAATAGTGACAATCTTCAAGTCCTAACTGCCATTACACTAGAAATTATAATGGTGATTTGTGTACAGAGATTTGAAAATTTAAAACTACCAAGTCCCTGAAATCCAATAAAATATTTTGTTAATTTTAACTGAATACAGAGTATCATTGTCATTTTGATCTATCTAAGCAGGCATTTCCTTTTTGCTTTTTTACTTGATGCTCTTTTCCAAGCATGCCAAAGACTGAGAGCACTTGAGCAAAATGTGCAGAGGAGCTTCTGTGGTGACAGTTGTGGAGGCCCTGCCATTAGACAGGTGCTGGGTATCTGCACAGGAGGAAGGCATGAGTCACAGGCTGAAGTAACAACTAAGAATTAAGGTCACTGCAGCCTGACCAGTGGTGGTGCAGTGGATAGTGCATTGACCCAGAATGCTGAGTTCGCCTGCCGGAGCACAGGCTCACCAGGTTGAGGCCAGGGTCACTGGCTTGAAGCTTCAGGTTGCCAGCTTGAGCCCGAGGTCTAATCCCTGGCACGTACAAGAATCAATCAATGCTAACTAAAGTGAATGCTTCTCATTCTCTCTTCCTCCTACTCCCTCCCTTAAAAAAAAAAAGCATGTTAAGAATCAAGGTCACTGCAAACAACTTGAAGTACAGCCTGCCATGAGATGAAATCTTGTCTAAAGGGGCTCATGCCCTTTACGTTCCCACACTGTAACACTGGTCCAGCTACTATAGAAAGTCGGTGGCACAGATTGATGTCCTGAGGCTTGATAAAGCATTTCAGGACAGTAGGATGTCGAAGGGAAGAGGTAGTGAAAATAACGACATGAAGGCCCCCTGGGAAGCTAAATGAATCTAAAATTGAGCGTTCAAGGACAGAGTTCTTATGGAGTACTTCATTCCCTATACTGATGCCCTAATTTAAAAACAATTCAGGCCCTGGCCTGTTGGCTCAGCGGATAGAGCATCAGCCTGGCATGCATGTTCAGGTTCGATTTCCAGTCAGGACACACATGAGAGGCGACCATCTGCTTTTCTTTCCATCTATCTCCTCCCTACTCTCCCTCTTCCTTTCTCACAGCCAGTGGCTTTATTGATTTGAGCATGGCCCCTGGGACGCTGAGGATAGCTAAGTTGATTTGAGCATTGGTTCCAGACGGGGGTTGCCGAGGGGATCCCTGTCAAGGCACATGCAGGAGTCTGTCTCTCTGCCTCCCCTCCTCTCACTTTACATAAATAATAAAAAATTAAAAGAAAAAATGGTTGAAAATATCCCAAATTTGGTGAAAGGCATATGCACAAAGCTCAGTGGACCCCAAAAAGGATAAGTTCAAAGAAAATGTCAAGACACAGCTCTGACCACAGAAACTGAGGACTTATCTTGAAGGCAGCCAGAGAAAAGCGTCATTGCATACAGAGTTACAATTTGAGTAAGTACTGATCTCTCAGAGGTCATATGACTGCAAAACTTTAAAAATATTCTTAGGTATAGAAAAACTAAAAGAATTCTTAGCCAGCAGAGCTGCTCAATAAGAAATGTTAAACGAGCCTGACCAGGCGGTGGTGCAGTGGATAGAGTGTCGGACTGGGACGCAGACGACCCGGGTTTGAGGCCTTGAGGTTGCCAGCTTGAGCGCGGGCTCATCTGGCTTGAGCAAAACGCTCACCAGCTCGGACCCAAGGTCGCTGGCTCGAGCAAAGGGTTACTTGGTCTGCTGTAGCCCCCCCGATCAAGGCACATATGAGAAAGCAATCAGTGAACAACTAAGGTGTCGCAACGAAAAACTAATGATTGATGCTTCTTATCTTTCTCTGTTCCTGTCTGTCCCTCTTTCTGACTCTCTCTCTGTCACTGTAAAAAAAAAAAAAAAAAAAAAAGCTAAAGGAAGTTCTTTAGGCATAAAGATAAACTTGGGACAATTCTTTCTCTGTGTGTGTGTGTGTGTGTGTGTGTGGTGTAACAGAGGAACAGATAGGGACAGACAGGAAAAAAGATGAGAAGCATTGATTTTTCGTTGTGGCACCTTGGTTGTTGATTGCCTTCTCATATGTGCCTTGATGGGGGGGGGGTACAACAGAGTGAGTGACCCCTTGCTCAAGGCAGTGACCATGGGCACAAACCAGAGACTTTGGGGCTCAAGCCAGTGACCCAGCATTCAAGCTGGATGAGCCCATGCCAGTGACCTCAGGTTTCAAACCTGGGTCCTCTGCATCTCAATCTGAAGCTCCATTAATTGCGCCACTGCCTGGTCAGGCAGGACTTAATTCTTAAAGAGACAAATCAACAGAAATGGAAAATATTTGGGCAAGTAATCATCTAACATTGTCATTCAGTTATATAAATGTAATTGACAAAATTATGACAAAGGAGGAAAGTAAAGGTTTATAAGGTCTCTACATTTCACTTGAAGTGGTAAAACATTAATTCTGAAGTAGACTGGAAAGTCAGCTTTGTAAACTGTAATCACTAGTGTAACTGCTAATAATACCTAACAAAGTGCAAAAGCTACAGGTAAGCCATGGCTGGTAGCTCAGTTGGTTAGAACATCAGCTAGATACACCACAGTTGTGGGTTTGATCCCCATTCAGGGCATATACAAGAATCAACCAGTGAATGCATATGTGGAACAAGTTGATGTTTTTATCTCTCCATTACTCTCAAAAATCAATTTAAAATTTAAAGCCAAGAGATAAGGCCCTGGCCAGTTGGCTCAGCGGTAGAGCGTCGGCCTGGTGTGCGGGGGACCCGAGTTCGATTCCTGGCCAGGGCACATAGGAGAAGCACCCATTTGCTTCTCCACCCCCCCTCCTTCCTTTCTGTCTCTCTCTTCCCCTCCTGCAGCCAAGGCTCCATTGGAGCAAAGATGGCCCGGGCGCTGGGGATGGTTCCTTGGCCTCTGCCCCAGGCGCTAGAGTGGCTCTGGTCGTGGCAGAGCATCGCCCCCTGGTGGGCAGAGCGGCGCCCCTGGTGGGCGTGCCGGGTGGATCCCGGTCGGGTGCATGCAGGAGTCTGTCTGACTGTCTCTCCCCGTTTCCAGCTTCAGAAAAATAAAAAAAAAAAAAAAAAAAAAAAAAAAAAAAAGCCAAGAGATAAATTAAAATGGAATATTAAAAACTTTTCAAATTAAGGCAGACCTTGAAGATACTGTGGTATCATTTCTAGACCACCACAATAAAGCAAATATAGTCTCACTAGTTTTTTGGTTTCCTAGTGCACTTAACAGTTTACAAAATACTGTAATCTATTAAGTGTGCTAAAAATATTGTCTATAAAATGTACATACCTGGCCCTGGCCGGTTGCTCAGTAGAGCATTGTCCTGGTGCACTGAGGTTGCAGGTTTAAGCCTGGTCAGGGCACATATAAGAAACAACCAGTGAATGCACAACTAAATAGAACAAGTGGAACAATGAGCTGATGCTTCTGTCCCCTCCCTTTCTCCATAAAATCAATGGAAAAGAATTTTACATGTATGGCCCTGGCCGGTTGGCTCAGCGGTAGAGCGTCGGCCTGGCGTGCGGGGGACCCGGGTTCGATTCCCGGCCAGGGCACATAGGAGAAGCGCCCATTTGCTTCTCCACCCCCCCTCCTTCCTCTCTGTCTCTCTCTTCCCCTCCCGCAGCCAAGGCTCCATTGGAGCAAAGATGGCCTGGGCGCTGGGGATGGCTCCCTGGCCTCTGCCCCAGGCGCTAGAGTGGCTCTGGTCATGGCAGAGCGACGCCCCGGAGGGGCAGAGCATCGCCCCCTGGTGGGCAGAGCTTCGCCCCTGGTGGGCGTGCTGGGTGGATCCCAGTCGGGCGCATGCGGGAGTCTGTCTGTCTCTCCCCGTTTCCAGGTTCAGAAAAATACAAAAAAAAAAAAAAAAAGAATTTTACATGTACATACCTTAGAACAGGCAAAATCCATAGCAGATTTTTAGTTACCAGGAGATAGGGTGAGGACATCTTGAAACTAGAGACAGGTGGTAGCTGCTCAACACTGAATATATACTTCCACTGACTTGTATACTTTATAATGGCTAACTATATTTTCCTCAGTAAAAGCAAAGAAAACCAAAGGCCTAGATATCACTAGCAAATTCCACCAAACGTGGAAGAAAAAAACCCTCTAAGAATTTAGCCTGACTTGACTAGGCAGTGGCGCAGTGGATAGAGCATCAGACTGGGATGCAGAGGACCCAGGTTCGAGACCCCAAGGTCACCAGCTTGAGCGTGGGCTCATCTGGTTTGAGCAAAAGCTCACCAGCTTGGACCCAAGGTCGCTGGCTCGAGCAAGGGATTACTCAGTCTGCTGTAGCCCCACGGTTAAGGCACATATGAGAAAGCAATCAATGAACAACTAAGGTGTCACAACGAAAAACTAATGATTGATGCTTCTCATCTCCGTTCCTGTCTGTCCCTATCTATCCCCCTGTCACTGTAAAAAACAAAGAATTTAGCCTGACCAGTGGCGCAGTGGGTAGAGCGTCGGACTAAGACGTGGAGGACCCAGGTTCGAAACCCCGAGGTCGCCAGCTTGAGTGTGGGCTCATCTGGTTTGAGTAAGGCTAACCAGTCTGAGTGTGGGGTCACTCGCTCTGCCCCCCCCCCACACCCAGGTCAAGGCACATATGAGAAAGCAATCAGTAACTCAGGTGCTGCAACGAAAAATTGATGCTTCTCATCTCTCTCCCTTCGTGTCAGTCTGTCCCTATCTTTTTCTGACTCTGTCAAAAATTTAAAAAAAAAATTTTTAGTAGAACACCTACCTGGTGAGTATGCAGACTGCAGCTTGCACTCTGAGGATGCATGAAACTGCAGGCATTCTGGGATCCCTTGGCAGTTTGTATCAAGTTAATCCACATGACTTAGCAACCTCACTCTTGATAATTTACCCAAAACAAACAAATATTTATGTTCACCAGCAAATATACCTGAATATTATTTTTTTTAGAGTGAGAGGAGGGGAAGCAGAGACTCCCGTATGCGTCCCAACTGGACCCACCTGGCAAAATCACTAGGGGCGATGCTCTGTTGCAACCGGAGCCATTTTTTTAGCGCTTGAGGCAGAAGCCATGGAGCTGTCCTCAGCACCCCAGGCCCACTTGCTCTAATGGAGCCCTGGTTCCATGGAGGGGAGAAGAGAGAGACTGAAGCAACAGGGAGATTATCATCTCCCAAATCTGGAAACATTGCAAATAGCTTCAGTGACTGAAAGAATAAACAAACTGTGACACAGTAGAATGTTACTTAGCAATGGAAGGAATTCTCAAAGGTCTTACCCCTAGTCAAATAAGTCATATGCACAAGGCTACCTACTCTTTTATGGGCTGAAATACAGAATTTTGAACCCTGCTATCTGTGACTATGTGTGGACACAGGGTGAGCTCTACTCCAACAATGGGTGTACTTTTAAGAGGAGAAAAGGGCACAAACACACAGAGGTAGAGGTTGCCATGACCCAGCTCCAAGCCAAGGATGGCTGGCAACCACTAGCAGCTAGAAGAGGCGACAGACTCCCTCCGTGCCCAGAAGGAACCAACCCTACCAACACTTTGGTTCAGACTTTCAGCCTCCAAAACTGTTTTTTTGTGTTTTTTTTGTATTTTTCTGAAGCTGGAAACGGGGAGAGACAGTCAGACTCCTGCATGCGCCCGACCGGGATCCACCCAGCACGCCCACCAGGGGCGATGCTCTGCCCACCAGGGGGCGATGCTCTGCCCCTCCAGGGCGTCGCTCTGCCGCGACCAGAGCCACTCTAGCGCCTGGGGCAGAGGCCAAGGAGCCATCCCCAGCGCCCGGGCCATCTTTGCTCCAATGGAGCCTTGGCTGCGGGAGGGGAAGAGAGAGACAGAGAGGAAGGAGGGGGTGGGGGTGGAGAAGCAAATGGGCGCTTCTCCTATGTGCCCTGGCCGGGAACCGAACCCGGGTCCCCCGCACGCCAGGCCGACGCTCTACCGCTGAGCCAACCGTCCAGGGCCTGAGTTAACTTTTTCTTGTGTTAAGCAGCTCTACAGATTAAGTCTGGTTGCCAGGAGCTCAGAGGTGGGGCTGGGGTGGCTACAAAGAGAGTGTGAATGCTAGGGCACTGTGGCTACACACCCTATCCATCTGTCAACACATAAAACTATACAGCCAATATGAAAGTATGAATTTTTTAAAAATTAAAAAGCTACAATTATCCCCTTCTCCAAGAATTATTGGCTGGTGTTTAGGTCTGGGCCCTTCGATGTGTGTACTGGTGCAGTGCTGGTCTTATCCCCCTGACTGTGGGGCTATGGTTTAGAGCTGGGATCATTTTGGAAAATGAATCTTGAAAAACTGTCTCCTCCACTCCAACCATTGCTGGCTTGTTGTCCCAGCTGTACGTTTTAAAGACCCTACAGTTAAAAAACAAAGAGCAGTGTTTACAACATGGATGAAACTTGAAAGCTTTATGCTAACAGGAAGAAGGCAGACACACAAGTCACACATTGTATAAAATGTCTAAGACGGGTAAATCTTTTGATGGAAAGGGAGTTGGTGTTGGCAGCAACTAGGGGAGGGGGGAACACAGAGACTACTAATGGGTCTGGGGGTCCTGTTTTCTTGTTGTATTATTTTGTGTGTGAGAGAGGGAAGACAGGGACAGACAGGGAGAGAGATAAAAAGCATCAATTCTTCATTGCGGCACCTTAGTTGTTCACTGATTGCTTTCTCATATGTGCCCTGGGGGCTACAACAGACCAAGTGACCCCTTGCTCAGGCCAGCGACCTTGGGTCCAAGCTGGTGAGCTTTGCTCAAACCAGATGAGCCCGCACTCAAGCTGGAGACCTCGGGGTTTTAAACCTGGGTCCTCCACATCCCAGTTTGATGGTCTCTCCACTGCGCCACCACCTGGTCAGGCAGGGGTTGGGGATGGTCCTGTTGTTTTTGAGTGATGAAAACATCCTAGAACTAGATGTTCACACAATGTTCTAAGTGTACTTAATGATACGTACTTCTTTAGAATGGTCAAAATGATCATTTCTTGGCCTTTTGGCTAAGATCATGTGTAGTATCTGTTCTTAGCAGTGTAAAATGGTTCAACTCATCAATTTTGTGTGTGCTTTACCACAATAAAAATAGTTTCATCTGGAGGACTGGGTAAAACCATGGTTTACACAGTGAGCCATGTGACACCAACAAAGATATGACCTAGCACACTGGCTCCTGGAGTTGGAGTATGTCTGGCTGCCACTTCAGTTGCTTCCTTTGTCAAGTGAGGCTTCACCTTTGTCCCATTGAAGATCCCTGTAGAATCTGGTAGGAGACAGATCACACCCCCTACACACACACAATGTGCTGTTCTCAGGGCTCACAGAAACACCCTAGCCCACCCCCGCTTTGAGCCAGTGGGACACTTCAGCTCATCCTGAGCACCCGGCCCAGCATGCTAGGGTATGATCACAGACCACCAACAGAGCAGTTTCATCTGAAGTCAGTCAGAGCCAAAAGCCTGAAGCAGAATTTCACTAAGTACTTCAGAAGAGCTTTGTTCCTGGATACCAAAGACATTATATTCAAACCCTAGCATGGCTGCATTTCCTATGGAGCTTCTCCCTGCCCTCCCATTAAAAACGAACTATAAAACCAGCCAGAGCAGATGAGGGACACTACCTGACCTCACCTCTATGATGGTCTTAAACCGAGGTTTTTCCCATCTCTGGGTGCGATGGGAGTAATCTCCCTGGGGCCACAAAGGCTGCAGGGTTTTGTGCTGACAAAAAGGAAGCAAGACTATACCACAGGACATGCTCTCACGCTGTGGACGGTACCAGAGTGTACCTCATGGGTCTACTCTGCCTTCCTCTCCATGAACTGAGACACCCACGCCTCCTTTATGGACATTTTCCTCATTTTAATGTCAGCTTAATGCACTAGATTGTACTTGGGGAAAATATAAACCAGTCATTATACAGATGTGAAGGATGCCTCCTACACCCCTACCCAAAGTTATATCTGAAGTGTTAGCTGAGTAAGCACGAAACCTGCAAGGCCACCCACCACCATGTGAACAAATGGAGTCCAGGCTGGCCAGGCAATAAAATATGCTAATGAATGTTAATTTCTTCGACTCTGATACCCAAGGGGGAACACAAATGCCATGCCATCACCTGTATGGGTGGCAGGGTGCCCTGCAGCCTTGACTTCCACCAGGTCCTGCCACAGCAGCCCTAACAGACCGTGAACCTGGGGCATCTCTGGAGCCTACCTGACTGAATTCTCAAAATTTGGGGCTTGGTTTTACAACATACAATTCTTTTCCCTTGAGGGGTACAAAATTAGTCACTTTTATTTAAAAGAAACATTAAAAATAAGTGTGCAAAATTAAAGTTCATGATTAAATACACATAAAAGGAACATGCATACTTTACACTGAAACCCACAAAGTTAGCTGATTACATGACAGTAAAAGAACTGGCAAAATGGAGCACTTGCTGATTTTAAATGTTTGCAACCTGAAATCAAAACCACAAATTAGGTTTCTTTAGAGGGACTTTACAAAAATCAAATATAGACCTCAAGTAGCACTAACAATACTGAGCCCATAAATTACCAAATATTAAAAAAAAAGTCATGTACCTTTCATTCTCAAAATGTTAGTGCACAGCTCATTTTATAAATGTTGGGGAGAGAAAAAGAGGTGAGACAGGGAAGTGGAAACATCCAACTAAGGCATCCCATTCCGCTTTAAGATGTCAAACATTTCCCTTCACATCCTCTCAACTAAATGATGCTTTCTTCTCTGACTAAATTTTAAAGTCTATGCATTACTCTGTTCCCTACAAACAGGGAAACTTGGTTTTTATCCAGAGGTTCACCAGGACACCCCAGGTGATGCACAAAGCGCCCTCCTCACTACTCATTGGGTAGGCCTGGTGTTTGCCTCAATTCCAACAGCTCCAACAGCAAGACGGGACGCCAGCACATGTGCATACATGACCAAACCACGGTTACAACAGGCACGGGGAGGACCAGGACGCAGGACTCACAAGGGAAATGCCCACCTGTGTTCTCTAATACAGCTGTCTCTTTTCTTCACGTTCAGATGGGAGAAAATTTCTTTCTCCTTTTCTAAGGCAAGCTGCTGGTATTATTCTTTTTAAATCTGGTTATAAGAACTAAAATTTATATATCGGTTCATTTCCCCATGATAGACTCAGCAAAAATGATGGAATCTATTGCCAAAAACAAATTTTGATTTGTCCATCCTTTTCTCAACCTAGTCCCTAGGTTTTTATGGAGCCCCAACTGCAGGTGCAAGGAAGCAGTGAGTCATTAATGCTAGCATCACAGTTGAACTACATACAGGTAGCAAGCCAGCAGGTGGGCTTGGGCTGCCGAGAGCCACTTGAGTGTCCATGGTGCCTCGATGATTATTCTTCCTTTAATACTGAAATGCAAAGCCTTGCTTTGGAAACAGAGAACCGCATATGGCTTTGAGACCAAGGTCCCTAGGCAGTCCCTCCAGCCCATCACCCACAGGCCCTAGGGTGCTGGAACTAGCCCAGGATCATTTGAGGGGCACACACAGCACTTCAGAGGCATTCGGCCGTGGGTGTGGATTGCACTCCAGGTGAAGAGTCACAGTTTGTCATCGGTCATTTCTAGAAACTGTGCATAGACATCCCGGATGCACTCTCCTTTAGGGTTGAAGAGGAACTTGTAGTAGCTGCCATCTGCACAAATTGCTGCAACAGAAGAAGATCATTTTACTCATGTTTCTTCTCACAGTTAAAAGCAAGCAGCCCTTGCTCAGCCTAACAGCAAATGGTCTTATGAAGCACTGACCAGGTTACTTGTGGACAACCATGGACTTCCCTTCCTTACCGAGTATATACATGGCCAAGAATCCCAATTGTGTCTGAGGGTGTTTGCAACAGGAAAAAAACCCTTTGGTATCAATTCAACAACCAACTCACCTGTCCCTAGGGTTTTCTGGGAAACCCTGACGAGCAAGAAGCTGGTAGCATCCCACATGGCTGTGCAGACCCTGAGTGGGATGCACAGTACCCCAGGAGAGAGGAAGGGACGGCCAGCAGAACTGACTTAGTGCCAATAGCGTGGGAGGTGGGAATGGCTTGTCATTCTTGTCTGGAAGGACCACTTACCAATGACAGCATTTGGCTCTGTTCCAAAGGCACAAATGCATGGTGAGCCTGAGGGAACCTGAAACTTGGAAAAACTCCACTTGGAACTGAAGTATTTTGGAAGGAAACTGGCTGATGCCAAACTACGAGGACAAGGAAGAAAACAAGTGACGTTCACATAACAAAGTTAAAGATACAGCTTGAACAGTCTTAGTTTCAGTAGTTTGAATTCTAGTTTTGCTTTTAATTTCTTTTTCACATAAAAAAATAAGTCCTTACAAATGGCTTTATAATAAAAACAGAAACCATCAGCACTAGGTAAGGGCACAAGTTTCTAGTGTTACTAAATTAATTTTCTGAACACAAAGACAGCCATGGGAGTTCAGAATCAAGCTCTAATCATTAGCAAGGTGCCTAGCCCCTCAGCAGACACTTTTAAGGACTGAACAAAGGGAAGCAAAGGTTCCCCCGTGTTAGTATTACATTGTCTGCACTGGTTTTCAGTAGATGTGCTTGCTGAAGTGAGTACTGCACTGGTTTTCAAAAAAATCAAACGAGCGACCATGAAAATGACTCCACCACCACTTCACACTGAAGTGGCCCACACTACAGCAACAGTCCTTTTCATTCGTAGAGCCCTACCTAGACTGTTTATTCCTTTTTGGATCTTCAGCAGCAAAGATGTGCACGGTGCCGTGATCACTGGACACACAGATGAGGGATGCGTCCTGATTGAAGTTAATGCTGCAGAGAAATCAGATGCTTGGGTTTCGTGTGTATGCAGAGAAGCTCAGCCGCAACCCCAGGACCAGCCACTGAGCTGATGCCTGCCATCTTGGCCTTCTCGTATGCAAGACAGCAAACCCATAGTGCTCACCACAGAAGCACGGAGTCAAAGCCACTACACAAGCCAGCATGTCACAGCACCCTCCCTGGGTACATGGACATGGCTGTGTGCCAGGGATAGGGAAGGGCTTCCTGCAGAGCAATTATAGTCCTGGGAGCCCTGAGGCTGCCCCCACATGCCACCAGGTAAAAAAAAAAAAAATCCAATTCTCTGACCCCCTGCCACCTGGAAGTGCAGGCTGCCCCTTTGGAAGCCGACATCAGATGGGCTACAGAGGCACCAGCTCTGCTGAAGGAGCTGCTGAGTACAGACAAACAGGAGACCAGACTGCATCCCACATGACTCACAGATACACTCACTACATTTATACATGAATTAAGCTTTTAACTCATAGACCCAAATGTTGCTCAACACCTACAAAAGCCACAGATAAAAAGAATAAAATCCCGCCCAGACAGGGGTCCAGCCACTTCAGTGCTGCAGACATGGTGTGGCAACAACAGCGAAGAAAGCAGCTCAGTCTCTCAGGAGACTGAAGTAATTACAGATGAGCCAACATGGTCTCTAATATTAAAAATAAGCTGGAGGCAAAGTGAAGAGGTAAAATAAAACTGGCCAATATTGATAACTGCTGAAGCAGGGCAATAGGTTAATGGTAATTATAATAGTCTTTCTACTTTTGTGTCTATACCCAAATAAATGTTAAAATTAGTCGTCTGACTAGGTGGTGGCACAGTGGATAGAGCATCAGACTGGGATGTGGAGGACCCAGGTTTGAAACTGAGGTTGCTGGCTTGAGCGTGAGCTCACCAGCTTAAAGTGCGGGGTCACTGGCTTCAGTGTGGGATCATAGACATGACCCCATAGTTACTGGCTTGAGCCCAAAGGTCGCTGGCTTGAGCAAGGGTCACTCGCTTGGCTATAGCACCCCAGTCAAAGCACATATGAGAAAGCAATCAATGAACAACTAAAGCGCTGCAATGAAAAGTTGATGCTTCTCATTTCTCTCCCTTCCTGTTGGTCCCTATCTGTCCCCGTCTCTGTCACAAAAATAAATAAATAAATAAATGTTAAAATAAGCTGAAATGCACCCCACCCAACATAGCACAGCTGCCTCCTGCCTGCTTCCCAGGGGGTTTTGACTGTCCCTCCAAATCACCCAGGGCCCATTTCAGTGCATCAGCCCAAAGCAATGGCATTGTCGAGGATGAAATAGTGGTCATGCTTACCAATAAATATTAGCTGCTTGAGATCCTCTTCGTAGTTCCTGGATTAAATGCCCTGATGAAGTATCAAATATTCTTATAAGGGTCCCCTTTGAAAAACAGTGAAGTGTTTCATTACCAAAGATTCACAATTAATTTTTTGAAGTGATTTATGTTCACAAACCCACTAGCCCTTCTTCCAAACTCACCCACTTCATCTAAAACCCAACTTTCCCTCCACTGCTCCAAAGAATATGCTGGTGGCTCTTTAGTCCAACAGCTCTGGGCAGGGGCCAGAGAGAATGAGGCAGACTTGGAACTCTTCACTAACGTTGGGCACCTGCTCCCCTGGCAGACCCCAAGAGAACACCTATGCCAGGCAGACCTGTCCTTCAAGTGTCACAGGCTTATCGTCTAGAGAAATGTCACCTTAACTGTAACTCCCACAGCCAATAGGGAAAAGTAATGCTGCAATTATGCCAAGAGGAGGCATGACCAGGTCAAATGACTTCTGGTCCAGCTCTGTCAGCTACAACTTGTTTCCTGCAATCCCACCTGTCAAGTCATAAGGGCTGCAAAGACGACTCCAGGAGGCACACGACCTCCTCAAGAGCAGGGACATGTGCTTACTTTTTCAGATGCAGTTGCAATTCTTGTTCCCTGTAGGTTGAGAGCAATGCAGCTCAGAATGCCCTCATGGGCAGGAATGTCCACGGGTGGCTTCTCGGTGCTGGCCAAGTCTACAAGCTGCACGTGGCCTGTGTGTGTGCCCGGGAAAGCCAGGAGGGAGTTGTTACTATTTGGGCACAGGACACAAAGGCCTAAACAGAGACAGAGATAAACCTGTCAAGGATTCACAACCATTTTCAAAGCCTCTCTTTCACCACATGCAGAGAGCCTTGCCCAGATCTGCTCTCTGCTCTCCAGTTCCCAAAGAAAAATTAAGAATTACTAAGTTTCTGTTTATATAGAGGCTCAATCAAAGCTACCTCCAATGACACCGTCTCACAATTGGAAACATTCGTTGAACTTAATTTTTTGAGAGACAGAGAGAGAGAAATGAAGGAAGAGAGGGGGAGGAGAGAGATGAGCAGCATCAACTCAGAGTTGAGTCATCTTAGTTGTTCACTGATTGCTTCTCATTGCTGATTTTTTTTTTTTGAGAGAGAGGGAGACAGACAGGGACAAACAAACAGGAAGTGAGAGAGATGAGAAGCATCAACTCATACTAACATCACCTTAGTTGTTCATTGATTGCTTTCTCATATGTGCCTTGAATGGGGGCCTCAAGCCGAGCAGTGACCCCTTGCTCAAGCCAGCAACCATGGAGTCATGTCTATGATCACATGCTCAAGCCAGCAACCTGCACTCTCAAGCTGGTGAGCCCATGCTCAAGCCAGATGAGCCTGTGCTGAAGCTGGCGACCTTGGAGTTTTGAACCTGGGTCCTTAAGAGTCCCAGGCCGATGCTCTATCCACTATACTACCACCTGATCAGCTCATTGCTGAACTTGTGAATAAACTATCAAATCTCTGTCTTGCTTGACCAGTGGGGGCAGAGTGGATACAGTCAACCTGGGATGCTGAGGTCCTAGGTTCAAAATCCTGAGGTTGCCGGCTTGAACGCAGGATCAACATGATCCAAAGATCACTGGCACAGTTAGAGCCCCCTATCCTCAAGGCACAGATGAAAAGCAATCAATGAACAACTCAAGTGATGCAACTACAAGTTGATGGTTCTTATCTCTCCCTTCCTGTCGCTCTCAAAAACAAAACAAAAAACTCTTTTTCGTGGTGTCAGCCACTATGAGAATGCAAAATAGTAAAATCAGAAAACTGCTCCATTAACAATAGCAAAAGAAAACAAAGTAAGAATAATCTCAACAGTAGAGAGTGAGACCCTGTGACACACTGCAAAGGGGAACCTAGGTTTGCTGGGTGGAGCTGCACTATGATCACTGGATGAAATCTAGTGACCCTCAGTGCAATCAGTTAACATCTCTGCAGGCTTTTTAAGAAGAAATAGATAAACTGATACTAATAGAAGTAAAGGCAGCCCTGGCCAGTTTGCTCAGTGGTAAGAGCATTGGCCCAAGTGTGTGGATGTCCTGAGTTCAATTACCAGTCAGGGCACACAGAAGAAGCAACCATCTGCTTCTCTACCTCTCCCCCAACTCTACCCCTCTCCCCTCCTGCAGCCATGGCTCGATTTGTTCGAACACATCAGGATGGCTCTGTGGAGCCTTTGCCTCAGGTGCTAAAAATAGCTCGGTTGCGAGCATGGTCTCAGATGGGCAGAGCATTGGCCCCAGGTGGGGGTCACCAGGTAGATCCCAGTCAGAGCACATGCAGGAGTCTGTTTCTCTCTCTTCCTCCTCTCACCTGGAAAACAAAACAAAACAAATAAACAAAAGAAGGAAAGGCAAAGATCCTAGAATAGCCAAAAATTTTTTTGTGAAATAAGGACAGGATTGGAGAACTTAACCAATTAATTTCAAGAGAATATTTTAAAGCTCAAGAAATCAAGGCAAATTTGGCATTGGCATAAGGCCAGAACCACAGACCACTGGAACAGAATAAGGAATCCAAAAAAAAAATCTTACATTTAATTTCTTCCCCCTCCAGAGACAGAGAGTCAGAGAGAGGGATAGATAGGGACAGAGAGACAGGAATGGAGAGATGAGAAGCATCAATCATTAGTTTTTCATTGCGTGTTGCAACACCTTAGTTGTTCATTAATTGCTTTCTCATATGTGCCTTGACTGTGGGGCTACAGCAGACCAAGTAACCCCTTGCTCAAGTCAGCGACCTTGGGTCCAAGCTGGTGAGCTTTGCTCAAACCAGATGAGCCTGCGCTCAAGCTGGCAACCTTGGGGTCTTGAACCTGGGTCCTCTGCATCCCAGTCCAACGCTCTATCCACTGCGCCACCGCCTGGTCAGGCACATTTAATTTTTCTAACCAGAATATATAACAAAGTCTTACAACTAAGTAATAAGATAAATACTTTTAAAACAAGCAAGACTTGCCTGACCAGGTGGTGGCGCAGTGGATAGAGCGTCAGACTGGGATGCGGAAGACCCAGGTTCGAGACCCCGAGGTTGCCAGCTTGAGCGTGGGCTCATCTGGTTTGAGCAAAAATTCACCAGCTTGGACCCAAGGTCGCTGGCTCAAGCAAGGGGTTATTCAGTCTGCTGAAGGCCCGCGGTCAAGGCACATATGAGAAAACAATTAATGAACAACTAAGGTGTAGCAATGTGCAACGAAAAACTAATGATTGATGCTTCTCATCTCTCTCCGTTTCCATCTGTCTGTCCCTGTCTATCCCTCACTCTGACTGTCTCTGTAAAAAAATAAAATAAAATGAATAAAACAAGCAAGACTTGAAGATACTTCACAAAAGATATGCAAATAGCAATAAAACACATGAAAAAATACTCCCCATCATAAGCCCTCCAGGAGATACTATTACCACCCAAAACAACGTCTCAAGTTAAAAAGACTGATAATACCAAGTGTTGACAACTGGAATTCTCCTAAGTCACCAACAGATGTGCAAAATTGGACACGGCCACCTTGGAAAACATTTTTAATTTTCTATAGAGTTAGACATGTGTTTATAATACGACCCAGAAATTATATTCCTCAGTATTTACCCAGGAGAAATGAAGAAATATATCCACACACAGATTTGTATGTCAAGATTCATAGCTTTTAATCAAGCCAAAAAAACTTGTATGGATTAGCAACTCTGGCAAATCCATGCCACAGACTATTAGAAATAAAAAGGAGCAAAGTAATAATACACATGGAGGAATCTAAAAAACATCAGGCTAAAAGAAAGACACCAAACAAATCTGAAAAGGCAAAACTTGAAAGTCAAGTAGGGGAGGAGAACTGACTGCTTGAGGAAACTTTTTTGGGTGATGGAGCTGTTTGTCTTGATGATAGTGGTAATTATACAACTCTTAACAATTACTAAAAGTTAACAAGTGATATCCTTAAAATGAGTAAATTGTATCTCAAAAAAGCTAAGAGAAAAAAAAACCCCAAAAATTTTAAAAGAAACTAAGCTGATACACTGAATAACAGTCAGACACAAGCAATCCTCCCTCCAGAAGAAAAAGCCTCAGAATTTAATAAAAACCAAATTCCAGAGCCCACCACAGAGCTCCCGAATGGCTGACAATCACCCTGAAAAAATCCTGTGAAGGTCCATGATGCTGACAAAGGTGAGGTCTGAGAACCACTGCCTAGGAGGCCGACCTTTGGGAACAGGAGCATAAGCAACATCTGGGAAAGGTCTCCCAGGAGGTAAAAGGACCAAGGGAAGGGTGTGGAAGGAGAAAACCCACGTCTTCCAGACCCCAAGTGCCCAATACAGCTCAAGACCATGTCACCACAGCAAGACTCTGGGGCAGACCAGCATGGAAGTCGCATCACTCCTCCTTTGAATTTCTTACCTTTAGGGTTATAGCAGGTTTCAAAGACATGCAATTGGTGGGGATTGTGTGTAAATGTAAACACCTTAATCATAGAGTCCAAAACAACCACAATTCTGGAAAGAAAAAAAAATCAGAATTTCTCTAGCCAAAAGCAAGAAACATTTTGTGTATCTGCTCTTATCATTTTGAACTTCAGAAACTCCGAACACTACAAACAAAAGGAACATTCTTGCTTGAATCAAGGGTCCTTGTGAGCAAGCGCCTTGCCTGCGTAGAGTCTGGCTAAACCTTTCTGAGATTTAAAAAAAAATTTATTGACTTTTGAAGAGAGGGGAGAGACAGAGAAAGAAAGGGGGAGAAGTGGGAAGCATCAACTCTCATATGTGCCTTGACCAGGCAACTCCGGGGATTCGAACTGTTGATCTCAGCATTCTAAGTCAAGGCTTTATCCACTGTGCCACCACAGGCCTCTGAGATTTTTTTTTTTTGTATTTTTCTGAAGTTGGAAACGGGGAGGCAGTCAGATAGACTCCCACATGCACCCGACCGGGATCCACCCGGCATGCCCACCAGGGGGTGATCTTCCGCCTATCTGGGGCGTTGCTCTGTTGCAACCAGAGCCATTCTAGTGCCTGAGGCAGAGGCCACAGAGCCATCTTCAGTGCCCGGGCCATCTTTTTTTTTTTTTTTTTTTTTAATTTATTCATTTTAGAGAGGAGAGGGACAGAGAGAGAAAGAGAGAGAGAGAGAGAGAGAGGAGAGACAGAGAGAGAGAAGGGGGGGAGGAGCTGGAAGCATCAACTCCCATATGTGCCTTGACCAGGCAAGCCCAGGGTTTTGAACCGGTGATCTCAGCATTTCCAGGTCGAAGCTTTACCCACTGTGCCACCACAGGTCAGGCGCGGGCCATCTTTGCTGCAATGGAGCCTTGGCTGCGGGAGGGGAAGAGAGAGACAGAGAGGAGAGGGGGAGGGGTGGAAAAGCAGATGGGTGCTTCTCTTGTATGCCCTGGCTGGATATCGAACTCGGGACTCCCGCACGCCAGGCCGACGCTCTACCACTGAGCCAGCCGGCCAGGGCACCTCTGAGATTTTTTTTTTTTAATTTTATTTATTCATTTTAGAGAGGAGAGAGAAAGGGAGAGAGACAGAGAGGAAGAGAGAGGAGAGAGAGACAGAGAGAGAAGGTGGGGAGGAGCTGGAAGCATCAACTCCCATATGTGCCTTGACCAGGCAAGCCCAGGGTTTTGAACCGGCGACCTCAGCATTTCCAGGTCGACGCATTATCCACTGCGCCACCACAGGTCAGGCAACTAAAGCAATATTATCATCAAATAGTCCATCTAGAATAAGAACCAAGTACAACATGTGAGACAAATTACATTTCTGTATGTTTTCAGATACTTCTGGATAGTTTAGAAATGCTCCAGAATTTGTATTAGTAAGGGTCCCTAAATATTGACATCACTGGAAGTAACAAACCTAAGAATGTAGAAATAACATTCACCTGTTCAGTACCTCTGTCCTCCACAGCTGAGTATATGTAAATCATTTGAAATTAAATCCAAATTAATGAAGGCAATGGCACAGAAAAAAACCTGCTCCACAGGTCAGAGTCAATGATACCTTCTCTGAGGAGTTTCCAAATTTCCTTTACCTCCACATTGAAAACATTCATTGAGGCTGCTTTTGGAAAAGCATGGTTAAAAATTCATGTCCTTGGCCCTGGCCGGTTGGCTCAGTAGTAGAGCGTCGGCCTGGCGTGTAGGAGTCCCAGGTTTGATTCCTGGCCAGGGCACACAGGAGAAGCGCCCATCTGCTTCTCCACCCCTCCCCCTCTCCTTCCTCTCTGTCTCTTTCTTCCCCTTCAGCAGCCAAGGCTCCATTGGAGCAAAGTTGGCCTGGGCGCTGAGGATGGCTCCACGGCCTCTGCCTCAGGCGCTAGAATGGCTCCGATTGCAACAGAGCGACACCCCAGATGGGCAGAGCATCGCCCCCTGGTGGGCATGCTGGGTGGATCCTGGTTGGGCACATGTGGGAGTCTGTCTCTCTGCCTCCCTGTTTCTCACTTCAGAAAAAAAAAAAACCCCACAAAAACTCATGTCCTGGAACACTGAGGTCACCAGTTCAAAACCTTGGCCTTGTCTGGTCAAGACACATATGGGAGTTGATGCTTCCTGCTTCTCCCCCCTTCTCTCTCCCTTCTCTGTCTCTCCTCTCTCAAATGAGTCAATAAAAATCTTAAAAAAATTTTAAAGAAATTCAATTAAATGGATACCTATATAAAAAAAAACAAAACTCGTGTCCTCAGTCTGTACCTGCTGGATGGGGACAGTTCTCCTTGAAGAAAATGTTTAACTCATGTTCTTTTCTTCAACTAATTTCCAACCCCCTTTGTTCAGATTCTTCCAACCAGGGAATAGAATGTGAAATAGCTAACTTGTTACTAATCCCCCATCCCCCTTCATCCAGTCATCTATTTTTTTCCGACCATTCCTTAACCCCCTTACCCAATTATTGATCCCCATCTCTCCCTTCCACCTTGGTGTGGCCATTTAAACTAGCCAGTTGAGAAAGAATAAGATTGTACCAGGTCAATATTCCACCCAATGAAGCAAGACCCAGCATCCTAGGCCTGCGTTAGGGAAAAAAACAGAATTTTGCCTCTGGCCACACGCTTGCTGGCTGGCTTTCACTAGCGTAGTGATTTTCAACCTTTTTTGAGCCACGGCACATTTTTTACATTTACAAAATCCTGGGGCACACTACCTACCCAAATGACACAAAATGACACTCTAACACAGTACATATTATACATATAGTTAATAATATAGTTTCTAAATGTATTTATACTCACACTTGACCATGTCTCACGGCATATAGTGTGCCGCGGCACACTGGTTGAAAAACACTGCACTAGCGGCAGCACGCCCTTTTGCAGAAGTTCTTAAAGTTGCTTTGCGGAGGTATTTTGTCTCCTCGAGTCTTGCTTAATTCTGTCTCTAACACCCTGAAGGACTGAGAGTCACTGAGAGCAGTACCAGGCCAGGGGCCTGGTCCAGATATATTTTTCATGCCCACTGATGCCTTGCCTCTAAATAATCCTTGGAAGTCAATAAAACCCACTGCCTTCCTTGCAGCAATATAAATAATCCTTAAGTCGTTTGGATCATAAACTAGTTATCACATTTTTATACATCATTTTCCTGAATACTTTCTTCCTTCAAGATAAAGATAGTTCAGCCATCTTCAGAGAAAGTGACTATTCCAATTTTAAAAATTAGATACCAAACCTACCTATCTCGTCGCAATTTGACTGCCTTGACTTCTGTAGAAAATTCTATCTCAATAACTGTCTTCTTTTTCAGGTCATCCCAGATCATCACTGAAATAGAATTTATGAACACGGTAATATACAGACTTCCCTCACTACCCCACACCAAACTTTGAAAGACAGCAGACTTCCACCTCACTCTCCACCTCTAACACATTCTGAAGCCTGTCACCAGTAGACTCCAACTCAACAGTTCTCCAAGGTTTCCAAGGTCACTCAGGTCACTAGGCCCAGAGACCTTTTCTCAGGCCTCATCCTCCTCCATCTGCTCCAGCACTAGACTCTGATGACCATACCTGTTTTCCTCTCCCAACCTTTCTGTGCTCCCATCTCTGCCCCCAACCTCTAGTTTCTTCACTGACTCACACACACTGCTTCTAAACCAGAACATTACTGAGAGCTGACAGCACTGCTTTCCTGACCACACTCTCAACTTGGTGCTCAAGGTCCCTAGAATCTGACACCCAATCCACCTACTCCCTTCTTTCCCAGGTTTCTTTCCCTTCCCCCAACCAGTATCTAGTTTACAGGACAAAGTATATGGCTGTGATTGGTAAACTGTGCTGTTTTCCCTTATTTTAAAAGAGGCAGACCCTTTACACACTCACCCCCCAAAAAAACAATATTCTTAAACACAACTACACTGTTACACTGGTTTTTTTTTGTTCAGTGTGGTGACCAAATTAATGTTTCTATAAGTCAATGGCTCTCTGTAGGAAAATAACCTCCTTACATCTTGCTTTAAAATAAACTCATGATAGTTATGGTTATTAATCCAGAATAACCAGAACAAAATGAGGTCCAGAGGCAGTGTGCCCCCATTAAGCAAGCACTAACTAAAAAGTATAGGCTCTTTGACAATGGGATCAAGTGACTCCTGTATTACATGTCTTCTCCGAGAACATCAGAAACCAGACACTCTTTCTGGATGCTAGTTCTTTGTACTACACAGGACTACAGGGAAGACTGAATGGCCAGAGACATAAAGATGTTCTAAAATGTCCAAGAAACCACTACATGAGGAACAATTATTAAATGCATCGTGAATTTACCTTTGTTGGGAGGATATTTCGGCTTTTTCCCACCACCAACTAAAGCTAAATAGTTGCAGCGGAATAGCATTTCAACATGGCCAACTCCTCCTTCAAGAAATTCTGAAATAGTATTAAAAAGTAGTTAGTATGTATATTTTACAACTAAAAAAAAAAGATGAAACGCAACAATCAGCATTTAATTTTTAGTCGGCAATTTACAGCATCTAACTACCATCAGAAATGAGAACGGTGATGGGCTAGAAACGCTTCAGATATCTCTCGACATCCTGTCACCCATTCACTGTTTCCATGTATAAATGCTGAGCACACAGAACTGTAAAAGGCCCAGTAGCAAAATATATGAACTGTCTAAATTCATATTTTAAGGTATAGCAAAAGCTGTAAGCTAAAAAGGCAAGCTAAACATTTTAATGCAAAACTAAGGGTTTTTCCCCTAAGTATTTAAACACTTCCACTGAGCATTTGAAATGCTCAAAATGTTCATGAGTGCCTGACCTGCGGTGGTGCAGTGGATAAAGCATCAATCTGGAATGCGAGGTCACCAGTTTGAAACCCTGGGCTTGCCCAGTCAAGGCACATTGTGAAAAGCAACTACAGCGAGCTGATGTTTCCTGCTCCTCCCCACTTCTCTCTCTCTCTCTCTCTCTCTTAAAAAAAAATTTCATGAGTTACAGTAAGAGGAAAACAAATGTCAGCAGACACCCTCCAGGACAGAAGGGAGACGGGGCTCACTCAGGAACAGGACTGCGCCTCAATGAGAAGTGTGAGGCTGAGAGGGGCACCCCCACCATGTGGCTTGTCACAGAGCAGGACTGCCTCATCCAATCCTCCCCAACCTTGCTCTCTGGTCTGAAATGACTGTGAGCCCTTGGGATAGTGAGGGGACAACACAGGGCATGTGAGGAAATAAAACCTCTAAAAATTAGAAGTTAACCTAAAAATCGACTTCTACCTGTCCAGTCATAGCTGCACAAGATGATTCCAAATTTCCTCAGGTCACTCCATGAGACATTTAAAATTCAAGGCCTAATAGAAACTCTAGTACTACATATATAATTCCTAATAAATACAGTTTTCTTTTCTCTTTTGAAGGGGACAGAGAGTCAGAGAGAGGGACAGATAGGGACAGAGAGGAAGGGAGACAGATAAGAAGCATCAAGTCTTTGTTGCAGCTTAGCTGTTCACTGATTGCTTTCTCGTATGTGCCTTGACCAGGGGCTAGAGCAAAGCAAGTGACACCTTGCTCAAGTCAGAGACCATGGGGTCATGTCTACGATCCCACACTCAAGCCAGCGACCCAGCACTCAAGCAAAAACAGTTTTTCTTTTAAACAAGTTCATAATCCTCTGACACAAGCTACCTCAAAGTAATTCTGGTTCTAAGAGGCTGTGGCCATGGTCCAAATCCAATTACAATGATTCTTTAGGTAGTTCTCTCTGCCAAGTGTGTGGCTTTCGATCTGCAAAGCCCTGGCTTCTTTATCCACAGCACAGACCACTACCTACAGTAACTGAGTCCACTACCCTGGTTCACACGAACTCATTCACCAGCAACATGAACTGAATGTCAGTTAACATTCAATCTTAGCCTTTAGACTGTTGATCAATAAACTATAACAGACCAAGGCTTAATAAAACTTCTAATTAACTGATATTGAATAAAAGCTGACATCCCACCCAATAAGGGAAGATTTCTTGGCTATAACATCAAAAGCACAGGCAACAAAAGCAAAAATAGACAAAAGGAACCACATTAAACTTAAAAACTTTTGTGCCTTAAAGAACATAATCAATAGGCCCTGGCCGGTTGGCTCAGTGGTAGAGCAGTGGCCTGGCGTGCAGGAGTCCTGGGTTCGATTCCTGGCCAGGGCACACAGGAGAAGCGCCCATCTGCTTCTCCACCCTCCCCCTCTCCTTCCTCTCTGTCTCTCTCTTCCCCTCCTGCAGCCAAGGCTCCATTGGAGCAAAGTTGGCCCGAGCGCTGAGGATGGCTCCATGGCCTCTGCCTCAGGCGCTAGAATGGCTCTGGTTGTGGCAGAGCAACCCCCAAGATGGGCAGAGCATCGCCCCATGGTAGGCATGCCGGGTGGATTCTGGTCAGGCGCATGCGGGAGTCTGTCTGACTGCCTCCCCGTTTCCAACTTCAGAAAAATACAAAAAAAAAAAAAAAAAAAAAAAACCACACAAAAAAAAGAACATAATCAACAGAGTGAAAAGGCAACCTACAGAATGGAAAAAAATATTGGCAAATTATATACCTGATAAGAGGTTAATATTCAGAAGATATAAAGAATTCCTATAACCCAACAACAACAACAACAAAAATCAATTTCTAAATGGTCAAAGGACTTGAATGGAAATTTCTCCAAAGATGATGCATATGCCCAAAATACATATGAAACCATCCTCATCACAAAACAAAAGAAACGCAAATCAAACCACAATGATATATCACCTCACATTCATTATGGCAGCCATATTTTTTGTTTTGTTTTGTTTTGTTTTGTTTTAGTGTGGGGTGGTGGGGGAGGAACAGACAGGAAGAGAGAGAGATCAGAAGTATCGACTTGTAGTTGCAGCACTTTAGTTCTCATGTGCCGGTGGGGGGGAGATGGGGGGAA
Source organism: Saccopteryx leptura (assembly GCF_036850995.1). Classification (NCBI taxonomy): domain Eukaryota; kingdom Metazoa; phylum Chordata; class Mammalia; order Chiroptera; family Emballonuridae; genus Saccopteryx; species Saccopteryx leptura. The sequence goes on from NC_089506.1 coordinate 126,581,444, forward strand.
TCTCCAGCTGAGCCAGTGACCCCTTGCTCAAGCCAGTGACCTTTGGGCTTAAGCCAGCAACCATCGGGTCATGTCTATGATCCCATGCTCAAGCTGGCGACCCCGTGGCTCAAGACAGTGACCTTAAGGTTTCAAACCTGGGCATCTGCATCCCAGGCTGACACTCTATCCACTGTGCCACCACCTGGTCAGGGATGTCCATGTTTAATAGCAGAAAATAACCAGTTCACAAGGATATGGAGAAATAGAAACTAATATGGTACAGCTATTAATGAGAACAGTATGATGATTCTTTGAAAATTAAACCAAGAACCACCATATAATCCAGCACTTCTACTTCCTAGCACACTATATACTTAAAAGAATTGAAAGTAAGGTCTCAAAGAGTATTTTCACATCCATGTTTACAGCAGCATTACTCTCAATAGCCAACAGGTAGAAGCAATCCAAACCTCTACAAAGGGATGAACAAAATATGATCTATCCGTATAATGGGATATTACACAGCCTTAAAAAAGAAGGGCATTCTGCCTGACCAGGCGGTGGCACAGTGGATAGAGCGTCGGACTGGGATGCGGAAGGACCCAGGTTCGAGACCCCAAGGTTGCCAGCTTGAGCGCGGGCTCATCTGGCTTGAGCAAAAAGCTCACCAGCTTGGACCCAAGGTCACTGGCTCCAGCAAGGGGTTACTCAGTCTGCTGAAGGCCCACGGTCAAGGCACATATGAGAAAGCAATCAATGAACTAAGGTGTTGCAACGAAAAACTAATGATTGATGCTTCTCATCTCTCTGCATTCCTGTTTGTCCCTATCTATCCCTCTCTCTGACTCTCTCTCTGTCCCTGTAAAAAAATAAATAAACAAATAAATAAAAAAGGAAGGACATTCTGGTACATGGTACAATATAGATGAGCCTTGAGGACGTTATGCTAAGTGAAATCAGCCAGTCACAAAAGGGCAAATAATGTCTGCTTCTCTACAACCTCACCAAAGCTGCTAACTTAGTAAAATCCTCACCCCACCAGTCAGCTTGCTCTCCTCCATCTCACATACTTCCCATTTCTCTCTAGTCCCTTCACCACTGACATACTGGGGTGACCACACAGAGCATGAAGCCCACACAACTTTCTGTGCAATTAGACATAAAAAGGATTATGGGTTGTGGGTGAGCCCCACAACACAGTCAGGTCAGGCAGGTTGTTGGACTGGTGAATGTCAAATTGTGCACAAGTATGTCAATTTTTTTTTTTTTTAATTTACTGATCTTAGAGAGAGGAAGGGAGAGAGAGAAACAGGAACACTGGTCTGTTCCTGTGTATGCCCTGACTGGGGATTGAACCAGCAACCTCAATATATCACCTCTGATTTCCAGATACTTGGCATATTCCAACAAGGACTCTGGGTTCACCTGCTACTCCACCTCAGTCACATGATGTTCCCTCTAGGTCTCTGTCTCTTCTACCTCTCCACAGGTTGCTGCCCCATCACATGTGTAAACACGGATCACGTGGAGGGAAAGGTGAGTGGTGCTGAAGACAAGAGAACACCTCTGGATCTCTGCCTGCCTTTCAGACTGTACAAGCTCATTGAACATGAGCTGTATGAGTTCTAGTCCCTTTGTAATATGGGAGAGTTGTTTCCAAATGAGTATGGTGCTGACTCGGATACATCCTCTTTACAGTTCTATAACCACTAGATTTAATATCTTGTCCAGTGTATCATTCTTAACACATCTTAATTTGTCCAAATCATGACTGCTGAACCTTCTTTCTCGTTTATGTCTGTGTGTGATATATCTGAATCTGAGTCTACACTCGGATCCCATAGCATCACTATGAGAATGCCAGACAGGCTGTGTTACATAGTTCCACACAGTCCTCCCACGGGTCCCACAGCCTTCCTGGAGGGAGCAGTACTACTCTGACAGCTGAGCAATACCCTCCAGGTGTGCACCAACAGCACCCTGGAGGGAGGTGGAAGAAAGCTGCCCCCAGCTCCTAGTCCCTGCCAGTAGTGGGCATGACCGGAAAAGGCACTCTGCTCACAGCCAATCAGTTTCCTTACTCAGTTCCACAGACACATTGGAGAGCACAGACCTGGGAATGACTACTGAGATGCAGGTATACTTCGTTCCTCCTCATATAGGAAAACAAACCTCCAAGATAAAAAAAAAAAAAGGCCAAGTCTTTCTGCCTGTATTCTACTGTTAAGTTGCTAGAAATATTATAGCACACTAACCAAAAAAAAAAGCATGGCACCAAATTCTTTTTTTTTTTTTTTTAACTGAGAGGCAGGGATGCAGAGACAGACTCCTGTAGCAACCAGAATGGGATCCACCCGGCAAATCCCCTATGGGGAGATACTCTGCCCATCTGGGACCATTGCTTGGCAACCAAGTTATTTTAGTGCCTGAGGCAAGGCCATGAAGTCATCCTCAGCCTCCTGGGCCAACTTGCTCAAATGAGCCATGGTTGCAGAAGTGGGGGGGAGGGGGAGGGAGAGAAAGAAGGAGAAAGAGAGAAGAAAAGAGCGAGAGAGGGAAAGAGGGAAAAGGGGAAAGAGGGGAAAGAGGGTGAGGGGGGGAGAAGGAAAGAGAGGTAGAGGGGGAGGGAGGGGGAGAGAAAGGGAAGGGAGAGGGAGGGAGAGAGAGAGGAAGGGGGAAAGGAGAAGAAAGGGAGAGAGGGAGAGGGAGGGAGAGAAAAGAAAGAGGAAGGGAGAGAGGGGGAGGGAAGGAGGGAAAGAGGGAGGGAAGGAGGGAAAGAGAGAGGGAAGGAGGGAAAGAGAGAGGGAAGGAGGGAAAGAGAGAGAGATGAAGAGAGAGGGAGGTAGGGAGAGGGAGAGGTAGAGAAACAGATGGCTGCTTCTCCTATGTGCCCTGACCAGGAATTGAACCTGGGACTTTCACATGCCAGGCCACTGCTTTACCACTGAGCCAACCAGCCCGGGCCTAAATATATTTTGTAACAATTTCTGTATAAAGCAGAGTTGTCTTATTTCACTATGCAACCAAAACAAAATGAATATAAGTCAGATGTGTGGGCGACTATTCCATCATCCTCTATCAGAACACTGTTGCTTCCACTCTTGTTAACAAACAGACTGTGAGGGCACAACCTTGCACAGCACCTCATCTATGTACAGCACTCAACTATGCTTGACACATTCTGATTCACTCATCTTTATAACCTTGGTAGGCAGGCAGTTATCCTCATTTACATGTAAAGAAACTGAGGCCTATAAGAGAAGGTGAAAAACTTGCTCAAGGTCACAGAGCAACCTGATAAGGGTCAGAACCAAGATTCATATCCAAACAATGTGGATGTTGCCTGACCTGTGATGGCACAGTGGACAGTGTGTCAACCCAGGATGCTGAAGTCCCTAATTTGAATTGCCGAGGTCTCTGGCTTGATCATGGGCTCACCAGCTTGAGTGCGGGATTATAGACATGATCCCATGATCACTGGCTTTAGCCCAAAGGTCGCGCTGGCTTGAGCCAGGGTTCACTCACTTCACCTAGAGTCCTCCAGTCAAGGAATGCATGACAAGCAATCAATGAACAACTAAAGTGAAGCAACTACAAGTTGATGTTTCTCATCTCTCTCCTCCCTCTCTCTCTCCTTTCTATCTCTCTCTCTCTAAAGGGAATAAACAAAACAAAACAAAACAATGTGGGTGTTGAGTCTGGGCCTTCACTACCAGGCTGCACTGTCTTCCTCTAATAAATTAAAGTCACAGACCTCGGCTTACAAAATGAAATCCTGTACATAAACCATCACTTACTAATTTACATATCAATTGTACAGATTTCATTTGACACAGGAATTCCACTAGAAAAAAAAAAATCCCTGAAAAATCTCTGATGAAGGGTATTACTTGTTAAAATAGAAGGGGGTTGTTTAATGGAACATGGGGATGCTGTAACTTCCTCTTACAGAAGAGAAATTTCTAGCATCAGAAAATATAACTTTTAAATTGAATAAAAACCAAAGTGTTACTGCAGGAAGAAAAAGGATGCTTCTCAACCCTGACTGGTGGGTCAGTGGATAGAGCATCAGCCTGGCTTATGGATGTTCAGGGTTCGATTCCCAGTCAGGGCACACAGAAGTGACCATTTCCTTCTCTCTCTCTTTCCCTCCCACAGCCAGTGGCTGGATTGATTCAAGTGTGACCCCAGGAATTGAGGCACATCAGCCTCAGACTCTAAAAGTAGCTTAGCACTTGAGCATCGGCCCCAGACTGGGTTGATGAGTAGATACCAGTCAGGGAGCATGTGGGAGTCTGTCTTGCTATCTCAGCTCTGTCCATTAAAAAAAAAAAAGGGGGGGCCCTGGCTGGTTTGCTCAGTGGTAGAGTGTCGGCCTGGCGTGTGGGAGTCCCGGGTTCGATTTCCGGCCAGGGCACACAGGAGAGGCGCCCATCTGCTTCTCCACCCCTCCCCCTCTCCTTCCTCTCTGTCTCTCTCTTCCCCTCCCACAGCCAAGGCTCCATTGGAGCAAAGTTGGCCCGGGTGCTGAGGATGGCTCTGTGGCCTCTGCCTCAGGAGCTAGAATGGCTATGGTTGCACAGAGCAACACCCCAGATGGGCAGAGCATCGCCCCCTGGTGGGCATGCCGGGTGGATCCCGGTCGGGCGCATGCGGGATTCTGTCTGACTGCCTCCCCCTTTCCAACTTCAGAGAAATACAAAAAAGAAAAAAAAAAAAAGGATGTTTATTATTTTCTACAATTTATATGAGATTTATTCATCCATCAGTAGTATACTTGATTCTCCCAACAAGACCAGGAAACATTAAAAGCTTAAGAAATTTATGTAGAAGAAAATTTAAAAAAAGAAAAAAATCAGATTGAAAAATTGTAACAGTAAATTTAACATTTTTTCCTGTCCAATGGGAAAGGGACTACCATTATTTTATTTTACAAACAGAATTCCTGATTCCAGCTTAATAATAATTATAACATCATTTCAGCCTTGACCAGAAAACTCAGCTCATTAGAGTATCATCTCAACGTACAGAGGTTGCTGATTCGATCCCTGGTCAGGGCACATACAGAAACAGATTGATGTTTCTGTCTTTCTCTCCCCTCTTCTCTATAAAAATCAATAAATAAATTTAAAAAATAATTCCATTGCTACAAATAATATTTCTAAGTGTTGGTCACTCAATGAGAGTTAACTCATCATCTGTGTTCTGTACAATTTTACATTCACCGGAAGAGTGAAAATAGCTTGGATCAACTAAACCTTGTTCCTCCAGACACAGGGAAGATAGACACTTCCAAGTTGATGAAATTGGTTGGGTCACTGCCCCCTGAATCACCACTGTATCCTGGACCTACGAAGAGCCAGGCAATCACAGAAGCTCAATGAAAGAGCATAACTCTGTCCAAGTTGACAGAGGACCTTGAAACCTATTTACTTTCAAAACCAGCTGCCCTCCCCACCTCCATCTGTAAGATAAAATTTAAGACTCTGAAGGTGGGAAAAGGAGTGAAACCATAAAATGTTGGTTACTCCTTACCTTGTTTCTCTTTTTCTTTTAGTGGATCGGTGTTATAGACTCGAAATCCATTTTCCATCCCACATGCAAAGCATCCTAAAGTGAGAGAGACATGTTATTAGTCAGCTCACTGTGGTCTCAAGCTCAGGACCCCATGCCTGGAAATGGCAAAGCAAGCAAGGGGTCTAGAGAAAGTGTCCTCTCTAAGAACACATGCAGATGCACAGACCACACACAGACATGGTCTGCATTGTCACAACCACACTCCTTGTGGGCAGTTATTAAATGATGTGCACATCCTAGCATGACAGTTTCAGTTTGTCTAACATGAGAAGAGCCTTTGGAATCACTCCAATTTCCCACTGCAGGTCTCTTCTGTGGCAGTTCCTGTGGGTCAGGCTCCACTTGAAACATTTAATTCCTCCATGAACCACCGTGCATTTCCATCAACACCTGCTCTCCTCGTTCCAAATATATTCTTGAGCACTCTGTCAGGTACCAAGCCATAGAGAGGCAATAACAAACAAGTACACATTTCCTGGAGGACAATCCCAGCAGGTGGGGAAAGACCAGGCCGGGAAGGGGGAGGAAAGGACTGGCATATGATGGTCTTCTAGAAGGCAGATTTGAGGTTTTCCCTTGACCTTACTCCTACCTGTAAATTACCTTAACCTCTTGCCTGACAGGTGGGAGCAGAGTGGATAAAATACCGACCTAGTGAAGGAAAAGTTTAACTCAGGTTCTTTTCTTCAACTGATTCCCAACCCCCTTCATTTGGATTCCTCTGACCAGGGAATAGAATGAGAAACAGCTAACTTGTTTACCAATCCCCCAGCTCCCTTTATCCGGTCATCTGACCATTCCTCAACCCCTACCTAGTTAATGATATCCCCACCTCTCCCTTCCACCGTGGTGCAGCCATTTAAACTAGCCAAGTGGGAAAAAATAAGATTGTACGGTCAACACTCCAGCCAATGGAGCAAGATCCAGCATCCTAGGGCCTGTGTTAGGGATAAAAAGTTTGCCCTCTGCCAGCACGCTTGCTGACTGGTTTTCACTAGCGGCAGCACGCCCCTCTGCAGAAGTTATTAAAGTTGCCTTGCCCAGGTATTTTATCTCCATGAGTCTTGCTTAATTCCATCTCTAACACTAGGATACTGAGGTCACCAGTTCAAAACTCTGCTGTTATAGTAATATATGGTTATAGTAATGAAATATATAGAAATATAGAAAAATGTGAAAGATATTTAAAAGTAATTAAGATATAATATTAAAATTAATTAAGGAAATAAATAGTTATGCCGTCTGGATAAGAATTAGTGTAGTGGGTGCAGATGTGATAGACTGACTTTCGAGCAGGGCCCAGTTAGTGCGTGTGTGAAGTTATACATAGATAAGAAGTGGCTTAATGTCATAACTCTTTAAGTTAACATAAACAAGAAGCTTCCCTAGGAACACCTTAAAAGTGATTTGATGTAACATTTCAGTAGATTAACATAAAAAGGGCTCCCTTCCAAGAACTCCCAAAAAGGTGGTTTGAGGTGATAATTTACATTGACACCTGTTAGAAAGTGGGTTGAGATGATAATCCTGTATAGACTGACACCTGTTAGAAGGCACTGGCCAGAAAAGGTAAAGGGCTCCCTGCTGCAGTAGTCACCCAGACTCCAACATGAACTTGGACTGTCTCTTCGCTGTTCTGACAAAGACAGCCGAGAGGAGCATGCCGACAGGGCCCCCTGAAGCTCAGGAGGCCCTGAGTACTCAGGCACTCCAAAAGGATTTGTGAGTAATAAACTGCCTGTGTGATTCTTGCAACTAACTTGTCTGTCAGTCGTGTCTTTCCTCCGGTGGCAGTTGGCTCGGCACTAATAAGAAGAATCCTCATAGCCGCCTCAAGAGTAGTCTCGAAGAGGTTGCCAGCCCTGCTGATAGGCAGGAGTGTCCCACTGCACAGGGAAGTCAAATCAGGGACGCCTGATCGACGTAGAGCTTGGGCTCTATTGGGACACCTGCATTTGTCCGGTCAAGGAAAAAAAAAACAAGCAACCAATGAACAGCTAGAGTGAATCAACTATGAGTTGATACTTCTCAACCCACCCCTCTGTAAAATCAATAAATAATATCTTTTTAAAAAAGAGAGGGAGAAGAAGAAACAACAAACTCTCTAATTCTTTTTCTCAAGGAATGCTGTAAACGCTCACAGCAACTGCAAAGCTGGTATGAATGCCAAGCCAAGGCCCTCTTCGATGCTACGCTACTGGTTTCCTGCTTTGGAGCCACATTACTCAATCCTAGCAGCCACCCTTCCAAAAGTGGAAAGCATGTTTACATGAGATTCAAGGGCTTATGAGAGCTACCTTAGCAAGCTGAAGACTATGTTGTACTATCAACACTATGGCTCTGAAATGTACCTTGTCTGGGTCTGGAACCTGAGAGTCACTCAAAAGTACCATGCTATTTATCATCTCTTAATTGTGTTACTGAAATTATGTAATACAGATAGAGATATCAGAGCTTTGCTTCCTGAAAAATATGGAAACACAGGAGTCAAATCTTTTCCCATTCCTACTCAACTATTATACCTTCCCAATTTTAACCCTACATCTACCTTATTTATCTTCACCAGAGCACATACATTTCAAGACTTGTATGAAATATACAAATTACTGCCGTAAACCCACAAGAAAAAGGCAGACAACCTGATAGATAAATGAGCAAAGGACTTGGACATTTCACAAAAGAGAGTATCCAAATAGTCGATAAACATAAAAAGTCAGGGAATGCAAAATATTCTCAAATACACCGCAATAAGGCCTATTACACACTTGCCAGGATGATGGCAAAGACCAAGTATAAGGTGGGTACAGAGGCATGGGAACTCTCAGACCTGCTGGTGAAGGGCACACTGTACAGCTACCTCGGAAAACTGTTGGCTCCATCTCTTGCAGCTGTCGATTCTACACAAAAGTGTATATACCTTTACAGAAACGACAACACGTGTTCAGCAACATGTATCAGAATGCTCACTGTGGCACTATTATATTCGAAGTAACCAAAAACTGGAAAACTACCCCAAAGCCCACCAATTTTAGAATGAATGGTGACATATTTTCACACAGAAACACTATATACCAATGGGACTGATCTACAACTGTACTCAACAATATGGTAAAAAAAATATCACAAACATTATGTTAAATAAAAATGCTGAAAACAGCCTGACCAGGGGTGGCACAGTGGATAGAGCGTTGGACTGGGATGCAGAGGACCCAGGTTTGAAACCCTGGGGTTGCTGGCTTGAGCACTGACTCAACTGCCTTGAGCATGGGCTCACCAGCTTGAGCATGGGATCATACACATGACCCCATGGTTGCTGGCTTGAGCCCACACTGGCTTGAGCAAGGGGTCAATTGCTCTGCTGTAGCCCCTGCCCTCGTCAAGGCACATATGAGAAAGCAATCAATGAACTAAGGTGCTGCAACGAAGAACTGACGCTTCTCACGTCTCTCCCTTCCTGTCTGTCTGTCCTTGTCTGTCCCTCTCTCTGACTCTCCATCTCTGTCAATAAAAAAAGAAAAGCCAGAAATATGTCTATTTAAAAGTCAAAATTGGCCTGACCAGGCAGTGGCGTAATGGATAGAACGCTGGACTGGGACACAGAGGACCCAGGTTTGAGACCCCGAGGTTGCCAGCTTGAGCGCAAGGTCGCTGTCGTGAGCAAGGGGTCACTCGCTCTGCCATAGCCCTCCGCCCCCAAGACACATATGACAAAGCAATCAATGAACAACTAAGGTGCCGCAATGAAGAATTGATGCTTCTCATCACTCTCCCTTCCTGGCTGTCTGTCCCTATCTGTCCCTCTGTCTGTCATAAAAATAAAATTAAAAAAAGCCAAAATTACTAGAATCTATGTAAACACAATAAATTTTAAAAAAAACCATAAAAACCAAAATTACATTTTAAAAAATAATTTTTTATTACACTTTTTTTTTTTAAACAGAGACAGAGAGTGAGTCAGAGAGAGGAATAGACAGGGACAGACAGACAGGAACGGAGAGAGATGAGAGCATCAATCATTAGTTTTTCATTGCGTGTAGCGACACCTAATAGTTGTTCGTTGATTGCTTTCTCATATGTGCCTTGACCACGGTCATCTCTCTTCACTGAAAGTATATCTCTTTTTTTTTTTTTTAACAGAGAAAGAAAGAGAGTCAGAGAGAGGGATAGATAGGGACAGACAGACAGGAATGGAGAGAGTTGAGAAGCAAAAATCATCAGTTTTTTGTTGCGACACCTTAGCTGTTCATTGATTGCTTTCTCATATGTGCCTTGACCATGGGTCTTCAGCAGACCGAGTAACCCCTTGCTGGAGCCAGGGACCTTGGGTCCAAGCTGGTAAGCTTTTTGCTCAAACCAGATGAGCCTGCACTCAAGCTGGCGACCTCAGGGTCTCGAACCTGGGTCCTTCCGCATTTCAGTCTGCGCTCTATCCACTGCGCCACCGCCCGATCAGGCTGAAAGTATATTTCTTAATGAGTTGTTATATCACTTAATTTCTTGAAGAGTTTTTTTTTTTACTTTTTTTTTCTGCGAGAGACAGACACGAACTGATAGAAATAGACAGACAGGATGGGAGAGAGATGACAAGCATCAATTCTTTGTTGTGGTGCCTTAGTTGTTCATTGATTGCTTTCTCCTATGTGCCTTGACTGGAGGGGGGACAGGCTACAGCAGAGCAAGTGACCCCTTGCTCAAGCCAGCAACTTCGTGTTCAAGCCAGTGACCATAGGGTCATGTCTATGATCCCACGCTCAAGCCAGCAACCCCGCGCTCAAGGTGGTGAGCCCACACTCAAACCTGTGACCCCGTGGTTTCAAACCTGGATCCTTTGCATCCCAGTCCGACGCTCTATCCACCGAGTCACTGCCTGGTCAGGCAAGAGTTATTATTATCAAAACATTAAAAATCCTACTGGCCTTTTCTGGCAATCTGAACTCAAAATGTTCAGCCCAAACTCACTGGCACCTCACTACATTCCTTCATAGTCCCTGCAGTGAGGCCAAACCTAAACCACCACTGGTCATTTAGCCCAAGTCACCCACACCCTTCCCAACCTTTCCAACTTTTGTCTAACTGCCACCTCCTCCACGATCACAAAGACTAGAAGTAAACTTGCCTCCTCCTAACTTATGCCTGTCCCTATCTCACACCCTGTAAACCTTTTACCACTCTCTCATCTTGGTTTTTCTAAGATATATTTTAGCTCTACTTTGACACTCAAAATCTGAGGACAGGTCCTACCACAGCACAAGCACAAAGTAGACACATGACAATGAGAGCTAGGCAATCTGTACTCTCTGTTTCAAGTTACTTTCACAAATATCGGGTCCTATAGCTGATTCTCTCCAAAAGCAAAACCTCCGCAACACATTAAAGCTCTTAGCTGTCTGGTCTGACCAGGCTGTGTGGTAGCACAATGAACAGAGTGTCAAACTGGGCCACAGAGGACCCAGGTTTGAAACCCCAAGGTCACCGGCTTGAGCATGGGGTTCACCAGCTTGAGTGCAGAGTCGTTGGCTTGAGCCCAAGGTTGTTGACTTGAGCAAGGGGTCAGTCACTCTGATGTAGCCCCACCCTCACCCCCCTCAAGCCACATATGAGAAAGCAATCAATGAACAACTAAGGTGTCCAAATGAAGAACTGATGCTTCTCATCTCCCTCCCTTCCTGTCTGTCCCTCTTTCTGTCACAAAAAGAGAGAGAGAAAGAAAGAAAGAGCTCTTTAAAGTCTATCCCTGAATAGCAGCTGTACTCCTTTTCTTCACAAGGGTGAAACCAGTAAAACTGCAGTCTTCCTTCCAGCCTGCCCTGCCCTAGGCACCCTGCAGACCTTCCCTGATGAGGCTGCTACAAGAATGGTTGAAGGCACCCAGTGACTCAAGCCTCGATCAAAATGTTAGGAAAACATATGTAATTCTCCCGTCAGGCATACTCAACAAATTCTTAAAAGTCTCTTGATTTTAGTAAGCAAAAGAAAAAACTCTGGGGGAAGAACGTGTTCCTTCAGTGACATTTTCTGATTAAAACTCACCAAGACAGCTTGACCAGGCGGTGGCGCAGTGCATAGAGGGTCAGACTGGGACACGGAGAATGCAGGTTCGAAACCCTGAGGTCACCAGCTTTGAGCGCGGGCTCATCTGGTTTGAGTAAAAAGCTCACCAGCTTGAGCCCCAAGTCGCTGGCTCTAGCAAGGGGTCACTCGGTCTGCTGTAACCTCGAGTCAAGGCACATATGAGAAAGCAATGAATGAACTAAGGTGCCACAACGAAGGATTGATGCTTCTCAACTCTCTCCCTTCTTGTCTGTCCCTCTCTCTGACTCCATCTCCGTCACAAAAAACAAACAAAAAATCCACCAAGCACCCAATTCAGCCTGCAAGAACCCTCACTAAAATAAAAGTGTAAGTAGGGAAACACACCTTTGAAATGCCAGAATACCCCTCTTCAGAGATTATTAACCCTCAACAGAGCACATAATCTTGCTAACTATCCTTTAATCCCATCGCACCACGCTTTCTCCAATCTTCCTTATATCCCCTCCTTAATTTCAAACGCATGAAAGCTGCTGCGAAACTGCTTCGCGGCAGAACTGGAAATCCTGCTCCGAAGCATATGTCATATATGTTCGGCGAAAAAAAAAAATTTTTTTTTAAGTGTAAGTAGTCAGCAGGAAAGAAAGTGAAGCATTTTTTAAACTACAACTTATTTACTAAAGATCCTTAATAAATACAGGAAAATAGAGCGAGTTTCCAAAGAGACCCTAAGACATGCAGTGGGAAAAAATACGATTATAGTCAGACCCAGGTGGGAGCCCGCGGGCCGGAAAGGATGTGGCCCGAGGGGGCGGACTTGTGGCCCAGAGGGAGGCTCCGCTCAGGGCGGGGACACTGGACCGGGAGCCCGGCCTGGAAGGGGGAGACCGGACAGGGAGCCGACGCCGCCCCTATGGTCGCGGAAGGCCCAGAGGAGAGGAACCCGTTCCAACCACCGCCCGCACCCCAGCTCGAGGTGGGAGTGGCAGCGGGAGGACGGAGCGCGGGGCCAGAACAAGCAGAAACCCGGGAAGCCTGCGCGTGTGGGGGGCGCTGGGCAGCATACACCTGGACGTGTAAGGGGGTCCCGGGGGACCAAAGGCCCGTCGTGCCGGCGGCTCCGGGGGACGGGCCCGGCCGGGAAGAGGCGCCCCGGTTCGAGCGCGCGCAGGGGCGCACTCACCGTGGTCCTGGTTGAAGCCGGCGTAGAGAAGCCCGTTGCCATGGGGGTTACACGGCAGGAGGTTCATGGCGTCGCCACGGAGGGTCCGCCGCTCGTCAGCGCCGCATACCGTAGCTCAGGGAAAGCGGGCGCCGGGCCCGTCCAGCCGCCTCCCAGGCCACCGCGGGAGGAAGCGAGCGGCAGACGTGCTGCGTGTGCACCTACGTGCGCGCGCGGCCAGTGCGCTGCGGAGTGCCGATCGCATCCACCCAGGCGGGCTATGGCGGGGAGGGAGCGCCGAGCGCGTCACGTGCGAGGGGGCGGGGCGGGTATGAAGGGTGGGGTCTGGTCTGATTAGGGTGGAAGACAATCTGCCCAGTGAAAGGAGAACCCACCCGGGAGGAGAGGGGCACAGAGCGGCAGGGAGGGGATTCGAAGCGGCTACCGTGACTCTCGCCCTCCCGAGCCGGCTGGGGCCAGAGTCCCCGAGAAGTCACACCCGCACTGAGAGCCCAGCCATCAGGAGAAAGGCGGGAAACGTGACTCACCAGACCCCCTTTCTAGGAGCAGAGAGGCTTGTTCTCACGTGTTGGAAGCACACTAGGGTTTGAGCCCGGATGTTGGAACTGGCGTTACTATCATAGTGAAACCCAACTTTATTTTTGTAAGAGAAAAAACTCCTTTATTTATTTTTTTATTTCTTTTGTGGCAGAGACAGCCAGAGAGAGGGACAGACAGGAAGGGAGAGAGATGGGAAACATCAATTCTTCCTTGCGGTTCCTTAGTTGTTCATTGATTGCTTTCTCATATGTGCCTTGATCCCGGGGCTACAGAAGACCGAGTGACCCCTTGCTCGAGCCAGCGACCTTGGGCTCTAGATGGTGAGCCTTGCTCAAACCAGATGAGCCTGCGCTCAAGCTCTCGACCTCGAGGTCTCGAACCTGGGTCCTCTGTGTCCCAGTCCCATGCTCTATCCACTGTACCACTGCCTTCTCAGGCAAAACACTACTTTTTTTAACAATGCAGTTCACAGGAGAGAACACTCCACACAATCCTCTGGGATACTCCAAGGATCTCTGTGAACCTGGAGTCTCCTCTGGAGACAGGGGCACTCCGTGAGACGTCTATGTCTATTATGGGGTTCTTAGAGAGTTAAGAGAAAAAAAGATGAAAAATACTATGTGCCAAGTCCAGGGGAGTGTAACCCCAAAGGAGAAGCCAGCACACTCCACTGCACAGCCTGTGGGATTCTTCCTAATACCATCCTGCTGGGATGCCACTCCTCTGTAATGCTGGTGGCCAAGGCCAGGCAGGTTCACATTGGATTCTGGCAAATGGTAAAAAAACTGCTGAGCCAGAAAGCATTGGGCCATTCCATTTAATAGAGTTTCACAAGGGCAGACAAGCACACAGGCAGGGGAAAAACCTCTTCTCCTGCACACAAACAGCAAGAGTGGCCCCTCACAGTGGCTGGCGGGCGTACGGCCAATCCACCATCCACAATATGCCATCTCACTCAAGCTCAAGCACAAGCACCCATAGCCTTACATAGGCCATACACATGTGGTGCAGCCGTGTGCTCACACACCAATCAGGCAAAGGGTTTACAACTGGTGGACCAGGAAGCAAGCCTAACACAGCTGTTACACACCCTCCACTTTGGTTTCTTTCTTTCTCTTTAAAATAAATTTGGTTTTTAAATTAATTTATTTTAGAGACAACGGACAGAGGAAAAGAGACAGAACCATTGATTTGTTATTCCACTCATTTATGCAGTCATTGGTTAATTCTTATGTGTGCTCTGACCTGGGATCAAACCCACAACCTGGGTTTGTGGGGAGGAGGTCCTAACCAACTGAGCAACCCCACCAGGACCACACTGGTTTTATGAAAGTGGGAGGTCTCCCTCACTGCAGTGAATCAGCCCTTCTGCGTGGTCTCTGCCTTGTGGCACCTATGGGCTTCCTTATCTAGGAGGAGTCAGGGCTGGAGAAACACCAACTGCTTTGGTGTAGGTTGGACTTTAGAGCCCTCCCTTTTTGCCTCTGTCTTCCTCTCCAGTAAGACTCAGAGGCATCCTTAATCATTATCGTGGAAAAGTAGAGATTAAGAAGCAGTAACCTGCTCTTGAGTTCAAAACAGGGAAGGGATAGTAATATTAAAAAGCCAAGACTCTGGCTGGCAAGAACCAGCCTTTTTTGAGAAGATAGGTGTATGAGAATCTAAAAGCAGAGGGCACAATCAAAGCAGGAACAGATGGAGCCAGACCCCACCAGAGATTAGGCTGGTGGGAAGGAGGGTCGAAATGAGGGAGTCAGGGCCCGCCCAAGATACAGCTTAGCCTCCGCTGCAAGGAGAGCCTGACCCTCACCAGGGTGGGGAAGAGTGTCAGGCACCTGCCCACTGCAGAGAGAAGCTGCCAGAGGACCCACCTGCCCACTGCATGGCAGAGTGTCCTGCAGTACCGTTCTAAGACTTTACTTGCCCTCATCCAAATTACTGTTTGGCCAACACCCTTCAATAGCTCAGCATCCTGAGAACACCCTCCAGTGAGGCTGGGGCCCTGGGGAAAGGGAAGACCCCCAAAACATGCATGTCATGGGGAGTGAACAGAATGACTCAGCCCTCCTCCCGCCACCAGAGGCTCACTTGCCCACCATCCTTGTCTGGAAGGGGGTAGGACCAGAGGTAGATTTAACGGTAGGCGCACTGGGCACGTCCCTGGGCCCCGACTTCTGAAGGGCCCTGCAAAACCCCAACTTAAACTTTTTTCTAATGACAAGGGGCCCAATATTTTCTTCTACACCTGAGGCCTCAACCAACCTTAATCGTCTTCTGTGTCGGACATCTCTTCCCAGTTTCCCCAACACATGCAGCTTCAGTTTCTTCTCACACTCACTTTGATGAAGCTGTTCTCCAGCAAAAGAAAGCATCTCTATCTCCGTCTTTTTGGCAAAATAAATGTTATCAAGACTCTAATTGATTTTTTTTTTCAGGTTCAATATTTGCCTACATGATTCTCCAATGCTGGAAGCTCTCAGTCTAGGAAATTATTCTGCATTGCTATAATTCTAGTGGGGCAATTTAAGACATAATTGTACATGACATGTTTTGAATCTTGATGCTTGGAAAGAAAATTACAAACATCTGGGATGTAACATGGCATTCATGTTTATAGTTTGGGTGGATTTTGTCAGTAACAAGGGCCATGGAAGAAAATGACAAATGACAAGGTTGGAGAGCAGTTTGCTTTAGGGTTCAGTTTACATTTCAGTTAAATTTTCTGCATATTCACCACCAAAACATGCATACTTCTACTTAGTACATTCTATATTATGGTTTATTGTTGTTATTTCACACAAATGCCACTTTGATTTGCTGAGGCACTTTCTTCTGTTACGTATAACCTATTTCCTTGTTGTATGGGTGTCCTGAGGCTGCCACAAGAGATTGCCACACAACAGACATTTGTCTTCTTACAACTCTGAAAGCCAGTTGTGCACTAGGTCTCGGTCCTCCCAAAGGCGCAGGGTAGGGGTGGGGGTCCCTCCTGCTTCTGCCAGCTCCTGGTGGCCCAGGTGGCCTTGTCTGCAGAGGACTGAGGCCTCTAGGTGGCCTGTGTGTTCCATGAGAGTTCCTGTCACAGAGGCCACGGAAACTTTATTATAGTCCTTCTAGGACACGGGTGGTTGTCCTGAGGAGTTCTTCAATTAAAAAACAAAAAGGGGCCTGACCAGGCGGTGGCGCAGTGGATAAAGCGTAAGACTGGGATTCAGAAGACCCAGGTTCGAGACCCCGAGGTCGCCAGCTTGAGTGCAGGCTCACCTGGTTTGAGCAAGGCTCACCAGCTTGAACCCAAGGTCGCTGGCTCCAGCAAGGGGTTACCCGGTCTGCTGAAGGCCCGCGGTCAAGGCACATATGAGAAAGCAATCAATGAACAACTAAGGTGTTGCAATGCGCAATGAAAAACTAATGATTGGCCCTGGCCGATTGGCTCAGTGGTAGAGCGTCGGCCTGGCATGCAGAAGTCCCGGGTTCGATTCCTGGCCAGGGCACACAGGAGAAGTGCCCATCTGCTTCTCCACCCCTCCCCCTCTCCTTCCTCTCTGTCTCTCTCTTCCCCTCCCGCAGCGAGGCTCCATTGGAGCAAAGATGGCCCGGGCACTGGGGATGGCTCCTTGGCCTCTGCCCCAGGCACTAGAGTGGCTCTGGTCACAACAGAGCGACGCCCCCTGGTGGGCAGAGCGTCGCCCCCTGGTGGGCGTGCCGGGTCGATCCCGGTCGGGTGCATGCAGGAGTCTGTCTGACTGTCTCTCCCCGTTTCCAGCTTCAGAAAAATACAAAAAAAATAAATAAATAATGATTGATGCTTCTCATCTCTCTCCGTTCCTGTCTGTCTGTCCCTGTCTATCCCTCTCTCTGACTCACTCTCTGTCTCTGTAAAAAAAATAAATAAATGAAAATTAAAAACAACAACAACAAAAACAAAAAGGAGGCCCTGGCTGGTTAGCTCAGTTGGTTAGGGTATCATTCCAATGCAGCATATTTCAGGATCGATCAGGGCACATACAAATATTGATCCATAAATAAGTGGAACAACAAATCATGTTTCTCTCTCCTTCTCTCTCTTCCCCTTCTTCTCTCTCTAAAACCAATAAAAATAAATAATTAAAAAGAAATGGGAAGAGAAAAGGAACACCATTTGGACCAGCTTAACCTTGTGGCCAGGGTACAGAACCCACCCCCAGTAGCTGCTGCCATCCACGGGCCCCAGACCTTCACTTTCCTGTAGAGTCTTGAGAAGTGCACTCCTCAGTGGGAAGAATAGGTAATGAGGGGGTTATCATTCCACTTGGATCCTCCTTGTCTCTCTTGGCTGCAAACACAGGAAAGAGATGCCCCACCTTGGCTGTCCCAGCATTCGTAGTCAGTGGGTCAGTCCTCTCTATCCACTGCCCAGCAGAGGAGTGTGCCATGGACCCAGCAGAACATCTTCACAGGCTAGGAGCTCCCTTAGAGGCACTGTCCCCTCAGGGTTTACCTGCTGTCCACTTGCCCACTCAAATGTGGACATTTGTCTCCATGATGCTTGGCTTCAGGCCTTTGATGACCACTGGTAGCCGTGCTCATTTCTCCTCTCTGGGCCTCTCTGAATAAAGGAGTGTTGCTCCCAATTCCAGGGTCCCTTAAATTTCTAAAAGTCTGTAAATCATTAACAGAAACTCAGGACATCTGGGCATTTCTCAGCTCAAATTATTTTTCTAATCCTTCCTTCTATCTTCCAGTTGCAACACAGAGAGACAGCAAACAGGTACAACCAGGAACGAAAGACCCAGCCAAGGGTCTTTGCAAAGTCAGCGGCACCATTTTTTATGTCACTGGTGATCAGTGATAAGGACCTCGTCCGTTGGCGGCATGCCTAATGCCATCTGTGAGTGCACCGGGGGATTGAAGTGCAATTCTCAGTATTTTACCAGACTTGTGCTCCTTAGTAAAAGGTGGCCCTTCAACAATGCAGACCTGAACTGCACAGATCACACGCTGTTTTCCAATGGACCCATGCAGGTCAAACTGTGTTGTTCAAGGGTCAACTCTGTGGTTGGGACCTGTCTGTGCAGAGGGCCAACTGTGGTTATATGTGGATTTTCAACTCCACAGGAAGTTGGTGCCCTGAAACCCAACATTGTTCAAGGGTCAACTGTAATCCCCACTTTCTGCTTCAACATTTCTTTTCAAGAAAAGATATCTTTTTCAATAGATGACAGCGCAGGAACTGAGCCTTGTTGCCAACGCCATGTACTAGCACTACCTTGTGGTGCTTCCAATAGGCAACGAAGCAAATGAAGTAAAGGATGTAAAAAACACGATATCAGAAAGAGCCAGCCAACTACTCCACCAAGAATCAAGCATACACTCCATTGTTGAGCAAAGCTTCCTTCCTTCCGAGACAATGCCTGACTGTTCCTGCCTAGAACACTCTCTGATGTTGCCCTTGCCAACCTGGCTCTGTTGTAGCTGCTTGGGCTTGGTTCGGCATAACTAGAGGTATCTTTGGCATTTTTTTTCTTAGCTTCATAACTGGTGGAACATTTTATACAAAAAAAAATGTAGGTTTACAGAAAAATATAAATCACTTATTAATCCCAAAATGTAGTAAATAACATAGCAAAAACTTTATCAAACCCATTTTGTACAGAAGCTAGACATAGCTGCCATGCACAATTCTGAATGCATCTGCAGTGTTCATAAATTAGTGCTTTGACATTTAAAAAGGTCGTTTACAAAAAGGCCCCTCTCCTAATGTCAACTCTAATTTACCTGTCATTGCTTTAGAATTCCCTGGATTTAGACTCAGCACACGCATATCACTATTCGCATAAAAGCAGTTATTTTAAGGAAAAAGTTGCACCGCAATCATGGTAAAAGTAACATTCAAAAACTTCATGTTATCAAGAGGGGAGCAGAGTACCAATTCCCCTTTATGATACACGTCTAACACTAGAATTTCATGCACATCCACGTAGAAACATCAAAGTCAGACCACGGAATGGGTTTTCATTGCTTGGAGCAGCTTGGTCACCATGAGGGGTTGACTGGTGTTTCTCAGATCTAGAGTGGCCTCCCAGCTCCCATGTGATGGCTCAAAGTCTCCTAGATCGTCCAGCACATGCCTTTCACAAACCTTACTTAGGAGACTTTACAACTGTTTCTCGTGCAGTGCTTGGGTGGACTCTGGGGCAGCCGAGTGGCCTTGCCTTTGCGAAGGCTGTTCCTCTTGTGGACATTGCTGGCAGCGACAGAGTAGGAGCGGCCGTGCATCATCCTGGCGTTCAGGCCATTAGCCATGGAGAACGACTTGAGATGGCTTCTCAAGGCCATGGGAAGCGGTAGCTTGTCCACCAGGTGCACAGGTGTGTAGGACACCACTGCTCGGCAGCACAGGTCCTGCAGGCTCAGTACTTGGGAGAGAGAAGAAAACTATGCTTAGTTTCTGCTGTCCTTGATGCGGCCAACCACAGGGCAGCCTGCCTGCCTGTCTTTCCACCTTTCCTGGGACTCTGGGGAAGATGGACAAGGGCCAACCTCCCCACACACCCACGTGCAGCCTGGAGCAGGAGTTGGAGAGGACTGTTTGCTTTCATCACCTTAGATTCAGTTTGCCCCCAAACCTAAGAGCCCACCATCTCTCCCTATAGGTCAGAGGGAGAGATGGTGTCCCAGGAGGTCACCTCAGGACTCACATGACCGTGGTTGGGGGTTAGAGACCAAGGGCTACAGGAGACACATTTCAAAAGTGATCTCTGTCTCAACTGTATAGCTGACATCAATAATGCATATTATTGGCTTTATATAAAGATGTGTTCTAGAATATACTTGAAAGCAAATGCTGTAATTTCTGTTTTGCATACATCATTCATTGCATGAGTCAAGTTCCTCACCCAGATGGGGGGGACTCCTGGGGACCGTCTGCAGAACGGGGCAGAAATTACACTTCATCCTTCTGTGGTTACAACACCACCCAGGAACCCAAAGAGAAGAAACATGACCTCAGGGGTTTGGCTAGTTTTTCTTTCTTTTTTTTGTGTGTGGCAGAGACAGAGTCAGAAAGAGGGACAGATAGGGACGGACAGACAGGAAGGGAGAGAGATGAGAAACATCAATTCTTCATTGCAGCACCTTAGTAGTTCATTGACTGATTTCTCATATGTGCCTTGACGGGGGGGGGGGGGGGGGGGGGGCGGGGGGGGCTACAGCAGACCAAGTGACCCCTTGTTCGAGCCAGTGACCTTGGGCTCAAGCTGGTGAGCCTTGCTCAAACTAGATGAGCCTGTGTTCAAGCTGGCAACCTCAGGGTCTCTAACCTGGGTCCTCCACATCCCAGTCCGATGCTCTATCCACTGCGCCACTGCCTAGCCAGGCAGAGGGTTTAGCTAGTTTTAAAAAATCAAGAGTCCCCAGCATAACCAGGCGGTGGCGCAGTGGATAGAGCGTCGGACTGGGATGCAGAGGACCCAGGTTTGAGGCCCCGAGGTTGCCAGCTTGAGTGCGGGCTCATCTGGTTTGAGCAAAAGCCCACTAGCTTAAACCCAAGGTCGCTGGCTCCAGCAAGGGGTTACTCAGTCTGCTGTAGCCCCACGGTCAAGGCACATATGAGAAAGCAATCAATGAACAACTAAGGTGTTGCAACGCGCAATGAAAAACTAATGATTGATGCCTCTCCTCTCATCTCTCTCCTGTATGTCTGTCCCTATCTATCCCTCTCTCTGACTCACTCTCTGTCTCTGTAAAAAATAAATTAAAAAAAAAAAAAAGAGTCCCCACAAATGGTTCCATCAGAAAGTGTTTCTCAACTGGGGCGATTTTTACTCCCTGGAACATTTGTCAGTGTCTAGAAACATTGTGGTTTTCACTACTGGAGGTGGGGGACCAGGGATGGTGCTTAACATTCCATAGCAGAAAACAATCCTGTCCAAATGGTAGTGGCAGGGTGAGGGAGGTCCCTGACTTAGAAAAACATATTTTGCTCAATCAACACTGTACTGCCAATTCAATGAATACAGATTTTGTCTTTGTCTTTTTTATTTTTTTGAGAGAGAAAGAAAGAGAGAGAGAGAGAAGAAGAGAGATAAGAAACATCAACTTTTATCTCTTTCAGTTGTGACACTTTAGTTGTTCTTTGATTGCTTCTCATACTGCTTTGATGGGGAGAAAGTGCAGGGGAGCTCCAGCCAACTTAGCGAACTCTTGCTCAAACCCAGAAACCTCTGGGGCTCAAGCCAGTGACCTCAGGGTTTCAAACCTGGGACCTCAGTGTCCCTGGTTGATGCTCTATCCACTGTGTGCCACCACCAGTCAGGCCTGTCTTTGAATTTTAATTTAAAAAAATTGTGTGTGTGTGTGTGTGTGTGTGAGAGAGAGAGAGAGACAGAGACAGAGAGAGACAGATATAGGGACAGAACAGACAGACAGGAAGCGAGAGAGATGAAAAGCATCAATTCTTTGTTGTGGCACCTTAGTTGTTCATTGACTGCTTTCTCAAATGTGCCTTGACGGGGGGGGGGGGGGGCACAGCAGAGCGAGTGACCCATTGCTCAAGCCAGCAACCTTGGGTTCAAGCTGGTGAGCTGTGCTCAAACCAGATGAACCCGCACTCAAGCCAGCGACCTTGGGTTTTGAACCTGGGTCCTCTGCATCCCAGTCCAATGCTCTATCCACTGCGCCACCACCTGGTCAGGATTGACATTAACATTGACTTTGACTTTTAAATTTATTTTATGAATTGATTTTAGTGAGAGAGGAAGGGAGAGAGAGACAGGAACATTGGCCTGTTCCTATATGTGCTCTGACCAGGGATCGAACTGGCAACCTCTGTGCTTCAGGACAAAGCTCTAACCAGCCAAGCTCTCTGGCCAGGGCTAACTTTGACTTTTAAAAGTAATATGCTGACAAGTTACTCAGAGGGAAACAGTGACAGCCACACTGTGCCACAATAGGTTTCTACACATTTTTTAACACATAACACTGAAGAATTTGGATATTATATTACAACTGGAAGTCACATTCTATTAAAAATACCCTATACACTTATTTCTCAAGTTTCTCTCTGTGAACAAAGTGAAAGGTGAGTCATTCCTAATGTGATAAGCTCTTCCTAAAACCATTGGTATGAAGGTCGCATGGAAGCTTGAGTGCCTCACCAGCATAGCCCTCGGGGGTCTGTCTTTATAGGCCCAGTGTCCTGCTTAGGCACTGACCCCTTCTCATCATGGACACCTGAGGCAATCGTATCATAAATGCCTTCATCTCTGCCCGCATCCAGATTTCAGAAGTCTCTCATGAGCCATGACAAAGCTATAATCATGACTTTCTTCTAAGTCAACACATTTACTCCTTGAAAATGGATACAGCAGGTCGTGGGAGGCTAACCAGTGTCTCGGGCTGCGGGACAACCTCAGCACCTACCCTTGCTTGGCCTCCAGAGCCGGTCCATCCCATGTCGCAGTAGCACAATCCTGGCAAGCTCTGTGAAAGACTCGGTGATGTTGAAATTGCAGAGGGGGCTGACCTCAAAGAAGGTCACACCCAGGCGCTCTGCATAGGCCTGGGCCTGCTCTGTGGGGACCTGCCGCTTGAAGGCTAGATGCAGTCGGTTTCCCACCAAGATTTTAGGAACTCCGGGAGCATGCTAAAGGGAGAAAGAAACACAAGGAAAATGGGTTACTTGTGTGACCTTTTGTTGTTGGCACATGGGTGTGCTGGGGTGGATGGTGTGCCCCCAAAATTTAACCAACCCAAAGCTTCAGAATGTGTCCTCATTTGGAAATGGAATCTTTAAAGTTGTAATTAGTTAAGATGAGATCATTGAGGTGAGTACTAAATCCAATCACTGGTGTCCTTATAAGAGGAGAGGACACAGGGAAGGTCAAGTGTCCACAGAGGCAGAGATAGTGATGTGTCTACATGCCAAGGAGCACCAAGGACTGTCAGCAGCCACCAGAAGCTGAAAGAGACAGGAAGGATCTTCCCCTGGAACTTTAGAAGAGAGTGTACCCCTTCCAACATCTTTGATTTTGGACTTCTGGCCTCCAAAATGTGAGAAAATAAATTTGTTGCTTTAAGCTACCTGTTTTAAAGTATTTTGTTATAGCAGTGGCAGGAAACAAATACAGTGGGTTTCGTCCCAGCCACTCCATGCCCCATTGGCAGTTGAGCTGGTCAGGGTGCCTGCTGGCAGCAACCTGGTCACCATTCATCAACCCACCTGACCACTTGTAGGGCCTAGACTCTTAGGCTTGGTCTCTGCATCAGGACCCAATCGTGTGCTGGGAAGTGAAACATCCTTCTTGTTGCTGAAGCCTCGTGCCCTGGTCCACAGGCCCAGGCCTTACCCCAACACCTCCTGAGCCCACACAGAGGGAGCTTTAGCATACCAAGGCATACCTCATCGATCTCCTTAATCCAGCGGTCAATGCCATCAAAGGACCAGCGGTTTGCGATGTCGTAGACCAGGATTACACCCTGGAGAGAGGCACCAGGCTGATCTCACAGCGGACATAGGCGCAGGTCTGGGCTGTGCAGCCGGCATGAGGGCTACTGGGTAACAGACTCACAACCAGCTTAATAACCATTGTACTTATTCTAATACAAAATTTGTTTTCATTTATCTACCAGATATAGCAGTTATGTGATTATTTCCATTATTGCATAAACTCATTGATAAACCCTCAAATGTCAAGGTGAGCTGGGGACTAGAACTCAGCTCCTCACATCCATGAACTTCTTCAGGAATACAGAACTTGAGGGGACAGCAGGGGTTAGCAGCTCAGGAGGAGCCAAGTCCATACACCTGTGCTCAGGTGCACATGCAGGATCGTGAACACAGATGGGCCTACACATGCACACAAAGACATGCACACAGAGGCATTTACACGAGCAAGGGTACATACACATACAGAAACATACAGCTCTATGCATGTATAAGTATAAACACAAAAACACATGT
Source organism: Saccopteryx leptura (assembly GCF_036850995.1). Lineage (NCBI taxonomy): Eukaryota > Metazoa > Chordata > Mammalia > Chiroptera > Emballonuridae > Saccopteryx > Saccopteryx leptura. The sequence goes on from NC_089506.1 coordinate 126,605,698, forward strand.
GTACACATATGTGTATGAACACAGGTTGCGGTACCCATATATGCATGCATATATATATGGCCCTCACACATGTGCATGAACACACATGCACAGAACAATATGTGTGCACAAACGTGCATGCATTATACACAGCTCATATGCATTCACACATGTGTACAAATGCAGCACACATAGAAATGCCTGTACACACACATACATACTTATATAGCCCTGATGCTGACAAAGGCTCATGAGCCACCAAACACTCTGCAGCACACTTTTAGACTCTGGCATCAATTTATACATAGTACTTTATCGTCTCTTCTTCTATGTGTCCATTAAAAAGCATCCCAAATGTCAGTGTGACCTCCATTCTCAGGGGATGTTACCTGTGCGCCCCGCGAGTAGGAACGGAATATGGTACAAAATCTCCCCTGCCCAGATGTGTCCCTGGAAGAAAAAGGTGTTGGAGATAGGTAAGACATCGCTGCTTCTTCCTGACAATGAGGTTACTGAACTTGGGACAACTGTCAGTTGGTGGCCATAGACTAAAAGTCCAAGACCTCTACAAAATGGTCACATTGTCCCCCAGAATGATCTGGACATTGGGATGTCCTTCTGGGCTCATTCTCTTTTCTAATTGTCATTTTGTAAGTCAAGCTAGAAAAAATAGTGATGGGTTTCAACATCATAATTCTGACATTTAAATAAAACTAATTTAAGTTTCTAAAATTTTGTGGAATTTGGAGATAAAGCTGTGTCATAATGGATGTGAGTCTAAGTGGTGGGAGATGGGCCAGAAAATCTGGCGGGATCCCTCAACTTCCATTAACTCTGAGTAAATCACATAAAGTCAGCCCTGTAGACACACCCCTGAGTTTATCAATATGAAGAACTGACTCAGGGGTGGCAGCGCCCAGGATAGAATGGAGCTCCAAGAAAAATAAATCACGACAAAGAACAATGGCACCCCTGTGCTTCTGGACTGACATTTCTTCTAAAGGCAAAACTGACACACATCTGCAAGTCCCAAGAGACCCCTAGGGACAAGATGTCCCAGTGGGCCTGTGGGCCTTCCCTGAATGCCAGGTGTGTCCTGAGCAGTGAGACCAGCACAGCTTTGCTGTTTTCACCTCGCCACCTATGGGTGACCTACCCCCCGACTCAGGAGAGCAGGGCCTGGGGCTCAGGATGGGCCAGAGGCTAGGAGAAGCACCTCTAGTGTAGAGAAGTCAATCGATCAGAATCCCACATCAGCCCAGACTGAACCTCAGGAGCTCAGGCCTTGCCCACTGGTGGAAGTCACTAGAAAGTCTGTGGGCAAGGAGAGTGACCCTGAGAGACATGTCCAGCTTAGCACTGGGGCCACAGGACTTGTGAAATGGGAGCATTCCTGTGTTGGCCAGAATGTGTGGACAATTCACTTGTGCTTCTGTGCCAGACCCTGTTCTAGGCACTGCCCAGGAGGAGACCCCATGTGGATGCCCAGGATGACTCCAGGGTTTGGTCAGAGCCACTGGAGAACATGGAGGCATTTACCAAGATGAGCCACCCAGACAAGAAACAGAATCGGGAGCTGAAAGTCCAGGGGGTGGGACAGGGGGTGGTAGACATTTTGGAGAAAAATCAGAGCAGCAGTTACATGTGGCCTTCTGAGTCCTGGAAAGTTTTGGGCTGAGAATGAGGCCTTCAGCTGGTCCTGAGGGAGGGAGAAGAGGAACGGAGATGTGAGAATAAGCAGGGACCCTGCAGGAGGAGGTGAGACAGTAGGCAGGAGTTGGAGAATTGAAGAGGACACAGGTGCTGGGGTGGGTGGAGAGATGACCACAACCCTAAATGTCCCAGGGTGAGCAGGCCCGAAGCCAGGCATGGGGAAGGGACAGGGGCACTGAGGGGACATCTAGAGAAAGGCTTCTCTGATGGTGTTGGGAAGGGGTAGGCTAGGGGACAGTAGAAGGGCCTCCTGACTCTTGCAGGTACCTGTTGCTTGGGGAGTGGTCAGCCTGGTCAAGAGTGGGAACACAGACACACAGGTAGCACAGGAGAGGGAATGACAGAGATTGGTGACAGTGGTCAGGAAAGCTGCACAGGGTAGGGGCCACCCAGAGATTGGTCATAGCAGGAAACCCCTAGTCTCCTACCTCTGGAGCTAGAGGGGTAGGGGGTGTGATCAGAATCTCAGAACCAAGGCTGCCCAATGTGGGACCAAGAAAGAGACCCAGTTCAGAGCTGTGGGAAGGAAACATCTTGGCCTCCTGTTCCTTCCCACTCTCCACTCTGAGCCACTTGGAGTCTAGCCTCACAGGAGGTTGCCCCCACCTGGTGCTTGGGAGACTGAGTCAGGAGGCAGGCTTCAATGAGGCCATGAGTTCTAGACAGACGGGGCCCACAAAGACCCAGGGTTCCCCTCTGCTGGACCAGGGCTAAGGCTTCAGGGCCCAGTTAACAGGATCACGTCCTCCTTTGGTGGAGCACGGGGCCAGGCTGGGATGAGGAGAGGCTCTTCCCACAGGCTGGGCTCTGAGGGCCGCACCTGTTCAGGGGTGCAGCAGGACCCCTCACTCACCAGAGCTGCAGCTTTACCCGCCGCCCGTCCAGCAGGATGGTGGTGGTCTTGTAGTCGATGCCTGTGAAAGAGGGTCAAGTGGCTCTAATATGGGCTGGCTGCCAAGTATTTCCACAGTAATTCTCCATTAAAAGGGTGTGGGAAAATAAACTCTCACTCTAGGGGAAAAAGGACTTCTCACATGCAGACTGACGATTTACCAGGCTGCTGGGCCAGACTCTGCTTATGGGTCCCTCCAGATCACTCAGTCCCCCCTGTCAAATATGCACTTGCCAGCACCCTCCTTTCCTCTCTCAAAGCCAGCCACCTCCAGCCTAGTGCTGGCCCTACTTGAGGGCTGACCAACAGGAGATGGGGCTCGAACTTGGCTTCAGCCCCATGAACTGCTCTGCAGCCTTCAGGCAGCCCCATCTCAGGCCTTTTTCACTGCTAACCCTCTTCGGCTGCCCAAGGACTGCTCCAACATAAGTAGCTTCCCCACAATTATCACACTAAGAATAAAAAGTAAAAATACACAGAATGTAAAGTTAGACATGAAACATTTTATCAACTGTGCAAAGACAAACATATGTGTGTATATGTGCATAGAGGACAAGCTGAGGACCAGAACCAAGTTGTTCATAAAAATCTCTGGGTTGCAGAATCTGGTTAGTTTTAAAATTCTTTCTCTATTTTATTTTTATTTTGAGAGTACATTTACTAAAGCTGGGGACAGTGAGACAAGAAAGGGCTTAGGGTAGAAGAAGCAACAGGAGAGCCTAGACAGGGCTGCTCTCATTGAGAAGTCAGAGAAAAGGGGGGCCTTGGAGACAAGTTCAAGCAGTTTGCCCAGGACAAGGAGCTGCCTGCCCAATGATCCCCTGGTTGCAAGTCAAGTGCAGATCCTTAGTGTTTAGGAGATGCATGCCTGAGAGGGAAGAAGAGAGGGAAGGGAAAGGTGCAGACATGCTCCTGGGAGGGGAAGCACACTAACCTTTTGGTATTTTCAAGTTTCCTTCAATTAGCATGCATTTCTTCTCTAAGATCGGGAGAATATTCCTCCCCATTCAACCAGAAACCAATTTTCTGCTTTTTTGAGAAACCCCTCCTGTGTTCACAGAGCAAGTTTCCGGGTTGGTGGATAAGAACACACATTCAGTGGGCAACAAAGGGAGAAAAAAGTCACTGAAAGAGAGTGTAAAGCATTCGACCTGGAATGCTGAAATTGCTGGTTCAAAGCCCTGGGCTTGCCCAATCAAGGTACATACATGGCAATCAACTATGAGTTGATGCTTCCCACTCCTCCCACCCTCTTTTTTCTGTGTCTTCTCTCTCTAAAATTCAGTAAGTAAAATCTTTTAAAAAATGTTTTTTATTGAGTGACTAAAGAAAGCAAGAAAGGAGAATCCCCTTCTGAAACAGATGCAACACAGGTCATGATCACAAGGACCCAACTTCTCAGTAACATGGTATCATGAGGTACTGTGGTGCTGGAGTTGTTTCACTGATAGACTTAGCAAGAGTGTCTGTCAAAGCACTCACACCCTGAAAAGCCCACCCAGCCTTGAAGACACTCTGGGATGTGATCCGACTTCAAATGTTTGCACAAGTAAAGCTGAGTTAGGAATTATAAATCTAGAAAAAAAGTGCTGATAAGAGGCAGATGGGGAAAAGGAGAGAAAGGTCATTGAGGACTGTCTAACCCTGGAGAAAATCTTGCCATTGGTGAAAGGCTCTTTTAAAGTGCAACACTAAGTCTGACCAGGTGGTGGCCCAGTGAATAGAGCATTGGACTGGGACCTGGAAGACCCAGGTTCGAGACCCTGAGGTTGCCAGCTTGAGCGCGGGCTCATCTGGTTTGAGCAAGGTTCACCAGCTTGAGCCCAAGGTTGCTGGCTTGAGCAAGGGGTCACTCACTCTACTGGAGCCTCCAGTCAAGCTACAACTAAGAGGCTGCAATAAAGAATTGATGCTTCTCATCTCTCTCCTTTCCTGTCTGTCCCTATCTGTCCCTCTCTCTGTCTCTGTCACCAAAAAACAAACAAAAAATAATAAAAAATAAAGTGCAACACTAAAAACTGTCATTTTCAAGTATTTGACTCATGCTCCCCTGAAAGATCTAGAATGCTGGACTAATCTTCTCCCCCCCACCCTCAAGCCACAAGAAACTATGTCATGTCCAAAGTCTCCTGTCTTTAAGGCAGGCTGAGGGCAAGAAAATTTGCTTGGCAGAATAACAACAGACTTAGTTCACATTCTAGGGCAGTCACCTAAGTTTTTAGGGCAGAGCATAGATTTTGCAGAAAATTTAGGCCAGTAGCTTCAGGCCCTCTGAAATTTCTCTTTGGAGCGACTGACTACCAAGGACTTTCTCACAGTCCTTTAAAATCCCACAACACTCCAGAAGGTAATTCAAGTACAGATGTCCTTGCTTTTCTTGTGGTCAGCCCTGGGGCATGTATAGAGAGACATATGTACACATGATAAATTGAATATATGACTGCATAGAATACAAAAATAAAAATATATACATATATAATAAACAGAACATTAACTTTATATTTAGTAAATTACCTTTAAATATATATCTTCTAGCAACTTAAAAGTTATTTTGTTTGGTTCCCGGTCAGGGCACACAGGAGAAGAGACCACCTGATTCCCACCCTTACCCCTCCCCCCCTCTCCTCCCGCAGCCATGGCTCGATTGGTTCAAGCACATCAGTCCTCTGTGCTGAGGATGGCACCATGGAGCCTCTGCCTCAGGCAATAAAAATAGCTTGGTTGCAAGCATGGCCCAGATGGGCAGATCATTGGCTCATCCGGTGGATTCCTGTCCGGGTGCAAGCAAGAGTCTCTTTTATCTCACCTCCTATCACTTGGAAAAGAAAAAAAAAGGTTATTTTGGGAAACATTGTTTTCCCATTGGAATGCTGAACATTTTCCTCCCTCTACATGAAGCAACAAATACACTTGGGAATCTATTTTTGAATCTGAAGATGACTTTGGCCATGATATGTCTGTTTTTGGACAGTGAGAGGGGACCCTCATTCTTCACAGTCTGCAGAGTAGTTTCATTTTTGTCCTATGCTGGGTGGACGTCTTTGATTTAGAAAGTGTCCTCATGTACTTCTTTTTTAAGTCCAAACAATTTTTTAAAACTTTTCATAAATACAAAATAATTCATCTCTGGTGGTCTTTTTAAGCACCCTCTGAGTTTTTAAAAATATATTTGGTTTTTCTTTTCATCAAAGTTGTGGGTATGCATGGCTACCAGTGTCAAACATTCTGATGAGACAATAAGAAAAAGGCAGGCCCTGATCTGCACCCACCTTGTGTGAAAATTCCCAATTTAAATTTTTTCAAATCATTTCTCTCACTATATATCTACAAATTTATAAATAACATATTTATATTCCTACTTCCTGACTTTTCAGTTTTAAGGCATTAATTGACTTCCCACCCTGAAGATGAAAATGTAGTTCTCTTTCATTGACACACCACCTACTTTTATCTCTAACTCTCTCCCTTCTCTCTCTCTCTCTCTCTCTCTCTCTCACACACACACACACACACACACACACACACACAGAGTATAATTATGTTGCAATTTCAGGTAGATCGACATTTAGTTTTACATCAATGTGACCAAGTAAATGTAATCCACAGTTAAACCCTGTGGGATATTGTACATACACAATTTTTTGTTTCTACTGGAGTTAAAAAGTGCCTGTTTATTTACTTAGTTTCCTTTGCATTTATCATTAATTAATTCCTGCAATCTCCCCAATTATCCAAGTCTCCTCTCAGCATTTCCAACATTCCTAGGGCATCTTTGCAGAGTGTCCGTCCTGCTTTCCTCTGCTCTGAGAGCTCAGCAATCCTAGGCCCCTCCTTCTCACCTGGGTCTCACGTCTCTCCCTCTTGGTTTATTCCTTCTTTTGATTCCCTAGAAGGGTGCATGGAAGATAGCTTTTGAGACTCTGCATGTCTGAAATGTCTTCAGTCTGCTCTCACTCTCTGTTGAATTTGGATGGGCACACAATTGAGGCAGGAAATAGTTTTCCTTCGGAATCGTGCAAGCATCGTTCCATCAAGGTCTGCTTTCCAGAGTTCCTGCTGAGAAGTCAGATGTCAAACTGATTCTTGATCCTTTGAACACAATCTGGTTTTTCCTCTTGTAAGGCATGGAGAGAACGGGTTTGGGAAGAAAGAACAATAGAGAATCCTGAATGTTAGGCCCCTGGATCTCACCATGCCTGAAACTAGATCTGGCTCCAGCTGTCAAATGCATGAGGCAATAAGCTCCTCTCTGCTTACACTACTTGGAATTGATCTTTTTGTTTGCACTAGAAATACCCTGAAAGAAAACTCATGAAGCATAATGACTGGGGAAAGATGCAGAGAATGTCTAACACAAGAATCTTGCAAAAGATGCATTTTAACATCTTCCCAAAGCAAAGTACAGTGACTTCAACATTCCAGAATTTCTCCAAGTTTTTAAAAGATAATCCAAATGACAATACAGGTAATGATTATTAACCATCATCACCAAAAGTGAACTCAGTGACTTCTTCAGGTGGTCATTCCCCAGAACAGACATGTTGAACCACCTGCCTCTTAGTGGATTGCCCTGGCCCCAGGGACCCCAGGGCTCTCCTGGAACTGCAGTGGTTTGGAAGATTTGGGCCTGGGAAGTCACCACAGTGTCAGTTTCCTTTAGGGCGGTGACTCACAACCTTTTTCCATGTCTCTCTCTTCAGCCATATACCTGCTCCTAGAAATAGCACCTCCCTTGAGCCCTGTAACTGAGAATCTGGGACAGGGCAGGGCAGGAGAGGTAGGGCAGGGGGCAGATAAAGCTTGAAAACCACCACCCATATTGGATATGCAGATTGTTCTCACCAGGCAGGAAAGGTAAGACCAGAGATGGAGCAAACTCAGCTGGGGCCACTGACAGGTTGCCCACAGGACTGTGAAGGCACTACAGGGAGAGAAGCTCTGTGATGCCTGGGATCAAATCCCAGTCCTGACAATCAGTCACTTCCTTACTCTCTCTCGTGTCTCAGTTTCTCCATCCACTTGACAGAACACACTTGCCTCAACTACTCAGTCTTGTGTCTACCACAAGCAGTGGCCTCAGCTCAGCAAAAGTTCCATCCTTGGGTCCCATGAGATGAACCCTGTAAACACAGCTGTTCAATGTCACAGAGAAACTCCCAAATTATGTTCCGCCCTGGCCAGGTTCAAAGTCACATTGTGAGAAGACTCTCTTTTTTTCATAAACTTATTTATTAAGCCATCCTGTTTTATTCACTGCAATGTTTTCTTCTCTCTTCTTTATATTTTTTAAATTTATTGATTTTAGAGGGGAAGGAGAGAGAGTGAGAGAGAGGGGGAGAAAGAGAGAGAGAAACATCAATCTGTTTTTGTATGTGCCCTAACCAGGGACTGAACTGGCAACTTTTATGAATCAGGAGGACACTCCAACCAACTGATCTATCTGGCCAGGGCTGCAATGTTTTCTTTTGTTATTTCCCACTTGTGTGTTTGCTCTTTTCCTTGTTCCTCTTCTCTATTACGTGTTTCATTTTGGTTCATGAGGATCTAATATTTTTTACAGTAGCAGTGTCAGTGTTAGGAACAAAAAGTATAATCCACATTTGCAGCCCTTAACTCATTTACCAAGAACTCTGATCATCAGAAATAAACTGAAAATATACAAAAGCTTCCAGAAAAAAAGCCTGTTGAGATGTTTGAGTGAGTCAGAATAAGGACAAGAAAAGGTAAAATTTTAGTTTTCTTTTTTAAAAAAGGAAATGTCAACTGCTGAGCCAGTCACCACACTTTTAGAGCTCCACAGGAAGAATAAATAATTTAGTAAGCTATCTCAATTCCTCTGCACCTGCTTAATTCTATTTTAGTGAGGTTGCAGACACAGCATGCACCATCACCTAAGAGGATTCACTTATGGTGTACATATTGTTTAAATACCATTTACAAACATACTTGTCTTTGAGAACCTGATTTTTGAGAAATGTGTTTTATTCTGCATTAAATATCCGATGGGCCTGACCAGGTGGTGGTACAGTGGATAGAGCATTGGACTGGGACATGGAGGACTCAGGTTCGAAACCCCGGCTTGAGTATGGGCTCATCCGGCTTGAGCACAGGGTCACTGGCTTGAGCATGGCAAATAGATATGACCCCATGGTTGCTAGTTTGAGTCCAAAGTCGCTGGCTTGAAGCCCAAGATCACTAGCTTGAGCCCAAGGTCACTGGCTTGAGCAAGGGGTCACTTGCTCTGCTGCAGCCCCTAGTCAAGGCACATACGAGAAAGCAATCAATGAACAACTAAGGTGCCACAATGGAGAATTGATGCTTCTCATCTCTCTCCCTTCCTGTCTGTGTGTCCCTATCTGTCCCTCTCTCTGTCTCTATCACAAGAAAAAAAAAGTCAGATGGAAGACTGGTGATGCCCAGCGGCAGGGCGAGAAGCATGTTCTGGCATTAGAGAGTGTGGGGGTTTGATAAGACTCTGAATGTACTAACTGCCACTAAATTGTTCACTTTAAAAAGGTTAGTTTTATATCATGTGAATTTTATCTCAAAAAAATTATGTATGTATATCCTTCCCAGAAATGGACTCTGCTGGCTTTTCAGATAGGAGGACCACTTGGTTGGAGGGGAGAGAAGGCTGGGAGCCTTAATGCAGAATAAAACACATTTCTCAAAAATCAGGTTCTCAAAGACAAGTATGTTTGTAAATGGTATTTAAACAATATGTACACCATAAGTGAATCCTCTTAGGTGATGGTGCATGCTGTGTCTGCAACCTCACTAACATAGAATTAAGCAGGTGCAGAGGAATTGAGATAGCTTACTAAATTATTGTCCCCCCCAGGACAGGGATAGGATGCATGCTCATCACATGACACCGCACACTAGGAGCAGTTACTCTGTCCTGTGCAGACTCTGCCATCTCCTTTTTGAAAAATAAAACGTCTTCTCTGCTTGTTTCTCCTTCCTGTTTTTTCTTGTTGAAACAGCAAAGTGGGGGGACCCAGTTGCCCCCAGATTGGAGGATGGTCCTGGTGACTCTGTCTCCTTGTGGCCTGGCTATCCCAGCTTGTCTACACAGCTCTGCCCTCTTAGCTGCTCTGAAGTGCTCACTCCCCATTTTGGGGGCTAAGTTCTCCCATCCCATCCTCAGCAAGGGCCAGAACATAGTTACACGGCCTCATCCATTGGTCAGTGTTCTGTGCTGAGCTACCTCATCCAGGAACACTGAATTCCCACTGTGAGAATGATCCTCACTGACCTGTGAGATAGCACCCTTGCACCTTCCACCAAAAGTAAGTGGAGAGTCCCCATGAACCTCCCTAACCATCATTTAGATCCCTTTTCCAGAATCCCAACCCTTCAAAGGGTCCCGGTCACCTTCAAATCATAGGGCTGCCCTTCTGAGTCTCAGAGTCACCCCTTACCTTGGGATACTGTTAACACTTGGACTCACACCACAAAGAAGGCCTGGCCAAGTCAGGCCAGGAGGGGCTTCCCGCACAGAAGTCCTCCCATCTCTCTCCCACCTACTCTGGACAGCCTGGCCCATCAGATCACACTGCTGGGAAAGCATCTCTGTCCTCCGTCCTCCATGAACAAAAGGGGTGGCACTTGTGACTTTAAAGTGCATGACTTTTGGTGTTATCAGCACCCTCTGCACAGTCATGAGCCGATCTGCAAAGCCCATTCCAGGCAGGGGCTGGCTGGTGCCCCATGGGAACTGTGGGCTACCTCTTCACTGTCTTCACTGCCTCCACTGTGCCCACTTGGTTGTCAGTCTGTTCAATCACCTGGGTTAGCAAAAGAAACCATTTTATTTTTAGCCACATTGCTGTGCTCCATATGCCAACACACTGAGGTACATGTGTCTTCGGATGGTGCCTAGCCCTGGCTGACTCGGTCGCTGCTTCCATCACTTCTGGAGCAGAAGCTCAGACAGTGGGATCTGTTGGTGGAGGAAAGGACCTACTGGAACCACAAGGAGCTCTCATTCCTGGTCACACCACACTTGTCTGAGCAGCTTTTCCAAAGCCTGATGGCAAACCAGGTCCCCTGGTGGAGCTTCAGAAAATGGTTTAGGTCAAATGGCCCCGAGCTTTGGGAGTCACCTGGACTCTTGCCACTTTCTCCCTTAGCCTGAAAGATGCCAGGGACCTTATTTTATTTTAAATAGCTGTGATCTCACCTGATCAGGGGGTGGTGCAATGGAGAGAGCACCGGACTGGGACGTGGGAGACCCAGGTTCAAAACCCTGAGGTTGCCGGCTTGAGCGCTGACTCATCTGGTTTGAGCAATGCTCACCAGCTTGAGCCCAAGGTCGCTGGCTCATCTGGTTGAGCAAGGGGTCACTTGCTCTGCTGTAGCCCCTCGGGCAAGGCACATATGAGAAAGCAATCAATGAACAACTAAGATGCCGCGACAAAGAATTGATTCTTCTCATCTCTCTCCCTTCCTGTTTGTCTTTCCCTAGCTGTTCCTCTCTCTGTCTCTGTCTCACACACACACACACACACACACACACAAATAAATAAATAAATAAATAAATAAATAAATAAATAAATAGCTGTTGTTTCAGGACATTATACAACACTGGCTGCCAGGCTGGGGGCTGGCAATCCCCAAAGGGCTGGGAGTTTCTGGTTTGTTCTACATCTTGATTGTGATAGTGGTTATACAAAGGTAAACTCAGAAAGGGATGGCTTTTACTGCGTGAACAACATGTCAGTACAGCTGATTAAAAAGAAGAAGAAAAGTCCTGGCCTGGCAGCTCAGTTGGTTAGAGTGTTGTCCAGATCCATCAAGGTTGCAGGTTCAATCCCTAGTTGTGGCACACACAAGAGTCAACCAGTGAATATATAAATAAGTGGAAGAACAAACCAATGTTTCTCTATCTTTCCCTAAAAAAATTAATTAAAAATTAAAAAAAAAAAAGAAGGAAAAAACACTAAGGAAAGAGACAAACAACACAATGTTGCTGTGCAGTTAAGTGCAGATTCCTGGGCCCCTCCTAGGTTATCTACCTCTTCCACCTCACTCAGATCCTCACCACGAGCATGGGTGACTTAGCGGGAAAAGCCTGGTGTCATCCACAGGGTTCTATGGAGATACCCAGCAGAGAAATACCCATACATGCAGCCCACCTCTGGGGCTGGTCCCCAGAGGCAGCCTCCACAAGGTGCAGCCAGCAGGATGGGGAACTGTTTTGAGGGCAAGGAATTCCAGAGGCCTAGGTCCCCCCACAACTCTTCCTTCATGAAAAGGAAGCTATCCATCTTGGGAGTGTCACTATCTGTACTAGGTTGAATGGTGTCTCCCCAAACCTGTGAATGTGACTTTTTTTGGAAATAGGGATTTTGCAGATGTAATCAGGTAAAGATGAGTTCATGCTGAACTAGACTGGGCCCTAATCCAATGACTGGTGTCCTGACAAGGACAGGGACATTTGGAGGCCAGGTGGTGATGGAGGCAGAGATTGGAGTGATGCCAACATAAGCCAAAGACCACCAAAGATTGCTGGCAGCGCCAAATCTGGAGGACTCAAGGAAGAACCCTGCCCTGCAGACTCTGGGGGGAGTGCTGCCCCATGACACTTAAACCTCAGGGTTCTGGCCTCCAGAACTGTGAGTGTAAATTTCTGTTTGTGAAATGAATACACCATCCAACAACCATTTCAACACCTAGCCTCATACCTCCCTCCTGTCCAATGCCTGAAAAGAGGGAAGCTCAGGGCCAAGGGCAGGTCCCCAGGTCTCTGATGCTGGTTTTACCACTCTCACAATCCGGACCAACATGGTATTTAAACCCAATTGTGTAGCAGTGGTCTGTCTTCTGGAACATGCACGCTACTTTATTTTTGTTATTTTATTTTATGTTTGTGACAGAGATAGAGAGAGGGACAAATAGGGACAGACAGAAAGGGAGAGAGATGAGAAGTATCAGTTCTTCGTTGCGGCACCTTAGTTGTTCATTGATTGCTTTCTCATATGTGCCTTGACCAAGGGGCTACAGCAGAGCAAGTGACCCCTTGCTCAAGTCAGCAACCTTGGGTCCAAGCTGGTGAGCTTTGCTCAAACCAGATGAGCCTGCGCTCAAGCTGGCGACCTTGGGGTCTCGAACCTGGGTCCTCTATATCCCAGTCCAACGCTCCATCCACTGCGCCACTGCCTGGTCAGGCATACATGCACACTACTTTAAACAGGAGATTTAACTTCCAGGTGAAATCTTTCTTTTTCTTTCTTTTTTCACATTTTTATTGAATTTATTTGAGTGACATTAGTTAATAAAATTACATAGGTTTCAGGTGTACAATTCTATAATACATCATCTATACATTGTATTGTGTGTTCACCCCTCCAAATCAAGTCTCTTAATCTAAGAGAAAATTTCATATTCTTCACACTCATCATTTAATTTTTTCCATTAATAACATTTAACTTGATGTATTATGGTCAACTAGAGTTTAATATGTGTATTTTTAAAAAATTACTTTTATTTATTCATTTTAGAGAAGAGAGGCAGAGAGAGAGAGAGAGAGAGAAGGGGAGGAGCAGGAAGCATCAACTCCCATATGTGCCTTGAGGTTTTGAACTGGCTACTTCAGCATTCCAGGGCAATGCTTTATCCACTGCGCCACCACAGGTCAGGCTTAATATGTGCATTTTCTATTGTCTCCGTAAACTTGCTTTTTTGTTTTAATCAAACAAAATACAAGTCACAATTTGATTCAAATCCATTAATAGGTAAGCTGAGTCATATTTGGGGGAGGATAATCTATTAATTATTAGCTGCAAGATGTTGGAACATATAACACATAAACCCAAAGCAGTCTGAAGTTCATTGTCAGCTGAAGAAACCATGGATCAGTTATGACAACCTGCATGGTTGTCTACCAGCAGCTTTATGGAACTATCTCCTGTGAGAGACCCCTTAGCAGAGGTTTCAGGGAGGCAACTCAGGCATTCACAGAAAGATCAAGAAGCCAAGCACAGAGTCTTAGGGCCAGAACCTGCTGGGCAGTGACACAGCCCCACATACCTCCTCACAGGACAGCCGCCCGCAAGATGGTGGGCCCCTGACCATCTCCTGTCAGGTTCCAGGAGCTGGTCAGTCTCTCACTCTCACTACCCAGTAGAGTCTCAGAACACATGCCATGTAAGTTCACCACTACAAAGGCCCCATGTCTGCAGGACTGCCTGACCACAATGGGGCCTGGATACTGGATTCTAAACTGTGTAAATTGTACTCCAGGTTCAAAAGAGATAAATACCTGGAAAGAGCAAGGGGTTACTCAGTCTGCTGAAGGCCCATGGTCAAAGCACATATGAGAAAGCAATCAATGAACAACTAAGGTGTCGCAATGAAAAACTAATGATTGATGCTTCTCATCTCTCTCCGTTCCTATCTGTCTGTCCCTATCTATCCCTCTCTCTGACTCTCTCGCTGTCTCTGTAAAAAATAAAAATAATAAAAATAAAAGACCTGGAAAGAAAATCCCTGTAATGAAAACACACCACAAGGCCAAATTCTCAGAAATGTAATTGATTTGATTAGCGTTTGCAAAACAAAAAGAACACTGTGACAAAAACAAAACTCTCTGAAGAACTACAGAAGGTGCCTGGCCAGATGGCTTGGTTGGTTAGAGCATCATCCTGGAGCACAGAGGATGCTGGTTTAACCTGCAGTCAGGGCACATACAGGAACAGATCTATGTCCCTATCTCTCTCTCTCTCTCTCCCTTCCTCTATCAGTAAGATCAGTAAATAAAATTTTTTTAAAAAACCAAAAACTACAGAAGTAGCTTCATGGAAATAACCTGCTTCTTCACTGATAAACCCATCAAAAAGTTCTTGCCTTTAATCAAAGAGAAATAAAAACAAAATAACTTGTATGTGTATAGGTATTAAGTATATTATATTAATATTTAAGCATAAAATATATTTATGTTTATATATTACTGGGTAAAGTATTTGAAAGGATAGCATTGTTTTCTCTAAAATCTGTCACTAAAAATCTCTTTTGCTCTAATGTGTCTGTCTAAACTCAGCTGGTCTGTCTGTGGCCCCCTGGACACCAATCCCTGTCCCCCAGCTTCCCGGTTCTCATTCCAACAAGATGAAGAAAACAGAACCAGGAGAAATCGTCAAACTTCAGGCACAAGTGGGACCAGAAAGGAGCTGCTGGCAGTAGGAGGTGATTTAGAGGACAGTAACCGTGGAAGATAAAAATGTTGGTTTCATAAAATGGAATGAGCAGCACCTCTGGAACTGAAGAGGTGTTTACAAATCAAGGGGCAGTACCCTACCTCAAGAAACCCAAATGTCAGGATTGCCCTGACTGGTTTGTTCAGTGGCTAGAGTGTTGGCTCAGTGTGTGGATGTCCCAGGTTCAATCCCCAGTCAGGGCACACAAGAAAAGTGACCATCTGCTTCTCTTCCCCTCCATCTCCCGCCTTCTCTCTATCTTCCCCTCTCACTGCCAATGGCTTGATTTGTTCAAGTGTCAGCCCTGGGGGCTGAGAGTAGCTCAGCTGGTCTGAGCAACAGAACCAGACAGGGGTTGCCAGGTGGATCCCGGTTGGGGCACATGCAAGAGTCTATCTCCCCTCCTCTCACTTAAAGAAAAAAAAAAAAAACCCAAAGGGCAGCGTCTTGGGCATGCAGGGCACACAGGCCACGCAGGGGCCCAGAGCTGACTGAAATGCTGGTGGTGTCTTTGCCAGTGTGGTACAGACAGTGGGACCAGCTTTGGAGACGCCATAGCACCTGCAACAACATGTGGGTGGATGAGCACCTTTGCTCCTGGACAGGAGGAGGATGAGGGCGCTCTGGGTCCAGTGGGATTCAGTCAGGCCTCCAAAAAGGGGCAAGCTTAGTGGAGCCCACTCCGAAAAAGGTAAACCCACTCGTTATTGAGAGCTGCTGTCACATCAGGACTGTCTTTGACATGGTTTGTTTGTGGATCTGATAAAATCTAAATCTCTGATTTTTTTTTTTTAAGTTTATTTTATTGATTTTAGAGAGAAAGAGAGGCAGGGACATTAATCTGTTCCTGTGTGTGCCCTGACCGGGGATTGAACCAGCAACCTCTGCACCTCCAGATGATGCTCTACAAGCTATCTGGCCAGGGCTATATCTCTGATATTTCTAAGCCCAAGCCACTTGGGCACTGTGGCTCTTTTCAACTTTTGCTTCTACACAATTCATTCTTTGCAGCCAAGTAAGCTGAAGAAACCTAGGGAGAGAATTCCAAACAAAGTTTCCAAAAAAATCTCTTCATGTGAAGTGGCCCATGGCCTGTTGGTGCCGGGTGCTCTAACTGCTCTGGTGCTTCTCTTCACCCAAATGACCCAGGCTGGCAAGGAGTGAGCAAGTGCAGACAGGAAAACCACTGTCCTGTGCCTACCCAGCCATTTCACTCAGCTGCCACTGGGATGCCAGTGCCAGTGACGGGGGACACAGGGCACAATGGGTGAACTTCCAGTCCCAAGAGCTGACCCTCTGCCTGGGGAGAACTTGGGCTCCCAATAACCAGAAATCAGGTTTGCCCTGGGTTGGGGACTATAAGGGTTAAGGGTCAGACTAAAGGGGTGGTCACCACTTCAGAAAAGAGACCCCACAGGATAGAGTGGAGATAGATTTTTAAAGAGAAAAATTAAAGGCTTTTAAAGAGAAAAATCTGATACAAATATTGTACAATTTTATTATTTTCAAACACACAGAAGCGTATATGACTTAATTTTTTAAAAACCTAATGTATAAAAAAACATTTGTGTAGCTCGACCGGTGGTGACACAGTAGATAGAGCATCGACCTGGGATGCTGAGGTCCCAGGTTTAAAACAGTGAGGTTGGCCCTGGCCGGTTGGCTCAGCGGTAGAGCATCAGCCTGGTGTGTGGGGGACCCGGGTTCGATTCCCGGCCAGGGCACATAGGAGAAGTGCCCATTTGCTTCTCCACCCCCCCCCCTTCCTCTCTGTCTCTCTCTTCCCCTCCCGCAGCCAAGGCTCCATTGGAGCAAAGATGGCCCGGGCGCTGGGGATGGCTCCTTGGCCTCTGCCCCAGGCGCTAGAGTGGCTCTGGTCATGGCAGAGCGACGCCCCGGAGGGGCAGAGCATCGCCCCCTGGTGGGCAGAGCATCGCCCCTGGTGGGCGTGCCGGGTGGATCCCGGTTGGGCGCATGCGGGAGTCTGTCTGACTGTCTCTCCCCGTTTCCAGCTTCAGAAAAATACAAAAAAAACCCCACACACAAAAAAAACACTGAGGTTGCTGGCTTGAGTACAAGCTCTCCAGCTTGAGTGTGAGGTCAGTGGCTTGATCATGGGATCATCAATGTGATCCCATGGTCACTGGCTTGAACCCAAAGGTTGCTGCTTGAAGCCCAAAGTTGCTGGCTTGAGCAAGGGGTCACAGCTACACTTGAGCTCCTCATCAAGTCACATATGAGAAGTAATTAACGAACAACTAAAGTGACACAACTATGAGTTGATGCTTCTCATCTCTCTCCCTTCCTGTCTCTCTCTCTTGCTAAAAAAAGAAAAAAATCTATTGTGTATTCACACATGGTACTATGGGGGGTAGAGAGTAGAAGACCATCTTTTTTTTAAGGAATTACACTGCAAAGAAAAGGATGAGATATAATATGACGCTCAGGTAAACTTGAAAGTGATGACTTGAAAAATCGTGCTTCAAATTTTCAAGTGGCTGCCGAGGGAAATGGACAGTATAGTTGTAAAAACAATAAACGCACCACAGTCTGCAGCATGGCAGATCAGTGGAGAGGGTGCCTGCATTTCCTGGTGGAGTTTCATCAATGGCAAAGAGAAAGGAGAAAACCCTGATACCGGGATCATTTTTAGGAAAGGCATTTTGATACTCTTGTGGGAAGAAAGCCACCTCTCTGAGCCTTTTCTGAACCAGAGGGACTACAGGGTGTGTGATCAAGAGTAGGGCCCAGAGTCAGCCAACCCAACCCACTCTGCTCTTATACACATGCTGTGTGCTTGAGGGAGTTACTCTCACTGGGCCTAATAATGTAACCTGTCTCATGAGATGGTTCTCCTACACTCTCAATTAGTAGGAGGTATTATTATCAGTGCTTAGCAAAAATGAAACAGGGAGAAAGACATGATTTTCCTTCTGGAAAAAGAAGCTGGAGTAACAGCCAGGAGAAGGTAGTGAGAGAAAATATAAAATAGAAAAATTGGAAGGCAAGAGGTTGTAGATTGTAGTATTTAATGTCAGTTTAATCTGCTCCCCTCTCCCATCATTAATAAAATGAGCAAAATGTAGAAACTCAGCAGTGAGACAAAAAAAGGGCACTGGCCACGTCTCTGGGCCAAGTGGAGGCAGGCGACCCAGGATAAGCAGACAGGCAACCCAGCTGGCCTTGACTCCACCTGCTCTCCCAGAGGGGAAACAGAAGCAAAGCTCCAGG
Organism: Saccopteryx leptura; assembly: GCF_036850995.1. Classification (NCBI taxonomy): domain Eukaryota; kingdom Metazoa; phylum Chordata; class Mammalia; order Chiroptera; family Emballonuridae; genus Saccopteryx; species Saccopteryx leptura. The sequence goes on from NC_089506.1 coordinate 126,623,713, forward strand.
GCCAGCAGGGACCCAGACAGGACCAGAAGTGTAAGGGTCACTGTGGTAATGGGCAATGGGTCCCTCAGTAAGGGCATCAGAATCTACCCTCCTGCTCCTCCCAGTGCGCCCAGGTCACAGGACAGGGCCTGAATCTAGGCCCCTACCCTCCAGCTGTAGGTCCGGGATGGAAAGACCAGGCCTCACCAGACTGGGTCTGAGCAAACAGCCCATCAGGTGGAGCTACCTCAGCATGAGCAAGACGCAGGGACAATGCAGCTTCACAGTGTGCCAGCCGAGGGCAGACCCATCAGCAAAGGCGATTCCTGCACAGGGAGGGGAGACAGCTTGGTCAAGGACACAAACGCAGAGTGAGGTGGTGTGTTCCCCGGGCCACGACCAAGGTGACATGGCAGTGCAGGGAATGGGATATTCAATTGGAAAAAAATGTGTCTTGACCACAAGCTGAAACATTCAGCTAAAAAGAGCCATCAGTGTCAAAAGTAAAACTATAGTGTTTTTTGAGGACATCTTCATCATCCAGGAACAGGCAGAGACTTGTTACGCAGGACCCAAGTCCTAAACATAAAACAGCAGTCATGTGAATAATGTTAACATTGAAGGCTTCTGGTCATCCAAAAATATTAATAAAGGAGTAAAAAGGCAACACAGAGTAGATATCCACAATACCTATTTCTGACAAAGAACTCATAATGAGAATATATTTTTAAAACATTCCTACTAGCCTGTGGTGCAATAGATAAAGCATTGACCTTTGACTTGGAATGCTGAGGTTCCCAGTTCAAAACCCTGGGTTGATGCTTCTCACCCCTCTTTCTCTCTCTCTTTTCTCTCTAAAATCCATAAATAAAATCTTTTAAAAAATACTCCTACTAACCATTGAAAATATTTCAACCTAATAGAAAAAATGGACAAAATACTTGGACATTTTACAAAAGAGGAAAAATCCAAAGAAACATATGAAAAGATGTTCAATCTCATTAGTCATCAGAGAAATACAAATTCAACTACTCACTTTTCAAAATGGACAGAATGCAGGAGAGAGAGAGAGTGTACTAAGTATTGGTGGGGAAGTGAGCAACCAGAATTCCTGTACTTTGCTGTTGAAAGTGTAAATTTGAAAATATTTGTGAGAACCTAATAAAGCTAAATATTATGCATACATATGCATATCTAATACACAGAAATTCAGAAGAGACAGACAAAAAGATCAAAGCAATTAGAAGTGAATGGATATAGAAGGCAAATTAAAAAATGAACCAACATAAGGATAATTGGTGCAGCAGGCAGAATAATGCCCCACCAAAGATATCCATGCCCTGATCCCCAAAATTTGTGAATATGATAGGTGGCAAAGGGGAATGAAAGTTGCAGATGGAATGAAATTTGCTAATCAGCTGACCTTAAAATAGAGATTATCCTGGATTATCAAAATGAGCTCCATGTAATCACAAGGGCTTTTAAAAGTGACAATAAAAAAAAGTGAAAATGGAAAAGAAAAGTGAAGATGGAGACAGAGACTGTGTCAGTGATGTGAAGTGACAGACTCAATGGGCCATTGCTGGCTTTGAAGGTGGAGGAAGGTGCCATAAACCAAGGAATGCGGGCAGATTTTAGTAGCTGGAAAAGGCAAGAAAAAAGACACCTCTAGTGCCTCTGAAAGGAACTCAGCTCTGCCTACACCTTGCTATCAGTGCAGTGAGGCTATATTGACTTCTGACTCCAGAATTGTAAGAAAATAACATTATGTTGGTTCAGCCATCAAGTTTGTGGCAAGTTGCCCATCAGCAATAGGAAACTAATACAACTCATGTCACCAAAGTAGAAATTCCAGTAAATGTAACAGAAGATGTTTTAAGGACATTAAAATAAATTTCACTAAAACTAAAAAAGGACTATGCAAATTCAGATTATAGAGCGTACTAGAAGTTTAACACCAATCATTTGGTTCAGAGACAGACTATGAGGCAAAAAGAAAGAATTCCTCAGAAGTTCAGGAAGAAAAGGTAAATCACCCACACAGGGGAGAAAAATCAGCTGACCTCAGGCTTCACCACAATATACCCAATGCCAGAGAGTAGTGGGACAATAGTTACAAAGTGTTGAGGGAAAAAATTTATACAACCTAAGAATATTAAACCCAGCAAAGATATCGTTCAAAGATAAAGACAATGGGCTAGACATTTTCAAACATGCTAATGTTCAGGAAATATTCATGAGCCCATCCTGAAAAATGACAAAAAATAAAATCTAGCTAATTAAAAGGACAGCAAAATAAAGAACTCACTGACACAGATGGTAGAAGGACTGGTGGTGAGCATTAAATCCTTAAATGGTGAATTATTACTCAGCAATTATGGTCATTGTAGCTACAACACAAGTGAGTGTTATAAACCTGGGCGATGTGTAAATAGCAACCTGGGCTTCAAAATTCAGGTGGCGGGTAGGGAGCGGGGAATGTAGATATGAAGTTGAAAAAGCCCTGGCCTTTCAAAAAGAAAAAAAAAAAGATTCTTATGGCCTGTGGTGGCACAGTGGATAAAGCATGCACCTGGAATGCTGAGGTTTCCTCTTTGAAATCCTAGGCTTGCTGGTCAAGGCACATAGGACAAGCAAGCAATGAACTAAAGTGTAGCAACTATGGGTTGATACTTCTTGGCACACCCTCCTCTCTCTGTAAAATCATAAAATAAAATCTTTAAAAAAAAAAAGATTCCGCCTCACCTGTGGTGTCACAGTGGATAGAGTCTCACCTAGAACACTGATGTTGCTGGTTTGAAACCCCATGCTCAGCTGGTCAAAGCACATACTAGAAGCAACTATGAGTTGATGCTTCTCAGTCTTCTCTCTCTTTCTCTCTAAAAATCAATATTTAAAAAAAATTATTCCAACTTTCTCAATTTTTCATAATCTCTTTTCTTTTTTGTATTTTTCCAAAGTTAGAAGGCAGTCAGACTCCCGCATACATGCAACCGGGATCCACCCGGCATGACCACCAGTGGGCGATGCTCTGCCCATCTGGGGCGTTGCTCTGTTGTGGCTGGAGCCATTCTAGCACCTGAGGAGGAGGCCATGGAGCTGTCCTTAGTACCCAGGCAAACTTTGCACCAATGGAGTCTTTGCTTCTGGAGGGGAAGAGAGAGAGAGAGAGAAAAGAGAGGGGGAAGGGTGGAGAAGCAGATGGGCCTGACAGGGAATCGAACCCGGGACTTCCACACGCTGGGCCGACACTACCGCTGAGCCAACTGGCCAGGGCCATAATCTCTTTTCTTAATCCTAGAAGAATGTTTCAGTAATTCAAACACCCACAAGGGTCACATCTATGACATTGGTTCTTCAGTGTCTCAAGCCAAGTTGACAACAAAAGCTCTTATGGAAAGTGTCTTTTAGCCTAAATCAGGGGTCGGGAAACTTTTTGGCTGAGAGAGCCATGAGTGCCACATATTTTAAAATGTAATTCCATGAGAGCAATATGTTTAACACTAAATACAAGTAAATGTGTGCATTTTATGTAAGACCAACACTTTTAAAGTACAATAAGTCTCTGAATTCTTTTTAATAATGTTGTTATGCTGTTGCTAACCAATGATGAATAAAGTACTTCTTACCATTAATGTAACTTCTGGTGCTGCATGGTTTTGCTGATGGCTTTGTAGTCTGGTTGATACGTGGTGAGGTTAAGCTTCATGCAGGTGTTTAGACTTCCATCCGTTAAGAGTGATCATAGGTTGGTCTTAACGTTCTTTAGATGTGAGAAAGACTGCTCACATGCATTCGTAGAGCCAAACATTGTCAGTACAGCAATACTCACAAGCTGTAGTGTGTGGTATGTGACGGGAAGTGTGTTCCAAGTTTTGACAATCAGCTGGTCCGCGGGTTGAAGTTTTTTCATTTCTCCCCACTTGTGTTTGCTCGCCAACTCTGCTTACTGTCTTGCAAGTCTTTCCAAATCTTCATTCAGTGACTTGAACTTATTCACCCACATGTCTGAGGCCTTCAGGTCAGCAGCTTGTAGCTCAAAATCTCTGACAGAGACACCGGGGATGTAACTCAAGTCAGTGCTGTCCACTGCACACTCATGTGGATGGGAGATGAACTTAAAAAGACGAGTGCACTCATGAAATTCTCTAACGCGTGCTTTGAATGACTGCAGGAGATTAGATGTGAAGCCCACTAGCTGCTGGAGATCAAGAGGTTGAACAGGGTCACTTGCTGTGTATGCATCTTTAAACTCTCCCAGTTTTTCAAAGTGTAGTAAACAACCTGTATCAATGTCAGCGATGAAGCATTCCAGCTTGTTTTCAAATGCAAACACTGCTTGTTGAAGGGATAAGACTGTATTTCCAATGGCTTGCATTTTCACACTGAGCTGGTTCAGATATTCAGTCATGTCCACGAGGTAGTAGAACTTCAGGAGCCACTCAGTGTTAGCTAACTCAGGATGCTCAACGTTTTTCATTTCAAGAAAAGTCCAGATTTCACTCAGACAAGCCGTGAAATGGCTGAGCACCTTCCCTCTTGACAACCAACGCACATTGCTGTGCAGAAGCAGACCAGGATAACTATTCCCAACTTCATCCAGCAGTGTTTTAAACTGGCGATCATTTAAAGCTCGGACAATAAAGTTGACCACCCGAATGACCAGCGACATCACCTCACCAAGCTGCTCGCCACACATCTGAGTACAAAGCACCTCCCGATGTAGGATGCAGTGAAAACTTAGGATGGGGCTCTTTTCATGTTCACAAAGAAGCGCTACGAATCCTCACTTTTTCCCCACCATGCACGGAGCACCATCATTACACACCATTGGTTTATCCATTGGTAGATTTTTTTCTTTAGCGAACTCAGTGAGACTTGAATAAATCCTCCCCTCTTGTTGTCTCTTTCATAGGCAAAACTGCAAGACTTTCCTCATGTAGTGTGTCACCGACAGCATACCTTGCAATCATGCTGAATTGGGATAAATGGCTTATGTCTGTTGACTCATCCAAAGCGAGAGAAAAGAATGGTGCTGCATTTATGCCCTTCACTTGTGTTGCCTCAATTTGATTTGCCATCATGATGGTACAATCGTGAACAGTTCTTGCTGACAGAGGTATGTCTTTTAATTGTTTGATTATCTTGTCTTTATCTGAAAAGTCGTCAAAAAGTTCATTGGGAACATCAAGCATGAATGTTTTGGCATACTCCCCATCTGTGAATGGCTTTCTGTTTCTCACAATTGCTAAAGCACCAGCAAAGCTAGCAGAATTCCAGTCACCTTGTTGGGTCCAAACACTGAGTTGCTGCTGACTAGCTTGCTCTCTGCACAGTAGCTCTTTTTTTTTTTTTTTTTTTTTTTTACAGAGACAGAGTCAGAGAGAGGGATAGACAGACAGGAATGGAGAGATGAGAAGCATCAATCATCAGTTTCTCGTTGCGACACCTTAGTTGTTCATTGATTGCTTTCTCATATGTGCCTTGACCGTGGGCCTTCAGCAGATCGAGTAACCCCTTGCTCAAGCCAGCGACCTTGGGTCCAAGCTGGTAAGCTTTTTGCTCAAAGCAGATGAGCCCATGCTCAAGCTGGCGACCTTGGGGTCTCGAACCTGGGTCCTCCGCATCCCAGTCTGATGCTCTATCCACTGTGCCACCACCTGCACAGTAGCTCTTGACATACTTTCTTCCTGCTGTCCCCCGCTGGATATTTTGATGCAATGTAGTATGGCATATGTCGAAGTGCCGCTTTATATTTGACTGTTTCATCAATGCAATTTTATCATTGCATATTAGACACACTGCAGAACCTGCTCTCTCCACAAAGGCAAATTCCTCTGTCCATTCCTGCTGAAAAGAATGATACTCATCTTTTTGTCTTTTAGCCATCTTCTTCATCAAAAGGGTTTCTACAATTAGCTAGCTGACTACTTGATTAAAAAAAGGGAAGTTTACTTCCTGACCTCACAACAACTTGTGTACGTTATGCATTATCCAATAAAAATTTGGTGTTGTCCCGGAGGGCAGCTGTGATTTGCTCCAGCCACCAGTAACCATGACCATGAGTGGTAGGAAATGAATGGATTGTAATACATGAGAATGTTTTATATTTTTAACGTTATTATTTTTTTAATTAAAGATTTGTCTGTGAGCCGATGCAGCCATCAAAAGAGCCACATCTGGCTCGCGAGCCATAGGTTCCCGACCCCTGGCCTAAATTCTCCCTCTGTGTCAAGGAAGACACTTTAAAAGAAAGCATTAACCCTAGAAGAAAGCATTGTTTTTAGAAGTTCTGGGTTTATTACCAAAAGAAAAGAAAGTAATGCAACAGAAGTTTAGCTAAGCCTTGTTCAAACAGACCAGGAGTTTTACAAATGTGTGTCCACATCCTTGTTTGCTCCACATCATTCACCTACTGTAAAACTCAAAGCATTCCACAGCTTGTTCCCCTCAAACACACAGTTTTTAAAGTGCTATGCTTTATCTGTTGAATATTTTATCCACTGTAGCTCCTTCATGCACCAACTGGGCCCTGAGGACCCAGCTGTGGAGCAAACAGCCTCTGCCCTCCTGGAGCTCAAACTCCGGGACTGCATCGTCCAGCAAAACTCTGCCACGTCTGTGCTGTCACTAGTGACATGTTGCTGTTGAGCACTGGAAATGTGGCTAGTGCAAACTTTTAATTGCATTCTATTTTAACTACAGTACTTTAAATTTAAAAAGCCATATGTGAATAATGGCATTATCTTGAACCACACTGCTCTAGAATCTATCAGAATCTGTGAGACACCCAGGTGACACTGTCAATTGCAATTTTTTTTTTTAATTAAGAGAGGCAGGGAGACAGAGAGACAGACTCCCGCATGCTCCCCAAGTCCCCTACAGGGCTATGTTCTGTCCATCTGGGGCTGCTACTCTGTTGCTCTGCAATCGAGCTTTCAGTGCCTGAGGTGAGGTCATGAAACCATCCTCAGCCCCGGGGCCAACTTGCTCAAACCATTCAAGGGGAAGAGAGAGAGGGGAAAGGAAGAGAGAGGAGAGAGAAAAAGAAGGGGTAGGGGGAAGGGTGGAGAAGCAGATGGTTGCTTCTCCTGTGTGCCCTTACTGGGAATCAAACCTGAGACTTCTACATGCTGGGGTATGCTCTACCACTGAGCAAACTGGCCAAGGCCTGTCCATCACAATTTGAGGATGAGTCCAGGTTCTCATCATCAGCTCATCTCCATCATCTCAAACTCTCCCCCCTCTCTCTCCATTCTGCCCTCCCCAAACCACTCTCCCTAAGATGCTCCTATGTTGTTATTCCCCTGCTCAGGAGCTGAATGCTCCCTCCTGCCCACTCTGCAGACTATCTTTTCCTCTTTAAATCCTCTGGCCCCAGTTAGCCTGCCCACTGTCCCACCACAACCATTGTAGGTTGTGGTAGGGATGCCATGCACTCTCCACTCAGCAGAAGAGAATGTTCTCCTTCCTTCCATCTCAGATCCTGTTTATTTGCTGTTGAACCCCCCCCCCTCCCGCCTGAAAACACACACACAAAAGGAATTCCTTCTGTGCACTGTTTTCTCAATTTGATCCTACCCAACGAGTGCAGAAGCACATTCAGGCTTTACAGCAAGGTGCTCCTGGGAGCACCCTGCTACTTGCTAGATGGGATGCTGTCCAACGCCAAATACAATAGATCTTCAAATTAAAAAAGAAAGGACTGCACTCCCTGGGCTGCCCTCCTTTGCTCCCTGGGGAACCAGACTAGAGGCAAGCCCAGAAGACAGAGAGAGTGACATGACACAGAGCAGCAGGGTCTGTGCTGGAAGTGTGTTTCACACCCCTAGGATGACAGCTAAAAGTTGACCAAGTGCAGGTGTAGACCCTGACTCTTCTCCCTGCCTCCTGGCCCAAGTTTCTGCCCACAGCACTTTCCTCTCTTCTCCCTCTGCCCTCCTTTACTACAAAATGTCCACCGCTTCTTGGGGCTGCGGCTGTCAAACCCCAAACCTTGGGGATCCCCCTTGCCCTCTAGCTCTGGGCACTGTGGCCTTCCCTCGACCTAGAACCCACTCTCCTGCAGTTCCTCAACCCCAGGCCGCACTCTTGAGGGTCACTTGGTGCTTGCCCTCCCAGGTCTGTGCACCTGGGGTCACGCTGAGAACCCCGCAGTTGCCTCTGGACGAGGCCTCTTGCATATTCTTCTCCTCTTCTTCCATCTGACCCAAGCGCAGAGTCGCCACCTGGGAGCCTGAGACCGCTGCGTTCCGACCCCAAGTTCGGATCTGCTCCCGCCATCTCCGCACCCCCACGCATTCTTTCCAAAGGCGTCGCGCGCATGTGGGTCTCCTTGTGGGATCCCTCCCAAACACCCGGTTGCGTTGTTCCCACGCTTTCCTCTGCCTCGCAGGTCAGGAGGACCCTGGCGGTCTGGACAGCCGCTCGGCGCCCCCCCCCCGGCGCGCAGACCACGGCGAGAGTATGGAAGACGCACGGCACCGTTGCCCCTGGGCTCCTACGAGCCGCCGGGGTCTCCCATGTGCGGAACAGGCGTACAGCCGGGGCCGCCCCTGTAGTGTGGGTCCGATCCAGGCATAAACAGGCGGGCTCGAGCCCCACTCTCCTCGCACCCAGCTCCGCTCCCCGTCGGCCCGCTGTGCACTCGCGGGCCGCCGCCTTTCCTCCCTGGCCCTACGTGCGCTGGGATGCTATGTGTATTTTTACTTTTTGTCAAGCTCCAGCCTTGGTCCTCCCTGGGCGCGGTTCCGCTCTTCCCTGGCCGCTGTATGCTCACCCGGTCCCGCTCCTCCATGGCCCTTCGTGTGCTCCGTCCGCCCCGGGCCCCGGACCAACTCCTCTCCTAGCCCCACTCTCCCAGCCCGCTGTGACTACCCGCTTCTCCTCAGCTCCGCGCTCACCCGCCGGGTGGCCGTACAGGGACTCCGCGGCGCCGTCCTGCAGGCTCGCTAGGATCTCGCCCTTGCCCACATCGCTGTCACCCACCAGAAGGAACTTGAGCAGAAAGTCGTAGGCGCGGACCGGGCTGCCCAGAACACTCATGGTGCCGGCACCCATGCCCGACCTGTGGGACCGCGCAAGGCGGCGGCTGGGAACCCGGGCGCCACGCAAACCCGCAATCTACCAAACACTACCGCTCCACGCCCCAGCCGCCTGACAGCGTGATGTACCGCCCCTTTTCGCTATTGGCTGGCCACAGTTGCTAAGGCGTATGCGCACGCTTATTGAAAGATATGCCCGGCCATCTCACCGTCGTCTCCGCCTCCAGTTCAACACCGCAGCCAATGACGGACTGGAGGCGGGGCCATAGTGCCCAGAGACGGTGAGGGGTGGAACCAGAGAAGACAGTGGACGGGGTCACTGCTCAGGCAGCCAATGCTGGGCGGGAGGAGTAGTGGGCGGGTACCCCTCCCCCTCCCCCCTCCCCCCACTTCTTCCATCTCTCATCCCCGCCATCCCCACTCCTTCCAGGTGAGCCAGTACTGTAACCCCTGGCCAGGTTGCCTAGTGCCAAGGGTCCCTGTCTGAAACGAGCTCGCGGTGCTACCCCACGACTGCTCTAGGACCTCGTTCTTGTCCCAGAGCAACTAAGAGTCCGTGGGCGCTCGTGACTGTGTGTGCTTGTGCGCCTGTGTACGTGTTCATGAATGTGCCTGTGTGTGTGTCTCTGTGTGCGTCCGTGTACGTGTCTGTGCAGGTGCTGGGAATAGGACAAGGTGGAGACTCTCCAGGCCCAGGCTTCCCTCCTGGTCTAGGAAAAATACAGGTTCAAAATACAGCAAGAATCGTTTGATTTGAGAATCATGACATATATGAACTGTTTGTATTTTTCTTGCAGCTGGTTGCAGTTCATCAGCCCGGTGGGAGGATGATGGGTGGAGAGAGCTCAAGCCCACAGGGACGGTGTGTGTGTGTGTGTGTGATCAGAATACCCACAAAGAGCCATGTCCTTTTGGAGCTCACATCTACCTTGCTGTATGTTGGGGGTGTCTGCAGCTATTTTCATGACTAGTGAGGTTGCCTCGGACACCTGAGGCTCAGTTCTGTTGGGGACATGGTGGGGTGTGATTTGGAGGACCTATTGGGTTTCTCTATCCATTGATGGCAAGGGGTCTATCAGGGACAGACATCTGCCACCCTGAAATGCCCCACTACTGTCCCCACGTACAGGGTTCTGGGTGCCCATATACACAAGGCAACAACTGGGTCTATTTCTATTGTTACTTTTTGTCTACATAACCTGTGATTGCCTCTTTGTGTAAGAGTCTTGTAATAATTTATAGAGGAAGAAGAGAGACATTTTTCTTGCCATTTTGTCTAGAAACACAAGATAGGATGTGAGGTCCTCAGAGGAGACCCAGTGGATTAAGATGTATGAAGAGCCCTGGCCAAATACCTCTTTTGATTGGGGCATCATCCTGAAGGTTGCTGGTTCGATCTCCAGGCAGGGCATATACGGGAACAGATTGATGTTCCTGTCTTTCTCTCTCCCTCTTACTCTCTTGCTAAAATCAATCAATCAATCAATCAATAAAATTTTTTAAAAAGATGTGTGAATAGATATGTGCTTTACAAACCCAGTCTCTCTCTCTCTCTCTCTCTCTCTCTCTCTTTTGCATCAGAGACAGAGAGAGGGACAAACAGACAGGAAGGGAGAGAGATGAGAGGCATCGAGTCTTCGTTGTGGCACCTTAGTTGTTCATTGATTGCTTTCTCATATATTGGGGATATGACTGGGGATTGGGGGAGCTACAGCATAGCAAGTGACCCCTAGCTCAAGCCAGTGACCTTGGGCTTCAAGACAGCGACCTTTTGGCTCAAGCCAGCGACCATGGGTCATGTCTATGATCCCACACTCAAGCCAGTGACCCCGTGCTCAAGCCGGATGAGCCTGCGCTCAAGCGGGTGACCTCAGGGTTTCGAACCTGGGTCCTCCATGTCCCAGTGATGCTCTATTCACTACGCCACTGCCTGGTCAGGCCTGAAGCAAGTCTAGGGCTGGTAGTGACTCTCTGGACCCAGAAGTGACTGAGAACCACATAAACCTTTCCTATGAAAACCAATTTCCACCTAAAGAATAGGTCTCCCAGATGCTCCACTATACCCTGGCATGAGGAACAGAGAACAAAACAGACATTACAGTGGAAAGTTGTGGCGCTCTTAGACAATTATGGGTAAATATATGACTTGTGTAAACTTCACAGACATATACAACCGTTAGAAACCCCTGCCAGGGCCACTCCTTTACAGAAAGGGCCTGTCTTCATCAGCTTAGGCTGTCCTGTCAAAATGCCTGTGGAGGCCCCTGGCTGGTGGTCTCAGTGGTAAAGCACTGGCAGGCGTGTGGATGTCCTGGGTTTGATTCCTGGCCAGGGCACACAAGAGAAGCACCCATCTGCTTCTCCACTCCTCCCCCTCTCACTTCTCTTTCTCTCTCTCTTCTCCTCTCCTCTTGCAGCCATGGCTCGATTAAAGTGAGTTGGCCCCAGGCGCTGAGGATGGCTTCATGACCTCCATCTCAGGCTCTAAAAAAATGGCTCTGGTTGCACTGGAGCAAGGGCCCCAGATGGGCAGAGCATTGCCCCATAGTGGGCTTGCCTGGTGGATCCCTGTAGGGATGCATGCGGAAGTCTGTCTCTGCCTCCCCTCCTCTCACTAAAACAAAAACAAAAACAAAAAATGCCTGTAGAGCCAGATCATTCTCTGTGGTGGGGCTGTCCTGTGCATTGCTTGATGCTGAGCAGCATTCCTGACCCCTATCCATTAGCTGCCGGTAGCACCTGTCCTCTTAGTTATAACCACTAAAAATGTCTCCAGAATTGCCAGATGTCCCTGGGGCAGCGGTGTAAGATCCACCCCCTACCCCAAAATACACAGTTGAGGATCATTGGTTTAGCGAAATTTGATTTCCAGGTGGCAATCCCTCATTTGGAGATCAGAACAGGGTGTGTTCTCAATGTCAGGCCTCCACCCCTATGCAACCCCCCACCCCTGCATACCTGGGTGATTGGGACATTCTCAATTTCCATCTGGCCCTGCCCTATGTTGTTGGATGGTACTCCAGGAGAGAGGGGAGGAGAGTCTCTTCCTTGCCATGAGTGTAGGGAGGGGGCATCGTCAGAAACTGAGGACAAGGGTCCAGAGTGGTCCAGGCCTGTGATTGATGGTTATTGAGAGTCTCAGGGCATCTGCATATCACCCACTTTAATCTCACAGCAACCCTGAGCAGTGAGGATTTTCATTCCTGTTGATACTGAAGTAAAGTAGGGCTCAGAGAAAATGAGATGGCCAGAGGTCCTGCCAGTGGCTTCCATTGCTGGAGCTGGTCGAGACAATGTGAAAGCCTCAGTTTAGTTTTATTTTCAATTTTAAATTGTGGTAAAATATACATAATATACAACTTACCATATATCCACTTTAAGTGCACAATTCAGTGGTAGTTAAGTGTATTTACACTGTTGTGCAACCATCACCACCATCCATCTCAGGACTTTGTCATCTTCACCAAGCTAAATCTGTCCCAATTAAACAATACTAACTCCCCATTCCCTCTCCCAGAGCCTCTAGCCACCTCCATTCTACTTTCTGTCTCTGAATTTCACTATTCTAAGTACTGTGTATAGAATTATACCATATTTATCCTTTTGTGACTGACTTATTTCAGTTAGGATGTCGTCAATGTTCAGATATGTTGTAATGTGTCAGAATTACCTTTGTTTCTAAAGACGAATATTATTATATATATATATATAGACCACATTTTGTTTATTCATTCATCTGTGGATGAACATTTGGGTTGTTTCCACCTTTTGGCTATTATGTATAGAGCTACTGTGAACATCTGGGTACAAGTGACTGTGTTTTTATTTTAAACAACAAGAACAGACTGACCAGGTGGTGGTGCAGTGGATAGAGTGTCAGACTGGGACGCAGAAGAACCAGGTTGGAATTCCCGAGGTCGCTGGCCTGAGCGCAGGCTCATCCAGCTTGAGCGTGAGCTCACCAGCTTGAGTGTGGGATCATAGACATGACCCTGTGGTCCCTGGCTTGAGCCCAAAGGTTGCTGGCTTAAAGCCCAAGTTTGCTGGCTTGAGCAAGGGGTCACTCGCTCTACTGGAGCCCCACACTCAAAGGCACATATGAGAAAGTAATCAATTAACAATTAAGGAGCCACAACGAAGACTCGATGCTTCTCATCTCTCTCCCTTCCTGTCTGTCTGTCCCTGTCTGTCCCTTTTGTTGTCTCTTTCTTGGTCTGTCACAAACACACACACAAATATATATATATTATATATATAATATATATATGTTTTTATTTCCTAGGCATATATGTAGGAATGGAATTGCTGGATTGTACAGTGACTATGTTTAACTGCTTGAGAGTTTGTTCCCAGTTTGCACTGCAGATGGTTTCTGTGTGACATTGTGCAGTGTCCTTTGGCCTAAAGTACAACTGGAGTACCTATAATGGAAGGTATAGGAGAAAAGAAATGTCTGTCATGTCTGGGTGATATGCAAGGGATCTCTTTACATAATGTGAAATTTGTATTCCATTTGACTATGGAAAAGCATTTCTTCAGTTTCTTTCTCTGATGCTCAAATAAAAATAGTCTGGAGAACTAAAAAAAGGACTAATTATATTTTTTCCAAAGCCCCAGGCACTTGCACACACCAATGAACTCTTCTTATTTCTCTCTGCTGCTGTCTAGAAGTAAATAGAAACTAACAGCCAATCAGACTTCCACACTGGATATTTATTTGCTGATGACTCACCGAGAATTAACAGCCGAAGTGCCAGCTGTTCTTCCGACATAGAAAGAAAAACTATTTTAAGCAAAGCTGTAACTTCACGGTTGCTCCAAAAAGTACAAGAGCAACAGGAAATCCATATAATGTAGGTTTCACAACAAACCTTTGCCCCGCCCACCGCTGTCCCGGCCCTGCCCAAACCCCCCCCACCCTCACCCCATGCTCCACCCAGTACTCACCCACTGCTCCGCCCATGCTGCACCTGCTCTGCCCAGACCCCGCCTACATCCTGCCCCTCAGCAACGCCCTCTGCCGAAGCCCCCAGGCCCAACTCCCAAAAAGCCTGCTCTTCTCAACCCCCACAGACAACAGCCTATCCTCATCACACAAGACAGTTCACACCAGGCGAGGCTGAGTGGAAAAGGTGGAAGGGAGAGTTGGGGTTCTAGACGATTCTGTCCGGACAACTCCAGCAGAGACCCGGCTGTCTGATGACTCCAAGCTCCTGCACTCAAACTCGATGTTTGGAGTAACTAGAAAGCCTGCTCTATACTCAAGGAGAGTCTTCCCTTAAGAATAAATGTTGAACCTGACCCGGCAGTGGTGCAGTGGATAGAGCATCAGCCTGGGATGCTGAGGAGCCAGGTTCAAAACTTGGAGATCACAGGCGTCAGTGTGGGATCATACACATAACCCCATGGTTCCTGGCTGGAGCAAGGGGTCACTGGCTCAGCTGGAATCCTCTAGTCAGGGTACATATGATAAAGCAATTAATGAACAACTAGGGTGCTGCAACTATAAGTTGATGCTTATCTCTCTCCCTTCCTGCCTGTCTGTCCCTATCTCTCTCCTAAAAGAAAAAAAAATGTTGAGTTGATGTGGCCGCTCTTGAAGTCAGGTGAAGTTAGGCAGTTCTTGGTGCTGGAAGGTAAGCCTACATGCAACCAGCCTGGCCTGCAGGAGAGGGGGCGGAGTGGGAGCAGGGTTGAAAAACCCCTCTGTCCTCCATCCCTGGCCTCCAGCCTCAACCCTCTCAGATGTGGGCTCTATTTGTCCCACCTAGTCTATGCATTTTTTGTCATTAATTTTTCTTTCTACTAATAGAGATATAAATGCGTTTTCCAAATTATTAAATAATTTGTATTAACATGTCTTTGGCCTAAAAATTCAGCACCCAACACCCCCTACATGTGAAACAAGGAGGATCTTAGCATAAGTTACTTTATTTAGCTTCTGACCAACATTTTGAACTCTAAGTAACCCCAGAACTTGCTTTTTCTAAAAAACCACTACCCCAGGCCTCAGAGCTTGGTTTGCAAGATTGCTGATGTGTATAGGGTCATAAAACCCCTGGCTGTTTCTCCCTAAATTGTTCCTAAAGAGAAACATTGTAAAAAGTCAGTAAGATTTAATGAGCTTGTTAGCAAGATTAATGAGCTTGTTTTACTGCTTTTGTACCATGCTTCGCTAGGCTTCCCCTCCTCCCTATACCCTGACCAAGATGTAATTTTGTCTTTAAAAGCTGGCTCCTGACTGTGCTTGAGGCCATGAGTTTCTTTGGGACACAAATCCACTCACTGGTCCCCAGCTTTTTGTAATAAAGACTCCTTAATTTGGCTACTTTATTGTGTGGCAAATATCTGTTTTTTGCTGTTCCAATATAACACATGATGAGGGGAGTAAGGGCAGAGTTGAAGAATTTCTCTGTCCTCCATCCCTGGCCTTCAGCCCCAATTCTCTCAGATGTGGGCTCTATTTGTCCCAGCTAGTCCATGCATGTTTTTGTCATTAATTTTGCTTTCTACTAATAGAAAAGTTATAAATGCATTTTCTATATTTTGTGCTAACACTAGAATTTGCAATATACATATTTAATTTATCAGAGATTCTTCTCTTTAACAACACAAAGACCTTAAAACAATTTATCCCTTTAAATTAAAATACAAAAATTAATTATTAAACCTGACCAAGCAGTGGCACCGTGGATAGAGCTCAATGGAAAAAAAAATTTTAAACTATTCTTTCTCTTTCTTCTCTATTCATTTGAGATAGGATAGTGAGAGAGAGAGAGAGAGAAGAGAAGAGGAGCAGGAAGCATCAACTCCCACATGTGCCATGACCAGGCAAGCCTTGGGTTTTGAACCTGCAACCTCAGTGTTCCAGGTCGACGCTTTATCCACTGTGCCACCACAGGTCAGGCCAAAAAACCATTTGTAAAGCCAGTAGCCACGGCCACCATCACAGCCACCTGGCCTGTGCAGGTTCACATTAGATTCGGACAGTCGATAATGAAAAACAATGGAGCCAAGAACTGGTAGGCCATTACCTTTAATCCTAGCTTGCACCTGGCGGGCAAGTAAAAACACATACTGGGTTCCAAAACCTACTCATTCAGTGCTCACAAAGCTACTGACTTATCCGAGTTTCCTAGAATCAAAGGTATCTATCTCACCAGACTTATTCACCTCTGTTCCCCATCTCCTTCTCCCTGCACAAACTCTGCACAAACTGGCTTCTCTTTTAGCACTCGCCATCTTGACTGCTTCTCCTGGCCTCCTCCACATGGCCTTACTCTGCTCTTCTACAGCATAGGCTTCTTCTAGAACGTAATCACTCTTCCCCAGAACAACATAATCTCTCTTCCTTTTAAAACCTTTAGGCGCGAAAGCCCTCCCCCAACACATATTAATATAATCACGCCCATCCCAAGCAAGAAGGGCAACTAATATCATCACCTGGGTGACAGACTTCCATGTGGGCAGCGCCATCTTTAACAAAGTGAGCATAATATATTTTATCTGCCCAACACCATTCTTTTAAGAATTTTTATTTATAGCCTGACCAGGCAGTGGCACAGTGGATAGAGCATTGGACTAGGTCGCAGAGGACCCGGGTTTGAAACCCCGAGGTTGCCAGTTTGAGCAAGGGGTCACTGACTTGAGTGTGGGATCATAGACATGACCCTGTGGTCGCTGGTTTCAGCTCAACGGTCGCGGACTTGAGCCCAAGGTCACTGGCTTGAGCAAAGGGTTACTTGCTCTGCTGTAGCCCCCTGGTCAAGGCACATATGAGAAAGCAATCACTGAACAACTAGGGAGCTGCAATGAAGAATCAATGCTTCTCATCTCTCTCCCTTCCTGTCTGTCTGTCCCTATCTGTCCCTCTCTCAGACTCTCTCTGTCTCTGTCAAAAGAAAAAAATAATTTTTATTTACTTATTTATGTTTTTTAGAAGGGAAAGAGAGAGGGAGGAGAGAGATGTTGCAGCACTTTAGTTGTTCATTGACTGCTTTCTAATATGTGCCTTGACTAGTGGGTTCCAGCCGAGCCAGTGACTCCTTGCTCAAGCCAGCAACCTTGGACCTTGGGCTTTAAGCCAGTGACCATGGGGTCATGTCTATGATCCCACACTCAAGCCAGTGACCTCACTCGCAAGCTGGCGCGACCACAATCAAGCTGGATGAACCTGCACTCAAGCTGGCAACCTCAGGGTTTTGAACCTGGTTCCTCAGTGTCCTAGGCACTCTGTTCACTGTGCTACTGCCTAGGCAGGCCTCTAGTTGTTGTTATTTTTCAAGAATATAGTGCTTTACCATTTACAAATCTTTCACATACCTTCCATCTGACCTTCACAACAATCCTGTGAGGTAAGCAGCACAGATATTATTCTTCTCACTTAACAGATAAGAAAAGTGACTATCAGAACAGTTAACTGGTGTGCCCAAAGTTCTATAGTTACTAAATAATTTGTATTGACATTCGTCTTTGGCCTAAAAATTCAGCACCCTCCCCATACATGCCTTACTTACTTCACGGGGATAAGTGTTGTAAGGAAACCAGTGAGATTATACAAATGCTCTCCACACCAACACCAAAGTAAGTGCAAATTTAAAGGAGTCTTGATTTAAAACCAGCGACCACACCGGAGACCTAAGTCAGTCAAATCATGCGGCCCCTAACACAGTTTGAAGTTAGCTTTTAAAGACAAAATCACACACTGATTGTGGTATGGGGAGGAGGGGAAGCCCAGCAAAGGGTGATACAAAAGGAGTAAAACAAAGCAATAAAACAAACCCATTAATCTTGCTAATGAGCTCATTAAATCTTACTGACTTGTTACAATGTTTATCCATAGGATCTATTTAAGGAAAAGCATTTCTAAACAGTATGACCATAAGTTTTGAAGATGATAACACAGTAGCGATAAATTTTTCTTATGTCTAAAAAAACATTTCTAAATATTCTAGGATTGCCAACTCCTGACACATCTGCAGTTTGGCAAAACTAGCTCCAAGGCTCGGGGTAGAAAAAGTAAGTTCTGGGGTCATTTAGAGTTCAGAATAGGGAGAAGCTAAAATGAAGTTATATATGCTAAGAGCCTTTAAAGCAGTGGTTCTCAACCTTTCTAATGCTGTGACCCCACAATACAGTTCCTCATGTTGCGGTGACCCCAAACCAAAAAATAATTTTGGTGGCTACTTCTTAACTGTAATTTTGCTACAGTTATGATTTGGAATGTAAATACCTGATATGCATTATGTATTCTCATTGCTACAAATCAAACATAATTTAAACATAGTGATTAATCACAAAAACAATATTTAATTATATATTGAGAAATATTTATTACTAATGGACCTCCTTACCTAGTGTATTGGGGCTACCATTCTGTAAATAGCTGCTTAACTAATGGATCTGTTTTTTCCAGATTAGTGGCAAGTCTTCTATATAGAACAGTGTGAACTACGTCATAGGATACACTGCAGTTTCTGCACAGCATGGTATCTTTCAGGGCTCTTTCACACTATAAAGCAGTGGTTTCTGCGGTGGAATCCACATCTCATTTACTTCAATGGAAGACCCGTGGATTCCGCAGAAGAGAGATAGATCCCCTGTACGGCAGAAATGCAGTTCCGACACATTTCTTCCTCTCCTATTCAAGTCAATGGGAGGCCGCAGCAGATTCCGCTCAAATATAGAGCATGTCGCTTAATTTTTTCCACGCTAGAACTTTTCCTAGAGCAGAAAAATTCCAAAGGTGGAATCCGCCACCCCCAATAGACTTCTATAGGAGGCAGATCTTTTACACTGCAGAATCCGCACAGCAGATTCCTCAGTGTGAGGCCTCTTTCAGTCTATGGGGGTGGCAGATTCCACCTTTGGAATTTTTCTGCTCTAGGAAAAGTTCTAGCGTGGAAAAAATTAAGCGACATGCTCTATATTTGAGCGGAATCTGCTTCGGCCTCCCATTGACTTGAATAGGAGAGGAAGAAATGTGTCGGAAACTGTCATTTCTCCGCCTCTTATTGAAATCAAAAGGAAGCTGCGGCTGATTGTGTGGTAACCCGAGATTCTCGGGAGCTCTCTTCCACAAAATCCATTGCACTCCCAATGAAATCAATAGGAGGCGATTCAATGCCGGAAACTGCTGATTTCCTCATTCATAATATGGGAAAATAGCCTGACCTGTGGTGGCGCAGGGGATAAAGCGTCGACCTGGAAATGCTGAGGTCGCCGGTTCGAAACCCTGGGCTTGCCTGGTCAAGGCACATATGGGAGTTGATGCTTCCAGCTCCTCCCCTCTTCTCTCTCTGTCTCTCCCTCTCCTCTCTAAAAAAATGAATAAATAAATAAATTTTTAAAAAAAGAATATGGAAAAATAGTGGGAGATATAGGAGATAATTATACATTGGGGAATAGTGTGAACTACATCTTATAGTGGTCTCATAGTATAAGACCGATGTAGTTCACACTGTGTAAATGTATGGTGCTTTGTGTGTTGTTGGAATCCATGGGAGTCCGAAAGACCAGAGTAACATGCTTTATTGAAAGGAAGAAAGGAACCCTGCTGGGCACTCTCCCAAACACTATATAACTCACCGGTTACAGACTAGGGGCGAGTTATATAGTGTTTGGGAGAGCCTGAGGGGATACCGAGGCAAAAGTCCTGGTATGTCCGGAATGCTCCTCCTTGGGGGGCTTCGAGCATATGGGTGTTGAATCAAAAGTCCTGGTATGTCCGGAGCCCCTCCTTGGGGCGGCTTCTCAGGTTTTTGGAATTCCTCTGTCTCAGGGTCAATAGTCCAGTAAGGGTGAGGTCTGACAGATAAGCAGAACATCAAGAGGGCAGTTTGGAATTCACGTATCTATCATTTCTCAAGTCTCTGGTTACATATAAAAGAAAGGCAGTTATTAATTTTATAATATATGGTGAGGGGTGATGAGGAGAAAGAGGAGAAAAAAATTGGAAAATTATTTCTTCTTCTGGAGAGAACTCAAGAAGGGAATCTTGCCAAGCCAAGTCCCTCATCCAGTTAAGGAGGTCGTCAATTTCCATGCTGTAAGGTCTGAACCAGGTGATGTCTCTGAAAACCTGAGTGAGGAAGTAAAAAAAAATTTTGCAGGGTAATAATTGTCAGTTGCTTGCTGCGAGTGCCAAGTGGACAGAGTGACATGGTGATACATAGTCTCCTGGATGAGCCTCATGAGATGTGCTGGTCTGGTTCCCCTCAAGTGGGAGGAAATGTGGAGATTTTAAAAGACAGGGAACCTGTTGGTGTAAGTTTTAGAAGGACTGAATATGTGTGGTTTAAAAGGAAGGGAGTTTGGAGAACATTCAGGAGGGAACTTCTTGGGCTGAGGGGCAGCTTCTTCCTGCTGTCATCCCTACCTATTTGATATTTCCCTCGTGAAGTTCTCTTTGCGGTATTGGGGAATAGGACTGTAGGAGCATTTGATTGTAGGTAATCCTAGAGATTTCTCTCATCCAGGCCTGTAGGAACTTAATAAAGAAAGAGGCAAGTATTTGGAGATTAGCAATGCAGAGATAAGGAGGATTTTATGGGGGTGTGTGTGTGAAAGTTCTTCCATGGTAAAGTTAGAGATATTCTTTCCTGGCAGCCCTGGAGAGAGCAGTTAGTTTGAGCTAAAAGAAATGTTTCATGTCCGTTTGTAGGCTCTTCTTCGGCCAAAAAACCAGCGGTCTTGTCCTTTTACTATGTTGAAAGGTAAAAAGACTGAGAAGCGTTAAGAGGTGATTGCTATTTATTCTCCTAGTTCTTCAAGGATACAGAGAGCTTTAGGGTTAGGGGACCTGTAAGAGTTGAAAGATAGGATTTAGGAGGTTTGCTGATATAGGGTTTCAGATATTTCTGTTTTGTGAGGGCAGGTTTCAGGGTTGATGTGTAGGGTTAGGTAGATTTTCCAGTTTTCTGATTGGCGAAGGTCTGCATGCAGTTCTGTAAGAAACTAGTAAACAAATGTAAGAGGCAGGGTTTAAAAGTTAGAAACGTAAATAGGAGAGTGAGTGAACTAATGAAAGGCAATAGTAAGACGCCCAGTTTGTGTGAAACCACTGATTCCATGTTTACAAATTCGCTGGGCTTCAGAGAGAGAGAGAGAGAGTAAATAGGAATAAGACAGGGCAGTGTGGCTAGTCCCCTTGTCCCTAGATCTACTTTTGTAGAGATTTCTAAAGCAATAAGAAGAGAAATTACCTGTATAGCTTGTTTGGTCCTTACATTGATGGACAGTGTATTAGGAACTGGAAGAGGCTCATGGGGTGGGATTAGGTTGATATTTAGGGTGAGATAGATTAGGGTACAGGTTTTTGTCTAATTAGTATGGAGACGCAGATAGGTATTGGTCCCACACGAGTAGAAAGTTCCTGATTTGATGAGGCAGGCTGAGAGGTGAATAGAGAATAGAAGGACAAGGGGTCGGTTTTGTTTCTGTTTCTGAGCTCCAGATGGTCAGGGTGGAGGAAAGAGTCATCCTAATAAGTGGGGAGAGTAGAGGATTGTTAGCTAGGGTGACTGATTAAACATTCTTTGAAAACCAGTTTTCTGACTGTACAAATTCTTTTTTTCTCGGTACAAATCTCTACAACCTGCACAAACCTTCTCCAACTTACATAAACCTTCAGCTTTCATGTACTTTCTTATCCAGAAATAACTGGCCTTCATAACAACTTGCTTTTCCTTTTCTTTCAAAAGTATTTCCATACCTTATACCTTCTATTATCAAAACCATACAATTCCTTTCTAGTCAGAACTCTTGATTTAAAAATCTTTAACCTTTAGTGACAAGTAAGTTGACTTTCTTTTTATCCTAGTTTCCCTTTTCCCAAAGCCTGATTAAAAGAGTCCTTAGTTTTTTTTACATATTTGCCATATGTAGACCAACCAGCTAAAGGTTTGTGGTTGGAGTAAGGTGTTCTGTTTTTCTATTTTAGCAGCAGTGGGAGTTGTCGGGATCACGATGTGTGGACCTGTCCATGTGAAACTCAGTCCTTGGGCGATGTAACGCTGGAAGTGCCTCTTGGATAGTTTTTGAACAGTTTGCTGAGTAACCTATAAAGCCTGCAAGTACTTAGGGAAAGGGTGTTACATTTCTACACTTTGCAGTTAGAGTTGAAGTCCTATTGACCACTGCTTCTAGCTGGAATTAGCAGCAGGTCCCAGCCTATAATAGGCATGGGGTATTGAGATAAGAGGAATAATGAAGATATTATACATTAAATAAAGCAATAAAATCAGACTGTCAATACCCACAGTAGAGATCTTTGGGGGATAAATAAAACTTAAATATTCAAGCAAGGCATAGTAGATGGCCCTTGTGTTTACAAGAAATGAGATTAGCTTATCTGCTACTTGGAAGAAATACCTTAGGCTCATGAATGATATCTTTGGGCCTTTAGTGGCAATTCCCAGCATGCTGGGCAAGGTCATGTCACAGGTAGCTGGAGCAGGGCTAGAAGAGACTGAACCCTCCCTCCATGGAGCAAGGGGGCAGCTTACCTTCTCATGTTCCTCTTTCCACAGCACAGGTGTGTCAACCAGTGGGGCTGACAAGCCTGGCAGGCTTCAGTTCAATGACCTTTCTGTTCACTCTGGAGCAGGGTCTTGATGGAATGCTATGAAGCCCCTTAGGGCGCTGGAGCCAAAAGTTGGTATTTCCTGACTTCTTTTGGCCCTTATTTGCCTTTTCTGTTACTTCTTTGGTCATTATAGACCTTAAAAGCCATGCTCAGAAGATCTCACTGAGGGGCTTGACTAAGAGAGCAAAATTGGGAATTCAGTGTTTAAAGAAGCCTATTAGACTGAGGAAAGAAAAGATTTGATCTGTTGTGGTAGGTGGTTGGAGACTGTGGAGGGTCTGAGTTTGATCTAGGGTGAGACTTCAGGTGGTGGGGATTAAAGCCTAGATAGACTAGGGACTGAGAATAAAGTTGAGCCTTAGCAGAGAAGACAGGATAACACTTCATAGTGAGGAAGTTAAGAAGGGTGGTGGTGAGTCTCCTTGAGGCAGGCAGGGAGGGGCTGCAGAGGAGTAGGTTATCTATATATTGTAAGAGAGTACTAGTTTTGAGATTGCATGCTGCTAAATCCTAAACTAGTGCCTGCTGAAACAGGTGTGGGCTGTTTCTGATCCCCTGGGGTAAAATAGTCCAGGTAAATTGCTGGGCTGCATTAGTGTCTGGGTAAAGGCAAACAGAAAGTAAGAGTCAGGGTGTAGAGGAATGGTAAAGAAGGCATTCTTGAGGGCTAGGATTGTGAATGGGTGGTGTTTGAGAAAATGTGTGACAGTAATTTACAGAGATTAGGGACTACTGGATGGAGGGGAATTACTGCCTCATTGATCAGGTGTAAGGCTTGTACAAGGTGATAAGCTCCTGAATGTTTTTGAACTGGAAGGGTGGGGGTATTGCAGGGAGATTCCATGGGGATGAGTAAACCTGGTTTAAGAGGGGGTAATTATTGGTTTAAGGCCTTAGAAACAGACACTGTTACACATTAAACAAAGACTTCACATATTATGAATTACAAAATTTAAATGAGCGCACTTTACTTGTTTCAAATAAATTATACTAGAGATGTTTTCTGACAAAACAAAGAGACAAGACAGATTACTTACTCACATAGCTTAATATAATTCTGCTTTTTAAGTTTTATGAGATGGCAGGGAGTTGCCAGCAAAGAGGGGAGGAAGAGAGAAAGCAGACAGATGGACAGTGTGAGCAGCTGGATGGAAAGGAGGGTCAGAATCTACAGCAGGAGGAGGAGGAGGTTAAAGTACTGGTGTGGCACCACATGGTCAGAGGAGTCAAAAGGATTTAGAGCTCTGAGGAGAGAGGAGAGGATGAGGAGGAAAGAGGCACAGTCACAGTTTGTAAGGAAGGAGGAGGGGTTGGAGAGGAGACAGACAGAACTACAGTTTGCAAGGAGGGAAGAGAGGTCAGAGATGAGACAGGCACCGCAGCCATAGCCACAGCTTCTAAGGAGGGGGGAAGGTGAAGAACACAGTGGAGAAGGGAGAGGCCCCTGGCCAGCAGGGGAGGAGAAAGAGAGACTGGTGAAATGAGAAAACAGGATTTAGTGAAGGAAAGAGGCTTTCTGGAGGGAAGAGACTCCAGCAAAAAAGATTTGCTGAGAGACTAGAGAGGGGTCCCGAGAGAGGGATGCCCCGGGGGTCAGGCAGGAGAAGGAGAGAGTTTGGGAGTCCGTGGAGAAGGAAAGATTAGGAGCAGAGGTTTTAGGTGAGGTTTCTTTGGCCAAAACCGGCCTGCGTGTAGAACAGAAAGTACAGAAATTAAGGACAGGAGAGAAGGGAGAAGAAAGCCTGTACCTAAAGAATTTCTGATGCCCTCCCGTCCGGTGGCAGAAATTGTCAAGATCTCTTAGGATATTATAATCGAATGTCCTGTTTCCAGCCAATGGGAGTCATTGTCTAGTCTGTACTGAGGCCATGCCGTGTTAGAGAAGAAGATTAATTTCTTTGGTTTGAGGTCTGAGAGACCGAATTTGGCGAGGATTTTTATGAGACATCCTAGAGGGGTCTGGTCGGAAGGCTTAGACTCTGAAGAGCCCATAGTGGAGACAGGTGAGCAAGAGGGGGCGTCCCCGCCTTTTGTCACTGTCCCAAGAGGAGAGAATCTCCGTGTGGGGGAGTCGTCCCTGATAGAGGTCATCACCACCTGTCAGGGAGCTCCGAGGACAAGAAGTCCGAGAGAGTGGAGAGGTTTGGCTAGGCACCCTAGTCTTCTGTGCAGTCCACTGAGACTGAGTCAAACCCCTCAAAACGTGAGGCATGTCAGAGAAAACCATCCGACCAGAAAGGGGTGTTTTTAGAGAGAAATTTAGAGGCCAACCGGGGAAGGGGAAGAGAGAAACTCCTTACCTTTCTGGTCCAGCAGGGGTTCAGGACAGGGTTAGACTGCCGGCCAATCAACCCACAATTACAAGTCCAAACAGAATCAGGGAGTAAGCCCAGGATGAGCTGCCGCTGCCCATTGCTTCCCTGGTTGTAAGTTTGAACAGCAAAGAGGGATCGTCCAGGCAGTTAGTACCCTGTCCCGGGTTTCGGCACCAAATGTTGGAATCCATGGGAGTCCGAAAGACCAGAGTAACAGGCTTTATTGAAAGGAAGAAAGGAACCCTGCTGGGCACTCCTCCTGGGGGAGAAGAGCACCGGTTACAGACTAGGGGCGAGTTATATAGTGTTTGGGAGAGCCTGAGGGGATACTGAGGCAAAAGTCCTGGTATGTCCGGAGCCCCTCCTTGGGGCGGCTTCTCAGCTTTTTTGGAATTCCTCTGTCTCAGGGTCAATAGTCCAGTAAGGGTGAGGTCTGACAGATAAGCGGAACATCAAGAGGGCAGTTTGGAATTCACGTATCTATCAAGTGTAAGCTGCTTTGTGTACTGTGTAATGATTATACACAAAGCACCTTACACTTATACAGTATTGTGTGTATGGTGTGTGTACTGTTTTACATTATTAACCTTTTTTACACCAGCAGGCTGTCTCGCAGGCTCTCTTGGCTCTCCGCCTCTTGCTTCCCTGCCTCCTAGGTCTCTGTCCTTCTGCGCTTGCTGTACCCGCCCACTGATGACGTCAGCAAGCACCGAAATGCGCTGCTATGGACTGTGGAGCCGTTCCCCCCCCCCCCTGCTTCCCCCGCCCCTTAGGCCCCGGAGGGATGCATTCAATTTGGAAAGCAGGTCCATAATGGTGTGCGTTCAAGCTGAATAGTGCTCGGCGGTAGCATGGCTTCTCAGCGGCTAAAGCCATCAGAAATATGTATTTTCCAATGGCTTTAGGCAACCCCTGTGTTTTGGTCGTTCGACCCCCGCTGGGGTCACGACCCACAGGTTGAGAACCACTGCTTTAAAGTTACTGTTGGGCAGATAAAATATATTATGCTCACTTTGTTAAAGATGGTGCTGCCCACATAAAAGCCGTCACTCAGGTGATAATATTAGTTGCCCTTCTTGCTTGAGATGGGCGTGATTATATTAATATGTGTTCGGGGCAGGCTTTCGTGCCAAAAGGTTTTAAAAGGAAGAGAGATCACATTGCTCCGGGGAAGAGAGTTTATTTTCTAGGAGGAGAGCAGAGAAAGGCTATGTGGAAGAGAGGAGAAGCAGTCAAGATGGCGGAGTGCTGAAGGAGAAGCCAGTTTGTGCAGAGAGAAGGAGATGGGGAACAGAGGGTGAGGTAGATACCTTTGATTCTAGGAAACTTGAATAAGTTAGTGGCTTTGGGAGCCCTGAATGGAAAGGGAAGTGTTTTCCCACTGTGTGTATTTCTTGCCCGCCGGGTGCAAGCTAGGATTAAAGCTAATGGCCCACCAGTTCTTGGCTCTGTGGTTTCATTACCAGCTGTCCGAATCAAACCTGAACCTGCACAGGCCAGAGAGCTGTGATGGTGGCCATGGCTACTGGCTTTACAGTTACTTATGCTAAAAGCCTTTCTTTTCTACATTTCAAATGAAGAAAAAATTAATTCAAGGCTAGAAAAATATTTTGAGAGAAAAAAGTACTCCACCTGCAAAGTGTAACTTTCCACGATATATGGCACATTCCTCTTCTCATCCCACCTGGTACATAAATCCAGAATTTTATACTGCCTCTGTTCTGTACTCAACTGAGCAACTGCATTAGGCAGGGGAACAGTGTGATCCTGTTTAAGGTTATATAAATTACAATCAGGGTAACTGATATTATATACAGTAAATTGAAAATCAACATAAAAAGGCTGATGTACAAGTAGGACCCACTGAAGCACAGAGCAAGCCGGGCAATGTTATAAAATAGAGCATATGTAAGGCCAGTGGCCACTGCCATGGCCATGCAGGTTCAGGTTCTCATTGGATTTGGGCAGATGGTAAAAGAACGGTGGAGCCAGAAAATGGTGGGCAATCCTTTATTCAAGTCTTGTAACAGTGGACTAGCAAACAGGCAGGAAAGACAGCTTTCCTTTTCCTCTCTGGACTCTCCTGGACTCACAGGCCCCCCACCAGCCTCAGCACTCCCCAGCCAAACAGGCCAGGCCAAAATATCAGGGCTCCCAAGTCCCTCAGCACTCTCTCTCTCTCTCTCTTCTGCAAAACAAGCTGGGGGAAAAAAAATTCTTCTCCAGAAAACAACAGCAAACAATGGCCCCTCCCAAGCAGGGAAGCAATTCACAATTTGCAATCTGCCCCCCTGAGGGCAAGCACTGGCAGCCTTCCACAGACTATCACTAGATACACATGGTATTGCCCTGGGCCAATGCAAAATACAAATTAACAAACCTAAAAAACATTTGTTTACCCAACAGCATGATTGCATAGAAGGAAAATGTGGTGTCAGAGTTCAAATTAGGACACACACACACACACACACACACACACACACACACACACACAGTTATCTAAGGCAAAGTGTTGGCAAGAAGAGTTATTTGTTTCACATTATTAAGATGACCAATTTTTTTACAATGAAAGGGAGGACAAAAATAGAAGAAAACAATATCGTATATAAAAGAAACATTTTATTCATTGCAACAATAATACACTATAATATGATAAATGCATAATAAAAACATTTGTAATATTTTATATTGTAATCATGCTTACATGCCTATTAATTTTTAATAATAATTGTAAGAAAAAAGTACTCATTTGGTAAAACTAAATATCAAACAAAAGCACTAAGTTGGTGTTGGGCAGATAAAATGTGTTATGCTCACTTTGTTAAAGAGGCCGTTGCCCAGGTGATATTAATGTGTGTTGGGGTGGGCTAAAGGCAGGCAGAATCCTTGTAGCCTGGGGCTTGGTTTTGGGATTAAGCCTTTCCTACCCTTTTTGATGTGGGGTGGTGCAATCCAATCATGCCTCAGAAGGTGACTTTGGGTTGGAGACTTCCCTACTTTGTATATTGGATTAAAGGTTGTGAAGCTACACTATAAAATGGGGGCAAAACGGGACTTGGCTCTTGGTTCCTGAGGTAAGCATGAGAGAGCGGAGAGAGTAGAGCCAGCAGCTAAAGGAGGCCACGTGGAGGAGGCCAGGAGAAGCAGCCAAGATGGCGGAGTGCTGAGTGAGATGGGGAACTGAGGAGAAGAAGGCCGGTGAGCTAGAAACCTTTGATTCTAGGAAACTCGGATAAGTCAGTGGCTTTGTGAGCACTGAATGTGACTGGGTTTTGGAGCCCAGTGTGTATTTTTACTTGCCCGCCGGGTGCAAGCTAGATTAAAGGCTATGGCCCACCAGTTTTTGGCTCCATGGTTTCTTTACCGACTGTCCGAATCCAATGCGAACCTGCATGTGAATGGCCACGATGGCGGCTCCTGGCTTTACAGTTGGAGTCATATTTGAGTGTATTTATCATTTTCTAATTAAAAAAATGTTTTATGCAACAATTTAATCAAAATGCATTATTAACAGATATGGTCTGAGGTCAAATTTCCACTTTAAAATTCATATTTTGGGAAAATACTTGTAAATAAAATTATACGTATTTGGAAATTATTAAATAGATAATAAATTAATAAAACATGAATTGTGATGCCTGACCAGGCAGTTGCGCAGTGCATAGAGCATCAGATTGGGATGTGGAGGACCCAGATTCGATACTCTGAGGTCGCCAGCTTGGGTGTAGGCTCATCTGGATTGAGCAAGGCTCACCAGCTTGAGCCCAAAGTCACTGGCTCGAGCAAGGGGTTACTCAGTCTGCTGTAGCCAAGGCACATATGAGAAAGCAATCAATGAACAATTAAGGAACCACAATGAAGAATTGATGTTTCTCATCTCCCTCCCTTCCTGTCTGTCTGCCCCTATCTGTCTCTCTCTCTCTCTCTCTGTCGCTGCCACACAATAAAAACCCAAAAATACAAACGTGAATTGTGCTTCCCTGTCTATGATTGAATATTCACTGAGAAATAATCATGAGTCAACAATGTCATATGTGCCATGTCGTGTTTCAGTAAGAAGTACACAAAGCCATTTGCATGCTCCACTTTCTAAAGGGCTCCCATGCAGAGCACATGCGTTTCATAATTGTGTCTCACCGCACTATACTGATCCTTGACGAATTGTCATGTCAAATACAAATACGTCATATCTCATGCAATGGATCAACTCTGCCTAGATCGAATATGGACATTTACAGATTAGTCTTCCAATATCAAAAAAGAGGACATGTAGGAGGACACTTTTTGAGGGAGGACGGAACTTACAAAAGAAGAAGTAAGTTCTTCCCTAAAGGAGGACGATTGGTCACCTTAACATTATATAAATGGGCAAAGGGTTTGTGGGAACCCATGCAAAGTATCTCATGTCATACATATCTCTCCAGCTGCCTACAGAGAATATAAAGTGTCATCTTCATTTTAAAGGATGACTATTTGTGCTCATATTCTGAAGTACACCAAGGAACAGCTTCATGCTAACTTTCCTTGGCTAAAATACAACCAGTACCATCATTCCTACTCAGACTAGTAAACAGGCTTTTTAAGGTAATGAATTAGATGGCTGTGTCTAGATTTCTTTTTTCCAGATTTACTTTGGATTCTTCTGCTTTTAAGACCCAAAGAAAGTTATACTGAGTTTTTATTAGTAATTCTAGTATGTGTTTATAATAGTTAAAGCGTGATAGGTGAATTTAACATATTAAAAGCATTCTATAGCATTTGCCTGATCAGGCAGTGGCACAGTGGATAGAGTGTCAGAATAAGATGCAGAGTACCCAGGTTCAAAACTCTGAGGTTGCTGGCTTAAGCACAGGCTCATCTGGTTTGAGCACTGCTCACCAGCTTGAGCCAAAGGTCGCTGGCTTGAGCAAGGGGTCACTCAGTCTGCTGTAGTCCCCCCAGTCAAGGCAAATATGAGAAAGCAATCAATGAACAACTAAGGCATCACAATGAAGAACTGGTGCTTTTCATCTCTCTCCATTCCTGTCTGTCTGTCCCTATATGCCCCTCTCTCTGTCTCTGTCATACACACACCAAAAGAGTTCTATAGCATCTGTTCAGAAAAGATTATATACTATACAAACTATGCAAGTCTTACAAAACCATTTTTCAGTGTCTTTTCAACTGAGAAGCATGCTTCTCCTAATGTGGTTCATACTGAGCAAGCTTTGTTTCCAGTTTTTTTATTTTCTTCTACAACTCTCTTTCATTTTTTGCCAATTCTAGGTGAAGTATCTCTATTTCTGGATTTTGTGGGTAGCAGCTCCTAAGTAATGCTTTAAAAAATTCAAAGAACTATTGAAGTGTAGAAAAGAAAGGCTCTTAACATGAATAATTTTTGGCAAAACTTACTTTCTCTAAAACAAAGAGATAAGCAGAACTATCTTTTTCTGAAAAGACTGCCTATTCTTGCCCTTGATGCTGGTTTCCCAGACTCCGGCCTTGGGCTAGCTTTGCAAAGTTGCAGGTGTTCTCAGAATGTTTCTCTCTGTATTAACCCTATAGATCGGGGGTCGGGAACCTATGGCTCACAAGCCAGATGTGACTCTTTTGATGGCTGCATCTGGCTTGCAGACAAATCTTTAATAAAAAAAAGTAATAACGTTAAAAATATAAAACAGGCCCTGGCCGGTTTGCTCAGTGGTAGAGCGTCGGCCTGGCGTGCAGAGGCCCGGGGTTCGATTCCCGGCCAGGGCACACAGGAGAGGCGCCAACTGCCTCTCTACCCCTCCCCCTCTTCTTCCTCTCTGTCTCTCTCTTCCCCTCCCGCAGCCAAGGCTCCATTGGAGCAAAGATGGCCCGGGCGCTGGGGATGGCTCCTTGGCCTTTGCCCCAGGCGCTGGAGTGGCTCTGGTCACGGCAGAGTGATGCCCCGGAGGGGCAGAGCATCGCCCCCTGGTGGGCGTGCCCGGTGGATCCTGGTCGGGCCCATGCGGGAGTCTGTCTGACTGTCTCTCCCCATTTCCAGCTTCAGAAAAATACAAAAATAAATAAATAAATAAATAAATATATATATATATATAAAAAACATTCTCTGGCCTGACCTGTGGTGGTGCAGTGAATAAAGCTGCTCCCCCCCTCTCTATAATGAATAAATAAAATCTTAAAAATATATATATAGCCCTGGCCAGTTGGCTTAGGCTATATATTGTATGTATGTATGTGTGTGTGTGTGTGTGTGTATATATATATATATATATATATATATTTATTTATATATATATTTTTTTATTTATATATATAAAACATTCTTGCCTGACCTGTGGTGGCACAGTGGATAAAGCGTCGACCTGGAAATGCTGAGGTCGCCAGTTCGAAACCCTGGGCTTGCCTGGTCAAGGCACATATGGGAGTTGATGCTTCCAGCTCCTCCCCTCGCCCCCCCATCTCTCTCTCCTCTCTCTGTCTCTGTCTCTCTCTCTCTCCCTCCCTCTCTCTCTCCTCTCTAAAAATGAATAAATAAATTAAAAAAAATTATAAAACATTCTCATGTATTACAATCCATTCATTTTGTACCGCTCATGTTCATGGTTGGGGGTGGCTGGAGCCAGTCACAGCTGTCCTCGGGACAACACCAAATTTTTATTGGATAATGTGTAACATACACGGGTCATTGTATGGCTCTCACAGAATTACATTAAAAAATATGTGGCGTACGCCCTGGCTGTTTGGCTCAGTGGTAGAGTGTCGGCCTAGCGTGCGGAGGACCCGGGTTCGATTCCCGGCCAGGGCACACAGGAGAAGCGCCCATTTGCTTCTCCACCCCTCTGCCGCGCCTTCCTCTCTGTCTCTCTCTTCCCCTCCCGCAGCCAAGGCTCCATTGGAGCAAAGATGGCCCGGGCGCTGGGGATGGCTCTGTGGCCTCTGCCTCAGGCACTAGAGTGGCTCTGGTCGCAACATGGCGACGCCCAGGATGGGCAGAGCATCGCCCCCTGGTGGGCAGAGCTTCGCCCCATGGTGGGCGTGCCGGGTGGATCCCGGTCGGGCGCATGCGGGAGTCTGTCTGACTGTCTCTCCCTGTTTCCAGCTTCAGAAAAATGCAGAAAAAAAAAATATATATATGTGGCGTTCATGGCTCTCTCAGCCAAAACGGTTTCCGACCCCTGCTATAGATAAACATTGTAAGAAAGCTTGTTTCACTGCTTTGTTTTACTGTTATGCTTTCTCCCCTCCCCATTCCTCAGTCAGAATGTAATTTTCCCTATAAAAGCCAGCCCCAAACTCTGTTTGCAGCCGCATTGATTTGAATGACTTAGGGCTCCATGTGGTCCACGCAGCCAGCAAAGTAGACTCCTAAATTTCTTAATTTGGCTAATTGATTGTGTGTGTGGCAAGACGTTTGTTTCTCACTGTTCCATTATAACATATGGAGGCCCCAATGAGATAAGAGCAAGAGAAGAGTCCTTTGGACTCATTTGACTTTTTGTCTTTGCGACACAAGCAGGGAGCTTAGCTCCTTGGCCTGATTCTTGGGAGCAGAAATCTAGCAGGGGAGGTGCTATCTGAGACATTCCAGGGCCCCACTGGTTTTTTTCTGCCAGACCAACAGTCAGCTGTAGACAGTCAACATGCCCATCCACCCATTTGGAGTCATCAAGAAAGCCTCCGGAGGTAAGCAAAGCAGATTTGCAATCTGCTCAGTCTGTGGTTTGTTTGTTTGTGGCTAGCCATCTGTACTATTGTGATCGAGGGTCAGACGTGACTGAACTCACACAATAGGCTCTCCAGTGCCAAGACATTGGAGGAGGGTTATTTGGAAGAGGGATTTGTGAGCTCTTGGGAAGACAGTTGATGGGACTGAGTCCCACCTCAAGCTTCCCAGAACATGTTTGGATTTGCTCTCATATGTTTGTCTTCTGCTTATTTTGCCACTTTTGTTTATTTTTACAAGATATCCTAAAAGACATCTCCTGGTTTGGTCCCTCTTCAGAATCTCCTTCCTGCATTCTTCTCTGGATAGAAGACCTTTATTTTTCAAGGGTCCCTCTCTGATTTTACTCCTGCCAAGCTCTCATTCTTCACTTTTGTTTTGCTATTCTGTCCCTGTGTTGAAAACCCCTGAGTGACTGTGTGAATAAGGAGCTCAGGTACCTGAGCCTGAGTTTCCAGTGTTTGGCTCTTCACGGGCACCCCCTTTCCTTTTGTCTGGATGTTCTTTGTCCTTTGGTTCTCCAGGATATGATTCATCAGCGGTCATTTTAGAGAATTGGCACAAACCTCAGTTCTTGATCCCTTTTGTGGTCTTGGGAAGTTCATTTGTACTCATATTGTTTGTAACAATGGGGGAAGGGCAAAGTAAGAGTCAACTCCTCTTGAGTGTATGCTTAAGAATTTCAAAATTGGATTTTCTGATGATTATAGTGTAAAACTAAGCAAGGGGAGACTTTGAACTCTTTGTAAACTGGAATGGCCATCCTTTAAGGTAAAGTGGCCAAAGCAGGGCTCATTAGATCCTAGAGATGTCGGAGCTGTATGGAATGTAATAGCTAAGCCACTGGGCCACCCAGACCAGTTCCATATATAGATCAGTGGAGGGCTCTAGTAGAGAACCCCCCTCCCTGGATGAAAGGCTGATAACAAAACGGTCATCATGTTTTGTTAGCAACAGCCCCTAAATCAGACAAGAATGTTCCTGTTTTATAAGCTGTTTAGGAAGGTTCAGGATTGCCCCCTCCATATATTTTTCCTCTATCAGCTCCACCTGCTTGGAAAGCCCAGAGCCAGTACCTAGACAGACTAGGAGGCAAGAAGAAAAAAAGGAAGCAGAGCCCCTCTTACCCTTAAGAGAAGCGCCATTAGCAGAGGGGAGAGAGAGAGACAAGCCTTATCTT
Organism: Saccopteryx leptura; assembly: GCF_036850995.1. Lineage (NCBI taxonomy): Eukaryota > Metazoa > Chordata > Mammalia > Chiroptera > Emballonuridae > Saccopteryx > Saccopteryx leptura. The sequence continues at coordinate 126,657,506 of NC_089506.1, forward strand.
GTCTACGTTCCTTTTTCCTCTAATGACTTGTATAATTGGAAGGCTCAGAATCCCCCTTTCTCAGAGAAGCCTCAGGCTCTAACAGGACTGTTAGAATCTGTGCTGTACACACATCACCCACCTGGGATGATTGCCAGCAGCTTTTAGTTACTTTGTTTACTACTGAAGAGAGAGAAAGAATCAAATCAAAGGCTAGAAAAGCTGTAATGTTGGGGAGAAGTGGCTCTGAGGAAGACAATTGGGATCACCTTGATAAGGTGTTCCCCATGGTCCAGCCTAATTAGGACCCTAGCACTACTGTGGGACAGAAGGCTTTGAACACTTTTCACCAGTTTCGGTTAGCAGGGATCAGGGGAGCTGCTAAGAAACCCATGAATTTGTCTAAGGCAGGGGTCTCAAACTCACGGCCCGCAGGCCGCATGTGGCCCACCGAACAATTTTGTGCGGCCCCCAGACTAATCCATGAAGTTCAAAATATTTTGGATAAAATTAAGTAAGCCTAGGGGCCTACTTGTATTTTTCATTTCTCTAGCATCCTAGCTAGATATTAGCTTAGTTAACAGCAGTTGTGATGTGAACTATAGTTTCTGGTCGTTTTGTGACACTGAGTAAACTGCATGTACGATTGTGCTTGTTGTACTGATTTTTTTTTGTTTTCAACTGCAGTGAGAAAAGTGTTGCGTAACAGTTGCCTTTTGTAGACCTAGTGCGGCCCGCCGAACAGCTGTGATCTTGCTCTGTGGCCCACATGCTGAGTTGAGTTTGAGACCCCTGGTCTAAGGTGTCGGAGGTTATCCAGGGCCCCCAGGAAACTCCCTCAGCTTACTTAGAGAGACTGCAAGAAGATTACATGGTCTACACACCTCTAGACCCTGAAGCATCAGAGAATGCTAGGGCAGTTAACTTAGCTTTTGTGTCACAGTCCACTCCAGATATCAGGAGGAAGCTACAAAAATTAGAAAGCTTCCCGGTGATAGTAATTTCCCAATTGTTAGAAATAGCTCGGAAAGCTTATAATAACAGAGACACCCTTGAGGAAAAACAGACTAAGAAAATAACAAAGGTAGATGTAGCTGTTTTAGAACAGCAGAATAAGAAGAAATGGAAGCCTAAGTTAAGGAGAAATCAGTGCACTCATTGTAAAGAAGAAGGACATTGGAAGAAAGACTGTCCAAAGCTGAAAGGAAGGTCACAGCAGACCCCAAGAATCCTTAATCTAAAAGAAGACTGATGGAGCCAGGTCTCCATACCTGTAAGCCTTTACAAGTAGGAGAATACCTGGCAGATTTCCTCACTAGCATTAGAGCTTTGTCGGAAGCCAATCAACGACTGCTGGCTGACAAGGTCACAGCAGGAGAAGATCCACAACTGCTGGCTGACAAGGTCACAGCAGAAGAAGATCCACAACTGCTGGCTGACAAGGTCACAGCAGGAGAAGATCCACAACTGCTGGCTGACAAGGTCACAGCAGGAGCAGATCCACAACTGCTGGCTGACAAGGTCACAGCAGGAGAAGATCCAAAACTGCTGATTGACAAAATCACAGCAGAGAAGACCAATGGCTGCTGGTTGACAAAGTCACTGCAGTGAAGATCAATGGCTGCTGGTTGACAAAGTCACCACAGAGAAAAGGTACAATGATACTTTCCTCTTTGACCTTTTGAATTAATTTGGCCTTATATCCCCCCTTTTCTGGGTGTGTGCTATCATTTATGGCACAGGGATAATAGTACCGTGCTTTCCCTGTAGATTCATAGTAATTCCTTTGGAAATGAGACAGAGGGTGTGAGTTCCACAGAAAAGCCTGTAAGCCCCTTTGCCTGGGCTCATAGACATAAGAGGCTGGCTATGATATCCCTCGAAAAGGGTTAAATTTGTAGGATAATTTCTTCTTATTAATCATGTTAGAAAAATAGATTGTGACTTATGAATAGGTAGGAAACAGTAACTATACACAGAAGCACCTTTCAGCCTTCACTTAATTCATCAATTTACCTCCCTAACCTTTTCATGTGGTAGAGTAAAGAAACTTTCTTTTCTTCTTGCATACCTGACCTGCAAGTGGTGGAACACTTTGAGGAAAATAAAGTTAGAACTTAACTAGTGTATGAATATAGTAGATAAATAAAATTGACTAGACAATAGGATCTTAGGTAAGGTAGAGTTATTGATCAGTACTGACCTTTCAGAAGTTTGTACCAATATTGTTATTGCTGTTCAAGTTATTGTATAACTGTACTATGAATGACTTACCACCTGATTTATAGCTTATATAAATGAATTAACTGTTACCTAGAAATATGTAACCATAGTGAAACAAAAACAATTATTAATCAATGTATTCAAAATACCATGTAATTGTAACTTAGTGTATGTGTATAAAAATAAAGCTAGACCAGCATTTGGCAGAGATGCCTGGCAGTAAATGCTAAAGAGAAAAAGGAAAAAGGAATCCGGCTCTCTCACTTGATTTGTGCCTATGCCGTCACTTCCTGTGGGACCCCTGGATTCCCCCCGGGGCTGGACCCCCGCAGACTTCTCACTCTGTTCTCACTGCCCTCCTCGGACTGCTCTCAGGGAAGCAAGTATTCATATTAAGAAACTGTTAGAAGCTGGTATTCTTGTTCCTTGCCAATCCCAATAGAATACTTCTTTACTGCCTGTCCAGAAGCCAGGCACCAAAGACTATTGTCCAGTCCAGGACTTATGGGAGGTAAATAAATGGGTTGAGACAATACACCCAACTGTGCCTAACCCCTGTAAGTCAGCCCATCTTTGCCTTCAAGTACAATAGAATGACCCAAAGGCAGGCACCTCAGGACAACTAACCTGGACCAGATTACCACAGGGCTTCAAAAATTCACCGACCCTCTTTGGTGAGGCATTACATCAGGATCTATTATACTAACCTTCCACCAGGAACATCCGGATGCACGCTGCTGCAGTACACAGATGATTTGCTTCTAGCTGCGGAAACGAAGGTAAGCTGTTGGACAGCCACTGAGGGGCTTTTACAAACACTGCAGACTCTGGGGTACCAAGTGTCAGCTAAACAGACACAACTCTACACCTCCAAGATGACCTATCTAGGCTACCACACTGAGGCGGGGAAGCGTACTCTCTCCTCCAGTCGTATAGAGGCAATCCTTCGAATTCCAACCCCCACTAGCAAGAGACAAGTTTGATAATTTCTCAGGACAATTGGATATTGCAGGTTGTGGATCCCAAGGTTTGTAGAGATAGCCAAGCCTTTCTACTCCTGTACAGCAGGAACCCAAGAGTTAATTTGGACAGATAAGGAAGAAGAACCTTTTGAAACCCTCAAGAAGGCCCTCACTAAGGCCCCTGCCTTAGTTTTGCCAAAGATTACCAAACTTTTCCAGCTGTTTGTTCATGAAAGCAAGGGAATAGCAAAAGGGGTTTTGACCCAAACTTTAGAGACATGGCTCAGGCTTATTGCTTATCTGTCTAAGTGGCCAGACCCTGTTGCATTTAGATGGCCAAACTGTCTCCGAGCCAAAGCAACCACTACCATACTGGAAGGAGGCAGATAAATTAACCATGGGGCAAGAACTGTTCCTGACAACCCCACATGCAGTAGAGACTTGGCTTAAAGGAACTCCAGAAAGATGGATATCTAAGGCTAGGATCACGCAGTATCAAGCCCTGCTCATGGATCAGCCTCGCATTAAGTTTGTCCAGGTGCAGGCTATCAGCCCAGCAAGCCTGATGCCTGACAAAGAACCAAGCATCCCTTGAATGATTGCTCTGAAGTGTTAGACTGTTCAAACTGCAAAACCAAACCTTACTGATGTACATCCATTTAATGCAAAAATACAGCTATTCACTGATAGCAGCAGTTTTGTCCTAGAGAGAGTTCAATATACTGGAGCGGCTGTAGTAACTCCTGATGAGACCGTATGGGCCCAAGCCTTGCCCCATGGGACCTCAGCTCAGTGGGCAGAATTTATCGCTCTCACCCAAGTGGGCCAAAAGAAAGAAGGTCAACATTTACACTGACAGTACGTATGCTTTTGCTACTGTCCATGTTCATATAGCAATGTATAAGGAGAGAGGATTCCTGACATCTGCTGGTAAGGACATTAAAAACAAAGAAGAGATTTTAGCTTTACTAGAAGCTACTTGGGTGCTGGAAACTGTAGCCCTTATTCATTGCCCAGGACACCAGAAATAGGACTCAATAGAGGCAAAAGGAAATTGGGCAGCAGATAAAGCAGCCAATGAAGTCACTTTAAATCCAGTAGGGCCTTTAGAAATCTTAGTGACTTTAATAAAATGCTTATTGCTAGAGATGCCTTTTTATAAACAACCAGAGGAGGATTCTGCTGTAAGAAAAAGAATACCTAAAAATACAGAAGGTTAGTTAGAATTGCCAGACAAAAAACCATTCTTACCTGAAGCCCTGAGCAGAGAGGATATCAGTCAGCTACATCAAGCTACTCATTAAGACCAAACTGAGCTAATAGAATTATTTAAGAAAAATTACTACTTACCAGACTTAGAAGCTATTTCAGAAAGCATAGTGTCCAAGTGTCTAATTTGTGCCCAAGTAAACGCTAAACAATATAGAGAAGTTATAAAGAAAAATAGGTATAGCGAAACTTTCCCAGGAAAACATTAAAAGATAGATAAAGCTGCCAGCAAGGGATATAAGTATCTATTAGTTTTTACTGACACCTTTTAAGGATAGGTAGAGGTTTTTTCTGCTAGAAATGAGACTTCAATAACAGTTGTTAAGCAATTACTATATAAAATTATTTCCAGATTTAGCTTGCCCATTAATATAGGGTCCAATAATGGGCCTGCATTTGTATCTAAGGTCTCACAGCTGGTAGGAAAGGCACTCAACATTAATTAGAAATTACATTGTGCTTACAGGTCTCAGAGTTCAGTTCATTCTTTCAACTTGTTTCAAGCTCTGAAGTCCTAACTAAATTCATTTTAGAAACGGGTGAAGACTGGACTGACTTACTCCCCCTAGTTTTGCTGAAGCTAAATATACCCCCTACTGGGAAAAATTCACCCCACATAGAATTGTATTAGGCAGGGTGATGCCCCTACTCCCTAGGCTCCCATGAAGACCCCCTCGGAGATGGAGATGGTGTAAATGGATCCCACCAACCCCTGTAAGTTGACTCTGAGAAGGACAACATGTCCTGATCCAGCCACAAGCCAGAAGTGGCTGGTCTACATACAACAGAAGCTTGAGGAACCTCGCTGGGGGACTTCAATATAATTGAACTTTGGGAAGGGGGGGAGCTTGAGTCAGGGGAAGGCCAGAGCGAGTCATCTTAAGAGTTAATTCATATGCTGCAATAAGTCATAAAGAAGGGGGCATAAGTCCCTTTGCTAAGAAAAAAAGTGTCCTGCCCTGGCCGGTTGGCTCAGCGGTAGAGCGTCGGCCTAGCATGCGGAGGACCCGGGTTCGATTCCTGGCCAGGGCACACAGGAGAAGCGCCCATCTGCTTCTCCACCCCCCCTTCTCCTTCCTCTCTGTCTCTCTCTTCCCCTCCCGCAGCCAAGGCTCCATTGGAGCAAAGATGGCCCGGGCGCTGGGGATGGCTCTGTGGCCTCTGCCTCAGGCGCTAGAGTGGCTCTGGTCGCAACATGGCGACGCCCAGGATGGGCAGAGCATCGCCCCCTGGTGGGCAGAGCTTCGCCCCATGGTGGGCGTGCCAGGTGGATCCCGGTCGGGCGCATGCGGGAGTCTGTCTGACTGTCTCTCCCTGTTTCCAGCTTCAGAAAAATGCAAAAAAAAAAAAAAGAAAGAAAAAAAGTGTCCTGTAACTTACATCTTTGTAATTATAATCATCAAGAAGAAATATGTTAACTGAAGCCTGGGTCTTCCTACTTCTGTTGCAGTTTGTCATTTCAGGGAAAGGAAGTTGAAAAAACTAAGGCCCAAACTTTCATTCATCCTGAAAACCACATGTATACTGTGCACCCCATGTGTGCAGGTCTCTTCGTTACCAGGTTCAAGGATTGTTGGGTGATCGGGAAAATGCGACAGAGTAGGCAGATGTTACAACTCCCACCTCTCAGAACCAAAGTGGATTAAAACTTAATTTAGGAACAATCATCTTGAAAAACCAACTTTGAACTAAACTAAGAGGAATCTATAACCAAGCATCACCGAAGAAGCCACACGGAGACTGGTAGGAAGGGTGGAGATGCGGAAAGGACTGCCCTGCTCCCAGTGGTGAGAGGTGGCCCAGAGGGTCTCTCATGCAGGATGGGTTGTCCGGAGAGTTGTGGGTCCTCAGCCCCAGGACTGGACCAGAACCCCAGTCTGGAGCTCCAGAGACTAGAGAAGGTGTATGGACAGTATTTAGCTGAAAGAAGAACTGAGTTACTATTTGTGAGAGGGAGACAGAACTCTCAGACCCAGGTTTTGCCTTAATGGGAATGCACAGAAAACCTCATTCGCAGCCACTTACTCGGGGCTCCAGGAGCAGGAAGCACTGAGAGGACTGGAGGTACGAGAGGAGAGTGTATTCTTGGGGGCACAGGGAGAGACTGTAGAACAGCCATCCGCCCTGTACTGGGTCACTCCCTAAACCTAAAGTGGTCATTTTTCCTGGGAGAACCAAGCCAGCAAAGGGAAGCAATTACCCCACCCACCAGAGGCTCTCCTGCTCCAGTCAGTGCAGAGAGACACTTAGAAGCAGGAGGCACATCAGGGACACAGGGTTTAAGTGCTGAGGTCTGGCATACACTGCCCCCCACAAACTGCTGAGTACCCTCTGAAGGGTGGGAGGGCCTGGCTGCTGCAGCAGCCCCAGTGCTTGGCCAGCATGGTGGCGGGGTCAGAGCCCAGTGGGGCAACCTGTGTGGTGGCAGCAGCAGGGGATGGAGCCCAGTGGCCTGTGCAGTGATGGCGAGGGGGGAGACTGGAGAGGAATCCCTGCGCACGCCCTTGGGGCAGAGACTGGAGAGGCAGACTGTGCACCTATGGGGGGCAGAGCCCAGCAAGGCAAGGAGTCCCCTGTGCCCATTGGGCAGCCCCACAGGGCAGCTTGAGCTGTGGCTCATAAGCCTGCGAGCCTGCAAGCTGGCATGCCTGGCAGTGTTGGTGCCTGAGTGCTTGAGGAGGCTCCAGCAGCTGGGGACTGGTGGAAAGAACACATCTTGGGAATAGAGAGGCCACACACACTGTCCAAGAGTAGATAAAAGCCAGCCTAGGAGTTCAGCTAATATTTACAATGGCATCAGGGCCCAGCAGAGGCAGCCACAAATTCTGGATGACCTGTAGCTCCAAGAAGGTTGCTAAGGGCCAGTCGTAAGCAGTAACCCCCACTAGTCTGCACCAGGTTCTGGCCAGGGAGGTCCAGGGCTTGTACATCCAGCATCCAGATACAAAGAGCATCAGCTCCGGACCTAACAACCCTATTTAGAGAGGTATCTTAAAAAAAAAAAAAACCCACACACACCTGACCCAGCTAAGACATAGAAAACACTGACACAAGTAACAAAAAGAGCAGTAGCAGCAGACAAGTAGCCCACAGCGGATTACAGATAATATCTAAGGCCAGCCCCAAAAGATTTAGAAACAACACAACTGAAAGCTGGAGGCAGATGACACCAACCATATACTCAGCTAGCTATACAAACAACACATCCAAAGGATCAGTCTATACAGAGACAAAATGGGAAGACAGAGAAATGCAATTTAAATGAATCAACAAGAGAAATCCCCAGAAAAAGCACTGAATGAGATGGAAATAGCCAAGATACTGGATACAGAGTTTAGAATAATGATTGTTAGGATGCTCAAGGATCTTAGAGCAACAAGAGATGGACATAATGAGCACCTAAACAAAGAGATAGTAAGCATCAAAAAGGACATTGAAATGATAAAAAAGAATTAGACAGAAATGACACACACAATATCAGAAATGAAGACTACACCAGAAGGAATTAAAAGCAGGCTGGATGAAGCAGAGGATAAAATTAGCAATTTAAATGACAAGATAAGTGAAAGCACTGAAGCAGAACAGCAAAAATAAATAAATAAATAAATAAATAAATAAATAAATAAATAAAAGAGAGAGAGAGAATCAAAAAGTCTGAGGAAATTCTAAGAGAGCTCTGTGACAACATGGAAAAACATCATATCATAGGGGTTCCTGAAGGAGAAGAGAAAGAACAACGAATAGAGAACCTGATTGAAGAAATCATAGCTGAAAACTTCCCTAAATTGATAAAGGAAAAAAATCACACAAGTTCAAGAAGCACAGAGAATCCCATTAAAGAGGAACCCAAAGAGACCTACACCAAGGCACATTATAATTAAAATACCAAAGCTAAGAGATAAAGAAAAAATGCTAAGAACACCAAAAGAAAAGCAGTCAGTCACCTATAAAGGAACCCCCATGAGGATGACATTTGACTTTTTAACAGAAACACTTGAGGCCAGAAGGGAATGACAAGAAATATCCAAAGTAATGCAAAACAAGAGCCTACAACCAAGACTTCTTTATCTAGCAAGGCTATTGTTTAAAATTGAAAGAGAAATAAAGAGCTTCCCAGACCAAAAAACAAAACAAATAAAAAAAAAACCCTCAAGGAATTCATTACAACAAACCAATGTTGCAAGAAATGTTAAGGGGCCTGTTTTAAACAGAACAAAGGGGGGGGGGGGAAATCTAGTAAAACAGAAATGTAAATTTAAAGAATAAAATGGCTGCCTGACCAGTGGATAGGGTGTTGGACTGGGATGTGGATGACCCAGGTTCGAGACCCTGAGGTCACCAGCTTTAGCATGAACTCATCCGGTTTGAGCAAAGCTCACCAGCTTGGACCCAAGGTCACTGGCTTGAGCAAGGGGTTACTCGGTCTGCTGTAGCCCCACAGTCAAGGCACATATGAGAAAGCAATCTACGAACAACTAAGGTGTCACAATGAAAAACTAATGATTGATGCTTCTCATCCCTCTCCGTTCCTGTCTGTCTGTCCCTATCTATCCCTCTCTTTGACTCCCTCTCTGTCTCTGTAAAAAAAAAAAAAAAAGAATAAAATGGCTGCCGCGGACGCGGCTCCTAATAATGGTGTGGAATTAAGGAAACACACTTTGTCAAAACAAAAACGATGGGACCGGGAGGACTCCTCAAACTGCCGGGCAGTATCTGAGTGCCTCATAGCTCCAGTTCACTTTATTATATAGACCTATGCAAATCAAGGACCCTGATACAAAGTTGCACATCAAAGGCTAAGACAGGAACTCTCCCAAGGCAAAAACAGGATACATTAGTGAAATTTACAAACATCTGAAACAAACAAAGAGTCAGAGGAAGGGCATGTATATTGCTTCCTGCAACCCAAGGAAGCAAGTGGAGTGGGTGCAAATACTCAGCATCAAAGCCAAATATAGAGATGGAGGGGGTAGAACTTAGCCCCCTTCCAAGCCTCGAATCTATAATGGCTTTTTGCCATTAACGGTCCACAAATGGCAATAAACAACTACATATCAATAATAACCTTAAATGTAAATGGATTAAATGCTCGAATCAAAAGACATAGGGTAGGTCTGACCTGTGGTGATGCAGTGGATAAAGCGTTGATGTGAAACACTGAGGTCGTCGGTTCGAAACCCTGGGCTTGCCTGGTCAAGGCACATATGGGAGTTGATGCTTCCTGCTCCTCCCCCTTCTCTCTCTCGCTCTCTCTTACTCTTTCCCTCTCTCTCTCTCTCTCTCCTCTCTGAAAAATTAATAAAGTCCTTAAAAAAAAGACATAGGGTAGCTGTGTGGATAAGAAAACAGGACCCAGTCACACACTGTCTACAAGAGACCCACCTCAAAACCAAAGATACACATAGACTGAAAGTAAAGGGATGGAAAGAAATATTTCATGCAAATGGAAATGAAAAAAACAGCTAGGGTGACAATACTTATATCTGACAAAATAGCCATTAAAACAAAGGCTCTAGTAAGGGATAAAGAAGGTCACTACATAATGATAAAGGGAGCAATCCAACAGGAAGATATAACCATTATAAATATCTATGTGCCTAATATAAGAGCACTTAAATATATAAAGTAGATTTTGATGACATAAAGGGTGAGATCAACAGCAATATTATAATAGTAGGGGATTTCAATACCCCACTATCATCAATGGATAGATCCTCAAGATAGAAAATTAACAAAGAAACAGCAGCCTTAAAGGACACACTAGATCAACTGGATTTAATAGATATCTTCAGAACCTTTCACCCTAAAGCATCAGAATATACATTCTTTTAAAGTGCTCATGGTACATTCTCTAGGATAGACCACAAAATGAGTCTGAATAAATTTAAGAAGATTGAAATCATATCAAGCATCTTCTCTGATCACAATGGCATAAAACTAGAAATCAACTACAATAGAAAAACTGAAAAACATTCAAACACTTGGAAACTAAATAGCATGTTATTAAATAATGAGTGAGTTAATAATGAGATCAAGGAAGAAATAAAAAAATTCCTTGAAACAAATGAAAATGAACATACAACAACTCAAAATTTATGGAACACAGCAATAGCAGTCCTGAGAGGGAAGTTCATTGCATTATAGGCATACCTTAAGAAGCAAGAAAAAACTCAAACAACTTAACCCTGCATCTAAAAGAACTAGAAAGAGAACAGCAAGTAAAGTCCAGAGGAAGTAGAAGGAAGTGTTGTATTCAGGGTCTCATAAACAGGAGCTGCAAAAGAATAAGACAGCAACAATATTGCAAGTGGAGGACCCCAATCTATCTAAGATTAAGGTGCCTTGGAGAGAACAGCTGTCCAATTTATTAAGCAGAAATATGTCATCTTGCATAAGAAACTAACAAGTGGCCCTGGCCAGTTGGCTCAGCGGTAGAGCATGGGCCTGGCGTGCAGGAGTCCCAGGTTCGATTCCCGGCCAGGGCACACAGGAGAAGCGCCCATCTGCTTCTCCACCCCTCCCCCTCTCCTTCCTCTCTGTCTCTCTCTTCCCCTCCCACAGCCAAGGCTCTGTCTGACTGCCTCCCTGTTTCCAGCTTCGGAAAAATGGAAAAAAAAAAAAAAAAGAAACAAGCAGTGTACAATTCTATTATTTACTTTCACAAAACTGATTAGATTACTCTTACCCTTTCTGAGACATAGCATCACACCATCTGCTGTCTGAATCCTGACCTGCAGAAAGCTCCAGCAGGGCCAAGCATTGTTCCCTTGAGCCTTCTCTGGGTGTGACTGCCTTCAGTCATTTACGCTTGGTTTCAACCTTCACTTTCTCAGGATGGGAACAGAAAGTCACTTGGTGCTTTGGCTTTCCTCCAACATCTCTCCCCCCTTACTTTAATTCATTCTGCAACATTATGGTGTACAAGGAGGCTTGTCCTTCAGAACAATGCAGGTCGCTTCTGCTCTTTCTCCAGACTAAGCAAATACAAAAACATAAAACAGCAATGACAATTAATGCACTTATTATAGAAACTTCTAATAATTGTAAATGTTTAACAGGGTTTAGTTCAGATAATCCATCAGCAATACTACTTAATAAAGGTGCAGTAGAAAGCACTTTCAGTTTTTCTCTGAAAGTGTCATATATATCTTGTTGCAATTGTATTTTCATAGATATATTACCTTGATTAAGCAAATGTCTTCTAACTTTATTCCAAGAAAAATGTCTCATTATATGGATGTGGGGTTACACAAAAGGCAGTAATGTTCCAACCACATTTAAATTTTATTTGATGTTGTAAGTTTACCAATTGATTTGATCTCCCAATAGTAGTACTACTGCCTGTTGTAAATCCACTATTTGACTCTCAATACAATTATCAATCAACCTTTGGCTATTCCATAATTTTTCAGAGTATTCATGCCAGTTTTGCACAAACTCTGTATTTTGCATAGACTGATGAAGAGCTATTCCTGCTGCTGTGGCAGTGGGTGTAATAGCTATAGTTCCCATAATGGTAGTGATTAACATACTTATGAAACATTTTCCTCTGCGTAATATCTTCTTTAGAGCCTCATCTATTAAATATTTATACATTTCAGGTGACTTTTGCCATCATCTATGCATCTGATCAGAAATCCAGACTCCTGTTCTAGCTTTAAGTATATACACAGAATCAATAGATTGATTATAATTAATAGAGGAATTGAGACATGTGTAAAAAGAACAATACACACAGTAATGAGATTAATTGATTCATTCCAGAACACAGGACTAATCATGAACATATAAGGCAGACGTACACAGGCCTGTATATTATGAGCTTCATTGCATGTAAATGTCAACGAATAGGTTCCTCACTGATAAATACGTGAACCATTCCATGCATTCATATGATGTAAACCTATTCCAATTTTCCATAAATCTATATGTATAGGTCCTCCTATAAAGTAAAGAGCTGAGGGAATCATTCCTCCACCGTGCCATACAATAGGCTCTCCAGTGCTATTGGTAAATATGGTCTTCTTCCCTTTTTTCTAGGTTAACGTATGTAAAAAATATTTGGTCCAAGCATAGTCAACTGGGCCTAATCAATGATGCTCCCATAGGAAGTATTAAGAAGTACTCTTCCAGTTTCTCCTTTACATGTTTCCCACATTATCCAACTGTCTATACCAGTGGTAGTCAACCTGGTCCCTACTGCCCACTAGTGGGCATTCCAGCTTTCATGATGGGCAGTAGCGAAGCAACCAAAGTATAAATAAAAAGATAGATTTAACTATAGTAAGTTGTTTTATAAAGATTTATTCTGCCAAACTTAGCGAAAATATGACATAAAGTACTTGGTAGTAATTATTATTATATGCTTTAACTTGTAACTTTGCTTTATAAATTTTATAAAGTAAAGTTACTTCCCTACTTTATAAATCACCATTACTGTGGAACCAGTGGGCAGTTAAAAAATTTTACTACTAACAGAGATACAAAAATGGGTGGTAGGTATAAAAAGGTTGACTACCCCTGATTTATACCATTAGCACACCTTTGTTGACAATTAGGAAGATTGGGAGCACTATCAGTGGTGCCATTAGATGACTCATTCTGAAAGGTCTACCCTCATAATATACATAGAATAAGGTGATGTGACCTTTTTTGTATAATAGATCACCAACTCTGTGATTTTATCTTTAGGGAATGACCTCCTTCACCTATAAAATGGGTAATACAGCCTGACCAGGTGGTGGTGCAGTGGATAGAGCGTTGGACTGAGATGAGGAAGGACTCAGGTTCGAGACCCTGGGGTTGCCAGCTTGAGCGTGGGCTCATCTGGCTTGAGCAAAAAGCTCCCTAGCATGGACCCAAGGTCACTGGCTCAAGGGGGGGTTGCTCAGTCTGCTGAAGGCCCGTGGTCATGGCACATATGAGAAAGCAATCAATGAATAACTACGGTGTCACAACAAAAAACTGATGATTGATGCTTCTCAGCTCTCTCTGTTCCTGTCTGTCTGCCCTTATCTATTCCTCTATATGACTCTCTCTCTGTCCCTGTAAAAAAATTAAAAAATAAAAATTTAATAAAAAAATAAAAATTTAAAAATGGGTAATACATATGAGCCCACAGTATACTTTCATACAACCTGTCCTTCTGTTGTAAAGTACTGTACCTCACTTCCATGGTAGAGACACCAAGTCCAGATGAATTTTGAAGGATTTTATTAAAAGGAGGACATTTATTAATATGCTGGCCGCATCTGACTGACACAGGGCATATCTGACCCAAATCGTGCAGCCCCAAATGTATCTCAGAGGCTGGTTATATACCCTTTGATCACACACAGGTTGGGGAGAGCATGACAGCATGACACAATCATTAACAAGATCATAACATTTGTCTAAGGCAGTGGTCCCCAACCGTTTTTGGGCCACGGACTGGTTTAATGTCAGAAAAGATTTTCACAGACCAGCCTTTAGGGTGGGATGGATAAATGTATCATGTGACCAAGACAAGCGTCAAGAGTGAGTCTTAGATGGATGTAACAGAGGGAATCTGGTCATTTTTTAAAAATAAAACATCATTCAGACTTAAATATAAATAAAATGGAAATAATGTAAGTTATTTATTCTTTCTCTGCGGACCGGTACCAAATGGCCACGGACAGCTACTGGTCTGCGGCCCAGGGGTTGGGGAACACTGGTCTAGGGGATTTAAAAAAAACAAAACTTTCAAGGTAACAAAATGGTGATGTCATTTTACCTATCAAAGACATTGATAAAACTTTTAGTGTCTATCTCTCCTTCTTTGCCTAGAGTAGGGTTCGGGAACCTATGGCTCGTGAGCCAGATGTGGCTCTTTTGATGGCTGCATCTGGCTCGCAGACAAATCTTTAATAAAAAAATAATAACGTTAAAAATATAAAACATTCTCATGTATTACAATCCATTCATTTTCTACCGCTCATGTTCATGGTTGCGGGTGGCTGGAGCCAACCACAGCTGTCCTCCAGGACAACACCCAATTTTTATTGGATAATGCATAACGTACACGGGTCATTGTATTGGTCTCACAAAATTACATTTTAAAATATGTGGCATACCTGGCTCTCTCAGCCAACGAGGTTTCCCACTCCTAGCCTAGAGGTACATGTTAATCAGGATTCCAGGAAGGGAGGGAGAGCTAAAATCAGTGTAGGGTGGTATGTAAATTTTGTCTCTTATTGAAATAAAAAGGAAGTTCTTTAGATAACCTTAATCCTTTCAGAAAACTTAAAACTAAATGACCCAGTTGTCCTTGTAAGTCAGGAGTCTTTCATATCCTTCTCCCTCCATTTTCCAAGGAAAAAATGGAACAAAAAGCCTGACTTTTTCTTTTTATTTATTTATTTGTATTTTTCTGAAGCTAGAAACGGGGAGAGACAGTTAGACTCCCGCATGCATCCCACCGGGATCCACCCGGCACGCCCACCAGGGGGCGATGCTCTGCCCACCAGGGGGCGATGCTCTGCCCCTCCGGGGGCATCACTCTGCCGTGACCAGAGCCACTCTAGCGCCTGGGGCAGAGGCCAAGGAGCCATCCCCAGCGTCCAGGCCATTTTTGCTCCAATTGAGCCTCGGCTGCGGGAGGGTGTAAAGCCAGTAGCCAGGGCTGCCACTATCAAAGCAGCCTGGCCCATGCAGGTTCGCATTAGATTCGGACAGTCGGTAAAGGAACAATGGAGCCACAAACTGGTGGGCCATAGTCTTTAATCCTAGTTTGCACCCGGCGGGCAAGTAAAAAACATACACTGGGCTCCAAAACCCACTCACATTCAGTGCTTACAAAGCTACTGACTTATCCGAGTTTCCTAGAATCAAAGGTTTCTAGCTCACCAGACTTATTCACCTCTGTTCCCTATCTCCTTCCTTCTCCAGCGTCAAACTGCACAAACTGGCCTCTCACTAAACACTCCGCCATCTTAGCTGCTTCTCCTGGCCTACTCCACATGGCCTCCTTCTGCTCTCTGCTCTGCTCTCTCCTCTAATGATAATCTCAGGAACCAAGAGAGCAAGGTCCCGTTCTGCCCCCATTTTATATTGTAGCTTCACAACCTCTAATCCAATATACAAAATAGGGAAGTCTCTAATACAGTCACTCCTCTGAGGCATGATGGGATTGTACCACCCCACATCAAAAAGGGTGGGAAAGGCTTAATCCCAAAACCAAGCCCCAGGCTACAATGATCCTGCCTGCCCCCCAACACACATTAATATCACCTGGGGATGGCCTCCTCGTGGGCAGTGTCATCTTTAACAAAGTGAGCATAATACATTTTATCTGCCCAACAGAGGGGAAGAAAGAGACAGAGAGGAAGGAGAGGGGGAGAGGTGTGCCCTGGCTGGGAATCAAACCCGGGACTTCTGCACGCCAGGCCGACGCTCTACCACTGAGCCAACTGGCCAGGGCCTGACTTTTTCTTTTTAAAATGGCATTGCCAATACTAAGTTTTACAGTTCTCTGGCACCTTACCACATTCCCACTGGTTTTATATCCTGAATCAAATCCTTGACACATTTTAACGAGATGCATGAGGCAATTCTTAATTTTTATAAATTTTCTGAAATATTCAGAAATAACTGGCTTTTTTTTTTTTTAACAGAGACAGAGAGAGAGTCAGAGAAAGGGATAGACAGGGACAGACAGACAGGAACGGAGAGATGAGAAGCATCAATCAACTTTTCCTTGTGCTTTGTGACACCTTAGTTGTTCATTGATTGCTTTCTCATATGTGCCATGACTGCGGGCCTTCAGCAGTCTGAGTAATCCCTTGCTTGAGCCAGCGACCTTGGGTCCAAGCTGGTGAGCCTTGCTCAAACCAGATGAGCCCGCGCTCAAGCTGGCGACCTTGAGGTCTCGAACCTGGGTCCTTCCACATCCCAGTCCGACGCTCTATCCACTGCGCTACTGCCTGGTCAGGCAATAACTGGCTTTTATAACAATTTACTTTCTTCTTTCTCTTTCAAAAAGTATTCCTGTGCCCTATTGTTGGAATCCATAGGAGTCCGAAAAGACCAGAGCAACAGGCTTTATTGAAAGGAAGAAAGAAACCCTGCCGGGCACTTCTCCCAGGGAAAAGAGCACTGGTTACAAATTATGAGGTGAATTTTATAGCATTTGGGAGAACCTGAGGGGGTACTGAGTCAAAAGTTCTGGTATGTTCCCTTTTATGGTTTTATGATTTCAGCTTTCTGGAATGCTCCTTCTTGAAGTGGTTGATCAGCTTTCTGAAACTCTTCTGCCTCAGGGGTGATTATCCAGTAAGTAAGGGTGAGGTCAGGCAGCCAGGTGGGACAACAAAAGGGCAGTTGGAATTTCATATATCTATTACTTCTCAACTCTGTGGTATGATAAAAAAGGAAAAAAGGTGGGGGAAAAGAGAGGGTATGGGGTTCAGGAAGGAGGTTTCTCTCAGACCAGCCATCTTCTGGAGCTACTTCCTGCTGCTATCCCTATTGGGGGCCTCCTTCATGAACCCCCCTTGGGGTAGTTGGAATAGGGGTTGTAAAAGCATTTGATTGTAGGTAATCCTGAAGATTTCTTTAATTTGAGCCTGTAGGAACTTGATAAAGAAAGAGGCAAGCATTAAAATTAGGCACAGATGGTAGAGCGTCGGCCTGGCATGTAGAGGTCCCAGGTTCGATTCCTGGCCAGGGCACACAGGAGAAGCGCCCATCTGCTTCTCCAGCCCTCCCCCTCTCCTTCCTCTCTGTCTCTCTCTTCCCCTCCCGCAGCGAGGCTCCATTGGAGCAAAGATGGCCTGGGCGCTGGGGATGGCTCCTTGGCCTCTGCCCCAGGCCTAGAGTGGCTCTGGTTGCCACAGAGCAATGCCCCGGAAGGGCAGAGTGTCGCCCCCTGGTGGGCGTGCCAGGTGGATCCTGGTCGGACACATGTGGGAGTCTGTCTGACTGTCTCTCCCCGTTTCCAGCTTCAGAAAAATACAAAAAAAAAAAAAAATTAGGCACAGAGGTCCTGGCCGGTTGGCTCAGTGGTAGAGCATCGGCCTGGCATACAGAAGTCCCGGGTTTGATTCCCAGCCAGGGCACACAGGAGAAGTGCCCATCTGCTTCTCCACCCCTCCCCCTCTCCTTCCTCTCTGTCTCTCTCTTCCCCTCCCACAGCCGAGGCTCCACTGGAGCAAAGATGGCCCAGGCGCTGGGGATGCCTCCTCGGCCTCTGCCCCAGGTGCTAGAGTGGCTCTGGTCGCAACAGAGCGACGCCTCGGAGGGGCAGAGCATTGCCCCCTGGTGGGCGTGCCGGGTGGATCCCGGTCGTCGGGCGCATGCAGGAGTCTGTCTGACTGTCTCTCCCCATTTCCAGCTAAAGAAAAATACAGAAAAAAAAAATTAGGCACAGAATTAGGATTGGTCCTATAATTGGTGCTAGCATGGAGAACAAGGGGTTTTCCCACCATTGTTTGGAGTAGGGGTGTATTTATAGAATTCCAGGTTTTTCTGTTTCACGAGTGTAGGCTTAGGTAGATTTTTCCAATTTTCTGATTGGCGAAGTTCTGCATGCGGTTCTGTAAGAAATTAGTGAACAAACATAAGAGGCAGAGTCCAAAAGTTAGAAAAATAAATAGGAGAGTGAGTGGACCAATGAAAGGCAATAATCAAGACACCCAGTTTGTGGAAACAACTGATTCCATGTTTACGAATTCGCTGGGCTTCAGAGAGGGAGAAAGAGTAGGAATAAGACAAGGAAGTGGCCAGTCCCCCTGCCCCAAGACCTACTTCTGTAGAGATTCCTAAAGCAACAAGAAGAGGAATTACCTGTACAGCTCTTTTGGTCCTTAGATTGACTGGTAGTGTACTAGGAATTAAGAAAAGCTCATAGGGTGGGATTAGGTTGATATTTGGGGTGACATAGATTAGGATACAGGTTTCTGTCTAATTAGTAGGAAGACACATATAGGTGTTGGTCCCACACAAGTAGAAAGCCCCTGATTGGTTGAGGCAGGCTGAGAGGTGAATAGAGAATAGAAGGACAAGGGGTCGGTTTTGTTTCTCTGTTTCTGAGCTCCAGATGGTCAGGGTGGAGGAAAGAGTCACCCTTAGCAGCAGTGGGAGTTGTCAGGATCATGATGTGTGGATCTGTCCACGTAAAAGTCAGGCCTTGGGTGATGTACTGCTGTAAGTGCCTCTTGGACAGTCTTTGAACAGTTTGCTGAGTAACCTGTAAAACCTGCAAGTACTTAGGGAAAGGGTGTTTACATTTCTTTTACATTGCAGCTAGAGTTTAAGTCCAAGTGACCACTTCTTCTAGCTGGAATTAGCAGCAGGTCCCAGCCTACAATAGGCATGAGGCATTGAGACAAGAGAAATAAAGAAGATATTATACAGCCTGACCTGTGGTGGCGCAGTGGATAAAGTGTCAACCTGGAAATGCTGAGGTCACTGGTTCGAAATCCTAGGCTTGCCTTGTCAAGGCACATATGGGAGTTGATGCTTCCAGCTCCTCCTCCCTTCTCTCTCTCTGTCTTTCTCTCTCCCTCTCTCTCTCCTCTCTAAAAATGAATAAATAAAATTTAAAAAAAAACTTAAAAAAAAAAAAAGAAGATATTATACATTAAGTAAAGCAACAGTGCCTGACCAGGCGGAGGCGCAGTGGATAGAGCGTTGGACTGGGATGCTGAGGACCCAAGTTCGAGACCCTGAGGTAGCCAGCTTGAGTGCAGGCTCATCTGACTTGAGCAAAAAGCTCACCAGCTTAGACCCAAGGTCGCTGGCTCAAGCAAGGGGTTACTCGGTCTGCTGAAGGCCCACAGTCAAGGCACATATGAGAAAGCAGTCAATGAACAGCTAACGTGCCACAACGAAAACCTGATGATTGATGCTTCTCATCTCTCTTCGTTCCTGTCTGTCTATTCCTGTCTATAGTTCTCTCTGACTCTCTCTCTGTTCTGTAAAATAAATACATAAATAAAGCAACAAAATCAGACAGTCAATACCCACAGTAGAGATCTTTGAGGGATAAATAAAACTCAAATATTCAAGCAAGTCATAGTCAATGGCCCTTGTATTTACAAAAAATGAGATTAGTTTATCTGCTACTTGGAAGAAATACCTTAGGCTCATGAATGATGTCCTTTGGCCTTCAGTGGCAATTCCCAACATGCTGGGCAAGCTCAGGTCACAGGTAGCTGGAGCAGGGCCAGAAGAGACTGAACCCTCTCTTAAAGGAGCAAGGGGGCAGCTTACCTTCTCATGTTTCTCTTTCCACAACAATAATGTGTCCCTTGATGGGACTGGGAAGCCTGGCAGGCTTCAAGTTCAATGACCTTACTTTCCACTCTGGAGCAGGGCTCTGATAGAATTCTATAACGCCTTTTAGGGCACTGGAGCCTTTAAGTGTGTTTGCCAAAAGCTGGTATTTCCTGACCTTTTGAGGGCCTTATTTGCCTTTTCTGTTACTCCCTTGGCCATTATAGACCTTAAAAGCCATACTCAGAAGATCTCACTGAGGGGCTTGACTAAGAGAGCAAAATTGGAAATCCAGTGTCTAAAGAAGCCTATTAAACTGAGGAAAGAAAAGATTTGATCTGTGGTGGTAGGTGGTTGGAGACTGCAGAGGGTCTGAGTTCGATCTAGGGTGAGACTTCAGGTGGTGGGGGTTAAGGTGATGCCCAGATAGACTATGGACTGAGAATGAAATTGAGCCTTAGCATAGAAAACATGATATCCCTTCATAGTGAGGAAGTTAAGAAGGGTGGCGGTATGTCTCCTTGAGGCAGGCTGGGAGGGGCTGCAGATGACTAGGTTTTTTTACATATTATAAGACAGTACTAGTTTTGAGATTGCATGCTGCTAAATCCTGAGTTAGTGCCTGCCCAAATAAGTATGGGCTGATTTTGATCCCCTGGGGTAAGACAGTCTGTGTAAGTTGCTGGGCTGCATTAGTGTCCGGGTCAGTCCAGGTGAATGCAAACAGAAAGTAAGTGTCAGGGTGTAGAGGAATGGTAAATAAGGCATTCTTGAGGTCTAGGACCATGAAGTGAGTGCTGTTTGAGAGAATGTGTGACAGTAACTTGTAGAGATTAGGGACTACTTGATGGAGGGGAATTACTGCCTCATTGATTAGGTGTAAGGCTTGTATGAGGTAATAAGCCCCTGAAGGTTTTTGAACAGGAAGGATGGGGGTATTGCAAGGAGAGTCCATGGGGATGAGTAAGCCTAGTTTAAGAGGTGGGTAATTATTAGTTTAAGGACTTAGAAACAGACATAGTTGCACATTAAACAAAGACTTCACATACAGATTATGAATTAAGGAATTTAAATGAGCACGCTTTACTTGTTTCAATTAAAATTATACTAGAGATATTTTCTGACAAAGAGACAAGACAGATTACTCACTCACACAGCTCAATAGAAGAAGCAGGTGGGGTAGGGGGATGGGTCAAATAAGAAAAAGAGACAGCCTGACCTGTGGTGGTGCAGTGGATAAAGCATCAACCTGGAAATGCTGAGGTCGGCAGTTCAAAACTCTGGGCTTGCCTGGTCAAGGCACATATGGGAGTTGATGCTTCCAGCTCCTCCCCCTTCTCTCTCTCTCTCTCTCTCTCTCTCTCTCTCTCTCCCTCTCCTCTCTAAAATGAATATATTAAAAAAAAAAGAGAGAGAGACAGAGCTGCCAGTCTGTAAGGAGGGAAGAGGAGTTTAAGAATAGAGTGGAGAAGGGAGGGACCCCTGGCCAGCAGGGGAGGAGAAAGAGAGACTAGTATTTGCAAGTGAATGAGAAACAGGATTTTGTGAAAGGAGGGGGCTTTCTGGAGGGAAGAGACTCAAGCAGAGAAGATCTGCAGAGGGACCAGAGAGGGGTCCAGAGAGAGGAGTGCCTCCAGGGGTCAGGCAGGAGGGGGAGAGAGTTGGGAGTCCATGGAGAAGGAAAGACTAGGAGCAGAGGTTTTAGATGAGGTTTCTTTGGCCAAAAACGACCTGCATGTAGAACAAGCGATACAGAAATTAAGGACAGGAGCAAAAGTGAAGGGAAGCCTGCATGTAAGGAATTTCAGAAGCCTTTCCCATCCATTGGCAAAGATTATTTAGATCTCTCAGTATGTTGTAATCGAATGTCCCGTTTTCAGGCCAATGGAAGTGATTGCCTAATCGTATTGGGGCCATGCAGTGTTACAGAAGAAAATGAGGTTTTTTGGCTTAAGGTCAGAGAGGCCCAACTTAGTGAGGTTTTTTATGAGACATCCTAGAGGGGTCTGGTAGGAAGGCTTAGACTCTGAAGAGCCGTGGAGACAGGTGAGCAAGAGGGGGCTTCCCTGACTTTTGCCATTGTCCCAAGAGGAGAAAAATTCATGTGGGGGAGTCGTCCCTGATAGAGGTCGTCACTACCTGTCAGGGAGCTCTGAGGATGAGAAGTTCGAGAGAGTGGAGAGGTTTGTCTAGGCGCCTAGTTTTCTGTGCAGTCCACTGAGACTAAAAGTCAAACCCCTCAAAATGTGAGGTGTGTCAGAGAAAACCATCTGAACAGAGCTAATTTTGTGGAAAAGAGAAGCCAACTGGGGAAAGGGAAGGGAGAAACTTTTTACCTTTCTGATCCAGCAGGGGTTCAGGACAGGGTTAGACTGCCGGCCAATCAACCTACAATTATTCATCCAAATGGAATCAGGGAGTAAGCCTGGGATGAGCTGCTGCTGCCCATTGCTTCCTGGTTGTAAGTTTGGATGGCAAAGAGGGATTGTCCAGGCAGTTAGTACCCAGTCCCGGGTTTTGGCAGCAAATGTTAGAATCCATGGGCATCCAAAAAGACCAGAGTAACAGGCTTTATTGAAAGGAAGAAAGGAACCCTGGCAGGCACTTCTCAGGGAGAAGAGCACTGGTTACAAATTATGAGGTGAATTTTATAGCGTTTGGGAGAGCCTGAGAGGGTACTGAGTCAAAAATTCTGGTATGTTCCCTTTTATGGTTTTATGATTTCAGATTTCTGGAATGCTACTTCTTGGGGCAGGTTTATCAGCTTTCTGGAACTCTTCTGCCTCAGAGGCAATTATCTAGGAAGTAAGGGTGAGGTCAGGCAGCCAGGTGGGACGATAAAAGGGCAGTTGGAATTTCATATGTCTATCACCTATACCTTTTTATCTATCTATCTATCTATCTATCTATCTATCTATCTATCTATCTATCTATCTATCTATCTATCATCTATTTATTTATTTATTTGTAAAGCAGAGCAGAAACTTTATTCTTCGGTCAAGGTTTGGAGAAGGTGAGCTCACCTTCTAATAGCACCATCTTCCTGACTGGGTGGAGCTCTAATAGCACCATCTTCCTGACCGGGAGGAGCCACTGTATTACAGGCTATGGCATGGAGTAACTACATTCTTTAGGCTTGTGTAGTTACTATTCTTCTGTTGCACTTGGTCCTTTTTGCACCCAATGCCCCAATGCCATCTTGGTCTTTGCACGTGGCACCTTGGTCTTTGTACTTGACATGTGATCTTTGTACCTGCAACAGGATCTTTGCACTCAGCACCTGATCTTTGCACTCGGCACCTAATCTTTGCACTTGACACCTTGAACTTTGTGCTCAGCACCTTAATCTTTGTGTTTGGGAATCCTTTTTAGTTCTTGCAATGCTGGTGGCTGAGGCGCAGGTCCACATTGGATTCGGTCAGATGGTAGAGAAACTGCAGAGCTGGAAAGGGTTGAGCCATTCTGTTTAGTAGAGCCTTACAATGGCAGTCAAGCACTTAGGCAGTGGAAACTGCTTCTCAGGCAAACAAACAGCAAGAATGGCCCCTCCCAGTGGTGGGCAGGCAATCCACCATCCACAATCCCCCATCTTTTATTACTATACAATTCCTTTTGGTCAGAACTCTTAAAAAAAACTTAACCTGGCCCTGGCCGGTTGGCTCAGTGGTAGAGCGTCGGCCTGGCATGCGGAAGTCCCGGGTTCGATTCCCGGCCAGGGCACACAGGAGAAGCACCCATCTGCTTCTCCACCCCTCCCCCTCTCCTTCCTCTCTGTCTCTCTCTTCCCCTCCCACAGCCAAGGCTCCATTGGAGCAAAGATGGCCCGGGCGCTGGGGATGGCTCCTTGGCCTCTGCCCCAGGCGCTGGAGTGGCTCTGGTCACAACAGAGCGACACCCCGGAGGGGCAGAGCATCGCCCCCTGGTGGGCAGAGCGTTGCCCCCTGGTAGGCGTGCCGGGTGGATCCCGGTCAGGTGCATGCAGGAGTCTGTCTGACTGTCTCTCCCCGTTTCCAGCTTCAGAAAAATACAAAAATAAATAAATAAATAAAACAAAAAAAAACTTAACCTTTAGTGACAACCAAGCTGGCTTTTCTTTTACCCCAGTTTCCCTTCTTCCTCAAAGTCTAATAAAAAGAGGTCCTTAGTGAGTTTCTTCATGTATTAACCATGCATAGACCAACCAGCTTCCAGTTTGTGGCTGGAGCAGGGCATGTCATCCTTCTCAGGGTTAACTTACAAGGGTTGGTGGGGTCAGTCTCCACTGCCCATGACGGTGTCTCTGGTGGGACTGCAGGTTTCAACTGGTTATGGTGGACCCAGGTGGGCATGCCTTTTACCTTGGCAGCAGTGGGAGTGGTCAGGATCATGGTGTGTGGACCCATTCGCGTGGGAGTCAGTCCTTAAGTGATGTACTTTTTTACTTGGACTGAGTCCCCAGGCTGAAAATTATGTGCCAGATCTCCTGGCGGTGCTGGAAGTGCCTCTTAGACACTCTTTGAACAGGCTGCTGAGTAATTTGTGGACCCTGCAATACTTAAGGAAGGAGTGGTTACTTTTCTATTATGATTTGATTCATGTGTTCTACCTGCCCTGAACTTTTGGGGCTGGTAGGCACAATGTAACTTCAAATTAGTTTCTAATTAATATTGGGTTCCCTTCCTACTAGCTGTGAGATTTTGGACATAAATGCAGGCCTAACATTAGAATGGGCAAGCTACATCTGGAAAGAATTTTACAAAGCAACTTTCTAACAATTGTAACTGTGGCTCCACTTCCAGTAGGAAAAGCTTCTATTTATCTGTCAATTATTTTATTAAAGTTTATTTTTAAATGTTTACTTGGAAAAGTTCCTCTTTCCCTGTTTTTTCCCACAATTTCCTTACTTTGCTTAGTATTTACTTGGACATAAACTAAACACTCAGATATTATGCCTTCTGTAATAGATTCTAAGTCTGGCCTTTTTAATTATTCCTTTCCTGCTGGCAAAATCTTTTTCTTATTGGTTGCGAATAAACCTTTAGCAACAGGGGTCTTAGTAAAGTTATTAAAATTTCCTAGAAACCCCACTGGTATTAGGTAGCATCTTCAGCTGCCTGGTTTTTCTTAAGTTTTAGGGAGTCTCCCTTCTTTTGCTGTCCTGGTCAGTGGATGAAAGCCACTATCTCAGGGGAGCAGACTCCTGGAGCCCTTTGAAAAAGAACAACAGTCAGCCAATGAAATTTTGCCACATCATATTAACCCAAACACCCTACCAACGCTATAAATTACCCCCCCCCCCGTGGGAGAATCCACGTGACTTTTCTGGCCCATCTTGCAGACCAGAGAACCTCATCTGTGAAGTGGTCTACTAAATAAAGCTTTTGCTATTCCACACTTCGTGGTTACACTCTTCTTCCTTCCTTGGCGGGGAAAATATCTTACACAACCCTTTTTGAAATTTACAATATATATTTTAATTTCTAGAGCTGATTGCCATGTAAAGGCTAAGTTGACTACCTTAATATCTTTTCTGGTTGTGGCTAACAGAAACTGAGGGAAAAATGTCTAAATTTTCCTCACTTGCTTGGGAGCTATGTCTTACATTCTAATGATTTAGTTACAAGCACCAATTGGAATGACCAATAAATTTTATATTTTACTTAATCACAAATTCCTTTTACATTTTTTTTTTCCGAAGCTGGAAACGGGGAGAGACAGTCAGACTCTCACATGCGCCCGACCGGGATCCACCCGGCACGCCCACCAGGGGGCGACGCTCTGCCCACCAGGGGGCGATGCTCTGCCCCTCTGGGGCGTCGCTCTGTTGCGACCAGAGCCACTCTAGCACCTGGGGCAGAGGCCAAGGAGCCATCCCCAGCGCCCAGGCCATCTTTGCTCCAATGGAGCCTTGCTGTGGGAGGGGAAGAGAGAGACAGAGAGGAAGGAGAGGGGGAGGGGTGGAGAAGCAGATGGGCGCTTCTCCTGTGTGCCCTGGCTGGGAATCGAACCCGGGACCCCTTGCACGCCAGGCCGACATTCTACCACTGAGCCAACTGGCCAGGGTTTCCTTTTACATTTTAAGAAAACATACCTGCCTGATCAGGTCATGGCGCAGTGGACAGAGCATTGAACTGGGATGCAGAGGACCCTGGTTCAAGACCCCGAAGTTGCCAGCTTGAACGCAGGTTCATCTGGTTTGAGCAAAAGCTCACCAGCTTGGACCCAAAGTCGCTGGCTTGAACAAAGGGTTACTTGGTCTGCTGTAGCCCCACAGTCAAGGCACATATAAGAAAGCAATCAAAAGCGTCGACCTGGAAATGCTGAGGTCGCCGGTTCGAAACCCTGGGCTTGCCTGGTCAAGGCACATATGGGAGTTGATGCTTCCAGCTCCTCCCCCCTGTCTCTCTCTCTCTCCTCTCTTAAAAAAAAAAAAAAAAAAAAAAAAAGAAAGCAATCAATGAACAACTAAGGTGTCACAACAAAAAACTGATGATTGATGCTTCTCATCTCTCTCCATTCCTGTCTGTCTCTCTTTCTCTCTGTCTCTGTGAAAAAAAAAAGAAAAGAAAAAGAAAACATACCTTATTTATGCTGTAATTTTACTGTCTAGGCTAATCAATAGTAATATTTTTTACTCTAGGTTTGGTGACCTAACACTGAACAATACTGCTCCAAAAATGATAATAAACTAAATATTACATAAAAAGACATTATTAATAACCAATACATATTCCCAAATACCCAAACCAAGATTTCAACATCACAGAGCTATGAAACAGTAAATAAAATGGAGAATTAATGAAAGGCTTTTGAAATAACATATACATCTCTAACATGAAAAATATTTTTTTACACAACAAGAAATTCTTGGTACAAAAAGGAAGTCTTTGGATTTGGCAGCCTATACAATTCTATATGCCTTATTATTAATATAATTTTAGTACAGTTTACAATAAGAGGATTGTAAACTACTACCCTAAATAAACTATTAATTGACTGAGAAAAATAAAGTGCACTCACTATTTTGTAACTACCCAGCTGGCAATGAGATCCTAATCTTCTTTTTGACCTACAGTGCTTTACACCATTAAGTCAATATAAGGGTCAGGGTACCTGGGATTCTTGGTGCCCTAGGGCAGTGGTCCCCAACCATTTTTGGGCCACAGACCGGTTTAATGTCAGAAATATTTTCATAGACCGGCCTTTAGGGTGGGATGGATAAATGCACAAAATAAAATTATGCAACTGGCGTAAAACTGTGGTATTTTTAAATATAATTGTCGAACATGATATTTATTGGGCTAAGTTAAAGGAGGAATGAGCATGTCCTCATTATTCAGGCTGTATTTAAATTTATTATTCTTTTTTTTTTTTTTTTTTTTTTTTTTCATTTTTCTGAAGCTGGAAACGGGGAGAGACAGTCAGACAGACTCCCGCATGCGCCCGGCCGGGATCCACCCGGCACGCCCACCATGGGGCGAAGCTCTGCCCACCAGGGGGCGATGCTCTGCCCATCCTGGGCGTCGCCATGTTGCGACCAGAGCCACTCTAGCGCCTGAGGCAGAGGCCACAGAGCCATCCCCAGCGCCCGGGCCATCTTTGCTCCAATGGAGCCCTGGCTGCGGGAGGGGAAGAGAGAGACAGAGAGGAAAGCGCGGCGGAGGGGTGGAGAAGCAAATGGGCGCTTCTCCTGTGTGCCCTGGCCGGGAATCGAACCCGGGTCCTCCGCACGCTAGGCCAACGCTCTACCGTAAACTTATTATTCTGACAACATTTTGTGTCTGACATCAATATGTAATATGATAGGTTCAGGCTCACTACCAATCATGAAACTACAATAAAAATAAACATGAATCCACTGTGTACTCATATGCAACGTTATTAGAAGTGTCCTCTTAACATCACACCAACAACATAACATGAGTAACATCCTTTCTGCCTCCAAACACTTTCCAGTCGCTATGATAACGTTTAAACATGCCTTAAAAATACAACACAAAAACAAATATAAAGTGCATGAAAAATACAACTCACCATTGTTATAAATATTGTAAGTTAAGGGTTATTTATTATGTTTATATAGAATGAGAAATAGTAGCCTATCTCTCAATAACCATAACGCTAAATCAGTGGGAGCCCTGAGCTTGTTTCTCTGCAACAAGAAGGTCCCATCTAGGGGTAATGGGAGACAATGACACCTGAAGTGTGTTGCTTATGTCCAGTCTATTCCATAATTTTGTTTTGGTTGCTGTCACTGCAGAAAATCCTGCTTCACACAAATAGAATGTTGGAAATGGCATCAGGGTTTTTAGTGCTTTTGTGGCGATCTCAAGGTATTCTGCCATGACTTTAATCCAGAACACCGGCAGAGTTGTAGTCTCAAACATATTTTTAAGGCTGCCGTCATTTGCGATCTCCAGTAGTTGATCCTCTTCTTGCCTAAAACACGCTGAATTCACCTGATTTGTTGACAAATGGATCGCGGATCCATTCCTTGGCAATTCGTGGGTCTTTTGTGGTTGGGAAGTCGTGTTCAAACTCTTTTGAAAGCAAATACAGGTGATCGTGCACCAGCTGGGACAATGAAGGCTTGAGCTCAGTCTCTTCCAAAATTCCTGTGAATGTTTGAAACATGTCAAATATACCCCCGTTCACGCGTCGTCCCCACAAATCCAGTTTGGCTTTAAATGCAGCTACTTTATCTGCCAACTTGAAGACAGTTGTCATTTTCCCCTGAAGTGACCGATTGAGTTCATTGAGGAGGTTAAATATGTCGCACAAGTAAGCGAGTTTTGCGACCCATTCCTTGTCACTGAAATGTGCTGCTAGCGGTGACTTTTTTTCTGAGAGAAATCTCTGCAGCAGCTCTCATAATTCAAACACTCTGGCCAGGGACCTCCCTAGGGATAACCATCTTATTTCTGTGTATAAGAGAAGGTGTCTGTGTGCTCTGTGTTCATTTCCTCACAAAGCTGCTTGAACAGGCGCGAGTGAAAGGCATGTGCTTTGATGTGGTTAATAACTTTAACAACATCATTCAATATGCTGTTAAGTTCTGGTGGTATATTTCAGCTAGCCAGCATTTCCCTGTGAATGACAATGCGTAGACTCACATTCAGGTGCAACCTCCTTAATCCAAGTAGTTAAACCAGACATCCTTCCGGTCATGGCAGCAGCTCCATCTGTGCATATGCTGACACAAAAAGACCATTTCAGTTTTCCTGATATATAGTCATCCAGTGATTTAAATAGTTCTGTGGCTGTGGTTTTGGTAGGCAATGATAGTGCACATAACATATCCTCATGCACATCCTCTTGATAAAGATAACTCACATAAACAAGTAGCATTGCCTTGTTGTCAATATCTGTAGATTTGTCAACCTGGAGAGCATGCCACAGTGATTTATTAATCCTTTCCAACAATTGTGATTCAATGTCCTCTGCTATTTCCTCAACGTGCCGTGTGATGGTGGTAGCCAAAAGAGGCATCTGTGCTATCTTTTTAACCACAGCCTCTCCTAGAAGTTCACAACAAATGTCTTTAGTGGCTGGAAGGATCAATTCTTCACCAATGGTGATGGCTTCTTAGCCTTAACAATACGATTAGCCTAGTCGCTTAGGCTTAGGTACCAGATATTTTCACTCGCACATCAATCACACAGGGGTCCTAGTTGCATTCCTGGAACTTAGGCTCAGACACTAGAGATTTCCACTCACACACCAATCACTCATCAGATGCACTCCTAGCCATGTTTCTAGAACTTAGGCTCAGGCACAAGGGGTTTCCAATCACTCCTCTCAGGTGCTTGCCCAGCCATGTTAACTCAGTCCCTACTCAGGTCTCTTCCTGAGAGCACCCCCAAATGTGGTACCACCAAATGTCCCCACTCAGGTCTTTCTCTGAGAGTACAACCAGATGTCTCCAGAAGTTCAGGGTTAACTTAGTCCCCCTAATGGTCTTCCTAGTGCACGAAAAAATGTGCAAACACAAACAGATGCTCTGAAAACCCAAGGCAGAATTGATCAACCTGCTTGACTCAGTTCCCACTAATTGTCTTCCTAAAGTATGAATAAATGTGCAAACACAAATGGACATCTCTTCCAGAGTACAACCAGATGCGTCCCAGATAAGCCTAAGGCAGGACCCAAAACTCTCCATTGAGGTCTCGGTCTTGGAGAGCCCACTGCGCGAGTAAGATTGTGTCAAATCCCTGTACAGTAGATCCAGACAGACAGACTAGTCCCAAACAACAAGACAAAAGATTGGCCCTACCTACACACTTCCAGAGTCCCAAACAGTAAAGCAGATGATCTGCCTTACTTACATATCTCCAGAGTCACAAACAGCAAAGCCAAAATTCAGAGGAAAGCTAGAGTTCAGTAAAGAAAAAGAGTTGCTTTACCTACTCACTTCCGAAGTCACAAACAGCAAAGCAAAAGATTTGCCTTACCTACACATCTCCGGAGTCACAAACAGCAAAGCAAGAATTCAGAACAGATGAAAATCTAGAATTTAGTAAAGAAAAAGAGTTGCTTTACCTACATCCTTGATTTCTCTGTCATATTGTCCAAATTGTCAAATTTGGGAATTGGGGGGTGTCTACCTATTGGGCAGATAAAATACATTATGCTCACTTTGTTAAAGATGGCGCTGCCCACGTGGAAGCCCGTCACCCAGGTGATGGTATTGGTTGCTCTTCCTGCTTGGGATGGGCATGATTATATTAATGTGTGTTGGGGGTGCGCTGTGGGCAGGCAGGATCCTTGTAGCCTGGGGCTTGGTTTTAGGTCTAAGCCTTTCCCACCCTTTTTGATGT
Organism: Saccopteryx leptura; assembly: GCF_036850995.1. Lineage (NCBI taxonomy): Eukaryota > Metazoa > Chordata > Mammalia > Chiroptera > Emballonuridae > Saccopteryx > Saccopteryx leptura. The sequence continues at coordinate 126,687,969 of NC_089506.1, forward strand.
GGGGTGGTGCACTCTCATGAGGAATCCCATCATGCCTCAGATAAGTGACTTTGTGTCAGAGACTTCCTTATTTGTATATTGGATTAAAGGTTTTTATTTCTGCACTATGAAGTGGAGCAGACTGGGAGCTTGCTCTCTCTTGGTTCCTGAGATTAGCATTAGAGAGGAGAGCAGAGAAAAGTCACATGGAGGAGGCCAGGAGAAGCAGCCAAAATGGCAAAGTGCTGAAGGAAAAGCTAGTTTGTGCAGAGTTTGTGCAGGGAGAAGGAAGGAGATGGGGAACAGAGGTGAATAAGTCTAGAAACCTTTGATTCTAGGAAACTTAAATAAGTCAGTAGCTTTGTGAGCACTGAATAAGTGGGTTTTGGAGCCCAGTGTGTGCTTTTACTTGCCCACCGGGTGCAAGCTAGGATTAAAGATGATGGCCCATCAGCTTTTGACTCCATTGTTTCTTTACCAACTGTCCGAATGCAATGCAAACCTGCATGGGCCAGGTGGCTGTGATGGTGGCCGTGGATAATGGCTTTACACTACCGAAAAACTGTTTGAACCCTACAGGAAAATGGGGAGCCCTGAAAACTTCTCAGGTGGTGCCTGTCTTCGAGATTACAGAGGGGTCAGGCAGTCCCCCAGAGAGACCAGCCGATTCAGGTGTCTCTACCCAATGACATGGAACACTGGATCCCGGATGAGCCCCCAAATGTTGTAAAGTACCATACCTCACTTCCGCAGGTTTACGTAGAGACACCAAGTCCAGATGAATTTTGAAGGGTTTTATTAAAAAGAGGAGATTTATTAATATGCCAGCCGCATATGACTGACATGGGGCATATCAGACCCAAATCATGCAGCCCCAAATGTATCTCAGAGGCTGGTTATATATCCTTTGACCACATACAGGTGGGGAGAGCATGACAGCATGACACAATCATTAACAAACTTATAATATTTGTCTAGGAGATTTAAAAAAACATTAAAACTTTCAAGGTAACACAATGGTGATGTCATTTTACATATCAAAATACATTCATAAACCTTTTAGTGTCTATCTCTCCTCCTTTGCCTAGAGGTACAATTTAATCTCAGGATTCCAGGAAGGGAGGGAGAGCTAAAATCAGTGTATGGTGGTATGTAAATTTTGTCTCTTATTGAAAGGGAAAGAAAGCTCTTCAGATAACCTTAATCCTTTCAGAGAACTAAAATTAAATGATCCAGTTGTCCTTGTAAGTCTGGAGACTTTCACATTGTTAGAATCCATGGGAGTTCGAAAAGACTAGAGTAACAGGCTTTATTGAAAGGAAGAAAGGAACCCTGCCAGGCACTTCTCCAGGGAGAAGAGCACTGATTACAGACTAGGGGTGGGTTATATAGTGTTTGAGAGAGCCTGAAGGGATACTGAGGCAAAAGTTCTGGTATGTTCCCTTTTACCGTTTTAGAATTTTAGCTTTCTGGAATGCTCCTTCTTGGGGCAGGTTGACCAGCTTCCTGGAATTTCTTTGTCCCAGGGGCGATTTTCTGGTAATTAAAGGTGGAGTCAGGCAGCCAAGCAGAACAGCAAAAGGGCAGTTGTAATTAATGTATCTATCACACATTCTTCTCCCTCCATTTTATTTTCCAAAGAAAGGCCGAGATAGAAAGCCTGACTTTTCCTCTTTAAAATGGCATCGCCAATACTAAGTTTTACAGTTCTCTGGCACCTTACCACACTTCTTCAGGCCTTACGGGTCCACGGCTGTCAAATGGTCCTGGAAGCCAAACAGAATCATTAACATAAACAGAAAAAGAGATGTTGTTGGGCAGATAAAATGTATTATGCTCACTTTGTTAAAGATAACACGAGGAGGCCGTCGCCCAGGTGATATTAATGTGTGTTGGGGTGGGCTAAAGGCAGGCAGAATCCTTGTAGCCTGGGGCTTGGTTTTGGGATTAAGCCTTTCCCACCCTTTATGATGTGGGGTGGTACAATCCAATCATGCCTCAGAGAAGTGATTTTGTATTGGAGACTTCCCTATTTTGTATATTGGATTAGAGGTTGTGAAGCTACAATATAAATGGGGGCGGAACGAGAGTTTGCGCTCTTGGTTCCTGAGATTATCATTAGAAGAGAGAGCAGAGGAGAGCAGAGAAAGGCCACGTGGAGGAGGCCAGGAGAAGCAGCCAAGATGGTGGAGTGCTGAGTGAGATGCCAGTTTGTGTAGAGTTTGATTCTGGGATAAGGAAGGAGATGGGGAACAGAGGTGAATAAGTCTGGTGAGCTAGAAACCTTTGATTCTAGGAAACTCGGATAAGTCAGTAGCTTTGTGAGCACTGAATGTGACTGGGTTTTGGAGCCCAGTGTGTATTTTTACTTGCCCGCCGGGTGCAAGCTAGAATTAAAGACAATGGCCCACCAGTTTTTGGCTCCGCTGTTTCTTTACCGACTGTCCGAATCCAATGCGAACCTGCATGGACCGGGCTGCTGTGATGGTGGCCCTGGCTGTGGCTCCTGGCTTTACAGATGTCTTTCCAATTAACAGGTCTATTTAAAAAAGGATTAGGAATATAAGACTAGTAAGAATAGTTAGTTCCTGTAAAGCCAGAAGCCACGGCCAGGACCACTATCACAACAGCCAGGCCCATGCAGGTTCGCATTGGATTCGGACAGTCGGTAAAGAAACAATGGAGCCAAGAACTGATGGGCTGTCATCTTTAATCCTAGCTTGCACCCGGTGGGCAAGTAAAAAACTACACACTGGGCTCCAAAACCCACTTACATTCAGTGCTCACAAAGCCACTGACTTATCCGAGTTTCCTAGAATCAAAGGTTTCTAGCTCACCAGCCTTATTCTCCTCAGTTCCCCATCTCCTTCCTTGTCCCAGATACAAACTCTGCACAAACTGGCATCTCACTCAGCACTCCGCCATCTTGGCTGCTTGTCCTGGCCACATGGCCTCTTTCTGCTCTCTGCTCTGCTCTCTCCTCTAATCATCCCAGGAACCAAGAGCACAAGCTCCCGCTTCATCCCCATTTTATATTGTAGAAATCCAAACTCTTAATCCAATATACAAAATAGGGAAGTCTCTAATACAAAGTCACTTCTCTGAGGCATGATTGGATTGTACCACCCCACATCAAAAAAGGGTAGGAAAGGCTTAATCCCAAAACCAAGCCCGAGGCTACAAGGATTCTGCCTGCCTTTAGCCCATCCCAACACACATTAATATCACCTGGGTGATGGCCTCCTCGTGGGCGGCGTAATATTTAACAAAGTGAGCATAATACATTTTATCTGCCCAACAGTTCCACTTACTGTTACAGACACAACAGCCAACATTGCCAGAAACAGGGTCGAGGACGTTTTTGGAGTCTTAGTCCCAATTAAAACATTTTCTGCCTCCTGGGTAAGTTTTTTCAGTTGCCCCCAAGTAGGCGGTTCAGCTTTTTGTTTCGCAGTAGTCTTCACTTTTACATCTCTGGTAACATTTGGCTCTAGGCTCAGTCTCTCCACTTCTTCTGGTGGCTCAAAGATGTCAAATCTCCCTCTCTTCCACTTCTGACTCATGCCACGGCTTCAATCTTCTGGAAGGATACCGTCAATGAAGGTATCCGTTGGTCTCTAGTATCTGTGGAGATAAGAGAAAATCCTTACCCCTATATTTTAACTAACCCCTTTTTCCATTGCCCATTATCATCTTTCCAGTTAAAGGCTGTTTCAGGTGGTGCCTTTCTACAGCTGTATCAGTGGCATCATTTCTGATGTCTAAAAATTTTAAAGTGAAAAGTGCTCTGGCTAATTGTATCCTGGGTGTGGATGGAGCACAGAGCACATTCCTAGCAGCTGTGGCTGATGCAATGCTGTGAGAATACTCCAGCTCCCAGAACCCTCCTGGGCACACCCAGGAAGGGAGCTCTCCCGCTATAAGGAAGTGACTCAGCATCAACCATGCAGCTCCCTGATCTTTTCAGCAACTGGCTTTGAGAACATGCTGTAACACCCTATAGGCTGAACCTGTGTATATAAGCTAACTTACTTCCTGAATAAAGTGGATCTGCATCATTGAACCTGGTTCCTGGAGTTGGGTCTTTGTGTCTCCGTCGTCCTCATCCCCGGCAGGACTTGTCCAAAACTGGCACCTCAAACAGGGACCTAACTGGCATCCAAGGGATGGGTGAGTGACCATCTGCAATGAGAAACCTTCTCCCCCACTCTCAAGCCCCAGAGGCTCGAGCCCTCTGTGCCCTATTGCAGAGTAGGTGAGTTAAAGTTTGTGAAAAGGATCTCTGTACTTACTGGGAGACCCTCTCTGGTTCCAATCCCTGGATTAGGGATGTGCCTCTCTTGGACCCGGATACTTGGGCCCAAGCTCTCCAGCACATCCGTTCGGCCGAAGTACATGGGGGACAAACCTTCCCTCTCGGCCTCATTCCTGCTCTGTTAGCGATACGTGCCTGCCTGACCAGTGCTCCTGCTGAGGACCCTTTCCACGTTCCTAAAGTCCTACAGGCTACTCCTCTTTCAGAGGAACCCCTGCCTCCATATTCGCCTCCCCCTGTAGAGGTAGAAAAGGGTTGGGCCACCGAGTTTGATGGACTTGCAGCCGAGCATGCAGAAACGAAACTAGATACATTAGAAACTGTGCCATCAGCTCCACCACCCGAAGTAGAGGAAGTCGCTACTTCCGCATTCCCTGCTGGGGCTCAATACCCCACCCCAGCCTCTCAGATGCCATTTTCTACCCCAGCTTTAACTCCAACACATGTTCTTGCTGCAGACTCATGGGCCAGCCTATACGCCCCCATGTCTTTTTCCTTTTCCCCCCTCATTTGTCTGTCTGTCTTATCTATTTTTCTGTATCTCTCACTCTCTCTCTCCCATTCCCCTCTCTCTGAAATGATGCTGGAAGGACCCAGCCACGGCACAGTGGCAGGGATCACACCCTCTTCTAACACAAGGGAGAGGTTATGCTGTGTTTTTCAGACAATTTGGATCCCAGGAACTCCCCGACCTGTTTGACAGGGTTTCTTGGGCACCCACTAAGTGGTTCAGTCTTTACCTGTCCAAAGCCACAGCCCTGGCCTTCTCCACACCGACTACACCTGAGGGGAGGAGGTCCTCAGCACTCCAGAAGATGACCTTGTGGCCGACATGCACACTCCTCCACCTGGGGGGATGTGGAGGCTTTGATGGGGCGGGCCCAGAGAATGGCCTCTGATTGACCCCAGGCCCTGGTGCTCTGATCTTGCTTGTGTGCGCTATAGTGACCACTGACTCCCAGACACGAGCGGACCCACATGTCTGGGCTGCTTTTTCCCACCCTGGCATAATTATGCCTTTGAAGTTAATAGCCCACAATTTCCAGCAGTATATTCCAGTAACTGCTCCCTTAGTCTCCCTTCTGACAATAGTGGCTGGGAATCCCAACAGTGAAATGGCACTATATGGGATAACCTCAGTGACCCAATACTACTTAAGTCTACCCTGTTTAATAACACCGTCTCCTCGGAGGGGTGGGTCCTCCTTCAAAATTATACTATGGGGGACTTTGCTGAAAACAGTACTACCAACCAAGGCTCAGTACTTGGCCTACAAGCCCTCCTCCCCTAGCTACCAACAGCTGGGCCCGCCCACTAACCTTGCCTTCCCAGGGTTGCCTCTTTGCCTGTTCCTGTATGATGAACATCTAAGAATACTCCCAAGAGAAGGAATTCCCTGGAGAGACTGCTGCATTGCCTCTGGCTCGAATGCACAGACCATCAACCTCGGAGTTTGGCATTGGAGGCTGAGAGACAGAATGCAACCATATGCAGTATGCAGCCCATGGCAAGCCATCCGTTTTGTGTTTGGACGCTGGGAACTTTGTGAGAAGGGGGCGTTCATGGATCTACGTCCATTTTTTACAATCAAAATGGAACTGTGTTTAACAGCACCTAGAAGGTCTCTGTAACATATTAGAAGGGAAATGACATCCTGACCCCTAGGAGGAATTCCCTGTTTAAGACCTTCATTCTATTTCCTAACTAGTCAAACATTACAGAAGCTTGCCTCATTGTTTAATTCAGCTAATCTATTAGAATATAGTATAATAGGTATTATAGTTGTATAGAACTCTACTAGGGTTCAATTGCATAATGTGTAGCATTCAGAAGCTGCAACAGCAAGCTGTCATTCATCAAGTCCAATTATCCTTAATTAAAAGAGAAGGGGGAGCCTGACCAGGTGGTGGTGCAGTGGATAGAGCGTCGGACTGGGATGCAGAGGACCCAGGTTCGAGACCCCAAGGTTGCTAGCTTGAGCGCGGGCTCATCTGGTTTGAGCAAAAGCCCACGAGCTTGAGCCCAAGGTCGCTGGCTCCAGCAAGGGGTTACTCGGTCTGCTGAAGGCCTGCGGTCAAGGCACATATGAAAAAGCAATCAATGAACAACTAAGGTGTTGCAACACGCAATAAAAAACTAATGATTGATGCCTCTCATCTCTCTTCTGTTCCTGTCTGTCTATCCCTCTCTCTGATTCACTCTGTCTCTGTAAAAAAAAAGAGAGAGAGAGAGAGAAGGGGGAGATGTGGGTGGAGCACAGAGTGCATTCCTAGCAGCTGTGGCTGATGCAATGCTGTGAGAATACTCCAGCTCCCAGAACCCTCCTGGGCACACCCAGGAAGGGAGCTCACCCACTATAAGGAAGTGACTCAGTGCCACCCACACAGCTCCCTGATCTTTTCAGCCATTGGCTATGAAGGACACACTGTAACACCCTATAGGCTAAACCTGTGTATATGAGCTAGCTTACTTCCTGAATAAAGTGGATCTGCCTCACTGAACCTCGTCCCCAGAGGACTTGTCACCCCCGGCAGGACTTGTCCACACTGGGGGTTTCTCCCTTATTCCCACTTTTCCGTTTAAGTAACATGGCTTTCCATGTATAATGAGCTCTTTCAATAGTGGCTTGCCCTTGAGGGTTATAAGGGATGCCTGTTGTATGTTTAATTTGCCATTGTTGACAAAACTGAAAAACACAGAGGAAGTGTATGCAGGATCATGGTCAGTTTTAACGCTCAAAGGGATGCCCATGACAACAAATATTTTTAAAAAGTATTGTATAACATGACGTGTTTGTTCTCCAGTAGCAGGTGTGGCCCATAAAAATCCTGAGGAAGAGGCCCTGGCCGGTTGGCTCAGCGGTAGAGCGTCGGACTGGCGTGCGGGGGACCCGGGTTCAATTCCCAGCCAGGGCACATAGGAGAAGCGCCCATTTGCTTCTCCACCCCCACCCCCTCCTTCCTCTCTGTCTCTTCTCTTCCCCTCCCACAGCCAAGGCTCCATTGGAGCAAAGATGGCCCGGGCGCTGGGGATGGCTCCTTGGCCTCTGCCCCAGGCGCTAGAGTGGCTCTGGTCGCGGCAGAGCGACACCCCAGAGGGGCAGAGCATCGCCCCCTGGTGGGCAGAGCGTCCGCCCCTGGTGGGTGTGCCAGGTGGATCCCGGTCGGGCGCATGCGGGAGTCTGTCTGACTGTCTCTCCCAGTTTCCAGCTTCACAAAAAAGAAAAAAAAAAAATCCTGAGGAAGAGTCAGTGGAAACATGAACATAGGAGAGTTTCCCAAATGAAGGAATATGGGTCACATCTATTTGCCAAACCTGATTAGAATGCAAGCCACGAGGGTTAACTCCTCCTGAAAAGGGTATAATGGTAAGAGGACTACAGGTGGGGCAATGGCTCACAATCTTTTGAGCCTGTTGTCTAGTAAGAGAAAACCTTTTGCGAAGTCCAGCAGAATTAAGATGAGTAAGTGCATGAAATTCTGTAGCTGAGGAGATATTACCTATAAGCAATTAATCAACAATTTTATTACCTGCAGCTAAAGGACCTGGTAAATTAGAATGAGAACAATATGAACAATATATAGAGGATTAGAACGAGTGCGAATAATATTCTGTAAGTCAGAGAAAAGAGAAAAAAGTGTATCAACAGAGGATCTAGATAAGGTAATAGTTTCAAGAAATAGAACAGCATTGGTAGAGTAGTGAGAATCAGAAACTCTATTAATAGGGTCTGCTACACCTGACAATAACATAAGGATGGCAAACAATTCGGCCTCTGGATGGATTTATAACCCGAGAAACAACGTCACTATTGTGGACCAAAATAAGCTTAAAAGCCATCTTTATTAGCATCAGTGAAATAAGTGTCACCTTGAACTAAAGAATCTTTAACAATTTTGGTAGAATAAAAGCTGTTCTCTTAAGAAAATCAATGAGTTTAGATTTGAGGTAATGATTGTCAATTTGTCCCACAAAATCAGCAACACCCTAATTGCCATTGAAGGTTCTGTTCAAAAACCATCTAAAATTGAGTATTATTCAGAGAAACAACAATAATAGCTGGATCCTGAGCTATAATTTCTCAAAGGTGTTTATGCCCCCAAAATATTATCAAATTATATCTAAATAAGTTTGTAGGCACTTGGTACTTTTATGGGGTAAAAAAAATCCATTTGGCCCTGGCCGGTTGGCTCAGCGGTAGAGCGTCGGCCTGGCGTGCGGGGGACCCGGGTTCGATTCCCGGCCAGGGCACATAGGAGAAGCGCCCATTTGCTTCTCCACCCCCGCCCCTCCTTCCTCTCTGTCTCTCTCTTCCCCTCCCACAGCCAAGGCTCCATTGGAGCAAAGATGGCCCGGGCGCTGGGGATGGCTCCTTGGCCTCTGCCCCAGGTGCTAGAGTGGCTCTGGTCCTGACAGAGCGACTCCCCGGAGGGGCAGAGCATCACCCCCTGGTGGGCAGAGCGTAGCCCCCTGGTGGGCGTGCCGGGTGGATCCCGGTCGGGCGCATGCGGGAGTCTCTCTGACTGTCTCTCCCCGTTTCCAGCTTCAAAAAAAAAAAAAATCCATTTAATTATTGCCTTTTCTTGCCATAAAATTCCTGTAGAAGAATGTGGCGCAGGCATGATTAATAAATATATGGGCAAAGTAGGATCTATATGTTGAATTGAGCACTGGGAAATTTGTTTCTCAATCCACTGTAATTTTCACAAAGCTTCAGCTCTTAATTGTGTACTATTCAAATGAGATTCACCTTTTAATATATCAAATGAGTAAATTGATAAGTGGAGGTATCTAACATGGGATGAAGCCAATTAATGTCTCCTAACAGTTTCTGAAAATCATTTAATGTGGATAATGTAAATCTTTGAATTTGAACTTTCTGAGGAATTATAACATTTCTGTCAATAGTATTGCCCAAATACTAAATAGAAAATGTCTTTTGAATTTTTTCTTCTGCAATTATTAAACCAAACTCCTTTAAAATCTTTTTAGCTTGTAAAAACAGTAGAGATAATTCTCCTTGCTTATAAATAGCAAATAAAATGTCATCCATATAATGTATTATCATAGAGGATGAAAACTGTTCTCTCAACTCTTTTAAAGGTTAATCTACAAATGCTTGACACATAGTAGGGCTATTAAGCATTTCTTGGGGAAGTACTTTCCATTGATATCTTTCTGTTGGAGTTTGGTGACTGGGAGAAGGTATAATAAAGGCAAATTTCTCTCTATCTTGGGGCTGTAAAAAATTATAAAAAAGCAATCTTTTAGATCAATTGCAATAAGAGGTCAATCTTTAGGTATGGCTGAAGGGACAGGAAATCCAGGTTGTAACGCTCCCATAGGTTGAATTACTTTATTAACAGCTCTTAAATCCATTAGCATTCTCCATTCTCCTGCTTTTTCTTTATAAAAACAGGAGAGTTCCAAGGGCTAGTAGAGGGTTCTATATGGTCTGCTTCTAGCTGTTTTTGGTCAGTGTTGCACTCGCCGGGTAAAACAAACACTGGAGACGTTTGGAGAGTTTCAGACAAAGTTTTATGGCCAAGAGAAAAAGAAAACAAAACAAAGCAAAACAAACCTGCGCAGGGGTGAGCTCAGGTGGTAGTCACAAGAGCCACACCGAGCGCCTACAGTCTAGGGGTTTTTATAGCGTAGCAAGCAAGCTGTTCATACAGAAGCGAATTTGGCGTTTAGCAATTGGCTCCCCCAAATTAAATTTTAGTCACGTGCCTTAGTAACCAGTCATACAGTTGAAAGCCCCAGCTGGAAATGTCCCTATCTATCCCCTAGGATGTGGTTACATTTACTATCTTAGGAGTTTTTACGACTTCCTTATTTCAAGGACTCCTCAGCTCCTAGCCATCCTGGGAGTCTGGGCTCATCTGTTTACTGGACTAGTTTCTTTGAAGTTATTTCTAAAGCCCATTAATGTATTTTATGGCTTTTATTCGAATGTCACATTTCCTTCTCTTTTTTGTCCTAGTTAAATCCTTAACTATAACGGAGATTCTTCGGCTGCACTAAGGCATTGGTACGGCTGAGATAAAATCATTATTTTAACTGTTTTTATTCTTTCCTTAATAAAAGCAAATAACTTGTTAAGGATTACGGGTCCAATAGTGAGGGCCAATAACAATACTAACAATGGTCCTACTAGTGTAGTTATCAATGTAGTTAGCCAAGGTGACAGTTTGAATATAGAGGTGAACCAATCTAAATTGTCATTATTTTGCTGAATGTGCTCTGCTAACTGTTTTATTTTATTTATTTTATTCTGGATTTCATTGCTGTTATTAGTTAAATTAAAACAACACATTCCTTTTACTTTTTTACAACCCTGGTGGTGAAATAATAATAGATAATTAATAGCCGCCCGATTATCTAAAATAGCTTGACGTAATTGCTGCTGTTCATGATTTAAAAGAGTCAATGCTTGAGACGTTTCGTTGATGCTTTTAGCTAAGTTACAAGCTAAATGCTGGATTTGTCTATGATTGTAAGCACCCCATACTAGATTCCCTACAACACTTAAAATTATGGCATATCCTTCAGCTTCTGACAATAATTGTACTTCATCATGACATTCAGGTCCTACAGGGATGGAGGCAGCACGCCTACTGCGAAGAGTGGTATTATGCTCAAGAAGTAACAAATCATTCTTGTTAGGTAAGAAAGTAGCAATCCGCCCTGACCTGTGGTAGTGCAGTGGATAAAGCATCGACCTGGAAATGCTGAGGTCGCCGGTTTGAAACCCTGGGCTTGCCTGGTCAAGGCACATATGGGAGTTGATGCTTCCAGCTCCTCCCCCCTGTCTCTCTCTCCTCTCTGTCTCTCTCTCTCCTCTCTAAAATGAATTAAAAAAAAAAAATTACAAAAAAAAAAAAAAAAAAAAAAAAAAAAAAAGAAAGTAGCAATCCTAGATAAACAACAAGTGGTGTCAGTAAGATTAGGGGGAATATAATTATATGTCATAGAGTTACAGGTAAAGAACCATCCAGTAGGCAGGGTAACATAGCCATAAATGGAAGGGTATTTGATAGTATTATTACAGGGTAAAAAACCAGGGATCGTCTTACAATTTTTATTACAATTAACAAAGAGAACACAAGTATCATTGGGTACAATAATGCTATGGGGAGTATGAATCTGTAATGCATGGCTTGGCAACTGATAAGAAGCTTTTCCCCAATTTGCTAAATCTAGATAAGTTACAGTCTTATTAGGGATACTGGAGAAGAAAGTTAAATTCCTTATGTCAGCTGCCGGTTTACATACCGGGCGTAGACATTTTCCTAGCATGAAATGAGTATGACTATCCTGTTCAAGGCAAAACGATGAGACATTTAGGGTGCGTGCTAAAGCCACCCATAAATTCTCTGGATGATTCAGGGTTTCCTGGAAAGCAGGTACTGGTTTAATACTGGATAACATACAAAAGAAAACTATTGCTGCGATTCGGGTAAGAACCGCACTTTTAAGGGATTGTGGGGATCCGCTTTGACTCTCCATTTGGCTTCCTTCAAGCTCGGTTCTTGAGCTAACTTTACATGCGATACATGAATCCAGTAAGGTTTTTCAGCTATCCTCAGCCGTGGGCGTGCTGAACAGTACCTGGAACGGTCCTTGCCACCGAGCGTCAAGGTTCCCGCGACGGTGGTTAAGAATCCATACCCATTGTCCTGGCTCCGGTGGAGTTGGCAGTGGAAGTCCTTTGAGTTGGTCCTTCTGCTGGTCTCTAAGCGCCCGTACTTCTGCACGTATCAGTTGTAATGCCTGTAAGGACTTTAGAAAACTTTGATTAGAACCCTCAACTTCTTCCCTCGTTATTTGTGGAACCAAAGGAGTTGGTTGCCCATACATTAACTCATAAGGAGTCCATTTTCCTGTATAAGGTGTATTTCGAACCCTATATAATGCAAAAGGGAGTAGCTCTACCCAATTTTCACCAGTCTCTTTTCTTAACTTAATTATAGTCTTTTTAAGGGTCCTATTCATCCTCTCGACTTGCCCTGAACTTTGAGGCCGATAAATGCAATGTAATTTCCAATTGATTCCTAATCTTTTTGCCAATTCCTGTGATATCTTGGACACAAAAGCAAGTCCATTATCTGACCCTATAGCAATGGGAATGCTATATTGTGGAATGATTTTCTTAAAAGTATTTTACAAACTGTTGAAGCAATTTCTCCTTTTGTAGGAAAAGCCTTAGTCCATCCAGTAAAGGTGTCTATTAGAACAAGCAAATATTTGTAGCCTAATTTCCCTGGAGTCATTTCGGTAAAGTCCACTTCCCATAGTTCTCCAGGAGCTTTTCCTCGGTGCCTGATGAGAGGAGGTAATTTCTTATTGACAGCATTTACTTTGGCGCAGGCCTGACACCTAGACACAACAGAGTGTATGATATCTCTGATTTCCGCTCCCTTATAATATTTTCTTACTAGATGTTCTAGTTTTTGTTGTCCTAAGTGGGAGCTGCTATGTATTTCTTGAATTATTTGTCTAACACTCCTTGTGGTAGGTATATTCTGCTGTCTGGTAATTCTATTCATCCCTGTTTACTTTTCTTACCCCCTAGTTGCTTACCTTTCTCTTCTTCTTTTGGCTCATACCTCGGTTCTATTTGTAAAGTAGGGGGTGGGATGAGTAGCAGTTGGTTAGTGTGGTCCTCCTCTTCTGCTGCATTCCGTGCCGCTCGATCAGCAAAGTGGTTTCCTTTTACTATAGGGGAATCCCCCTTTTGATGTCCTTTGCAATGTATTATTGCCACCTTTTTAGGCAACCAAATGGCTTCTAATAGAGCTAAAATTTCATTCTTATTTTTAATTTCTTTTCCTGCAGTAGTCAACAATCCACGCTCCCGGTAGATGGTGCCATGTACATGGGCCGTGGCAAAGGCATATCTACTGTCTGTATAGATGTTGGCACTTTTCCCTTCAGCAATTCTAAGGGCCTGTGTGAGTCCGATAAGCTCAGCCCGTTGTGCAGATGTGCCTTTAGGCAGTGCCTTTTTCCATAACACAGTATCTTGAGTGGTCACCGCAGTTCCAGCATATCTTTGCCCATCCCGAACATAGCTACTTCCATCTGTAAACAGAGTTAAATCTGCCTTCTCATAGGCCTGATCCCGTAGATCTGGTCTGGCTCCTGTAATGGTATCTAATATTTGTCTACAGTCATGGATCACCGAGGGTCTGGCAACGGGAGCAATGTAGCAGGATTCAAGGCCGTTGTTTTCAAAAATTGTATTGCGGGGGGGTTCAGCAACTGTGCCTGATACTGTGTTAGTCGGGCATTCGAGATCCACCTATCCGGTGGAGCCCGCAGCACTTGTTCTAAATAGTGCTCTCCAATGACCTGAATGTCTTGACCCAGAGTCAGTTTACTGGCCTCCTTAACAAGGATGGAGGTAGCAGCAAGTGCTCTCAAACAATTTGGCCAACCTGATGACACAGGATCTAGTCCTCTGGACAGATAGGCTATTGGTCTTTTCCAAGGTCCCAGTTCTTGACAGAGGACCCCTAGGGCAATGCCCTTCTTCTCAGTCACAAATAGTTGAAAAGACTTAGACAAGTCTGGCAGGGTTAATGCCGGGGCTGCAACTAGGGCCTCCTTAAGTTTTTGAAAAGACTCTCGTGCCTCCTCTGTCCATACAAATTGTTCCTCTTTTCCCCGTGTTAACTCATGCAAAGGTTTGGCCAGCTCTGCAAATCCCAGTATCCAAAGTCTGCAATATCCCACGGCACCTAAAAATTCTCGTACTTGCCTCTTACTTACAGGCTCAGGAATCTGTAATATAGTCTGAATTCTTTGGCTAGACAAACTACATTGTCCTCCCCTCAAGTCATACCCTAAGTAACTCACGGTTTGGGTGACAATTTGGGCCTTCTTAGCAGATACTCGATAGCCCATCCGTTGCAGTTCTTGGAGTAGTTCCAATGTAGCTTCTTGGCAACTCTCCTGGTTTGGGGCTGCGATAAGGAGATTGTCCACATACTGCAGCAGCACAATTGAAGAGTGGCCGGCTCGAAACTCCTGTAAGTCTTTGCACAAAGCCTCATTAAATATGGTTGGTGAATTCTTAAAACCCTGAGGGAGCCTGGTCCAAGTGTATTGGCCTGAAAGTCCATTCTCAGGATCATTCCACTCAAAGGCAAACATTTCCTGACTTTGCTTTGCTAATGGAATGCAAAAGAAGGCATCTTTCAAATCTAATACTGAATAGAAAACATGCGTTGGTGGCAATGAACTTAATAGGGTATAGGGGTTTGGCACAGTAGGATGTATGGTCTCTACCTGAGCATTCACTTCACGCAGGTCCTGCACTGGGCGATAGTCCTGAGTTCCAGGCTTTTGTACTGGCAGTAGAGGAGTGTTCCAGGCAGATTGGCATTCCCGGAGAATCCCGGCTTCTAATAAGCACCTCAAGTGCTGTGCTATACCCTGTTTAGCCCGAGCAGGTACAGGATACTGTCTGATGCGTACTGGGCTGGCATCGCTCCGCAACAGCACTACTACAGGCGGCTGATGTACTGCCAATCCCGGAGGATTATTCTCTGCCCAAACTCCAGGAACCTGCTGCTTTACTTCCTTGGGGATGCCCGTAAACCTGCTCTTACCTTCCGGGAGGGAGGCAATCAGGTATTCTTCTGATATTGGCACAGTCACTAATACCTTGCCTTCTGCATTCTTCTCCTGGTTGAAGGTTATTGTTGCTTGAAATTTTTGCAACAAATCTCGTCCCAACAGCGGGTAAGGGCAGTCTGGAATAATCAGGAATGAATGAGTAATAGTCCCTCGCGCCAGGTCTGTAATCCGAGCAGTGGCTCGAGGATATGAGACAGCTTTGCCAGTGACCCCTATTACCTTTGTGGATTCCTTTTGTAATGTCCCAAGTGGTCTCTTTAGGACGGAATAAGTGGCCCCCGTGTCAACTAGGAAGGTAGTTGGTTTCCCCTCAATTGACAGTGTGACCATAGGCTCCTGGGGGCCAACAGAAATGGAGCCTTGGCCCCGTCAATCTAATTGGAGCAAAACCTGTGAGCTTTGTTCCTGATTTACGGCCTGTAGCTTAGGGCAATCCTTCTTCCAATGACCTTTCTCTTTGCAATAAGCACACTGGTCTTTATCTAGTTGCTTCTGCGGGAAAGTTCCCTTCTTTCCCTTAAAGGGCTGCTGTTTCCCTTTTGGTCCTTTTGATTGCTGTGCCAAGAGTAGTTTTACAGCTGCTCTCCCTAACTCAGGGTCATCACGATTGACATAGACTCTCTGTGCTATTTCTAATAATTCACTCCTATTCTTTTCCTCAAATCCTTCTATTTTCTGGAGCTTCTTTCTAATGTCTGGGGCTGCCTGAGTGACGAAGGTTATGTTTATTAGCCTGCGATTTTCCTCTGCCTCAGGATCAATAGGGGTATAAACCCGGTAGGCCTCCATTAGCCGCTCTAAATATGCAGCAGGGGACTCATCCTTCCCCTGAGTTACCTCACCTACCTTACTAAAGTTGGTTGGTTTCTTAGCAGCTGCCTTTATTCCCCTTAATAGAGCCCGGCAATATTGGGTAAGCGATTCCCTATCCCTGACATTGTTTGGATCCCAACTGGGGGGGCTCCTGGGGAGCGTCCTCTCTAGTTCCCTTTCAGTGCCCCCCTCTTCCCTAAATACTTTTTCAGCTTCTTGGCTGATGCGGGTTCTTTCTTCCGTTGTGAACAGGGTGTGCAAAAGCTGCTGACAATCATCCCAAGTTGGTTGATGGGTCCTGAAAACAGTCTTAAGCAAAGAAATTAACCCCTGAGGTTTCTTTGAAAACGACGGGGTCTGATGTTTCCAATTATAAAGGTCACTAGTAGAAAAAGGAATATAAATCATTCGGGACGGTGCATGTGGTCCTTCATCTAGTGGGGGCAGCACCTCCCTAAGAGGTAACATTGGGGTACCTCCAGCAAAGGAAGGTTGAGCATAAGGGGTTCCCCCCTGGGTGTGGGGAGGACTCTGGACATTCTCGGGCACAGTTGAATCTGGCTCCCTGGGCTTCTGATAAGGAGGAGGATAATTTACAGGGTCTACTATATCCTCAGTAACATCAGAAAGGACCGGATACGATTTGGGAGGCTCTCTTTCAGGTGCAGGTGGAGCAGAGGGAGGGCGAGGCTTAATGTCCGCTGCGCTCACACAAATAGCTCTCTTAACCTTTTGATTTGCTTTTATGCACCTCTTAATGTACCCAGGTTTGTCTGTAGCTATATCTATCCAAACATCTATATACACATATTGGTCTGGGTGAGGCACCTGATATATAATGGCTCTTACTGCAAAAACTATGGGCAGATCAAAGGTTCCTTCAGATGGCCATCCAACCTTAAGAGATGGCCACTCCACTTGGCTTAAGGTCTGGAGAGTTTCTCGATCGGGTGGAGGTCCCCCATAACCCTGAGCTCTCTTCTGAAAATCAGAGAAGTTACTTAAAATGCAATCAAGAGGGGATTTAAGAGTAGATTCTTGCTGTCCCATCTCACGGTACTTGTTCTTCTCAGCCAGGTATGCTTCTAGTCCTACAAAGACAACACACAGGATTCCCCACCCTATAAGCAGGGTGATCCAGATAGATGAGCGTTGATCACACTGTACTGGCAAACAAATTAACACCAAACACAACAGTGCAGCAAATCCCAGGAGGGCAATACACAAAATTTCCCACACAGTCATTCAGGCTAAACAAACAACCAGACAGCAGCGCGGTGCGGCGCGAGTGAGCTCACTACTTTGAAACGATCGATTGATTTCAGACAGAAACAGAAACCTCGGCCGGCAGCATCCTGCCCTTTGGCCCGAGTGTCTGGGCGGGTCACTGACAGCGTCCTGTCTGCCACCACAGACTGTAAGTGCTCTGGAGCCAGATTACAAAAACAAGAAATTCTACAACAAAATACTCACCAGCTCAAACAGCTGTTCCACCTGTCCCCAGTCAAGATTCCCGTAATGGGCAATCCCGGACGAGCCCCCATAAAATGTTGCACTCGCCGGGTAAAACAAACACTGGAGACGTTTGGAGAGTTTCAGACAAAGTTTTATGGCCAAGAGAAAAAGAAAACAAAACAAAGCAAAACAAACCTGGCAGGGGTGAGCTCAGGTGGTAGTCACAAGAGCCACACCGAGCGCCTACAGTCTAGGGGTTTTTATAGCGTAGCAAGCAAGCTGTTCATACAGAAGCGAATTTGGCGTTTAGCAATTGGCTCCCCCAAATTAAATTTTAGTCATGTGCCTTAGTAACCAGTCATACAGTTGAAAGCCCCAGCTGGAAATGTCCCTATCTATCCCCTAGGATGTGGTTACATTTACTATCTTAGGAGTTTTTACGACTTCCTTATTTCAAGGACTCCTCAGCTCCTAGCCATCCTGGGAGTCTAACGACTTCCTTATCTTAAGGACTCCTCAGCTCCTAGCCATCCTGGGAGTCTGGGCTCATCTGTTTACTGGACTAGTTTCTTTGAAGTTATTTCTAAAGCCCATTAATGTATTTTATGGCTTTTATTCGAATGTCACAGTCAGTTGTTTAAGTGCCTCCAATTTTTCTTTAGATAAAGGCCACTGCTCTAACCACACTGGCTTGTCTGTTAACCACTTTAAGGGCACTGCATATTCGGAGGAGGCTTCTCCTTGTGGCCACTAATCTAAATTTGAAAACCCAATCCCAGTTTGATCTAATTTTGGTTCTGCCTGAATAATTTCAGTGGGATTGGAGTTGTTTTTTCCAAGTTCAGTATAGGGATTATATCCCATATTACTCATAATGTTCTTATAAGAATGAGACAGCACTCGAACACCAGATGTGCAGGCTTTATTAGAGGAGAAAGACCTGCTAGGCACTTCTCTGGGAAGGGCCCCCAAAACAGACTGAGGTAAAACTTTATAGGGTTGGGGATAGCCTCGAGCAAGGGTGTGCTGGTCTATTCAGCTTCTGGCATACTCCTCTTTGGAGTGATTGACCAGCTTCCTGGAATTCCTTTGTCCCAGGGGCAATTGTGCCATAATTAAGGGTGGGGTCAGGCAGCCAAGCTGAACAGCAAAAGGGCAGTTTGGAATTCACATATCTATCATTTCTCAACTATGTGGTTACATATGAAAGAAAGACAGTTATTAATTTTATAATATACAGTGAGGGGTGACAAGGAGAAAGAGGAGAAAAAAATGGAAAAATTATTACTTCTTCTGGAGAGAACTCAAGAAAAGAACTGTTGGGCAGATAAAATGTATTATGCTCACTTTGTTAAAGATGGAGGCCGTCACCCAGGTGATATTAATGTATGTTGAGAATCCTTGTAGCCTGGGGCTTGGTTTTGGGATTAAGCCTTTCCCAACCTTTTTGATGTGGGGTGGTACAATCCAATCATGCCTCAGAGAAGTGACTTTGTATTAGAGACTTCCCTATTTTGTATATTGAATTAAAGGTTGTGAAGCTACACTATAAAAATGGGGGCAGAACGGGACCTTGCGCTCTTGGTTCCTGAGATTATCAGAGGAGAGAACAGAGCAGAGAGCAGAAGAAGGCCACATGGAGTAGGCCAGGAGAAGCAGCTAAGATGGCAGAGTGCTGAGTGAGATGCCAGTTTGTGTAGAGTTTGTATCTGGGATAAGGAAGGAGATGGGGAACTGAGGAGAATAAGGCTGGTGAGCTAGAAACCTTTGATTCTAGGAAACTCAGATAAGTCAGTGGCTTTGTGAGCACTGAATGTGAGTGGGTTTTGGAGCCCAGTGTGTGTTTTTACTTGCCCACCGGGTGCAAGCTAGAATTAAAGAAAATGACCTATCAGTTTTTGGCTCCGTTGTTTCTTTACCGACTGTCCGAATCCAATGCGAACCTGCACTGGCTGGGCGGCTCCGATGGTGGCCGTGGCTTCTGGCTTTACAAGAACCTTGACAAGCCAAGCTCCCATTCAGTTAAGGAGGTTGTCTATTTTCATGCTATGAGGTCTGAACTAGGCTATGTCTTCGAAAAACTGAGTGAAGAAGTAAAAAAATTTTGTGAGGTAATAATTGTGAATTGCTTGCTGCAAGTGCCAAGTGGACAGGGTGACATGGTGATACATGGTCTCCTGGTTGAGCCTCATGAGACGTGCTGGTCTGGTTCCTCTCGAATGGGAGGATATGTGGAGATTTTTAGAGACAGTGAACCTGTTGGTGTAAGTTTTTAAAAGGACTGAATATGTGTGGTTTAAAAGGAAGGGGGTTGGAAAACATTCAGGAGGGAACTTCTTGGGCTCAGGGGCAGCTTCTTCCTGCTGTCATCCCTACCTATTTGATATTTCCCTTGTGAAGTTCTCCTTGGGTTATTAGGGAATAGGAGTGTAGGAGCATTTGATTGTAGATAATTCTAGAGATTTCTCTCATCTAGGCCTTTAGGAACTTGATAAAAAAGGGGGCAAGTATTTGGATAAAGAGGGTTGTATAACGGGGGGGGGGTGTGAAAGTTCATCCATGGTAAAGTTAGAGATGTTTTTTCCTGGCAACCTTGGAGAGAGCAGTTAGTTTGAGCTAAAAATAATGTTTCACGTTTGTTTGTAGGCTCTTATTCAGCCAAGAAGACCCAGCGATCTTGTCCCCTTACTATGTGAAGGGTAAAAAGACTGAGAAGCATTAAGAGGTGAATGCTATTCATTCTCTTACTTCTTCAGGGATATGGGAGAGCTTTAGGGTTAGGGGACCTGTAGGGGTCCCCACACCAACCCTATATCAATAGGGTTTCAGATTTTTCTGTTTCGCAAGGGCAGGTTTCAGGGTTGGTGTGTAGATTTTTCCAATTTTCTGATTGGTGAAGGTCTGCATGCAGTTCTGTAAGAAACTAGTGAACAAACATAAGAGGCAGGGTCAAAAATTAGAAAAATAAATAGGAGAGTGAGTGGACCACTGAAAGGCATTAGTCAAGACACCTAGGTTGTGTGAAACCACTGATTCCATGTTTATGAATTTGCTGGGCTTGAGAGAGAGAGAGAGAGAGAGAAAGAGAGACAGTAGGAATAAGACAGGGAAGTGGCCAGTCCCCCTTCCCCTAGACCTACTTCTGTAGAGATTTCTAAAGCAATAAGAAGAGGGATTACTTGTACAGCTCATTTGGTCCTTAGATTGACGGGTATAGTACTAAGAACTGGAAGAGGCTCATGGGGTGGGATTAGGTTGATATTTGGGGTGACATAGATTAGGGTATAGGTTTTTGTTCAATTAGTAGGGAGACACATATAGGTGTTGGTCCAACACAAGTAGAAAGCCCTTGATTGGGTGAGGCAGGTTAAGAGGTGAATAGAGAATAGAAGGACAAGTAGATGGTTTTGTTTCTCTGTTTCTGAGCTCCAGATGGTCAGGGTAAAGGAAAGAGTCATCTCAATAAGTGGGGAAAGTAAAGGATTGTTAGTTAGGGTGACTAATTAAACATTCTTTGAAAACTCGTTTTCTGATTGTTCAAATTTTTTTTCTCGGTACAAACTGCATAAACCTTCTACAACTTACATAAACCTTCAGCTTTCATGTACTTTCTTATCTAGAAATAACTGGCTTTCATAACAACTTGCTTTTTCCTTTTTCACTCAAAAATATTTTCATACCTTATACCTTCTATTATCAAAACCATACAATTTTTTTCTAGTCAGAACTCTTGATTTAAAAATCTTTAACTTTTAGTGGCAATTAAGTTGATTTTCTTTTCCTCTAGTTTTCCTTTTCCCAAAGTCTGATAAAAGAGTCCTTAGTTTTTCATATATTTGCCATACGTAGACCAACCAGTTTCAAGTTTGTGGTTGGAGTAAGGCATGCCATCTTTCTATTTTAGCAGCAGTGGGGGTGGTCAGGATCACAGTGTGTGGACCTGTCCACGTGAATGTCAGTCCTTGGGTGATGTACTGCTGGAAGTGCCTCTTGGACAGTCTTTGAACAGTTTTTTGAGTAACCTGTAAATCCTGCAAGTACTTAGGGAAAGGGTGGTTACATTTCTACACTTTTCAGTTAGAGTTTAAGTTCTAGTGACCACTGCTTGTAGCTGAAATTAGCAGCAGGTCCCAGCCTCCAATAGGAATGGGGCACTGAGACAAGAAGAATAAAGGAGATACTATATATTAAATAAAGCAGCAAAATCAGACTGTCAATACCCACAGTAGAGATCTTTGAGGGATAAATAAAACTCAAATATTTAAGCGAGGCATAGTAGATGACCCTTGTGTTTACAAGAAATGAGACTAGCTTATTTGCTACTTGGAAGAAATACCATAAGCTCATGAATGATGTCTTTGGGCCTTCTGTGGCAATTCCCAGCATGCTGGGCAAGGTCAGGTCACAGGTAGCTGGAGCAGGGCTAGAAGAGATTGAACCCTCCCTTAGAAGAGTGAGGGGGCAGCTTACCTTCTCATGTCCCTTTTTCCCACAGCAAAGGCATGTCCCTGGTAGGAGCTGAGAAGCCTGGCAGGCTTTTAGCTTAATGACCTTTCTTTCCACTCTTGAAGCAGGGCCCTGATGGAATCCTATGAAGCCACTTTGGGAAGCTGGAGCCTTTAAGGGTGTATGCCAAGAGCTGGTAATTTCCTGATCTCTTTTGGGCTCTATTTGCCTTTTCTGTTCCTTTCTTGCTCATTATAGACCTTAAAGGGTATGCTCAGAAGATCTCACTGAGGGGCTTGAGGGCCTTTTTCTGTCTATATAAAGTTTTTCCGTATATCTTGAAATGATTAGAGAAAAACAGAAACAGTGTTATTAGCTGGATCAAATAAAAGAGGGTAGAAGTTTGCAAGAGAAACAGTTTTTTCATCTTCTTTAGAATTCCAGAGTCTTTCCACTGCTGAATAACTCAGTACATTAGTATTCAAAAGAAATTTTTAACAATACTGTTTCAAAATGATAATAAACTAATCATGACATAAAAAGACATTATTAACAATTTTACACTCTCCTAATTTCTAAATCAAGATTTAGAAATCAAGATTTCAATATCACAGGGCTATAAAACAGCAAATAAAAAGGAGAATTAACAAAAGGCCTTTGAAATAACATACACTCCTAACAGGGAAAATACTTTTTACACAATAAGGGATCCTTGGTACAAACTACCCAGCTGGCAAAGAGATAATAATCCTCTTTTGACCCACAGTAATTTACAGTATTAAGTCAATATGAGGGTTGGGGTATCCAATGCGGAAGCAGACTCCAGGAACTGGGAGAAGAGCTTGCTGCTTTTATTTATTTTTTTCTTTTCTGCTGTTTCTTTTTCTCTGCAGTCAAGCTCATTAGCAAGACAATGGTTTCTCCTAAACAGAAATTTTAATCCAATCTGCCACCTGCAACTAACTGCCTTGCTTTGAGCAGCTAATTAAAAATACAAATTTTACAAAATTACTTTCCCAATAGTGGGCTGCTTTAGCCTACTTGAGGTTTTTAATTTCCCCATAATTCCCTGAAAATTCTTCTTACAATTTTTACTATTATCACTAAAGCAGTGGATCTCCCCCGTGAATTCCATGCCTCTAACGCCAGACAACAATCATGCCACATGAAGAAATTGGAGAACTGTAGGGGAAACTTGGAGGGGACCCAACACCCGCCTTGGCCCCACAGGAGAGAGTCGGAATTTTTATACAAGTTTTTTACACCAGTGGGGGGCCACAAGCCACCACACTAATCCATGGAGGGCTCATGTGACCCCTATGTCCTAAGGAGGGGAAGGGGAGAGACAGCCAGGGGCCCTGTCTTTGATAATTTTTATTTTCTTGTTGGTCAAATAAGTTTATAAATAATGATATATATGTTTGCTCGCTTATAGTTTGCATTGGATGTAGGGGGGACAGACTGTATGCAGGCAGGATTCTTATAGCTAATGGCTTAGTTTCAAAACTAAGCCTTTCCTACCCTTTTTGATGTAGGGTGGTGCACTCTTATGAGGAATCCCATTATGCCTCAAATAAGTGACTTTGTATCAGAGACTTCCTTGTTTGTATATTGGATTAAAGGTTTTGATTTCTATACTATAAAGTGGGGCAGACTGGGAGCTTGCTCTCTCTCAGTTCCTGAGATTAGAGAGGAGAGCAGAGAAAGGCCATGTGGAGGAGGCCAGGAGATGGTGGAGTGCTGAGGGAGAAGCCAGTTTGTGCAGAGTTTGTGTAGGGAGGAGATGAGAAACAGAGGTGAATAAGGCTGGTGATATAGATACCTTTGATTCTAGGAAACTTGAATAAGTCAGTGGCTTTGGGAGCCCTGAATGGAAAGGGAAGTGTTTTTCCACTGTGTGTATTTCTTGCCCTCTGGGTGCAAGCTAGGATTAAAGCTGATGGCCCACCAGTTTTTGGCTCCATTATTTCTTTGCCAACTGTCCGAATCTAATGCAAATCTGCATTGGCCAGATGGCTGTGATGGTGGCCGTGGCTACTGACTTTACATTCCTATAATCCTATTATTTATGATTCCATTTTTCTAAAATTTTTCTAAAGCAAAGTTCTAATTTATAATGCTATTCGTACCCTGTATTTTCCATGGGCAAAACCTCTTTTGGTCAGTAGGTGGATATCTGAAACTAGTTTCTACTCTACACTTCCTCTAGTTACCTCACCCTTACTCTAGTGCTCTTCCCCCCACTGCTCCACACACAGCATGTCCCAGCCCTGCCTTCTGCTTTTCTCTCACTCAAACTGCTTACTTTCCAGCCCTTCACCCCTAGAAGCTGGAGAAACACTTCCCTTTTGTTGGTCAAATAAGTTTGTAAATATGATATATATGTTTGCTCGCTTGTGACTTGTATTGGGTGTGGGAGACAGGCTGTAGGCAGGCCAGGTCATTGTAGCCTAAGGTTTGGTTTTGGGACTGAGCTTTTCCCCACACCCTTGACTAATTGTGTGATCTGGGTGGTGCACTCTCATGAGGAATCCAATTATGCCTTGGATAGGTGACTTTGTATCGGAGACTTCCTTGTTTGTATATTGGATTAAGGGATTTTGGTTTTCTACACTATAAAGTGGGACAGACCAGGAGCTTGCACACTCAGTTCCTGCTATCACAATTGCAGGGGCTTCCCTGATCCCTTGCCCTTCATGGGAAAAGCTGGTTTTCTGCTTTTCCCTTGTCTTCTTTTGTGGTTTGCCTGTCTTGGTGAGACACCAATAAATAGGATGGCCCACCATCCTCCGACTCCGCCATTTCTTTATCATCTGCCCGAATCCAATGGGAACCTGCATGGGCCAGGCAGCTGCTTTGATAGTGACAGCAATGGCTCCTGGCCTTACACCTTTCCATTCAGGGCTCCCAAAACCAATCACTTATCTGAGTTTCCTAGAATCAAAGGTTTCTACCTCATTGGCCTTTCCCCCATATTTAATGTATGGGGCACTGATTTATAAAATTGAAGCTGTCAGGAGAAGGCAGGAATTTATCACACCAATAAAAGACAAGAAAGATAAGACAGACAATAACTAGCACCCAGAATAAAGGATGTTTGACTATAGAGGACACAAGACAAGAATTAGGAACCAACAGAAGAGAATAATTTCTTCAGGGGAGAAGTCTAACAGAGCGCCCAGAAGCCAAAGGTCTTGGATTCAAGAACACAGAGATTTTACAGTACAAACAATTCACTGTTTAAGATTGCTTTCTAGTTTTAAGCCAGAAACCTCCAATTTTTGACACAAAAACTCAAGCAAGGCCTTAAAATCAGACACATTTAAACATTAAACAAGACTTCACATACACAAATCACATATCAAGAAATTTATTTCAATTAAAATTATGCCGGGTATTTTTCCTGACAAAGACAAAGTTCAATAGATGAGGGAAGGTTTCCCTCTAGTGGCCTTTCAGGTGTTTGCAGAGTGTGTCCCTGGAAGTCCTGAGATGAAACTGATCAGCTCAGTATCAACTCAGTCCCTACTCAGGTCTCTTCCCGAGAGCACCCCAAATGTGGCACCACCAAATGTCCCCACTAATGTCTCCCTCTGAGAGCACTACTAGATGTCTCTGGAAGTTCTGGGCAGGATGTAGTCCCCACTGTTTCCCTAGAGAAACAGACCTCTGGAGGTCTGAGGCAGAACTGACTAACCTGGTTAGCTCAGTTCCCACTAATGCCCTCCTAGAGTAAGGGAAGATATCTCTGTGAGTCCGAGGCAGGACCTAATTCCCACTAATTGTCCTTCCAGAGTACAACCAGACGTCTCCCAGGGGAGCCTGAGGCAGAACCAAAAACTCTCCATCAACATCTCGGCCTTGGAAAGTCTATTGCAAGAGTATGACCGCCTCTGGTCCTCTATGCAGCAGATCCAGACAGACAGACTAGTTTCAACTCAGCAAAGCAGAAGATTGGCCCTACCTCTGCAGTTTCAACTCAGTAAAGCAAAGGATTTGCTTTACCTACAAATTTACAAAATTACAACTAAGCAAGCTATAAATCTACCCTACTTACAACCTAGTCGCAATCAGATTGACCAGCACTAATCCCAAACAGAATTCAGTAAAGCAAGAATTCAGAGGAAAGCCAGAATTCAGTAAAGCAAAGAGTTGCTTTACCTTCCTCCTTGATTTCTCTGTCGAATTGTCCAAATTCTCGAATTTGGAAACTGGGAGGCATCTGCTGAAGAACTGTCTGGACCCACAGAAAAACCGGAAGCCCTGGAATGTCTCAGGTGGTGCTTCTCCTGGAGATTCAAGCAGGGTTGGGCAGCTCCCCAGAGAGACCAGCCAATTCGGGGTGTCTCTACCTGGTGACACAACACACCAAAGCTTTGCGTTGGGTGCCAAATGTTGTAAAGTACTGTACCGTACCCCAGATGCTGAAAAGTACTGTACCTCACTTCTGCGGGTTTACGTAGAGACACCAATTTCAGATGAATTTTGAGGGATTTTATTAAAGGAGGAGATTTATTAAATATGCCGGCTGCACATGGCTGACATGAGGCATTTGCAGACCCAAATCATGTGCCCCAAATACATCTCAGGGGCTGGTTATATACCCTTGATCACACAGGCTGGGGAGAGCATGACATCATGGCACAAGCTTATAACATTTGTTTAGGGGATACACAAAAACATTAAGACTTTCAAGGTAACACAATCAAAGACTTTACAATCTTTCAGGGTTCATCTTCCCTCCTTTGCCTAGACGTATGTTACTCGCAAGATTCCAGGAAGGGAGGTATATAAATTCTGTCTCTTATTGAAAGTTAAAAGAAGTTCCTCAGTTAACCTTTATTCTATAGTTAGAACTAAATGACCCATTTTCCTTGCAAGCCAGAAACTTCTAAACTCTTCTCCTTCCCCTCCCCAAAGGAAGTAGAGGACAGGAAAGCCTGACCTTTCCTCCTAGAATATCACTATTAATTTTGCAGCTTTTTGGTACCTTACTACACTATAGGGCAGGGGTTGGGAACCTATGGCTCATGAGCCAGATGTGGCTCTTTTGTTGGCTGCATCTGGCTAGCGGACAAATCTTTTTTTTTTTTTTTTTTTTTTGTATTTTTCTGAAGCTGGAAACGGGGAGAGACAGTCAGACAGACTTCCGTATGCGCCCGACCGGGATCCACCCGGCACGCCCACCAGGGGGCGACGCTCTGCCCCTCCGGGGCATCGCTCTGCCGAGACCAGAGCCACTCTAGCGCCTGGGGCAGAGGCCAAGGAGCCATCCCCAGCGCCTGGGCCATCTTGGCTCCAATGGAGCCTTGGCTGCGGGAGGGGAAGAGAGAGACAGAGAGGAAGGAGGGGGGGTGGAGAAGCAAATGGGTGCTTCTCCTATGTGCCCTGGCCGGGAATCAAACCCGGGTCCCCCGCACGCCAGACCGACGCTGTACCGCTGAGCCAACCGGCCAGGGCCGGACAAATCTTTAATAGAAAAAAAATGTTAAAAATATAGAACATTCTCAT
Organism: Saccopteryx leptura; assembly: GCF_036850995.1. Lineage (NCBI taxonomy): Eukaryota > Metazoa > Chordata > Mammalia > Chiroptera > Emballonuridae > Saccopteryx > Saccopteryx leptura. The sequence continues at coordinate 126,715,135 of NC_089506.1, forward strand.
GTATTACAATCCATTCATTTCCTACCACTCATGTTCATGGTTGTGAGTGGCTGGAGCCAATCACAGCTGTCCTCCGGGACAACACCAAATTTTTATTGGATAATGCATAACGTACATGGGTCGTTGTATGGCTCTCACGGAATTACATTTTAAAATATGTGGCATTCATGACTCTCTCAGCCAAAAAGTTTCCTGACCCCTGGTATAGGGACTTACTCCCTTAATTGCTGTGGCCAAAAGATTCATGTTATATAAAGTTGTGCCAATATCAGCACAAGCCTTAACATAGTCTGCTATATTTCCACCATTGGCACGAATGGGAATGTAAGGCCCTCTGACATTTGGCATTAGCATTGTCAAAAGCAACTACTGGAAGTAATATATCTCTGAGTCCCACTTGTAGGATGATTTTAGCTAACACATCACGAAGTCTTGCAAGAAAATCAACATAAGGCTCAGAGACTCCTTGTTTAACATTAACAAAGGAAGGCGTCACCTCCCCTAGGGTAGCTATTTTCTGACAAGCATTTTTACAGCATAATTTAACTTGTTACACAACATGATCACTGATTCCACATTGCTGTTGTAAATCAGCAAATCATCCCTGTCCAAAAAGCTCATTGATAGATATATGAATTTACTAAAAATTCCAACTGCCCTTTCGTTGTTCCGCCTGTCTGCCTAACCTTACCCTTACTTACTGGACAATCGCTCCTGAGGCAGAATAATGCCAGAAAGCTGAAATCGTAAAACCGTAAAAGGGAACATACCAGAACTTTTGACACAGTACGCCCCCCCTAGGATCTCCCAAACCCTATAAAATTTGCCCCTAGTCTGTAACTGGGGCCCTTCTTCCCCGGAGAAGTACCCGGCAGGGTTCCTTTCTTCCTTTCAATAAAGCCTGTTACTCTGGTCTTTTTGGATTCCCATGGATTCCAACATTTGGTGCCGAAACCCAGGACAGGGTACTGGTTGCCTGGATGATCCCTCTTTGCCATCCAAACTTACAACCAAGGAAGCAATGGGCAGTGTCAGCTCATCCCGGGCTTACTCCCTGATTCTGTTTAGACGTGTAATTGTAGGTTGATTGGCCGGTGATTTGTCCCTGTCCTGAACCCCTGCCAGACCAGAAAGGTAAGGAGTTTCTCCCTTCCCTCTCCTGGTTGGCTTTAATTCAACCCATTAGTCCCTAATCCATCACCGTACAACTTTCTCTGGTCACATTTTGAGGGGTTTGCCATTTTTCGGTCTCAGGAGACAGCACATTCCAAAGTTCTAAGTGCTTAGCCAAATCCCTCCACATTCTCTTTGAGCTCCTCCGTGGGCTTTGATGACCCCTAAGGAGGATAACTCCCCATTCCCAGGAGACCTTTCTCCTTTGAGATTGTGATTGGAGGCAGGGACGTCCTCTCTAAATCACTAATCTCCACATTGGGCTCTTTAGAGTCAAAGCCGTCTGACCAAACCCTGTTGGGCTGTCTTCTAAAAAATCTTACTAAATTAGGTCACTCTGACCTTAAGCCAAGAAACTCATTTTTCTTTGCAACACAGCCTGGCCTCAATATAGGCTTGACAATGACTCCCATTGGCCTGAAAATGGGACCTTTGACTTCAACATACTGAGAGATCTAGATCAGGGGTCCCCAAACTTTTTACACAGGGGGTCAGTTCACTGTCTCTCAGGCCGTCAGAGGGCTGGACTATAAAAAAAACTATGAACAAATCCCTATGTGCAGTGTGCATATCTTATTTTAAAGTAAAAAAACAAAACGGGAACAGATACAATATTTAAAATAAAGAACAAGTAAATTTAAATCAACAAACTAACCAGTATTTCAATGGGAACTATGGGCCTGCTTTTGGCTAATGAGATGGTCAGTGTCCGGTTCCATATTTGTCACTGCTAGCCATAACAAGGCGTCCCACGTCACTGGAAGTAGTACTGTACATAAGTGCTGCTGCCAAGCTTTGCGGCGCCGCCACATCTTGTGCTCCTCTCACCGACCACCAGTGAAAGAGGTGCCCCTTCTGGAAGTGTGGTGGGGGCCTGATAAATGGCCTCAGGGGGCCACATGTGGCCCGTGGGCCATAGTTTGGGGACCCCTGATCTAGATAATCTTTGCCACCAGATGGGAAAGGCTTCTGAAATTCCTTACGTGCAGGCTTCCTTTTACTTTCACTCCTGTCCTTAATTTCTGTATCGCTTGTTCTACACGCAGGCCATTTTTGGCCAGAGAAACCTCACCTAAAACCTCCGCTTATAATCTTTCCTTCTCTGAGGACTCCCAACTCTCTTCCCCTCCTGCCTGACCCCTGGGGGCACCCCTTTCTTGGGACCTTTCTCTGGTCCCCCTGCAAATCTCTACCACTTGAGTCTTCCCTCCAGAAAGCCCCCTCCCCTTTTTTTCACTGAATCATCTTTCTCATTTACCTGCAAATACCAGTCTCTCTTTCTCCTCCTCTGCTGGGGAGAAGCCCCTCCCTTCTCCACTGTGTTCTTAGACCCCTCCTCCCTTCTTAAAAAATTCAGGCTCTGCCTTTCTTCTCTTCGCCCCAACCCCCCTCCTTACAGGCTACAGCTATGCGCTTCTCCCCATCATCCTCTTCACTCTCCTCAGAGCTCTAAATCTTTTTAATTCCTCTAACCACATGGCACGCCACCACCAGCACTTTAACCTCCTCCTCCTCATCCTGCAGATTCTGACCCTCCTTCTTTTCATCCAGCTGCTCACACTGTCCATCCATCTGCCTTCTCTCTTCCTCCCCTCTATGCTGACAACTCCCTGCCATCTCAAAAAACTTTTAAAAAAGCAGTTGTCTAGTAAGTAATCTGTTTTGTCTCTTTGTTTGTCAGAAAATATCTCTAGTATAATTTGAATTGAAACAAGTAGAGTATGCTCATTTAAATTTCTTAATTCATAATTTGTATGTAAAATCTTTGTTTAATGTATAACTGTGTCTGTTTCTACGGCCTTAAACAAATAATTACCCACCCAGGCTTACTCATCCCCATAAACTCTTCCTGCAATATCCCCATCCTTCCTGTTCAAAAACCTTCAGGGGCTTATCACCTCATACAAACCTTACACCTAATCAATGAGGTGGTAATTCCCCTCCATCCAGTAGTCCCTAATCTCTACCAGATACTGTCACACATTCCCTCAAACACCACTCACTTTACAGTCCTAGACCTCAAGGATGCCTTCTTTACCATTCATCTACACCCTGACTCTTACTTTCTGTTTGCCTTTACCAACACTAATGCAGCCCAGCAACTTATGTGGACTGTCTTACCCCAGGGGATCAAAAACAGCCCACACCTGTTTGGGCAGGACTTAGCAGCATGCAATCTCAAAACTAGTACTCTCTCACAATATGTAAATAACCTACTCCTCTACACCCCTCCCTGCCTGGCTCAAGGAGACACACCACCACCCTTCTTAACTTCCCCGCCATGAAGGGATATCGTGTCTTCTCTGCTAAGGCTCAACTTCAGTCTTACTCCGTAATCTATCTAGGCATTGCCTTAACCCCCACCACCTGAAGTCTCACCCTAGATCAAACTCAGAACCTCCACAGTCTCCAACCACCTACCACCGCAAATCAAATCCTTTCTTTCCTTGGTCTAATTGTTGGAATCCATGGGAGTCCGAAAAGACCAGAGTAACAGGCTTTATTGAAAGGAAGAAGGGAACCTGCTGGGCACTTCTCAGGGAGAAGGGCACCAGTACAAGCTAGGGGAGGAATTTTATAGGGTAAAGGAGAATCTTGAGCAAGTGGGTATTGAATCAAAAGTCCTGATATGTCCGGGATGCTCCTCCTTGGGGTGGCTTACCAGCTTCTTGGAATTCCTCTGTCTCAGGGGTGATAGTCCAGTAAGTAAGGGTGATGTCTGACAGATAAGTGAAACATCAAAAGGGCAGTAGGAATTCCTGGTAAAATCAAGTATCTATCATTTCTCAACTCTGTGGTATGATAAAAAGGAAAAGAGGTGGGGGGGGAAGAAAGGGTATGGGGTTCACGAAGGAGGTTTGTCTCGGACCAGCCATTTTCTAAAGCTACTTCCTGCTGTTATTCCTATTGGGGATCTGCTTTGTGAACCTCTCCCTGGGGCAGTTGGAGTAGGGGTTGTAAAAGCATTTGATTATAGGTAATTCTAGAGATTTCTCTCATTCGGGCCTGTAGGAATTTGATAAAGAAAGAGGCAAGCATTAAAATTAGGCACAGAATTAGGGTTAGTCCCATAATTGGTGCTAGCATGGAGAACAAGGGGTTTTTCCACCATTGTTTGGAATAGGGGTGTATTTATAGGGTTCCAGATTTTTCTGTTTCACGAAGGCAGGTTTCAGGCTTGGTGTGTAGGCTTAGGTAGATTTTTCCAATTTTCTGATTGGTGAAGTTCTGCATGCGGTTCTGTAAGAAACTTGTGAACAAATGGAAGAGGCAGGGTTCAAAAGTTAGAAAAATAAATAGGAGAGTGAGTGGACAAATGAAAGTCAATAGTCAAAACACCCAGTTTGTGTGAAACCACTGATTCCATGTTTACAAATTCGCTGGGCTTCAGAGAGAGAGAGAGAGAGAGAGAGAATAAAACAGGGCAGTGGCCAGTCCTCCTGCCCCTCAACCTATTTTTATAGAAACTCTTAAAGTAACAAGAAGAGGAATTACCTGTACAGATCGTTTGGTCCTTATATTGATGGGTAGTGTACTAGGAATTGAAAGAGGCTCATGGGGTGGGATTAGGTTGATATTTGGTGTGAGATAGATTAGGACACGGGTTTCTGTTTAATTAGTAGGGAGACACATATAGATGTTATGCCGTTTTTCTACTTTAGCAGCTGCGGGAGTTTTCAGGATCATGGTGTGGACCTGTCCATGTGAAAGTCAGTTCTTGTGTGATTTACTGCTGGAAGCACCTCTTGGACAGTCTTTGATCAGTTTGCTGAGTAACCTGTAAGTCCTGCAAGTACTTAGAAAAGGATGGTTACATTTCTACACTTTGCAGCTAGAGTTTAAGTTCTAGTGACCACTGCTTCTAGCTGGAATTAGCAGCAGGTCCCAGCCTACAATAGGCATGAACCTCATCCTATGAACTCTCCCTACAATACCCCCATCCTTTTTGTACAAAAACCTTCAGGGGCTTATTGCCTCATACAAGCCTTACACCTAATCAATGAGGCAGTAGTTCCCCTCCATTCAGTAGCTCCTAATCCCTACACATTACTATCACACATTCCCTCAAACACCTCTCACTTCACAATCCTAGACCTCAAGAATGCCTTCTTTACCATTCCTCCTCACCAGGGGTCTCAAACTCAACTCAGCATGTGGGCCGCAGAGCAAGATCACAGCCGTTTGGCGGGCCGCACTAGGTCTACAAAAGGCAACTGTTACGCAACACTTTTCTCACTGCAGTTGAAAACAAAAAAAAATCAGTACAACAAGCACAATCGTACATGCAGTTTACTCAGTGTCACAAAACGACCAGAAACTGTAGTTCGCATCACAACTGCTGTTAACTAAGCTAATATCTAGCTAGGATGCTAGAGAAATGAAAAATACAAGTAGGCCCCTAGGCTTACTTAATTTTATCCAAAATATTTTGAACTTCGTGGATTAGTCTGCGGGCTGCACAAAATTGTTCGGCGGACCGCATGCAGCCCGCGGGCCGTGAGTTTGAGACCCCTGCTCTACACCCTGACTCTTACTTTCTGTTTGCCTTTACCCGGACACTAATGCAGCCCAGCAACGTACGTGGACTGTCTTACCTGACACAGATACAAGAGGAATAAAGGAGATACTATACATTAAATAAAGCAACAAATTCAGACTGTCAATACCCACAATAGAGATCTTTGAGGGATAAATAAAATTCAAATATTCAGGCAAGGCATAGTCGGTGGCCCTTGTGTTTACAAGAAATGAGATCAGTTAACCTGCTACATGGAAGAAATACCTTAGGCTCATGAATGATGTCGTTGGGCCTTCAGTGGCAATTCCTAGCATGCTGGGCAAGGTCAGGTCACAGGTAGCTGGAGCAGGGCTAGAAGAGATGGAACCCTCCCTCCATGGAGCAAGGGGGCAGTTTACCTTGTCGTGTCCCTATTTCCACAACAATGATCTGTGTCTTGATGGGGCTGAGAAGCTTCACAGGCTTTATTTCAATGACCTTTCTTTCCGCTCTGGAGCAGGGCCCTGATGGAATTCTATGAAACCCTTTAGGTCAATGGAGCCTTGAAGAGCATATGCCAAAAGCTGGTATTTTCTGACTTCTTTTGGGCCTTATTTGCCTTTTCTGTTACTTCCTTGGTCATTATAGACCTTAAAAGCCATGCTCAGAACATCTCACTGAGGGTCTTGACTAAGAGAGCAAAATTGGGAATCCAGTGTCTAAAGAAGTCTGTTAGACTGAGGAAAGAAAGGATTTGATTTGCGGTGGTAGGTGGTTGGAGACTGCGGAGGGTCTGAGTTCGATCTAGGGTGAGAACCTCAGGTGGTGGAGGTTAAGGTGATGTGTATATAGAATACAAAGTAAGAGTGAAGTTGAGCCTTAGCAGAGAAGACATGATATCACTTCATAGCAAGGAAGTTAAGAAGGGTGAAGGTGTGTCTCCTTGAGGCAGGCAGGGAGGGGCTGCAGAGAAGTAGGTCATCTACATATTATAAGAGAGTACTAGTTTCGAGATTGCATGCTGCTAAATCTTAAGCTAGTGTCTGCCCAAACAGGTGTGGGCTGTTTTTGATCCCCTCAGGTAAGACAGTCCACATACGTTGCTGGGCTGCATTAGTGTCCAGGTAAAGGCAAACAGAAAGTAAGAGTCAGGGTGTAGAGGAATGGTAAAGAAGGCATTCTTGAGGTCTAGGATTGTGAAGTGAGAGGTGTTTGAGGGAATGTGTGATAGTAATGTGTAGGGATTAGGAGCTACTGGATGGAGGGGAACTACTGCCTCATTGATTAGGTGTAAGGCTTGTACGAGGCGATAAGCCCCTGAAGGTTTTTGTACAAAAAGGATGGGGGTATTGCAGGGAGAGTTCATGGGATGAGTAAACCTTGATTTATGAGGTGGTTAATTATTGGTTTAAGGCCTTAGAACAGACACAGTTACACATTAAACAAAGACTTTATATATAAATTATGAATTAAGGAATTTAAATGAGCACGCTTTACTTGTCTCAATTTAAATTATATTAGAGCCCTGGCCAGTTGGCTCAGTGGTAGAGCGTCGGCCTGGCGTGCAGAAGTCCTGGGTTCGATTCCCGGCCAGGGCACACAGGAGAGGCGCCCATCTGCTTCTCCACCCCTCCCCCTCTCCTTCCTCTCTGTCTCTCTCTTCCCCTCCCGCAGCTGAGGCTCCATTGGAGCAAAAGATGGCCCGGGCGCTGGGGATGGCTCCTTGGCCTCTGCCCCAGGCGCTAGAGTAGCTCTGGTCGCAACAGAGCGACGCCCCGAATGGGCAGAGCATCGCCCCCTGGTGGGTGTGCCGGGTGGATCCTGGTCGGGCGCATGCAGGAGTCTGTCTGACTGCCTCCCTGTTTCCAGCTTCAGAAAAATACAAAAAAAAATTATATTAGAGATATTTCTTGAAAAACAAAAAGATAAGACAGATTACTTACTCACATATACAATTCCGCTTTTGTTTTTAGTTTTTCAAGATGACAGGGAGTTGCCAGTATAGAGGGGAGAAAGAGAAAGCAGACGGACAATGTGAGCAGCTGGATGGAAAGAAGGAGCTTCAGAATCTGCAGGAGGAGGTGGAGGTTGAGGTGCTAGTGGTGGTGCCATGTGGTTAGAGCAGTCAAAAAGATTTGGAGTTTTGAAGAGAGAGGAGAGGATAAGGTGGAGAAGGGCATAGCTGTAGTCTGTGAGGAGGGGTTTGGAGTGAACAGAAGAAAGGCAGATCCTGCAGTTTGTAATGAGGGAGGAGGGGTTTAAGAACACAGTGGAGAAGGGAGGGGCTTCTGTCCAGCAGGGGAGGATTAAGAGAGAATGGTATTTGCAGGTGAATGAGAAACAGAATTTTGCGAAGGGAGGGGGCTTTCTGGAGGGAAGAGACTCAAGTGGTAGAGATTTGCTGAGGGACCAGAGAGGGGTCCCGAGAAAGGGGTGCCCCTGGGGGTCAGGCAGGAGGGGAAGAGAGTTGGGAGTACGCAGAGAAGGAAAGATTAGGAGCGGATGTTTTTGGTAAGGTTTTTTTGGCCAAAAATGACCTGCGTGTAGACCAAGCGGCACAAAAATTAAGGACAGGAGCGAAAGTAAAAAGAAGCCTGCACGTAAGGAATTTCAGAAGCCTTTCCCGTCCAGTGGCAAAGATTGTCAAGATCTTTTAGGATTTTGTAGTTGAATGTCCTGTTTTCAGGACAATGGGAGTCATTGCCTAATTGTATTGGTGCCACGCCGTGTTACAGAAGAAAATGAGGTTTTTTGGCTTAAAGTGAGAGAGGCCCAACTTAGTGGGGTCTGGTCAGAAGGCTTAGACTCTGAAGAGCCGTGGAGACATGTGAGCAAGAAGGGGGCATCCCCGCCTTTTGTCACTGTCCCAAGAGGAGAAAATCTCCATGTGGGGGAGTCGTCCCTGATAGAGGTCATCACGACCTGTCAGGGAGCTCCAAGAGAGAGAGAGTGGAGAGGTTTGACTAGGCGCCTAGTCTTCCGTGCAGTCTACTGAGACTGAAAGTCAACCCCCTCAAAAGCTGAGGCCTGCCTGGCCTGTGGTGGTGCAGTGGATAAACCTTCGGCCTGGAATGCCAAGGTTGCCGGTTCAAAACCCTGGGCTGCCCTGGCCAAGGCATATACAACAAGCAAGCAATGAACAACTAACATGAAGCACCTATGAGTTGATACTTCCCAATCCATGCTCCCCTTTCTCTCCTGTTTCTGTAAAATCAATAAATAAAATATTAAAAAAAAAAAAAAAAAAAAAAAAGCTGAGGCCTGTCAGTGAAACCATCGACCAGTGAAAATGTTTGTGGAAAAGAGAAGCCAACTGGGGAAGGGAAGGGAGAAACTCCTTATCTTTCTGGTCTGGCAGGGGTTCAGGACAGGGTTAGACTGCCAGCCAATCAACCTACAATTACACATCCAAACAGAATCAAGTAGTAAGCCCGGGACAAGCTGCTGCTGCCCATTGCTTCCCTGGTTGTAAGTTTGGACAGCAAAGAGGGATCATCCAGGCAGTTAGTACCCTGTTCCTGGTTTTGGCACCAAATGTTGAAATCCATGGGAGTCCGAAAAGACCAGAGTAACAGGTTTTATTGAAAGGAAGAAAGGAACCCTGCCGGGCACTTCTCTGGGGAGAAGGGCACCAGTATAAGTTAGGGGACAAATTTTATAGGGTAAAAGAAAATCTTGAGCAAATGGATGTTGAATCAAAAGTCCTGGTATGTCCAGAATGCTCCTCATTGTGGCAGCTTGCCAACTTCTTGGGAATTTCTCTGTCTCAGGAGCGATAGTCCAGTAAGTAAGGGTGAGGTCTGACAGATAAGCGGAACATCAAAAGAGCAGTTGCAATTCCTGGTAAATTCATGTATCTATCACTAATAGGCTTCTTTAGACACTGGATTCCCAATTTTGCTCTCTTATTCAAGCCCCTCAGTGAGATCTTCTGAGCATGGCTTTTAAGGTCTACAATGGCCAAGGAAGTAACAGAAAAGGCAAATAAGGCCCAAAAGAAGTTAGGAAATACCAGCTTTTGGCATATGCTCTTAAAGGCTCTAGCACCCTAAACGGCTTCATAGGATTCCATCAGGGCCCTGCTCCAGAGTGGAAAGAAAGGTCACTGAACTGAAGCCTTCCAGGCTTCCTGACCCCACCAGTTGACACGTCTGTGCTGTGGAAAGAGGGACATGAGAAGGTAAGCTGCCCCCTTATTCCATGGAGGGAAGGTTCAGACTCTGCTAGCCCTGGTCCAGCTACCTGTGACCTGACCTTGCCCAGCATGCTAGGAATTGCCACTGAAGGCCCAAGGACATCATTCACAAGCCTAAGATATTTCTTCCAATTAGCAGATAAACTGATCTCATTGTAAACACAAGGGCCATCTACTATGCCTTGCCTGAATATTTGAATTTTATTTATCCCTTGAAGATCTCTACTGTGGGTATTGACAGTCTAATTTTGTTGCTTTATTTAATGTATAATATCTCCTTTATTCCTCTTGTCTCAATGCCCCATGCCTATTGTAGGCTGGGACCTGCTGCTAATTCCAGCTAGATGCAGTGATCACTAGGACTTAAACTCTAGCTACAAAGAGTAAAAATCTAACCACCTTTTCCCTAAGTACTTGCAAGATTTACAGGTTACTCAGCAAACTCATCAAAGACTGTCCAAGAGGTGCTTCCAGCAGTACATCACCCAAGGACTGACTTTCACTTGGACAGGTCCACACACCATAATCCCGACAACTCCCACTGTTGCTAAAGTAGAAAAACGGCATGCCTTATTAAAACCACACACCGGAAGCTGGTTGGTCTATGTATAAATAATATATGAAGAATCCAAGGACTCTTTTAATCAGATTTTTGGAAAAGGGAAACTAGGGTAAAAAGAAAGTTAACTTAATTGTCACTAAAAGTTAAAGATTTTTTTTTTTTCTGAAGCTGGAAATGGGGAGAGAAAGCCATACAGACTCCCGCATGCGCCCGACCGGGATCCACTCGGCACGCCCACCAGGGGGCGACGTTCTGCCCACCAGGGGGCGATGCTCTGCCCCTACGGGGTGTCGCTCTGTTGCGACCAGAGCCACTCTAGCGCCTGGGGCAGAGGTCAAGGAGCCATCCCCAGCGCCCGGGCCATCTTTTGCTCCAATGGAGCCTCAGCTGCGGGAGGGGAAGAGAGAGACAGAGAGGAAGGAGAGGGGGAGGGGTGGAGAAGCAGATGGGCGCTTCTCCTGTGTGCCCTGGCCAAGAATCAAACCCAGGACTTCTGCACGCCAGGCCAACGCTCTACCACTGAGCCAACCGGCCAGGGTAAAAGTTAAAGATTTTTTTTTTTTTTTCTGAAGCTGGAAACGGGGAGAGACAGTCAGACAGACTCCCGCATGCGCCCGACCAGGATCCACCCGGCACGCCCACCAGGGGGCGACGCTCTGCCCACCAGGGGGCGATGCTCTACCCCTCCAGGGTGTCGCTCTGCCGCGACCAGAGCCACTCTAGCGCCTGGGGCAGAGGCCAAGGAGCCATCCCCAGCGCCCGGGCCATCTTTGCTTCAATGGAGCCTTGGCTGCGGGAGGGGAAGAGAGAGACAGAGAGGAAGGAGGGGAGGAGAAGCAAATGGGCGCTTCTTCTATGTGCCCTGGCCGGGAATCGAACCCGGGTCCCCCGCACACCAGGCCGACGCTCTACCGCTGAGCCAACCGGCCAGGGCCAAGTTAAAGGTTTTTAAATCAAGAGTTCTGACTAGAAAGAAATTGTATGGTTTTGATAATAGAAGGTATAAGGTATGAAAATACTTTTGAAAGAAAAAGGAAAAGCAAGTTGTTATGAAGGCCAGTTATTTCCAGATAAGAAAGTGCATAAAAGCTGAGGGTTTATTTAAACTGTAAAAGGTTTGTGCACATTGTAGGAAGTTTATACAGAGAAAAAAGAATTTGAACAGGCCCTGGCTGGTTGGCTCAGCGGTAGAGCGTCGGCCTGGTGTGCGGGGGACCCAGGTTCGATTCCCGGCTTGGGCACATAGGAGAGGCACCCATTTGCTTCTCCACCCCCACCCCCCTCCTTCCTCTCTGGCTCTCTCTTCCCCTCCCGCAGCCAAGGCTCCATTGGAGCAAAGATGGCCCGGGCGCTGGGGATGGCTCCTTGGCCTCTGCCCCAGGCACTGGAGTGGCTCTGGTCGCGGCAGAGCGACGCCCCGGAGGGGCAGAGCATCGCCCCCTGGAGGGCTGAGCTTCGCCCCTGGTGGGCGTGCCGGGTGGATCCTGGTCGGGCGCATGCGGGAGTCTGTCTGACTGTCTCTCCCCAATTCCAGCTTCAGAAAAATGCAGGAAAAAATAAATAAATAAATAAATAAATAAATAAATAAATAAATAAATAAATAAAAAAGAATTTGAACAGTCAAAAAATTGGTTTTCGAAGAATGTTTGATTAGTCACCCTGGCTAACAATTTTCTACTCACCCCACTTATGAGGGCAATTCTTTTCTCCACCCTGACCATCTGGAGCTCAGAAACAGAGAAACAAAACCAACCACTTGTCCTTCTATTCTCTATTCACCTCTCAACCTGCCTCATCCAATCAAAGGCTTTCTACTTGTGTGGGACCAACACTTATATGTGTCTTCTTACTAATTGGTCAGAAACCTGTACCTTAATCTATCTCATCCCAAATATCAACCTAATCCCACCCCATGAGCCTCTTCCAGTTCGTAGTACACTACCCGTCAATCTAAGGACCAAACGAGCTGTACAAGTAATCCCTCTTCTTATTGCTTTAGAAATCTCTACAGAAGGAAGTCTAGGGGCAGGAGGACTGGCCACTGCCCTGTCTTATTCCCACTCTCTCTTTCTCTCTCTCTGAAGCCCAACGAATTTGTAATCATGGAATCAGTGGTTTCACACAAACTGGGTGTCTTGACTATTAACTTTCATTGGTCCACTCACTCTCCTATTTATTTTTCTAACTTTTGGACCCGGCCTCTTACGTTTGTTCACTAGTTTCTTACAGAACCACATGCAGAACTTCACCAATCAGAAAATTGGAAAAATCTACCTAAGCCTACACACCAAGCCTGAAACCTGCCCTCGTGAAACAGAAAAATCTGGAACCCTATAAATACACCCCTACTCCGAACAACGGTGGAAAAACTCCTTATTCATGGTGCTAGCACCAATTACAGGACCAATTCTAATTTTGTACCTACTTTTAATGCTTGCCTCTTTTTTTATCAAGTTCCTGCAGGCTCAAATGAGAGAAATCTCCAGGATTACCTACAATCAAATGCTTTTACAACCCCTACTCCAACTACCGCAAGGGGGGGGGGGGCTCACAAAGCAGATCCCCAATAGGAATAACAGCAGGAGGTAGCTCCAGAAAATGGCTGGTCCGAGACAAACTTCCTTCATGAACCCCATACCCTTTTTTCCCCTCCACCTCTTTTCCTTTTTTATCATACCACAGAGTTGAGAAATGATAGATATATGAATTTACCAGAAATTTCAACTGCCTTTTGGTTGTTCTGCCTGACTGCCTAACCTTACCCTACTTACTGGCCAATTGCCCCTGAGGCAGAAAAATTTCAGAAATCTGAAATCATAAAATCGTATAAGAGAACATCAAGAACTTTTGACTCAGTATCCCGTAAGCATCTCCCAAACCCTATAAAATTTGCCCCTAGTCTGTAACCGGTGCCCTTCTGCCCCAGAGAAGTATCCATCAGGGTTTCTTTCTTCCTTTCAATAAAGCCTGTCACTCTGGTCTTTTTGGACTCCCATGGATTTCAACACTCATCTTGTGTAATATTAACAGGAGGGTTAGTGTTAGCATCCCAATTAGCTTGAATACGAGCTTAATCCTCCCACCAAGTCAGAAATTGTAAATGTTATAAAGTACCGTATCTTAGATTCTAAAAGGCAGTGTACCTCATTTCATCGAGTTCACATACAGACACCCAGTCCAGATGAATTTTGAAGAGTTTTTTTTGTGGGTTTTTTTTGTATTTTTCTGAAGCTAGAAATGGGGAGAGACAGTCAGACAGACTCCCGCATGCGCCCAACCACCGGGATCCACCCAGAATGCCCACCAGGGGCGATGCTCTGCCCCTCCGGGGCGTCGCTCTGCCGCGACCAGAGCCACTCTAGCGCCTGGGGCAGAGGCCAAGGAGCCATCTCCAGCACTCGGGCCATCTTTGCTCCAATGGAGCCTTGGCTGCGGGAAGGGAAGAGAGAGACAGAGAGGAAGGAGGGGGGTGAGGGTGGAGAAGCAAATGGGCACTTCTCCTATGTGCCCTGTCTGGGAATTGAACCCGGGTCCCCCGCACGCCAGGTTGACACTCTACCGCTGAGCCAACCGGCCAGGGCCTTGAAGAGTTTTATTAGAGGAAGAAATTTTAATATGCTGGCCGCATATGGCTGACGCGGGGCATCTGTAAGCCCTAATCGTGCAGTCCCAAAAATAGGTCAGGGGCTGTTTATATACCCTTGCTCACACACATGCAGGGGAGAGCATGACATCATGGTACGAGCTGGCAACATTTGTGATACACAAAAACATTAAGACCTTTAAGGTAACACAATCAAAGATGTTTACAAATCTTTTAGGGTTCATCTTCCCTCTCTAGCCTGGAGATATTTTACCCTCAGGATTCCAGGAAGGGGGAGGAACTACAATCAATTCAAGGTGGTATGTAAAGTCTGCCTCCTATTGAAAGAGAAGAAGTTTTTAGGTTAACCTTTATTTTAGATTTAAAACTGAATGACCTATTGTTTTTGCAAGCCAGAAACTTCTACATTCTTCTCCCTCCCCTCCTTAAAGAAAGGACAGGACAGGAAAGCCTGATAAGAAAGCCTGACCTTTCCTCCCAAAATATTAAATATTAATTTTTAGCTTTTGTTACCTTACAACAGTAAATATTCCACTTTTGAAAAAACAGTCCGAGCTAACAACTCTCAATCTTTTGGGATCAAACGTTCAGAGTTTGTGAAGGAGAATAGCAATCCCTGCATATAAGGAGAGTTAGTTCCAAACTGTGAGCAAGCCATTTTTAACTCTTTAAGAGTTTTGACAGGGATTTGTTCATGTTGAACATAAAAACCTCCTTGGAGGAATTGTGGATTAGGTATAAATGGAGTGAGTGTGACAGGAAAAGCTTCTAATGCAGGACTTATGAATTTTAAATCCCCTTCTTGTCTAGCCTGCATTATCCCTTTCATAAGAGGTGTAAGAATAGGTCCCTTTGCTTGTTTTTTAGTTACAACAATAGGTACTAAATCTACAAACGAAATAGCAGAGGGGGCTTCTGTGGGTAGGGCTGGATATAAGGAAAACGGTGGTCGTGGAGCAGAGGGAGCAACAGAAGGAGGGGGCGGAGGCCAATTATCTTGGTCAGTTTTGAAAGGGTTAGTACTATGTTGAACCTCCATGTCAGAAGGTTTAGACCGGTGTTTCCCAATGTGGGGCCCACGCCTCACAGGGGGGCAATTTGATAGTTAAGGGGGGCAATTTGAAAATGGACTCGACACGACTTTAACTCTTTCGCCCCGGGCCATTTAAATGCAATGCTAGATATCGGTGCCAAATTTAACAAAAAATGCAATTCTTAAATAATTGCGGTAAATAATTATTAAGTATAATTTCGTTTGACGAGACCAAAATATCAACTGGGTGATTGGTGTCCTCAAGTAAACTTCGTCCTGGGTTCACCGTGGAGCGTGCCGTCTGCCACGGGGAACCCCGGACATTTTAAAAACTTGCTAAACAATGCAGTTATTCTCACCTAATTGGCCCATCGCAACTTCTGTAGTGTTTCACATCATTCAGTTGGTGTTAATTTGAAATAAGTGTCAGTCAAAACTGTTGTAAAAGCTCGTTGATTTGCCTGACCTGTGGTGGCGCAGTGGATAAAGCATCGACCTGGAAATGCTGAGTCGCCGGTTTGAAACCCTGGGCTTGCCTGGTCAAGGCACATATGGGAGTTGATGCTTCCACCTCCTCCCCCCTATCTCTCTCCTCTCTCTCTGTCTCTCTCTCTCACTCTCTCTCCCCCTCTCTCTCCTCTCTAAAATGAATAAATAAAATAAAAATTAAAAAAAAAGCTCGTTGATTTAATAAATATACATATATATTGTATAGATATAATTGGTAAGTATTTGATTTTATTTTTATCAATATTAAACTCTTTGTTAAGTACTTCTTGCATCGGGGCTAGAAAGCACTAATATTTTATAAATATTATTGGGGCTATAATAGTGCATGCACGACAATTTTAATTTTAGAAGCATAACTTTCCAGAAAATTTTGTCAAGTGGAAAAAATATAGATACCTTTTGATTTGCGGTGATAGTGTAGTAAATGTGTTATATACATTTAAATAAATATGAATTTTTAGTATACGTTTACTCTATGTCACATTGAATATATTTTAACACATATTTTAATATTAGTTTTTAATTGATCTTATTTTTATTATAGCCCATAGTAAAATGAGTGGTGCAAGCAAGAAAGAAACTCGTCAATATTCAGAGGAATATTTAAAATTTGGGTTCATACCCGCTGTTCACGATGAGCAGATTCCTTTTTGTCTTTTATGCCAGCAATGCTTGACCAACGAATCAATGAAACGAGGTCATCTTGAGGCGCATTTGAAGGCGAAACATAGTGCTCATATTAATTTAGATTTGAGTTACTTTAAAACTTTAAAGAAAAATTTTGAAAAAAGAACAACATTAAAGTCTCTATTTACTGCTCATACTTCAACTAATAATTGTGTTCTTGAGGCAGTTATCAAATTTCTTTATTCATCGCTAAAACTGGAGAAAATCACACTATAGGAGAGAATTTAATAAAACCATCAATATCAGCACTTCTTAAAACGGTTCTTGAAAAAGATGACAAAGATGTAAAAGCTATGCCACTCAGTAACAATTCTGTTAGCAGAAGAATAGACGAAATGAGTGAGGATATTGAAAAACAACTTATTGAAAAGCTGAAAACAAGAAAATTCTCCTTGCAAATGGATGAACCAACTTTAAGAGACAGTGAGGCAGTATTGATAACTTACGTAAGATATATTGATAAAGGACATTTTGCTGAAGAAATGTTGTTCTGTAAAAGATTAGAAAGCACCACTACCTCCAAAGATATATATAATAAGCTAAAAAACTACTTAGATGTCAATGATATACCAATGAAAAATATAACATCTTATGCTGCAGATGGTGCTCCCAATATGATGGGCAAGAAAAATGGCTGCTTAAAATTGATGAAAGATGCGAATCCAGAAATGATTCTTGTGCCTTGTGTTATTCATAGGGAAAACTTGGTAGCTAAAAACATCTTGCCTGTTCTGAATGAAGTATTACATACAGTAATAAAGTGTGTTAATGTTATTAAAGCTAGTGCCAAATGTGAGCGTCTTTTCAAGCTATTTTGTGAAGAACAAAATGAAGACCATGTGAGACTTTTACTTCATACTGAAGGAAGATGGCTATCTAAAGGAAACTGTTTGAAAAGATTTATGGAACTGTTTGATACTCTTAGTAAT
This sequence comes from Saccopteryx leptura, assembly GCF_036850995.1. Classification (NCBI taxonomy): domain Eukaryota; kingdom Metazoa; phylum Chordata; class Mammalia; order Chiroptera; family Emballonuridae; genus Saccopteryx; species Saccopteryx leptura. The sequence continues at coordinate 126,732,326 of NC_089506.1, forward strand.
TTTTTAAGCGACAAACCTGAAATGAAGTATCTGTTAACAATAGATGGTAAAGCATTTGTGAGTTATTTAGCCGATATCTTTGAAAAACTAAATATATTAAATAAGCAACTTCAAGGAACAAATAAAACTCTTGTCAAAGCAAAAGCAAAGATATTTGGTTTCATTACCAATATTGAGTTATGTCAGAAACATATTAACAACAAAAACTTTAAACAGTTCCATTGGCTCCAAAAATGTGAAGTAACTGATACCGCTTTACTTGTTATTGTCAATCATTTGAATATTCTATTGGCTGATTTAAAAGAAAGATTTTCTGATTTAAAACAAATTGATTTCTGCCTGGCCAGGTGGTGGCACAGTGGATAGAGCATCGGACTGGGATGCAGAAGGACCCAGGTTCGAGACCCCGAGGTCACCAGCTTGAGCGCGGGTTCATCTGGCTTGAGCAAAAAGCTCACCAGCTTGGACCCAAGGTCGCTGGCTCCAGCAAGGGGTTACTCGGTCTGCTGAAGGCCCGTGGTCAAGGCACATATGAGAAAGCAATCAATGAACAACTAAGAAGTTGCAACACGCAACGAAAAACTAATGATTGATGCTTCTCATCTCTCTCTGTTTCTGTCTGTCTGTCCCTGTCTATCTCTGCCTCTGTAAAAAAAACAACAACAACAAAAAAAACAAATTGATTTCCCAACATGGATGATGCAGCCAATGTTAGTGGATTTGTCTAATATATCAAATATGCAGTATCAAGTGTTGACCGAGGGCACACCACTAAGACTCTAGACCCAAGTGTGTGGGTAAAACAGAAGAAAAAGTTTATTACACTCGCGAGCAGGCTCAAGGCAAGGAGGTAGCCAAGAGCCCCGAACAACTTCAGCAAGCAAGTTTTATACATTATTTCAGGGAGGGGAAGAGACACCCAGGAATTCAGGAGTCATGAGATAGGGAAGTTGCAACGGCTCTCAGGGTGATTGCCCCAGGTGCTTGTGGTTTTTCCGAGAAGCTTGAGCAAACACCTATGATTACATCGGGGCGAGGCGGGCCAGTTCCTGTTCTGCAAGCCAAGATTAGTCAAGCAAAGGTCAGATGGAATTTTCTATTTTTACTGTTACATTTCCCCCTCTTTCTTCTGCATATCTCTAATCCTAGAGATCTGAGTCTTGGTTTAACTTCTCATAATGCTGTCTCATAATCATAAGTTTTACTGCTCCTATCTGCCCCTGCAGGAAGGTGGTGAGTCTATTCAGGACACAAGGTCCAATAGTGACAACTAGGAGTAGTACTATAAGGGGTCCTGCCAAGGTGGAGATGAGGGTAGTCAACCAGGGTGATTTGGCATACCACCCTTCAAACCATCCCTGCTGATCTTGTAGTCTCTTTTCTCTAGCCTTCAGCCTTTCTTTTAGTTTGCTCATGGAGTCCCTAACTACTCCAGTGTGGTCGGCATAGAAACAGCATTCTTCTTTCAAGGCAGCACACAAACCACCCTCTTTCAAAAATAACAAGTCTAAGCCTCATCTATTAAATCCAGTAATCGCTGCCCCGTGGTTGGACCTGACGGGGTTCGTGACAGGGGTGTACCACTGGCTGGGCTGCTAGCTGTATCTCTCGGGGATGGAGTAGCTTGCACCGGGGCTGGAAGGGGCTTGCTAGGCCTCGGGGCCCTTTGGTCAGCCAGTACTTTGTTAGGTCCTAATGGGCTGCCTCCAGCGATACCTATCTGGAGCCTAATTTTAAACGTCAATCCAGCATCAGATCCTGACACATACATTCTTAAGCCCCACTGCCTGCCTTTTAGCCATGCATTATCCTGCCTTCTTCCATGGTGGGTAAAGGTAATATTCAGTGGGTTACAGGTGAAATTTGTACATGGCCCACTACCAGTCCAGGTCCCTGGCCTCCATGCAGAGAAGCCAGAGGCCTCATTCCCAGAGCAGCGGGAGTCCCGAATTCCTGCCCCCTCCCAGGCTACTCGCGTTACCCTGATCCAATCCCAGGAGGATGTGGGCCTCCAGTAAGTTGTCCCGGTAGTCTCACAACCCCAAACCTTACAGTAGAAGACTTCCAGTCCCCCGCATCTCCAAGCCATGTCCCTATCACAACCGTCCCGGGGGCAGACATAAAAGTCAGATGCTCTGAGTTCTGCGCGGAGCTGTGGGTGGGAGCACCCATAGCCCCAGCCCCCTATCCCACCAGTCGGGCAGGCGCATGTCCCAGAATTACAAGGAAGGGGTCTAGCAGGGTCCGTGGTCGGGATGTCCCAAGTCTCCAGCCCTGCCACAAGCTGACAGAGGTCTGGATACAGGGACGGCCACCAAGTCCAGGGGGGATGGTCATTGGAAGTCACTTCCCATACTATATCACTGGTCCCCGATATCACCTGCCATGTCTGCCGGGTCGGTTGGTGGGGATTTGTTGCGGCGGCGGACACGCAGCTTGAGGGGATTATCTGTTTTCTCCACTGTCCACTGGTCATCAGGAGCAGGAGCAGGCTTGAGGTGTGAAGTATGGATCTAAGCGGCGATGCCATCAACCTTTACAGCAGTGGGTGTGATGAGGAGGACCTGGTAGGGTCCCTTCCAGCGGGGTTCGAGTGTCCGGTGTTGGTGTCTCCAGACGTAGACCAAGTCCCCAACCTGGTAGCGATGCGGGGTCCCGTCTCCTGCCGGCTGGTAAAGGTCAGACAACTGCTTCCATAGGCAATGTTGCACTCTGGCCAGGGCCTGTAACCTAACAGACAAGGGGGTATTCGGGATATTTATGTCAGAGGGGGATAAATCCCAAATAGGCGGAGGGGTTCCAAAAAGTATTTCAAAGGGAGTTAGGTTAGTTTTAGCGGAAGGGGTATTCCGAGCCCGGAAAAGAGCGTATGGTAGGAGCATTACCCAATCTCTATGGCCAGTCTCTATGACTAATTTAGTTAAGGTCTCTTTAATTGTTCTATTCATTCTCTCTACCTGTCCTGAACTTTGGGGTCTATAAGCACAATGTAGTTTCCAATTAATTCCCAATATTTTGGCTACCCCCTGGCTTACCTGGGCCACAAACGCCGGTCCGTTATCAGACGCTATTACCTTTGGAAGGCCAAATCTAGGAAAGATTTCTTCCATAATCTTCTTAATTACCACCGCCGCCGTCTCATGTTTGGTAGGGAAGGCTTCTACCCATCCTGAAAAGGTGTCTACAAAAACTAAGAGATACCTTAGTCCATACTTGGCAGGTTTTACCTCAGTGAAGTCTACTTCCCAATATTGGCCTGGTCTGGTGCCTCGGAGACGGGTTCCTCTGGTTCCTTTGGCTGGGTAGGCATTTACCATCTGGCAGGCCTTACAAGCTTTGACTAACTACTTCCTTTGCCATTTGCCTCTTCTCGGGGGTAGTCAATGTTTTATCATCCTGAAGCAGTTGTACCAGTTTGTCAGTCCCAAGGTGGGTGAGACGGTGGGCCATCTGGAGGAACGTCCGAGTATCCTCAGGTTCCTTTAAGTGGGTCAGGGTGGGGGATAGCTCTGCTTCTATAGTGAGGATGTTGGAGGCAGTCCTCATGGCTACTGCTTGAGCCTCCTCATCTGCCCTCCTGTTGCCTTTGGCTACTGGGTCTTGCCCTTTCTGGTGCCCAGGGCAATGGACTATGGCCAGCTCCCATGGGAGCATGACAGCATCTAAGAGGGCTAGGATTTCTTGTTTGTGCTTAATGTCTTTACCTGCTGATGTGAGCAGGCCCCTTTCTTTGTAAATTGCCCCATGCACATGTGCAGTGGCAAATGCATACCTGCTGTCTGTGTAGACGGTGGCCCGTTTACCACTAGCCAGTTCTAAGGCCTTTGTTAGAGCTATTAGTTCTGCCTTTTGGGCTGAGGTTCCTGGGGCAAGTCTCTCTGACCAGATTACTTTTTCCTTGTCTACCACTGCAGCCCCAGCTCGGCGTTCTCCTTCATACAGAAAACTGCTTCCATCAGTGTACCAAATTAAGTCAGATTGTGGCAATGGTGTGTCCCGTAAGTCTTTCCGGATCCCGGCCTCCTTGGCTAGGATATCCCTGCACTGATGGTGGACAGTTCCCCCCTCTTTCCTGGGTAGCAGAGTGACTGGGTTCAAAACAGTTGGAGAGCCAAAGGTGATCCTGTCTTTATCTAACAGGAGGCTTTGGTAATGAGTAATGCGGGCATTGGTTAGCCAGCGGTCTGGAGGTTGTCTGATTATGTTTTCCAGGGCATGGGGGGCGACAACAGTCAATTTCTGGCCCAGAGTCAGTTTGTCGGCATCTTTGACCAGGAGGGCCACAGCGGCGATCACCCGTAGGCACCCCGGCCACCCTTTTGCGACTGCGTCCAACCTCTTAGAGAGATAAGCCACCGGCCATTTCCAGGGTCCCAGAGACTGAGTCAATACTCCTTTAGCTATCCCTTCCTTCTTGTCTACATAGAGAGTGAATGGCTTCTCTATGTTGGGGAGTGCTAAGGCCGGGGCTGACAACAGTGCCCTCTTGATTTGGTCAAAGGCTTTTTGCTGTTCATCTCCCCAGGTATACTCAGTTCCATCCTTTAACAAGGGGTACAGAGGGGCGGCTAGTGCGGCAAAGCCGGGTATCCATAGTCTGCAAAAACCTGCTGTGCCCAAGAACTCCCTGAGGCCCTTCCGATTTTTCAGAGGCGGAATTTGAGTAATAGTCTTTTTCCTGGCCTCAGTTAGCCATCTCTTACCGTCTTGGAGAGAGTAGCCCAGGAAGGTGACTTCGGGTTGGCAGATCTGGGCCTTTTTGGCAGATGCCCAGTATCCCAGTTTGGCCAGTTCGACAAGCAGTTCCTCAGTTCCCTGTTTGCATTGCTCTATGGTGGCGGCTGCAAGTAACAGATCATCAACATACTGCAACAGAGTTACCTCAGGGGTGGAGGCTCGGTAGGCACTCAAGTCCTGGTGCAGCGCTTCGTCAAAGATGGTGGGAGAGTTCTTGAAGCCCTGGGGTAGCCGCGTCCAGGTGAGCTGTCCGCTGAGTCCGTTCTCAGGGTCAGTCCATTCAAAAGCAAACAGGGGTTGGCTGTCCTCATGCAGGCGCAAGCAGAAGAAGGCATCTTTCAGGTCCAGTACTGTATACCACTTCCTGTCAGGACTGAGGGTACTGAGGAGGTTGTAAGGGTTTGGGACCATTGGATGTATGTCCATTACCCGACTGTTAACCTCTCTCAAATCCTGGACTGGTCTATAGTCCCCTGTCCCTGGTTTCTTCACTGGTAGCAGGGGGGTGTTCCACCCTGATTGACAAGGCCTCAGGATCCCTTGTCCTAGCAGCCTCTGGATGTGAGGTCTAATGCCTTCCCGGGCCTCTTTACTCATGTAGTATTGTTTGACCCTTATGGGGGTGGCGGAGGGCTTTAAGTATACTACCACCGGAGGCCTTTGTACTGCCAATCCTGGCCCTGCCATTTCTGCCCAGGCCTCTGGGAAGCTCTGAAGCCACCTGTCCTCTGTTGAATGGGGTCCGGGGGCAGGGGTCTCATACAGTTTATACTCATCTTCAGCAGACAAGGTCAGCATGGTAACAACAGGCTGACTGACAAGAGGGTTACTGAATCTTACTTCTGGTCCCTGAGGTTTGAAATCAATACTCTCCCCCAACTTGGTAAGCAAATCCCTCCCCAGCAGCGGGGCAGGGACATCCCTGGGATAGGGAGGTGGGAGTCCCGAATCAAAAAGAATAAGGTCAGTTTGAGATTCAGGGAGAACAGAGGAGGGAAGGGGAGGATACAGGGATGAAGCAGGCGCCGTTGGCTCCGGAGGTTTGAGTGGAAGCAGAGAACAGATGTCTGGATGAGTTAGAGCAGGTCTGGGAGGGCCCGGAGTGGTGGAGAGGGTTATTGGAAGGGAGGGTGTAGGGGGAGGAAGGAAAGGTCGGACCCAAGGAGGAGGGTCGTCGGCCAGGTCCTCCCAGTGGTCGGCCAACCTACTCCGAAGGTGGGCCACTCGGAGGCACAGAAAGTCTGCCACTTGCGCTTCTTAACAAGAAGAGACAGATTATGGGCTCGGGCATCAACCTCAGACCAATGAGACAAAGTCAGGGACAGTGGGGTGGAAGTTTTCTGTCCCATTTCAAACCCAAAAAGACAATAACACACAAATAAGACAATAACCAGGACAATCACAAAGACGAATAGACTAAGCCGGCTGCGCCGTGAACGGCAAAAATGAAACTAAAAATAAATCTAGCGGTCCGGACCAATGAGCTCGGTTGGAAACTGGCAACAAATCTACAGATTCTGTCTGAGACAGCAGATGGACTTCCAAGCGTCCTTGGTCGTCCTCACACTCCAGGGTGTCCCCCGGAGTCGTGGCCTGCGACCCCCTGACACGTCTGTCAGTCGCAGCCAGGAGGGACTCACGTCCCTGCCTGACAGCCACCGCCAGTTTCACTCACCAAGCGTCAGGCGTGCGTCTCGTGGTCTGCGAGGAAGCGGGATCTCAGTGGAACCTCCAAATGTTGACCGAGGGCGCACCACTAAGTCTCTAGACCCAAGTGTGTGGGTAAAATAGAAGAAAAAGTTTATTACACTCGCGAGCAGGCTCAAGGCAAGGAGGTAGCCAAGAGCCTCGAACAACTTCAGCAAGCAAGTTTTATACATTATTTCAGGGAGGGGAGGAGACACCCAGGAATTCAGGAGTCATGAGATAGGAAAGTTGCAACAGCTCTCAGGGTGATTGCCCCAGGTGCTTGCGGTTTTTCAGAGAAGCTTGAGCAAACACCTATGATTACATCGAGGCGAGGCAGGCCAGTTCCTGTTCTGCAAGCCAAGATTAGTCGAGCAAAGGTCAGATGGAATTTTCTATTTTTACTGTTACATCAAGAACTCACAGAATTGCAAACTGATGAGTCAGTTAAAGCTTTATTTAATATCAAAGGAGTGATGGCATGGCTTTGTGAGGAAACAGAAATCAAATACCCAAATTCAACCAAATGTACAAGAAAACCGTTTCCATCTTCATTTTTAGCTGAATGTGGATTTAGTGCTGTAAATGATTTACTGGTAAAAAAAAGAAATCGGTTGGATATAACATGTTGGAATCCATGGGAGTCCAAAAGACCAGAGTAACAGGCTTTATTGAAAGGAAGAAAGGAACCCTGCTGGGCACTTCTGGGGGAGAAGAGCACCGGTTACAGACTAGGGGCGAGTTATGTAGTGTTTGGGAGAGCCTGAGGGGATACTGAGGCAAAAGTCTTGGTATGTCCGGAATGCTTCTCCTTGGGGGGCTTCGAGCATGTGGGTGTTGAATCAATAGTCCTGGTATGTCCGGAGCCCCTCCTTGGGGCGGCTTCTCAGCTTTTTTGGAATTCCTGTCTCAGGGTCATTAGTCCAGTAAGGGCGAGGTCTGACAGATAAGCGGAACATCAAGAGGGCAGTTTGGAATTTACGTATCTATCATGTATCAACTCTGTGGTTACATATAAAAGAAAAGCAGTTATTAATTTTATAATATATGGTGAGGGGCGATGAGGAGAAAGAGGAGAAAAATTGGAAAATTATTGCTTCTTCTGGAGAGAACTCAAGAAGGAAATCTTGCCAAGCCAAGTCCCCCATCCAGTTAAGAAGGTCTTCAATTTCCATGCTGTGAGGTCTGAACCAGGTGATGTCCTCGAAAAACTAAGTGAGGAAGTAAAAAAATTTTGCGAGGTAATAATTGTTAGTTGCTTGCTGTGAGTGCTGATTGAACCGGGTGACATGGTGATACATAGTCTCCTGGATGAGCCTCATGAGATGTGCTGGTCTGGTTCCTCTTGAATGAGAGGACATGTGGAGATTTTAAGAGACAGGAAACTTGTTGGTGTAAGTTTTTTTAGAAGGATTGAATATGTGTGGTTAAAAAGGAAGAAGGTTTGGAGAACATTCAGGAGGGAACTTCTTGGGCTGAGGGGCGGCTTCTTCCTGCTGTCATCCCTACCTATTTGATATTTCCCTCGTGAAGTTCTCCTTGGGGTACTGGGGAATAGGAGTGTAGGAGCATTTGATTGTAGGTAATTCTAGAGATTTCTCTCATCCTGGCCTGTAGAAACTTAATAAAGAAAGAGGCAAGTATTTGGAGATTAGCAATGCAGAGATAAGGAGGGTTGTATAGGGGTGTGTGTGTGAAAGTTCTTCCATGGTAAAGTTAGAGATATTTTTTCCTGGCAGACCTGGAGAGAGCAGTTAGCTTGAGTTAAAAGAAATGTTTCATGTCCATTTGTAGGCTCCAAGAAGACCCAGTGATCTTGTCCTTTTACTATGTGAAGGGTAAAAAGACTGAGAAGCGTTAAGAGGTGTTGCTATTTATTCTCCTAGTTCTTCAGGAATATGGGAGAGCTTTAGGGTTAGGGGACCTGTAGAGGTTGAAAGATAGGATTTAGGAGGTTTGCTGATACAGGGTTTCAGATATTTCTATTTCGCGAGGGCAGGTTTCAGGGTTGGTGTGTAGGGTTAGGTAGATTTTCCAGTTGTCTGATTGGTGAAGGTCTGCATGCAGTTCTGTAAGAAACTAGTGAACAAACGTAAGAGGCAGGGTCTAAAAGTTAGAAAAATAAATAGGAGAGTGAGTGGAGCAATGAAAGGTAATAGTCAAGACGCCCAGTTTGTGTGAAACCACTGATTCCATGTTTACGAATTCGCTGGGCTTCAGAGAGAGAGAGAGAGAGAGCAAATAGGAATAAGACAGGGCAGTGTGGCTAGTCCCCCTGTCCCTAGATCTACTTTTGTAGAGATTTTTAAAGCAATAAGAAGAGAAATTACCTGTATAGCTTGTTTGGTCCTTACATTGATGGATAGTGTATTAGGAACTGGAAGAGGCTCATGGGGTGGGATTAGGTTGATATTTAGGGTGAGATAGATTAGGATACAGATTTTTGTCTAATTAGTATGGAGACACAGATAGGTGTTGGTCCCACACAAGTAGAAAGTTCCTGATTTGGTGAGGCAGGCTGAGAGGTGAATAGAGAATAGAAGGACAAGGGGTCAGTTTTGTTTCTCTGTTTCTGAGCTCCAGATGGTCAGGGTGGAGGAAAGAGTCATCCTAATAAGTGGGGAGGGTAGAGGATTGTTAGCTAGGGTGACTGATTAAACATTCTTTGAAAAACAGTTTTCTGACTGTACAAATTCTTTTTTCTCGGTACAAATCTCCTACAACCTACACAAACCTTCTACAACTTACATAAACCTTCAACTTTCATGCACTTTCTTATCCAGAAATAACTGGCCTTCATAACAACTTGCTTTTCCTTTTCCTTTCAAAAGTATTTCCATACCTTATACCTTCTATTATCAAAACCATACAATTCCTTTCTAGTCAGAACTCTTGATTTAAAATATTTTAACCTCGTCTGACCAGGCGGTGGCGTAGTGGATAGAGCGTCGGACTGGGATGCAGAAGACCCAGGTTCGAGACCCCGAGGTCGCCAGCTTGAGCATGGGCTCATCTGGTTTGAGCAAAAATTCACCAGCTTAGACCCAAGGTCGCTGACTCAAGCAAGGGATTACTCAGTCTGCTGAAGGCCCATGGTCAAGGCACATATAAGAAAGCAGTCAATGAACAAGTAAGGTGTCGCAACGCGCAACGAAAAACTGATTGATGCTTCTCATCTCTCCGTTCCTGTCTGTCCCTGTCTCTCCCTCACTCTGACTCTCTCTGTCTCTGTAAAAAAATAAAATAAAATAAACAAAAAAATAAAATAAAATAAAATAAAATATTTTAACCTCTAGTGACAATCAAGTTGACTTTTTTTTATCCTAGTTTCCCTTTTCCCAAAGCCTGACTAAAAGAGTCCTTAGTTTTTTCATATATTTGCTATACGTAGACCAACCAGCTTCAGGTTTGTGATTGGAGTAAGGCATTTCGTTTTTCTATTTTAGCAGCAGTGGGAGTTGTCAGGATCATGGTGTGTGGACCTGTCCATGTGAAAGTCAGTCCTTGGGTGATGTAATGCTGGAAGTGCCTCTTAGACAGTGTTTGAACAGTTTGCTGAGTAACCTATAAAACTTGCAAGTACTTAGGGAAAGGGTGTTACATTTCTACACTTTGCAGTTAGAGTTTAAATCCTAGTGACCACTGCTTCTAGCTGGAATTACCAGCAGGTCCCAGCCTATAATAGGCATGGGGCATTGAGATAAGAGGAACAAAGGAGATACTAAACATTAAATAAAGCAATAAAATCAGACTGTCAATACCCACAGTAGAGATCTTTGAGGGATAAATAAAACTTAAATATTCAAGCAAGGCATAGTAGATGGCCCTTGTGTTTACAAGAAATGAGATTAGCTTATCTGCTACTTGGAAGAAATACCTTAGGCTCATGAACGAACGATGTCCTTGGGCCTTCACTGGCAATTCCCAGTACGCTGGGCAAGGTCAGGTCACAGGTAGCTGGAGCAGGGCTAGAAGAGACTGAACCCTCCCTCATGGAGCAAGGAGGCAGCTTACCTTCTCGTGTCCCTCTTTCCACAGCACAGGTGTGTCACCAGTGGGGCCGGGAAGCCTGGCAGGCTTCAGTTCAATGACCTTTCTTTCCACTCTGGAGGAGGGCCTTGATAGAATGCTATGAAACCCTTTAGGGCACTGGAGCCAAAAGCTGGTATTTCCTGACTTCTTTTGGGCTTTATTTGCCTTTTCTGTTACTTCCTTGGTCATGCTCAGAAGATCTCACTGAGGGGTTTGACTAAGAGAGCAAAATTGGGAATTCAGTGTTTAAAGAAGCCTATTAGACCGAGGAAAGAAAAGATTTGATCTGTGGTGGTAGGTGGTTGGAGACTGTGGAGGGTGAGACTTCAGGCGGTGGGGGTTAAAGTAATGCCTAGATAGACTAGGGACTGAGAATAAAGTTGAGCCTTAGCAGAGAATACAGGATAACACTTCATAGCGAGGAAGTTAAGAAGGGTGGTGGTGAGTCTCCTTGAGGCAGGCAGGGAGGGGCTGCAGAGGAGTAGGTTATCTACATATTGTAAGAGAGTACTAGTTTTGAGATTGCGTGCTGCTAAATCCTGAGCTAGTGCCTGCCGAAACAGGTGTGGGCTGTTTCTGATCCCCTGGGGTAAGACAATCCAGGTAAATTGCTGGGCTGCATTAGTGTCTGGGTAAAGGCAAACAGAAAGTAAGAGTCAGGGTGTAGAGGAATGGTAAAGAAGGCATTTTTGAGGTCTAGGATTGTGAATGAGTGGTGTTTGAGAAAATGTGTGACAGTAATTTACAGAGATTAGGGACTACTGGATGGAGGGGAATTACTGCCTCATTGATTAGTTATAAGGCTTGTATAAGGCAATAAGCCCCTGAAGGTTTTCAAACAGGAAGGGTGGGTGTATTGCAGGGAGAGTCCATGGGGATGAGTAAACCTGGTTTAAGAGGTGGGTAATTACTGGTTTAAGGCCTTAGAAACAGACACAGTTACACATTAAACAAAGACTTCGCATATTATGAATAAAGAAATTTAAATGAGCGCGCTTTACTTGTTTCAATTCACTAGAAATATTTTCTGACAAACAATGAGACAAGACAGATTACTTACTCACATAGCTTAATATACAATTCTGTTTTTTAAGTTTTTCGAGATGGCAGGGAGTTGCCAGCAAAGAGGGGAGGAAGAGAGAAAGACTGATGGACAGTGTTGGGCAGATAAAATGTATTATGCTCACTTTGTTAAAGAGGCCGTTGCCCAGGTGGTATTAATGTGTGTTGGGGTGGGCTAAAAGGCAGGCAGAATCCTTGTAGCCTGGGGCTTGGTTTTGGGATTAAGCCTTTCCTACCCTTCTTAATGTAAGGTGGTACAATCCTATCATGCCTCAGAGAAGTGATTTTGTATTAGAGACTTCCCTATTATGTATATTGGATTAAGGGTTTGGATTTCTACACTATAAAATGGGGATGGAACGAGAGTTTGGGCTCTTGGTTCCTGAGGTTAGCATGAGAGAGCAGAGAGAATAGAGCCAGCAGCGGGAGGAGGCCACGTGGAGAAGGCCAGGAAAAGCAGCCAAGATGGCGGAGTGCTGAGTGAGATGCCAGTTTGTACAGAGTTTGTATCTGGGATAAGGAAGGAGATGGGGAACTGAGGAGAATAAGGTTGGTGAGCTAGAAACCTTTGATTCTAGGAAACTCAGATAAATCAGTAGCTTTGTGAGCACTGAATGTGATTGGGTTTTGGAGCCCAGTGTGTATTTTTACTTGTCCGCCGGGTGCAAACTAGGATTAAAGACTATGGCCCACCAGCTTTTGGCTCCGCTGTTTCTTTACTGACTGTCCGAATCCAATGCGAACCTGCATGGGACAGGCGGCTGTGATAGTGGCCCTGGCCCTGGCTGCTGGCTTTACAGACAGTGTGAGCAGCTGGATGGAAAGAAGGAGGGTCAGAATCTGCAGGAGGTGGAGGAGGAGGAGGTTAAAGTATTGGTGTGGTGCCACATGGTCAGAGGAGTCAAAAGGATTTAGAGCTCTGAGGAGAGAGGAGAGGGCAAGGAGGAAAGAGGCACAGTCACAGTTTGTAAGGAAGGAGGAGGGGTCAGAGAGGCGACAGAACTGCAGTTTTGAAGGAGGGAAGAGAGGTCAGAGAAGAGACAGGCACCGCAGCCAGAGCCACAGCTTCTGAGGAGGGGGAGGGGACAAAGAACACAGTGGAGAAGGGGGAGGCCCCTGGCCAGCAGGGGAGGAGAAAGAGAGACTGGTGAATGAGAAAACAGGATTTAGTAAAGGAAAGAGGCTTTCTGGAGGGAAGAGACTCCAGCAAAAAAGATTTGCTGAGGGAGTAGAGAGGGGTCCCGAGAGAGGGGTGCCCTGGGGGTCAGGCAGGAAAAGGAGAGAGTTTGGGAGTCCGCGGAGAAGGAAAGATTAGGAGCAGAGGTTTTAGGTGAGGTTTCTTTGGCCAAAACCGGCCTGAGTGTAGAACAGAAAGTACAGAAATTAAGGACAGGAGAGAAAGGAGAAGAAAGCCTGCACGTAAGGAATTTCTGATGCCCTCCCCGTCTGGTGGCAGAAATTGTCAAGATCTCTTAGGATATTATAATCGAATGTCCTGTTTTCAGGACAATGGGAGTCATTGTCTAGTCTGTACTGAGGCCATGCTGTGTTAGAGAAGAAGATTAATTTCTTTGGTTTGAGGTCTGAGAGACCGAATTTGGCAAGGATTTTTATGAGACATCCTAGAAGGGTCTGGTCAGAAGGCTTAGACTCTGAAGAGCCCATAGTGGAGACAGGTGAGCAAGAAGGGGCGTCCTCGCCTTTTGTCACTGTCTCAAGAGGAGAGAATCTCCGTGTGGGGGAGTCATCCCTGATAGAGGTCGTCACCACCTGTCAGGGAGTTCCGAGGAAGAAGTCTGAGAGAGTGGGGAGGTTTGGCTAGGCGCCTAGTCTTCCGTGCAGTCCACTGAGACTGAGTCAAACCCCTCAAAACGTGAGGCGTATCAGAGAAAACCGTCCGGCCATAAAGGGGTGTTTTTAGAGAGAAATTTAGAGGCCAACAGGGGAAGGGGAAGGGAGAAACTCCTTACCTTCTGGTCCAGCAGGGGTTCAGGACAGGGTTAGACTGCCGGCCAATCGACCTACAATTACATGTCCAAACAGAATCAGGGAGTAAGCCCGGGATGAGCTGCCGCTGCGCATTGCTTCCCTGGTTGAAAGTTTGGACGGCAAAGAGGGATCGTCCAGGCAGTTATACCCTGTCCCGGGTTTCGGCACCAAATGTTGGAATCCATGGGAGTCCGAAAGACCAGAGTAACAGGCTTTATTGAAAGGAAGAAAGGAACCCTGCCGGGCACTCCTCCTGGGGGAGAAGAGCACCAGTTACAGACTAGGGGTGAGTTATGTAGTGTTTGGGAGAGCCTGAGGGGATACTGAGGCAAAAGTCCTGGTATGTCCGGGATGCTTCTCCTTGGGGGGCTTCGAGCATGTGGGTGTTGAATCAATAGTCCTGGTATGTCCGGAGCCCCTCCTTGGGGCGGCTTCTCATCTTTTTTGGAATTCCTGTCTCAGGGTCATTAGTCCAGTAAGGGCGAGGTCTGACAGATAAGTGGAACATCAAGAGGGCAGTTTGAAATTTATGTATCTATCATAACACAACGTGGAGACTTGAGACTAAAGTTAACCAAATTGGAACCTAATATAAAATCTCTGTGCAGCAAGCATCAAGCGCAAGGATCACACTAAATTAAAATAATACATTAATATAGAAAAATCTGTATTAAAATTATTTGGAATTTAAATTTCTGTTTTTCATTATATGTTTTGAAATTTTACTTACTGTGTTTTGTTAACAATTTCATAGTGATTTCTTCCTAGAACCTATCATTTATGTTTATTAAGCGAACAAATCAATTTTTTAATGTTAAAAATTATGTATGTTATATTGGGGAGGACATAAAAATTTTAGAAAGGTTAAGGTGGGGCATGGCACAAAAAAGGTTGGGAAACACTGGTTTAGACTGTAATTCAAAGAGTTGCTCATTTAATTGTTTAGAAGATAAATATTCTTCTTCATCAGAGGCCAAATGACCTTCATCATCGGACAGAGGTCTAGGCATTTCACAAGAACTTAAAGGATTTTCACCTTCCCCTGAACCTGACTGTAAAGGTTTCAGGGCCATTTCAATTAAAGTACATAGGTACCTGTAAAGCCAGTATCCACGGCCACCATCACAGCCACCCAGCCCAAGTAGGTTCACATTGGATTTGGACAATCGGTAAAGAAACAATGGAGCCAAAAGCTGATGGGCCATCATCTTTAATCCTAGCTTGCACCCGGTGGACAAGTAAAAACACACACTGGGCTCCAAAACCCACTTATTCAGTGCTCACAAAGCTACTGACTTATCCGACTTTCCTAGAATCAAAGGTTTCTAGCTCACCAGACTTATTCACTTCTGTTCCCTATCTCCTTCCTTCTCCCTGCACAAACTCTGCACAAACTGGCTTTTCCTTCACCACTCCACCATCTTGGCTGCTTCTCCTGGCCTCCTCCACGTGGCCTTTCTCTGCTCTCCTCTCTAATGCTGATCTCAGGAAATGAGAGAGAGCAAGCTCCCGGTCTGCCCCACTTTATAGTGCAAAAATCAAAACCTTTAATCTAATATACAAAATAGGAAAGTCTCTAATACAAAGTCACTTATCTGAAGCATGATGGGATTGTACCAACCCACATCAAAAAGAGTGGGGGGAAAAAAAAAGAGTGGGAAAGGCTTAGTCCTAAAACCAAGCCCCAGTCTACAAGAATCCTGCCTGCCCACAGCTTGTCCCCAACACACATTAATATCACCTGGGCAACAGGCTTCCACGTGGGCAGCGCCATCTTTTTTTTTTTTTTTTTTTTTGAGTTTTCAACTTTGGTTTATTCTTTATTATATAAATAAATTTTTATTAATGTTAATGGGGTGACATCAATAAATCAGGGTACATATATTCAAAGAAAACATGTCCAGGTTATCTTGTCAATCAATTATGTTGCATACCCATCACCCAAAAATCAGATTGTCCTCCGTCACCCTCTATCTAGTTTTCTTTGTGCCCCTCCCCCTCCCCGTTCCCCTCTCCCTCTTTCTCTCCCGTGCCCCCCTCCCCCCACCCCCGGTAACCACCATACTCTTGTCCATGTCTCTTAGTCTCGTTTTTATGTCCCACCAATATATGGAATCATGTAGTTCTTGTTTTTTTCTGATTTACTTATTTCACTAGGTATAATGTTATCAAGATCCCACCATTTTGTTGTAAATGATCCTATGTCATCATTTCTTATGGCTGAGTAGTATTCCATAGTGTATATGTGCCACATCTTCTTTATCCAGTATTCTATTGAAGGGCTTTTTGGTTGTTTCCATGTCTTGGCCACTGTGAACAATGCTGCAATGAACATGGGGCTGCATGTGTCTTTACATATCAATGTTTCTGAGTTTTGGGGGTATATACCCAGTAGAGGGATTGCTGGGTCATAAAATAGTTCTATTTTCAGTTTTTTGAGGAACCACCATACTTTCTTCCATAATGGTTGTACTACTTTACATTCCCACCAACAGTGAATGAGGGTTCCTTTTTCTCCACAGCCTCTCCAGCATTTGCTATTACCTGTCTTGTTAATAATAGCTAATCTAACAGGTGTGAGGTGGTATCTCATTGTAGTTTTGATTTGCATTTCTCCTATAACTAATGAAGATGAGCATCTTTTCATATATCTGTTGGCCATTTGTATTTCTTTCTGGGAGAAGTGTCTGTTCATGTCCTCTTCCCATTTTTTTATTGGATTGTTTCTTTGTTTGTTGTTGAGTTTTATGAGTTCTTTGTATATTTTGGATATTAGGCCCTTATCTGAGCTGTTGTTTGAAAATATCATTTCCCATTTAGTTGGCTGTCTGTTTATTTTGTTGTCAGTTTCTCTTGCTGAGCAAAAACTTTTTAGTCTGATGTAGTCCCATTCATTTATTTTTGCCTTCACTTCTCTTGCCTTTGGAGTCAAATTCATAAAATGCTCTTTAAAACCTAGGTCCATGAGTGTAGTACCTATGTCTTCTTCTATGTACTTTATTGTTTCAGGTCTTATATTTAGGTCTTTGATCCATTTTGAATTAATTTTCATACAAGGGGACAAGCTGTAGTAGAGTTTCATTCTTTTGCATGTGGCTTTCCAGTTTTCCCAGCACCATTTGTTGAAGAGACTTTCTTTTCTCCATTGTGTGTTGTTGGCCCCTTTATAGAAAATTATTTGACCATATATATGTGGTTTTATTTCTGGACTTTCTATTCTGTTTCATTGGTCTGAGTGTCTATTTTTCTGCCAATACCATGCTGTTTTTATTGTTGTGGCTCTATAATATAGTTTGAAGTCAGGTATTGTAATGCCCCCAGCTTCATTGTTTTTCCTTAGGATTGCTTTGGCTATTCAGGGTTTTTTATAGTTTCATATAAATCTGATGATTTTTTGTTCCAATTCTTTAAAAAATGTCATAGGAATTTTTATGGGAATTGCATTAAATTTATAAATTGCGTTGAGTAATATGGCCATTTTGATTATATTTATTCTTCCTATCCAAGAACAAGGAATATTTTTCCATCTCATTGTATCTTTTTCGATTTCCTTTAACAATGCTTTGTAGTTTTCATTATATAGGTCCTTTACATTCTTTGTTATGTTTATTCCTAGGTACTTTATATTTTTTGTTGCAATTGTAAAGTTTGTTTTCTAATATTTCATTGTTGGCATATAGAAAGGCTATGGACTATTGTATGTTAATTTTGTATCCTGCGACCTAACTGTATTGGTTTATTGTTTCCTTACTGTATTGGTTTATTGTTTCTAGTAATCTTTTTGTGGAGTCTTTGGGGTTTTTGATGTATAGGATTATATCATCTGCAAAAAGTGATACCTTTACTTCTTCTTTTCTAATATGGATGCCTTTTATTTCTTTCTCTTGTCTGAGTGCTCTGGCCAGAACTTCTAGCACCACATTAAATAAGAGTGGAGAGAGAGGACAACCCTATCTTGTTCCTGATTTAATGTGGAAAGTCCTCAGTTTTATGCCGTTTAATATGATGTTGGCTGATGGTTTATCATATATGGCCTTTATCATGTTGAGATATTTTCCTTCTATACCCATTTTGTTGAGTGTCTTAAACATAAAGTTGTGTTGTATTTTATTGAATGCCTTTTCTGCATCTATTGATAAGATCATGTGGTTTTTGTTCTTTGTTTTGTTGATGTGGTGTATTACGTTAACTGTTTTACGTATGTTGAACCATCCTTGAGATTCTGGGATAAATCCTACTTGATTATCATGTACTATTATTTTAATATGTTGTTGTATTCAATTTGCCAGTATTTTGTTTAGTATTTTAGCATCTGTATTCATTAGCGATATTGGTCTGTATTTTTTTTTTTTTTTTTTTTTTTTTTGGCCGTCCTTGCCAGGTTTCCATATGAGGGTTATGTTTGCCTCATAAAATGTGTTTGGTAGTATTGCTTCTTCTTCAATTTTTTGGAAGACTTTGAGTAGAATAGGAACGAAGTCTTCTTTGAATGTTTGATAGAATTCACTAGTATAACCATCTGGGCCTGGACTTTTATTTAGGGGGAGGTTTTTAATAGTTTTTTCTATTTCCTCCCTGCTAATTGGTCTGTTTAGGCTTTCTGCTTCTTCATGACTCAGTCTAGGAAGGTTGTATTGTTCTAGGAATTTATCCATTTCTTCTAGATTGTTGAATTTGGTGGCATATAGTTTTTCGTAGTATTCTACAATTATTCTTTGTATATCTATGATGTCTGTGGTGATTTCTCCTTTTTCATTTTGGATTTTGTTTATATGAGTCCTTTCTTTTTTTTCCTTGGTGAGTATTGCCAAGGGTTTGCCAATTTTGTTGATCTTTTCAATGAATGAGCTCCTTGTTTTATTAATTTTTTTCTACAGTTTTTCTGTTCTATTGCTTCTTGGCCTTTTGGCTAAGATCAAGTGTAGTATAGTTTTTCTGTTCTCTATTTCATTTATTTCTGCTGATTTTTATTATTTTTTTTCTTCAGCTGGTTTTGGGTTGTCTTTGTTCTTCTTTTTCTAGTTCCTTAAGGTGTGAAGTTAAGTGGTTCACTTGAGCTCTCTCTTGTTTGTTCATATAGGCTGAAGTGATATGAACTTCCCTCTTATCACTGCTTTTGCTGCATCCCATAGATTCTGATATGTCGTATTGTCATTTTCATTTGTCTGTATATGTCTTTTGATCTCTGCGCTTATTTCTTCTTTGACCCATTCATTTTTTAAAAGTATGTTGTTTAGTTTCCACATTTTTGTGGGTTTTTTTCCCTCTTTTTTGCAGTTGAATTCTAGTTTCAAGGCTTTATGATCAGAAAATATGCTTGGTACAACTTCAATTTTTCTGAATTTGCTGATGTTATTTTTGTGGCCCAACATATGGTCAATTCTTGAGAATGTTCCATGTACACTAGAGAAAAATGTATACTCTGTCGCTTTGAGATGAAATGTCCTGTAGATATCTACCATATCCAGGTGCTCTAGTGTTTCGTTTAAGGCCAATATATATTTATTGATTTTCTGTTTGGATGAATGATCTAGAGCCATCAGCGGTGTATTGAGGTCTCCAAGTATGATTGTATTTTTGTCAGTTTTTTTTTTTTAGGTCAATAAGTAGCTGTCTTATATATTTTGGTGCTCCTTGGTTTAGTGCATATATATTAAGGATTGTTATGTCTTCTTGATTCAATATCCCCTTAATCATTATGAAATGACCATTTTTGTCTCTAAGTACTTTTTCTGTCCTGTAGTCAGCATTATTAGATATGAGTATTGCTACACCTGCCTTTTTTTGGATGGTTTTTGCTTGGAGTATTGTTTTGCAGCCTTTCACTTTGAATTTGTTTTTATCCTTGCTCCTTAGATGTGATTCTTGTAGGCAGCATACAATTGGATTTTCTTTTTTAATCCATTCTGCTACTCTGTCTTTTTATTGGTGAGTTTAATCCATTTACATTTAGTGTACTTATTGACACTTGTGGGTTCCCTACCGCCATTTTATAAATTGCTTTCTGTTAGTTTTGTATCTTGTTTGATTCTTCTCTTTTGTTTCTCTATTATTTGTTTTTGTTTGTTTGTATTTCATACTTCTTTCCTCTGTTGCTACCTTTTTGAAGTCATGTGCTTCTGTGGTGGTTTTTTCAAGGGTG
The DNA here is from genome assembly GCF_036850995.1 of Saccopteryx leptura. Taxonomy (NCBI): domain Eukaryota; kingdom Metazoa; phylum Chordata; class Mammalia; order Chiroptera; family Emballonuridae; genus Saccopteryx; species Saccopteryx leptura. The sequence continues at coordinate 126,751,974 of NC_089506.1, forward strand.
GTTACCATTAAGTAATGAAAAGGGTGGTTACCATTAAGTTACCATATTTATTGTAGTACCCTATCTTATGAGTGTTTCTGCACTTCATCATCCTTTGCTACTGTTAATCTCCATCCCCTCCCCTTTTTTTTTGCTTTTGTTGTCACAGTTTAAATTTGGTTTTATTGTGTTCTTGGTGGAGCTTTTACTTGTGGTTTTGTTTTGTTTTGTTCTTTGAATCTGGTTGGAAAACCTCCTTTAGTATTTCCTGGAGTGGGGGTTTTCTGATGATAAATTCCCTCATCTCTTCTGTATTTGTGAATGTTTTTATTTCTCCTTCGTATTTGAAGGATAGCTTTGATGGGTATATTATTCTTGGCTGAAAGTTCCTCTCTTTCAGGGCTTTAAATATTGGAGTCCACTCTCTTCTAGCTTGTACAGTTTCTGCTGGATAATCTAATAGGCTTTACTTTATATGTTGTATTCTTCTTTTCCCTGGCTGCCTTGAGAATTTTTTCTTTGTCGTTGGTTTGTACCATTTTCATTATGATGTGCCTTGGAGTAGGTTTGTTGTGATTAAGAAAACTCAGTGTTCTGTTTGCTTCTCTATTTTTTTGTATTTTTCTGAAGCTGGAAACGGGGAGAGACAGTCAGACAGACTGCCGCATGCGCCCGACCGGGATCCACCCGGCACGCCCACCAGGGGGTGACGCTCTGCCCACCAGGGGGCGATGCTCTGCCCCTCCGGGGCGTCGCTGTGCCGCGACCAGAGCCACTCTAGCGCCTGGGGCAGAGGCCACAGAGCCATCCCCAGCACCCGGGCCATCTTTACTCCAATGGAGCCTTGGCTGCGGGAGGGGAAGAGAGAGACAGAGAGGAAGGAGGGGGTGGGGGTGGAGAAGCAAATGGGTGCTTCTCCTATGTGCCCTGGCCGGGAATCGAACCCGGGTCCCCTGCATGCCAGGCCGACGCTCTACCGCTGAGCCAACCGGCCAGGGCCTGTTTGCTTCTTGAATTTGAGGCTTTAGTTTTTTCCACAGGCTTGGGAAGTTCTCCTCTATTATTTGTTTGAATACATTCTCCATTCCATTTTCTCTCTCTTCTCCCACTGATATACCTATTATTCTTGTTATTCTTTTTGATGGAGTCAGACAATTCCTGTAGGTCTTTCTCATTTTTTTTTAATTTTTGATTCTCTCTCTTCTTCTCTCTGTTGTGCCTGAAGTTACTTGTCTTATATGTCACTAATCCTACCTTCTATCTGGCCTGTTCTATTAGCTAAGCTTGTTACCTCGTTTTTCAGTTCATGAATTGAGTTTTTCATCTCTGTTTGATTTGTTTTTATAGTTTCAATTTCCTTGGTAATATATTCTTTGTGTTCGTTGAGTTGTTTTCTGAGCTCTCTAAATTGCCTTTCTGTGTTTTCTTGTATATCTCTGAGTATTTTTAGGATTTCTATTTTAAATTCTCTGTCATTTAGCTCCAAGGTTTCCAATATTAAATTTTTTCTTCATAGATTTTTCCACATCTATCTGTGCTACTTCTCTATCTTTTGTATCCATGATATTCGATTTTCTTTTTCTTAATGGCATCTGAGGGTGGTCTTGTTAATAGCACTAATGAAAATTAATAAAAAATAAAAAAGTAAAAAAAAGTAAAAAATTTTGGAAAAAAACACACAAAAAAACCCAATAATAATTTATTATTTCCCCCTTTTCTTTTCTTCTCTTCCCCTTCTCTCCCCTCCTGCTTAGGAAAATATTATGATGAACTGTGAATTATATTATGCTAAATGGAACAAAAACTGCCTATAATGGAGGGCTTGAGTTGGGGGGAAATGTTCAAGGGGCAAAAAAGGAAGCAGGGACCCATAAAATGCAAAAAAGGAAAAAATTTGGGTCAAGTATAAAATGATTTGCTTGTAAGTGATGGTCGACTAAGAGATATAATGAAAGGGAAAAAGGAAAAAAAATAACTACTGTATTAAGTGGAGCAAAAACTAAATAGAATGGAGATCCTGGGTTCGGAGGAATGCTAATGAGTTAAAAAGTGAGGTAAAAAGCACCCAAAATGCCACACAAGAAAAGTTGAGTCCCAAATTAAATAATTTGTTCGTGATTGAGGATTGAATGAGAGGAAAAGTAAAAGGAGAAAAGAAGAAACTAATAGAGAGGGAGAAATAAGAAAAGGGGAAAAGGAAAAAAAGAAAAAAACAAAAAGAGGGAGAGAGAGAGAGTTAAGGGTTTTGGAGTGTAACCCTCATGGAGAGTAAGGAAGAAGAAAAGAAATAAAATGTAACACTTATGGGTAGTGTAGTTCAAGAAGAGGACAGAATAAGATGGGCAGAGAATAAAAGGACCAAGGTGGAAGAAATAGAAATAATAATAATAAAAGTAAGATGAAAGAAACAAAATAATAGTGGAACAAGTTATAAAGCGTGTGGATTTTTCTTGATTTTGAGAGGTTAACTTCTTCCTTTTTCTTTTCTCTCCCTCTTCCTGGTTGGTGACTCTGTACCCCAGGCTCTGCCCCTGTGGCATGCTTAAGTAGAGATTTGCAGTTGCTGAGACTCTATGGCGATGTCATATATTAGGCTTCAGTCTCGTTGGTAGTCAAGGCTTGTTAGCGTTTGCAGGCTCTGACTATTAAGGAGTCCGTTTTCCCGGAGACTCTCTCCTAGTCTCTCCTTCCTGAGTTAGCAGCCTGATGATTCAGCTATGAGGCTGCCGCTGCCTCTGCCTGGGGAGTAAGAGGCTCAAAGAGCTGGCAAATCCCCACTCAACGCAGGGCTCTGGGTAAGGCACTGGCAGTCAGAGCCGCCAGCATAATCAGGTCGGGCTGGGAGCCAATTGCCCTCAAGGTGACTTTCTATGAGCCTCCAGGCCTGTTCAGCACGCCTAGCACTCTGTGGGACCACTCTCCCAGGCTTTTCTCACTTTGTAACCTGTTTTGGCTGGAAAGAAGATGCCCTAGTGGCAGTGCCATCTTTAACAAATTGAGCATAATATATTTTATCTGCCCAACAGGACCAGGCTTTTTTTTCTTTCATTATTTAGAGAATACTTTATTAGTTTTTGTAATCAAACCCATGTAAATTAAGACCTTACATATTTCATACAGTGGTTACCCCTGTACAATTGGAAAAAATTATGTTGAACATTTCTATACCAATATGGCTGTTAATTTCTGTATAATGTCAACCCAATATGGTACAACTGGGATAGTTTTTCCAAAGTTGACAGCACAGCTAAAGTTTCCAAAAATTTAAATTATATATATTATATATGTATATATATTTATTTATATAAAAAGACCAATAGCATTATGTTATGCATCAATAGCAGCAGCAGCTTTTCCAGGTTCTGTGGTTATCTAAACAAAATTACAGGACACATTCAGCACACTCCATCAAAAAAAAAAGTGGGTAAAAAACAAATTGTCAGAAAACAGCAAAGCTCTGTTACTGTTGTGGTACCTGGCATAATTTGTTTAAATTAGCTTCTCCATCATCATTTGCAAAGAAAACATTCTAGAATAACGTCATTAAAGACAGCTCTGAAAAGCACGGTCACTACTACGTGTCTGAAGCAGGTACAGGTATTTTACATTCACAGAGGTATGACACAGTCTTACATCTACAATACTAGAGGGCATGATTACAAAGGTGTTATTGAGACTTGATTTTGTTTCTCCAGCAGGGGACTCACAGGGCAGAATTGCAGCTCAGCTAAGAAACGCACCTTCTTGGACAGGCTTCCTTTCCTCAATGACACAGTTCTAGGTACTCACTACTCTTCATGAGTATCAGCTAAAAACCGTTTAAAAAATACCAAAATCGCCTGACCAGGCGGTGGCACAATGGATAGAGTGTCGGACTGGGATGCAGAAGACTCAGGTTCGAGAGCAAAAGCTCACCAACTTGAGCCCAAGGTCACTGGCTCGAGCAAGGGGTTACTCGATCTGCTGAAGGCCCGTGGTCAAGGCACGTATGAGAAGGCAATCAATGAACAATTAAGGTGTTGCAATGCACAATGAAAAATTAATGATTGATGCTTCTCATCTCTCCGTTCCTGTCTGTCTGTCCCTGTCTATCCCTCTCTCTGACTCTCTCTCTGTCTCTGTAAAAAAAAAAAAAAAAAAAGAGTGGAAAAGGCTTAGTCTTAAAAAAAAAAAAAAAGACCAAAATAAAACACCCCCTCCCAAAAAAACCAAAAACTCCACCACACACCACATGGGTTCATACAAAGATGGCCAAGTGGAGGCAGGCAAGACTCGCCCTGGTTAGCTGCGTCTGCATGGTCAGCGCTCCATGGGAGACAGGAGCCACGCACACGTCAAAGCTCCAGGCCACAACCAAAACACAGCATCGTTTCAGACAGCAGCAGCAGCAGCCCACCTCGGCCCACTCAGGCATGCCCAGGACACAGCCTCCCTGTCCCAGCATCCCTCACCCATCCGGGAAAGGGGGAGATCAGTTATTACACTGTGTTCAATTCAATTGCCGTGTTATAAAAACAGCAGGCCGCTGGGTCAGACACAGGCTCCTCTGTGCTATCCCTGTTTGGGCTTGCACTTTCACACCAAGCTACCAATGTCATCACTACATCCAAAGGACGGAAGGGAGCAGGTCCAGAGGACCAGACTTTTAAAGAATAATTTCTCCACTCTGATGAGCTCTCCGAAGAGACTTTATTACCTATCTCCATTGTCGAAAATTAAGTAAATTTTTTCCTGTGGGAATAAACCAATAACAATACTTTCTCACTAAATACCATAGTTCATCTAAAGTTTTTAAAAATATTTTATTTATTGATTTTTAGAGAGAGGGGAGAGAGAGAGAGAGAGAGAGGGAAGGGGGGAGGAGCAGGAAGCATCAACTCCCATATGCCGGTTCAAAACCAGGCAAGCCCAAGGTTTTGAACCGGCAACCTCAGTGTTCCAGGTCAACGCTTTATCCCACTGCGCCACCACAGGTCAGGCTAAAGTTTCTTAACTTTGACTCTAGAACTATGTAACAAGGTCTTAAGCAACTGTGAATAAGCTTTGTAGTTACTTGATGGGGAATTCCCCATTGCTCCACGATCCCAGAGTAGAGACTTACCCATCTGCTCGAATCCCTCTGGTTCCTCTGGGCTAAAAACCAAAAGCAGTCTCGAAGACTTATTTCCTCCTCACATCCCCTGTTCAGGTGCCACTCATTGTTGTATTCAAGGTCTCATGAAGAGGAGCCACAAAGGAATGAGATAGCAACAATACTACAAGTGGAGGACCCCAATCTCTCTAGGATTGAGGTGCCTTGGAGAAATCAGCTATCTAATTTACTAAGCAGAAATATATCATCTTGCATAAAAAACTAACAAGCAGTATACAGTGTACAATTTTATTACAGGTATTTAGTTTTTCAAAACTGATTAGATTGCTCTTGCCCTTTCTGAGACGTAGCACCACACCATCTGCTGTCTGATTCCTGACCTGCAGAAAGCTCCAGCAGGGCCAAGCATTGTTCCCTTGAGCCTTCTCTGGGTGTGACTGCCTTCAGTCATGTGTGCTTGGTCTCAACCTTCACTGTCTCAGGATGGGAACAGAAAGTCACTTGGTGCTTTGGCTTTCCTCTAACAAGAAAGGAAATAATAAAGATCAGAGTGAAAATGACATAGAGGCTAAAAAAACAATACAGAAGATCAATGAAACCAAGAGCTGGTTCTTTGAAAAGGTAAACAAGATTGATGAATCTTTAACCAGACTCACCAAGAAAAAAAGAGGGAAGACTCAAATAAATAAAATTAGAAATGAGAGTGGAGAAGTAACAATGGACACAGCAGAAATACAAAGAATTGTAAGAAAATACTATGAATAACTGTATGCCATAAAATTAGACAACCTAGGTGAAATAGACAAATTTCTTTTTTTTTTAATTTATTTATTTTTTACAGAGACAGAGAGTGAGTCAGAGAGAGGAATAGACAGGGACAGACAGACAAGAAAGGAGAGAGATGAGAAGCATCAATTATTAGTTTTTCATTGCGCGTTGCAACACCTTAGTTGTTCATGGATTGCTTTCTCATATGTGCCTTGACCGCGGGCTTTCAGCAGACCGAGTAACCCCTTTCTGGAGCCAGCCACCTTGGACTCAAGCTGGTGGGCTTTTTGCTCAAACCAGATGAGCCTGAGCTCAAGCTGGCGACCTCAGGGTCTCGAACCTGGGTCCTCTGCCTCCCAGTCTGATGCTCTATCCACTGCACCACCGCCTGGTCAGGCCAAATTTCTTGAAACATATAATTTTTCAAAAATCAATCTAAGGCCCTGGCTGATTGGCTCAGTGGTAGAGCATTGGCCTGGTGTGCAGGAGTCCCAGGTTCAATTCCTGGTCAGGGCACACAGGAGAAGCACCCATCTGCTTCTCCACCCCTTGCCTCTCCTTCCTCTCTGTCTCTCTCTTCCCCTCCCGCAGCCGAGGCTCCATTGGAGCAATGTTGGCCCGGGTGCTGAGGATAACTCTGTGGCCTCTCCCTCAGGTGCTAGAATGGCTCTGGTTGCAACAGAGTGACGCCCAAGATGGGCAGAGAATCGCCCCCTGGTGGGCATGTTGGGTGGATCCCGGTCGGGCGCATGTGGGAGTCTGTCTGACTGCCTCCCCGTTTCCAACTTCAGAAAAATACAAAAAAAAGAAAAGAGAAAAAAATATCAATCTGGAAGAAACAGAAAACCTAAACAAACCAATTACAACAAATGAGATCAAAACAGTTATCAAAACACTCCCAAACAGTGGATAGAGCATTGGACTGGGATGTGGAGGACCCAGATTCAAGACCCTGAGGTCACCAGCTTGAGCGTGGGCTCATCTGGTTTTAGCCAAAAGCTCTCCAGCTTGAACCCAAGGTCGCTGGCTTGAGCAAAGGGTTACTCGGTCTGCTGTAGCCCCATGGTCAAGGCACATATGAGAAAGCAATCGATGAACTAAAGTGCCACAACAAAAAACTGATGATTGATGCTTCTCATCTTTCTCCATTCCTGTCTGTCTGTCCCTATCTATCCCTCTTTCTGACTCTTTCTCTCTCTGTCTCTGTAAAAGAAAAAAAGTAAAGCACACTCAACAAACCAAAAGCCCTGGGCCAGATGGCTTCACAGGCGAATTCTACCAAATGTGTAAAGAAGAACTAACTCCTATCCTTCTCAAGCTATTTCAAAAAATTCAAGAGGAGGAAAGACTTCTAAGCTCCTTTTATGAGGTGAGCATAATCCTTATTCTAAAACCAGGCAAAGATAATACAAAGAAAGAAAACTATAGGCCAATATCCCTGATGAATTTAGATGCTAAAATTCTCAGCAAACTGGATCCAGCAATACATGAAAAAAGTCATACATCATGATCTAGTGGGATTTATTCTGGGGAGGCAAGGCTGGTACAATATTTACAAATCAATCAATGTGATTCATCATATAAACAAAAGGAAGGAGAAAAATCACATGATAACATCAATAGATGCAGAAAAAGCATTCAATAAAATCCAGCACCCATTTAGGATCAAAACTCTCAGCAAAGTAGGAATACAGGGAACATACCTCAACATGATAAAGGCCATCTATGACAGGCCCACAGCCAATATCATAATCAATGGGCAAAAATAAAAAGCAATCCCCTTAAGATCAGGAACAAGGCAGGGGTGCCCCCTTTCACCACTCTTATTCAATATAGTTCTGGAAGTCCTAACCACAGCAATCAGAGAAGAAGAAATAAAAGGCAAATTGGAAAAGAAGTAAAACTATAATTATTTGCTGATGATATGATACTGTACATAGAAAACCCTAAAGTCTCAGTCCAAAAACTACTGGACCTGATAAATGAATTCAGCAAGGTGACAGGATATAAAATTAATATTCAGAAATCAGAGGCATTTTTATACACCAACAATAAACTGTCTGAAAGAGAAATTAAGAAAACAACCCCCTTCACTATTGCAACAACAAAAAATAAAGTACCTAAGAGTAAATTTAACCAAGAAGGTTTAAGACTTGTACTCATAAAATTATAAAACATTGCTCTGGCTGGTTGGCTCAGAGGTAGAGCGTTGGCCTGGCATGCGGGAGTCCCGGGTTCGATTCCCGGCCAGTGCACACAGGAGAAGCGCCCATCTGCTTCTCCACCCCTCCCCCTCTCTTTCCTCTCTGTCTCTCTCTTCCCCTCCCACAGCCGAGGCTCCATTGGAGCAAAGTTTGCCCAGGCGCTGAGGATGGCTCTGTGGCCTCTGCTTCAGATGCTAGAATGGCTCTGATTACAGCAGTGCAATGCCCCAGATGGGCAGAGCATCGCCCCCTGGTGGGCATGCCGGGTGGATCCCGGTCAGGTACATGCGGGAGTCTGTCTGACTGCCTCCCCATTTCCAACTTAAGAAAAAAAAATTATAGAACATTGATGAAAGAAATCAAGGAAGATACAAACAAGTGGAAGTATATACCGTGTTCATGGATAGGAAGAATAAACATCATTAAAATGTCTATATTACCTAAAGCAATTTATAAATTCAATGCAATCCCTATTAAAATACCAATGACATACTTCAAAGATATAGAACACATATTCCAAAAATTTATATGGAACCAAAAAAGAACACGAATAGCCTCAGCAATCTTGAAAAAGAAGAATAAAGTGGGGTATCACGCTTTCTGATATCAAGTTATACTACAAGGCCATCATACTCAAAGCAGCTTGGTACTGGCATAAGAACAGGCATATAGATCAATGGAACAGAACAGAAAACCCAGAAATAAACTCACACCTTTATTGACAATTGATATTTGACAAAGGAGGTAAGAGCATACAATGGAGTAAAAACAGTCTCTTTAACAAATGGTGTTGGGGAAATTAAACAGCTACCTACAAAAAAAATGAAACTGGACCACCAACTTACACCATTCACAAAAATAAACTCAAAATGGACAAAAGACTTAAATGTAAGTCATGAAACCATAAGCATCCTAGAAGAAAACATAGGCATTAAGCTCTCCAACATCTCTTGTGCAATATATTTGCTGATTTATCTCCATGGGCAAGGGAAATAAAGGACAGGATGAGCAAATGGGACTATATCAAACTAAAAAGCTTTTACACAGCTACAGACAATGTGAACAAAATAAAAAGACAAAGCACATAATGGGAGAACATATTTGACAATATGTCTGATAAGGGGTTAATAACCAAAATTTATAAAGAACTTGTAAAACTCAACACCAGGAAGATAAACAATCCAATAAAAAAATGGGCACAAGAAATGAATAGACACCTCTCCAAAGAGGATATACAGATGGCCAATAGGTAGATGAAAAAATGTTTAACAGCACTAATCATTAGAGAAATGCAAATTAAAACCACAATGAGATACCATCTCACGCCAGTCAGAATGGCACTCATTAACAAAAGAACATGTAATAAGTGCTGGTGAGGATGAGGAGAAAAGGGAACCTTCCTGCACTGCTGGTGGGAATGCAGACTGGTGCAGCCACTGTGGAAAATAGTATAAAGATTCCTCAAAAAATAAAAAACGGAATTGCCTTTTGACCCAGCCATCCCACTTTTAGTATCCTAAGAATAAGATTTGGTATCCTAAGAATATCAAATCACTGATTCAAAAGAAGAAATGCACCCCCATGTTTATTGCAGTATTGTTTTCAATAGCCAAGATCTGGAAACAGACCAAGTATCCATCAGTGGATGAATGGATTAAAAAGCAGTGGTACATATACGCGATGGAATACTATGCGACTGTGAAAAAGAAGGAAATCTTACCTTTTGTGACAACATGGATGGACCTGGAAACTTTTATGCTCAGTGAAATAAGCCAGACAGAGAAAGAAAAATATCATATTCTCACTCATTTGAGGAATCCAATGAACAATGTAAACTGAGGAGCAGAATAGAGACAGATGCAGGATCAAAGGGACCAGAGGGAAAGGGGACAGAGGGAAAGGGAATAAGAGGATAGGATCAGAGAAGGAAAGAAGATTGGTGAAATTATATACACATAACACAGCGTTATAGAGAGCAGGAAAGGAAATCCTGGAGGGAAGGTGGGAGGGCATGGGGGGACAGGAGCAAGGTGGAGGTTGAGGGGAACACGGGGTTGGGGGGGAAGTACTTGGTGGGACACTTGAATCTATGTAAACACAATAAATTAAAATTAATTGATTAATTAATTAAAGAGGAAAAAAGCTACAAGGTAAATGAAAAATATATGTACTCACAGCTACCCCTATAAAGTAATCTATAAATATTAATCATGTGCCCGACAAGCTACTTAGAAGGAGGACACCTCCAAAAAGAAGTATTTTAAAAGAAAATTGTGTATTACTAACTTAAGTTGTCACTGAAGGTTAAGATCTTTAAAATTAAGAAGTATGATTAGCCTGACCAGGCGGTGGCGCAGTAGATAAAGCGTCAGACTGGGATGCCCAAGGACCCAAGTTCGAGACCCTGAGGTCACCAGCTTAAGTGCGGGCTCATCTGGTTTGAGCAAAAGCTCACCAGCTTGGACCCAAGGTCGCTGGCTCGAGCAAGGGGTTACTCGGTCTGCTGAAGACCCACGGTCATGGCACATATGAGAAAGCAATCAGCCCTGGCCGGTTGGCTCAGCGGTAGAGCATCAGCCTGGCATGCGGGGGACCCGGGTTCGATTCCCGGCCAGGGCACACAGGAGAAGCGCCCATTTGCTTCTCTACCCCTTGCCCCTCCTTCCTCTCTGTCTCTCTCTTCCCCTCCCGCAGCCAAGGCTCCATTGGAGCAAAGATGGCCTGGGCGCTGGCGATGGCTCCTTGGCCTCTGCCCCAGGCGCTAGAGTGGCTCTGGTCGCGGCAGAGCGAGGCCCGGAGGGGCAGAGCATCGCCCCCTGGTGGGCAGAGCATCGCCCCTGGTGGGCATGCCGGGTGGATCCCGGTCGGGTGCATGTGGGAGTCTGTCTGACTGTCTCTCCCCGTTTCCAGCTTCAGAAAAATACAAAAAAAAAAGAAAAAAAAGAAAAAAAGCAATCAATGAACAACTAAGGTGTCACAATGCACAACAAAAAACTAATGATTGATGCTTCTCATCTCTCCATTCCTGTCTGTCTGTCCCTGTCTATCCCTCTCTCTGACTCACTCTCTGTCTCTGAAAAAAAAATAGAAGGTATAAAGTATAAATGTACCTCTAAGAAAGGAAAAGAGAAAAAGTAAGTTGTTATAATAGCTAGTTATTTCTAAACAGATAAGAAAGTTTGTGAAAGCTAAGGGTTTACATTAAGTTGCAGAAGGGGTTGCATGTTGTAAGTAGTTTGTAAAAAAAAACAGATTTAAGGAACAGAATAAACCTCTATTATATATTCTAGCAAATGTTGTGCCTCAAATTTACTTGTATAAAGGAAATAGTTTTACAAAACAGAAGAGGCTTAGATTTACTTTTCCTTAAACAAGGTAGCTTATGCATGAAAGGAAACTTGTTGTTTCTATGCTAATAATTCTAGTGTAATTAAAGAAAGCCTATCTTTAGTTAGAGAAAACATACAAAAAAGAAGAAAAGAATTTGAAAGGTCAGAGAATTAGTTCCAAAGAATGTTTAATTTGTCACTATAGGTGTCGTCTGCTGAAATTGGTCCTCTTATGTTATGAATTTCTTTATGGTTTGGACTCGCGAAGCAAAAGACATACCAGATTCAAAGAACTGGGCAGAGGGCTGAAACTCTTAGGCAGATTCAGCTCTGAGAAACAGCATCATTGCATATTTATTGAGTTCCAAAAGCCATAGCTCAGCAAATAAAACTAGAAAGTTTTCAAGCCTTTTTTCCATCCGTTTCATCCCCAACCCTGCACGTCTACTGTTTCTTTTCATGAACAAGGACACAAGAAGAGTCAGAGCCTCAGAGCTTATAAATCATAAAGGGCATCTGGTTCTTGGAGGCATTTCTCCAAGAATTCTGCTTACATGTATTTAAGTAACCCTGGTCATCGTCCCTCCATGGCCAACACACTCCAAGATCTCCTGTTTCCACTTAACCCTTGCTCTGCAGTTAACTGCCATTTATATTGGTGCAGAGTTATCTCCTACACTCTCACTTTAATTTTAACTTATTTGATAGTAGGACCATGTTTAATTAATTTTATAACAAGGTTTGTTCAAGAGAGAATAAACTCTATCAAATTAATAGTAATCAGAAATCAATACACACCAATACAAAAGAAAAACAACAAAAACAAAAACGAATCAATGATTTGATTAAAATTTAATTAAAACCATTAGGGAATGAAGTGTAGAAAAGAAAGGCTCTTAACATGAATAATTTTTGGCAAAACTTACTTTCTCTAAAACAAAGAGATAAGCAGAACTATCTTTTTCTGAAAAGACTGCCTATTCTTGGCCTTGAGGCTGGTTTCCCAGACTGTGGCCTTGGGCTAGCTTTGCAAAGTTGCAGGTGTTCTCAGAATGTTTCTCTCTGTATTAACCCTATAGATCAGGGGTTCTCAAACTTTTTGAAGTTGGGGCACATTTAAAATCCTACAAATAATTGTAGGCACACTTTATACAAATTTCTGAGAAATATGTTTTAATAATTAAGTCAAATATTTAAAAATATATATAAGGTCCAAGGCCCTGGCCGGTTGGCTCAATGGTAGAGCGTCGGCCTGGTGTGCGGACGTCCCGGGTTCGATTCCCGACCAGAGCACACAGGAGAAGCGCCCATCTGCTTCTCCACCCCTCCCCCTCTCCTTCCTCTCTGTCTCTCTCTTCCCCTCCTGCATCCAAGGCTCCATTGGAGCAAAGATGGCCCAGGCACTGGGGATGGCTCCATGGCCTCTGCCTCAGGCACTAGAATGGCTCTGGTCTCAACAGAGTGATGCCCCGGATGGGCAGAGCATCGCCCCCTGGTGGGCGTGCTGGGTGGATCCCGCTCGGGCGCATGCGGGAGTCTGTCTGACTGCCTCCCTGTTTCCAGCTTCAGAAAAATACAAAAAAATAATAATAATAAATAAATAAAAATATATATAAGGTCCAAGGATGCTTTTATATTAATTAAACAAAATAAATATGACAAAATAAAATTTATTGACATTAGAAAACATTTTTACGTTACTTTTTTTTTTTTTTTTTTACAGTCAGAGAGAGGGATAGACAGGGATAGACAGACAGGAACGAAGAGATGAGAAGCATCAATCATTAGTTTTTCGTTGCGTATTGCAACACCTGAGTTGTTCATTGATTGCTTTCTCATACGTGCCTTGACTGCGGGCCTTCAGCAGACCAAGTAACCCCTTGCTGGAGCCAGCAACCTTGGGTTCAAGCTGGTGAGCTTTTTTGCTCAAACCAGATGAGCCCACACTCAATCTGGCAACCTCAGGGTCTCGAACCTGGGTCTTCCACATCCCAGTCCGATGCTCTATCCACTGCGCACCGCCTGGTCAGGCACGTTACATTTTTTGAGTTATGCTTTTTAGAATTCATAAAAGAGAAGGGTTAAAAAATTAAAAAATGACAAAAAAGTTATCTTTTTATATATATAGATATGTTCTTAGTAAGTTTTAGTAAATTCAGCAGGTCCCAGCACAAATGTGTTGTTTTATCATTCTTGTGTTTATGAGAAACATAAGCCTGATGTGTCCTAGTGATTTCTTCAATGTTTGGGCATATATTTGAAAGGCAAACTCTCATTTCCTCATCAATACATTGAGGAATTCCTCTCTTTGTACTCTTAATTGTGTTGAGTGCAGAAAATCCCCACCATATATATCATCTTAACTTTACACCAAACAAAGGATAGAAGAAACTCGCCTCCAGTATTTCCGGGGAACATGGGGGATAGTGTAAACAATCCAGCACCACAGCTTAACAGCCTTTTGCAACCTAATCAGGCAAGTGAGGTGGGGGATTGGGCAGACTGTCAGCTTACAGCCAATTCCCCACACCTCTGTTCCCTAAAAATCTAAACTCCAAAAACCCTGTTGGTTTTTTTGGTCCTGCAGTGTTTTTCTACCAATGTGCTGCGGCACACTAGTGTGCCGTGAGACATGGTCAGGTGTGAGTATAAATACATTTAGGAACTATATTATTAACTATATGTATAATATGTACTGTGTTAGAGTGTCATTTTGTGTCATTTTGGTAGGTGGTGTGCCCCAGGATTTTGTAAATGTAAAAAATGTGCTGCGTCTCAAAAAAGGTTGAAAATCACTGCCCAACAGGCACATATTTCTCTGGAATACCATAGGGCACACCTGGAAATCTTCTAGGGCACACCAGTGCACCCTGGCGCACACTTTGAGAACCACTGCTATAGATAAACATTGTAAGAAAGCTTGTTTCACTGCTTTGTTTTACTGCTATGCTTTCTCCCCTCCCCATTTCTCAGTCAGTATGTAATTTTCCCTATAAATGTCAGCCCCAAACTGTGTTCACTGCCACATTGATTTGAACGACTTAGATCTCCATGTGGTCCGCACAGCCGGCTAATTAAAAGACTCCTAAATTTTTTTTCTTTCTTTCTTTTTGTTTTTTTTTTACAGAGACAGAGACAGAGAGAGAGTCAGAGAGAGGGATAGATAGGGACAGACAGATAGACAGGAATGGAGAGAGATGAGAAGCATCAATCATTAGTTTTTCGTTGCAACACCCTAGTTGTTCGTTGATTGCTTTCTCATATGTGCTTTGACTGTGGGGCCACAGCAGGCCGAGTAACCCCTTGCTCAAGCCAGCGACCCCAGGTCCAAGCTGGTGAGCTTTGCTCAAACCAGATGAGCCCACGCTCAAGCTGGCGACCTCGGAGTCTTGAACATGGATCCTCTGCATCCCAGTCCGACGCTCTATCCACTGTGCCACTGCCTGGTCAGGCAAGACTCCTAAATTTCTTAATTTGGCTAATTGATTGATTGTATGGTAAGACGTTTGTTTCTTGCTGTTCCGATATAACACTATTAGGTATCTCTGGTTCTTCACATAAAGCTACCAATACTTTGGTCAGTGTTTCTAGCACTCCTGACTCCTTCAAGTACCTCCAGACTGCTCGTGCTTTGAGTCAGCGGCCCAATGGGCCATTGTGACCTCTAGTTGTTTTCAGCAGGAATATTGGTCCAAATAATCTGGGAGCAAAACTCCTTTTTATTTATTTTTTTTTAAATTATTTTTATTTATTTATTCATTTGAGAGAGAGAGAGAGAGAGAAGGGGGAGGAGCAGGAAGCAGCTTTGACTCCCATATGTGCCTTGACCGGGCAAGCCCAAGGTTTTGAACCGGCAACCTCAGCGTTCCAGGTCGATGCTTTATCCACTGTGCCACCACAGGTCAGGCCCACAAAACTCCTTTTAATCTGCTCTTATATCTTAATTCTTCAACTTTCAGGTCCTCAATTATTATTATTTTTGTGTGTGTGACAGAAACAGAGAAAGAGACAGAGAGAGGGACAGATAGGACAGACAGGAAAGGAGAGAGATGAGAAACATCAATTCTTTGTTGAGGCTCCTTAGTTGTTCATTGATTGTTTTCTTTTTCTTTTTTCTTTTTTTTTTTTTCTGTATTTTTCTGAAGTTGGAAACGAGGAGGCAGTCACACAGACTCCCGCATGCGCCCGACCGGGATCCACCCAGCACGCCCACCAGGGGGCGATACTCTGCCCATCTGGGGCATCGCTCTGTTGCAACCAGAGCCATCCTCAGCACCCGGGCCAACTTTGCTCCAATGGAGCCTTGGCTGCGGGAGGGGAAGAGAGAGACAGAGAAGAAGGAGAGGGGGAGGGGTGGAGAAGCAGATGGGCGCTTCTCCTGTGTGCCCTGGCTGGGAATCGAACCTGGGACTCCCGCACGCCAGGCCGACGCTCTACCACTGAGCTAACCGGCCAGGGCTGTTTGTTTTCTTATATGTGACTTTACCGAGGGTCTACAGAAGAGTGAGATGAAGCCACGCTTAGCTGTCAACCTCAGGGTTTCAAACCTGAGCCCTCTGCCTCCCAGTCTGATGCTCTATCCACTGTGCCATTGCCTGTTCAGGCTCAATTACTATTTTTTTTGGTAAGATTTTATTTCTACTTATTTTAGAGAGGGGAGAAAGAAAGAGAGAGAGAAGGGGGGAGAATCAAGAATTGTCATCTCCCATATGTTCCTTGACCAGGCAAGCCCAGGGTTTTGAACTGTCAACCTCAGTGCTCCATGTAGATGCTTTATCCACGGTGCCACCACAGGTCAGGCTCAGTTATTATGCTTTAGTTTATTGTTTTAGCAAATTCTTATTGAATGACTACAGCATTGTGCAACATGCTAAACATTGGGAAGCAATGGTGAATGTGGGGCACTGTGTCCAGGTATTTGATCAAACATTATTCTGGGTGTTTCTGTGAAGCTATGTTTTAGATGAGATCACTATCTAAATTGGTGGACTTTGAATAAAACCAATTAACCTTCATAGTGTGGGTGGGCCTCATTCACTCAGTGAAGACCTGAATAGAACAAACACTGACCTCACCCAAAGGAGAGGAGATTCTGCCAAATATCTCTTCTTTGGGTCTTCAGCTTGCTGGTCTACCCTTCAGATTTTGCTCTTGCACTTCCACAGCTGTGTAAGCTGATTCTTTAAAATAAATCATTCTATATGCATACACATTCTGTTTGTTCTGTTTCTCTGGAGAATGCTAATGCAGAGAGCAAAGCAGACTTTATTCTGCCCTCAAATTGCTAAAGTCTAGTTGGAAAAACAGATGCATAATTATGTTCAAAAAAAGAAAAGAAAAGAAAAAGTGGTTAGATTCCGTCCCCTAGCCTAGGGCATTGCAGGAGTCGCCCAGGTCAGGGAAACCTCCCAAGAGGTGTGACTATGTCAGCTGGGGCAGAAAAAGAACCCAGAACACTGAGCTGGAGCATGGTATGCAAACCAGGGCAAGAGAAGGCCAGTGGGCAGGGTCAGGGACAGAACAACACTAGAGTCAGGGAAAGAAAACGGTCAGGACAAGGCAAAGGCCAAACCAGGTCAAAGACAGGTCAAAGGCAAAGTCAGGAGCAGGGCCAGAAGGCAGAAAAAGCCACCAAGCCTAGAGACCCCTGTGGGCCGGCAGTGCGGCCCCGCCCCCGCCTTGCGTCACCCGCTCCTCACCCAATCCCTGCGCGTCAGCCCCGCCCCGCCCCTACGTGAAGTACCGCGCGCCTCTTCCAGTCCGGGACGTCTCCACGCTGCCGCTGGCGTCTTTGTTCATCCTGTGGCGTATCTGCAGAGGCTCGCAGGGAACATGGAGGAGCTGCTGAGGCGGGAACTGGGCACAAGCTCCGTGAAGGCCACGGGTCACTCGGGGGGCGGGTGCATTAGCCAGGGCCAGAGTTACGACACGGAGAGAGGACGAGTGTTTGTGAAAGTGAACCCCAAGGCGGAGGTCAGGGCTGCTGCAAGCCGGGGAGGGCCGAGAGGGCTGAGGGCAGGGTACGGGATTAGGGGCCTGGGGGAAGGGGTGGGAAGCTTGAGGGCCCGGGTTCTTGTATGAGGGCTGGGGCGGGGGCCGTCACATTCCGTGGCCGCAGGGCAGTAGCACTCGGTGACCCGGTCCTTACCGTCAGGCTGAGCGTGGGCGTTTTTGAGGTGAGCGGTGCAGATTCAGCCCTGTGTTGCTCCTTAAGCCCCAGGGAGTTTGTCGTCCCAGCGAGCCTTCCCTGTGCGGGTGTGGACGGTGAATGCTGTGGATATTTTGGTTTTTTTCGTGATTGATATGGCCGCTACTGTGAGGGAATGAATGTTAGGTTTTGAACACGGACAGGTAACAGAAGCCTCATGTCCTGGAGTTTATTTGAACTTTTAGAGATCAAAACCGTTTCTAAATTATTGAAAATAATTTTAGCCACTGCCTTAGTCAGTTTGGGCTGCTATAACCATACCACAGACTGGGCGACATAAACAACAAACATTTATTTCTCAAAATTAGGAGTCTGGAAGCCCAAACTCAAGGCGCTGGCAGATTCAGGGTCTGGTGAGAGACCCCTTGCATAATGCAGAGGCCACTAATGATGGTTGTCCTCACTTGAGGGAAAGAGCCAAGGAACACTCTGGGCCTCTTTAATTTTTTTAGGTTAAAAATTTTGTGTGTATGTGTGTGTGACAGAGACAGAGAGAGGGATAGATAGGGACAGATAGGAAGGGAGAGATGAGAAGCATCAGTTTTTCATTGCGGCACTTTAGTTCATTGATTGCTTTCTCATATGTGCCTTGATGGGGGGAGCTACAGCAGACCAAGTGACCCCTTGTTCAAGCCAGTGACCTTGGGCTCAAGCTTGTGAGCCTTGCTCAAACCTCAAGCTGGTTACCTTGAGGTTTTGAACCTGGGTCCTCCATGTTCCAACCCGTCGCTCTATCTACTGCTCCACTGCCTGGTCAGGCTAGGTGTCTTTTAGAAGGGCACCAATCCCATCATGAGGGCTTCACCCCTATAACCTAATCATCCCTGAAGACTCCACCTCCTAACCCTATCACATAAGGGGTTAGGTTTCCACTTTGAAATTTGGAGGCTGTAACCTGACCAGGCACTGGTGCAGTGAATAGAGCATCTGACTGGACACAGAAGACCCAGGTTCGAAACCCCAAGGTCCCCTGCTTGAGTTTGGGATCATAGACATGACCCCATGGTCACTGACTTGAGCCCAAAGGTTGCAGGCTTGAGCCTAAGGTCATGGTTTGAGCAAGGGGTCACTTGTTTTGCTATAGCCCCCTGGTCAAGGCACATATGAGAAAACAATCAATGAACAACTGAAGTGCCACAATGAAGAATTGATGTTTCTCGTCTCTCTCCCTTGCTGTCTCTGACCTTCTCTCTGTCTCTGTTACATACACACAAAAAAGAAATTTGGGGGCTGTAGAAGCATTCAGTTCATTGCAGCCACCCACTCCATTCTGTTTGTACTTGAACTTTGTTCTCAAGAGCCCTGTAGAAAAGAGGTGAGCCTCACTGAAAGTTGTTACTTCTATTTGTTGGTGTCACTTTGCCCATTTTAGGTGGGTCACTCCATTTACTGTTATCTGTAAGACCCAGCCTGGCTCCAGTAGGCAATGAGCAGGATTGGGCTGTGTCTTGTTTCAAGTGAAGCTGAGGCTTTTATCCCAGCCCCAGTCCCAGGTGTCACACACAATGGTGGTGCTTTTATCCTTTCCTTAGAAATCATTCTTGCAGTCATCATTTTTTTGTGTGTGTGATAGAGAGACAGTGAGAGGGACAGACAGATAGGAAGGGAGAGATGAGAAGCATCAATTCTTCATTGCAGCACCTTAGTTGTTCATTGATTGCTTTGTCATATGTGTCTTGGGGGGGAGGAGCTACAGCAGAGCAAGTGACCCCTTGCTCAAGCCAGGGACCTTGGGCTCACGCCAGCAACCTTGGGCTTTAAGGCAACAACCTTTGGGCTCAAGCCAGTGACCAGGGGTCATGTCTATGATCCCATGGTTCAAGCCAGCAACCCCATGCTCAGGCCAGATGAGCCCGCACTCAAGCCAGCAACCTTGGGGTTTCGAACCTGGGTCCTCTATGTCCCAGTCCATTGCTCTATCCACTGCACCGCCACCTGATCAGACTCATTTTCATTTTCTTAACAAAAATTCTACCTTCCACGATGTAGGATGACCTCTCTGAAATGCTGTAATTCTTTCAAGACAAACCTTCAACACTTTTTTCTTCAGAAATCAGCTAGGTGTCATCCTGTACACATCCCTTTTGTAGGAACTTGTCAACTATTTGTCCTTGAAGTTACTCTTTTTTTTTATTTACCGTGAGCAGTTCTAATGTAGCAGTGGCATTTTTTCCTTACTTTCAACTACAGGGCTTCTATGGGTATTTTTCCTCTTGTGTGGCATCCATCCTTTTCGTGTTTGTATTTCCACCTTCACTGGCATTTGTAATAAGTCAAAACTTTGTATTTTTAAAAACATTTTATTTATTGATTTTAGCAAGAGAGGAAGGGGGAGAGAGAGACAAGAATATTTTTCTAAGTACTTTATTTTTATTTTTTGTATTTTTATTTTTTTGTATTTTTCTGAAGCTGGAAATGGGGAGGCAGTCAGACAGACTCCCGCATGCGCCCAACCAGGATCCACCCAGCACGCCCACCAGGGGGCGATGCTCTGCCCATCTGGGGCGTAGCTCTGTTGCGACCAGAGCCACTCTAGCGCCTGAGGCAGAGGCCATGGAGCCATCCCCAGCGCCCGGCCATCTTTGCTCCAATGGAGCCTTGGCTGCGGGAGGGGAAGAGAGAGAGAGGAAGGAGAGAGGGAGGGGCGGAGAAGCAGATGGGCGCTTCCCCTGTGTGCCCTGGCCGGGAATTGAACTTGGGACTTCCGCACGCCAGGCCAATGCTCTACCACTGAGCCAACCGGCCAGGGCCGAGACAAGAATATTGATCTGTTCCTGTGTGTGCCCTGACCGGGGAATGAACTCCAACCTCTGTGCTTTGAGATGATGCTCTAACCAACCAAGCTATCCAGCCAGGGCAAAACTTGATATGGATTACAGGGGAAGTGAATATTTTCTGTTATGATGAAACCATTTACTGATGCTTTTTAAATACTGCTCTTCTGCTATTTCTTCAGGTTCTTTTTATTTTGTCATCAAAGTCCATTTTCTTGGTACTTTGCTTTTTTAGAATTTTTTTGCTAATTTTTTTGCAATCGTTTGATAGATCCAAATATGGTTCTAGTTAGCTTTGGCATATATTGTATGTGTTATACAAATGTCATAACATAAACAGCTGGTTATATGGAAAATAGGACTTTTTTGTTGTTGTTTGTGACAGACAGAGACAGAGAGGGGTATATAGGGACAGACAGACAGGAAGGGAGAGAGATGTGAAACATCAGTTCTTTGTTGTGGCTCCTTAGTTCATTGATTGCTTTTTCATATGTGCCTTGATGGGGTGGTGGGCTTCAGCAGAGTGAGTGACCCTTGCTCAAGCCAGCGACCTTGGGCTTTAAGCCAGCGACCTTTGGACTCAAGCCAGCGACCTCAGGGTTTCGAACCTGGGTTCTCTGCGTCCCAGTCCGGTGCTCTATCCACTGCACCACCACCTGGTCAGGCAGGAAAATAGGACTTTATTTTTTTACCTTATAGGAAGTGTAAAGGTCTTCTTCTAGACTTCTTAGAAAAGACTTCTTGGTTGTTCTTTTGCTATTCTTCTCACCCCTGCTTGACTTGAACCTTGTCTAAATTGTTTTTATCTGTTAATTATTCTTTATCTTTCCTTTGTATACTCGTGTAATTGGTTTTCTTTCATATTCCTCCTTTAAGCTCTAGATTTTATTTATTTATTATACTTTTTTTTTGTAGCACTAGCCCCACTGATGCTTGCTTTTACTTTGGTTAAGCTTTTATTTTATTTCATTTTTTAAAATTTTTGGTTGACTCAGCTGTACAATACCGGTATTTGTAGGTTTAGGCTCTTAGGACCACATAGCAGTCAACATAGTCTGTAAAGGTGGGATCACCTTTACAGAAGTGATCCCACTCTCCTCTTTACCCTCTTTCATTATTTTTTCTGACAGGCTAAAAGAATGTTTGAAGGTGAGATGGCAAGTTTAACTGCCATCCTGAAAACAGGCACAGTGAAAGTGCCCCAACCCATCAAGGTTCTTGATGCCCCAGGAGGTGGCAGTATGCTAGTGATGGAACATTTGGACATGAAGTATCTGAGCAGGTACGTCCTGGCACCTTCCCCTCTGGTTGGCTTTGTTTTTCTTCTGAGTGGTTCCTTTATACCTGAAGCTTGTATTGGGGTATAACTTTTAGGGATGCAATATAAGGAACCTGTGACCCCACACAGAATGAATAGCATGTACTCTATAAGCCAAAGGCAAACAGGAGCAAAATCTCTCAGGGTAAGATGCTAACAAAGGACTTAGCTGCAAGCTCAGATGAGGTTAGAAAAGACTATCAAATAATGAGGGCCCATCACCTTCCCTCTTGCATCACCAAAAGAAACTTTATAACCTCAAAATGTCTGACCTACTTTATATGGCTTGAGACCTTTCGGTTGTCTGTATTCCTGCATTGTATCTTGCATTTAGTTGTTGCCTTTTGGTTTCACAGTCATGCTGCAAAGCTTGGAGCTCAGCTAGCAGATCTGCACCTAGAGAACAGGAGACTTGGAGAGGTGCTACAGAAGGAGTCCAGCATCGTGGGTATGACATATTATGGGCCAAGAAGGACTTGTCTGGAGAAGGAGGACATTCTGATCTTATGGGTGTCTGGATGAGGTTATGCCACAGCCCATATGAGTGAGGGTCAGACTTGATACCAAAGGGAAGGATTGTCAACTTTAAGATGCATATTTTAGGTGCAGTGAACACAGTCAATGCATTTGCAATTAGTGTACAATACCACAAATGCATTTGGAAAACAGGAAATACTTCTTGGACTCAAAACCCTATTATATTATGGTTTCTTTTACCTCTCATTACCCAAAAGTAAGTCTATCAAATTTTCTCTGGCTTTCTACATAGTGCCTTTTCTCCTAAGACAAATCGTACATGAGGCTCACAATGACAGCCCTCACATCTAACCTTTTTAGGGCTGGGTGTGCTGTTCGCATTGTGAGTATCTTCCAGTATTTTCATCCATTGACATTTGATAATCCATATGTGTAGCCCATATGGTAACTCTGCTAAGCAGAATAGCTAACACCAGAAACAGATGGCTGAGGATCTACTCTGCTAAATAAACAGATCCTGTCAACACCAGTGCTATGGAAATCTGCTGTGCTAGACAGACAGGTATAAGACTTCTGTCCTGTGAGAATCTAATGCTTTAGATAGACATATCCTGTCATAGTCTTGTCCTGTAAGAATACACATGTATTGTCACACTCTAGTTCTGCAAGAATCCATTGTGGGGCCTGACCAGGCAGTGGCTCAGTGGATAGAGTGTCGGACTGGGACGCGAAGGACCCAGATTCAAAACCCCGAGGTCGATGACTTGAGCGTGGGCTCATCTGGTTGGAGCAAGGCTCACCGCTTGAGCCCAGCCAAGGTCACTGGCTTGAGCAAGGGGTCATTCAGTCTGCAGTAGCCCCTTCGGTCAAGGCACCTATGAGAAAGCAATCAATGAGCAACTAAGGTGTCACAACGAAAAACTGATAATTGATGCTTCTCATCTCTCTTCCTTCCTCACTGTCTGTCCCTATCTGCCCCTGTCTCTGTCAGAAAAAAAAAAAGAATCTATTGTGGGAGAGAAATTCTGTCAGACATTTGTTTTGTGAGAATTTTCTATAGACAGATAGGTCCTGTCAGACTCCTATCCTTTGATGATATACTGTATGATACAGACCCTGTCAGACTCCTGTATTATGATTATCTATTATAGGCAGACAGCTCCCCGAAAACTCCTTTGAGAATCCACTATGGAAAACAGATTCTGTCAGTGTTCTATCTTGTGAGAATCTGCCCTAGATAGACAAATCCTGTCAGACTCCTGTCCTGTGAGAATCTGTCTAGACAGTTATTGCTCAGTAGATTGCAGTCCTGTGAATATTCACTGTTAGAAACAGATCCTGGCCCTGGCGGGTTGGCTCAGCGGTAGAGTGTCGGCCTGGCGTGTGGGGGACCCGGGTTCAATTCCCAGCCAGGGCACATAGGAGAAGCGCCCATTTGCTTCTCCACCCTCCCCACTCCTTCCTCTCTGTCTTTCTCTTCCCCTCCCGCAGCCAAGGCTCCATTGGAGCAAAGATGGCCCGGGCGCTGGGGATGGTTCCTTGGCCTCTGCCCCAGGCGCTAGAGTGGCTCTGGTCACGGCAGAGCGACGCCCCCGGTGGGCAGAGCATCACCCCTGGTGGGCATGCCAGGTGGATGCCGGTCGGGCGCATGCGGGAGTCTGTCTGACTGTCTCTCCCCGTTTCCAGCTTCAGAAAAATGCAAAAAAAAAAAAAAAAAAGAAAAGAAAAAGAAACAGATCCTGTGAGCATATGCTGTAAATAGACAGATCTTGTCAGACTTGTGTCTTGTGAGAATGTAATGTAGACCAGTGGTTTTCAGCCTTTTTACACTTGGGGACTGGTAAAAGTAGAATTATTTCAGGGACCATTAAGGTAGAAATCACTCTGAACATAGGTGAATTTGACTAAGATCATTGGGTCTATAATCTTCATACATCAAGGTGATTAACTCTTTCATGGACTGGCATGGAGTTTCTGGCGAACCAGTCCACGGACTGGCTGTTGAAAGACACTGCTCTAGACAGAGCCTATCAGATTCCTGTCCTGTGAGAATCCAGTGTGTGAAATAGCAGATCCTATAATACTTTTTCCCTGTGATAATCCACTGTGGTATATACACAGATCTTGGCACAGTCCTCTCCTGTGAGAATCTGTTGTGGGAGACAGATCCTGTCAGACTTCAGTGCTGTGAGAATACTGTGGGAGATGACTCCTATAAGACTTTTATCCTGTGAGAATGTGCTCTAGACAGACAGATCCAGATTTCTGACTTGTGAGAATCTACATTGGACAGATCCTTAGACTCCTGTCCTGTGAGAATCCATTATGGGAGACAGATCCTGTCAGATTTTGTACATGTGAGAATATGCTTGATACAGATCCTCTCAGACTCCTGTATTGTGAGAATACACTGTTGTAGATAGACAGATCCTGTCAAACTCTAGTTCTTTGATAATCCACAATGGGAGACAAATCCTGTCAGACTCCTGTCCTGTGAGAATGTGCTCTAGACAGATCCTGTTAGATTTCTGTTCTGTGAGAATCTGCTCTAGATAAACAGTTCCTGTCAGACTTCTGTCCGGCAAGAATCTGTTATGGGAGACAGATCCTATATAAGACTTCTGTTTTGTGAGAATATGCTCTAGACCCGGGGTCCCCAAACTACGGCCCGCGGGCCGCATGTGGCCCCCTGAGGCCATTTATCCGGCCCCCGCCACACTTCCAGAAGGGGCACCGCTTTCATTGGTGGTCAGTGAGAGGAGCATAGTTCCCATTGAAATACTGGACAGTTTGTTGATTTAAATTTACTTGTTCTTTATTTTAAATATTGTATTTGTTCCCGTTTTGTGTTTTTACTTTAAAATAAGATATGTGCAGTATGCATAGGGATTTGTTCATAGTTTTTTTTATAGTTTGGCCCTCCAACGATCTGAGGGACAGTGAACTGGCCCCCTGTGTAAAAAGTTTGGGGACCCCTGCTCTAGACAGACAGATTTTGTTAGATTTCTGTTCTGTAATATAATCTAGTAGAGGAGACAGCAGATCCTATTATACTCCTGCACTATGAGATTTCACTGTGGGAGACAGATTTTGTCAAGAGTTCTGACCTGCCCTGGCCGGTTGGCTCAGCGGTAGAGCGTCGGCCTAGCGTGCGGAGGACCCGGGTTCGATTCCCGGCCAGGGCACACAGGAGAAGCGCCCATTTGCTTCTCCACCCCTCCGCCGCGCTTTCCTCTCTGTCTCTCTCTTCCCCTCCCGCAGCCAAGGCTCCATTGGAGCAAAGATGGCCCGGGCGCTGGGGATGGCTCTGTGGCCTCTGCCTCAGGCGCTAGAGTGGCTCTGGTCGCAACATGGCGACGCCCAGGATGGGCAGAGCATCGCCCCCTGGTGGGCAGAGCGTCGCCCCTGGTGGGCGTGCCGGGTGGATCCCGGTCGGGCGCATGCGGGAGTCTGTCTGACTGTCTCTCCCTGTTTCCAGCTTCAGAAAAATGAAAAAAAAAAAAAAAAGAGTTCTGACCTGTGGGAATCTTCTCTAGACAGACAAATCCTCTCAGACTTTTGTTTTGTGAGAATCCACTATAGGAGACAGATCCTGTCAGAGACACTTATTTTGTGAGAATGTGCTCTAGACCAGTGGTTTTCAACCCTTTTACACTTGGGGAACAGTGAAAATAAAAGAATTATTTTGGATACCACTAAGGCAGAAATCATCCTGAGCATAAGTGAATTTGACTATGATCACTGGGTCTATAATCTTCATACAAAGTGGTTAACTCTTTCACAGTCTGTCACTGGTTCACATACCTGCTGTTGAAAACCACTGTCCTAGCAGACTCGTGTCATTTTGGAGTCCACTGTGAGAGATAATAGATCCTCAGACTCCTATCCTGTGAGAATCCACTGTGGGAGACATATAGAAATGGTCAGACTCTAGTTCTTTGAGAATACACTCTGAGGGACCAATTCTGTTTGACATCTGTTTTTGAGGATTTGCTTCAGACAGATCACATAAGACTCCTGTCCTGTGGTAATCTACTGCTGTAGACAGACAGATCCTGTCAGACTATTGTCCTATGAGAATCTATCCTAGAGAGATAGATCCCCTCAGGCTCCTGTCCTGTGCAGATCTACTTTAAGATACGGATCCCTTCAGACTCCTATCTTATGATTATCTACTGTTCTGTGAATATCTACTCTAGACAGATATCTATCATACTCCTGTTCTGTGAGAATCTGCTCAAGACAGACAGATCCTGTCAGATTTCTAACCTTTGAGACTATACGTGGGAGACAAATCCTGTCAGACTTATGACCTGTGAGAATCTACTCTAGATAGGCAGATCCTATCACACTTCAGTCCTGTGAGAATCTACGTGGGAGACAGATAGATCCTGTTAGTCAACCTGCTATGTTCCAAAGCACAGGTACTGGTTTGGTTTTGCCTTGAGTTTTGGGAGCTACAAAGGAGGAGTCCATTTCAAAGCGTAGCAGTTTGTCTTTTACAAATAGCAAAGCTGAGCTGGCCACTGCAAGCCATTCTTTTCTGAGCGTCCTCTGGTGTCTCTCCTGCAAATTAGTGGGTGTCCTTGATTGTTAAATGTGACGGACCAGGTTCTGGTCCTGGGTCTTTGTTTGTTTCTGGGTGGGGACTTGAGGTGGAGAAGGGCATTCTGACATCATGTCTCAAGCTACTGTGAGCTCTAAGAGCAGGGCCCAAGGGAACAAAGCAACTTGTCATCTGTTTTGTTTTGCTTTCAAGGGAGAGGAGGTGGACAGGTGGAACGGCCTTTTATAGACCAGTTTGGGTTTGACGTGGTGACGTGCTGTGGATATCTTCCTCAGGTGAGCCACACTAGCATTTTGCCTATATTTCCCAGTCAGGATCGCTGTTCAGAAACAACTGGGGAAAGCATATCCTCTCCTTTTTTGATGAAATTTAGTAAGTCTTTGCTTCCTTTGTTTGCTGATTTTTAAATATATATATTATTTTTTTTAGAGAGATGGGAAGGGAGAGAGATGAGAAGCATCAACTTGTAGCTCTGTCACTTTAGTTGTTTATTGATTGCTTATCATATGTGCCTTGACCGGGGGACTCTAGCTGAGCCAGTGACCACGGGCTCAAGCCAGTGATCTTGGGATCCTGTTGATGATCCCACGCTCAAGCCAACAAGCATGTGAGCTACTTTGGAGTTTCGAACCTGGGCCCTCAGTCTTCCAAGTTGACGCTCTATCCACTGCACCACCACCAGTCAGGTTAAAGATACTATTTATTGATTTTAGAGAGAGGAAAGACAGAAAGAGAGAGAGAAAGAGAAAGAAAGGCAGTGTAGGGGGGAGCAGGAAGCATCAACTCATAGTTGTTTCTTGTATGTGCCTTGACCAGGCAAGTCTGGGGTTTCAAACTAGCAACCTCAGCATTTCAGGTATATCCTTTATCAGCTTGTGTCACCGCAGGTCAGGCTGTTTGCTGATTTTTAAGAGGTTAACATGAGGTTTAACAATCTCATATGCTAGGTGAGCTCAGAGAAACAGAAGGCTAGCAAGTTAGGATGCTGAATTTCAAGGTGGGTAGAAATTAGAAATTAAAAAAATGTTTTAAAGAGTAAGGTCTCAAAGATAGCATAATGAAAAGGGATTGTAATTTTAGTTTTCTGATTGGCTCCCCTAGGAATTTTAGCCTGGGGAGTTCTGTTTGACACCTGGCAAATACAGAGTGGTTAGGATGGTCACTGTGCTCTCAGAGGAAAGGCAGGTGACTTCTTGGAAGGAGGACTACTGAGAACTACTGAAAACTTTTGGGTATTTCCTGGTGGGCACTGGGGTGTACTGGACACTATTCCAATTTTGAAATATTTCAGAGGTTGTCTGGAAATCTGCTTGGGGTGGCGAGTGGCTGACAGCTATACCTCCTGTTCCATGCTGCTCTGGGGTTGTTTCAGCTGGCTCTGCTCCTTTCTCTCCCGCCTATAACTTGCTTTCTGTGTGTGTACTAATATGTATGTGTGTGAGGATGCATTTGTGTGACAGTACAAGTGTGTTTACATGTGCACATATGTGAGAGTATATGTGTACGTTGTGAGAGTGCACATATATGCACATGATATTCTGTCATTTGGTGTCACATACTGCTTCCTCTGCTACTTTACTCTTATGTATGTCTGTCTTGCTTCCCTCCTGGATGGTCAGCACTATGGCCTGAATGTCACAGGGTCAAAGAAGGCCAGCCAACTCTGGCATCTTCTCCTGTGTGAGTATAGATTGAAAGAAAACATCTTAGAGCTCTTCAGAATAGACCCTGTCTGCACTGAGGAGGGTTCTCTTGTTTCCCTCTGCTCCTGGGACAGGCTATAAGGTCCTACCATGGCCTTGAAGCCTCATGCTGCTCCATTAGCTCCTACCCCTTCCATACCTGTCCCTGGAGCAGTACCTCTAACAACCAGCTCTCTCTACTTTGGGGTATTTTGTTCAGTTCCTTTAGGTCTGGCATGTCCCTCTGAACTCTGTTTTCTCCTTTCGCCTGTGCAGGTGAATGACTGGCAGAAAGACTGGGTCTCATTCTATGCCCAGCAGCGCATTCAGCCCCAAATGGACATGGTGGAAAAAGGGTCTGGGGACAGGGAGGCCCTTGAGCTCTGGTCTGCTATGCAGGTAAGTGGAGTACCACTGTACCCTGTACCCACTGTGCCCTGTAGCTCCAACAGGGGAAGATACTAAGGCAGGTGTGGCCACTACTCTGGGTGTGGATGTGGATAGGTGTGGGTGGGGTTGGTCAGTGGGATAGCTGTTGGTGTCCCTGCATTCTACCTGAGCCATGCATGGCAGCGAGCATCTGCATACCATGCTCAGCTTGGAGGCACGCTTAGAGACACACTTGGAGGAGCATCTACAGCCCTGCCACATGCATTGCTTGTTTTGCTGAGGTTTCATTTCCTCCCTGCAGTTGAAGATCCCTGACCTGTTCCTTGATCTGGACATCGTCCCAGCCCTGCTCCATGGAGATCTTTGGGGAGGAAATGTAGCAGAGGATTCCTCTGGGCCCATCATTTTTGACCCAGCTTCTTTCTATGGCCACTCAGAGTATGAGCTGGCAATAGCCGGAATGTTTGGGGGCTTTAGTAGCTCCTTTTACTCTGCCTACCACAACAAGATCCCCAAGGCCCCTGGATTTGAGAAACGTCTGAAGTTGTATCAGCTTTTTCACTATTTGAACCACTGGAATCATTTTGGATCAGGGTATAGAGGGTCCTCTCTCAACATCATGAGGAATCTCATCAAGTGAGCTCAATTTCCTCTGGAGGGAGGCCTATGCCAAGAGTCTGGGGCGGGGGAGGGACTCAAGTTCAGGTGTACCAGATCCTAACCAGATGGCTGTGGCCAGCCCCTCTATAGTTCTCTTTATTAAGGGTTCTTGCCTGTTTCTTCACACACCTGGAGTAGCTTCAGACCAACTTTCCAAACCTTAGTAAGTACATAATATTTCAGAAGAAAGGTATTGGCATCATAAAGTTGTATACTTCATTAGCCTTCATAGCTGGATAAACCACACTAGCAATATAATGTGACCAATGGGACCTGTGGAGCATGGGCCAAGTCGAACCACACAGCTGCCCCAAAGGTAGAGAAGGGAAGTGGCCAGTGTACCACACACCTCTTCTAAGGGCACCTTTCTACCATTCCTTCCTGTTTCATCTCCAGGAATGATTCTGAAGTTAGGATGCTGCTTCTTGTTAGTTAAGCCTTGGGTCTAGGCACAAAACTGTCTTACTAGGACCATATTATAATGACCAGTTCAAAATTTAGCACATTCACTTTGCTTTCTGTTTGACCTTTGGACAAGCTGCATTCTTAGCAGGTCTGGAAATGATTTTGGGAGTGACCAAACTGCCAGCTTTAGGTTGTCCTCAATAAATTTAGGAGCCATTGAATTGCTCCTCTTACCATCCTATCTTGTCTGCTTTTTCAGCTTACTGAATTGTCATTCCTTTGTATCAGATAAAACCAGCACTAAGTCCTCATTTTTGTCTCCTTCAGTCTTACAGTGATGAGGAACATTGATGAATGGCATTGATGTTAATAAATCCTTTTGCATAAACTTTCAGTGGTTTCAATGATGCAAGAGATTATTGCCCTCATTTAAATCATAATCAAGCCTGACCTGTGGTAGCGCAGTGGATAAAGCGATGACCTTGGAACTGGACTGCTGAGGACCACCTTGGAATGCTGAGGTTGCCAGTTCAAAACCCTGGGCTTACCAGGTCAAGACATATGGGAATTGATGCTTCCTGTTTCTCTGTCTCTCTTCTCTAAAATGAATTTTTTTAAAAATTTAAAAAATAAAAATTTTAAAAAATCATAATCATGTTTTCCTTGGCTGCTTGCCATGAAACCTTTGTGATGTGTTATAATAAATTGTTCTTTCTTATTTTAAAATTTTTATTTATTGATTTTGCAGAGGGGGTGAGTGAGAAGTATCAACTCATATTGCTTCACTTTAGTTGTTCATTGCTAGCTTGTTGCTTATCATATATGCCTTGACTGGGCAAGCCCAGGTTTTCAAACCAGTGACCTCAGTATTCCAGGTTGACACTATCCACTGCACCACCAGGCCAGGCTAATAAATTGTTTCTTTTTTTTTTGAGACAGAGAGTCAGAGAGAGGGATAGACAGGGACGGAGAGAGATGAGAAGCATCAATCATCAGTTTTTCATTGCAAGACCTTAGTTGTTCATTGATTGCTTTCTCATATGTGCCTTGACCGCAGGCTTTCAGCACCAAGTAACCCCTTGTTCGAGCCAGCAACCTTGGGTCCAAGCTGGTGAGCTTTTTGCTCAAACCAGATTAGCCCACGCTCAAGCTGGTGACCTCGGGGTCTCGAACCTGGGTCCTCCGCATTCCAGTCCTACGCTCTATCCACTGTGCCACTTCCTGGTCAGGTTTCCTAAAAGAGCAAACTTTCCCTTGACTTTGTTTAATAAGAGAAGAGCTTCAAAATAAGGCAGGTGTAGCCTGAGGACTTTCTAATGTTTGAGTTGGATGCAGTTTAACTGCTGTTCTTAGTCACCCTGCGATATTTGGTGAATAGTCGTGAACCAACGCTGCTAGTAATTCCAGGTCCTGAGTGGGAACGGCATGGAATTAAGAAAATACCCTGGCCGGTTGGCTCAGCAGTAGAGCGTCGGCCTAGCGTGCGGAGGACCCGGGTTCGATTCCCGGCCAGGGCACACAGGAGAAGCGCCCATTTGCTTCTCCACCCCTCCGCCGTGCTTTCCTCTTTGTCTCTCTCTTCCCCTCCCGCAGCCAAGGCTCCATTGGAGCAAAGATGGCCCGGGTGCTGGGGATGGCTCTGTGGCCTCTGCCTCAGGCGCTAGAGTGGCTCTGGTCGCAACATGGCGACGCCCAGGATGGGCAGAGCATCGCCCCCTGGTGGGCAGAGCGTCGCCCCTGGTGGGTATGCCGGGTGGATCCTGGTCGGGCGCATGCGGCAGTCTGTCTGACTGTCTCTCCCTGTTTCCAGCTTCAGAAAAATGAAAAGAAAAAAAAAAAAAGAAAATATACTTACAGAATAAAAGGATGAGGCCTGACCAGGTGGTGGCACAGTGGATAGAGCATCGGACTGGGATGCGGAAGACTCGGGTTCAAGACCTCGAGGTCACCAGCTTGAGCCAGGGCTCATCTGGTTTGAGCAAAAGCTCACCAGCTTGGACCCAAGGTCGCTGGCTCAAGCAAGGGGTTACTTGGTCTGCTGAAGGCCCGCGGTCAAGGCACGTATGAGAAAGCAATCAATGAACAACTAAGGTGTTGCAATGCAATCAGTGAACAATTAAGGTGTTGCAACGCGCAACGAAAAACTAATGATTGATGCTTCTCATCTCTCCGTTCCTGTCTGTCTATCCCTGACTCTCTCTGTCTCTGTAAAAAAAAAAAAAAAAAAAAGAATAAAAGGATGGGTTCGGGAGGTTTCTGCAATTGCTGCTGGCAAGAGAGTGCACTCCATGCCTGTTTCTTGCTTTATTTATAGGGCAAAGTGATGAGATCTCATTAGCAAATCAGTGAGATCTCTGATCATATTTCCAAGGCAATCCAGGAATTTTACCAAGTGCAGAAAATTCCCACCATACATAACATCTTAACTTCACACAAGACAAAGGATAGAAGAAACTTGCCTCCACTCTTTCCAGGGAACATGCGGGGCAGGATGAGTATAAACAATCCAACACCATAGCAGAATAGCCTTTGGCAACTTCACAGGACAAGTGAGGTGGGGGGTTGGGCAGACTGTCAGTTTACAGCCAGTTCCTCTGTCCCCCAGAAATCTAACCTGCAAAAACCCTGTTGGCTTTTCGGTCCCCAACAAAGTGAAGGGATGTTGAAGAAATTGTTGAATTACACTTTGGGGAGGAAGCCAATTTGTAGCCAGCAACTAGTCTTGGGGTAGGGCTAGGAGCACACCAGTGTTAGGACACCAGTGGTGTCCCTGAGTTGCGTTGGAGAGGATGGATTCATTTATTCTCTCGTCTGCTTTTTGTTCCTGTGTACAGGTTGGAGCTTTCAATGTAATTCAGGAGCAGAATGATGCCTTCAGAGTTCTGGTGTTTGTGGGAACGGAGAGGACGGTGACTTGTAAGAGCTTGTGGTTGTTGGACTTCCAAACCTAGTAATTCCTAGACTACTGTATGCCAAGGTTTTAGCTTATTTTCCGATCCTGGGGAAGCTAATAACTTTCTGAGGGAAAAGATGCCATGAGTGAGCTTCATTATGATGGTATGGGTGTTGTTGTATTTTTAACACAAACCTACTTGCGAGGACAGTTTGGCTTTAGGGGTGCCCAGACCTGAGGTCTTCTACAGAGTTAATTATCTGGCAACTGAAACCATTTTGGTGGTACTGCTTAGGGCTCTTCCTTCTCTTCTGTGGTAATCAGGTAGGAGCAGACAGGTCAGTAGGCAGATGCTACATGGAATATGATAAAAAAAGAAGAGCCTGCATTTCACATTCCTGTAATTTATGGGAACCATTGAGTAGGTGAGTGCCGTGCCCAAACTGGCGTTTTGGGAACCATGAGTCATTGGCAAGAGGAAGGGATGCCTTCTGGCTCCTGACAGAGTTGCTCGCAGGCTCCTTTGGGTTCTGAGAGGCTAAGGTAGGGGAGGCAGTCTCCCCTAGTAGCTGGTCACTGCAGGAAGCAAAATGCCACTGGACTGTCAGACCAAGAGGATGACCCAGACCCTGTCCTGAGAAAATTCTCTGGGGTGCTGTGCCAAGTGCTGAGAATGGCTGATTCTGCCCTAAAGCAGCCTCCTCAGACCCCTGACTTCTAGGCAGGACAGCATTACCAGGAGTGACAGCTGGGGCCTGAGCTTTCCCAAATGGTTAACAAGAGCACTTCAGTCTTCCAGAAGGAGACACACATTATAGCGCTGCAGCTCAGGAGGCTGCTGGTCCCTCAGCCAGTGGAGAGATGGAGGAGAGGTGTCACAGAGCCAGGGCAGGACTGATAAATGAAGCTATGGGGCTTTCTGGCTTTATTTATTTTTTTAAAATTTATTTACTTATTTTTTCAATGAGAGGAGGGGAGGCAGGCGCAGACTCCTGCATGTGCCCCAACTAGGATCCACCCAGCAAGCCCACTAAGGGACAATGCTCTGCCCACCTAGGGCCCTTGCTCCGTTGCAACTGGAGCCATTTTTTAGTCCCTGAAGAGGAGGCCATGGAGCTATCCTCAGTGCCCAGGGCAAACTTGCTCCAATGGAACCTTGGCTGTAGGAAGGGAGGAGAAGAGAGAAAGATGATATGGGGAGGGGTGGAGAAGCAGATGGGCTCTTCTGTGTGCCCTGACTGGGAATTGAACCTGGAACATCTACATGCCAGGTTGATGCTCTACCACTGAGCCAACCGTTGCCAGGGCTGCTTCCTGGCTTTTGTGATGGTATAGTACTTGTCAGCTTTTTAAACTTTGCAATTTGTTGCGCTTGCTCATTCTTTTTTTTTTTTTAACAAGATTTTTATTGATTTTTGAGAGAGGAGAGAGAAGTGGGGGGCGAGGAGTGTGAAGCATCAACTTGAAGGAGTTGGTTGTATGTGCCTTGATTGGGCAAACCTGGGGTTTTGAACCAGTGACCACAACAGTTCAGCTTGACTCTTTATCCACTGCACCACCACAGATCAGGCATTCATTCTTAAATATTTACTTTTGTACCTAATTTTATATTCATAACAAGATAGTATATGCCTCAGACCCGAAAGCCCCTGGACCCACCCTGAGTTACTCTTTCAGTGAAAGCACCCCATGTGCACATTTCAACTGAGGATGAGGTTCTGTTTTCTTGGTTTCTGGGCTGGCTAACTTGGCACAAATGAGGGAGGGGGATTAGGTTTTGATTCAGAGGCATAATTTCAAGGGAGAGTTGTTTGACAGAAGTCTGCCTCTACCCTTGCAGAGCATCCTGCTGAATCTGTAACAATGGGGAGATTTGGCTAGACACATGGGGATGGGCAGTGGCTACAGCTCCTAGGTCAGGGAGAAGGGCCAGGAGAGGTTCATGTCCTTTGGGGCAGCCATGAGTGTCATAGGAGGCCTCAGAGGCAGTGGAGATCCAGGGAGATAACCATTGCCCCAAGTGCCCATCCAGGTCCCTCAGGTCTCATTGCTGGGACAGTTGTATTTATTTCTAACTGAAAATGGGACTGTTGTATCAAAATACCTCATTATTTGCTATGATTAGGACATCAGCCTTTCCACAGAAGTATTTTAGATTACTGAAGTTTAGCTTTCCACCCCAAAGCTGTGAGCCTGATATATAGGCTTTTTTACCTTAAACAGACACACTAATGTACTTCAATACCTTTAAAGATTTTATTTCTTGATTTTACAGAGGTGAGTGAGGGGTAATCAGAAGCATCAACTCACAGTTGCTTACTTGAGTTGTTCATTGCTTGCTTTCTGTATGTGCCTTGACCGGGCAAGCCCAGGGTTTCTAACTGGCAACCTCAGTGTTCCAGGTTAACACTCCATTTACTGCGCCACCATAGGCCAAGTGTTTAATACCTTTATGATTAGAGTCACCACACTGCATTTAGCATAGCATTGCTACCCACCCAGTTTTTGTCCTTCATGGGTGCAGGGGGACAAAGTGATCCTTCTTTTCAGTGTATGGCACATCACTGTTAAATTAAAATTTAATGTGAGACTTGCCCTTTTTTTTATTATTATTAATTAATTAATTATTTTTTTTTTACAGAGACAGAGAGTGTGTCAGAGAGAGGAATAGACAGGGACAGACAGACAGGAACGGAGAGAGATGAGAAGCATCAATCATCAGTTTTTCATTGCGCATTGCAACACCTTACTTGTTCATTGATTGCTTTCTCATATGTGCCTTGACAGCAGGCCTTCAGCAGACTGAGTAAACCCTTGCTGGAGCCAGCGACCTTGGGTTCAAGCTGGTGGGCTTTTCCTCAAACCAGATGATCCCGCACTCAAGCTGGCGACCTCGGGGTCTCAAACCCGGGCCCTCTGAATCCCAGTCCGACGCTCTATCCACTGCGCCACCGCCTGCCTGGTCAGGCGAGACTTGCCCTTTTGTCTTAATTATTCATTTCCCTTTGTACCCAAATCCTGCTCTCTTCCCTCCTTTAGATCTAACTTACTGCTTCTGAAATGCTAGGAAATCATGTAACGCAGAGGTCCCCAAACCCCGGGCCGCGGACCAATACCGGTCCGTGGGCCATTTGGTACCGGTCCGCAGAGAAAGAATAAATAACTTACATTATTTCCGTTTTATTTATATTTAAGTCTGAATGATGTTTTATTTTTTTAAAATGACCAGATTCCGTCTAAGACTTACTCTTGACGCTTGTCTCGGTCATGTGATACGTTTATTCGTCCCACCCTAAAGGCCGGTCCGTGAAAATATTTTCTGACATTAAACCGGTCCGTGGCCCAAAAAAGGTTGGGGACCACTGCTCTAACCAACTGAGCTATCCAGCCAGGGAACAAATGTCTTTATTTTTGGTCTTTTCTACCACTTTCTAGCTCTTTTGGGGTTGAGTAGTTCAAAGCCATTTTGATTCTTGCACCAAGTCCAAGGGAGAGTCCCTCTGAATTCCAAAGTATGCCAAATACCATCCTATAAGAGTCTCACCTGCCTTGACCGTTTCCAGGTGTCCCTTCTATACCACCCTGCAGACAGACATCAGACTCACAGCAGAGTGAGGCCCTCACAGCCACCGGCACCCATCATGGGGGCTGAGCACAGCTGCACATGGCCTTCTCAAAACCTTGGCTTTTTATATTTTGGGCACCCACCCAGGCTCAAGAGCTCTCTTTCAGTTGTCTTAGCTTGTGTTTTAAGCCAGTGGTCCCCAACCTTTTTGGGGCCACAGACTGGTTTAATGTCAGAAAATATTTTCACGGACCGACCTTTAGGGTGGGGCGGATAAATGCACAAAATAAAATTATGCGACCAGCATTAAAACTGGTATTTTTAAATATAATTGTTGAACTTACAATTGTTGAACTTACGAGACAAGCGTTAAGAGTGAGTCTTAGACGGATGTAACAGAGGGAATCTGGTCGTTTTTTAAAAATAAAACATCGTTCAGACTTAAATATAAATAAAACGGAAATAATGTAAGTTATTTATTCTTTCTCTGCGGACCGGTAGGTACCAAATTGGCCCACGGACCAGTACCAGTCCGGGAATTGGGGACCACTGGGTTAGAGCATCATCCCGGTACGCAAAGATTTTGGGTTCGATCCCAGGTTAAGGCACATACAGGAACAGATTAATCCCCTCTCACCTGTTCCTCAGCAGTGACCTTGAGCACACGTGTTCATGTGTGTGTGTGCGCCTCTGTGCACATGAGTATGTGTGTGTTTTGAAATTTCCTTCCCAGGCCAGCAGTCCCTGTAATCAGGAGTCCTGTTTGCGAGGTGGGGTCAGCTGCCTGGCCTATTATCAGAAACTCCAGAGCTGCCTTTATCGCTAATAGGCACCAGGTTTCATGCTGAGTAAACCCAAGGCCAGCAGTGGGTGTCACTAGGCACTGTCTGGGTCTGGCAGGATGTGACTGAGACTTCCAGCCTTGTAAGTATGAGAACTAGCTAGACCTATGACCTGTAGCCCAGGGACATCTGGGTCTCCCCTGGGCTGTGTCCTGTGTCCTGCTAAGTGGGAAGGTATGCTGTGAGGGCTCATGGAACCTCTCTGCAGGATGGAAGGGTACATATAGGGCCCTGTGAGTGCACCCACTGGGTGAACCCTACCCCGACAGTTCAGACACACTATGCAATTACACAGGTAGGGCACCACTCCCATTTTGTCCCCCTATGGGAGACGTCCACATTTCCCTCCCCACTCTCACCTCCTCCCTCTTCTTTTCTCCTTCCTCCTCCTTCCTCTTCCCTTCTCCTTCCTCCTCCTCCTCCCTCTTCCTTCTTTCCTCCTTGGGGGCAGGGTCTTTTCTGCACACCCTGCCTGAGGAGATGGGGCCTAGCAGGAGGGAAGGAAGAACACCCCAGGGCGTTTAGAGCCAGCTGGCCCCAGGAAGGAGTCACCTTCCCCTCCCCTCCCCCCCCCCCCACATCGGCCTGGGGCCTGGTCTGCGGTAAGCTTGCCTCCTGGGCTGGGCAGTCTGCACCATTGGTGGTCCCTGCTCTCGTTCACCTTGTCCCTGTGTGTCTCCCGTGTGTCCCCTGCCCTGAAGGAGCAGCTGCTGTGTACCGAACTAAGCACTGTGACCCTGCACGCCTTCGTGAGCCATGGCGAGGGTTGCTTCAGCAAGGGGCCAGCCTATGACACAGATGTGGGGCCTGTGTTTGTTAAGGTCAACGTCAGGGCACAGGTGCGGGGATTGGAGAAGAGGGAGAGGTTGGGGGGGGGGGGGAGTGGAGACGGTGAAAAGAGAAGAGGGGGAGGTTGAAGGGAAGGGTGATTAGAGGGGAAGGGTTGGACAAAGGGGATTGGGGTGCGGGGAAGAGGACACAGGGCAGGGGGTGCGGGCCAAAGGTGGCCCCTTTCTGGGTCAGGCCTGGAGTCACTGTCCCGGCGTCAACCTGCAGCCTTGGTGCTGATATCTGCAGGCTAGCAGGGCTCAAGCATTTTCTGTGGGATCCCCAGGGCTTCATCTGCTGCAGTATTAATTCTCATCTTTTTACCTGGAGAGCGAGAATTTTTGGTTGTTTGGTTTAATTTCTGTAACCATGAAGTACTGGGGACGTGAGGCTTAGGGTCTTGGGCTACTTAAGCCCTTCTGCCCCAGCTCTGGGCTGTCCTCCTCAGTAAATGTGAAGAGGCAGAAAGGCTAGGACCCCCAGGGATCCCAAGGGCCTTCTACTCACAAGTCCTACTGTTGTGGACCATAAGTGGCAGAAAGCCATTGTAGATTCGAGGCTTAGCAAAAGGCTGAATTCTCCCCCCCTTCACCTCCATATTTGGCTATTATTTGCATCCACTTTACTTGCTTCCTTGAGTTGCTGGAAGCAATTTACATGCCCTTCTTCTGACTCTTTTTGTTTTCGGATATTGGTAGATTTCACTAATGCATCCTGTTTTTGCCTTGGGAGAGTTCCTGCTTTAGCCTCAGATGTGTAACTTTGTATCAAGGACTTCCTTGATTTGCATATGGCTATATAATAAAGCAAACTGGGGCTATGGGGCACTCAGATATTGCCATCAGCATTTGAAGAGTCCTCCCAGTCCCATTTTTTCTTAATGAGTATGTTTCCTTAATTCTGCACTGTTATTAGGAGCTGTGCTGGTCCCCGGCGTCCTGCTTGTGTTTGGAGCTGTTGTCCATCTCCTGCTTACACTATTTCTGTTAAATATCTCTGGAAAATATGACACTTTACAAGTGGAGAGAGTTAGCCACTGTGTGTGCACCCAGGTGTGGAGAGCAGTCCTGACCTCTTTTGGGCCTGGCAAAGGTGGGGGTGCAGGCTGTGGGCAGGAGGAAATCCAGAGAGACCCCTTCCATTCCCCCGCAGCACTGTCCACTTCTGGGATGGACAAGGGTTGGGGACTGGTCCAGCATCCCTCTGTGGGCACCTGGAACTGTTGAGGAGTCTGATTTCAGAACCCAAATCCCTCAGAATAAGCCCACCCACAGGAAAGCAGCTTTGGGTTCAGGGTTCATGCTGGCTCTGGAAGCTCCACAGCTGGACCCTGAAAGCTCCTCTAGGGTGGAACCCCACCATTCACCCTTGCCACCCTCATTGTGGGCTCAATGAATGCATGAGAGTAGGTGACAGCTGCAGCCCTTGGGGCACTGGTCACCGGTCTCCATAATTCCAGATGAAGGTTGACAGGAGGAAGCCTCACCCCATTTTCCCCTCAGGCATTTTGAATTAAAGGATGAATGCTTTCGCTTTGTGGAAATAGATGTGATCTCATCCACAAGGTTTGATTCTATAGTCAGAGGTGCTCACAAACCACAATAAGCACGTTTTTAACTGAGGCAGAGTGTATCTAAGTGATGGGTCCTCAACTTTGGGGGGTGGCCTATCTTTTGCCAGGATGGGGTGCATGGCTCCTTTCTAGTTCCCAGACTCTGCTGGATGTTCATCTCTGGGAGCCCTGGACCTAAGGCCCAGCTGGACCTCCCAGCCCTCATCTCCCTTTGCCCTAGTAACTACTGCATGCCACCCTATGCCACTCCTCCCTTTGCTGTGATTGCATGATGTGAGCGGTGCGCAGCTGGGAAGGGAACCGAGGCCCAGCCGCAGACCCTCCACTAACCTGCTCTCTCAGGCACTCCACTGGTAGCCCCTGGCATCCCGTGGCATCATGTAGCACCCCTTGGAACCCCCATCACTGTTGGAACCTCTCCCATGGCCTGTGCTTCTTCATGTCTCAGAGCAAGTGATCTCTGTAGGAGTGACAACATCCTGCCCACCCCCCTAGCCCCACCTCAACCCTTGTAGCCCTTTCCTATCCAAAGGGGGCCATGTTGCACCCCACTCTGGAGGGCTGATGCCTTACTCCTTAGTCAGTTTTTAGTAACTGATGGTCCTGGGTGCTTGTGGTCCCATGTGATGGCTTCTGTCCAGGGCTGTAAGTCACAAGGTGGCGGCAGAGGTCCCTGTTGGAGTGGGAGCTCATGGCCGTGTTCTGGACGCAGGCCTGGCAGATGTTTGAGGGGGAGGTGGCAAACCTGGAGGCCATCCGAAGCATAGGCCTAGTACGGGCACCTTGGCCCCTTAAGGTGATCGACCTGCCTGGAGGTGGGGCTGCCCTTGTGATGGAGCATCTGAAGATGAGGAGCTTGAGCAGGTGAGTATGTGTGTGGTGGGGAGAGGGAGCAGCCCCTTTCTGAGCTGCCTACATGATTTGGTCTAGTTACCAGAGGCAGGGATTCCACACCCTTAAGGGTAACAAGGAATTCTTGCTTTCTTGTGTGGGACTGGTGTAGATTAGTGTAGTCCCAATGAAGTTTCATCAGATAAAAATGTATTGAAACCATCCCTTACCTGTGTTGTGGAGGGCTCTCATACCAGCTCAATTTGAGCAGACTGAAGTCTGATCTAGTAATTTTCTGAGGTCCTTAAAATTTTTTTAATTATTAAAGTTATGCATATTCTTTTTTTTTTAAGATTTTATTTATTCATTATAGAGAGGGGAGAGAGAGAGAGAGAGAGAGAGAGAGAAGGGGAGGAGCAGGAAGCATCAACTCCCATATGTGCCTTGACCAGGCAAGCCCAGGGTTTTGAACTGGCAACCTCAGCATTTCCAGGTTAACGCTTTATCCACTGCGCCACCACAGGTCAGGCTATGCATATTCTTTATATATCTATATATACACATATATAAAGCAAGGTAGAAAATACAAATTCATGTAAAAAAGACATAAAGCCACCTATAATTCCATCAGTAGGCTCCAGCTGCCACTACTGGCTTTTTTTTTTTTTTTTTTTTTTTTTTTTTTTTTTTACAGAGAGAGTCAGAGAGGGATAGCTAGGGACAGACAGATAGGAACGGAGAGAGATGAGAAGCATCAATCATCAGTTTTTCGTTGTGGCACTTTAGTTGTTCATTGATTACTTTCTCATATGTGCCTTGACTGTGGGGCTACAGCAGACTGAGTGACCCCTTGCTTAAGCCAGGGGCCTTGGGTCCAAGCTGGTGAGCTTTGCTCAAACCAGATCAGCCCGCGCTCAAGCTGGCGACCTCGGGTCTCAAACCTGGGTCCTCTGCATCCCAGTCCGATGCTCTATCCACTGCATCACCGCCTGGTCAGGCTGCCACTGGCATTCTGATGTATTATCATCATCCTGGTCTTTAAAAATTTTTTTTTAATTAAATTTATTGGAATGATATTGGTTAATAACATTATATAAGTTTCAGGTATACAACCTTATGATACAACACTTGTACACTCCACTGTGTGCTCACCACCCCAAGTCAAGTCTTTTTCTGTTACCTTGTATTTGACCATCTCTTTACTCTCTTCTGCCCCAAACTCTCTTCCCCTGTGGTCTGGTCTTTTACTTATATTTGATTTATGTTCACTTTTACAAAAGTTGGGAGATAGATTTTTAAATTATTTTTGTTTGTTTGTTTTTTGGTTTTGTATTTTTCTGAAGCTGGAAACGGGGAGAGACAGACAGACTCCCGCATGCACCCGACCGGGATCCGCCTGGCACGCTCACCAGGGGGCGATGCTCTGCCCCTCCGGGGCGTCACTCTGCCATGACCAGAGCCACTCTAGTGCCTGGGGCAGAGGCCAAGGAGCCATCCCCAGCGCCCGGGCCATCTTTGCTCCAATGGAGCCTTGGCTGCGGGAGGGGAAGAGAGAGACAGAGAGGAAGGAGGGGGTGGGGGTGGAGAAGCAAATGGGCGCTTCTCCTGTGTGCCCTGGCCGGGAATCGAACCCGGGTCCCCCGCACGCCAGGCCGACGCTCTACCGCTGAGCCAACAGGCCAGGGCCTGGTTTTTTAAATTTTAAATTTAGATATATTTTTATTAAATTTTTTTTTTTTACATAGAGAGAGGGATAGACAGGGACAGACAGACAGGACGGGGAGATGAGAAGCATCAATCATTAGTTTTTCGTTGCGCATTGCAACACCTTAATTGTTCATTGATTGCCTTCTCATACGTGCCTTGACCACGGGCCTTCAGCAGACCAAGTAACCCCTTACTGGAGCCAGCGACCTTGGGCTCAAGCTGGTGAGCTTTTGCTCAAACCAGATGAGCCCACGCTCAAGCTGGCGACCTCAGGGTATCGAGCCTGGGTCTTCCGCATCCCAGTCCGATGCTCTATCCATTGTGCCACCGCCCGGTCAGGCGGGAGATGGTTTGTTTTGTTGTTTTTTTTAATACTTTATTTATTGGTTTTACAGAGACAGGAGAGAAAGGGGAGCATGGAATGGGAAGTATCAACTCATAGTTGCTTCATGTTAGTTGTTCATTGTTTGCTTGTTGTATGTGCCTTGACCAGGGAAGCCCAGGGTTTCGAACCAGCAACCTTGGCATTCCAGGCTGAAGGTTTATCCACTACGCCACCACAGGCCAGGCCGGGAAATGGTTTTTAACTTAACATTACTTTTTGACCATTTATCATGTAATCCTCAGTACTTCCTTGGTGCCTACCTGCTTCCCCCCTCTTGGTGATCCTTTTTTGGAAAGGGTCAGTGCCTGCTGTTTGTTTTTCTACTTTTTATAGCAAGGAGAGTAGTGTTTGAGGTCTTTAAACATTTCTGAAAAGGGAGGTGCTTGCTAGTTGTTGGTATTTCTTACCCTAATGGGCTGCATTTCTTTTTTCATCAGCCAGGCATCCAAACTTGGAGACCAGGTGGCAGATTTGCCCCTTTATAACCAGAAGCTCAGGGACAAGTTGAGAGAGGAAGCAAACACAGTGGGTGTGTTCAGGTCACCTCTGTACCCTTGACCCAGGTGCATCCACCCTGGAATGGTGCTCAGGGTGACACTTTAGTAACTGGTTGGACTGCACACCATCTCCCTCTATGTTCAGTGAGCTCAGTGTGAAAATGAGATTGTTAAGTAGGAATTTTGATGGAGCTGATAAGCAAATAGAATTGGTT
The DNA here is from genome assembly GCF_036850995.1 of Saccopteryx leptura. NCBI lineage: Eukaryota > Metazoa > Chordata > Mammalia > Chiroptera > Emballonuridae > Saccopteryx > Saccopteryx leptura. The sequence goes on from NC_089506.1 coordinate 126,795,163, forward strand.
CCTGTCCACTTTTTTTGTTTTTTTTGTTTTTGTTTTTGTTTTTTTGTTTTGTTTTGTTTTTTTACAGAGACAAAGAGTCTAAGACAGGGATAGACAGGGACAGACAGACAGGAACGGAGAGATGAGAAGCATCAATCATCAGTCTTTCGTTGCGCATTGCGACACCTTAGTTGTTCATTGATTGCTTTCTCATATGTGCCTTGATTGCGGGCCTTCAGCAGACCGAGTAACCCCTTGCTTGAGCCAGCAACCTTGGGTCCAAGCTGGTGAGTTTTTTGTTTGTTTGTTTGTTTTTTCCTCAAACCAGATGAGCGTGTGCTCAAGCTGGTGACCTTGGGGTCTTGAACCTGGGTCCTCGGCATCCCAGTCTGATGCTCTATGTTGCATCCACCGGATACAAGAACAAACGTCGGAGACTTTCAGAAGATTAGATCGTACTTTATTGGCCAAGTTTAACCTGTGCAGGGGTGAACTCCCAAGATGTCTGGAGACACCGTACTCACAAGGAGCTGCAAATGAGAGTCGTGCCTGGCGCTTACAACTAGGTCCTTATATATCCTAAGTGAGCAAGCATTATACAGAAGCAGATGTGGCAGTTAGCTATTCGCTAGGGAGGTCGCACGTAGCATAGCAACAGGGGCAGGGTTTAGCTTACTGGCGAATTTCAAACAAACTTCTGATAAGGGTTTCTGACCAATAGAATGCAGGATGTTTGTCCTCCTTTGTGTTGATCTTAGTTCTCAGCCTCACAGGGGCCCTATCAGCACCTCCCTGTTCCTGCTCCTTCAATAGTTACACTCTGGCAGCCACAGCACACCTCCCCGAATCTAACATTCCCCCATCTCTTTTGGGCATAAATCAAACCCTTGATTCTTCATCAGTGGGGAGAATGGTGTATGAGCTAGGCAAATCATCAGCGAGAGGGCTCCTGGCTGAATCAGAATGTCTCCAGGCTGCTGGTGAATCACAGAACTTGTCTTTAAAGAACTTTGATAAGTCAACTTGGAGAGTTATGGGGTTGCTATTATCCCAGGTGTTATTCTGTGCTATAACTGTGCCATCTGCTGTCCTGATTAAAACCTATTCCTGCAACTCTAGTCCCTTACTGGGTAAACAATAAAAAGTCATCAGTCCTAAGTGGAGGAGAAGGTGAGCTTTAGAGGCTCTCCAGGGGTCTGCTTGACTCGCCATCTCCGAGATCCTTCGTCGGGTGGTTGGGCCAGCTTCACGTGGGAGAGGTGGATCTAGTAGGGCTTTTCAGCTACCTTAATAGCTGTGGGTGTACTAAGGATCACCTGGAACGATCCATTCCACCGCGGCTCAAGGTTGCCCTGTCTGTGGTTGAGAATCCACACCTACTGTCCATGCTCCGGTGGCTCCGGTAGTCCGGAGCTGTGTTTCGCATTTGATTGGGCTGATCTCTGGAGGGCCTGCACCTCGCTTCTGATGTGCTGCAGGGGCTGCAAGGACTTGAGGAAATTATGATTAGAAATCTCTAGTTCCCCTCTGGTCAATCGAGGTACAAGGGGCACAGGTTGCCCAAATAAGATTTCATAAGGGGTCCATTTATTGAGATAGGGGGTACATCTGGTTCTAAAAAGGGCAAAAGGGAGGAGCTCAACCTAGTTTTCACCGGTCTCCCCTCTCAGCTTAATTATAGTTTCCTTCAGAGTCCTGTTCATTCTTTCTACCTGTCCTGAACTTTGGGGCCTATAAATGCAATGCAATTTCTAATTAATACCTAACTTAGTGGCTAATTCTTGAGATATCCTGGATATGAATGCAGGTCCATTGTCTGATCCTAGGGCTAGGGGATTGCCATATTTAGGTATGATTTCCCTTAATAAGACTTTGCAGACTGTGGAAGCAGCCTCTCCTCATGTGGGGAATGCTTCCACCTATCCTGAGAAGGTGTCTAATAATACTAATAGATACTTATAACCTTACTTCCCAGGGGTCATCTCTGTGAAATCTATTTCCCACAGTTCTCCTGGAGCTTTCCCCCGATATCTCACAAAGGGGGGTAGCTTCTTATTCTGTGCATTTACTCTGGCACAGATGCTGCACCCCAAGACAATGGAGTGGACAATATCCCCGATGTTGAGCCCTACATAATACTTCCTGATAAGTTGTTCTAGCTTGTTTTGTCCTAGATGGGTACTAGTATGACTATCTCCTACTATTTCTCTTACTATTCTCTGGGGTAAATAGAGCCGGGAGTCTGGAAGCTCTATCTATCCCTGCTGATTTTTCTTCCCTTTCAACTGCATCCCTTCCTGCTCTTCTTCTGGGGAATATCTAGGATCCGGAGGTAGCGTTGGCTTAGGCAGCAATGGCAGAAGGCTTTCTTGTGGCCCAGTGGCTTGCAGCTGAGTCTGCTAGGTTGTTACCCTTTACAATAGGAGAGTCCCCTCTCTGGTGTCCTTTGCAGTGGATGATGGCAACTTTGGTAGGTAGCCAAATGGCGTTTAGGAGGGCAAGAATTTCATTGTGATTTTTAATGTCTTTCCCCCTGCTGTCAGTAAGCCTCTCTCCTTGTATATGGCTCCGTGGACATGGGCAGTGGCGAATGCATATTGGCTGTCAGTGTAGATGTTGGCAACTTTTCCCTCCGCTATCTGTAAGGCCCTGGTTAGTCCTATCAGCTATTCCCTCTGTGCAGATGTCCCTGCGGGCAGCGCTTTCTGCCACAGGACCTTATCTCCCGTGGTCACTGCTGCCCCTGCATGTCGCTGTCCATCCTTGACAAAACTGCTCCCGTCAGTAAAGAGGGTCAGGTCTGCCTTTCCCTATGCTTGATCCCTTAAGTCCGGGCGGGAGCCAGTCACTGTGTCAAGGATTTGTTTGCAACTGTGGACCAAAGTGGAGTCGCTGGGTTCAGGGCAGCAGTTTTGAGGAACTGAACAGATGGAGGGTTCAGCAGCTGAGCCTGATACTGCATTAGCCGCACATTAGATAGCCACCTGTCAGGAGGTGCTCGCAGCACTTGCTCTACGTAGTGTTCCTCAATGACTTTGATGTCCTGCCCTAAAGTCAATTTACTAGCCTCCTTGACTAGTATGGAGGTGGCAGCAAGTGCCGTCAGACATGTTGGCCATCCTGAGGCTACAGGATCAAGTTTCTTGGACAGATAGGCGACAGGCCTCTTCCACGGCCCAAGTTCCTGGCTCAGTACCCCTAAAGCTACCCCTCCCTTTTCTGCTATAAATAGCTGAAAGGATTTGGCCAGATCTGGCAGGGCCAAAGCTGGGGCAGCCACCAGGGCCTCCTTAAGCGCTTGGAACGCTTGCTTCTCCTTATCTGTCCATGTGAACTGCTCTTCCTTACCCCTGGTCAGTTCGTGCAGGGGTTCAGCTAGTTCTGCAAAGCCTAATATCCACAGTCGGCATTATCCTACTGCACCCAGGAATTCTCGTACCTGCCTCTCATTAGTAGGCTCAGGGATCTGCAAGACCGTCTGAATTTGCTGGCTGGACAATGTCCTTTGCCCTTTCTGTAAGTTATACCCCAAATAACTTACAGTTTGCATCACAATCTGGGCCTTCTTGGCGGAGACTCGATACCCCATTTGCCCGAGATCTTGTAGCAGGTCCGAGGTAGCTTCCTCACACTCTCCTTCGTCCTTGGCAGCTATGAGGATGTCATCCACATACTGGAGCAGTACAATCGACGGATGGGAGGAGAGGAAAGCCTGCAGATCTTTGTTGAGGGCCTCATTAAAAATGGTGGGGGAATTCTTAAACCCTTGTGGTAGTCTGGTCCAAGTGAACTGCCCCACCAGTCCATTATCTGGGTCATTCCATTCAAAGGCAAAGATCCCTTGGCTCTGAGGTGCCAGGGGAATACAAAAGAAAGCATCCTTCAAATCCAGGACAGAATAATAGGTATGGGTTGGGGGCAATGAGCTCAGTAAGGTATATGGGTTGGGCACCGTGGGATGAATAGTCTCTACTTGCGCATTCACTTCCCGCAAGTCCTGGACCGGACGATAGTCTTGGCTCCCCGGTTTCTGGATGGGAAGCAGCGGGGTGTTCCAGGCTGATTGGCACCTTTGGAGGATGCCTTCCTCCAGCAGGCATTGCAAGTGCCGGGCGACTCCCTGTCTAGCTCGGGCTGGGACCGGGTACTGCCTGATCCTAACCGGTCTAGCAATGCTAAGCAGTTGCACCAGGACAGGCGGTTGGTGGGCAGCCAAACCTGGGGGGTTGGTTTCTGCCCAAACCTCAGGTACCCAGGCACGCAGGGCATCTGGAACGCCTTCCTCGGCCTCCTTACCTTCTAGGACGGTGGCAAGTAAGTGTTCTTCAGACAGTGGGACAATTCCATGCTGACCTCTGCCTCTTTGTTCCCCATAGGGCTTTCCTTCCGTCGGAAGGTTATGGTGGCCTGAAGTTTCTGCAATAAGTCCCTTCCAAGTAGTGGGTAAGGGCAGTCTGGAATGACTAGGAAAGAGTGGGTGATGGTGCCTTGACCTAAGTCAGTAATTCTTGCGATGGCCCATGGGTAGGCTTCTGCTTTGTCCATTGCCCCTATTATCTTAGTAGTTGCCTTCTGCATCTGGCCCTGTGGTTTCTTTATGACTGAATAGGTGGCTCCCGTGTCGACTAGGAAGTCTATTGGCTTTCCTTTGACTGTTAAGGTGACCATGGGCTCCTGGGAGCCGACGGGAATAGAGCCCTGGCCCCGTCAGTCTAAGGTTTGGAGCAAGACCTCTGGGGCTTGTTTTGGCCTCTGGCCTTCGGCCCTCAACCTTGGGCACTCTCTCTTCCAGTGACCTTTCTCCTTGCAATTAGCGCATTGATCCTTGTCTATTCGCTGTCCTTGGCCCTTCCTCTGTCTCCCTTTTCCTTTGGGGGGAGGTTTCTGAGCAGCAATCAGGATCTTGGCTACCTGCTTTGCTCTGCCAACCTCCGGGTCATCCTGTTGATATATACTTTCTGGGCCATTTCTAATAGCTTACTCCTATTCTCTCCCTCAAACCCCTCAATCTTCTGAAGCTTTTTTCTTATATCAGAAGCAGCTTGAGTCACAAAGGCTATGTTTATTAGCCTCTTGTTTTCTTCCGCTTCTGGGTCTAAGGGGGTGTACACTCTATATGTCTCCATGAGTCTCTCTAGGAAGGCTTCTGGGGATTCCTCTCTTCCCTGGATGACCTCACTTACCTTGCTAAAGTTGGTTGGCTTTCTAGCTGCTGCCTTGAGCCCCCTCAACAGAGCCCGGTGATACTGGAGGAGCACGTCCCTTCCCCCAGCGGTATTAGGGTCCCAGGTAGGAGGTTGAGACGGGAGAACATCTTCTATTTCCCTTCTTCCCTCCCGAGTTTCCCTTTCTTCTCCCAATACCGCCTTAGCAGCTTCTTTCATTATTCTGTCCCTTTCTTCAGAAGTGAAGAGGGTTTGTAAAATCTGACAATCATCCCATGTGGGCTGATGGGTCCTAAAAATGGTCTCAAGGAGAGATATTAGTCCCTGAGGTTTCTCGGAAAATGGGGGATTCTGATGTTTCCAATTGTATAAATCACTAGTGGAAAAAGGCACATAGATGAGGTGAGGAGGTGCCCGTGGGCCAGCATCTGGTGCTGGTGGCACCTCCCGGAGGGGCAAAATGGCTGCGCCTCCCGCCGAAGGAGGCAAAATGGCTGTGCTTCCCACACCATAGACCGCCCCTCCTCGGGTGTGGGGCAGGCTCGAGAGCCCGCTCACGTCCTGCCACGAGGAATCTGGTTCCTCCTGTCGCTGATAGGGTGGAGGGGAATTCACTGGGTCTAGGTGGTCCTCCGGCGGTCCAGGCAAAACAGGGTAAACTCTGGACGGTTCACCAGGCCATGTCTGGGAATGGGCTTCTTTCTTTTCCTTTTCTTTGACCCTCCCAACTTTCCCATTCCCTGTAGCAAGACAAACCGCTCACCTTCCTCGCTGGCTGTCCTTCAGACACTTTCTGATGTACCCAGTCTGCTCACTGGCTATATCTACCCACACATCTATATACAGGTATTGGTCTGGGTGGGGTGCCCTATAAACTGTGACTCTGACAGCAAATAAAGTTGGGAGGTCAAAAGTGCCCTCTGTGGGCCATCCCCCATTAAATGTAGGCCATTCCAGCTGGCTCAAGGTCCGGAGTAAACTTGGACTCGGCGGCGGACCTCTGTACCCCTGAGCCTTTCTTCTGGAAATCAGAAAAATTCTTCAACAGGCACTCGAGCGGGGATCCCGGCACAGACTCCTGTTGTCCCATCCTGGATGACTCAGGAATAATGAGAAAGGGTAGGATACAGGCAACACACACTATTAACACAAGGAACACACTTGTCTCTCTCACACTCAACTCAGTCATTTGAGCTCAGACAAAACGCAGCATAGTGCAGCGCAAAAAGGATTCCTAATGTGACCGGTCACTCCTAAAGTTAACAAATCCAAATATCCAAATTTCAGAGAGCGGCGTCCCGCTTCTGAAAGCCCTGGGTAGGTTACCGGCGGCATCTCACCTACTACCTCAGGATTGTGCACTCTGGAGCCCAAAAGCCAAACCAAATGAGAATCCTCAGTGAATACTTACTCAGCTCGTGCTGTCCCTCTGGTCTCTGATCCAAAACTCCGCCGAGGGAGAATCCCGGACGAGCCCCCAAAAATGTTGCATCCACCGGGTACAAGAACAAACGTTGGAGACTTTCAGGAGATTAGATCGTACTTTATTGGCCAAGTTTAACCTGCGCAGGGGCGAACTCCCAAGATGTCCGGAGACACCGTACTCACAAGGAGCTGCAAATGAGAGTCGCGCCTGGCACTTACAACTAGGTCCTTATATATCCTAAGTGAGCAAGCATTATACAGAAGCAGATGTGGCAGTTAGCTATTCGCTAGGGAGGTCGCATGTAGCATAGCAACAGGGGCAGGGTTTAGCTTACTGACGAATTTCAAACATAAACTTCTGATAAAGGTTTCTGACCAATAGAATGCAGGATGTTTGTTGTGCTGATCTTCTTAGTTCTCAGCCTTACAGGGGCCCTATCAGCACCTCCCTGTTCCTGCTCCTTCAATAGTTACACTCTGGCAGCCACAGCACACCTCCCTGAATCTAACACTCTATCCACTGCGCCACTGCCTGGTCAGGCTCCTGTCCACTTTTATACCCAGTATTGCTGTTCAGTGTGCCAAGTCCAAGTGTGCTGCCTAACTGCTAGCTGGGTGTTACACCCTCAGACTACCCACATTCCAGCAGTGCAGCAGTGCCTTGCTGATGTTCTGCAGGGATCTGACTTTTTTTTTTTTTAATTTTTTTAAATTTATTTTTTATTTTTAATTTTTAACTTTATTCAGTTTTTTTTAGAGAAACAGAGAGAGAGAGAGAAGGGAGAGGAGCAGAAAGCATTAACTCTCATATGTGCCTTGGCCAGGCAAGCCCAGGGTTTTGAACCGGCGACCTCAGTGTTCCCAGGTCAACACTTGATCCACTGCGCCACCACAGGTCAGGCGGGATCTGACATTTAAGAGAAAGACATCTCTTCTTGTTGATGGGCCAGAGGGATGAGAGTACTGAGCCTAAGCATGTGACTAAGTTTGGCTTCCACATGGTGACGTGCTGTGGCTTCATCCCACAGGTGAGTGCTGGGATTAGGATATGTCTGCTTAGCTGATGGCCATTCCCAATAACCTAAGGCTGGAACCCCAACCCTTGTATGTGACAGTGTGCCAGTCCCTGGGCACCAGGAAGATTGACTACCTACTATCTGAAAGCAGAGGGTGAGCTGTGATACCTGGGTTTGGGGATTTGAGCTGGGAACAGGGTAGGAAGCTGTGGGGCAAGTGGAAGGGCATTCCAAGCATAGGAAACAGCAGGTGCAAAGGCCATATTTCAGGGGGGCATATGATGAATGGGGGGCTAAGAGGGGACTGAAGCAGCACGTGAGGTCAGAGATTTAGTCTCGGTCACTCAGTCACTATTCTGGGGCCTTTAAAAAGTTAGTGGTACTGCCTGACCTGTGGTGGCGCAGTGGATAAAGCATCGACCTGGAAATGCTGAGGTCGCCGGTTCGAAACCCTGGGCCTGCCTGGTCAAGGCACATATGGGAGTTGATGCTTCCAGCTCCTCCCTACCTTCTCTCTCTGTCTCTCTGTCCTCTCTCTCCCTCTCTCCCTCCCTCCCTCCCTCTCTCTCTCTCTCTCTCTCTCTCTTCTCTCTCCTCTCTAAAATGAATAAATAAAATTTAAAAAATAAATAACTTAAAAAAAGGTTAATGGTACTATTGAGATATCATTCACATGACAGAAACTTCACTATTTTAAAGTGTACAATTCAATGGTTTTTAGTAGAATCACAATGTTGTGCAACCATCTAATTCCAGAACTTTTTCATTAACCCCTAAAAAAGCTCCATACTTTTTAGTGGTCACTCTCCATTCCCCCTGCCCCAACTTGTGATAACCGCTTATCTCTTTCTGTCTCTGTGGATTTGCTTATTCAGAAAATTTCATGTGTGTGAAGTCGCACAATAGCCAGCCTTTTTTTTTTTTTTTGGTGTCAGAAGTGGGATAGCCAGCCTTTTGTGTGTGTCTCTCTGTGGTGTGGGCGGAGGGCGGTGTTCCAGGTTGAGGTCACAGGGACAAGTCTGAGGCAGATTTAGGTATCCCAGCCAAGGGGCAGTCCTCACATGTGGGGATTGTTAGGACCCCTAAATCTCTGCAGAAGCTGGCTTACTGGGGAGTACATACCTCTTGAGCTAGTGACTACTGACACAGTCATAGCAGTCCCTGGCAAGCATGGCTGAGTGTGGCTTGTCAGATGCTAAGTTTAAGAGCTGCATGATCTTTAAATACTTGGTTGATGCCTGACCTGTGGTGGCGCAGTGGATAAAGCGTCGACCTGGAAATGCTGAGGTCGCCGGTTCGAAACCCTGGGCTTGCCTGGTCAAGGCACATATGGGAGTTGATTCATCCAGCTCCTCCCCCCCCCCCTTCTCTCTCTCTGTCTCTCCTCTCTAAAATGAATAAATAAAATTAAAAAATAAATAAATAAATACTTGGTTGACCTCACTTAGTGGCTTTTTAAGAACTGAGGAATGAAATCCTACACAGAACCCCAATATCTGAAGCAGGGGAGAAGGGCTGATCCATGAGGGTCACAGGTAGTTCCTGAGTGCCTCTTCAAACTCTAGGATCTGTGAGCCAACTTAGGTCAACTGCAGCCTGTCCAGGAAGGAGTGAGGGATGGGAGGACAAATTGACCCATCTCTTTGTGCTGACAAGATGGCCTTAGGATTAGCCCCAAGTTTTAGAAAGCTCCCTACTCGTTGGGGGGCTGTGGCCATTAGAGAGGTGACCCTGAGTGGTAGTGGCAAGCTTGTCAAAGACCTGGTGTGCTGAGTCCCGGTGGGACCACTGGCTCAGTTGCTGGACTGACATGCTGCCCCCGAAACACCATTCTAAGTGCTTTATCAGGTTCAACTCACCCGCTTGCAGTAGTAACCCTATAGGGCAGGTGATGTCATTGACCTATGTTATAGACGAGGAAACTGATGCACAGAGGAGCCAAGTGATGATCCCGAGGTCATGGAGTTAGGAAGTACAGGATTCAGTATTTAACCCATAGTCTTGCTTCACTAGCAACTGCCACACTAGCCTGCACCTCTGTCAAGGTGAAGGATGGTCCCTCCACCTACTGTGCATCCAGGTGACCCTACATTTAGTTGCTTAGAGGAAGGTCGTGTCTTCCTGTGAGGGGATCGTGGCCCCTCTATCCAGGTGGATGGACTGGGCTAGCCAATGCTGATCTCCAACTTCCAACACTCAGTCTTTATCTTCATGATCTGGTCATCCAGGAGGAACACAGAGCCTCGGACACTGGGGCTTAGGCTGGCAGGTAGGGAATGAGGGGAGGCCACCTTGTTTGCCTCAGGCTGTTTGGAGAAGGACCTCTCCTCCCTGCTCTCTAGGTGCACCCAGCAGCAAGGAGGTGAACCCAAGGGCTAAGTGACCACAGCACCCAGCACACAGTGTCTCCAAAGCTGACCAGATAGATCAGTTCTGCTTTCTGAAAAATTCCTTCCCTAAAGAGTTTCACAAGTAACCCTTTGTGTCTTTTAAAAAAATAACTCTATTAAGATAAAATTGACACAAAATAAACTTCACCTACTGAAAGTATACAATTTAGTAAGTTTTTACAGGGACAGAGAGAGGGATAGACAGACAGGAACGGAGAGAGATGAGAAGCATCAATCATTAGTTTTTCGTTGCGACATCATAGTTGTTCATTGATTGCTTTCTCATATGTGTCTTGACGGCAGGCCTTCAGCAGACCGAGTAACCCCTTGCTCGAGCCAGTGACCTCGGGTCTAAGCTGGTGAGCTTTTTGCTCAAGTTGGCGACCTCGGGATCTTGAACCTGGGTCCTTCCACATCCCAGTCTGACACTATCCACTGCGCCACCACCTGGTCTGGCCAATTTAGTAAGTTTTGACGTGTATATACACCCATTAATGCTTCATCACAGTTAGGATGATGAGTATATCCATCACCCTCAAAAGTGTCCTTTTTTGAGCCTGACCTGTGGTGGTGCAGTGGATAAAGAGTCAACCTGGAAATGCTGAAATTGCCAGTTCAAAACCCTGGGCTTGCCTGGTCAAGGCACATATGGGAGTTGATGCTTCCTGCTCCTCCCCCCTTCTATCTCTCTCTCTCTCTCTCCCCTTTCTATAATGAATAAATAAAATCTTAAAAAAGGCCCTGGCCGGTTGGCTCAGCGGTAGAGCGTCGGCCTGGCATGTGGGGGACCCGGGTTCGATTCCCGGCCAGGGCACATAGGAGAAGCGCCCATTTGCTTCTCCACCCCCCCCTCCTTCCTCTCTGTCTCTCTCTTCCCCTCCCGCAGCCAAGGCTCCATTGGAGCAAAGATGGCCCGGGCACTGGGGATGGCTCCTTGGCCTCTGCCCCAGGCGCTAGAGTGGCTCTGGTTGCGGCAGAGTGACCCCCGGAGGGGCAGAGCATCGCCCCCTGGTGGGCAGAGCTTCGCCCCTGGTGGGCGTGCCAGGTGGATCCCGGTCAGGCGCATGCGGGAGTCTGTCTGTCTCTCCCCGTTTCCAGCTTCAGAAAAATACCAAAAAAAAAAAAAAAAAATTCTTAAAAAAAAAGTGTCAGCCCTGGCCGGTGGGCTCAGTGGTAGAGCGTCGGCCTGGCGTGCAGAAGTCCCGGGTTCGATTCCCGGCCAGGGCACATAGGAGAAGCGCCCATTTGCTTCTCCACCCCCCCCCTTCCTCTCTGTCTCTCTCTTCCCCTCCCGCAGCCAAGGCTCCATTGGAGCAAAGATGGCCCGGGCGCTGGGGATGGCTCCTTGGCCTCTGCCCCAGGCGCTGGAGTGGCTCTGGTCGCAACAGAGCATCGCCCCCTGGTGGGCGTGCCAGATGGATCCCGGTTGGGTGCATGCGGGAGTCTGTCTGACTGTCTCTCCCCGTTTCCGACTTCTGAAAAAAAAAAAAATAGTGTCCTTTTTTAATCCCTCCCTCCTATCCTTCCTTGCTCCTGACAACCACTGATCTGCTTTCTGTCACTACAGATATGTTTGCATTATGTGGAATTTAATATAAATGGAATCATTCAGTAGGTACTCTGGTCTTTTTGGTCTGGCTTTTCACACAGCATAATCATTTTGACATTCATCCATGTTGTTGCATGTGTCAAAAGTCTGTTCCCACCTGACCAGGTGGTGGCGCAGTGGTTAGAGCGTCAGACTGGGATGCGGAGGACCCAGTTTCGAGACCCTCAGGTTGCCAGCTTGAGCATGGGCTCATCTGGTTTGAGCAAAGCTAGCCAGCTTGAACCCAAGGTCACTGGCTCGAGCAAGGGGTTACTCGGTCGGCTGAAGGCCCGCGGTCAAGGCACATGTGAGAAAGCAATCAATGAACAACTAAGGTGTCGCAATGCGCAACAAAAAACTAATGATTGATGCTTCTCATCTCTCCGTCCCTGTCTATCTGTCCCTGTCCAGCCCTCTCTCTGACTCTCTCTGTCTCTGTAAAAAAAAAAAAAAAAAAAAAAAAAGTCTGTTGCCCTGTATAGATACCACGGTCTTTTTTTTTTTTTTTTTTTTTTTTTTTAAGTGAGAGAGAGAGAAAGGGACAGACAGTGACAGGCAGGAAGGGAGAGAGATGAGAAGCATCCATTTTTCATTGCATCACCTTAGTTGTTCATTGATTGCTTTCTTATATGTGCCTTCACCAGGGAGCTATAGCAGACTGAGTGACCTCTTGCTCAAGCTAGTGACCTTGGGCTTCTAACCAGCGATCTTTGGGCTCAAGCCAGTGACCTCATATGATCCCGCACTCAAGCCAGCAACCCTGCGCTCAAGCTCGTCAGCCCGTGCTCAAGCCAGTAACGTCAGGGTTTTAAACTGGGTCCTTCATGTCCCAAGGCTCTATCCACTGTGCCACTGCCTGGTCAGGCAAACCAGTCTGTTTTATCTATTTACCTGTTGATGGACATCTGGGTTGCTTCCAGGTTTCACTTTCACAAATAAAGCTGCTGTGAAGTTTTGTGTACAAGAGTTTGTACAGACAAATGCTAGATGGCAATCAATATATCATATGGTAGGTTCATATTTAACTTTTTAAGAAACTTCTAAAATATTTTTAAAGTGATTGTGATTTAGTTTTCTACCAGCAGTGTATGAAGGTTCCAGTTTCCCCATGTCCTCACCACTCTTGGTATTTTCTATTTTTAAAATTATAGCCATTCTTGGTCCTGGCTGGTTGGCTCATTGGTAGTGTGTTGGCCTGGCATGTGGATGTTTCAGGTTCGATTCCCAGTCAGGGCACACAGGAGAAGCACCCATCTGCTTCTCTACCTCCCTTCTCTCTCTTTCTGTTTCTCTTCCTCTCCTGTAAACATGGCTTGATTGGTTCGAGGAAATTGGCCCCAGGGCTGAGGATGGCTCCCTGGAGCCTCTCTTTAGGTGCTTAAAATAGCTTGGTTGCCAAGCAATGGCCTTACATGCACAGATCATTTCCTGTAGGGGACTTGCCAGCTGGATCTCAGGCACATGCAGGAGTCTGTTTCTCTGTCTCTCCTCCTCTCACTTAAAACAAACAAAACAAAACATTATCGCCATTCTAGTGAATGTAAAGTGGTAATCTCACTGAAGCTCTCTTGTCCCTGAAGAGTAATGATTTAGAACAGGGGTCCCCAAACTTTTTACACAGGGGGCCAGTTCACTGTCCCTCAGACTGTAGGAGGGCCGCCACATACAGTGCTCCTCTCACTGACTACCAACAGAAGAGGTGACCCTTCCAGAAGTGTGGCAGGGGGCCGGATAAATGGCCTCAGGGGGCCGCATGCAGCCCCGCAGGGACTAGTTTGGGGACCCCTGATTTAGAGCATCTATTCATATACTTATTTGCCATTTATTAGGGGTATAAACATTCAGGATTATTTTGTTCTCTTCATCAATTGACCTTCTTCCATTGTGAAATGACTTTATTTTCCATATTTGGTGATATTTTTTGCTCTGAAATCTACTTTAGCTGATATTTTTATTTTTTTTATTTTATTTATTCATTTTTAGAGAAGACAGAGAGAGGGAGAGAGAGAGAGACAGAGAGAGAGAAGGGGGGAGGAGCTGGAAGCATCAACTCCCATATGTGCCTTGACCAGGCAAGCCCAGGGTTTCGAACCGGTGACCTCAGCATTTCCAGGTCGACACTTTATCCACTGCGCCACCACAGGTCAGGCTAGCTGATATTAATATAGCCCCTCCAGCTTTCTTTTGACTAGTGTCAGCATGGTATATCTATTCTATCTTTTTAACACATTTGTTTTTATATATATAAAGTGCATTTCTTGTACACAGCTTGTCATTGGGTTTTTTTGTTTGTTTTTTTTGCAAGACAGACAGCAAGGAAGAGAAATGAGAAGGATCAACTTGTAATTGCGTCACTTTTAGTTGTTCATTGATTACTTCTTTTTTTTTTTTTCAGAGACAGTGAGAGAGAGTCAGAGGGAGGAATAGACAGGACAGACAGACAGGAATGGAGAGATGAGAAGCATCAATCATTAGTTTTTCGTTGCGCGTTGCAACACCTTAGTTGTTCATTGATTGCTCTCTCATATGTGCCTTGACTGCGGACTTTCAGCAGATTGAGTAACCCCTTGCTCGAGCCAGTGACCTTGGGCTCAAGCTGGTGAGCTTTTGCTTAAACCAGATAAGCCCGCGCTCAAGCTGGCGACCTCGGGGTCTCGAGCCTGGGTCTTCCTCATCCCAGTCTGACGCTCTATCCACTGCGCCACCACCTGGTCAGGCTGATTACTTCTTATATGTGCTTTGACCAAGGGGCTTAAGCTGAGCCAGTAACCCCCTTCCTCAAGCCAGCAACCTTGGGCTTCAAATCAGTGACTTTTGAAAAAATAAAATAAAATAAAAATCAGTGACTTTTGGGCTCAAGCCAGTGACTATGAGATCATGCTGATGATCCCACACTTAAGCCAGATGAGCCTACACTCAATCCAGGGTTTTGAACCTGGAACTTCAGGGCCTCTGGTTGATGCTCTATTTACTGTGCCACCACCAGTTAGGCTAATCAGGTCTTGCTTCATTTTTTAAACCTGTTTGTCATTTAACTAGGGTATCTAGAAATTCATATTTAATGTGCTTTCTCATATGGTTAGGTTGGACCTGTCATCTTGCTATTTTTTATATGTCTGATCTATTCTTTGTTCCATTTTCCTCGTTATCTGCTCTCTTTTGGATTAACTGTTATTAATAATTCCATCTTGTAATGCTGGTGGCTGAGGCCAGGCAGGTTCATATTGGTTTAGGGCAGACGGTAGAGAAACGATAGAGCCAGAAAGTATCAGGCCATACACATTTATTGGAGACTTGCAAAGACAGGCGAGCAAACAACAAAAGTGAAAAAGCTAATAAAGCTAGTAAACAAAGGAAAATATGCTATTTGCAGTAAGGGCAGGGGAGCAAGGAAAACTGCACCTCATGGTGGTGGGAGAGCAATCTGGGAGAATCGCAGCCTAGGGGAAGAACTCACAGCCTTATATATAGGCTATGCACATGTGCCAATGCACTAATCAAGCAAAGTGCTTGCAGCTGGTAAACAGATGCACAAGCCTAACACAGTTGCCCCATAGTCACTAGGTTCTTTGTGTGTGTGTGTGTGTGTGTGTGTGTGTGTGTGTGTGTGTGTGTGTGTAGCAGAGACAGGAGAGTCAAAGAGAGGGACAGATAGGGACAGACAGACAGGAAGGGAGAGAGATGAGAAACATCAGTTCTTCCATTGGGACACCTTAGTTGTTCATTGATTGCTTTCTCATATGTGCCTTGACCGCGGGCCTTCAGCAGACCGAGTAACCCCTTGCTTGAGCCAGCAACCTTGGGCTCAAGCTGGTGAGCCTTGCTCAAACAAGATGAGCCCGCGCTTAAGCTGGCGACCTCAGGGTCTCGAACCTGGGTCCTCCGCATCCCAGTCCAATGCTCTATCCACTGCGCCACCACCTGGTCAGGCCACTAGGTTCTTTTTTAAAAAAATATTTATTTTATTTTAGGTAGAGAGGTAGGGGGAGATAGGAACATTGATCTATTCCTGTATGTGCCCTGACCAGGGATTGAATCAGCAATCTCTACACTTCGGGAAGATTCTCTAACTAACCAAGCTATCTGGCCAGGGCTAGGTCACTAGGTTCTTAAACCTCAGACCTTGCTCATGTGAAACACAAGTACCTGTATCATAAATGGTGGTGTTTACTATTACCTTCTTATCCACTTTTATCCTGT
The DNA here is from genome assembly GCF_036850995.1 of Saccopteryx leptura. NCBI lineage: Eukaryota > Metazoa > Chordata > Mammalia > Chiroptera > Emballonuridae > Saccopteryx > Saccopteryx leptura. The sequence continues at coordinate 126,810,926 of NC_089506.1, forward strand.
TTTTCCTTTTCTGCCAAAGCATGAGTGTCTCACTTCTTAGAGCAGATGTGAGCAGGTGATGCCTGAGGGACTGGTTTAAAATCAACACCCAAAATGTTAAAAACAGAACTCGTATATCAATCCAGAGTGAGCATACATCAACAAAATATTTTTTTCCCCTGGCTGGACAAAGCGCAAGAGGTTGCCAGTTTAGTCCCTGGTCAGGGCACCTACAGGAACAGATCGATGTTCCCCCCTCTCTCTCTTTCTCTCTCTTTCTCTCTTTCTCTATCTCCCTTTCTCTCTTGCTAAAATCAATAAATAAATGTTTAAAAATATTTTTAAAATATTATGTTAAAGATTTTATCGGCCTGACCTGTGGTGGCGCAGTGGATAAAGCGTTGACCTGGGAATGCTGAGGTTGCCGGTTCAAAACCCTGGGCTTGCCTGGTCAGGGCACATATGGGAGTTGAAGCTTCCTGCTCCTCCCCCCTTCTCTCTCTCTCTCTCTCTCTCTCTCTCTCAATCTCTCTCTCTCTCCTCTAAAATGAATAAATAAATAAAAATAATTTAATAAAAAAAAGATTTTATCTACTCATTTTACAGAGGGCAGGTAGAACAAGTAGTTGCTTCACTTTAGCTGTTCATTGGTTGCTTGTACGTGCCTTGACCGGGCAAGCCTAGGGTTTCAAACTAGTGACCTCAGCATTCCATGTTGGCACTCTATCCACTGTTCCACCACAGGCCAGGCATAAAATGTTGTTTAACTCTTAAAAAATAATTGATTTTAGAGAGAGAGGAAAGGGAAGAGAGAAAGAGAGAAACACTGATTTGTTGTTTCATTCATTGATTGGTTCTTGTATATGCCCTGATTGGGGATTGAACCTGCAACCTTGCTGTATCAGGACGATGCTGTAACCAACTGATCTACCAGGCCAGGGCTATTTAACTCTTTAATGAAGTGGTTGGAAAGGTTGGAAACAAAAGAGGTACACTTACATTGTTGTAAGGTGATAGATATGTAAATTCCAAACTGCCCTCTTGATGTTCCGCTTATCTGTCAGACCTCACCCTTACTGGACTATCCTGAGACAGAGGAATTCCAAAAGCTGAGAAGCTGCCCCAAGGAGGGGCTCTGGACATACCAGAACTTTTGATTCAACACCCACATGCTCCAAGCCCCCAAGGAGGAGCATTCCGGACATACCAGAACTTTTGCCTCAGTATCCCCTCAGGCTCCCCCAAACTCGATATAACTCGCCCCTAGTCTGTAACCAGTGCTCTTCTCCCCGGGAGAAGTACCCAGCAGGGTTCCTGCCGGGGTCCAGCCCCAGGGGGGATCCAGGGGTCCCACAGGAGGAGACGGCATCGGCGAAATCGAGTGAGAGAGCTGGATTCTTTTCTTTCTCTTTATTCTCTGGTTAGCATTTACTGCCAGGCATCTCTTTCAAATGCTAGTATAGGTCCCTTTTTATACACACACCGAGTTACAATTACATGGTGTTAATTATTGCTTTTGTTTCACTATGTTTACATGTTTCCAGATAACAATTAATTTATATCTATAAATCACAAACCAGGTAGCAAATCATTCAAAATACAAAATAACTTGAATAGCGGTAAAAGCTTTTAAAGTATTAGTACTAATAGTTAACTAACTTTACTGCTGTTGTGAGTTAAGTAGCAGAGAGAGATTAGCAGACGAAATCATTAAGGACTAACAATGGACCACCGCTTGCTCAGGTAAATGGCTTTGAGTTCATGCAGTGTCCTACTTTTTTTCACAAGATTCTAAAAGGCTAGCCTATAAAGAAATTGACATAACATTAAGAATAGCTTTCACCCAAAGATATACAGAGTGCACTTGCAAGATAGCCTAGTAGCAACATAATTTCAGAAGACATTAACTGTTATTACTTCTATGGATTCCCCTACATTCCTCTCATTATCAAAGAATTTTGTAAAGTATGTAAATCTCATGAGAACATCTTATTGAGAAAGCCTAGCAATTGCCTTTAGTTAAAAGACAATTCTCTTAGTAAAACATTCTTTTATTGCCAACTGCGCTCTCATCCTAGGCCACACAATGGGCCATTCTATTACACCTTACCTAAGATACTATTGTCTAGTCAAATATTACTTATTTATTATATTTAAACACTAGTTAAGTTCTAACTCTATTCTTCTCAGAGTGTACCACTATTTGCAGATCAAATAAGCAAGAAGAAAGGAATGTTTCTCTACTCTATCACATGAAAAGGCTAGGGAGGAAAAATGTTGAATTAAGTGAAGGCCGAAAGGTGCTCTGTGCACAGCCACTGCCTCCTACCCATTCACAAGTCACAATCTATTCTTTCTAACATGATTAAGAAGAAATTCTCCTACAAACTTAACCCTTTACGAGGGATATCATAGCCAGCCTCTTATGTCTAAGAGCCCAGTTCAAGGGGCTTACAGGCTTTTCTGTGGAACTCACACCCTCTGTCTCATTTCCAAAGAAATCACTACGAATCTACAGGGAAAGCACGGTACTATTATCCCTGTGCCATAAATAATAGCACACACCCAGAAAAGGGGGGATATAAGGCCAGATTAATTCAAAAAGTCAAAGAGGAAAGTATCGTTGTGTCTCTCCTTTGGGTGACTTCGTCAACCCGCAGCCATTGGTCTTCTCTGCTGTGACTTTGTCAATTAGCAGTTTTTGATCTTCTTCTGCTGTGACCTTGTCAGCCAGCAGTTGTGGGTCTTCTCCTGCTGTGACCTTGTCAGTCAGCAGTTGTTGATCAGCCCCCGACAGGTTCCTTTCTTCCTTTCAATAAAGCCTGTTACTCTGGTCTTTCGGACTCCCATGGATTCCAACATTTGGGGCTGAAACCCGGGACAGGGTACTAACTGCCTGGACGATCCCTCTTTGCCATCCAAACTTACAACCGGGGAAGCAATGGGCAGCGGCAGTTCATTCTGGGCTTACTCCCTGATTCTGTTTGGACGTGTAATTGTAGGTTAATTGGCCGGCAGTCTAACCCTGTCCTGAACCCCTGCTGGACCAGAAAGGTAAGGAGTTTCTCCCTTCCCCTTCCCAGGTTGGCCTCCAAATTTCTCTTTAAAAACACCCCTTCCTGGTCGGACGGTTTTCTCTGACACACCTCATATTCTGAGAGGTTTGACTTTCAGTCTCATTGGACTGCACGTAAGACTGGGCGCCTAGCCAAACCTCTCCTCTCTCTCGGACTTCCCATCCTCGGAGCTCCCTGACAGGTGGTGACGACCTCTATCAGGGACGACTCCCCCACACGGAGATTCTCTCCTCTTGGGACAGTGACAAATGGTGGGGATGCCCCCTCTTGCTCACCTGTCTCCACTATGGGCTCTTCAGAGTCTAAGCCTTCCAACCAGACCCCTCTAAGATGTCTCATAAAAAACCTCACCAAACTCGGTCTCTCAGACCTCAAACCGAAGAAATTAATCTTCTTCTGTAACATGGCATGGCCTCAGTACAGACTAGTCAATGACTCCCATTGGCCTGAAAATGGGACATTCAATTACAATATCCTAAGAGATCTTGACAATTTTTGCCACTGAACATGGAAGGCATCAGAAATTTCTTACATGAAGGCTTTTCTTCTCCCTTCTCTCCTGTCCTTAATTTCTGTACTTTCTGTTCTACACGCAGGCAATTTTTGGCCAAAGAAACCTCACCTAAAATCTCTGCTCCTAATCTTTCATTCTCTGCGAACTCCCAAGTTTCTCCTTCTCCTGCCTGACCCCTGTCTCGGGACCCCTCTCTACTCCCTCAGCAAATCTTTTTGCTGAAGTCTCTTCCCTCCAGAAAACCTCTTCCCTTCACTAAATCCTGTTTTCTCATTCACCAGTCTCTCTTTCTCCTCCCCTGCTGGCCGGGGCCTCTCCCTTCTCCACTGTGTTCTCCGTCCCCTCCCCCCTCCTTAGAAGCTGTGGCTCTGGCTGCGGTGCCTGTCTCATCTCTGACCTCTCTTCCCTCCTTACAAACTGCAGTTCTGTCTGTCTCCTCTCCGACCCCTCCTCTCTCCTTACAAACTGTGACAGTGCTTCTTTCCTTCCCGCCCCTCCACTCTCCTCAAAGCTCTAAATCCTTTAGACTCCTCTGACCATGTGGTGCCACACCAATACTTTAACCTCCTTCTCCTCCTCCTGCAGATTCTGACCCTCCTTTTCCATCCAGCTGCTCACCCTGTCCATCCATCTGCTTTCTCTCTTCCTCCCCTCTTTGCTGGCAACTCCCTGCCATCTCAAAAAACTTTAAAAAAAGCAGAATTGTATATTAAGCTATGTGAGTAAGTAATTCATTTTGTCTCTTTTTTGGTCAGAAAATATCTCTAGTATAATTTTAATTGAAACAAGTTTAATGTGTAACAGTGTCTGTTTCCAAGGCCTTAAACCAATAATTACCCACCTCTTAAACCAGGTTTACTCATCCCCACGGACTCTCCCTGAAATACCCCCACCCTTCTTGTTCAAAAACCTTCGGAGGCTTATTGCCTTATACAAGCCTTACACCTAATCAATGAGGCAGTAATTCCCCTCCATCCAGTGGTCCCTAATCTCTACAAGTTACTGTCACACATTCCCTCAAACACTACTCACTTCACAATCCTAGACCTCAAGAATGCCTCCTTTACCTTTCCTCTACACCAGGGGTCCCCAAACTTTTTACACAGGGGGCCAGTTCACTGTCCCTCAGACCGTTGGAGGGCCGGACTATAAAAAAACTATGAACAAATCCCTGTGCACACTACACATATCTTATTTTAAAGTAAAAAAACAAAATGGGAACGAATACAATATTTAAAATAGAGAACAAGTAAATTTAAATCAACAAACTGACCAGTATTTCAATGGGAACTATACTCCTCTCACTGACCACCAATGAAAGAGGTGCCCCTTCCGGGTGTGCGGCGGGGGGCCGGATAAATGGCCTCAGGGGGCCGCATGCGGCCCACGGACCGTAGTTTGGGGACCCCTGCTCTACACCCTAACTCTTACTTTCTGTTTGCCTTTACCTGGACACTAATGCAGCCCAGCCATTTACATGGACTATTTTACCCCAGGGGATCAGAAACAGCCCACACCTGTTTCAGCAGGCACTAGCTCAGGATTTAACAGCATGCAATCTCAAAACTAGTACTCTCTTACAATATGTAAATGATCTACTCCTCTGAAGCCCCTCCCTGCCTGCCTCAAGGAGACACATTACCATCCTTCTTAACTTCCTCACTGTGAAGTGATATCATGTCCTCTCTGCTAAGGCTCAACTTCATTCTCAGTCCCTAGTCTATCTAGGCATCACCTTAACCCCCACCACCTGAAGTCTCACCCTAGATCAGGGGTCCCCAAACAACGGCCCGTGGGCCATGCGGCCCCCTGAGGCCATTTATCCGGCCCCCCGCCGCATTTCCAGAAGGGGCACCTCTTTCATTGGTGGTCAGTGAGAGGAGCATAGTTCCCATTGAAATATGGTCAGTTTGTTGATTTAAATTTACTTGTTCTTTATTTTAAATATTGTATTTGTTCCCATTTTGTTTTTTTACTTTAAAATAAGATATGTGCAGTGTGCATAGGGATTTGTTCATAGTTTTTTTATAGTCCGGCCCTCCAACGGTCTGAGGGACAGTGAACTGGCCCCCTGTGTAAAAAGTTTGGGGACCCCTGCCCTAGATCAACCTCAGACCCTCCACAGTCTCCAACCACCTACCACCACAGATCAAATCCTTTCTTTCCTCAGTCTAATAAGCTTCTTTAAACACTGAATTCCCAATTTTGCTCTCTTAGTCAAGCCCCTCAGTGAGATCTTCTGAGCATGGCTTTTAAGGTCTATAATGACCAAGGAAGTAACAGAAAAGGCAAATAAGGCCCAAAAGAAGTCAGGAAATACCAGCTTTTGGCTCCAGTGCCCTAAAGGGGTTCAGAGGATTCTATCAGGGCCCTACTTCAAGAGTGGAAAGAAAAGTCATTGAACTAAAGCCTGCCAGGCTTCCTGGCCCCACCAGTTGACACACCTGTGCTGTAGAAAGAGGGACACGAGAAGGTAAGCTGCCCCCTTGCTCCATGGAGGGAGGGTTCAGTCTCTTCTAGCCCTGCTCCAGCTACCTGTGACCTGACCTTGCCCAGCGTGCTGGGAATTGCCACTGAAGGCCCAAGGACATCGTTCAAGAGCCTAAGGTATTTCTTCCAAGTAGCAAATAAGCTAATCTCATTTCTTTTTTATTTAAAAAAAATTTTTTTTACTTTTATTAATTGTTAGAGAGGAGAGAGAATGAGAGAGAGAGAGAAGGGGGAGGGAGGAGCAGGAAGCATCAACTCCCATATGTGCCTTGACCAGGCAAGCCCAGGGATTTGAACCGGCGACCTCAGCTTTCCAGGTCAATGCTTTATCCACTGCGCCACCACAGGTCAGGCTAATCTCATTTATTGTAAACACAAAGGCCATTTACTATGCCTTGCTTGAATATTTAAGTTTTATTTATCCCTCAAAGATCTCTACTGTGGGTATTGACAGTCTGATTTTATTGCTTTATTTAATGTTTAGTATTTCCTTTGTTCCTCTTGTCTCAATGCCCCATGCCTATTATAGGCTGGGACCTGCTCCTAATTCCAGCTAGAAGCAGTGGTCAATAGGACTTAAACTCTAACTGCAAAGTGTACAAATGTAACCACCCTTTTCCTAAGTACTTGCAGGTTTTATAGGTTACTCAGCAAACTGTTCAAAGACTGTCCAAGAGTCACTTCCAGCAGTACATAACCCAAGGACTGACTTTCACATGGACAGGTCCACACATCGTGATCCTGACAACTCCCACTGCTGCTAAAATAGAAAAACGGCATGCCTTACTCCAACCACATACTGGAAGCTGGTTGGTCTACGTATAAATAATATATGAAGAATCCAAGGGTTCTTTTTTTTTTTTTTTTTTTTTTCATTTTTCTGAAGCTGGAAACAGGGAGAGACAGTCAGACAGACTCCCGCATGCGCCCGACCGGGATCCACCCGGCACGCCCACCATGGGGCGACGCTCTGCCCACCAGGGGGCGATGCTCTGCCCATCCTGGGCGTCGCCATGTTGCGACCAGAGCCACTCTAGTGCCTGGGGCAGAGGCCAAGGAGCCATCCCCAGCGCCCGGGCCATGTTTTGCTCCAGTGGAGCCTTGGCTGCGGGAGGGGAAGAGAGAGACAGAGAGGAAAGCGCGGCGGAGGGGTGGAGAAGCAGATGGGCGCTTCTCCTGTGTGCCCTGGCCAGGAATCGAACCCGGGTCCTCCGCACACTAGGCCGACGCTCTACCGCTGAGCCAACCGGCCAGGGCCCAAGGGCTCTTTTAATCAGACTTTCGGAAAAGGGAAACTAGGATAAAAAGAAAGTCAACTTAATTATCACTAAAGGTTAAAGATTTTTAAATCAAGAATTCTGAGTAGAAAGGAATTGTATGAAGAAAAAAAAAAAAAGAAAGGAATTGTATGGTTTTGATAATAGAAGGTATAAGGTATGGAAATACTTTTGAAAGAAAAAGGAAAAGCAAGTTGTTATGAAGGCCAGTTATTTCTGGATAAGAAAGTGCATGAAAGCAGAAGGTTTATGTAAATTGTAGAAGGTTTGTGCAGATTGTAGGAAGTTTGTACAGAGAAAAAAGAATTAGTACAGTCAGAAAATTGGTTTTCGAAGAATGTTTAATCAGTCACCCTAGCTAACAATCCTCTACTCTCCCCACTTATTGGGATGACTCTTTCCTCCACCCTGACCATCTGGAGCTCAGAAACAGAAAAACGAAAACGACCCCTTGTCCTTCTATTCTCTATTCACCTCTCAGCCTACCTCACCCAATCAGGGGCTTTCTACTTGTAAGAGACCAACACCTGTATGTGTCTCCTTACTAATTGTACAGAAACCTGTACCCTAATCTATCCACCCCAAATATCAACCTAATCCCACCCAATGAGCCTCTTCCAGTTCCTAATACACTACCCGTCAATCTAAGGACCAAACGAGCTATACAGGTAATTTCTCTTCTTGTTGCTTTAGGAAGCCAAGCAAATTTGTATACATGGAATCAGTGGTTTCACACAAACTGGGCATCTGACTATTGCTTTTTATTAGTCCACTCACTCTCCTATTTATTTTTCTAACTTTTGGACCCTGCCTCTTAGGTTTGTTCACTAGTTTCTTACAGAACCACATGCAGACCTGTGCCAATCAGAAAATAGGAAAAATCTACCTAACCCTACACACCAACCCTGAAACCTGCCCTCACGAAACAGAAAAATCTGAAACCCTGTATCAGCAAACCTCCTAAATCCTATCTTTCAACCCCTACAGTTCCCCTAACCCTAAAGCTCTCCCGTATCCCTGAAGAACTAGGAGAATGAATAGCATTCACCTCTTAATGCTTTTCAGCCTTTTTACCCTTCACATAGTAAGGGGACAAGACTGCTGGGTCTTCTTGACTGAAGAAGAGCCTACAAACGGACATGAAACATTTCTTTTAGCTCAAGCTAACTTCTCTCTTCAGGGCTGCCAGGAAAAAATATCTCTAATTTTACCATGGAAGAACTTTCACCCCCTGCTATACAACCCTCCTTATCTCTGCATTTCTAATCTCCAAATACTTGCCTTTTTTTAAAATCAAATTCCTACAGGCCTGGATGAGGGAAACCATCTAGGATTACCTATAATCAAATGCTCCGCCTGACCAGGCGGTGGCGCAGTGGATAGAGCATTGGAGTGGGATGCAGAGGACCCAGGTTCGTGACCCTGAGGTCGCCAGCTTGAGCACAGGCTCATCTGGATCAAGCAAGGCGTCACTCAGTCTGCTGTAGCCCCCCCCCCCATCAAGGCACATATTGAGAGGGCGGTCAATGAACAACTAAGGTGCCACAAGGAAGAATTGATGCTTCTCATCTTTCTCCATTCCTGTCTGTTTGTCCCTATCTGACTCTCTCTCTCTGTATCTGTCACAAAAAAATAAAAGGAAAAAAAAGAGCTTTAAAAAAAAAATGCTCCTACACTCCTATTCCCCAGTACCCCAAGGAGAACTTCATGAGGGAAATATCAAATAGGTAGGGATGACAGCAGGAAGAATCCGCCCCTCAGCCCGAGAAGTTCCCTCCTGAATGTTCTCCAAACCCCCTTCCTTTTAACCACACATATTCAATCCTTCTAAAAAATTTACACCAACACATTTCCTGTATCTTAAAATCTCCACATGTCCTCCCATTCGAGAGGAACCAGGCCAGCACATCTCATGAGGCTCATCCAGGAGACCATGTATCACCATGTCACTCTGTTCACTTGGCACACAGCAAGCAACTAACAACCATTACCTCGCAAAATTTTTTTACTTCCTCACTCGGTTTTCGGAGACATCGCCAGGTTCAGACCTTACAGCACGGAAATTGATGACCTTCTTAACTGGATGAGGAACTTGGCTTGGCAAGATTCCCTTCTTGAGTTCTTTCCAGAAGAAGCAATAATTTTCCAATTTTTTTTCCTCTTTTTCCTCATTACCCCTGTTGGGCAGATGAAATGTATTATGCTCACTTTGTGGGAGATGACGTTGCCCACGTGGAGGCCGTTGCCCAGGTGACATTAATGTGTGTTGAGAATCCTTGTAGCCTGGGGCTTGGTTTTGGGATTAAGCCTTTCCCACCCCTTTTGATGTGGGGTGGTACAATCCAATCATGCCTCAGAGAAGTGACTTTGTATTAGAGACTTCCCTATTTTGTATATTGGATTAGAGGTTGTGAAGCTACAATATAAAATGGGGGTAGACTACACGAGAGAGTGCACTCTTGGTTCCTGAGATTAGCATGAGAGAGCAGAGGAGAGCATAGAAAGGCCACGTGGAGGAGGCCAGGAGAAGCAGCCAAGATGGTGGAGTGCTGAGTGAGATGCCAGTTTGTGTAGAGTTTGTATTTGGGATAAGGAAGGAGATGGGGAACTGAGGAGAATAAGTCTGGTGAGCTAGAAATCTTTGATTCTAGGAAACTCGGATAAGTCAGTGGCTTTGTGAGCACTGAATGTGACTGGGTTTTGGAGCCCAGTGTGTATTTTTACTTGCCCGCCGGGTGCAAGCTAGAATTAAAGACTATGGCCCATCAGTTTTTGGCTCCGCTGTTTCTTTACCGACTGTCCGAATCTAATGCGAACCTGCATGAGCTGGGCTGCTATGATGGTGGCCCTGGCCATGGCTCCTGGCTTTACAACCCCTTACCATATATTATAAAATTAATAATTGCCTTTCTTTTTTTTTTTCCTGCCTTTCTTTTATATGTAACCACAGAGTTGAGAAATGATAAATATGTAAATTCCAAACTGCCCTCTTGATGTTCCGCTTATCTGTCAGACCTCACCCTTACTGGACTATTGACCCTGAGACAGGAATTCCAAAAGCTGACAAACCGCCTCAAGGAGGGGCTCCGGACATACCAGGACTTTTTTTTTTTCTTTTTTTCTTTATTCATTTTTAGAGAGGAGAGAGAGGGAGAGAGAGACAGAGAGAGAGAAGGGGGGAGGAGCTGGAAGCATCAACTCCCATATGTGCCTTGACCGGGCAAGCCCAGGGTTTTAAACCAGGGACCTCAGCATTTCCAGGTCGATGCGTTAACCACTGCCCCACCACAGGCCATACCAGGACTTTTGATTCAACACCCACATGCTCCAAGCCCCCAAGGAGGAGCATTCTGGACATACCAGGACTTTTGCCTCAGTATCCCCTCAGGCTCCCCCAAACTCTATATAACTTGCCCCTAGTCTGTAACCTTAGCTCTTCTCCCCCAGGAGAAATGCCCAGCAGAGTTCCTTTCCTCCTTTCAATAAAGCCTGTTACTCTGGTCTTTCAGACTCCCATGGATTCCAACATAAGGAACCAAAAAGCTGCAAAATTAATATTGATATTCCAGGAGGAAAGGTCAGGCTTTCCTGTCCCATCCTTTCTTTGGGGAGGGGAGGGAGAAGAATGTAGAAATTTCTAGCTTGCAAGAACAATGGGTCATTTAGTTTTAAATCTAAAATAAAGGTTAACTGAGAAACTTCTCTTTCAATAGAAGGCATAATTTACATACCACCTTGCATTGATTGTAGTTCCTCCCCCTTCCTGGAATCTTGAGGGTAAAATACCTCTAGGCTAGTGAGGGAAGATGAAGCCTAAAAGATTTGTAAACATCTTTGATTGTGTTACCTTGAAAGTTTTAATGTTTCTGTATATCCCCTAAACAAATGTCAGCTTGTGCCATGATGTCATTGTTGGGCAGATAAAATGTATTATGCTCACTTTGTTAAAGATGCCGTTGCCCAGGTGATATTAATGTGTGTTGGGGTGGGCTAAAGGCAGGCAGAATCCTTGTAGCCTGGGGCTTGGTTTTGGGATTAAGCCTTTCCTACCCTTTTTGATGTGGGGTGGTACAATCCAATCATGCCTCAGAAAGTGACTTTGTATTAGAGACTTCCCTATTTTGTATATTCGATTAAGGGTTTGGATTTCTACACTATAAAATAGGGACGGAGCGGGAGTTTGTGCTCTGGGTTCCTGAGGTTAGCATGAGAGAGCAGAGAGAGTAGAGCCAGCAGCGGGAGGAGGCCACGTGGAGTAGGCCAGGAGAAGCAGCTAAGATGGCGGAGTACTGAGTGAGAGGCCAGTTTGTGTAGAGTTTGTATCTGGGATAAGGAAGGAGATGGGGAACTGAGGAGAATAAGGCTGGTGAGCTAGAAACCTTTGATTCTAGGAAACTCGGATAAGTCAGTGGCTTTGTGAGCACTGAATGTGACTGGGTTTTGGAGCCTAGTGTGTATTTTTACTTGCCCGCCAGGTGCAAGCTAGGATTAAAGACTATGGCCCACCAGTTTTTGGCTCCATTGTTTCTTTACCGACTGTCCGAATCCAATGCGAACCTGCATGAGCCGGGCGGCTGTGATGGTAGCCCTGGCCATGCCTTCTGGCTTTACAGTCATGCTCTCTGTAAGGACCAAGAGAAGATCAGAAAATAAGCAGGGCACTAATGGAACAGGGAACTTAAGGGTTACAGGCAGGTCCTGCTCCTGTTCTGTTAGGAATAACATGCCCAAGTTCGTTCAAGAAGCAGAGACAGATAGGGACTCTGGGAGGCTGAGAGAGAGAAAAAGAAAAAGAAAAAGAGACAAGCGTTTGCATTCTATTGGTTAAAAGACCCTTATCAGAAGTTTAGGTTTGGAATTCACCAATGAGCTAGACCCCAGCCCCTGTTGCTATGCTATGTGCAGCCCCCTTAGCTAATAGGTTACTGTTGGAATCCATGGGAGTCCGAAAGACCAGAGTAACAGGCTTTATTGAAAGAAAGAAAGGAACCCTGCCGGGCACTCCTCCTGGGGGAGAAGAGCACCGGTTACAGACTAGGGGGCCAGTTATATAGTGTTTGGGAGAGCCTGAGGGGATACTGAGGCAAAAGTCCTGGTATGTCCGGAATGCTCCTCCTTGGGGGGCTTCGAGCATGTGGGTGTTGAACCAAAAGTCCTGGTATGTCCGGAGCCCCTCCTTGGGGCGGGTTGTCAACTTTTTGGAATTCCTCTGTCTCAGGGTCAATAGTCCAGTAAGGGTGAGGTCTGACAGATAAGCGGAACATCAAGAGGGCAGTTTGGAATTCACGTATCTATCATTTCTCGCCTCTGTGGTTACATATAAAAGAAAGGCAGTTAATAATTTTATAATATATGGTGAAGGTTGATGAGGAGAAAGAGGAGAAAAAGTTGGAAAATTATTTCTTCTTCTGGAGAGAACTCAGGAAGGGAATCTTGCCAAGCCAAGTCCCTCATCCAGTTAAGGAGGTCATCAATTTCCATGCTGTAAGGTCTGAACCAGGTGATGTCTCTGAAAACCTGAGTGAAGAAGTAAAAAAAAATTTTGCGGGGTAATAATTGTCAGTTGCTTGCTGCGAGTGCCAAGTGGACAGAGTGACATGGTGATGCATGGTCTCCTGGATGAGCCTCATGAGACATGCTGGTCTGGTTCCTCTCGAATGAGAGGACATGTGGAGATTTTAAGAGACAGGACACTTGTTGGTATAAGTTGTTTTTTTTTGTTTGTTTGTTTTTTCATTTTTCTGAAGCTGGAAACAGGGAGAGACAGTCAGACAGACTCCCGCATGCGCCTGACCGGGATCCACCCGGCACGCCCACCAGGGGTGACGCTCTGCCCACCAGGGGGCGATGCTCTGCCCATCCTGGGCGTCGCCATGTTGCGACCAGAGCCACTCTAGCGCCTGAGGCAGCGGCCACAGAGCCATCCCCAGCGCCCGGGCCATCTTTGCTCCAATGGAGCCTTGGCTGCGGGAGGGGAAGAGAGAGACAGAGAGGAAAGCGCGGCGGAGGGGTGGAGAAGCAAATGGGCGCTTCTCCTGTGTGCCCTGGCCGGGAATCGAACCCGGGTCCTCTGCACGCTAGGCCGACACTCTACCGCTGAGCCAACCGGCCAGGGCCAGTGTGTAAGTTTTTTAGAAGGTTTGAATATGTGTGGTTTAAAAGGAAGGGAGTTTGGAGAACATTCAGGAGGGAACTTCTTGGGCTGAGGGGCGGCTTCTTCCTGCTGTCATCCCTACCTATTTGATATTTCCCTCGTGAAGTTCTCCTTGGGGTACTGGGGAATAGGAGTGTAGGAGCATTTGATTGTAGGTAATTCTAGAGATTTCTCTCATCCTGGCCTGTAGGAATTTAATAAAGAAAGAGGCAGGTATTTGGAGATTAGCAATGCAGAGATAAGGAGGGTTGTATAGGGGTGTGTGTGTGAAAGTTCTTCCATGGTAAAGTTAGAGATATTTTTTCCTGGCAGACCTGGAGAGAGCAGTTAGTTTGAGTTAAAAGAAATGTTTCATGTCTGTTTGTAGGCTCCAAGAAGAACCAGTGATCTTGTCCTTTTACTATGTGAAGGGAAAAAGACTGAAAAGCATTAAGAAGTGAATGCTATTCATTCTCCTAGTTCTTCAGGGATACGGGAGAGCTTTAGGGTTTGGGGACCTGTAGAGGTTGAAAGATAGAATATAGGAGGTTTGCTGATATAGGGTTTCAGATTTTACTGTTTCATGAGGGCAGGTTTCAGGGTTGATGTGTAGGGTTAGGTAGATTTTTCCAGTGGTCTGATTGGCGAAGGTCTGCATGCAGTTCTGTAAGAAACTAGTAAACAAATGTAAGAGGCAGGGTTTAAAAGTTAGAAAAGTAAATAGGAGAGTGAGTGAACTAATGAAAGGCAATAGTAAGATGCCCAGGTTGCACAAAACCACTGATTCCATGTATACAAATCCGCTGGGCTTCAGAGAGAGAGAAAGTAGGAATAAGACAGGGAAGTGGCCAGTCCCCCTGTCCCTAGATCTACTTTTGTAGAGATTTCTAAAGCAATAAGAAGAGAAATTACCTGTATAGCTTGTTTGGTCCTTACATTGATGGATAGTGTATTAGGAACTGGAAGAGGCTCATGGGGTGGGATTAGGTTGATATTTAGGGTGAGATAGATTAGGGTACAGGTTTTTGTCTAATTAGTATGGAGACGCAGATAGGTGTTGTTCCCACACGAGTAGAAAGTTCCTGATTTGGTGAGGTATGTTGAAAGGTGCAGTGGGAGTGAGTTGTCAGGATTACGGTGTGTGGACCTGTCCATGTAAAAGTCAGTCCTTGGATGATGTAATGCTGGAAATGCCTCTTGGACAGTCTTTGAACAGTTTGCTGAGTGACCTATAAAACCTGCAAGTACTTAGGGAAAGGGTGTTACATTTCTACACTTTGTAGTTAGAGTTTAAGTCCTAGTGACCACTGCTTCTAGCTGGAATTACCAGCAGGTCCCAGCCTATAATAGGCATGGGGCATTGAGATAGGAGGAACAAAGGAGATACTAAACATTAAATAAAGCAATAAAATCAGACTGTCAATACCCACAGTAGAGATCTTTGAGGGATAAATAGAACTTAAATATTCAGGCAAGACATAGTAGATGGCCCTTGTGTTTACAAGAAATGATATTAGCTTATCTGCTTTTGGAAGAAATACCTTAGGCTTGTGAACGATGTCCTTGGGCCTTCAGTGGCAATTCCCAGCACGCTGGGCAAGGTCAGGTCACAGGTAGCTGGAGCAGGGCTAGGAGAGACTGAACCCTCCTTCCATGGAGAAAGGGGGCAGCTTACCTTCTCATGTCCCTCTTTCCACAGCACAGGTGTGTCACCGGTGGGGCCGGGAAGCCTGGCAGGCTTCAGTTCAATGACCTTTCTTTCCACTCTGGAGCAGGGCCTTGATAGAATGCTATGAAACCCCTTAGGGCGCTGGAGCCAAAAGTTGGTATTTCCTGACTTCTTTTGGACCTTATTTGCCTTTTCTGTTACTTCCTTGGTCATTATAGACCTTAAAAGCCATGCTCAGAAGATCTCACTGAGGGGCTTGACTAAGAGAGCAAAATTGGGAATTCAGTGTTTCAAGAAGCCTGTTAGACTGAGGAAAGAAAAGATTTGATCTGTTGTGGTAGGTGGTTGGAGACTGTGGAGGGTCTGAGTTTGATCTAGGGTGAGACTTCAGGTGGTGGGGGTTAAAGTAATGCCTAGATAGACTAGGGACTGAGAATAAAGTTGAGCCTTAGCAGAGAAGACAGGATAACACTTCATAGCGAGGAAGCTAAGAAGGGTGGTGGTGAGTCTCCTTGAGGCAGGCAGGGAGGGGCTGCAGAGGAGTAGGTTATCTACATATTGTAAGAGTACTAGTTTTGAGATTGCATGCTGCTAAATCCTGAGCTAGTGCCTGCTGAAACAGATGTGGGCTATTTCTGATTCCCCTGGGGTAAGATAATCCAGGTAAATTGCTGGGCTGCATTAGTGTCTGGGTAAAGGCAAACAGAAAGTAAGAGTCAGGGTGTAGAGGAATGGTAAAAGAAGGCATTCTTGAGGGCTAGGATTGTGAATGAGTGGTGTTTGAGAAAATGTGTGACAGTAATTTGTAGAGATTAGGGACTACTGGATGGAGGGGAATTACTGCCTCATTGATTAGGTGTAAGGCTTGTATGAGGTGATAAGCTCCTGAAGGTTTTCAAACAGGAAAGATGGGGGTATTGCAGGGAGATTCCATGGGGATGAGTAAACCTGGTTTATGAGGTGGGTAATTACTGGTTTAAGGCCTTAGAAACAGACACAGTTACACATTAAACAAAGACTTCACATATTATGAATTAAGAAATTTAAATGAGCACGCTTTAGTTGTTTCAATTCACTAGAAATAGTTTCTGACAAACAATGAGACAAGACAGATTACTTATTCATATAGCTTAATATACAATTCTGTTTTTTAAGTTTTTCGAGATGGCAGGGAGTTGCCAGCAAAGAGGGAAGGAAGAGAGAAAGCAGACGGATGGACAGTGTGAGCAGCTGGATGGAAAGAAGGAAAGTCAGAATCTGCAGGAGGAGAGAAGGAGGTTAAAGTATTGGTGTGGAGGCCACGTGGTCAGAGGAGTCAAAAGGATTTAGAGCTGAGGAGAGAGGAGAGGGCGAGGAGGAAAGAGGCACAGTCACAGTTTGTAAGGAAGGAGGAGGGGTCGGAGAGGAGACAGACAGAACTGCAGTTTGTAAGGAGGGAAGAGAGGTCAGAGCTGAGACAGGCACAGCTTCTAAGGAGGGGGGAGAGGACGAAGAACACAGTGGAGAAGGGAGAGGCCCCTGGCCAGCAGGGGAGGAGAAAGAGAGACTGGTGAAATGAGAAAACAGGATTTAGTGAAGGGAAGAGGCTTTCTGGAGGGAAGAGACTCCAGCAAAAAAGATTTGCTAAGAGACTAGAGAGGGGTCCTGAGAGAGGGGTGCCCCGGGGGTCAGGCAGGAGAAGAGAGTTGGGAGTCCGCGGGAAGGAAAGATTAGGAGCAGAGGTTTTAGGTGAGGTTTCTTTGGCCAAAACCGGCCTGCGTGTAGAACAGAAAGTACAGAAATTAAGGACAGGAGAGAAAGGAGAAGAAAGCCTGCACGTAAGGAACTTCTGATGCCCTCCCCGTCCGGTGGCAGAAATTGTCAAGATCTCTTAGGATATTATAATCGAATGTCCTGTTTTCAGGCCAATGGGAGTCATTGTCTAGTCTGTACTGAGGCCATGCTGTGTTACAGAATGTAAAGCCAGCAGGCAGGGCCGGGGCCACTATCACAGCAGCCCGGCCCATGCAGGTTCGCATTGGATTCGGACAGTCGGTAAAGAAACAGCGGAGCCAAAAACTGATGGGCCATAGCCTTTAATCCTACCTTGCACCCGGCGGGCAAGTAAAAACATACACTGGGCTCCAAAACCCAGTCACACTCAGTGCTCACAAAGCCACTGACTTATCCGAGTTTCCTAGAATCAAAGGTTTCTAGCTCACCAGCCTTCTTCTCCTCAGTTCCCCATCTCCTTCCTTATCCCAGATACAAACTCTACACAAACTGGCATCTCACTCAGCACTCCGCCATCTTGGCTGCTTCTCCTGGCCTCCTCCACGTGGCCTCCTTTAGCTGCTGGCTCTACTCTCTCCGCTCTCTCATGCTAACCTCAGGAACCAAGAGCGCAAACTCTCGTTCCGTCCCCATTTTATAGTGTAGAAATCCAAACCCTTAATCCAATATACATAACAGGGAAGTCTCTAATACAAAGTCACTTCTCTGAGGCATGATAGGATTGTACCACCTCACACCAAAAAGGGTGGGACAGGCTTAATCCCAAAACCAAGGCTACAAGGATTCTGCTTGCCCCTAGCCCACCCCAACACACATTAATATCACCTGGGCGACTGCCTCCTCGTGTTATCTTTAACAAAGTGAGCATAATACATTTTATCCGCCCAACACAGAAGAAGATTAATTTCTTTGGTTTGAGGTCTGAGAGACCGAATTTGGTGAGGATTTTTATGAGACATCCTAGAGGGGTCTGGTCGGAAGGCTTAGACCCTGAAGAGCCCAGAGTGGAGACAGGTGAGCAAGAGGGGGCGTCCCCGCCTTTTGTCACTGTCTCAAGAGGAGAGAATCTCCGTGTGGGGGAGTCGTCCCTGATAGAGGTCGTCACCACCTGTCAGGGAGCTCCGAGGACGAGAAGTCCGAGAGAGTGGAGAGGTTTGGCTAGGCGCCTAGTCTTCCGTGCAGTCCACTGAGACTGAAAGTCAAACCCCTCAAAACGTGAGGCGTGTCAGAGAAAACCGTCCGACCAGAAAGGGGTGTTTTTAGAGAGAAATTTAGAGGCCAACCGGGGAAGGGGAAGGGAGAAACTCCTTACCTTATGGTCCAGCAGGGGTTCAGGACAGGGTTAGACTGCCGGCCAATCAACCCACAATTACACGTCCAAACAGAATCAGGGAGTAAGCCCGGGACGAGCTGCCGCTGCCCATTGCTTCCCTGGTTGTAAGTTTGAATGGCAAAGAGGGATTGTCCAGGCAGTTAGTACCCTGTCCCGGGTTTCGGCACCAAATGTTGGAATCCATGGGAGTCCGAAAGACCAGAGTAACAGGCTTTATTGAAAGGAAGAAAGGAACCCTGCCGGGCACTCCTCCTGGGGGAGAAGAGCACCGGTTACAGACTAGGGGCCAGTTATATAGTGTTTGGGAGAGCCTGAAGGGATACTGAGGCAAAAGTCCTGGTATGTCCGGAATGCTCCTCCTTGGGGGGCTTCGAGCATGTGGGTGTTGAACCAAAATTCCTGGTATGTCCGGAGCCCCTCCTTGGGGCGTGTTGTCAACTTTTTGGAATTCCTCTGTCTCAGGGTCAATAGTCCAGTAAGGGTGAGGTCTGACAGATAAGCGGAACATCAAGAGGGCAGTTTGGAATTCACGTATCTATCAGTTACCGCCACATCTGCTGCTGTGTTAGGCTTGCTTGCTTAGCTTATAAAAAGATTTAGCTGTGAGCGCTAGGTGCGATTCCCATCTGCAGCTCCTTGTGAGTACAGTGTCTCTGGACACCTCGGGAATTTGCCCCTGCGCAGGTTAAACTGGCCAATAAAGTAACATCTTAACTCCTGAAAGTCTCCGACGTTTGTTCTTGTACCCGGTGGATGTTACACTCTCCCTGGCCCATGTGGTATTAAGGGTATATAAATAGCCCCTGAGATATTTTTGGGAGTGTTGGGCAGATAAAATGTATTATGCTCACTTTGTTAAAGATAACACGAGGAGGCCATCGCCCAGGTGATATTAATGTGTGTTGGGGTTGGCTAAAGGCAGGCAGAATCCTTGTAGCCTGGGGCTTGGTTTTGGGATTAAGCCTTTCCCACCCTTTTTGATGTGGGGTGGTACAATCCAATCATGCCTCAGAGAAGTGACTTTGTATTAGAGACTTCCCTATTTTGTATATTGGATTAGAGGTTGTGAAGCTACAATATAAAATGGGGACAGAGCAGGAGGTTGCGCTCTTGGTTCCTGGGATGATTAGAGGAGAATAAGACTGGTGAGCTAGAAACCTTTGATTCTAGGAAACTCGGATAAGTCAGTGGCTTTGTGAGCACTGAATGTGAGTGGGTTTGAGAGCCCAGTGTATGTTTTTACTTGCCTGCCGGGTGCAAGCTAGGATTGAAGGCTATGGCCCACCAGTTTGTGGCTCCGTTGTTTCTTTACTGACTGTCCGAATCCAATGCGAACCTGCATGGGCCAGGCTGCTGTCATGGTGGCCCTGGCAGTGGCTTCTGGCTTTACATTTGGCGTACTCGGCAGGATTCGACACAGATCGGCAAGGAGCCTTTGAGTGGTGGAGTAGAGGACTGGCTGGTGTTATGGTTCCCCATGGCTGTCCTTTTGGGGACCGTAGGCTGGCTGACTTTTACAGCCTTGTGTGGGGAAACTGAGAGCTCTGTGGAAGAGGCTGCCTGGGACCTGCAAACCGAGCAGTGGAAGGAGCTGGAGCAAATGCAGGAGAAACCGATGGTGACCCTGGAGCTGGAGGAAGCACTGGAGGAGGAGGCCGACCAGGTTTGCGAGATTCACCTGGAAATGGATCAACTGATGGAGGAGGATTCACAGGTTCGTGAGTTGCAGCTTGCCCTGGATGTTGTGGAGAGCCAGCAGCGGCAGGAGGCCGGGGCTGAGGCTGAGGCTGAGGCCAGGTCCGGAGCTGCAAGGTCTGCGGAGCAGAAGGCTGCGGCAACCCAGGACTCGAGCCCTGCAGTGGGAGCTGGTGTTTTCAGTTCCTCTTTGGAAGATGAGGAGAATCGAGCTGGAGTTGTGATCTGCAGTCTCCATAAGATGGGAGCCCAGCTGGAAGGAGCACCTACTACAGCCCTGGTAGGTCTGCTATTTTGGGGACATAGGATGGTCGCTATCATGCTCTCCAGAGCCAAGATGGAAATGCTGACTGCCTTTGCCACATGCCCCTCTTTGGGACAGTGTAAGACCTGCCAGGACGGCAGGAATGAAGGGGGTGGCTGATGACCCACGTGCGTGGACTGATTTCCTGGACTATGACCAGAGTGGGCATTGGCTCCTTTGTTGGATGGACTTACGGATTATGGATTTTGGACAATGTGAAATACCTGATGGGGGTGGGGGGTGGGGGGTGGCTTTGCTGGAAGCACTCCTCTGCCCCGGGAAGGTTTTCCCGTAGTAGGCCGAGGACATTTTGCGCTTTGGGCAAAGTGCTCAGAGATTGGTGAAATGTACCTTTGTAATTGTTGAAACTATATGGTTTTTGCTGTTGTAATTTGTGTAATGTGCCTAATTTCCTTGCACTGGGATGCCGGTGATGTAGATTGTGGGTAGTAAAGTGAGCATAGGGGTGGATTGTTGGGCAGATAAAATGTATTATGCTCACTTTGTTAAAGATAACACGAGGAGGCCGTCGCCCAGGTGGTATTAATGTGTGTTGGGGTGGGCTAAAGGCAGGCAGAATCCTTGTAGCCTGGGGCTTGGTTTTGGGATTAAGCCTTTCCCACCCTTTTTGATGTGGGGTGGTACAATCCAATCATGCCTCAGAGAAGTGACTTTGTATTAGAGACTTCCCTATTTTGTATATTGGATTAGAGGTTGTGAAGCTACAATATAAAATGGGGGCAGAACAGAGTTTGTTCTCTTGGTTCCTGAGATTATCATTAGAGGAGAGAGCAGAGCAGAGAGTAGAAAGAGGCCACGTGGAGTAGGCCAGGAGAAGCAGCCAAAATGGCAGAGTGTTGAGTGAGAGGCCAGTTTGTGCAGAGTTTGTATCTGGGATAAGGAAGGAGATGGGGAACTAAGAAGAATAAGGCTGGTGAGCTAGAAACCTTTGATTCTAGGAAACTCAGATAAGTCAGTGGCTTTGTGAGCACTGAATATGAGTGGGTTTGGGAGCCCAGTGTATGTTTTTACTTGCCTGCCGGGTGCAAGCTAGGATTAAAGACTATGGCTCACCAGTTTGTGGCTTCATTGTTTCTTTACCGACTGTCCGAATCCAATGCGAACCTGCATGGGCCAGGCTGCTGTCATGGTGGCCCTGGCAGTGGCTTCTGGCTTTACAGGGAGGTACATGATTTGGGTCTGCTGGCTGTATCTGCCATATGTGGCTGGTATATTTAATAAATCTCCTCCTTTAATAAAACTCTTCAAAATTCAACTGGACTTGGTGTCTCTCCGTGAACCTGCGGAATTGAGGTACGAGTACTTGACAACAACGTGTGCCATGAAATAAAAAAATAGTGGGTAAAATTTGCTAAGTTAGATTAAAATAAAACTCCACTCTGGTTGCATGGTTTGTATTTGTAAAGCCAGTGGCCAGGGTCACCATCATAACAGCCACGTGGCCCATGCAGATTCGCATTGGATTCGGACAGTCGGTAAAGAAACAACGGAGCCAAGAACTGATGGGCCATCACCTTTAATCCTAGCTTGCACCCGGCGGGCAAGTAAAAACACACACTGGACTCCAAAACCCACTCATATTCAGTGCTCACAAAACTACTGACTTATCTGAGTTTTCTAGAATCAAAGGTTTCTAGCTCACCAGACTTATTCACCTCTGTTCCCCATCTTCTTCCTTCTCCCTGCACAAACTCTGCACTAACTGGCTTCTCACTCAACACTCCGCCATCTTGGCTGCCTCTCCTGGCCTCCTCCACATGGCCTTTCTCTGCTCTCCTCTCTGCTGTCTCCTCTAATGTTAATCTCAGGAACCAAGAGAGCAAGCTCCCATTCTGCCCTCATTTTATTTTATTTATTTATTTTTTTAAATTTATTTATTCATTTTAGAGAGGAGAGAGAGAGACAGAGAGAGAGAAGGGGGGGAGGAGCTGGAAGCATCAACTCCCATATGTGCCTTGACCAGGCAAGCTCAGGGTTTCGAACCGGCCACCTCAGCATTTCCAGGTCGACTCTTTATCCACTGCGCCACCACAGGTCAGGCTCTGCCCTCATTTTATACTGTAGATTCATAACCTTTAATTCAATATACAAAACAGGGAAGTCTCTAATAAAAGTCACTTATCTGGGGCATGATGGGATTGTACCACCCCACATCAAAAAGGGTGGGAAAGGCTTAATCCTAAAACCAAGCCCCAGGATACAAGGATCTTGCCTGCCCACAGCCCACAGTGACACACATTAATATCACCTGGGCAATGGCCTCCACATGGGCAGCACCATCTTTAACAAAGTGAGCATAATATATTTTATCTGCCCAACAGTATTCCACAGGGCAATAAAACCCTAACCTCCGAGATCCAATACTGTATGGAAATCATTAGTGTTGTAGAGCTTCTGGGCCTCAGTCTGTAGGCAATAGAAAGACAAAGTGCCCTGACTGGTTATTCCATTGGTTATAGCATCATCCTGGTACACAACGGTTGTGGATTTTGTTGCAATCCATGGGAGTCCCACCAGAGTAACAGGCTTTATTGAAAGGAAGAAAGTGATAGATACGTGAATTCCAAACTGCCCTCTTGATGTTCCGCTTATCTGTCAGACCTCACCCTTACTGGACTATTGACCCTGAGACAGAGGAATTCCAAAAAGCTGAGAAGCCGCCCCAAGGAGGGGCTCCGGACACACCAGGACTTTTGATTCAACACCCACATGCTCGAAGCCCCCCAAGGAGGAGCATTCCAGACATACCAGGACTTTTGCCTCAGTATCCCCTCAGGCTCTCCCAAACACTATATAACTTGCCCCTAGTCTGTAACTGGTGCTCTTCTCCCCCAGGAGGAGTGCCCGGCAGGGTTCCTTTCTTCCTTTCAATAAAGCCTGTTTCTCTGGTCTTTCGGACTCCCATGGATTCCAACATTTGGTGTTGAAACCCGGGACAGGGTACTAACTGCCTGGATGATCCCTCTTTGCTGTTCAAACTTACAACCAGAAAAGCAATGGGCAGCGGCAGCTCGTCCCGGGCTTACTCCCTGATTCTGTTTGGATGTGTAATTGTGGGTTGATTGGCCGGCAGTCTAACCCTGTCCTGAACCCCTGCTGGACCAGAAGGTAAGGAGTTTCTCCCTTCCCCTTCCCCGGTTGGCCTCTCAATTTGTCTTAAAACACCCCTTTCTGGTCGGATGGTTTTCTCTAATACGCCTCACGTTTTGAGGGGTTTGACTCAGTCTCAGTGGACTGCACGGAAGACTAGGCGCCTAGCCAAACCTCTCCACTCTCTCGGACTTCTCGTCCTCGGAGCTCCCTGACAAGTGGTGACGACCTCTATCAGGGACGACTCCCCCACACAAAGATTCTCTCCTCTTGAGACAGTGACAAAAGGCGGGGACGCCCCCTCTTGCTCACCCTGTCTCCACTTTGGGCTCTTCAGAGTCTAAGTCTTCCGACCGGACACGCTAGGATGTCTCATAAAAAACCTCACCAAACTCGGTCTCTCAGACCTCAAACCGAAGAAATTAATTTTCTTCTGTAACACGGCATGGCCTCAGTACAGACTAAACAATGACTCCCATTGGCCTGAAAACAGGACATTCGATTATAATATCCTAAAAAATCTTGGCCTGACCCGTGGTGGCGCAGTGGATAAAGCGTCGACCTGGAAATGCTGAGGTCGCCGGTTCGAAACCCTGGGCTTGCCTGGTCAAGGCACATATGGGAGTTGATGCTTCCAGCTCCTCCCCCCTTCTCTCTCTCTCTCTCTCCTCTCTCTCTCTCTCTCTCTCTCTCTCTCTCTCTGTCTCTCCCTCTCCTCTCTAAAATGAATAAATTAAAAAAAAAAAAAATCTTGACAATTTCTGCCACCGGACGGGGAGGGCATCAGAAGTTCCTTACATGCAGGCTTTCTTCTCTCTTCTCTCCTGTCCTTAATTTCTGTACTTTCTGTTCTACACGCAGGCCGTTTTTGGCCAAAGAAACCTCACCTAAAACCTCTGCTCCTAATCTTTCCTTCTCCGCGGACTCCCAAACTCTCTCCTTCTCCTGCCTGACCCCCGGGGCACCCCTCTCTCGGGACCCCTCTCTAGTCTCTCAGCAAATCTTTTTTGCTGGAGTCTCTTCCCTCCAGAAAGCCTCTTTCCTTCACTAAATCCTGTTTTCTCATTCATCAGTCTCTCTTTCTCCTCCCCTGCTGGCCAGGGGCCTCTCCCTTCTCCACTGTGTTCTTCGTCCCCTCCCCCCTCCTTAGAAGCTGTGCCTGTCTCATCTCTGACCTCTCTTCCCTCCTTTACAAACTGCAGTTCTGTCTCCTCTCCGACCCCTCCTCCTTCCTTACAAACTGTGACGTGCCTCTTTCCTCCTCACCCTCTCCTCTCTCCTCAGAGCTCTAAATATTTTTGACTCCTCTGACCACGTGGCGCCACACCAATACTTTAACCTCCTTCTCTCCTCCTGCAGAATCTGACTCTCCTTCTTTCCATCCAGCTGCTCACACTGTCCATCCGTCTGCTTTCTCTCTTCCTCCTCTATGCTGGCAACTCCCTGCCATCTCGAAAAACTTAAAAAGCAGAATTATATTAAGCTATGTAAGTAATCCGTCTTGTCTCTTTGTCAGAAAATATCTCTAGTATAATTTGAATTGAAACAAGTAAAGCGCGCTCATTTAAATTTCTTAATTCATAATATGTGAAGTCTTTGTTTAACGTGTAACTGTGTCTGTTTCTAAGGCCTTAAACCAGTAATTACCCACCTCATAAACCAGGTTTACTCATCCCCATGGAATCTCCCTGCAATACCCCCATCCTTCCTGTTTGAAAACCTTCAGGAGTTTATCACCTCATACAAGCCTTACACCTAATCAATGAGGCAGTAATTCCCCTCCATCCAGTAGTCCCTAATCTCTGTAAATTACTGTCACACATTTTCTCAAACACCACTCATTCACAATCCTAGCCCTCAAAAATGCCTTCTTTTACCTTTCCTCTACAACTTGACTCTTACTTTCTGTTTGCCTTTACCTGGACACTAATGCAGCCCAGCAGTTTACCTGGATTGTCTTACCCCAAGGGATCAGAAACAGCCCACACCTGTTTAGGCAGGCACTAGCTCAGGATTTAGAAGCATGCAATCTCAAAACTACTACTCTCTTACAATATGTAGATAACCTACTCCTCTGCAGCCCCTCCCTGCCTGCCTCAAGGAGACTCACCACCACCCTTCTTAACTTCCTCACTATGAAGTGTTTTCCTGTCTTCTCTGCTAAGGCTCAACTTTATTCTCAGTCCCTAATCTATCTAGGCATTACTTTAATCCCCACCACCTGAAGTCTCACCCTAACTCAAACTCAGACCCTCCACAGTCTCCAACCACCTACCACAACAGATCAAATATTTTCTTTCCTCAGTCTAATAGGCTTCTTTAAATACTGAATTCCCAATTTTGCTCTCTTAGTCAAGCCCCTCAGTGAGATCTTCTGAGCATGGCTTTTAAGGTCTATAATGACCAAGGAAGTAACAGAAAAGGCAAATAAGGCCCAAAAGAAGTCAGGAAATACCAACTTTTGGCTCCAGCACCCTAAGGGGTTTCATAGCATTCTATCAAGGCCCTGCTCCAGAGTGGAAAGAAAGGTCATTGAACTGAAGTCTGCCAGGCTTCCTGGCCCCACCGGTTGACACACCTGTGCTGTGGAAAGAGGGACATGAGAAGGTAAGCTGCCCCCTTGCTCCATGGAGGGAGGGTTCAGTCTCTTCTAGCCCTGCTCCAGCTACCTGTGACCTGACCTTGCCCAGAGTGCTGGGAATTGCCACTGAAGGCCCAAGGACATCATTCATGATTCTAAGGTATTTCTTCCAAGTAGCAGATAAGCTAATCTCATTTCTGGTAACACAAGGGCCATCTACTATGCCTTGCTTGAATATTTAAGTTTTATTTATCCCTCAAAGATCTCTACTGTGGGTATTGACAGTCTGATTTTATTGCTTTATTTAATGTTTAGTATCTCCTTTGTTCCTCCTATCTCAATGCCCCATGCCTATTATAGGCTGGGACCTGCTGGTAATTCCAGCTAGAAGCAGTGGTCACTAGGACTTAAACTCTAACTGCAAAGTGTAGAAATGTAACGCCCTTTCCCTAAGTACTTGCAGGTTTTATAGGTGTTGGGCGGATAAAATGTATTATGCTCACTTTGTTAAAGATAACACGAGGAGACAGTCGCCCAGGTGATATTAATGTGTGTTGGAGATGGTTGTAGCCTGGGGCTTGGTTTTGGGATTAAGCCTTTCCCACCCTTTTTGCTGTGGGGCGGTGCAATCCAGTCATGCCTCGGAGAAGTGACTTTGTATTAGAGACTACCCTATTTTGTACTTTGTATTAGAGACTTCCCTGTTTTGTATATTGGATTAGGGGTTTTGAATCTACACTATAAAATAGGGGTAGAACGGGAAGCTTGCTTCTTGGTTCCTGAGGTTAGCATGAGAGAGCGGAGAGAGTAGAGCCCGCAGCTAAAGGAGACCACGTGGAGGAGGCCAGGAAAAGCAGCCAAGATGGCGGAGTGCTGAGTGAGATGCCAGTTTGTGTAGAGTTTGTATCTGGGATAAGGAAGGAGATAGGGAACTGAGGAGAAGAAGGCTGGTGAGCTAGAAACCTTTGATTCTAGGAAACTCGGATAAGTCAGTGGCTTTGTAAGCACTGAGTGTGACTTGGTTTTGGAGCCCAGTGTGTATTTTTACTTGCCCGCCGGGTGCAAGGTAGGATTAAAGGCTATGGCCCATCAGTTTTTGGCTCCATGGTTTCTTTACCGACTGTCCGAATCCAATGCGAACCTGCATAGGCCAGAAGGCTGCTGTGATGGTGGCCCTGGCCTTGGCTGCTGGCTTTACAATAGGTCACTCAGCAAACTGTTCAAACATTGTCCAAGAGGCACTTCCAGCATTACATCATCCAAGGACTGACTTTCACATGGACAGGTCCACACACCGTAATCCTGACAACTCACTCCCACTGCACCTTTCAGCCTGCCTCACCAAATCAGGAACTTTCTACTTGTGTGGGACCAACACCTATCTGTGTCTCCATACTAATTAGACAAAAATCTGTATCCTAATCTATCTCACCCTAAATATCAACCTAATCCCACCCCATGAGCCTCTTCCAGTTCCTAATACACTATCCATCAATGTAAGGACCAAACAAGCTATATAGGTAATTTCTCCTCTTATTGCTTTAGAAATCTCTACAAAAGTAGATTTAGGGACAGGGGGACTAGGCACACTGCCCTGTCTTATTCCTATTTACTCTCTCTCTCTCTCTCTCTCTCTCTCTCTCTGAATCCCAGCAAATTCATAAACATGGAATCAGTGGTTTCACACAAACTGGGCATCTTACTAGTGCCTTTCATTGGTCCACACACCCTCCTATTTACTTTTCTAACTTTTAAACCCTGCCTCTTATATTTGTTTACTAGTTTCTTACAGAACCGCATGCAGACCTTCGCCAATCAGAAAACTGGAAAAATCTACCTAACCCTACACATCAACCCTGAAACCTGCCCTCGCAAAACAGAAATATCTGAAACCCTATATCAGCAAACCTCCTAAATCCTATCTTTCAACTCTTACAGGTCCCCTAACCCTAATATGGGAATATTCCTGAAGAACTAGGAGAATAAATAGCAACACCTCTTAAAGCTTCTCAGTCTTTTTCCCTTCACATAGTAAAAGGACAAGATCACTGGGTCTTCTTGGAGCCTACAAATGGACATGAAACATTTCTTTTAACTCAAGCTAACTGCTCTCTCCAGGTCTGCCCGAAAAAAATATCTCTAACTATACCATGGAAAAACTTTCACACACACACTCCTATACAACCCTCCTTATCTCTGCATTGCTAATCTCCAAATACCTGCCTCTTTCTTTATTAAGTTCCTACAGGCTGGGATGAGAGAAATCTCTAGGATTACCTACAATCAAATGCTCCTACACTCCTATTCCCCAGTACCCCAAGGAGAACTTCATGAGGGAAATATCAAATAGGTAGGGATGACAGCAGGAAGAAGCCGCCCCTCAGCCCAAGAAGTTCCCTCCTGAATGTTCTCCAAACCCTTTTCCTTTTTAACCACACATATTCAGTTCTTCTAAAAATTTACATCAACAGGTTCCCTGTCTCTTAAAATCTCCACATGTCCTCTCATTTGAGAGGAACCAGACAAGCACGTCTCATGAGGCTCATCCAGGAGACCATGTATCACCATGTCACTCTGTCCACTTGGCACTCACAGCAAGCAACTGACAATTATTACCCCGCAAAATTTTTTTACTTCCTCACTCAGGTTTTCAGAGACATCACCTGGTTCAGACCTCACAGCATGGAAATTGATGACCTCCTTAACTGGATGAGGGACTTGGCTTGGCAAGGTTCCCTTCTTGAGTTCTCTCCAGAAGAAGCAATAATTTTCCAATTTTTTCTCCTCTTTCTCCTCATCACCCCTCACCATATATTATAAAATTAATAACTGCCT
The DNA here is from genome assembly GCF_036850995.1 of Saccopteryx leptura. NCBI lineage: Eukaryota > Metazoa > Chordata > Mammalia > Chiroptera > Emballonuridae > Saccopteryx > Saccopteryx leptura. Next base: position 126,839,697 of record NC_089506.1, read on the forward strand.
TTCTTTTATATGTAACCACAGAGTCGAGAAATGATAGATACGTGAATTCCAAACTGCCCTCTTGATGTTCCGCTTATCTGTCAGACCTCACCCTTACTGGACTATTGACCCTGAGACAGAGGAATTCCAAAAAGCTGAGAAGCCGCCCCAAGGAGGGGCTCCGGACACACCAGGACTTTTGATTCAACACCCACATGCTCGAAGCCCCCCAAGGAGGAGCATTCCGGACATACCAGGACTTTTGCCTCAGTATCCCCTCAGGCTCTCCCAAACACTACATAACTCACCCCTAGTCTGTAACCGGTGCTCTTCTCCTCCAGGAGAAGTGCCCGGCAGGGTTCCTTTCTTCCTTTCAATAAAGCCTGTTACTCTGGTCTTTCGGACTCTCATGGAATCCAACAGAAAGGAACTCTGCTGGGCACTTCTCGGGGGAGAAGAGCACCGGTTACAGATTAGGGGTGAATTTATAGGGCAAGGAAGAATTTCGAGCATGTGTGTGTTGAATTAAAAGTCCTCGTATGTCCGGCCTGACCTGTGGTGGCGCAGTGGATAAAGTGTTGACATGAAAACACTGAGGTTGCCGGTTCAAAACCCTGGGCTTGCCTGGTCAAGGCACATATGGGAGTTGACGCTTCCTGCTCCTCCTTTCTGTCTCTCTCTCTCTCTCTCTCTCTCCTCTCTAAAATGATTAAAAAAAAATAAAAAAAAAAGTCCTAGTATGTCCGGAATGCTTCTCCTTGGGGCAGCTTGCCAGCTTCTTGTCTCAGGGGTGATAGTCCAGTAAAGGTGAAGTCTGACAGATAAGCAGAACATTAAGAGGCCAATTTGGAATTCCTGGTAAAAATCAGATTTGATCCCTGATCAGGGCATATACAGAAAGAGGTTGATGTTTCTGGGTCTCTTTCTTCCTCTCTCTCTAAAATTATCAATAAAAAATTAAGATAAAAAGAAAAAGACGAAGTTACATTTCCCTGGGAGGTCAGAGGATTCTTATCTCTGGTTTTGCTTGGACCGTGAACAAACACAAGGTTTTCTTTGCCTTAGTTCCATGTATTAGTTGAGGAGTCTGTGGCTCATAGCCTCATGATGACCATGTTTCCAATAATTATTTTTTAGATGAAGATCCTGGATCTGTTTTGTGGCCTAGAGATTGTCCCCACCCTTTTCACGGGGATCTCTGGTTAGGGAATGTGGCTGTGGATGACTTGGGGCCCATTATTTATGACCTGGCTTCCTTCTATGGCCATTCTTAATTTAAAGTGGCAATTGCCTTGATGTTTGGTGGCTTTCCCAGAAATTTATTTACTGCTTACCACTGAAAGATCCCCAAGGCTCCAGGATTCGACAAGCGGCAGCTGCTCTACCAGCTCTTTACCTGAACCACTGGAACTTGGAGGAAATGCAGGAGCCTATCCCTGAGCACCATGAGAAAGCTTCTTAAATAGTAGCCTGTGTCCCTGCCTGCTTAGCAAATACCTAGGGGCAACAACAGCAGAGGCAGCTGCGGGGCCTAATAAAGCCAATGGTGCTTTGGGGAGGGAACTGCTTATGTCTTACTTTTATCTGTGCCTCCATTCTCCATGCACCTGAGCTATACTGCTCACAAACATTAGGGTATATTTCAAAATGAATATGAAGTGATAAAAAAGGAAGCATTTGATTTTTTTTATTAAGTAAGAACATCAGAAAAGCAAACGACAAGCCAAGGAAAGTTGTCCAATTATGCAAATGAGATGTAAAACTAACTTATTTTATTGGTGAAACTGCACTATACGGCCCTGGCCGGTTGGCTCAGTGGTAGAGCATCAGCCTGGCATGCGGGAGTCCCGGGTTCGATTCCCGGCCAGGGCACACAGGAGATGCGCCCATCTACTTCTCCACCCTTCCCCCTCTCCTTCCTCTCTGTCTCTCTCTTCCCCTCTCGCAGCTGAGGCTCCATTGGAGCAAAGTTTGCCCAGGCGCTGAGGATGGCTCTGTGGCTTCTGCCTCAGGCGCTAGAATGGCTCTGATTGCGGCAGAACGACGCCCCAGATGGGCAGAGCATCGCCCCCTGGTGGGCATGCCAGGTGGATCCTGGTCAGGCGCATGCGGGAGTCTGTCTGACTGCCTCCCCGTTTCCAACTTAAGAAAAAAAAAAAAGAAAGAAACTGCACTATACAAAAGGCTGAAAGTACTGGAGTATCTGCATGTTACCTGATCTTAAAAGTGCACATCCTGCAATTTCCCAGCCCTTGCAATGCCCCTGCAACATGATTTGCCTGAATGAGAAGCCAGGGGAGCCATAGGACATCTTTTTTTTTTTTTTTTTACAGAGACACGAGAGAGAGAGAGAGAGGGATAGATAAGGACAGACAGACAGGAACAGAGAGAGATGAGAAGCATCAATCATCAGTTTTTTGTTGCGACACCTTACTTGTTTATTGATTGCTTTCTCATATGTGCCTTGACTGTGGGTCTTCAGCAGACCGAGTAACTCCTTGCTTGAGCCAGCGACCTTGGGTCCAAGCTGGTGAGCTTTGCTCAAACCAAATGAGCCCGCGCTCAAGCTGGCGATCTTGGGGTCTCAAACCTGGGTCCTCCGCATCCCAGTCTGAAGCTTTATCCACTGCACCACTGCCTGTTCAGGTGCCATAGGCTTTCTTGAAGCTGGTCAAACAAAGACGACAGTGGCAACAGCACTTGGAACATCCCAAAGCGTGATTAGTGTTGCATCCACCAAGCGCGAGAACAAACGTCGGAGACTTTCAGGGGTTTAGATCTTACTTTATTGGCCAAGTTTAACCTGCGCAGGGACGAACTCTCAAGGTGTCCGGAGACACCGTACCCACAAGGGGCTGCAAACGAGAGTCATGTCTGGTACTTACAACTAGGTCCTTATATATCCTAAGAGAGCAAGCATTGTACAGAAGCAGATGTGGCAGTTAGCTATTCGCTAGGGAGGTTGCGCGAAGCATAGCAACAGGGGAAGGGTATAGCTCAGTGGAGAATTTCAAATATAAACTTCTGATAAGGGTCTCTGACTCATAGAATGCAGGATGTTCACCCAACTTTGTGCTGAACTGTTTGTTCTCGGCCTCACAGGGACCTTGTCAGCACTTCCCTGTTCCTGTTTTTCTAAGAGTTAGACTCTGGCAGCCACAGCACACTTCCTTGAACCTAATAATTAACAGACTGTGGAGTCACTTTCAAGAGGCTGGCACAGTACAAAGAAGACGAGGGTGGGATTGCCCATCTGCCATAATAGCAAGAGATGACTGCTACTTGACCTTATTGACAAGAAGGAACAGGCGCAGCAATGCAACAGAGCTGTGGGGACAGTTTCTTGCTGCCACTAGATGACAGATATGTACCCAGACCATACAAAGTTGGGTCCATTGTGTCAGGCTGCATGCCTGGCAACCAATGGTATGCATTCCGTTATCTGCTGAACACCGTAGAACCCATAGAAGGTGGGCTCATGAGCATTGTCATTGGACCCATGATGAGTGGTCAACTGTCCTCTTCTCTGATGGGTTATTGTTCAGTCTTCAGCCTGACAATCATCGTGTCCTGATCTGGCGTGAACGAGACATGGGAGAATCCATGTTTCATGTGAGAAAGGGACTCCTTCCGTGGTGGTGGAATCATGGTGTGGGCTGGCATCAGCATTGGTGGTCGTACTGACCTCCATGTTATTAGAAATTGTTGTGGACCATAAATGACAAAAAGCCATTGTAGGCCTGACCTGTGGTGGCGCAGTGGGATAAAGCGTCGACCTGGAACACTGAGGTTGCTGATTCGAAACCTTGGGTTTGCCTGGTCAAGGCACATATGGGAGTTGATGCTTCCTGCTCCTCCCCCTTCTCTCTCTCTCTCTCCCCTCTCTCTAAAACAAACAAACAAAAAAACCCATTGTAGATTCAAGGCTTAGCAAAAAAAGGCTAAGTTCCCCCCTCCCTTCATCTCCACATTTGGCTATGATGCTGAGTATTTGCACCCACTTCACTTGCTTCCTTAGGTTGCTGGAAGCAATTTACATCCCCTTCCTCTGACTCTTTGTTTGTTTTCAGATGTTGGTAGATTTCACTAATGTATCATGTTTTTGCCTTGGGAGAGTTCCTGTCTTAGCCTTGGATGTGCAACTTTGTATCAAGGTCCTTGATTTGCATATGGCTATATAATAAAGCAAACTGGGGCTCTGGAGACTCGGATACTGCCAGGCATTTTGAAGAGTCCTCCCGGTTCCATGTTTTTGTTTTGATAAGTGTGTTTCCTTAATTGCGCACCGTTATTAGGAGACGCACCGGTCCTCGGCAAGTGGCACAAGTGGCGCCCGAACAGACGACTTGAGTATGAGGAAAGTAAAACTGAAGGAAGGTGACGGAACTCCCCAAAGTGAAGTGCACACAATGAGTAAAGAAAGTTTTGGGGGAAAATATAGTCGGGAGTAAAAGATTATGGGACAGATAGGGTAAAAAATAAGGGACCTTTATGTAGAAATGTTTCCGTATGAAGACAAATCATTGTCTGAAGAGTATCAGGGTGAGCTGGAGACAAGTTATCCTCGTGAAAACGAGGATAACTTGGAGTCTAAGGATGACTCAGGGGATAAAAAATTCGCGGCCATGGCTGCCTTAGCCACGGGGTCTCCGCTGCCCTCAGCTCCTTCCTACATTCAACCCTCTGCTCCTCGGCTCCCTTATCGAGCTGATTCCGGAGTCTATAGCTCAAAATCTGGGAAATTCCCTCTCCAACAATCTATTGACCAGGTTCAAAATGTAGGGGAAACAATAAATAATGGCTTTACCCATTTTCCTGTTGTAGAAAGACAGGATGATACAGGGAGACTAGTGCAAGAACATGAACCTGTACCTTTTAGAAGTCTGAAAGAGCTTAAACTCGCTTGTGTTCAGTTTGGGCCTACTGCCCCTTTTTCACTTGGTTTATCAGATACTATTAGTGCAAAGGCTCTTCCCCCAAATGACTGGAAGGCAATTGCTTGTGCTTGTCTCTCCGGGGGTGATTATTTGCTGTGGAAGTTGGACTTTCTTGAGTATGGATAGGAGACTCAGGTATTAGGAATATTACAGCTTTTCCTTTCATGATCTGATTTTCTTTAATGTTTTAACTATGATCTTCTGAACTATCATTTTGTTTCTTTCTTATTCTTTGCCTGGAAATTGAGGCAGGGGACCTGTGTTGAATCTGACTATAGAAAATATCCCAGCAGCTGCCGCGAGCAAATTTTCTCGGGGAGATTTTGCTTAGTCACATCCTTCAGTTCCTCTGTCTGAAAATGCCCTTATTAATGTCAGGCAGGCATCTTTCTAATCTGGATGTGCTCTGAAATCCTGGGTTTCTCTCTGGTTTGTCTGGTTCATCTAATTCCTGTTTCTGTTTAGTCTTTGTTTAATGTTGTCTAATATGTGTCTGTTTTTAAGGCCTGAATTAAGGGTTTTTTGCATGTAAAAATTGGAAATGCTGGCTCTAATATTTAGAAAACATAAAATGTTTTTAGAACTTGTAAGGAGTGCTCATTTAAATTTAAATAGAATAGAATGTAGATCCTTAAGACTTACTGATTTGGTTAGTGCATTGTGAGGTGTGTTCAGAGTTACCAGGCAAATAGCAATTTAAGTATTAGGACTGATCAAAGTTATAGGTTATAATATACTTTGTGTTTAAAAGGCGAAAGATTTATGCGATCTGAAGAGAAACCAGAGTATTACTTTGTTTTTAAATTGTCATGTTTATGTGTAAGGTTATACTCAGTTAGGCAAAAGGAATTGAGCAAAATTAAGCAGGGCCCTAAAAAGTCATTTTAAGAATTTGTCTCACGGCTAATTCAGGCAGTTAGAAGAATAGTATAAAGATGCTAATTCTGCTTCTCAGGCCACATCCTGCAAAAGGGACCCCAAGGAAATTGGTGATTTGGCTTCTCTGATTTTGCCAACTGGATTAAAAAAAAATAGGTCAGGAATGCCCTGAAATGGAACTAACAATACAAGGTAAATTTAAAGGGCTTTTAGATACTTGAGCTGATGTATCTGTTATTGCTAAGCTACATTGGCCTCCTTTCTGGCCCATTCATGCAGCAGCCACAGAATTACAAGGTATAAGGCAGAGTAAATCCCCTCAACAAAGCTCTAGTTTTTACAATGGGAAGATAAAGAAGGTCATTCTGGATTTTTTGAGCCTATGTGCTCCCTGGATTGCCAGTTAATTTGTGGGGTAGAGATGTTTTGAAAAATATGGGAGCGTTGCTTGTCAGTTCTAATAGTTTAGTCAATACTCAAATGCTCAATCAGGATTTTTGCTCACTTAAGGGTCTAGGGAAAAGAACAGCGGGGAATTCTCACTCTCATTGAAGTGGCACCCAATACCAGAAGGCGTGGATTAGGATATCAAAATTTAGCATAGGGGCCTTGGTATCTCCTACTACCCCAATAATGCATTGTGCAGACCCAATTACTTGGAAATCAGATAATCCTGTATGGGTAGACCAATGGCCCCTTTCACAGGAGAAACTTAGGGCAGCTGCTCAATTGGTACAAGAGCAGCTACAGCTTGGGCACATTGAACCATCTAATAGTCCATGGAATATGCCTATATTTGTTATTAAAAAGAAATCAGGAAACTGGAGGCTATTACAAGATTTGAGAGCAATAAATAAGACTATGGAAATTATGGGCCCTTTCCAGCTAGAACTTCCTTTTTCTACTGCCATTCCATGGAATTTTCACCTTGTAATTATTGACTTGAAGGATTGCTTTTTTACTATTCCTTTAAGCCCTCATGATTGCAAGCATTTTGCATTCAGTGTTCCTTCACTTAATTTTCAGGCTCCAATGGAGCAATACTAGTGGAGAGTTTTGCCTCAAAGTATGGCTAACAGTCCTACCTTGTGCCAAAAATATGTTTCTCAAGCTATCTCTCCAGTATGAAGGCAGCACCCTATGATGTACATAATTAATTATATGGATAATATTTTTTTTTTCTTTTGTATTTTCTGAAGCTGGAAACCGGGAGGCAGTCAGACAGACTCCCGCATGCGCCTGACCGGGTTCCACTCAGCACGCCCACCATGGGGCGACGCTCTGCCCATCCGGGGCGTCGCTCTGTTGCGACCAGAGCCATTCTAGCACCTGAGGTGGAGGCCATGGGGCCATCCCCAGCGCCCGAGCCATCTTTGCTCCAATAGAGCCTTGGCTGTGGGAGGGGAAGAGAGAGACAGAGAGGAAGGGGGGGGAGGGGTGGAGAAGCAGATGGGCGCTTCTCCTGTGTGCCCTGGGCGGGAATCGAACCCAGGACTTCCGCACACCAGGCCGGCACTCTAACACTGAGCCAACCAGCCAGGGCTGATAATATTCTTTTTTTTTTTTTTTTTTTTTTTTTTTTTTTTTTTTTTGTTTTTTTTTTTCATTTTTCTGAAGCTGGAAACGGGGATAGACAGTCAGACAGACTCCCGCATGCCCCCGACCGGGATCCACCCGGCACGCCCACCAGGGGCGATGCTCTGCCCCCCAGGGGGCGATGCTCTGCCCATCCTGGGCGTCGCCATATTGCGACCAGAGCCACTCTAGCGCCTGAGGCAGAGGCCACAGAGCCATGCCCAGCGCCCGGGCCATCTTTGCTCCAATGGAGCCTTGGCTGCGGGAGGGGAAGAGAGAGACAGAGAGGAAAGCGCGGCGGAGGGGTGGAGAAGCAAATGGGCGCTTCTCCTATGTGCCCTGGCCGGGAATCGAACCCGGGTCCTCCGCACGCTAGGCCGACGCTCTACCGCTGAGCCAACCGGCCAGGGCCTATTCTTATTACTCATTCAGATAAAGTCACTGTGTTGACCATTTTGCAACAACTAGAATATTCTTTTTTTTTTTTTTTTTTTTTTTTTTTTTATTTTATTTATTCATTTTAGAGAGGAGAGAAAGAGGGAGAGAGAGAGAGAGAGAGAGAGAGAGAGAGAGAGAGAGAGAAGAGAGAGACAGGGGGGAAGAGCTGGAAGCATCAACTCCCATATGTGCCTTGACCGGGCAAGCCCAGGGTTTCGAACCGGTGATCTCAGCATTTCCAGGTCGACACTTTATCCACTGCGCCACCACAGGTCAGGCCTAGAATATTCTTTGAAAGAATCAGGACTTTATATAGCTCCTGAAAAGGTACAGCAATCTTTTTTTTTTTTTTTTTTTTTTATAAAGATCAAGTAAATTTATTTATTTACAGAGACAGAGAGAGTCAGAGAGAGGGATAGACAGACAGGAACGGAGAGATAAGAAGCATCAATCAGTTTTTCGTTGTGCATTGTGACTTCTTAGTTGTTCATTGATTGCCTTCTCATATGTGCCTTGACTGCGGGCCTTCAGCAGACCGAGTAACCCCTTGCTGGAGCCAGCGACCCTGGGTTCAGGCTGGTGAGCTTTTTGCTCAAGCCAGATGAGCCCGTGCTCAAGCTGGCGACCTCGGAGTCTCGAACCTGGGTCCTTCCACATCCCAGTCCAGTGCTCTATCCACTGCGCCACCACCTGGTCAGGCAAGGTACAGCAGCAATCTTTATCTTTTTCTTATTTAGGACAAATTATTGAGGGACAACAAATTCGCCCACAGAAAATAGAAATCAGGACACATCATTTGCGAACTTTAAATGATTTTCAGAAACTGTTAGGAGACATTTATTGGCTTAGACCTTCCTTGAAATTAACTACTGGAGAACTGAAGCCACTTTTTGATATTTTTAGAGGCTCAGCTGAACCAGCTTCTCCTCGGCTACTTACAGCTGCAGGACAACAAGTTTTAAAGCTTGTAGAAAAGGCCTTGCAGCAAGCACAATTAAAACACATAAATCCTGAAGAATCAATTGCCTTACTAATTTGTCCCTCGAGTTACACTCCAACGGGACTATTGTGGCAAGTTTCAGGTCCTATCGAATAGACTCATTTGGCTGTTACTTCTAAAAAAGTTTTATCTTCATATTTTGATCTTGTTGCCTCCTTGATTATCAAGGGGTGTAGGCAACTCTTACAGCTTATAGGTTTTGAGCCTCAAATTATTGTTGTTCCTTTTTCAAAGGATCAACAACAATGGCTCTGGGAAACTTCCACTAAATGGCATATTGCTTTTGCAAATTTTACAAGCCAAATTGATTCTCACTACCCAGCTGATAAAATAGTAACATTTGTATTTCCTAAAACAATTGTTAATGAGCCCATTCCTGAAGCACCTGCAGTCTTTACTAATGGGTCCAGCTCAGGAATAGCAGGCTTAATAATCAATAGACAACTTTATACTGAAATAGTCACCTTAAAATCAGCTCAAAGAGTAGAATTACATGCCATTATCATGGCTTTTTAGCATTTGCCATATTCCTCCTTTAATCTGTATCCAGACAGCAAATATTTACTTACGGTTTTCACTGTAGAGACTGCTGTCTTAGGGACAACTGCTGATGAGGAACTAATTCAGCAGTTTCTCCTTCTTCAAAGACTTGTACATCAACATATAGCTCCATGGTGTTTTTTTTAATTATTTTTATTTTATTTAGTCATTTCAGAGAAGAGAGAGAGAGAAGGTGGGGAGGAGCAGGAAGCATCAACTCCCATAAGTGCCTTGACCAGGCAAGCCCAGGGTTTCAAACTGGCAACCTCAGCATTCCAGGTCAAGGCTTTATCCACTGCACCACCACAGGTCAGGCGAGCTCCATGTTTTATAGGACATATTTGAGCTCACTCCATGCTCCCTGGAGCTTTAGCAAAAGGGAATGCCCTTGTTGATCAAACTACCCAAAAGAAAATTATTGGAGCAACCTAGACAAATCAAGCAATTCAGTCTCATACTGTTCATAACCAGAACGCTGCAGCCCTGTGTAAACAGTTTCAACTTTCTCGGGAAGCAGCACGGCAGATTGTTAAATCTTGTCCAAGAGGTCCTATACTACAATCTGTCCCTTCATTTGGAGTTAATCCTACCAGGACAACTTTGGCAAATGGATGTTACTCAATACCTTCATTTGACAAACAGTCCTATGTCCACATTACAGTAGATACTTATTCTGGATTTATGGTAGCATCTGCCAGGACAGGAGAGGCTGCTAAGCATGTTATAGCTCATTGTCTGTATGCATTTTCTATTATTGGACTTCTTGATGTGATTAAAACTGACAATCTTCCTGCATATGTAGCAAAAGCATTTACTATATTTTGTAAACCTTTCAAATTACGGATATTTCTTAAAATCTTTAAAGTCAAGGTATTATTAAAGTGTACCCAGCAAATATTTAAGGTCAATTTAAAAAAAATATATAAAAGGGGGAGTCATATCCTGGAATTCCTGCAAGTCTACCTTATCTTTAAAAAAATTTCTTTTGAGGCCCTTGCCAGTTGGCTCAGTGGTAGAGCGTCGGCCTGGCGTGCAGGAGTCCCAGGTTTGATTCCCGGCCAGGGCACACAAGAGAAGCGCCCATCTGCTTCTCCACCCCTCCCCCTCTCCTTCCTCTCTGTCTCTCTCTTCCCCTCCCGCAGCCGAGGCTCCATTGGAGCAGAGTTTGCCCAGGCACTGAGGATGGCTCTGTGGCCTCTGCCTCAGGCGCTTGAATGGCTCTGGATGCAACAGAGCTACGCCCCAGAGGGGCAGAGCATCGCCCTATGGTGGGCATGCTGGGTGGATCCCGGTCGGGCGCATGCGGGAGTCTGTCTGACTGCTTCCCCGTTTCCAGCTTCGGAAAAGTGCAAAAGAAAAAAAAATTCTTTTGAATGCCGATGAACAGGAGATGCCAAATCTTTTCCTCCTGCAAATTTCTACCCTCTTTTATTTGATTCAGCTAATAACGCTGCTTTGTCTTTTTCCAAATAGCTCCAGATATACTGAAAAGGTTTATATAGGTGGATGGGGATCTTCAAACCCCTCAGCGAGATCTTCTGAGCATGGCTTTTAAGGTACCAAAAGGCAGAAAAAGCCCAATAGAGATCAGGTGAAATACCAGCTCTTGGGATACGCCCTTAAAGGCTCCAACGCCCCAACAGGGTCTCATAGAACTCCATCTGGGCCCTGCTTCAATAGTGGAAAGGAAGGTCATTGAACCTAAGCCTGCCAGACTTACATGCCTTTGCTGTGAGGAAAAAGGGAAGTAAGCTGCCCCCTCGCTCCTCTAAGGGAGGGTTCAGTCTCTTCCAGCCCTGCTCCAGCCACCTCTGACCTAACCTTGCCCAGAATGCTGGGGTTTGCCACTGAAGGCTGAAGGTGCCCAGGGCCGTTGGCCCCATCTACGACACTGTGGATGAGCCTAGGGTTTTTCTTCCAAGTAGCAGGTAAACTGATCTCATTTACACAAGGGCCACTTAACTATTTCTTGCCTGAATATTCAGGTTTTTTATTCTTCCCTTGAAGATCTCTGTTGTGGGTGTTGATAGTCCTATTTTCTGCTGCTTTGTTTAATATATAGTATTTCCTTTATTCCTCCTGCCTCAATGCCCCACTCATATTTTAGTCTAGGACCTACTCCTAATAGAGAGCTCCTTTTTTCCTTTTTTGCCAACTTACAAATTTACCTCTGCCACCCAGCTTAGTGTATCCCAAGGTTCTCCTCACCACCCCATGGCTGTAAAGCTCCAGTATAAGACCCCCTGGGTTCATCTTTCCAGTTTAAAGAAAACAAAAGCTCAGTCTCCACACATGCTGCAGATGGCTTTTCCAGTCTACCTGAATCATTACCAGCTAGGAGCAGCAGTCATTGGGACTTGGACGCTAGCTGCAAAGTATAAAAATTTGACAACAATTTCAGTGCTGTGCGGATTTTTCCTGAATGTGGACTTTTCCTGGACTCCTGCTCCTGTGACAGCTTTTGATGGACTGAATTGGGGTTGGGTTGCATTTGCAGAGATTTGGAATGGTGTTGGTGCCAACTTGGACTTGTTGAACACGTTAAGGACATTACTCTTTCATACATTCTTGTTATATTGGCTAAGAATTTGCTTAAAGGCTTTAATCACTATAATGTTTTCAAATATTTGGGTATCTGTTAGTATTGGCTATCCTAATTTTGTGTTTATTCTGTATTTTTTCAGTCTGCCTCCAAATTAGAATCTGGGAAACTAGGAAATCAGATGAGTGCAATTCTCAGCTCACAAATTAAGAATAAAAAAGAAAAGGGGGATATGTTGTGAGCCATAAATGACAAAAAGCCTTTGTAGATTTGAGGCTTAGCAAAAGGCTAAGTTCTCCCCCCTTCACCTCCATATTGGCTATGATGCTGAGTATTTGCACCCACTTCACTTGCTTCCTTAGGTTGCTGGAAGCAATTTACATGCCCTTCTTCTGACTCTGTTTGTTTTCAGATGTTGGTAGATTTCACTAATGTATCCTGTTTTTGCCTTGGGAGAGTTCCTGTCTTAGCCTTGGATGTGCAACTTTGTATCAAGGTCCTTGATTTGCATATGGCTATATAATAAAGCAAACTGAGGCTATGGGGACTCAGATACTGCCAGGCATTTTTTTTTTTTTTTTTATACAGAGACAGAGAGAGTCAGAGAGAGGGGTAGATAGGGACAGACAGACAGGAACCAGGAACGGAGAGAGATGAGAAGCATCAATCATCAGTTTTTCGTTGCAACACCTTGACCATGGGGCTACAGCAGACCGAGTAACCCCTTGCTCGACCTTGGGTCCAAGCTATGAGCTTCGCTCAAACCAGATGAGCCTGTGCTCAAGCTGGTGACCTCGGGGTCTCGAACCTGGATCCTCCGCATCCCAGTCTGACTCTGTATCCACTGCGCCACCGCCTGGTCAGGCAACTGCCAGGCATTTTGAAGAGTCCTCCAGGTCCCATTGTTTGTTTTTTTTATTTTTATTTTTTCTTTATTCATTTTTTAGACAGGAGAGGGAGAGACAGAGAGAGAGGAGAGACAGAGAGAGAGAAGGGGGGAGGAGCTAGAAGCATCAACTCCCATATGTGCCTTGACCAGGCAAGCCCAGGGTTTCGAACTGGCAACCTCAGCATTTCCAGGTCGATGCTTTATCCACTGCGCCACCACAGGTCAGGCCCCCATTGTTTTTTGATGTGTGTTTCCTTAATACCGCACCATTATTAGGAGCTGTGCTGGTCCACGGCAAGAAATGGATCGCTGACTGCTGTCAGATATCAAGATGAGGTCCTACATCTTACAGTGGTACCCTATGCTGGAGCAGTTGGAAACAACTTTCTTTTTATGGACAATACTGCAAGGCCCCACTGTGTGCATTTTGTCAACAATATGCTAAAGGAGGCAGGAATCGAACGCATGAACTGGCCTTCATGTTCTCCAGACCTGAATCCCATTGAACATGCTTGTTATACACTGGGAAGATGTCTGGCAAATTGTCCAATGCCTCCCACAACACTTCTTTTTTTTTGTATTTTTCCAAAGCTGGAAGCAGGGAGGCAGTCAGACAGACTCCCGCATGCGCCCGACCGGGATCCACCCGGCATGCCCACCAGGGGGTGATGTTTTGCCCATCTTGGGACGTCGCTCTGCCGCAATCAGAGCCATTCTAGTGCCTGAGGCAGAGGCTACAGAGCCATCTTCAGCGCCCGGGCAAACTTTGCTCCAATGGAGCCTTGGCTGCTGGAGGGGAAGAGAGAGACAGAGGAAGGAGAGGGGAAGGGGTGGAGAAGCAGATGGGCGCTTCTCCTGTGTGCCCTGGCTGGGAATCGAACCCGGGACTCCTGCACTCCAGGCCGATGCTCTACCACTGAGCCAACCGGCCAGGGCCCCCACAACACTTCTTGAGTTGGAAGTTGCCCTGGAGCAAGAGTGGCAGAGGATCCCACAGGAACTGCTGGACAGTCTGATCATCTTCATGCCCCATCACTGTCAGTGTGTGGCACTCTGGTCCAGTTTGACATGCTTCTGTTCACCCCACTGTAAGAATGAGACAGCACTGTTACACCAGGTGTGCAGGCTTTATTAGAGGAGAAAGACCTGCCAGGGCACTCCTCCGGGAGAAGAGCACTGAAACAGACTCTGAGGCAAACATTTATTAAGGTGGGGAGAGCTTTGAGCAAGTGTGCATTGAGTCAACAATTCTGGTATGCTCCCTTCTGCAGTCCTACGATTTCAGCTTCCTGGAATGCTTTTCCTCGGGGCAGCTGACCACCTCCCTAGAACTTTTTTGCTTCAGGAGTGATAGTAAGTAAGCAAGGGTGGGGTCCGATAGACAATGGAACGGCAAAAGGGCAGTTGGAAGTTCTAATGAATTCATGTATCTATCACCCACCAATATGTCACTTGCTACTCAATCATGATCATTGAGTTTGCATCTCATTAGCATAATCAAACTTTCTTTGACTTGTTTGCTTTTCTGATATTCTTGTTTAATAAAAAAATCTTTTTTTTTTACTGCTTCATATTCATTTTGAAATATTACCTAATTTTGGTGAGCAGTATAGTTTACCCAGGCCACCTGAAAGGTCTCCAACAGATTCATTACATACCAGAGTCTGGGGGATATTTGAAATTTAGATATTTTCATGATGATTACATACAAATTGACACAAATTTGGGGTTTGCTTAGGCAGAAGATGGTGTCCATCGCCCTGTCAACATGGGGCTCTTCTTTTAGCCCAGGCACAGCTGGAAACCAAGAGTTCCCCACTTTTTTTTTTTTTTTTGTATTTTTCCGAAGTTGGAAACCGGGAGGCAGTCAGACAGACTCCCGCATGCGCCTGACCAGGATCCACCCGGCATGCCCATCAGGGGGCGATGCTCTGCCCATCTTGGGGCGTCGCTCTGGCGCAATCAGAGCCATTCTAGCGCCTGAGGCAGAGGCCACAGAGCCATCCTTAGTGCCCAGGCCAACTTTGCTCCCATGGAGCCTTGGATGCGGGAGGGGAAGAGAGAGACAGAGAGCAAGGAGAGGGGGAGGGGTGGAGAAGCAGATGGGCGCTTCTCCTGTGTGCCCTGGCCAGGAATCGAACCTGGGATTCCTGCACGCCAGGCCGACGCTCTACCACTGAGCTAACAGGCCAGGGTGAGTTCCCCACTTCTTAAGCAGCACCTCTGGGACTGAGTGGGGTGGGAGCCCTTGAGGTGGGACAGATGCAAGGAAGGGCTGGCATTTGGGCTGCAGCACTGCCCAGCCCCTCTCCTCTCCACAGTTTTGAGTGAGTGTGTGTCGGGAGCCGATAAACAGCTGCTGCTTGACACAGTCACAGCAATGAAGAAGAGGCGCAATGACACTTTCCCTCTAATTTCTTGGATTTATCTGAATTTTCTTTTCCCCCTTTATCTGGGTGTGTGTGCTATCATTTATGGCACAGGGATAATAACACCATGCTTTCCCTGCAGATTGCTTTCACTGCAGATTTGCAGTAATTTCTCTGGAAATGAAACAGAAGGTGTGAATTCCACAGAAAAGACTATATACCCTCTTGCCTAGGCTTGTAGACATTGGAGCCTTGTAAAACCAGGAGCCAGGGCTAGGGCCACCATCACAGCAGCCCAGCCCATGCAGGTTCGCATTGGATTCGGACAGTCGGTAAAGAAACAACGGAGCCACAAACTGGTGGGCCATAGTCTTTAATCCTAGCTTGCACCCGGTGGGCAAGTAAAAACATACACTGGGCTCCAAAACCCAGTCACGTTCAGTGCTCACAAAGCCACTGACTTATCTGAGTTTCCTAGAATCAAAGGTTTCTAGCTCACCAGCCTTATTCTCCTCTAATCATCCCAGGAACCAAGAGCGCAACTTCCCGCTCTGTCCCCATTTTATATTGTAGCTTCACAACCTCTAATCCAATATACAAAATAGGGAAGTCTCTAATACAAAGTCACTTCTCTGAGGCATGATTGGATTGTACCACCCCACATCAAAAAGGGTGGGAAAGGCTTAATCCCAAAACCAAGCCCCAGGCTACAAGGATTCTGCCTGCCTTTAGCCCACCCAACACACATTAATACCACCTGGGCGACGGCCTCCTTGTGTTATCTTTAACAAAGTGAGCATAATACATTTTATCTGCCCAACAAGCCTGAATATCTCCCTTAAGGGGCTAGGTCTGTAGGAAATCTCTCTCCTAAAAATCCTATTAGGGAAATCTAGATAGTAATTTATGAGTGGATAGGAAACAGAAACTAAACACAAAAGCATCTTTCAGCCTTTACCCAATCTATTGCTTACTACCTTAGCCTTTTCACATTATAGAACAGGGGTTGGGAATCTATGGCTCATGAGCTAGATGTGGCTCTTTTGATGGCTGCATCTGGCTCACAGACAAATCTTTAAAAAAAAAAAATGTTAAAAATATAAAACATTCTCATATATTACAATCCATTCATTTCCTACCACTCATGTTCATGGTTGCGGGTGGCTGGAGCCAATCACAGCTGTCTTCCGGCACAACACCAAATTTTTATTGGATAATGCGTAACATACATGGGTCTTTGTATGGCTCTCACAGAATTACATTTTAAAATATGTGGCGTTCATGGCTCTCTCAGCCAAAAAGGTTCCTGACCCGCGTTATAGAAGAATAGAAAAACTTTCCATTCCTCTCACATAGCTAGCCTTTAGGTAGTGGAACGTTCTGGGAAAAATAGAACTTAACTAGTAGATGAAAATAGTAGACAAATATAATTTTTATTAGACAATAGGCTGCTAAGTAAGATGGAATCAATAGAGTTATTTTAGAAGCTTGTGCCAATATTGTTGCTGCTGCTCAAGTTATTGTATAACTGTACTTAATGGCTTACCACCTGATTTATAGCTTAAAGAAATGTACTAACCCTTTCCTGGAATATTTACTCATATTAAAGCAAAAACAACTGTATTTTGCATACCATGTGATTATAACTTCAATGTATTCTGCATACCATGTGATTATAATTTAGTGTATAAAAATAAAGCTAGACTAGCCATTGGCAGAGATGTCTGGCAGATGAGCTAAATGAATTCGGCTCTCTCACTCGTTTTGTGCCGACGCCATCCATTCCTCTGGGACCCCTGGATTCCCCCCAGGGCAGGACCCCGGCAGGTGTGTTTTCCGCTGGATAAAAAAGAGGGTGAAGGCAGGGAGAGAGCCTTAGGCAGTGGGGTGTGCCCCACAACTGGGATGTCTGTGGTGTACAGGGTGGTTGGGATGTCCACGGTGGGCTCTTTGTTCAGGACATTGGGGCTGTCACTGTTGAAGGCATCTGCCTGGGGACAAGCAGTGCCTAGTAGAGTCTCCCGGGGCATCGAGGCCGTCCACGTATATGTCTCTACAGTCAGGAGACTACGGATTACCAGTCCCTTTAATTAGTGGCAGTATGAGGACCCATGTTTCTCTTTTCTGTAAAGTGCTGTTGTCTAGTGGAATTGGTTCCCAACATAGACATATGAGCCTGTTGGGCCTGTTGAAGACTTCCTAAAAAGAAGTCCATCCTAAACGCTTCCTTACAAACATCTGACGATCTCAAACACAAACTGCCATCATGGGTAGAACCCAAGTCTGCCCGATGCTGTCTGGAGCTGACGAGCGCAGAGGCTGCCAGGGCAGCTGCGCTGCTACCAGACCTACGGCGCTAGGAAAGCTCCGGAAATGGCATAGGGGGCCGGTGGTTCCGGGCCTAGGGTGTCTTCCTCCAATCCCCAGCAAGGACCGCATCCCAGCCACCGCCCGATTGCCCAAAATGCCACTACCATCCCAACAGGTTCAGAAGCCCCTGCCCCCGCTCACTAGCTTAGACACGCCCCCCGACTTCGTCTCCCCCCCCCCCCCCCCCCACGGGCCCAAACTTCCCCTGACCCCGCCTCAGACTCCGCTCGGACTCCACCCCCAACATTGCCCGGGCTTTACGCCAACTGGGCTCGGTTCTTCGGGCCCGCGCCCCTTCCGAGCGTGGCTCCGCCTTCATGCGCTCCTTTTTGATGACTTGCGCGCGCCGTAGAGGGGCCTGCGTGTGAGGTCGGAGGTCGCGAGGCGGGGCTAGCATCGTTCGCTCCGTTTGCTGCTTCCTTGTGTGCTTTCGCCAAAGTTGAACCTGTGTCCCGCGTCCCGATGCTGAGAATGGACCTGAGCGAGGAGCTTCCTGCGGGTGCGCAGAAGGACGGGCTGGAGGATGGGCCTGAGGACGGAGCACTGGCTCGCGGCGGGGCCCTCGAGGCTTTCAACGACAGCGCAGAGACTCGCGCTCTCCTGGGCCGCTTGCAGGCGGTGTTCAAGGACCGCACGGCCTGGGAGAGCACCCTGCAGCGGTTCCGAGGTGCGTGCTAGGCCGGAGGGCGGGAAGAGGCTTTGCGGGCCCTGATGCTGCCCTTCGTTTCCTTTCTCATGTGACTGCGTAGGCCACTAGCAGGCGCCGGTCTCAAACTCGGCGCCTGCCTGAGTGAGACCATGTGGTGTGGGCGCATGCCGCGCCTGGACGGTGAGGGTGGCTGTGCGGACCTGGGTGGTCTAACTTCCAGTCTTAAGAACACGGCGGAGCACAGGTTCTCCCGAGAGCGGTGAGAGTGGGGTGAGGCAGGTGCTGAACAGAAACCCTCACCGCTGAAGGCGCTCCGGAGGGGAGTTACTGAGCAGCGCCGTGGGACCAGGTCTGGCGCGTGCAGCCCAGTCTCCTGGAGTTGCGGTGCGTGCTACTGCAGGCGTCCTTTAGTTGCTGGTTGAGGGAGCAAAGGGCTGTGCGGACTGCTGCGGCGGTCGGCGCCTGGTCCCTGCGGAGCTGCAGCCTGGGAAGTTCAAGGTGCGGGGGCCCTGCTCGGCGACTTGGCCGTCCTCCGGGTGAGAGTGGTTCTTTGAAGCTAATTCGGGGTTTGAGCACACGTGCAGGAGGGTCCTCAGTGGTTCGCGGGTTGCAGCCGCAGTCGACTAACTTCTCGTGTTCTTCCACACTTCGCACGCTGGAACTTAGGACAGCGCGGAATAGCTCCTGTCACAGCAGCTGCAGCCCAGGCCGCCTAGAGCAGGGCAGGGGCGTGTATAGCCTTGCCGCTCCGGGTCCGCCCTTGGAGTGTGTGAGCAGCGGACAGGCCAGCGGCGAACGGGGCCCCGCTTCGGGAGGGTGCGATGGTCGGATGGTGGGCAGCCTTGTGCTAGGTAAGGGATTGGTGTAAGCGCTCAGGGTCTGCAGATGTCTCCTAATCAATAATTAAACGATTCCTAAGGATCCCATAGCTACTTAATTAAGTAGGGTTCTTTAATTCAGTAAACCAAGTTTGTAGACCCTTTAGCTAAAGAAATTTCTATACATTTTAAAATTTTTCCGTTGACTTGGGGTGGGGGGAGGAAGGCAGGAGAAAGAGAAGTATCAACTCACTGTGCCACTTAGTTCCATTTAGTTGTGCATTAATTGGTTGCATCTTGTATGTGCTCTGAGCGGGGGTTGAAGCTGCAACCTTGGTGTGCGGGATGCTGCTGCACTGACCTACCTGTCCAGGGCCAATTTTTGCAGTGATCTTTCTCTTTCTTTCATTTTTTTAAAGTGAAAGAGACATAGGGAGTTGAGAAGTATCAACTCATAGTTGTGCCACTTTAGTTGTTCATTGATTGCTTCTCGTACATGCTTTGACTGTCCAGCCGAACCAGTGACCTCTTGATCAAGCTGGTGAGCCTGCGCTGAAGCGGCGACCTCAGGTTTTTGAACCTGGGACCTCAGCGTCCTAGGTTGACCCCTCTAGTCACTGTGTCACCACTAGTCAGGTCAGCTTTGTTTTCCTGGGTCTGTAATGACAGCCCTGAGTTCACAGGGCCAACTGAGTGGAAAAGGCATAGCACCCGTCCTCCAGACAGCTGTGAGGAGGGGGGACAAGGGGTGAGCACACACAGTGGCCAGCTGAGCAGACCAGCTTTGGCAGTTGGTTTTTGGATTTATCATTGCTCTGTCACTTGGGCTGGTTGCTCAGTCTGTTTCTGTGGCTGTCATTGGGGGTCAGGACTAACAATACCTTGTGCACAGAACTATCTGGTGAGTGAGTTGAATATCCAAGGGCTTGTGAAAGCCTGTTTTCCCCATTCCTGGGCAGTGGTCACGTGGTAAAAACTGCCGTTGGTGAGGTGGTCCTTGGATCTGATAGTAGCAGTTGTAGCTGCTGGGAGTTGAAACCAGGCTGCCTGGGGTTAAGGAGGTCCTGCTGGGAGGGGTTGGTAGGGGGCTTGAGGGCATGTGGGTTTAAGGGAGTCCTGCTGTGAAGGCATTGTTGGGATATGTTAGAGGGGAAACTAAAGGAGTGGAAGGTGTGTGTCAATGAAAGGGAGAATGGAAGCATATCTGTGAAATGGAGAGGGAAAAAGGAGGAGGAAGGGTTCTGAGAAGTTAGATGAGGACCCAAAAGGAAGTTGTGCAAAGCAAGCCAAGAGAAGGAGGCCAGGATATGGTGGCACCGAGGGGCTCACCCCGGTTGGCCCCTGCTCTTGGGAGCTGCATGTGCTGGTGCTGAAGAGGAGCTGACCGTGGAGTCAGCGAGGGAAAACTCAAAAGATTTCTGAGGCTCCTGTGCATGTTTACCTTAGTGATATTTATTCTCATTTTTCTTCTTAGTAATAATGGACAAATACCAGGAGCAGCCTCATCTGTTGGATCCACACCTTGGTAAGAATAGAGGCTGATGACTTTGATTTTAGTAATTTACTGCAATTACAGATAATCACAAAAGCCTGTGTGTGTGTGTGTGTTTGCGTGTTTGCATGTTTGCCAGGAGGAAAGTGCCTGGGTCTTACTTGTTAGCGGAGCTGGGCTGTTTTATTTTTATTTTATTTATTTTTTAAATTTATTTATTTTTTACAGAGACAGAGAGTGAGTCAGAGAGAGGGATAGACAGGAACGGAGAGAGATGAGAAGCATCAATCATTAGTTTTTCATTGTGCGTTGCAATATCTTAGTTGTTCATTGATTGCTTTCTCATATGTGCCTTCACCGCGGGTCACCGAGTAACCCCTTGCTGGAGCCAGCGATCTTGGGTTCAAGCTGGTGGGCTTTTTGCTTAAACCAGATGAGCCCGTGCTCAAGCTGGCGACCTCGGGGTCTTGAACCTGGTCCTCTGCATCCCAGTCTGACGGCCTGTCCACTGCACCACCGCCTGGTCAGGCTGGAGCTGGGCTGTTTTAACAGAGCTCTGGTAGTGGCATGAGTTCCAAGTGTTCCTTGATGTGTTCCTTGGGGAGTGGATGTGATTTGCCTTCTTCCTCAATGCTATTTTAAAAATACATCTTTTGTTAATGTATGTTTTAATCTGTTTGCCTTGGAGTCTGTGTTGCACAGGAGCAAGTGCTTTTTTTAGTCCTTGCAGAATCGAAGGAGCACACTCCCATGTGTGTCTCCATTTATAGATGGAGACAGTGAGGCTTGAGTTTCCTTTAATTTAATGAGGGGAATGATTTTTTTCTGTGATGGAGACAGAGAGAGGGACAGATAGGGACAGAAGGGAGAGAGATGAGAAGCACCAATTCTTTTTTTTTTTTCTGTATTTTTCTAAAGCTGGAAACAGGGAAGAGACAGTCAGACAGACTCCCGCATGCGCCCGACCGGGATCCGCCCAGCACGCTCACCAGGGGGCGACACTCTGCCCCTCCGGGGCTTCGCTCTGTTGTGACCAGAGCCACTCTAGCGCCTGGGGCAGAGGCCGAGTAGCCATCCCCAGTGCCCGGGCCATCTTTGCTCCAATGGAGCCTAGGCTGTGGGAGGGGAAGAGAGAGACAGAGAGGAAGGAGAGGGAGAGGGGTGGAGAAGCAGATGGGCGCTTCTCCTGTGTGCCCTGGCCGGGAATCGAACCCGGGACTTCTGCATGCCAGGCCAACGCTCTACCACTGAGCCAACCTGCCAGGGCCACACCAATTCTTTGTTACAGCATTTTAGTTGTTTGTTGATTACTTTCTCATATGTTCCTTGACCGGGCTACAGCAGACTGAGTGACTCCTTGCTTAAGCCATTGATCTTGGGCTCAAGCTGGTGAGCTTTGCTCAAAACAGATGAGCTCGCGCTCAAGCCTGCGACCTCAGGTCCTCTGCATCCCTATGCTCTGTCCACTGTACCACCACCTGGTCAGGTGGGAATGATTTTCTTTGTTCATTTCTTTTGTTTCTTGTATTGATTTTTTGACCTTTTTTTTTTAAAATAAATTTTTATTAATTTTAATGGGGTGACATCAATAAATCAGGGTACATATATTCAAAGAAAACATGTCCAGGTTATCTTGTCATTCAATTATGTTGCATACCCATCACCCAAAGTCAGATTGTCCTCCAGTCACCTTTTATCTAGTTTTCTTTGTGCCCCTCCCCCTCTCCTCCCCCTCCCCCTCCCCCTCCCCCTCCTTCCCTCCCCCCGCACCCCGTAACCACCACACTCTTGTCCATGTCTCTTAGTGTCATTTTTATGTTCTACCAATGTATGGAATCCTGCAGTTCTTGTTTTTTTCTGATTTACTTATTTCACTTCGTATAATGTTATCAAGATCCAACCATTTTGTTGTAAATGATCCGATGTCATCATTTCTTATGGCTGAGTAGTATACCATAGTGTATCTGTGCCACATCTTCTTTATCTATATATATTTTTTTTACAGTGATTAAAGCCTTTAAGCAAACTCTTGGCCAATACAACAAGAATCCATAAAAGAGTAGTGTCCTTAACATGTTCACCAAGTCCAAGTTGGCACCAACACCATTCCAAATCCCTGCAAATGCAACCCTACCCCAGTTCAGTCCATTAGGAGCTATCACAAGGAGCAGGAGTCCAGAAAAAGTCCACATCCAGGAAAAGTCCGCATGGCACTGGAATTGTCACAATTCTATACTTTGCAGCTCACATCCAAGTCCCAGTGACCGCTGCTTCTAGCTGGTAATGATTCAGGTAGACTGGAAAAGCCATCTGCAGCATGTGTGGAGATGGAGCTTCTGTGTTCTCCCCTGCCTGGAGAGATGAGACCAGGGTGCTTTTCCCTGGAGCTCTGCGACTGTGGCATGGTAAAGAGAACCTTGGGATACACTAAGCTGGGTGGCAAAGGTAGATTCATAATAAAAGTTGGCAAAAGGGGGAGAGAGAGCTCTAAATTAGGAGTAGATCCCAGCCTGAAATATGAGTGGGGCATTGAGGTAGGAGGAATAAAGGAAACACTATATATTGAACGAAGCAGCAGAAAATAGGACTATCAACACCCACAACAGAGATCTTTGAAGGAAGAATAAAAAACCTGACTATTCAGGCAAGACATAGTTAAGTGGCCCTTGTGCAAATGAGATCACTTTACCTGCTTCTTGGAATAAATATCCTAGGCTCATCCACAGTGTCGTAGATGGGGCCAACGGCCCTGGGCACCTTCAGCCTTCAGTGGCAAACCCCAGCATTCTGGGCAAGGTTAGGTCAGAGGTGGCTGGAGCAGGGCTGGAAGAGACTGAACCCTCCCTTAGAGGAGCGAGGGGGAAGCCTACCTTCCAGTGTCCCTTTTTCCTCACAGCAAAGGCATGTAGGTCTGGCAGGCTTTAGCTCAATGACCTTCCTTTTCACTATTGAAGCAGGACCCAGATGGATTCCTATGAGACCCCTTTGAGGCATTGGAGCCTTTAAGGGCATATCCTAAAAGCTGGTATTTCACCTGATCTCTATTGGGCTTTTTCTGCCTCTTGGTACCTTAAAAGCCATGCTCAGAAGATCTCGCTTAGGAGTTTGAGGATCCCCATTCGCCTATATAAACCTTTTCTGTATATCTGGAGCTATTTGGAAAAAGACAGAACTGTTATTAGCTGGATCAAATAAAAGAAGGTAGAAGTTTGCAGGAGAAGATTTGACGTCTCCTATTCATCAGCATTCCAAAGAAATTTTAAAATTTTTAAGTAAAATTAGCATGATATGGTAGACCTGTAGGAGTTCCAGGCTATGACTCCCCCCTTTTAAATTTTTTTTAAATTGACCTTAAAATATTTGCTGGGTATACTTTAATAATACCTTGACTTTAAAGATTGTAAGAAATACCCATAATTCGAAAGGTTTTTTCAGAATACAGTAAATGCTTTTGCTACATATGCAGGAGCATTGTCAGTTTTTTTATTTTTTATTTTATTTATTAATTTTAGAAAGGAGAGAGCGAGAGAGAGAGAGGAGAGAGAGAGAGAGAGAAGGGGGGAGGAGCAGGAGGCATCAACTCCATATGTGCCTTGACCAGGCAAGCCTAGGGTTTCGAACCGGCAACCTCAGCATTTCCAGGTCTATGCTTTATCCACAGGTCAGGTAGCAATGTCAGTTTTAACCAGTTTAGGAAATACAATATAGAAAAATGCATACAGACAATGAGGTATAACCTGCTTAGCAGCCTCTCCTGTTCTGGCAAAGGTTACTATGTATATAAATCCAGAGTAAGTATCCACTGTAATGTGGACATAGGACTGTTTGCCAAATTAAGGTATATGAGTAACCTCCATTTGCCAAAGTTGTCCTGGTAGGAGTCCTTGAGGGTTAACTCCAAATGAAGGGACAGATTGTAGTATAGGACACCTTGGACAGGATTTTTTGACCTTTTTTTAAAAAAAAATTATTTTTGGCCTGACCAGGCGGTGGCGCAGTGGATAGAGCCTCGGGCTGGGATGCGGAAGGACCCAGGTTCGAGACCCCGAGGTCGCCAGCTTGAGCATGGGCTCATCTGGTTTGAGCAAAAGCTCACCGGCCTGAGCCCAAGGTCGCTGGCTCGAACAAGGAGTCACTCAGTCTGCTGAAGGCCCGCGCTAAAGGCACATATGAGAAAGCAATCAATGAACAACTAAGGTGTCGCAACGAAAAACTAATGATTGATGCTTCTCATCTCTCTCCGTTCCTGTCTGTCTGTCCCTGTCTATCCCTCTCTCTGACTCTCTCTCTGTCTTTGTAAAAAAAAAAAAAAAATTTGAACAATTCATACTGATAGCAATTATCTTATTTTTCTTAAAAATTTTTTTTTTAATTTATTGATTTTAGTGAGAGAGGTAGGGAGAGAGAGAGACAGAGAGACAGGAATATCAATTTGTTTCTTGTATGTGTCTTGACTAGGGATTAAACCGGCAACCTCCGTGCTTCAGGTGGATGCTCTCAACCAACCACAGCCAGGGCTTTTTTGTTTTCAAGATTTTATTTGTATTTATTTTAGGGGAGGGGAGAGAGCAGAGAGAGACAGACAGATAGACAGACAGATGGGGGGGCACAGGGTGAGGAGTAGAAAGCATCAACTCCTACATGTGCCTTGACCAGGCAAGGCCAGCCCCAGGGTTTGGAACCTGTGACCTCCAGGTTGATGCTTTATCCACTGCGCCAACTCATCTCAGGCAGCAGTTATTTTCTTTCTGCATAAAGTAACAATGCTTCTGGCAGTGAACTTGGAAAGGAATACGGTAGTAGGAATAATTGAAGTTGAAAGATGGAGGGTGGGCATGTGAGCCCTGAAGCCAGACCACTTGGATTTACATTTTACTCCCACCACTTTGCTGCTCTGTGGTTGAGTTTCCTCCCAGTAAAACTGGGTTATCAGCACTACCTGCCTGATAGGGTTGTTGAGATTTAAAGATGTAGACAGGAAGGTTTAGCTTTACTGTGCACAAGTGCAATTCTAAAAAGCGGGCTGGTGCGTGTTGTTGTTCTAAGTAACCAACAGGTTTTATAGAAGGTAAGCTTTCTCCTGTCTCAGGCAGAATAAACCTTGGCTGATAGCTGATAGCTCAGCTGGTGGAGTCGGAACCCTCATTCACTAATGCCAGGCCCCGTGTATGAGTTTCTTTTCCAGGACCTTTTTTGCCTCTGATAATTTCTAAAACCTGATGTTTCATGAGGGTGTGATGTGCTCTGGGCCTTCTTTTCTTATCCAAGGCAGTTGTAGACTGAACACTTGCATCTTTCAGCACAGGAAACTTTGTTTCTGGTATGTTTTTAGTCACTTCTCTGCTTCTGCTTTTTCTGGTGCACCTTTGAATTGGATGTTGAATTTCCAGGAGTGATCCTCTGGCTCCCTTAGCTTTTCCCTCCTAGTTCTGCTTTTTGTTTTGCACATGGAAGATGACTCTGAATTTATTCTGACAGTTTTTACTTTCTGAGTGCTCTTACATTGATTCTGTATCCTAAAATTTTACTGAAGTCGCTTGTTCTAGTATTTTTTTTGTGGAGACTTTAGGGTTCTCTCTATATACTATGTCATCTACAAAGAGTGAGAGTTTTACTCTTCCAGTTTGGATGCATTTTGTTTTTATTTTTTTGATATTTTGAGACAATCATGTGATTTTTATATCCTTACTGATTTTCTTTTTTTTTTTTTTCATTTTTCTGAAGCTGGAAACAGGGAGAGACAGTCAGACAGACTCCCGCATGCGCCCGACCGGGATCCACCCGGCACGCCCACCAGGGGCGATGCTCTGCCCACCAGGGGGCGATGCTCTGCCCATCCTGGGCGTCACCATGTTGCGACCAGAGCCACTCTAGCGCCTGAGGCAGAGGCCACAGAGCCATCCCCAGCGCCCGGGCCATCTTTGCTCCAATGGAACCTTGGCTGCGGGAGGGGAAGAGAGAGAGAGAGAGGAAAGCGCGGTGGAGGGGTGGAGAAGCAAATGGGCACTTCTCCTGTGTGCCCTGGCCGGGAATCGAACCCGGGTCCTCCGCATGCTAGGCCGAGGCTCTACCGCTGAGCCAACCGGCCAGGGCCTATCCTTACTGATTTTCTTTTCACTCATTCTGTCAAATCTGGAGAGGAGTATAGAAATATTCAACTGTAGTTACAGATTTGTCTTTCTCCTTTCAGTTCTCAGTTTTTGCTTTATTTTGAAGCTCTGTAATTTGTCTAAATCTTTTTTCTTCATGAGAGACAGACAGAAGGAAAGAGATGAGAAGCATCAACTTTGTAGTTGTGGCGACTTAGTTGTACATTGATTGCTTTCTTATATGTGCCTTGACGGCGAGGGGGGGGGGAGATCCAGCTGAGCTAATGACCCATTGTTCAAGCCACTGCCCTTTGGACTCAAGGCAGTGACCTTGGGCTCAAGACAGCAACTGTGGGGTCATATCTATGATCCCACACTCAAGCTGCGACCCCGCTTTCAAGCTGGTGAGCCTGCACTCAAGCCAGTGACCTTGGGATTTTGAACCTGGGTCTTTAGCTTCCCAGGGTGACGCTCTGTCCTCTGCGCCACAGCCTAGTCAGGCTGGCATTTTGTTTTAATGTCTTGTTGATTAATACTATAGCAAATGTTTTGTATGTCTTTTTTCTCTAGAATGGATGATGACCTTACTGTTGGAAATAGTGCAAGATGGGACCTCTCCAGCTGACCTTGTACATCTGGCTTTTAAGTTTCTTTACATCATCACCAAGGTAACATTTATAAGCACTTTTTTTTGGGGGGGGGAGTTGTTTTGCATACATAAGTTGTGGGTTTTATTATTTTTTTACCATATTTTTGGGATTCAGTATTAGTAACAGTGGATCCTTTGGCTGCAATAATGTTCAAGGTATTTAGCATTTTGCATTTGAATACATCAAGTACCACCTAACTAGAAAGGAAGAGAGACACAGATGACTTAAGGTTTTTACAAGGATAAAGCAAACTTTGTGGAAATGGAAGTGCTTCTCAAACTTTAATGTGCAGATGAATCTCCTGGAGACCTTGTTATAATAAAGTTAGTATGTCTGGGGTTGGGCCTGATACTCTGCATCCTACAAGCTCTCAAGTAATATCCATGGTTGGCCTGCACATAGTGTTTGCAGTTTTTACCATGGGAGTGACTTAGTCATCTCAGGGTGGGGTTTGTGGTTCTAGGGGGCTACATGTTGCAATAGTGCCTGCTCTGTGGTAGAGAGAGGCCATTGGTCAGTAAGAGTGCACACTTCTGTGCAGCTTGGTTGGTCCAGTGCAGGGTCTTTCCTGAAGGTGGTAAGCTGCAGCATTTTATGGAAGTCTTTGTGTGTGTGTGTGTGTGTGTGTGTGTGTGTGTGTGTGTGTGTGAGAAACAGAGATAGAATCAGAGAGAGGGACAGATAGAGACAGACAGGCAGGAATGGAGAGAGATGAGAAACATTAGTTCTTCATTGCAGCTCCTTCAGTTGTTTATTGACTACTTTTTCACATATGCATTGACTGGGGATTCCAGCAGAAAGAGTGACCCCTTGCTCAAGCCAGGGACCTTGGGCTTCAAGCCAGCGACCTTTGAGTTTGTACCAGCGACCATGGGTTCATGTCTATGATCCCACACTCAAGCCAGTGACCCCGCGCTCAAGCTGGTGAGCCCTCACTCAAGCCAGTGACCTCAGGGTTTTGAACCTGGGTCCTCCATGTCCCAGTCCGACTCTATCCAGTGCACCACCACCTAGTCAGGCTTATGGAAGTCTTAATGAGCTTGGGGACCTTTGAGGTTCTCCAGGACTTATTTTTTATAAATTTCACAGGGTAGTCACATAAACAAGGTTGAAGCAAAACTTTACTTTGTAACATATACGTTTCTGATGAATCATATGTAAGATGTGTTAGACAAATGGGGACTGAACATATATCTATGAAATGACTTAGGAAGCATGGGTAATCTTCTTTAGTATACTAAGTTGTATCACTGTAATATACAATTCTCTTTGATCATTGGGTGGCATAGGTGGTGATTTTTGAAAAAAAGATAATTTTGCCACTATATGTTTTCTAATATAATAATTCACTTCCTTTTTTATTTGTTAGGTTCGAGGATATAAAACAGTTCTTCATTTATTTCCTCATGAAGTAGCTGATGTACAGCCTGTTTTAAATATGTTTACAAATCAGAATCCTAAAGATCATGAAGTGAGTGTCCCTTTTCTCCTTTTTGCTTCCAGCTTGCTCCCTCCTCTTTCTTCCCTTATTTGCTGCACCCCTATTCTGGAGTGCCATCTGCCTGTTTCTTTCAGTCTTATGTTAGGCTGTTTTGTATCACTTTCATTTCTTTTATTCTTGGTTTTCTTTTTTTTTTACATGATACTTTCCCTCTGTAAAGAAAAAACTATCGCCCTGGCCGGTTGGCTCAGCGGTAGAGCGTCGGCCTGGTGTGCGGGGGACCCGGGTTCGATTCCCGGCCAGGGCACACAGGAAAAGCGCCCATTTGCTTCTCCACCCCCCCCCCCCCTTCCTCTCTGTCTCTCTCTTCCCCTCCCGCAGCCAAGGCTCCATTGGAGCAAAGATGGCCCGGGCGCTGGGGATGGCTCCTTGGCCTCTGCCCCAGGCACTAGAGTGGCTCTGGTTGCAACAGAGCAAACACCCCAGATGGGCAGAGCATCGCCCCCTGGTGGGCGTGCTGGGTGGATCCCGACCGGGCGCATGCGGGAGTCTGTCTGACTGCCTCCCCGTTTCCAACTTCAGAAAAATACAAAAAAAAAAAAAAAAAGAAAGTACAGATTGGTTAGTGACAGAATAGTCACAGGGATGTAAATTATAGCATAGGGGATATTGTTAGTAGTTGGGTACTGGAAATAACAGGGGGACCACTTTGTAAAATACGACATTATCACCACTCTGCTATACACTTGAAACTAATTCAAAATATTGAAAGTAAACTGTAGTTGAAAAATAAAAATTAAAATTACTTATGTTGAGGGTCACCAAGACCACTCTCAAGTTTGATGACTTCCTAGGACCACATGCAGGAGTCAGCATATACTTCTTCTGTGGCCATTATTTATTACAGCACAATCAGCAAAGGGAAAGGCACATGGGTCAAGTCTGGAGAAACCAGCAGGAAGCTCCCAGAGTTTTCTCCCATAGAACACTTATAATTCCCTAGCACTGAGTTAGGAGAACACATGAGAAGTGTCCCCCACGGAAGTTTGTGGAGACTAGAGCCAGGGGTTTCTATGGGGACTGGTCATGTGGGTACTCTCTGCTGAGCACATACTAAAACTTCAGATGCCCAAGAGGAAAGCAGGTGTTCAGCATAAACGTCATGGTTTCTACAAACAGTTTAGGCACAGAGTCGTCCTTGTCAGGGAATAATGGGAACTGTCGTGAAATCCCAAGTTCCCAGGTGCCCCTGATGGTTACTCATAAGCAGGCCTTTCTGTGGAGAGCAGACAGACCCTAGGTGGGAGCATTCTTCTGCATGTTGCATTCAGAAGAGCCCATGGTTTATAACTACAGCTCAGTGAATGGTCTTTTTTTTTTTTTTTTAGCAATTTTAAATGCTAATTTTTATTTACTGCTAACTGTGCAAAGAACACCAATCCAATACTGTGCAGTAAAACAGTTACATACATCCAATATTAAACAAGGAATAGTGGACAGTGAATGGTCTTAATATGAATGTGCCTGATTTTAGTTGACACGGGTGAGGCCTTCTCACTCTCTGCTTTTTGTGTCCTCATGGTGATTCCAGGACAAAAGCCGAATCTTGTTTTATTGACTGATGAAAAGAAGAGCACTTGTCTTTGATCAGAAGTTGAGAATTTTTTTAAGTCTTCTGTTTTTACCTTTTTAAATAATCTGCTTTCTGTTTTCTCAAAAGGCTAATTGTCTGCTGAAAGGAGCCAGTGAAGAAAAGCTGTCATACTGATACTATTTTTTGTTCACTTTGCTGTTGCTTTGGGTCTGCTGCAGTAGCTAAGTCCGTATGACAGAGGATGTGTGTTAGGTTGGGTTCGGGGGAGAAAGGATGGTCTGTACCTTAGGCTCTGAGGTCGATGGCATTTGAAGGGCCTGTGGTAGGCAGGGAGGGCACCCAGACTTTGAGGGGCTTGTGGGTTGTCTCTGTCCTTTAAACCAAATAACTTTACTTTGGCTTAACTTCTTAGACTTGGGAGACCCGCTACATGCTTCTACTGTGGCTCTCTGTAACCTGCCTGATCCCTTTTGATTTTTCACGCCTTGATGGGAACCTCCTCACTCAACCTGGCCAAACGCGAATGTCCATAATGGATCGTATTCTCCAAATAGCACAGGTGTGTGTGGTCATGCTAATAGTTACCACTAGTTTGTGTTCAGTTTTGTGTTCATGAAGCTTTTTTTTTTTTTTTTTTTAGCGAGAGAGAGGGGAAAGAGAAAGAACGACAAGGAGGGAGAGAGATAAGAAGTATTAACTCTTAGTTGTAGCAGTTTAGTTGTTTATTGATTGCTTCTCATATGTGCCTTGACCCAGGGCTTCACTTTAGCCAGGGACCTTTGGGCTCAAGCCAGCAACCATGGAGTCATGTCTGTGATCCCATGCTCAAGCCAGATGAGCCCATGCTTAAGCTGGTAACCTTGGGGTCAAACCTGGGTCCTCAGTGTCCCAGGTAAATGCTTTATACACTGTGCCACTGCCTGGTCAGACATGCATTTTGATATTAGAGTTTAAGTAGGTATATTTTTGACACCTTTATATTTCAACTGCTGCTATTATTTTTTTGTTATTTTATTATTTTTCATTTTTTAGCGAGAGAGACACGGACAGACAGGGACAGATGGAGAGGAAGAGAGAGATGAGCAGCATCATGTCATAGTTGTAGCACCTTAGTTGTTCATTGATTGCTTTCTCATAGGCCAGTGGTTGGCAAACTCATTAGTTAACAGAGCCAAATATCAACAGTAAAACGATTGAAATTTCTTTTGAGAGCCAAATTTTTTAAACTTAAACTATATAGGTAGGTACATTCCTTATCGAGGTAGCACCCGCACGAGGTATTTTGTGGAAGAGCCACACTCAAGGGGCCTAAGAGCCGCATGTGGCTTGGGAGCCACAGTTTGCTGACCAGGGACCCAGGGGCTACACCTGAGCCAATGACCCGTTGCTCAAGCCAGCGGCCTTGGGCTTTAAGCCAGTGACCTTTGAACTCAAGCCAGATGAGCCTGCGCTCAAGCCAGAGACCTTGGGGTTCCAAACCTGGGTCCTCAGTATTCCAGGCTGATGCTCTTTATTCACTGTACCACTGCCTGGTCAGGCGAGATGTAGATTTCTATTTATTTATTTATTTATTTATTTATTTATTTATTTATTTTACAGAGACAGAGTGAGAATCAGAGAGGGATAGATAGGGACAGACAGGAACAGAGACAGATGAGAAGCCTCAATTTTTCGTTGTGGCACTTTAGTTGTTCATTGATTGCTTTCTCATATGTGCCTTGACCGTGGGGCTATAGCAGACCTTGTAACCCCTTGCTCAAGCCAGCGACCTTGGGTCCAAGCTGGTGAGCTTTGCTCAAACCAGATGAGCTCGAACCTGGGTCCTCTGCATCCCAGTCCGACGCTCTATCCACTGCGCCACCGCCTGGTCAGGCGAGATGTAGATTTTTAAAGTTACCTATTGTTGCTTTAAAATTACCGTAAACTGAGTAGTTTAACACATGTTTTATTGTCTCAGAATCAGTAGGTAAGGAATCCAGGCGTGGCTTTGCTCATCCCTTTGCATAGTGGTCTCCCCAAGTTGCAGTCAAGACTCCCCAGAACAGGGTCTGCTTCTAAGCTTTCGTGGTTGTTAGACCAAGGACTTCAATTCTTTGTTGGTTGATCCTTACCACATGAGCCCCCTAACGTGGCAGCTAATTCTATCAAAGCCAGCAAGCTGTATTGTCTGCTGGCAAAGTAGACAGCAAAGTAATGTGTTACCAGATTATGAAAGTGATGCCCCTCCAAACACACACATTCTTTTGGTTAGAAGCAAATAATTATGTCCAGCCTATACGAGAGGGATTATTACACAGGGTGCAAGTGCCCATAGGCAGGACCAGGGGCCACCTTAGTGTCTGCCTGCCATACTTTTATACCAAACATTCATTGAGCTCCTGCTGTGTACAGACTTAATTGCTTTTCACTTATTAACTCACTAAATCCTTTTTTTTTTTTTTTTAAACATAGACAGAGAGAGGGATAGACAGGGATAGACAGACAGGAATGGAGAGAGACGAGAAGCATCAATCATCAGTTTTTCGTTGTGACACCTTAGTTGTTCATTGATTGCTTTCTCATATGTGCCTTGACTGGGGGGCTACAGCAGACCGAGTGACCCTTTGCTCGAGCCAGTGACCTTGGGTCCAAGCTGGTGAGCTTTTCTTTGCTCAAACCAGATGAGCCTGCGCTCAAGCTGGCGACCTCGGGATCTTGAACCTGGGTCCTCTGCATCCCAGTCTGATGCTCTATCCACTGTGCCACCACCTGGCCAGGCTAAATCCTTCTTAATGAGTTGGTTCATTGTTTTAATCTTCATTTTGCTGAGGAGACAGTAGGCATAAAAACAAGTAACTTAGCTGGTTCATATCCTCATAAATGGATCCAGATTTCTAACCAGGCAGTTTGGCTCCTGAGCCTGTGTTTTTTTTATGGTGCTCCTCACTGCCCACTTGCACAGAGGCTTCTGATTTTCTGCAGGTCTGTGACTCTTGGCAACATATTCTGAATGTCTTATGTCAGCTCTTTCCCTTATAACCTTTAAGGGAAAAGGTGCTCCATTGTACCATAATTTTTTTTTTTTTTTTTAAATTTTACTTATTTATTTTTAGAGAGGAAAGAGAGACAGAGAGGGAGAGAGAGACAGAGAGAGAGAAGGGGGAGGAGCTGGAAGCATCAACTCCCATATGTGCCTTGACCAGGCAAGCCCAGGGTTTTGAACCGGCGACCTCAGCATTTCCAGGTTGACGCTTTAGCCACTGCGCCACCATAGGTCAGGCATTGATTGTACCATAATTTAAAAATCTCTTACAGATGGAAATTTTGTTTCTAAGTGTGTTCTATTAGCAGCAGTGTGGTGATGAGCACCTTGATGTCCCTGGGTGCTTACCTCCTAGGCAGGTTGCCAGGTGAGGGGTGTTATATTTCTAACGATTTGGCATCTATATGTGGTTGTTGTCCAGAAAGCCTACCCCAGAGCAAAGCTCTTATAAAAGCATTATTTGAAAAACCTTGAGCTTGACCAGCTGATGGCGCAGTGTATAGAGTGTCGGACTAGGATGCGGAGGACCCAGGTTTGAAACTCCAAGGTTGCTGGCTTGAGCGCAGGCTCATCTGGCTTGTGTGCGGGCTCACCAGCTTGAGTGAGGGGTTGCTGGCTTGAGCCTGGGATCATAGACATGACCCCATGGTCGTTGGTACGAGCCCAGACATTGCTGGCTTGAGCAAGGGGTCACTTGCTCTGCTGTAGCACCCTGGTCAGGGCACATATGAAAAAGCAATTCTCTGAACAACTAAGGAGCTGCAACGAAGAGTTGATGCTTCTCATCTCTCTCCCTTCTTGTTTGTCCCTATCTGTCCCTCTCTCTGACTCTCTTTCTGTCTCTCTGTCCAAAAAAATAAATAAATAAAAAGTTGAGACAAGAATTGGAAACCTTTTAAGGTGGGCCTCTTAAGAAAAGCTAGTCATGGCTCTGGCTGGTTGGCTCAGTGGATAGAGTGTTGCCCCAGCGTGTGGATGTCCCAGGTTCAATTCCAGTCAGGGCACACAGGAGAAGTGACCATCTGCTCCACCCTTCTCTTTTCTCTCTCTCTCTCTCTCTCTCACTCTCTCCCCCTTCTGTAGCCATGGCTTGATTGGCTCAGGTGAGTTGGCCCCAGGCACCTAGGATGGCTCCATGTCCTCCTCCTCTGGCACTAAAAAATGACTCTGGTTGCAGTGGAGCAACGCCCCAGATGGTCAGAGCATCGCCCCCTAGTAGGCTTGCCTGTTGGATCCTGGTTGGGGTGCATGTGGGAGTCTCTCTGCCTCCCCTCTCAGTAAAATAAAATAAAAAAAAAGAAGAAAAGTTAGCCATTTGTATTCAACCCAGGTGCCCTTCCATTTGAGCAGG
Source organism: Saccopteryx leptura (assembly GCF_036850995.1). Lineage (NCBI taxonomy): Eukaryota > Metazoa > Chordata > Mammalia > Chiroptera > Emballonuridae > Saccopteryx > Saccopteryx leptura. Next base: position 126,874,321 of record NC_089506.1, read on the forward strand.
GCCTCCTAACTATTCTGATACTAAATGCTCATTATACAAGTGTGCTCCATGGACAGTCTGTGATTGTTATAGTTGGGTAACACACACTGGTTTTATTTTTCTGCTGTTTTTTTAAATGTGTATCAAGGAGTGTGACAAGCTTTGTGTGGATTTGGCACCTATCTGAGGGTGAGCATGTTGGCACCTGCAGCTGTTAGTACAGGCTCAGGAGTGGTTTGTGCAGCTTTGGCATTTGGCCTCTACCTGTAAGCTTTGTGAGCTTGGGCTCTTGGGAAGCTCCTAAGTGTGGGACTGGCTGGCTGGGCGGGCCCTTGATTCAACCTGTGTGTAATGGTGCCTGTCATTTCTCCTTTTTTGTAGTCCTACTTGGTAGTCAGCGACAAGGCCCGAGACGCAGCTGCTGTTCTTGTGTCCAAGTAAGTACTCAGTTGGCCTTCCTGTGGCCCAGTTGGTTAATGTATGACTGTTACATTTTGAGAGAGTTTTCTTACATACTCTCTGTTGCCCATGTCTCTGTTTTACACAGAAAAGGACACTGGGTTGGCAGGCCTTGGGAAGTAGTTTTTACTCCTCAGTATGGTGTACCTTTCTTTGAGGGAGCACCAGCTCTGTTTCAGTGGAGGAGATCTCTGAACCTATGTGACCATAGACAGTGCCTGTTAGGGGTTCATAGATCACCTGATGCTGGGTTAGGGGCTCCCAGGTCACTTGATGCTGGGCTTAGGACTTGCAGAGGTCACTTGACTCTAGGCTGGAGGCTCACAGATCACCTGTTATTGGGCCGGGGGCTCATAGGTCACCTGATTCTGGATTGCGGATTCATAGGTCACCTAATGGCTAGGTTAGGGGCTCAAGTTCACCTTTTGCTGTACTGGGAGCTCATAGAGGTCACTTTTCTCTGGGTTATGAGCTCACAAGTCACTTGATACTGTGCTGGGTGCTCACAAGTTATTTGATGCTGCGTTAAGGGCTTATAGAGGTTACTTAACTTGGGTTAGGGGCTCTCAGGTTACTTAACACTGGGTTAGGGGCTCACAGAAGTCCTGACACTGGGTTATAGGTTCAAGGAGACCACCTAACAGGCCCATCAAATAAGCAGAGGGCAGATTTAGAATAGGTGTAGCAGTTATATCTGGGGCATGAGCTCACCTCTGGGGTGGTGGTAATCATATGAGCATTTGAAAGTCAAGAAAGCAGTTTATGCTGTGGCTCGTGCAGGTCATGAGCTGTGATCGTATTATTGTGGCTTGTGGTAAAAATGGTAAAAATTCTTAAACATTCTTTTATTAAAAAAAATTAATTTTTTTTTACAGAGACAGAGAGTGAGTCAGAGAGAGGGATAGACAGGGACAGACAGACAGGAACGGAGAGAAATGAGAAGCATCAATCATTAGTTTTTCATTGCGTGTTGCAACACCTTAGTTGTTCATTGATTGCTTTCTCATATGTGCCTTGACCGCGCGCCTTCAGCAGACCGAGTAACCCCTTGCTGGAGCCAGTGACCTTGGGTTCAAGCTGGTGGGCCTTTGCTCAAACCAGATGAGCCATGCTCAAGCTGGTGACCTCAGGGTCTTGAACCTGGGTTCTCTGCATCCCAGTCCGATGCTCTATCCACTGCACCACCACCTGGTCGGGCTTAAACATTCTTATTAACTAAAGACAGACTGTGTCTTAAACAGGTAAGGATGGGTCTGTGAGCTGTGTGAGACAGCTCAGGTGGTGGGCCAAAGACACGTAAGAGCTGAGTAAGCTTGATTCATGAAATGGGAGAATGGAAGGTAGCAGTTTTTCTAAAATAATCTTTTGTATGACGTGGTTTAAAATGTGTATGTAGAATAAGTAAAGGAGAAAGCTTAGTTTTTTTGTTCCTTCTACATTTGTGAAAGTTGGAAATTGAATCCAAAATCTTGATGTTGTGATTGGGAAATGGGCCACATCTCATTCAGGGATTCAGGGTCACCTTATACTTAGTTGTGTTGACATGACCTTACACAAAGTGGCAAGTGAAACCCTTAATTTATAGGGTACTTGGGAGGATTGGTTTAGATGTTTGTGGAGGCACTTGTTGAACCACAGGGCAGACCCTGCATGTAAGAAGCTGATTTTAGGAGCATGAAGGGAAATGTGAGCCGCCTGAGACACTTGCCAGGAGAGGCCCCTCATGGTTTTGACAAGGACTGAAAAGCAGTGTGGGTTTTTTTTTTTAATTTTTATTTATCTTTTTGTATTTTTCTGAAGTTAGAAGCGGGGAGGTAGTCAGACAGACTCCTGCATGCGCCTGACCTGGATCCACCCGGCATGCCCACCAGGGGACGATGCTCTGCCCATCTGGGTCATTGCTTTGTTGCAGCTGGAGCCATTCTAGTGCCTGAGGCGGAGGCCATGGAGCCATCCCCAGCGCCTGGGCCAACTTTGCTCCAATGGGCCCTGGGCTGCAGGAGGGGAAGAGAAAGACAGAGAGGAAGGAGAGGGGGAGGAGTGGAGAGGCAGATGGGCGCTTCTCCTGTGTGCCCTGGCTGGGAATCGACCTTGAGACTTCCACACACTGGGCCAATGCTCTACTGCTCAGCCAACTGGCCAGGGGCTAAATTTTTATTTTTTATTTAAATTTATTGTGTTAACATGGATTAAAGTATCCCAGTGAATATAACACCCTCATCCTCAACCCCTGTGTCCCCATCTACACCCCTTTTGCCCCCTGTCCCCCAACTCCCCTCTTTCCTCTGGGATTTGCTATCCTGTTATCTGTATCTCTGTGTTATGTATGTTACAATTTCACTAATCCCTTCACCTTCTCTGATTCCATCCTCTCATTCCCCTTCCCTCTGACAGCTGTCCCTCTGGTCCCTGTGACCCTGCCTCTGCCTCTATTTCGCTTCTCAGTTCACATTGTTCCTTAGATTCCACATATAACTGAGATCATACGATATTTGTCTTTCTCTGCCTGGCTTATTTGGGTTCTTTTCTAATTGTAAAAGTAATCATGTGCATTTTAGATAACTAAAGTATGAAGTACAAAATAAAACTCACGTGTACTTTCATCCCCCAGAGATGTAACTGCTTTTATCCTTTGTCCTGCTACTGTGAGGGGCATTTGTCTGCAGGTGTGTTGGTGCCCATACTTGTCTATACCAGGTTCTGACAGGCCTGGAGCTTTCTTCAGTCTTCTTTCCACACGATTATGGTGTGAATGTGTTTTTCCTCCAATTTCTTGTTGGACATGTAGACTGCTGTTCTGCCAATTGATTAGTAATATTCTGTCACGAACATTATACATAAAACTTTGTACCATTGTGATTGATTCTTGGGCATGAGTTCTTAGAATTGGAATAAACATTTTAGAGGTTTTCAAAGAGATTACTTGGGGAGGTTGAACAAGTCAAAAGTCACGTTTTCCCATATTTACCAAAACTGTGTGACCTTATGAATGAAAAAATTTTAACTTATTACCAGCAATACTGAGGATTTGGTAGATTTATTTTTTTTATTTTTTATTATTTTTTTTTACAGAGACAGAGAGTCAGAGAGAGGGATAGACAGGGACAGACAGACAGGAACGGAGAGATGAGAAGCATCAATCATTAGTTTTTCATTGCCTGTTGCGACACCTTAGTTGTTCATTGATTGCTTTCTCATATGTGCCTTGACCGTGGGCCTTCAGCAGACTGAGTAACCCCTTGCTCGAGCCAGAGACCTTGGGTCTAAGCTGGTGAGCTTTGCTCAAACCAGATGAGCCCACACTCAAGTTGGCAACCTTGCGGTCTCGAACCTGGGTCCTCTGCATCCCAGTCTGATGCTCTATCCACTGCGCCACAGCCTGGTCAGGCGGATTTGGTAGATTTATGCTTAGTCTTACTTAGCTTCACATCTGTGGGGTGGATGAGGTGAAACCTTAAACCTCTAGTTCTTTCCTGGTGGCCTCTAGGAAAGATGACAACTGGGGCCTCCAGTCATGGCTTGGGGACAGGTTTAGCCTCTAGTGGAACTCCCCTTGCCATCTGGTGGTCAGCATGAGCAAATATTCCTTGTGATCGGTTTTCAGCTCATCAAGAGTGCTCCTGCCAGTTTGCCAGGCTGCGGGGCAGCCCAGTACTCTCAAGGGTCTTGGAAAGAGTGAGAGTGATCACTGGCCGAGGTCTTAGAGCTACCCTAGGTTACACCACCTCATCACATGCTCCAGGCTGGTTGTGATTCACATGTTTTCCAGTCTTTTTTTGGACGGTTATTACAGTAAGGTCATGGGTGTGCAGGGCAGGTCATATATGGCTTTTGTCCTCTGCCTTCCTGTTTCTGGTGTTTCATGGAGGAGTTGCTTGTATAACCTAATCTGATCGGCTTAAATGCTTTCCCTTCAGTATTTGAGGTTCTGGAGCTGCCTGTTTCCCTTTATTAACAGAACTTGAAATATTGGCTGTTTTATGTAACTTGGTGTTATGTATATTAAAAAAAAATTAATATTTACAGAGAGAAACATTGGTTTGTTGTTCCGTTTATTTATGCATTCATTGGTTGATCCTTGTATGTGCCCTGATCAGGGATTAAACCTGCAACCTTGGCATGTCAGGATGGTGTTCTAATCCAGTGGTAGTCAACCTGGTCCCTACCGCCCACTAGTGGACATTCCAGCTTTTAAGGTGGGCAGTAGCGGAGCAACCAAAGTATAAATAAAAAGATAGATTTAACTATAGTAAGTTCTTTTTTTTTCTTCTTTTTCTCTGTATTTTTCTGAAGCTGGAAACGGGGATAGACAGTCAGACAGACTCCCGCATGTTCCCGACTGGGATCCACCCGGCACGCCCACCAGTGTCGAAGCTCTGCCCACCAGGGGGTGATGCCCTGCCCCTCCGGGGTGTCGCTCTGCCGCGACCAGAGCCACTCTAGCGCCTGGGGCAGAGGCCAAGGAGCCATCCCCAGCACCCGGGCCATCTTTGCTCCAATGGAGCCTTGGCTGCGGGAGGGGAAGAGAGAGACAGAGAGGAAGGGAGGGGGGGTGGAGAAGCAAATGGGTGCCTCTCCTATGTGCCCTGGCCGGGAATCGAACCCGGGTCCCCCGCACGCCAGGCCGACGCTCTACCGCTGAGCCAACCGGCCAGGGCCTATAGTAAGTTGTTTTATAAAGATTTATTCTGCCGAACTTAGCGAAAATCCGACAAAGTACTTGGTAAGCAATTATTATTATATGCTTTAACTTGCTGTAACTCTGCTTTATAAATTTTATAAAGTAAAGTTACTTACCTACTTTATAAATCACCATTACTGTGGAACCAGTGGGCGGTTAGAAAATTTAACTACTAACAGAGATACAAAAGTAGGCGGTAGGTATAAAAAGGTTGACTACCCCTGCGAGCTACCAGGCCAGGGCCTAAGTTGACAGTATATTGATGCCAAGACATTTAGATGAGAATGTTTCTTTATAGAAACTTTGCAGTAGAAAAACATACTTTTATTCTAATTGGTATGTCAATTTTAATGATTTTATTTATTAATTTTACAGAGAGGAGGTTGAGGGGGGGATGAGAAGTAGTTGCTTCACTCTAGCTTTTCATTGGTTGCTTGTATTTGTTTTGACCAGGCAAGCTCAGGGTTTTGAACTGGCGACCTCAGCATCTAGGTTGGCACTCTACCACTGCGCCACCACAGACCATGCAGTTATGTTAATTTTAAATATATATATATATTTTTGTATTTTTCTGAAGCTGGAAACGGGGAGAGACAGTCAGACAGACTCCCGTATGCGCCCCACCGGGATCCACCCGGCACGCCCACTAGGGGCGAAGCTCTGCCCACCAGGGGGCGATGCTCTGCCTCTCCGGGGCGTCGCTCTGCCGCGACCAGAGCCACTCTAGCGCCTGGGGCAGAGGCCAAGGAGCCATCCCCAGCGCCCGGGCCATCTTTGCTCCAATGGAGCCTTGGCTGCGGGAGGGGAAGAGAGAGACAGAGAGGAAGGAGGGGGGGGGTGGAGAAGCAAATGGGCGCTTCTCCTATGTGCCCTGGCCGAGAATCGAACCCGGGTCCCCCGTACGCCAGGCGGACGCTCTACCGCTGAGCCAACCGGCCAGGGCCCAGTTATGTTAATTTTAAAAGCACATATTTCTGTTTAATTATAAAGGCAGGCTGTGCTCCATGCAGAAAAGTTGGAAATTTTGGGACATAGAAAATTAGAGCTCTGGCCAGATAGCTCAGTTGGAGTGTTCTGAAGTGCAGAGGTTGCCAGTTCGATCCGCTGTCAGGCCTCTCTCCCTCTCTTCCTCCTCCTTCCCCCACCCCTTCCTTCCTATCTCTAAAGTCAATCAATAAAAAAAGAAAGAAAATTAGAAAAAACCCATATTTGTAGTTCTAATACACAATACGTGTGTTGTATTTCTTTTATCTTTCTCTGTACTGCTATTACATTGACAACACACAGTACAATCTCATTGAGTTAGCATCCTGCTTTGTAATTTCACATTACAACTGATTAAATGGCTCTGTTATATGTCCTGTTTTTAGGTACTGATAGTGGTTTTAGGTACCGACAAGACTTCAGTCTTGTTTTAGGCATTATCTATCCCCTTTTGTGACCTGCCTTCTAATGTCTGTGGGTTTGTTGGTGCAATTTCTTTGCCTAATATGAGCTTCCTGCAACTATAGGGTAGATTATTTCCCCCAGGTGGTTGGTGGCCTTTTACTTTTTTCTTTGGACTAAAGTTTTAATGTCAAAACTGTAATTTCAAAGTTTTTATTTTATTTTTTTAGAGATAGGGAGGGAGGAAGGAAGAGAAATGAGAAGCATCAACTTGTAGTTGCATCACTTTAGTTGTTCATTGATTACTTCTTTTAAGTGCCTTGACCAAGGGACTTAGGCCGAGCCAGTGACCCCTTGCTCAAGCCAGGATCTTTGGGCCCGAAGCCAGTGACAATGGGATCATGTTGATGATCCCACACTCAAGCCGGAGACTTTTGGGTTTCAAACATGGGACCTCAGTATCTCAGGTAGACACTTTATCCACTGCACCACCACCAGTCAGGCAAAACCTGTAATTTTTTCCCTTTATTTAGATATTTACTTTTAAGTTTAAAGTCTTACTCTAGTAAGAGATTTTACAAATAGTTTAAAGTTTTCTACCGTTATGTTGTTTAATATGTAATTATTAACTCATCTGGAATTTCTTATGGTGTAGGATTATACACTAGATCTTCCTCCTCTCACAGGTAAGTAGTTCTTTTTTTTTTTTTAATTTTAATGGGGTGACATTAATAAATCAGGGTACATATATGTTCAGAGAAAACATAGTTGTTCTAGTATTTGACTTTTCCATTAATTTGTGATACTTTTTAAAAACAGGAAGTTTTTGTGCAGAGGAGGGTTTGTCACCTCACCTATGCTGTTTCTCTCTTAGACCAAGTTACTGAGTTAATTAGCATGTGGTAACAGTAGTGATGATGGTACTGAGTAGCCATCTGTCCCATGAATGTTTTGCCTGGGCATTCTTTGTCCTTCTGTCTAGTTCTGTCATTAAGGTTTTGCTGATAATTGTCTTAGTCATTCTTGTGGGGCTTATCTTTAAAATACCTGTGCATGTTAACTGAGCTCAGTCTGTGAAGGAAATGGGGCCTGTGATGTAATTTCTCCTGAAAGGGAAGGAAGTGGAGGATTCAAAGATCTTTGATTGTGTAGAAGGGTCCTGTTTCTATAAATATGTACTTTTTTTTTCTTTTTTTAAATTAATTTTTAGAGAGGAGAGAGAATGAGAGAGAGAGAAGGGGGGAGGGAGGAGCAGGAAGCATTAACTCCCATATGTGCCTTGACCAGGGAAGCCCAGGGTTTCGAACCGGCAACTTTAGCGTTCCAGGTCACTGCTTTATGCACTGCACCACCACAGGTCAGGCTATAAATGTGTACTTTTAAAAAAAATATTTATTGATTTTAAGAGGAGAGAGAGAGAGAAAGGCGGGGGAAAGGAGGAGTGGGAAGCTTCAACTCGCAGTTGCTTCTCACATGTTCCCTGACTGGGCAAACCCAGGGTCTCAAACCAGCGACCTCAACATTCCAGGTCAATACCTTATCCACTATGCCGCCACAGGTCAGGCAATGTGTATGTTTTATCTATGGTTTAGATGTCTTTTCTGTTTTTGCTTTCTGTATTTTTAAACTTAACCCATAAACATATTTCTTTCTTTTCTTTTTTTTTTTTTTACAGAGACAGAATCAGAGAGAGGAATAGACAGGGATAGACAGACAGGAACAGAGAGAGATGAGAAGCATCAATCATTAGTTTTTCGTTGTGACACCTTAGTTGTTCATTGATTGCTTTCTTATACGTGCCTTGACCATGGGCCTACAGCAGACCGAGTAACCCCTTGCTCGAGCCAGGGACCTTGGTTCCAAGCTGGTGAGCTTCTGCTCAAACCAGATGAGCCGGCGCTCAAGCTGGCGACCTGAGGGTCTCGAACCTGGGTCCTCCACATCCCAGTCCAACCCTCTATCCACTGCGCCACTGCCTGGTCAAGCTATTTTTTTTTTCTTACAAGAAAAATAATAACATACTAAATCTTTATGTTAAATAGTAACATACTAAATCTTTCAAAGGAGCCTTAGGTTTTTTACCTTAAATTGGGAACTCATCTTGTGTGATTTTGTTCAAGTGGATGTCCCCTGATATGCAGCACACAGAAGGTTGAACTCCCCAGCCGGGTGCTATGGTGCAGAGAGGTGGGCTTGACCTCTGGTGAAGGTCCCAGTAACATTGTTAGGGTGTGTAGGGTTCTCTGGAGGGGCAAGTGGTCTGAGTGTCTGGTGCTGGGACTAGTCTGCCAGCTCAGCTCTGGGCCTTCTCCTGTCCAGGGGGCAACCCTCTGTGGGCACTGGGCCTGGGCCATGCTATCATGTCTCCAGCCTGTGGGCCAAGGTGGAGGTAGGTGGGGGAATAGGTTGCTGTGGCATGGCTCTCATTATGTGGCCCCTGTGATCATGGGGTTGTAAGCAGGGCTGAGGAAATTGAGATAGGGTCTACATACCAGTCACCCAGTTGGCAGAGGTGCAGATTGTGGTGGAAATGCCTGGACACCCTTCCAGAACTGGGCTGGGCATATGAATTTGCCTTTGTCACCAGCATCCTGAAGTTTGATAAAAATCCTTAGTGATTGACAATCTTCAGGTGTGCACCCTAACCTAGAAGAGGGGCAGGAATACAATCTTGGAGACTTTGCTCAGCTCCTTTTTCTCTTGAGTTAGAGACCTTACCCTTTTTCCGCAGTTTCCTGACCAAAGGCTAGGCTTCTGCAGTGGGCGCCGGGCTGTGACAGGACAGGAGGTTCCTGCAGGAATGTTGAGGAGGGTGGGTGTTGGAACCACGTTTTGCTCACCCAGGGCAGCTGGCTGGGTGTGGACCTGAGGAAGACAAAGCAGCCAATGTCTTGAAATAGGGGTTTGTTTCCAAGGCTGACTCTCCCTCATTGTCATCTGTAGGGACTGCTGAGGGGAGTGTGAGGTCCTTACAGTTTATGAGAACTTTGTGACAGTTTATATTCAGAACTTCTTCCTGATGCTCTCTAGTTACACCTCCCCTTGGGAAATCATTCCTGTGCCTCTCAAAGGCAGTCCTGTTTCCTACTCTCTTTTTACTTAGCAGTTTCCTTCATGTTATTTGTGTCTTTATTTTTTTCCAAGTGAGAGGAGGGGAGATAGACTCCCACATGCGCCCCAACCTGGATTCACCCAGCAGCCCCAGTTTGGGGGCGATGCTTTGCCCATCTGGGGCTATGCTTGCAACCGAGCTATTTTTAGCACCTGTGGCAGAGGCTCCATGGAGCCATCCTCAGCACCAAGGCCGATGCACTCGAACCAATCGAGCCATGGCTGTGGGAGGGGAAGAGAGACAGAAAGAGCAAGAAGAGGGAGGCGGAGGTATGGAGAAGCCAATGGTCACTTCTGCTGTGTGCCCTGACTGGGAATCAAACCTGGGACATTCACACACCAGGCCAACACTCTACTACTGAACTCACTGGCTAGGGATGTTATTTGTTTCTTTCCTGTGTTTCTACCATCCAGGAGGCATGGGCTCAGCCTGAGCCACTGAGTCAGAGCTGGGGGATTGGCATGTGGATGGGCTGGGGAGGAAATAAAGCACCAGACTTGGTGTGGGAGCTGGAGAATGGCTGCCAGCCCAGACCAGGTATATGAGAGGGTGGGTGAGAGCTGGTACACCCATCTGAGCTTTGGGGGGGCCGTAGAGCTGAGTAGATGCCTGGGAGGTGTGCCACGGACACCAGCTGGAGCTCTGCATGGGGAAGGGTGACCCCTGGCAGCTTCATGGAGAGAGCGGGGCCTGATGCTAGGCCAGGCCTTGCATGGGGGCTCGGCAGCATCTTCATTTCTTACACTGGGGGTGTTGTAGGGTGTCTATGTTAGGAGGAGGATGTAATCCATACAACAGAGGACAGAGGATGTGGTGGGTTTGCAGTATGAGTGCTCAGTTGGGCCTGTGTTGAGCTGTCACCTGCCTGTGCTTGCTTCTGGCAGGTTTGTCACACGGCCTGATGTCAAACAGAAGAAAATGGCGGATTTCCTGGACTGGAGTCTGTGCACTTTGGCCTGCTCCTCCTTCAAGATCATTGAGGGGGTCATTGCCATGGACGGGATGTTGCAGGCCCTGGTAAGCCCTGATCTGGTGGAGGGGGACTGTCAGGTCAGCTCTTGTAGCTAGCTGCCCAAGCGGCGGATCAGGAAGGTATTCAACCTGACAGGATAGTGAACCAGATGTCTTTTCCACTGTTTTGGACTGTACCTTAGGGCAGCCCAGGGCTCGTGGTGGTTTGTCAGTGAGGGCTTTCTGCTCTAGTGGAGATGGGCTGAACTGACCTGTGTGTCACCACCAGGGGGCAGTGGTGCCTGTGGAGCTGGGGCAGGCAGGCAGGGATGCATCCTTCTCTGGTTTCCTGCTGCTTACCTGTATTGTTGAGTATAATTATTAGAATTGGCTCTAATGAAATCAGGCAGGTGATTTGAATTTTAATTTTATGTAGATACTCAAGGTTTGTAACAACTGGGTTAAACACAGACCCAACACCCACTCTTTCCTGGCTGTCCTGCTTTGCTCTTCTGTGGTGTTATCTCTTCTAAGTGGTAGCAAGGAAAGATCTAGTTCAAGTTTCACAGAAGAGGAGTGGCTGCCCATGCCGTTAAGCTCTCCAGTGGCTTGCCTTTCCAGGGGTGTGAACAGCTTTCTGCAGCCGCCACCTCCTACTCTTTCATTGCCATGGGGAGAAGTTGATCTTGCCCTTGTCTGTGAGGTTGTAGAGGGCGTCGGTCCTCTTTTGGGAGAATAGGACACTTTGGACAGCATTTATTTATTTTTGTAACAGAGAGAGAAAGTCACAGACAGACAGGAAGGGACAAAGACGAGAAGCATCAATTCTTCATTGCAGCTCCTTAGTTGTTAATTAATTGCTTTCTCATATGTGCCTTGATGGGCCGGGAGGGGCTGCTACAGCAGAGTGAGTGATCCCTTGCTCAAGCCAGCGACTTTTGGGCTCAAGCCAGCGACCATAAAGGATTGTATCTATGATCCCGTGCTCAAGCTGGTGAGCCTGCGCTCAAGCTGGCGACCTTAGGGTTTTGAACCTGGCTCCTCTGTGTCCCAGTTTGACACTCTAACCACTGCGCCACCGCCTGGCCAGAGCTGGCCAGCATTTAAATGGAGGTGTTTGGGCCCATGACTCATTGTGATGTCATCTTCTTGGGTATTGCTGTCATTGGCTGTTCCTGGTTCTGATGAGGGGTAGGAGGCTGGAGGGCTGGTAGAAAATGGGGTGATGGTGTGGTAACCCAGGGCACTGGGCATGGTATGTGGGAGGCCAGATGGTGATGGCTAGGTGTGCTGTGGCCCCTCAAGGAAAAAGGCCTCTGGGCCCTGAGGGAGTTGACCACCTGGTCTTTCTTTCAGAAATGTTCTTGGCATTTGCTTTTCATTCATGTTACCAGTGTCTTCAAGAGGTATTGCCATTCATATGATGAGAACATTTGAGACATTTAAAAAAGAAACCTGGAGCCTGGCAAGATGGTGGCACAGTAGTTAGAGTGTTGGACTGGGACAGTGAAGACCCAGGTTCGAAATCCTGAGGTCGCCAGCTTGAGCACAGGCTCACTAGCTTGAGTGCGAGGTCGCTGGCTTGAGCCCAAAGGTTGCTGGCTAGAAGCCCAAGGTCTCTGGCTTAAGTAAGGGGTCACTTGCACTGCTGGAGGCCCCCCCTATCAAGGCACATATGAGAAGCAATCAATGAACAACTAAGGTGTCACAACGAATCTCTCCCTTCCTGTCTGTCCTTCTCTCTGACTTCCTCTCCGTCTCTCTCAAAAAACCCCCCAAACTAAAACCTAAAAAAAAGCATTTCCAGACTTCCTGTTAAAGTAATGTTTCTTTTCATGTTTGCTTTCATTCTGTGAGGAATGTATTATCTCAACTTTAAAGAAACCATTGTATAATTCAATGGTTATTTTGTATGTGCGCAGGGTTGTGTGACCATCACTACTATCTAATTTCAGAGTGTTCTTTCTCATCCCCCCTAAAGGAAATTCCATACCCATCAGTATTCACTCCCCATTCTCCCTGCCCCAGCCCTATCTGTGGATTTGCTTATTCTGGACGTCTCATACAAATGGAATCATACAATGTGTCCTTTGTGTCTGAGTTCTCTCATTTAGTGTGATTTTTTTTTTAAGGCTTCCATGTTGTCAGTGCTTTTGTCTTTGTTTATGCCCAAATAATAGTTCATTTATAGGTATCATCTATGGTGGATAGTGCTAATCTGAACTCAGTGTATAAGTTTTTGTTTGAGCATGTATATTCATTTCCCTTGGGTACATAACAATAGTTTTTTTTTAAAATTAATAAGTTAAATATCTTTGTTTACAGGATCTTAAAAATTTTTGTGTGTGTGAACATCTGTCATATTGATGAAAATGGGGTATCTGTATGAACAGGTGCATAGCCTGTGCCCTCAGGTGGCTCTCATTACAGCTGTGTGTGGGGGAGTGGCACTTAGAATTTTACTGGGATTTTCAATTTAATTGCTGTGATGAAAGTCAGCCAGGGTGAGGCTGCCCTGGGAGGCTGCCCAGTGTGGAGTGCAGGGTTGGGGTGGCACAGATCATGGTGTGTGCCCTCTGGGCCATCGTGACATGGATCCTGGGAGGAAGCATTTATGTTTTAGGTAATTCTGGTGAAGGATATGAGTGGATGGGTTGAGATGGTTTATTTGAAGGTTTGGGTATAAGTAGATTACTAATTTTTTTTGCCATGAGTCACATTGAGAAGTCTTAGGTCATGGAGATGCCATGGTAGATCGGACAGAATGTAGCCGGAGCCTGTCAATCCACGGTGACCTGCAGGGGAGAGAGTGGCACTATTGCAGGGGCAGCATATGCTACTGAACTGGAGCCAGCTATGACTGTCCGAGACTCCTATTGGCAGGGCCAGCTGTGTGGCCCCAGCCCGGGCTGTGCCCAGAAGGCTGGTTCTCTGTACTAGGCAGCAAGGGGCCTGTATGCTCAGGCCACCTGTGAGAGTGCCCTGATGGTTTCCCTGTCCTCAGGCTCCAGCTTTTTTATCCACCTGATCATCAGTGTGGTTTAGATGAACCAGGTGAACATGTAATAAGCACCATGGAAACAGGAGTTGATTTTTATTTTTCTTGAAGCCTATTCCTTGGCTTAAGAAGGTCCTGGGCCACTCTGTCCAGTTCTGCAGTTGCTTTGCCCACAGGTTTCTCTTTCCTTACATTTTTGATCATTGTTCTGCTGTCTCAAGAGTGTTCCTACATCTTTTTCTTCCCAAGTGTCAGGTACATGGATTAGACAGCAACACCTGGTGTTCCAGTGGGCAAGCCTGCTGCCAGGTGGGAGGGGATGGTGTTTCATCCAGTGGCACCAATCAGCCTGGGGTCTGGATTGCCCTTTATTTGGATGTTTCCCAAGCGCCATACTTAGGAGGGAAATTATTTTTGTTTTTCTTCTTGAGGAATAAAAAGATTTCCCCAAGGCTTAAGGAAGCCAAGCCCTCATAGGGATGAGGGCAAAGGATGAGGAAGGCATGCCCCCTTCCCTGGCAGGGTACTGGGCAATTTGTGAGCCGCACCTCAGCAATCTGAGAGACGTGCCTTCAGCGAGAATGAACAATTGCCTCATGAAGCAGCCGGGATCCCTGGGAAGTGAACACATGAATATACTGGGAAGCAGTGGCCTGCAGGGCCAGGAGCATCCCTCTACCCCGAGAAAGCCTAGAGTCTTTCTGGAGTTTTGCATCCTGTTTCCTTTTCTTTATTTGAAGGAGCAGTTTGTTGTAATTGCTGTTGCCACCCCTGGCAGAAGGAATCTGAGCTGGGTGCTGAGCTCTCCTGGGCGAGTGGAGCGATTTCACCATGAGCGCATCAGACCTGAACAGCAGAGGCTGGGCGTCTGCTGTGCATGATGAAACTTGCAGGCATGTTGTGCTTTAGAATTTCCTTTGATGCACTTGGCTTCGTTTTTATCCACCTGTTCATTAGTGTGGGCTAGGTGAAACAGGTGAACTCGTAACAAGTACCATCGAAACCAGCAGTTGCTTTTTATTTCCCTTTAAGCACATGCCTCTTGCAGCGATGGATTTTAACTCCTGTGTGAGGGAAACAAGTGTTTGGCAACCTCATTGCACTGGAAGACCCCTTTGCTCTAGCCTTTAAAACACTCTTTTGGTTTAGTCCCACTTGAAGCAGTAGGATTAATGCCAATGAGGAAATTCAAGAAAGGAAAACATTAAACTTGAGAATGGCTGTCACCTGACTCTGCTGTAGCCCTGCTCACTTAGTGATGGTGGTGCCATCTTGGCTTTTATTGCTGGGAGATTCTGCATTCTCCAAGGGCTGGGAGGTGGGTGGAAACATTTATTACTAAAAGCCAAGGTCTTCTGGGGTAAAAGTGCGGCTGCCACCATGGTGGTTGTAAACTGCTCTTTTTTACTAGCTGTTAGGGTTGCATTTCCCCATCACAAGTTTATTTTATCTTTGACAAGAGGCTACACCTTGTTAAAGGAGAAATAGTTGCTAACAACCACATATGAAACCAGGTAAACAGCAGGCTGCAAGTGCCTGCAGCCTTGCTTAGTGCCTAGCGCACTGAGGGCCAGTGCCAAGAGCCTCTGCCCAGGTGGGAGCAGCTGCCCCAGCACCCGAACTTCCCAACTCCAGATGTCAGGGTGGTTCTACCCTGGGCATTTGACTGCCCCATGGAGGCTGATGTAAGTGGGCCAGTCCTGAGCCTGGGGACACTAGCAACACCTGTGACCCCAGGCAGAGAGAGCCTTGCTCCATACCCCACCTGTAGAAGGGAAATAACAAACCTCTTACGTCAGAGGGAGGTGTGATGGCTAATTAGTGTATGTCCTGCTCTTTGAAGATGAAAAGCCACTTGATTATCCAAAACAGTTCTCATGTTGGGCTTTGATTTCTTTCAGGATTCCTTGGAGAATAGCACCCAATGGTTTTCTTTAAGGTTCAGTTTGGCCAGAGGACAGGTTGTCCAAATTGGGCTTCTTGGTCACAGGACTCGCCTGGGGCAGGGTTCTGGGTGAAGGAGAATGTGGGTTATAACCATTTGAATATGTACAAGCATAGAAATTGGATGAAATGAGGCACTTTCAGTTTCCTTGTAGGATTAATACCGAGCAGCTAACTCTGACACTTTTAATTTCATGTAACTCAGCATTTTATGTGGGGTAGGCAGCATGGGGATGGCATGAGTCCTGTTGAAACCTGTGTGCTGTGTGGCATACCTTTAATTCACTGGCAGGCCAAGCTTGTACACCTGCTATGTGACGAGGTGACGTGTCCTGTTAGACAGGTGTGTGCTCGCAGGCAGCCTGGCTGGACCCACGCTTGAAAGGCAAGGGGCCTTGTGGGTTATAGGCTCTCTCCCCGTCTCTGATGGAGGAGCACACAGAGAACTGTGTACAAGCTGGTGTGGAAGCTTCTGGGAGCTGCAGGCTGCTCCTACCAGTCTGTGGCTGCACTCTTAGGGGTGTGGTTCCTGCAGACCTTGCTCTTTCCTCTAATATAGGTGGCTCTCAGGCTCTGTCCGAGGGTGGCTGACATTTCTCCCCTGATTCAGCCTTTACCTTCAGTTCCTGGTTTCTCTCCTTGGTCTTGTGCCCCTCTCTGCTTTACACCCCATATTATGTTCAGAGTTGCATGTTTCCTTTTGCTTCTCCTTCCTCCACTGGCCCCTTTAACACATGAGGAGGGTACTTGGTGCAGATGTGCTGGAGCGGACTGGGCTGTGTGGAGGATGCTCTGGTCCTCCTTTCCAGGTTTTGTGCTCACCTGGCTGCCCCCTTAGTGGCCCATCCCTGTTCCCAGGGCCCTTGGTCTAGAGCAGTGTTCCCTCCAGACAGGAGCTAGACTCAGCCTCTTGGTGCCTCGGCTGCAGCCTTGCCCTGTCTTCTTCAGTGGCACCACTCTATAGAGAACCAGGTATTGAAGGGACCCAGGGACAGGAGGAACTTGCGGATAGAGATGGTTTTCAGCATTGTTGTGCGCTGGGTGGTCAGGACAAGGAAGGGTGGTCATGTTGGTTCCCCAGCCCCACCTCTGTAAGCCCAGGGTGCTGAGTTCTGTGTTGGCACCAGGAGAAGGGTGTACAGGGAGGTGTAGGCCGGAAGTGGCAGAGCTTGGGCCCAGGCTGTTCTTGGTGGTTCATGTGCAGGCAGTTCCTTGCTGTTGAAGCCTGTCAGTGGCTCAGATATGTGCCTTTCTAGTCCCTGGGACAGGGGTACCCACTCTTCCCCCCTCTTCCTCTGAGTGTCTCCTGTTGTCTTACGCATGGAGGGGTGGGAAGTCTCACTGCTGGACTCTGCTACAGTATGCACTTTCCTGCACACAGGGAAGCCCAGGCCCTTTGCTGAGCTCAGGATTTGGGGAATGGCCATTTAAACAATGTCTCAGTGCCACTTGCTACAGGGCTTGTGGTTATTATGTGGGCTGTTTAGAGCATTTGAAAGAGCTGGGTGAATAAGATAGAACATGTTATTTGACTAAATTACATAAAAGTGTGCTTGGCAAAGATGAAGACAGGAAGTCACAGTGATCGGTATCTTCTGGGTTCGATCTTGTGCTTCCTCATCTCACAGACAGGACACCAGATTTGGGTCAATGATGCAGCATGCCCACTTGTCCCCCGTGAAGGTGTGTGTTGTGCTGGGGCTTCAGTTTGAGGTTACCGTTCACTCAAAGGTTAGATAAAGACTGGATGTGATTATTTTTATCACTAAAATATTTCTTTGTAAAGTCAATTTTTTTTTTTTTTTTTGTAGTGAAGAAGCTGGGAGGCAGAGAGACAGACTCATGCATACGCCTAACCGGGATCCACCCGGCGTGCCCACCAGGGGGCGATGCTCTGCCCATCTGGGGCGTTGCTCCGTTGCCATGGGGGCCATTCTAGTGCCTGAGGCAGAGGCCACAGAGCCATCCTCAGTGCCCGGGCCAACTTTGCTCCAGTGGAGCCTTGGCTGTGGGAGGGCAAGAGAGAGAAAGGAGAGAAGGAAGGGTGGAGAAGCAGATGGATGCTTTTTCTGTGTGCCCTGGCTGGGAATTGAACCCGGGACTTCCACATGCTGGGCCGATGCTATACTGCGGAGCCAGCTGGCCAAGGCCTGTAAAGTCAGTTTTAGTTACACATTTGTATACTTAAATTCTTTGTAATTGGACACAAACTTTTTTTTTTTTTTTTAGAGGGGCACACAGGAAGAGAGAGATGAAAAGTATCAACTCATAGTTGTGGCACTTTAGTACACTGATTGCTTTCTCATACGTGCCTTGGGGGCTCCTGCCAAGCCAGTGACCTTTGGGCTCAAGCCAGCAACCATGGGGTCATGTCTATGATCCTATGTTCAAGCCGAGGACCCCGTGCTCAAGCCGGATGAGCCTGCACTCAAGCCGGATGAGCCTGCGAACTTGGACGGTCAAACCTGGGTCCTCAGTGTCCCAGGCTGATGCTCTATCCATTGTGCCACCGCCTAGTCAGGCTGACACAACTTATTTTATCAGATAATCATATATTTTTTTCATTCTGGGTTCTAACTAGCCATCTTATCTAATTAGCCCACATGATTCTAATTAGCCGTCTGTCCCAGCCATTGAAACCTTATTTTCAATAATTAAAATTTCCACATTTTGGAAGTTTATTTTTTCTGCCCTTGATGTATGTAGTGCTGAGAAACCAAACCAGGCGTCCTTGGGGGGAGGGAGGGGGGGAGAGAAGCTGTCTTGGTTTTCCTGGGGTTGGAAGTGCCTGGATCTGGCTGGCTTGACTTTCTTAGAGCATCTTGGGACCCCAGTCTGGGGCCTGATCCTGGAGCCCAGCTCTGGCACTGAATGCAGGACAGTTCAGTTCTGTATGGCTCTGTACTGTCCATCCAGTGTGAGTCTGCTGTTATTTCTTGTGGAGTTGGTGGGGTCCTTTGAGATGCCCCTCATTTTCATTTTTCAAGCTAGCAGGGACCAAGCTGCTGTCAGCACTGAGAGAATTCTCTCCTGGAGCTGCTGGAAGTGGGGCCTCAGGTGGGAGTGCTGGGAGTTTCTGTGTAAAGTGATTTGGCTGGCCCTGGCCAGTTGGCTCAGCGGTGGAGCGTTGGCCTGGCGTGCGGGGGACCCAGGTTCGATTCCCGGCCAGGGCACATAGGAGAGGCGCCCATTTGCTTCTCCACCCCTCCCCCCTCCTTCCTCTCTGTCTCTCTCTTCCCCTCCCACAGCCAGGGCTCCATTGAAGCGGTGATGGCCCGGGCGCTGGGGATGGCTCCTTGGCCTCTGCCCCAGGCACTGGAGTGGCTCTGGTCGCGGTAGAGCGACGCCCCCGGAGGGGCAGAGCATCGCCCCCTGGTGGGCAGAACTTCGCCCCTGGTGGGCGTGCTGGGTGGATCCTGGTCGGGCGCATGCCAGAGTCTGTCTGACTGTCTCTCCCCGTTTCCATAAAAAATTAAAAAAAAAAAAAAAGTGATTTGGCTGTTACATAAAGGATGAAGCCCCAGTTCAGCCTTTCTGCCCTCTGGAAGATGTGGCCCTGGTTGGGCTCTTTGCACAGGTGAGGTACCCTGGGCCAAACTCGAAAAAGCATCCAGCGTGGAACTGGTTGTTATCCGTGCTGACAGTCCTTCCTGTTAGTTTCATCCCCTTTGTGTGTTATGACAGAACATGGTACCACGTCTCGATCTTGGGATAAGACTTAGGAGCACAGAATGGTACAGCCTGCTCTTCCTGAGCTCTGTCCTGCCTGTCTTTGTGTCTTCCTGAGGGACCAGAGGCAGGGTAGCGAGGTGCCCAGTGGGGTCCAATGTGTACCATTTCATGGGAGAATTACAGGCACCATGAGCTCATGTGCTGTTGGGGCCCTTTCTTGCTGGGCCTGGGATGGAACTGCTTTTTTGACCTTGACTTGATGGTGCTTCGGGGAGCCTTGGACCAGCAGCTCCTGCTTGGCAGCCGTGGACCTGCTCTTGAGCCGCTGACTCTGTGAATCACAGGCTGGGTGAACATACCTGGGGGGGGGGGGGGGAGAGCAGATTTGCATGTTGCAGAAAAGCAAGCTTGGAAGGGTAGCAATTGAAACGGGTGGTTGTTTAGAATGATCATCCAGAAACTCATGTTCTTTGCACCCTGAGCTGTGCTGGTTTCTGAATATAACAGATGTGGGCGTTTCTCAGCTGCTTGGTGCCATTGGCCTTTGTAATGGATGTACTTTCCACAGGTGGCTCATTTGACTTGTGTCTCGTACTTCCATGAAAAGGTGAGCACACCTCCTATGTTGTGATGCTGATGGTGAATGCTCCAGGCTGTTGGGAGGCTGGTGCTGCTGTCCAGTCACTTTCTCCTGGTGCTCAGACTCACTGTTCTCCCTGTGCTCTCCTGTGAAGGGCAGTGACGATGGCCCCATTTTTAGGTTAAAAACACCCATAAACAGAAAGTCCTATCTTAATTGAATTTTGTTCCTTTTTTCACCCCTTCTGCCCTTCTGGTCTGTCAGAAGTTTGGCAAATAATGTTCACATGTGAGAGCATGTTTGCAGTTTAGAACATTTAAACTTCAGTAGTGAAGCCAGAGGGCACTTTCGCTAGTGGTCAGCACTGTCAGTTCTTTCCTGTTTGGTGTCCGTCCTTTCCTGCACACTTTTGGCCCTAATTTGGGTCTTCTTGTTAGCTTACCTGGAAAGGCCTCATTTTTGCTTTCTTCCCCTCCATGTGTCCTCCGTACTGCTACCATTGTCACATCTGTCCATTTAGAATCTAATTGTGTCACAGCATGCAGGATTATGTAGTAGTCCCCTTGCCTGCAAGGTAAAATTTTAGTCCCTAAGTAACGAGTTCATTTTCTCTTGTGTGACAGCCTGCCCCAAAGCCTGTGGCTTAAAATAACAGCTGTTATTTGTTGGGTTCTGTGGGTTTGGGAGACCAGGGCCCCAGGAGTAGCTTGTCTTGAGGGCCTGGGCTGAGGAGGGTGCCGTGGGGATGACTTGCAGGGCTGGGCTCTGCTGTGCCTGTCAAATATGGTGCCTTTGTGGTATCTCTGCATGTGGCTGGATTCTCATTGTAGCAGCTGGAGAGCAAGTGGCCAAGAGACCTCAGCACAGGGTGCAGGGGCTCTAATGTCACAGTGTCATTTCTGCCTGGCTCTTGTTTATGAAGCAGATGGAAGCCCGTGGTTAGGGGTGATGAACAAAGACCCCATGTATCCCAGTTCATGTGGAGGAGTGTGTCAGAGAATTTGCCACAGGAGGTGATCATGTAACATTTAAACATATTTGAGAATAAAAGGGAGGCCTCGTTTATTATGAAGCCAGCGTACCAGCATCATCTGGGCTTGCCTGAACTGAGTGGGGTGCACATTTGCCCTGAGTCAATGCCCTTTCTGCATGGGCCTCAGGGTGCTGTCTGGCATCTCCTGCTTTCTCCTCAGACCTGGTGCTCCATATTTATGTCCAGCTGCACGTTTATGTCCATTCGTGTCCTACCTTGTCCACATGGATCGCCTGTCTGGCAACTCCTGTTCCTCCCGTGAGAGCTGGCTGCAGTGACCTTGCTTCTGCAGTGAAGCTGCCTGCACAGTAGAGTCTGTTGACCCCTTGCCTGGCATGACTGGGTGTCTCATTGCACGTTATGTGCACCAACTACCCCATGGAATTGTAGGCAGTGTTCAGGTGCTTTATGGCTCTTGTCCTACTGTAAGTCCCTGATAGGAAGGAATCCAGTGTTTCTGCTCATTAAGTATTCTATAAATGCAAGACTTATGTTTAAAGTACATTAAACTGGACATGTTTGAATTTACACGGAGTAAATTAAGTGTAATTTTGTATTTCACATAAACCTAGGAAAGAGTTCTTAAAATTAAAAGAAAATACTTTTCAGGCAAACAATGGAATATATGTATATTTACTTGGTAGGAATTTGTTTTTGATCTCTTTGGTGGATACATTTGACATTAATTTGCATTTTATTCTCAAAGTGGCTCAATGAAGTATGTACTGTCATTGCCCCAGTTTATATACTGAGGAAACAAGTTCAGAGAAGGCAGCTTCCTGCCTGTTCACAGGTGGTGTCTGACTGGCCCCACAGTTGAGCGCTCCCCAGCTACTTCTGAGTTTAGCAGACTTGGCAGGTAGAGTGTGAGGACCCCCCTTTTCCGTCAGTACAGGCCTCCCCTTGGCACTCGCTAGTTCTGAGGATGACATGAGCCCCCAAGCTATCATTTGCCAACTTGGCTTGTGCCACTCTTGCCCTCTCCCAGTGTTGGTTGCCTTGGTTGGTTACTTTTGTGGCCATAACACCTGACTGGACCTCCTTTTCCTCTGCCACCTTTTTTCTGTGAGGTCTCCTGACCCTACCCCCACTGCTCTCCTGTCCCCACTACCTCCTTGCCCGCTGCTACTTCCGCCTTGGCCAGTTGTGCCTGCACTTGGACGTTGTTGTTATGTTCTGTACGCTGACTCATATCTTAGGTTTTGTCTTTACAATGATAGTTGACCCTTAACATGGATTTGAACTGTGTGGGCCCACTTACATGTGGATTTTAAACATCTGTTCAAATGTCGACTCTGTTTTTTGGTCGTAAGTTGGGAGTCCTTGTGTGCAGAAGGCCAACTTAAGTTGTATGCAGATATTTGACTCCCGGGTAATTGGTGCCCTTAACCCCATGTTGATCAAGAGTCATTGGTTTGCATCTTTCAGGATCAACAGTATTCACTTTGTTATGAATAATGTTGCCTGTTGGAGGCCTTTCATCTTCTGCTCTGCAGTCCTAGTGCCCTTATGAAGGGATATTGTGCAGATTCTTTTCCTGATAGTCCATTGATCAAGATCCTGCCCTATTGTTGTTTGATTTAAATACAGGTTGTAATTTGTACGGTTTTGACTTTCTGGTAGAGCCATGGGCGTTTTACCCTGGGTGATTTCACTCATGCATAGATTAATACAGCTGAACCACCTTCCTGACTCCTTTAAAAATTCACTGGGAAAAAGTTTAGGGATCCAGGTAACTCTCCCCTTGTCATAATACAAATGGTTTATCAAGTTACAAATGCATTACAGATGAGGCCCGTGGAAGTCCAGGGTCCTGCCCTGCCTTTTATTAGCTCCCAGCACATTGTAGAGATGGATCCTCTGTTTTGTTTTTTTTTTAATTTTTTTTTTTTTTGTATTTTTCTGAAGCTGGAAACGGAGAGAGACAGTCAGACAGACTCCCGCATGCGCCCGACCGGGATCCACCCGGCACGCCCACCAGGGGCGATGCTCTGCCCACCAGGGGGCCATGCTCTGCCCCTCCGGGGCATCACTCTGCCTCGACCAGAGCCACTCTAGCGCCTGGGGCAAAGGCCAAGGAGCCATCCCCAGCTCCCGGGCCATCTTTGCTCCAATGGAGCCCCGGCTGCGGGAGGGGAAGAGAGAGACAGAGAGGAAGGAGGGGGAGGGGTGGAGAAGCAAATGGGCGCTTCTCCTATGTGCCCTGGCCAGGAATCGAACCCGGTCCCCCGTACGCCAGGCCGACGCTCTACCGCTGAGCCAACCGGCCAGGGCTGGATCCTCTGTGTTTATAGTGTACAGGTCACAGAGTTGTTGGCATGCACAGAACTTTCTACTCTGGATGGTTCAGGGTTTTGGGGTTGAGTTGATGGAGACATACTGGTAGAAAGAGTGGAAGAAAGCATAACTTCTGTTGAGGGGCTTTGTAGAATATCTTATAGAGTGCCCCAGGTCCAGGAAGGGAGTGGAGGAGAGGAGTCTGCTGTTTGTGTGCTGGGTGAGGCAGTTGAGCCGCTTCCAAGAGACAACTGAGCCCTGTAGCCTGTTCTCTCTAGTGCAGGTTCAGCATCCATGGTTGCACGGGCCCAGGTCTGGTGGGGTGGGGATAGTCTCTGTGTGATATACTATTGACCTGGATATTAAGAAAGTCTTCTTTTCCTTGGCTGAGCAGCTCCTTGACAGTTAGGACCTGGTGTTGGGACAGGGAGTTACGTGCAAATGGGTCACATACTTTCAGATGGTCTGAAACTGAAGCATTTCCCACCTTGCCAGTTAAATACTGTTTTTGAAGGAGAAGAATCTGATGAGCGTGTTTCAGAGGTGCTCAGCTCCAGGATTCTGTGCTTCAGGGGTTTGGATGCTTGTGTGAATTGTCCCATTTGTCTTTAGACTCAAAAGCAGAAGGTAAAATTTCAGGTTGAGAATTCAGGGGGTTGAAAGGTCTGTGAGTTTGGAGGTGTTCCCTGGTTATAGGGGATGTAAGCTGGAGATGTTAGGCTAGGGACCCCTGTGGGCGTCTGTCCCATGGGCTCAGGTGACTACTGCTGCTGAGTGGGATGTGTTGGCAGCGCAGGAAGAGGCAAATGTGTTCGAGAAATAGGAAGGCCCTTCTTTGTCAACTGAGAATGGGTGAGACTTCAGGAACAACTTGGGTCTTCCCTTTGTGTGAGACACTTTGGCCTGCAGCTTTTAGACTTGGATATCTTTCTTTATGCACAGGTAATTGAAAAAATCTAGTAAGATGCCTTTATTCTCTTTCTTGATAAGGTTGTGCCCTTAATCTCCTCCCCCAGTAAGTTAGTGTGCCTTTATTTATGATGCCCTTTAGGAGGGTTTCTTCTCATTTCTGTAATTCCTTCTTTTATCATGTACAGAAACTTGTTATTCTTTTTTTTTTAAAATTTTTTATTTATTCATTTTAGAGAGGAGAGAGAGACAGAGACAGCGAGAGAGAGAGAGAGAGGAGAGACAGAGAGAGAGAAGGGGGGAGGAGCTGGAAGCATCAACTCCCATATGTGCCTTGACCAGGCAAGCCCAGGGTTTCGAACCGGCGACCTCAGCATTTCCAGGTCGACGATTTATCCACTGCGCCACCACAGGTCAGGCAGAAACTTGTTATTCAGTGGTGAGTGTTTAGAAGAAAAATTCCTGAAAATGCAAAGATTGGTCTGATGTTTTAAAATTGTATGAATCTGCAATATTTTAATAAAACCTCTTTTTTTTTAAGGCACAGATATTTAAGCATGGAAAACGTGAAGACTGTGTACCCTATGGTAAGGTTTATTTGTAAAAGGGTGTTTGTGATGTGAGTTTGTTCACAAATGATTATGTCTCCTTACCATTTTATTCACAGATGCAGAAATCTGTAACTTACTGTATTTGTAAACTGTCATAGTTCTGTAGTTCTTTTTGTTGCGTGTGTGTGTATTTTAATAATCAAACACTTGGACTTTGTATGGGAGGTCTGAGTTCTGAGGATCTGGTGATGTAGACAGAGCCTGGAGTCTCTGGCTCACTTCCTGAGTCAGTTTAGGCTGTATTCTTACAATATCAGTAGCCACATCTTTTGTCCTATACCTCATTCTCTTAATTTTTAGATTCAGCCTCAATTTATAGAAATAAGTACACGATTCTTGCTGCAGAGAGGTTCACTACCTACACCTAGAGGAATTTCTATTTTAGAATATATATGATTCAGTCTGACTAGACAGTGGTGCAGTGGATAGAGCATGGGTCTGGGATGCTGAGGACCCAGGCTCGAAACCCGGAGTTTGCCAGTTTGAGCGCAGGCTCTTCCGGTTTGAACATGGGCTCACCAGCTTGAGTGGGGTTGCCATCTTAGCATGGGATCCTAGACATGACTCCATGGTCGCTGGCTTGAAGCCAAGGTTGCTGGCTTGAGCATGTGTGTGTGTGTGTGTGTGTATGTATGTATATATAAGTCAGATTTGAATGTAGCATATCTTTTTTTAATTTAAAAATTTATTGATTTTTAGGGAGAGGAAGTGGGGGGGAGAGAAAGAAACATCAATTTGTTGTTCTGCTTATATATACATTGGTTGGTTCCTGTATGCACCCTGACCAGGGATCTAACCCAGAACCTTGGTGTATGGGGACAATGCTCTAACTACTGGGATACCCAGCCAGGGCTGAACAGTAGTGTTATTTCCTAAAAATAAAAGTCTTCATTATGGAAAATTTGTAGCATGTATAAAGGCAGAGAGAATGATGGTACAGTGAACTCCCAGACTTCTGATTTTAGTTTATGGCATTCTTGTTCATCCTGCTCCTTTTCATCCACCAGACACCTGCATTCCTCTTTGTCTATTTCAATGTGTATCTCTAATAGTTAGGGACTCTTTTTAAAGACATAACCTTGGTATCGTTATCACACCTGAGAAAAGAAGCAGTAATCACCCACCATCTTCACATATTGTCCCCTGTGGACTTATGCACATAGAACATGCATCTATTTTGAGTTACAGTCAGTTATACCTGGTTAGTCATTTCACACTGTTTGAGTCTTTTAGGAAACTACTCAGATGCTATTATAATTGTCTTGAAACCCTGCTTTCCTTGTCTGTCACATGAAATGCCATCCCATGTGCTGTCCTGGCTTTGGCTTCCCCAATACCCACCTTACCCCCAAATGGCCTGGCAGCATTTCCTTGCCCATGGAGACTCCTCCTGGAAGGCAGCTTCACACCTGCTGCTGTTACCCCCCCTGCCTGATGCTGGGCTCCCCTGTAAAACAACAGCAAACAGCATGAAGACCTGAGAGCCATATGTGTCGAGTTGTCTTCACCAAGAGCTACTTCTCTCCACTCTTCTAACCTCCAGTCTGCTGCTTCAGGGAGGAAGTTGAGCATGTTGCACTCTTGCTGCATATGGTCAAGGACCTGGGACAGAGGGGTCTTCGTGAAGCAGGGCTCTGGGGTTTTGGTGTAAATTTAGGCCATCACTGCATTTGTGGGAGAGGCCTGTGGTAACGTTTGGTTTTAATGTTGTAGATGTCAAATATAGATGGTGTACTTTGAGGGCGCTTATAAATTCTTCCACCAAACTGAGTCACATGTGCTGTTGTTTGCAGCTGCCACTGTACTTGGGTGCCTGGACCGCTGCAGGCTCTCTGACAGCAACCAGACCCTGCTCCGGAAACTTGGGGTGAAGCTTGTGCAGCGGCTTGGCCTGACCTTCCTGAAACCCAGGATGGCGAAATGGAGGTTGGTAGACCAAGGTTTAAACCTGTGTGGCCTGAGCATCTGTCAGCAGTGAGGCTGATGTGACTGCCTGTGTCCCGTGTGTTTGGTGGCCACGGTGAAGTAGACTGACTTGCTAGAGTGTCTTCTGCTTTCATTTTTCCCTGATGTTTCTTATTTTGAAAGGAACAGTGTTCATTCTGGTTTTTTCCTGATTCTACATTTTTCGGTTAGAATCGCTGAAGCTGCAGTGATGTCAAGAAAAGCTTATTTTTGCACTTGATGTGACATTCAGTGTGCAGTATAGCTTCACTGATTTGGGCTTGCTGTGGGGAAAGCTCTATTTTGATTAGTGATAAGTCTGAATCTTAGGCTTCTTTCAAAGAAAACAAGCTCATTCCTTAAGGTTTATTCAGAAAGCCTATTGATGGAAACAGTGTCTTAAATGTCTGTAGGTCGCCTGTTGCAATTAATGGATGGCTTTTGAATTAGTGGCTCCCCCGGAAATAGGCTTTTCTACTATGCTGGGGTCCTGTGTTTTTAACAGTTTTCAGTTTTATTTAAGTATTATTTTGCATGGTTTGGGTGGAGATATTTGACTTAAGTACATCAGTTTTTGTCTCCAGTTGTGGCAAGATGTGTACTGTGTCTTAGTGATATTTTGCTGAAATGCCTTTTGGGTGTTCTGCATACAGCTTCATCTTTCAGAAGCTTATGAGACTAAATGTTAGTTTCCAAAATGCTGTAGAAAGTTAATGTTCAGTGCTGAATTAGGGTTCTCCAGAGAAACAAACAATAGGTATGTGTCAAGAGACTTCTTAGAAGGAATTGGCTCATGTGATTATGGAGGCTTGGCAAGTCCCTAGATCTGCAGGTGAGTTGGGTAGCTGGAGGCCTAGGAGAGCTGATAATGTGGTTCCAGTCTGAAGGCTGGCAGGCTCTACATCAAGAGGAGCTGATGTTTCACTTAGAATCTTAAGGCAGGTAGAATTCCCTCTGACTTGTGGGAGGATCAGCCTGTTTGAACTCTTCAAGCTGTCAACTGATTGAGTCCCACCCATACTATGGAAGGCAATCTGGTTTACCCAGTCTACCAATTTAAATGTTAATCTCATTCAAAAACACCCTCAGCCTGACCTATGGTGGTGCAGTGGATAAAATGGCGACCTGGAATGCTGAGGTCACTGGTTTAAAACCCTGGGCTTGCCTGGTCAAGGCAAATTTGAAAAGCAACTACTATGAATTGATGCTCCCCCCCCCCCGCCCATTTTTCCCTCTCTCTTCTTTAAAATCAATAAATAAAATCTTAAAAACACCCTTATAGACACAGCCAGAATAATGTTTGACCAAATGTCTGGGAATCTGAGTCAGTCAGGTTGACACATAAAATTAGCCAGAAATAGGAGAAGAAAAATTATTTAGCATAATTTTTTTTGTTTGTTAAAAATTTAGTCAGCATCATTGTGTTTTATTCTATTTTTTATGCACATTTAATGTAATTATTAACATGGTTGGGTTTATGTGTCATCTCACTGTTTTTCTCTCTTCTATCTTTTCTTCCTTTTGTACTTTTTTAAATGTTAGATTTTTGTTACATCTTTGAGCATCATCATTCTCTTATTGGTTATTTTCCCCTTATGGGAGCAGTTTGTCTGGCAGGCTAGTCCTTCACTGCTGCTGCTTCCTCCTGTCTGGTCTCCATGTGGGCCTGTTAGGGTGAGTTTATTTCACTTCTTTTCTCCTGGAGCACTCCTGCGGTATGCTCCTCACTTTTGGTGCTTACATGGCAGTCCCTTCTGCTGGGTCCACGTCTCAGTGACTCCTGAGCATCGTATCACCTCTAAACTCTGCTCACTCCAGCTGCTCTCTAGCAGTGCTCTGGGTTTGGCTTTGCAGTAGCACATCATAGGGTCACCAAGGTCCAGTGAGATCTTTATGCAGAATATTGAGGTTCCTTCTCATCTGTTCCTAAATACAAGCCATCTCAGTAGTCATGAATGTTTTCTTCTACTTGGCAAGACTGCTGCTCTCTTCTTTGGCTCTAACAGGAAGTACCTTTTAGGAAGAAGCAGAGGTGAAGCTGGGATGGGGTGCACATGGAGCTCTCTGCTCTGAGGGATTGTAGCCCTGCCTTGGTTGTCACCTTGTCCCTGCCAGTGGTCAGTTTATTTACCTTGTCCAGGTGTAGTAGTTATTTACAGCCAAAGGTAAGGCTGATGACAGCCTTAAGTCAGTCATCTTTGTAGTTCCGTCTGCTTTCTGGTTTCTGAATATTGAGGTGAGTGCTCTTCCTGTGAAGTAGTTGATGTATGTACTCATTTGAGAATAGAAGATGACAGCCCTTGTGTGCATGCCTGTTGCTCATGAGGCATTGTGTTGACTGCCTTGTGACCTTGATGACAGTCTTGTGATGGCTGGTAATATTCTCCCTTACTAGGTATCTGTTGCTACCCTGATTCTGACACCAGCTATGATGTTTTTTCCCCTCATACCAAGCAATTCTGTGACTCCAGCTGGGTGTCCTGCAATTTAACTCAATTCTGACACCATCTACCTGGAGATAGCTTCAGATGGCACAGGTTAAGGCAGTGGTTCTCAAACTTTTTGAAGTCGGGGCACATTTAAAATTCTACAAATAATTGTAGGCGCCCTATATACAAATTTCTGAGAAATGTTATAATTAAGTCAAAAAAAAATTTTTTTTTAACAGAGACAAAGAGTCAGAGAGAAGGACAGATAGGGACAGACAGGAACAGAGAGAGATGAGAAGCATCAATCATTAGTTTTTCGTTGCGACACCTTAGTTGTTCATTGATTGCTTTTTCATATATGCCTTGACCATGGGGCTACAGCAGACCGAGTAACCCCTTGCTCAAGCCAGTGACCTTGGGTCCAAACTGGTGAGCTTTGCTCAAACCAGATGAGCCTGCGCTCAAGCTGGTGACCTTAGGGTCTCGAACCTGGGTCCTCCGCATCCCAGTCTAACACTCTATCCACTGCGCCACTGCCTGGTCAGGCTAAGTCAAATATTAAATTAAAAAAAAAAAAGTCCAAGCGTGCTTTTATGGTAATTAAACGAAAGAAATATGACAAAACTAAATTTATTCTGACATTAAAAAACATTTTTATGTTACATTTTTTGTTATGCTTTTTAGAATTTGTAAAAAATGGGGGTTAAATAAAAAAATGACAAAAACGTTATCTTTATATATATATATATAGAGAGAGAGAGAGAGAGAGAGAAAGAGAGAGAGAGAAACATTCTTAGTAAGATGTAATAAATTCAGCAGGTCCTAGCATAAATGTGTTAAGTTTTTTCATTCCTGTGTTGATGAGAAACATGAGCCTGATGTGTCCTAACGATTTCTTCAATGTTTGGGCGTATATTTGAAAGGCAAGCTCTCATTTCCTTGTCAGTACATTGAAGAATTCCTCTCTTTTTACTCTTAATTGTGTTGAGTGCAGAAAACCCCCACCATACATATCATCTTAACTTTACACCAAACAAAGGATAGAAGAAACTCACCTCCAGTCTTTCCGGGAACATGGGGAATAGTGTAAACAATCCAGCACCACAGCTTAACAGCCTTTTTGCTACCTAATTAGGCAAGTAAGGTGGGGGGTTGGGCAGACTGTTAGCTTGCAGCCAATTCCCCACACTTCCGTCCCCCAAAAATCTAAACTCCAAAAATCCTGTTGGTTTTTTGGTCTCCAACAGGCACATATTTCTCTGGAATACCATAGGGCGCACCTGGAAATCTTCTAAGGCACACACTTTGAGAATCACTGGGTTAAGGGTTCAGTCCCACAAGATTGCCCCACACTCCCTTCAGATGCTAATCTCAAGTTTAGGTTGTTACCTGTGCTTCTGACCCACTGGCTGTAGATCAGAGGTTCCCATAACCCCCCTTCCTTGAGTGTGATTGATTTGCTAGTGTGGCTCATAATACTCAGAGAAACATGAACTTAACAAGATCACAGTTTATTATAAAAGGGCTTAAGACAGGTACAGCCAGATAAAAGGATGTACAGGGCAAGTGTGGGAAGGGGTGGAGCTTCCATGCCCTTGCCAGGACCACCCTCCCAGCTCCTCCCCGTGTTCCCTATCTCTGGAGCTTTCCAAACCTCGTTCCAAGCCCTGTTTTTATGGAGGTTTTATTACACTGAAGTGATTGATTAAATCATTGACCATTGCTGATTGATTCAACCTCTTGCCCCTCTCTCCTCCCTAACCCTCCAGCCACATGTGTGGTTTTACTGGCAACCAGCTCCCTTCCTTAGGTGGTATCCAAAAGTCACTTCATTAGCATAACAAAAGACTTAATCTAGGAATAGACTGAGACCAGATATACAGGGTGGGGCAAAAGTAGGTTTACAGTTGTTCATATGGAGAATATAATAATTGATAATTCAAGAACAAACTATTTAACACACAACTGTAAACCTCCTCATGCCCACCCTGTATATTTATTATAAATCACAATATCACATCTATGTAATAGTATCCCAAGATTTAGAAGCTTGAAACAATGCATTTTTAATGCCACCTTTTCTGTGAGTCAGGGATTTGGGTGTGCCTATGCTGGGCCATCTGGCCAGGGGCTGTCACAAGGCTTCCTGAAGGTGTCGCTGGGCTTCTGCCATCTCAAGACTCTGTAGACCTAGCATCCAGGCGAGCTCCTGTCATTGTCTCAGGACCCCCACCCCTCAATTCCGCCTTTCCAAAGGGCAGCAAGGAGCAGGAGACACAAGCCAGAGTCTTTTTAAGGCTCATCTCAGAGGCATGTCCTGTAAAAGCCAGTCACTGGGTCTGGCTGCACCCCAGTAGGGGATTAAGTGTGTGAGCTGGTGTTTGCGTCCTGGGTTCTGGAGTTGCCCTCAGGCTGTGGTCCCCAGCATTTACTGTAACTCCACTTGGGCACCTTTAATGCCCCAAGCCCATCCTGGCTACCCCTGAATCAAGTCTGTGCTCTCCACCTTCCAGAAGAAGAGGCCCTGGTCTGAGTGCCTTATGGACATCCTCTCGTCTGTTCTTGTTGCCCTCTGTGTAGGACATCATTTCACAGGTGGGAAAACTGAGGCAGTGAGGGTGTCAGGAGCTGTGTGGAATCATACAGCTGAGCCAGCCTGTGCTGGCGGGTGAAGAAGAGGGTTGTGGATGGTGGAGCTGGCAGTGGAAGAGCTGGAGCACCTGGGTGATGACAGTATGAGGCCCGTGGGCGTTTGAATGCCACCCTGCTGCTTTAGCACTTGCCTTTCCACCCTGAAGACGTGACAGACGTGACGGCACATGAGGATTTCTGATGGGTCTGTGTTCTGTGGCTAAGGTTAGGCTGTTATCTTTTTCTGGCAATCTTGGCTGATGACAGTGGATACTGTTTTCTTACTTCCATTGTGTCTTTGTAAACACATGGATTTTCCACAGGTTAAGATACTCAATTGTCGATTTTAGTCATCAAGGTTGTTTGCTAGACAACGAGCTATGACATTGGGTTTGAGGTCACATGTGGTCCCTGCAGGTACCAGCGTGGCTGCCGCTCCTTGGCTGCTAACCTGCAGGTCTGCACCCAGAGTCAGAGGGAGCCCTGGACGCACGCTGAGACTCCTGACAGTGAGGAGGGCTACGACATCCCTGAGGAGGTGGAGAGCGTGATAGGTGCGTGACCTGCCTGGAGTGGCTGTCTTGGCAAGCAGGCTTTTGCCTTGCTTGCTCTCCATGGCGCTTCAGTGGTGGCTTTGAGGTCGTTCAGTTGACTACACTGCCTTATTCCCTTTTGTGCTGGTGTCATGTGACCTTCCTTGCTATTTGTTGAACACATGGCCACTGGCCTGCAGTCCAGTCCTGGCCTGACGAGAACATCCATGCCTATGGCTGTTGGAGCCCAAGAGTCTCCCACTGGTGGCCCTCCATTTTCACCTCACTGTGCATTTCAGTCCTCCCAGTGTCCTTCCCGCAGGCCTCAACGGGAACTCCAAGTGCTTCCCTGGCTGCAGCTGCCCACACTCACCCCGCAGAGCTCTTCACTGGCCCCACTCTCACCCCAGGTGGCAGCTTGTGCTGCACACAGGGGCAGAGTCATCAGTAGAGCCTGATCCCCTACCCCTGCCTTGTGGACCAGGTGCCACCCATAGGGCCAGCCTCTACCTAACTCTTAATTGCGGTCTCCCATTCCTACCTGTGGGCTCATGCTATGGCATACACTGCGCTGGGCTCCCTGTGGTGAAGGACAGCACTTGCCGCCTCTTCCTTGTCACAGTAGGTTTCTTGGTGGAGTTGTCCACACCTGCTGTTCCCCACCTCCTGGAGCCCCAGACTGCCTGTCACAGAAAACTCATCTGCATGGATAGGCTCCTGTTTCTCCTCCAGGTCAGGCCTTCCCAAGTGGACTGGTGCCCTTTGTCAAGGTTTCCACCCACTGGTCTTGCAAAGCCTTTATGTGGTGCCATCCCAACTTTGGGCCTTTGCGTGACTTTTCCTAAGATCTGACCCATCCCCAAGACCCCATCCTGATAGGGCTTCTCTTGTGTTTTTTGGGAAGGCTTCCTCACCTGAGTGAGGTCACCATTAACTCCAGCCTCTCTGTTACTTTCTGCTCTTGGTTACTGTGATGATTAGATCTGCTTCTTAGGAACAATGGCAAAAATTTGCTTCAAATGATTTAAAACCATAGAGAAGGAAATATTTTTTCTTGTAACTAGAATTAATATGTTTAAAAATAATTTTTCTATTGAAGAGGGAGAAGGAGAGAGGGGGAAGGGAGAGAAGGGGAGAGAGAGAGAGAGAGAGATAGAGAGAGAGAGAGAGAGAAGCATCAACTTGTAATTCCACTCAGTTGTACCATTTAGTTGTATACTCGTTGGTTGCTTCTCATATGTACCCTGACCGGGGATTGAACCTGTGACCTCGGCATGCCAAGATGACACTCTGTCCACTGAACTACCCGTCCAGGGCCTGGAATTAAGATTTTTAATGTAATTTCCCCTATGGTACTCTCAGTGAAGTACAGGATGGGTGTCTGAAGCTGAGAGTTGAGGCAGTGACTCAGGAGCTCACGGATCTGCCTTCCTGTGTTCTTCCAGAGCAGCTGCTGGTCGGGCTGAAGGACAAAGATACAGTCGTGCGATGGTCTGCAGCCAAAGGGTAGGTGCCTGCTGTATGGCTGAGCGGGGAGCTGGGCCTGGGGTCTGATGACTTACAAACATGACCATGTGGGTTTTCTGAGCCTTGAGTCATTCAAGCTGTGGACTTACTCTAATTTACATTTACTGTTTTCTGTTCCAATTTTAAAGATCACTGAGATTGACTTGAGGCTCCTTTTTCTTGCCTTTCTGTCTAGAATGGGCGGATTAGGAGCATGCCAACGTGCCTTTCTTTTTTTTTTTTTTGTATTTTTCTGAAGCTGGAAACCGGGAGAGACAGTCAGACAGACTCCCGCATGCGCCCCACCGGGATCCACCCGGCACGCCCACCAGGGGCGATGCTCTGCCCACCAGGGGGCGATGCTCTGCCGTGACCAGAGCCACTCTAGCGCCTGGGGCAGAGGCCAAGGAGCCATCCCCAGCTCCCGGGCCATCTTTGCTCCAATGGAGCCCCGGCTGCGGGAGGGGAAGAGAGAGACAGAGAGGAAGGAGGGGGAGGGGTGGAGAAGCAAATGGGCGCTTCTCCTATGTGCCCTGGCCGGGATTAGAACCCGGGTCCCCCGAACGCCAGGCCGACGCTCTATCGCTGAGCCAACCGGCCAGGGCTCCAACGTGCCTTTCTTAACTACCAGTGTTCCTCCTTCATCTTTCACATCCTGATCAACACAGCCCCACCCTTCATAGACATTTGAGGCCTCATTTAATCTTGGAAACACCAGAGGGGGACTGAGCATCACCTTCTGTTATGCTTAAGGGGATGGCTTACAGAGAAGGTGCCCACCCAGCAAGACTAGGCACAGACCACCAGTGGGGGGTGAGGGGCGCTGGGGGACAAAATACAGAATAGAGGTTGAAGATGTCGATGAGCCCTCTGTTGTGGAGAAAAGTACAATGGGATGAAGGTGCAGGGGATGGGGGCTCCTCCCCCAGCAGAGGTTTCCCTGGGCTTTTATGCTGATCCAGCCAGCTACATGAGTGCTCAGGCTACAGGGATACACAGGACAACCTCTGCTTACAGAGTCACATGTGGTTGGAGTAGTGTGAGCTGGGAGTAAGGGGCCTTCGAGCGGCACCTCCTATCCTGGCACAGCTGTCGGGATGCGGGTCCCATGTCAAGTGATCTGATGGTATCCAGCAGTTGGTGTCTAATGTGGAAGTGGGGTCTCCTGCCAGGTGAGAGGGTCTGGAGGTGGTGGGTGCGTGACCATCATTGAGTGCTGTGCACCCTCCCCCTTTGTATCAGTCCTCTGAGGCACACAGACATTTGTTTATGTGAACCTGGTAGAGCACCCTGGTGGGACAGGTGACCTGTGGAGTGGAGTGTGTGTTAGCTTGCTTTGAGTCAGTCTCTGCTTTCCCTTCTCTGGGGGGAGGGAAATGGCTGGGATGGTTCTTGGTCTAGCGTGTACCCCCATGACGGTCTGATGGTCTGGTAGTGCTGATAGATGGTGTCCTTCTTTTTCAGAATTGGAAGGGTGGCTGGAAGGCTTCCTCAAGAGCTGGCAGATGACGTGGTGGGGTCAGTGCTGGACTGTTTCAGGTGCGTGTGGGGGGAGAGGGAGACCTGGCTGGAAGTGGTAGCTTTTCTCTTCTCCATCCTTTAATATTTTTTTTTTCTTTTGAGAAAGAGAGAGAAACAGGGACAGACAGAAAGGAAGGGAGAGAGATGAAAAGCATCAACTTATAGTAGTGGCACCTTAGTTCATTGATTGCTTTCTCATATTTACCTTGACTGGGGGCTTCAGCTGAGCCAGTGAGCCCCTTGCTCAAGCCAGCGACATTGGGGTTCAGGCCAGAGACCATGGAGTCATGTCTGTGATCCCATGCTCAAGCTGGTGACCTTGGAATTTTGAACCTGGGTCCTCAGCATACCAGGCCAATGCTCTAATACATTGCGCCACCACCTGGTCAGGCTAATATTTTCTTTAACTGAGCTTTTTGTCTGAGCCCCAGAGTTGTTATTTTCCCCCCCGTTTGAAGTGAATTTGAGAACTCTAGTAATTGCTGGTATATTTATTTTATTAGTTTAGATTTCATTACTTTAAAAACCTTAAGGAAAATTAATCTTTTTTTTTTTTTTTTAATTTTCTGAAGCTGGAAACGGGGAGGCAGTCAGACTCCCGCATGTGCCCGACTGGGATCCACCCGGCACGCCCACCAGGGGGCAATGCTCCGCCCATCCGGGGCGTCACTCTGTGGCAACCAGAGCCACTCCAGCGACCGGGGCAGAGGCCAAGGAGCCATCCCCAGCGCCTGGGCCATCTTTTTGCTCCAGTGGAGCCTCAGCTGCGGGAGGGGAAGAGAGAGACAGAGAGGAAGGAGGGGGAGGGGTGGAGAAGCAGATGGGCGCTTCTCCTGTGTGCCCTAGCCGGGAATCGAACCCGGGACTCCTGCACACCAGGCCGACACTCTACCACTGAGCCAACTGGCCAGGGCCATTAATCTCAAACATACTCACATATAGGTATTCTTAGAATCTGTGTGGTCTGTACTCTTTCAGGGAATGTTCTGTGAGTATGGAATGTTCTGGATCTGCCTGTAGGGCAGCCATGAGCCACCTGTGGCTGTTGAGACTTAAAAAGAGGCTAGTATATCTGAGGTCTGAATTGGAAGATTAATTTATTGGATTTAAATTTAAACAGCCACACGTGGTGCTGGTGCTGTATCTGTCCCAGATTTTCAGAGAAGTCTGGTTACAGATGGCCTGCTGGCCACATGGGTGTGGGCTAGGATGTGCAGACGGCAGGTTTTGGGTGTGAGCCTGGGTGAGCCCTACAGGTCAGGGGACAGGGCTGCGCCCCAGGCAGCACCGGTGCTCCCAGGCATGCGTCTGTGGCAGGTTGAGTGAGCATGTACTCTTGGGTTTTATTTTATTTTATTTTGTTTTTAAAGGTTTTATTTATTATTTGAGAGAGAAAGAGAACCAGGGGATAGGAGCAGGAAACATCAACTCATAGTAGTTGCTTCTTGCATGTGCCTTGACCCAGTAAACCTAGAGTTTTGAACTGACGACCTCACCATTCCAGGTCAGTACTCCAGTCCACTGCACCACCACAAGTCAGGCCTCCTGGGTTTCTTTCTTTCTTTTTTTTTTTCCCTGGATTTCTTAATGCATGTGTCTTTCCTGGTTTCAGAAGGAGATGATTGGAGGATGGATGCTGTTTACTAGGCCACTGGTTGCACACCTGCCCTCATTAGCTGGTGGCTTTTCTTCTAGGATTGCCACTGTGTGTGGAAGGTGTGCTGTCAGCACTTCTGGGGCTTGTGTATGTGTTTGTCACTGAGGCAGCTCCATGAGCATCCCACACAGCCCATGCTCCTTCTGAGCAGGTTTCTTCTTGCACTTCACCTCGAGCCTGCTCGGTGACAGTTTAAGGAGAGCAGGAAACAATGTCAAATGTGGGTCACCTTTTTCAGAATAATGGTGCGTGTTTGACCAGTGTGTTGTCTCATGGAAACGCCTCACTTTCTGCAGAAATATGTATTTGTCAGGCTGTGCAGGACTGTGGATGAGGAACAAGCCAGTGCTGGCTCCCATCTACGTGGTGGTTCTGCCAGATTGTTGTGGGCATCTTCCCGGAGTTCTTTTCTGGTGGCGTATTGATGGTGCTGACGTCCTGCTGGGTGCAGAGCTGGGCATCCCCACATGGCCACTGAGGGAGTGTCCATGGGCATGGCATAGAGTGTCCGCTTTTGGGATAGAGCTCTGAGATGGGATTTGGGAGCCTTTTACTCTGGCCTCTTCAACAAAGACGGCTATCTGCCTCCAGGTCTTTCTTTTTTCTGCTTCTTCCCTATGCTCAGCTAAAGCTATTTTGTACAGACTCCACCCGCCTCCTCAGTCAGTCCCTCTGCTTCACCACTGCACTCCACTGCTTCCCTTTCAAAGTCTCACTCGACGTATTGAACATCTTTTGTCACAGAAGACACGTCTCTGG
The DNA here is from genome assembly GCF_036850995.1 of Saccopteryx leptura. Taxonomy (NCBI): domain Eukaryota; kingdom Metazoa; phylum Chordata; class Mammalia; order Chiroptera; family Emballonuridae; genus Saccopteryx; species Saccopteryx leptura. The sequence goes on from NC_089506.1 coordinate 126,911,893, forward strand.
TTTGGTGTGTGGGCCTTTCTCCAGCCCTGCAGTCTCAGTCTAGTTTCTTTTGTCTTCATTAGTTTAATGTCCAAACACTTCTTTTCCTTTATTTTGTCATTTTAATGAACTCTGATTTTGTAGCTGGGCAATGGAGGGTGGAAATGTCTTTCTGCTTGTGATTCCCAGGGCAGCAACCTGAGTGCATCAGTTTCATTGCCTCTCCTTGGTGCCACCTGCATAACATGGGCATGAGATACATGAACTTGGCATACAAAGAAGTTAACCACAGATCAGGGCATTTAGAGATGTGGAGAGTCAGGGGCCAGCTGGGAGGAGGGAGTGTAAGGTGGCGGGGTGCCAGGGCCAGCGGGCACTGGGCATGGGCACAGCTGCTGCTCTAATCTCATCCTCCTTCTGTGTCTTCCTGGGACGTGTAGTGAGCTCAGTCTTTTCTGAAATAGGTCAGAAACAGGACATCAGTTCCATGAACTCAAACACACATCCCAGGCTGACTGCATTCCCTGCTGTTTCCAGGCCAGGCCCTGTGGTGTGGAACTTCCTGAGTCCCCAAGGGGGCTTTACTGGGAGCCTCCAACTGGTTGCTGCCCCCTCCCTGTGTCCCAGCTCCTGACTGTCAGTTCCCACGGCTCCCACAGTCCCATCACTTAGAAAACATTGATTTAGCCCCCTTGCTGGCCCTGCAGTGTTACCCCTGCGCAGGACTCTGGAGACAGTGTCTTGCAGACTGTCATCACTGGTTTGATTTCTCTCATGGCATAAGTTGCTGGTTGTGCAGTCGCTGGAGTATACTGGATCTGGGGCCGACCCAGGACTCGACTCATTGTGGGGTATCTGAGGAGTAGGATTGCACTGGACAGTGATCTCCAGTTAAATTGGGAGAATTGTACTTCCTGAGCCAACTGATGTTTTGCAACTCACAGAAAGGTTCTGGTGAGGCTTATAGGCATGGGGTCTGGATTTGAAGGAGAGCACTGTGGTCTCAGGCGTCCTGTATGCTCTCAGTTTCCAGGAGACAGACAACGCCTGGCATGGTGGGTGTCTGGCGCTAGCAGAACTGGGCAGAAGAGGCCTGCTGCTCCCTCTCCGACTTGCAGATGGTGAGTACCTGCTCTGTGTTTGCTTTGCGTTGTCAGGACTGTTGTAGATATGGGTGCTTCGTCTCTCCCCTTCTCTCCAGTATGGCCTGTGTGAGCCTACACCACACCTGTATCCTCACTGACTGACAGTGTTTGTAGGCGAGAAGGTGCTCAGCCTTCCTTATTATGTGGACCTTTTTCATTTCTTAATTGTTGCTTCTCCTTGCTGTGCAGTTTTAATACCACAGATACAACGCATACCTGGATTTGGGGTCCATGAACCACTATAACATCTGAAACCCCTCCCCCACAGAACCAGTTTTCACTGTTGTGGGGTACTATGACTGGTTTGAATGTGTGTAATGCAGCTGTGTTTATCACCTGGGGGGACTTCATGGTCTACCGGGAACAAGGCTTACCCCAGCAAGTGTTGGGGTTGGAGGGCTTTAGCAGGGGCTCAGGGGCACAGTGTGGTCGGTGCAGAGGGACCACTGAGCCCCAGGCCTGCGTGTCCCAGCTGCCAGGTCTGGCCACACGGGGGTGGAGTATGGGGCTGTGGTCACATGAAGCCCTGTCTGTGGTTGGTGGGGACCATCCCTGGATGTGACCACTGGTGCCTCTGGACAGAAAGAAAGGATAGCTGCGAAGGATGGAGAGGGCCCCCTCCTAGAATGGGTCACTACAGGTGCCACACAGCCAGGGAGGTGACTTCTGTGCGGAGACAGGTCTGGCCCTGCCTCTTACTGCCCAACACCCGAGCTGTGGGGGTGTTGGAAGTGCTGGCTGAGTACTCTGCTGGCATCTTGGAGCACAGGAAAGCTTTTGGACCCCATAGTTTCTGTTTACTTTTTAATCTCTGCTCATTTTTGGAGCAGCTTTATTGAGATATAATATATATATACCATAAAGTTTACTCATTTAAAGTGTACAATTCAGTGTTTTATAGATTTACAGTTGTGCAGCCATTGTCATTTCTAACTTCAGGATATTTTCATTGCCCTACAAAGAGACCAGATGCTTAGGAGCAATCACTCCCCTTCCTCTCAGCACGCCCAGCCCTGGGCAGCCACTGATCCATCTCTGCAGTCTGCCTTTTCTGGATGTTTCATAGAAATGGGAATGACAGCAGGGGTCTCTGTGCCCAGCTTCTCTCACTTAGAGGAATGTTTTTAATGTTCACCCACATTGTAGTTTGTAGCAGTCCTGCTTGGTTCCCTTTATTCACTGAAGAGTATTTCTTTATCCTTCTCTCCCTCCATGGACATGTGGTCATTGTGAATAACAATGCTGTGAATACTTGTGTGGAATGTGATTTCAGTTCTCTTGAGTATAGACCTAGAAGTGGATTGCTGGGTTACATGGCAACTTTGACTTTTTCAGGAACTATGAAACTGTTAAATTCTCATCAGCATTTTGAGTATTACAGTTTCTCTACATTCTCTTTTTTCTTTCTTTTTTGGATAATAGCCATCCCAGTGGGTGTGACATGGTATCTCATTGTGGTTTTGATTTGTGCTCTTCTAATGATGTTGAGCATTTTTTCACATTGCTACTGTTCATTTGGGTATCTTTGTAGGAGAAACATCTATTCAAATCCTTTTGCTCATTTAAAAAATTGGGTCATCTTGCCCTGGCCGGTTGGCTTAGCGGTAGAGCGTCGGCCTAGCGTGCGGAGGACCCGGGTTCGATTCCCGGCCCGGGCACACAGGAGAAGCGCCCATTTGCTTCTCCACCCCTCCGCCACGCTTTCCTCTCTGTCTCTCTCTTCCCCTCCCGCAGCCAAGGCTCCATTGGAGCAAAGATGGCCCAGGTGCTGGGGATGGCTCTGTGGCCTCTGCCTCAGGCGCTAGAGTGGCTCTGGTCCCAACATGGCGACACCCAGGATGGGCAGAGCATCGCCCCCTGGTGGGCAGAGCGTCGCCCCTGGTGGGCGTGCCGGGTGGATCCCGGTGGGGCGCATGCGGGAGTCTGTCTGACTGTCTCTCCCCGTTTCCAGCTTCAGAAAAATGAAAAAAAAAAAAAAAATTGGGTCATTTTTATTGTTGTAAGAGTTCTCTATGTATTTTGAATGTAAATCTCTTATTAGATATATGACTTGCAAATATTTTCTCCCATTCTGTAGTAGTCTTTTTACTTTCTTCATGGTATCATTTGATACATCAAAGTTTTAAATTTTTGTTAGGTCCCACTCTTTTTTTTTTTTTTTTAACAGAGAGAGAAAGTCAGAGAGAGGGATAGACAGGGACAGACAGACAGGAACGGAGAGAGATGAGAAGCATCAATCATTAGTTTTTCGTTGCGACACCTTAGTTGTTCATTGATTGCTTTCTCCTATGTGCCTTGACCGTGGCCCTTCAGCAGACCGAGTAGCCCCTTGCTTGAGTCAGTGACCTTGGGTCCAAGCCGGTGAGCTTTGCTCAAACCAGATAAGCCCGTGCTTAAGCTGGCGACCTCGGGGTCTCGAACTTGGGTCCTCTGCATCCCAGTTCGATGCTCTATCCATGGCGCCACCACCTGGTGAGGGCCCTCGTCTTTTTTATTGCTTGTGTCATATCTAAGAAATCACTGCGTATCCCAAGGTGACAGATTCACTTCTGTGATTTTAATATTTTATTCTGTCCTAAGTGACACATTTATTTGTGAAAATAGATGGTGTGAGGGGTAGTATGTGAGAGTGTGTTGGCATGTGAGTGTCATGGATCAAGATGAAGTCCCATCTGTGGTGCCAGCTGCAGTTCAACTTGAAGGAGACTAGAGCCTTCTCTTTTTATTCCTCATTGCCTGATGCAACTTGTGTGTGTGGCTGGTGTGATCAGTGTTTGCTGATCACGAACAGACGGAGTATGTGGGTGTTTGTGTCATAAACAGTGTCCAGCTCTTGCTTTAAAATTGTGGAACATAGCCCTGGCGAGATAGCTCAACTGGCTTGAGCATCGTACAGAAGCACAGAGGCTGCCAGTTCCATCCCTGGTCAGGGCACATACAGGAACAGATTGATGTTCCTGTCTTTCTCTCTCCCTTCCTCTCTTGCTAAAATCAATAATTAAAAAAAACCAGCAACAAAACCCTGGCTGGATAGCTTGGTTGGTTAGAGCATCGACCAGAAACACAGAGGTTGCTGGTTTGATCCCCAGTCAGGGCACATGTAGGAACAGATCAATGTTCCTGTCTCTCTCTTCTCTCTTCCTTCTTCTCTCATTAAAGTCAGTAAATTAAAAAAAAAAAAAGTAAATAAATAAAACTGTGGACATAATGTATTATACGTTGGCCCATGATATTCACTTGGGTGTCTGGCCCCTTCTTGCCTGGTGGGATGTGGAGAAAGCTTTGCTGTCTTCTGTTTGGGAAGGATTGTGCCAGACTGGGTGACAGTGATCTTATCCTAGTGCAGGTAGTGGAGGCCACAGGGGCTAACATTTATTGTTCATTTTTTTGTTTTTTCTTCACCTCAGATGGGGTAATTTTAGTTTCCCTGTCTTCGGGTTCACTGATTCTTCTGCTGATTCATGTCAGCTGTTGTACTCTTTGAATTTTTCATAACACTTATTGTACTTTCAGTTCCAGAATTTGTCTGGTCTCTCTTTATAGTTTCTGTTTTTTTATTGACATTCCATATTTGTTCTGATACTGTTCTCTTTGTTTCCTGTAGCTGTTTGAGCATTTTCTTTTCTTGGAGCGTTTTTGAGACAGTTGATTTAGTCTTTGTCTTGTAAGTACAATGTCTGGGCTTCCTCAGGGATATGTTCTGCCCATTTCTTTTTCCGATTTTTGTTTCTTTGTGCCTTGTAGTTTTTTGTTAAAAACTTGACATTTTGAGTATTACAAAGCAGTGATTTTCAACCACCAGTCTACAGACTGGTGCTGGTCTGCCAGAAATTCTGTCAGTGGGCATGGGTTATTTCCATCTTTTTTTCCCCATAGAGAGAGGAAGGGGGAGGAGGGAGAGAGAGAGAGAGAGAGAGAGAAGCATCAACTCGTTCCACTTTGTTGTTTGATTTATTTGTGTACTCATTGATTGCTTCTCATACAAGGTGACCAGGGGTTGAATCTATGACCTTGTACACCGGGATGATGCTTTCTTTATCCACTGAGTCACATGGCTGGGGTCTGTTTCCATCTTTTGAATATCAGCTCACACATATCTGTTAGTATCCTTGCTTTCATTTCTTTTAGGTATATACCTAGTAGGAGAGCTCTAAATTTAATTTTCTGAGGGTTTATTACTTCTTGCATGTAAAGGTTAGACGTTTTACACCTTTTATGTCCAGTCATACATGGATGCAAAAAGGTAATATAGTTAACAGATCAGTAATATAAAGACCTAGGACTCTGGTGTGCTTTTAGGTAGATACAAAGGGGCCTGCCTGCTTCCTGTGTTGTGTTTGTCACACCTGACCTGGAAGAATTGTGTCGGGAGGATGAGTGGGCTCTGTTTTAATGCCACAATCACAGTCCCACCATTGACACCTGCAGGCAGGTTGTGCCTCTTAGAGCTGGGGTGAGCATCTCCTTAGTGGTAAGGTAGCTCCCTGTCTACACTGTAGCAGGAGGCCTGGATAGTCAGTAACTTCCTGGTTTCTCTTCTTGTCACTTAAAGATGCCTGGCACTTGGGGATGAGCTGTAAAAGTGTCTTCAGAATCTTTAGGCCTTTGGTACAGCAGGTCTGTGTTCTTGCATGTGTCAGGTATGAAGTGATAGCTTGCAGGGTGAGGCTTTGGGTTGTGAGCCTGGAGCCTGTGGTTCTACTTCCTACAGGGTGTTGACTTTTTTTTTTTTAAACACTTTTTTAAAATTTATTCATTTTAGAGAGGAGAGGGAGAGACAGAGAGAGAGAGAGAGAGAGGAGAGACAGAGAGAGAGAAGGGGGGGAGGAGCTGGAAGCATCAACTCCCATATGTGCCTTGACCAGGCAAGCCCAGGGTTTCGAACCAGTGACTTCAGCATTTCCAGGTCGACGCTTTATCCACTGCACCACCACAGGTCAGGCTAGGGTGTTGACTTTTTTTTTTTAAGGGTTTCTTTTTTTTTTTTTTTAAATTATTTTTAAAGATTTTTTTATTTATTCATTAGAGAGGAGAGAGAGAGAGACAGAGAGAGAGAAGGGGGGGAGGAGCTGGAAGCATCAACTCCCATATGTGCCTTGACCAGGCAAGCCCAGGGTTTCGAACCGGCAACCTCAGCGTTTCCAGGTTGACACTTTATCCACTGCGCCACCACAGGTCAGGCTAGGGTGTTGACTTTTGAGAGAGCAGGGGTGTCCTACTTTTGTGTCAAACATTCTGGTGTCAGAAACAGAAGAGCCCCACATGCCAGTGGAGTCGCATGTGTGCCCCTCAGTTTGGATCATGACAGCTAAGTTTTGGGTTTGTGTGGTCGTCTGAAGGCGCTCCATGGTGTTTTTGATGCTTTAGGGCACTTTGTATCAGTGGTCTCATGTATGTGGAAAAGCATTGTGACAAGCTCTGCCTTTCTCTGAGGTGATACCAGTGGTTTTATATCAATTTAATGTATTGCAAAACATGTTATTTGCTGTCCTGAATACTGTCATTTTAAAATGCAATGATCACAAACTTTTCAAATTATAAATACAGTGGGTTGAGGCATCATGATACTTTCACTCCTGCTGTCATCCATTGGAAATGCACAGATGCTGCTCCTTCAGGGGTTTTATTCTTTAGTCTCCTTAAATTCTTCATCTCCACTTACTTTCCCAAACAGTGTTTCCTGCTGTGCGGGTGTTGCCACCTCCTTCTCGTGAATCTCTAGCAGCAGATATCTGAGTGGGCACTAGCTGCTACATTTCCTAGGCCCACAAGGTGCTCAGCATTTAAAAATTTTTCTTGATCGAGTTTTTACAGAATACAGTTATTAGCACTGAGTTGATCCAAACAATAGCAAATAATAATTTATTGCATTGCAGCTCTGAACAAGATGAATTTTTAGTTCAGACTTATTTTTTTTTGACAGAGAGAGAGTAAGAGAAGGGGACAGATAGGGACACACATAGCAAGGGAGAGATGAGAAGCATCAATTCTTTGTTGTGGCACCTTAGTTCATTGATTGTTTTCTCATATATGCCTTGACGGGGTGTGTATGTGTGTGTGTCCGTGTCCAGCAGAGCGAGTGACCTTGGGCTCAAGCCAGCAACCTTGGAGCTCAATCTAGTGACCATAGGGTCATGTCTATGACCCCGCATTCAAGCTGGTGACCCCGCGCTCAAGCCGGATGAGCCCACACTCAAGCCAGTGACCTCGGGGTTTCAAACCTGGGTCCTCCAGGTCCCAGTCCAATGCTCTATCCAGTGTGCCACCACCTGGCCAGGCTATTTCAGGTTTTTTGGTGAGTAGTACTTATACATAGGATGAGGTGGTAAGGGCTGTATCAATATTTTATTTTATTTTATTTTATTAATTTTTTAAGTGAGAGTAGGGGGGATACAGAGACAGATGCCTGTATGCACCCCAACCGGGATCCACCTGGCAGCCCCTGTCTGGGGCTAATGCTTTGCCCATTGGGGGCCGCTTGCAGGCAAGCTATTTCTAATGCCTGAAGTGGAGGCTCTATGAAGCTATCTTTTAGCATCTGGGCTGATGCACTCGAATCAACTGAGCCATGCCTGTGAAAGAAGAAGAAGAAGGAGGAGGAGAGAGAGGGAGAGGGAGAGAGAGAGAGAGAGAGAGAAGGAGAGGTGGAGAAGCAGTTGGCCACTTCCCCTCTGTGCCTTGACTGGGAATTGAACCTGGAACATCCACATCTGGGCCGACGCTCTACTGTTGAGTCAACCATCCAGGGCCGCAATATCTTATTTTTATATTAAATTTTTACTTTTAAGCTCTGTACTAAGAAGCCTTGTTACCTGCAGAGGTAGCTGGGAGTGGCTTTCTTACTTTTAGCACTGCTGTCGGATGTCACTGGACATGCATTTTGGTGAAAACTACCTGCCTTGTTGAGGACCCCCCCCCCCCCCCCCCCCCCCCCGCCGCCATTACTGGACTGATTCCTACCCTCAGCACCATATACATTTCCAGGGACCCTTTGTTGACATGCCAGGTGGTGTGGGTGGAGAGTGGGAGAGAGGGCTGTTTTGAAGAGGGTTGAGGATGGGGAGCTCAGGACACCTGCTGACCTTTTCTCAAGAAGTGGTTTTAGGGAGCTGAGGCTCTGGAAACTCATTTTCCTACAGGACCCTGAGGGCCCCATGGTAAGTCTCAGAGGAGCCCCAGGTTGCTACACATGCCCAAGCTTGATGGCCACTGGTCTGCATGTATATTTGCACACTCACATATGTGGGGACACACACACACACACACACACTTCACACACTATTTTAATTGCTGCCTCAGCTCTACTCTCTAGTCACTGAGTTTATTATGTCAAAATACTCTAAAATATAACACAGAGTTCATGTTTGTCTTCATTTTGTGTATCCTTGAAGTTCATCTTTGAGTTTATTGGAAAATTAGCAATATATACATCATTTTAGGAAGTGGAAAATGAGGCTGAATGAGTCATGAAATTCGCTGTAACGTATGGACTAGAACATATTGATAATAACTTCATCAGTAATAGACTTTTCCCTTTTGGAGATAAGTTATTTGTATAAATAGCCTCTTGATGTTTGTGTATTATTCAGTCATAATAAAGCACAATGTTTTTACATACAGCACTGACCTGAAAATATTTTTTCTGGCATTTCCAGTAATTGTTATTTACTTAAAACCACACAGTAGGTTTAATAATACAGTTATGACAGTTTGTTCTGGTGCTAAGATATTTATAAGAAAACTATTTTTAGAGAATATCCTATGAGATGACTTACACCTAAAATTTACTTCTTAGTCCTATTTCATTTGATATTTTACAAAAATAAAAGCCATTGTCTAACTTATCAGTCTTAGAGTATGAGTCATTCAAATATTTTTACAACTCCAAGTGGACATACTTAATATTTACAAAAAGTGAACTGAATTCAGCTTATTTTGAGGGGAAAAAAGCTGCCTTGTAAAATTGACCAGGTAAAAAAATGAAGGCGCTATGAAAAATTTGCTGCTCTGCAACCTGTTTTCAAAGGTGCTGTGGCCCCAACTCTTCGCATCTGGGTGAGCCATCACTAAGACACTCGAGTTCTTTTCCGGAGAGTGAACACTCTGGCTGTGTCGCTTACCTTTGTCTTCTTAGATCCTTGCTGGGACTTCACTGTATCCCGTGGGCTTGTTCTCTTCTGCCCTTTGGGTCTGGGGTCATTCTGAGGTTCCTGGCTCACTGTGGCACTGAGACCGGATGTGTCTTGTTGGCAGGTGGAGTCCTGGGCCACGGGCTCCCCACTGCCCACCCGGACAGTGCCTGGACTGTAGGCCGCCAGTTGGCAGAGGGCAACGGCTGCTGTCTGCTTCTGCTCATCACTGCTGTCCACGGACCGTGCATCCTGGGCCTTCCCAGTGGGGGAGATCACTGGAACCTCATCAGAGCCAACACCATTTTGATTCGTCTCATTGTAGTCTGGCCCATCTCTGGAACCTTCCATCTTAGCCTTCTGAGCAGCTGCAGCAGGTTCTGCCTCTCGTGGCATGCTGTGGAAGGAAGGCCTCGGAGTCAGGGCATTGCAGGGGTCCTTCACTGAGAGATTCAGAGGCACATCTTGCAGCTGTGTGAAGTCTTTGTACACGGAGTCGTGAGCAGCTATCAGTTTGGCTTCTGGTTTCTTGGAGAGGTTCAGCGGGGCTATCCTGGAGCCATCCTCTGGGTTGGATGGCATGACCTTCGTCCCATGAGAAGTATTTCCTGTTTGAGCCCGAGCATCGACGTCCACAGCATCGAGGCTGGAAGAGGCAGAGAGAAAGAAGGCTTAGTAGGGACCTTGCTTAGAAAAGCCACTGTGTGAAGCTTTTTGTGAGTCTAAGCTTGGTAACTAAGCACAACCAGAGACATGACTTTGGAGGTTTTGAAAATGAAATGTTCTTACCTTTTTGAAGAGTCATCTCTGTCTTCTGGAGCCTGGGAATATGGGTGCTCTGTGCTTTTCTTGATGGGCTTGCAGGCTGTGAGACTCTGTTCTGTCTGCTGGAGCCTCCCCTGGGCACTTGAGGCAGGCTTGTCTGAGGCTTCACCCAGCCCAGCGCAAGGCTGGCTTGTCTGTGTGAAGTTGGTGGGACTTGGCCTTCCTGGGGAACCAGTGGCTGCACTTCCTGCACGTGGGCTCATCTTGGTTCCTTCTGCGTCCCTCTGCCCGTGTTTGGAAGTGTCTTCAGCCTCAAGAGTTGGACTGTCTTTCTCAAAATCTGTGTGTTTTTGGTGGGAGTTGGAAGGGTTTAACTTGGATGGACTTGAAGCCGAGTAGACCAGGGTGGCTTCTTCCAGTAGGTGAGAGCTTTGGTCTTGTGAAATACCAGTGATAGGTGGGACTCTGAGACCATATGAGGAAAATGCAGACTCTGGTCTGTAAAATCCATAAGGAATTGGCATATTGGGGTGGTACTGCTGGAATAACCTGTAATGATCATATGTTGAGGGAGATATGTTCAAGTGCTTAGGCACTGGCCCAGGGTGAGGCAGGAAATGTCTTTGGTCTTGGGCCCTATAGACTGACAGCAGGGGGGTGTCACACTCAGGTGAGTTCCCAGCCAGCCGGTAGGGTGAGTAGATGGTGGCCAGTCCATGCTCTGTGTAAAAGTGAGGTGGGTACTCGGGGAGTGTGGGGTGCACATAAGGGGAAAGGGCACTGAACCCCTTTGTGGTTGGGATTTTATGTGGAAACTCAGGTGGGAGGAAAGGCGAGCTGGTTTTCCATGGGTAGGCAGGGGTGTGGAATGCAGACTTGGCATGAAAAGCAGTGGCCTTGGTGGTGGGGCTGGGCAGTGCCAGGGTGTCGGGAGCCTTGGTGTGTTCTGGCCCTTTGAGTCTGTGCTCTCCAATGGGAACAAAGGCTGATGGCCTCACAACACCTTCCAGAGCAGGCTGAGTGCCCATGACGGCTTCTGGTGCTGGACCTGGGCACATTGCTTCCTTGTGGAGAGACGACTTCAGTCCGGGGCCCTTGTGGGGTCCACACACCTGCATTTCCAAATTTTCCTTAGAGTCATCTTTGGCAAGGCCGAGTGGCTTGGTGTCCAAATGGTGGAGCCTGTTTGTGACAGACTTGGAGGAGGTGGGCTTCACTGTGGGGTCTGGCTGGTGTGTTTGCTTAGGGTCTAGAGAATTAGATTTCGGGCACTTGGGGACACGATCTTGCTCTGATACTAAAGTGATGGAGTTTTTACAGAGACCATACTTCATGTGATTAAAAAGATGTGACTTTTCATTGCAGGTAAATGGACACTGGAAACACTTATACTTGAAGGGCTTTCCCGGAGGCCTTGGGATATAATGTGGCTTTTTTGGTTTCCGCTCTTTGAGAAGACTCATTTTCCTTTTTATGGTTCAGGCTCTGGTCTTCCCAGGGGTCCACTCACCGTTAGCTCCTGTTTGATTCACACGTGGTGGTTGTAAAGGAGTGCCACCAATTGTTTGTGCTTTTCTTTCCACTGCTTTTATTTGAAGTCAGTTCTACTTGCTGCACGTCTGATGAGGAAAGTCTCTCTCATTTGGGGACCGGGAGCTGCAATGGAGGAGCAGAGCCTTAGTGACAGCACCCTGGCCTAAGGGCCAACGGGGAAAACCTGTTTTCACAGTGATCACTGGGGGGTGGAGGCAGAGGCATCTGGAGATACAGGAGATGAAACCACCCTCGTGGGTGCAGGCAGGATGGGCTGCTCCTACTCAGAATCAGCTGCCAATTCCCTACCACATTTGTTTTCTCAGATCTGACCTGAATTGCCTTGGGGCCAAGAGGAGTGTGGTGTGTGAAGTGTTTGGTGTCAATTCTGAGAATCCTTGCCATTCTTTTGAGTTTTGGGAGCCTTTTTCCTGTCACCTGAGGCCTCAGATGCCAGGAAGGTTATAGACTAAAGATGCTGAGTGACTGTTGGGATCATGTCCATGGAGTTTCTGGCCTGACTAGTGTCACAATGTGGTGTAAATGTGCTAAATGTGACTGCAGGAGGCCTAGACCTGTGTTTGTGTTCACCTAGAACAACGAACGTATAATTATAACATTCAGGAAATGCACCATGACAGGCTGTCCTGTTTAATTGCATTGTATTCTCTGTGCAGGCATTAAAAATACATCGAGAGCCTGACTGGTGGTGGTGGTGGTGCGTGCATTGGATAGAGTGTTAATCCAGGACTTTGAGGGCCCCCGTTTGAAACCCCGAGATTGCCAGCTTGAGCGTGGGCTTGTCAGCTTGAGTGTGGGATCATCAATGTGATCTCAAGGTTGCTGGCTTGAGCCCAAAAGTCTCTGGCTTGAAGCCCAAGGTTGCTGACTTAAAACCGCTCGGCTTGATTCCCTGTTCAAGGCATGTATGAGAAGCATTCATTAACTAAAGTGAAACAACTGAAAGGGGATGTTTCTCATCTCTCTCCTCTCTCTCTCTCGAATAATAATAATAATAATAATAATAATAATGCATTTAGAAATGGGGTCCTACCCTAATGCTGCCAACATCACAGATGCAAGGGCAGCTATGTTCTCTGAAGTACAGATGAAGTGGACTCCATAAACTCACATGGTTTTGAGGTGCTTTCAAGGTGAGTGTGTGAGCAATGCCCAACTGGTGAGTAGTGTGAAGTAGATTCACCCACACACCCTGTCCCTGCCTGGCCAGCAGACATAAATGTGTGTGGGTGGCCAAGAGTGTGGCCAGTTTGGGGTGCTTGCCTTGCTCTCCTGGCCTTACTCTGAATGGCAGAACCAGAACTTTGCAGCCCTTATTGTCAAGGTGGAAGTAGAGTGAGGGGTGCCTATGTTGGATCATGGTAGGAAGCCACCTCAGTCTCTAACCATTAGGAAATGGGCCATAGGCCCTCCATGCTTCAGACCACACCCACTCTGATCCTTAGTAAGCCCCTCACCCCTTGTCCTCCCAGGGTCCTGGGTCCTAGCGGGCTGCTGGTGTGTCTGGCCCTCAGGTTACTATCCCCAAGGGTCCTTCTTTCCCTATCTACCACCCCCTGGCTTAACAGTAGGTCTCAGTATTGGTTTCCTTTAGAGCAGGGGTCCCCAAACTACGGCTCGCGGGCCACATGTGGCCCCCTGAGGCCATTTATCCGACCCCTGCCGCACTTCCGGAAGGGGCACCTGTTTCATTGGTGGTCAGTGAGAGGAGCCTAGTTCTCATTGAAATATTGATCAGTTTGTTGATTGAAATTTACTTGTTCTTTTATTTTAAATATTGTATTTGTTCTCGTTTTGTTTTTTTACTTTAAAATAAGGTATGTGCAGTGTGCATAGGGATTTGTTCATAGTTTTTTTTTTTATAGTCCGGCCCTCCAACAGTCTGAGGGACAGTGAACTGGCCCCCTGTGTAAAAAGTTTGGGGACCCCTGCTTTAGAGGCTGCTCAGCATACCTGAGGCTCTCACTCTGCCTCATGCTAAAGTTCAGAGAAGAGACGGGAAATCTTGGAGGACCAGCCCTGGAATGACTGTCCAAGAGAAATGTGTGGGTGGGGAAGGCTGCCTGGAGGTGTGAGGAGTCAAGGCCCAACACTTTCATTTGCATAAAAATGTGAAAAGGAAAAGGTCTTTGGTTTCTACATGTTTTCAAGCAGTTTAAAAATAAAATTCAAAGGAAATGATTTAACAGAACTTTTCAGCTGCAGTTTTGCTTTAGGGCCTGAGCAAGTATGGTTGGATTTCATCAGCTTTTCTACACAGTGGGGAGACATTCACCAGGAAACAGAATTCCATGTGGGAGATCTAAGAGATTTGCTTTCACAGCATGAGGTAGTTACCTCAGCTGCATCTCTCCGTGGGTCCCACACACAAGAGATGAGGTAATGGGCCTTTTGCTGGAGGAGGGTGAAAGTGGGAGGGGTAGATCTTTAATTTTCACTTGGATACCGTAAATTATAAGCTGATTTTATTCTCAGCAACCGATTTCTCAGATTATTTATTAATATTTCTTAAAAATACAAAGAACTACTCTCCCACCAACAGACTGCCTCTGTGGAACTATTTTATCACCCAGTTCTTTTCAAAGACCTGTTTGTTCACTTAGGTGGTTTGGGTGGAAAGAGGCTTTGCTGCTGCCTAAGCCTTCTGAGAGTTTCTGCAGAGCAGGGGACTGAGGCATGCATTCTGTGTGAGAAAGGAGATTTCTGGCTGCTCCACACCAACTGGGGAGAAGGTCCCTTGGCCCTCCCTTTTGGGGTGCTCATCAATGGCTCTGCCCTCTCCTGGTCACCTCTTCTCTTCTCCCAACCCCTGTGGCTATAGTAGCTGCAAGGCCATGTCAAAGCCAGCAAATTACACTCATAATCATAGCTTTTCGCTTAATTTCCCCTCTTATTATAGGAAAAAATGTGAAATAATTTTTTATGAGTTTAGTCCACACCTTCAGGGGCAGATATGCTCTGGGTGATAAAAGCACAATTTCCTAGCGACTCCAGCCAGTGCTGGGCCAGCCAGATAAGTCAGGGGCATGTGCTGGCACGCCTCTTTATGCTCTCCGGTTCTGGAGGCGTGAGAACCTCTGCAAGTCAGCTTCCCAGGACTGTATAGGATGTGTTATGGCAGAGATCTGAAAACTGGTGATTTCATCACTAGCTTTAAGCAGCACCATCCCAGTGATGACACTTGCAAAACGTTTATCAGGTGTGAACCCAGTCCTGGTGATACCAAGAGAGGGCTCAGGTCCATCCCTTCCAGCATTAAAACACCGAGCCCAGCTGAGCAGAAAGTTCCCTCGAGATTTAAGATGATGATGTCAGGTTTTTTAGAAGCATCTTATTTAACATTGCTGACAGTTTTAGGCAAAAATATAAGTAAACCGACATTGGTTAAGGTTTCTCAAAGTTTATAGAAGGCAAGTTAAATGTAAGTTATCATAGTATTACCTAAAAGAATACTAAGGAGAATAACTACTTTTATGTTACTGTGTACTTTTTTTTACTCACGTTGTATCTAGAGTTTTTGTTGTTGGGTCGGTTGGCACACAAGTACAGAAAACAGGCTTTCAGGGGATGGTCCCCTTGGTTGCCCATGTTCTCCAGGGTTTTGTTGTTGGAAGGACAGCCTGCCCTGCAGTCACAGGTGTAGCAGTGGCATTAACTCTGGGTAAACTGACTTCTCAGGGTTGGTTGCACAATTGCTAATTAAGACAAGGAGCATAGCGTCTGCATTGGAGATGGGTATAGTTCACTTGGCTATAAAAGTGCAGTAATGTCAGACAAGTGGGGTAAAATTTTTGTAGACTTTCGACGGGACAGCCTATAGAATGTCTGAGTTCTCTTGCCTAGTAAGGTTTACAGGATGATGGAACTAAAACTAAAACTGCTGGTGACAAATGTGCCCCCAAAAAGGGCATTGTTGTCAAAACAATATAGTCCAGAGCTTTAACTGTTTGTAATAAGTGTATTTGCAATCAGAGGAAGTTTTTCTAGGGGACAGGAGAGGAGTTTTGCTATCTTTTTTGGGGGGACGTGTGTTTCTTAGTTAATAATTCTTTGGAGAGCTGCCTAGTGAGACATTAATAAAGCAGGATCCTGTGACTTGGCTTTCAGTATCAGCATCTTTGCAAATTCATGTTAGCCTGTTCCGAAAGGTTTATGTGATGGTGGGTATTATTCTTCTGTGCTCCCACTTGGCTATCTCTGCCTCGGAGAGGAGCTGGTTACATGGTGCCTGCTCTTGAATACACCTACCTTCTCTCTGAAAGTAAGAGCCTCTACATGCCTAGCACCCTATCTCAGAATCATTTCAGACTAAGCAGCTGGTACCATAGTGTCCACAATGAGGGAAAATGACAGTGGGATGCAGTGGCTTGAAGACACGCACAGGGTCCGTGAACCCTCACGGAGGTTTTCCTACTTCATTTAAAAGTGTCCTTTTTCATGACTTTTCAAGCATTTTAAACATCTGCTCATGCTAAGCTGATTGGCTTTTTTGCCTGTGGGAAGAGCCAGGAGCAGGACATCTCTGGATGCTGTGTTTCTTCCCCTGTTGGCCAGCTCACCCCGCTGGGCCTATGTCCGGGCCCAACTGCCTACATGTGGTTTCAGTTGGCTACAGGGCTTTGTTTGCTTGCTTTTGAAGTACTAAATTGCCAGTGCTCTGTCTTTTGATGGCTTCCTAACTATGGACAGTTAATGTAGCTGCCAATTGTTAGGATAATAGTGAGTTAACTGGCAAGTTTAAAAAGTTTCTAAGGAGCTTGAACTCTGAGATAGACCAGAGAAGGAGATCCTTTAAAAAAAAAACACAAAAAGTTTGATAGAACATAATAGAAATAATTATAGCTTAACTTCATGGGACATTGCTGGGCCGGGCTGGGTAGCTATGCCGGTCATGCATATGAACCTGTGCACTGAAATCATGCTGCAAGACTCCTTTCAGTGTGTCCAGCTGTCTGGCAGAGGGCCTTGTTAGGTGGAACATTCTGAAGGGCATGCTGTAATTACAATATTGTGAGGTGGCGTTATTGCATAACTCAGGGACACGCCATTGTCGCCTACCCACTGGAGTGTCGCAAGAACAAGATTTGTGAGTTTTACTCCAATTGAGCTTTTCCAGTGATTAACCGCCACTCCCTCCTAGACTTCTGGTTCTTTAAAGTGCAGGGTAGCCTTCAGGACAACCATGACCGAGGGAGAAAGTCAGCTTCCTGTGTAGGGTTTGGAAGACTGGGCCTCAAGAACAACCAGGGTCTCTCACTAGTTTCAGCCTGAGGTCCTGCGTTACAGACAGACCTCTGAACAGTAAATGCACAGCTTTAACTTTCGCTGGTTTGTCACTAGGGCCAAGAGGCTCAGTGTGCCTGCCTGCCTCTTTTATCCTCACAAAAGAAAACGTAACATAACCAATTGAAAGCATTGGAAGACCTTGTTCACGCACAATAAAAATCGGGGCAGCAAATGTAGACAGATTTTGCTTAAATGAGGAGTCCCCTTGGCTCACACTTGGCTAATAATTTGGTCAGTAATTGTTCTTACACAGATTTATGAAAAACTTTATGAAGGAAAAAACTCCTTTTGTATATAACAAAGATCTTTTGTTAAGTTTTTTTAACCTTATATTAAAACAGTACTCATATTAAGCTTTAAAGTTTTTTAAGTTAAACTGTAAAGTAAAATCAGCAACTGTGTAATCACATATATATATATATATATAATTTTTGATGTTGAAACATTACAGTTTAAGGTGAGGAACAGATAAGTAATAATATAAATTTAAGTTTCATTTTAAACTTTATGTATTTTTTGATAGAAACGAGGACTTAGTTTCCAAGTAAGCTTGTTCACAGGCTGAGAATAAAGTGTAACCTTATTAAAAGTTCTGTAATCATGGTCTGTACTCCAGCAGTGCACCTGCTGGGTCCTTGGAGAACAGAGCAAAGCAGCAAATGATTCACTGAGCCAGATAGTTTAAGATCCAGCTGAGAGTAGTTTTGAAGGAAAAGGTGAATTTGAGAAAAAATGCTAGGGACTTACCAGAGGCAGGCAGTGCAGGGAGCAGGAGGTCGCAGGAGGTTCGGACAGTGCCCAGGAGCAGGACTGTCTCAGCCGGCTGCTCTCTGAAACTGAGCTGCCTCCCCAGTGGGAGGGGTTTAAGTGGAGGAGTTGAGCCCTCGGGGCCTGGAGATGCACCTGATATTCCTCCTGCCCGCAGCTACGATTCATGTGTTTGCTCCCACGTGTTTGCACCCACCAAGCTGCCTCCTCATCACCCATGGGCCAAGCCGAGCACCACTCTGTGCCTTCCGGAAGCTCCTACTTCTGCTCGAGAATGCCCTGTTAGTGCCAGCTACTCATTCAAGCCCAGGGGATTCAGATGTGTTCACGGTTAGAAAACAGATGAATAGGGTGTAGGTCAGACTCCAATAAATATGTGATGTTGTAATAAAGACGGCACGTGAGGCCTTCCTTTAGCGGCTCAAGTGCAGTAGGGAGCAGCAGGTAAACACCATCTGAAGGAATCTTTTATCTGTTGCCTTTCGCCCTTTACCCTGTGCCTGGCAGTCTTTGTCCTCTGTCCTCCTCCTAGAGAGCTGGGTGGGAGGAAGGGAGACAGCCCCAGTGCTCACCTCGCCTCTCCTCGCCTTGCTGCAGGGGCCTGCTGGCACACGCCCTGGGCCAGCACCGCCAGGGAGGGACCAGCACAGGGTTCCGACGGGTGCAGTGGGAATCTGGGAATTGGTTATGCACACCTTTTCTGCCCTTTCTTTAAAACATAACTAAGACACTTAATTTTTGAACCCATTTATCTCCCTACCCACTTAAACTGCTTGCTTTTAATTGGAAGCTGTGTCTTCATTGTTAGTGCAGCTGGAATGTGTGGCAATTTGGGGATGGGAGAGGAGACGTGTGAGCTAGGTTAGACCCCAGGCTACGTATGAAGCTGCTGGTGCGGGTTCGGGCTTCCCAGGCCACACACTGGTGGTTGTTTTTGTTTGTTTGTTTAAAACATTTAAGGCTTGAGATTTTACTTGGCATTACCATTGTGTTGAATTCTTTAAAAATGTTTTTAGTTACTTTTATTCAAATTAGACATTATGTAATTTTAAAGAGAGAAAAATGGTTCTGACAGTCTTGTCACAAAAAGGAGCAGGTCCTCGCTGTTCCCCTTGCCTACTGCTGGGAAACAAGCCACACTGAAACTTGGTGACCTAGCCTCCATTTCATCATGTCTCATCATGATGTGGGTTGGGAGTCGGGAATCTGGGCAAATCTTGTGCTCTGTGGGCATTGAAGGCGCTGGTGATATTGAGCTGAAGGTACTTTGGTCTGGGGGGCCCAGGATGGCTTCACTTACCTGCCTTGTGTCCTGGAGGATGCAGCTGAGCCCTCTCTTCCCATTTAGTCTCACTTCAGAGGCCTTCAGTCTTACTTGGCTTAGGACACCGGGAGAGCAAAGTTGAAGCTAAAAGTCCTTAGAAAGGCCAGGCCATACTTTACTTGCCCAGATTTGAGGGGAGGGTGCTGGCCTACTTCTCAGAGGGAGGCTGCTTCTCTCCCAGTCTCTCTACCCAGGGCACCACTTGGGACTTTCTCTTGGCTGAGTACTGTGGTATTTTACCGCCTTGATTGCAAATAACATTATTTGTGACTATTTCCTTTCCCTCTACCCACTTGCTGCTCTCAGTTTTGGGTATTATCTCTTGACTTTCCTTTATGGAAAATAAGTTTTGCTCTGGCTTCTCTGCCTCCTCATCTGCCTTCCCCATCCTCCTGGATTTTCTCTGCCTCTTGCCTACATTGAAATCCATGCTTCCTGGACCCTATGCTGTCTCTTGTAGGTGGATCCTTTATTTTAATGCGTAGTGCATCTTGTTTGTGGGCTCCTGAGAAAAAGGGCACAAGAGGCGAGTTTGGGAGCATGACTGATTGAAAGTGTCTTTGTTCTACCTGTTGCCTGGTTGATAGTCTGACCCAGGGAGAGTCCCGGGCAGGAGTCACTCACCTGCAGGGTTTGAAAGTGGCGTCTAGCCTGCAGCACTGCTGTTGAAGTTTGATGCCATTCTGACACCTGATTTTTTTCCCTCCAGCATTTTAATATGAAACATTTCAAACACACAAGTAAGTGATCAAAATTCATTGGTGAGTGGTCATTCAATACTGGACTCTACAGTGAAGGTTGTATTCTTGCTTTAGTGCCCAGCTCCACATTGCCTGCCCATTTCCACTTGTCCATCCATTTCACAGTCACTTGCAGATTAGCTTCCCCTGCACTTGGCCCTGAACACTTCAGGAGGCATGTTATTGGGTTTTACAGTTCTCCTTGCTTAGGAGTTCCATGCACTGATTTTGGTAGAAGCATATTCCTGTTGTGACATGGAGCGTTGTGATGACCCTGCCCCAGACTGAGGCACCCACTGGGTGGATTTTTTTTCATCATGGATTAGTTTTACTTACTCTAGAATTTTTATTATTTTTTTAATTAATTAATTAATTAATTAATTAATTTATTTCAGAGACAGAGGGAGAGTCAGAGAGAGAGATAGGGACAGACAGACAGGAACGGAAAGAGATGAGAAGCATCAGTCATCAGTTTTTCGTTGCAACACCTTAGTTGTTCATTGATTGCTTTCTCATATGTGCCTTGACCATAGGCCTTCAGCAGACTGAGCAACCCCTTGCTCGTGACCTTGGGTCCAAGCTGGTGAGCTTTTTTTTTTTTTTGCTCACACCAGATGAGCCCCGCTCAAGCTGGCGACCTCGGGGTCTTGAACCTGGGTCCTTCCGCATCCCAGTCCAACACTATCCACTGCACCACCTCCTGGTCAGGCAACCCTTTGAGTTTTTATTTTTATTTTTTTTTTAGTTTTATTTATTTATTTTAGAGAGAGGAGACAGAGAGAGACAGAGAGAGACAGAGAGAGACAGAGAAAGAAGGGAGGGAGGAGCAGAAAGCATCAACTCCCAAGAAAGCCCGGGGTTTTGAACCGGCGACCTCAGTGTTCCAGGTCGATGCTTTTACCCACTGCGCCACCGCAGGTCAGGCTACTCTAGAATTTTTTATAAATGGTGATTCCTGAGTCTGTGGGTGGGATTGTTTCCCTGCTATAGGTTCTTTTCATTATCCTTCATATTCTCAGTTTTCTTGACTATCTCTCCCAACCCTTTTGTTACTTCTTTTTTGCTGTTGTTTTGGTTTCCAGGAGAGTTTTTTGTTCTGAGTGTTCCATTTTATTAGCATGTTATTATATACTAGTTGCAATGGCTTCTTTTATTTTTCTGAGGGTTTTAATCATTTTTGGGAAGCAGATGCCCCTGCTCACAGCTGCAGTGAGTTAACTCTGGTAGGATGGGGGGCTCTTGGGGGTTGCTTCTTCTTGACATTTCTAGAGCTCTATATTTTAGACATCCCCCAAGTTATCTGGAGCCACAGACCTTGAGCTTTTCAGGAATTTTCCCTGTAGGTGGTGAGGGGTGCGGGGGAGATCTGTTTGCTCATTTCTGCTCAGACCTGGCTTCCATGGGTCTCTCAGGCTCGTCGGTGCTCTGCATCCTCCCAAATGTGGTTCTTGCATCACCTCGCCTGACCTCCCTGATCCTGTAGCTTATATATTAATAAAGAAGAGTCCTCCCATGTCATTGCTGGTGGTATGCAGCCCTCTCTTATGTATGTCTATCCACTCTGTTACTCAGAAATCAGTGACTAAGTTTCTGACCAAGGTCAAGTCTTAGGAAGAGTGGTAAGATGGTGTTGGCACTTCATAAACATTGTGTGGGGCCCAGTTCTGAGGACTGTTCTTCCTTCAACCATCCGATCACTGCAGCTCTATGAAATACTAGCTGTTGTGAGCCTGGTTTGCAGAGTCAAATAGTACTGAGAGAGTAACCCAGTCTGAAGGGACAGAGCAGGGGTTGCCCAGTAGCAGGAAATGCTGCCCTGTGAAGTGCTGACAACTGTGAGCTGGACCAGGGTCTGACATGCTCAGAATTTTGTTTGAGCTCCTGTGTGTTGGGCCTTGATGGGTCTGGGTGTGAGGAGGAATGGTTGACCCAGCAGCACGGCCTGCTGGGGGGTTGGTGCTGCAGGGCCCAGCCACAGCATTAGATCTTTGCTGTAATGTGACACTGCCATCCTCGTGGTGTGTGGTCCTGAAAGGCCATCCAGGGTCACCTTTCCTGCTTTTAACATGAGGCCTGGTGAGGAGGGGCTCAGCTCCTCCGCTTGGTCCTTTGCTTCACAGCTCTGGGCAGCTTATCCCCTCCCTATCTCTCATCTTTGTGACCATCTCTGTCACTGACCCTGACCTCCTGTTCTATCCTTTTGGCAGCACCATCCTCATGCTTGTGCTCAGTGGCCAGGCAGCTTGAATTAAGTCTGAGGTCTGCTTTTTGCTCCTCTATGACTCAGGGTGGCTGCAGCCTGGCCTTCTATAGGAGGTACACTGGGGTATCCACTTGTGAATTTCCTTCTGGGCCCCATGCTGGCGTGGTGGGAGTGGCATGGATCACAGCAGAACACCTTTATAGGAAACAGATCACTTACCTTCTGACCTCACAAGGAAACAAGATAGTTCTTATTTTAATTGTTTGCTCTCCTTTTGGAATGCTTCCTCCAGAGGAGAGGAGAAAGGAAATGAAAACAACAGAAAATTGAGAGGCATAATTTCAGTTTCTCTAACTTGGGTTGTTAGAGGATGCGAGCCCTAACCAGCTGCTGAGATGGCATTTGTTCTGTTCTCAAGGTTAACATGCTCAGTGAGGTCCAGTCTTCATGACCCAGCCCTGGGGGTGATTTCTAGGGCTACGGGGTACCTCACTGCCCAGGCTGTATCTTAGGACCCCTTGGGAGCCGTGTGTGTGTGGGGGGCTCCGGTTAGTGGGGCAGGATGCAGGCCAGATGCTGCTTCCCCAGGAGCACAGTCGTGGGATAATGAGGTCCCTTTCGTCAGCCTCTAGCTTTCTGGAGGGCAGGGCACCTTCAGTGTTTTATGTCAGCTTACACACGCGCGCACTCACACACATGCACGCACACACTACTCACTAAGCACTTGCTGAGATGACAGAGCTGAAGGTGAGCCCTGGCTCTATGTTCTGGTACTATCTTTTGCAAGAGTGGCCCCTGCACCGTCCCCGCCTTTTGTGCTAAATCTGGCCCCAGGATCCTCTGTTTCAGTGCATGTACCTCAGCTCTGTGCGCTCTTTGGTAAATGTTGTTGTCAGGGTTTCCTGAATCTTATTTGTGTCCCTTGGGGCCTTCTGTTTCTGATCTGTCCCTGTTGTACCTGTGGCACTTGCCTTCCCAGTTGGTGTTCTCTCTGTGGGACTCTATATATATATTTTTTAATTGAGTTTAGGAAGAAGGAGAGAGGGAAAGAGTGCACAGCATCAATTTGTTGTTCCATTTATTTATCCATTAATTGGTTGATGAGTCTCATGTGCCTTGACTGGGGATCAAACCTGCAACCTTGGCGTGTTAAGATGACGCTCCAACCAACTGAGCTACTCAGCCAGGCCTTGGGACTCCATTGTTTCCACATTTCCCCCCTTTTACAAGGAAAGTCTTCCCTGCGGCACTAAGTTCTACAGCTGTTACTTGACTTGGTGTCTTGCTTTTAAGGTGCTTTTTCTATGGACGAGGGCAGGGCTCTGTTCCTGAGCATCTGCAACTCTCCTGGACTCCCTGGGAGCCTTGCAAGTCTGTCAGTCTGCAGGAGGACTCCAGGCCCTGCCCTTCTAAACTCAAAGGCTACCAGCTGGGCCTGGACCCTCCACCTCTTCCCAGAGCACTGACAGAGGAGCCAGCGTGTGTGCCTGAAAGGGAAGCTGGGGCTCGCTCTGAGCTCTTCTGTTGGAGGTGATGCACTTGGTTTCTTGCTTCAGAAAAAATCCTAAGATCATCAGTAGATTGTTACCTTATCAAACAGTTGAATAATAGAAATAAAAGTAGTGTTAGCTTGGCCATCTGGTGAGGTCAGCCAAAGTGTGTGAGTGTGTTTGGACATTCAATTTCCTCGGGGTCAGGAGAGTAACGGGAAGAGCTTTCTTTGTAACTTGAAGCATGAAATGTGTAGCATACTGCTTGAATTTTTATTGGCTTATTATTCCAATAATGCCACTATTTCAATTTTTGTGGAACTAGATCTGCTTTATTTAGTCTGTCTGGTGGGACGTGTCCTTACCTGGGGAGCTGTCCCCCTGGTATTGTGCAGGGCGGGTGACAGGTTCAGGGTGTGTGGCCTGCAGGCAGCTCTGTGCTTGGCACACAGCCCCTGGCTCCTCCCTGTGACACCTGCCCCCAAGGAGTGTGTGGAGCAAGGAGCAGGGGAAAAGAAATCCTTACATTCTGGGTTGGGGGACACAGCAGGGCAGTCAGCAGGTGAGATGTTCTGACTTGGTCTCTCTCTGCCCCCTCAGTTCTCCTAGTGTGATTGGGCTGTGGCTTCTGCGGCTCAAGTGAAACTTGAAACCTTGCTTTGTCTTTGGTTGGGAAAGTGATTCAGGGTTGGAAAAGGGGCCAAGTTTTGAGGGTTCCCAGTTTCCCTGCCCTCCCCTCCGGTCCCACCCCACTGTGAGGTGTCCCTGCTCAGTTTCTCTCCCTCAGGCCCCTACAGTTTTCCAGGAGAAGGCCCTGTGGCTCTGTCCTCTTCACTCAGTTTCTGCTAAAAGGTGCCCTTCACATGTCGATTGCTGGACATGTTCACAGCTACGCAGAAGTCACTCAGTTCAGTGGAACAGCTAAAAAAATTAACATTTCTTTTTTCTCCTCATGTTACAAATAACATCAGTGAAAAATAATAAAAAAAGATAGATGTGAACAGACAAGAGTCAGGTGAGGGACATGTGGTTTAAACAAATTTATTTTCTCAATTGGGCAGCTTGAGGTCTTAAGATAAGATGCTGGCAGGGTTGGTGTCTCCTGAGACCTGTCCCCTCAGCTTGCACATGGCTACCTTCTCCCTGTGTCCTCACCTGGTCACCCCTTGATCTGTCTGTGTACTAATCTCTTCTTATAAGGACAACAAATTGGATTGGGGCCACCTTAGTGACCTCATTTTACCTTTATTTATTTACTTATTTTTTATTTAGACAATTAAATTTAACAGGGTGACATTGGTCAGCCAGAGTACATAGATTTAGAGAAAACATCTCCACATCCTTTGGACAGTCTATTATGCTGTATACCCATCACCCAAAGTCAAATCATCTTCTGTCACCCTATATTCTGTTTCTCTTTAAGCCCCGCCTTTTCCCCCCTCCCCCTCCCTCTACTCCCTTCCCTACCCCCTGGTCACCACTGCACTTTTATCTATGTCCATGAGCCTCAATTTGGTGTCCCACCTATGTCTGGAATCATACAGTTCTTAGCTTTCTCTGATTTACTTATTTCACTCAGTATAATGTTGTCATCATTTCCTATGGCTGAGTAGTATTCCATAATATATATGTACCACAACTTTATCTAATCCTCTATTGAAGGGCATTTTGGCTGTTTCCATGTCTTGGCCACCATGAACAATGCTGCAATGAACATGGGGCTGCATGTGTCTTTACGTACCAGTGTTTCAAGTTTTGTGGGTATATACCCAGTAGAGGGATTGTTGGGTCATATGGTAATTTTATTCTTAATTTTTTTTTTTTTCCATTTTTCCAAAGCTGGAAATAGGGAGGCAGTCAGACAGACTCCTGCATGCGCCCAACCGGGATCCACCCGGCATGCCCACCAGGGGGCGATGTTCTTCCCCTCTGGGGCATCGCTCTGTTGCATCCAGAGCCATTCTAGCGCCTGAGGCAAAGGCCACAGAGCCATCCCCAGCGCCCGGACCATCTTTGCTCCAATGGAGCCTCGGCTGCGGGAGGGGAAGAGAGAGACAGAGAGGAAGGAGAGGGGGAGGGGTGGAGAAGCAGATGGGCGCTTCGCCTGTGTGCCCTGGCCGGGAATCGAATCCAGGACTCCTGCATGCCAGGCCGACGCTCTACCGCTGAGCCAACCGGCCAGGGCCTTATTCTTAATTTTTTGAGGAACCATCATACTTTCTTCCGTAATTTACATCCCCACCAACAGTGAATGGACCGCATTTTACCCTAATCATCTCTTTAAAGGCCCAGTTTATAAATATAGCCATACTGTAAGGGTCTGGAGGTTAGGACTCCAACATGAATTTAATACTATTCAGCCCACATTGCATAGAAAGAGACTACATCTTGTTTACCACATATCATCTGATGGACATTTGCATTGTTTCTGCCTTTGGCTGTTGTGAACAGTCCTGTGCAAGTGTCTGTGTTTTCATTTCTCTTGGACAAGACCTGGGAATGGAACATGGGCCCCTTTTAAAGATCAAGAAATGAATACAGGTCCAGAGCTTAGAGCAATGCTTGGTGTTTGGCATGGAGTGAATTCTGTCGAAGGTGGTCATGTCATCATTTATCATGTGTGTTTTAGCCTGATGTGGATGTAGCTCCCCAGCATTCTCTGGTTAATGTTTTCTCAGGGTATCTTTTCTGTCTTTTAATCTTTTTCACATTCTTACAATTTAGACATGCCAGAATAAAAATGTACTTGATTTTTTTTCTTTAAGATTTTATTTATTGATTTTACAGAGAGAAGAGAGGGGGGGAGGAATGAGAAGCATCAACTCATAGTTGCTTTACTTTATGTACTGCTGCTGAGATTTGAATCAGCTCTCTTCTGTATTGCTTTTCCTATACTTAAAAAAAAATCTTTTTTTGGCCCTGGCCAGTTGGCTCAGTGGTAGAGCATCAACCCAGAGTGTGGAAGCCCGGGTTCGATTCCCGGTTGGAGCACACAGGAGAAGCGACCATCTGCTTCTGCACTCCTCCCCCTTCTCTCTCTCTTCCCTCCTGCAGCCATGTCTTGATTGGTTAGAGCAGGTTGGACCCGGCCACTGAGGATGGCTCCGGCCACTGAGGATGGCTCCATGGCCTCACCTCAGGTGCTAAAATAGCTTTGGGTTTCAGAGCAACTGAGTAGCAGTAGCAGCCCCAGATGGACAGAGTGTCGCCTGGTAGGGAGCTTGCCAGGGTGGATCCTGGTTGGTGCCAGTGCATGCGGGACCATGTCTGTCTGCCTTCCCACCTTTTACTTAATTAAAAAAAAAAAAATCTGTTTTTGCTGTTTTTAATATTGTGATTTCTCTTGCATCTTCCCTGTCCCCATTCCATTCCTCTATCAGCTTAGAAGTCATTTCTCTTCTTTAATGATAATCTTGAGACTTGTATGATGAATGTTTAATTTTTTTCTTTTTAAAATTTTTCCATTGATTTGAGAGAGAAAGAGGGGTGAGAAGGGAGGGAAAGAGAGAAAGCATCAACTCCTTTCATTTAATTGTTCAGTTTAGTTGTGCACTCATTTGTTGCTTTTCATACATGCCTTGACTGACGGTCAAACCCACGACCTCTATGCGCCTGGATGATGGTCTATCCACTGGCTAGGACCGCCTGGTCATTTTTTTTGTTTGTTTGTATTTTTCTGAAGTGAGAAGCAGGGAGGCAGAGAGACAGACTCCTGCATGCGCCTGACCAGGAACCACCCGGCATGCCCACCAGGGGGTGATGCTTTGCCCATCTGGGGCGTTGCTCCATTGCAACTGGAGCCATTCTAGTGTCTGAGGCAGAGGCCATGGAGCCATCCTGTGCACCTGGCCAACCTTGCTCCAAAGGAGCCTTGGCTGCAGGAGGGGAAGAGAGAGAGAGAAAAGAGAGGGAGAAGGGTGGAGAAGCAGATGGACTCTTCTCCTGTGTGCCCTGGCTGGGAATCGAACCTGGGACTTCTATGTGCCAGGCCAGCGCTTTACCACTGAGCCAACTGGCCAGGGCCCCACCTGGTCATTTTTTATATTTGTGGTTCATTTTTCATATTTTATTAAACATTTCTTGTAGAATTTTATAACACTATTAACCTGAAAGGTCAAATATCTAAGCTCCTTCTCTTTTAAATCAGATGATTTTTTTTTTCCTGACACTGCCTGCCAGGCCACACACTATGTGGACACTCTCCACCATGCTTGGCTCAGTGGATAGAGCGCCAGCCCAGTGTATGGATGTCCCAGGTTCAATTCCCGGTCAGGACACACCATCTGCCTCTCCCCCCACTTCTCTCCCTCTTCCTCTCCCACAGCCGGTGGCTTGATTGGTTCAAGCATGGCCCCAGATGCTGAGGATGGCTCAGTTGGTTCAAGCCTGTCAGCCTCAGGTGCTGAGGATAGCTCATGCTCGAGCATCGGTCCCAGATAGGGATTGCTAGGTGGATCCCAGTCAGGGTGCATGTGGTAGTCTGCTTTACCATCTCCCATCTTCTCACCTAAAAGGAAAAAAAAAAAGTTATTTCTTATTGTCTTGGCCAGGTGCCTCAGTGGATAATGCATCGACCTGGTGTGCCAGAGGTCACAGGTTTGACCCTCAGTCAAGGGCACACATGAAAAGCAACCAATGAGTGTATACAACTAAATGGAACAACTAAGTGAAACAAGTTGACGCTTCTCTCCCCTCCCCTTCTCCCTTCCTCCCCTCCTCCTCCTTTCTTCCTCCCCCTTCCTCTCCCTCTCCCCTTTCCTCTCCTCCTCCCTTCCCCTTCTCCCCTCCCCCTCTCCCTCTTTCTTTCCCCCTCTCCCCTTTTTCCTCTCCCCTACCCCTGCTCCCTTCCCACCTTTCTCTCCCTTCTCACCTTTCTCACCCTTCTCCTCCCTTCCCCTTCCCCCTCACTCCCCCTTTCCTCTATCTTCTTTCCCCCCTCTCTCCCTTTCCCCTTTCCTCTCTCCTTTTCCCTCACCCCTTCCCTTGCTCATATCAATGGAAATAATTTTAAAAAATAAAAAGTCACTTTTTTTGTTGTTTTTCGAGGTAAAATTCACATCATAAAGTTAACCCCTGACTATTTTAATGTGAACAGTTCAGGAGCATTTAGTACATTCACAGAGTAAGTAGCACTCCATCGCTTTGTGCAGTTCCAAAACATCGTCATCCCAAAGAAGAACCTGGTACCCATTCCCAGTCAGTCCCATTATCCCTCCCAACCTGACAGTCACTCATCTACATTATGTGTTTATGGATTAGTTACTTCTTCTGGATGTTTTATATAAATAGGATCATATAACATATGGCCTTTTTGTGTCTGACTTCTTTCACTGAGCATAATATCAGAAATTCATTCCTTTTTTGTGCCTAAATAATTTTCCACTGTATGGATAGACCACTTTTTTCCCTCACTCACTAGTTGATGGACAGTTGGGTTGTTTCCACAATTTGGTTATTGAGTAGAGCTTCTATTAGCATTCTACAATAGCTTAGTGTTGGATCATCTGTTTTCATCTCTTCTGGGCCTGTGTCTTGGAGTAGAACTGCTGGGGCACATGGTAACTAATGTGTGGGGAGCCGCCACACTGTTTCCACAGTGCTGCCCTATCCCACGTCCCACCAGCGGCTCCAGTGTTTCCACATTCTCACTGACACCTGTTATTTTTCATTTTCTTGATTGTAAGCAGCCTTAGTGGGTGCTTCATTATGGCATTGATATGCATTTATTTTCATAATAATATTGAGTATGTTTCTGTGTGCTTGTTGGCCATTTGTAAATGTCTTTGGGGAAATATCTATTCAAGTCCTCTGCCCATTTAAAACTTGAGTTTGTCTTTTGTTGTTGAGCTGTATTCAGAATCCAGAATATTTGCAAATATTTTCTCGCATTCTGTGGGTTTACTTTCTATTCTCTTGATAGTATCTTTGTATTGTCATTTCTAGTAATTTCTACTTTTTTGCTCTTTTTTTGTGTGTGCAACTTTTTTTGGGTAGGAGCACATGTGTATATACATGTGCAGTAGATGGATTTTCAAGAGATATCTAATTCTTTTAAGTGTTTGATGCTTCCTTAATTAGAATTGGAATTTTTTATGAAAGAATTTATAGTTGAGTGAAAAAAAAAAACAAAGCATGTCAATGGGATATGTGCTTAGAGTTTATACTGCACATGCATGTATGGAAGCCATGTAAAACCTGTGTCATAGTTTTGTTTTATTTTTTTTAATATTTTTTTATTTTAGAGAAATGAAAAAGAGAGAAAGGCAGTGGGGGAGGAGTGGGAATTATCACCTTGTATATAGTTGTTTCCTGCACATACCTTGGCCAGGTAAGCCCAGAGTTTCAAACCAGTGACCTCAGCATTCCAAGTTGAAGCTTTATCCACTGTGCCACCACAGGTCAGACTTATCTATTATTTTTAAGAGATGAAATTCATAGTTTGGGTCAAAACTGATTGTGACACTTGTGAGTTTAGTGATATAGTTGTGTGTGTTATATATCGTATGCTTAGGAAGTAATGTCTATCCCCTTAATTCTATTACTTTAGACACTTTATTAATATTTATGCTATTTCAGTGGCAAATCTTTTAACGAGAAATCTTGCTACATGAAAGAGATCCTTTACCTACTAAGTTTATTTCCATATTTTTCCAGTTTTGTTGTCTGTCTTGCTAGCAGAATGCCAGTTGGGGTATAAAATCTAGTGCAGGTTGGCTGACTTGATTGGGGAGTTCTAAAGGTAAGGCAGCCAGGGAACCCCATTGTACTTGAATTTCAGGTTTGCTTGTATAAGTACATGATCATTTCTCCCGGAGACACTGCCCTGAGGACCATCTGGTTGGTCAGGTGTGTCATATGGATGCAGGCATGGTTTGGGTTGTTTTTTTTATGTGCCTGTGCTGAGATGGCCATGGTTTCTTTGTACCTGTTTTCATGCTTCTGTTCTTTCTGGAGGAAGGCTACTCAGCACGGATATGCTGTGTGTAGAGACAGCCTCCTGTGGGTCAGGCTAGCTGTCTGGGGTGCAGGTTATGTTTCTGTCTCGGTGTCCATGGGATCCGTGGGAAGCGTCACTCACATCCTGTGAAAGCCATGAGTGGCAGAGGTCACTCTGTGAGCACTGGCTCACTAGCTTTCTGGGAAGTGAGCCTGTGGTAGGGTCCTGAGAAGTGACCTCAACATTTGCCCTGTGAGAAAACACAGACTTTGATTTCTGTCTGAGCAAACAAGACTGTTGTTTTGGGCTAGGAAACGGCACTGTGGTTTGGGCACTGTAAAGAACCAAGTGTAAGCCTGAGGTGGGTTTGAGTCTGTAGGGGTGCAGGGCTGATTCAGGGACTGCAGTAGGGATGAAGTGGGGGTGAGCTGATCTGGGGGTATGAGAAGGGCCATAGGTATGGGGTAGGGGCTTGCTGTTTTTTTGGACAGAGGATGGAAGAGGTCAGGCTCTGCTCTCTCCAAGTGGGACCCTGTCAGGCATGACCAAGTTGGAATGCAAGGTCACAAGCTGTGGGGAGGTCAGGCAGTGGATGAGGCTTGACTGCAGGCAGTGTGGCTATGACAGGCTCTGTATGTGATCAGAAGAGAGCTGTCCATCCTCACCTGCCCTGGCTGTCCATGGGCCATCTCTCCAGGGACCAGGAGAGATTCATAAGCAGGTACTGATAACTTGACTAAACACTGTGGCAGGCTTGTCATTACCAAACACCAGTGGCCTGTCACCTGCAAATTGGTGCTTTCTTCTGCTGACCCTCTGACCTTGGACAGTGTCCCCTCTTGGGCTTTGTGCATTCTGTAGGTCAGGGCCAAAGACTGTCTGCTTGGTGAAGTGGGGTTTTGAACAGGACTATCCTCGAGTCCCACCAGTTCTGAAACTGTGTATGTAGACACTCTTGGGGCCAGTGGCATTCTGGGCACTGCGGTTGGGAATCCAAGGCTGTGAATCATTGTAGAACTGGTCCCTGACTTCCTGGTTAAGCCTTTAATTCTCCTGAACGCTTGTTTTTGCTTCTTTCAAGTTGTTATACTTGGCTCACTCTGTCATCAGCTGTGGGCGGTTCCTATGCCAGCAGTCTGGTGATGAGCAGAGCAGGGCGGAGTGCGCCCTCACCTCACTACACTCAATTCCTTTCCCCCTTTATTGGCTTTTGACAAGGGACAGGGTGGACAGCCGCTGGTACTTGTGTGGTCTACTAGTTGGGACGGCAGAGAGAGAGAGAGAGAGAGAGGGAGGGAGGGAGGGAGGGAGGGAGGGAGGGAGGGAGGGAGAGATTTTGTTACCTCTCTCTCATTGAAGAGAAGGGTCCTTGAGGGATCACAGAGCATCTAATTTGCAGAGACTGATTACTTAGAACTAACAGACATGGGCTCAGGCCAGGCTGGCCTTGCTGGGAAGCCAGAACCCCAGTGTGACAACCGAGAGCCAGGGGTTCCACTGGCTTTGAGGGTACTGGGAAGGGCTGGAGCAGTTGTCAGGTGCTGCGGGGTCTCCATAGGCACTACTGTCTCCTGCGTTCCTTTGTCTTTTACGGAGACTGTTGGGTCTCTGAGTGCCTTAGCTCTGACATGTGTGGTGGGTATGTCCTTGAACCTGGGCACCTGGACAAGGTGTCGGTGACATCATGGGATGGGTAGACTCTCACGGAAGGATCATGCCTGTGAATTTTCATGTGACAGCTTCCCTCAGGGTGGGTACCAGTGGCGTCTTGTTTGAATTTAATGAACCATGGTCCGTGTGTTGAGAGTGGGGCTGTTTGGTGGCATCACTCCAGTAACGGTGGTGCGACTTGTCACCTGCTGATGATGAAGTGACAGTTGCTCAGGCACAGTCCTGACTCAGCGAAAGAGTGTGCTCAGCCCCTGTGGGTGCTATCTATGTCCTGGTGGGACGAAATGGCAAGTTGCCGGCTCTCCTGCTGGAAGCCTGGTCACAGGTGCAGCTGCCACTTTGTCCTGACAGGAGACTTATAAGGAGTAGAATGTTTAGATCTTAAAGAAAACGTCTAGAAGTTGTTTTCAGAATTGAAAAAAACTAAAAAGGAAGCATACAGGTTGAATGTTACATTTTCCATTTGAGGATTATTTCTAAGAAATAGTGTTTTACTTTTAGGGCAGCAGGGTAACATTGAGCTTGCTCTCTGTTGCTGCCCCTAGGAAGCAGCATGTGGCCATCTGAACACAGCCATGTTGGGTCCTGTTTCAAGAGTGGGATTGATGAGGATCTTGGGAAGAATGGGTGGAGCTTCCTAATGCTGGAGGTGGGTGAGGTGGGGGACACCAGGTTACCTGAGTCAGCTGTCAGCTTTCTTGCTTGGCAAAGGTGCTGAATCGCACGTATTAAACTGTAAGGTCGTCAGGATAAAAACCCAGGAACATTTTCATTGTGTATGGCTTTCATAGTTCACAATCTTTGGACATTCTTAATAAATCTGTTCTTGGGAGCAGTCTTATTTTTTTAAATACCAACAATTTTAATATGCTTGGTTTTGTTATATATTTTTTAAACATTTATTTATTTATTTTTAAGACTTTATTCATTTTAGAGAGGAGAGAGAGAGAGAAGGGGGAGGAACAGGAAGCATCAACTCCCACATGTGCCTTGACCAGGCAAGCCCAGGGTTCCGAACCGGCAGCCTCAGCATTTTAGGTCAATGCTTTATCCACTGCGCCACCACAGATCAGGCAGGAGCAGTCTTAAATGAAGCAGATGCCATATAGATGTCACTCTTCTTCCCCGTAGAACCTTCTTAGTGTGGCCTCTACTTGACAGAGTGGGTAGAGGGCGAGAGCTGTCCTGTGCCCTCCCAGGCCTCTGTGGAGGGGTCTTACTTCTTATTTCATTAAGAAATACAGTTTGTGCACAAAGTATAAAACCTTCTGGTAATACGTTGACCTCTGAACCAGAGACGTCCTTGCTGCTGCTCATCAACCAGATATGTGGCACCTCTTACCACAGGCACACTTCATGGTCTTTCTAATAATTCTGTAAGCACGATGGGGACCTGAGTGCGCAGCAGAGACATTCAGCCTTAAAGAGGAGGCCTCAAGTGGGCACTGAGGAGCGGTGGGCAGAGACCCTGACAGTCTTGTGGTTTAAGGGGTTAGAAACTTGTGGGTGGGCTGCTTGGTCACCCAGACCGATCCCAGCACAGCCCTGCCTGCCTGGACTGTGCTCAGACTGGTCCCAGAGTGACATTTGTGACTCAGACAGTGTACTGCATGCATTTACATCTGTGTGTAGATCTGTGGCAGGGTGTACAGCAGTGGTGAGCAAATGTGTCTTCTCAACCATCACATTCGCCTTTCAAGATATTTGAAAGGATCTTTTCATTATGAAGAGTAAGGCTCTTTCCTGATTTTTGGTTATTTAATTTTTAATAATCTGAGAGCAGCTTTCATATATATATATTTTAATACTATGTGGTTCGTTTTTGAGCTGTTGACCCTCTGCAGAATGTTGTGCAAGTGGGGGACATAACCCTTTCACCTCTCAGCCTGCTGAGGAGGGCAGACTGCCTGTGATCCAGGCTGCTTACAGTGGCCCAGTGTCTTTGGGGAGAAGGCCAGACCTTGTGACCCTGCAGGGCATTGGGTGACACAGACAAGATGGGGAGGGAGCCTCTCGGGACATGTCATTTCCTGTCCAAATCTCAGAGCATGAGTAGGAAGTGAATGTGAAGGCAGACGGGGAAGACATTGGAGAGAGATGGCCTGGCATCGAGGGAGCACACAGCCTGTACTCCAGGGCTCTTCAGCTCAGTCTTAGCACCTGTGTACCCTTCTGAACTTCCTGGCTTGACCTGACCCATAGTGGCAGCTTGTTGCCTGCTGAAGGGGTGGCTGAGGTGTCTGAGACAGACTGTACCCACCATCCTGGGGGGGAAAGGGGACGGGGGAGGGAAAATGTCTGCTACAGCCACCTTGCTGGCAGGACCAGACTGGCAGGAAGCAGCAGCTACACACTCTGGAAGGTTGTTGCACTGAAGTAAAGAGATGCTTTAGCTCCTGCTGCTCTCAGCACTTTGTCACCCACTCCCCTGATTCCATGGTAAATGGCCTTGTACACAGACCTGAGCCTGCACCACATTCAGGGACAAATGTCCAGCAGCCTGTTCAGGGTCAGTATGTAGCTCTTTTGCCCCCAGCACTGGGACAGGACACAAATTCGTAGCTACTGCTTGCTGCATCGATGGCACATCCAAGGATTGTTGTTGAAAATCGGTTTCTGCCTCAGGACCTTCCGAAGCGGTCACTCATCCTTGTTTTCAACATCTGTGTGTTTTCAGACTGACTCATCCCTGTGTCATCTTCTGTTGGGGAGCTATCGTTTTTCATATACATAAGCCCTTTGCATGTAACTGCCATCACATCTTTATGCATCATGTTAATACTTATCTTGTTTATTGTTCAAATAAACTTTCTTCAGTGTGCTGGTCTACTGTAGTTTGCACTACTGTGTGCAGTGTTATCTGTTAGTCAGTTCCGTTGGATTTCCTCTGTTCCTGAAAAATGTCCCCATCTTGACTAGATCCAAGAAGGTGAAGGTGTTAGCCAAAAAACATACACATAACACATAGATACAGACAACAGAGTGGTAATAGCCAGAGGGAAAGTGGGGAGAGGAGGTAGGGAGAGGAGGGCAAAGAGGGGGTAAATGGGGGTAGAAAGAGACTTTTTGCTTGGGGTGGGAGGGGCATGATGTGGTATGTACATGGTGCTATGTTGTGTCGTGCACTTGAAACCTGTGTTGTTTGATGGACTATGTCAATTCAATGAATTAAATATAAATAAATAAAAAGAAAAGTGAGTAAATATATAACTTTTTTTTTTTCCTAAAGTGAGAGCAGGGGGAGATAGTGAGGCAGACTCCCACATGTGCCCAGTTGGGATCTACCCAGCAACTCTGTCTATGGCTGATGCTTGAGTACCCAGCTATTTTTAGTAGCTGAGGCTGAAGTGCTAAGACCAGGGGTCCCCAAACTTTTTACACAGGGGGCCAGTTCACTGTCCCTCAGACCATTGGAGGGCCGAATTATAAAAAAAACTATGAACAAATTCCTATGCACACTGCACATATCTTATTTTAAAGTAAAAAAAAACAAAAAAAACCCAGGAACAAATACAATATTTAAAATAAAGAACAAGTAAATTTAAATCAACAAACTGACCAGTATTTCAATGGGAACTATGCTCCTCTCACTGACCACCAATGAAAGAGGTGCCCCTTCCGGAAGTGCGGCGGGGGCTGGATAAATGGCCTCAGGGGCCCGTGGGCCGTAGTTTGGGGACCCCTGGCTAAGACCAACCGAGCTACCCTCAGTGCCTGGGGCCAGTGCTCAAACCAATCGAGCCACTGGCTGCGGGAGAAAAAGAGGGAGAGAAGGGGCAGAGGAAGGAGGAGAGAAGCAGATGGTCGCTTTTCCTGTGTGCCCTGTTCGGGAATCAACCTCAGAATATCCATAAGCCAGGCTGACACTCTATCTCCTGAGCCATTGGCCAAGGCCATAATTACAACTTTTTTTTAAAAATTTATTTATTTATTTATTTATTTATTTTAGAGAGGAGGGGGGGAGATACAGAGAGAGAGAGAGAGAGAGAGAGAGAGAGAAGGGGGAGGAGCAGGAAGCATCAACTCCCATATGTGCCTTGACCAGGCAAGCCAGGGTTTTGAACCGGCAACCTTAGTGTTTCCAGGTTGACGCTTTATCCACTGCGCCACCACAGGTCAGGCCATAGTTACAACTTTTAATAAATTCTAATAAAATGAACAGGTTTGTATAATAGAGTGAAATAGAAAGCCATGCAATGTTTTAAGTATGGAAGTAACTTGGTGTTATTTTTGTTTTTGTTTTTAAAAAATTACTTCATTGGATTGTTGTCTCAAAATATCTACTCATTTAGTCTTCTATAGTAATAAAATTTTGACTGGACTACAGTGAACTAATAAAAGCTTTTGTGTTCCAACTTCAAAAAAATAAATGTCCCCATGTTAAACAGACAAGCCTGCTTTTTTTCTTCTAGTCATTTTATAATATTTTAAAAGCATTATCAGGATTTTTAATTCTTTGGTTTATTTTGTGAGTTTTGTTCGCTAGTGAGTCCTGTGTCTGGTGCACACTGGCGGAGCACAGCTAGCAGGGGACAGAGGATTAACTAGATGTGATGAGGCAGTGGGAGCGTGTGGGTGGACTCAGCTTAGGCAAGGGGGGCCCAACTCTCGACAGCTAAAGAGCTCCACTCCAGTGTTCTGCTCTCGAGTTGTGTCAGCTGTGCTCCGACTCCCAGTTCTTGCCCATGTGGCTTTGTCACAGCTTTGCCAAAAGTACTGCTTTACTGCCGTCCTTGTCAGACTTTTGTGATTTGAACTGACCGTTTTTTTTACTCTGTTAGCTTCCTAACTACTTGTCTGTGCACCCCCCCCCCCCACTCAGCACCCCTTCCCGCACGATCCCGCACCATCATTATTTGTGCAGAACAGGTACTAGGTCTTCCAGCCAGAAGATGCTGTGTTGTCTTGAGTAGTTTTTCCAGTTTTTAGATATTTTTTCTTAGATATTTCAGGTATTGCTTTGTTGTTCTTGCAAGTGGGGTGTTGGTTACATTTTCTGCACAGGTGTTGCTGTAGTACAGGCAAAGGCACTGACAGCTGTACATTTACCCGGTGTCCTGATGTCTCCTTGAGCCCAGCGCAGCTTCACCTCCGACCTGCATGTGCCCATCACCTCCCGCAACTGCCAGATTGTTCTCTTTCTGTTTGTTGGTTCATCAGTGTCACATAAATGAAATTGTGGAGTATACCTCGTTTGAGACTGGCCTTTTCCAGTCAGCACCACAATTTCCTTGAGATTCATCCAGGTTGTCACGTGGGTCAGTAGTTTGTTCCTGGCATTACTGGGTAGTGTCTGTGGTGGGGATGTGCCAATGTGTTTAAACATTTACCCCAGAAAGACATCTGCATAGTTTCGGGGCTTTGGCAATTGTGATTAAAGCTGCTTTGAGTATTTGTGTGGAAATAAGTCTTCATTTCTCTAGGACAGATGCTGAAGAGTGCAATTGCTGTGTCACATAGTCTGGTTTTGCAGTTTATTTTAATAGAACAGATAAAGAGACATTAAAACGGCTAAGAAACAAAATACTTTGTTTTAATATTTTCAGACAAGTTATTTTGAAAGATTAACTCAGAAAACATTATTGCCATGTTTGTGAGGAACAGTTTTGTGGACGGCTGGATGGTTTTGGGACAGATATTCTGAACCTTGTTAGCAGGTGGTGTCCTGGGAGTTTGAAGGCAGCCCTGGTGTCCCAAATTTTTTACTACGTGTTACATAGATTCAGCCTGAATCTCTAGCTATTTGGGACAGTAAGTGGATTTGTTATTTTATTTCTCTCTCTTTTTTTTTACAGTGTAAAAATTTTATATTTGAATTAACCAGCTGGACTCAGTTTAGATGATCCCAGTTTTGTTGGCAGCATCCAAAGCATCATAGTCGGAAGCCAGTTGAACATATGCCTTCTTCCCTCCATCAAGCCTGAGCAAGATGTTGACCTTGGCCATGTTAATGTCATAGAGCGTCTTCACAGCATGTGTGATCTGGTGCTTTTGTTGGCCTTGACATCCACAGTAAATTAAATACAAGTGTGTTGTTGTTTTATCTTCTTCATGGCTGACTCAGTAGTCAGGTGAAATTTGATGGCATGGTGGTCAAGTTTGTTTTTCCTGGGGGTGCTCAAGGACATTTAGGCTGCTTTCAGATCTGCAGTGTTTTCACCATGGGAAGGTGTATGATGTGCGGATCGTTTTTTTTTTTTTTTTTTGGCAGAGACAGAGAGAGGGATAGATAGGGACAGACAGTAAGGGAGAGAGATGAGAAGCATCAATTCTTCATTGCAGCATCTTCATTATTTGATTCCTTTCTCATATGTGCCTTGACTGAGGGGCTACAGTAGAATGCGTGACCCCTTGCTCAAGCCACTGACCTTGGGCTTCAAGCCAGCAACCTTTGGGCTTATGCTAGCAAACTTTGGGCTTATGCTAGCAACCATGGGGTCACGTCTGTGACCCCAACGTTCAAACCAGCGACCCTGCGCTCAATCTGGTGAGCCTGTGCTCAAGTTGGATGAGCCCATGCTCAAGCCAGCGACCTTGATGTTTTGAACCTGGGCCCTCCGTGTCCCAGTGCGATGCTCTGTCCACTGCTCCACCGCCTGGTCAGGCCGGATCTTCTTTTTTATTGTGACTTTGGATGCCTTTCAGCAGCTTCCTTTGCCTTCAAAGCCTTTGCTTTGACTTCGGCTTTGGGAGGGGCAGAGGCTTCCTTCTTTGTTTCTGGTGCCATCTTCCTGAAAAAGTTTAATGAACTTATTTCCTTGTCATTGTTTCCAGGAGAAGCTGGTGAACCATCCAGAGGGCAAGTCCAGCTCCTCCTGTGGTTCAGGCTCAGTTGCGATTCTGGCTCTGGGGTTGGAGAGTTGGGCAGGTAGTGTGGTGGGAATGGCCCTCAACACCAAGGGGCTGGAGCATGATCACAAAGAAGAGTGGTGCTTCTTGTCCTTTACCTCAGCTGTGCTTTATATTAATTTCAGAAGGCCCTGCCCCAGGTAGGTCTGTGGCTTCTGTCCTGAAACAGTGACTTCCTGTTCTCCTGTGAGGGCCTGTGGGTAATGTGGCTGATCTGTTGTGTATTGTGACTGTGGCATTGCCCACTGAGCCTGTACCATGTGCCACACGTCAGTGGAAGTCAGGATCTTCAGAGTACCTGTGGTGGAGTTCCCGTTCTGGCCCCTTGAACATTGAGCCTCGACTCTCAGTTATTGCCTATTGGGCAGGTCTCCTGGCACAGCCCGACTGTGAGACTTAACTGCACAGACAGGTGAGGCACTGGCCAGGGCTCACACCAGCAGCACAGGGCGATGGATACAGGCCTGGCCAAGGCAGCACAGAGTCGGTGGGCTGGGGCCCCTCGCCCTCCAAGGGCAAGTTCACAATCTGCACCCATGCATGTAGTAGAGGGCCTTTGGGATGGTTTCTCCTGTGGGAACTGAAAACCAGATGTCTATGGAATCAGATATTCTGTCCGTCATTTCCTCTTGTCTCCTAGCAGTTTCAACACTGGCTTTTTTTTCTGAGCGAGTTGGACTACATTTTTTAAGGAAGGTATGATCGCTATTTGTACTGGTGGCTGAAACAGAAGTTCTGTGGTGATGGCCATACCTGCTTCTTGGAACCTGGTGCTTTCTTGGGCTCCGTCTGCGCAGGCGGGCTTGTGGGTCTGAGTATTGAGGCAGCTCAGGGCTCTCCTGGCTCAAAGGCTTCCAAGGGGACATGGGCTCTGTGCATCCTAGGAGATGTCATCCTGGTGCCGTGGTCGGCAAACTGTGGCTCATGAGCCATACGCGGCTCTTTGGCCCCTTGAGTGTGGCTCTTCCACAAAATACCACGTGTGGGTGCTGCCTCGACAAGGAATGTACCTACCTATATAGTTTAAGTTTAAAAAATTTGGCTCTCAAAAGAAATTTCAATTGTTGTACTGTTGATATTTGGCTCTGTTGTCTAATGAGTTTGCCTACCACTATCCTAGTGCATGCTGGCAGATACTGTCTCAGTGTACCCTGAGAGGTATCATTCTAATGTGTCCTAATGCATCCTGGGGCAATCACCCTGTGTAGCCTAGAAGATATGACCAGTGCAGTGGATGCCTCAAGTTATAAGTTTTTTGTTTTGTTTTTTTTTTTTTAATTTTTTTTTAGAGAGAGAGAGAGAGAGAGAGAGAGAGAGAAAAACAGATAGACAGGAAGGAAGGAAGGGAGATAAGAAGCATCAGTTCATAATTGTAACACTTCAGCTGTTCATTGATTGCTCCTCATATGTGTATTGATTGGGGGGGGGCTCAAGCCAGTGACCATGGGGTCGTGTCTGTGGTCCCACGCTCAAGCCAGATGAGCCAGTGCTCAAGCTGGTGACCTCAGGTTTTTTGTGAGTTTTTTTTTTTTTTTCCTGAAGCTGGAAACGGGGAGAGACAGTCAGACAGACTCCCGCATGCGCCCGACCGGGATCCACCCGGCACGCCCACCAGGGGCGATGCTCTGCCCACCAAGGGGCGATGCTCTGCTCCTCCGGGGTGTTGCTCTGCTGCGACCAGAGCCACTCTAGCGCTTGGGGCAGAGGCCAAGGAGCCATCCCCAGCGCCCGCGCCATCTTTGCTCCAATGGAGCCTTGGCTGCGGGAGGGGAAGAGAGAGACAGAGAGGAAGGAGGGGTGGGGGTGGAGAAGCAAATGGGCGCTTCTCCTGTGTGCCCTGGCCGGGAATCGAACCCAGGTCCCCCGCACGCCAGGCTGATGCTCTACCGCTGAGCCAACCTGCCAGGGCCTTTTTGTGTTTTTTTAAATTTTTTTTATTTATTCATTTTTAGAGAGAGGGGAGAGAGAGAAGGGGGAAGGAGCAGGAAGCATCAACTCCCATATGTGCCTTGACCAGACAAGCCCAGGGTTTTTTTTTTGAACCGGCGAACTCAGTGTTCCAGGTCAACACTTGATCCACTGCGCCACTACAGGTCAGGCGACCTTGGGGTTTTGAACCTAGGTCCTCAGTGCCCCAGGTCAATACTTTATCTACTGCACCACCCACCTGGTCAGGTATGTTTATTAAATTAGTATGATTTTGACTTATCAAGGCATAACTTTGTGCTGGCTATGTGATGATTTTTTTTTTAACCTTTTTAAAAAATTTATTTTTTTATTTTACTTTATTTTTTATTTTTTTATTAATTTTACTAGGGTGACATCAATAAATCAGGGTACATATGTTCAAAGAAAACATGTCCAGGTTATCTTGTCAATCAATTATGTTGCATACCCGTCATCCAAAGTCAGATTGTCCTCCGTCACCTTCTATCTAGTTTTCTTTGTGCCTCTCCCCCTCCCCCTTTTCCTCCCCCTACCCCCAACCACACACTCATATCAACGTCTTTTAGTCTCATTTTTATGTCCCACCTACGTATGGAATAATGCAGTTCTTGTTTTTTTCTGATTTACTTATTTCACTTTGTATAATGTTATCAAGATCCCACCATATTGTTATAAATGATCCGATGTCATCATTTCTTATGGCTGAGTAGTATTCCATAGTGTATATGTGCCACATATCTTCTTTATCCAGTCTTCTATTGAAGGGCTTTTTGGTTGTTTCCATGTCTTGGCCAATGTGAACAATGCTGCAATGAACATGGGGCTGCATGTGTCTATATGTATCAATGTTTCTGAGTTTTGGGGTTATATACCCAGTAGAAGGATTGCTGGGTCATAAGGTAGTTCTATTTTCAGTTTTTGGAAGAACCACCATACTTTCTTCAATAATGGTTGTACTACTTTACATTCCCAACAGTGAATTGAGGGTTCCTTTTTTCTCCACAGCCTCTCCAACATTTGCTATTACCTGTATTGCTAATAATAGCTAATCTAACAGGTATGAGGTGGTATCTCATTGTAGTTTTGATTTGCATTTCTCTAATAACTAATGAAGATGAGCATGTTTTCATATATCTGTTGGCCATTTGTATTTCTTCCTGGGAGAAGTGTCTGTTCATGTCCTCTTCCCATTTTTTTATTGGATTGATTGTTTGTTGTTGAGTTTTATGAGTCCTTTGTATATTTTGGATATTAGGCCCTTATCTGAGCTGTTGTTTGAAAATATCATTTCCCATTTAGTTGGCTGTCTGTTTATTTTGTTGTCAGTTTCTCTTGCTGAGCAAAATCTTCTTAGTCTGATGTAGTCCCATTCATTTATTTTTGCCTTCACTTCTCTTGCCTTTGGAGTCAAATTCATAAAATGCTCTTTAAAACCAAGGTCCATGAGTGTAGAACCTATGTCTTCTTCTATGTACTTTATTGTTTCAGGTCTTATATTTAGGTCTTTGATCCATTTTGAATTAATT
Source organism: Saccopteryx leptura (assembly GCF_036850995.1). Taxonomy (NCBI): domain Eukaryota; kingdom Metazoa; phylum Chordata; class Mammalia; order Chiroptera; family Emballonuridae; genus Saccopteryx; species Saccopteryx leptura. Next base: position 126,954,206 of record NC_089506.1, read on the forward strand.
TTAGTAGAAGGGGACAAACTGTAGTCGAGTTTCATTCTTTTGCATGTGGCTCTCTATTTTTCCCAGCATCATTTGTTGAAGAGGCTTTCTTTTCTCCATTGTGTGTTGTTGGCCCCTTTATCAAAAATTATTTGACCATATATATATGTGGTTTTATTTCTGGACTTTCTATTCTGTTCCATTGGTCTGAGTGTCTATTTTTCTGCCAATACCATGCTGTTTTGATTGTTGTGGCTCTATAATATAGTTTGAAGTCAGGTATTGTAATACCCCCAGCTTCATTCTTTTTCTTTAGGATTGCTTTGGCTATTCGGGGTTTTTTTATAGTTCCATATAAATCTGATGATTTTTTTGTTCCATTTCTTTAAAAAATGCCATTAGAATTTTGATGGGAATTGCATTAAATTTGTATATTGCTTTGGGTAATATGGCCATCTTGATTATATTTATTCTTCCGATAGGAAGAGCAAGGAATATTCTTCCATCTCATTGTATCTTTTTTGATTTCCCTTAACAATGGTTTGTAGTTTTCATTATATAAGTCCTTTACATTCTTTGTTATGTTTATTCCTAGGTATTTTATTTTTTTTGTTGCAATTGTGAAGGGGATTATTTTTTTGAGTTCATTCTCAAATGTTTTATTGTTTGCATATAGAAAGGCTATGGACTCTTGTATGTTAATTTTGTATCCTGCGACCTTACTATATTGGCTTATTGTTTCTAGTAGTCTTTTTGTAGATTCTTTGGGGTTTTCGGTGTATACTGTATAGGATCATATCATCTGCAAAAAGTGATACCTTTACTTCTTCTTTTCCGATATGGATGCCTTTTATTTCTTTGTCTTGTCTGATTGCTCTGGCTAGAACCTCTAGCACCACATTAAATAAGAGTGGCGAGAGTGGACAACCCTGTCTTGTTCCTGATTTAAGGGGGAAAGCCTTCAGTTTAGTGCCATTTAATATGATGTTAGCTGATGGTTTATCATATATGGCCTTTATCATGTTGAGATATTTATCCTTCTATACCCATTTTGTTGAGAGTCTTAAACATAAAATTGTGTTGTATTTTATCGAATGCCTTTTCTGCATCTATTGATAAGATCATGTGGTTTTTGTTCTTCGTTTTGTTCATATGGTGTATTACGTTAACCGTTTTACGTATGTTGAATCATATGTGATGATTTTTTATGGACAAATTAAAAAAAATTTTTTTTCAGGGACAGAGAGTCAGAGAGGGATAGATAGGGAAAGACAGGAACGGAGAGAGATGAGAAGCATCAATCATTAGTTTTTCATTGTGAGACCTTAGTTGTTTATTGATTACTTTCTCACATGTGCCTTGACTGCAGGCCTTCAGCAGACCGAGTAACCCCTTGCTCGAGCCAGCGACCTTGGGTCCAAGCCGGTGAGCTTTTTGCTCAAGCCAGATGAGCCCGTGCTCAAGCTGGGGACCTTGGGATCTCGAACCTGGGTCTTCTTTCACATCCCAGTCTGACACTCTATCCACTGCACCACCGCCTGGTCAGGCTAATTATTATTTTTATTATGGTTTTAGAGAGGCAGGGAGAGAGAGACAGGAACATAGATGTGTTCCTGTATGTGTCCTGACTGGGGATTGAACTGGCAACCTCCATGCTTCCAGACGACACTCCAACCATCTGAGCTTTCCAGCCATGGCATGGACATGTTATTTGTACACCTGCAAAGAATGCCTGGATTCTTCCTGTTCCCTGGAGTGCATACTCTGTAAGCCCTGCAGTAGGACTGTGGCACTCTGAGTGTTGTTTCTCTCACCTAGAGGCTGCTGTGTCTTTAGGCATTTGATAGACAAATGACATTCTGTCTAGAAAGTAGGGTGTTTAAATTATATTGCTAGACTCTGGGTTGCCAAAAGGAAGCCCTCTGGGGAATCTTATATATTTGACATGCACTCGCAGTGTGTAATTGGAACCATGAGAAAGGTTTTTATTCAAAGCTATTGAAGAGTTTCTTTATTTTAAACCTGTTGAATCTGGAAAGAGTTGCGTTTGAATTTTTTTCTCTGATAATTACTTCTTTTCGAAGTTTAGGGCAAAGACTGTTCCTATTTCATATACTACCTCTTTTCCCCTGAAGCCGGTCTACGGAGGGGTCTGCTATTTGTCCTCTGGATTCCTGGATGTCAGAGCTGGAAGCCCAGAGTATCCTTTTACACAGAAGAGTGTGGAGAAGGCCTGAGGGGTCAGCTGGCAGCCCTGGGTCCTGGGATGGGGATAGGAGAAGCAGGTGGACCCCATCTTTTCACCTCCCCCCTTCCCCCCAGGTCATACCTATTACCAACCACTCTCTTGGGACGAATTAGAGCTAGTGGGCTCCTTTTTAATTTTCTTGTTAAAGAAGTCTAATTCACTTTCTCTTCTTTTTTTCTTTTTCTTTTTTTGTATTTTTCTGAAGTGAGAAGCGGGCAGGCAGAGAGACAGACTCCCATATGCACTCAACTGGGATACACCTGGCATGCCCACTAGGGGACGATGCTCTCTGCCCATCTGGGGCATTGCTCCGTTGCAACTGGAGCCATTCTAGTGCTTGCGGTGGAGGCCGTGGAGCCATCCTCCGCACCTGGGCCAACTTTTTCTCTAAAGGAGCCTTGGCTGTGGGAGGAGGAGAGAGAGACAGAGTGAAAGGAGAGGGGGAAGGGTGGAGAAGCAGATGGGCACTTCTCCTGTGTGCCCTGGCCGGGAATCGAACCCGGGACTTCCACATGCCAGTCAACACTCTACCACTGAGCCAATTGGCCAGGGCCACTTTCTCTTCTTCTCAGCTGTTTTACTCTGGCAAATCAGATTCCTTTCCAGTGACCCTTGAGAAAAGCATTCTCCCTGTCACTGTGCTCAGTTCCTCTCTGGGGTACCCGTCTAGACACGCAGCCTTTGGAGGTTGCTGGCAGCCACTTCTTCTCCTGCACTTGAGTGTCAGCCACTAATTTTTATTGCAGGTGTTATGGAAGGGCCATCAGAGGTTTCTGAGCAAGAGATGACAGGATAAAGATGATGAAGGTGCCAAAGATAGGGTGAAATGCAGGCAGGTGGGGCTCTGCTAGGTAGATGGGTGGGTGGTGCTGGCATTGAGGCCCATGAGGCCAGGAGGACTTGGGTCTTTATTTGTCTGACTCAGCTCTGTGGGAGGTCACAGAGAAATACAGCACCTTCATCTTGTCAGTGCGTGGGGCAACTGCCTGAGGATAGCACATAGGCATGTTTGAGTGCTAGGGCCAAAGTCAGTGGTCACCTGGCCACACTGAAAGCACAGCCCACATCCCCACTGGTCTGTCTCATGTCAGGTGGAGCCCTGGTACCAACATACAGCTCCCAGCTCTATCAGCACTGAACTTTTCTCACAACTTGAGACCAAGGAGTAGGCCCGTTAGACTTATGGTTAGACTTAACAGGCTATTGATTTTCCCAAAAGTAAATGCCAAACTGCGAAGGCTTCTGTATGTGTTGAAGCAGTTGTCCATTAGTGGAATATAAGTCAGCAATTTCCTCATTGCTGATCAACCTTCCCACCCAACAAAAATGACACGTTAAGAAACCATCTCACTTTGGCTTGGGGTCAGATACTTAGGCTCCCCACTAGTGGTCAGGCTCTGGGGTGTGACGGCAGTGGTGCCCTCAGCAGCTTAGTAATCTCAGGGTAGTGAGCAAGTGAGGAGTGGGAGCTGTGTCCACACCGAGCTGGGCTTCTCCCAAGTGGCATTGAGCATTTCTAAGTGTAGTAGTTGGATGGGATGTCGGTATGAAGTAGACATTGAGGTACTACTGTCATTCATAGCCATCTGTTTTGAAATTGATTTTGTCCAATGGACCAATAAACTGGGATTCAGCAGTTAGCATCCAGATTTCCCTCTGGCTATAGCAATGCTGGATGGTCTTACCCAGAACTGTCTGGGTGGCTATGTTCAAGTGACGGTCTGAGGGATTCTGGTGTGTCAGTGACACCACATTTTATGTTAAGTTTTTCTCCTAAAGGTGCTAGAGTCTATTAGTTTTCACATTCATTGGGCCACGAGTGGGCTATCCCAGTGGTCGGCAAACTCATCAGTCTACAGAGCCAAATATCAACAATACAACGATTGAAATTTCTTTTGAGAGCCAAATTTTTTAAACTTAAACTATATAGGTAGGTACATTGTTATTAACTTAATTAGGGTACTCCTAAGCTGGCCTTTGCTAAAAATGTCCTCAATCTGATTGAGCTGCATGTGACTCGCGAGCTGTGGTTTGCCGACAACTAGGCTATCCTGTTAGCACAGAAAGTGAGTACTGGAAAACTAGGAGTCATTCCAACTAAACTAGAATTTTTCTAGGTGAAACTACTGAAAACCAATTTTAAGCATTACTGATTTGGTATAGTTCAAATAGAGACAGTCATTTAAAAATCACTAATTAGATGTAAGCACTGTACCTATGACAGCTATGGTAATGCTCTCTTGTCTGGTTTGGCATTTACATGTGCTTCACGAGTCTTAATTGTAAGCTTCACTTTTAAAAAGTAAGCAGACACTAACAAGGAGAGATAGGTATTCTTTCAGAAAGTGGCGCATAGTGTTGTTGCCCAGTGGAGAAAGACCTTCTTTTGCTTCAGTGGCTTCTGCCCAGCAAGGTTTGCCTTGTTCTGAGTTGCTGTGTAGGTGGGAGGCAGCACATACATGGCTGTGGCCAAGAGAGATGTGAGGCCAGTGGGGAATTGGTTGGAGTGCTGGGAGGACTCACGAGAGGGAGACATGGGAACCAGCTTGTGTAGCCTGCTTTTCTGTGAAGTGAGTGGACAGACCAAGGCTGAGAGCTATGTTGGTCCAGTAGTGATAGGGCCATGGGAGAAGTGCTGGGGTGGGGTGTAATGGGGTCCTTGACAGAGGCACGGGGGCTGTGGTTGGGGCTGGACTTGGGGAAGCAGGCAGGGGCAGGTGGCCTTGGGGTGACCACCATTCTCTGAGCTGTGCCCAGAAGGTGTTGTGGCATCTGGCTAAAGTAGGGCATGAGGGGAGATGGGCTTAGTTTCAGATGTTCTGGAATTTGTGGGACATTTGGCACATCTCAAGTAGGGTGGGGTGTCCTGCTGTAGTTGGGTTGAGGAAATGCCAACTTGGCAAGAAAGTGGGCTCCATGTTTGAGATCCTTAGGACATACAGCTATGGAGTGAAGACAGCTCTAGGCTTGGATGAACTCAGTCCATGTTTGGATGCCCTGAAGTGTCCTGTCCTTTGTCAGACCTTTGAATGCAGGTGCCTTTAAGTTGCTGCTGATCCTTTGAGCAGATAACGTTTCCTGAATTCCTCACTCCTGGTTGAGGTGGGTGTACTTGATGACACGGGTGTCTTTGAGCTTTTTGTTTTGGAGTACATTTATATAATTTAAAGTACATTTATGTGATTTTAGTCTTATTAAAAATAATTATCACGCCTGACCCGGCGGTGGCGCAGTGGATAGAGTGTTGGACTGGGACTCAGAGGACCCAGGTTCAAATCCCTAAGGTTGCCCGGCTTGAGCATGGGCTCATCTGGCTTGAGCATGAGGTCATGTGTATGAGCTCGCTTGAGCCCAAGGTCTCTGGCTTGAGCAAGGGGTCACTTGCTCTGCTGTAGCCTCTTGGTCAAGGCACATATGAGAAAGCAATCAGTGAACAATTAAGGAGCTGCAATGAAGAATTGATGCTTCTCATCTCTCCTTTCCTGTCTGTCTGTCCATCTGTCCCTCTCTCTGTCTCTCTCTGTCCCTCTCTCGCTTGGAAAAAAAAACTATATGTATAAATAAATGGTACAGAACCAAGTCCATTTTTTGTTGTTGTTTATATAGAATCAAATATCCTTGGATATAGAAAGGCGAAAAGGAAATTTGTGTATAATATTTATAGTCCTGCATTTGTTTTTTTCTATTTTTTTCTACAGAAGACTTTCTGGGTACGTTTTCCTGGAAGATAATTTTTGTGATGATAGGTGCATGTGTAAATACTTGAAACCTCTTTTTTTCTTTCTTTCTTTTTTTTTTCTTTTAGTGAGACAAAGACAGAAGGGGAGAGAGATGAGAAACATCAACTCATAGTTGCGGTACCTTAGTTGTTCATTGATTGTTTCTCAAATGTTCCTTGACCAGAGTTTCCAGCTGAGACAGTGACCTTTGGTTTCAAGCCACCATGGGATCATGCTAATGATTCCACACTCAGGGCGGCGACCCTGAGCTCAAGCTGGTGACCTTGGGGTTTCAAACCTGGGACCTCAACATCCCAGGTTTATGCTCTATTCACTGTACCACCACCAGTTAGGAAGTGCCTTGTTAAGATTAGAGGGCATAAGGTAGGCAGATGGAGGGTGATTGAAGGGTAGTGTGGCTGGAAGAGCTGGTCTCCTGCCCTGCTATTTTTTTGTTTTAATTTTTCTAAAGTGAGAAGCAGGGAGGCAGAGAGACAGGCTCCCGCATGCACCCGACTGGGATCCACCTGGCATGTCCACTAGAGGGGTGATGCTCTGTCCATGTGGGCTGTTGCTCTGTTGCAACTGGAGCCATTTGGGCGCCTGAGGTGGAGGCCACAGAGCCATCCTCAGTACCAGGGCCAGTTTTTCTCCAGTGGAGCCTTGGCTGTAGGAGGGGAAGAGAGAGACAGAGAGAAAGGAGAGGGGAAAGGGTGGAGAAGCAGATGAGCACTTCTGTGTGCCCTGGCCGGAAATTGAACCTGGGACTTCCATACACCGAATTGACGTTCTGCCGCTGAGCTAACTGTCCAGGGCCTTCTGTCCTGTTTTTGGGTGACTTGCTGCTTCTTATGATTCCATGGATCTCAGCATTGGCTGTAAAGCTGCATCTTAGTTTTCTTTGTTCAGTGGTTGGCCACCCTCACCATCTTGTGCTGGGACTGTCACCCTCTCATCCCAGTTCACATGTGACAACTGCACTCCAGGCACCTGCAGCCTCCCCAGTGTGCTTTGTGGCAGTGTTTGTCTGTTTTGAGATTTTCAGTGTGGTCTTTCAGAAAATTTTATTTAGTGTGATTTAAAAACAGTTGTCCTTGATTTTTAAATTAAAATTTTTTTCTTTAAGCTTTTCTATTACATTTTAAAATTATACTTATTTTTAAAGGTTTAAAAAATTATTTGGTTTATTTATAAAATTAATTACTGAGGACATACAGATGGCCAATACACGTATGCTCTACATCACTAATCATCAGAGAAATTAAAATGAAAACCACAGCCTGACCAGGTGGTTGCGTAGTGGATGGAGCGCTGGACTGGGATGCAGAAGGACCCAGGTTCAAGACCCCGAGGTCGCCAGCTTGAGCGCGGGCTTATCTGGCTTGAGCGGAAAGCTCACCAGCTTGAACCCAAGGTCGCAGGCATGAGCAAGGAATTACTCGGTCTGCTGTAGCCCCACAGTCAAGGCACATAGGAGAAAGCAATCAATGAATAGCTAAGGTGTCACAACGAAAATATGATGATTGATGCTTCTCATTTCTCTCCATTCCTGTCTATCTTTCTCTCTCTCTTTCTGTACCTGTAAAATAAAAAAATTTAAAAAAAATTAAAACCACAGTGAGTTACCACCTCACTCTTGCCAGAATGGCTTTCATGAACAAATCAACAAACAACAAGTGCTGGCTAGATTGTGAAGAGAAGGGAGTCCTTCTGTACTGTTGGTGGGAATGCAGATTCATGGAGCTACTATGGAAATCAGATGGTGTTTCCTCAAAAAATTAAAAACGGAACTGCCTTATGCCTCAGCTATCCCAATTCTAATGATATAGCCTAAGAATCTCAAAACGCTAATTCAAAAGAAGATATACACTGCCATATTCATTGCAGCATTGTTTGCAATAGCCAAGATCTGGAAACAATCCAAGTGACCATCAGTGGATGGATGGATAAAAAAGCTGTGGTACATATACACAGTGGAATACAATGGTACCTTGAGATACGAGTTTAATTCGTTCTGTAACCGAGTTCGTAAGTCATTCAGTTCGTATATCAAACAAATTTCTCCCATTTAAAATAACTGAAATAGGCCCTGGCCGGTTGGCTCAGTGGTAGAGCGTCGGCCTGGTGTGCGGCTGACCCGGGTTCGATTCCCGGCCAGGGCACATAGGAGAAGCGCCCATTTGCTCTCCACCCCCTCTCCTTCCTCTCTGTCTCTCTCTTCCCCTCCCGCAGCCAAGGCTCCATTGGAGCAAAGATGGCCCGGGTGCTGGGGATGGCTCCTTGGCCTCTGCCCCAGGCGCTAGAGTGGCTCTGGTCGCGGCAGAGCAACGCCCCATAGGGGGCAGAACGTCGCCCCTGGTGGGCGTGCCGGGTGGATCCCGGTCGGGCGCATGCAGGAGTCTGTCTGACTGTCTCTCCCCGTTTCCAGCTTCAGAAAAATACTAAATAAATAAATAAAATAACTGAAATAGATTTAATTCGTTCTAGCCCCATAAAACATCCCCAAACCATCCTAAATTATGAAAAAGGCATGTTTTTAATTAAGAAACACACATATATACTTTACCAATGCATAACAAAATATATGAAATAAAAGAAAAAAGTGTTATTTAGTACTGTATTCTTACCTTGGAGACAGATGAGTGCGGCTAATGGAAGTGAATGGCGGAGGAGGAGGGAGGGAGAAAGGGATGCAGGCACTGTAGACACGTAAACTAAAACTACACTTTCTTAACACTAAATGTAAACTAAAACCGCATTTTCTTTACTTTAAACAAAACTAAAACTGCACTTTCTTTACTTAAAATGAAACCACAAAAACTTAATTGTAAAAAAATACACTTTCTTAACTTTAAACTTAACCTAAGCTTAACATTACATATTTTTCATTTAATCATCAGCTGTTTTTGCCTTTTTAACTGCACTTTCGGCACTTTAACTTGCAGGACTTTTGAATAAAAATCTATCCAAAGAGGTTTGCTTTTGCCTGTCTTTTAAAATGTTACAAAAATGTGCCCTGGCCGGTTGGCTCAGTGGTAGAGCGTCGGCCTGGAGTGCAAGGGGTCCCGGGTTCAATCCCCGGCCAGGGCACACAAGAGAAGTGCCCATCTGCTTCTCCACCCCTCCCACTCCTCTTCCTCTCTGTCTCTCTTCCCCTCCCGCAGCGAGGCTCCATTGGAGCAAAGATGGCCCGGGCACTGGGGATGGCTCCTTGGCCTCTGCCCCAGGCGCTAGAGTGGCTCTGGTCGGGGCAGAGTAACGCCCCCTGGTGAGCAGAGCGTCGCCCCCTGGTGGGCGTGCCAGGTGGATCCTGGTTGGGTGCATGCGGGAGTCTGTCTGACTCTCTCCCCCCCGTTTCCAGCTTCAGAAAAAAAAAAAAAAAAAAAAAAAGTTGCAAAAATGTGACAAGCAAGTGTCATTAAAAAGTGCTGAAGCACTACCAATTAAAATTTTGTTTCTTTTCAATGAAACTTGAAAGTTTCTCCCACATTGCCAGCATGTCTTTAATTTCACTTGTAGAAATCACTTCCTCGGACTCTACCTCCTCCTCACTACTAATCTGCAGAAGCTCTGTATGTTGCATCATCTGTAGCTCCTTCAACTCCTCAGTTGAGAGTTTCTCCTCGACGAGCTCGTTTACATCACCCTCATCTACCTCCAGACCCATCGACTTTCTGAGGGACACAATCTCCTCCAACGCTTCTACCTCGGTCTTGGTCTTGGTCTCGGTCTCTGGTTCGAATCCTTTGAAGTCCCTGTCTGCAACAACATCAGGCCATAACTTTTTCCATGCCGATTTCAAGGTTCTTCTTGTAACCTCTTGCCATGCCAAGTCTATAATGAGTAAACATCACGATGTAGTGATCTTTCCAAAACTCTCGAAGGGTTAGATTTGTATTCTCAGTCACCTCAAAGCAGCGGCGGAACAAGTGCTTTGTGTAAAGCTTTTTTTTTTCTCCTCCTGAAGTTGGAAACGGGGAGGCAGTCAGACAGACTCCCGCATGTGCTCCACCGGGATCCACCCGGCATGCCCACCAGGGGGCGATACTCTGCCCATCTGGGGCGTTGCTCTGTTGCAACCAGAGCCATTCTAGTGCCTGAGGCAGAGGCCACAGAGCCATCCTCAGCGCCCAGGCCAACTTTTCTCCAATGGAGCCTTGGCTGTGGGAGGGGAAGAGAGAGACAGAGAGGAAGGAGAGGGGGAGGGGTGGAGAAGCAGATGGGCGTCTCTCCTGTGTGCCCTGGCCGGGAATCGAACCTGGGACTCCTGCATGCCAGGCTGACGCTCTACCACTGAGCCAACCAGCCAGGGCTGTGCAAAGCTTTTTTTTTAATTAAAAAAAATATTTTATTTATTGATTTTTAGAGAGAGGGGAGAGAGAGAGAGAGAGAGAGAGAGAGAAGGGGGAGGAGCAGGAAGCATCAACTCCCATATGTGCCTTGACCAGGCAAGCCCAAGCTTTCGAACCGGCAACCTCATTGTTCCAGGTCAACGCTTTTTCCCACTGCGCCACTACAGGTCAGGCCTGTGTAAAGCTTTTTAAAGTTGGAAATGACCTGCTGATCCATAGGTTGCAAGATTGAAGTGTTGGGTGGGAGGTAGAGGACTTTCACGAATTTGAACTCATTGAGAATGTCATCTTCAAGACCAGGTGGGTGGACTGGAGCATTTTCAAGGATTAGTAATGCTTTCATCAGGAGTTTATTTTCTTGAAGATATTTCTTCACTGCAGGACCAAAGACGAGATTTACCCATTCAATAAAAACTGCTGTGTAACCCATGCCCAAGCATTGGCGTGCCACATAACCTGCAGTTTTTCTTGAAGAATCTTGTGAGTCTTAAAGGCTCTAGAATTTTTGGAATGATACACTAGCAGTGGCTTTACTTTATAGTCACCCCTAGCATTTGCACACAATGCAAGGGTCAGAAGGTCCTTCCTGGGTTTATGGCCTGGCAGCTTCTCTACGGTGATGAAAGTTCTCCGGGGCATTTTTTTTCTAAAATAATCCTGTTTCGTCACAGTTGAACACTTGTTGGGGAATGTAGCCTTCCTTTGCGATGAGCACAGCAAAACGTGCGATGTCCTCCTCAGCTGCCTCAACGTCTGCACAAACGTATCTTCTGCCTCTTTTGAGGTTGATGATTCTTTCTTCTTCAAGTCTCTGTAAATAATACTTGCCTTTTTGCATATTACAGTCTCTGTCACTATATCTCCTGCCAGATTTTTTCTCTCTCACCCACACCAGCAGAAGCTTCTTTATTTCTTCATGGATATTTGTCCTTAATTGAGACAGAATTGTAGTTTCTTTTGCTGGATTTGCACTTTTGATGGCATCTTTTTTTTTTTTTTTTTTATGGCATCCTTTTGTTTAAGGATGGTACAAATTGTAGATGTATTGCAGTTGTACAGCCTTGCCAGTTCAATCACTCATACACCACACTCATGTTTTTCTTTTATTTCTTGCTTTACTTCTATCGACATTCTCTTCTTCTCACCACTTTCTTTGGCCCCATGATAGCACACAAAAAAAGTTAGTAAAAAATGCAAAAATGATGCAGGAACGAGTACAGCACATGAGATTCAACTTGATTCTGCGGGTAATGTGAGAAAGAACGAGATGCTGGTGTTGTGCTGATGATACTGGACCCGTGCTCCAACGTGCCAACTAGCGGCAGCTTCCTGAATCACGACTCATATCTCAGAATTTTGCTTGGATCTTGAAACAAAATTATGGACAGAGTCGCAGCTCGTATCTTAAAAAATTCGTATGTTGGTCTGCTCATATCTCAGGGTACCACTGTACTAGATGGCCATAAAAGGGAATCTTACCTTTTGCGACAGCATGGATGGACCTGGAGATTATTATACTAAGTGACATTAGCCAGGCAAAGAAATTTATCATGATCTCACTTATATGTGGAATTTAATGAACACAGTAAACTGAGGGACAAAATAGAAACAGTCAGGGTCACATGGAACAGATGGACAGCTGTCAGAGGGAAGGGGCATGAGGGGACAGGATCAAAGAAGGTGAAAGGAATAGCCAGAATCACATGTACATAACACAGACATACAGACAATAGGGTAGCAATGGTCAGAGGGAAAGTGTGGGAGGGTGAAGGTGCGGCGGGGGGGTGAGCAAAGGGGGAAGTGGGAGGTGGAAAGAGACTTTGCATGGGGCATGGGGGCACATTGTAGTGTGTAGAGGGAGTTATATTGAGTGGGACACCTGAAACCATGTCAACACAGTAAATTAAATATAAAAAAAAAATAATTACATTTTCTTATACTTTTTAAGCCCTATGCATGAATGTGATTATCTTTTTTTTAAAGTAATTTACATGTCTCTATTAAGCAAAACCTTTCCAGGTAAGTTTAACACAAAAGGGTAAAATTTTAGCTCCTTTAAACATTCAATTTATATCACCATATATCTTAAAATTGTATATCTTTGTATCAAAGCCACTTATATAATATTAAATTACTCAATTAGAACTTTTTTTTTTTAAGATTTTATTTATTGATTTTAGAGGAAGGAGAGAGAGAAAGAAAAGGGGGGCAAGGAAAGCTTCAATTTATAGTAGATGCTTCTCTTTTGTGCCTTGACCGGGCAAGCCTGGGGTTTTGAACTGGCGACCGCAGCATTCTAGGTTGATGCTTTATCTAGTGTACCACCACAGATCAGGCTCAATTAGATGTTTTATATGGAACCAGGATAATCTGATATGTATTTCAAATTACTGTAAATACTACAGACACTGCAGATAATTAAATTATCTGTAGATTATTCCTGAAGTTAACATAGAAGCATGGGAAGTCACTATGAATTAATTGCTGTTAACAATTTAGTTCCCAATTCTGAAATTCCCCAGGTGACAAACACCGTCTGAGCAGAGTTAAGGCAGACCTGTGTGACTGGGGTTCTCTTCTCCCCCCAGGTTTGCTAATCAAGTAACTACTTTGGGCCAGAATTGGAAGCCAGTCTATCTTTTATGGTCTCTGTGACAACGAGACCGCAGGGTTGGTACCCCCAGTGATATTACTGGCTCTCCTCCCACCCTCACTGCACTTGGAGCCCCGTCCTCGCTGCCTGGCGGGTCTGCTCTTCCCAGTCTCCTGGGCTTGGCATCAGCCCTTTGGGGGCTCACAGGTAGTCCCGTGCCTCTTCATAGAAACTTGCACTTCTTCATGTATTTTTTTTTTTTTTTTCTGAAGCTGGAAACAGGGAGAGATAGTCAGACAGACTCCCGCATGCACCCGACCGGGATCCACCCGGCACGCCCACCATGGGGCGACGCTCTGCCCACCAGGGGGCGATGCTCTGCCCATCCTGGGCGTCGCCATGTTGCGACCAGAGCCCTCTAGCGCCTGAGGCAGAGGCCACAGAGCCATCCCCAGCGCCCGGGCCATTTTTGCTCCAATGGAGCCTTGGCTGCGGGAGGGGAGGAGAGAGACAGAGAGGAAGGCGCGGCGGAGGGGTGGAGAAGCAAATGGGCGCTTCTCCTATGTGCCCTGGCCGGGAATCGAACCCAGGTCCTCCGCACGCTAGGCCGACGCTCTACCGCTGAGCCAACCGGCCAGGGCTCTTCATGTACTTTTGGGCAACTTTAAAGAACTTTTTCAACTGATTTGAACTGCTGGGTTTTTGTTTTCCTTCCACATTTACAGAATGACCTTAGGGTAGACTACTCATATCAGTTCTACCAACTTCTGCTGAGTGCTGACAGTTGTGTGACTATAATAAATGCTGTTTCTTTAAAACTACATATGCAATCTCCATTCAGTCTTTGTCTCCTCTGCCCAGTGGTTGCTGTGATCCTGAAAGCACTGACCTACGAGGAGAAGCGGGGTGCCTGCAGTGTGGGTGCCAACGTCAGGGATGCCGCCTGCTATGTGTGCTGGGCCTTCGCACGTGCCTATGAGCCTCAGGAGCTGAAGCCCTTTGTGGCCAAGATTTCAAGGTAGGTAAAGCCTGGAGTCATGGCGAGATTAAATCTGCCTCTGCTGTTGTTGCTGGGATCATGCTCTCTTAATAGTGTGTGTGAGGAGCAGCCAGCATGATGGATTTCCGTGTGCAGGAGGCAGGTGCTCATGAGCTAATGATGCAGGGTGATCATTAAAAAGAAGCAGCTCAAGATCCTTTTTCATGGGTGAGCAGCTCAGACCAGAAGTGTTCAGGAGGAGTATTCTGGAAGCTTCAGCTGGCCTGTGTTAGCAGATTCTTAGATGAAGGGAATCTGTGTCTGGGATTGTGTGGAGGAAACAAGCAGGGGACATCTGATCAGGGGAGCTGGGCTCTAAGTGTCTGTGTGTTCTATTGAGAGAAATTTTGGAAATTCAGCTATCACCTTTTACCTTGGAAGGAGTTCCTTGGGAACACAAGGAAGCCTTCAGGTGACAGCCGCCGTAGGTTTTGTCTTGCCTTCATTTTCTAATTTTTTTTTTTTTTTTTGTACTTTTCTGAAGCTGGAAACGGGGAGAGACAGTCAGACAGACTCCCGCATGCGCCCGACCGGGATCCACCCGGCACGCCCACCAGGGGCAAAGCTCTGCCCTCCAGGGGGCGTCGCTCTGCCGTGACCAGAGCCACTCCAGCGCCTGGGGCAGAGGCCAAGGAGCCATCCCCAGCGCCCGGGCCATCTTTGCTCCAATGGAGCCTTGGCTGCGGGAGGGGAAGAGAGAGACAGAGAGGAAGGAGGGGTGGGGGTGGAGAAGCAAATGGGCTCTTCTCCTATGTGCCCTGGCCGGGAATCGAACCCCGGTCTCCCGCACTCCAGGCCGACACTCTACCGCTGAGCCAACCGGCCAGAGCCTCATTTTCTAATTTTTATGGACTAGCACTTGAATATTTGTTAGTCATAGCATTTACTAACAAGTTTGTCATTCACACCTTTGGAACAAAAACCACTCTTAAGAACAGCTTTTGTGAGACAGGAAAAATACTTTCTCTGGCTTCTTGGAGAAAGACCTGAAACTAGCAGGCCGGTGGTCCCCCCACCAGACCTTGTGGCAGCTGTGGCCCTGGGTTCTAGTTTTGTGTCTCCAGCTGAGCCCCTCAAGGCAACTGGGTACCACTGCTGTTGTACCCCACTTTTAAGATCTGTTTTTGTTTTTTTTTGTTTGGGAAAAATACAAAACAAATGTGTTCCCAGTATAGTGAATTTTGAAGTTAATTTTTATACTCTGACTTGTTACTGTATTTTTGGACTTGAAGAAGTCAGGCCTTTATTTCTCGATGTTTATTAAGTAGCCAAAGAAGGGGTGCCAAGCAGGGTGGCAGTCTCTGCGTTAGTTACAGAGCATAACACTCACCTGATGACTTTTACTAGGAAATGGATTTCAAATTATCCTCCCACAGCTGTTTAGGAGATGCCCCCTGAGATCTGTGTGTGATGCCCAAAGAGAGCGATGAGAACTTGCAAATCCTACCAGCCGCAGGGCCTGGCTGCTCTGGAAGCCCTGGCTTCTCGCGACCCCTCAGCTCCGTCAGTGTGGCTCACAGTCTATGGCAGGGGTCGCAAACTCGCGGGCCGCATGCAGCCCGCGAAACAATTTTGTGCAGCCCGCAGACTAATCCACGAAGTTCAAAATATTTTGGATAAAATTAAGTAAGCCTAGGGGCCTACTTGTATTTTTCATTTCTCTAGCATCCTAGCTAGATATTAGCTTAGTTAACAGTAGTTGTGATGCGAACTACAGTTTCTGGTCGTTTTGTGACACTGAGTAAACTGCATGTACTATTGTGCTTGTTGTACTGATTTTTTTTTGTTTTCAACTGCAGTGAGAAAAGTGTTGCGTAACAGTTGCCTTTTGTAGACCTAGTGCGGCCCGCCGAACGGCTGTGATCTTGCTCTGCGGCCCACATGCTGAGTTGAGTTTGAGACCCCTGGTCTATGGGGACTGGAGGTCGTTCTGTTCTCACCATTTCTGGGGTCAGGAGAGGGACCACAGGTCTGTTTACTACCTAGGAAGTGCCTCTGGCCAGTATCTCTCGATCTTGACTTATACCAAAGCAAAGCCTACAGAGCAGCCTGGGGAGTCTGATAAAGTCAAAGGAGTTGAGTGCTTCCTGGAAGTCATAAAGATATCTGATCCTCCTCTCTTGCCCTCCCTCAAAGGGAAGGGCAGAGTGACAGGGCAATAGTCTTAGGGAGCTGTGGTCCTGGGTAACCGCTGGCCTGTGGTAGCGTGGCAGAAGCCAGTCTGCTGCCTGCTCCTCATCTTTCCCTGGTCCCTCATCCCTCATCCCTGGTCCCTCATCTCTCATCCCTGAGAGCCTTGGCTGCTCCTCAGTCAATAGCTCGGTGATCCCATTGCTCTGTGAACAGGAGCTTTGGTGTTAGCAAGGCTTCAAGGAAGGCACTTCCTGCTGCTTCTGGTCCTGCTGCTCACCGTTTGGAAGTGGCTTGTGTAACTAGAAAATGAAGGTATAAACAAGTGTTTTCCTTTTGCTTCAGCTGTCACAGTACTGTCATGTTTCTCTAGGTGACACTGTACCACTGAGTGTCCAGTGCTGTGGGTGGGTAGGTACCGTGGTCATTCTCACAACACCAAGGATATCTGTCCAGAGTTGGGCTGCTGCCAAGTGCTGAGATGCTGACACCTCTCTGGCTCCTAAAGGAATCATTTCGTTTCAGAGTGATAACAATCCAGCGCTTCTTTGTCAGTTTGACATTTGTCAGAGCAGTAAGTAAACTTGGTAGGAATCTGTGCCTCCTTTTTCTATGGGGACCTTTTGGAGGAGCAGGTCTGAAGACTGAAGATCAGTCAGCAGAGAAAATTGGAATGCAGTGTGGCTGCACTTGCTGGGGACAGCAGAAGGTGAGGGCACAGAGGGCGGGTAGTCATCATACACATGCTTCTTTGCTTACGGTGAAAGCTTCTTACCTAGTGCACCTCAGTCTCCATGTGGAGAGCAGTGATACTGGCAAATGGTCCTAACCCCTCACATCCCCCCTGATGTCTGTGGGACAGTCAGGCAGGGTTCTCTTCTCATCCAGGTCCCTGGCTTTTGGAAAGGAGGCTCTTTTATCCACAAGCAAGTGATTTCTGCTTTCTGCAGCATTGGAATTTGTGGAAACACTAATCTCAGCAGCTAAAATTTTATAAAGTGAAATATCAGTCTTTGAAAAGACTTGCTGTGTTAATTCTGGCCTGAGCATGGCATGGGTGTAAGAGTTGTTGTTATTGGCTCAGTTCTGGGGATTCTGGCGTGGGTGGATCTGTGCCCTGTGGTCTTTGGACACACAACTGGGCGAGTGCTAAACTGCCATGTGCTTAGTTTTCTGGGAGTAGCCTGTGTTGGGAGTGGGCTGTGAAGAACCCAGTGACTGGTCTGTGTGGGCCACGTATACAGCTAGCGTTGGTCTGCTCACGTCAGTGAAAGCGACTGCAGATCTGATGTAGCTGGGACGATGGAGCCAGGCCTGTCCTGTGGGGCCCTGCGGGTTCTCCAGATGAGCCCCACAGAACCCACTACCGCCATGTCTGGACTGTGATGGGAGGGTGTGGAGCTGGGTGTTCAGAACACTCACCTTTCTGAGCTGGTATTTATTTTAAGACCTTTACTACATATGAGGGACCAGAGAACATTCACTGTGATGGTGGCCAGCGTCTTCTGCAGAAACTCAAGTGGTTGCACTTGAGCCCTTTGATCTCAGGGGAGGTTACTTTTTCTCGACTTTCTGGGCATGCCCAAGGCGTTGCTGATGAGTTTACACAATGTCACACACAGAAACCACCTGCTGGCTGGCAAGGGCGCCCCAGACTCCTGCTCAGCCTTTCTAGTTTCTCTTAATTAATATGGGAGTTAGTGGCTGCGTGGAGTTTCTGCCTGACAAGGCCCCTCTCATCCCCTTTCCCTGTGCCCATCCCAGGATTGGATCAGCAAATGCCCTTTGGAGCTGCGCCCGGCAAGTTTTCCAGTCCAGTTTGACAAGTTCTGAGTGAGCCTGTGCTCCAGCCCTTCCTGGTCCATCTAGACTGCAGGCGTGGGGCGGGTGGGGAGGGTGGGCTGGCAGGTGAGTCACTGTGCCAGGTGAGTCTGGAGGACGCTGCTGGCCTGCACCTCCCTGTCCCAGGAGTATCGGTTGGGGTGTGTCTTTCAAGATCTGCTTCCTTTGGTTTATAATAAGTGATGACGTTTTAATTGTCAGCTTTTAAGCCCATTAGTCTTGGCACTTGATAAAATGTTGGTGTCTTTATACTTTCACAGACTCTTCAGTGGGTCCTGCAACAGTTAGCAGAGATCAGAATGTCACTCTGTAAGTGAGCCTCTGGTAGAAAGAATCAAGTGTGACAAATGAGGCAGCAGGACTTGACCGCGGGGCACCCACATTGTGAGTGGTCAGAGGCCAGGCTGTGCCAGGCCCTCTCCTCACAGTCTTGTGTGAGGGGTGGGTTCAGGGCTCAGCTGCCCACTTTCTAAGGAGCTTGGAGGAACCCATCTGTGAATGTACACTGACCATTTCTGTTGATATTGAAAAGAAAGTTTTTAGGCAAATTTAATTGTTTCAAATTAGTGTTGGCCAGTTTGGAAAAACCTGTATTTCCTGAGATTATAGATAGTGAATTAAGATATGAAACCATTTTTTTTTTTTGTGGGAAAGTAAATAGGGCTTCCTGAAAAGTCAAGTGTAATTTAGGAACAATGAAACACATGAAGTTAAAATAGTACAGGATGGTTGTGCTTATCTAGAAAATACCTTCTCACCAAAAATCAGAAAGCTAATTTGCAAGAAGGAAAAAGAAAAAATGAGCCCCACTGCTGCCTGTAAGCTACTTGGTTGTCACCTTCCAATGATTTCCTCATCTGAAACTCTTGTAAACTGAGCGCTGTTGACAGCAGGCTGCCCGCCCCTCCTGTGCTGGGGCCGCAGTGCCTGGGGATTGGCTCACAGATCTCTTCCTCGAGGGCAAGCTTGTCCTGAAAAATCAGGAAATGGCATGTGTTGCTCAAAGCTATGTCTTGTTCTCACTGCGACCTTCTTAATGGCCGGCTTTCAGAGGGAAGATAACCCTTTTGTTTTTCAAGAAATTTAATGCTGATTACAGATCACAGCACCCCCTCACCAACCTGGTAAATCTGCTCGTGGCCTTTGTTTTAGCTCTGCCGTGATTTGAAGTCCTTTGAGAAATCTTGTGTTGTGAGTTCTAATTCTTACTAGGGAAGGAGAAGAGAACTCCACCATAGACAGATCTGATGTTCTAACTTGATTTGCAGCTTTCAAATAATATGAATAGCTAATAAATTAGTTTGATATCTAAATTTTTTTAAATCTTGAAATGATAGAATTTTTATTACTCAAGATAACAAGTGTATTTTTCTTTTTATTGCTATAAAACATATAAACTAACAAAGATTGACTTTGAGGTGAGATCTGCTCCTTGCTGTACCTGCTAATAAAAACCAGGTACCCGGGACTCGGGGCAGGTCTAGGCGGAACCCCTGACTTGGACAAGAAAGAAAGTCCCTTTCAATTTGATAGATCATTTCTCTGTGTTGGGAAATCCAGGTGAAGTATCGCCCAAACTTCTGCAGTGAAAGCAAACAGGTGAAAATATATACCTGTGACACGTACTAGCCCTGGCGGACATGTGCGCTGCTGGCTTTTAGTGTTGCTCCTCATGGCCCTCCAAAACATGAGATAAAGGCATGTGACTCACCTTTGGCCCATCTTGCTGAGGATGACTTTTAGAGGTGCACAGGAAACAAGGGGGCCCATGAGGGCTTTTATATTCATATTTAACGAAGATTGTCATACCTGTTTTTATTTGAAACTTAACTAGTATTTCTAGATAAGCAAGTTTTGTTCAAAGTGAACTGAGTAGTTTTCTAAATTTAGTCCAACTCAAAAACAGTATTAAAAACCTGTCACATTCATAGGTATATACGCAGTTGATTTGTTGATTTAACTTGATCAACTATACTTGATTAAAAGCTGTTGTTTGTAAAAGGGTATTTTTTGTTATATTTATCCTACTACGTTTCTGAAGTTTGCTTAATATAGGAATAAAGCATTAACTATTTTAAGCCATTTACTTGTGAATATAAAAGCTGTCTTGGTTAGCCTGACCTGTGGTGGCACAGTGGATAAAGCGTCGACCTGGAAATGCTGAGGTCGCTGGTTTGAAACCCTGGGCTTGCCTGGTCAAGGCACATATGGGAGTTGATGCTTCCAGCTCCTCCCCCCCTTCTCTCTCTCTGTCTCTTCTCTCTCTCTCTCTCTCTCTGTCTCTCTCTCTCCTCTCTAAAAAAAGTGAATAAATTTAAAAAAAGAAAATATTAAAAAAAAAGAAAAGAAAAAAGATACCTTATTAAAAAAAAAAAAAGAAGCTGTCTTGGTTAGAATGGGTGAGACCCTCTGTCGTGCCCTGCAGTCCCCTCAGGAGTGGGCCTGGGGAGTGATGCCTGAGTGGTGTCTGTGTTGTGCAACCTCCCCCGCTGGTCCCCGAGTCTGTGGGAGCTCTGGTCAGTGTGTCTGCATTGTTCACAGTTGTTTCTTTGGGGGTTCTTCAGAAGTGAGCACCTTCTGGACTCTCACCACATAGTCTCTTCGAGCATCATTGTCCTGGGGCCACAAACACTGAGCGTGGGCTTTGCTTAGGCAAAGGACCCGCCTAGGGAACCCACCTGAAGTTGAGCATAGAGCAGAGAAGCCTGAGGTTGCTGTGGACATGATTGATGCTGTTCTTACTGAGAAGGTCCCCACGGGTGAGCGCATGAAGTGTGAGAGAGAGGAAGGTAAAGACCTTTCTCTGGGGTGGCCAGTTGTGGTTTTTTTAGGGACGGGACTGGAAGGAGGGAATACACACACGACAAAATGAGAAAGAACCATCTTTCATTAATGTTTTGATTCAATTGCAACATAAACTTAAAAGCTTAATGCTAAGTATCTTCCATTCTGCAGAGTAGGCTGTCCCCCAGGGTGGGCTCACTGGACAACTCAGTTGCTGCACTGTGATGGACAGGGGATGGCACAGCACAAATCTGGTGACCTTTCTCAGTGGCCTTGGCTGCACCAAGTAAAGCTTGATGGAAATTGGACTCAACCTGCCCTGGGCAGGGCCAGAGTGTCCACAGACAGTGGTCTGGGGGTTGAATGGGTTGAATGGGTGCTCCTGGTCTGGCTGCCTTAGAGTAATTTTCTAAACTGATGCATAACTTAGCCAGTAACCTTCACAGGCTCACAGGATGGCAATTGACTTTATGTTCTTCTTTATATTGGTTCCCTTCTCTTGTCAGTAATCAGTATTCCATCATTTAAAAATTGTAATCTAAGATTGAAGGAAATTTCAAGGTAGGGTAAAATGTGAACTTTTATATATTGGATACACCCAGAGTCAATAAAAATGTAAGTCCACATTTTTCTTGTGTCAGATATTAAAGAATAGCAGAAATGCTGGTTAATATATTTCCTAGAATATTTAGGTTGTTATGGGTTAAAAGAAGTTCTTGTTAATATGTAAATGTAGTACTTAAATTTCCATTGATTGAGAATATATTTAGATTAAAATACCAAATGTTTTTTGTTAAGAACAGAGGTAGTTATATAATTTTTAGTTATTGAAAGATCTCATTAATACATGTCTTACTCAGCTTAATGATTTAAAAAATTTCATTAACAGTAACTATTGTGATCTTGAAATAGAATTGATTGACCTTAAACTGTTCTTGCTATATAGTAAGATGAATTCCCTTTAGTCTTAAGCCCAGTATTTTTTAAAATCTCACTTTAGCTATATTTTGTAATAAAGAATTTAAAGAGGAAAAGGGAGTAACTTTCTGTTAGAAGAGTTTTGCTGGAATTATTTCCACTTCAACTAGTAAAAGGAGTGATAACAGAAAGGACCCAAGGCACTAACACTGGAGCTTTATAATCTTCAGATATTTAGTTTCTTTCCAAAACAACTTTTTTTTTTTCTTTATTTTTTTTTGTATTTTTCTGAAGTGAGAAGCGAGGAGGCAGAGAGACAGACTCCCGCATGCACCCAACTGGCATCCACCCGGCACGCCCACCAGGAGGCGATGTTCTGCCCATCTGGGGCGCCGCTCTGTTGCAACTAGAGCCATTGTAGCGCCTGAGGCAGAGGCCACGGAGCCATCCTCAGCGCCCAGGCCATCTTTGCTCCCATGGAGCCTTGGCTGCGGGAGGGGAAGAGAGAGAGAGAAAGGAGAGAAGGAAGGATGAAGAAGCAGATGGACGCTTCTCCTGTGTGCCCTGGCTGGGAATCAAACCCAGGACTTTCACACCCTGGGCCGACGCTCTACCACTGAGCCAACTGATCCAGGCCTCAAAACAACTTTTAATTTCAAACTAACTTTAAACAGAAAAAGTATAAAAAAAAATCAATGTTTCCCGTAAGTCCTTTGCCAACTTCCCCAATGTTAACACCTCACTAGCAAAACCAGAGATGGAGCCCTGTGTCACCACTGTTAGCTGAACTGTGGCTGCCCTTGGTGGTACACCTGCACTTTCACGTTTGGGGCACATTGCAGACTAACCGTGGGGGATGCTGGCCTTGATCCCAGTTAAGGTGGGATCTGTAGTTACCATATTGTTTCCTTTATAAATAATAAATGTCTTAGGGGGACACTTTGACTCTACATAACTGCTGTTTCTCCATAAACTTTACCCATTTTCATGCCCATTGGTGGTCCTGCCCATATGAGGTACCGCATTCTTCCATAAGGAAAAGGTGTCCCCTGCCTCCTTTTATTCATTTAATCGTTTGTTTTTTTTTGTCAGTGAGGATGTTCTGGCAGTTCTTGGATTTCTGGGGTTTTCATTTAATGCTGCTGCTCATTTTATTGCTTGGTTGTTCCACCTTGGCCATTGGGTCTGTTTCAGGTTGGCAGGCTGTGTCCTCCCTATAGGACCCACACTTTTTTTTTTTATTTATTCATTTTTAGAGAGGAGAGAGAGAAGGAGAGAGAGAGAGAGAGAGAGAGAGAGAGAGAGAGAAAAGGGGGGAGGAGCTGGAAGCATCAACTCCCATATGTGCCTTGACCAGGCAAGCCCAGGGTTTCGAACCGGTGACCTCAGCATTTCCAGGTTGACGCTTTATCTACTGCGCCACCACAGGTCAGGCCTTATTTTTTGAATACTGTACTTTCTAGCATGACTGATGTTCCAGGCTTATCTTTTTTTCTTCTCCCTGTCCCTGGGATCGAGTATTTCAGGAGTCTGTGTTCCTCTTAGTGGAGAATAGCATTTTGAGTATGAGACCCAGGTTCCCTCCTGTATCCAGGTGCACGTCCACCCTAGAAGGCCATGCATTCTCATGGACACCTGGCATTAAGCTGTGCTCTGTTCCCTGGTCTTTTGGCCTCTGACCTTGCTGTGACTTCTTCACACCCGGTCCTTAGTGTTTACAGTGTGTTTTCTCATGTTCGACTGCAGTTCCATGTACAATAGTTTCACAATTGCTCAACCACACCCTGTGGGAGACACGGCCAACACCCAGAGAGAGTTCCAATGCGTGTGCCCCTCAATCACTCAAGCCTGTCTAGAGCCCTTGCTTTCAGGTAGATTAAAATTCACTTGTGCCCTCTGCCCTTTGTAGTCAGCCACCCCCAACCCATGGCCACCTCCAGTCTGGTTTTGGTTTCGGTAGTGTTGCCATTTTTGGAATGCCTTGTAAGTGGAAATATATAACACAGAGTTCTGATTCTTCTTTCACTTTACAAAAAAACAAACAAACAAAAACACAAAACCTAGGAGAGGTCAGAAGTTTGACCCAGGTCTCACTGGGATAGACCAAGGTGCTTAAGGCCTGGTTCCTCTGGTGGCTCCCGGGGAGAGTCGCTCCTGTCATTTCTGCTCCAGTTGTTTCCACTCCGGAGGCACCACAACCTTAGGCTCATTACCCTCCTTCTACTTTCACAGCCAGTAGCCTCAGGCTGCATCTCTCTCCTACTGAAACCCTCTGGTTCTCCCTGTCCTGCCTCCTGTTTTCATTTCTTTTTTCTTTCTTTTTTTTGTTTTAAGTCTTTATTTTTATTTATTTATTTATTTCAGAGACAGAGAGTGAGTCAGAGCGAGGGATAGACAGGGACAGACAGACAGGAACGGAGAGAGATGAGAAGCATCAATTATTAGTTTTTCATTGCGCTTGCAACACCTTAGTTGTTCATTGATTGCTTTCTCATATGTGCCTTGACCGCGGGCCTTCAGCAGACTGAGTAACCCCTTGTTGGACCCAGCGACCTTGGGTTCAAGCTGGTAGACTTTTGCTCAAACCAGATGAGCCCACGCTCAAGCTGGCGACCTCGGGGTCTCGAACCTGGGTCCTCTGCATCCCAGTCCGATGCTCTATCCACTGCGCCACCGCCTGGTCAGGCCTGTTTTCATTTCTTGGGACATCTGATGACACAGGCCTGCCAAGGGAGTCCCTATCTAAGGTCAGCTGATTAGCAAACTTAATTGCATCTGCAGTTTTAACTCCCCTTTCCCAGGTAATGGGTTTTCCCTGACATCTTTAGGAGGGACATTGGCCCGCCTGACTCAGGGGTTGACTGGCTACAGGGGTACCTCGGATTCAGGAAGCTGCTGCTTGGGCTAGAAAGACTGGAAAATGTGGACATGCCAGTGGAACGTCCCAGGGAGCTGGAAGAGATTCAAGGTACAGAAAGGGAATTTGAGTGGTATGAGGCCCCAGCTAGCCCACAGGCGACATCTCTGTAGGGCAGTTGTCCCCAATCCCCTGGGCCGTGGACCGGTACTGGTCCTTGGGCCATTTGGTACTGGACCGCAGAGAAAGAATAAATAACTTACATTATTTCTGTTTTATTTATATTTAAGTCTGAACGATGTTTTATTTTTAAAAAAACGACCAGATTCCCTTTGTTACATCTGTTTAAGACTCACTCTTGGCCCTGGCCGGTTGGCTCAGCGGTAGAGCGTCGGCCTGGCGTGCGGGGGACCCGGGTTTGATTCCCGGCCAGGGCACATAGGAGAAGCGCCCATTTGCTTCTCCACCCCCACCCCCTCCTTCCTCTCTGTCTCTCTCTTCCCCTCCCGCAGCCAAGGCTCCATTGGAGCAAAGATGGCTCGGGCACTGGGGATGGCTCCTTGGCCTCTGCCCCAGGTGCTAGAGTGGCTCTGGTCGCGGCAGAGCGACGCCCCAGAGGGGCAGAGCATCGCCCCCTGGTGGGCAGAGCGTCGCCCCTGGTGGGCTTGCTGGGTGGATCCCGGTTGGGCGCATGCGGGAGTCTGTCTGACTGTCTCTCCCTGTTTCCAGCTTCAGAAAAAAATACAAAAAAAAAAAAGAAGACTCACTCTTGACGCTGGTCTCGGTCACATGATACATTTATCCGCCTCATCCTAAAGGCCGGTCTGTGAAAATATTTTCTGACATTATACCAGTTTGTGGCCCAAAAAAGGTTGGGGACTACTGTTGTAGGGGACTGCCTGTGTCTGAAATACCGTTTTTAAAAATATTTTCTCTGTAGGCTGGTATAAGATACCAATTTTCAAGTCATACTTAGAAACAACACTTTGTCTGCAGCCTGCCCTAAATCACTTTATTTTCTGCTGTTACTAAAATGAGTCCTGGTTTATCTGTAACAATTATATCAGGTCTACTGGAAAGTTCTGTTCATTTCTATCACAACAAGTTTCAACAATTAAGCACTTGTTTATTTGGCGCATATGTGCCTCTCTACTTTTATCTCTTAATGTATACATACTGATGTAGCAAATTAACTAAAAGTTGATTCATGTTAGTCTTATGTGTGAAGCGATAGTGTATCCATGGCTACTGATAAAGTTCATTTACGCCATTGTAATTTTTACAAATTTCAACAAGGAAGAAATGCTACAAAAGCATGTGGAAATTTATTGAAAGTGTTTGGTGAAAGTACAGTTTCTGATAGGACATGCAGAAGATGGTTCGAAAAAATTCCAAACAGGTGATTTCGACCTTTCTGATAAGCCACGTTCTGGGTAACCATCTTTGATCGATGACGATGTTAAGACCATGTTGGAGCAAGATCCTTTTCTGACAACATCGGAGATCGCAGAAAGGCTTAATTCAGCTCAGCAAACCATTTCGGACCATATTCGGAAGATAGGATTGGTGTGGAAATATTCAAGATGAGTGCCACATGAATTAAGTCAGAAGAATTTGGATGATCGAGTCGTCATATGCACATCTCTGCTTGCTCGGAACAAAATCGAGCCCTTCTTGAACCTGATGATAACTGGGGATGAAAAGTGGATTACCTACGAAAACATCGTAAGGAAGAGGGCATATTGTGAACCTGGAAAACCTAGCCCTTCCACCTCTAAACCAAATTTGACTCTGAATAAGAGAATGTGTATATGGTGGGACATTTGAGGACCAATACATTATGAGCTTTTAAAACCGAATGAAAAAGCTCAGTTCGGAGGAGTATTGTCAGCAACTGGATAATTTAAAGACAGCAGTCCAAGAAAAGAGGCTGGCGATGTTCAATAGGAAGAACATCATACTGCATCCTGATAATGCCAGGCCACATGCTGCTTTGGGGACTCGTCAAAAAATTGCAGAACTAGGCTGGGAAATTCTGTCGCATCCACCATACTTCCCGGACTTAGCACCCGGACTATCACTTGTTTTTTGTCCTTACAAAATTTTTTGAAGGGCAAAAAATTCAAAAATGAAGAAGATATCAAACAAGCACTGATTTAATTTTTCGCATCAAAAGATAAAACATTTTTCAAAAATGGGATATACAAATTGCCCTCACTCTGGCAAGAAATCATTAATAATAATGGCAATTATATTATTTAATAAAGTTTATTGACGGTAAGAAAAATTTGTATTTTGTTTTATTCCAAAAACGGACTGAACTTTCCGGTAGACCATATATGTGATGACCTAATGAAGAGAAATTTAAGTGAAGCCCAAGTATTTGAGCTTGGAAAGGTCTTCTGTTCTCTGAACGTGCTGTGGTTTGGCTTGGGGGCTGGGGGAAACTTGGCCATCTCTAGGACTTGAGTGACATCTAATGACTGTTTTCTGTCTTTGGTCACACCATTCTGGGATGGTGTGAGGGTCGTTGCTCCCACAGGCCTCTCTGGGCTCTGCCAGCTGCCTGTACCTTTTCCTGTGTGTCATTGTGAGCCACACCCATACCCCCATTTTTCCCAGTGCTACCGGCTTTCTTTTCATTTCTTTTTTTTTTAATAATTTCTTTTTAAAGGCTTTATCCTATTTTTTTTTCAGAAAGGAGAGAGAGAAAGAGAGAGAGAGAGAAAGGGGAGGAGCAGAAAGCATCAGCTACCATATGTGCCCTGACCTGGCAAGCCCAGGGTTTTGAACCGGTGGCCTCAGTGTTCCAGGTCAACGCTTTATCCCATTGCACCACTACAGGTCAGGCAGTGCCACCGGTTTTCATCCTTTGGGAACCCTGCTTCCCTCATTGCCCCTTAGGCCTGTACAACTGTGGCTTGTGCTCAGGTGTGCATCCTCAGTGCTGCCCTCTAATAGTATGTGTTTGCATTTCGGCAGCTGTGGTGAGTGAGTTGTGAGCAAGCAGATGAAAGACCAGGGTTCCTAGTCAGTGTCATGAGGTCTATGTCTCTGCATGCTTCCTTCTAATGACTTGCTTTTCTTTTTCTGTAGTGCTCTGGTCATTGCCACAGTGTTCGACCGAAACGTGAACTGCAGGAGGGCCGCCTCTGTAAGTTTCTTGTCATTCCTTTTCCTGCGGGTGTGGGGCTCTGGCCCATGCAACTCCATGAGGCCAGTGTGGTTGGCGATGTCCATGGCTCCCGTCTCTGCACTGAGGGTTGGGAGCCCCATGTGGCTGTCAGACCAAGAGACTGGTGAGAGGAAAGGCTGGACCCAGAGGCAGGCTGGGGTGCTGTCACCTGGGAGAATTGACTACAAGCTTTTGGTGTTATCAGAGATGAGGCTGTTGGGGCGGGGGGTAGATTTTGTTTGGTGTGATGTGGGTTGTTCTGTGGGTGGTGGACTGAAGGATGAAGAGGGTGCCCAGGTGGCGAGATCAAAGGCCAACCTGGGAAAGAGTGAGCTGCCCTTCCTCGCCTGGGGGCCCACAGTTCACAGCAGGTAGGTACTCCCATGTTGGGAGTGATCAAGCCCCAACTGGACTGGCAAGCAAGTGAGGCGGGCTTTGTGCAGGGACATTGTGCCCTCAGATTTAGAAGCTAAATGCAGGTTTTTAGATGCCAGGAGAGGAGTGGACACATGTTTTTAGGGGTGTGGTGGTAGGGTGAATGAGGCAGCTGTGTTCCCCAGGGCTTGGAGGTCCTACTGCAGGTGGTGTGAATTTGTGGGACAGACAAGAATGAGGTGTCTCCATGGAAGAAACTGAAAAATCATCAGTTTGTGGTCAGTGGTTGAGCTATGCATTTATGATTTATGCGCTTTCTGTGAAGTTTTAAAGAAATTAAAGGAAAAGGACACTTGTGGAGGAGATCCTGAAGCGGTAACAGTTTTGTGAAGAGACATTGTTTGCTTTTTTGTGTGTGTGTGTGACAGAGAGAGAGGGACAGATGGACAGACAGGAAGGGAGAGAGATGAGAAGCATCAGTTCTTCATTGTGACTCCTTAGTTGTCCATTGATTGCTTTTTCATATGTGCCTTGACCAGGGGGCTCCAGCAGAGCAAGTGACCACTTGCTTAAGCCAGCGACCTTGGGCTTCTAACCAGCGACCTTTGAGCTCAAGCCAGTGACCCTGGAGTCATGTCTATGATCCTATGCTCAAGCCAGCGACCCTGCGCTCAAGCCTCCCACCTTGGGGTTTTGAATCTGGGTCCTCCAGGTTCCAGTTCAACGATCTATCCTCTGTGCCACTGCCTGGTCAGGCTGACATTGTTTGCTTGATCAAAGATGGGATAAGGCCTGACCTGTGGTGGTGCAGTGGATAAAGCGTCGACCTGGAATGCTGAGGTCATGGGTTCAAAACCCTGGGCTTGCCTGGTCAAGGCACATATGGGAGTTGATGCTTCCTGCTCCTCCCCTTTATCTCTCTCTCTATCTCTGTCTTCTCTAAAATGAATAAATAAAATCTTTAAAAAATAAAGATGGGATAAGAAATAGGAATCGGCCCTGGCTGGTTGGCTCAGTGGAAGAGTGTGGGCTCAGCGTCTGGATGTCCCAGGATCGATTCCCAGTCAAGGCACACAGGAGAAGCGCCCATCTGCTTCCCCACCCTTCTCCCCTTTCCCTTCTCTCTCTCTTCCCCTCCCACAGCCAAGGCTCCATTGGAGCAAGTTGGCCCCCTGCACTGAGATTGGCTCCATGGACTCGCCTCAGGTGCTAGAATGGCTCAGGTTGCAACTGAGCAACGCCCCAGATGGGCAGAGCATCACCGCCTAGTGGGCATGCCAGGTGGATCCCGGTTGGGCACACGCGGGAGTCTCTGCTTCCTCGCTTCTCACTTAACAAAAATACAAAAAAAGAAATATAAAAGAAATAGGAAT
The DNA here is from genome assembly GCF_036850995.1 of Saccopteryx leptura. Classification (NCBI taxonomy): domain Eukaryota; kingdom Metazoa; phylum Chordata; class Mammalia; order Chiroptera; family Emballonuridae; genus Saccopteryx; species Saccopteryx leptura. The sequence continues at coordinate 126,983,590 of NC_089506.1, forward strand.
TGATGAAAGAACACAGTTGTATCACACCTCCTCTGCATTGGAGGCACTGTTGTGAAAGGGAGGTTAGGGAGAATAGTGTCATGCTGGGGATTGTACCTGTGCCCTCAGGAGACAGCCAGGCCCACATGTGACACATTTTGGGATCATTTTGGGATCATTAGTGTTGCAGTCAAGCTCAGGGCCTTCAAATCTGGAGGTGAAAGCTGATAGTGTGGGTTAGAGTGCCTAGAGAGGCCATGGAAGACCTAGTGTAGGTGGGAGAGTGCAGGTGAGGGGTACTGGCCTGGCCATCTCAGAGAGGTGCCCATGTGACTTGTCACTTGAATGGAGCAGTACCTCCTACGCATCTATAGTGGATCCTGTTGCTTCTACAGAAATCCCAACAAAAGCTTCTGTGCCCAGGAGGGTTTCTCTTTTTCACGTGAACAAAGCTGGGCAGGTGCGTCTGGATCATGGGTGGCAATGCTGTGGTCTCAGTTCAATGTTCCTTCATTGCTGTCCTTGGGCCTGAGGAGCCTGCCCAGTGCTGAGTCATCCCCACTTTGCATACTTCCTAGAGCTCTCAGCACTGAACATGGCTGTGGGACGTGGATTTCCATGTGACAGGGTCATGCAGTGGTGGCCCTGTAGTGGGGATGGCCAGCCACACAACACAGTCAGACTGTTAGGAGAACATAGAAACAGGAAGGGCCTACCCCATGCCCTACTCTTTGTTTGAAGTTGTTATCGGTCTGGTGGTGGTGGGTGTTCTCCATATACAGGGTCTTGTCATCTGTGAATAAAGAGTTTACCCTTTCCTTTTCAATCTTAATGCCTTTTGTGTCCTTGCCTAACTGCATTGGTCATAGGAGCTGCCAGGACAGTGCCAGGGAGAAAGGGTGAGAGTGGTCATCCTTGTCTTTCTTCCGCACTTGGGGAAAATGTTGTCTTCCGTGTATGACAGTGGCTGTAGGTTTTACGTAAACACCGTTGAGCAGGTTGAGGAAGTTCTGCTAGTTCGCTGGAGATTAGATTTTGAGATGGTTACATGGTTTTTGTTCTTCATTCTATTAACGTGGCATATTGTATTGATTTTCAGATATTAAATCAACCTTACATTTCTAGGATAATTCCCACATTATGGTATAAACCATTTTTATATGTTGTCACATTCACTTTGCCAAAATTTTCTTAGAATTTTTGAGTCTATGAAAAAGGGATATTGGTCTGCAGTGTTAATTTGTTGTAATTTTTTTTGTCTGGCTTTGGATTTAGTGTAATCTGGCCCCATGAAAGAGAGTGGGAGTATTTCCTTCTCTGTTTTAATGAACAGATTTTAAAAGATTGATATTATTTTGTTTCTACTTTAAATGTTTGGTAGAAATCACCAACAAACCCATCTGAGCCAGTTTTGTTTTCTGTGTCTTTCGAAAGATTTTAAATTATTTAATTGCTTTATTTGCTGGAGGTCTGTTCAGCTTTTCTGGTTTTTTCCTCTATTTTATCTAAGTTGTCACTACAGCTGTACAAAGTTATAGGACGCCCATCTGCCACTTCTGGTCCTGTTTTTTCTATTACATACCAGCACAAAGTGTTTCCTGCTTGATTCTTACCTTGTCCTCTACCTGGTTTCAGTGTTCACTCGGTGCCTGATCCCAGCCCTCCATTCCTTCCTCATCCTGTCTTGCTTGTCATGGGGGTCCGCATGCGGTGGGTGCTCAGCAGTTAGCTGCTTTATGAATGATGAGTGTGGGGCCAGGAATGAGCTCTGCAGCTGTACCCTTTGTTACTGGGATGGTGTTGAGAAGCACTGGCATCCTCTCTCAAATGCAGGGCTTGGTTACAAGGTGCCATGTTGTTTGCACCTTCTAATGGCCCACCTGCCCTCTGTAGTCTTCATAGGCAAGACCTAGGTTGTACTGGCCTCAGGACCTTTAAACCTTCCCTGTTTCAAGAGGAAGTTTGCCGGGGAAGCTTAGAACCTCTTCTGTGTTCTGCAGTTTCTTGGGTCTTACCTATCTGTGGAAATTGTAGTGTTTTCTTGAGAAGTCTTCACATCTTTGTCCTGATCTTTATGTACACATAGTAATTGTAAGACTGAAATACAGTAAGAATCTTTTGTTAAGTCTACTTAAAAGTTAACTTTTAGATTTTCTTTTTTTTACTATAACATTTTTATGGGAAGCAGTAATACAATCAAAGCACTGATACTTTTTTTTTTTTTGTATTTTTCTGAAGCTAGAAATGGGGAGAGACAGACTCCCGCATGCGCCCGACCGGGATCCACCCGGCACGCCCACCAGGGGCTACGCTCGGGCGTCGCTCCGCCGTGACCAGAGCCACTCCAGTGCCTGGGGCAGAGGCCAAGGAGCCATCCCCAGCGCCTGGGCCATCCCCGCTCCAACGGAGCCCCGGCTGCGGGAGGGGAAGAGAGAGACAGAGAGGAAGGAGGGGGGGGTGGAGAAGCAAATGGGCACCTACTCCCACACGCCCTGGCCGGGAATCGAACCCGGGTCCCCCGCACGCCAGGCCTACGCTCTACCGCTGAGCCAACCGGCCAGGGCAAAGCACTGATACTTTTAATGAACCTTGAGGAAGAGATGAAATAAAATGATAGAAACCTTTTTTCCTTTTTTTTCAAAATAAAAATCATAATTTAAAAAATTTGAGAAAGTCTTTATACTGAACATTTAAGTTGTACCCTTGTTTATCTAGCAGATGCAAAATTAAAACAATGAAAGGTAGTGCATTTGTGTGAAGCTCATTTGAGAAGGTGGGGCTTGAGGCCCTGGCCAGGTTTTTTTCAGTGGATAGAGCTTTGTGTTCCAGTGCGCCAAGGCTATGGGTTCGATCCCAGGTCAGAACACATATGAGAAACAACCATTGAGTATATGACTAGATGGAACAAGTGAGTAGAACAATGAGTTTATGCTTCTCTCTCCTTCTCCCCTTCCCATCCCTGCCCCTCTTCTTCCCCCTGTCCCCCTTCTCTCCCTCTCCCCTTGACCCCTTCTTTTTCCTCTCTCTCCCCCTCTTCCCCCTTCCCCTCTCACTTATCCTCTCCTCCTTCTCTTTCCCCCTCTTCCTCTTTCCCTCCCCTTCTTTCCCCTTCTCCCCCCTACCCTCCCCTCTCTCAAAATCAATGGAAAAATTTTATTGGTGATAAAATTTCTTTCCATGAAGCTGCTTCCTCAGATAGAGATGTGCTCTGGCGACTTTGGCTCCTCTTTGTGTCCATGTTCCATGCTTTCTCTGCCGTGGGTGCCCCTGCTCATGGGGTGATGGTTGCTGAGGCCCCCTGCCAGGATGGGGACCCCACACAGAGACCACAGGGTCTCTTCTTCTGTTGGTGGGCACAGCGAAAGGTTCTGAGCTGTCATTTCTCTCATCACTGGATTTGGCTGTTGGGCTTTTATTTAACCAAATGATTTGTCTCTGTTCCTATTTTTATATCTAGGTCCTTGAATCCAGCATTGTTGTAAGCCCAGCATTAGTAGCTATAGGCCACTTTTCAGGATGTGTTGTCTGATTTTATAAATTTGAAACATTAAATTGTGGTTTTAAAGAGTCCAGGACTTAAGGACAGAATGGCAGACCCACCTGGAGGCTCTGATCAGCCACCAATGAGGACATTTATGAAAAAAAAAAAAAATAATAATAAAGCCATGAGTCATTTGTTGTGAATTTATCTCCTGATGTTTAGCAAAGTGCAAGGCTTGCTCACTGTGCTATTTGTTCTTTCTATTCCTTAGGCTGCTTTCCAGGAGAATGTGGGAAGACAGGTATGGCTGCTTTTTAACTCTTCAATTCCTACAACTTCCTGTAGCTTTAGAGGTAGAAAGACTGAAAACTACAAACTGAGTACCTCTTGCATTGTTAGGTATAGATAATGAGTTTACCTAGAATAAACTCTTAACACAGTTCTGATCACAGATTCACTCATGATGTGATCGAGGAGAGTGTTGATACAAGTTTTAAACAATTAGTTGTGTTTTATGGGAAACTTGAATGTGTAAGTAATTTTACACACACACACACACACACACACACACACACACTCACATGTCAGAAATCAGTGCCTTATGCATTGCTGAGGGCTACCAGATGTTACCACTTGCCCATGGGTTCTTAAGGGTGTGGGCAGAGAAGCTGGCTTCACAGGGAGTGATGTAACCCCTGCCTATCCTGTGTGTGGCGCGAACCAGTTTCCAGAAGCCATAGACCTCAGTCCCCTCTCAGTGCCATTCAGCTTCCTGAAGTCATCAACACCCCTAGCCCTGAACCTCTTGAACCTCTCTCATCACTGGTTGGCCTTGGCTGGGAGGTGTGACCTTTATCCATGAGTTATTCACATGGTGGGTGATGATGACAACCCTGGGGCATCTGGCTGGCCAGGTGGAGAATAGGCCAGAGGCAGGTGATGTTTGGGAGACTCTGAGCTGAGTTCTGGTTAGTAGGGGTAAGAAGTGAGCGTCCCAGGAGAGACGTTTGGGCTTGAAGGTGAGTGTGTTATGGGTGAGAGAATTGGTAGGTAATATTGGGGGATAAGCATTGATGGACTTGTGAGCTTGGGGGCAGAAGTTGGGCTGCAGGACCTGAGGGAAGAAGAGGACAGGGAGAGAAATGGGGAGGAGAAGCGGCACTTGAGAGAGGGATGCTGTGGATAAAACACCAAAATTCTAAGACTTAGTGCCTGGAGTTTTGGGTAGAAAAAGCAGGATCAGGGACCTTACAGCAGAACCAGGTTTGCTGTCCTGACCTGGGGCCCATGTTTTGCACGTGGTCCACGGCCTCCCAGCGTTAGTTGCCATTCCTGGGCTGCTCAGAGTCCTTTGGGTAGTAATGCTTTTGCACAGTGTTGCTGCACAGATGTGGGAGTTAGTGGATGGTTCCAGGACAGGAAGTATGGCGATTACTGCCTGGAGGGGGAGACACCACCCAGGAGCTATGGTGGCCTTTCTCCAACCATCTTCGGGCCAGTCAGGAGTACACTGGAGACAGCATGAAGATAGTTGCAGTTAGACCAGGTGTCCTAGCTGCTCCTCCAATGGCAGAGTGTATCCCCTGCTCTGCGTTTAGCTGTGTGTCATGAAGCGAATTGGCTTTTACATGTTGCTTGTGAACTAAGTCCACATTTGTGACAGTTTGCATGGTGACGGGTACCCAGAGTTCCTTGTCATGGTCTGGAGTCCAGTCCCAAGTTTAATACATGTGTCACTTTGGAGCTGGCTATCTAAGCACTTGTGATCCTCAGTGACAGGGTGCAGCTACCCCTGCTTTTCATATCCTGTGACATGCTGGCTCCTTCTTGTCACTTTTGGGAAGTGGGAAAAACTCTGTAAGAGCAGGGGCAAAGGATGGCATGTTACCTCCCACCTGTGGCCCATGGCCAAAAGTTTGTCACTTAACTCTTTTTAGAAAACTGTTTTGTGTTTAGATTTTCAAATGCTATCACCAGAAAGTGGATCAGTAATCACACACAGACTTTGGGGCTGGCTGGGTGAGTGATGTGGGTGTAGTGCCTCTCAACTTCGCTGTGTCAGAGACTGCTACTAGGTGATGGCTGTTGAGCCCTCATCTCTCTCATCCTCCAAGGCTGTGGGTTCTGGGCTCCTGTCCAGGTTTCTCAGGACCCCATGAGAGAGCACAGGATGGGGTCCTTCTGCTCAGACAAGAGCATAGGTTGGATGTTGTTGATACAGGTGCCTTTTTATGGTGTGTGGTTAAAGGAAGGCCTATAGCATTTTAAAGTTGAAATGTTCGAGTTGTTTGAAAAAAAATTTTTTTAAGTGGTTCAAATACTTTTAGCACTGTCCAGCCAGGGTGGACTTGATTTGAAAGTTTGTAGATGAGCAATTTAAGTAGTGTGCAATTTGGCTATCAGTGTCTGTCCCTCCTCTTTGTAAATATAAAGTGTGTAAATGTTATTGGACTTGTGGAGGCATCTTTACTCATTCAAATTATTTTCACTTTTTTTTTACTCTGATTTTTCCTTAGGGTACTTTCCCACATGGAATTGATATTTTGACCACAGCTGACTATTTTGCTGTTGGTAACAGAGCTAACTGTTTCCTGGTTATAAGGTAAGTTTTTAATAATAATCACAAAATATAACATCCTGGCCTAACCTGAAGTGGCGCAGTGGATAAAGCATCGACCTGGAACACTGAGGTTGCCAGTTCAAAACTCTGGGCTTGTCTGGTCAAGGCACATATGGGAGTTGATGTTTCCTGCTCCTCCCCCCCTTCTCTCTCTTTCCTCTCTAAAAAATAATTAATAAATAAATAAAATCTAACATAAAAAACATATGAACAAAACAACCCAAAATATCAATAAAACACCTTTTTGACTTAGATGTCTAAAATCAGTTTCCGCCATTTTCTTTCTTTGTCCTGGAAAGCCCATTAAACAATGGAATTTATATGTGGAAGTTAAAAGGGGGTGTTCTGGCTGGTTTAGCTCAGTTGGTCAGATCAACGTTCTGAGGTGCCACAGTTGCAGGTTCCGTCCCTGATCAATGCACATGCATGTGGGAAGCAAGCAATGAATGCCTAAGTAGAACAACAAATGAATATGCTCGCTCTCTCTCTCTCTCTCTCAAATTAACCAATAAAAGAAAAAAACTTAAAAATGACTAAAGATTTTACTTATTGATTTCTTTTAGAGAGAGAAAGAGGAAAAAGTATGGGGGAGGAGCTGGAAACATCAACTCGCTATTATTGCTTTTCGTATGTGCCTTGATCAGGCAAGCCTGGGGTTTTGAACCAGCAATCTCAGCATTCCAGATAAATGCTTTATCCACTATGCTACTCTTTAGAAAGAAAGTTAAAGGTGAAACTGGAAACAATTATGAAATCTTTTCTTTCTTATTGATTGCATGAGTATATACTATATAGTTCCAACTATGTAAAACTTGAGAAAATGCACAGGGACATTAAAAATTTTAGATAAGTCCACAGGGGCAGTAGTGGATCCGGGTGGCCTGGGGAGGGGTGTGGGGTCCAATGGAAAGAAATTGGCTCACTTTTTAAAGAGGTGTTACCAGTTTCAGGAGCTAACTGGAAATGAACCCACTCTCTGGTAATCATTTTCTTTTAATTGTCCTGTTTGATTAGTGCTGTTTTTGTCAAGGCCTTGGCCTTTCACAGAATGGCCGTAAGCCAAACTGTGACCTGTCTGCTGTGTGACAACTGTCCTCCTGAATGTCATGTGTATTGAGTTTCTCAAAATGAGATCTTGGATTGAGAGTGATGCTGTTTCTTTTTTTGCATCAGTAAAATAGTGTTTTCCAGGTTGAAGTTGTCCAGGTTGTTTATGAGCTCAGTAAGGAAGGGTACTTGAGGAATCAGGTCAAGGAATAAATATTTAACATCCCTGAGTGCATTTTGTAAAAGTTACAGCAAAATTTTTAGTTAGTAACCAAGGATTTAGGAAACAGCTTCCACATCTTAGTTCACCTGCTGAGGCATGTGATATGTTTGCCTTTAATTGGGAGAAACCATTGTATTTTAAAAATCATTAACCATCACCTGACCTGAGGTGGTGCAGTGGATAAAGCATTGACCTGGAACGCTGACATCGCTGGTTCAAAACCCTGGGCTTGCCCGGTCAAGGCACATACAGGAAGCAACTATAATGAATAGGTGTTTCCTGCTTTTCCCTCCCCCCCTTCTCTTTTCCTCTCTCTCTCTCTCCCTCTCTCCCCCTCCCTCTCTCCTCCCTTTCTCCAAAAATCAATAAATCTAAAAAAAAATTAACTATCATGTAGCCCAAGGACAGATCCCTCACATGCTGTGCAGATTACGCAGAAGCTACATTTCTTCATAACCTTTTCTTTTGAGAGAGAGAGAGACAGAGAGGGATGGAGAGAGAGATGAGAAACATCAACTCATAGTTGTGGCAATTGAGTTGTTCATTGATTGCTTTTTATATGTGCCTTGACCAGGGGCTCCAGGTGAGCCAGTGACCCCTTGCTCAAACCAGCGACCATAGGATCATGTTGATGAGCACACATGCAAATGGGCAGCCCCGTGCTCAATTGGGTGAGCCTGCTCTCAAGTCGGCGACCTCAGGTTTTTGAACCTGAATTATCTGTGTCCTAGGTCCTTGGTCGGCAAACTGCGGCTCTCAAGCCACATGTGGCTCTTTGGCCCCTTGAGTATGGCTCTTCCACAAAATACCATGTGTGGGCGCTACCTTGATAAGGACTGTATCTACCTATATAGTTTAAGTTTAAAAAATTTGGCTCTCAAAAGAAATTTCAATCGTTGTACTGTTGATATTTGACTCTGTTGACTAACGAGTTTGCTGACCACTGGCCTGGGTTCATGCTCTCTCCACTGTGCCACCACTGGTCAGACTATTTTTTTAAAAATGTCATGTTTCACCTTTTTCCCAGAAGGACTCTGTGACTGATCAAGTCTCCTTTTTAGCATCCTTTCTGCCTCTCCCTGACCTTCACAACCTCCTGTCTCTCAGCAGTTTTCCTGTGTTGTTATATTTTCTTTGGTTGTTAACATCTGAACATTTATTTTATGTGGAGAGTTTATCACCTTTGCCTGTGTTCCATGGGTAGAAGAACCAGCTGTGGTTAGCCTTGGCATGGTTTCTTTTTTTATTTTTATTTTTATTTTTATTTTAGTGAGAGGAGGAGAGGCAGAGACAGACTCCCGTATGTGCCCTGACTGGGATCCATCTGGCAAGCTCACTAGGGGCCAGTGCTCTGCCCATCTGGGGCCTTTGCTCTGTTACAACTGGAGCTATTTTTTAGTGCCTGAGGAGGAGGCCATGGAGCCATCCTCAGCACCTGGGGCCAACTTGCTCCAATGGAGCCTTGGCTGCAGGTTGGGAGGAGAAGAAAGAGAGAGAAGCGAAAGGGGCACTTCTCCTGTGTGCCCTGACTAGGAATCAAACTGGGACTTCCACATGCCGGGCCAGTGCTCTACCACTGAGCCAACCGGCCAGGGCCTTGGCATGTTTTTCTTGTTGCTGAGGTTTCTGGCTCACATGTGATCCATTATCTGCATTCTGTGGAGACGTTTGGAGAGCCTGACCTTGCACAGGGTGTTTTCTCACTGTGTGTTTTTTGTTTTTTTTATTTTTCTGAAGCTGGAAACGGGGAGAGACAGTCAGACAGACTCCCGCATGCGCCCGACCGGGATCCACCCGGCACGCCCACCATGGGGCGTCGCTCTGCCCACCAGGGTGCGATGCTCTGCCCCTCCGGGGCGTCGCTCTGCCGTGACCAGAGCCACTCTAGCGCCTGGGGCAGAGGCCAAGGAGCCATCCCCAGTGCCCGGGCCATCTTTGCTCCAATGGAGCCTCGCTGCAGGAGGGGAAGAGAGAGACAGAGAGGAAGGAGGGGGTGGGGGTGGAGAAGCAAAGGGGCGCTTCTCCTATGTGCCCTGGCCGGGAATCGAACCCGGGTCCCCCGCACGCCAGGCCGACGCTCTATCGCTGAGCCAACCGGCCAGGGCCTCTCACTGTGTTTTGCATGCTTCCTGTGCACAGGAGGGTGGTCTGTGAGGACAGGGTCCAGTGGTCATGGGAACCAGGGTCTGTGGCTGCACCCCGTGATCCCAAGACACTCAGGGCTGCCCCTTGACCACAGCAGGGCAGATGCTGGGATCCGGGCGTCAGCCGGGACTGTGGTGGAGGGGAGGGCATGCGTGGCAGGAGGGCCTGGTGTGGGGGGTACAACCTGGGGTGGGAAGACTTCTGAGCCAAAGCAAGGAGTTTGGATTGTCCTGAGGCCATGGAACATGGTTGGATGGGCAGATCTGCATTTTAAACACATGACTATGGCTGTGTTTTGATAACGAGAAGCAAGGAGATGGTTAGGACCCTACTGGATAGGGGATGGTCAGGGGGCGCTCAGGGCCCTACAAGATGGCAGACATTCTGGGGATGGGAGGCGTGTCTGCTGGAGTTGAGTGGGTGTTGTCAGGTGGTTGGAGGGGTTTCAAGAACCAAGCTGTCAGGGTTGCCTTGGGGTCACATGCTGCAGGGTGCACCTGCGAGGGGAAAGTGCCTGTGGGTTTGGGGAAGGTCAGGTGCTCAGCTTTGCACCCTGACTTTGAAGGGCTCATGGCATGGCTCAGTGGCGGCACCATCCATGTGCAGACGATTTGGAGAGTAGAGTTTCTGAGTAGAAGCCCCTGGGCCATGTGAATGGGGTCAGTCCTACCTATAGTTTTATTTCAACAGCTTTCACAAAGGGCCCGTGGCACAGAAAACTGCAGATGTGTGGCATGTGCCACCGTCACCACCATGGTACCTGTGCCCCTGCTCCAGGCCATCCTGACCTGAAGTGACATGAATGGATCGAGCAGTGGCTACTCCTCTCATTGGCTCTGGCTCCTCTCACTCAGCGAGCAGACTTCCTTTAGGGCTGGGCTGTTTTGTGCATTAGATATTTCCTTCTCACCTGGTGAGGGACATCGGGGTGTTTCCAGTTTGGGACTCCTCTGGGTTAAGTGCTCAGGAGGGAAATGGCTGAGTCCCCAGTCATACCTACCAGATGCAGTAAGTTCTGTTTCCTCTCTGTCCTTGCCAACCCTTGCTGGTCAGCCTTTATGATTTAGCTATTTTAGCATATGTGCAGGATAAGGGCATTAATTTGTCTACTCAAGGACTAATGACAGTGAGCAACTTTTATGGGTTTGACAGATCTGTTGCCTGTTTATTTATTGGTGGGTTGTGTTCTTCTTGCTGAGAATTTGAGAATTCCTCATGTATTCTGAATATAGGTCCTTTTCCAGATTCATGGTCTGAAGATATTTTCCTAGTCTGTGGCTTATTTAGTATCTTCTATATTTCTAAGACAAAACCTTTTTAAAGAAAATTAGCTTTATTTTTGCACACCTTTTTTATTTCATAATTTACATAAATGAAAATTTGCTAATTTAAAATGTGGTTTTGGCTCACGTGTAACCAGCATGGCAGTTGGTGTGGGGTGCATTCTATCACTCCAGAGGTCCCTATGCCCAGCCCTGAGTTCATCTTGTCTAGAATGCATGTAAATGGGCTTCTGAGGTGTGCATTGGCTCCTTTAGCCTCACGTCATTGATTTGCTTGTGTCCCTGAGTGAATCAGCCACTCAGTCCCCCATCTCCCATATCTGGTCTCCACTGTGGTCCTGGGTGTGGGAACACAGGCTCTTTTCTGCTGTGATGTAACTTGCATTCGTTGGCACTTGGTTGGTTTGATTCTTGCTGTTGTCAGTTTCCTTAACAGATTTCTGACATCTGCGGTCCTGTGCGTCCTTCGTGAAATGCATTTTGTCATATTTTGTTTTCTAGCAGTTTTGCACACTCCTGTCGAGTTTTTTAAACCAAGGAAGCAGTGTGAGGCGCTTCCCTCTGTAGATCCAACTCAGTGCAGTCAGCTCGTTTTTGCTTCTCCTCACTCCCAACATCCAGTTGGTGACCTGGTTCTGTCAATTTTGCATCCCTGATGGCCCTCAAATACTCTATTTTGTTTTCTGCTTAGCTGTCGCCTTTATCCAGCTCGTGCTGTCCTGGCCACTTGAAGAGCCTGCCATCAATCCCTTCCTCTGGCCACTGTCTCAAGTGCTGGTTGGGGGCAGCTTGTTTCTGGTCACACCAGCCTGCTATCCCCTCAGGCTCCTCTCTGTCACCCTCGATTTGCACTTGGCCTCCAGTGCAGATGCTGAGTGCTCAGTAAGTTCTGGGTGCTGCCTGGGCTGGTGACTCAACAGGGCATCTCTCCGAGGTCAACCACTAGTTAGTGCCAGAGCTCGGACAGCACTCAGGTGCAGGCCTCCATCTGCTCCTCCTATGAGGTAGGAGGTCAGTCCTCTTCCTTTGCTTCTGGAATTGTGCCAGCCTCTGGACTCTGGCCTGGAGTGGGCCTGTCTGTTTGGGTGGTGCCGGGGATCCTTAGGTGATGTGGGACCCCAGGGGTCAAGGATCAGTTCTGTTTACAACCGCTTGTCCGCTGTCCTGATTTTTTTTCCTTCTGACTCTCTTGAAGCTGTTTCATCCCTGCCGGAGGTGTCTCAGCTCACCCACTTCTGAAGGAGCCTTTGCTCTCCTTTCTCTAGCCTCCAGAGCAGATCTCCTCGATTTCACACCTGTAGCACAAGTATGCCCTCCTGGCACCTGTGCTCATCCTGTGTACAAGGACATGTTTGTCCACACAGGAACGGTGTGAAACCATAGTTCCCCTTCTTGGTTTTCTGAGCCATTGGTTTGTCTCTCAGCTGCCATGGCACACCTGTGGGTAATGGCCAAATCCATGGTGGGCTATGTGGGTGATGTGGCAAGTTCAGACACTGTGTAAGCAATTGGCTGTTTGAGAGGCAGGAACTGTGAAAGTGCCTTTTGGGGGAAAGGTGATACAAGTGCATGGTATAAATTTTACAAGGTTGCAATAACTGCGGTGCTCGTCCACTGAGGGTGGTTGGGTGGTAATGTTCAGCTCTCTGTGCTGCCGTGCTGGTGTAGCATGGTCCATCCTGCATCCTGAGAGCAGTCCTTGTCTGCTCACACTGTGGTCTGCAGTCTTACCATCCGGGCCGCTGGCTTCTCTCAGTGTTTGCTGTTATAAATGATGTAAAGTGAATATTTTTGTGTATAGTTCTCATCATTTCCTTGGGTAAATACTTACAAGGGGATTTCTGTTTTTTTGTCTTTTTTTTAAGGTGAGAGGAGGGGAGATAGGCAGATTCTTGCATGCTCCCTGACTAGGATCCACCCCGTCTGGGGCTGATGCTCCAATACCGAGCTATCTTTAGTGCCTAAGGCCAACATGCTTGGACCAACTGAACTATCATTGGTGCCCAGGGCCACACTTGAACCAATCAGGCCACTGGCTGTGGGAGAGGAAGGGGGGGTGGGAGAGGAAGCAGATGATTGCTTCTCTGTGCCCTGACAAGGTATTGAACCTGGAACATCTATACTCCAGGCTGATGCTCTATCCACTGAGCTACTGGCCAGGGCTGGGGATTTCTGTGTCTTTATCTTTTTTGTGACAGAGACAGAGAGAGGGACAGATAGGGGCAGACAGACCAGAAGGGAGAGAGATGAGAAGCATCAGTTCTTTTTTGCGGCACCTCAGTTGTTCATTGGTTGCTTTCTCATTTGTGCCTTGACTGGGGGGCTACAGCAGACCTAGTGACCCCTTGCTTAAGCCAGCAACCTTGGGCTTAAGCTGGTGAACTTTGCTCAAACCAGATGAGCCCGCACTCAAGATGGTGACCTTGGGATTTTGAACCTGGGTTCTTAGCATCCCAGTCCAATGCTCTATTTATTCACTGCACCACCACCTGGTCAGGCTATGTATTTATCTTTATAGAAAACTGTTCACTATTTTACATTCTCCCAAGCAGTGTGTGTATGTTCTGGTTCCTCCACACCTTCATACTCTCTGAATGTTCTTTTTCAGCATGTTTATTGCTGGCTTTCCTGAGTACACACAGCCAATGATAGATCACCTGCTTACCATGAAGATCAACCATTGGGATGGGTAAGTTTTATTTTTATTTTTTGACAGATACAGAGAGAGAGAGGAACAGATAGGGACAGACAGACAGACAGGAAGGGAGAGAGACGAGAAGCATCAATTCTTTGTTGCAGCACCTTAGTTGTTCATTGATTGCTTTCTCATGTACTTTGACGGGGGTTGGGGGCCTATAGCAGAGTGTGAGTGACCTCTTGCTCAAGCCTGCAACCTTGGGCTTCAAGCCAGCTACCAGGGGTCATGTTTAAGATCCCACGCTCAAGACAGCAACCCTGTGCTCAAGCTGGTGAGCCTGCGCTCAAACCTGCAACCTCTGGGTTTTGAACCTCTATCCACTGTGCCACTGTCTGGTCAGGCGGTTTTATATTTTTGTATTTATGTAATGGGGAGCTTACAGAATTCTTTTTTTTTAAACCATACTTTATTTCTTTAATGAAGTGTAGCTGACATATAATATTATATTCGGCTCAAGTGTTTCATAGTGATTTGACCCGTACAGAATTCTATATACAGTCTTTAGTCGTTTACCTTTATTAGTATAGGTATTCTGTTATACCTTTAATAGCATATATTTTTAAGGAGTATTGCTCTATTGTGTTATATTTCTTTCTTCTTCTTTTTTTTTTTAAGCGAGAGGAGGGTAGCCTTGGCCAATAGCTTAATTGGTTAGAGCATCATCTTGAAGTACAGAGGTTGCTGGTTCGATCCCCGTTCAGGGCACATACAAGAACAGATTGATGTTCCTGTCTCTCTCTCTCCCTTCCTCTTTCACTGGAGTCAGTAGATAAATATTTTTAAAAAACAAAATAAAAAAGTAAAATATGTTAAAAGAGAGAGGGGGGAAGGGAGATAGTGAGACAGACTCCCGCATGTGCCTGCTGGATTTCTTTTTAAAGGTTTTCTGCTACTTATACATACTTGTTTCAGATAATTTCTGTATTAAGCTAAATGTGATTTAAAAGGTTTTGATTGTGGTAAAATACACAATTATAGTATTACCATAATCATTTTTAGTGTCCAGTTCAGTAGTGTAAAGCACATTCACCTTGTTGTGCAGACAGTCTCTAGAACTTTTCGTCTCACAAAATTGAAATTCTGTCCCTAGACTGACTCTTCCTTTCTCCTTCCCTCAGCCCCTGGCACCCATCTACTTTCTGTTTCTATGAATCTGACGCCTGTGGACCTCATATAAGTAAAATCACACAGTATTTGTCCTTTTGTGACTGGCTGATTTCATAATGTCCTCAAGGTCCATCCATGTTGTAGCAGATGTCAGAATTTTCTTCCTTTTTAAGGCTGAATAATAATACATTGTTGGACATACTACATATTTATTCATTCATTCGTCGGTGGGCCCTTAAGTTGCTTTTGTTTCTTGGCTATTGTAAATCATGCTGCTATGAACAGGGGTGGCCAAATACTTTTTTTAGTCCTTGCTTTCAATTATTTTGGGTGTATACCCAGCAGTAGAATTGCTGTATCATATGGTAATTCTATTTTTTATGTTTTTTGGAATCCGAAAAAACATCGCTTTTCCTAGTGGCTGTGCCATTTCACATTCCCACCAGCAATGCACAGCGATGTCAATTTCTCCAAACCCTCACCAGTCCTTTAGTTATTTTTTGTCTTAATGGGTGTTAAGTGGTATTTAATGTAGTTTTTGGTTTGCATTTACCTAATGATTATTGATATTGAATATTTTTTCATATTTTCTCCTCCCCTTCCCCCCCTTCCCCTTCCCTCCCTTCCCCTCCCCTCCCCTCCCGTCCTTCCTTTCGTGAGAGGATGGGAGATAGTCAGACAGACTCCTGCATGCGCCCCAACCAGGATTCACCTGGCAACCCAGTTTGGGCTGCTTGAGTACCTAGCTATTTTTAGCGCTTGAAGGGAGCTGTCCTCATTGCCCAAGGCCATGCTTGAGTCAATGGAGTCACTGGCTAGGGAGGGAAAAAGAGAGAGAAGGGGGAGAGGGTGAGAGAGAAGCACACGGTCGCTTCTTTTGTGTGCCCTGACTGGGAATCGAACCCAGGACATCTATACATTGGCCAATGCTCTACCACTGAGCCACTGGCTGGGGCCTATGAGTTCTTTTTATATTCTAGATGTCAACTCTTATCTTGAATGTAATCCAGTTTATTATTATTACCTTGCCTATTTTTACTTTTGTTGCCTGTGCTTCTGGTTGTCCTATCCAAGAAATCTAATGTCATGCTTTCTCCTCTGTTTCCTTCTGAGAGTTCATAGTTTCTGGCCCTCTCATGGTTCTTCCCAGCACTCCCATTTTTTTAGTCCCTTGGGGGTGTGGGAAATAGAGATGCTTTGCCACCCAGCACCTCAGAGGTGGCAGCTGTGCCCTGCGATGGGCCTGTGTTTCAGTGCTTATTCAATTAATTCTCTTTCTAATTTTTTACAGTCAGAGGTTCTCACTTGTTTGTGTGTTTGTTTATTTTTAATAGTGGTTTAGACTCAGTGACCAGTTGTCTCATGTAGACTGTCTTCATGAATTGAATAATGCTAGAACCATCAAAATGAAGGAACTAAAAATCCCCCCTCTCCAGGGTCATCAGAGAGCTGTCAGTGAAGGCGTTGCATAACCTGGTCCAGCGGGCACCTGAGTACAGTGCTACTCAAGGTAGGGGTGCTCCATTGTCCTGTGGGTACCTTATACCCATAAACAAATGTGTGTGCCAGAGACGTGCATGCATACACACATGTGCACCATAAACATGAAGCTGAGTACAGGCCACCCTGCTGGTTTCAAGGTTTGAAGGAGCTGAAAGTAATGTGTTTCTCTCCTGCTGAGAATCAGGAGATGGAACACAAACCAATTGCTATGGTCTACAAGGACAGATTCTGTGAATGCTGTAGTTTGTGTTCCCCAAGAGCCCCAGCTGTGCCTCTGGGGTGGTGCCAGTCACAGCTGGGAATTATTGGACAGGGAAAGACATCGCATGAGTGCACACAGGGTGACTTTCAACTCAGTGATTCAGGATCCAGAGGGAAAAATGCATCCGGGAATTAATGCATATTTCAGAAATACCTTCCAAAAAAAGTTAAACACTGTATTCCCCCATGTATAAGACACCCCCTTTCCCGAAAAAAATTTGAGGTCTAAAAACTGAGTGTGTCTTATACAGTGATTGTCAAGTCATTTAAGAAGTGTGGCATTTTAAATGCCATAGATGGAAATGAGGATGAGACAATATATGAAGACAGGGATTCGTCATCAGACACAGATGAGGACAAGCCAATGGATGGGAGTTTTAACAATGATGAGGAGTTGTATGAATTTTATTTTATTTTATTTTTAATTTTTTTTAATTCATTTTAGAGAAGAGAGAGAAAGGGAGAGAGAGAGAGACAGAGAGGGAGAGAGAGAGGAGAGAGAGAGACAGAGAGAGAAGGGGGGAGGAGCTGGAAGCATCAACTCCCATATGTGCCTTGACCAGGCAAGCCCAGGGTTTCGAACCGGCGACCTCAGCATTTCCAGGTCGACGCTTTATCCACTGCGCCACCACAGGTCAGGCGTTGTATGAATTTTATGATGAATAAAACTTGAGTTCAATAACTTTATATAATACAT
The DNA here is from genome assembly GCF_036850995.1 of Saccopteryx leptura. Taxonomy (NCBI): domain Eukaryota; kingdom Metazoa; phylum Chordata; class Mammalia; order Chiroptera; family Emballonuridae; genus Saccopteryx; species Saccopteryx leptura. The sequence goes on from NC_089506.1 coordinate 127,000,634, forward strand.
TTTTTTTTCAAATTTGGGCCCCCAAATTAAGGTACATCTTATACATGGAAGCGTCTTATACATGGGGAAATATGATAATTCTTCATGTACTAAACTGAAAAATGAGCTGGTTCCTGAGTGGCTCATGGCCTTGTGTGTTATGTTGCTGACCTCTCAAAGGTGGTAGAGCCCGCCTCTGGGCTGTCCTGCCCCGGAATGGTGTAGTGATCACACTACACTGTCATTGTTCCAGCTTGTCTTCTCTACTGGGAATAAGGAAACAACTGATTTCAGTTTCGGGAGCCATACACATATTTCTTGAAATTACATGTATTCCCATGGACATTGATTAGACTGAATAGAACCTTGGTTCTTTATGTGCAGTTACTGATTTTACTTACATGTGCATGTAACACACTCTGGCCCTTTCAGCTTCATGGTCTGTCAGTTAAGCCCATGTCAGGAATCTTGTGCAGTGCCTCCTGACCTGTAATCGATGATCTGTGCTGCCTGAACGGAGGGTCAGCGTTGTCCTTTCTTCCCAGTGCAGGAGCTCTAGGATAAGGTGTTTTCCTGACACTGTCAGCTGCCATGTGTGACGTTGTCTGCTTTTAAAGCATCCACACAGCTACACTTGTGCATTTAGGGAAGCTGAGGCTAAAAGTGGCTGTGGTATCCCCAGGCTGGTGAGGTAGCGGTGGTGTGGATGTGGCTTCTCATCTGCACTCTCCACCCTGTGGAAGGATTCTGTGACTCTGCTCTCTGTCCCCAGAGTATAAAAGACTTAAAGGTTTCCTTTTCTCTGAGGAAGCTGCTGAGCTGAGTTGCACTGTCCTGCTCTGCTCTAGGCATATCACCTGTCAGCCACTTAACCACAGGAAAGACCTCACCCTGTGTCACCCACCTTGTGTCTGGGGAATGTGTGTTGTTTGGGGAGCAAGAGGCACCCTCCATCACATTTCTGCTCACTTGTCTGGGTGCCAGGGAGTCTGGCCTGTTGGAGACATCAGGTTTCAGATTAAGTGCTGGGTGTTGTCACAGAGAACTTGCAGCAGGTGCATTTCTCCCTTTGGATCCTGAATCACTGAATCAAAAGTCACCCTGTGTATGCTGATGCGATGTCTTCTCCTGTCTGGTCCTTTGCAGTTTTCCCACGTCTGCTGTTGATGACGCGGAGTCCAGACCTGCACACACGGCACGGGGCTGTGCTTGCCTGTGCGGAGGTTGCCCACAGCCTGTGCAGACTGGCGGTGCAGGAGGACAGGTAGGAGAAGCCCTCACCCTCCTGCCAAACCTCTGTGGTCTAGCACTGGCACCATCACTTTCATTTTTGTTTACTTATGCCGGTGGGGCATTCTTCACTACGTTGTATTTGATGAAATTTGTCAGTGATCCCTCTCCCTTGAGTTGTGGCCTTTGATGGGCCACCACCCCTTTAGGGAGTCAGCAAGCATGTGGCCAGAAGGAGGCCACTGATGGCCATGAGTGTTATATAAAGACCGACCATGGATCTTGGTTCCAGACCATCGCTGTATAGTGAGTATCATAGTAAAGCAAGTCCCATGATGTCTGGGTTTTCTTGTGCATGTAGCAGTTCTGTTTGCTCTATACTGCAGACTAGTGTTTTTTAACTATTTAGCAGTTCCTGAAATAATTCTCTTATTCTCGCCTGACCAGGCGGTCGCACAGTGGATAGAGCATCAGACTGGAATTCAGAGGACCTAGGTTTGAAACCCTGAGGTTGCCAGCTTGAGCACAGGCTCACCAGCTTGAGCATGGAGTTGCTAGCTTGAGCTTGGGATCATAGACATGACCCCATGGTCACTGGCTTGAGCCCAAAGGTTGCTGGCTTGAGCAAGGGGTCACTTGCTCTATTGTAGTCCCCCCATCAAGGCACATATGAGAAAGCAATTAGTTAACAACTAAGGAGCTGCAACGAAGAATTGGTGCTTCTCATCTCTCCCTTTTTGACTGTCTGTCCCTGTCTATCACTCTCTCTGTCTCTTTTACACACACACACCCCTCCCTTACCGGTCCCCAAGCATAAACAGGTTGAAAACCACTGCTGTGGACTACTGAATGTGCAGTGATATCATATCCAAACAGTATCCGTACCTTGGTATGAAAATACTTTAGTGCTGGAAATGCCAACCACTGTCAGAGCCTTCTGCAAGTCATAATCTTGCAGGTGGAGGTTCGGTTTAGATGTTGATGGATACGTGTCTTCAGGTAAGTGGGTATGCTTGTTCTCTGTCCTCCTGTCACCTTTTTTAAGGCAGGGGCTAAGTTATAAAAGAACAGGCATTTTCAGAGATGGTTTGAGTAGCTCATATATCAAGTATTTTTTTTATAATTTGTAACTTTTAATATAGTAATTTAAAATAACAGAGCATAGATTTAAAAGTTTCCACGGAGAACTTTTTCAATTCGAAAGTGGGTGTGACAGTGAGGAAACAGGCAATGTGGGATCCTTTGAGCAGATCCCACATGGGAATGCTGGGGAGCACCCACCTGATTATTTTAACTTTCTTTCCAACCAGCTTTTCTCAGAAGTAAAAACCTATTACATACTGGACTGGCTGTAACCTGGTTCTTATACTCCAGTTTAAGAAAAACTGTTTTAAGTTGTGCCATGGCAGTAGGCTGTTTCCTGGGGGCAGAATGGTAGAGAGAGGCCTAAGTTGACTGTCTCCTGACCTGTGAACCCTGGAGAGAGTTGGTGGTCTTTTCCCGCACAGCTGGGGCTCACAACCACAGTTTCATGAGGTGTGTCTGTATGGGACAACTGGTGCCCATGGGATGAGGGAAGGTAGTCGGTGAAGCGGTGAAGGGCAGACCAGTCTCCAGCCAGAACCCTGAACCTCTCCCACTGCAGCCGCACAGGACACCTAATCTTCTAGCATCAACTATAAGAGCGTAGGGGGGGTCGTCCACCTGGGAGGGTCTGAGAGGCATGCCCAGGTTTCTGTTGGGGTCAGTCATGTGGGTATTTTCCACCTGTACACATCAAAATTCCAGACTTTGAGAAGATAGCCAGGTTTCAGCCTAAAGCATGTGGCTTGTACAGTTTGGGCACAGTCACCATTAGCCATTAGAGAATGATGGGAACCCTCCCCAAAACTGAAGTTCTGGATGCCAGCTTCACAAGCAGCCTATTTAGGATGGCAGTGAGACGGCACATGAGCTCTCTCCTCAGCTGGTTGAGTCTCTTTTCCAAGCATCACACTGGCTGTTGTGAGCCTGCTGCTCCTCTTCCATGGCGGGAACTGTTTCTGTTGTCAGCAAACTATACACAGGTCCCAGCTTTACCTACTTGATCCCTATGGCCAGCCCTTTGAGTGGGTGCTGCTTACCTTCTGCAGCTGTTTACAGGACTAGGTGGACATAATGCAGATCTTTCTGAGCCTGGGCTTCCATGGTGCTCAGGGTCTAATGTGCTTTGTTTGAACTTTTGCAGGCCCATCGCAGATTACCTGGACAAGACAGTGGTGCAGGGCCTGAAGCAGATTCACCAGCAGGTCATGTGTCTGGGGGTGTCCACCTGACCTTAGGTTCTCTCCACCCTCAGCCCCGTTCGAAGGCTGGGGTCTGATGACCAGAAGCTCCCCGCAGAGGGGCAGTCCTTGAGCAGTGGGCAGACCTGGGCTCCATTAGCTGTGAGCAGTTCTCTGTTCTCCGTAGGCCAGCTCCTCAGGGTTTGTGTAGGGTGGAAGTAGCATCTCTTTTCATGTGGCCGGTGTCCCTGGGGCAGGACACAAGGCTGTCAGGTGGCTGGTGCAGACAGCTCAGCCTCTCATATCATCCTCCAAACAGCCTGTTGTGCTCCACCCTCAGGGAGATCCGTGTTTGGGCCTTGCCTTCCATCTCCTGCTACAGTCGCAGCCTGTTCTCATGGAGACATGGGTGGGTATGGAGGGCTTGGATTCCCAGCTGTGCCTTCATAGTGGGAATCCTGAGTCTGAAATTATCACTGAATCTATGTGCACACTGCTCTGGGGGGAAAAGCTGTGTGCCTTGGGTTCTTCAGCTTCTCAGAGGCTCCTGTGATTCAAAAGAGAAGACCTGTGAGCTTCAGGTCTTTTCAGTGTTTATAGGACAGCAGCAGAGTCATGAAGAGGCATTAAATGTCTTCACTGTTTGTTGTCCCAGGTAGACTTTTGTATTCTTTATGTAGTAATAATGTACATGTGATCTCAGGCTTTTAGCTGTTTGTGCCATGAATTCGCTTTATGATTTTGGCTAAGCTATAGTCTCTTGACTTCCATTTCTCGCTTTACAACGAATTCTGGCCTATTCACCTCTGGCTGTCAGGACAGTGTGATGGCGTGTAAGCGGGGGGTGCTGGGGGCAATGCAGAGGTTTGGGATAGTGGCCACGCAGCTGCCGCAGCTTCCTTTTCCCATAAAGCGTGGGTGGTAACAACCTACTTTCTGGAGTTTTTGGGAGAATTAAAGAAGAGTGTGAACATTCATTTTAGCTGTGGTGGTGATGATGTAGGGCTTCTGAGTTCTTTGGAAGAGCAAGCATCAGAATCCCTGGTTGATGTGATTAGTTTTCAACCCAAGAGGCTGTCTTTAGGGATTCTTACATCCTGGTCAGCCCCCCCCCCCCCCATCCCCTGGCTGGTGACCCTTGTGCCTTGGTTTCCCTTCCAAGTTAGGCTCTCATGAGGATTAGATGAGATAGTGCACATGGGGGGCTTAGTGAGGTGCTCACAGGGAGCAAAGTGGGCTTCGTCCCTGAGGCCAGGCCAGCCTGAGAAACATTCACTGGCTCTGAATTCTCACTGTTAATACTACATACTTATTTGAAAAATCCAAGTAATTCATATAACTAAATAACTTTCAATTTTTATTTTTAGCTTTATGATGGTCAGTTATACAGGTAAGCTTTACAAACCCAAAGTCACATTTTATGTCTTATTGAGAAAAGCGCCTGGCTAGTCTGCTAACACGTCTCAGGATAGAGGGAGGCTCCTGTTGTCCTGTGCTTATTTTATCTGAATGAGTGTCATAATCACTTCTCATCAAGAAATGAGAGGTCTAACCTTGTTGGTCTCTTAAACTTATGGAGGTTTACTTGGTGCATAGTACTGCTTGCTGGTTGAAGTGTGGTCTGATAGGTTTCGGGATCACAGAGGCTCGTGTGGCTGCAGCCCCAACAAGGCAGCTGTGTTGCCCTGACACTTCTCTGTGCCCTCCCGGCCCCACGGCCTGTGATCTGCTCTCTGGCACTGAATGCTGTCTTTTCTGAATTTCACATAGATGGTTGTTGTGTGGAGTCCAGGTCTGGTAATTTTTCTGTGAGTGTGAGGTCTCTGAGATGTGTGGGTGTTCCTGTGTATTGCTGTGTGTTCAGGGCTGTGCATGTGCTTGTATGTTTACCTGCTCTCCAGGTAAAGAGCATTGGGGCTGCTCCAGCTTTTGGATGTCTGCGATGAAGCTGCTGTAAACTGTGACACAAAGGCCTTGGTGCAGACGTGTTCTCATTTTATTTGGGGGGATACCTAGGAGTGGTTTTGCTCGGTCACATGGTTCCTTTCTGCTTTTAAGACACTTACACCTTTCAGAAATGGCTGTGACATTTTTCTCCATGTCCTTATCAACACTCGGCTGCCTTACACTGGACCCATTCCTGTGGGTGTGCATTTCCTGTATGACCAAGTGGACTTTACATCTCTCTCTTTTTTTTTTTTTTGTATAGTGACTGTTGAGATGTTTTGCTCATTTAAAAATAACTCATGATCTGTCATTGTCTTACTGAACCATCAGTGTCTTCATTTGTTCTGGATACAAGCTCTTTGCAGACATACTATTTGCCAGAATTTTCTCCCTGTCTGCTTTGCCTTTTCATTTTTCTTAGTAGCTTTTTAATGTAACTGGGGTCGTTTACGTCAGCCTCTTCTCCTTTGTTCCTGATGTCTCCTATTGGTCTCTTTCCACCTCCAGCTTTCCTGAAAGCCTGGGCCTATTCAGGGGCTCAGACCAGGGCTACTGCTCATGCTGGTGTTCATGTAAGAAACATCTAAACCTGTAGAGAATTTTTATGGGTTTATTTGAGCCAAACTGACAATGCTGTGAAGCAAAATCTGAATGGATTGAGAAAATGCTCTGGAGAATGGCAGTTTTGCAGCTTATTTTGTGCATTAGAATCAAAGGAAGAGGAGACGTAATAGAGGTACATGAAATCCATAGGTGGTAATTTAAGGGGATGGGAAAAGCAAAGTGGGGAAATCTCTGGAATTGGATAAAAAGTAAAACAGAGAGACATGTACTTTGTTCACATTGGTGGATGCAGGATGGTTAATAGCCTTTACAACACATTGAGATGGTATGTGGGCAGAAAGATGATAATAAAGAGTTCTGTGCTCTTGTGCTCTGGGTGTGCCCAGCGGGAGCTGGAAAGGAGATCACTGACATTTCAAAGGTATGCTACCCTAGATGCACAAGCCAGTAGAGAATTTCAAAGATATGTTATCTTAGATGCACAAAGACCATAGCCAGGCTCACTTGAGGTAAAGATTGACATTTGTGAAGGAAACTACAGCCCTAGGGCACGACTACCCACTGTGACCACTTTTAGTTAGGAATTTTTATGTTCAGACCATTCAGTGTGGTTACGTTCGGTCTCTGAGTTTGCAAGGACTCCTTAAGCTTGTCAGATTTACTACGTGGACCCTTTTTGTCCACACTGGGAACCTTCTTCCAGAGCTGGTATTACACTCTGCTGTTTGGGAGATATTTTCAGTCGGTGCTTGTACTTGACGGTGATTGTTTTTAAAAAGTTTTCTTTTTCTTTTTTTCCCCAAGTGAGAGGAGGGAAGATAGATAGACTCCCGCATGTGCCCTGGCCAGGATCCACCCTCTACCTCTACCTTGCAACCCCCATCGGGAGCTGATACTCTGCCCATCTAGGGCCATGCTCACAACCGAGCTATTTTTTAGCACCTAAGGTGGAGGCTCCACAGAGCCATCCTCAGTGCCTGGGCTGATGCTCCCAAACCAATCGAGCCATGGCTGCAGGAGGGGAAGAGAGAGAGAGAAAGAGAGAGAGAAAGAGAGAAAGAAGGAGGGAGAGGGGTGGAGAAGCAGATGCTTGCTTCTCCTGTGTGCCCTGACCAGGAATTGAACCCTAGACATCCATATGCTGGGCTGACACTATACCATTGAGCAAATTGGCCAGGGCCGATAGTGATCTTCTTAAAGTTTGCGCCTGTCATAGAATGTCCTTTCCTGGACAGGTCCGTCCATGGTGAGATTTCAGATGCAGCCTTCGTTCCCAGTAATGGTCAGACCTGCCCCCTCACATTGCTCTGTGCGTAGGGTTGAACAGGGTCCTGCCAGCACCTCTAGGATGCAGTTGGGTCTGGGACCCTAGTGGTCTCTGGTTTCCATGGTTGGGGCAAGGCTTGTGTATCCTGTGGATGTAGTGTTTCCTGAGTGACACACGGTGGTTTTCTTTCTAAGTGTGTGACAATGGAACCTCTCTCCACAAGTAGCTGTTGAAGCCTTGCATGGCCCTGGACAGGACTCCTGTGGCTGGAAGGAGGGAGTGACTGCCTGTTGGTGTGAAAGTATCTCTAATAGGTTCAGGCTTTTCCTGGCTCATGAGGAGGGTCTGTACCTTGGCAGGCATGGTGCGGGTTCTATAGCCACAGTTCCCATGGGGGACCCTGTGGGTAGGCTCCTTGGCAGGCTACTCCAGTTCGTCCTGTGGATACTGGTAGCTTTTCATCCATCCTAACAGAAAAGGAGCAACTCAGTTACCCTTGTATAAAAGCCGTGTTCATTTCTTTCTGGTGAAAAGGCTTGAACTCTGGACTGACGAGGTGCGGTACAGACTGCCCATGGAGCACTGTGCACAGCTTTACTGGGGTGCAAAGGCATCTGAGGATGCCCATTGGCCTCTCACAAATTCTAAATGTGCACCAGTGCTTTGTTTCTAAGCTTTCTTAGTGATGACTCTCAAGAATAAATAGAAAATAACACCCTTCATTGTAGAAAGGTAAGTGTGTGGCTACCCTCGCTGGTGGCAACCTGGTCTGGGTGCCTCTGCGGCATTATTTCCAGTGTGGGACTCACCTCACAGCTCAGCAGTGACCACAGCCACAAGGTCACACTGCTTCTGCAGGACCAGGCTTGAAGGTTCCTGTTGAACTGAATGCGAGGGTTTTATGCCTGCATGCAGTCATTTCGGAGCCATCATGTTCACGTTAACCCTATTATTTCCTTTGATTATTGTTTTCCTATTGTGAGTTGGGCATCTTCTCAGCTCAGTGACTTGCCGTGCCACTCACAGTGTGGCTTATTGAAGCAAAGGACACAGATGAAAATCAGAAAAGACCCTAGGGCAGAGTCCAGGGGACACCAGGCACAGCTTCCTGTTGTCCTTTCCCAGTGGAGTCACATGGGCAGCCCTGAATTCTCCCAGTGTCCACTTGTGACGTGGCTGTTGCCACTTAGGGAGGCCCACCGAGCTTGGGTACCCAGGGTTTTTATTGCATTGAGCTGATACTATGAGGCTTAAGGCCCTTCCATAAATGGTACTGCCAGCCTAGATCATCCCTTGGGGCCCAAGCTAGGCAAACAGAGAACCCTTGTCAGGCAAGGCATTCTGGGGACTCAAATGTCCTCCCACAGTTGGGACAAAACAGACCTTTTCTCCCTTGGCCCTGATCTTGTCTGGGAAGTGGCCCTCACTAAGGGGATACATCTCCCCTTTCTCAGAGAGACCCCTTGGATTCTGCCTAGTAGGAGAGCCCTGTGTCCCCTGTGCGCAGAAGGAAATGGGGTAGAGCACCTGTGGGTTCTGACAAGTTAAGGAGGGGTGTCCCATGACATCTTGGGGTTGTCAGTGCTGTCCACTATGTGGGGTTATGCCAGGAGGCCATGGTGCAGTGGGAGCTCTGAGCACTTTCTGTGCCCAGCGGGGTTGAAGGAAAGGAAAGTGCCCTGCTGGGGGTCCCAGCCAGGCTGGAGTGTTTGTGGACATACACGGTGTACAGTAGCGTCAGAAACACCTGGATCCAACAACCTGGCAGCTCTGAGGACAAGTTCTTTCTGTCAGTGGGGCCTATATACTGTGAAGCCCTTGGTTGACTATCCTGTGACACTAGAGTGCATAGTAGCACCAGAACTTGTGGCCACTTCCCAGTCCCAGCATGTCACTCAGCAGTGCCAGGTCCTCCTACAGGAGCAGTGACAGGCCATGTTTGCAGAGCAGAAGCACAGAAGTCTTTAAAAAACATGAACTATGGGCAAATGAAAATGGCAGGTCATGCAGTCAAGTGACCATGGACCTGGGTCTTGGGATGGGACATGCATGATGCATTTGGGATGTACACATGGAAATAGCCCCAGCCCTGTTCTGTGCTTTGGGGTCAGGGAATCCACACTTGTTCTTCTTGTGAGTAAAGCCATGGGCTGGAGCCCATGGGAAGCTCTTGCCTGTGTTTTCCTGTGAGGGCTGTCCCGTGAGGCTGAGGTGTCCTGGGAGCCATTGGCTGTGTGGGTGTGTTCTTTGCTTTCTTGCTGATCTGAGTGATGTTGGGAACTGTATTCTCTTTGGCATCCTATGCTCAGAAACGTCTTCCTGCTCTTGTCTAACCCTCACTATCTTACCCTGAAGAATTGTGGGCCTAAACAGGTTGCAACAGAAGTGCAGTGAGTGGCTGCATACCACCCCCCAGCTTCATCATAACTAACAGTTTGATCATTTGCTATATAGTCACTAGTATGTCTATTCGTATACTATTTGATTTCCTTTGAGAAGGTGAGTTATAGTCCTGGTGTTTCATCTGTAGAACTTGAGAATGCATTGCTGAGGAGCAGGGCTCCCTCCTGTGTAAGTAACCATGTGCCCCCACTCTTCACAAGCATGGTGTCACCCACGAGAGTCGGTGTGAGCTCAGGTTTCCTTGGGTTGTCCTCACATGTTCTTTGTCGCCTTCACCTCTAGTCAGGAGCTGCTCAAGTTCACATATTGTGTTTGATATTATTCAGTCCCCTTCCCTTTCGTTTTTAACGACTCAGTTTTTCAGAGTTCAGGGCAGTTGTTTTGAATAATGTCCCACATTCTGGGTCTGCTGGGTTGCTCCATGGTTTCATCTTACTTATCTGTGGCCTGGCCGCTTGTGTTGTCCTACAAAGGAGGCCTGCCAGTGTGGTGTCCCCAACAGAGACGACGAGTTTGATTCCTGGGTTCAGAAACAACCTATACAAGGTCCAGTGTGCTAGTCTGAGGCGTGTCCATCACAGCTAGGAGTGACCTGGAGGTGGGCTGGCTTCAAGATATGTGTGTCCCTGTTTTCCAATGCCTCCCTCCTTGCCTCAATCAGTGGTCATTCTGGACTCTGAGTCCCTCATTCTTTGCACATTCATTATCTTGGATTTGTGTGGAAAGAAAACTTTACCTTCTTTCTCCACCCTGCTCTTTCTAACTTGTCAGTGTGGCCTCCAGGGTCCTTTTCCTCCCCAGGGTGTTGTAATCTAGTAACATCAGTGTTACTCTTGTTCAAATTGTCCCACATTCGCTTTGCAGGAGACTTTGAATCAACTCCTCTCACTTTTGCATGATATCCTAGTGTTTGAGAATTTTTTTGTAGTGAGATTCTTTTTAAACCTCTCCCTTTTATTATTTTGGTCCCCCCACCCCCTGCCACGCACACTTCTGTTGCATTCAATGTAGTTCTTTTCAGATTTGTGTTTGTTATTTTTTGAGGTTGCATTTGTCTTTATGCCATCAGTGTCTCCTCCCCTTGCTCAGGTTTCCCTCACCTTGGACCTGGGAGGAGCTGAAGCCTCTCTAATGACCTTACACGCTAACACCGCTGGTTTGGGTGTTTCTGGCTCTGGTTGTATTGATTAGTTTTCTTGCAGTTTCCTGGCAATTTTCAGTTGGATGCCAAGCTTTGTGAGATTTCCCCTGCTGGGGACTGGGTTTTGTTCCCTTTTTCTTTTTTTTTAAACAGTACTAGCTGCTGCTTTCTGGTGGGAATTAGATTGATTGGTTGGGATCAGTTTGACCCTTTCAAGGCCTGTGGCTGGTTGATTTCAAGCTTGCCACTGCCAGCCAATCCTGGCAGAGGGTGCTGCTGCTGCCTCTTGCGTGACCAGATCCTGCCGCTCTGGCCCATGGCGGCTCTTCCCAGACTGTGTGGGTTCCTGGAAGTGTCCTGCCTTCTCCTTCCAGGCATTTCTTTCCACTCAAGTTCAAGTAATTTCTTTTCTTGCATGTGCTGCTCACGATTAGCCCCTTAGCCCTAGCTGGAGGTGACCTCTGCAGAGCTCCCAGCCCTCTGGTTCTAGCTGCCTCAGCCTCCCCAGCTTGTTCTGCCTCCATGCTCAGCTCTGCCCCTAAAGTGTCCTGGGCACCTGCTGAATCCTGACCACCTGCTTCCCTTTAAACAGGACCTCTGTTTTCCAGCCTCTGAAACTTGCATCTGTCCATTCAATTTTTTAAATTATTTAAGGCAGGGAGGGCAAATCTGGATCTTGTTACTTAATCTGGGCCAGAAGCCAAAGTCTCATCGTTAGTTTTCTGTCTTTTCATCAAGTGTTTTTTATATTCATGTTCACTAATTTCCTGTTTCAGTGTCAAGTATTAATTAGGTATAACTGTGAGAACAGGCTAAATAGGCAGTATTTCTTCTGCCTGGTTTTTTTCACAATGGAACAGAAGTGGATGCTTCCTTGGGCTATATAATGGCGTCTTCCCTGGTGTCTTAATTCCTTTAGTTTTTACAAAAGTAAAGTTAAATGGTGCTTGGAATTTGTTCTGTGTAATTGTTAGATACTATTAATATGAGTAAGGATATAGTGTGCAGTGAAAACTGAAAATCAGAGTAACCCCAGTTAGAATTTGGAATATCTGAGAGATAGTCACAGGACATTTTTTTCATTTTTTCCTACAAAAAGGTAGTTTTCTTAGCCAAAACTAATGTAATTGAAAAAGATTAAATTAGAAATAAAGAAGATCACTTTCTCTATAGTAGGTCTTGCTAAACAACATGAGGCTAAGAGTTACAGGAAAGCCTATTCAATAAATAAGGTTTCGTGTAAAAACATAAGTGAAATAAAGTATGTAAACAAACATTGAACAGTTGCTGGCATATTAAAAACTTTATAAGTGCGTCCCACCAAAAGTAGTTTCTACTTGCAATAACAAATGCTCTTAATAATTTTTGGAGTCTGAGTTATATCTGTTCAATTAGTGAGGATATTTTATGTTGTTTTGTACAATAAGAGATTTTAACTCTGAACATTTTTTTTTTTTTTTTAATTTTCAGGGGTCTAGGAGGAGAGCTCATGAGACAAGCAGGTAGGTCTGAGCAATGGAAGACTTTAAGTTGTGGGTTGCAATCTCTTATTTCCACCGTGGAGGGAAGAAAACAGTCCTAAGGATGTTGACTTCATTTCCCTTAATCCTGTGGAGTGTGCTGAGATGTCCTTTTCACATTAGCAGGTAGCTGGTGTTTTTCTGTCACCATGACCACTGGGGCCTGGCTGCCCTTGTGTTCACCATGGGCTTTGCTGTAGTTTAATAGCTGCAGGATTGGCAGCAGCAGGGATGGTAGGTGAGCAGAGGTGCATGTGTTTTTCATGTGAAGGGAGGTTACAGTTAAGCATCAAGCATTGCTACCTTAGGCTCTTCAACAACATTTAAATGAATTCCAGAGCAAAGAAATTTTCAGATTCTTTTTAAATGTTTGCCAGGAACTCAGATAATGCCAACATGCAAATATCTAGATTTTCTGATGCACCTTCAGCTAAACCTAGAAAATCTAGGACTCATCTTCTTGTCTAGTGGACTTTAGTAGGTGTCCAGTTAGTCCTGGCCGTGTGCCCAGCTCAGGTCCAGGGGAGCCCCTCACCCAGGGAGGAGAGCAGGCTGTGTGTGGGCTTATATAGGTTCTGATATGACCGATGTGCCCTGTATACTGGGGGATTGACGACAGTAATCATGCACTTGACCAGGGATGGGGTTGGTCAGTATGTGGGAAGGCTGTGCTTGGGGCGACCCTTACTGTACCCGCCTGCCCCCTTCCTCTCAGCTGAAGTATTTGTTGAGATCAACCAGAACTTGTGAGTGCTCTGTGCAGCCTCACCTTCCAGACTCTTTGGTATGCTCCTTGTGATTTTCCTATGCGCCCCTGCCCTACCCAAGTCCTCCCAGGACTGTCCCAGTTCCTTCTGCCCCTCTGAGAATGTATGCATCACTCAGCAGCCACCTGGTTTGAGAAGAGGTTGCAGGGGCCCTTACTGCTGTCATTTGCCCCAGATTCTCTTTATCACAAAGCACTGTTTTTTCCTTTGTCTGTTTTGGTTCTTGTTTGGTTGGGAGTCTCCAGTTGTTTAAGAAGTAGAGAGAATGTGCAGATCCTCGGAACAGCTGCAGAGTCAGTCTCACTAGGCTTCCAGAACACTCTCTGTGCTCAGACCTGAAAGCTGGTCTGCAGATCGGAAGCAGCTCCAGGCCAGGTTCTGACCCGCAGCAGCCCTGCAGCATCAGCCCTGCTCCACTGCTCTTGATCTTTATGCCCAGCCTGTCCCCACTCAGTTCCCTGGGCCCAGATGGCAGCAGTGATGTCATGCAAGTCTGGCATGTCATTCCTCTGTCAGAGGAGAAGCCTCGTGGCGAATAGTATGCTAGGAAAGGGGACAGTCCTAGCCAGTGGGAGGGCATCTGGGATTTCCAGGCTGTCACCAGGTTGACATGTGCTGGGCTCTAGGGGGACATGGTGGTTCCTCGGGCAGTGCAGTGGGCAGGAGGAGTGTAGGGTGCACTGAAGGTGTGAGAGCAGCAGCACCTGGGCCACGGCTGATCGCAACAAGGTTTTGAATTGTGCTGGCTCAGTGGCCAGGTGGGGGCTGTCCCCCAGGATTTCCTGACATCTCTGAGAGCACCTCTTGACCTGAAAGCAGGAAGAAATCATGGGCTCCTGGGTCAGTTTGGATTACCTCATCATTGATAGGCCAGTCCAGTTCCATGTGCCAATCACCTGTGCTGCCCAGACCTGATGGGAGGGACACCCCATGAGTATGTCTCCCACACTGAAAAAGGCCACACACACGCCTGCCTGCGTAGAGTGCAGGGAAGAAACAATAGCAAAAGGTGATAAAAATAGCTGTGGGGAACCAGGGTAAACCCCAGTGGCACTCTGCCAATCAGTGAGAGGGAAGCAAAGCCAGAAATGACTGCCTGTGAAGCTACTGGCCATGGGGACGTCTCAGGGTAGCAGCACAGGGCAGAGTAGATGAGGTAGAGACACTGGGCTGAGAAGCTGGGACGACTGCAGTGAGGCCTGTGTTGGTAGATTAATCGTGAGTGTTGAGGACCCACTGTGCATGGTCTCCAGAATAGTCCCAGACCTTTTCCATGGAACTCCCTGATGCACAGAGCCAGAGCCACTTTGGGGTGGGGCAGAAGGAACTCAAACTGGAGGGAACAGGAGAAAAGCCAAAAAGAGTTCCTTGCAAATCCAAGTCCATTGGAAAAGCTGTGCCTCAGATTCTGTCTTTGATGGCTGGCTGGGGTTCCCATATCCCATGCAGTTTCTGACACAGGTACAGGGTTCCCTAAGACTTTTTCCAAGTACCGTATTTCCACCTGTATAAGACACTCCCATGTATAAGACATACCTTAATTTTGGGGCCTGAAATTTGAAGAAAAAAAAAAGGATTGCATAAAGTTAGTGAACTCAAGTTTTATTCATCATAAAATTCATACAACTCCCCATCACTATCAAAACTCCCATCCATTAGTTTGTCCTCATCTGTATCTGATGATGAGTCGCTGTCTTTATATATTGCCTCATCCTCAGTTCCATCTGTGGCATTTGAAATGCCACAACCACTGTATAACATGCACTCAGTTTTTAGACCCCAAATTTCTTGAGGAAAGGTGCATCTTATACATGGGGAAATATGGTAAGTGGTTTTATTTCTTTATTTTTAAGTGAGAGGAGGGGAGACTGACAGACATGTGCCCTGACTAGAACCTCTGGGGCCAATTCTCAATCAAGTTATTTTTAGCACCTGAGTCTGGCATTAGGACCAAAGCTGTCTTCAGTGCCCCAGGGCTGACACCCAAACCAATCGAGCCACTGGCTGTAGAAGGGGAAAAGGAGGGAGAAGGAGGATAAAGAGGGGAGAGAAGCAGATTGTTGCTTCTCCTGTGTGTCCTGCTGGGAATCAAACCCAGGACATCCATATGCTGGGCTGATGCTCTATCCACTGAGTCAATGGCTAGGGCCGGTGGTTTCATTTTCGTTGATTCTTTTTATAAATGTAAGGAGAGAAGCACAGACGTGCTTGCTGTAGGCAGCTGCACATATCATCACCAGGAAAGCCTGACTTCAGCTCCTGATAGAATTCCTAATGGGACCGGCTGTCTTAAGGATCTAGAGCAGGGGTCTCAAACTCGCGGCCTGCAGACTAATCCACGAACTACAGTTTCTGGTCGTTTTGTGACACTGAAAAGTGTTGCGGAACAGTTGCCTTTTGTAGACCTAGTGCGGCCCGCCGAACGGCTGTGATCTTGCTCTGCGGCCCACATGCTGAGTTGAGTTTGAGACCCCTGATCTAGAGGGTGGGGTTCTCTCTCATGAATTCCCTGCCAGCCTCAACCCCAGCAAGGGGCTCATCTCACCCACGGATGGGCTGCTCATGATGGCGTGACATACCAATTTCTGTCGAGGTATGCTTGGTTCTCTGAGGGGGCAGACACATATTCTGGGTGCTATATCTGAGACGTGGACTGAACTGACCTCTGGGTTCTGCCACTACCCACCCCCACCACCACCTACGGGACCTGTGCATCCTTTGGGGACTACTTGGCTGAGAAGAAAAGTGTATCTCTTTAGTGTTAGGTTGGTGTTCTCGTGGTTTGGACGACGTGGCGGGAAAGGAGATTCTGAAAGCAAAAACTAATTCATTCCTGCCCGCTGCCCACTTGTCGCCAAGATCAGCATGTGGATTTGGGATGTAGACATGATCACTTCCCCTTAGGTACAGAATCACTCAGAGGACTCTGAATTGCTGCTCCAGTGTCATCTAGAGACCATTTCTGGATTTAGGGTCTGTCTAGGCATGGAGTGGGAAACAGGGATCCATTCTCTGGCCCCCAATTGGAACTATAGCAGCACCAGCCACAGGGCAGGTGGCCAGAGTGGTCCTACAACCTTGGCATGCTCCCCTACAACTGGGGATGTGCTCCTTGTGTTGAGCAGTAAGTTTGCACAGATGTCATTGCTCACTATGGAAGGAGGGGATAGGAAGATTGTACACCCACTGGTGATATTTCAGGGATTTCTTCATGGTCACTGTTCTGTTCCTACAGAATTGTGTCTTATGAAGTTGGAATCATGTGGTAGGCTCTGCCTGCTTAAGATACTGGTAGCAGCTTCCTACACTCGCAGGTCAGGCCCTTCAGCCTTTTCACAGCTGCAACGACTGCTGTGACGCTTTACCAGGCTGTTTCTGTGCAGACGTCTCTGTCCACCCATCACAGTTGTCAGGGACTCAGGAGAAATATCTTCTCTAGACAGGAAATGACCATGTTTCTGAGTGTTATTTTGGTTGCTGCCGAGGTGCTTTCTGAGGGTGTAGCAGGTGACGGTTCTGGACAGCATGTAGGGCTCAACCAGGGTGCATTTGCCACATGGGTAGACAGGGGAGCTGGAGTTGCCCTCTTATCAGCTGCTTCTTGGTTGTATCAGTTGGAGATGCCAGGCCATTTCCACTCATCCTCAGTTACCTGCTGTACCCACTGCCTGTGCCCATGTATTGTGACAGAAAAACTGCTATGTTTGGTCCAAAGATGAAAGGAAAAGCACCCTTACTTCTACTTTGCCATTTTTTACCCCCCCCCTAATTCTTGGAGGTTTTGCTCTGTGTTTTATTTTTGGGGGGGAGGGTTCGGGTGCCACATGTGGGATGCTTTCCACACATTCTTCCCTCAGACACCTGCTTCTCTTCCTCACCTGCTCTCTGCTGTGGGAGGAGTGCAGTGGGGGGAAAGCGGGGCAGGGCATTTGCTGCTCTCAGGCACACTGGCTTTCACACTGTCTGCTCAGTGGGAGCCCCTGGTGTGCCACTTGGAGAGGAGGAAAGTGAGGTCAGGAGTAGACTGACCTGGCTTCATCTGCCTGCAGTCCCCCCACCAAGGCCACAGCCTCCAGCAGGCAGCCCATTCTTCTTGCCCTCCTGCATTGTACCTTCACCCTCTGGAGGTCACCCTGAAGGCACTGATTCTATGGTGATTCCTGCTGACCCTTGGTTTACACTCATGCTTGTTTTTTATTTCCTTCATAGCAAGTTATTTTCCTACAGGTTTATTTTTTAGTATGTCAAAAAATGAAATAGTTTACTTTCCTATTTGTCAGTGGTCTCAGCACCCTACACCCCCAATCTCAAATTTTATTTCTCCAAAGTCACCCCTTTCAAGTTTCACAGCTGCCTTTTTGTCTTACCTGCTTTCTGTCAGGAGAAACTGAATGGACTGTTTTACATTTGTAGTATGGAATGTTACCCACCTATTAAGAGTGTATGAGGTCTTTAGCAGTTGATTATACTGTGTTAAAATAAAAGAATGGCTCAGTTGGTTTGAAGGTCATCCCTATACACAAAGGTTGTCAGTACTATCCCCAGTTAGGGCACATACAGGAACAGGTAGATACTTGTCTCTTTCTGCCTTCCTCTCTTTCTCTAAAATCAACAAGTAAGTTTAAAAATTAAAAAAAGAAAAGTAGGGAGGTTACTACAGAAATATGTGTTTGTGGTGGTTCTGGTTACTATCTGAGTGTAGGACCACATTTCTGGTCAGAGATGGTGTGAGTGAGGAGCTGTGAGAAGGAGAGGATATCACTTTTCATCAGGAGCACTCCGTGTTTGCACCAAATTCTTCTGAGCTTTGTCACTTTCCTCTGGCCTGGAAGCATTTCAGCTGATGATTGGACATATGATATGAACAGGGGAGAAGCCTTTGTTGTAATTGATGAGACCTGGAGGATTTTGTCACTGCAACAGATCCTGCCCAGCCTGACTGGCCCGAGGACTCTGGTCATGTGCTCTCTGAGCTGGAGGAAGGTGAGAGAGCTCACACTCAGGTGCCCTCACTATCGGATCCAGAAGGAATTCAGTTACAAAGTGTGGGAGTAGAGAACCTAAAAGGGAGGGGTCTACGAGAGCAGCATGCTGTGTCATTTCTGTGAAAGTATAGAGGTAGGTTACACTCGTGACACAGGGTGTTCAAGGATGGCCAGCTGCCACCACAGTGACACTAGCAGTCTTTTCCATCATATATTTTTTGTAGTAGAATTTTCTCAGGAAATAAGAATTTATGATCAAGAGATAAACCTCTAAAGCTATTTTCATTATAGTGTGACAAATGGCGGGTGCAGAGGCCTCCCCCTTTTGTGTGTCAATACGAGGCGCGCTTATGCAGTGTCACTTCGGGGGGCCATGGTGTGCTAGGAGCAACTGGTCCTGTCCTAGGACCATGGGCAGTGGGGCGGGTAGAAGGCAGATCCCTGAGTGGATCGGCAAGGCACCATCCTGATAGTGGGTATGACCGTGTCCTGGTCCCCACCTTGAGGCGCAGGGTGCAGGTACAGCAGGGTAGGCCTTGCAGTGGCTGCTTTCAGAGGAATGACATTACATTTATCCTTTTTCTTCCTAGTGTGCGTTTTAATAGAAAACTTGTCCCTTTCCAAAATGCCCTTCAGAGGTGACACTGTAATTGGTAAGTGCTTTTCTTCAGTGATTCACATTTTAGTATTTTTTTCCAGAACTACTTCAGATTGAAAAGTTAAAATGAAGCTGTTAGGGTGGTTACACGATATTGGAATACCTGGTTTTGAATTGCTGCCAGAACCTGTTGTAAATGACAAGCATATGCCACATACTCCTCTCAAGAAAACCAGACCCTTCTCACCTCTCAGAGTTCAGGCTCTGTCCTCAAAGCCCTGCCTTTCACAGCTACACCTAGCACTGGCCGTTTGTGGCATAGGCCCTCACCAAACCAGGGGATGTAGCAGCAAGTGCCAAGGCTGCTCAGTCAGGATATGTGAGACCTGCTCTTGTGGTGGTGGCCAGGCCCCTGTGCAGGTCCGGTGCCCTCAGCAACCCATCCTATCCATGGGAAGCAGACGCAGCTCTCAGCAGGCGGGCACTTGCCCGCAGAGGGGCAGTGAGGGACGTCGGGTCCCCAGTGCCATGCTGCCTTTGCTCTGCACCCTCTAAAGAACTGCATTGATTCAGCATTCGTTACCAGGTGTTGAATCTGATTGAGCTGACTGGGTTTTTATTGGTGAGAGTTTGGGGACATCATTTGAGGAAGAAGTACAGGGAAAAGCCACTTGAGGCTTACAGGTATAGTAAAAGAATAAAAATTTTCCTGTTGAAAGTTTTAACATTTCAGCAGCCAAATGACTTTTCCCCTTTAAACTGAGGACCTTTGGAATTTGTACAGCCCGGAGAATGTTCACTTTAGATTTTCTCCGAACTCCTCTTAGTGTTTACCATCTACTTTGATTTAAGAGGTAGAAGATCTATTTGTTGTTGACTTTAATTTCATCTAAAGTTTCTTAATCAGATAAATGATTTTCTTTGTTTCTTTGACAGATGGTTGGCAGTGGCTGATAAATGACACTTTGAGAAATCTCCATCTTATTTCAAGTCATTCTAGACAGCAGATTAAGGTGTGATAAGCAAGATTTTTCCAATTGCTGCATTGTATCGAAAGTGACATTATTTTCAGTGTTTGGTTCATGACTGTGCATTAGGAGTCCCTTTTATACAAGG
Source organism: Saccopteryx leptura (assembly GCF_036850995.1). Taxonomy (NCBI): domain Eukaryota; kingdom Metazoa; phylum Chordata; class Mammalia; order Chiroptera; family Emballonuridae; genus Saccopteryx; species Saccopteryx leptura. The sequence continues at coordinate 127,020,415 of NC_089506.1, forward strand.
ATGTGATAATTGACAAATGCTGTAATTTTATTTGGACTTCTCAATCTTATGGTCTATGTAATTTATGATCATGAAAACTAATTCAGCTATTGGTGACCAGAATATGTAAGTTTTTAAATTCCTGTTTCTGGTTTTATTTTATTCTTCTTCCAAGTAGTTTTCTTGCACATCAATAGTAACTGTTTCTTTTTATAATATTTTTCTGAAATGAGAAGCGGGGAGGCAGAGAGATAGCCCTCTGGATCCACCCGGCATGCCCACCAGGGGGCGATGCTCTGCCCATTTGGGCCATTGCTCTGTTGCAACCAGAGCCATTCTAGTGCCTGAGGCAGAGGCCATGGAGCCATCCTCAGCGCCCGGGCCATCTTTGCTCCAATGGAGCCTTGGCTGCGGGAGGGGAAGAGAGGAAGGAGAAGGAGAAGGGTGGAGAAGCAGATGGGCGCTTCTCCTGTGTGCCCTGGCCGGGAATCGAATCTGGGACTTGCACATGCCGGGCTGCTGCTCTACCGCTGAGCCAATCAGCCAGGGCCAATAGTAACTGTTTCTGTAGCTCAGCGGTTCTCAACCTGTGGGTCACAGGTTGAGAACAGCTGCTGTAGCTGAATTCTGCATCCTGTCGAGTTACAGAATTTTAGGGTTGGAAGCTGTGCATGTGATGTGCACAGATGAAAAAGCTGCAGCCCAGAGTCACCACCACACACATTGTGTTGGTCATTTCAGGAGAGTGTGATGTGTCCCAGTGGGCAAGTGCCACAGGTGTTCTATCCCAGGACACGTGAATGTTGGCTTAGCAGGTTTCCCCAAGAAAGGAGAGTGTGATTCTCCAGCCTCCTGTGTATCTTAGCATTTCTACTGGGTTATTAGAATGCTTCCTCAATGTCCTTTTTTTTATTTTTTATTTTTATTATTACTTTTAGTGATAGAGAAACAGGGACAGACAGACAGGAAGGGAGAGAGATGACAAGCATCATATTTCTTTGTTGCGGCACCTTAGTTGTTCATTGCTTTCTCATATGCCTTGATTGAGGGGCTACAGCCTGAGCTGGTGACCTGTTGCTCAAGCCAGCGACCTTTAGGCTCAAGCCAGCGACCATGAGGTCATATCTATGATCCCATGCTCAAGCCAGCGACCCTGTGCTCAAGCTGGTGAGCATGCACTCAAGCCTGCAACCTCGGGGTTTCAAACCTGGGTCCTCTGTGTCCCAGTCCAATGCTCTATCCACTGTGCCACTGGCTGGTTAGGCCTTGGAGTCCTTTTTTAAAAGGTAACTTTGTCATTTTGTAGAATTTAACCACAGTGTTACTAGATGAATTTGAATTCCTCAGTGTTGCAAACTTTCCTTTTAAAACACATTGTGATTGATTCATACCAGCAGCGATCACAGTGTAGCCCACTGTACTGATTGGTACAAACAACAACTCTGTGTGATACTTGTCCTGGGGTACCTCCCGATATTCACGGCCCCTCCTGCCCAGCCCCAGCAGCTCCCTCTCAGGCTGCTCTGATGCCCTTACCCTCAGTCTGGGGGAGTGGAGACAACATATGACTCCTATGTTTGTTCTTTGCTATCTGATCACAGTAGGCTTCCTGAGTTCAGGCTCCTCCTCTATAACTGTGGGTGTTTAAGGAGAGGAACTGTGAGTCCCTGTCACCTCCTGTGCTCTGTCCTCCATCCTGCTTTATGTGGCTCTTCCTGGGGTTGGTACTAAGGAGCCCCTTCCTATTCCCAGGGCTCCTGGACACTCTGACTCTTCTCTAAATGAGGCCCTACATGTCCTGCCCAGAGTCCTTACTCATGTCACTGCTGGATGTATTAAACATACCTTCTCCTTTATTACCTCTGCAGGGAAGGAGAGGTGCCCATCTTATTATTAACTTCACATAAGAGGCACGTAATTTTCATTGCATGGAAGAAATAATCAAGTTTTCTATTCAGTTTATTATTGGCAAAGAATATTAAAGTTATATCTGACAGATGACAACAGACAAATGTGCCAGAATGAATGATGTAATTTGGTTTCTGCTTTTTTAAAAATCTGTTTGTTTTTTTAATTGCTGGCCCATGGCCCTGGCCGGTTGGCTCAGTGGTAGAGCTTCAGCCTGATGTGCAGGAGTCCCGGGTTCGATTCCCATCCAGGGCACACAGGAGAAGTGCCCATCTGCTTCTCCACCCCTCCCCCTCTCCTTCCTCTCTGTCTCTCTCTTCTCCTCCTGCAGCCAAGGCTCCATTAGAGCAGAGTTGTCCTGGGCACTGAGGATGGCTCCATGGCCTCTGCCTCAGGTGCTAGAATGGCCCTGGTTGCAGAGGAGCAACATCCCAGATGGGCGGAGCATCGCCCCCTGGTGGGCGTGCTGGGTGGATCTCGGTCGGGTGCATGCAGGAGTCTGTATGACTGCCTCCGTTTCCAACTTCAGAAAAATACCAAAAAAAAAAAAAAAATTGCTGGCCCAACTGTGGAACAACCCAGCTGCTCCTGTGGTGCCAGGAGACTGCAGGACCTCTCATGTCCCACTTTGTTTTAGGAAGCAGCTATCTCAGCCCTGGCCGCTCTCTGCAGCGAGTACTACACTGAGGATCCTGGGGAGGTAAACTCCATTGGACATGGTGAGTGGGCCACTGTGCTTGACCATCAAATCCTCCGGGGGCATAGGGGTAGCCTTGGGTCTTGGTTTGGCTCACTCCCACTGTAGTGTGAGTGCAGGCCTGAGCCAGGCTGTTAGCAGGGATGTGATGGGCACTGGACACTGTAAGGGGAAAGAGGCTTTGGCTAAAGGGACACGATTTCTCCTGGACCTGCCCCACTCTCCAGTCCACCAGTTTGGTACCACTACCCAGAGGAATGTCTCTTCCACTCTGAACTAGTAGCTTCTCCTGTGTGTCTTGATGTTGGCTTTACCATGTGAACTTTTCCTGGAACACAGTGTTACTCTTTAATGTATAGAATCAGCTAGTACGTATATCAGCAGTACTTACTTAAATTATTTTTTTTTAAAGGAAAGTTTATTTTATTTATTTTCTTATTTTTTTGTTTTTATTTATTAATTTTTAGAGAGAGGAGATAGAAGGGGAAGAGAGAAGCGAGAGTAGATGTTTCTCCCATGTGCCTTGACCAGGCAAGCCCAGGGCCTTGAACTGGCGACCTCACTGTTCCAGGTCGCCGCTTTATCCACTGCGCCACCACAGGTCAGGCACTTTTTTTTTTTTTTTTTAATGAGAGGAGGAGATACTGAGACAGACTCCCTCATGCGCCCTGACCGGGATCCACCTGGCAACTGCATCTGGGGCCACTTGCAATGGAGCTATTTTTAGTGCCTGCGGCAAAGGCTCCACAGAGCCATCCTCAGCGCCTGGAGCCTATGTGCTCAAACCAGTTGATCCATGGCTTCGGGAGGGGAAGAGAGAGAGAGAAGAGAGAAAAGGGGAAGGAGTAGAGTAGAAGCAGCTGGTTGCTTCTCCTGTGTGCCCTGACCGGGGATCGAACCTGGGACATCCATGGACTGGGTTGACACTCTACCACTGAGCCAACTGGCCAGGGCTAAATTACATTTAAAAAAAATTTTTTTAGTGAGAAGAGGGGAGGCAGAGACAGACTCCTGCATGCGCCCCGACCAGGATCCACCAGGCAAGCCCACTAGGGGAGATGCTCTGCCTATCCAGGGCCCTTGTTCCATTGCAACTGGAGCTATGTATATATATTTTTAGTGCCTGAGGCAGAGGCCATGGAGCCATTCTCAGTGCCCAGGGGCCAACTTGCTCTAATCGAGCCTTGGCTATAGGAGGGGAGGAGAAGAGAGAGAGCGAGAGAAGTGAGAGGGGGAGGCATAGAGAAGCAGATGGGCGCTTATCCTGTGTGCCCTGGCTGGGAATCAAACCTGGGACATCCACACGCTGGGTTGAGGCTCTGGCACAGAGCCAGGGCATTAAATGACCTTTTTTTTTTGACAGAGAGAAGGACAGATAGGGACAGACAGACAGGAAGGTAGAGAATAAGAAGCATCAATTCTTCACTGCAGCTCCTTATTTGTTCAGTGATTGCTTTCTCATATGTTCCTTGACCGGGAGGGAGCTACAGCAGAGTGAGTGACCCCTTGCTCAAGCCAGTGACCTTGGGCTTCAAGCCAGTGACCTTTGGGCTCAAGCCAGTGATCATGGGGTCATGTCTATGATCCCACACTCAAGCCGGCAACCCCTCGATTAAGCTGGTGAGTCCGTGCTCAAGCTGAATGAGCCCACACTCAAGCTGGTGACCTCAGGGTTTCGAACCTGGGCCCTCTGTGTCAGGCTAAATTACATTTTTAAGTGAGCTCTTCCCCGCTTTGTGCTCTGGAGGTTCTAATTATGTGTAGGAGGAGCTCCTTACCTGTCTTCTTTGTATACCTGTTTTTCCCAATGTAATTGGTCCTTCTCATATTTCTGTCCATTTTCCTCTGTTTTCTGTTGCTTGTTCTTTAGCACCTCCACTTTCATTATTGTGGTGACTTTTTCTGCTGCTTGTTTTCTAGATCTCTTAGCTCAGAACTGTCTGCTTCAACTTGTCCTCCCAGGCCTCCTGATGCCATGCTTTCTTCTTCGTCTTTGTTCTTATTCATAAGCACTGCTTTTATATTTTATGGTAAAATGTGCTTTTAGAATTTTCATTTGCACTGTGGCTGCATCTTTCTGGTGCATGTTCTTGCTGTGTGAAACGTGCTCTTCTCCTCTCCGTGGGACAGCATGCGTGTTGCTGCTTCACCATGGTCCAACCCCTGTGTGTTTCCCAGAACTCTCCATGCTGCTGCCCAGGATCTTGTTCACAGTGTTATTTTTATATTGGAAAGGCTTGTGCTCACATGCTGTGTTCCCTGTGGCACTCCTATCCTGTTCTAGAACGTGCATCACGTTTGCTTCAGATATCTAGGTGGCCCTATGTTAGGTTGTTTTAAGTGTATAAAAATAGTGTGTGCATTAGTTGACTTTCTGTGCTTTTATTCAGACATGTACGTTTTCATAATTTGGTATTCTGACAGACTTTCCAAATTAGTAATGTTTTACTATATCCCTTTATTACAGACAGTTTTTCTTAAAGAGATGATAATGTTATTTTGTATATAGTCTATTTTTTAAAATTTGGATGATTAGGCCATATTTTGCTTTTTGCCTAAGAAAAGGGTACCATATCACTCATTCTGAATAGAGAAAGAAATTATATTCTGAAGTTAACCTTTGAAACTCATGTGAATTGTGAAAAGGAAGGGCGACGTCTTTTTCTCATGCTGTTACTGATGTGTATTTTGTTAAGTTCCACCAAAGATGTCAGTTTAGTGCATGTACAGATAGGGTTGCAGCTTTATTTTTGTCTATCCTAGTCTGTGGAGATGTAAGGAACCCATTACTGAGGGTTTTGTTTACGCATGTTCCAAATGTCATGCATTGTTGAAATTGAAGCAGTGACAGCAGGAATCTCTGGTTATAAAAAATAGGACAAAGTAAGTGTCTACCTCCCTTCACCTTCCGAGCTGCCCTTCTGAAGAACAGGTCTGGTTGTTCATGTCCCTTCTAGAATGTTTAATCCCGCCCTGAGCTCCTGGTGCCCTTTCTCGTTTCTCCCTCTCAAACCTCTGTCCAGTTAGTCACCCAGTTCTGATGACAGGCTTTTCCTGTCCTGGGAGATGTAGGCTTGGTTGCTGCTTGCACTCTACTTGACCGCAACATGGAGGGTGTCCGTGGGGCCCATTACACTGCACTGTGTCCTCTTTGGCACAGGGTTTTCTCTCACTTATGAGGAGGGCATCCTTTCTACAGTAAGCCTTTGTGTTCTTAGTGAATGGCAATGAGAACTATGACTGTGTGGACCATGCTTAAACATCTTGGATTTGTTTTTCTGAGTGAAATCATTTGTTGAATTTGATTTATACCACTTTGAAAACACACCTGCTTTCAAACTCTGAAGTAGCTTCTCCCTTCTTTCTGAAATGCCAGGAGTGTGAGGAAAGCTTGGATAGCAGTGGCTCACCTTGTGCTTCTTTTTAGAGGGACTGATCGAGCAATATCTCAGCGAACTTCAGAGCCCAGAGGAGATGACACGCTGTGGCTTTTCGCTGGCACTGGGTGCCCTTCCACGCTTCCTCCTGAGAGGCAGGCTCCAGCGGGTGAGTCTGGGCTGAGTGTGGAAGGGGCGTCCATGTGAGATGGTGTGGCTTAAGTTTAGGCAGTGTGTGTGAGACCATACACATGAGCCCTGGGACGTGGCCACCTATTAGAAAATCCATGGTGTTTGTGGTTGGGAAATAGTGCCACCTAGATAATCTGAAGCAAAACCAGCCCCTGTGTCTGTGAGAAGAGGGGACAGGGAATGACACTGATGATGTTTTAGAGGCTGGTAACACTCATGTGAAAGGGAAGACTGGGGCGGGAAGCTAAACTCCAATTTTTAGGAGGGGAAGCTATTGTTTGGTGTAGAAACCATTCCTACCGCATCTGGAAGTGGCTGCTCGCTCCTGTAGCCATGATTGAAGGGTGCAGGGTCTGGTTCAGTGTCCTTGCTCCAAATGTCCCTCCTATGCCAGGAATTCCTCCTCTGAAGCATATCTGATCTCTGAGAGGAGTTGTCAAAGGGCCTAGCACCAGGGCCCAGGTTTCTTGGAACAGCTCTGTGTTCTCAGCCTGAGGAGGAGGTCCCTGCTTCTCAGGATTCATGGGGAGGTCTCTGCTTGCTCTTGGAAAGACAGACAACTTGTCAGGTGGTGGTGGTGGTGGTGGTGGTGGTGGTTTGGGACAGAGAGAAGGGGGCAGAGCACTGCTCTGGGCAGAAACACCTCGCCTGGTTGCACAGAACTTGGATGAACCTTGTATACTGCGGAGTACACTGGAGACAGGGTCACTTGGGGCATGGAGCTGGTCCTGCTGACTTAAGCTTTGCCTCAGCATCCATGTAGTTTCCATTGTCCGTGACTATGAAGGGCTAAAGGTGTTTCTTCTGTCACCAGCTCCATTTGAAAGCTGTGAGCAGGGAAGGCGGAGGCTTGTTTCAGCCTCACTGAGAACTAGGCTGTGTCTCTTGATCCATTTCCTGTACCTAAGGCCACTCACAGCCCTCACCCCTGGGAACAGGTGCCCTGTGTTCTCCTCCCCACCTCCCTTTTTCTGGTTGACCAGCCTCCTCGGGTTTGCCCTGAAGTGTGTGCCGTGAGTTCTGTAGCCTTGGCCTGTCCCCATTGGGGTCAGCCATTGCCTGTCACCCAATTTGGTCCTAAGCATCCTGCAAGAGTATGTGCCTGTGGCCACTGGTTGGGCACATCCAGCCAGAAACTGCAGATCCCTACAGGCCTCAGTCACCAAACTCCTATGTCCCCTTCCCCTCAACTGAAACATTGGTCACGGTCCTGCTGCCCATAACCCAAATGCCCATGCTTCCAGTTGCCTAGGTACATGTCCCTCACCTGTCATCTTCCCCTAGCCCAATATACCTTGGGATCCAGTGCACCAGATGGATTTACATGCTAATGAGACAGGGATAGACTGTCTAAAGCTCTCACACTGGAGCTTATCCATCTAAAACACCTGACTTAGAACTGACCGTCCCATTGAACAGCCACAGATCAAGTTACAGGAGCTGCTGCATTTCTGGCTCCAGGCACTGGGACAGACTGGGGCAGGTTCTTGCCCAGGTTGAGGCAAGGCCTGCAGAGGTCAGCTGGGCCCTAGGCCCCGCAGAGGGAGAAGCTGGAGGTGGCCGCGGCAGACTCATGGTGCTCTTTCTGGGGGAGTGCAACACTAGGGCCACGTCTGCACTTGCATGAAAAGTACACTTATGTTCAATGGTTTGTTGATGACTGGTCATTGCTTTTCAGGTTCTAGAAGGGTTAAGCTCTGTCACCCACATTTCTCCCAAGGATATGAGCTTTGCGGAGTCCAGGCGGGATGCCTTGAAGGCAATTGCCAGGTGAGTCAGCAGCTCCTCCTCCCCAGTCACTCTCAGGTCAGCAACCCTGAGTGCTGTTCATAGCTGGTTTGTTAGGAGCCTGGTCTCAGGTGACAAATCTGCTTAGAGGAAAATGTTATTTTTTATTTTCTAGTTTCTTCTGTTTTCAGAGGATTGTCAAAGAACATTTCCAACTGAGAGGTTTATTAACAATTTGTCTTAATTATACAGAATGGAACAAAATATATGTAATAATTAATATATATTTGCTTGTCTGGTGGTTGTGCAGTGATACAGCATCGATCTGGGATGCTGAGCACCCAGGTTTGAAACCCCGAGGTTGCCAGCTTGAACATGGAGTCACCGGCTTGAGCGTGGGATCATTGACATGATCCCATGGTTACTGGCTTGAGCAAGGGGTCACTGGCTCGACTGGAGCCTCCTGGTCAAGCCACGTATGAGAAGCAATCAATGAACAACTAAAATGCTGCAAATACAAGTAGATGTTTCTCATCTCTCTCCCTTCCTGTCTGCCTGTCTGTCTTTTATCTCACGAAAAAACCCCAACAAATCATTAATACAAGAATAAACTTTCCAGTATCCACAGCTGTAAACCTACTTTTGCCACACCCTGTAAGGAACATTAAATTCGTAGTGTGATCACTTCTTCACTTTAGGAAACTAGACCACTTCAAAGATTGGCAACCTTGAGGGAGGAGGAAAGGACGCATGCAGATTGATCTCCAGTCCTTGGTCACAAATGTGCACCCATCTGACGTGCTGTCCTTTCTTCCTACAAGCTCATCAGAGGACCAGCTGTGTGGAGCCCACACATGGTCTTGTGCACTAATGTCACATTGTCCCCTTTCTGCCCAGATGGAGGGTTGTGGAGTCTGGTCACAACTGACCTCACTCTGCCCCTTTTAAGCTGCGGACACTAGAAAACGTGATTCTGGAGGAGAGCACTCTGTTCTAAGTGTGTCCTGTGAGGAGGGTCACGTCAGGCCAGGCAGAAAGGCTGGACGAGACGCACAGACGGGCTATCTCATGCTTCTGATTCCAGGGTCTGCCAGACTGTCGGTGCGAGAGCAGAAGGGTCCCCAGATGAGGTCGTGTGCAGGGAGAATGCTTCCCAGGTGTACTGTACGCTGCTGGACTGTCTGAGCGACTACACCACTGACAGCCGTGGGGACGTGGGCGCGTGGTAAGGCAGCCTGCCTTTAGGTGTTCCAGATTGTTCCAGACTTCTCACAGGTCAAGACAGAAGGATGGTGGGTCTTCATTGGTACAGTATTTCAGCTACTGCTATGGCTGCCCTCAGAGCAAAAAATAGGGAGGAATCCATTCAGGGTCACACACACTCCTCCGAGGTTCTCCCACTCCAGTGTCCTGTCAGCCCCAGAGGCCCAGGCATGCTGACTGTGCTGGTGATGGGGACAACCTCGTCCTGGTGTAGAGTCTGTGCATTGTTAATTCCAGGAGCAGGTCTGAGTTCTGTGGTGTTTGGTCCTTTTTCAGAGATTCCCATTCTCTGTAGAAAGTCTTTTATTATTTTTTCTACCTTTTTCTCTTTTTTCTTCCAACATGTTTCTAATGGTTTATTTTAAAGATTCTACCCATTTATTCTAATATTTGTCGCGTGTGGGTCTATTTCTGTTGTGGGTCTATTTCTCTTACTACTTTAGCGTTTGTTTTTTGTGTTTTTTTTTTTTTACATTTCATTTTTAACTAAGAAACCATAAGTTCATAATTGTAGAGGCTTTGATCTGTGTAATTTCCTTTGAGCAAGTGTTAGGTTTCCTTATGTCAGGCTTGTGTTGTGTAGTCAGGTCACCGACTGCCCTCAGGGCTGGGGTTTTGCTGGCCCTTAACTCGGGTGCAAACCCCAAGGTGTGCCTGTGCCCACAGCCCTGACTGAGGGGCCTCAGACTCCAGGTTCTTCTTTCTGCACATGAGTCCTCCCAGCTGCTGGCTTCCAGGATTTGGGGCTCTCACCTTGTGCTTGACCAGTTAGGAGTCTGCCAGGGCCTGAGTGGTGTGTGCAGGTTTGGGACCCCAGTGTTCTTCCCCCAGCCTTTCCTTGTGAGTGATTTGTTCACAGAGACGGGAGTCCACAAAGGAGCACTCTGTCCTCCCTCCTCCCATGCTCTGCCTCTTCCTGGCGCCTCCAGAGGTCATCTGTCCTGAGCAGCAGCTGGTTGGAGGCCACATCTGGTATCTGAGCCCATCCAACTTGTGTCAGCCTCTAACCTGTGTCCTGTTGCACCTCTGAGCACCCCTGTGCCTGCACTCAACGCCTCACTCACCAGTCCTCCCACGGGCGTAGGTGTATGTTCGTGTCACCACTCATTGATCCTAGCAGCACAGGCCATCTCCCTGATGTGTGGCACCCTCCCTGGTGGGAGGGTGGGTGCCCCAGGCCTGTGGGAACTGCTGGCCCTGAAGAAACCAGGCCATTGTGTCTGTGATCCCTGTTTCCCACCCGTGGGTTGAATGTATGTTATCCCAGTTTTAAAACACTGCTTTCACTCTGGAGTTTGGCCATCCATTGTGGGCTCAGCTTTTCAAATTGTGTAAGTTTGTTTCCTTTCATGGGAGCTGCTGTGGACAAGTTTCTTCAGAGGAGACAAGAGTCCTTCTGATCTGGAAGACCCTTAGGTAGCAGAAACACGAGCCGCTCTGTGTACCTCTACCCCCGGAAAAGCTAGAAAGCCCTCAAAGTTTTCTGCTGGGAAAAAGAAGCTGTGTAGAGTTGGGTGTGTTTTGCATTTAAAAGTTAAGAAAATTGATGCTGTTCTTGTGTGAGCACTCGTGATAGTTCGCTTGGACCAGGTTGTCTGAGGAACATACTGTGTTGGGCCCGTCATGGGAGAAAGCTTCCCTAGAGGAAGGGCAGTCAGCTGCCTATGCTGTTTTGTAGATGCTTCCCCTGACATGTGGAGTTCAGTCTCTGAAACTCACCCTGGCTGAAGGCATCAGAGTCCCCCTGGCCATGTGTGGCTGATGGTCACCTCAAACTGGCAAGTGATCTCTTCATCCCTTCTTTGTCCCTACAGGGTTCGTGAGGCCGCCATGACCAGTCTGATGGACCTGACGCTTCTCCTGGGGAGGGACCAACCAGAGCTGATCGAGGCTCCCATGTGAATGTTCTCCCTGCCCCGATCTGTGCCTGGAGAGTCTGTTCTCTGTTTGTCTCCTGACCCCACGGCTCATGCCCAGGCCTCCCCCTTCATTGAGGCTCAGGCCTGTTGGAGGACAGCCATTCTGGGCGAGGCTGAGTCAGGGTCCACTTCTCAGCTTTGGGCCCTTGTACCTTAGTGCCTGCTCCAGCTGGGAGCCTGGCTGTCCCCTCTACTTTCAGTTCCCAGGACATGGGGCTGCCCCTGGGCACCTCACTTGTGGAGTCTTCATGCCCTTCTGCTGAGCTGCTGTGTCTATGGTGGTCCTGTTTCCTGAGCCCTTCCCTCCACTCACCCCATGCTTCCCTGTGTCCCACTTCTCGTCCTTTTGTGCCTCCTCAGCCTGTGCTGCATCACCACCTACTGGAGCCCTGTGTGTCTTCATTACTTCTATCCAAGACCTTGTATTTAGGCTTTAGGCTTTGGGGTATCAGATCAGCTGTAGTGGGACCCTGCCCTGTCGTCGCCTTCATTTGGGAGCTGTGCTAACACTGGGCTCTTGGTTTGCAGCTGCCAGCGGGTCATGTGCTGCCTGGCCCAGCAGGCAAGTGAGAAGATCGACCACTTCCGCGCGCACGCCGCCCATGTGTTCATGACACTGTTACACTCTGCCGTCCCTAATGTACCCCATCGGGAAGAACTAGAAAAGCTCTTTCCCAGGTACTGAGGGACCGGGTGCCCCATTCCTGGTGGGGTGGCAGGCCCCTCCAGCTTGTGACTCTCTTGCAGGTCTGACGTGGTCTCTGTCAACTGGACTGCACCATCCCAGGCCTTCCCTTGCATCACCCAGCTGCTGGGGCTGCCCACCTACCGATACCATGTGCTGCTGGGGCTGGCAGTGTCTGTGGGTGGCCTCACGGAGTCCACGGTGAGGACATGTATGGCCTGCCCTCTTCTCAGAAAAGTGACTTTGGGTGGGCGTCTGTCCTGGAGCTGGGGTGGCACTTTCCTGAGCAGGAGCCAGGGGCTGGGCTATGTGCTCCAGGTGCTGTGCTCTTCCTCTTCCTGTGGGGTGTTCACCTGGGGAAGCCAGGCCATCTGTGCAGCTCCTTCCCCTGGCCTTGTGCTCCTAGGGAAGGGTCCCCAGGGCTGCTTAGAGAGCCATCACCTCTGATGAGGGGTACTCGGGGATTAGGCCTGTTGCTGTGAACTCCTGTCTGTGCTGCTGACCCTGAGGTCTTGTTCCGCTGTCACGAGGTGCACGGCATGCGCATCCTGTGCTGGCCACATGTGATGCCAGGTGCCCACTGCTGCTGGTTTCCTTTTCTTCTGTGCGCTGTCTTTTGGAGAAGTCTCTTTTAATTTTCCGTTGTCATGTCTTTGCTGGCTCGGTGTTCGTATGCTCCCTGACCTTTAAAGGTGTCAGTTTGACTGCAGAGCCCCTGCTACCCCAGTGCCCATCCCTATGCTTCCTCTGGCGCAGCTACGGAGGCTGCTGTCCCCTCTGCGTGGTTTGTGCCAGCCTGTGGTTCTATTGCGATAGGTCCTGTGGGAATTCATTGTTTTCTGAGTTGGTGGGTTCAGAGTTCTTGGCACTTTGGGGAAAGTCTCAGCCCCGGACCTGCCCTCCCACCCCCCACTGTGCTCCTGTTCTTGCGTTCTGTCCATGTCCATCCTCTGCTGTTCACTAATCTCCTCCAGGTTCTACACTTCTCTTTCGCATTCTGAAGGCTGCTGTTTCTCTCTCCCTGTGACATTTTGGTTTCAATGATTACTGGTTTTTTATTACCAATTATTCACTTTGTTAAATCTGTTTCTCATGCTTTTTCATCATAGGCTCATTTTCATAATTGCAATTTTCTTTATAAGTCAATTTGTAGCATTCTTCTCTGTTCTGTGTCTTTTAAGCACAGAGCCGGCAGCCTGGGGCAGGTCGAGATCTGCTTTCTACTTCTGCTAACTCACTTGTGTGACCTGCCCTCTCTGTTTGGTAGTCAGAGGGAAGTTGCCTACACGCACCAGCTATGGGCAGCCTCCAGACTGCTGGGCACACTGCCGGGCTGGGTGAGCTGCAGTCTGCTCTCAGCACTTCTCTTCCCTGTCAGCTGGTAACTGCTAGCATCCAGCATCAGGGACACCCTGGTTGTCTGATGTTACTGTCTCACTACCTCCACTGCTTGCTGTGCAAGGGGTCACGCCCTCTCCCCTTTTCTGTCTGCCAGGCCCCGCTCCCACATTGGGTGTGGTGCCTATGAGGAGGGTCTCTGAGCCTAGCAGTGCCTCAGGGGTCTGTGGTATGAGTTTGGAGTGAGAAGGTTTCAGAGTGTCTGGCCACTCATGATGCCAGGCTCTGGTATCCTGACCTGTTTCTGCTGTAGACCCTTGACCATCTCCACTGTGGACAACTTAGGGGTTGTTCTGGGCACTGAGTTATAGCATGTGAGGGTTAGTCTGTGCTGCCACCTCGAGGGAAGCATTTCTAGTTCAGGCATGTGCCCCGTGGCTCTGCTATCACTCTAGTCTCACCAGCATTGATCTTCGCCCTCTGTACCTCAGTCTCCTCTGATCCTGAACACGTTGAGTCTGTTGCTGCGGCCACCCCAGGGGCAGGCGGGGGACAAGGAGGTGGGCAGTCTCATGTGGTACAGGAACATGCCCCTGTGTTTCAGGTCAGGTACTCTACACAGAGTCTGTTCGCTCACATGAAAGGGATTCAGAACGACCCACAGGCCCTGGAGGGCTTCAGTGGGACCCTGCTGCAGGTCTTTGAGGATAACCTTCTGAACTACAGGTAAGTGGTGGTACTATTTCTCAGACCCCCTGGGTTTTAAGGGTGGGGTGGGGCAGGCATAGGTGAGGGACATGAACATAGCCAGCCAGGTCATTTCTGTGCCACCCTGTCACCTCTCTGGGGCCCCTTGCAACCTGCACTTTGGGCCATTGGGATTAGGGTTTTTGTACATGTTGCAAATAAAGATGACAATACAATGTGCCTATGGTGCTTTCTAGGTCATGTTTCCCAGCCCACGTGGTAAAATACCGCACATGAACGTGACATCTGAGCAGCAGCGAGCTTGGTCAGCCAGGACTGTGCTGTCATTGTGAGAAATAGGACCTTTTCGCTAAACATTTTACTCCAGTGTTTTGCTAACTGCTTTCCCACAAAGGCAGAGTGTAGACTCTGCGGGCCCTGAGCTCAGCCCTCCAAGAGGGTTGTTGCTGGACTTCGTTCTCAATGTTCCTGGGGCAGCTGGGCCCCTGTCAGAGCAGTGTGGTTGAAAGTCTCCCTGGATCCTCAGCAGCCCATCTTGCTCATCTGTCCTGTCTGTGGGAAGCACGGACGCAGCTCGTAGCAGGAGCTCTGATGAAGTGGATATAGAACAGGGAGTATTTTTTCTTTTCTTTTATTTTTTTTAAGCAAGAAGAAGGGAGATAGAGTCCCGCATGTGCCCCAACCAGAATCCACTTGGTAACCTCGTCTTGGGCTGATGCTTGAAACAACCAAGCTCTTTTTAGTGCCTGAGGCTGATGCTCAGACCAATCAAGCCACTGGCTGCAGGAGGGTAGGAGGTGGAGAGAAGCAGATGGTTGCTTCTCCTGTGTGCCCTGACTGGGGATCAAACCTAGGACATTCATATGCTGGACTTATGCTCTATCCACTGAGCCAGGTGGCCAGGGCCAGTGTTTTGTGGGGTTTTTTAAGATTTTATTTATTGGTTTTAGAGTAGAGAGATAAGTGGGGGGTGGGGACGGAATGGGAATCATCAACTGACAGCAGTTGCTTCTTGATTGTGTCTTGGCCAAGCAAACCTGAGGTTTTGAACCAGTGACCTCAGCAATCCCAGTCAACGCTTCCTCCACTGCGCTACCACAGGTCAGGCAAAAACATGCAGTTTGGACTCATGTCACCATTTACAAAACTATCACCATGGTCAAGACACAGCACCCACATACTAGGTGCTTCCTAACCCTCTACTTTCCACCTCCCTCGCTAGAAGGCAACAACTGATGCCTTCTGTCACCATAGTGTAGTTAGCGTTTTCCAGAATTTTAAGTGGATTCATGCAGTATGCACCCTCTGTATGTCTGGCTTCTTGGGTCCAGCACAGTTATTTAGTCACCCTTTATAGTGCTGACTTTTGTCCTTTTGGGTGGTTACACTCAGTCTCTCTTTTCACCTGGGACAGGCATTTGGGTCATTTCCATTTGAGGCCGTTACAAGGGGACACTGCGATGAACATTCACGAACAAGTCTTGTGGACGTCTCTCTCATTTTCTTCTGGATAAGGGCCCAGGGCCGGACTGGCTGGGTCATGTGGTTGGCGAGTATTAAACTTCTTAAAAAACTGCCAACTGTTGTCCAGAGTGATTGTGCCGCTTAGATTCCTGCAGATACCATCTGCACATTACCAGTGCTCCTATTGTCACCCAGAGTGCAGCACCCCGCGGTCTGTACTCTCCCTGTAGCTGTCCTGACCGCTGTGGTGACGCGTCCTGGCTTCAGCACACGCTTCCCTCCTGGCAGAGATGTGGAGACCTTCTCGGAGTTTGTCAGCCATCTAGAGTGACGTGCCTGCTCAGATCTTTTGCCTGTTTTTTTTCTCTTGTGAGTTTTGGGTTTTCTCTTAGGTCCTGGACCAGTGTCTGCCAGATGTATGGCTGCAGCTTGTCATTCTCTCTCAGCAGTCTCCCACAGCAAGGGCTTCATGTTCTGATAAACTCAGTTTATCCGTTTGTTCTTTCAGGATTGTGTTTCTCATGTCACATCTAGGAAATCTTTGCCTGACTCAAGGGTGCAAAGGTTTTCTCTCATGTTTTCTTGTGGAAGTTTTATAGTTTTAGGCGTTATGTTCTGACTTGAAGTCTGTCTGGGGTGAGTTCTGTGTGATGCGGGGCAGTCCCTGCCCACACGTTGGGTGTCAGGTGTTCCTGCACGAGGTGTTGGAGGCAATCAAGTCACTGCTTGGTTCTTGCGCTTTCAGTGGAAACTGGATATAGGAGCTCGCTAGGACCCTCTGTTCCTGACCACTTGACTCACCTTTACAACCTGAACGTTACCATAACATTTGAAGTTGAGCAGTGTTAGCCCTCCTGTCTTATCTTACCATGGTGGTGGGGTTTCTCTCTCTTTTGCGTTTCTATATGAAGCTCAGAAAGGGCTTCCCATTTTTGACAAAACACCCTGCCAATGATTTGACTGGGCCCTTGCAGGATGCTGGAATCGTCACAGTGGAGATTCCTGCTGTCCACATGCCTTTGCTTCCTCCCATGTTTTGGCACCTGGGGTCTCACAGCATGCCCTCTTTCCTCAGGGTGTCTGTGCCGCTGCTCAAGATGCTGGACCAGATGCTGGCCAACGGGTGCTTTGACATCTTCACCACGGAGGAAGAGTGAGTGTTCATTTTCTTCCCTCGCCTGTGTCACCTTCCTGCTTAAGCCTTGTAGTTCATTCACCTGTTAAAAAAAACAGTGATTGGGTCCAGGGATCAGAATTCTAGGGATAATTTTTCCATGTGTTCAGGATTAGTTTTTACATGCCCCATAAATGCCCCAATATGAGGCTGGCATTAGATGGCTGGCGGAAGGAGCAGGTGATAGGGGCCTGTGCTTGTTGCAGTGGACAGAGCGGGAGGCTGGCTGGCTGGGCACAGGACTAGGTCCAGGGCGTCTCCCACCTCTGCTGTGCTAGGGTTCCTCCACTGCCCGACCACAGGGACCTGTTGCAGCCACTTACTAAGTCCGCCCCTTGTCTGTGAGCTCTGCATTCCTGGGTTGTCAGGGGCCACAGTTTCTTGCTGCTTTGCTGATGATCCCACTGGATCTCAGACCTTGTGGGTTTGGCTCCTGGGGCTGGATCCTCTTGTGTCCTATGGATTTGAACTTCCTGTTGGAGGTGTTTCAGTGACTTAGAAACAGCTTTGAAAGTGTCAGGTGGCTCCTGAACAGCGTTGATTTTCTTCTACTTTTGAGGTCTGATCACTACATTGTGTCCTGTCTGGTGGTGGCAGTATATAGATAGTGTCCTGTCATCATCTGAGTGGTCCTTGCTCCAGCGTGGTCAGGACGTTGCACTCAAGTGCTGAGTAGACTCAGGCAAATCCTTAAGGGTCCTGGGAAGCCCCCTCCACTCTGGCACTCATCCTTGTACATGGCTCAGGGTGGATGGGTCCTCTCCATGTCTGTGTGAGCAGTTACAGGCTCACCTCCTTCCCACACCTCTGTGCACCCTGTCCTTTGCAAACTGCTATCCCATAAATTTTGTTTGGTTTTTAGTTGTTTCAGGTCTGGGGTGGGGGCATCTGGTCCGTTTCTCGATGACTGCTGGGACTCTCAAATGGTCTCTTTTTTGAGAGCAGCTCCCGCATTCACAGAATTGCCAAGCTGATAGCATCCTTGCTAAGTATTTTGCTTAAGATCTTAACATATTTTTCTGGTTTTCATAAAATAGTAAGAGAAAGCACCTGTTATAAATGTAGCTCTTTAATTTTCTATAGTTTTGTCTATTTTTGCTTTATGTATTTTAAGGTCTTATACAGAATTTTGGTACATACAAATTTAGGATTAAGTCTTAATATTAGATGACCCTTTTCATTTGGGTGACATTGTTTGGTCCTGTATTATCAATGTGGCTGTCCAGCTTCTTTCAACTTTGAACTGTATACTTTTTCCCGTTCTTTCACTTCACTTGCAGTATTTTCACATTTGCTTTTGGTATGTCTCGTGTGTGTGTGTGTGTGTGTGTGTGTGTGTGTGTGTGTGTGTGTATGTATGTGTATGTGTATGTGACAGAGACAGAGATAGAGAAGGACAGATAGAGACAGACAGGAAGGGAGAGAGATGAGAAGCATCAATTCTTTGTTGCAATACCTTAGTTGTTCATCAGTTGCTTTCTCATATGTGCCTTGATGGTGGGGAGGCCTATAGCAGAGCAAGTGACCCCTTGCTCAAGCCAGTGACCACGGGGTCATGTCTGTGATCCCATCCCTCAAGCCAGTGACCTTGGGGTTTTGAACCTGGGTCCTCTGCGTCCAATCCGTCACTCTATCCACTGAACGACCGCCTGGTCAGGCTGTTTTTGGTATGTCTCTTATTAGCAGTAGATAGTTTTGTAAAAATTCAGTCTGTCTTCACTGGATTATTTAATCTTATCACTTGTTCTTAAGTCTGTATCTTAGGGTGTTTCCACATTTCCCTTCCTCCCCTTTTAAAAAAAATTGATTAGGCCCTGGCCGGTTGGCTTAGCGGTAGAGCGTTGGCCTGGCGTGCAGGAGTCCCGGGTTCAATTCCCGGCCAGGGCACACAGGAGAAGCACCCATCTGCTTCTCCACCCCTCCCCCTCTCCTTCCTCTCTGTCTCTCTCTTCCCCTCCTGCAGCAGAGGCTCCACTGGAGCGAAGTTGGCCCGGGCACTGAGGATGGCTCTGTGGCCTCTGCCTCAGGTGCTAGAATGGCTCTGGATGCAACAGAGCGACGCCCCAGAGGGGCAGAGCATCGCCCCCTGGTGGGCATGCCAGGTGGATCCTGGTCGGGCGCATGCGGGAGTCTGTCTGACTGCCTCCCCGTTTCCAGCTTCAGAAAAATGAAAAAAAAAATTTTTTTTTGATTAATAATATAACTGTCCTCTTTCCATTTTTCTTTCACATTTATTTGGGATATATTACTCTTTTGTATTTTCTTCATGGTCACCCTATCAAAGTTAATTTTCAGTATGTTCCCTCTTCTTGGACAATTCCAAGTACTTAGAACAGGGGTCCCCAAACTTTTTACACAGGGGGCCAGTTCACTGTCCCTCAGACCATTGGAGGGCTGGACTATAAAATAACTATGAACAAATCCCTGCACATATCTTATTTTAAAGTAAACCAAAATGGGAACAAATACAATATTTAAAATAAAGAACAAGTAAATTTAAATCAACAAACTGACCAATGGGAACTATGGGCCTGTTTTTGGCTAATGAACTGGTCAATGTCCGGTTCCATATTTGTCACTGCTAGAGGTGCCCCTTCCGGAAGTGCGGTGGGACAGGATAAATGGCCTCACGGGGCCGCATGCGGCCATAGTTTGGGGACCCCTGACTTAGAACATGTTAGGTCCATTTACATTTTTTGCTGTTCTGTGTGTTGTTTATTATTCACAGCATTACTGCTTTCTTTGTCCTTCATTGCTCCTGGCATCTCTCTGGAGTCATGTTGTCTGCCTGAAAGAAATGTTTAACTCATGTTCTTTTCAACTAATTCCCAACCCTCCTCATTCTGGCTCCTCTGACCAGGGAGTAGAATGAGAAATAACTAACTTGTTTACCAATCTCCCAGCTCCCCTTTGTCTGGTTATCGGGGGTTTATTCACCAACCATTCTTCAACCCCCTTACCTGGTTAATGATATCCTCATCTCTCCCTTTCACCTTGGCGTGGCCATTTAAACTAGCCAGTCGAGAGAAAATAAGATTGTACAGTCAATGTTGTACTTTAATCTGCGAATTACATAGAGACACAAAGATGGGATAGAGAAGAAATTTTAGGAGATTTATTAATAAGCCATCTACATATGACTTACACGGGGTATATATAGCTAACCCAAATCATGCAGCCTTGATTATAGTCCTGAGGTTGGTTGTATAGACATGATCACATCCTGGTTGGGGGGGAAAGGAGGGGGAGCATGATACAAAAGTCATTTACTAGCAGGGTTAAAGAAATGAAACCTAAGATTCCTGACTATTTGATATATAAAAAAAGGAAAGAGGTGGTTCCTAGAGAGGCCTCAAGGAAAAGGGACGGAGATCATCATCTTCTGTAACTTCTTCCTGCTGAGTAGGGGTGGTGAGGGGTTATAGCCTCTCTAAGGATCACTCTCTGAGGGGTAGAGAGATGCAGTGATGGCTTCTTGTCGGGTAGGGGTGTATTTATAGGGTTCCAGATTTTTCTGTTTTGCAAGGGCAGGTTTTAGGGTTGGTGTGTAAGGTTAGGTAGATTTTTCCAATTTTCTGATTGGTGAAGGTCTGCATGCAGTTCTGTAAGAAACTAGTAAACAAACATAAGAGGCAGGGTTCACAAGTGAGAAAAATAGAGTGAGTGTAATCAAGATACCCAGTTTGTGTGAAACCACTGATCCCATGTTTACGGATTCGCTGGGCTTCAGAGAGAGAGAGAGAGAGAGAGAGAAAGAGAGAGAGAGAGACTGACTAAGACAGGGCAGTGGCCAATCCCCCTGCCCCTAGACCTATTTTATAGAAATTTTTAAAGCGACAAGAAGGGGAATTACCTGTATAGCTCATTTGGTCTTTAGATTGACGGGTAGTGTACTAGGAATTGGAAGAGGCTCATGGGGTGGGATTAGGTTGATAGATTAGGGTACAGGTTTCTGTCTAATTATTAGGGAGACACATATAGGTGTTGGTCCCACACAAGTAGAAAGCCCCTGATTGGGTGGGGCAGGCTGAGAGGTGAATAGAGAATAGAAGGACAAGGGGTCGGTTTTGTTTCTCTGTTTCTGAGCTCCAGATGGTCAGGGTGGAGGAAAGAGTCATCCCAATAAGTGGGGAGAGTAGAGGATTTTAGCTAGGGTGACTAATTAAACATTCTTTGAAAACCAGTTTTCTGACCAAATTCTTTTTTCTCTGTACAAACCTCCTACAACCTGCACAAACCTTCTACAACTTACATAAACCCTCAGCTTTCATGAACTTTCTTATCCAGAAATAAATGGCTTTCCTAACAACTTGCTTTTTCCTTTTTCCTTCAAAAATATTTTTATACCTTATACCTTCTATTATCAAAACCATACAATTCCTTTCTAATCAGAATTCTTGATTTAAAAATCTTTAACCTTTAGTGACAATTAAGTTGACTTTCTTTTTACCCTAGTTTTCCTTTTCCCAAAGTCTGATTAAAGGAGTCCTTAGTTTTTTCACATATTTACCATACGTAGACCAACCAGCTTCAGGTTTGTGGTTGGAGTAAGGCATGCCGTTTTTCTACTTTAGCAGCAGTGGGAGTTGTCAGGATCATGGTGTGTGGACCTGTCCATATGAAAGTCAGTCCTTGGGTGATGTACTGCTGGAAGTGCCTCTTGGACAGTCTTTGAACAGTTTGCTGAGTAACCTGTAAATCCTGCGAGTACTTAGGGAAAGGGTGATTACATTTCTACACTTTGCAGTTAGAGTTTAAGTCCTATTGACCACTGCTTCTCGCTGGAATTAGCAGCAGGTCCCAACCTACAATAGGCATGGAGCATCGAGACAAGAGGAATAAAGGAGATATTATACATTAAATAAAACAACAAAATCAGACTGTCAATACCCACAGTAGAGATCTTTGAGGGATAAATAAAACTCAAATATTCAGGCAAGGCATAGTAGATGGCCCTTGTGTTGACAAGAAATGAGATCAGTTTATCTGCTACTTGGAAATATAAATAAAAAGATAGATTTAACTCTAGTAAGTTGTTTTATAAAGGTTTATTCTGCCAAACAGCAAAAATCGACATAATTGACTTGGTAAGTAATTATTATTATATGCTTTAACTTGCTGTAACTCTGCTTTATAAATTTTATAAAGTAAAGTTACTTCCCTACTTTATAAATCACCATTACTGTGGAACCGGTGGGCGGTAGGTATAAAAAGGTTGACTACCCCTGGTCTAGATGCTTGTACCTTTGGAAACAGTCTGGGTGTTTACTGCCTCCTTTTAAGATTTCCTCCTTCATTTTCCTGTAGTATCTAGTCATTTTTTATATGTATGTATCTAACTGGGAATTTGTTAAACTTGGATCTGTGTTTTCGTTTGTTTTCATTTGTTCTAAGAGATTCTTAGCTGTCGCTTCTGTGTGGGATTTCTCCCAGTGGCGCTTTGCTCCTAGTTCCCTGGGACTCGCCCTGAGCCTGCTCTAGCAGCTACATCTGCACGTTGTCCCTTTGCTCCATCACTTCTGCCCTGCCTTCCATCTCTGCCTCGTTTGTTTGTGCAGTTCTTATTTTTGGTTTATGTACTTTTTCAGATGCTGACTTTATTTGGTTTGTTTCCAAATCTGTAGGGTCCCAGGTCCTTCCCTCCAGTCACTGCCGTGCTGCACTCTCTACCACCCCGCTGTCTTCCGTGGGGCTCGGGGCTGCAGTCCTCATGGGGGGGGGGGTTCCATCTGCATTTTCTGCAGTTTTCTCATTTGTCTGATTATAGGTGACAATCCTGGCAGACACTGAGGGAGGTGGTAGCTATTGGGAAGGGTCTCTGGACTGTCTATCTAGGTACTGAGAGGTGGCCACAGCCCATGAGAGGTTGGTGCACACCTCGTCACCTCTGTCTTCTGGATGCAGCCTTCCCAGTTTGTTGGATTGTTACCTTTGTCAGGACCCAGCTTGGGGTCTTGTCACTACTGGAGGCTCTGCTTCCTCTAGAGAGTTAGCACGTCTTCCCAAATCTGCAGTCCCTCTGAGTGCTAGGCTCATTTTGTGGACCTGAGGGAGGCGGGCAGCAGTGGTGACTGTGGATATCTTGTTCTTCTCCTGGACAAGCCATGGGTCCAGGGAAGAGATAGCATAGTGGACTTGGTTTACATGCTGATGTGACCCAACGGGTCTGCTGGCCAGTCAGACATGGGTAAGGGGGAGTGAGGCAACTGAGGTGACAGGCCCCTTGACCCACAGCTGGAGGAAGGGTATAGTTGTTCTCTGGAGCTGCAAAGCTGTGCGGAGCAGGTGTGGACCTGAGGTGTCTGGAGGCCCAGATAAAAGAATGTCATAGCCAGTTCCGGCTGCCATTCAAAAGTACACAGCAGTTACCCCTCACAGTTCTGAAGGCTGGACATCCAAGATCAGGGGCCGGCCAGTGCAGATCCTGGTTGTGGGTGATGGGTCCCTGCTATGTCGAGTTTCTCTTATCAGGGCATTCCTCCCACTGTGGGGTCCTCCCAAGACTGCACCTCCTCAATCCCAACAGTGGAGTTAGGACTCCAGCACATGGATGCGGGGGGCACAAACAGTTCAGAGCAGAGGTGCTTCGTTTGAGTTGCTTATTGGATCCCATCCTGAGGAGACAGGTTTTCAAGACTGGAGCTCAGTGGCAAGTCCTGAGCATGGGTGATATGTGAGCCCATGAGGTGACCAGAGGATGGGGGGATAGACTAAGAACGACCTCATTGTTAGGAGGACAGGGAGCAGAGGTGACAGTGGTGCCACGAGGAAGTGGGCCCAGTTGGAAGAGTCTATTACAGGGCGGCCATCTATCATATGTGCCAAACAGCCACAGGGGCAGAGGATGGGAGTAACCGTTGAGTTCTCAGCAACGTGATGGTCACTTGGACCCTGACAAGTGAGTCAATGAGCTATGAGGAGAAGCTGGAAGGAGTTAGGTTCAGGGCAGGGTGGGGGCTGGAGACACAGGGACAGCTCTGAGTGACAGTGAGGACCTGGAGGGGGTGGATGGCAATGAGGAAGGCCTGGTGGGGGGACGGTGATGACAGTGAGGGGAGAGAGGCTGAGGTCCACAATATCTCACAGGACAGGAGGGTTTCCCTGGGGCTTTTCTCAGTCGAGGAGCTGCTGTCACAGGCCCTGAAATGGCATTTGCCGCCTGACCATATCCAAGGTTGCCTGGGCCAGCCTCTAGTCCGTGCGTGGGGAGGTGGGAGCACAGACCACTGGGGCTGACATGCCTCAGCCCATGTTGTGTCCAAAACTGCCCCTGGCATGGCACCAGAGAGGAGCTTGTCCATCTCACAGGGACCCTGGCCTGACATCCTCAGTCTGATCACTTGGCTTGGTGTGCAGAGCTGGGGGACCCGTACGCCTCCCTCCAGTTATGCCTTGATCCTCCTGCTCCCTGAGTGCGCCCTGCCCGTCCTCTGATTCTGGAGGAGCCTGGCTGGGTCACAACACACACTGGGCCAAGCGCTTGCAGCTGCCTGATGGGGACTGACCATGTCTGCCTGCCCTCCTGTTGATGGCTGTGAGGATGGGGGTGGGATGAGGCTGCCAGACACATGGGGCAAACAGTGTCTGTCCCCTGCTGCACCTGTAGAGGAACCAGTTAAGGTAACTGGGTGTGGCGTCCTCTGAGGATGGGGCCCTCTGGTTGTGAGCTGCCACACAGCACAGCACAGGTAGCTCGCTGGCAGCTCATGTCCGGCACCCTATGCTTTCCTGCAGCCATCCCTTCTGTGTGAAGCTGCTCGCGCTCTGTAAGGCAGAAATCAGCAAGTCCAAGGATGTCCAGAAACTGCGGTCCAGCATTGCAGTGTGAGTCCCAAGTACCTGTTGACACAGGCTGGCTGGGGGTGGGGTTAGTGAGAGGAGGAGGCAGGAAGCAGTCATTGTGGCCTTGAGACCATGTGAGGTCCTGAGGACAAGAGTGAAGCCATCACAGTGTCCCCAGCCCTGACCACATGCAACCTTGGCCTGAGGGGAGGCGGGTGTCCTGACACTCTGGAGAGCTTGACAGAATTGGATACGTGGTCTGGATGCCTCATCTGCAGAGTAATTGTGAATGCTGAACCAGGGCACCACCCTGAGACCTGAGGTCTCCACAGCTCTGGTGACGAGGTCCTCTCACCTGTGTGCTGCCCCTTCAGGTTCTGTGGGATGGCACAGTTCCCCGGCAGTGTAAGGAAGAAGGTCTTGCTGCAGCTGCTGCTCCTTCTCTGCCACCCATTCCCCGTGGTGAGTGTCTGCTCCTCCTTGACTGCTGTGGCCAGCAGCCCACCCTTGGGTTTTCCCATGGTAACATGGGGTGGGTTCTGCACACTGGGACTGGGGTTCACTGGTGCTTGGGCGAACAGCCAGAGTGGACCGGGATCTGGGTGTGGGTGTGGCCTTTCTCTGCCTCTTGGGACACAGCCAGGGCACCAGTGTGGGTGGGGTGTTCTCTGCTATGTGGACATTTGGGTCTGGAGAGAGCAGTAAATGCAGTGTGACTTTTTACATGCCTTCCTGGGGGCGAGGGTGTTGCTCACATTCTGCCCTGTGCTGTCCACCCTGTAAGGGCTCTGGGCAGGGACTCAGTGGCAAGTCCTGTAAGACCTCCAGCAGAATTGGTTCAAAACCCACACCTGAGTGACGCCTTCACCCGGAACTGCCCACTACAGGGTCAGGCTTCCTAGAAATTCTTCCCTTTCACTGAAAAACAAAATGCTCTTCAGGCAATCCAAATGTGACATTTTCCAAAAGGTAAAAGTAGCCCTCACCTTAAAGCAACCCCCCATCAGAAATGCAGGTTCTCAGACTACCTGACCTGTTGACTTAGCAACTTAGGGGATTGGAGCCTACCTGCTCCATGAAAGATGTTACCACCAGGGGACAGTTAGGAAAGAGACAGGTGAGATTGTGTCCTTGATCAGGGGCAGGTTTTTAATGAGGTGTTTCAGTAGGTACAGTGTCCTGGCCTGTTAGAAGGCATCTGGTTCCTTCCTGATGAGGCTGCTGGAGAAACCAGCAGTTCTGTAGGGGAACCAGGTGGCCTCATCCTGTCCCGGGGACACATGTGGTCGTGGCCAGGTCTCCTGAGTTAGGATCCAAGGTCAGCATATCTTTCAGGTTGCAGTCAGACTCTGGGTGTCATCTCTGCTTTGTGTGTCTTGGTCCCCCTCCCACTAATGCGCCCTGTCCTGTCCAGATCCGCAAGACCACAGCCAGCCAGGTGTACGAGATGGTGCTCACCTACAGTGACGTGGTGGGCGTGGACGTTCTGGAAGAGGTCATGGCTGTGCTCAGTGGCACGGCCTGGTGAGTGCGGGCCCCTCCCGTTCTCTGGGACACATGCACATCGCAGTGAGCGGGGATTAACTTCCCTCCCAGTCCCCACAGTCTTTCCCCAAAACTCTGAAGTGAACAGGAAAAGCAAATCTCCCAGCCCTCGATGGCCTTTGCTTTAGATTTTTGAGGCAGTGGTGGTTGTTGTAATGGAATCTTCTCACTCCTTGTTCGTGTTTCTGAAACTCAGGCTCTCTCCCTTGCACCACAGAGGGGCTGGGTAGGCTGCACACGGGGAGCGGGGATGGGGTGGCTTATGGGGAATGTTTTCAAAGTGAAACGATTTTTCTCCCAATGCGGTTTTTGGTAATACAAAAAAAGATGGGCTAAGTTTTTATTTCTCTGTGGGCTTTTTCATGAACGAATCATGTCGCAGGCTCTGGGCGCTGATGGGAACTGGTGCGCCCATGTCTCCTATATTGGGTGTAGGTCACTCTGGGGATTGGCAGCCCAGTCCAAGCTGCATTGTCAGAAGCACAGTGGAGTGTGCAGTGCAGGAGGCAGCTCATCCTTACATGAGGATGTACTGTGTGTTCATCTTGCATCACTGTAGAAGAGGCTGCTGTATCTGGACTCGCCTTAGAGCAGCGGTATTTTCCGATGGCTTTAGGCGACCCCTGTGTTTCGGTCGTTTGACCCCTGCTGGGGTCGCGATCCACAGGTTGAGAACCGCTGCCTTAGAAGGAGGGGGGTCCATGGGCATCTGCTCGGTCTTGGTGGGAAAGGCCACACACAGATATGTTAAATCAGAAATGACAGAGGAAACAGGAAGGACAGGGTTTCCTTTCTCTCCTCAAATACCTGGTTCCCTCCCATGTGTGGCAGGGCCATTAGCTTCTCATGGGTCCCTCAAGGGTTGGGTATCAAAGTTTATTTTAGGCACAATATCCTGCTATCTCTGTTGGCTTCTTGACTCTTGATGATTCTGGCAGCAGGCTTGAAGGATGGTGGCCAGAAGTAGGAAAGATGCAGCCAGATGTGTGGGTTCAACACGCATAGTGTGGTAGCAGACGTGTGAGCGAGGCGCCTTACTTCCAGGCACTGCACACACTGGCCTGTGCACTCACACATGCACATGCTCACACACCTGTATACATACTCACGCACTAGCATACACTCCCAGGCCCCAACAAGCTAACCTCTTTCCTCACCCTGTGTGGAGGTGTGACTGAAGCTTGGAGAGGTCAGGCAACAGTCTGTTTGGGCACCGATGACCAAGGCCTTTGTGTTGATCACAATCCAACAGTACCTGGGTCTATTAGGGGCAGCACATTCTGCTACAGACATGTATAGTATGTTCACATGCGTTTCCCTCAAAACAGTGATGTTCCCACACGCCTGAGCTTTCTACAGGGGTCGCCAGCTTCCCTGCTTGGACATGATGTGCCACTGTGGCCTAGAAGGACAGAAAGTTCTTCTCGTTTTAGAGCTTCATTAAGGTTTTCTATGGAGACATTTAATCTAGTGAACATCTTTGTAGAGCCTCACAAACATGCTTCAGAACAAAAATGTGGTCTCAGGAGATGTGGGTGTCTCTTCTCTGTCATCAGCTGGGACCATGACCTGAACCCGTGCTCAGATCCTTCTAAACATCTTTGGAGAGAGTGGCAGTCTGCTGCACTGATAACTCATTTTTCTATTGTGTTGTCAAAGTTGTAACAATGCTGAGGGGCAGGTTCTAAGTCAGATTCTACATATTCAACTTGAGAAAGGGCAGGTAAGAGACTAGTGGCCCAAAACCACCAGCATCCAGGGTGTCTCTGGCTCCTCCTTGACCCTTTCTGCCTCTTCCTCTCAGTGTTGTGCAGAGGGGGGCTCGCTCTTTTCCTATCATTTAATTCCTTTCTATCAAAATTCCAGAGGATTTTAGAAGAACTTAAAGTATTTCTCTATAGTTGTGAAGTTTTCTTATTTTTTTTTTTTTTAAACTTTTCCATTGATTTAAGAGTGCAAGAAAGCAGGAAAGAGAGGTATCAATTCATTCTACTTAGTCGATCCATTTAGTTGTGCACTCATTGGTTGCTTCTCATGGTTTGGCCCTGACCATGGGTCAAACCCGTACCCCCACAATCTTTGGCATGCCCGGTCAGTGCTTTATCCACTTAGCCACCTGGCCAGGGTAATTTTTATCTTTAATGAATAAACAGCTCTTAAAGTCAAGTAAAACTTTAAACAAGCCCACGTGATAAAAATCCGTGCCTCTCTGCCCCTCCCCTGTGCCCCCACCAGGCAGCTCTCTTCCTTTGCCTGCTTCCTCCCTGCATCGGGGGGCTGAGTCCTCTTGCAGTTTCCTGAGGAAAGGGTTCAGGAGCAGAGCCTATGCAGATTCCTGTCTGAGGAAGGGGCGTGGGTTATGGGGTGGTTGTCATTCCCTGATCTACTCGTCTGCGACGTCTTGAGGTTTCTGTACACTTATAAGAAGTGTACTGAAAGTTTAAAGTTTGTGGCAGGTCTGACTACAAGCAGTAGGCCTTCCTTGTGGCTGAAGCCCATCTGCCCTCTCCTCCTCAGGGACGCAGAGCTCCCACTCGTGAGAGGCCAGCGGAACCGTCTGTGTGACCTCCTTGGAGTACCCAGACCTCATCTGGTCCCCAAGGTAAGCACATGTCCCCTCAGCCTACACCACAGACTCCTGGGGCCCTTTCTACACTAAGCCTTCAAACTCCAAGGAACTACTGTCCTGAGTCCAGAGTCCAGAACATTCTGGGTCCACATGGCTTTGGTACCTTTGTGGGATACAGCAGCACCCTCAGGACTGTTGGATGGGAGCAGAGCTGAGGCCAGTGCCTGAGCTCTACACCAGGCTCCTCCTGCTTGACCAGTGGGTGTGTCATCCCCACCCGTGAGGCAGGCCCATGCCTGTGGCCAGCCCCTTAAATGACAGCTGAAGAGCTGTAGTGCACAGGCGAGTGCTGAACACTGGGAGAGCATGGGTGTTCTGCTCCAGTCGCCGTGTCTGGGGGTGTCCTGTGGAGCTTTTGTACCCAGAACAGGCCCTCTGCAGGTGGGTGGCCGTCCAGTCTTTCTGGCCCTCAGAAGAGCTGGCATTGACCAAGCTCTTTCCAGGTGTAGCCTTCCCTTGTGTAGGGAAGAGCCTGGTCTCTGCCTCTGTGTTTCCATCATCACCACCTCCCATGACTCTGTCACCCCCCAGGGTCTCCAGGGCCTGCTGCTGTCTACTGAGGCTGCCACCGTCCACAGCCCTGGCGTGTGTGCAGTGTCCTTTCAGCTTTCTGAGGTCTCAGGCCCTAAGCTGTTCTTGCAGGTCCTGTGTGGCTGTGGGGAGATTTGACTATTGTGTGTGCACCTGGCAGAAAATCATGCTCAGTGTCTTTTCAGCTTGTCAGTCAGTGGTGCTAACAGGGGATGGTTGGGATTCAGCAGCTCTCTGCCCACCCCATTCCTCATCCGTGCCCCTGCCTGTTGCTCCTTTGGACTTAAACCCTAGCTCTGGAGAGAATGTTTTTGAGCTTTACATTGAGGAAGACTGTCCATGCAGACACAGGTGCTGGTCATGCCCAGTGTGGTTCCAAGGTCTCTGCATACCTGTATAACCAATACCCACGTCAACAGTGGAGCTGCCCCATGGCCAGGCCTCACCAGCCTGATGTGCACCTTGGAGCTGCGGGAGTGCACATTCACATGTAGGGAGGGTCCCGGAGCAGACAGTTTGCTGTTGGAAGTGCTGACAAGCAGATTCCAGAGTGACTGCTGATCTGTTAGCGTCTGCTCAGGGGCTGCAGTGGCTGTTTGGGTGGTGGTCTGGCTTGCGTTATCCTGGGTAAGGCTGAGCATTTGATCATTGGCCCTTTGGACATTGTCTTTCATGGCCTGTTCAGATCTTTTCAGGTCTCCTCTGGGTTGCCAGTCTTATACTGTATTTGTAGGGGTTCTTTTTTCTGGATACTGCAGATATCTCCTTCTCTAGGGGTTGCCTTCTTGTCCTTAGATTCAACTTACCATGCTGTCCCTCTTTATTTTGTTTTATGGATCCTGTGTAAAATACCTTTACTCTAACATTATGTGTATAGTCTAATATTCTGCCTCTTACATTTAGATTCACACCCTGTCTAGTATTGGGTTCTGCATATGGTGTGAGGGGGAGAGGTCAGTAGATGTTTTTCTCCATTCCATTCTGGCTACAGTGCATCATTCATTGTCCTCAGTCAGAGCCTACATGTGTGGCTTTCCCTGGATTCTCTGCTCTCCA
This sequence comes from Saccopteryx leptura, assembly GCF_036850995.1. Lineage (NCBI taxonomy): Eukaryota > Metazoa > Chordata > Mammalia > Chiroptera > Emballonuridae > Saccopteryx > Saccopteryx leptura. The sequence goes on from NC_089506.1 coordinate 127,050,390, forward strand.
TGGATTTTTTTTGGTCCATCAGTAAGCCAGCACCACGCTCTCACATAGGTGTAGGCCTTCCGAGATAACAGATGTGGGTCCTGGGTCTTGTGTTAGATCACAGTAACTCAGTTTTCTGTCCTCCAGTTCTGTGTTCAAGATTGTCTTGACTCCAATCGACTTGCCAGTTTGCACAGTAAAACCTGGCAGTTTGGCTGAGGTTGCTGGGAGCCTATAGGTTGATTTGGTGAGAACTGACATCTGAGACTGAGTCTTCTGACCATATTTAGGCACTCTCAGTGTTCTATAGTTTTTGGAGTAGAGCTGTTACATGCCTTTTTGTAGTTGTTCTAGAGAGTTCTTCGCTATTTTCTTTTTCCATATTTTTCTCTTTGTATTTCAATTTGAGAGGCAATAATATCCCTTCCTGACATCCTGCAGTCTGAAGGAGGGGTGGTGCTAGGTGAGGGTCTCTGGGATGCCTCACCTTCCCGAGAGCCTGTCTCAGAGCAGGTGGCTGGGCCCGGGGACATTCCTGACCTGCCTTCTGCTCAGCCCGTTCTTTCCTCATTATCCTGTGAGACTTCCCTGTGCATGTGTCCTGTTAGTCTGCTCTCCCTTGGGCACCTGTTGTTTCCTTGCCTACCCTCCTGGTGCTGTACTCGTGTCTGTTGTGTTAGCCCTTCTCTTGTGGCCCCTGCAGAAACCCCTCGCCCCAGGTGCAGGGCAGGTGCTGATCTGGTCAACCCCAGATCACACTGGGGTGGGGGGTGGAGGTGGCAGGCTGAACATTGTGATGCTCCTATCTCCTTATTTATAGGCCAGCTGCAACATCAGCTTCACAAGTAAATGGGCTTTTACATTTTTATTAGGAAAATTCTGCACACTGGTGGGTGAAGTCAGGGAGAACAGTATAGGAACCTCCCCATCTGTTACCCAGAGATGGTGGCTAAAGGGCTCCTGGGACATCCAGGGATGGGCAGAAGAGCAGTTTCCTGCAGGAAATAGGGCCAGAAAAGGCGGGGAGATGTACTGACTGCCTGACCCTGTCCTGTGTCCTCTGCAGCATGTTTCCCGCTGAGTCCAGTACTGGCAGCTGAGCCCTTGTGCGCATCTAGTGGGGAGCAGCCAGATGTTGGCCAGCACAGAACACCTGGCTGTAGTGCCTTGGCCATCAGCTGGTACATTTGCTGAGGACTTGGAGTTTGTCAGCTTGGAGGTGGCTTTTTCTTACACACGTCCTGTACTCCGATGACCTGGGGTGTCTATGCTTTTGTCTTTACTTAAAAATGAGCTCAAGCCTTAATAAAATCATGTGCTGAACAGTCTATGTATGTTTGTGTCTGACACTGTTGAGAGCAAGGGTAAGTCATGGAGCCAACTGACCTGGGGACAGAGCAGGGAACAACCTAATGGGGGCAGTAAACTGGTGGCTTGAGGGGATCATAGGCTCCCTCCTGTTCTGCCTGCCCACTTGGAGAGGGTGGCTCTGGGTAGGGACCAGGCCTAGAACAGGCTACTGCAGCCTCCTGTGTGCTAAAGCCAAGACAGTGTCCACCACAGGTCTTGCTTAGCTGGTGAGTCGCTCTGTGAGATGCTACAAGGGTCAGAGACACTGCTGAGCCTTGGTGGCACCTCTTCCTGTTCCATCTGGCAGGGTGGGGTGGCTACCTGCCCCCCACACCCTGTTCTAGCAGCCAGGAAAAGCCATCACTGTGTTTTTAGATTCCTGCCTACGACCAGCTCCAGCCATTCCGGGGGGACCAGTGATGATAGCTCCAGACCCTCTGACAGAGAGAGGCATGTGGCTGGCAGCCTTACAGCTCTCTGCTTCAAGGGGATAAACTGAACTCAGCATGTGTCCTATGATATCCTTTGGTGAAATGTGGGAAGTGCCATGGTGCACGTGTGTTTTTGGAAAAGTGCCTTTTTCATATTTGTCCAGTGTGAGCTCACCCTGAACATCTGAAAAGCCAGTAAGGCTGCCATGTGTAAAAGGTTTGCCACCTAAGTGCTGAGAACTCTGAGGGGTGGGGACTGCCTCTGGGGATTTCAGGCAGCTCAGGTTCCCACTACCCCCAGCCCCTCCCATCTCACTGTCACAGGTTCAAGTCTGGGTGTAGGAGAGATGGAGCAGATAGTGCAGAATGCAGGAGCTCTCGTCCACCTCTGAGGAGAGGGTGTCGAATGTGCTGTCTTTGGGGTCACATGCCCAGGACTGTGACTGTACCTGGGCCAGCAACATTCTGCCCTTGTAGGACATGTGTGACAGCAAGTGTATGGGGTGGAGGCTGTGGTGGGCACTGGTGTGACGCTACCATGACACAGCCATGCATGTCACTGCTGCTGCCTCCATTAGTTGATTTTTTTCTTGCTTGGGCTAAGCCATGGGGCTTGCTGGAAACATCTACTGTCCACATGCTTGGCCTGGTGGCAGATAATCTTTAACTTCCTGAAAGAGAAAGCATTTATTACATTTATGTGATTTTTTTTAACTTTGTAGATTAAGATTAACTTTTATTTCATTCAAGCCTTAAAAACATGCCTCCCTCTTGAAAATTAGTAGAGTTCTCTATTTTAGATGAAAGCCTAGCTAGAAGGTGCATTCACTGACAGGGGCCACTTGGTGAGAGGTCCTAGATCACCAGCCTTAGATCACGCTGGTGATCCCACCCTCCTATTCACCAGATTTGAGGGCTCACAGCAGATGTGGGGAAGGGAGACAGTGCCTGCAGATATGACAAGATATCTTCTGGGGGCCACCTCTCTTGTGGATGAACTTCAGCAAAAAAAAAGGATCTGAGTGGGAGGGGTCTCAGATGCAAGGAGGAATATGAGTAGAGAAAACAGTAAGTAATGACTAAAACAAAAAGCATGTAGGATTTTTAATTTTTATTTTGTGACAGACAGAGGGACAGATAGGGGCAAACGGGAAGGGAGAGAGATGAGAAGCATCAATTCTTTGTTGTTCATTGATTGCTTTCTCATATGTGCCTGATGGGTGCAGCAGAGCAAGTGACCTTTTGCTCAAGCCAGCGACCTTGGGCTCAAGCCAGTGACAATGGGGTCACGTCTTTGGTCCTACACTCAAGCCAGTGACCTTGGGGTTTTGAACCTGAGTCCTCCGCATCCCGGTTCGAAGCTCTATCCACTGCACCACCGCCTGGTCAGACTATGTAGGATTTTTTAAATGGACAACAGTGGAGCATGAGTATACAGTGTAAAAACAAAGTGGAGTGCCGTGGCCACAGCACCTGCCCTCTGGCCTCAGACCAACACTTAATACGCTGAGGCTCTGTCTGCAGTGATTCGGTCAGGAGTTAATAAGTTAGCACTGGAAACTGCAACCCAGTTGGGAGCTCCACCACAAGCCCTCACCCCAGTACTGCCTTGTTGCGCCTGGGAAGTGCTGGTGCAGTGTACCCCCCAGCCATAAGGAGACCTTCACTAACCTGGCAGAAAGCCATCAGTGAAATAGGGAAAAGCTCTTTCAGATTTGTTTTCCTGTCCTAGGTTGGGCCATTGGGGTCCCGGAGCTCAGGGGCTAAATGCAGACAATGCCAAACCAGGTATAAATCAGAAGTGCCCAATGCCTGCAGCAGCCAGTCTAGGAAACCAGCCAGCCTGAAGTGCCCAAGACGTGGTAACTGCCAGCTTCCTTAATTCTTGCCCCATTTCCAACTGAGGACCAACTAGAAAAAGCCAGATATGCTTCCCTAACCGCCCTGGCCCCATCATAGGTCCCTCTGCTGCCTGACTCCCTACCACATAAGCTCTGCACACACAACTCTGCTCTCATCCCACACATCTACTGAAGCCAGGTGCCATAACTGCAACCTTGGGTGATCGCTGACAACAGATGAGCTCGTGTCCACCCAGCCTGAGACCAGACGGCAGTGCAGACAGTGCAGGCGTCCAGGACAGTGAACCAACCAGCGCTGCTACCATCACTCTGCGCAGTGACAGTTCTAAGAGGATGTGGTGCGCCCCAAAGCCCTCTGGATAACAGAAACAGAGGCTCTGTGCTGTGTCTTGGTCTGTGGTGTATGTACATGAGTGTGTACACATGTCAGATGCACAATGAAAGTGTAGATTGCACCCCACCAAAAATACACAACACCAGCCCCTCACACACAGTATTCACCATGCATCAGCCACTACTTCTCACCTGGGTTCCCACATGGGGACACAGGGCTGTCCTTCCGACTTGCCCTCGCAGGACTGCCCAGGTCTGTCAGCTGAAGTGAAGGAAGTTGCGGCCCTCCTGTAGGTGCAGCGACCTCAGATTGTCCTCAAACGCGCCTCCTGTAAGGTCCTATGAGAGCAACAGATCTGGCTCAATCCTGGCCTCCCCCAGCCTGCAGAGTCCCCACAGAGCCTCCCACTGGGGCTTGTGGTTTCCTGTCGCTACCTGTTAGGAGGGGCCAGAACAGGAAACTGCAAGCAGTTGGCCACAGTAGCTACTGGGAGATAGGGGTTTTATGAGGTGCCCTACCCATCCTTGTTCAGCCCCTTCCGGAAGAAGGCAGCTGACCCCCACTACAGGGACTTGGGGAAGGAAGTGGAATTTATGGACAGTTCCTTTTCACTCCTGTGTCAGGGAAGACCCAGTTTCCCTCCTCCGGACTGATCCTGGATATCCCCTCCCCTCTGCAGAGGCCACAAGTAGGCTATCCCTGGGGACAGAAACTGCCACTCTACACTGCTGATGGACCCCTCCCTTCCTCCCCTTCTACCTGCTGTGCCTTCAGTGGAAAGAGAGTTATGATCCTGTGAGGAGGGTCAGGGTGCAGGAGGCAGGCTCTGTCCAGACCTTACATGTGATCCTACAAGGTCCCTGAGGTGACCTCAGGGTAGGCGCAGGACTTGGTGGGCAGGTCCCTAAATGCTTTAGTTTCATCTGTGCATCGGTTCTGGCTTTGGCCAGGCCACCTAACCCCAATCCTAGGCCCCGGCCCTGACTTCTACACCCTAGCCTTCCTGCAGCCATTGGCTCCCAGCTCCCAGCCCCCAGCCCCAACCCTCATCCCATGCTCCTACTGCCTCAATAACATAGCTCCGAAAGACACAACCAGCATACTGTAGAGTCCTTGGCCTTGGGCAGCATGTGTTCTTGGGTATCATCTGTCCGGCCCAATGCAGAGAGTCTTCCTGGCTCTGCACACCCTGGGCCATCACTGCTCCTACTGCTGTTTCTACTGGTTGTTGCTACAAGTATTTAAAACTACATCTGAAATTTCCAGATTCTGTCCTCTAGCTGCTGTCCATTCTCAAACCCCTTTTTCTCTTCCTATTTTCTCTTTGTTCCTGAGATTTCAAAGGAAACACCACTGCTGAGATCAGCCTGGAGTTTGGCCCAGAGATTGTTGACAAAGGCCTGCAGCTCTGGGCTTGCAGAGGGGCCCAATGGGAAGGAAGGCCTGTTCCAGACCTAGAAGGGTCTCCTTAACAAGATAGCATTACAGTTAGATGCTTCTATAAATTGGCATAGCCCATTAAGAGAATAAAAAGGCCAGACAAATCAACAAAGGATTATAACCCAGCAGGTATGTTAGGTAACTTCTACAGCTGTCAGAGGCATACAATCCCATAGATAAATGGGAGAGACCTGTTTAGAAATGTCACAAAAGGGGAAATCCACATGCCCAGTAGATATAGGAAGGTGCTCTGCTTTACCTGCATCTTAACACTAAACCACAGAGTGCCACACCCCACACCCCCGACTGGGGAACTGGCTCCAGTGTAGTCGAGCCTCTGGCCTGGGATCCCATCCTGCCTCTGGATTCCCTCTGGCCTGGCCACTTTGGGGCATCATCTAGTGAAGTAGAAGATACGGCCACCCCACGACCTGCACTTCTACTTCCAGGACTTGCCTGGAGAAATGGCAGGTGAGCATCATTATCTTCAGAGCAAAGGCCCTGGAAACCAGCTCCCAAAGGCTGAGTCAATGAGACGTTTACCAGCTGAATGCTGAAACACCAACCAGAATGGACAGTGGAGAGACCAGCCCCCAGAGGATATACAAAAGTGGATTTCATTCACATGAGCTACAAAACCAGGCAAAATTAAACCGTATGGTGTGGGGGTGCAGTCATTCGTCCATGGCCCTGTGAGGACTAGTGAAGAAATTTCATGTATGGACAGCACTGGTGAGCATTGCTGTACCTGGGGTGGGTTTGTTGACCCAGATACCGCAGCTCCTGTGAGGCCATTTATTCATCCAGTTTGCGGTGATATGTCCTCTGTTCTAATAAAATTTTATTCAAAAAAGCATGACAAAATGGCCATGTTTAGGCCAATTTCTGAAGGTAGTTAATAGTTCATAATAAAGTTTATTTTTTTTCAAGCGAGCTATCCTCGTGCCTAAGGCCGATGCTCAAACCAAGTGAGTCACTGGCTCCAAGAGGGGAAGAAAGAGAGAAGAGGAAGGGAAGCAGATGGTCTCTTCTCCTGTATGCCCTGACTGGGAATCAAACCCGGGACGTCCACACGCTGGACCAATGTGCTTTCCACACTGACCAGGGCTAAAAAAACTTTTAATCAAGGAAGAAAACAATAATTCTGGAAAAGAACAATGAAAAAAGACTAGCTTTACTGAATGGTAACCATTGTAAAACTGAGTAGTGGTGCTGGGACATGACTGGACAGACCAAGAGCCCAAAGTGGACCCACATGTATATTCATATCCAGCACACAAAGAAGGCCTTTCATTACTGGAAAAGAAATAAATTATTCACCCAATGATCTTTGGACAATTGAGTATCCAGATGGAAAGAAAAATATGGATTCCTACTTTAATCTTTGTAATAATAAATTCTAATCGTATCAAATCGTACATGAATTTTTTTTTAAATTTCACAATGAGGAATTACTGTCTTAGAATGAGAAAGCCCCCAAATCCATTAAAAATGGACTAATTTGATAATTAAATTTCTAAATAGCAAAAATATAAATTTAGTTAAATGACACAAAAACTCACACTTATCACAGAGGTTTGTTTTTTTTAAAGAAACATGAAAGACTAATAGAAAGTAGGCTAATTAAAAGAATAACTTACCAAAAGGGAAATAATAATGCTTATAAATATGTAAATAGATGCCCTCCTTACTCACAACATGACACTGCTGACTGGAGCTACAACCTTCCTGTCTTCACCTGCAATTTCTGAAGATGGTAGATTTGCGCTCACTGCTGAAGAAGGCTCTCTGGTGGCAGCATAAACTGGCACAGCCTCCAGGGACATAAACGGCGGGGGGGGGGGGGGGGGGGGTCAAAACCAACAGGAGACTCTTTGACCAGCAGCTTTTAGAAGTTTATCACACATATGTAGCCACCTAAACAAAATTATGTGTAGGTAAAGATATTCGCTGCTGCACTATTTTTAATAATAAACAGTAAAAATGGCCTCAAGGTCCAACACTTGTCTGAACCTCCCACTTTCCTGTAGGAAATACACATTAAACAACAGAACCCAAGGAAACCCTGCATTTGACAATGGATTCTTATCTATGACAACAAAACCACAAGCAACCAAATTAAAAAATTAACTAGACTTCGTTAAAATTAAACACTTGTAGATCAAAGGACAGAGAATGAAGAGACAATCCACAGAAGAGGAGAAAACGCAACTATTCCTGGGTATTTGCAACTATAAACAACTCTTGTGACTCATCATAAGAACCTAATTAAAAATGGGCAAAAAACTTGAGTAGACATTTATCCAAAGATCTACAAGTAGCCAACAAGCCCATGATGAGATGCTCAACATCATCACGTCACGGAAAGGCAAATCAAAACCCCAATGAGAGACCACCTCACACCTACGCCATATAGAACAAACAGTGTGGCAGACGGGGATGTCGGAAATCCTTATGTTGCTGGTGGGAGTGTAAATGGTGCAGCTGTGGAAAATGTGACAGGTCCTCACAGAATTTGGGCTGCCACCTGATGCAGCAATCTGACTCCTGGGTACACGAATAAAGACATGTCCATGCAAAAGTCTATATGTGAATGTTCATAGCGTAGTTCCAGTTGCCAAAAAGGCATGGCCATGAGGTTGTATTCTGTTTTTTGACTGTTCAGCCAATGTGGGCCTGTATTATCTGTTGCTGTGTAATTTAGCAGCCTAAAACACCACACTTTTACCTCACAGTTTCTGTGGGGCTAGAACGCTGGACCAGTTCTGGTCACGCATGAGGAGCACGTGGAGCCCTGAGGCTCTCCAAGGGAGAGGCTCCTCAAGGTCAGCCTGCTCTCACAGCCACTTTCCTCCCAGTAGGGCGACTTCTCCAAAGTGGCACCTGGAGCACAGGGCAGAATCTGACACCTCAGAGCCTGAGCTTGCCCAACACAGCTGAAGATGTCCACTGTCCTCAAGTGTCTCAGCTCAGGCCCAGGGGAAGCGTCATCCTTCATCAGGACACAAGTCCCTGGCCCACCAGCCACACCTAGACCCACCTGGCTGGGCCCCAGCTTGGCCTCTGCAGAAGTGCCTGGACTGCACTGTAAATGGCAATTAGAAGCTCTGAGTAAATTCCAGTCAATGCCAGTGGGGGTTGGGACCTAAACAAACCACCAACAAAGCAAGATGCTCCCCTTCTCTGCCGTGCTCCGTGGACACATGTGAGCCCTGGTCCACACAGAAAGTCACTGAAGGTCCTGGCCAGTGGAGTAGACAGAGCTTTGCTGTGCAGATGTGCAGGGGCTGCAGGGTTCCTGAGCCTAGGGCTTGTCCTGCATCTTCACTCGAAGTGGGGTCACAAAGGCATATCTTATTGGTCTCTTCTCTGCTGTTGTCTAACTGGAAGAATCCCTTGTGCAGAAACCACCGTCTCCAGGAAGGCCTCTGTCAGTGCACACTGATTAATGAAGTTCCAGTGCAATCTCTTTCATAGGTTGGAAGCTGCTGGAAGCAGTGGCCTGTGTCCTTATCTTTGTACCCTCCCATGACCCCCAATGGCATAGCACAGGGCTCTACTTATCAGCCATCATGCCCTCTTGGGGACCCTTTGGTGCACAGCCCTGCCACACCTTAGCCAACCTGGGCCCCCACAGTGGAGTGAGTTAAGGACTCAAAAGTGAAAGATGGTACCTGCCACACATGTATGCAAATCTATGTGAATGAGAATGTCTTTGTGACTGTGGGGAAGAACTTCCTAAATGAGAAAGTTTGTAAATGCCACTGCATTCAAGTTACTTTCTAGGATGGACCTGTGAAAAAAGTCACAATAGAAAGAAAATGCTTGCCACCAACAAAGGAGCCCCCCAAAACCAACAAAACAGATTGAGGAGCATGACCGTGTCACCTACTGTGTTTGAGGCAGGGCATCTTCCAAGACCTGCTGAGGGCCAGAAAGACGATTCATGTCTGCTCCAGAGTCTCAAGAAGGCCCTGGCCAGTTGGCTCAGTGGTAGAGCACCGGCCTGGCGTGCTGGAGTCCCGGGTTCGATTCCCGGCCAGGGCACATAGGAGAGGCGCCCATCTGCTTCTCCACCCCTCCCCCTCTCCTTCCTCTCTGTGTCTCTCTTCCCCTCCCGCAGCCGAGGCTCCATTGGGGCAGAGTTGGCCCGGGTGCTGTGGATGGCTCTGTGGCCGGCTCTGTGGCCGACTGTGGCCTCTGCCTCAGGTGCTAGACTGGCTCTGGTCACAACAGAGCGATGCCCCAGATGGGCAGAGCATCGCTCCCTGGTAGGCATGCCAGGTGGATCCCGGTCGGGCACATGCGGGAGTCTGACTGCCTCCCCATTTCCAACTTCAGAAAAACACACACAAAAAAAGGTCACAACTGCCCTGACCTCATTTCTAGGCTTTAAGCAACCCAGAGTCCACTGACAGGTTTTATCATGTGGGACACTTGACGGTGGCACATGACTCAGAGAATGAGTGATTTCAATGACCCAGCCACACATGTGAGTGAGAAGTGTGTTCTGGTCTCTCGCTGGGACCCCAAAGTAAAGCCCGGAGCTGAGAAGCAGGCACAACTGTGTAGGCACCATGTCCCTGTGACCATACAGAGATACTGGTTTTACAGAAATGTGGCCCATTTTACGAAGGCACCATAGCCATGGCCTCCCTGACACCCTGGATGCCCCAAGCCTGGCTAGAGGTGACTATTATTCTGTCCCCTATACCCCATGCAGGTCACCCTTCTGGCGCCCCAAAGCAGCAGTCACCACCTCCCATCCTAGCCCATGGCCTCCTGTGGCACAAGACCAGAGCTGGCCTAAGACAGGGTGGGTGCCCATGGCTGCGTCACACGTCCACCACCTCATAACCCAGGGCTTGTCCCAAGCACATGGTCCTTGTGCCCCATATCCACAGCGCAACATTTACCAGCTTCACGCAGATGACAAAGGGAGGCTGGGCAGCTCGGAAGTGCAGGATGGGCACTCGGGGCTTGGGCCTTTCCTGAGAGATGAAACAGGCTGTGGGTTCTGCTCCATGTTCCTCCAGCGTCTTCTGCACTGGGCAGCTTCTGCCACACGGGGCATATTGCTTGCGCCCCTGCACTTACAAGTGAACTTGCAGGGCTGGACCCGGCATCCATCACCCCCCACCCAGCCACCTTACAGCCACCACAGAACCAATCCAAGGTGGGTGACAGGGAGACCCAGACATGAGCAGGGTTCTCCAGAAGAAAATGAGGGTGGGTGCAGGTCACTCTGGGGGCTGTGTCAGCTGGGCCTGGCAGCTCTCTGGGCCCAGGTGGCCTTTCCCAGGGTGTCTACTCAAAAGACTCAGGATGGCATCCTACAGGCAGACCAGGCATGGTGTGGGCGACCCTGGTGCATGATCAAGCCCCACCCCCAGAGGCCTTGGGGCTCTTGGGGTCCCCACACACCTGAGAGTCCTCGTAACAGTAAAAACCCTTCTTTATCTTGTTCTCATCCACATCGCAGAAGGCGACTACCTGGGGAGGACACAGGATGCCAGTGTCAGGGACAGTGCTGCTGGATATGGGGTTGTGGGAGGGAGTGGAGCAAGGGGAGGGATGAGCCTACCTTTCTCCGTGCCCCTGCCGTCAGGCTGCGGTAGAGCCTGCGGCCCTGTCTGCCTGCATTCCAGATGGTGAAGGTCGCCCAGTGTGGCAAAACCCTTTCTTCCAGGAAGCGGACACGGTGGGTCCAGATAGTGTTCCTATGGATGGAAGGCAGTGATCCAGGTGGGTGGGGCCTCCAGCCCCAGCCCCACGTTCTCTCCACCCCTCAGCCCAGTCTGGCAGTTCCTCTTGGTCTACATCCCCTTATCTTTGTCACCTGGGGCAGCCCCCCACCTCGTGCACTTGTGAACCCAGAATGACATGCCAGGTTCAATGGCTGCGCCTGCCCTCATGGCCCCTCAGGGACCCTAGGATGCACTATTCTCATGTCCACACACTCAGGAAGTGTGGCAGACCCAGGCATATGTCCTTGGGAGCCAAAGGGAGATCTAGGCTACCCCAATGTTAGGTACCTATGACCATAGTAAAGTCAAGAAAAGTGATCTGGACACACCCTTCAAGCCACCACATGGCTCAGTGTTCCATGGAGGCTGCCCAGAGGGCTGGGCTGTCTTCTACAGGCAGAAAGCCTTCATCAGCCTCCTGCTCCACGCAGACCTGGAAGTCCAGCCTGGCCATGGGGTATGCCACTGCCGTAACCCCAAGTGGGTGGGGAGACCATGTGCAGCTGTCCTAGTTTGCTATGTTTTAACAAAACTGGTGCTATGCGAGTGACTTAACATAGTGTCAGTCTTTCTGTTAGACAGGTTCCAACTGTTGGGCATTTCCTGTGGCCTTGTCTACCCACCTTGCACTTTAAAGTAAAATGTTTCACAGTTGTGTTGTGTGGCTATGGCTAGAGCTCTTAAAGATGCTAATTTCTTAGTCGTGGCCACTTAGCACTTCATCTTCAAAAGAAACACACTAACTACACCATACACACCCCAAGCCAATCACACACCATGCACGCCCAGCCACGCAACCTGTGGCTTTGTCAACATCCAAGAGAACAAAGTTTCTAAGAACAAAAGAACAGTGAATTTCATTGAACTTCATGCTAGTGAGTTCTAGCAAATTTATGAAACCCTAAGCAAAGAAGAGAGCAGTTTCAGATAGTCACGTTAATGCTTCTCTCCTTTTAAACAGAGAACATGGGTGGGACAGCCCAGTGTTGGGAGGCACTGCGTGAGGTCTGCTAGTTCACGGTGTCTGGGCTGGGCAGAAATGGGAGAGGTCCTAGGGTCCCTGCCATGGGTATTGGGGGGGTGGGTAGGGTGACATGCCTAGTACACTTGTCTTCCTCCACAGGGTAAGCAGGTGAGAAGGAGCTATAGACATGAGGCCTATGCAGTCTCAACTTCTGTTTAGAACAGGGTCCAGACACTTCTGTGACTTGAATTGTTTTTTAATGTTTTTCTTTTTCTTTTTCTTTTTTTACAGAGTCAGAGAGAGGGATAGACGGGGACAGACAGACAGGAACAGAGAGATGAGAAGCATCAATCATTAGTTTTTCGTTGTGCATTGCAACACCTCAGTTGTTCATTGATTGCTTTCTCATATGTGCCTTGACCACGGGCCTTCAGCAGACTGAGTAACCTCTTGCTCGAGCCAGAGACCTTGGGTCCAAGCTGGTGAGCTTTTGCTCAAACCAGATGAGCCCACGCACAAGCTGGCCACCTCGGGGTTTCGAACCTGGGGTTTCGGCATCCCAGTCTGACGCTCTATTCACTGCACCACCGCCTGGTCAGGCGACTTGTTTTTAACCAATTTTCTTCAATTTGAGGTAGAGATTGAATGAAACTCCCATCAAAGTGCCCCGTGGTTTCTGTGGACATTTATAACAGTATAAAATGGCCCAGAACAGACCTTTGAGCATATCAGAGCTGCCAACCAGACAGCTTAGAGCAGGCATCCCCAAACTATGGCCCACGGGCTGCATGCGGCCCCCTGAGGCCATTTATACACCCCCCCCCCCCATACACCTGGAAGGGGCACCTCTTTCATTGGTGGTCAGTGAGAGGAGCACTGTATGTGGCGGCCCTCCAATGGTCTGAGGGACAGTGAACTGGCGCCCTGTGTAAAAAGTTTGGGGACCCCTGGCTTAGAGCCTCAGGAATTAGGTCAGTGTGGGGCCCACGCAGAGATGGCCACCAGACCCAGAGACAGTGGACTGGGTTGGAGCAGGGAAGATGTCCTGTAAACAGTCCTGTGGGGAGGAACAAATCTGACCCCTATGTCATACTGCTCATGGCATGGCTTCCAACTGTGGGTCTCAATGTGGAAGGAAAACAAGGCTCAGAGGGATGTGGGCATTTAAATGAATTCCCTGTGCCTTGCAAATCTTCTTAGGGGCTCCCATGTGAAAGTACCACACAGCATGGGCCAGGAAAATCATGAAACTGCCATGAAGATATCTGCTTTGGTTAAATTCCTCTTCAGAAGTCCCGTTTTCATTGTTGTTTTTATTAAGCTCTTTTTTAATTAGGGAGAGCACACTATTAGTGTCTTTCACACCCCTCCCTACCTGCGGGTGGACGCAGTGGTGAGGTTTGCGCAGTGGGGGCAGTGCAGGGAACAATGCACAGGCTTCCCCAACCCGCAGATGGGCATTTCTGGAACTTCCTGGGGAGGAGCAGCAGTGTCATGGACACAGCCCTGCACTGGGCAGCCACAGGCCTGGAGGTCAGAACAGAGGTGGTAGGAGCGCCTTGGCCAGCAGGAGGCATCAGCACCAGCAGGAGAACGCAGTCTGCAGGACGGTGGGGACAGGAGCAGCAGAAATTCACCTAACGCTTAAAGAGGTAAAGGGTACTGACTGTTTAGAAAGAAATTACACATAGTGTAAGTATAAAGAACTGTTGAAATGGTAAATGCCAGGCTCAGGAGAGCAGTGACTATGCACTTGGCAGGAGCAGGAACCTGGGGGAGAGCAGGAGGTTGACAGGGTGAGTCATGTTTTATTTTAAGACTTTCCTTTATGCTTTTTGATATCTGATGTATTTCAGTGAAAATCATCAAATGATATAAAGGCTGATCATTCTCAATTTATAATAAAAAGGACAAGAATTGGAGCACGCTCAAATGGAGGGCTTTTGGGGAAAGAATTAGAAGGAATTCAATTCTTGACAACCTCAGGGTATAATTAAGCTCATTATTCTGTGAGGTTTTTCCACTCACAGCTCAAAGACTTTAATCCATTACAGAAACTAACATGAGATCACTTCTTTTGTGTTGTAGGTGGCAAAGCCTCATGCTTCATTCAGAATAAGGTGGGGGGGGGGGGGGAGATCCCAACATGAAAGACATGTATTGCATGCAAACAGGATGAGGATGAGAAAGTGTGTGGCCAAAATGCTCTGGCCTGCTGCCCAGTCCTTCCTAGATATGCAGGCACAGCTCACACCATGGGCCAGACAGCACTGTGGTCACCACCAGTTGCACACAAAGATCTCTTCACTTTCACACCACAAGACCTCAAGGGAACACACATTTCACAGCTCTGCAGATTTGTGCCTAGGCAGCCACCTTAGTACCTCACTCACCTGAGGTTTCTATTTATGTGTTTGGGGGGGCGTAGGGCAGGATTACTTCCTTAAGAAAATACTTCTCAGATATTTTTTAAATTTTAAGGAAAATATAATTTAGACAGAGTGAAGTGCATGGATCTTAAAGGGAATTATTTCTTCCTTAACTCTTTGATACAATATATTAATAAACCCATCTGGCTTGGCCTTTTCTTCATGGAAAGTTTTAAAGTTACAAATTTAATTTTTTTTTTTAGATTTTATTTATTCATTTTAAAGAGGAGGGGGGGAGGTAGAAAGAGAGAGAGAGAGAGAGAAGTGGAAAACATCAACTCATAGTTACTTCCTGCATGTGCCTTGACCGAGCAAGCCCACGGTTTTGAACAGGCGATCTCAGTATTCTAGGTCAACGCTTTATCCACTGTGCCACCACAGGTTAGGAACGAATCTAATTTTTAATTATTATTTACACTTTAAATACCTGTTGGATCTGTAGGGATGTCTCCTCTTTCATTCCAAATATATCGGTAATCCATACTTTCTTTTAAAAATCAAGCTTGCTAGCCTGACCAGGCGATGGCACAGTAGATAGAGCTTAAGACTGGCATGTGGAGGACCCAGGTTTGAAATCCCAAGGTCACTGGCTTGAGCGCAGGCTCATCTGGCTTGAGCGTGGGCTCACCAGCTTGAGCATGGGGTTGCTGACTTGATCATGGGATCATAGACATGACCCCGTGGTTGCCAGCTTGAGCCAAAAGGTTGCTGGGTTGAAGCCCAAAGTCGCTGGCTTGAGCTAGGGGTCACTCTCTCTTTTGTAGCCCCCTCCCCCGGTCAAGGCACACATGGAAAGCAATCATTGAACAACTAAGGAGCTGCAATGAAGAACTGATGCTTCTCATCTCTTTCCCTTCCTATCTGTCCCTCTTTCTAACTCTCTGTCAAAAGAAAAATCAATCTTACTAGAGGTTTGTCAATTTTATTCATTTTATTTCAAACAATTCTTGGTTTTGCTGATATTTTGGTCTTGACTGTCCATTTTAAATTTCACCTTCTTCCACTGTTAATTTATTTTCTTCTGTTGACTTTGAGTTTACTTTGCTATTACTTTAGTAACTTTTAAAGGTGGAGACTTAGATAATTGCTTAGTTTCTTCTAATATAAGCTTTAAAAGCCATAAAATTTTACTATAAACTCTGCTTTAGCTAAATTCCACAAATTCTGGCATACTTAAATTTTCATCACACTGAAAAATTTCTAATTTCTTGATTTTTTTCTTCGTGATTGCTTCATTTTCAAATATTTTGAATTTTCTTTCATTTTTTAAATTTTATTTTAGAGGGGGGGGGGAGCAAAAAGTATCAAGTCCCATAGGTGCCTTGACTAGGCAAGCCCAGTGTTTTGAGCCAGCGATCTCAGCATTCCAGGTTGAGGCTTTATCCACTGTGCCACCAAAGGTCAGGCATAGAGTACTTTGGATTTTCAAAATGACTTAATAATTTCTAATTGAATTCTGTGTGGACATGAAACATAACCTGTATGATTTCAGTCATCTGATATTGATTCAAATTATTAGTCCAAAGTATTATCTGTCTTGCACTTTATCCACTGTGCCACCACCTGGTCGTGTCTTGCACTTTAAAAGAATGTCTTCTGTAGTTCAGTCTAGTGCTGCATAAATGTCAATTAGATCAAGTTTGTTGAGAGGTTTTCAAATCTATTTCATCCTTACAAAATTTCCCCTATCCTATTAATTTATGAGATAAGAGTGTTAAAAATTCCAGCTATAATTGTGGATTTGTCTACTTCTCCCTTTATTTCTATCAGTTTTTCCTTCTTGTATCTTGGAACTCTGCGATAGGAAAATGCATGTTTATAACTGCTATGTTCTATGAAAGGACTTTTTCTGCATGTGTGCACTTGTATTGAGTCAGGTTCATGATAGCAAACTCCCAAACGATGCTTCACTATAGCTATGATATCAAAATTCAGATTTCACAAAGATGAGAAATCAAGTTCTTTTGCTTAAAGCTGTACAAAATAAACCAAGTTTTATTTTTGAATAGCTCATATGCAAAAGTTCAGGTACCTCCCAAGTCAGTATAGATGCTGCAATCTGGGATCCCCACACAAGACACACACAAATTAGTGTCACACATCACTGTGACAGTGGATATTAGACCTCTCAGGACAGAGTATTCCCAGTTGAGAAGCCACAAACTTCTGACAAGTCTCACACCTTCCAGGGAAAGAACAGGATCAACTTGACTTCCAGAGCCACCAGTGCACATCCCTGCCTGAAACTCTTTACATTCAAAGGACGCCCTTGACAACAGACCCGTTTGAAGAGTCCATTCCTTCATGTCCCAAAAGTGAACAGCATTATGATGGAGGAATTGAGGGACATACACCTGTGAGAAAAATGTAACATGCACACATCCATGTGCACACACACGCAGCAGACAGTTCCAACCGAAGAAACAAAGACACACCTTCCTTTTTCCAGCCTACCTGCATGTCCCGCACGCTCCTGACCCACCCCTCGCAGTCAGCCTCCAGTGTACACCTGCCGCAGCGGCTCAGGCTGGTGGCCTTGGAGCCTGTGGGAGATGTGAGCCATGCCTCATGGAAGAGAAGGGAAAGAGGGATTGGGCTCACCTCCCTGTGATGCCCCAAGCAGGGGTGTGGCCCAGCCGCTGTCCACTAAGCCATTCCCTCTGTTGGGGTCGGAGGAAGAGGGTGTCCCCTAACCCTCCTGCAGTCATGTCAGAGGCATATAGGCCTCACTTCATACACATGAATTCTATCTCAAGTTAACCTCACAGTGGACCCTGGGCCTTGGCCAGCCCCTTGAAGTCCACAGCACCCCCGCCCCATCCTACCCTCGTCCTGGGGACCCGCATACTCGAGGATGTAGTGTGTGGCTGCGCTGGGGTGGTAGCGGTACAGGAGGAGGCTCTGGTCCACCCGGAAGACCCCGCCGCCCTTTCTGAGGTGCTCATAGAAGAACAGCAGGTCCTCAGGCACGCCCTGCAGGGTGGAGGAGAATGTGTTTGCTCTGCGCACACGCACAACATGCCTGTGTCGAATACTTTCTGTGTTTGCATTCATTCAGGCAACTGGAGATGGGGCTCCTGCCCAGGGTCACAGGCCACTTGGCCCCCCTTGATCCTTGAAGTTACAGCCTGTTAACAATACACCAGCTGCCCAGTGTGTGGACGTCACCAGGCAAGAGCGACCACACAAAGCTCTTTGAGACAAGAAGGTGCTGGAAAAGAGGTGTGGTGGGCCCGGCCAGCGGGGTAGACAACAGCTCCCCAGCGTCACCCTCACACAGCCTCTAACTTGAACCCTGGTAATCTTTGTTGCTGGTCCACTGAGACACCCTTTCCCCCTAACGGCACTGTGTTCTGACAGGTTCTGCAGGGTTTTCCACAGTGTTTTTCCATCTTGTGAGAACTCAGGTCCCCTCCCTACCCCAGTCTGGACAAGATGAGGAAGGGGCAGCCCTGCCATCTGCTCACCAGGGCTCAGATCAGAACCTGGGCATAGGGGTCTGTGGCCCCCTGCTGGTTAGTCTGCGGCTGGCAACCTCAGGGCTGATAAGGGATTCCAAGTTGGTCCCCTTCCTTGTTTTCAAGTTCAAAAGTGAAAATCAGGGAAGTGGAGGGGCTTGTATCCTGGTTCCTAACAGCAGGTCAGCAAAGGTGCATCCAGACAGGATGCATCCAGAGTGAAGCCCAATGACAGCCTGGAGACAGTGCCGAGACACATGGCTCTAGGCAAAGGCTGGTTTCCTGACAGTCCAGCAGCCATTTCTCACCAACTCCAGCCTGTCCTGCTTCCTTGGCTGGCTCTTAAAATCTGAGCCTGATTCAGCCAAGGCAGTGCCAGCCCATGGCCATGCTGACTGCTCCCAATAAGCCTGTGGCTACGTAAGTAACCTTGGCCTCTCCAGAGCCTTCAGCCTGCCATCCAGCTCCTCCACCTCCCTAAGAGGAAGGCAGCCCAGCTGGCCCCTGAAGTCTCAATGTACCAACAGAAAGATCCAACAGGGTAGCTGTCACCCTCAGGGAAGAGGAAACTTTCAGCTCCATACCAGCTCCTTGGCCAAGTGTATCACCAGCCTGAGCCCATATGCACCGGCCTGAGTGGAGTCAGTGACACACCAACACACCTCTCTGCTGCTGCCCAGGCCTGCACACTGCTCAAAAGGGGTGAGTGCCACACCTGTAAGCCAGCCTACTCACTGCATTTCCTTGCTCAGATCTCATGCCAAAAGTCAGCACTGAAATGCTATGGTTAGCACCCAGTCTGTCCACATTGGTCATTTCACAAAACAGAGTGAAGGTCAGTCTTATTGCTCTGAAATCCTTAGGACAGAATTTGGGATAAGCATAATCAGGGCATGTGAAGGGAAATCCCAGAGTGCAGAGACCATAAATGGGAGAAAATACCCACAAGCCAGTATCTGACACAGAGCACCAACAATTTAACAATAAAGTGACAACCCAGTGAAAAAAAGGGAAAAGATTTGGATACTTCATAAAATAACATAATTAGCCAGTCAGTGCATGGAAAACCATTCGACCTTCTCAGTCATCTCAGAAACGCAAATTAAGACACAGTGAGAAACCATGGAACCTGACCAGGACAGTGGCACTACCAAGGCTGACACCAGCTGGCAAGGAGCCTGCAGAACAGGAGCTCCCAGCTGTGGTGGGGCACTCACCCTGCAGAGAAAGGTCCCCTCTTTCCTCTCCCACAGTAAGCCAGGCATGAGTATCTTTCCAACAGATACAAAGCAGATCTGGAAAGTGGTGCTGGGCAGTAGTCTTCCTGAGCAAGCAGTCCCTTCAGTGGCCATGACAAGCCTTCTCTAGGCCATACCCAACCAGGCCAGACCTGCCCTCAAGAGGGCAAGTTGTTGGTTCTACACCAACAAATGCCATTTTTGGTACTTTTCTTCTCCTTTAAGGGCCTGAAATGTTGTCTATGGGAACATCCAGATTCCTCAGCTGGCAGCTGGAATGTCCTGTGCCAAGGCCCCACGTCTCGCTGTCTTCCTGTCTGTACCTCAGTGGGCCCTGTTGCTTCTGCCACTGGCCCCATATGGACTCACCTCCTTACTAAGGTGGGGGAGAACTATGTGAGGATCATTCTCCATATCTGGTGCTCGGGGTACCTGTGTTCCCTGCAGAGGGCACTCCATGGAAAAACTCATCAGCTCAACTCAACCTTGTTACTGCGGATGGCCTAAAGGAACCATGACATTCTATGTCCTCATTGTCCTGGTGGTGGCTTCACTTCTATCTCTGACCTGCCTGCTCACTTCCCATATTCTTCATTTGCTCCAGCCACAACCCCAACACAGCCATGGTCCCAGTCCCTAGTCCTGGATCTCTGACCCTGGGCCCTGAGTCTTAGCACAACAGGAGGAATGGGCTTCTTTTTTCTCTAAGAGCTTCTTCTCTAGGCAGAATTACCTCAAGCTAAGAGGCCTGATGCACTTCCAGATCCTGAGACTGCTTACAGCCATGATCTCAGGATGCATCAGACTTAAATTTGTTGTTTCCATGCAAAGTCTCCTGGTGAGCATTTCTGTGTTGTTGTCTGTGACTGTGAACAGCAGGGGCTTGGATTCAGTTCCAGTGAGAGCTATGGATGTTTGCAGCAAGGATACTCACAGAAAATCCCCTTGCCCACCTGGGGTTTAATTTTAGGGAGAACCTACTGGCTGAGAGGTTGTCCCCTAGAAGACAGCTTAGCAGCCTCTCCTGCCTTAGTCCCTGTAGGGCACTGCAGCATGTGCACAAGGTCTCTCCACTCATGAATTTGGGGGAGAAACAGGAACACAGGGATGGTGCCCAATAACTGAGAATCATAACTGGCATGCCTCCACAACAGAATGAGCACAGTGGGGCTGATCCTGGGGACACAAGGGTTGGGCAGCCTTGCTGGTGGCAGCCTGATGTGGCGGGAGGTACAGGCTGAGGCAGCCCCTGGTTTATACTCCAGTGCAGCACTGGGGCTCTGGCTTGTAAACCCGAGAACAGCCCTGCTCATGCAGGATATGTTTGGGTGGCCATGAAGGATGGTCTGGCCAAGGTGCAGCAGGGGAAGGGGGCAGCAGAGGAGTCAGGTGCCTTCCTTCAAAATGAGGCTTCTGCAAGCAGCAGGCAGAGGGCTGGGCGGGATTAGGTAGGGTTCAGTCCACGTGGCCCCTGTGCAGTCAGTGAACCATACACTCAAAGCCAGAAAGACTATGGCCAAGGTTCCAGGATAGATGGTAGAGTCTGGCTAGAGTCACTGTCCTCACTTCTGGTCTAGATTCCCCAGACCCTCAGGAACCCTGTCCCTAGACCCCTTGCCAGCCTCTGCATCCTGGCTCCGTCTTGACACCAACCCCAGTAGTACAAGGGGTGGGGTATTACAAAGGTCAAAACAAGGCAGGAGAGGTGGGCCTTGACACATCTGGTCTCCCGCTTCCAACCGTGGAAACTAGACCTCATGTTCTCAAAGCCAAGTTAAGGGGATTAAGGGAAAATATACTAACCTTAAGGTTTGCTCTTTTTTTTTTTTTTTTGTATTTTCTGAAGCTGGAAATGGGGAGAGACAGTCAGACAGACTCCCGCATGCGCCTGACCGTGATCCACCCGGCACGCCCACCAGGGGGCGACGCTCTGCCCACTAGGGGGCAATGCTCTGCCCCTCCGGGGCGTCGCTCTGTTGCGACCAGAGCCACTGTAGCACCTGGGGCAGAGGCCAAGGAGCCATCCCCAGCGCCCGGGCCATCTTTTGCTCCAATGGAGCCTCGCTGCGGGAGGGGAAGAGAGAGACAGAGAGGAAGGAGAGGGGGAGGGGTGGAGAAGCAGATGGGAGCTTCTCCTGTGTGCCCTGGCCGGGAATCGAACCCGGGACTTCTGCACGCCAGGTCGACGCTCTACCACTGAGCCAACCAGCCAGGGCCTCTTTTTTTTTTTAAGTGAGAGGAGGGGAGATACAAAGACAGACTCTCACATGCACCCAAACTGGGATACACCCGGCAACCCCTGTCTGGGGTCAATGTTCTGCCCATCTGGGGCCATGCTCGCAACCAGAGGTGGATTAAGGTTGGTTGAGGCCCTGGGCGCAGAAGAAAATATTGGGCCTCTTAGAAAAAGAGAGAGACAAGCAAAATGAACATACATGTTAACCAGATTTTTAACTTTTAATTTATTTTTGTTTTTTAAATTACATTCTCTTATTATTTTCAATGTTCCATTCTTTGCTGCCTTTTTTTTTTTTTTTTTTTTTTGTATTTTTCTGAAGCTGGAAACAGGGAGGCAGTCAGACAGACTCCTGCATGTGCCCGACTGGGATCCACCCGGCATGCCCACCAGGGGGCGATGCTCTGCCCATCCGGGGCGTCGCTCTGTCGTGACCAGAGCCACTCTAGCTCCTGGGGCAGAGGCCAAAGAGCCATCCCCAGCACCCGGGCCATCTTTTGCTCCAATGGAGCCTTGGCTGTGGGAGGGGAAGAGAGAGACAGAGAGGAAGGAGAGGGGGAGGGGTGGAGAAGCAGATGGGCGCCTCTCCTGTGTGCCCTGGCCGGGAATTGAACCCGGGACTTCCGCACGCCAGGCCGACGCTCTACCACTGAGCCAACCGGCCAGGGCTTAACCAGATTTTTAAATAAATAAAGCCCTGGCCAGTTGGCTCAGCGGTAGAGCGTTGGCCCAGCATGTGGAAGTTCCAGGTTCGATTCCTGGCCAGGGCACACAGGAGAAGCGCCCACTTGCTTCTTCCCCCTTCCCCCTCTCCTTTCTCTCTCTCTCTCTCTCTTCCCCTCCAAGGCTCCATTGGAGCTAAGTTGGCCAGGGTGCTGAGGACGGCTCCATGGACTTTGCCTCAGGCGCTAGAATGGCTCCAGTTGCAGCGGAGCAATGCCCCAGATGGGCAGAGCATCATCCCCTGGTAGGCGCGCCAGGTGGCTCCAGGTTGGGCACATGCAGGCGTCTCTCTGCTTCTTTGCTTCTCACTTCAGAAAAATACAAAAAAACAAACCAAAAACATTATGTACTATATTAAAATTGCACATATGAAATTAAACTTGGTGTCATTAGAAAAATGTTTAAAGTTGGGGTTTTGGAGGGCCCTTCAGAAGTCAGGGCCTAGGGCACACGCCTGCAGTTAAATCTGCCTCTGCTCGCAACCAAGCTATTTTTTAGTGCCTGAAGCAGAGGCTCCACAGAACCATACTTAGCGCCTGGAGCCTATGTGCTCGAATCAATAGAATCATGGCTGCAGGAGGGGAAGGGAGGGAGGGAGGGAGGAAGAGAGAAAGAGAGAGAGAGGAGAGAGAAGAGAGAGAGAAGGAGGGGTGAAGAAGTAGATAATCGCTTCTGTGTGCCCTGAGAATCAAACCTGGGACATTCACATGTCAGGCTGACGCTCTACCACTGAGCAAAACAGCCAGGGCCAAGTTTTGCTTTTTAATTGGGTGTAGCAGTGTAGGGAACAGTGAGTAGGTCAGCAGCCAGGTCTCCATGTCTAGGTCAGAGGCCACAAACCAGTGTGAGCTGAGCTCCTGCCCAGTTTGGATATGAATGTACAGGGGTCGCCTCCCACTGGGGGTGAGGGGGTGGGACAGGGACAGGCTGCTCCTCTCTCGTTGTCCATATACTAAGCTCCCCCTCAAGCAGCTTTTAAACTAGGATGAGGTAAGCTGGGGCCGGAGCCAGGGCAGGTATGAGTTAGGCAGGTGCCCCAAGAGCCCACAGCCTTCACACAGCAATCCACTGCTTTTGACAAAACAAACACAGTGCCCTGGGACCAGCTGACAACTGGGACACAGCAATGTACGGCAGGGGAAGTGCTGGGAGACCTTTACAGAAGGTGATTTCCTAATTCCTGGACTAGGTCATGACATCTACCAGTCGGTAGGGCAAAGGTGAGGGGGACCCACTCTCAGGAATGACAGCACCTCCCCCAACCCCAGAGGAGGATTCCACAAGGGGACCCGCACTTACCCGCCCACCCTCACTGAATGGGCCCACGTGAGAAAACCACGCTCGAGAGCAGAACCAGGTAGGCATGATCACAGTTGGGCCGTTGGAGGTAAAAACCTAGAAGCAATGAACATTGGCAAAATTAAATTAAGAGAGAGCAGGAGACCCGACCCAAGTCATCTCTAGGCTTCCAGGCAGCACAGGAAGACAGTGAGGGAGTCCTGGATAGAGACACAGTTCATAAATGGAGTTGCTGGTGGAGGATAGGGTCTCTCCAACACCCTGCATGGGGGCTGGAGAGGGCAGGGAGGTAGCAGCAAAATTGTGGCTTTCCCTGGATTCATTGAGCTTGAAGGAGGAGGTCACTCCCAGCATGGGACACTGGACCATGGCACCCCCACTGGGCCTTCACCACCTGAGTCCTGTTTCCTCCTTACAGCACTGGGAACAGTCAGAGTAAGTTGTGGTGACAATGACACGGTCTCCAATGCCACCAGTTTTCTCCCACTCCACCCATGCAAGCTGGACTGGGCACCCTTGCACCAGAGCAAGAAGTGCCCAGGCCACAGCGGCTGCATCTGCCATGCACAGTGTCGCCCCTTGTCTGGCTTTCACTCCCAGCAGAGCAGCTGGTCCTCTCGACCTTCAGGAGTTGGGCCCTGTAGCTCCCACTGACTTCCCTGCAGCTGGGGGTCCTGCCGGGGGCTGCCTGGCCCAAGTCCACCTGGCTGTCTTCCCACCACTGTGCACATTGACCAGAGAAAAGGATAAGAGATTGGGAGGCTGAGTCCAAGGCCCCTACATGCTCACGGTGGCTCTTATTGAGGAGATTTTCTCCTCTCTGTGCTTTCATCTCCAAACCCATCTTTTCAGCTTCCCTTTGGGGGAGGGGGGGAATGAGGGAGAAGAGAGGGAAGATTTTTTTTTTCTGAAAGTGCAACAACAAAGCAGGATCAAAGCAAATTTCACTGGTCTCACATGTCTACAGCCCTCCAGTGATTCAGGTTTCCTTAACACTTAATTCACATGGAATCATTCAAATTATACCTAATCGCCCAGAGCATAACGCCTATAATTTTTCAGGGCTGCTTCTTCCCAGACATTTCTTAGAGCACCACACTCAAGTCTTATTGACCCCCCACCCCCAAATCCTATTTGAACAAGACAGGACAGTTTCCAAAGCATTTCGTGATGTTTTCTCAAAAGAGTACAAAGAGATAATTTGTGTTTCAGAGCATTTCTGGACTATCCTGCTTCTCACTAAGCTTCTGGGGTGGGGGTGCTGGGGAACTCAAGGCACTTACTGTCTTTCTTGCCTCTCAGATGGACTGGCATCTCCTCCAATAAACACACCCTAAATTAACTCTGAGCCAAATCTGGGGTGATTTTGGAGGGCCGCAACTATAGCTTCAACAGAAAAAGCCTCAGATGACCTCATAGTTGTTCGGGGGTTCCCTGGTCGTCACAGCCTCTGCTCTGAGCCCAGCACATGGGATGTGGGACTTGGGGACCCATTCTTGCCTCCCCAGAAGCAGGGAGGCCATCTGTAGCTGTTTGTTTCCTCTCTTTCTTCTCCAATCAAGTGAAACCAAATGCAATTCTTAAGCAAAAACTTTTTATGATGAATTTCTCAGGATTGGAGATTTAAAAAATCAGTCAAAGTAGAAAACAAGAAAAACCTGATAAAACACCTTCCCTAAAATGACAGGATGTGCAGAAGATGCAGCCTTTAATAAGCCATGACTGTTTTCATGTAAAATATTTATCCTAAATCATGAAATATTGTCTTTTAAATTAACATATATTTGATTCAAGTAGTATAAATTACAATAATCCCCAAAAGCTAGTTATTAGGGGAAAAAACTGGGACTTTGCCCATCAGGAGTATAACAAAAGCAGTGAGTGCTCTGGAGCCGCACTGGTCTGTGCCCTCAGCCTGTGCTCAGGAGGAGAGCACCCACGGCACCTCGGGGAGTGAAGAGCAGGTTAACAGTGAGGCCGGGGTCTGTGAGGACAGGGACACAACAATGTGCGGCCCTGCCCCAGCCTTCCAAAAATTTCATGTTCTCTACGAATCTGAGTGGCTGAGCGGAACCAGAGAGACAGCCTGACCAGGAGCAGGGCTGGGACTCAACAGGTGCCTGGGACCAGGTAGGTCTCCCTGCTCTGTAGGCAGCATGGTCTAAGGTGCCCACACCAACCAAGACTCACCATGCTGATCCTACCAGCCCTTGAGTGAGGGCAGGAAGCTGAAGACAGAAAGGCATGTAAATATGTATCATCTTATTAAGTATTATATAGTACCATATTTCCACAAAGACTTCTATTTCATATTTTTTCCTAGAGAAAAATTGACTTTTTTTTTGTGACAGAGAGAGAGAGAGAGAGAGAGAGAGAGAGAGAGTGTCAGATTGGGACAGACAGGAAGGGAAAGAGATGAGAAACATCAATTCTTCGTTGCGGCTCCTTAGTTGTTCATTGATTATTTTCTCATATGTGCCTTGACCAAGGGGGCTACAGCAGAGCGATGACCCCTTGTTTAAGACAGCAAACTGGGGCTCAAGCCAATGACCATGGGGTCATGTCTATGATCCCACACTCAAGCCAGCGACCCCACACTCAAGCTGGTAATCCCATGCTCAAGCAGGATAAGCTCATGCACAAACCGGCAACCTTGGGGTTTCGAACTTGGGTCCTCTGCATCCCAGTGCAACGCTCTATACACTGCACCACCACCTAGTCAGGCAAAAACTTGACTCTTTAACTCAAACATGTCCAACAAAGACCTTCAAAACCCTACTCATGGTGTGCTAGACCCCAGGAGTTCATGTATGCACACACTGGAACCAAAGCCTGGGACATAGCAGGGGGTCAGGTGTCTGGAGTGATGATGATACTACCCAAAGTGACCCAGAAAAGAAAACACCCAGCCTAAAGTCATGGAATTTCAAGGGAACCTAGATAGCCAAAATAATCATGAAAAACAAGCAGAGGGTTGGAGGACTCATTTCCCTTAAAGTCAAAGAGTTTCAAAACTCAAAGCTACAGTAATCAAAAGTGTGGATCTGGCATAAAGACACAGATCAAAAGAATACAGGAGAGAGGAAAAAAATATACCTTCACATGTGGTCAGCTGATTTTCACCAAGGGGCTAAGACCACTCAGTGAGGAAAGAACGTCTTTCTAACAAATAGTGCTGAGAAAACTGGACGTCCACATGAAAAGAGTGAAGTTGGGCCCTCACCTAACATCATATATAAAAATTAACTTGAAATGAATTAAAGATTCAAATGTAAGAGCTGCAACTATAAAACTCTTAGAAGGAAGCATTTTGTGACTTTGGATTTAGGCAATGGTTTCTTAGATATGATACCAAAAGCATAAGTAACCAAAGAAAAAAATATATAAATTGGATTTTATTAAAATTAAAATGTTTTGTACCTCAAAGGATGCCATACAAAGAGTAAAAAGATACCTCACAGGATGAGAGAAAGTATTTCCAAAGTATATCCAACACGGGTCTAGTATCCAGAATGAATCAAGAGTGTCTAGAATTCTTCAAAAAGACAACCCAACTTTAATGGGCAAAGGACTTGAATACACACTTCCCAAAGAAGATATACAAATAGCCAATAAGAACATAAAAAGATGCTCAACATCACTAATCATCAGGGAAATGCAAATCAAAACTGAGTTACTACCTCACATTTATTAGAATGCTACTGTAAAACCCCCCCAAAACAAAAACAAAACCAGAAAACAGTCTAAGTGTTTACAAGATATGCAGGAACTTCAAGATGGTACAGCTGCTATGGAAACAGCATGGCAGCTCCTCACATGCTAAACACATAGATATCATGGGACCCAGCAGTTCCACTTCTGGGCATTTGCAAGAGAACTGAAAATGAGACAGGGCATGGTGATGTTCACAGCAGCATTGTTCACAGTAGCCAACAAGTGTTAAAACCTGGATGAACTCTGAAAACGAAGTCAAACAAGAAGGACAAACACTGTTTGACTCCACTTACATGAATTGTCCATAAGAGTAAATTCATAGACACAAAGCAGTTAGAGGGCACCAGGGGCTGGGGGATGGGAGATGGGAGCTAGTGTCTTGGGGTGCAGGGCTTCTGGTAGGGAAGACGAGGAAGTCCTGGAAGTAGACAATGAAATGGTTGCCCAACAATGTGGCTGACTGTACAGTGTCACTGAGTTATTCAGTGTCTGAAATGGTAACCTTTGTTACCACAAAAGGAGAGGTCAGAGTGATGTGGCCACAAGCTAAGGGACATGCACCTCTAGAAGCTGAAAACGCAGGAAACAGGCTCTCCCGGAGGCTCCAGAGGAACCAGTCCTGCAGCACCTTGATATTGGCCCAGTAAGACCCGGGTCAGATATCTGACCTCAGAACTGTAAGATGATAAATTATATAATTAAAAAAAAAAAACACTCAGCAGGACTCAGCATGGTTGGAGTTAGGGGGCATTTCTGTGTCACGTCACACAGTCTGGACGCTGAGGGGTGAAGGAAGGAAGTATTAGCAAGTAAACAATGAGATGAATCCTTGCCCGCTGGCTGCACAGGTGTCTGTGAGGCTCTTCTAGGTCTGAGGGATGCAAATCCACAACATACAGGCACATGGGGACCTGGGGAACAACAGGCAGGACTGCCTGAGGGACAACCAGATCTGCTTTGTTGTGACCACGGAGGCCTCACCTGGGTGGGGGATTTGGGAGGGATGCTTATGTCCACAGAGGGAGGCGCAGTGGGAAGCACAGAAAGGCACCAGCACCCACATTCAGGCTCAGCACATACACCCAGCACCACCTGATGCAAGATTGTCTCCATACCATATGTTATCTTAAGAGTGATGGGAAACGAAAGAATTAAAATGGAACAAAAAAGCAAAGTAAGCACAAGTTTGGGGGCAATTTCTTTTAGTTCCATCAGCACAAGGACAAATTGGCTAGTCCTGATGGTTTCCTTCAAAATCTTCTGTGTTCTTGCTTTCAACAGTCATTATTTGTCAAGTCTCCCTCCAAGAGGCGTGTTATTTTTAGCTCTAAAGTCCACGTTAATGCTCAGGTATAGCTGAGCACACAGGAGTCAGCTCTGCAGCAGACCTGAGCAACAGCAAACACTTGTTATGAGAACTTCCCCACTTATTTCAAGAATCCTGCCAGCCATGATTCTACAGACTGGATGACGTCTTACTCTAAATGAAACAGTTTATGTTCACGCCTTACCTCTCCTACATCACAAAAAGGAAATGGCCATTCAACAACACACAGCAGATACCCAAGAAAATGGCCTTTTGACGCAAAGGCCAGGATTAGAATGAACAACACAAACTCACAGGGCCAGCATATTTTTAAAAATTTATTTAGTGAGAGAAGGGGAGGCAGAGACAGACTCTCGCATGCACCCCAACCAGGATTCACCTGACAATCTGCCTATGGGGCGATGCTCTGTTGTTCAGCAACCAAGTTATTCTTAGTGCCTGAGGCAGAGGGCAGGGAGCCATTCTCAGTGCCCAGGGCCAACTCACTCCACTGGAGACATGGCTGCGGGGGCAGGGGGTGTAGAGAGAGCAAAGTGAGAGGCGTAGGGGTGGAGAAGCAGATGGTCACTTCTCCTGTGTGTCCTGACCAGAAATTGAACTCGGGACATCCACACACCGGGCCAACACCCTACCACTGAGCCAACCGGCTAGGGCCAGGGCCAGCACATTCTAATTGGTACGTTTCTCTTCCAAAGGGCGTTCACACTGGTGGCTTCCTCTCCCTGATCACCTGCATATTCCCAGGCAGAAGGCTGGCTTGGTCACATTTAAATGAGTCACACAATACACCCCTGCTGTGGTTTTCTTTTGCACTGGGACTGCTGTTGTACAATCATAGGATTACTCAATGTACTGGATTAGCCACAGCTTTTGCCATGTCAGAGGCCAGAGGCCAGGACTGCACCAGCAGCAGCGATCTGCTGACCCGTGCACGCAGCTGGCACATCATCAAAACCACGTAAGTGAGAGTGCATGAAGGAGAAACACCTTTGTTGGATAAACTTGTTTCTTTTTAAAAGCGTATGTGTCGCAAGTGAGGGGTGGGAGGAGGTTATGCACTTATGAAATTTCAAAAAAAAAAGTTTTCTTAGGAAATATTGCCATTTAAGTTTGCCATACACCTTGCACACAAAGTCACAGGTGACTGCATGAGGCTCTCAGTGATTCCAAAGGCCAGAATCCAAACGGCAAGGACTGCAGGGGATCAAATGCAGGTTATGACTCCGGTAATGACTCCTGTGCTACCCCATCCTTTGTGGTTCTCAAGGCCTGGCCCCTGGGGACATGTTAGGTAGGTTACCTTGGCCACCACTCAGCCCCGGCTGCCTGTGAAAGGCTCTGTGGGGCAGAGCCTCTGCTCAGGTGACTGAGCTACACTGGGGGAGGAAGAGAGGAGATTTAAACCACCCACCCAGTCTGCTCTGCCTGCTCCATTGTGAGATAGGGTGCTTTGCACAAATGACACATATCGGAAAACTTCCAAAAAGTTATGTGAAGGTTAATGTAAAAGTAAGCAAATGGGAAGAGCAGATGCCTTCACACCCAACTCCACCCTCACTGCCAGGCTCTGGTTTCCCCAGAGGCACAAGGGTCTGTCAGTGACGCAGACCCCTCTCTGGAGTCAGTCAGATGCTGGCACATTAACAGCACTGTCGTTTGCCTCACAGGCAGTCAGCTCTGCCCTCACTGTGCAGTGCAGTCCTGGACACTGTGGACATGAGTGGCCTGACTATGTGCCAATAAAACTATTTGCAAAACAATTATGCACACTGGTCTAACTGGTAAGGAGTGGAGGTTTGGCTTCAATTTAAATGAATACAGCTTCGGCCCTGGCCAGTTTGCTCAGTGGTAGAGCGTCGGCCTGGCGTGCAGGAGTCCCGGGTTCGATTCCCGGCCAGGGCACACAGGAGAGGTGCCCATCTGCTTCTCCACCCCTCCCCCTCTCCTTCCTGTCTGTCTCTCTCTTCCCCTCCCGCAGCCAAGGCTCTATTGGTGCAAAGTTGGCCTGGGCGCTGAGGATGGCGCCATGGCCTCTGCCTCAGGCACTAGAATGGTTCTGGTTGCAGCAGAGCAACCCCCCAGATGGGCAGAGCATCAGCCCCTGGTGGGCATGCCAGGTGGATCCCGGTCGGGCCCATGCGGGAGTTTGTCTGACTGCCTTCCCGTTTCCAGCTTTGAGAAAAAAAAAAAAAATGAAAACAGCTTCTTGACTGCTGAGCTTGGAACAGGCCTGTGTCCCCACTCCTGTCTCCCCCATTGCTGGGGTTTGTGCGTAAATGAGGTGCAGAAAATGTGGAGACAGCCCCCAGTGAACTCAGAATTCTTAGAACCCAAATGAACTATCCCAAGAGGCATAAATGCTTTCACTGTGATTTTTTGCATTCTTAAATGTTTAGGTAAATTACGGGTAATTGAACCTGCTGAAGAGGACTCAAGCTCTTCCCGGTCCAGCAAAGGGTGCTCGGGGCCGCAAGCAGGAATGGGAAGCACTATTTACATCAATTTTTGTCTCTTCTTCACTCTCAAGCTGTCACTCCCTGCTTGTGTCAGCAACTGAAAAAAATCAGACAACCCAGTTTCTTAAAATTTTGTCTAAAGGAAGGGTTCCCCAGCGAAGCCTTGTAGGCCCAGGCTGCTGTTCTGGGGGCCTGGGAGTTTGGGGCTCTCCTCTTGTTTCGCACCAACAGAAAGTGCACTTTGCAAAAATGAATTGTACGTAGCTCACAGATGTTAACAGTCTATCCCAATGATCTCAGATACAGAACACACTGAAACAAATTCCATGAGCCACCGGCAGACCTGTCTTTGGTTCTTAAGAAAGGAGCAGGAAAGATGTGTGGATATGGACGGGCACTTTTAAATGCTTTCAGTACTTAAAAAGAAGAGAAAGGATTATAGACTTAAAATGAGCTCTTCAGAAAGAGAAGCCTTGTAGTTAGAGAAAGAATATGAAGCATTTAGAGAAAATTAATGGACCTCATTAGCTGTATCTCAGCAGGAAGTGATATGATTCTTACAGAAAAAGAGCAGTTTATATGACTCATTTCCAGATTCTTGTGGCTTATTATCCTTTTTTTTCTAAATTTTAATTTGCTGACTATCTTTAGACAGATAACAAGTTTTCCAGTATTCTGACATTCTAATACTCACATAGCAACAAGAATAAACTTTGATGTGAAATCCAAAACCTATGGCTTCTGGATTTAACAAAGACACAGACATTAATAAAAAGTTTCCTTTCTTAACAACGTGTTAGGGAAAGTAAGTACCCACTATTCTACCATGCTAAAAGTTGCTAGTTTATATGGACCTATACCACAGATATCACTTTATGATACTCCCTTTAAATAAGAAAATGAAGAAAAATGGTACAGCTTAATCTGTTAAAATATGTCAGATTTTAAATTTCATGAATGCTGGTTGATGAGAATTAGGTAAAAACCATTGAGCTTGAAGGATACCAAATTTCAATTTTGAAAATTCCATTTAGAAAAAGCAGTTCTTTATATGGCAGTATCACAAGCATCGCTGTGTGGGACACCTCTGTATTATACCAGCCCTGCACCTTATAGGGCCAGGGTGCCTTTCCAGGCTTCTGGAGCCACATGCTGGCTGGGTTAGGGTAGCTGGGGTTGGGTAGCTCCCCCCTTCCCCACCATCTGTGCTGCCCCCACCCACCCCTCACAGCTGGTTTCCAGTTTGAGTTCAGCCCATACCACCTTGCAGCTCAGGGCCAGCTCCTGACTGCCTGCAGGACAGCCCTACCCAGACAGTGCCTCTCAGCTTTCCAGACCCAGCTCCCCACAGTGTGACCCATCTCAGACACTGCCCTCCAGTTCCTGAGAGCTGGGACCTGCCAAGCTGCACCACCTGTCCTCCCACCCATTCACCTCTAGCTCCATCTTACCCTGTCCCTAGTTTCCAGCCCTCTGGATCAGGCTCCTCTGAACCGCTGTCCCCTGTCCCAGTGAGTGCCTTGCACGCAGGGGTAGGGAAACCAAGTGCTAGAAGGATGAAGCAAGCCCTAACTTCCAACATAAGATGCACCCTCTCCAGGGGAGAGGCCTCAGCCAACTCCTAGACAGGCACCACATACCTGGGTGAGAAGCTGGTCAGGCTCCAGCTGGTTGATCCAACGTGTGTATCGTTCCATGGAATTAGGGGGCTCTCTCCTCACTTGGCAACCTATGATCTGTGAAACAGAAGCCTGTCACTGTAAGGTTATGCGCACACATACCTGTATGTTTGCATCTCACATGGCATTAGCTGGCACTGGTTTAGGTAAAGGGGAAGAGGGACAGGCAGGGTTAAGGTAATGGACCCCATACTGGAAGGCCCTGAGCAGTGCATGTCTTACTCATCACTGATAACACTGGGGAACAATTTTTTTTCCATTTTCTGTTGTATGAGGGTTTAGAACTGTTTCTATTTATTTCTGCATCGCTGATTCAAAATCTGAAATCCATTATTTGGTGCACGCTCTAGTTTTTATGCAATTTTAATTTCTTTTTGTTACAGTTAATGATATGCATTGGTTTTTAAATTGCAGTTAAAGGGTAAGGACTCTTGGATTGAACATAACCACAAGGCAATTAATGTTTTACAAACATCACTTTTACATAATTATAGTTGTTTTTAAATGTAAAAAATTATTATCTGATAAAAACACTCTTATTTTAAGATTGAATCATGGCTTCTTCGAGTAGGCGTAAATGTAAGTAAGAATAGTCCTGACACCTTCTGTTATATATATGTGGCTGTTAGACACTTCAACGTCAGAGGCGCAATATTTCATCACTTGTGATACGTGCATATATTGCCTATTTTCAAGTTCCCCTTGGCGATCAAGACAAGAATTGGGACCCTCATATTGTGTGTCCTAATTATGAGAAAATGCTTCATGACTGGACAAAAGGAAAATGCATAGGAATGCCTTTTGGTATTCCCATGGTTTGGCGTGAACCTAAGGACCACAGCAGTGACTGTTATTTCTGTCTGATCCATACAAAGGGTATCAGCAAGAAAAAATGGCATATGATCGCATATCCTAATATTCCTTCAGCAATATGACCTATCCCACACTCTGAGACACTCCAGCTTCCAGTTTTCAATGATTTTATTTCTTCTAAGGATGAAGAAAGTGAACATGGCTATCAAGTGTATTTTGATAAGATGCATGAGGAAATGGTTGTAGAATCTGAAGGGTCTTCTTCTGATGCCAAGTAGTCATTAACCCCTCAGCAGTTTAGCCAACCGGAATTGAATGACTTAATAAGAGATTTGGGCCTATCAAAGAAAGCAGCTGAGTTATTAGCCTCCAGGCTTAAGAAAAGAATGTACTTCACCAGTCAGCTAAAGTATCCCATTTCAGGAAGCGTGAACAAATTTTTGAGGACTTTTTTCCCAAAGACAAATACTTTGTTTACTGTCATGATATCAGTAGTCTTCTCAGCCAGCTAGGTGTTACCACTTACAGTCCAACAGAATGGCGGCTATTTCTTGACAGCTCTAAACTGAGTCTGAAATGTGTTCTCCTACTACACAATGGTAATTTTTTTTTATTTATTTATTTTTTTTTTTGTATTTCTCTGAAGCTGGAAACGGGGAGAGACAGTCAGACAGACTCCCGCATGCGCCCGACCGGGATCCACCCGTCACGCCCACTACGGGGCGACGCTCTGCCCACCAGGGGGTAATGCTCTGCCCCTCCGGGGCGTCGCTCTGTCGCGACCAGAGCCACTCTAGCGCCTGAGGCAGAGGCCACAGAGCCATCCCCAGCGCCCGGGCCATCTTTGCTCCAATGGAGCCTTGGCTGCGGGAGGGGAAGAGAGAGACAGAGAGGAAAGCGCGGCGGGGGTGGAGAAGCAAATGGGCGCTTCTCCTGTGTGCCCTGGCCGGGAATCGAACCCGGGTCCTCCGCACGCTAACGGAGGAAGTTTTGTTCACCTTAAGTTTCCTAAAGCAATGCTGGCCTGGACCACGGGGCAGACACAGGACAACCATATGGACCTTTACTTCCTAAAGCAGCACCTGCTGTGTGACAGCAAGTGTGTTTCCCGTGCTGCCCACATGGTGTCCTGTCCCGCTAATGGCCCAGTGCACACAAGGCAGCTGGTGTCCTCTCATGATGGCACATGGGGGACAACACATCAAATATTTCACACCATGGGGGACTTCAGATGCTCTAGGGCAGAGGCCGCTGTGTTCACCAGGCCTAACCCTGTGCCTTGTACACAATCAGAGCTCAGTAAACGGCTGAGTGAATCACAGGTGGTGCTGGCCTCGTTCGCAGCCCACAGTGGTGCCATCCATGCTTCTGCTCTACATGGTGCTGCAAAGATGGAGGTTCAGCTGTCATCACCCAGTGTCGCCTCAACTCGGGGTACACCTGGCAGGATGTTCACAACCTTGTTGCTAATACATAGATCCCTGCGGACTCACTGATGTCAGGGATGTTAAATACAGGGTCCACCTGTCCCAAGGCTGCAGCAGAGAAGCTGTCAGCATGTGCTGGAAATGCTCCAGGATGTCACACACCTTGGCAAGGTGCCCCTCGCTCCACCCTAGCTCCTGTCCCACAGCTGGTCTCCACTTATGAAGGTTCAGTACATAGGTGGACAAATGCCACAGTGAGAGCTGCCTAGTGACATCCAAGAGTTCTGCAGGGAATATCAGCTGCACTGTTTATGGAAGCTGCTACCAGGGGCCCTTCCTTCACTGTTAAATGGTTTTCTTGTAACTGGCTTTACAAAAATAGTCACCATGGGCAAGCATACACTTAGCGTTCATTTCATTCTTTCTGAACTAAATATACAATATAATTGATAAAACCACAACCAGCAACTGCAAATTAAGATTTTTGTAGGCTGTGATTAAAAAAAAGAAAAGATCCAATCCCACAGTAACACAAGCTCTTGAGAGCCACTTTGTTCTGATGTGACCAGACTGTGAGGATATCCCTGGCCTCTGCAGAAAACCAGCAACGCAGGACCTGCAACGCATCAACCTGCCCAGTCAGGAGGAGACCACACACAAGGCAGGCATTCTCCTGAATGAAAATTCAATTAGAAGTTCAGCAAGACAAGTGTTAACCTAGAACTTTATAAAAATGCAAAACAAGGTAGTTTTAATTGAGATTATGACAAATGGACACCGTCTGCTTTTTTTCCCCAATTTCTTTGTGTATCCCTTGATATTGTGGTCCATTTGAGTCTATGCATGTAGAACTGTCCAAAACAATTTTTTTTAGATTTTATTTACTCATTTTTATAGAGAGAGGAGAGAGAGAGAGAGAGAGAAGATGGGGAAGAGCAGGAAGCATCAACTCCCATATGTGCCTTGAACAGGCAAGCCCAGGGTTTTGGACCTCAGCGTTCCAGGTCAACGCTTTATGCACTGCATCACCACAGGTCAGGCCCAAAACAATTTCATTAACAAGGCAACCGTCTTTAATTTTTGCAGTATGAAAATGAGAAGGGTGGAAAACAACATATCTAAAAGTGTCTCATTCTCTCAAATGTGAACACTGATAACAGTGCTTTAGCAGTTTCAATGTGGAATATATTTTAATGCTTGGAAACTGCTGTGTGACAGTCACTGTGAATGAAGATGCAGCATCTCACACTAGGATGGCTTCCCCAACTGCTCAAACATACACTGTCCTCCTTGTGGGGTTGGAGTTGTATTTTCTTTCAACTTTATTTCACAGGATTACATGGTTAACAGGGCCAGGTAAAAGCAAAGACCACTGGTTCAGGCAGTTAGCTTAACCATCAACTGCAATTTAATCTTTTGAAAAACTGGGTTGCTCCTCTGGGATCCTACACCTGCAATATCGTCACACCTGTCAGAGCCAGTAGAGGAATGTCTGCAAATCTGTGTACTTCCCTTGTAGACATGACCTGTGAGCAGAAATCCATCCAGGACTTCTTCCCACTCCTTTTTTCTCTTCCCAACCAAGGAAGCACACTAGGAAATCTTGTTATACATCTAATTTCTCCTTTCATGCCACTGAGAAATCCCATCAACATCTCTGGAAGCCAGTTTATTGACCCTAATGGAAGAATCCAGTGATGGCTGATGACAGGGATCCGGGAGATTCAAGATTAAGCCCACTGCCCAGAGCTGGACAATGTTCCCATGTGGTTCCCAGGAGAAGCAGCTAACTGCCCAACGTTGTGTCTGAGCATGTGTTCTGACATCTTTCCCAACTAGGAAGGGGTAAAAAATTAAATCATCAATAACTGTAAAATCTAAAAAAACCAACTTGTGGAATCTTAATGCTTAATGTCCATCTCTGCATACACTGTGGTTCTCAGACTTTGCTGGTTCATGACCTTTTCAGAATCTGGTGAAAGCCACAGAGCCACATCCAGGTGCCTGCAGCTCCTACAAAGGGTCCTCTTGTGTCCCCTTGGCTCACACTCTCTCGGTGACGTGCCTCCCAGTGCTGCCTCCCACCTTCCTCTCATGCTCTGGGCTCCAGCTCTGACCTGGAGACACTGGCCACATGCAGCCTCTGCTCTGTCACGGTCAGAGGCTGTCCACATGGGAGGCTGCTTTTAACAGTTATTCAAACACTCATTTGTGTGCTGCTGGGAACGGGTTTTACAGATACGACTAGAGCTCATGACCGCTAACTCTGGGCGAGAGAGGCTGAATCCATCAGGTGGACGTCCCATAAGGAAGCTGTGACTGCAGAGATTCCATGGCTGCCTGTCTACCACCCAAGGGCCAACCTCTGCAACAACGACACCACACCTAGCACTGGATAGGCTGCTGTGAGCATATCTGAGCCCCAGCCTGGGCTCTCAGGGCAGTACCCCCATGTGATTGCTGGTTCTCTCCTCCTCCTACCCCCCGTCACGTTTACATTACCTTCACTTGAAAACTGTTTCCTGAGTACACAACTAACAACCAAGCAGTGACTAGATACAAGTATTTCATTTGAGATAAAAAAATGACGAAGATAGGATTCGTGATCCCAGAAATTCCCTGTCCAACGGGTGGGCCTTGAATGGCACAGCACACCCAGGGCTGGAAGAGTGGAGTACAGGCACTGAACCCTCCAGGGACAGGGGGACCACAGGTGGTGAGTAGGGATGACTTGGGACCATGTCTCATAGGCCAAGCCCAGGCCTCCAAGCAGAACGGGGCCACTGGATCACATAGGACCAGAGCTGTGACAGCAATAACTCCAAGCTGTGAAGAAACATGTATCTCCACAGAGCCCAAGGGTAGAGCAGGATGTGAGGCCCAGACAGTGGGCACCAGCTGGCCAATGATGGCTTTCAGTGACCTGTTACACTGGAGCTTAGGGAGGGCATGTCAGGGGAGGGCGTGTCAATCCCCAGTCAGATGCACTCAACATTGGGAGGACTGGGCAGACCCAGTCAGGAGCACAGGAGGGAGTGCTCCATAGAACAGAGGGCCCTGCACCTGCCTCCCTACACGGGGCTCCT
The DNA here is from genome assembly GCF_036850995.1 of Saccopteryx leptura. Lineage (NCBI taxonomy): Eukaryota > Metazoa > Chordata > Mammalia > Chiroptera > Emballonuridae > Saccopteryx > Saccopteryx leptura. The sequence continues at coordinate 127,088,382 of NC_089506.1, forward strand.
ACGGGAGATGAACCCACATGGCTGCTGAGAAGGGTGCCCTCAGCAAGATCTCAGAAGGACAGGTCCTGGAGAGACCTGGCTCTGCGGCCCACTGGGGAGCTGTTCTAAGGATGAAAACACACTGAGGTCATCCAGGTGGCAGGAGTAATTTTTTAAAACCTATAGTCAACCCACTACAGCTCTCAGCCCATGTTTTCAAGTCCAAGGTGCACAGCTTCTAAAATGCTGATTAAAACAAAACAGAATGAAACCAAGAAACTCTTTGTGCCCATTTGACAGTAATAAGCAACACCCCAGTGAGAGGCATGTCCTCCTTCAAAGGTATACATCTGGGGTGTTTACAGATGTGTCTGCCAGACGGTCCCCTGACTGGGCATCTTACCTGAACCACCTCTCCCCACCCTAGTGAAGAACCTGGATTTATAATGCTGTAATGACCGCGTTATCAGAGACAGTGAGCACACAGAACCTGGCGTCAGCACTTACACTTGTGGGGTGCAGAGTGGCGGCGTCCAGCTGCAGCCTCACCCTCTGTGGCATCATCACGTCATCCTGCAGGGAGGAGCCCATGGTCACTCACGGGAAGCAACACACAGGCATGAAAGGAAAAAGCAGACAGCCCGATGGCAAAATAGTGGTCTGGTGACTGGCTGGTGGTGACGGTGCTGATTCCCATCACCAGCTGTATCTGGGTAACTCCTGAGTTGGAGATTCTCACCATTCTAATCTAGGCCCCACATTTTCCAGCACTTCCACTTGGACTTCATACATCTCTACTGTGTCTTTTTTCCTTCCCTTCAGCGAACATCAAAAAAAAATTACAGTAGGGACCATGAAGAGGAGAGGGTGACTTGAGCATTTCTCTTCTTCTGCCAATATGGAAACTATCATATTTCCCCATGTATAGGATGCCCATTTTTTTGAAAAGTTTGGGGTCTAAAAACTGGGTGCATCTTACACAGTGGTTGTAAATTTTTTTTACTTGCATTTCCTGCTTTTTTGCACTTATGTTTGTACTCATTGTTGAAGACAGTGATTCGTCATCAGACAGGTGAGGACAAGCTAATGGATGGGAGTTTTGACAGTAATAAGAATTTGTATGAATTTTATGATGAATAAAACTTGAGTTCCATAACTTTATGTGATACATTTTTGAGCCCCCAAATTAAGGTGAGTCTTATATATGGGGAAATATGGTAAATTCTTCAAGCTGGGATCTCCACACTGGGGAGATTGTAAGATACTACAAAGGTGGGGATGTTCCAATCAAGCACTAATCTAGCATCACAAACTCAATGATGTTATTATTGTCATTAGAAATACATGGTCATTGTAAAATATTACAGAAAGAGCAATATTAAAAAGAAAAAAAGAGGCCTGACCTGTGGTGGCGCAGTGGATAAAGGGTCGACCTGGAAATGCTGAGGTCGCCGGTTGGAAACCCTGGGCTTGCCTGGTCAAGGCACATATGGGAGTTGATGCTTCCAGCTCCTCCCCACTTCTCTCTCTCTGTATCTCTCTCCTCTCTCTCCCTCTCTCTCTCTCCTCTCTAAAAAAAAAAAAAATGAATAAATAAAATAAAATTTAAAAGAAAAAAAGAAATTTACCATATCTTTTCACTCAAAGGCCATAAAAAGCACAATTTTCAATGTGGCAGGCAAAGTGGTCTTTGTTGGAAAGTGTCTTTGTTTATGAAAATGTTGGATGGACCATCTGAGTTTGAAAACAGGCCCAGAGTAGGAGCTGAAAGGAGATGACAGAACACTAGGGATGGCTGATGTACCTGACCATAGAACGGAAAACCTGAGGAGTTTTCGTCTAAGAAAAGAAGAGATGAAAGAGACTCAAGCCACAGAACAGGAAACCACAGCCCCTGCTGGGGGTTTTGTTTCAAGAGCAGGGTTGTTGAATAGGCAATTTCACATTGTTTGCTCAACTTGCACAGAGGCTCCCCAGACTTCCACATGTACTGAGACCTCTGTACAGGGTGCTGGTAATCAAGGAACAGGCTCAGTCAGTATGAGACGAAAAAAAGGTTGCTGTCTGAAGTAACTCAGTACAAGCCAGCACTGATCTTGAAATGGAAGACAGTGTCCCCCCAGGAATGCACAGAAGAGTGGGAGCTCTGTACCCCAGACCCAGAGGAAGGGGCCCAAGGGAACAATGAGTACAGATAAGTGTTCTTCAAATGTGCTTTAAGGTAAGTAGTGAGAAAAACCATCAATGAGTATAGTACATGAAATCATGAAATCATGTATTCTTGATTCACTGATCATAATCATTTCTCATGTCATTAAAATTTTCTTATAAAAGGCATAGTAACTCCCTCAAACGAATCTGCCACAATTTACGTCACTGGTACTCTACTAACCTGTACTATCTTATTTCTTATTTTCCGTCCTAAGAAAGGACACCAAGGCTTCTGGTATATAAACCTCTTTCAGAATTTCAGATATGTAGAAGTGAAACTTAGGTGTCAAGGGCATAAGCAATTTTAAAGCTCTTGATACAAAACACAAAATGATGTTGCCAACAGTACCAATTCACTTTCTAAATACTGAGTATCTACAATTCTTTTTCTTTTTTTTAATTTATTCATTTTTATTTTATTTATTTATTTAAAAAAAAATTTTTTTTTTCATTTTTATGAAGCTGGAAACAGGGAGAGACAGTCAGACAGACTCCCGCATGCGCCCGATCGGGATCCACCCGGCACGCTCACCATGGGGCGACGCTCTGCCCACCAGGGGGCGATGCTCTGCCCATCCTGGGCGTCGCCATGTTGCGACCAGAGCCACTCTAGCGCCTGAGGCAGAGGCCACAGAGCCATCCCCAGCGCCCGGGCCATCTTTGCTCCAATGGAGCCTCGGCCGCGGGAGGGGAAGAGAGAGACAGAGAGGAAAGCGCGGCGGAGGGGTGGAGAAGCAAATGGGTGCTTCTCCTGTGTGCCCTGGCCGGGAATCGAACCCGGGTCCTCCTCACGCTAGGCCGACGCTCTACCGCTGAGCCAACCGGCCAGGGCCAATTTATTCATTTTTAGAGAAGAGCGAGAGAGGGAGAGAGAGAGAGACAGAGAGAGAGAAGGGGGGAGGAGCTGGAAGCATCAACTCTCATATGTGTCTTGACCAGGCAAGCCCAAGGTTTCGAACCAGCGACCTCAGCATTTCCAGGTCAATGCTTTATCCACTGCGCCACCACAGGTCAGGCCAGAGTATCTACAATTTTTAAACACTTCGTTAATTTCGTTTTTAAAAGTAGGACCTCACTAATTTCACTAATAGCAAATGATTTAAATTTTTTTTAAGTTTGTCATTTGCACATATACTTTCATAAAGTCCCCATTCATGTCTTTTCTTATTTATCACCACCCATTTTTCTCTGTGTCTGCTTATCAACTTGCATGAATTATTTATTAAGGCTATTAATCTTTTAAGTATTATATTTGTCAAGATCTTCCCAGTTTATCCTCATGTCTGTTTATATGGTTCTCTGCTATGCAATTTTGTTTTATGTAATCCTATTAAAAATTAATTAATTCATAAGTGCAACGATAATTAAACAGCAAAAACCTATCAACCTTAACTTTTAAGTCTGATTGTAATATGTTAGAATAATGATTTTCAAGAACCAGACTAAAATGTAAGTTTAACTATCCAGCCAACATATATATATTTAAAATAAAACAAGTTACTTACCGAATCCAAAAAGCAAAGGTAAGATCCCGAGCTCTGTGCTATTGCTTGATTTTTAGAATATCCAACTGTTTAAAAAGAAAAACAAAAGCTCTCTTATAATTCAATTTCAATGGTATTCTCCGTCATAAAATTTGTGTAGCATATACTGCAGGAGAGCTGGGAACATTTTGCACTACAAAGTAGAAAGTCAGGTCCAAATTTTCGGAGGAACGAAGGGAAAAAACAACACTCTGTTCAGTGGCTGATATATTAAAGTAGGGTACATTCACTGGAGGAAAACAAATTTGGCAAACCTTTATTGAGCACAGCACTCAGGTAAGCCCTGGGGAATGTTTTTTAAAAAACAAAAAATGTCCCTGAATGGAAGTGCTTGTGGAGATACTAGCAGGAATGCCTTCTGCAACATCTCTGCTGACAGAAGTCATGATGTGATTACCAGGTGGAAGGGATAACATCTACACCTGTAACTGGTTGGTAAGCATTCACTGACCTTTGGGGCAGTTATCTGAGCATATTTCAGTCATAAGGTATAGTTACTGCAGTGTCTATGTCTGAACATGTGCATGTCCTGTGACCCAGCAGCTCCACTGCTAGGCACGGACCCAACAGAACACATCCACACATTCATCAAGACATGACTTGGGCCCTGGCCGGTTGGCTCAGCGGTAGAGCGTTGGCCTGGCGTGCAGAAGTCCCGGGTTCGATTCCTGGCCAGGGCACACAGGAGAAGCGCCCATTTGCTTCTCCACCCCTCCCCTCTCCTTCCTCTCTGTCTCTCTCTTCCCCTCCCGCAGCCGAGGCTCCATTGGAGCAAAGATGGCCTGGGCACTGGGGATGGCTCCTTGGCCTCTGCCCCAGGCGCTAGAGTGGCTCTGGTCACAGCAGAGCGACGCCCCGGAGGGGCAGAGCGTCGCCCTGGTGGGCATGCCGGGGGGAGTCTGTCTGACTGTCTCTCCCCGTTTCCAGCTTCAGAAAAATACAAAAAAGAAAAAAAAAAAGAAAAAAAAATAGACACGACTTGGTAAGAACTCCAACGAAGGATGGAAAGCTGTAAATACACCACGGTGGGAATGACCGGTTCTGAGCTGCACACATTGTAGGTGATGCTCATACAAATGCTGAGCAAAGGAACCCATCACAGCAGCAGACACATGGAGTACAAGGGCAGCAGATTCACCTGTGCTGTTAAGAATCAGGAGAGTGGGCAACCCTGGGGGAAGGGGTAACCATAAGGGGCTCAGGGAATTCCTGGGAGCTGGTAAAGTCAGCTCTTCGTCAGGTGCTGGTTACACACTGTGTTCAGTTTGTGAGAATTAATTGAGCTGTACAATTCTGACAAATGCACTTTTCTGTATAGACATTGTATTTTAATTGTCTTAAGAAAGCCTTGCCTAACCAGGCAGTGGTGCAGTGGATAGAGCATTAGACTGGGACGCAGAGGACCCAGGTTCGAAACTCCCAATGTCGCTGGCTTGTATGCAGGCTCATTCAGCTTGAGTGCAGGCTCACCAGCTTGAGCAAGGGGTCACTGCCTTGAGTGTGGGGTCATTGACATGACCCCATGGTTGCTGGCTTGAGCTCAAAGGTCGCTGGCTTGAAGCCCAAGGTCATCAGCTTAAGCCCAAGGTTGCTGGCTTGAGCAAGGGGTCACTTGCTCTGTTGCAGGCCTCCAGTCAAGACACATATGAGAAAGCAAACAATGAACAACTGAGGTGCTGTAATGAAGAACTGATGCTTCTCATTTCTCCCTTCCTGTCTGTCTGTCCCTATCTGTCCCTCTCTCTGTTACAAAAAAGAAAAAAGAAAGCCTTGACTTCAAAGAAATTACAATGGAGTAGGAGAAAAGAGTTAAACAATAACCCATTGAAACACCAAATGAAAACTACTTCAGGGCCTTAAGAAGAGAAGATGCAACCATGGAACAGAGACAGACTTGAGGCTACTAGACTATAAATAAAGAGAAAACGGTACAGCGCACACACATTCTGGGTGATGCGAGAGGGCAAAGGGCAGAGTGTGGGAGCACCAGGCTGCCAAGGACAAAAAAGTACGGGCTAGCTTCTGTAGGAACTGTTGTTGGGCTGAGGAGACAGGACCAGCCCGGAGAGGTTTCTGAACAAGAAACGATGTGCAGAAACTAACACTAAATGCGCTTGGTCTGGGTGCTGAGGGGAGGGCAGATTGGGGGAGGTATTTAGCCCCAAAAGAAGAGGTTGAGGGGACTTCAAGGGGCACAATGACCACTTTCCCTAGAGAAGAGGTTGCTGACACCTTAATTGTGTTAACCAGTCAGTTACAGATATGGTGCCACCAAGAAAAGTCACCCAAAGCAAAATACAGACATGTGCAGCGTCAACACAGCAAATCCCTCTGGTCCTCAAAACCAGGACAACCGAGAAAGTGGTAGGTCCCCAGGGACACTAGCAAAGTGTTTCAAGCTGTTGTACTTCCTGGTTTAATGCTATCAGGAGCTGCAGCACCAAAGTCAGCCACACTGTGATAGAGAAGTCAGGACAATTAACAGTCATCACCCTCACTAGAGTGATCAAAGGATGATCTAGAGCAGTGCTGTTTTCACAAAAGGTAGCAGCTTAATCTCTAGCATTAATCCTAGAGTTAGCCAAGCCAGGCCAGTTAGTGGAACAGTCCCAGATTTTAACAAACTACATGTATAGCAAGACGGAGAAGAGCACGCACAGAGGCAGGCAGAGTCCCAGGCTCCCAACCCCGGGGAATGTATGAGCAGCCATCATTGGCACAGCTGCAGCTAAATCTCCATCATCACCGTGGAGCAAGGTGAGCCCAGGGAAAGATGCATGGGAATCAAAACCAAAGACTGGACCTGATAAATGAATTCAGCAAGGTGGTAGGATATAAAATTAATATTCAGAAATCAGAGGCACTTTTATATATCAACAATGATCTGTCTGAAAGAGAAATTAAGGAAACAATCCCCTTCACTATTGCAACAACAAAAAATAAAGTACCTAGGAGTAAATTTAACCAAAGAGGTTAAAGACTTCTACTTCTAAAATTATAAAACATTGATAAAAGAAATCAAGGAAGATACAAACAAGTGAAAGCATATACTGTGTTCATGATTAGGAAGAATAAACATCATTAAAATGTCTATATTACCCAAAGCAATTTATAAATTCAATGCAATTCCTATTAAAATACCAATGACATACTTCAAAGATATAGAACAAATATTCCAAAAATTAATATGGAACCACAAAAGAACATAAATAGCCTCAGTAATCTTGAAAAAGAGGAATAAAGTGGGTGGTATCATACTTCCGGATATCAAGTTATACTACAAGGCCATTGTACTCAAAACAGCTTGGTACTGGCATAAGAACAGGCATATAGATCAATGGAACAGAACAGAGAACCCAGAAATAAACCTGCACCTATATGGACAATTGATATTTGACAAGGGTAGTGATAGCATACAATGAGGTAAAGAAAGTCTCTTCAACAAATGGTGTCGGGAAAATTGGTCAGCAACCTGCAAAGAAATGAAACTAGACCACCAACTTACACTATTCACAAAAAGAAACTCAAAATGGATAAAAGACTTAAATATAAGTCGTGAAACCATAAGCATCCTAGAAGAAAACATAGGCATGAAGCTCTCCGACATCTCTCATGCAATATATTTGCTGATTTATCTCTGTGGAGTAAAATAAAAGACAGGATAAATAAATGGGACTATATCAAACTAAAAAGCTTTTGCACAGCTAAAGACAACATGAACAAAATAAAAAGACAAACCACACAATGGGAGAACATATTCAACAATATGTCTGATAATGGATTAATAACCAAAATTTATAAAGAACTTGTAAAACTCAACACCAGGAAGATAAATAGTCCAATCAAAAAATGGGCAAAAGAAATGAATAGACAATTCTCCAAAGAGGACATGCAGATGACCAATAGGCATATGAAAAAATGTTCAACATCACTAGTCATTAGAGAAATGTAAATTAAAACCACAATGAGATATCACCTCACACCTGTCAGAATGGTGCACAAAACAACACAGAATAAGTGCTGTCGAAGATGTGGAGAAAAGGGAACCCTCCTGCACTGCTGGTGGGAATGCAGACTGGTGCAGCCACTGTGGAAAACGGTATGGAGATTTCTCAAAAAATTAAAAATGGAACTGCCTTTTGACCCAGCCATCCCACTTTTAGGAATATATGTTTGGGGAAACACCGTATCAATGATTCAAAAGAAGAAATGCACCCTCATGTTTATGGCAGCATTGTTTACAATAGCCAAATCTGGAAACAGCCCAAGTGCCCGTCAGTGGACGAGTGGATTAAAAAGCAGTGGTACATATACACAGTGGAATACTAGGGGGCCATGAAAAAGAAGGAAATCTTACCTTTTGCGACAACAGGGATGGACCTGGAAACTATTATGTTAAGTGAAATAAGCCAGACAGAGAAAGAAAAATATCATATGACCTCACTCATTTGAGGAATCCAATGAACAATATGAACTGAGGAACGAAATAGACAGAGGAGGGATCAAAGGGTCCAGAAGGAAAGTGGTCAGAGGGAAATGTGATGATAGGAAGGGATCAGAGAAGGGAAAGAGATTGGTGAAATTATACACACATAACACAACGTTATATATAGAGAGCAGAAAAGCAAATCCTGGAGGGAATGGTGGAGGGTGTTGCGGGGAGTGGGGAAAGGGCGATGTTGTGGGGAACATGGGGGAGGAGAGGATGCATTTGGATACTAGAATCTATGTAAACATAATAAATTAAAAAAAAAACAACAACCAAAGAGCAGCACGTTGAAAATGAAAAATAGGAAGAGATTTTTCATAATCACATTTAAATTAGTTTAAATGTTTAAAAAATTGTTTATTAGAGTGGGGTGTTAGGGAAATATTGAACTCAAGAATTTGGGTAATGAAGGAAAATGTTGCTCACTAAGGAAGCTAAAAGTTTCCCACAATGAATCTTCTATTTGGCAAAGACAAGGAATTTGCTTTAATATTATTGCCTTTAAGAAAGTCAAATGTTTGTGCCAGGGCTTGATGTTTGGGGAGGCCCAACCCTTTGTGAAGAGCAGCTGGTTGTCATGGTCACAGCAATAAAAACTCAGGCCACAGTGCAGCATCAACATTCCTCACTCCTGGAGAGGAGAGGATGAGATTGTGTTTTTTTATTTTGATTTTGTGAAGTGACCATATTATTAAGAAATCTTTTGCTCTATGATGATAGGAAATCATAATACTAAATGAATCTTAATCCAACTGAAATAACCCAGCACTCCTGAAAATGATACTTTGGATCTCTATTATCCAACATTTCCTATTTAAGAATATATTGTTATAGGAACATGTCCTTTCAGATATAATCAAATTAATTCCATTTTATTAGTGTATGATACAGGAGTCCCATGAATCTACCTTACCCAACTTCAAAAAGGCAGCAGGATGACTCCATTTCCTCACAATATTACAACCGCTTTTTGTTATTAATAGAACACATACACGTGTGATATGGCTCAAGTTATAGCTAATCCATAAAAAGTATTCTATGAAAGACAAAAGTTATTTTTAAAATGGAGATTAGACATCAATCACAACAGTCATCAAAATACCCTCGTATTTTCATTCAACTATGGAAGGTGCAAAACATCTTAATTAAAGAATATTTTAACAATGCTCATACTCGTTTTTAAAAACCACAATCTGTTTATATACATTTTGGAAGCAACTTAATATAGATATTTTACAGTAACTGGTTATAAATTTTTTTGTGTGTGACAGAGACAGAGATAGAGAGACATAGAGAGACAGAGAGAGGGACAGATAGGGACACACAGACAGGAAGGGAGAGAGGAGGAGCATCAATTCTTCGTTGCAGCTCCTTAGTTGTTCATTGATTGCTTTCTCATATGTGCCTTGACCAGGGGCTGCAGTAGAGCAAGTGACTCCTTGCTCAAGCCAGCAACCTTGGGTTCAAGCCAGCAACCGTTGGGCTCAAGCCAGCAACCACGGGGTCATGTCTATGATCCACGTTCAAGCCAGCAACCCCGTGCTCAAGCTAGAGAGTTTGCACTCAAGCAGCAACCTTGGGGTTTCAAACCTGCGTTCTCCACGTCCCAGTCCAATGCTCTATCCACTACACCACTGCCTGGTCAGGCATAAGAAACTTTTTAAATTATAAAACATTGATGAAAGAAATTAAAGACCTAAGTCAATGGAAAGACATTCTGTTTTCATGGATTCGAAAACTTAGTATCATTAAAATAACAATACTCCTCAAATTGATCTACAGGTTCCACGAAACCCCTATCAAAATCCCAACGGTCTTCTTGCAAAAATGGAAAAACTGAGGCCCTGGCCGGTTGGCTCAGTGGTAGAGCGTCGGCCTGGCGTGCGGGAGTCCCGGGTTTGATTCCCGGCCAGGGCACACAGGAGAAGCGCCCATCTGCTTTTCCACCCCTCCCCCTCTCCTTCCTCTCTGTCTCTCTCTTCCCCTCCTGCAGCCAAGGCTCCATTGGAGCAAAGTTGGCCCGGGTGCTGAGGATGGCTCTGTGGCCTCTGCCTCAGGCGTTAGAATGGCTCTGGTTGCAACAGAGCATCACCCCCTGGTGGGCATGCCGGGTGGATCCTGGTCGGGTGCATGCAGGAGTCTGTCTGACTGCCTCCCTGTTTCCAGCTTCAGAAAAAAAAAAAAAAAAGGAAAAGCTGATTCTAAAATTCATATGAAATTGCAAAGGACTCTAAACTGCTAAAAAAAGAATCTTGAAAAAAAAAAGTTGGAAGAATCACATTTCCCAATATTAAAACTTAACACAAGGAATAGATACAGTAATCAGAACAGTGTGGTACTGGCATAAGAAAAAAATTATAGAAATGAGACTACACACTGACAATCAATAATTTTCAATAAGGGTACCAAGACTATCAATGAGAAAAAAAACAGAATCTTAAACAAAAGGTTTTGGGACAATGTATACAAAAAGTAACTCAAAATGGATCAGAGATCTAAATATAAGAGCTCAAACAGCAAGACTCTTAGAAGAAAACATAAGGTTAAATATTCATGACCTTGCCTGACCAGGCCGTGGCACAATGGATAGAGCGTCAGACTGGGATGCAGAGGACCCAGGTTCGACACCCCGAGGTCGCCAGCTTCAGCGCGGGCTCATCTGGTTTGAGCAAAAGCCTACCAGCTTGAACCCAAGGTCTCTGGGTCCAACAAGGGGTTATTCAGTCTGCTGAAGGCCTGCGGTCAAGGCACATATTAGAAAGCAATCAATGAACAACTAAGGTGTCGCAACGAAAAACTAATGATTGATGCTTCTCATCTCTCTCTGTTCCTGTCTGTCTGTCCCTGTCTATCCCTCTGACTCACTCTCTGTCTCTGTAAAAAGTATATAAACAAACAAATAAATAAATAAATAAATTTTTAAAAATTTTGTTAAAAATCTTCATGACCTTGATTTGGAAAAAGTTTCTTAGATGTGACACCAAAAGGACATGCAACAAAAGAAAAAGTAAATTGGATTTCATCAAAATTATAATTTATACAGTGAAGAGACAATACACAGATTGGTAGAAATTATTTGCAAATCATGTATCTGACAAGGGTGTAGCATCCAGAATGTATAAAAAGCTCCTACAAATCAATAACAAAAAGAACAAACAACCCAATTAAAAAATGGACAGCCCTGGCCGGTTAGCTCAGTGGTAGAATGTTAGCCCGGTGTGTGGAAGTCCTAGGTTTGATTCCCAGTCAGGACAGACAGGAGAAGCACCCATCTGCTTCTCCATCCCTCCCCCACTCATTTCTCTCTCTCTCTCCCCTCCTCCCCTCCTGCTGCCATGGCTTGATTAGAGCAAGTTGGCCCCAGGCACTGAGAATGGCTCAATGGCATCCACCTCAGTCACTAGAAAATGGCTCTGGTTGCAACTGAGCAAGGGTCCCAGGTGGACAGAGCATCACTCCCTAGTGGGCTTGCTGGTGGATCCCAGTTGGGGCGCATGTGGGAAGTCTGTCTCTGCCTCCCCTCTTCTCATTAAATTAAAAAAAAAAAAGAACAACCCTGGCCAACTAGCTCAGCAGTAGAGCGTGGACCTGATGTGTGGAAGTCCCATGTTTGATTCCCGGCCAAGGTACACAGGAGAAGCACCCATCTGCTTCTCCACCCTTCTCCCTCTACTTTCTATCTCTCTCTTCCCTCCCACAGCCAAGGCTCCATTGGAGCAAAAGTTGGCCTGGGTGCTGAGGATGCCTCCATGGCCTCTGCCTCAGGCACTAGAATGACTCTGGTTGCAACGGAGCAAAGCCCCAGATGGGTACAGTATCACCCCCTAGTGGGCATGCTGGGTGGATCCCAGTAGGGCGCATGCAGGAGTCTGTCTCTCTGCCTCCTCGCTTCTCACTTCAGAAAAATACACAAACACACACACACACACACACATAAAGGACAAAGAACATGAATAGACATTTCTCCAAAGAAAATCTATAAATGGCCAATAAGTACGGGAAAAGAGGCTCAATACCATCAGTCAGCAGGGAAATGCAAATCAAAACCACAGTATGAAACCACTTCTGCCTGTAGATTTGCCTATTTTGGAAGATATTTTATATAAATGGAATCATATAATATATGCTCTTTTATGACTGGCTTTTTTTATTTCATATAATGTTTTTAATGCTACTGTTACAGCAAATATTGATATATGGTTGTGTACGGCGGGGGGTCATGGGGCATGGACAGTTATATGAATCCAGAGTTCCTTTCTGAGTTGATAAAAATTTCTAAAATTGACTGTGGTAGAGGCTGCATCCATCTATGAATATACTAAAAACCACTCTACTGTGTACTATAATGGGTGAACTGTATGGTAAGTAAATTATATCTCAATAAAGCTGCCATAAAAATATTTGATTAATCCAAAAAAAAGGACATAAAGAGGAAAATGAAATAAAGAACAAAACAACTGATATAAAACTGATACCAAGAAGATGGACACAAACCTAAACATATCAGTAATCACATTAGCCTGACTAGGAGGTGGCATTGTGGATGGAGCGTCAGACTGGGATAAGGAGGACCCAGGTTCTAAACCTCGAGGTCGCCAGCATGAGTGTGGGCTCATCTGGTTTGAGCAAGGCTCACCAACTTGCACCCAAGGTCGCTAACTTGAGCAAGGTGTCACTTGGTCTGCTGTAGCCCCCCAGTCAAGGTACATATGAGAAAGCAATCAATGAACAACTAAGGTGCCGCTTAAGAATTGATGCTTCTCATCTCTCTCCCTTCCAGTCTGTCTGTCCCTATCTGTCCCTCTCTCTGTCCCTGTCACACACAAAAAATAAAATAAAATTTAAAAAAATTACATTAAATGTAACCAGTGTAAACATTCCAATTAAAAGGCAGAGATTGGCCCTGGCCGGTTGGCTCAGCGGTGGAGTGTCGGCCTGGCGTGCGGGGGACCCGGGTTCGATTCCCGGCCAGGGCACATAGGAGAGGCACCCATTTGCTTCTCCACTCCCCCCCCCCTTCCTCTCTGTCTCTCTCTTCCCCTCCAGCAGCCGGGGCTCCATTGGAGCAAGGATGGCCTGGGCGCTGGGGATGGCTCCTTGGCCTCTGCCCCAGGCGCTAGAGTGGCTCTGGTCGCGGCAGAGCGACGCCCCGGAGGGGCAGAGCATCGCCCCCTGGTGGGCAGAGCGTCGCCCCTGGTGGGCGTGCCGGGTGGATCCCGGTCGGGCGCATGCGGGAGTCTGTCTGACTGTCTCTCCCCGTTTCCAGCTTCAGAAAAAAAAAAAAAAATAAATAAAATAAAATAAAAGGCAGAGATTATCAGATTAGATAAGAGAGCAAGATCCATATGTTGTCTATAAGAATCTACAATGGAGGGGTTACCCTTTAAATATGAAGATACAAATGGACTAAAACTAAAAAACATGGAAAAGATACACTAAGCTAAAAGATATACTATACTAAAGCCCAAGCAGTTATATTAACATGAAACAAAGATTTCAGAGAAAAATATAACCAGAGATTAAGAGGGTTATTTCATAATGATGAAGGTGTCAATTCTTCTTAAGAATCTTAAAGTTAACAGAGTTTCAAAACACAAGAAGCAAAAACTGACAACTAGATGGAGGAATAGACAAATCTAGAGTCAGAGATGACAATACCTCTCTCAGTAATTGACAGGCCATGTAGATCCAGAATCAACAAGGATATTGATTTTGAAAAGGTCCTTAACTCAATCTGATTCACATTCACAGAAGGCAATACCCAACACCAGCAGATATACAGCCTCCTCAAGTGCACATAGAACATCTGCCAGGAAAGGTCATATCCTGGGCCATGAAGTAAATCTTACTCAATTTAAAAGATTCAAGGCAAACAAAGTATGTTCTGTTACTACAAAGGAATTAAATTAGAGTCAATAATAGAAAGATATCCTGAAAATCCCTCAAACATTTGGAAACTAAATAACATACTTCTAAATAACCTATAAATCAAAGAAATCATAAAGGAAATTAGAGGGTATTTGGAAACTGAACAAAAATAAAAACATCGTAATTTGTGGGATGTTGCAACAGCAATAGTTAAATGGGAATTTATGTCACTAAATACCTGTATTAGAAAAGAAGAAAGGTATCAAATTAACAACCTCAGTTTCCACCTTAAGAATGGAAAAAAAAACAAATTAAACCCAAAGCAAACAGAAAAAAAAAAATAATACTAGAGTGGAAACTGAAAACAGACAATACAGAAAAGATAGGCAATACAGAATATCAATATGACCAAAAGTCCATTCTTTAAGAAGATTCTTTAAAATTGGACAAAACTACATCTAATATCACAAGAAAAGAATTTTAAGAAGTAGAGGTGGCCAATAATAATCAATTGCACCAGAATTAAAAACACCCAAGGCTTTTTGTTAGGCTAAGTAAAGAATAAGAACCATAATAGTATTATATGCACCTTACTAAAGAGTGAGAAATTCAGGTCTGAGAGGTCCTTTGTAAGTGGCCAACTCAAGTGTTACTCAGGATGCTTTTCACCAGGATTTGAACAACATGAAACTACATAAGTACACAAGTTGATAAAAATTGTTCATTATAGCTGAATAAGCTAAGCATGGTAACTGACCTCCTCGGGGAGAAGGAGAATTGTGTCCTCCAATGACCACTGGTATACCAGAACCTTCTAGCTTCATTTTCCATTTTTCAACGATAGCCATAGACTTGTCCTGAAAGCAAGAGGGGCATTGGCAGGTCAGGAAGCTCCCTTCAGAGCAGTCAAACGTGACTTACATGGGTGAAATCACCAACAAGAAGTTCATAAGTACCTTACTGGCATCATTAAAAACAGAGAGCTCCATGGAACCTTCAAAGTCCTGCTGCAAAACAGACTTCAAGCACTCCTCCAACCAGGGTTCAGCATTGTGGATGGGAAGGATCACAGACTGGAATTCAAAGAAATGTTAAATACAGTGTGAAGACTGAATTCTCAACCTCCACTGCTCTCTGCCATGGCACATGCTCATTTCCCACAGGGCCAGGCCTGAGTTACTGGATAACCCAGAATCAGGCTTCCAGGGAAAGTATGTGCAAAAACACAACTTGTATTATGCCTTCTCCCCAAGCTCTTTACTGTCTTTGGCTCCAGAAGATTTAGTATGTGTTAACATTTCCCTGAATTAGTCTTTGGGATACTTTGAAAAGGAAACCAATTTGAAAGGTATAAAAAATGTTCCCAATTCAGGGGCAAATTCATGTTTTTCAATCAACGGTCAGAAACACCATCATTCGGGTTGAAACACATATCTGTCCATCTTCAAACCTAGTCATGAAGATAACTGATTGGTCTTTTCCTTGGTGGGTTACGCATTTTCAGTAAACCACGAAGTTGGAGAAACCACAACAAAGAAACCCTTTTAAGAACCCTGTCCACAGGCTTTATTGGGGACGGGTGCTGGGACTGCAGTTCAGTAGTTTGTCGTGTCCTTTTCTCCGACTGCCCAGGTAAAACAAGAATTCATGAAGTGTACGGAGTAAACCAGTGAAACCTGACTGCCCACAAAACAATCGACTGCGGGAATGGTTGGCTAATTGTGCACGTCGCCCGTTAAACAATACAGACCGCCCAGGAATGCACGTGCTGGCCGTGCAGGTCGCCAGGAGTGTGCACGCGCACGAGGTGCAGACACCTGCAAATACGCACACATGTACAGCTGTGCTACATGAAAAATTCCTCTGTGCGGAACCGCCTATGCGGAGCTGAGAAAGCCACAACTACAAAACACATTCCTGTCATGTTCTCCCCGAGGCTCCGGCCCACCGCGTGTCACCAGAGTAGTTCTGCCCACTTCACTTTGGAATTACTTTTTAAAGAAAAAGGAGAAATATGTCTACTCAAGATCTACGATACGTGTTTGTCACAGATGGGCCTAGATTCATCCCTGTCCGCACTTGGGCCGGCTCCGGTGGCTTCCGGCGGCGACTCTCCTAGGCGAGCCCAGAGGCGGGAATGCAGACCCAGAGGGCAGAGGCAGGGGCGAGGGCACAGAAGGGGAGGGGAAGGGCATGGGGATGGGGACTTGGGGTCGCGGCCCTTAGCCGCCCACCTACCACTTGGGTCCGCATGGCCACGCTCCTCCGGACGCTCCGCCCTCCGAACCACGACCGCCCCGCCCACCTTGACCCAAAGAGCTTGCGCGGGAGGCGGGGCGGCCAGGCCGTTTCCGATTGGCGCAGAGAGACGTCGATCCAGCGGAGGCGAAAGCCGCAGGAATGACTGCGAACCACACACCCAGAGCGCAGCCGCGGCGTTGGCTCTCGACGTTAGGGCCTCTATGTTCCGGGTGTCATCTCTTGTCCTCTCGTTGGCCTCCGGAAGCCCTCACCTGAGAGAGTTCATCAATTCCAAATTTCTTAAAGTCTAGTGTCACAAAAGCACATGGGTGGTGGGGAGGGTGCCACGTGTGCGCATGGGTACGACCTAAAATCTAAACCTTCAAGGAATTGGGGGTGGTAGCTTTTTGAAAAAGGTTGTATGTGTAAAGGAGGCAGGTGACATGCCATCTGCACTATCTGACCCAAGGGAGGGCACCTGTTTGACCCAGTAAGGGTGTTGGGGAGGTAGGACCCAGGAAGGCGCCTTGGGTGGCATGGACGCAGTGCTCTCTGTTAAAACACCTTCTCTCTCTGCTCAGCAGGGACCCAACACCCGTGACCCACCTACTGTCCTGTGCTCCGGGTCTTGGAGGCCTCGTGATCAACTTATGCCTCTCACAGTGGACAGGGCTCTGGGCATAAGCCAGGTGGTCTAGTGCCAGCATATGTAGAAGTGAGATAAATGTGACCTGCTGTGACAAGCACTGTGGTGCCAGCACATACTCAGGGTTTGTCCCAACTCATCTAAATTAATAAGCAAGTTTATAGCCATCGCTGCCAGGACAAATCCTTTACTGCTCCAAAATAAGATTCAATCCAAATCATTCTACAAATGAACAATTATAACAAAGCCAAAACTTCTGTTTTAGGCATCCATCCCTTTAAATGTAATTTTTCCTCAAACTGCATCACTATTTTTGAAGCCTGTTGTACAAGTTGAAACTCTTAGGTGAACAGCCTTTTATCTACAGTAAAACACAGCTATTTGAAAATTTGTTTCCAGTACCTAATGTTCTCCAGGATTAGGAATAGTTTCATTTTAAAGGACTTGGTGAAAAGTCACATTGTAGCTACCAAAATATGGGGTTGGCTTCAGAACTAGGGCCCAGTTATCAGTGGGAGGAAAACACAGAGGGATGGTGTCCAGGACCCCCACATCACATGCATCGGACTTGGGCTTGGCTGCCTGTGTCTGGCTTCCTATATATCTGCTTTTCTTTTTTTCCTAGAAATTTTCTTTACACTATGTTCTCCTTAATAAAAATTTGGTTAGATCTGCTTTTTGCAAACATGTCAAAAGAAATGTTCTAAAATACTCTTACCTTTGAGGACAAGTCTGGTATTTCTACCACTGTCCATCACGCCTGTTGACATGACTGCTGTGCTTCCTTAACTAAGGATACAGAAAAATAAGAACTAATAATGGCAACACTGGACATTACTGGGTTTGCCCCTAAAGAGGCTCTGGCCGGCCCATTGCTGTCTGGATTTGGGCCCCATGCAGACATTCAACAAAGCACAAGGTTGGATCAGTTGTCGAGATTTTTTTCTGTTCCATGCCTGCCCACAGCAGACTAGCTGAGAATATTTACAAATTTGCAGAGATCTATAAATTATGGATCTGTTAATTGAAATTAGAGGTGTTGGTGATAAGCTTCATGCAGGTGCTCTGGGACGTTCAGGTTCCTGGTCACAAGGTCTACGTGTTAGCTGCAGAGTCACGTCATCCGCAGAGTGGAGGAAGCAGCATGAGACCCTATGGAGCCGAGTGGGACACGAACCATGGAGCTATGGACAGGTGAAGAGTTTGCACGCACAGTCTCTCACTGGTGGGACTTTTGCTCACCTGCCCCAAGTGACTGAAACTTGCAGAGCCTGCTTCTTGACTGTGAATGGAGGTGAGGGTGGAGGCACATAAACCCGTGGGCTGCCAGGAAAGGGTGACTGACTGAGTTCTGGCCTGTTCACCTGTTATGCCTCACAGAATGTTGCCGTGGCTTCCAATCAGCCACTAAAATGAAGAAATGTGACAACAAAAGTCATAATGCAGGTTGGCAGGAAGTGTCTGTTACTCTTGACACAGGGCGCACCTGAGAATACCCAGGTCAGGACTCACTCAGCATCCTCTGCCCATCCCATCCCACCCCATGGACCCTGTGAGCACTGGTCAGGTACTAAGTGTCCTGACTTCCAGTCACTCTCAGTCTCAGGTTTGTAAAGGTGAGGGGGCTTGCTCAAAGCCCCCACTTCACTGCACACAGACCAGGGATCCACTAATTTCAAGTTGCATTTGGTCTGGTTGCCCAGAAGGTCTTCAGGTCGATCCTTCAAATCCACTCAGAGAGACAAGCCACAGATAAAAGGCCTCTTAGCCAAGAAAAGCATAACTTTAGTCCTTCTGGGAACAAGGTGGGGTTAGGTTAGGGCAGCTGGTGGTAACCCAGAACCTACAGGTGTGGGTGTCAAAGACGTGCTCTGTGGCTGAAAGAGAGGGTCATTTGGGGAAAGACGCAGTTATTTTTGCTTTTTGAGGTTTAGTACTTCCTGATCAGATGCTTTTGGAAGTACAAGAAATGCATGTGGGTTTAACTAAAGGAAAGTGCCTCTGAAAGCTCCCTTTCCACCTGGCATGAGGGCACTTTTCACGTGGGTGATGGAGAGCTAAAGCCTGGACCTGGCAGGCACTGCCGCCTTGCTAGAAAGCTCGATGATCCTCCCCAACATCACCTTTTCAGAAGGAAAAGATGCTTGCAGTTCTCCAAAATGGGGGTTTTCCAGGAAATGATCTATGGCAGTGTTTTTTAAATGCAGGTCCAAGGTCAAGTGCCAGTCCGCTAGAAATTTTGTGCCGGTATGCAAAAGAGTTAACCACCCTGATGTTCTTTGAAGATTACACACTCAATGATCTTAATTGAATTTGCCTATACTCCGGATGGTTTCTGCCTTAGTGGCCCCTGAAATAATTCTCCTATTTTCACAGATCACCAAGTGTAAAAAGATTGAAAACTACTCGCTGAGGTGCTTCGGATCCATGGAAATCACATTTGTGAGCAAGAAAATGGAAAACAAAACAAAATAAGAGAGCAGTTCTGTATACCACCAATCCTGGGGGTTCCTGGGGCTGCCCAAGGGCGGGGCTGGGAACTTGGAAGTGAGTTGTGAGCTGGCCCTGCCCACCAGCCATCTGCAGCTCTGCAGCAGGGACAAAAGAGCAGGTCCTTCCTCAGAAGGTGCTGGACACTGCGTGGACTGTGCTTCCATCCCTCCTGTAAAACTGGCATTTGCCCTGGGGCTCTGACCAGAACCAGGCTGGATGAGCTTCATTCTCTCTCTCTCGCCTCCTGGCCCTTGTTCACCTGCTATGCTTCTTGCTTCTGCTTCAAGACAGGAAGTTGGGCCATATGGGTCTGGTGACTGGGTTGATGCTCCAGGGAGACTGTGCATAGAATGGGGGGATGGATAGTCTGCAGAATGTGGTCCCACATGGCTCAAGCGTGGACCGTGATGAGCAAACACCCATGGCCAAGGGGACGCTATACACATGCTGTTCCCGAGGACATCTCTAATCACATGGGGGCCTTCACCTAAACTGATGGAACCAGAACCCTTTAAGGACTTCAAGTTCTATAGAGCAGTGGTTTTAAACCACTTGTCTGCAGACTGGTACTGGTCTATGAAAGAGGTAACCACCCTGCTGTTGTATGAAGATTATAAAACCACCCTGATGTTGTATGAAGAGACTCCCTAGCACTAGTCCATGGACTGATGGTTGAAAACCATTGCTGTAGTGCAGGTGTAGTGCTGTAATGAATGTTCAAGCAGCATTGAATCTGTGGGATCCCGTGACCATGAGGCAGAGCAGCCCACACACATACAGCCTGCACCTGCTGTCCAGCTTCCCCTGTCTGGACCACACTCAAAACCAGCGGCTCTTCAGATCACTGAGTAAATGGGTTGAAATAGTACACCCAAAAAGAGGGATGAATCACTGGACCCCTGGGAGTTTCACAGACGTAGGAAGCCCCTTAGTTTTTTTGTTTGTTTGTTTGTTTTTTAATTTTAGAGAGAGACACAGACAGACAGGAAGGAAGAGAGATGAGAAGCATCAACTCGTAGTTGCAGCACCTCAGTTTTTCATTGATTTCTTTCTCATATGACGGGAAGTGGGGGCTCCAGCTGAGCCAGCAACCTCTTGCTCAAGCCAGAAACCTTGGGCTCAAGCCAATGACCATGGGGTCATGTCTATGATCCTGCCCTCAAGCTGGTGCCCTCAGGGTTTTGACCTCGAGGTTTTGAACCTAAGTCCTCAGTGTCCTGGGGCGATGTTCTATCTACTGTGCTATCACCTGGTCAGGTGAAAGCCCCCCTTAGTCTTACAGGTACGTACACTGTAATTGTATTTGTTTACCACCCTATGAGATGCAAATGTCACCAGTGAGCTCAGAACAGTTGTGTTACTACTCAGCATTTTCATTCCATAAGATGCATCTGTGTATTTAGGGGACTGGTGTGATATATCGTGGAAGAATAGTGATCAAGATGTCTGCGGACTAAATTATGACACAGGGCTGGAGAGTTGGCATTACCTGAGGGTCGTGAGGAGACTCAGTCTGGTCTTACTTGGCAGCTGCTCCAGATCAGAGGAGCCATTCTTCAGTCAATGCCTGGCTACTCCTCAGATGGGGAGGGGTAGAGCTGTGGACACTGGGTCTTCCCACTCATAGCTTCTCATTCACTTGAAGCAAAGTCATCACTCTGGCCTTGCTCTCCCTGCCCATCTCCGGTTTCTGGAATAAATGTTTCCTCTAACTTATTTAAGGGGAACACATATCACACTGACTTCTCAGGCTAGAAGAAGGAGTTTGTGATGACATAGAGTCCCTTGGGTAATTGACCTTTCATTTATCCAAGTTAGTGACCTGAGGTGTCAATGTCCTGATGTTACACTGGAAACCTGATTCTCCCCCTCCTTACACTATCCGCCCACCAGTGTTGGGATTCAAATAATTTAACAACCAGTCCTAATGACTACTTTAACAACCTGTCCTAATGACTATTTTAAGTATAAAATAACCATACACCGAAAGTTAGTTTATTATTTCATGCATTTAATACTTAAGTAAGAACAATAAAAGAGGTACACAAAATGAGATTATGTTATAAGAAAGAGTTTTAAAATACTAATGAAAAAATATTAAATAATACCTGACAAAAACCAATAAAATTGTCATTTAAGATATTTCCATATTGCTTCTTGATTGCAATTTTCTTCGTTTTTATCCTGGCTTCCTATTGGTTTCACTGTTTGGGGACGGAGTAAACATTACTACGGGCTCTTAGAATACACGGTTGCACAGATGAATGTTAAAAAAGATTAAGGAATATAAATTTGTGATTTCCATATTGGGTGGCTACCCAAGCACCCACCTTAGAGAGAACCCTAATTTACAAATGTCATTTTAACAACTGGTCCACCGAACTCAACAAAAAATTAGGTATCGGTTCTGCTGAACCGTTGCGAACTGGCTGAATCCCACCACTGCACCCTCACATAGAGTTCCAACACCTATCTCTTCCCTGACCCCTGCCTGTGTCCCATCAACACTGCTTCCATGGTTTGCCAAGCACCTGTGATCACCCCTCTGGATCCTCCCCAGGCCCCACTCCACAGCCAGCCTGTGTGGGGTTCCCACCTATAAGCACCCTTCCCTGAGCCCTGTGTCTGGGGAAGCTAAGACCTTCTCAGCTCACCAGATTTCCCACCTTCATGGAGAAGGTGGCCTCCCACCCATGCTCCACAGCCCACTTCTCCATCCAATGGAATCTTCAGGGTAAGTGGATGATGGCCTTTGGCAGCAGCGATGACTTCTGGCCTTCTCCATGGTCTCCTGGTATCACCTCACTTGCCACACTCCAGGCTCACAGGCCTATTCTCAGCCCGTCCAGCAGGGGACAGCCTTGCCCCCATCCAATGTGGCCTTTTCCTGGGGTTGGACCAGGCAGACAGAAAGCTAACTGCATGGGAGGGACCAGGCCCCACCTGACAGGCTCTGGACCAGGTTGTTTTATAGCCACTCTGCCTGCTGCCTTGGCTGAGTCACTGAAGCATGGTCAAAATTGACCCAGGGAGGGCCTGAGTGTTTCTGGGGCTCATAGCTGGGGCCTTGCAGGGACGATCTTACCAGCTGGGCTGTTCCCAGGAAGCAACTGCACTGTCCACTTTATCCCCACCCACATCCATGGCGTATGCAGCTTCCCTTGGGGCCTGGGAGGGGAGAGCTCAGGCAGCCTGGGGCTTAGCCACTCAGCCCCCAGAGCCTGAATAGGACCTGCCTTCCCCTTTAGTTGGGGGCAAGGGGTGGGGAAGGGATTTCACACCTTGTTCACTTCAAGGCCCAGAAATCCTCTTGTCTCTGTTTTTACTCTAGATACCCAGATTCTTGGACAAACTGATGTTGATGGGCCTCTGTGTTTGGACACAGCAGGCCAGACAGGTCCCCTTCACATGGTATCCAGCAGCCAGCAGGTCTGGCTGGTAATTAATGTGTTAATGGGGCAGGCAGCTCAGCATCCCCAGGGCCATCTAACCAGGATGGTGAGCTCCAGTGCTGTGCTTAGCAGTGAGTGCCCAGAGACCTGGGCCAGGTTAGGGCCCAAAAAGGCTCCCATTAGGCCCAGCTCCAGTGGGGACCATGTTGTTTATATGAGACATTTGGGGACAACTGAGAAAATACAAATATGAACTTCACTGTATTGAGGGATCTGGTATCTCTGGGAGGGTTCACACTATGCTGATGGTACCATGATGGTGCCCTACATCGTCTGGGAAGCAGGCCTGGGAGCAGTGAGCCTGGTGGAGGATGAGGGTGTGGAAGGTGAGACTTGCACCTTTCCACAGAAGTCGGGTCTCTGGGCCTGGCCCCTGGCAGCCACGACTGTCTTCCCATTGTCACCACCCTAGAGCCTCTGAGCCTGAGGATTATTCCAGCCCAGCGTGGAGAGCCTTGGTGACAGGCTGTGTGCAGCTGCAGGATGGCAGAAACTTGCACCTATTGGGGGCCCAGGGAAAGAGTTGTGAGGTTAGAGCCTGGTGAGGGAGGGGTGTTAAGCTGTTGGCAGCATTCACTCCCCGAATATGTGATGGGGGGGGGTTTGTGGTATGGGATTGTCCAGGACTGTCCCTCCTGTCTTCCTACCTGGGATCAGGCTTACCAAGGAGGGGGACACCAGCATCCTGGAGAAGGAGGTGGCCTTCTGCTCAGGCCTGGATCTGTCTGTGGCTCAGAAGATATAGCCTGGGGTACAGAAGGCTGAGCTGAAGTATGCAGGTGGGCTGGGGGGCCCTGAATGCCACCCTCCTTCAAGGCAGAGCCAGGAGCCATCAGACCCAAGTCATCATCCAGGTCCCTGCAGGGCACACTGGGATGACCCCGCTTCTCTGGGGCCCTGTGTCTGTGGGAGGGTTGGGCACGTCCTAGCTCCTCAGTTTCAGCCTGTGCTTGGCTACTCCTTCTCCATACCTTCTCTTGGCCCAGTGAAGAATCCAGTTTCTGGTTCTAGTTGCAGCCCCAGGGTCTGTCAGCTACTAGAGGACAGTAGCAGGGGCACCCAGATCTGACTGAGTCAGGCTCTGCTTCCCGGTCAGGTACTCCCTCAGGCTGGGGGCCTGCTTCCTTATGGGGCGCTGCCCCCAGTGAACCAAGTGCCCAGATGTTACAGCTCACCACCCTGGGGCCCGTGGCCTGTTCACAGCCAAGCAGAGTGAGATGCTGCCAAGGCCAAGGCAGCTGTTGCCAACAACAGTGACAATAGTGCAGAGGTAATCTTACCATCTACCACAGGAGCTGTGCTTCACTCTGAGCCCCCAATGGGCACCACCCAGGGCAAACACTGGGCCAGTCGGTCTGTGCTCAAAGCCCATGCCCAGCACGTGGCCCCCTGGCCAATTGGCCGGAGCCCCTTAGCACCCACCCCAGCTGGCTGCCCATTTTTCTCTGGGGCACAGACAACCAAACTCTCCAGCAAATTAGGTTTGGCCGCACTTAGGTGAAGGGTGTCTGGATGAGGCCGCCAGCACCCTGTGCTGTCAACCACATAATTATATGCCGCTGCCTGTAGTTGCTAAATGTTCAATTACAAGTGTTTGCTTGTGATACGTCATTGGGCCACAATTACGATAATTATGTCCCTATGAGAAAGTCAACAAAAATGACCTCAGAGGGGAATATGTGAGGCAGAAATGAACTGGGAGGTTGGGGGTTAGTGGGACCAGTCCTGGGCGGCGGGGGTATTTCCATGTCAGTGACAGGGAAGCAAAGCAGAAATGATTGGCAAGTGTCCTGAAGTGTTTTTCAAATGTTAAAACAGAAAATTTTCTGGACATGTTTAGGAAAAACCTTTAACACTTTTTGGGAAAGTGTCTAGGTTCTAGGGGAGGAAGCTGATTCTTCAACCATTAGGTTCAGGTGACTGGCCATTGAACAACATAATGACCATCATTACACATTTGAAAATCTCAAGATGGGGCATAAAATACCAGTGTTAACAGTGGTTGGGCTGTGGTCAGTGGCTCAAAGAACTCACACTGTGGGGAGCATGCCGAGGACTGGGCAAGGGTACCCCCACAGGTGGGGGTGAGGGCAGTGCCCTTCCTAGTTTAACCAGGAGAAAGTCACACTGGGAAGACCCACCCCACCTCCAGCCCCCTCTATTCCTGAACACACCCCAGCTTCTCTTAACACCTGGGAAGACCCCAGCTCTATCTGGTAAGGGCCCTTTCAGTTTCTAATGGATCCTGCAGGGTCTCTTTGTTCCTGCACAGGCCCTAAGGGGGGGGGGGGCAGATGGTCTCCAGGCAGCCTCAGACAACCACGACCATTTCATCCTGCAGGTGGCTTTACAGGGCCAGGAGCGGGTCGGCAGCCCCCACCTTGTGGGAGCACAGGTGGCCCACAGCAGATGCAGAGAGGCCTCTCCAGGAGCTGAGTGACACTAGTGGAACCAGTTCTACTGCTGTTGCCACAACCCTGCAGTAGGCAGCTTGTCAAGTGGAGGGTAATCTGGAAATTCCTGCTTCAGGACCCTCCAGGAGTCCAGAGGAGACTGTGTCCCCAGAAGGGAGGGCCATGGCAGACTTATGGCTGAGAGCAGCAAGGCCAAGCCCTCTCCTAAGATCCTACTGAGTTCTGCCAAGAATACTGCCAGACAAACAGGTTACCTTAATAAGGTGGTTGGCAAATTCATTAGTCAACAGAGCCAAATATCAACAGTACAACGATTGAAATTTCTTTTGAGAGCCAATTTTTTTTTTTTTCTGAAGCTGGAAACGGGGAGAGACAGTCAGACAGACTCCCACATGCGCCCGACCGACCGGGATCCACCCGGCCCGCCCACCAGGGGCGATGCTCTGCCCACCAGGGGGCGATGCTCTGCCCCTCCGGGGCGTCGCTCTGCTGCGACCAGAGCCACTCTAGCGCCTGGGGCAGAGGCCAAGGAGCCATCCCCAGCGCCCGGGCCATCTTTGCTCCAATGGAGCCTTGAGAGAGCCAAATATTTTAAACTTACACTATATAGGTAGGTACATTCCTTATTGAGGTAGCGCCCGCACGTGGTATTTTGTGGAACAGCCACACTCAAGGGGCCAAAGAGCCACATGTGGCTCGTGAGCCGCAGTTTGCCGACCAGGGCTAGCTTTCTAGACTTAATTTTTGGGCTTACAGAAAGACTGAGCAGCATACAAGAGTTTCCTTATACCCTTCCTCTTCTCCTGCCCAGACTCTCCATACTAAGATCTTTATTATAGTCAGTGAGCAAATATTGATCCATTATTAACCAAAGGCTGTAGGTTCATTCTTGTGTGGTACGTTCCATGGGTTGTGACAAATGCTCGTGCTACAGCACCATTATGCTGTCCTAGCTTTAGGGACTTGGGCACAGATGGTTTGGTCACACAGTCCTGAGCCTCTGATGGGAACCAGTTCTGTGTCACCCCACAGTCCCCTTTGGTCCCTCAGTCTCTGGGTGTTTTTAAAAATTAAACTTATTGAGGTAACATTGGTTCATAACATTATATAGATTTCAGGTGTGCAACATCATAACTCAACATCTGTGTATTTACTGCATGCTCACCACCATCTAGTTTCCTCCTGTCACCATATTATTTTGACACTTCACCCAATTCACCCCCTTCCCCTCTGGTAACCACCATCCTGTTTGTTGTCTGTGTCTATGAGTATGTTTTATTAGTTTGTTACTTTTTTGTTTTATATTCCACATAAGAGTGCAGTCATAAGGTTTTTGCACTTTAGTTAGCATAATACCCCCAAGAGCTATCCAGGTTGCTGGAATCCTGAGCAGGTCACTTAGGCCAGTAGCACTCAGTCTCTGCATGTGTAACATGGAAGGGGGATTCCTAAAGCTGCCTCCACCCCTTTCTCTGTGTGAAGCCACAGGCCCTCAGAGCAGCCTGGCCTGGGGTGCTGCTTGTGAGGGAGATGGTGTGCAGGTCCAGAAGCACTGCTGTGCTAAGCTGACACTGTTTTGGGGCACAGAGGTAGCTGCAGGTCCCAGTCTCAGCCAGCAGACTCCTTTCCTCAGTGGCCTGGGTGGTGGTCTTACTGTGTCCCTTTTTTGAAGCACTTCTGCACTCTGGCACCTGCACTAATGGGAGCAGGGAGCCCACATCCCACATGGGTACAGCGAGGGGTACAGCGGACCCCTGAGCCCAGCCTCAAAACTGACCTTGGGTCTCAGGCAGACATCACTGTTTGTGATTGGGCAGTGTCATCTCAGGCTTTAGCTGGGTGGGCTGACCTGCTCAGTTCCAGGGCTGCTCCAAACCAATCCTTTACGTGTAACCACCTTTGAGGATGGCCCTTCCCCCTTGTTGTAGCTCTCCTGAGAGTGCTGTCTCCCTGTCCCAGCTGTTTGGGCCTGCAGACTCAAGTCTTTCCAGTCTGATCACTCCAACCCACTCAGACTTCAAACCCCTAACCACAGGACAAAGGTGAGCTTTGCAAATCATCAGGGACAGGAAGTCACCCCTGCCCTGCACCCCCCAGTGAAATTCCTCCTGAAATGTATCTTGACTGGAAAAGAAATGCTAAAACAAGGTCAGGTTTCTCCACCATTTGATGCTGCTGGAGGCTCTGGAGCCCAGATTAACACCAGAGAGGCTGAGGAAGCAGAAAAGCCTGTTTTTCAGAACACAGGGATGGTTGCCTGGAGGGCCAGGCTCCCTCCCTTTGCCTGGTAGACCCTCATTATCCTTCCAGAGGCCATGGAGGTCCACACCCAGGACAGCCCAGCTTCCTGGCATCAGCCTTCCTGTAAGCGCTGGGTTTGCTGTGTCCTGCTGTCTTTCCCTCTAGATGTCAGGCATATGGTGGCCCCAGTGACTGCCTGGGGAAGGAATCTGTTCTCATCATGCTGTACTTACCATGCTGGGTCCTTCTAGAACAGAGTTCTCAGTGGGAGACTTTGCACGGGGGTGGTGGGGAGATTTGACAATATCTGGAGACAGCCTTGCGTTTTTCCAAACCTGGGGTGGTGGTGCTGGGGACTGCTACTGACATTTACAGCAGAAAATTTCAACCCGTGTGCCATAAGAATTTATAAAACATGCAATACCTGACTAGTTAGTTAGAGACACTGACCTCTTCTCCCTTAGATTGGCAAATAAAAAAGTGACAGTAGCCAACACAATAGCCATCCAGTGTTAATGAATCAAAATTATACTTTTTTTTTTTTTTTTGGTCAGATCAGCAAAAAACGCATTTTTGGTTTGCTGCAGAATTTTATTAATTAGTTTATGTGTGCCATGAAAAAGGATGAAAATCGCTGATCTATCGTATAGGAGCCAAAACGCTGCAAAACCCTACAATGCACAGGAGCTACCCCCCCCCCCCCCCAAGAATCACGTGGGAGTTTTGTGAAGCAGGTACCTTACCAATGAGTGGAGACAGTGGTGGCCAGAGGACAGTGCACCTCTGTGACGCACAGGAGCTGTGGCCTCGGGGCCAGCAAACCCAGAGACTTTCTGTGGAGTGGGTGCTCCAGAGCCCACCGCATGCTCAGCAGGCATGCTCAACTCAGTAGTGGCATGC
Source organism: Saccopteryx leptura (assembly GCF_036850995.1). Lineage (NCBI taxonomy): Eukaryota > Metazoa > Chordata > Mammalia > Chiroptera > Emballonuridae > Saccopteryx > Saccopteryx leptura. The sequence goes on from NC_089506.1 coordinate 127,116,860, forward strand.
TACAGCCACCCTTCCCCATGGGCCCCAGAATGGGATGGAGTCTGAACCTCTACAAAGTACACTAAAGTAATGCGGAGGGTTCAGGTGCCAGGAACACCCCTGATAGGCACAGGCTGGTAGCTTTTATGCCACGACCAAGAGCCCCTACCATAGCCCAGCGGCCATTCTGGGCTCAGTATGCACGATAGGGTCGTGGCACCGCCAATGCGTGACCACCGCGGGCTAGGAGCTGGACGGCGGTCTGCACACACTTGGGGTCTCGGATTTCTACCCCGCCCCCGCTTCGCACAGTTCACCAACGCGCCGCCGCCCCGTCCTCTCGCTCGGAATGTTTTGCAGCTCGGGTTTTCTCTCTCGGACCCTTCTTCCATCCCGCGTGCCCCTGCTCTCTGTGGTGCCCCAAATGGTCCCACCAGGGTCTACAAGCCCCCGGCGCTGGATACCCCCGATGCGTATCCCATCCGCTTTCCGCCGCGCCCGTCCGAAGCGCACTGGGCCGGGCCCTGGACACCGAGCAACCAGCGGCTCGCGGGGCGGGGTTCCGGCGCTGGACCGCAGGCGGGGCGGAGCGGCCCGGCGGGCACCGCCCCCCAGCTAGCCAGACCGGGGCTGCTGACGCGCGGACTTCAGAGCTCCGGCGGCGGTGGCGGTTACAGTACTGCACGCTGCTCCAGAGATTCTGGCGGCTCCGGCGGCCGGGATGGGCGGGCGTCCGCGCCGGCTGCGCGGGGAGCGAGCGACGTGACCCGCCTGCACTCGAAGCCCGGCCGCGCCGGTCGAGGATCTGCTCTATGGGCGTCAACGCAGAGCCGGCGCCGAGCGGGAGCCAGAGCATGTGGGGCGCGGCGCGGGCGGCCGGGGAGCGCGCAGCGCGGCTGTGGCCACAGCCCCCCTTCCCGGGCCCTGGTTCTCCACCGCTGCCGCTGCTGCTGTTTGCCGTGCTGCTGGTAGTTTTGCTGGGCTGCGCGGGCGCGCAGTACTCAAGCGACCTGTGCAGCTGGAAAGGGAGGTGAGCCCGCGCGGCGCGACCCTGGCCCTGGGTCCATGCCCTTTCCCCATCTCCCCTCCTGCGGAGGCTCGGGGGTCCTCTTTCCAGGCCGAGCTCCGTCCCCACCGCCTCCGCCCCCGGTACTAGAACAAAAGAGCCCGTGGCGTCCCGGTTCCCCAGCTCGAAGGACGCCCGGGGAAGGCGCGTCTGCTGCCCTGCGGGTTCTTCCCAGCCAGGCAGCCCGCTCGCCTAGCACCCGGTCGCGCAGGTCCCCATTTGGGTCCCGAGGCCTTGACCGCAGACCCTGCGGGTGGGGATCGGTCCTCTGGACCTTTCCTGCCCCTGCCCAACGCGATAAGGTGCGTACCGCGGGCCCGGAGCATCTGGGCCTGAGCTCATGGAGAGCGGGAAGGGACGGCCGGGTCCGCGGGAGGAGGTGGCGGCTCGGGTGGACGCAGCGGGTCCCTGGCGCTGACGGCAGCGCTGACTACGTCTGTGCGGGCGGAGACCTGTGCGCTGGGCCTAGTGCGGACCTGTTCTAGCCCCCCGCCCTCGCCCGGTGAAGGTCAGGCCGCCCTTGGCAGGGCGCGCGCTGGGTTGGGCGACCCCCCCTTCACGCCCCTCCGCTGTGGCAGCCGAGGACTTTTAAAAAAACTGAAGTGTGACAGCAGAAAGGAGTGCAAGTCACAAGTGAGCGCGGGCGGGGTGCCTGAGGGCACAGTTATTCAGGATTAGAAACTACCGTCCTCAGGCGCTCTCGGCCGCGCTGGCAGCCCACGGTTGGTGAAACCCGCCCTGCGCCGCGGAAGTTGCCGATTCAAGAGTTTGCTCCGGAAAATGTGCGTCTCCTCTCAACACGCTGTCGGCTGGGCAGCCCTGGATTCGGGTGTCGGGGTGTCCGGGAGCAGGGTCCCCAGACAAGCCCTGGCCTTGTCTGTTGGGAAGACCTCGTTGCAGACAGCTTGTGGTGGGGGGCGGGAACGTCACACGATTATTTTGAGTGAAGATGGTTTTCCGAGAAGGTTGGAGCTGTGCGGGTGCGCTGGGCTCTGCGTCAGCAGGGTAGCCGCTGGTCACCCTGGAGCTTACAGACCGTTTCTCTGTGGACACTGGCAACTGCCCAGCTCCTTTCCCCCCTCTTCGCACCCCTTCTAGAGTGAAGGTCCTGGGCTCCGAGGTTCGGGTCCTGCACGCGCCCTCACAGCAGAGAAGGGTTGGAGGAGCTGGGCCTGAACCAGAGCGGAGGGGTAGGTCGGCGCTTTGGGGGAGGATTGGTCTGGAGAATGCTGGTGCCAGCACAGGACTGGCTGGGAGCCTCTGACTCTGACACCCTCTTCTGGGGCTGCCCTTTTTCCCGTGCTAGTAATTAAACCCCCTGCTTTGCAACCTCTGCTGAATGAATCAGTGCACCCCCAGACTGAGTCCTTGGAGTGTCCTGCTTCAGCAGGTCAAAAGCTGTAATGCAGTCCCATATGTGAGCCTGTGTTTTCAGAGGAGAATCTAACACCATTTCTAGGTTCTCAGAAGACTGTATGCCTGGAGGGGACTGAACCCAGGGGTGGCTGTGATTAAGAGCTGATCAAGAGCTAATCAGCTCCTGGACCCAGCAGGTGTTTGCAGTGGGAGGTGGAGTCCCTTCACCTTCCCATCCCTGTGCATCTTCCTATCTCTGTCAGCAGAAGCAGGGCACTTCCCTGCAGCCCTTTTCCCTCTATCATTGCTAATGTGGCCTGTTACTGACTTCTCCCAGTTCCTCCACTAAGCAGAGACCCCAAAGAGCCATTGGGAGGATCTGGAGAGGAGCTGGCTAGGCTGCATTCCTGAAGTATAACCCCCTGTAGAGCTGTGATTGCTAACCCTGGTGATCAATATGCTACTTGATGTGTAGCCTGGGTGTGCTGGTTTGCCTGCTGATTGTAGCCTTTATGACTTTTACAGGTGGTGCACCTGATAGGCAGGTGGATTCTGATCTCCTGACAAAGAGGGAGTTGCTCTTTATGACTCTGGCCACTCACAGTTGACAGGCTGAAATGTGTTTCTGGGTGTTTCCAAACAGCTAAGTAGGCGGTTTTGAAGTCCATTGTCCTTGTTCATGGGCAGGACATCGCACCATCTTTATTGGGCAGTGGTCATAAAGATGGACCACTGCTCAGGGCAGGGCACTGCAGGTACCTCACACCTGGGCTGTCTCTTCTGCTTTAGGCTTGTTCTGATGCTCCTCCTGACTTAAGTAAACAAGAGACTGTAATTTCCTTGTGGTGACTCAGGGTTTGAGCCAGGCTGTGGTGGTGAGTGCTGCCACCACACAGACTGACCCCCTTTGGAAAGTTGGAAAGTCCCGTGTCAACTTGGGACCTACTGTCTTTTCCATAAAAGTGGTCCACAGGTATGTCCATCTGGGCAATGACACTTGCCACCCTTTTTTTTAAAAAAAGAAAAATTCATTAGCTTACCATATTTCCCCATATATAAGATGCAACTTTTCCCGAAAAATTTGGGGTCTAAAAACTGGATGCATCTTATGTAGTGGTTGTGGTTTATACATGTTCTATCTTATATAGATGGAACTATGAAAAATGGCATAGATGGAACTGAGGATGAGGCAATATATGAAGACAGTGATTCATCATCAGACACAGATGAGGACAAGCTAATGGGTGGAAGTTTTGATAGTGATGAGGAGTTGTATGAATTTTATGATGAATAAAAGTTGAGTTCAATAACTTTATATCATACATTTTTTTTTCCAAATTTCCAGCCCCAAAATTATGGTACGTCTTTTACATGGGAGCGTCTTATACATGGGGAAATATGGTAGTTAAATGATCTAAGATCAAACTAGTCTTCTCATTCCCTAAGGTGGAACAGAACCAGTTTTCTCTGCATCCTGCAACTTCATCACATCAGAAAACCGTTGCTTTTATTAGTTTACTTTTTGGCCTGGTTATCATGTCACTTACATGTTATGTGAATATTGTAACATGCCACCATCAGTGACCAGACATGATGCATTTTTGCACCTCCAGCCATTTTGCACAAAGGTGAGTGATGTGGAACCAGACAGGCCAGGAATCCTCAACCTCTTTCAAAGGGCCAGCAGGTCCCAGGCTGAGAGACCAGTGGACTGAGTAGGTGTTTGTCCTTGTGGGGTCTTGTGTGCCACGTTGACTGACATTGGTGTAAACACTCTGCATTGAGTGCCTCTTGGATTCCTGGTGATCTTGATGCTTTAGGAAGCGGGACAGAGCCCTGCATGTCCAGCAGTAGGCACAGACCCCCTTCTGTGGACCAGTGAGGATGTTAATTAAAGGGTGAAATAATGGGGACCCTTATTTCTTGTATGTACCTTCATTTTGTTTCTAGTTCTCTTTTAGTTGAGTGACTTATGAATAACTAGAGCTAAGTGTACCACATAAAATGCACCACAGCAGCCTCCAGACTCAGATCCACTTCTCCCTGAGCAGCCAGCCCCACGAGGGTTTCCTCTGCTCCTGCCTGAGATGTAGGTAGAGGGTGGGCCTACCCATTTCCCCCTCCACTGTTCAGATTAAGGTGATTTATTGAGAGGTCCAAAACCTCTGGTGTGGGTTCATCACTCCCTTGACTCCCAGGGTCCTCCCTGCCCCACTGAGAGAGAAGTGAAGCCTTGGACAGAATGGTTTTTGTGGGAGAGAGAATTGAGGATTGGTGCCTGGGCATGGGGCAAGTGTCCAACTGCTCCTTGATGCTGAAGACTGGAAAGGAAGGCCACCATGAAAAAGTTTGTTTTGGCTGCATAAGAGCAGAGCTGATTATAACCATCTATGGCAACCACTCACCATCTAGTCTAATTTTTCACACAGCACTATAATTATGCCTATACCCACATATGTGTCAGATGAGCTTGTGTGTTTCACTTGACTATAATTTGTAAGTCTGTTCTGGATGTGCAACCCTGGTAAGCATCTGAGGCCAGTCTGGTTGCTCATGACCCAGGGCATGTGGGGTGGAGAGCTAGGTTAGGAGGGGTTCATCTCTTGACACCTCTGTCTGATGTGGTCTTCAGGATGACTGTGCAGTCCCAGCCTGCAGCTGGTTGTTGTATGAAAAGTGAGGTTTTTGGGGGACCTAGAGCATGAGTCACCAACAGTAAATGCAAATCATATGTTTTCTATTTTCTCCTCTGCAGAAAGGGTTTCTGGTGACACACCCAGGCCAGGGCTCTGAGAGTGGGTTTGTTTATTCCATGTAAAACTCCTAAGAATGTTGTTGAACCTGTCTGAGATCTGATCGGAACCAAATTTCATGTAATAAAACTCTTAGTTGAAGTCATTGATTGACTTCCAAGGCTGGTGGTTATGACATAACCTTTTGCGCAAGCTGACATTGACATTAAAATTTGGAATAGGGAAAGAAACTTGAACATTTTTGATGGTTTCAGTTTCTTGAAAACATAATGTAATGACTTTGCTCAAGACCTGGCTCACTGAAAGTGCAGCACATTTTATTTTTCCTATTTAGTGGTTATTAGGAATGAAATTTCCACTGAGAAGACGAGGTGTCTGCTAACATTTGGCTTCTCTGCACTTTCCCTCCTGTGTCTTGTCTCCTGGGGAAAACCTTTACCTTACTTTCATATCTTTGATGACATTTGAGTTTACGTAAAACAATATGATGATCAATGGAGGGTCTTCAGGTTTACAAATGAATGAAGAAGCAGTCAAATCATCACCATAAGGAAAATATAAACACTTATGCCCAACAGTGAGGCGTTAAAAGAAAACTCAGCTACAGCCTCCAGCTTCCAAATCGTTAACATTCCTCATTGGTTCATAGGATATATACTCTGCAAGTTACTTATGCATATGTGTCCCTGGTACCTCCTGTCATCCGAGCCTGTTCCTGTCATTCACACTCAGTGGGAACCACAATCATCTCCCAGCCCTCGCTTGGTCATCTGGAACTTTGGGTGGTGCCAAAGTCCTCCTGGTGTTTCCTTGATTGTATTTTGGAAGATCCATCCTTTCCTTAGTTCTCACCTCTACTGTACCCATCACCTCCCCAATGAGGGAAATCTGAGACTTGGATACCTGCTGCTGCAGCTTTGCAGGCCAGCAGACACTGAGCTTCCAGGTGTGGGGAGGGTCTGGGAGCCAAATGTGAGCTGAACTTATCAGAGCGCTGGCTGCCCCTTCCTGGGAGCAGCCAGTGCTGCAGGGCGGAGGTGGTGCTGGCCTGCACCCCCCCTCCATTAGTGAGTGGGGTCCTGGCTGACACTGTCTCCCCTCCACAGCGGACTGACACACGAGGCCCACAGGAAGGAGGTGGAGCAGGTGTACCTGCGCTGCTCCGCGGGCACTGTGGAGTGGATGTACCCGACTGGGGCTCTCAGTGTCAACCTGCGGCCCAACACCTTCTCGCCCTCCCAACACCTGACTCTGTGCATCAAGCCTCTCAGGGACTCCTCCGGGGCCAATATTTATTTGGAAAAAACTGGAGCACTGAAACTGCTGTTGCGGGATGGGGACTACGGGCCTGGCCAGGTGCGCTGCTTTGGTTTCGAGCAGGTTGGCCTGTTCGTGGAGGCGACGCCCCAGCAGGACATCAGCAGAAGGACTACGGGCTTCCATTATGAGCTGAGCAGCAGGCCCGCCGGGTCTGAACTGCAGGCTCTGTCGGGTGAGTGGTGCTCAGGGATGGAGGGTGGGGGGCTCCCTGGTTGCTCTGGCTGCTCCTGTTCTGCAGCCCTGGTCCTACTCATTCTCCAGACTTCTTTGATTTCCTCCCACCCTCCTCAGTGCAGTCTCTGTGAAAGCTCCTCAGGTATGTGCTTCAGACCTGGTGGGACTGTCCAGGTTGTGCCTATGGGTGGCTGAAGGGGACCATGGTGCCAGCAGACAGGCCCTCCTAGGGACACGGCGGTGTGGCATAGCGGGTGTTGGATGTAAGGTGTATTGTTAACGTCCTGGAAAGCTCTTGTTTGGACTTTACAAAACATTCATCCCCTAGAAGTGAATTTGTGGAGGGTAACAAGCATCCCTGAGAATGGCCATAAGTCCGACCCATAGCAGGTGCTCCCTCCCTGATGCGTTCATCCTCCACGGACTAGTTATGACTAATTTGAAGTGGGGGTTGTTACCATTCAATCTGTCCCAGCATTTCTTCTGACACATGAACTGGCTGAGTGTTTCTGGCACTGGCTGCAGCCCTGGGAATGACGAGTTTTAGGTGGGAACTAAGGCTGATCCACATCCCAGGTGCAAAGCCATAATGTCTTGAATCTGGGGCCGGTCCACGTTCTGGAGACATTTTGGGAGTGGTGTCAGTAAGTCCTCCTCTGGCATGGAGATTCCTCAGTGTGTCAGAAGAGGGACTGCAGTGGGCACCAGGCAGGGCAGCAGCTCTCCTGCTGCTGGGTCCTCCTGGGAAGGGAGGATACCCTGCTATGATAATCTGGGAGTGTGGGGGAGGGATCTGGAGGGGTCTGTGTGCAGCCGAGGCTGTGTTTGCACATATGAAGGTGGTGAGCTGGCTTTCGATTTCCATTCCTCCTTGGAGGAAAGCAGACAGCTTCTCAGGGCCTGGGGTGGAGGCAGAGTTGCCCTTGGCAGGTTTCGTGGGCAGAGGCTGAGGACGAGCCCGTGGCTCTAAGTGTTCACATAGGGCAGGTCTCACCCTTTCTGCTCTGAGCGAGCCCAGGGTCTCCCTAGGCCCAGCCCCGCTCTCGCACTTGAGCCAAGGCACTAGTGACAACAGTGTCTGAATGTGCAGGGCCACTGTGTGCGGTGGGCAACCTGGCCTCTAGTACACCATCTGTGTCATTTCTGAAGCTCATGGGGAGCGAGATGCTTTCTGGGGTTGGGCATAGGAGCGTGGGTTGTCCTAGGAGCAGCTACCTGAGGGCTGTTGTCCTGGTGGCCAGCTGGGATGATGATCAGGTGGGGTGCTGCGGCATTGCTGGGTGGGGGCCCTGCAGGGATACTGTTAACACTCCATAGTGATAGATGCCCCCAAAGGGGGGGGTAACATGGTCCCAAGTATTAGCGCAGGATACCCTGCACAGTAATGGCTTGGCTCGAAGTGTTTGCCAGGCCCAGTGGAAACACCTGGTTTGAGGATTGGGCCATCTCCAAGAATAGTGTAATTTCCTCATTTTAGATTTGGTTGGGGAAAACCAGACCTGCTAGAATTTGAATGCATAGTCTCCTCCTGAATGGGAATCCACATTTTATTGTACTGTGTTCTTGGCTGTGATCAATTTTCATTATTTTAAAGCTCTCTCAAACCAAACTGCTCTGTCACGGAGCTTCAGTGGGAACAAGTGGTGGAGAGCCTGACTGCCAAGGTGGGAATGGGGTCCTGAAAGCAGCTGTGAAGTCCAGGGCCCGAGTCAGACTTCCACTACCACAAGCCTTTGTCTTGATCACAGTGTGGATGTTGGTGGGAAAGTGTGGAGGGGACCCCAGCGTTGCTCTGGGGGCCCTAGAGGTAAAATCTAAATGGAAACAAAATCTGGAAAAATCCTGTCTCCAAATTTGACGTTTCTGACTGTGGTGGTAGCCTGCTGACTTGAACAGATGTTAGGAACTTGTTAACATTCCCTTTATTGACTAAATGGTGATTGGTCTTAAAGGTTTTTGGCTGCTGGTCACATATTCTCTGTTGGCTGGAGCCTTGTTCTGCCTTCATGCTGTGATTCCTGTGGGTGGGGGTTTAACTGCTGCCTCTTTTTGCACAGGCTGGCATTTCTGGTCACAACCTGGGATGACTCCAAGCCCAGGGTCAGTGCTCAGGTTGTCTTCTCCTTCTTGGGGACAGAGCTTGTGTCCCCCAGGGCCCTGGTTCATGTTTCCAGGCCAGGACAGTGAGTGAGCTTGGGGGAGGCCTGTGGGGTTGGTGACTGAGGTGCCCTGGGTTCCTGTGGGGTTCCAGGGAGGAGGGCCCAAGTGACAGGTGGGTGATGCAGTCACACCACCTGTGCTTGCTGCCCCTGCACCTCCCACACTGGCCGAGGAGCTGAGGCTGGACATCGAACTGGCTGGCTTTCTGTTAAGGGAAGTGTTGGGCCTCCCTTGTCACCAGACATCAGCCCATCTGACCTTGGGCTGTCAGCTTAAATCTAGCTGCATCCCACAGATTGGGGAGGGGCAAACATCTATCTACCCATTGGCCAGGATCTGGGACAGGGACCCAGAGGCACAAAGGGCTTGGAGAGCTAGGACCAGAAAGGGCCCACCACCTCCCCATCCTGAGGGTGATGAGGGACAGTGGGATCTGGGAAGGTCAGTGCATCCCGCCTCCTGGGGAGTTTGCCTTTCATCAGGGTGTGGGCCCCTAAGCTTTTAATGCCAGAGAAATGGGTGCAAAATGTGGAATGTTGGCGCTAGCCATCATGGCTGTGATGTCCCTGGGCCAGGCTGGCTCTCAGAAGACAGAGTAGTTCTGGCTCTCTCTTGTTCGGGCCCTGGCTGCCACTGCCAGAGGCCTCAGTAAGCTGGAGCCCACTGTTGTGACTTGGAGGTGCGCACCCATCTTTGCCCCACTGGCGACTCACAAGTGCTCATTTGTTCTGACTTGAGAGAAAGAGGCTCCCTGGCTGGAGTCCTGGTAGGAGGTGAGTGGGAGCTGCACAAGCGTGTTGGCCTCATGTCCACTTGGGTTGCGTAATCAGCTGCCTTGATAAACTGAGATGCACAATAGTCAAGAATGGAGAGGCTGCAGCTCCTTGATAGGCACAGACTGCAGGGCAGGCGGGTGGTGGAGGTGACCCCTGCTCACAGAGGCTGGGATTTGGCTGCCACACAGCAAAAAGGGCAGGACCTACTCCCTACGTCCTCCTGTCTCCTCTGTGGGTCTCACCAGGGCACGTAAATAGCATGCTGCTCCTCCATGGCACTGAGACGAAATCTGGCAGGACATGGAAGGGGTGAGCAGCCAAATGCATTTCGGTAATGGGAGAAGCTCCAGGCCACACCTGGCACAAGTGCTGGGGTCCCATGGTGGAGCTTGGCCTGGCTTTTGGGAGCTGTCCTCCCCGGGGTCCCAGCACACTCAGGGAAACGAGTATCACCAGGTCCCCCATCACCCAGTGGGCTGGTGGACATTTGGGGGTTGCTCTGTCTGGGCCTGGGGTGCAGAGACGGACTCTGCGTCCTCATTTTGCTTGGGGCAGCTCAGTTGGGTTCGGTTCCAGTTTGTTCTTTTAGTACTTGGGGGCCAAGTAGCAGGGACTCACCGGCTTGGGCACATCCACACTGTGGGCTCCATGCAGTGCTCACCTATAGCACACCCCTGTGAGCAGGCAAGGGGAGAAGATAGCCAAAGTTTAGATTCATGGCTGAAGGTGGAGGGGGCACCCAGAAGGACATGGTCCTTGTGCTGGCTACAAACACACAGAAATCACTCCCATCACAGGCTTGAGGGGCACCTGAGGTGGTAGGCAGTCTCTATCCCACATGTCTGATGGCCTTCGTCGCCCATCCCCTTTAATAAATTCATTCCGCTTAATGAGGTGAGGGCAAATGATCCCCAGGGTGGGCCCTGTGGGTGCAGAGCTCCTCACTGAGGGGCCTTGATGGCCATGTGGTGTGAGCAGCAAGTCAGAAGCAGTGAAATGAAACCTCATTCTTTCTTGGAAACAAAAAAAGTGAGAACTTTATTTTTTTTTACAGGGATCATTTGCAGCGGCTTCTCTGGCCTCTGTAATTATAGTATAATTATTTTTTTGCCTTACCCATTTTGGGTGTGGCCTTCCTGGTGAGAAAGAGGTTGAGAGGGCAGCAGGACAGGAGGAGAAGCTGGTGACCAGCGGGACAGGTCCAGGCAGGGTCATCTGCAGCCTGGAGTCTGCGTGAGTGCGGAGGTGGTTGTGGTCATTGGAAGCAGCTCCAGAGCCTTCACTGGTGGCTCCAGCTAGGTCTCAGCTAACACTGGCCACATTCCAGCCATGCTCACAACATTCTGGTTTCTTCCTTCTCTTCACTCCGTGTTAAAACTCTGCATCTACTACCAGTTACCTGCTAACCTGGTGGGTGTCCTCACACATGGCTTTCTCTTCAGAAATGGTTGTCCCTATGTGGGCAGTTGGGATCAGATCTGTCTGACCATCTACAAAGCACTTGGGTGCCGAGGTTCTGTTCTCCCACCTGCCTGTACCTGCCGACCTCACCTGGGTCCCCATGTGGCCCCTGGCCCTTCTCCCTCCATGTTCTTTTCTTCTTCATTCAGTTCATTTAATGCACATTCCAGAGGAATCTTCCTGGGACATCCACACCCCAGCCCTCCCCTTTCCACAAGACATGGGTCAGAATTCTAACCAGCAGGTTGGCCGCTCCTCCCGTCTCTCTGTAAGAAAACGAGATTGGATACGTCTGAATCCGGCGCATTCCATATCCTTTATAAACCCAACTCCAATTAATAATTGTTTCCAGATTGCTTCTCTTGGTGTCCACAGACTAAATTTTCCACAAAGGCGACCTACGCTTTGTAAAGCTCAGAAGTATAGAGCGGAGTCTCCAGGGTGGCGCTTTATTAGCTCAGCTGTCGATGGTATCAGCTCATTGAAGCTTCTGTTAGGAGGGTCTGCAGGCTGCTGACTGCCTTCCCCCAGGGCTACCCAGGTCCCCATCAGAGGTGGATTTAATGGCAGGCACACCAGACGCGTGCCCTGGGACCTGACTTCCGAGAGCCCCGCAAAACCCCAACTTTACACTTTTCTCTAATGACACATGTCTGGTTTAATAGGTGCAATTTTAACATTAATAGTGCATAATATTTTTTATTTATTTAAAAAATATGGTTAACATGTATTTTTATTTTTCCTGTCTTTTTTTAAGGGGCCCAATATTTTCTTCTGCGCCTGGGGCCTCAACTGACCTTAATCCACCTCCTGTCCCTATCCCTTCTGCAGTGGGGCTAGGAGTGGGCCAGGGTGGATGCCTATGACAGCTGGTGTCTACCTCTGTTCTCAGCCATCAGCTGAGGTCCCAGGATCCATGACCCTTGGAGAGGACATGGCCCTAGGCTGGGTCACACACCCCTAAGCTTGGGGTCTGATTTCAGTGTGTGCCTGGGCCTGTTAGCCCCTGACTGCTTACTGCCTTTGGAGGTGCCCTGTCCTATCTCAGCTGGCTTGGAACTGGAGACATGCTTCTGGAGAGATTGTGCAGACCCTCTCTCACCCCGCCCACCTGTACTCGGTGCACTGCATACCTGGCCCTGAGGGAAGCCTGAAGGTGGGCTGTGGTCATCATGCGCTTGGCTCACTGACCTGCCTTCTTGAGGGGACAGCTGCCATGGCCACCCTGGCCGTGGGCATAGAGACTCCTGGCTGGGCCCTCTGATCCTATGGGCACTGGGTGTGCTGGCCAGGACACGCAGTCGCCTCTGCTCTGCGTTGCATGCTCAGAGGCCAGAATAAATCAGTGGAACATGAGCCCCTCGGATGCCGGCAGTGCCGTGCTCCCCTTTGTCCTCATTTCTGCTGTCCACAGCCGAGCCCCAGTGGGTGAGAAGGATGGCAGACTCCCAGTTGGCTATCCTCTTTTTTAAAGAGAGGCCTTGAGACTAGATAGGGCTCCACCTGTGTAAACGGAGGCCACAGGTGGGCAGAGGACTTGGGACTTGGAGCTGGGTAAGACAGTGCCTGCTCTGTAGATGGGATGGACTGGGCTTCCAATGGGCCCAACAGGCTGTCTTGTTCTGCAGCTGCTGCTTCTCCTGATAGTTTAATAGGAGCCCAAGTGGTGAGTGGGCCAGTGAGTCAGGTCTCACTGAGCTGGACTGGGGTGCCATATCCACCCTGTCTAGGGGCAGGATGAAGACACCAGTGCTCCAGTTACTCACGTCCACCTCCAGGCATCACCGCAGAGACCCTGTGTGCTGGGCCGCATGGTCCACACACACTGCAGATCCTGGAGGCCTATCTGTGTTGCTACTTGTTTGTGCTTGGCAGCCCCCTGCCAGGCCCACAAGTCACTGCTGCTCCTGTAGGGGTCTGGCAGCCTTTGGGCAGGTGACTGCTCAGCTCAGTTCAGGGGCTTTGGGAGAAGCTAGCCAGGCATATGGACAGGATGAGCTTCATCCAGGACGAGCTTCATCCAGGACATGTGAATGCCAAGGCCAGGGACGTTCCAGGGCCTTTAGAACATGAAAGGGTCAAGGGGAGCCTTGTCCCTGTAAAATTTCATATGTAAAGTTTCTATGGAGTTAGGAGAACTTTCGACAAAACTTAGAAACTTGAAATAGGTGAGGGAGAGGCCTTGAAATGTGCAATATAAGAGTCACATAATACATTGTATTTTCCCAAATTCACTGCCTAGTAAAGGAATGGATGGTTCATGGGGGAATTGCCAGAACCCCAGGTTTCTGCTCCCCCCTTTTTTGGGCCCTTGTGCCCACCTGCACAGGAGGGAGAAGGGCTAAGGGAGCAGGGCTTTTTGTGAGTCTAGCCTGGCAGGAGAAAGTCAGCCCCACCCAGGTTAAGGGGTCTCAGAGGGGATTCTATAACTGGGATTGCTCTGAAAGGCATTTGGATGTGTTTTAGAGGCAGTTACCTGGTCCCAAGGACAGGTGGAGTCTGGGGCAGGGGCTTAGGAGGGACTCAGGGCCACAGCAGGTGAATGCACCCCTTGTTAGTCACCGATGCTTTCAGAGTTGTGGCCTTGTGGGTCCTTCTAGGCAAAGCCTTGACCCCCTGTGGAATCGAGGTGGCAGGTGGGACCCAAGGAAGCAGGCAGTTTGTGAATGGGCAACCCTGACATATTGGGGTATGGATGTGGAGATGGAGTGACGATGGCTCTGGTCTGGGCTGGGCTGGTATAAGGGATGGGGCTTCACTCAGCTCGGGCTGGTTTACGTTGGTGATGGGCAAGGAAGAGCAATTTCACATGAGTCCAGTAGCTGCTCACGGGGCACAGCTGCACTGATGAGCTAGGGGACACAGGCCCGTTCTGTACTGTGCAGTGGCCTGGGGACCCCTGCAGTTAGCTCCCATCCCACACACCGAGGTCATGTTGTCTCACTAGTGCTGGTTCGCAGAGGTTCAGGGCAGACACCTGCTGCTAGAAGTCAGAGTACCTACAGGGTGTTGTTCAATGTGAAGGTGCCCACACCGTGGGGCAAGTCTGTGTCTGTGCACATCACGGCCCTGCCTGACGCTGCCCCTCCCTGTTCTATCCTGCAGCCCCATGCCGCCCCTGCAGTGACACAGAGGTGCTCTTGGCAGTCTGCACCAGCGACTTTGGTGAGTGCCACATTGACCCGGAGAACCTTATGGTGCTGGCACTGACCCCTGCGGCGAGGAGGCTCTGAAGACACTGGGCTTGGTGCCCCTCTCCAGTGGTCATAGGGCTGCATCAGCACGACTCCAGTTCCAGACAAGGGACCTGAGCTCACAGCAGGGAGAGAGCTGGGAATTCCTGTCCAGGGTGGGAATTGCTATGGAAGGTGATCTCTGAGCATTATCCCACTTTGCATATGAGGTCATGGCTCTGGAAGCCTCATCCTCTGCAGAGTCCCCCATAGGTGCCACAGTGGGAGTTCTGGATCCTAGAGCGCCCCTGGCTGAGGTCAGGCTTGAGCAAAGGATGGCAGCTGTCACAACTGGATGCCCTGAGCTCTGAGGGCAGTTGTGTGGAAGTGCATGCTTCTCTCTGGGCCCATGAGGGTGGACCCTGTTTAAGCACCTCTGCTCTGCCCTGTCTTTCTTATCACCTTCCTCCCCTGAGCTGCACCAGGTCTCTGATCTTGATACAGATCTTGTATATTAACTGTGGTTACTTTTCTTGCCCTAACTTGAAAAGCTGATGCACAAAATGGTTTATTTCTTCTCTGTTCGCCACTTGTGTGGCTGACCCTTCACAAAGCCCGAGAGTAGCAGGACTCTCCCCCTCCCTCACATCCTAGGCAGCCTCTTGCACATGAATTGTACTTTTTTTTTTAATTGTACTTTTTAATGAGAATTTATGGAATGCAGAGATCAGGGTTAGCTCCCTTTCCAACCCCTGTTCACTGCCAGCGGACACGTGTGGTTTGTTCAGTGGGCATTCCTGCTGACCTTGCTGATCTGTCTCCTTCCCTCTACAGTGGTCCGAGGTGCCATTCAGGATGTTACCCACGAACCCAAGCGGCAAGAGTCAGTCATACACCTGCATGTGAGCTGGATCTACCGGCAGAAGAGCAGGGTCTTCTGGCCAGCTCCTGAGGGTGGCTGGTGGGGGCGCATCACCACCCTGCTAGAGTGTGGTGTGAGGCCTGGGCGCGGTGAGTTCCTCTTCACCGGACACATGCACTTTGGGGAGGCCCGGCTTGGCTGCGCCCCGCGCCTTGAGGACTTCCAGAGGATGTACAGGGACGCTGAGGAGAGGGGGCTGAACCCATGCGAGATGGACATAGAGTGACCATGGGGTGACCAAATCAGATTGGACATGCAGTGTTCACACAGTCTGGTGCAAGAGGTCCCAGTGGAGAAGTTCCCAATCTGATTGATTGGCATTGCTGTAAAATGCAAACTAAGTTATTATATTTTTTTAAAAAAAGAAATGTCCTTAGGAAGCAAGCTCCCATGCTTTTCTGTGCCATTTCATGCTGTTTTTTGAAAACACTAGAAGTCGTTGCATTTGGCTGGTGTTTGGGTGTGACACTGGTCATTACCCACAGTAAACCCCCAACACCAAGCTTTGTGCAAAGCTTGGGTACCATTCGAAGTTGTTTCTCGTGATGGAGATTTATGGAGCCAAATACCTGCTTTTTTGTTTTGTTTTGCTGTTCGCTTTTTAAAGGATGTGCTTTGCCCACACTGCTTGTTTGGGGCTGGAGGCCGCCTCCTTCCAGGGAGTAGAGAGCAGCACCTGATGGGATGATAAGGTGTCTGTGCCCTGCGGTGTGCGCCCTGCTGGTCTGGGCACCACGGGGCCTCTCCTGGGGTGCAGGTTGCCCATAGCCCTGGAATCAGGGCTTCAAACAGGCCCTCTAAGTGCCCTGTTGCCCCTACACTCTAGGAGACCCTCTGGCCTTAGCCAGATGCCCCTTCCTCCTTCCTTTTAACCTAGATCCTGCCATTTGATCTCAATTTCCCCCAAAGGCCTGAGCCCACAACAAGTCTCTGGATGCTCAGGGTCTGGTCAGCACTGGGATCAGTGACCTCATATCCTACAACCCTGGGGTCTTCAACAAGCCGTTCTCTGATACCACGGAGGCCCGCCCTCCCTCCTTCCTTCTAGAGGCTCTAGCGGAGGAGTCTACCTGTCTCTTCCAGCTCCTAATGACAGCCAGCAACCCTTGGTGTTCCTTGGGCTGTGGACACATCTTTCCAAACTTGCCTCCATTGTCATAGGTCCTTTTCTCCTCTGTGTCCTATGTCCAAATTTTCTTCCTCTTAGAAGGACAGCAGTCATTGGCTAAGGGTCTACCCCAGTGACCTCAACTTGGTTACATCTGCTAAACTCCATTTCCAGATAAATTCATATTCAGTTTCTGGATAGACATGAAATTTGAGGGACACTGTTAGCCCCAGTCCAGGGTGACTGAGGTGTCAATAATCAGACCTAAGCCTGCACCCTTAGCTATGATTCAGGTGATTTCTCAGCAGCTGCTGAGACCGAAGGACAACCTGGGAGAGGCCACAATGGTCGCTGAGCATTATGTCAGCTTCACGGAAGACGCAGGCATACCAAGTGGCCACAGGCCAGTGTTGGGTGCCAGCTCTGGTGTGCTGGCTCAGATGTGAGCCAACACAGTTGTGCATTGGCTCACATGTGTCCTTACAGGTGTGCCCTGGTCAGGTGTGAACCACACAGGTGTGCCCTGGCTTGGGTGTGTGCTGGCACAGGTCTGTGAGCTCCTGTGGGTCATAACAAGAAGCAAGTGCTTGGCACCTGTATCACAAGAAGCAGGGCGATGACATGAAGCAACTGGTAGGTGATAGGAACCTGTCCTTCTGTGGCTAGTAACTGATGGGTCATGCTGGGAGGAGTGTGACAGCAGCAGGCAGCAGGTGTGCCTGGCCTGGCCTGCTCCTGGGCCGTGTCCTGAGGTGTTCTGCGCTGGCTCTACCCCACTGACTCTTTTTTTTTAAATTTAATTAATTGTGTTTACGTAGATTCTAGGTCACCCTGAATGCATCCCCCCTCCCCCCTATTCCCCTCAACATCTCTCTTGCCCCCCTCCCTACAGCGCCCTCCCCACTTCCTTTCAGGTTTATACCATCCTATCATCCCCTTCCCCCCACTGACTCTTGACACCAGAGGCCTGCAGGGCAGCAGAAGCTGCAGAACTAGGATGTTGGGTTTTGATTTCAGGCTGGTGTTCCACCTGACATGAGTGCAGGGACCACTGGGATCTGCCCAGGAGAAACTGGGGTGACTAATGTCAAGGGGACAGCAGCATTCACTCCATGGGAAACAGTCTGCAGGGAGACAGCTGAGGAAGTGTCTGCCTTTTCCTGGGCTAGGGGGAGGGTAGGACTTAGCACTGAGGTCCAGCCCTGCAGGTGGATGCTGGCACACAGGAGTATTGTTTCCCATGGCCTGTGAGCTTAGTACCTAGCACAACACCACCACCACCACCCTGAATCCGTGTGGCCCGAGGCTGCTCAGTTTGGGGCAGGGCTGGCAGGGTCCCTATTTCTGAGGAAACATAGAGCTCTTACCCTTATGCCCATGTTCTCCTGATGCCCAGAGCCTCATGTGGGCATCTGAGACCACTGCACACCCTAGCCCTCCCATGACCATCCTTGAGGAAGCCCAAATGCTATGGAGCCCTCAAGGACCTGGGTCTCCAGGCGGTCCTTCTGCTGGCCAATGGCTCTGCTTTGCAGGCTTGTTTCTGGCCAGCTCAGTCACTGTTCAGAATGGACCCTTCTGTGGCTCTGTCCAGAGGTTGAAGGGGATGTGTGTAGGAGCCCCCAAATCCTGGCCAGTGTGGTCCCGATCCCACCTTCTCCTGCCCAGCTACACCCCCATGGTCCTATCCCTCCCCCCACCTCCTTGTGTCCCTCCTGCTGTGAGCAACAAGCCCAGCCCTCTCCAGCAGGGCAGTTTCCCTGCTTCTTCATTGCTAGACTTGTGGGGAGTGAGACCTCACTGATCTCATCTCTGTGTGTTTGCCCAGCTCACTGCTGGTCCCACACATGGCATGGGGTGGGGCAAGGCCCAGTACAATCCCTGACACCCCTCCATCTGGTAAGTTCTAAGGGATGTCCTTATTCTCCTGGCCTCATTGGCACTGGAGACCCTGTTCCTAACATGCTGGTGGGAAGAGCCTCAGTTTGAGCCTGTCTAATGACATAAAAATTAGGGAAAACACACTTTATTCTTGCAGGAATCAAAGGAGGACAAAAACGCCCAGACAACTTGATGAAGGAAGTAGGATTTATTTAGCCAGCAGAGCAGCGTGACCCCAAAAGAGGGAACCAAACGTGTGCTCCTTGTAGTTAGATTTCTTACATCTTATAGACCTTTACAGAATACAGATTTTCATGCAATAGGCTCATGGAACCTTTGTCTAGAGGTATACATCATTCTCATGACTTCAGGATGGGAGGGTGAGTTCAGGTGGGTTCAGAGGATAAGTGTTGGAAATTTTTAATTAAGGTAGGTAAACATTGTTTCGTAAAAGCTTTTGAGAAAAGAAAAGGGGAAAGGGTTTTCCGATAAGTTCTGTCTTCTTTGCTCTGTGCAGCAAGTGGCCCCAGCCATCCTTTCAGAGAACTACAGGAAGCAGTTAATCTGTAACTGGCTGACTCAGTTGCCCCTGCAGGCTCCTTTCTCTTGCATTCTTCTTGTTTCTTCCTTCTTCATTATGAGCCTGTGACACCCATGGGCAGCCCCCTCCTGTTTAATGACTGCTCTCCTGAGCTGGGAGGAGTGCAGCCTGGGTGCTCTCTCTTATTTTCCACTCTCTGCTCCCCCTGTGGAAATGTGGGGAGGGGCCTTGGCTTTCTCTTGCTGGTCTGGGTGCCCCAAGAGCTCAGGCCCCTGCACCATGATGCTCAGGGGCAACCACCTCTCCTCCCAACCCCCTCACCCTGGCCTGACCACCTGAGGGGTCAGGCTCACCCTGTGGCCTCTAGCTGGGGGCATCTCCTCATCCATGGGCCTTGTTTCTGGCATAGCATCGTGGTTCCTGCCTGGAGGAGCTGGGGTGGAACAGACCACAGTTGTGGGGTACACATGCTCAGATTGGGTCTGGCTGGGGCCTGTGCCCAGATGAACACATGTCTAATGGGACCCAGAGGAACCTCAAGACTGTGTGGGTATCCCTGTACTGGTCTCTGGTAGCGAGGTGGTCCCTAGGAGAGGTCTCCCATCAGGCCCAGGCCAGGCCCACCCCCCAATGGGCACCCTTTCAGCTGGGAGCCCTACTTATTTGCTGGGGAAAAGTGGGGCCTTGAGTCAGACTCTCATGGGATCATCCTCCAGCCCCAGCCCTGGACTCTTGGGGAGCTGGGCCCCGTGAGCATGTGAACCCACAGGTATGAATCACCCCGGTGGAGGTGGGCCCGGGTGGAGAGTGTGGTTGGGTGGAAGGTGTGATCTGAGCCTTGAGGACGAGCTCAGGACTGGTTTCTGGGAGGAGCAGACATGCCTTCCAGGCCTGAGGGGAGGCATGGAGGGCCAGGGAAACGTGCAGAATCAGCCTGGCTCTCTCTGGCTGCTCCTATCAGCACTGAGACAATTGCCAGGCCCATGGCCGAGGTACTGAGGGACAGGCTCTCCTGTTGATAACCTGCATTTCTGTGATTCTTGCTCAGTGGGTTATGTTTCCATATATGTGGTCCGTATCTGTCATCTGATACCATCCTGTGTCCACCATGAATGACACAATGGCCCCAGAGATGTCTTTGTCCTGACCCGGGAATCTGTGACATCACCTCACATGGCAGAGGGAAATGAAAGTTGCTAATCGATGGGGAGATTTTTCTGAATCATCTGGTGGCCTAATGTCATCACAGGGGTCCTTAGAAATAAAAGCAGGAGGCAGGACAGGGAGAACCAGAGAGGGGCAGCTGAGAAGGACTTGGACTGAGGCTACTTGCTGTGCTGGTAGAGGGAGGGGTCCTGAGCCAAGGGTCCTGGCCTCCAGGAGCTGAAAAGACAGGAAGCAGTTTCTCTAGGAGCCTCCAGAGGGAAGGGCCCTGGAGCACCTTGGTTTCAGGCCAGTGTGACTGTCAGACTTCAGACCTGGAGAGCCTCATACAACCAACTGCTGTTTCAGCCACAGTGAGTCTGTGGGAAATAACACACCATTTACCTACTTACCTGGTGTCGAGGGGTTCAGCAGGGTCCTTGGGAGGCACTGGGTGCTGGTGAATTCCCCTAAGGTAGGTAAAATGCTGTTATATGTATATGTGCATTTTTAGAAAGAGGCTCATAACTTTTATCAGAATCTTACAGGAACATGACTCCATTTATATAGGTGGGGACTACAGGGCGAGTGTGGCTTTTCTCATCGATTTATAAGGAATTGAGCTCTCTCCTCACCTACCTCTGTGTCTCTCCCTACCTGCCTCTGTCCCTCCCTCTGTCTCTTTCTGTGTCCCTCTTTGTGTTCCCCGCCCCCACCATACATTTCCCTCTTTTCTGTGCTGACCGAAGTTATATTGTAACCTGCTGCCTTTGAGCTCACTGCAGCCACCTCCTTCCAGGTGTGGTTTTTGGAACTGCTGGGTGAGACACCGCCCACACCTGGGCTTACCTGTCCTGACTCAACATCAGGTGGGAGGGAACTCCTCTGGCATTCACCCGTCTAGTAAATGCCCACCCACATCAGCGACCCCCTCACTAGACCCAACTGTGGGTCCCTCTCTGCCCTGTGCCCTGGACCTTTTTCCTCGTGGGCAGCCCCTCATGGGTCCTGCATGTGGTAAAGCACTCCTTAGTCTTCTCCGTCAGTCTCTCTTGTTCCCAAGACTCCTTTTAAGTCTGTGGCCCCATTACCCCAGCACCACTTCTTTTATGGATATCAAGGTCTTATCTGTCACCTGGAGGTGTCCCAGCCTTGTGTTTTGGCCACACCCAGCCTGCTGGAGACTCCACTCATCTGCACACTTGATACAGACATGGCAGGAGAGGGTGGGGGCAGGGACCTGACCAGCCTGGACTCACTGAGGGTCCCACTCACAAAGGATAGTTTTTGCTGTGATCTCAGCCAGCTTTGCCCCTGGGGTGGCCCCACATTGAGATGGAGCTCAGCCTGGGACTTTCCCCACCAAACAAAGCATTTTCTCACCCTCCCAAGAGACCCATCAACATGCTCCATATGCTGCTGAGACTTTTCCAAAACCAAGGCCCTCCTAGGAGGCCCTCAGCCCTTCGTTCCCTGCTCCCATTAGAAGAAGGAAATGATTCCCTGCACTGAGACTAGCCCACCATCTGCTGTGCTCACCCAGGAGGGGTGAAGCTCTCTCTGCAGCCTGGCCCCATGGCCCTCAGCACTTCTGAGGGCAGACCCCCGATTGGGACCACCACCCACCTGAGCAGGCAGCACCTTCATAGATTAAGAGCAGTGTGTGGAGATGGGACGTCCTGGAGAGAGTGGCGCCTACAGTGTCACCTGAGTCCCTAATTTTCGTGTCCTTCTGTCTCAGCCCCTCAGGGAGTGAAGCTTATTCTGCTTATGTGGCCTTTTCCAGAACTGGCTCCCTTGCATCCCAGGGTCTGGTGGCCTGGTGGCCATGGGTCATGGTGTAGATCTCCCTGCTGGGTCAGGGGATGTTGGTGCTTATGAATGAGCTCAATGCTTTGATGCCATGCTCATGGCCCATTGGCAGATTTTCATTCCAGAACAGGTCAGTGCTGGAGTAATTTTATATCAGATTACTATGGGGTCAGTGTGCAAGACCAGTGGCCTGCAGTCTCCTTTTCAGAAAGGAGGTCAGGGGTCATTGACCTGGGCTAAAGTTTGCTACAAAGCCAGGCTTCGAGATGCTCAGCCTTCTGGTTGTCAGTAAGTGAGCAACTTTCTTTTCTTTTTTAAAAGTTTTTATTTTTTAATTTTAGAGAGAGAGGAAGAAGGAGAGAGAGACAGGAACATCAATCCGTTTCTGTATGTGTCTTGACTGGGGATTGAACTGATAACCTCGGTGCTTCAGAACAATTGTCTAACCAACTGACCTATTTGGCCAGGGTAATAATTGAGCAACTTTCTAATATTTTATTTTTATTTATTTATTTAGATTTTATTTATTGATTTTTAGAGAGAGGGAGAGAGAGAAAGGGGGGGTAGAAGCAGGAAGCATCAACTCATAGTAGTTACTTCCTGTATATGCTTTGATTGGGCAAACACCAGGGTTTCAAATTGGTGACCTCAGTGTTCCAGGTTGACATTTTATCCACTGTACCACCACAAGTCAGGCTGAGCAACTTTCTAACTGTCACAAGGGGTGGCTCTCCTCATGCTGTGAAGAAGGGCATTTATCTTCAAGTACGCTGGGAAGTGTTGGCTGTGATGATGGTCAGAGGACATATACAGCTAGTGTGGTCAGTGCCCAAACCCACTTAGATATGGCAGCAGGGAAGCTGGTCACTCACATTGTGAAACAGAGAGGTAATGGGAGGCGGAAATAGAAATGCATGCATGTACACATACATGCACACACATCAGTGTTCACACATGCACCTACAGATGGACACATGTACACACACATGCACTTTGTGCCAACACACGTACATGTATGCTCATATGTACATGTATTTGCATGTACTCACAGGCGTGTGTGCTCACACATGTGCATGCATACACATGTACACAGCGCTCATACAAATGTGCTCGCATGCACGTGCATGTACATTTGTACATATATGTTCACAATGCACATGTACTCACACACATGTACATACACAGGCACACATGCACTCATACTGACCCTGACCTTGGGCCTCCCCTTAGAGTAGGAAGAGGTTCTAGATCTGAGTCTCTACAGGACGGTCCTTGACCCTGGCCATGCCACCCATGCCAGTGCTTTGGGAATGAATGGGCCCCCATCTAGAGAGAAATTGCAGTGTGGGTGTCTGTGCATGAAGTTATATGTTTGTCCATGTGTGTGTATATCTGTGGGTATGAATGCATGTACAAAGCTGAGAGATACTGGGGAAGGATCGGGTCTTGGCTCACCTATCCATGGTCCCTGCAACCTCAGTCCCTCCAACTCCCTTTCCTCCAGTGTCCTTGTCCACAAATGGAGACAGTTGTGTCAGCCCTCAGTCCTTCCTGGCTCTGCCACTGGGTCCTGGCAGGAAAGTTGGCTGCAAGGAGGACCTGACACCACGTGGCTCAGCATCTGACTGGGACTGCAGGACAAGGTTCTCAGTCCTGGGGCTGTGCCATCCTGGGGAGGATGGGGTCCCAGGAGGAGGCCAGCATGTTCCACAGGTGGGGGCAGGAGCTCCTCATTAGCGCTGCATGACCACTGAGGTGTCCATCTCACTAACTGATTAAACTGTTCAGTTCAGGCCTATGTGCTGGGAACTGGCTGGCCAGGCTCTTTCCTTTCCTCTGTAGAGAACTGGGGCAGCTTCCCACATAGGCAGTGGTTCTGGTAATCACTGGTCATCTGTGAGACCAGTCACATCGCCTGCCCTCTCCCAGGGCCCCTTCTTATAGCTGCTTCTTGTGGCAGTAGTTGGTGAGGCCCCAGTGAGCTGTGAACTGATCTACTGTGTGCGGGTACATCCAAGAGATTGCCCTCAAGACAGCTGTGAAGAACAGTAGATGGGGAGGGGCTTCAACTTTGCAGAGGTCAAGAGCAGTAGCACTGAGGGGTGCTGAAGAGCCCCCAGGAGGGACACACGTCAAAGTCCTGAGCACTTCGAACAACACCCCTGCTCCCCCAGTCCTCCCTTCCCTCAGGCACCTTCCCCCCAGGATGTCAGCCCTATAGACTGGTCTGCGTCCCCCAGGGAGGCCTGAGCTTTGGAGGAGAGTTGCCCTTGGTTCCCAGGGCAGCTCTTCTCCTGAGGAGCCCCTGGGCAGTCATCAGCATCCCTGAGTCTATAGCTACCTGGGGTCTGTCCTGTCCTCTCATGTTCAATTGCAGGTGTGTTTTCCCCAAGGGCCCAGGCGGGGGAGCAGACAGGGTCTGTGTGTCACTGGTTTGTGACATGGCCTCAGGAATTGCACCCATGCAGGAGTCATGTGCGGTGGAGTCTGAAGTTTGGTGTGTTTTGCATGTGGCAAGGTCGCCACAACTGACCAGGGCTTTGGAATTTCATCTTTAGAAAACTTTTGCTTACAAGCCATGTACTTTCTAGTGTTCAGCTGATCAAGGGCAAGAAGAAAAAAATGCTAAAGAAACAAAGAACAAAACCCCTTAGGACTTCATGCAAGGCGGTGGGAGGGGAGAGCAGAGAAACAAGATCTGATCTGTGCCAAGGAGGTGGGTGGACATCAGGGAACCACTGTATCTCTGTGTGAAGGGTGTTGCCTCCCATACCTGAACCCACAGGGGCCTCCAGGCTCCAAGCCAACCCCTGGAGTAGCAGAGTTGGGGAGGCCTGTGCCCTCTTACAGTCCCCCCTCCCCCAACCTCAGTGGCTTATAGATCAGGCTGGAACACTGGGGCAGGAGGATGTGGTGGCCCCCATGTCCCACCCTACCTGGCACAGAGCACAGGGCCCTCTGCCTGGGTCCAGCCCAGAAAAAGCAGACACCCTGACCTTTCTTTTAGCACTGCTGACTGGACCAAAATGACCAACAAGGAGCTCTACTAAAAATGGAGGGAACTAAAGAAAATGCAGGTAGCATAAAAAATAGTCTGGGAATATTCTTGATCCTAGGTGATCACTGTCTGGCCACAAGTTGGTGGGCCCAACCAAGGCCATGTGGCACCCTGTTCCTGCTGCTCTGCCTGGTCACTGCAACAATGTCTATGGCCCACAGGGGTCTGTGGGAAGAAGACTGACCCAAGTTGTGGCATGGTGTGTATATGTGAGTTGTGTGAAAGTATGTTTGTCAGTGTGAGTGTGTGTCTCTGTATATGTATATGTGAATGTGTATGGGAGTCCGTGTGTATGTGTGGAAATGTGAGACTATCTGAGTCTGTATGTGTGTGTATGTGTGTTTGTGTGTACTGTGTGTGTGTGTACATGTGCAGGACCCAAGGAGCTAAGACTCATGAAGCGGAGTTGTGCTCACAAGAGGTCTAGACAGAAGCTTCGGGTAGCACCCCCGCATCCCTCTCCCATCCTGTTATGTGTCTCACCCAGAGCCTGGCCCTGTGACCCTGTGGGAAGGCCAAAAGGTTGAGATAGTGCTGGTGCAACCTCCAGGCTCCAATTAGGATGCTGATGTCACTGAAGCACATGATGGGCTAGTCCTGCCAATATAGGCCAGGGCCCAACAATGCAGGGAGCAAGCGAAACCCCACAGCACAGATGACTCCACTCCCTCAGGAGGCCATGAGAACCACCTCTGCACAATTAAATTCTCATAGACACCCACATCTGCATGTGAGTAACAGTGAGTTGAACAGCAAACCCATGGGGGGGGGCACAGGGTGGCTGGTTCTTTGAGAGTCTTTCTCTCCTGCCGGCAGACACTGTCACCACCACCCAGTAAAAAACTGCAGTGAGGAAAGACCCATGTGTCTGCTTTGGGCAGGGGTGGGAAGCATTCTTCATGTCTATGTATCTCTTCTGCTAGTGTGACCTCAGGAGAAATCCTTCCTGCTGGATTTCTGTTAAGGTTCTCTCATGTGATCACAGGTTCAGGTCCAGCCTTCACTCCAGGCTAGCTCAGGGACTCCAAACAGTGGACGGTGGATGTTTACCCAGCAGGGCAGCCAGAGCAAAATAGAAGGGAGCTTTGGGACTGGATAAATGGACAGTGGCCCAGTAATATGACAGTTCTTGCTTGTACAATGACGGCTGCAGCCCCTGAGCTGGCGCCCAAGATGACAGTCATGTGACATGGCCTTTGCCCGAAATACTGGGTAGCAGTGGGGGTGTGTGGGTGGATTGGGGCAGCAGCACAAGTCAGGACCAACCCTAGGGGGGACCCACTTCTGATATGACTAAGGAAGTACCAGGCGTGTGGCTTTGGGCCTACTCCATAGCTACACCATTCAGGCCACAGAGGGCCGGGGTGCTAAGGGGATATGTGCACAGCAGCTGTGGCTCCATGGGGGGCTGATGAAATCCCCCCATCCTGATAGCTATATCCCTCCTCTTTTCAATGTAGATGTGTGCTGGTCACTGCAGCTCAGGTTCAGAGAGGTGGGGGTGTATGTGGTGCCTACAGCCTGTTTGGGGGTTTCTCGAGGGCTGGGAGCCAAATCCAGAGGCTGGTCTAGGCTCCACAAGTTCTGGACCCAGACCTGCCCACCCTACAGTGGCCTACCTACAAGTCTCTGAGGCTCCAAGGACTAAGGGTGCTAGGAGGGCAGCCTTTTGTGAAAGAAAACATGGAGAGGTCCAAGTGACCCCCTCCACTGCCCCAGTGCCCACACAAAGGCTTTATGTAAGCAATGTGGTCTCTGCCCCTCTACCCCCATAGGTGTGAGAAAATCACTGTCCCTCACCAGCCCCCACTTACAGCCATCAAATGCCCACCTACACCAGCATTTGATCCCAAATCAAAGGGAAAAGGCAGGATGCAGGCTGGCTACACATGTGCAAACCATCAGCATCTGAGCGGAGGCGGGTGGGTACCTCTCCTGCGCCACCTCCTGAGTCCACAGGTGGAAGCACTTCTACCCAGGGCTTGGGGAGATGCGCTTCTGCTTCTCCTCACGTAGAGAAGGCTAATCGTGGTGTTTCCTGATGAGATCGCAGGCATGTTGAAGTGAGACACATGAGCAGGTCCAGCTCTCAGATGTGCTGCTTCCTGTCTGACATGAGCATGCCAGCCATCTCAGGAAGGTCTAGGAGAGCTAGGGACTGAACACACTGTCTTTCTTGTTCTTGGCAGCTTGATGCTGACAACTGCTCTCTGCCCTCAAGGGGCCTCCACATGTGCTGGCTGCAGGTCATGGGGAGCAGACAGTCCAGGCAGATGGGGCAGAGGAGGTAAGGGTGAGTCCCCATATGCCCCAGGTCTGCTGGCCAGCAGGAGGCATGGCCTCCCTGTCCCTCATCTGAGTGGTGACACCCGAGACCAAGCATGAGACACTTTGGGGACAAGGCACAGGACACATTGCCCTTGTGGGGGCACCTGACAAACTGCACAGGGCAAGAGCATGAGTGATGGCTTCCATGGGGGGAGCGGTGTCCTAGGAAAGTTGGCCAAAACTCAAATGGCTGAAGGATGAGTCCTTCACTAGGGAGCCAGGTGGGGTCTTGGTGGCCACCTCCTCTGCCTTTTCTCACTCTGTCTGTGGAGTCATAGTGCAGTTAGTGGTCCTTGGGCTGGAGCCCTGCCTCACTGCCCACCCCACCTGTCTGGAGGTCAGCTCCTAGTACATCCCTGGCCATGAGGCCACCTAGTCTGAGCTCTGACTGTGGATAGATGGAAACAGCTTCCTAACATGTGTCTCCCAGGTAACACCAGGGGATGTGGCTCAGTTACAGACGACAGAAGCCTTTGTGGCCTTTCAGGTTCAAAACAATGGGTCCTTGTCGTCAGATGTGAGGACTGAGTTCTAGTTACTTGGTCCTTCTCAACCCCTCTGGCTTGGGGACGCCAAGCATCTCCTGTCAGGATGCCCTTTCTTGGCCTTTGTCAGGTGGTCTTTGGAATTTAAATGACCTCATCAAGAAAATAAAAAGAAAATCAGAGCGATTGAAACAAAATTCCTGAATCCTTTGGGGAAACAAATAGTGGCCACTGGGCCACTGTAGGTGGTCTGGTTGTGGGCCGTCCAAAGGGTGTGGACATGGGGACATGTGACAGTGGGGTCTGGTTACTGTCCAGAGTCCCTGAGCTGAGTACCATCTACAATTGTGGGCGTCCCCAAGCCCCACGGGGCAGAGGATGAAGACAGTCTGTGCTGGGGCTGCAGGGTTGAGAAGCCTGTGCAAACATGGCTGTGGAAGAACCAGGAAGGTCCCGAGCATCCGTATCCCCTCAAATGGACAGGGTCAGGGAGAGGGGGGTCACAGTGGACTGGGGACAGTTACGGCTGAGGCCTGTTCACTGAGAGGTGAGGGTACCTCAGGAGGTGGGCCAGACATCTCACATTCCATATCTCTGTGCTGGTCAGTCCAGTCCAGACCAGGGGTCTGTGGGAGGGTCGACAGTGAACCTGCTGCTTCCCACAGCCTTGGTGGCAACTGAGACTTCAGTACAACTTTGAGAGGCCAAGGTTAGCCCCAAACATGTGCAGGGTATGGTCAAGGGGCCACCACAGTGTTTCTGTCTGTTCAGGACCAGGGAGCAAGGACATGGCCTGGTGAGGTCTGGGGACAGTGTGAGTATGTGTGTGTGGAGACACTGAGAGGGATCCACACAGAAGGAGGAGGTAGAAGACACCCCCCCCCCTTCTGTCTGCTTCTCCCCTCATGGGGGCACCTGGTCTGTCGGGACACAAGTGCTCATCAGATGCCCCACCCTCCAATCTCTTGCCCAGCCTGGGGGGCTCCTCTGGGGCTCCTCCTGGGTGCTCGGTAGAGGACTCAGGCCCCAGTAACTGGTGATACAGGACTTCCAAGTCATGGAGAAGGGGAGGCCAAAGGAGTATGGAATGGAATTTCTCACCAGCCCTAGTTCTCTTCCTTTATTGTCACCTGTTGTTTCTCCAGGGAGTTCCGGGGAGAATGAGGAATGTTTCAGGTAGGCTTAGCTGTGCAGGGGATGCCCCCAGATGGAAGGAGAAGTGGCTGGGGAGAATCAGGCGACAGGTCGGAGGGCTGGATGGTAGCTACTTTCTCATTGAGCTGCGGTGGTCTGAACCAGGGTGGGGGGGTTCTGGGCTGGCTGACCAGAGCAGAGAAGAAGGCTTTTTTTTTTTTTTTTTTTTAACAGTAGGGCTTTATAATCTCAAACAAACATGAAATGTCTGTTGTGAAAGTAAAGTCAGAAAGGTCAGAAAAGTAAAAAATAAAAAGAAAGAAAAATGAGCTATCATTGCATCAGCGAGGTCAACCCTGAGGATGTTGGAGCTGTACCTGGTTGCACCCTGTTGGGCACCAGGTGATGGGACCCTCTCTCACTTCATTGGATGGCTCTGGACAGGGAGCCAAATGACCAAGCTGCTGGAAGATGGAAGATGAATGAGAGCTGGTGGGGGATGCCAGCCTGGGCTGCATGTCCCAAGAAGCAGGGGCTTGGAGGGCTGCAGTCCCCGCCTGCCCTGACAGACAGAACGGATCCCTCAACCCCAGAACATCATTTGTGCAAACAGATTTCTATGAGGACTGAAATGCCTAGTGCCTAGCATGAACTGGTGACCCGCATTTTATGGGTAGCACAATCACCCAATGAGGTTATCCTCATTTTCAAAGTGAAGCAGCCACAGCACAGAGAGGGTAAGCCACTTGTCCAAGGCCACACAGTTGAGGTTGTAGCTGAGAGTTCTCACCCAGCATTTGGAACAACTATGCGTAATGGATGTGGTGGATCCTGGACCTTTAATGATCATTCTATGGCCCCTCAGCGAATTTAGGGTGAGAAGCCTTTCCTCTCCCATGTTCCTTGGCTGCTCAGAGGAAAATGGCTTTAGCCCACCAGGCCCTAGGGATGGGCTATTCCAGGGGCATCCTGGGGTGATGACCATCCTCCTGGGTGGGGCTGTCGTGGCTGGCTGGCCCCCCATGTGCTTGTCAGGTTAAGTCATTCCTTTCTAGCTGGTCCCGACAGCCTCTTGGCGCCAAGGTCTCTGACTTATAAACTGGAGCAGACCACTCACACTGGGTCACGAGGAAGGGTCCTCCTCAGTCCTGCTGGCTGCCATAGGACCTCAGACCCAGCAGGGCCTCTCCTCTGCAGAACAGAAAACAGGACTGTGGGGACAATGACCATCATGGGGCTGGGTCCTGCTACAAGCTGGAAATGTCAAGGCCATACTCTGGGACCTCTGATGGGTGGTGCACTTGGACAGCCCCTTGCCCCTAAGCCTCAGTTCCTGCCTACAGTGTCTGTCCTATCCTAAGCTGGGCCAGGCGCCTTGGGCAGCTCTGCACACCTCTGGCTGAGCACAGCAGGCCACGGCATGGTGGCGTCACAGCCCAGGAATGCAGGAAGACAGTCTGGGGTCCTGGCACTGAGGCATGGCGGTGTACCAAGAATATGCCTCGTAGAAAGATAATTATGCATTTGGGGAATGCATGTAATAAACCGGGTGGATGCCACCAGTTCTGCTTATTTTACTGAGACCTGAGGCAACAGCAAAGTGCCATAGCGGGGAGAGCAGCTCTCCCTTCAGGCGACAGAGACTGGCTGGTGCCCACCACCATCTTCCAGGGAACTAGGTGTGGGTGGTGAGGGGGAGGATGCATGGGTGTGGGTGAGCTGTGGAAGCTGCTATAGCTGGGAGGCCACGGGTGCGGGTGGCACTCAGCCTGGGTTGGTGTGTGGGGGTAGACCCAGCGCCTGCTTGTGTGTAGATGTGGGCAGAAGATCTGAATGAGCCCATTGTGTGGAGCAAGAGGCCAGCAGAGCCGGCCAGTTTCATAACTTCTGATTGCTGTGAAAGTGGTGCCTGCCCCTTTTAGAAAACTTGGAAATCACATCCCAGCACCAAGCACAGAAAACAGCATGAACTCACCACCACAGCTAACTCATTAACCTTTTGGAGAATTTCTTTCAGGATTGCTTAAGATGTGTTTCTGATTATGTGCTCATGTGTGTGCACTCACACAACTGGGGCATGTATACATTACAGTTTTTGTATATGGTAAAGTATACATAACAAAATGTACCATCTTACTTGTGCTTAGGTGCACAACTCGGTGGCATTAGGATATCCACATTGTTGTGAAACCCTTGACACCAGCATTCCAGAACCCTTTTCATTGCCCTCAACTGAAACTCTGTCCCCACTAAACATGAACTGACCCCCAGTTCAGCCCCTGGCAACCACCTCCTTTTATCTATCTCTATAATTTTTCCTATGCTAGGACCCCACAAAAGTAATATTTGTCCTTTTGTGTCTGGCTTCTTTTACTCAGCATAATGTCCTCAAGTTTTGTCCATATTGTGACATCTCAGAATTTTCTTCGTTTTTAAGTCTGCATAACATTCCTTCATGTAGATGGACCACATTTATTTATCCGTTTGTCTGTCCATGGACTCTTGGGCTATTTCTACATTTTGGTGATTGTGAGTAATGCTGCCATGAACAGGCTATGCAAATACTGTTCAAAACAAAATGTTAGTGGCAAAAAAACCAGCACCAGGCACTAATGGCGAGTGAATCCCGACCTCAGTTCAGCAACCTCAGTACTTAAGTTAGGCACAAAAGAGTTCAGAGCGAAGGAGCTCAAAGCATAAGGGAAAGTTTATTTAGAGAGTTAGAGAGGTAGTAGAAAGGCCCTTGGAGTATAGGGGAAAAAAAGGAGAGTGAGATACCTGCCTTGAGGGACAGAAGAGGGAGGAGAGGCATGGGTGTGCTCTGGAAAAGGGGGTAGGGAGAGGGAGAGAGATCTCACCAGAGTGAGCACACCCTGGGGAAGAAAGGGGGTGGGGAAAGGCATGGCTACTCTGTGGAGAGAGCTGTGCAGGGTCCTATGTCCTGAGGGCTTTTATCTGAAGGCCTGGGGCGGGGAAATCTTAATAGATCATCAGCTTTCCCAGTGAGTCTCCTCAGGGTCATGGTCTGCACTGATTGATCAGCGCCAGGGATCATTAGTCAGTGTAGCTGGTCCTGATGTCAGCCATGTCATCATTTGTCTGATTTTGCCGCTTCTCTGGGCCTGGATCTGAATCACAGCTGAAGTCTAGATGTCATCTTCCAGGGCTAAATGCTTAAGGGTGTGGACATGCAAGCGCTTGTAGTTTTGCCTGGTGCTAGGCATCTGAGGCTCTCTGCCTTGATGACCCTCTGCACCTGGCCTATGGTTCCTATTCTGCTCATGTCTTAACTGCCTATTACAAAAACAACACACATTTACACTCTTCCAGAATGGACCGTGGACTTGGGGATTTGGAGCTGGAGCATGCTTCTAGCCTGGGCTGGGCCGGGTCTCTCTAGCCTCCTCATCCCAAGTCCAGCAAGTCCAGTTCTCTTTTCCCACAACAAACAAGTGAGCAAATCAGTGCTCTCTCTCAGGGTGCTGCTCTCTCACAAGGCAGAGGGCTGTCTGGGCTTGCAAACCCGGCCCCTCGGGGGGAAGGAGGCCATCTCTGCCCTCATGTACTCTCTGCCTAAGACACATATAACGGAGTGAGGGGTCCTGGGGTTTTTCTCTCCTCCTCTGACGTCTCTGTTGGACAAGAAGACGGGAAGGCTTGGTGTTGTGCTGAGACCTTGGGGACAAGAAGGGCAGGATTCCTGACCCTGACTCCTAGGAGGAGCCTCCTGGTGGCTTGTCCACATGCTCCACTTTTGTTTCTCCAGTGTCTTTTCTTATTGAAAGGACTGTGACCAGGCAGAACTTTGAAGTGGTCATAGCCAGGCAGCAACAAAAGTTCCCAAAGTCTAACTCACTGGAGAAAGTACAGGTGCTAAGGAGCTGGACAGGAGATAGTTGGCAGGAGGGGCTTTGAGGAGAGGTCCAGGGGGTCTGCACCTGGGGTGGTACTTGATACGACTAGGGGAGGAGGATCCTGGAGTCTAGAGCCTTGCACAGGGCCCAACATCCTGAGAGCCACCGGAGAGGTGCCCTGGAAGAGCCTGTGTGGACCCTCAGAGAGGATCCTCTCCCTAACCCTTTGAGATGCTATACAACCTGGTTCTAGCATCATAGGTGTGTGCATGTGTGTTCAGGCATGTGCAGGCATGAGCAGACATGTGGGCGTGTTTGGGCATGTGCATGTGAGCATGCGTAAATAGACTTGTGCAACTGTGTGCATGTGTGCAAGTATGAGTGGGTGTGTGCATACGTGTGCAGGCCAGGAGCAGGCGTATGACTCTCCTGTAGTGATAATGCTGATTCTCCAGGATGTGTGCCATGGCGCACCCAGAACTAGGGAATGTGGGACTCCTTCTTAACACACTTTTGAGAACAAATTTTGAAGAACTTATTTTTTAAAATCACAAACTGACTATTGTTCTCCTCTTGTAAAAATAAAAGTGAAAGTCCCCATTGTTTGCGACCCGGGAGGATCTGTCTAATCTGTGTAAATCATTTCTCCACTTACCTAGATAAGGGTATGTTTTCAGGCTTTTCAAAATTGGGATTATGTTAGATCTACTATTTTCTGGCTTGAATTTTAAAACTTAAGGGCATGCAGACAGATTTCCATGACCATGAATGAAGGCTAATGGTTACCTAGGATGCACTCTGAATACAGTTTCTCCTGCAATAGTAAATAATGCCCAGTGAGCACCTTTCCCGGAAAGGCTGACTCAGGGTTTAGAGAGGCAGACACCGGTGCCCAAGTGAGAGGGACACAGACAGGAACTTGTTGCTATGGTAGATTCCACCTGGCAGCTTGGCAGCATCTCAGAAGCAAAACCATCTCCTAGTCCGTGGAAGGGACATGAGGGGACGGGGTGAGGATGTGACCGCAGTCACATGTCCTCTCACCTCCCACATAAGCTCAGCCCTCTGCCAAAGGCCTGTACATGTCATGACCATGACGTTGGTGTTATTATGGACACAAGCCTATTCCCTGCCCCCAATACCTCAATCTTAATACAAAGAAAACTAAAATCATGGAATATACACAGGTCCTACCTCATTGGCTAACCTGAGGCCATAATGAGTGATCTTTGTGACTTCAGGGTTGAAAACTGAGGTGGGGGGCTGTGTGACAGGAACCCAGGGGTGTGGGGTGAGGGCTGTGGTAATAACCAGGCCCAGGGCCCAGGTTCCAGCCCCCTTGATGACAGTCACTGGCCACTGTCCATCCAGATCCTCAGCCCAGCCCGCTCCACACTGAGGGGTGGCCCCCTCCTGCTTCCGTGGTCCTGGGCATCCTGGGCCCCACCAGGCCTAACTTGGAGGCCAGTCTGTCCACTGTTTCATGTCGGCTGCTCACTTTGAAACTCAAGAAGTCTGATGATAATATCGTCAGGGACAGAGCAGATCTGCTACTAATTACCATTTGACATTCTGGCTGAGCCCAGTGTAGGGAGACCATAAAAAGCTTATTCATGTGGATCAAGGAAACTTCAAATGCAACCCCCCCATGTGGGTGGCATGTCTTCCCCTCACTCCTTCCCCCCTCCCCAAGGCTGCCTGCTAAATCCAAGTTTGGCGTGGAGGAAGAGGCTGGTTGAGGTTAAACAAATGGATATTCAAATCCCTGGCCAGTTGGCTCAGTGGTAGAGCATCAGCCTGGCGTGTGGAAGTCCCAGGTTTGATTCCTGGCCAGGGCACACAGGAGAAGTGCCCATCTGTTTCTCCATCCTTCCCCCTTTCCTCTCTCTCTATCTCTCTTTTCCCCTCCCTCAACCAAGGCTCCATTGGAGCAAAGTTGGCCCAGGCACTGAGGATGGCTCCATGGCCTCCACCTCAGGCACTAGAATGGCTCCGGTTGCAACGAGAGCAACAGCCCAGACAGGCAGAGCATCGCCTCCTAGCAGGCTTGCTGGGTGGATCCAGGTCAGGCGCATGTAGGAGTCTGTCTCTTCCTCCCTGCTTCTCATTTCAGAAAAAAACACAACAAAACTGGACATTCATTCTTTATGAGGAGCAGCCTCTGCTTCTCCAGAGGGGCTGGTCCAGGCTGGCGTTCATCCCGTAAGGCCCAGGAGACTCTGGGGGCTTTCAGGGAGGAGGTGACGTCTCCCTGCATGGGCCATCCAGCTGGGCACCAGGAAGGAGTGTGACCTCGTGTGTGTCCATGCCCCCCTCTTCCCATTTGCCTGTGAAACACAATCACATTTAGAAACCCCCAGCCTGTCTAGAAGGGCCTTGTTTTTTCCTGAAAGTGTTAGTGCTTCTGTGCTTATTGTAGGACGGGTTTGCTCTGATTTTTTTTCCTGTGTAGACAAACTAAATGTACGATTTCTGCCAGTTCATCTATTAGTGGACCAAGAACTGAGCAAAGGCGAGTCTTATCCATTCTCCTGAGCATGAATGATTTCCATGACATCGGGCGTGAGAACCAGCACCAGCTCTACTTTCTCGAGATGAATCACGTGCCTCCCAGGTCCAATCACTAATGCCTGCTCCGGCTCACGTGGACCCCTCCAGACACTCCTTTTGGGGCAGTTTACTGGCCAGAGCTGAGCAGGTGGGCCATGTCCACGTCTGAGGTGAAACCAGCTGCTCCCATAAACAAAACAAAACACAGTACTTCTATACAATGGACCGCTGCTGGGCCCTACGATGGAATGGGCACCAGCACCAGCCAGAGCACAATGAGCCTGGAGAAAAGATACTCAGCGAAAGAAGCCAGACACAGAAGGCCACACAGCACATGATCCTGTTGATGTGAAGTGACCAGAGCAGGCAGTGCTGGAGCCAGGAGCAGGGGGACTAGGAGTGCCTGCTAATAGGCACAGGCTTTCCTGAGGAGTGATGATGCTATTTTGAAACAAAACGAAGGTGATGGTTGCATAATGTTGTGAATAAACTAAATGTCACTGAATTGTACACTTTAGAATGGTTAAAGTAGTTCATTTTATGTGTGGATTTTACCTAACAAAGAAAAATCTGTTTGCAGAGGCCAGAACCCCAAAGCCCCCGAGGGCTGCATATCTCCCCTTTGTGTCCTGGACACTTGAGAGAAGGCAGATGTCGGTGTCACATCGGAACTGCCCCTTCCCTCTGGTACTGACCCTTCAATACTGGGTTCTTGAGAGGAGGTGGAGCCAATGTTAAAGAAAGTGGAGCCAGAAAAGAAGAGCCAAGACAGTGAAACAGGTATGGAGTGGTGATTAGTGCCTTTTTGTAAAATTTACTAGGTTTAAGGTGATGTGTTTTATTTCTAAAGGCTTATGTTGTGCTATTGTCATAAATAGCTGCATTTAAGAATAACTAAAGCATGTTCATTCATACGCATTCACTTCCCCTGCCAGTGCTGTATCTCATCCCAGGCTGCCTGGTTGTGCAAGGCCCATGCAGAACTGAAAGTGCTATGAGTTAAGTGGCAGTCCAACGAATAATTCAGACGGTGTACCTTTTGGGACATGATTAAATCTCAAGGGTGTAGGATGGGATTCTTGGGAGGGTGAGGTGGACCAGGCTGCAGCCAAAGTCTTTCAAGGAGTGGGGAATGTAGTCAGGCTTGGAAAGGGGAGAGGACCATGTGGAGCTAAGTTACTTCAAACCCAGGGATAACTCAGGGCATGAAAGGCCCCAGCTACCTTACAAACCAAAGGGAACAGTTTTCCTTTGGGAGTTGAGGCAAAGAGCTTCCTTGTAGGGGATGGTTTACCACATGGTCCTTACCTTTGGAAGCCCTGGCTGTTTGAGCCACACAGCCAGGCCCAGCAGCAGGCCAGACACCCAGGAAGAGTCTGAACCTTTTTTCTGAGCTTGCTAATTCAAAGCCTAGTGAGAACCATGTCCATTTTGTGTGTAGCAATATTAAAAGTCATAAGCTGTTTGAAAATAGTGGAGAAATTTTTTTCAGCTTTGGAAATTCTATTCTTTCCAATGGTGAGGACAGCTTGCAGGATCACGAGCTGTGTTATGGACTTGCTAGAAGTTCAGGGGTGAAAACACCCTGGCATGGCTCCCATGCTCTGTTCTGGCTCAGCAATAAACTGGGGAGAGACTAGACACAGCTGAGTCCAATGGGTTGCTCAGGGGTTATCTGGTGGGGCTGTATGGAAGCTGGCCCTGGAGGCCTTGGTGGCTGTAGCGACAGGTAAGGGGCTCAGTTCAGAGCTTCTTTGTGAACAAGACCTACTGTGACAAGTGGACTATTCCTAGATGAGGCAAACCTCCTGCTGCCACTGCCAGGACTCTGCTGGTGCCGTGGTAACTGGGCAACGTAGGCTGTCTCCACGGCTCTTGCCCTCCTGAGGCCACTCCAGAGTTTTCATTAGTCTGAGGGACCTATTTGGGGTTGCTGTGAAGCTGGACCCACAGGGTGTAGTGACCGGAGACTTTAGACTCCCTGTGTCAGAAGTAAATTAAGGCGGGTGAAAAATGACTATGTGGTGTGGGCGCCAGCCAGGGCCCTGGACAATTGTGGTTTCACGACTTTGTTGGTCCTCTGGCAGCTGACAACAGTCCCAGTGGGCAAACATGAGAAAATTGGGCTGGGAGCAGAGGGTTGTTTACCAAACTGAGAAAAGGTGGCGTCCAGACTGAGAAATGCCTAAGAAGGGCAAGCACTGCTAGAGCACTGACCCAGCTTCCAGCTGGCCCTTGGAGGGGGCTTCCCACACCCAAAGGGAGAGAATTGGCCAAAAATGGCACTCTGGGGTGGGCACTGTCTGCTCTGTAACCTGGAGGGTCCCACACCAGCGCCAAATGGCCTTCCTGGGAGGAAGGCCTGTATCCCCTCCCACCAGCATCAAATCCCACCATTCATCATGTTTCAGGCAGGACAGTGTCATGGCCACTCTCTCTGGTCATCACAGCCATCCCTGAGAGTTGATTCTGAGATGTCACCCTGAGAAGAATTGAAGGTTTATCCCATTGGGGCTGGAGATGAGGTTTCGTGTGGGCAGGGCCAGGGCCAGATGATAAAAGGAGCCCCCGTTGCCTGAAATCTTTGTATGTGCAGAAGGAGCTGTACATGCCATTAGTCACAATAGCCAAATATTACTTCACTGTTGAATGTGGTCTAACCACACAAGGAATGAAGTGCTGACACAGCTACGACGCTGGTGAGCCCTAAAAATATAATTCTTTGTGAAGAATAAGTCACAGAAGACCACGTATGGTAAGATTCCATTTATATGAAATGTCCACAGAGACGAAGAGTATGTCAGTGGTTCCAAGGATGGAGGGGCTGGGGAGTGACCCTTTCAGTGTAATTGTAAATTAAGTGATGATTGCACAGCCTGTGAATGCACTAAACACTGTGATTCATGCTCTTAAATGGGTGATTTTATGTTGTGTAAGTTTGTTCTCAATGAAGCTGTTTGACAAAGGAGAGAGAGAGGCAGGTGTTGGGGGAAGCAGAAGAGGTGGATGGCAATTGAAACAGGAACACTCGACATAAACAGTATAGCAGTAGGCTATACTGTTAAGTTAAGGCAGGTGGCCTGCCTTAACCTGGTGCTGCTTGCTTTGCTGGGAGGGATGGAAAGATGGCCAAGCATGGAGGATAGGCCAGAGCTCTTTCCAACAGTCAGTAAATAAAGGCAGTGCAGCTCAGAGGTTGTTGTGGAATCAGAAAGCCTTGATGGCCTTGCTCAATGGCAATGATAGGTTAACAAGAGGAGTCGTGATCTTGGCAGAGATTTAAACAGCAAACACTGAAGCTGGTCGTTGGGTGGTTCAGTTCCATATCCACATGTTCAGTCAGCATGGTCTTGGGTTTTTTTTGTTGTTGTCTTAGCAGTAAGAGTAAGAACTCAACAAAAATGGGTTAAAAGAGCATGTTTCACAAAGTAGTTCTGTCACCCTGGAGGGGCTGAGTATGGGGCCACACTTAGGAGTTACCAGGCCAACCACTGCCCCACATGGGCTTCAGGGGGAAGGATCTCCCTCTGAGAGAAGGGCAGGGGCCTTTGTGACTTTACCTTGCAGGAATGGGAGCTTCTCTACCAAAGAGAGAGGCCAAACTCCCACACATCCCACAGGAGAGTGGACAGGCCATGGCATGCCACAGAGCAGCTTTGGGGAGAAGGCTCCTGAGTAGGCATCAAAGAGAGTGACAAGTGACAGGAGTGACCATACTCCTGCCTGGGAGAGAGCGGGCACATGGCTTCTCAGGAAGGGCAAAGATCATCTCTTGGAGTGCAGAGTTCTTTCCTTAGGCCCTTCAGCACCCTGAGGTCACAGAGTCTGAAAGGGGCCTTGAGGCCAGTAGTGGGCTATGCACTGAATAGGCCCTGGGCGAGCCACACACACTGGAAGCCTGGCCAGGGAAGTGATCAGCGTCCTGAGTGTCTGTGCCATTGGGTGCTGTCTCAGTGAACAGCACCCTTTATTCTGAGACTTCCTCCTCTCTCATTCTGTCCACTTTTCAGAAGTGAGGACAGTGGTGATGTTTGCAGTTGCTTATTTTATTTTTAATTTTCTGGAGGTGGGAAGAAAAACCTTAAATCAGTCCTGAGAGTTCAGGGGATACCTAACTGGACCATGAAATTCGGAGCCAAAGAGCTGGATTTCTGGTTGAAGCTGTCTCCCTCAAGGAGTGGAACTCATTGTGTACCTGAGAAGCAGACCAACTTTATAAACCAACAATATAAATATTTGAAAACCAGAAACAACAGGCTATGCCATAGAAATAGATGCCCAGGCATTTATCAGAATGTACAGGGCAGTGTTACATAAAGGAAGCTGGCTACCCCCCCCACCAAGAGACCAGACTCTCTACTTTCTTTACAAACACCCTAAATGGTAAATCTCACTGTGACTTGCCCTGGTGATGAACTGGGATGAGCCTCTTCCTTCATGTGAACAACCAAACCCAAGCCAGCTGGTGTAGGGTAGGTTACAATTATGTCTGGTCTTGACCTCTGACCCCATACTGTGCCACCTGCTCTGAGCTCCTGGAGGTGACATAAGTTCTCAGTGACTGTCTACAGCAAGGGTTATGGATAAAGGGGACATCCATGAAGTTAGACAGCCATTCGATTCCTAGGAACCTGGGGTCAGATACAGGTTCAAGTTTAGCTGACCCATGGAACCCTGAGTGGCCCCAGCCACATCAGTCACTCCTGCATCTCACCCTCGGTTTCCTTTTTTGTGAAGTGGGGTCAAGGGGCTGTTGTGAGAGGCAGCCCTGCCTTGGCTGCACTGCCCAAGCCTGACTGCCCAGCACAGCCACTGTCTAGAGCTGCCTTGGTCTCCAGCGGCTCCCACTAGAGCCTGGGGCATGGAGCCGTACACACAGAGTGCTTTTTGTGTGAATAAATGAGTGAGTGAGTGATACAATCATAGAAGACCTAGAAGTGCCTTGTTCAGTTACCCACAGGGTACAATGTATCCCCGCTTCCTGTACTTCCAGAGACACGCAACTTTCTGCAGGAGCCTAACTTGAATGATGGGACTTGGGCAGGTCACCAGTGTCCCCTGCTCCTTTAGAGCTGGAGTCAGGCTAGGCTCCACCTGCTACATAGATTTGAGGATCACGCAAACATGTCTACTGGTGCAGTGTGGGCGTGTCCTTCCTGGTGGCCTCGGCCACCTGCCCCAGCAGATGTTTCCTGCTGATGCCAGCACATTTCTGCTTTAATCCGATGCCTGCACAGCACCAAGCACATGGTGAAAATATGCACACACAGCCCATCTCTCTCCTTATGTTGCAATTTATTCTCTCAGCAAATTTCTAGCTAATGCCTCCAGAGGCACGGAGGTAGAACTAGAATCTCAGTTCTCCAAGGGCCTGGCCTTGCCAGAACACAGGGGTGTGGCAGGAAAGTCTTTTAGGAGTGATGCATCAAGGGCCAGGGGATTAATCTGCCAGTGAATTGTCTGACTGTAGTCATTTAGATTTGAAATTGTCTTTTCACTGACATATTCCTGGGCCTGGACTGGAAGCCAGAGAGCTGTTGTGGGTCCTTCTCAGCAGGTGGGACATGGCCACAAGTCCCTGTGCTGTTGGCTGTGGGTTTTCTGGATCTGTGCACATTGTGACTGTGTGTTGTGCCTATTGCCCTCCATTCCACTCAGCTACTCGTGTCCGGCTTCCTGACCCGGCTCACCACATGCTGGGCTCTGGCACCTGGTCATTGAAAGGAATTGGAGCAGTAGCATGGGGCTACTAGCATTTCAGATGACTGCTGGGCCCTCTGAAGCCCCCTGGATAGAGCAAATCCCCACAGGCCTCTGCTCAGAAGCAGGGTCCTCAGCAAGTGGAAGCCAGGTCTCCCCTGCAGAGCGATGCTTGCCCCTCTTCCATCCTGTTCTCTTGGGGAGGAACTCACCACGCACAGTCTAACTTAGGGGTGTACACGTTTTAATTTAATGTTGTTTTTCAGGGTTTTTTTCATATTGATACAAAGAGCTTTGTACTCTCTTTCCATACCTGCATAATATTCCATTGTGTGTACTTGCCATAATTAATTTGACCAGTTTTTTCCCTCAATATGCAGTTAGGATAGAAATAACATTGAACATACATATTTTTATACACTCTTTTTTACATGGATTTTGTACATTTTTAGTTCCATTTTATATATCCACCAGCAGCATTTGAGAGTGCATGGTTCTGCCCACCAGTGTATTGTCAAACTCCTGGCTTTTGCTAATTGGATCTATAAAAAATGCTTTCTCAGTATAGTTTTGACATTTATGCTCATAATAGGAATAAATTTGAGCATCTCACATGTTTAGTGCCTTTTGTATTTATTTTTTTGCTGAACTATTTGTTGATCAGTCTGTAACCACTCTTTTATGGAAAGATTAGCCCTTTATCTGTTATATGAATAGTTTGTGTGTTGTTTGTCTTTTCAACTTTACTATAGCTTTTTTTGTTTGTTTGTTTTATTGTTTTTTAAGTGAGAAGAGGGAAGATAGTGAGACACAGTCCCGCATGTGCCCTGACTGGGATCCAACTAGCAACCTCATCTGGGCCCGATGCTTGAGTACCAAGTTATCCTCAGTGCCCAGAGCTCAAACCAATAAAGCCACTGGCTGTGGGAGGGGAAGAGGAAGAGAAAGGGGAGAGGGAGGGAAAGAAGCAGATGGTCGCTTCTCCTATGTGCCCTGATCAGGGATCAAACCCAGAATATCCATATTCTGGGCCGACAGTTTATCCACTGAGCCGCCAGCCAGGGCCTGTACTATAGTTGTTTTGACCAGGAAAAATAATTTTAAATAAAAATTTTGGGGCCTTATGGGTTGGCTCAGCAATAATGTTGGCCCGATGTGTGGAAGTCCCAGGTTTGATTTCTGGTCAGGGCACAAAGGAGAAGTGACCATCTGCTTCTCCACCCCTCTCCCCTCTCTCTTTTATTTTCTCTCTCTCTTCTTCTCCCACAGCCATGGTTCAATTCAAGCAAGTTGGCCCCGGCGCCGAGGTTGGCTCCATGGCCTCACCTCTGGCACTGAAGTAGCTCAGTTTCTGAGCAATGGAGCAGTGACCCCAGATGGTCAGAGCATCGCCCAGTAGTTGGGCTTGCCTGGTGGATCCTGGTTGGAGTGCATGTGGAAATCTGTCTCTCTACCTCTCTGTCTCTAAGTAAAAAGAAAAAAAATTTTTTCATCTTTTTTATGGCTTCTGGATAGTTAGGTTATAAAAGACTTTTCCTATATTTTCTCCTAGCAGCTATTAGGGTTTTACTCCTAATACTTATACTTCTGACTCTTCTAGAATTATGTTGGTGTCAGGTAAGAGGTGTATATTTAGTTTAAGGTGATTTCTAGCTGCTTGAGTATCACCAATGAAAAGTCTGACTTTCCACAATGGCATTGAGGCGCCCCTTTTCCTACACACCATGATCCTGTGTGTATCCAACTGTTTTCTGGACTACACTCTGCCTGTCAGTCTGGCTCAACGTGTCCCGGGATGTAGGTCCTTTGACATCTCCATTCTGTAGCTGGAACATCGCTGCACAGGGTCCGCTCTTCCCCAAGGTCCCGAGGCTGAGAGCTCAGCCCACAACTCCTCCCGCATCTGTTTCTTTTTCAACTGGATAAGTGACACAGGAATGACTAGAAGACAAAATGTCTGAGTTATTTATCTGTGTGCTCTGGTCTTAAAAGCTACCAGCTTATCTGGGGCTCTCAGGGGTACCATGTGATACGACTAGTTGCTATACTTATCTTGGAGAGAAACACATTTTCTGTTAGGGTTTTCACAGGTCCCTCTTTGACCTGAGGATGAAGTTCAGGTTGGGACCGTCTCCTGATTCTTCCTCACACTCCACCGCAGCTCCAGAGTACATATTACCTGCTTAGGGGTCATTCTGTATGAGATCATCCTAACCACTCTGCCTCCTCCAGTGGCTGTCACTGACTGCGAGGAAGCATCTGCGAGTCCTTTTCTGCCCAACCGAGCTCTGCCACCTGGAAGGCAGGTCTGGGTTTGCTTCGCAGGGTCCCAGGGTCCCAGGGCTGCGCAAATGAATCAAGGGCCACGTGGATTTTAGAATAACTCCTGAATTTCCAATATTCATTTTGGTTCGGGATAAGTGGTAAGCGTGTACAACTTCATTTAATTTCTAAATCAGGCAATGGTGGCATCGTGTCCCCAGTACCTGATTTTGTTTCTCTGTGAGTCTGACTTATGTGCCTGTCAAAGGTGTGCTGGTCACAGACTATGGCTTCTGTCACATAAACTCTCATGTCCCTATTCTCCCACACCCTGCTCACAAGGGCCTGTCCAGGTGAAGCTGGCTATCTTCTCCAAAGTCCCTCTTTTTCTCCCTCGTACCTCTCAGAGTCTCCTTTCTCCCCTTTCCCCATCTCATGGTCAGTTAATCCCTCAGCTGTGTCAGTGACTTAGAGCTAAGAGTGTTTCTTCTTTCTTCCTCATGTTAGGAAGGAGTTATGGGGTACGCAGTGTTGGCACCTCCACCTCCCAACTCAGACTGCTCTGATGAAGAAGATGCAGATGGGGCAGAGCAAGCCCATGCCCCTGCATACTCCGGGGTCCCATGATGGCCACAAGCATGCTATCCTCAAGCCACAGCCCAGACAAACTACCCCCCTGCTATGTGCAGTTTGCCCATGGTGTTTGGGACTGTGAAGGTCTACTGAAGATGCTGGGGGCCTGGGTCCTCCAAGCCAGTGAGAGTAAGCCTGTTACTTCACGAAGGCCATCCTCATTGACCCATCCCAAAAGCCCTCAGGAGAAACTCTGTGGATTTCTAAGCTAAGGCACAGAATGGAGTCCATGGGCTGCAGAGCCTGGATGGCGCCATATCCCAGCACAAGTGGTAGTTCTCACATGCAGTGTGGAGACAGGCTCTCTCCAGAAACATGGTCATTCCCATGGAACACATGCTTAATAAGCAGTTAGAGGGTCGCCTTGTGATCTACCAGAATGGCACATCCATGTGTGGTTTCACAGGGGCTTTGAGAAGACACAAAGTGCAAGGCAGCTGGGACCTGAGGCCTAACACAAGCTGCAGTGTTACTTGCTTTAATAAGACAACTGCTTTTGTCTTATTGTTTGCCTTATTAAGGAGTTAAATGTCAAAATGCCATTCCACATGGTGTAGCAACTGATAAAAAATTACATAAAAAACAAAACAAAACAAGCATAAGTTCCGGAAGTTTCTATCTGTGCTTGTGGGGTTTTGGTCATGACAACAGAGTGGGCACTTGTCCTTGGTGGAGGGAGGGCAGGGTCTGCCCAGGGTTGCTCGAACCACAGCAGGAAGCCCCACCCTGTGCCCGTCCCTCACTCTCACTTCCCTTTCTGTTATTTCTATGTTGAAATGTCAGGGAATTAAAGGGAAGTTGGAGGGTGGATGTTACACTTGAACAAGGATGAATTTCCTGGGCAAAGGATGCTCTGTGGGTGTTTTACCCTGAGAATGTCTGAGTCAGATCCAGACAAATGAGAGAGATCAGTCTGTGAGTAAAAAAGCGTCCTATGTGCCTTGCCCTAGGCAACCCCATGAAGCTTACATGGGAATCATTCTCTTATCCTTCCTCTGATGACTGAGAACTTCACTCCCTTCTCACTGAGGGTCCCAAGGCCAATGCCTTGAGTTTTGAGACAATAGCGATTTAAGTCGTGGCCTGTCCACTCAAATCAGCTGACATGGTTACCCAAGACAGCCCTGGGCTTGAAATAAACCCCAGGTACTATGA
Source organism: Saccopteryx leptura (assembly GCF_036850995.1). Taxonomy (NCBI): domain Eukaryota; kingdom Metazoa; phylum Chordata; class Mammalia; order Chiroptera; family Emballonuridae; genus Saccopteryx; species Saccopteryx leptura. The sequence goes on from NC_089506.1 coordinate 127,161,644, forward strand.
GAAGCTCCAGGAAGTTTGCTGGACACTTGGTAGAGGAGAGGGTCCCTAGCAGTGGCTGGATTTGGGATCAGCATGGTGGGACAGGAAAGTGAACCTGGGCCATGGCTGTGAAAGCCTCCTATGCCTTCAGCAGGAGAGGGGTGGACAGGAAAGAAGGCTGGGTCACCCAAATATTGCCTGGGAGATTGGTTGCCACAGCTGAGCCCCTGACCCCCAAAAAGGTGGTGTGGACACTGCTGCTCTGGAGGCCTCAGGGTCTGAGGTGTGGAGATGTCTGAGGTGGCACTGTGTCTCCACCCAGTGTCACCATCTGCAGAGGTGACAAACTGCCCTATCACGTCCCCACTTTCACACAGTCTCTGTCCTTCCTGCACACATTGCTGCCTTTATGTGTTACTTTTTCCTATGAACAGATAGATCATCGTGCTAAGAACATAGAAGCTTGATCATTTGAAAGTTCTGCCCTGTCACCATCCTCAGTGTGGCATCCACACGTCCTCATGTATATATTTTTCTATCAGAGTTTCTGTTTTCTGTAGCAGAATCTTCAGATCTCAAACAATCCCCACTTTCTTCCTGGGAAATGACTCCCTACAAACCTGCTTCTTTATCCGCCCCTGACATTACAATGCCTTTTCATCGCTGGGCTCCTGAGGCCCCCTTCACATCGTCTCTTCCTGCCTCTGGGGCCAAGGTCACCCAGCGTAGCTCTCTCTGGGGCAGACAGTGGTCCAGGCAAGCAGGGAAGGAAGTCACTACTAAGGTTACAGAGCTGAAATGGTCCCTGTCAGGCTGCTCACCAAGCTGTATGCCTAAGATGAGAAAAGATAAGAGAAAAATAATGAGGCAATTTTTCTAGGGCTTAAAAGCTATTGTCTCAAGACTCAGACTCTGCGTTTGTGAGAGTTGAGAGGTTGTGTTATCATGAGACCAGACACAAATGGTCATCCAAAGTGTCAGGGATATCCTACAGTTCATGGTGAGGTCATTGTCCTTCTGATTCTGAGATGCCTTATTTACATTCTGAGCCCAGACCTCCAACATTCTTTAAATTGTTAAGAACTGTGGAGCAGAGACCAACATGAAGTTCAAACACTCTCCCCCACTGTGGATGCAGCCACCAGCAGTCTTTGATGGGGAAACATGGGGACTTCCTACAGCAGAGTGGAGAGACTTACATTGACCTTGGAGACGATGGCACCCCGCCACCCATGCTGGGCTGGGCATTGGAGGGTCAAGGGGAGGTGTTGGCAGGGTGACCTGGAGGGCTGACAGACCTGTCCACAGCTTTTTACTGTGGACATCCCAAGGCATCAGTTCACTGTCCCCTACTCATGGGCACAAACTGGGGATGCAGGAGGTTCAGGACTTGGTAAGCTCAGCTGGTCCCATGTCCTTCTGGTCTGGGGATAGGGACACACTTTGTGCTGGTCTTCAGTGTTGTTGAGTAAAGAGGTCTCAGATGGAGGGCCTGAGGGGAAGGTGTGAGTGAGAGGGGCCAGCATGCTGGGGCACTGTTTGCAGGATGAGAGGCTACAGGTGAGAATATGGAGGTGGTCCATGCTGTGGTGCTGCTGGGTTTTCCTGCACCCCAATGTCTGACCTAGTCATCTGCACAGTTTTTATAGGTTGCTGAGATTCATGGCAGGTTACTAAAGAGCAGACTCTGGCCAGAAAGGGAGAGGAGACCCACCTGCACATAGCAGAGAGGGGCTGATGGAGGCGCAGAGTTCAGGGCAGGACTCAACCCCAGATAGGGAGGGGTCAGAACCCAAGAAACTTTCTTTCTCTGTCAGGTTTGGCTCCAACTTGGGAAGTGAGCCAGTGTTCCTGGGGCTCCAGGTGGGGAGTGTGGCCCTAGCCACAGCAGGGGATCAGGTCAAGGTGAGGGAGGCACCTATGGGCTGAGTATGGGGCAAAGGCTGACAGCCAAATGAGGAGACACTCAGCATCTGGCAAGGAAAGCCTCAACTTGGACAGCTTCACTTCCTACCACGGGAACCGTGTGCTAAGAGGCAGTGACCAGGAAGTCAGCTCAGAACTTGGTCAACCAGCATGTGAGGCCCCGCTGCTGGCCTCTAGGATGTCAACCTAGAGCCAAGGGCTTCACCCTGGGGAGTCCCCCCACTACCACCATCACTCAACAGGCCTGGGAGAGCTCTGTCCTCATGTCCCCCAACACCATCACACTGGATACTATCAAAGAGACTTTTTCCCAATTGTGACTTAAAAGAAGAGATTTTTAAAAAATGTTTTAAACAAATCACTGTATTTATAAGACACACTTTGCTGGGACCCTGCTGGGTCCTTTCCAGCCAAATCACACTCATCACCATCACTTTCCCAAAAGTGTTGCCACAGTGGGCTGATTGGAAACATGAGTGTCTGGGCCACTCCCAGTTTCTCTGTTGCGTATTTCATTTTATTTTTGTGTGTGACAGAGACAGAGAGAGAGAGACAGAGACAGAGAAAGGGACAGACAGACAGGAAGGGGGAGAGATGAGAAGCATCAATTCACTGATTGCTTTCTCATATGTAGCATCAATTCATTGATTGCTTTCTCATATGTGCCTTGATTGGGGAGCTCCAGCAGAGTGAGTGACCCCTTGCTCAAGCCAGCAACTCTGCGCTCAAGCCTGATGAGCCTGTGCTCAAGCCGGCAACTTTAGGGTTTTGAACCTGGGTCCTCTGTGTTCCAGTTTGATTCTCTAGCCACTGCGCCACCGCCTGGTCAGGCTCCTCACCACTTCTTGTTAAGTTGGGGCTTGCTTCTTTCTTTTACCCCCTCGTCATGCCCTTGATTTGACTGTGTCCTCCCAGGCACATTTTTAAATTATTAAATACCTCATTTCAAAAGTATGTGTGAGAGCTGCTGGCCCTTGGTGCCTGGGTGACGCCTGCAGGGAAGTTATTGGGGGAGACCTGCACTCCTGTCCTCACCCCTCTGGTGAGAGGGAAGATATGAGGGACTCTGAGGTCACAGCCCTTCACCTATCAGCAGGTGCATCTTGTGGAAGCTCAGTGGGCAGTGAGGTGGGGGAGGCATGTTGTCTGTTTGACACCCTCAGCCCTCCCCATGGCATAGAGGCTCCCTTGCTTGTCCAGCCTGCTTCCCTGGTCATCTCACCCAGACAGGTTTGTGGCTATCGGGGCTACTGCCCGCTGGGCCCAGAGCAAGGTCATGCTCATGGGAAGCAAAGCTGAAATGCTGGTGCTGTCAGTCTCCTGCCTGGGTGCCCCTATCGGTCTTGCAATCATGGCCCAGCACTGCCTTCCTCCAGTGTAGACTAAGAGAGTCTGTGTACCCCTTAGTGGGTCTTCAATGAATGGCATGCTTTGCTGGCTATGTCTGCCTTTGCTCCCCAAAGTGGGAGAGGCAGATGCAGCAGGGTGGGAATGGGTCTTGTGCACCCTTTTTGTTGGGAATCCAGGATTTTGGAAGCAGGAAGGGGACTTTGGGGCCCATTCCCGACTCCTCAGGAATCACTGACTAAAGTCCCTGGCTTCTGTCCCTCTGCTGGGAGCAACGAGAACATTGGATACCATGGGTCATGATGCCTTCTGCACTGTGGGGGTGGGGTGGGTTTGAACATCTCCCTTCTCCCCTCCTTGATCTGCAAGGAGGAATCCAGGTTTTTCACCTTGCTGGCCTGTCCCTGTGGTTCTGTTATCTCCCCACTTAACCCTCCATCTTAAAAAGAAAAACACAAAACAAAACAGTTCTGTCCCTGCAGAATCCCCATAACCCCCAGAAGCGTCCATATTACAAGGGTCCAGGTGCCCAGATTGCCCTTGTGTTAGAGGCCTCCAGAACCCGAATGACTGTTGGGTCCCTGCCTCTAGTCCACGCAGGCTGTGGCCCCCTCAGGGGTATGTCCCACCCTCTGAGTGATTTTTGGTAAGTGGCCCCTGTTTTAGGCCAGATCTATTTTTGACACTCGGCTTTGCCTCAGCTCAGGCCCAAGTTCAGCCCTGGGGGCCCTAGGGGTCCTGGGTGGGTCTTACCTGAGATTTCAGATAACCATGTTTTATTTATTTATTTATTTATTTATTTATTTATTTATTTATTTATTTTATTTTTTTACAGAGTCAGAGTGAGGGATAGACAGGGACAGACAGACAGGAACGGAGAGATGAGAAGCATCAATCATTAGTTTTTCATTGCTCATTGTGACACCTTAGTTGTTCATTGATTGCCTTCTCATATGTGCCTTGACCGCGGGCCTTCAGTAGACCGAGTAACCCCTTGCTTGAGCCAGTGACCTTGGGTCTAAGCTGATGAGCTTTTGCTCAAACCAGATGAGCCCACGCTCAAGCTGGTGACCTCGGGGTCTCGAACCTGGATCCTCCGCATCCCAGTCCGATGCTCTATCCACTGCGCCACCGCCTGGTCAGACTAACCGTGTTTCTTATAGATATTAAGATATTATAGATATATAAACTAGTTCTATAAATTCTTCCTTTAAATAATTAAGTATAACTAACAAGAAACCTTTGTAGTAGAAGATGATTTGTATTGGAAGCTTTTAAAAAAGAATATCTATGCATAGATGATCATTGTTGTACTAATTTTTACCCACTCAATCATACCCTCATTCAACCCTCATCTATGTCTCTTCAACTCACCCACACCTTAAAGAGTTGCAGGGTCCTGGGGACTCAGCCTTTGGGAACTACTCTTCATTCTTTTTAGTGCTTCTCATTGTTTATTTAGCACCTAATATGTGGCAAGTACTGAGAATAAAAGTCTAAATAAGACATAATCTTCAGCCTGACCAGGCAGTGGCACAGTAGGTAGAGCATCAGCCTGGGACACTGAGGACCCAGGTTTGAAACCCTGAGGTTGCCAGCTTATGTGTGGACTCACAGACATGACCACATTGTCGCTGGCTTGAGCTCAAGGTTGCTGGCTTGAGCAAGGGGTCACTGGCTCGACTGGAGCCCCCAGGTCAAGGCACACATGAGAAAGCAATCAATGAGCAACTAAGGAGCCGCAACAATGAATTGATGATTCTCATCTCTCTTTCTTCCTGTTTGTCTGTTCCTCTCTCTTTCTTGAAAACAAAACAAAACAAAACAATCTAAAACTTCATCTTTAAGGAAAAGCAAAAGGTCATATAATTCCTAAAATCTAGAGATTGAAGATCTGAACACTATTTTAAAAGCATTTTCCTCTAATCAGGAGGATGGAATTTTCTATTTACATAAAATGTTGTCAAATAAGAAAAAATAGAATATTCAAACACATATGTAGAATTTAAAGATGACTGGAGTGGTGAGGGAAGGCTGCATGGCAGCATGACCAGGGCCATCATGCCCCTCCATATCCTTCAGAGCCTTTGGTGGCACTGCTCCTGGTGAGGATAAAATGGTCTCTCACTGGGGTTTATTTGGCATTTCCCTGATTTCTAATGAAACTGTCATCTCTTATAGGTTGCTGGCCACACAAGCACCCTATGTCCATGCTTCAACCACCTTTAAGGACTGCTGTCTTTTTGTCCCAACCTACAGCCCTGTGCTTTCTCTGACTGGCATTTTCACTCAATCATTTGTATTTTGAAGAATTTCTTAATTTGGGCATGGTGAGATTTGTCAGCCTTTCCACTTTTATATCTTAGCAAACCCTTCTCAGCCCTGAGTGCTAATGTTACTCTCCCTTAGCTTTTCCTATCAAGTGCTTTTCACATACCAGTGTCTACCCATCTGGAAGCAATCATTGTGTGTTTGGTTTAGGATAGGAATCTGATTTCACTTTTTCATAAGCAGAACCAGCTCCCTCCAACTGAGTATCGGTCTGCTTTTCAGCTCTGCCATGTTCCAGGGCTTCCTGCTGTCCATGTTGGCCAATAGCACCCACTTCATCCCTTGGTGTCAAGGGAGTCTTTCTGTTCCTCACTCACTCACAAGTGTTTACTGTGCACCTTCTATGGTGAGGATAAAATGGTCAAGAAGTATCCTGGTTCTAGGACCTGTCATCCATAAGGCATCTGCCTTCCTTAAGCCTACATTCCAATGGGTTTGTAGGGATTGGATAGGGGGAGTAAGGAACTGTAGACCTGGTGACACAGGGTTATATGGGATAGAGAACAAGGGGAATTGAGAGTAATGGGGGTGGAGGCACAATTTAAATGGAATGGTTGTAACAGAGCAACAAAAAGGTATTTCTCTTCTCAGCATTTCATCTAGGCAAACTGCGGCTCATGAGCCACATGCGGCTCTTTGGCCCCTTGAGTGTGGCTGTTCCACAAAATACCACGTGCGGGTGCTACCTCAGTAAGAATGTACCTACCTATATAATAGTTTAAGTTTAAAAATTTTGGCTCTCAAAAGAAATTTCAATCGTTGTACTGTTGATATTTGGCTCTGCTGACTAATGAGTTTGCCGACCACTGATCTAGACTCCTGCAGGTATATTTGCACTCTCAGTCACCCTCCCCTTATCCCTGTCCAGAGCCCCATCCCCACAGCAGAGGTACCCTCATCCCCAGCTCTCAGTTTTCTCCCACAGTTAGATGGCTGTGACCCCTCCGTTCCCTTGTCCTGGTGCTCACCGGCAGCTCTGGTCACCTTCCCTGTGGCCTCTCCCTCCTCTGTGCATCCTTACTCACCCAGGGACATGCTACCCTACCCTGGACACAGAGCCCTGGGGCCTAGGAGGATCCACTGGGGGGGGGGTTCCTGAGGATGGCACCCAGGTTCCAGCCTCCGGTTCTGGCCCCAATGCTCTCGACCCCATCCTGTGTGCTAACATCAGTAAGAGCCACTGCGTGCCATGCCCAGAGGGATCTACTCTAATGTCGTCTTGGGCTCAGGGGCAGAGAAAGGGGAATGTGGGAGGGCAAAACCATCCGCTGCCCACAGTGCGGCTTTGGTCAGGGGTGGGTGGGTTGGTGCAGTGCTGGATGGAGCCTGCGGGTGTCCGGTGTCTGCCACTGTCGCCAGCTCCATGAGGTCCTCCCTGCTCCTTCTTTCTGTCCACATCCTGACTCATTGTCTGTTTATTAAACATGTAGATTCTGCAATTGATTGGCAACTCTGTGCGCTGTGAGGGTCTGTCTTTTTAGCTGCTGATAGTCCATCATCCAGCAGTTTCCACCTGACAGTGGTCAGCTTACAAGTGGGAGCCAGTTCTAGCATCCAAATTTTGGACTTGCAGTTTAAAAACAAGTGAGGCTCTCAGGATTGCACCATCATACTGACAGCAAGTTTGTATAAGTCTCTGCTTTGTGCTCAAGGTCTCCACTGTAGTAAAAATATTCTCTGTGGTTGGTCCCTGAGACATAGAGCCATGTGATGTTACCTCAGCATTAAACTGGGGAGCTATTCAGAGGCATTGGGAAAGATGCAGGAAGCCCGTGCTGGTCTGGAGCTGGTTTAGCAGGTGACATTGCTCTGCTTTTGGAGGGTACAACCCCAGAAGAACCTCCTTTCCAGAGGACTGCAGGTACCTTCCCCTAGAGCACAATATTTCCCCAATAAGTAAGTGGGAAAAGGTTACAAGTGGGTAGTTCAGAGCTATGAAAATTTAAAAGACTAATAGATATATGAAAAAAAATTGTCTCACCAGTAATCAAAGAAATGCAAAGCAGAAGAAGTTCCTTGTCTGTATTCCTTGTGTTGGTGGACATGACACCACTTTCTGGGAAGAAATCAGACAGAGTCCTTGAGAAAGTGCTGCCTTTGGACCTGTTCTTTCTATTCTTGATAAGCCATCCCCAAGAAAACCAAAGCACACAAGTATTTATTACCAATAAGTTCTCATAGTATTGTGTACAATCAGAAAGAAAAAAAGCCAGCTTGACCAGGTGGTGGTGCAGTGGATAGAGCATCGGCCTGGGACACTGAGGACCCAGTTTCAAAACCCTGAAGTCGCTGGCTTGAGCGTAGGTTCACCAGCTTGAATGTGAGATTATAGACATGACCCCATGGTTGTTGGCTTAAACCCAAAGGTCACCAGCTTGAGCCCAAGGTCACTGGCTTGAGCAAGAGGTCCCTGGCTCAACTGGAGCCCTCAGGTCAAGACGCATATGAGAAAGCTGGAGAGCCCTCATGGACAGCAGGACCAGGCCAGCACAGGTGCCAGACATAGCTTGTGTGGCATGTTTGCCAGCCTGATAATAATAATAATAATAACAATAATAATAATAATAATAATAAATAAATAAAACATCTTCCAAGAAAGAGAAGAGATGCACCAAGAGGAAGTTAGGAAAACTCAACCTCATTTATCCTCATTCATGTCGAGAACAGTGAGAGACAAGGGAACTAGGAATAAAACCCGGCAGCCTGTGTGGCATGAGCGTGTCTGGCAGGGAGCTCCATCTCGAGGACAGCACACAGCTGAGAGGTGGGCGTCCTGCAGCCTCTGCATAGCTCCCAGCTCCAAGCCTGCACCCTCCCAGCCTTCCCCACCAGAAAGTCTGGAGCTGGGCAGCACAGCCTCAGCCCTGAGGACTGACAGTACTCCTTGGCCTTCTCTGGTGCTGTCCACCTGCCTGCTGGACAAGAAGCTATGATACTGCAAAGAAAAGGCCGATGCTGAATCATGGGTTGGGTCCTCCCTATCTTCTGCTGTGATTGGGTTATAGGTGGTCATAATCTATGGCCTGGGGGAGCCTGAGGCTATGAATGTTGTTGGGGTGACTAGCCACAGGAGTGTTACTGAGAACCAGGCACCAGTCCAGGCCCCCATTCCATCCCGTCATTCCAGACATAATCCCATCTGGAAGCACCGGTGAAATATGGTTACAGGAAATATTGATACAGATGACTTACTGTGCACCAGGTGCCACATGAGCGTGTTACATCTACTCATGGAATCCCACCAATTTCTGAGAGGCATGAACAGGTGGAGTGGCAGACTCAATATCTGCACCACAAATCAGCCTGGACCTGTGGGCAGATTCGCTGTGCCTGTGGGTCAATCAATGCTCCACCTGTCTGGCTGGTTCCACGGTGCCTCTGACGGTGCCACCCATAGCGACCAAGGCAGGACCTACTCCTACACCAGATCCTGAGGGACAAAGAAGGAGAATGGCTTTTGGCTTTCAAGGCCTGAGGAGCTCACAAGGTCTACACAGCTGTTGGACAGGCAGCTGAGCACCTACTGGACACCAGCCTATGACAGGCATTGACAGGTCCCTGCATAACACACAGGCACGATGTCACCTCTGGACAACATCTCTCAGAGCTACCGCACCCAGAGCACAGAAAGAAAGGCTGGGAAGAGGTCAGGAAAGTGGGCCTGGAGACCCTGGTGCCCCCAACTTCACTGAGGCTCCCAGAGATGTTGAGTAAGTCTTGTCCCCAGAAGCTGAACTCGCAGAGCTGCTTTGGACTAAAAGAGACGATGCTGCAAAGTCCTTTTGTGAAACCGCCCACCGTGGTTTATGCAGCAGAGACACCCCACATCCCCCTTGCAGTAGCCCTACCCAGGCAGGTGTTCTTGCTCATCAGTCGTGCACAGGCCTGAATATGCTTAGAAAATTTGTCTCTATACCTCTCTCACATTTGTGACTCAGGCCAAACCCAAGTTTCTTCGGCCGATTCCTTTGGCCAAAATCCTTTTCACCTTCCCAGCCCCATGTGAACTCACGTGCCTCCAAGCAATGAAATCCACGTGTTTCTGAGTCACTTATACTCCAGTTAGCCAGAGGAGCAGAGTGGGTCTTGTCCTCAGAGATGCTTTCCAAGTGTCCCTGCCAACCCGGTCCAGCCTGTCCTCTCGGCAAAAGCATGTTCCTGCTGGCCAAGAGACATTCAGATAGAGCTGAGGTGACAAAGGTCCTATGTTTGATGGTCATGGGACCTGAGTGTCCAAAACCCACTGTAGGCAACACCTCAGAGGAAAGGATTATGACAAACCTGCCCTGTGCTTCTCTGTGGTCAAGTGTAAAGTGAACTTGTGTCTTCCAAACCTGTGCTGAGCAGCTGTGATGGTTGGAAGGTCACAGCCCTGACCCTGAGCACCTGGCACCATGACCAGGCAGGCAAAGGAATTCTAGGCAAATCAGAGCCTCCACCCCGCCCAGGACCATAGCAAACAAGGTGACATTGGGTTAGGGTTAGGGTTAGGGGTTGGGGAAGGCAGGACCCACCATCTCAAGCCTGGGAGGACTGGATGCAACTCAACACAGCCAGAGCTCTGAACAGGGGAACTGGGCCAGTGCATATCCTAAAGCTTGGGGAGTCCCCTGGTCTTGTCTTGACAGCTGTGGGACTTCTATCATGTCACATGTCCTCTCTCCTCCCTTGTCACACTGAGGTTTGTGGGCTTTGCCCAGACTCCCCAGCCAAGATGCCAAGTATCCATCTCCGTAGGTCCAGGTGTGGCCTGCCCCACAGGGGAGATACACACCCACTCAGGCTCCCACCATCCCAGGCAGTGGGGCCTCTCCATCCCGGACAAGCTAACCTTCTAGAAAGAGTTTCTAGGCATTCCAACGGCAGAGGCCACTTACTCTGCAGAGGCCTTTGAAGACAAACAGATACTTCAGGAGCTAGCCAGTGCTGAGAAAGTTTATCCTGGGTGAGAGAATGGGCCTGGCTTTCTGTTCCTGTGGGGTGTGCTTAACACCTGATGCATCTCTGGGGGTGTGAGCCCAGAGGGAAGGCACAGGAGGGTGGGGTGAGCAGCATTCACTCACCATTTGGAGATGAGAACCCCGGGAAAAGAAAAATCTAATTATAAATCCTATCTGCTTCCACTGGGATTTGCGAAATATTGGAAAGGAGTTTCTTTTGCTTTGACTATGAGAAGCAGAGGCATAGAATTGCTACACAAAATATAAGTGATAAAATAGTTTGCATTGCTGACATCAAAACTGATTTTTTGGTTTTTCAAACAAAGAAAGCTGTTGGCTCTACCATGACCACAGTGATGCTCAGAAAAAGTTTCATGTCTTTTCCTACAGACAATTGCTGACAATGCAGTTGACCTTAGGCCTCTTCTCCTATTTGGTCCCAAGTAGTCCTGGTTCACCCCTTGCTTGGCTTTGACCTTGGGTCCAGCCAAGGTATCACCAGTTTCCAAGGTGTCCGCTTTTTTCTAGCACAATACATCTCTGCGAAAACACCAAAGTTGTGTGTCAGGACTTCCCAGAACACTGACCTAGGGCGATGTACTTCCAGCCACGGTGTCATGGAGGTTGACAGAGCAGAGGTTCTGTTATGTCTTCACTGTCAGTCTCCTTCTCTGCTTCCACCCTCTAACTCAGAGGTGGATTTAATTGTGGGCGCACTGGGCACGCGCCCTGGGCCCCGACTTCTGAAGGGACCCGCAAAACCCCAACTTTACACTTTTTTCTAATGACACCAAGTTTGGTGTCATTAATAGTACATAATATTTTTTATTTATTTAAAAATATGGTTAACATGTATTTTTATTTTCCCTGACTCTCTCTTTTCTTTTAAGGGGCCCAATTTTTTCTTTTGCGCCGGGCCCTCAACTGAACTTAATTCGCCTCTGGTCCCACCAGTGAGGCTTTTCTCAAACTACTGTTGCTCAGGCATAGCCTAGAGCACAGGCACACACTTTCTCCACTCCTGCCATAGCATTTTGAGATTAGCCATGGCAGTAGCTCTGGTTCATGTATGTGGACACCGAGACTCAGAGAGGTTAGGTAAGTTGCTCAGGGCCACACAGCTATGAAGTGAAAGAGCCAGTGAACCGTATTCACTCCAAACCCCAGACTTTCTTCTAATAGCCATGCAGCTGTTCTCAGGCTAAAGGCAGGACCACAGCTTCCAAAAGTGCCTCCCTCCCCAGGATGAGCCCTGTTCACGGGCAGGTCAGGCAAATGTGGGCAACATCAAGGTCCTGGCACAAGTCTAGGGGCTGAGGCCAAGGAAGGCCTCCATACAAGAGTATAGGGCAAAGGACCCTGTGTCCCACCCTCCAACCTGACAAGGGCGAGTTTGAAATAACCCGTTGGCAGAGAGCAGAGACAGGTGAGGGTGAGCTCAGGGCAGAGAGGCTGGTGTCTGCGGGCACCAGCTTTCACCTCCCTGCATGGTGTGCTTCCTGCTGGCACACTGCTGTTTATTGTCTTTGCGTGAGCTCACACTCCTTTTCCCTCAGCATGTTTCCTTCATAACAGGATGACAGACACTGCGGCTGTTGAACGCTGTTTCAGTTTCTGAAAACACAGACAGCACACTGACGACAGAAATCCTGAGTCTTCAAAGAGGCACCCACCTCTGGGAGCGTCCACATCCTTAAGAGCTGTGTCTCCCTGTTTTTAATCACCATGGTGGCAACCAGCAGTCATTCAGAAATGCCATCCCGAGCAGACTGATTCTCAAGGCTGTCCTCAATTGTACTCATTATTGGTTGAGCAAACAGTCTCAGTTTTCTGTCTTGTAGGTGCTAGTATTTCTGGGCTTTCTGCATCCCTCTTGATTCTGCTCTGAGCTTATCTTTTTTCTCAAGGGGTGTTATCAATGCAGGGAACTGCTCATTCACTCCAGTGATATTTTGCTTGGAAAGCTTTTCACCCAAGCCAGATCACAGTAGTTCTGTTTCCTGTTTCCTAGGTTACTGCAGGAACCCATTTTAGTTATTTTTTTTCCCCATTATGTAACACAACTTGCCATTTCCCAACTTTTTTTTTTAAATAAAATTTTATTTTAATGGGGTGACATCAATAAATCAGGGTACATATATTCAAAGAAAACATTTCCAGGTTATCTTGTCATTTAGTTCTATTGCATACCCATCACCCAAAGAGAGATCGACCTCCGTCACCCTCTATCCAGTTTTCTTTGTACCCCTCCCCCTCCCCCTCCCCCTCTCCCTCCTTCCCTCCCCCCACCCCCCCATAACCACCACACTCCTGTCCATGTCTCTTAATCTCGCTTTTATGTCCCACCAATGTATGGAATCCTGCAGTTCTTGTTTTTTTTTTCTGATTCACTTATTTCACTCTGCATAATGTTATCAAGGTTCCACCATTCTGCTATAAGTGATCTGATGTCATCATTTCTTCTAGCTGAATAGTATACCATGGTGTATATGTCCCCTGTCTTCTTTATCCAGTCTTCTATTTTTTTTTACAGTGATTAAAAGCCTATAAGCAAACTCTTGGCCAATACAGCAAGAATCCATAAAAGAGTAGTGCCCTTAACATGTTCACCAAGTCCAAGTTGGCCCCATCACCATGCCAAATCCCTGAAAAATGCAACCCAACCACAGTTCAGTCTGTTAGGAGCTGTCACAGGGAGCAGGAGTCCAGGAAAAGTCCACATCCAGGAAAAGTCTGCATGGCACTGGAATTGTTGTCACCATTCTATACTTTGCAGCTCATGTCCAAGTCCCAATGACCGCTGCTTCTAGCTGGTAATGATTCAGGTAGACTGGAAAAGTCATTTGCAGCATGCATGGATATGGAGCTTCTGTTCTCCTCTGCCTGGCGAGATGAGACCAGGTTGCTTTTCCCTGGAGCTCTGCGACTGTGGCATGGTAAAGAGAACCTTGGGATACACTAAGCTGGGTGGCAAAGGTAGATTCATAATAGAAGTTGGCAAAAGGGGGAAAGAGAGCTCTAATTTAGGAGTAGGTCCCAGCCTGAAATATGAGTGGGGCATTGAGGTAGGAGGAATAAAGGAAACACTGTATATTAAACAAAGCAGCAAAAAATAGGACTATCAACATCCACAACAGAGATCTTTGAGGGAAGAATAAAAAACCTGACTATTCAGGCAAAACATAGTTAAGTGGCCCTTGTGCAAATGAGATCAGTTTACCTGCTCCTTGGAAGAAATACTCTAGGCTCGTCCACAGTGTCGTAGATGGGGCTGACGGCCCTGGGCACCTTCAAGCCTTCAGTGGCAAACCCCAGCTTTCTGGGCAAGGTTAGGTCATAGGTGGCTGGAGCAGGGTTGGAAGAGACTGAACCCTCCCTTAGAGGAGCGAGGGGGAAGCCTACCTTCCAGTGTCCCTGTTTCCTCACAGCAGAGGCATGTAAGCCTGGCAGGCTTTAGCTCAATGACCTTCCTTTCCACTATTGAAGCAAGACCCAGATGGCATCCTATGAGACCCCTTCGGGGCGTTGGAGCCTTTAAGGGCGTATCCTAAAAGCTGGTAGTTCCCCTGATCTCTATTGGGCTTTTTCTGCCTCTAGGTATCTTAAAAGCCATGCTCAGAAGATCTCGCTGAGGGGTTTGAGGATCCCCATCCACCTATATAAATCTTTTCCATATATCTGGAGCTATTTGGAAAAAGACAAAACAGTGTTATTAGCTGGATCTAATAAAGAGGGTAGTAGTATGCAGGCGAAAAAGATTTGGTGTCTCCTGTTCATCAGCATTCAAAAGAGATGTAAATTTTTTTTAAGTAAAAAGCATGATATGGTAGACCTGTAGGAGTTCCAGGATATGACTACCCCCTTTAAAAATTTTTTTTTTTTAAATTGACCTTAAAATGTTTGCTGAGTACACTTTAATAATACCTTAACTTTAAAGATTGTAAACATGACAAAATACAGTAAATGCTTTTGGTCCATATGCAGGAGGATTTTCAGTTTAGCCAGTTTAGGAAATCCAGTAATAGAACAATGCATACAGACAATGAACTATAACATGCTTAGCAGCCTCTCCTGTTCTGACAGAGGTTACTATAGATCCGGAATATGTATCCACTGTAATGTGGACATACAACTGTTTGCCAAATGAAGGTATATGAGTAACATCCATCTGCCAAAGTTGTCCTGGTAGGGGTTCTTGAGGGTTAACTCTAAATGAAGGGGCAGTATAGGACCCCTTGGACAGGATTTCCCAATCTGCCGTGCTGCTTCCCGAGAAAGTTGAAACTGTTTACACCGGGCTGCAGCGTTCTGGTGATGAATAGTATGAGGCTGACTTGCTCAGTCTGTCATGGTTGCTCCATATAATTTTCTTTTGGGTAGTTTGATCAACAAGGGCATTCCTAGGCCCTGGCCGGTTGGCTCAGTGGTAGAGCATTGGCCTGGTGTGCAGGATTCCCAGGTTCGATTCCCAGTCAGAGCACACAGAAGAAGTGCTCATCTACTTCTCCACCCCTCCCCCTCTCCTTCCTCTCTGTCTCTCTCTTCCCCTCCCGCAGCCAAGGCTCCACTGGAGCAAAGCCACCCCGGGCACTAAGGATGGCCCCATGGCCTCTGCCTCAGTCGCTAGAATGGCTCTGGTTGTAACAGAGCAACACCCCAGATGGGCAGAGCATTCCCCCCTGGTAGGCATGCCAGGTGGATCCCGGTCAGGCGCATGTGGGAGTCTGTCTGACTGCCTCCCCATTTCCATCTTCAGAAAAATACAAAAAATAAATAAATAAAAGGAAAAATACAACAACAACAACAACAACAACAAAAAAGAAAGAAAAGAAAACAGGGAAAAAAAAAAGAAAAGAAAAGAAAAAAAAGGGCATTCCCTTGTGCTAAAGCTCCAGGAAGCATGGAGTGAGCTTGAGTATGTCCTATGAAACATGGAGCTCTATGTTGACATATAAGTCTTTGAAGAAGGAGGAACTGCTGAAATAGTAAATCAGCATTTGTCCCTAAGACAGCAGTCTTTATAGTGGAAACACCATAAGTAAATATTTGCTGTCTGTCTATACATTAAAGGGGGAATATGGCAAATGCTGAAAAGCCATGATCTTTGTGCCCCTCCCCTCCCTCAACCCCCTCCTTCTCCTCCCCCCACCCTGTAACCCCGACACTGTTGTCCATGTCTCTGAGTCTCATCTTTATGTCCCACCTATGTATGGAATCATATAGTTCTTAGTTTTTTCTGATTTACTTCTTTCGCTCAGTATAATGTTATCAAGGCCCATCCATGTTGTTGTAAAAGATCCCATGTCATCATTTCTTATGGCTGAGTAGTATTCCATAGTATGTATATACCAAAGCTTTTTAATCCACTCGTCCTCTGATGGACACTTGGGCTGTTTCCATATCTTTGCTATTGTGAACAATGCTGCCATAAACATGGAGGTGCATTTCTTCTTTTCAAACAGTGCTATGGTGTTCTTGGGGTATATTCCTAACAGTGGTATAGCTGGGTCAAAAGGCAGTTCGATGTTTAATTTCTTGAGGAATCTCCATACTGTTTTCCACAGTGGCTGCACCAGTCTGCATTCCCACCAGCAGTGCAGGAGGGTTCCCTTTTCTCCACATCCTCGCCAGCACTTATTCTGTGTTGTTTTATTGATGAGCACCATTCTGACTGGTGTGAGGTGATATCTCATTGTGGTTTTAATTTGCATTTCTCTAATCATTAGTGATGTTGAACATTTTTTCATATGCCTATTGGCCATCTGTGTGTCCTCTTTGGAGAAGTGTCTATTCATTTCTTTTGCCCATTTTTGGATTGGATTGTTTGTCTTCCTGGTATTAAGTTTTACAAGTTCTTTATAAATTTTGGTTATTAACCCCTTATCAGACGTATTGTCAAATATGTTCTCCCATTGTGTAGTTTGTCTTTTTATTCTGTTATTATTGTCTTTAGCTGTGCAGAAGCTTTTTAGTTTGATAAAGTCCCATTTGTTTATCCTGTCTTTTATTTCACTTGCCTGTGGAGATAAATCAGCAAATATATTGCTGCGATAGATGTCAGAGAGCTTACTGCCTATGTTTTCTTCTAAGATGCTTATGGTTTCACGGCTTACATTTAAGTCTTTTATCCATTTTGAGTTTATTTTTGTGAGTGGTGTAAGTTGGTGGTCTAGTTTAATTTTTTTGCAGGTAGCTGTCCAATTTTCCCAACACCATTTGTTGAAGAGGCTGTCTTTACTCTATTGTATTTCCTTACCTCCTTTGTCAAATATCAGTTGTCCATAGAGCTGGGGGTTTATTTCTGGGTTGTCTGTTCTGTTCCATTGATCTATATGCCTGTTCTTATGCCAGTACCATGCTGTTTTGAGTACAATGGCCTTATAATATAACTTGATATCCGGAAGTGTGATCCCTCCCGCTTTATTCTTCCTTTTCAAGATTGCTGAGGCTATTCGTGTTCTCTTTTGGTTCCATATAAATTTTTGGAATATGTGTTCTATATCTTTGAAGTAAGTCATTGGTATTTTAATTGGTATTGCATTGAATTTATAAATTGCTTTGGGTAATATAGACATTTTAATGATGTTTATTCTTTCTAACCATGAGCATGGTATATGCTTCCACTTACTCGTATCTTCCCTGATTTCTTTTATCAATGTTTTATAATTTTCTGAGTACAAGTCTTTAATCTCCTTGGTTAGATTTATTCCTAGGTACTTTATTTTTTTGGTTGCAATGGTAAAAGGGATCGATTCCTTGATTCCTCTTTCTGACAGTTCATTATTAGTGTATAAAAATGCCTCTGATTTCTGACTATTGATTTTATATCGTGCCACCTTGCCGAATTCATTTATCAGGTCTAGTAGTTTTTTGATTGAGACTTTAGGGTTTTCTATATACAATATCTTATCATCTGCAAATAATGATAGTTTTACTTCTTCTTTTCCAATTTGGATGCCTTTTATTTCTTTTTCTTGTCTGATTGCAGTGGCTAGGACTTCCAGAACTATGTTGAATAAGAGTGGTGAAAGGGGGCACTCCTGCCTTGTTCCTGATCTTAAGGGGATTGCTTTTAATTTTTGCCCATTGAGTATGATGTTGGCTGTGGGTTTGTCATAGATTGCCTTTATCATGTTGAGGTATGTTCCCTGTATTCTCACTTTGCTGAGAGTTTTGATCATGAATGGGTGCTGGATTTTATCAAATGCTTTTTCTGCATCTATTGAAATTATCATGTGGTTTTTCTCCTTTCTTTTGTTTATGTGATGAATCACATTGATTGATTTGTGAATATTGTACCAGCCTTGCCTCCCCAGAATAAATCCCACCTGATCATGGTGTATGATTTTTTTCATATATTGCTGGATCTGGTTTGCTAATATTTTGTTGAGGATTTTTGCATCTAAGTTCATCAGGGATACTGGGCTATAATTTTCTTTTTTTGTGTTGTCTTTGCCTGGTTTTGGAATCAGAATTATGCTCGCCTCATAAAAGGAGTTTGGAAGTCTTCCTTCCTCTTGAATTTTTTGAAATAGCTCAAGAAGGATAGGAGTTAGTTCTTCTTTGAATATTTGGTAGAATTCACTTGTGAAGCCATCAGGCCCAAGACTTTTCTTTTTTGGGAGTTTTTTGATAGCTGTTTCAATCTCATTTGTTGTAATTGGTCTGTTTAGGTTTTCTGATTCTTCCAGATTGATTTTTGGAAGATTATATGATTCAAGGAATTTGTCCATTTCATCTAGGTTGTCTAGTTTTTTGGTGTACAGTTCTTCATAGTATTTTCTTACAATATTTTGTATTTCTGTTTGTCAGTTGTTATTTCTCCACTCTCGTTTCTAATTTTATTTATTTGAGTCTTCCCTCTTTTTTTCTTGGTGAGTCTCGTTAAAGGTTCATCAATCTTGTTTACCTTTTCAAAGAACCAGCTCCTGGTTTCATTGATCTTCTGTATTGTTTCTTTAGCCTCTATGTCATTTATTTCTGCTCTGATCTTTATTATTTCCTTTCTTCTACTAGCTCTGGGCTTTACTTGCTCTTCTTTTTCTAGTTCTTTTAGATGCAGGGTTAAGTTGTTTATTAGAGCTTTTTCTAGCTTCTTGAGGTATGCCTGTAGAGCCATAAACTTTCCTCTCAGGACTGCTTTTGCTATGTCCCATAAATTTTGAGTTGATGTATGCTCATTATCATTTGTTTCTAGGAATTTTTTAATTTCTTCTTTGATCTCAATGTTAACCCATTCATTATTTAATAACATGCTATTTAGTTTCCAAGTGTTTGAGTGTTTTTCAATTTTTCTATTTTGGTTGATTTCTAGTTTAATGCCATTGTGATCAGAGAAAGTGCTCGATATGATTTCAATCTTCTTAAATTTGTTGAGACCGCTTTTGTGCCCTAACATGTGGTCTATTCTAGAGAATGTACCAACTGAGGTCGCCGGTTCGAAACCCTGGGCTTGCCTGGTCAAGGCACATATGGGAGTTGATGCTTCCAGCTCCTCCCCCCTTCTCTCTCTCTGTCTCTTCTCTCTCTCTCTCTCTCTGTCTCTCCCTCTCCTCTCTAAAATGAATAAATAAAAAAATAAAGTAAAAAAATAAAAGAGAATGTACCATGAGCGCTTGAAAAGAATGTATATTCTGCTGTTTTAGGGTGAAAGGTTCTGAAGATATCTATTAAATCGAGTTGATCTAATATGTCCTTTAAGTCTGCTGTTTCTTTGTTAATTTTCTTTCTTGAGGATCTATCTAATGATGTTAATGGGGTATTGAAATCCCCTACTATTATAGTATTGCTGTTGATCTCGCCCTTTAAGTCCATCAAAGTCTGCTTTATATATTTAGGTGCTCCTATATTAGGTGTGTAGATATTTATAATAGTTATATCTTCCTTTTGGATTGCTCCTTTTATCATTATGTAGTGACCTTCTTTATCTCTAACTATGGTCTTTGTTTTAAAGTCCATTTTGTCTGATATAAGTATTGCTACCCCAGCTTTTTTTTATTTCCATTTGCGTGAAATATTTTTTTCCATCCTTTTATCTTCAGTCTGTGTGCATCTTTTGATTTAAGGTGTGTCTCTTGTAGACAGCATATGTATGGGTCCTGTTTTCTTATCCACGCAGTTACCCTATGTCTCTTGATCGGATCATTTAATCCATTAACATTTAAGGTTATTACTGATATGTAATTGTTTATTGCCATTTTTTTCTTTAAAACTGTATTCCTCTTTTGCTATATTCTTATTTACCTTTGATCTGTTCACAACAGGTCCCTTAGCATTTCTTGCAGCCTTGGTTTGGTTGCAGTGAATTCCTTGAGGGTTTTTTTTGTCTGTAAAGCTTTTTATTTCTCCTTCAATTTTAAATGATAGCCTTGCTGGATAAAGTAGTCTTGGTTGTAGGTTCTTGTTCTGCATTACTTTGAATATTTCTTGCCATTCCCTTCTGGCCTCAAGTGTTTCTGTTGAGAAGTCAGAAGTCATCCTTATGGGGGCTCCTTTGTAGGTGATAGTCTTTTTTTCTCTAGCAGCTTTTAATATTTTCTCTTTATCATTTAGCTTTGGTATTTTAATTGTGATGTGTCTTGGTGTTGGTTTCTTTGGGTTTCTCCTTAATGGAGTTCTCTGTGCTTCCTGAACATGTGAAATGTTTTCCTGCCTTAATTGGGGGAAGTTTTCTGCTATAATATGTTTGAACAAAGTCTCTATCCCTTGTTCTTTCTCTTCTTCTTCAGGAACCCCTATGATGCGGATGTTATTTCTCTTCATGTTATCACAGAGCTCTCTTAGAGTTTCCTCAGACTTTTTGAGTCTCTTTTCTTTTTTCTTCCCTGCTTCCGTGCCTTTATTTATCGTGTCCTCTAACTCGCTGATTCTATTCTCTGCTTCATCCATCCTGCTTTTAATTCCTTCCATTGTATTCTTTATTTCAGATATTGTAATTGTCATTTCTGACTGATTCTTTTTTTATTATTTCAATGTCCTTTTTTATATTTGTTATCTCTTTATTTAGGTTTTCGTAATGGCCATCTATGGTTGTTCTAATGTCTTTGAGCATCCTGACAATTGTTATTATAAACTCTGCATCTGGTAATTTGGTTATATCTGATTCACTTAGGTCCTTTTCTGGGGATTTCTCTTGGTTTATTTGTGTTGTATTTCTCTGCCTCCGCATTTTCTCTTCACGGGAGTGGCTGTGATCACGCGCTCTGGTGCACAAGCGTTGGTGGCCTTAGCCTTTGCCCTGTCCCCGTGTGTGACGCTATGCTCGGTCCTGAGGGCACTGGCGAGCACCTTTGCTCAGCTGTGGGTCTCTGCCTGTTTCCGGCCCTTGCAGGAGGAGCCCACTCGAGGAACGGCTGCTAGCCTTGGCTCTACCGCCAGGCAGGACTGCGCGCCCAAGCTCAGCTCAGTAGTGGAACTCCGCCTCTTCTGGGCTTTTGGCTCCACCCCCGTGGGAGGAGCCGGCTACCAAGTCAGACCGCAAGCCTGGGTTGCATGGGCGGGGCAAGGCTGTGCTCCTGTGCCCTTGCTCAGGGGCTGGTCTCCACCCTTTCCAGGGTTCCCACCCTTCTCCTGCAGGCTGGATTACAGGCTGCTGGCAACTGAGCTTGACTGCTTTTGCACGCCCCCTTCTCCCCAGCCGGGCAAGATTGAGCTCACACCTGAGCCCAGTGGTGGCCAGCTGGCTTCCGCCCCTGCCAGCAGAACTGCGCTTTTGTCTCCCGCTGCTGCCCACCCTCCGGCGAACCCTCAGCCGCGTGGGTGCGGGTACCACAGCTCGGACCCTAAGACTCACTACTGTAGACCCAAAAGCTCCCTCCTTCTATGCAACTCTGCTCTGAGTGCCGCGGGGGAGCTTGTTTGGCTGCTCTCCTGCTTCCCTTTGCTGGTATTGCTGTTTCCGGGGGAAATATTCACTTCAGCTTTGGGGAGTGACTCGTCCTGGGGTTTAGGGTGGCTATCTCCCAAAATGTTTCTCCCTGTGCCTCCTAGATTACACTCTCTTCCTGTTACTCTGGTCCTCTCCTCTCTCCCCGTCCCCAGGAGCCCCGGGTGAGTGGTTGTGAGAGAGATGTTCTGTGTGGTCCCTTTAAGAAGGATCCTGGGTCTGAGAAATCAGACTCTTTCTCACAAACAGTATCCTGACTTGTTTCCAGCTAAATACTGTTCTTACGCCTCTTCTGGGCCCTGGGGCTGCAGGCTGGGGCTTTGTTCCTGGGGCTCAGGACCCTTCCCCCTCTGCTAAACTCACTTCCTGCCACGCGAGTCTCTCCCTGCTGCCGTTTGCTCAGGGGAACTGGGCAGCCCTCTCCGCGTTTCCACTTTTCCTACCAGTCTCGGTGTGGCTTCTTCAGTATTTCTTGGTTGAAGAGTCCTCTTAGTTTAGTCCAAAGTTGGTTTTTTCAGATGATAGTTCTTAAAATTAGTTTGTAATCCACTTCGGTTCTGGGAGGTAGATGTTGGTACGTCTGCCTACTCCAGCGCCATCTTGTCTCTCCCCGTTTCCCAACTTTCTACAACAGTTTCACCACCACCCAGTCTCTCGGGCACTGGCATGTATTTTAGGTTTCATGACAACAACACACTACTTTTGGCACCAGACTCTCTGTGTCAGCATTTGCTACAACAATACTGCATAACAAATGACCCCATCAGTTCCAGTGGTTCAGGGACACCACTGTTTGTTATCGCTCCCTCAGCAGTTTGTGGTGTCAGACATAGGCACTTCTTAGGCTGCAGGGGTTCTGGTCAGCCTGTCCTCTCACTCCAGGACCCATGTGAGCGAGGCAGCAGCTCCTGGGTATTTTTTTCCTGTCATGCCTCTGAGACTTCTGCTCAGAACTGTCCCACTGTCCCTTCAGCCAACATTCTGCTGGTCATAGCAAGTCACATGCCAAGCTATAGCACCAGGGCAGGGAAGGAAGGAAGAATTGGGAGCTATCAGCCACAGGATTGGTGAAAGGATTTAGGCAAAGTTAACACAAGACAAGCTTTTGCAGAGACATGGGCTCCAAGCTACCTCCTGTCCAGATCCGCTGCTGTGAGGTGGGAGCTCAGGGCTAGGCCAGCCTGGCGCTGCCACCTTCGAGTCCTTACAGAGTGACCCAGCAGGCCACTCCCCAGCATCCCCAAATTGCAGCTCTTCCTGCTGTGAAGTGTGGTGAGGGCTCTGCTTGGAGACAAACAGTATCTGTCTGCAAAATTCCTGCTTTGTGAGATATGATGACAGACATACTTCTTAAGGCTTTGTCTTCCTTCTGTCTGAACTGCCAGAGAGGCACCAAGTCCAGTGTGGTTCCCTATCGTGAAGCTCACATCTCAAGGGAGAAGCTGGATGTGGGCAGCAGAGGAGCAGGTACAGGCTGAGGCCTAAGGCACCCAATCACAGAGAACTGGACTAAATCTTGAGCATAGAGAAGCCTCCCTCGCCATCTTCAGTCAGATCAGGATGAGGATCTCAGTGATGGCAGACGATGAGATGTCCCTGCCCGCAGAGCTTGAAGGGTCTAGAACAGTCCCACAACATTCGTGACAACTCCTGGGCCACCGTTACCACCCTGGCTTCATGTGGCTTCATGTTGGACACACTGTCTGCAAAAGGCTGATTATGGTCCCAAATCATGTTTGTGTCCTAATTCCCACAGCCTGTAAATGAAACCTCCTTTAGAAAATGGTCTTTGCAGATGTTATCTCAGGTGTCAAGGTGAGATCATCATGGATTATCTGGCAGACCCTAAATCCAATGACAAGTATCCTTGTAAGAGGAAGGCAGGAGGAGATTTCAGACGAGAGAAGACGCAGACACAGAGGTGAAGCCATGTTGAGATAGAGGCAGAGGTGGAGGGCTGTAGCTATAAGCCAGGGATGCCTGGAACCCCCAGAGCTGTAAGAGGTAGGAATGTCCCTCCTTGAGAGCCATCAAGATCTTGCAGCCTATGCCAAGACCTTGATCTTGGACTTCTGGCTTCCAGACTTTAAGAGAAGAAATTTCTATTTTCTTAAGCCTCCAGTTTGTGGTGATTTGGTATGGCCGCCACAGGACACTGATATGCCATTTTATTAATCCTATAAATACCTTTGTGGTAGACATTTGATGCCCATTTTACAGATGGAGAAATGGAGGTCCAGAGTTTAGATAATTTGCCTGGGGCACTGGCCAAGTGGTGAAGCAGAACCCAGCCTTCTTCCAGTGCCTGTGCTTGGACTGAAGCAACAGATCAAAGTGAAGCTCTCTGAGAGAGGGGCTGGAAGTCCGCCTGTCGTGAAGGAGCTGGAATCACTGCAGAACTGCAGAGGAAGCGTGCTCCACACTGCGCCTTGCTATGGAGTGCCCATGCTGGGAACTCCTTGGTGCAGAGTTGATTAGAATTCTCTCCTCCGCACATTTATCTGGAGGCTGGGCCTCCCCAGCAGCTCTGCTTCTGGCCAGGGACACCAAGTCCTCACCTGTCTGGTCACTGAGAGGGACCTTGGCAGAAGTGCAAAGGCCCGGCAGGGAGCCCAGAGATCAGCCTGGGCCTGAGGCCACCAGAGACAGAGGTGGTTCTTGCCTGGTGTACCATGGGTTTCAACACAAGGCGCTTCCGTTTCTTTTCAGCAGAGAAAAACAGCAGAAAGATGGCAGCAGCCCAGCAGCAGCCAGTTTGCCCTGGGCCTGCAGGGGTGGGGCAGCTTGAGTCCTGTTGGACCTGACCTAGTCAAAGGGAACAGTCCTTGAAACTAGGTCTGGGAGAATTCTGGGGCCGTGACCTTGGCAGGACAGAGTACACTGGGGCAGGAGTGCTGGGCAGGTAGGCTGCAGTGACAGGGAAGTTCTTTCCTGATTGCCTCAACCTTCTTAGTGAAACAGGAAACAACGGTCTCTCTTTCACTTGCATAATGTGCTGAGCAGGCTCAGGATCTCATGCCTCCCCCGCAGTCCAGAACAGTAACGCTCACAAATGCAGCTTGATTGGAGAAATATGACAGCACCCACTAATTTGTTTTAAATGAGACAAACACAGAGCCTGTGTGCTGCTGGAGAGGGCTGTCTGCCCTGGGGCTCTGGCACTGAGGGCAGCTGTGACATTCTTGCTGAGCAAAGGAGAGCCCAGCACAGTAGGGGCCTAGGTATGAGCCCCCTGGATGTGCTCCAGGGCCCCTGATTGAGGAGCATCTGTCTTAGAGACTCTGCCCCAGTTTTAAGCATCTGTTGGTGCTTGTGGAAAATAAGTTTGGAATGGCTTTGGTCACAGCCCATGGAAGTTGCCATTGCATTGTTTTTAAAAGTGTTCGTGATGAATATTTCATACTGTGCTTCAAGTGGGGCAACACCCGTCAGCCACTAGGTGTGTGGTTCAGCCCTTCTGAGACACATCAGCAGAACCCAGAAAAACATGAGTTTTGGGGAACCCTCAGTGACTCTGCTCCTGTTGTCCTGTGTAGGACAGGCATGTGTATGTTTGTGCTCTCCCTTCAGAACGAAGCCCCTGTCCCCCAGGACTCTGCACATCTCCAGCAGGCACATGGTCACAGCTTTCTGTTTTTTTTTTAATCAAGCTAAGGCCAACTTGGAGTCGCATTTTCTTGGGATGGTAGAAACGTGAATCTCAGCCACTTGGGGAGACATCGTTCCTGGTCTTGATGAACGTCTTGACCCTGTGCCTTCTGGCCCGTGTGCTTGTCCTCTGAAGCCACCCTTTCCCTGGTGGGAACCAGGACACGTTTCTCAGTCAAGTCCTTTCTCTGTGAGGCCACATGTTTCAAATTCATCACCCATACCTGTAAACAGCTTTTTGACCATGTTGCTCTCTGTGCTTTTTTGCTTATAGGGAACTTTCTGGGCAGGGGTCTGTGCCCATTTCTTATGGGTTTGTCCCAAGCCTCCAAACAATATCCGGCCCCCAGTCAGATAACGGTAAGAAGCCAGATAACAGATCGTAGCCTCTCACTGTGCACCACATAGGTTGTCCCATGCTCACTATGCCCCTCTATACATGGCCATAGTATTATACAAATACACATATACACTACACAGATGGTCACTTTGGAAATAAGGAAACTAAGTCTGGATGAATGTTCATAGTAATATATCCCATAACTGGTAGGCTTGACACTTTAACTCAGGTCTCGTGGGTTTCAAAACCCATTTTTTTCAATCAGTATGGATACTGCCTTCTTTGAGCTTCTGGAGTCCTAACACACATAGCACATACCCACACACATCTGTCTCTACTACCCATCTGTCCTTCTGTGTCTCCATTTGTCTATCTATGCACAATATCTATCTATCTATCTATCTATCTATCTATCTATCTATCTATCTATCTATCTATCTATCTATCTATCATCATCTATCTATCTTCCAGCCAGCAGCCAGCCAGCCAGTCCATCATCTATCTATTCACTTATCTACCCAACGAGAGATGAACACAAACACCCTTTAGTCCTTGCATGTATTGCATCTGCCTGGCCCCAAGCCTCACTCGCCCCTGTATTTGCTCCAGCACACACCTTGGCTGCACCTGCCCCTGTCTTGCTGCCCTGGGAAGAGCTCCCTGCCAGCTCTCAGGATGGTGTTCCTTCCCTGCTGGCCCTGCTGCCTACCAACAGAATTAGGGTCTCCCTGTGAAAGAACTTCGCCTAGGTTCCTATTTCCTACCTTTTAACATCAAAAAGATCATCAACTCTAAGCCATGTAAAATGTACCAACCTGAGCAACCCCTCTGCAACCCCGCTAGAGGTGGATGTCCATCAGCAGGGAAGCAGAGTTACAGTCACTGAAGCGAGGAGACCCGTCACTTCTCATTTTATGCCCACACTAAGGGACGAGGCTGGGAGGGAATTCCGTCAGCCTGGCTGGGCTAGACCTTTCAGGATGAACATGTAGGCCATGTTCCAGGTCCTGGATCCTGGCCGAGAGTCCGGGTGGAGACGGGATTGCTGAGGATGGCGATGGGTGGGTGGCTCCTTTAGATGAATTAAAACATAGACACATGGCTTTAGTCCCATCTTTAGGTTATAATAAACACCTGAAGTCAGCCTCATTCCTGGAAAGAAGGTACCTTCACTTTTCTGGTGCAGAGCAAAAGTAAAGTAATTTCTTTTGATGTTCTGGCCTTTAGATGAGTTTCTGGTCTGGTGGAGTTCCCCTACCCCTCTTCCTTACTCCAGCCTACGCTGACAGCTGCCCACAAAGCGTGTCTCTCTGCAAAGCCCTCAGAAGTGGGCTTAGAGTGCAGGCAGGGAGCCAGGCAGCTGAGGAATGTCCCCTTTCTGGTCCACTCTTCTTACACTCCTATCCTGCCGAGGGATGTAGATATCCAGGCACTGAGGCACAGGTTGGGGGGAGACACAGGGACTGGCCCTGGGCAGGCCATCGCTGGGCTGTAAGCCAGCTGTGGGGCACTTTCATAGGGCCAGGGCTGTGTGCAGTGGGGGTAAAACAGGTGTTGGGGGACATTGGCTTCCCCTCCTGGGGCCTGGCAGGGAGCCGAGTCCACAAAAGCTGCGTACCAGAGGCCTGCAATGGCTGAGTGAAGATCGTGTTGTGGTACCAATGCATGGCCTGGGCAACCCTACCACAGATAGGATGGTCAGGAGCCTGTAGGAAGGGGCAAAGGCAGCAGAACTTACAGGATGTTCCAGCTGCAATTGGAATGGGAGGCCTAAGCATTTCCTTCTGGGGTCTGTAGGACCGCAGCCCACCAGGTCATTGGCTCTTCGGGCTGTCAGGGAGAGGTCAGGCTCCTCCTTGGGATGGATGCCATGGTCAATGCCATTTTGAGACCATGACCCTAGAATGGGGCACCTGGAACTCCTGATGAAGTTTCCAAGCAGAAGGGGAGGTGAGACTAACAGTGTCAACTCCACAGGAGCAGGATGACATCAACTTTCAATCATTTGTGACCAACCTTGATTATACAGTCATGTCCAAGGCTGAATGGATCTATGGGAGCTGGAACCTTCTGGAACATGGTCCCCATGCCAGGTGGGGCCCTGGGCAGACTTCGGGCCCTGTCTGTACATTGGGATGGGATTGCTGTGTGAGGTTCCTGCTTGGGATGATTTGATGCTCTGTGTACATGCTGTGGTCAGAATCCATCAGAACTAGACTCCAAATGCCTCCTTGGACCATGTGCTTCATGAGTATGCACAGTGCCAGTGAGCCCAACCCTGTGCATGTGTGCACGTGTGTGTGCATATGTGTGGATGTGCATATAATAAAATGCTTCAAAGAAAAAGCAGTCCAGGAGCACATGGGTTGGAGGGGACCTGGGCTGTGCTGGGGTCCCTGCTGGGACTGTGTGTGGGGTGGGTGGCTCTGACGTGCAGGAAGAGCCTGCTGCCCCAGGAGTGTATGGGGGCAGCAGTATATGGGGGGTGCTCTTTCTCACATACTTTATTTCCTGTTTTAACACATGTGAATATCCTGAAATAAAATACTTAACTCCCCATGAGACTGAGCAGGTTTGTTAGGATCAAAACCCTCTCCCTGCTTCTTGTCCTGGAGATGTGGGATACTTCCCTGGCCTTGGGGTCCTGTCTTCCCCCAGCAGTCCCTGCACAGGGATGTGTCCACAGACCAAGGATGGACACCTCCATCCTTTGTCATCCCGCTAATTTTTTCTTTTTTTTACAGAGACAGAGAGAGAGAGTCAGAGAGAGAGGGATAGATAGGGATAGACAGACAGGAACACAGAGAGATGAGAAGCATCAATTATTAGTTTTTCGTTGCAAAACCTTAGTTGTTCATTGATTGCTTTTTCATACATGCCTTGACCACGGGCCTTCAGCAGACCGAGGAACCCCTTGCTCGAGCCAGGGACCTTGGGTCCAAGCTGGTGAGCTCTGCTCAAACCAGATGAACCCACGCTCAAGCTGGCGGCCTCGGGATATCGAACCTGGGTCCTCCGCATCCCTGTCCGACGCTCTATCCACTGCGCTACCGCCCGGCCAGGCTGTCATCCCGCTTTGAGGTGAAGTCTTTCCTATGACATGCTCAGGCCCCCAGGCTTACCCCTTCCTCCCAGTCCTTCTCTGGACCTCTGCAGGGGGTACTCTAGGATCCAGGGGACCTGGCACTGTGCAAGTCAAAGGTTGAAGCGTTTCAACAGAAGCCCTCATTGCTCCAGGGAAGTCCTGAGGTGGACACTCTTCTAGTGGCCGAAATCAGCATTCTCTCCCAGCCAGTTCTTGGGAGTCAGGCAGGTCTTGCTTTGTGCCCATGTGAGCTCAGCCTGTGCATGTCCTAAAACCATCCTAAAATTTCTTGGTAGCATAAGTTTCTGCCTGGAAAAGGACCTAGGAGGAAGCTGGGATCTTCAGAGTCCAGGATAGAGCAGAGGCTAAGGAGGCTGGGGCTGCACAGAGACTTTCAGGGGGCCCAGGAGCCGATGAAGGGTGGACATGAGTGGCCCATGTAGAACAGAGTCCACAGACTATGAGACAGGGCTGAAGTTATGAGGTGGGGGTGGGGGTGGAGAACTGGCTCTGCCTGGTTCTCATGAATTCTCAGTCTCCACACTTTACAGGGCTGCCATGTGAGGAAGGACACCTATTCTGGCATCACTACTGTCCCTGGGCCCTGGGTAGGCCTGTCCTTGCACAGCTCAGGAGGAGATCCTGGGGGCCCCATGTCCCATCTAGACCATGAGGAAGGATGATTACATAGTAGAGGAGCCACACAGCCTGTTGCCAATGTTGGCCAAGCCTACCATCTGCCCTCACTCAACTCAGTGACAAGCATGAAGGCATCAACAGTCCTAGAGCGTCCTGGGTGGACACTACCCAAGAGCCTGTCCTCTTCTGAGCCTGAGCATCTTACAAGGGAAAGCACCATTGATGAGGGCAGAGGATCTGACTGGGGGAAGCAGGCCTGCTGGGGTGGGGCAGGAGATGCAGAGATTAGTGGGGTTCAGGTCAGGGTGGGAGGGAGTTTGACCTGCTGGGGTCAGGACCCAGAAACACTCTAAGAATTGTGGGAGTTACTCACCTTGGGCATGAGGAGCAAGGTACAGAAGAATGGTGAGTGAGGGTATGACCTTCTTCCTAGGCTGGGTATGGCAGTTTGGGACCCTAGCCCCATTTTAAGCTGTATTAGGGTTACTCAGGAACTTGCTGGGTTGTGGGTCCTGCAGCCTGGAGGATAGTGAGGAGGATGAGAGGGGCAGAGGGAGCCTGGGTAGAGGCAGGGTGTGGCCTTGGGGCAGAGGTCTCACTTAGGCCTGGAGAAAGTGGGTACCTTCCACCTTCCATTCTTCCACAGGGAATGTGATATGGGTTGCAGGGTGGAACTCAGGCTGGTTTGGATTCAGCTGGTTTGGATGTCAGTGTGTTGTTCTTTGATGGAATTCAGGACCATGGTCTAGTGTCAGCCACACCATTGCCTGGCCAGGCAGGGGTGCAAGTGTGGCTCCTTCTGCAGTGCAGAGCTGGCCTAAGCTCCACACCCACCTAGAGCCCTGAGGAAGGAAGCCTGCTTGGAGCTGGGGGGTGGGATCTTGCCTCTGGGGTCCTCAGAGACCTAGACTTCACTTTGCTCCCAACAGGACCCTCCCTGGTTTCCCCAGAGCCCCTGCTGCACCCTATCCTTGGCCCCCTGTTGGGGTGTGCCCCTAACATCAACCGAAGACCTCCCCCAGGTCCTACAGTCTCTAACTGGAGGAAACTGGGGTCCTGGCCTTTTGAACATGACACCAGTTTGTTGTATTCTTTGCAGACACACCCTAGTGAGGATGAGAGATCCCAGGTCCCACTAGACCTTGGTCTGGGGTGGGAAATGGGCTCTGGTCCATGTTAACCTAACTAGTGTTTTGTTCCTAAAATTCCAGAGTCAAATTTGAAGCCAAGCCAAATACTGTCTGCCTTTGGTAATTCTGAAACTTGGGCTCATCTTGAGAACATCTGAGTGAGGTAACCTGGGTGACCTGACTTAAGGGCACCTCCTCACCCTGGCTGGTTGGCCAAAGGACTGGGACCCAGAGTCACCCTGGAGGAATGTGCCCTCTGTTGGGTAGGGCCAGGGTGGGGTATGGGTGACAAATACTCCCCATGTCCTCACCATTTGGTGTCCCTTCCTGACTCCCTGGCCCCCAAGGATGATCCACACACACTAGCCAGTGAGTGCAGGTTGAGTGTCCTCAACCCACTAACCAGTAGTGCCCCCATGGTGTTTGGGGTCAGCCTCTGGGACAATCTGAGCAAATAGTCTGCAGTGAACCCAGCTGTGCAGTGAAGGCCAGGCCCTGCCAGTGTAGACCAGCAATAGTGTAGGCCATGGGGGAGGGGGAGTCCTGCAGGTCCCTGTGCCATGGGGATTATGGCAAAACTCTAAGTGAGGTAACCAGCAGAGGAGATGCCACCTGGCCAGTGTACCCTGCATCCCTGTTCTATGGCTGCTCCATAGAGAAGACTTGGGGGGCAGCAGCCAGGAGAGAGATGCAGGTTAGGGTCATGGGAAGGGGCGACTTCTGGAAATGTCCTGAGGTCCAGGTTGAAGATGGACAGAGGACCAGGAGTGGAATTTGTTCTCACTGAATCATGTTACACTACAGGGGAGCTCAAGGGTCAGAGGTGACCAAGTCCCCAAGTGCCTCCAGGGCCACCCTGTATTGGGCCACCCTACATTGGGCCACCACAGAACACTCGGCCTTGCCATCCCTGTGGGCTGGTCAGTTATGCTGGTCCTCAGGTGAGGGAGGAAGGATGGGTGTTCCTTCATTTACAGGTGAGGAACCTGTGTTTTTGGGTTCAAAAGGAAGACTAGAGAGGTGTCCTTACTCCTGTGCCCTCAGCTCCCACTGCACCCCATCCGTCCCCCAACCTTGCTCCCTCTGGGGCCCTGTGTGGTGCTGCAGGGGTGGGAAAAGCACCTGGAACATGTCCTGTGTTTTCTGGGAAAGGGGTTGTGCCCTCCTCAGACCCTACTCCCTGATTTATGAGCTGGGAACCCTGCCTGCCCCATGCAGGATGTTTCCACTGCAAAGAGCACTTCACAGGCATCTGGATCAAATAATGGGCTGATAGTGCCTGTAAATCAGAGACCGACTGCTCTGGAAGGCAGTCATCAGCACTCACTCATTCCAGAGTGATGCACACAGCAGGGCTGTGGCTCCCTGAGACTCAACGTCTCCAAGAGGGAAGGGCCAGAGCCACTCACACACAGCCCTGCCCTGGAGGGGAGTGGGCAGAGGGGCTGGCACACCTCAAAGGGGCCAGAGTATGTTAGGATGGGGACCTCCTGCAGAGCACCTCTGAGCCAGCCCCTAAGTGTATGCTGTCCTTGTGGCCAAGCAGGCATGGCTGTGACCTCCGTGAGTCTGTCATCATCTTCAGGCCCCCATTTCTCCCTTGGTTCCTTGTGAGAACCCAGCAGAGACTGCCCGGAAGCCCCAGCTGGGACTGTGAGGGGAAGACAGCTCTCTAGGAAGGTCCAGGACACTGGGGACAGGGGACACACAGTGACCTGGGCTTTGACCACTAGAAGTCTGGAGAGAGGAGACAGTGGGGAACCAGGGCAGCCTGACACAAGGTCTGCAGGTAGAAACAGCTTCCCTGCCTCCAGGTCCACCCACTGGCCTCCCCTCCAGGGACTTGAACCTGGTGGCCCTTAGGTCTAAGTTCTCCATGACGTGGTTTCCCCTAACAAATGAAAGCTCAAGTAGTGGGACCTAAGGGGCTGTTCTCAAGGCTTTGCTGTTCCTGGTACAGACATTGTTCCAGAAGGCTGGGTCTCAGGGCATGCCCACTCACACATCAATCACCTCCCAAAACACTGTTCTAACCAGCACTGGATTGTGTGAGCAAATATTTTCAACTTCTCAGTTCTATGAATAATATAGAGATCGAATGTTCTGTTGCGTTCAGTAAGGTGCTGAAACATTTATTTTTCTGTTCTCCTTTGCCACTTTCTATGGGGTTGTCGGTTTTATTCTTACTGAACTGTGGGGGTTCTTTTTATGTCATGAATAACCATGCTTGTGTTTGTTTACCTTGCAAGGGCTGGTTTCCAAGATGTTGATAAACATTTTACCTTTCTAATAGCGTTCACACAGAAGCCCTGAAATTTTATGTAACCAAAGTTGTCAACTGTCTTCTTTAAGGCTTTGAATCTGCATCCTGTCTGTCTGCCGGAGGGTGTGCACATATGCTCTTGTTGTTCCCTCAGTGCTTTCATAATTATGCTTCTGTCTTTAATCTATTTGGGTTTATTTTGGGGTGTGGGGTGAGACAGAGTGGAACCGTTTTCCCACATCAAATCTTAGCTATCACGAGCCCCAGAGGACACAAATTATAGCATAGGGGCTTGGAGCACAGGCTCTGGAGCCTGGCTTCCTGGGCTTCATCCAGGCCCTGCCTTTCATGACTGGGTGCTGGCCAATTGCTGAGCCTACACAAGCCTCAGTTTCTTCTTCTCCAAAAGGGTCTTGTATGGATTAAATGAGCACCACTGTGTGAAGTGCACGAGAGTGAACCTGATGGTCTGACAGAGCCTGTGCAAGTACTGGGTTCTCTCAGCCTCCAAGCAATTCCCAGACGCTGAGGCCTTCACCTCTTCCTGCTTCTCCTAGAAGACGGTGTGAGGGTAGGGATGGGAGGAGAGGGAACTCCACAGCCTCCAGGTGACTTGGCTAGAGTGAGACTAATACTTGTGCTTGGCAAGGTCCTCCTCACCCTGGAGACCTCGGGACAGCGATGACTTCACCAGGCTACTGAGGCTTCTGAGGAGGAAACAGCTGCATGAGGTCATGCCCAGCCAGGCTAGATAAACCCAGAGCCACCCCAAAAGCTAGAAGTAGACCTCAGGTTGTGCTTCAGCTGAGGAGGGAGCTCAGATCTGGGGTCAGAGGCAGGGATTCTCAGGTGGTTTGGACCCATGTCTGGGGGTTTCAGCATTTCACCTGTGAAAGGTGGACAGGTACCAACTGCCTGTGCTGAAAGGGAGACCTTCCCCACAGGCCAGTGGAGAGCTCTGGGGGCTGGGCTCTAGGGGCTGGGCCTTGGCGGCTGAAAGCATGTCCTCCTGAGGAATTCCATCTCAGTCTAGCCTGACCCTTCCTTCCTTCTACCCCTCACTTTGGCCTGTTGGGGCTGCTTCAGGCCGTCCCCCAACCCTGACCCTGCACGTAGCCCCTGGGTGTGTGACCCCTCTTCTTTCTGCTGCATCCTCTGCCATTCAACAGCCACTCTCAACCTGGTGCTCGCTTAAGGATGACGATCAGGGACCCCGGCTGCTCATCTGGGTCAACGTGTAAGGGGAGAGGTTAAGGAACATGTGAGTGGGAGCTGTGGGTGGTGAGCTGTGGGGACTGAGTCTGGACCCTCCTGGTCACTTCAACCCATGGAGTTACCAGGTCAACCACCAAGGGCATCGGACTCGGTCAGGGGGCAGCAGCCACGGGTGCCTCCCGCAGAGGAGGGGATGTGCTGGCCACCAATAGTGTCCTTAAGGCACTCCTTTTCAGGTTGGATGCTGCAGGTGAGTGCCCCGTAGGTCCCCTGGAAACCCTGTGTGTCCTCACGGTGGAAGGACTGGAGCAGGAACCACCTGAGGTGGCCGGCGCTGGGAGGTCAGCAACAGCTGTGGAGATCCCGGGAATGTGCAGCAAGAATGCAAAGACAAGCACATTCTTTCTCCAACCAGCGTGTGGAATTCTACAGAAGGAGATAATGCATAACTGCATTTCCTTCTCTTCAACATGAGTGCCACCCAAACCTGCCTCCCATTTCTCTTTATTAATTTTTGTGGGACTTTGGAGCTGAGAAGGGTAATTAATGTTGCTGAGCTGAGCATTGTTCCAATACTTTCCTGTAAGACAGATTAAAACAGAAGTGAATGTCTTCCTCATATAAAAATACATAAATTAGTTAAAAATAGTTCTCAGAGTGGATATGATGATGTCGTGGCTGTCATAGAAAACACATGGATCAGGCTCAATCCACTAACAGGAAGGTGGAAACAGTGTCCACAGTCTTCTGGCTCCTCCCCAGGGCTCAGGTCAGGCCGGTCCCTCTGACCTCATCTCTCAGAAGTGAAACCTTGGACTCTGGAGCTACTTGCTGGGTGTTTGTTTCCTGGTTCAGACCTTCTTCCCAACCACAGGAGCTGGCCTCATGTACACAGGCAAGGACATCCCTGGTCATCCTGGCCCAGGGACACTTGTTCCAGGTCAGAGTACAGCTGGTGGTTTTTCAGCTTGGTTGGCCTGGTGGGCCACCCATGCCTTCACTCTGGTAGGGAGGCATTGGTCATTGCCCCAAGTGCCTGGTTACAACAAGGCCTCTGGTTTACTTGTGATGAATAAGAACTATGTGCTCACACAGACAATAACAAAAATGTCACACCCACTCTATACAGTCACCGGAGGCCCTGGGTGTCAGCATGGCTGACGATGACGCACCCTCAAAGCCTAGCTTCATCGACAGTAGCTGCTATGGTTCTTCCATCAGGAGAGGAGTGAGGCCATGAGCCCCAGAGCCTAGCAGCCATGAGCATGGCCTTTAGCTGTCACACAGTCTTCAGAGAGAAAGGCTCTGGCTCTGACACAGGTTACAAGAAGGGGACCAGGGACCTCAGGTCACTTTGGGGGATGAGGTCTGGTAAGTGTTTCCACAATATGAGCTTGAGGACACTTGACACTCACTGGCCACAGTCTCCCACTGATGGAGTGGTGGGTGGAGGGGAGGGCGACCAACACTAGCCAGTTAGCTGCAGACCTGGTGGCAAATCATCTCCTTGTGAGTTTAAGTCAGTGTTGATGTGAAGCGAGAGGTTACTGGAAGTTCCCCAAGGGGACATGTGAACCAGGTTGGCCACTGCCATTCCCAGGGTTGAAACATTTCCCATGGAGCCTGTGCTGGGTGGGACCTCCTTCCTGAGCTTGAACTTGAAGGACGGGGCTTCTCATGGGCCCCTCCTGGGCACTGGCTGTGGAGGTGGGTGAAGTCCAGGACATCCCAAGTTTGGTCCCCCACACATCTGGGCCAGCCTGGGCCCCGCCTCAATCAGGGATGTCATCTGCTGTCTGGTGGGGCCCTCTGAAGGTCAGGGGGCAGAGGAAGCTTGGCTGGGGAAGAGGCATGTTTGGAAACATGTCCCTCCCAGGAAATCCCCAAAACAGACACCTGTAGGGTGTCCCTAAAGAGTAGCTCAGAAGTTTAAAAGCAGTTTCTTTTCATATTTTGGAGCTAAAAAAAGTATTTCATAGGTTCTTAAAAACTTGCAGACCCTGTGCTGTGACCTGCAGGGTATGATGGCTAAATCCAGGAGGTTCCAGCCCTGCCCTCCTGGTGAGAGGCCTTCAGAGGGAGAGGACAGCCTGCCCTGGTTCTCTTGGCCAGCTTGAAACTGGAGTAGGAGAAACAGGAGTCCAGCCCCTGCCCTCATCACAAACACACGTGTACACACATTCACATATGAGCACACTGATGCTCATGAATGTGTGCATATGCACACACATACCCATGTGCTCACACACCCATGTACATATCTTCTCATAAGTGCACACTCTTGTGCACATCTATGGGTGGGCACATGGATGTAGGTAAAGATACACATCTACCTATTGCACACATGTGCACATGGATGCATGCATACATGCACATGTGTGGTATCAGGAAGCCAGGGGAAGGTCTTGTTCTTCTCTATGTCTCTAACCCCCTCACCTCTCCTGAGACTCAACAGGTACTCACTGGCTATTGGCCACATGGGTGAGTGCAAGACAGAGGGGCAGGCACTGAGACCTGTGTGCCACAGGCCTAGAGACAGTGGTTCTCAATAGCTGGGCTGGAGGGGTGGGCTTGGAGGGGTGGGCTCAGAGGGCTGTAGCCTGCCTTGGCTATGCCAGGCACTCTCATGAACCAAGTGGGCAGCTGAGATTCAGAGAGTTCCCAGGATGTGGAGGTTTAGCTGTGTATCCCAGGGAGGAGCAGACCTGTGTTCTTCGTGTCCCCTTGGTCCTGTCACCTGTTCCACCCCACCTGCCCCTCCCTGTCCTCTGCATAGTTCAGAGTCACCATACAGGCTGGGTGTGTCCTTCAGCAAGCACCTGCTTTTGATTAAATCAGACCCTCCTCTACCTTGTCTCCAGGCCAGGACTGGGTTTCTGGTCTATTATTCCTTGTGCTGCAAGGTGCTTTCCCTACTACGGTTGTTGATACATTCACTGGATTGGATGTGGATGCTTAGTTTCTTGCCCTTGCCTTCCTTACTCTCCCCCAGGCTTCTGAATCCAAACATCGTGAATGGTCTGAACTTTGGGGAGGGCATCTGTGCCTGGCTGCCAGTCATAGAGGTCATTTTCAGGGATGCGACTACCCTTAAATACTCCAAGTCCAGGTACCTGGATCTAGGCCGAGATTGTGGGTGAGGAAGAGCTATGGGGTACACACACACAGGGTTTGGCCAACTGAGGGCAGTGCCCTGGTTGGCCAGTGTTTGTATGGCGCTGGGGCCCCTTTGCGTCTGTAGCTGGCTACAGAGCCACTGACTTCTCCTCCCATCCCTCATGTTGAATGGTGTCAGGCAGGGCAGGTGCTGGAATCTGCTCCTGGTCAGCCCTCCCCATTCTCACCTGTATGGCCCTTCCTGTGCCTGGTCTCAGGCAAGAGCCTGCCCTGCCCTCCCTGACCTGCAGTGGGAACATGTGTTTGAGCTCATTAACAAAAGGCCTCATTCTTCTCAGGTCTCATCATGTGGGGAGTGCATGTGGAGCTTTACAGATTGAAGTGTGTGAGCATTGTGCAGTCCTGCCTGGGTGCCTCACAGTGCTGCCCAGCCCTCCATCTCTCCATCTCGCAGGCCCAGTCCTTGCTTGTCCCTGCTGTCCTTTCTGGCCATTGACTTCACCATATAGTAAGTAGTTGAAAGGTTAACTTTTTTTTTTTTTTTTTTCATTTTCTTTTCTGAAGCTGGAAACAGGGAGAGACAGCCAGACAGACTCCCGCATGCGCCCGACCGGGATCCACCCGGCACGCCCACCATGGGGCGACGCTCTGCCCACCAGGGGGCGATGCTCTGCCCATCCTGGGTGTCGCCATGTTGCGACCATCCTGGGCGTCGCCATGTTGCGACCATCCTGGGCGTCGCCATGTTGCGACCAGAGCCACTCTAGCGCCTGGGGCAGAGGCCACAGAGCCATCCCCAGCGCCCGGGCCATCTTTGCTCCAATGGAGCCTGGCTGCGGGAGGGGAAGAGAGAGACAGAGAGGAAGGCGCGGCGGAGGGGTGGAGAAGCAAATGAGCGCTTCTCCTATGTGCCCTGTCCGGGAATCTAACCCGGGTCCTCCGCACGCTAGGCCGACGCTCTACCGCTGAGCCAACCGGCCAGGGCTGAAAGGTTAACTTTTTAAAGAAAGTTTAAAGGGCAAAGTTCAGCATCTAAGCACAGATACCAACTGTAAAATGCTTCCCCGGTTTTCAGCTTCCAGCTCCTACTTCATCCAGAGGCCAGCGCTCTGGTCAGGATGGCTCTGTGGGCCTGAATCTTGACCCCACATGGCCGGTTCCCTGCAGCTCAGACCCCTGTCCCTCGTACTGCTGGAAGAGGGTCTTCATGCAACAAAGCTGTGATTGATAAAATCAGACTCCAGGCTATGCAGCCACAAGAGAGAGCTGGGCATGGTCCTGGCTTTCATTCTGAGGTTTTGGTGACAAACTTAGCCAAGGTACTGATCCTCCACCCAGCCTGTCCACACTACTCTCCTCCCTTGCCATCTACCCACGACTGCCCATACCAGGTTGACCGCTTACTATTTTCCAGGGCTTCTGTGTGAATCTAAGCCCCCAAATTCATAATTTAAGGTTCAGAACCTTCACCAGGTAGATTAACACATTTCTGGCTATTTCTGTTCCCACTGCTAATGCACATGGGGAATAGAATTTAGGATGTGAAGAGTGAGTTCACCAAAGGTTTCCTCTATGGGATGGATGTCCGTCATGGCTATGAGGTGCTCGGGGCACCCTGGCAGGGGTAGTGGGTGATGTGGTGTCTCAAGGAGGTTGGGCAAGGCAGCCAGGGAACAGAACCATGAGCTGGTCTGGGCATGCCTGCAGCATGGGCAGAGGAGCAATGTGGCTGGCCTTTGGGTACCATGAGTGGGTGGGGTACACCCTGGAGCCTTCTGGAGCTGTCACACTGTGGCTCCAAGAAACCTGGCCACATGACCTCCAAACTGAGCCAACCTGGTCTTTCTGCTGAATGTGAGCAAAGTCAGCACTGGATAATGAGCAAAGGGGAGTTGATAAGTTTCACAGAGCATCCGCTTTCAAGAATGGTCACCATCACTCAGGCACCTCCAGGGTCAGCGGGATGGAATCAAGGGTCTTAGAGTGAGAAGTGTCTGCAGACACTGGTGCTCCTCATGAGGAGGGGAACACATTTGTATGACAACTTGGGTGAATATCTTAGAATGAGAAAGAGATGAAGCTTACAGACTCGGACTGACACAGAAACCATACACACACTCAGATGTCAGACATGCATGCTCTGCACCAGCATACGGTGCCCGGAGACACACTCCGACACACCACACACGCACTCACACCCACATCATACACACACGCGCACAGAGATAATGCATCCATATCTTGCACCTGTGTTCACCCACACACATTGACACACCCTTGCCCTACTCACACCTTTCGTGCGCTGGACAGGCTGGGGATCGAGAGCCACAAGATGGGTGAGGAAATGGAGGAGCCCCTTGTACAGGGTCCTCCGAGCCGGCCCCGCCCCAGCCTCTCCATTTTCTTCCACGAAACAGGTGTCCAGGGCAAATACAGTTGCTTAAGTGGAACCACGGGCTGCGCACGGAGGAAAAGAGAGCCTGGGGAAGAGGTGCAGGGCTCTGCCTGCGGACACCACCCACCGCACGCCCTCCCTGTTCACACATTAACCCCGGCTCGGCTCACCCACAGCCGGTGAGGGCAGCAGCGAGGGCTGCTGCAGAGAGCAGGGGTCTCACTGCGGAAAGCCGAGGCTGCGGCATCACAAGCGTTCCT
Source organism: Saccopteryx leptura (assembly GCF_036850995.1). Lineage (NCBI taxonomy): Eukaryota > Metazoa > Chordata > Mammalia > Chiroptera > Emballonuridae > Saccopteryx > Saccopteryx leptura. The sequence goes on from NC_089506.1 coordinate 127,201,144, forward strand.
GCAGCGCCGCCTGCTGGCTGCACAGAGCCCCCGTGCGCACCGACGCCAGGCCAGAGCCGCCATTAGACCCTGGATAAACTCAGGCCATGATTGGGGTGCAGGCTGCAGGGCCAGAGATGAGTGGCTTGGGACGTTCAGAATGAAACCTAACAAAACACTGCTCTCTTCTTGACGCTAAGCAGGCCTCAAGAGGAGAGCAGTGTTTTTCCTTACCACTCCTTCGTTTCCAAGAGCTTCTTATTTCTATAAAAGACTTTCCATTTAATTTTTCCTGGTCCACAAGACTTGAATGGAGAGGTGATATTTCCACATTTGTGAATTATAAAAAAAACACACCTAGCCCTGGCTGGTTGGCTCAGCGGTAGAGCGTTGGTCGGCATGTGGAAGTACCAGGTTCAATTCCCGGTCAGGGCACACAGGAGAAGCACCCATCTGCTTCTCCAACCTTTCCCCTCTACTTTCTCTCTGTCTCTCTCTTCCCCTTCCACAGCCAAGGCTCCATTGGAGCAAAGTTGGCCTGGGCTCTGAGGATGGCTCCATGGCCTCTCAGGCACTAGAATGGCTCCAGCAGCAATGGAGCAACACCCCAGCTGGGCAGAGCATCGTCCCCCTGGTGGGCATGCGGGGTGGATCCCGGTTGGGTGCATCAGGAGTCTGTCTGACTGCCTCCCCACTTCTAACTTTACAAAAAAAAAAAATCTAAAAACATCTCCAAACAACACACCTAGCATCCAGAGTCTTCACTGCTGTAGCCCTACAGACATTTGTCACTGATGTTCTCCCAAAGGTGTCACCGCCAGTGTAGGCCCTTTGTTTCCAGATTCATCCATGTATTTGTGGCCCTCTCTAGGCCAAACAGCTAGAGCCCGGCATCACTGAAGTGAAGGGACTCATGCTCTGAAGGGAGCACAAGTTAGCTATAGAGCCAAGAGGCCCCACACTTGTTCTCACCAGGCCACTCCTGGGCACTCACAGGCATTGTCTCTCAGAACAAGCAGGGGTAGTCAAACTTTTTATAAAAACTGCCCACTTTTGTAGTGCTGGTCAACCTGGTCCCTACCACCCACTAGTGGGCGTTTCAGCTTTCCATGGTGGGCAGTAGCAGAGCAACCAATGGCGCCGTGATTGGCCCACCATGAAAGCTGGAACGCCCACTAGTGGACGGTAGGGATCAGGTTGACCAGCACTGCAAAAGTGGGCGGTTTTTCTTTCTTTTTTGTTTTCCTTTTTTTACAGAGACAGAGAGAGTCAGAGAGAGGGATAGACAGAGACAGACAGACAGGAATGGAGAAATGAGAAAAATCAATCATTAGTTTTTCGTTGTGCATTGCAACGCCTTAATTGTTCATTGATTGCTTTCTCATAGGTGCCTTGACCACGGGCCTTCAGCAGACTAACCCGTTGCTGGAGCCAATGACCTTGGGCTCAAGCTGGTGAGCTTTTGCTCAAACCAGATGAGCCCATGCTCAAGCTGGCGACCTCAGGGTCTCGAACCTGGGTCTTCCACATCCCAGTCTGATGCTCTATCCACTGCGCCACCGCCTGGTCAGGCAGTGGGCGCTTTTTATAGAAAGACTGACTACCCCTGAAGGAGAAATAATTCAGCAGACACTTGTTATAAAGTGCAAGAAAGACTTCATTAAAAACTACTGTGATGGTGGAGAGAGACTGAATTCAGCTCCCAGTGCAGCAGGGAAGAGCAGGGACTACAGCCCCTGGCAGGTTTGAGAGTCTGAGAATGAAAAATGGCCAAGAGTGACCTGGTATCAAGATGGGATTTTTTTTTTTTTCAAAATTGGGCTCAGAAGGCCAAGGATGAGGGATAGTTGAGAAGAGGGCTCAAAGGAGCCAACTAGTTTTTGGTCTGGGATAGTCTTTGCCATCCTCACAATGGCCCATTTTATAGGTAATAAATTGCAGGTTCAGACAGGGCAAGGATGCATCCAACACCAGGGACCAACCCAGAGTCCGAGACTTTAACTCTCAGGAAGAGCTGTGTCTTCTCCATCTGTGCCTCTGCTGTCATTTCCCTGTACTCAGCCCTGTTTCTTACTCTCTCACTGTTCCTCCCACTGGTCTCCGCTCTGCTCTTCTGGGAGGTATGAGCTACCAACTTGCATTCTCTGTCCACCTCCCTTTTCTCTTCCACCACAGACTCTGGCCTAAGTCCCACTCTGTTCTGAGCCCAGAACAGCACTGTGGGTAACGTTTGTGACATTGTAGTACACACTTACTTCCCATCTGCCTGTTTTTAAAAGTGATGAGTACTATGCTTTATCTATCTTCTTTCTTTTAAAAAAAATCCAAACAACGCAAATAATTTGTCCCTGCTTGAATCTTTCCACAGGTAGCCTGAGAGGAGCGTGTTCCAGGAGGAGGCTGAGCCCCACCAGGTGTCTCTGCCATGGTAGACAGAGGCTGTCAGATAATGGTGGGGGACAGTTTCCTGGAGGCCACAGCTGAAACTGTACCCTTCCATAGAAAAATCCCCCCAGAGGATGGCCTTTAAAACCCCTTCTCAAGGCCCAGAAGCAAAGCTGCACCATGTTCTCAGGACCAGGCCAGTTTTCCCAGTTTGTCATGTTTGGGCGCCCCAGGAGAAAGCTGGAAACCCAATATGCCAGACAGGGAAAGAGGGAGAAGGGAAACAGGAGACCCAAGGTAGTACCATTTGGGGAAGCTGTTGGGGGCAGGGACATCGGGTGGTCAGGGGCAGATCAGAGGAGGAAGAACTAACAAATCTCTGTGACTTGAGCTGAATGGCCCAGGACTAGCCTGTCAACACTTTTTTGTGTGGTCACAAGACTTCCTCAGTCCCCAATGCTGATGGTACCTACAGCCCCACTATGGATGTTGGGGTGCCCCCAGGCTCACTCCTTGGGTGCTCTCTCCCCCCAGACTTGGTGCTGTCCTCACACAAAGCCCTCCTTTCAGCTCCAGCTGCTTCCACAGCAGACTCAGCACCTGGATATCTCGTAGGAAACTCTCATATATCGTGTCCACCCACTCCTGAAACTTCGATCGGTAAGTGGCCTCTTTGGTCTTTCCAGCTAAGGAAATGTCAGAAGCTGATCAATAGCTGCTGGTTGACATAGTCAAAGCAAAGAAAATCAACAGTTGCTGGTTGACACAGACAGCAAAGAAGAAAAGGCTTGCTGGTTGACACAGTCACAGTAATGAAGAAGAGGCGCAACGACACTTTCCCCCTAATTTCTTGGATTTATTTGAATTTTCTTCCCCCTCCCCCGCCCCCATCTGGGTGTGTGTGCTATCATTTATGGCACAGGGGTAATAGCACTGTGCTTTCCCTGAAGATTCGCAATAATTTCTCTGGAAATGAGACAGAAGGTATGAATTCCACAGAAAAGCCTATAAACCCCCTTGCCTAGGCCCATAGACATAGGAGGCTGGCTATGATATCCCCGAAAGGGGCTAAGTCTGTGGAAAAACTCCCTCCTATAAATCATATTAGGAAAAAATAGATTGTGACTTATGAATAGGTAGGAAACAGTAGCTATACACAAAAGCACCTTTCAGCCTTCACCTAATCCATTACTTTACCTCCCTAGTCTTTTCATATTATAGAAGAATAGAAAAACTTTCTGTTCCTCTTACATACCTGACCTTCAGGTAGTGAAAGACTCTAAGAAAAATGAAGTTAGAACTTAACTAGTATATGAATATAGTAGACAAATACAGTTTTACTAGACTGTATTTTAATAGCCCATAAGGTAAGGTAGAGTTATTAATTAATACTGACCTTTTAGAAGCTTATGTCAATATTGTTGCTGTTCAAGTTATTGTATAACTGTACTTGGAATGGCTTACCACCTGATTTATAGCTTATAGAAATGTACTAACTGTTGCCTGAAATATTTACCCATATTGAAGCAAAAATAATTATTAATCAATGTATTCTGCATACCATGTGATTGTAACTTAATGTATAAAAATAAAGCTATACTAGTCCTTGGCAGAGATGCCTGGAGATGAGCTAAAAAGAATTCGGCTCTCTCACTCACTTTGTGCCAATGCTGTCCATTCCTGTGGGACCCCTGGATCCACCCTGGGGCAGGACCCTGGCAAAGAGTGAGGAGAGACCTGGAAACAAATTATTTATCCCCTCTCCATGCAGCTTTTGGAGGGTGTCATGGGAAAATGGGCAAGGAGAGATCTGCAGGGAAATTCTCCCTCCTTGCCTGAGCCAGGGTGTGAAAAGCACAGTGGATCTTTGGTTCACTGGCCAGGAAAGATCTTGAACAGGATTCTGCATCCCAGCTCTAGCAGCTTGTGCAGTGAAAAGGGTGTCTGGAGCTGAGTTTTCCATCCCTGGTTTAGCCTGCACAATAGGTAAAAAGGGTTTCTTCAGGAAGGGGTCAGGAGAAACCCAGAGGCGAATTGTCTCTCCTGACCCCAGCTCAGCATCTTGTGGGCAGTTGGTGCCTCCAGACACAGGTGAGGAGAAACCTGGGGCCAATTTTTTCTTCCTGGGTTCAGCAAGTATGTGATGGGCAGAGAGCATCCTAAGGTCAAGGACAAGGAAAGACCTGGAAGTGACTTCATCTCAGTCCAGACAACGTGTGAGAGGTAGTGGGGATTTTTGGCATAAAGAGTACACTTAAGCTGGGTGAAGTTCTGCCATGTTGCTTCCAGGCAGCCCTTAACTAGCATAGCTGCTCAGCTCAGGCCTCACTGTGGCCTTGAAGTCACCACCAGCTGGCCAGGGCCAGAGGCACTTCTCAGATCACAGCCTCTCCTTACCTTTTGCCCACCTATCTCCTCTTTTTCCTTCCCAGTGCAGGAGCTTGACAAGCACAGTGTGGATAAATCCAACATGGCAGTGGTGTACTGAGGCAGTTGGTAGGGGTGTCATTCTGGACAGGGTCCAGGCCAGAAGGTCTTGAAAGGAAGGATGAAGGGAGGGTGTGGCAATATTCCTATCCAACTGAGAACCTCAAGAGAAGGAAGTGACTAGGATGCCGCTAGGTGAGGAATGGGAGGGAGTGAGACAGAGGGTCAAGGAGCGCAGCACTAACAGTGTTATGATAGAATAGCAAGATAACATGATAAGACATCTTGCCACACAATCAATCAATTAGCCAAATTAAGAAATTAGAAGTCTTTAATTAGCCGGCTATGTGGACTGCATTGAAACCTAAGTCATTCAAATCAATGTGGCGCTGAACACAGTTTGGGGTTAGGTTTTATAGGGAGAATTACATACTGATTGAAGAATGGGGAGGGGAGAAAACATAGCAGTAAAACAAAGCAGTGAAACAAACTTTCTTACAATGTTTATCTATAGCAGGGGTCGGGAAACTTTTTGGCTAAGAGAGCCATGAACGCCACATATTTTAAAATGTAATTTCATGAGAGCCATACAACGACCCATGTACATTATGCATTATCCAATAAAAATTTGGTGTTGTCCAGGAGGACAGCTGTGATTGGCTCCAGCCACCTGCAGCCATGAACATGAGTGGTAGGAAATGAATGGATTGTAATACATGAGAATGTTTTATATTTTTAATGTTATTTTTTTATTAAAGATTTTTCTACGAGCCAGATGTAGCCATCAAAAGAGCCACATCTGGCTCACAAGCCATAAGTTCTCGACCCCTGCTCTATCTGCTGTGTCCATGCTGACCCTGCTTTTGGGGTCAATGCCAGGAACAGCCTTTCAGTTGTTTCAGTAAGTGACCTGGCACTCCCCCTCCTTGGTTCTCAGCTGCAGGTAGGCTGGATGCATGTGGATGCAGTGGCTCTCTCCATGTGCGACCCTGTGACCAAGGCAACCCCCCCCCAAAAAAAAAACCAGAAAGAAAGAAAAGATGGGTGGAGGCAAAAGCCCACAATGCCCCATATTCCCAGGAGGTCTCCCGTCCAGGCACTAACGGGGCCCACCCCTGAGTACCTTCACGAAATCATGCTAGATCAGGCGTGTTCAGGGCGGTATGACCGCAGACCCCTGACAGCTGCCTCCCAGTGGCCCAAGAAGAAACACCTGGCCTCCAGGTCTCCTCACTGCTCTGCACCTCATGTGATTGGGCATGTCTAGGCCACCTGTGTCGTTCGCACTTGCACAAGCTCTGCATGGCACTGGTTTCTTCCCTCTGCCCCAGCTTCCCTTGAGCGGCTGAGGTTGCCACCTCAGGGACTGGACTGGTTTGAAGAGGAGCCTAGAGTTAGCTGCACAGGGAGAGAGGGCATTGGCAGGACCCGGCTCCTGGGCGGCTAGTGTGCACGATGGGGAGGAAGGAGCTCAGGCCCGGCGCTCGGGGGGTGGGGGGCGACCAGCAAACACCTGAGTGCACTGCCAGGCTCCGCGGAGTGGCCAGGGCCGCCTCGAAGTGCTGTGCGCCAGGCGTGTGTGGGGTACGCAACCCTGTGGCCAAGCAGAAAAAAAGAGGGGGGGTGGGGGGAGGCAAAAGCCTACAGCACCTGGTATTCCCAGGTGGTCTCCCATCCAGGTACTATCCAGTCCCTGATCCTGCTATGCTTCCAAGATCAGATGACATCCGGCACGTTCAGGGTGGTATGGCTGTAGAGACCTGACAGCCATCTCCGGTGGCCCAAGAAACGCCTGGCCTTCAGGTCTCACTGCTTTGCACCCTAGGTGCCTGGGCGCACTCCCACAAGCTCCTCTGCCATCTATTTTATTCCGCCGCTGCTGTTTTCTGTGGGCTGCCAAGAGAACCTCCTCCTGCCTTGTCATTATTCCCGGGGCCGAAGGTGTGCCCACCCACCCAGACGGTGGGAACTGGAGTGAGGGTCAAGGGTCTCAGTGGCACAGTGACTTGCAGAAGTGTGGTCGGGGGAGGGCTGGGGCTGGGATGATGAGGGCCAGTGTCAGCTGCCTGGACAGCTGTGTAGGGGTGTGTTCCCAGAACTCCTTCACTTGCCTGGTAACGAGTGGCCTAAGCATGGTGCTGGGAGTCCCAACACCACGTGGGGACGGAAGAGATGTCCAGGCCTCAGGTGAAGGTGTGCTCTCTACAATGCGGGACATCCTTCTCTCCCTGCTGGGTTGCCATGGTCACGCTGCAAGGACTGGTTTGCAGAGGAGTCTGGAGTTAGTTGCATACCCAGCGCCCAGTGATAAAGGGGAGTGACAGGACCCTGCTCCTGGGCAGCTGGTGTGCTTGGTGGTGTGAAGGAGTGGGGAGGCAGCTCAGCATGTGCACTCGTAGGGAACAGCCCAGTTCCAGGCACCTTTGGTGCTCAGCCTAGGTCTCACACTGCAGCTCTTGAGAGAGGTCAACCCTCATCTCCAGCATTCATTCCAATTCAAGCCGTCAGCAGACTAGATTATTGTTTTACTTTTTAATTACCTCAGATTTTCTCTAGTAATTTTTTTCCCCTAAAGACAATGGCTTCTATCACCAGAGAGCTCAGTAGATAGAGCATCACACCCATACACTAATGTCATAGGTTTGGTCTTGGGTCTGGGCACATACAGAAACACATTGATGTTTCTGACTATCTGTCTGTCTGTTTTCTTTCTCTTCCTCCCTCTAACATTAATGACTAAATAAAAGAAAAATGACAATGGCTTTCTTTTGTTCTTTTTGCAGTTGAAATTGCTTAGGGGAACGAATTATTTTTTTCAAAATCTCACCCCAAGAGGAAATAAGTGGTACGGTTATAAAGTACCACATTTCCCCATGTAAAAGTAGCCTCCCTGTATAAGAAGCACTGTAATTTTGGGGCACAAAATTTGGGAAAATGATAACAAATACGAATAAACCAGAAATGCAAGTAAAATTACAACAACCACTCTATAAGACGCACCCAGTTTTCAAACCCCACATTTTTCAAAATGATGAGTTTTATTTATTCATAGGAAAATATGGATAGAACCTCCAAATGTCTCTGTGAACATTTCTTTCTTTCTTTTTCTTTCTTTTTTAGAGAGACATAGAGAGAGTCAGAGAGAGGGATAGATAGGGACAGACAAGAATGGAGAGAATTTTTTATTATGTGCCAGGTCACAGATCAATGATCAGTTTTTCGTTGGGACACCTTAGTTGTTCATTGACAGCTCTCTCATATGTGCCTTTTTCGTTGGGACACCTTAGTTGTTCATTGACAGCTCTCTCATATGTGCCTTGTGCAGGGGGCTACAGCTGACCAAGTGACCCCTTGCTCAAGCCAGCGACCTTGGGCTCAAGCTGATGAGCTTTGCTAAAACAAAATGAGCCCACACTCAAGCTCGTGACCTTGGGATCTCAAATTTGGGTACTGTGCATTCCAGTCAAATGCTCTACCCACTGTGCCACTGCCTTGTCAGTCTGTGAACATTGTTTTTCTTTTACATTCTCTGGATTTTATTTAGTATCCTGGTTCATAGTATGGGTGGAAAGGCTGTGTATTTTAAGGTTTTTCTCCTAAAATGTATTCATCACAACTTGTTTCCATAAATTTTTTTTATGTAATATTTATTTTCATTAATTTTAAAGTATTTTGTAACTTGAATTGTGAGTTTGAGGGGGGGTTATTTAGGAGTGAATTTCTTAACTTAAAAAAGAAAGGGCTTCTTAGTTTCTATGAATGATTACTAGAGTAAGTATAATGACAACAAGAAACATGCTTTATATGATTTCAAAGGTTTGAGGTAGTTGAAACTTGCCTGAGTGAGCATACAGGAATGTGTGTGGTAAATGTTTTCCAAGTGCGCGTCTCTGCTGCCACCTCGTGTGCACTTTGGAAATACCAGCTCAGAGCAGTTCACCTGGAAAAATCCAGCAGTTGGCTGTTGGGCGTTATCTATCAATGTTGAATCCCAGGCTATCTAGAAGATACTTTTATAACTTGTAAATATACGGATGTTCTACTTAGAGTTTGCTACCTGTTTTAACATGAACTCTAGTTTAAGCAAGAGATATACTTGATATCATTTCAATCATCTGAAGTTTGCTGGAACTTGCTCCACAGCACATAGAATAATGGTCTCTGTTACATGTGCTTCTCTGCTGCCACCTCGTGTGTATCTTGGGAATCACGCTTCAGTACAGGTCCAAAGGAAAGGTTTGGTAGATAAGATTGTCTACCACCGTTGATTCCAATTAGCTGGTTCTGTGAAGATATTGTGTATCCTTAGTGGTGTGTTTTCTGGGAATCTATCATTTCATCTTGTTTTTCTTCTTTCCTTACAGCCATGCTTTCATAAAGCCTTTGAAAGTGCCCATCATATACCAGGCACTGTGCTAAGAACTTATGTCCCTGCACTCAGTCACTTCCCATTCTACTATTTTAACATCTGTCTTTGGAACTTCTTTCATTTAAATCTACTTAATGTATTATAAAATATAATGTGCATTGATTTGACAAGTATATTGAATTTTTTTTAAATTTTATTTATTCATTTTTTACAGAGACAGAGAGTGAATCAGAGAGAGGGATAGATAGGGACAGACAGACAGGAACGAAGAGAGATGAGAAGAATCAATCATTAGTTTTTCATTGCGCGTTGCAAAACCTTAGTTGTTCATTGATTGCTTTTTCATATGTGCCTTGACCGCGGGCCTTCAGCAGACCGAGTAACCCCTTGCTGGAGCCAGCGACCTTAGGTTCAAGCTGGTGAGCTTTTGTTCACACCAGATGAGCCCGCGCTCAGGCTGGCGACCTTGGGGTCTCGAACCTGGGTCCTCTGCATCCCAGTCCGACACTCTATCCACTGCGCCACCACCTGGTCAGGCAGTATATTGAATTTTAACAGCCCTTTTATTATAAAAACGGTATTCTTATTGCAGAGTGCAAAAAAATGATAAGAGAAAGAAAACAACAAATTTTCATACATAGATATCAACTATTAATTTATGCCATTTTCTTTCCATATTCTTTGTGTACCAATTATATATCTCTATGTATATGTACTCAGGTACATTGGGTGCATGTACATCTGTGTGCATAGATGTGCACTGCACATGAGCATACCTCTCTGTTTCAATAGTGTCTGTCATTTGTGGATATATGTGTATGTATGCAAATGACAATTTATTCACTCATTCAGTAAAAACTTATTGTATTTTTAATATATGATGCCAGGCACTATGCTCGACACTGGTTGCCTATATTGAATGAGACAGACTCACTTTCTGTGTTTATGGATATTACACTGTCATGGAGTAGATAGAGGAAGGAAAAATATACATAAAAATCATAAGTTATGACAAACACTGGATTTGGTAGTGCAATATCTTTGGTCCCAGTTGTGATTGATTGTGGTAAGGTTAAGTATATCAGTTTCTCAGAAGGCAGAGCTGAGACATAAGTCTCGGTTCTTCAGCAATGTGTGATCTCAGCTATAAAACTGAGAAAATTTACATGTGATAAAACAAAGAACCTGGGAGGTGTTCTGTGACCGAAAGAACCTAACTTGTAAGTGCTGACCCAGGCTCAGATAAAATCTGAAAAGCAAAGCTTAGGAGGTTTCTCAGTCTGGACTGCTGCCACGACACAAGAAAAAGTGCATGTTAGGAAAGGTGTCAATTCCTGCTCAACAATCAGAAATACTGTTTGTGCCCCTGACTGTCAAGAGCATAGAAAAGTCTTCTGGTGTTGTTGGTGCTGTCACCACTGTGGACTAGATTATTATTTTATTTTTTAATTGCCTCAGGTTTTCTCTAGTAATTTTGTTCCCTAAGAGACAATGGCTTGCTCTCACCAGAGAGCTCAGTAGATAGATCATCACACCCATACACTAAAGTCAAAGGTTTGGTCCTGGTTCAAGGCACTTGCAGAAAAAGATTGATGTTTCTGACTATCTGTCTGTCTTTTTCCCCCCACTTCCTACCTCTAACATTAATAATTAAATAAAAGAAAAAAATGACAATGGCTATTTTTTATTGATTTTGCAGCTTAAATTTCATAGAGGAATGAATTATATTTTTCAAAATCTCAATACAAGAGGATATAGGTAGGAAGGTTGTAAAGTACCATATTTCCCCATGCATAATATACCTCCGTGTAGAAAACGCACCTTCAATTTCAGGCACAAAATTTGAGAAAATGATAACAAATGTGAAGAAATATGAAATGCAAGTAAAAAATACTACAACCACTGTATAAGACTCACCCAGTTTTCAAACCCCTCATTTTTCAAAAAAGATGAGTCTTAAACGAGGGGCAATATGGTATGCACCCACCGAATGTCTCTGTGAACCTTATATTTATTTCTTTCTCTTCTTTTCTTTTGTTTTAACAGAGACAGGGAGAGAGTCAGACAGAGGAATAGATACGGACACACAGACAGGAATGTAAATATTTTTTTTTATTATGTGCCAGATCACAGATCAATCATCAGTTTTTTGTTCTGACACCTTAGTTGTTCATTGACTGCTCTCCCATTGTGCCTTGACCAGGAAACTACAGCTGACCGACTGACCCCTTGCTTCAGCCAGTGAGCCCATTGGGCTAAAGCTGGTGAGCATTGCTAAAACCAGATAAGGCTACGCTCAAGCCGGTGACCTTGGGATCTCAAACTTGGGTCCTCTACATTCCAGTCAAATGCTCTATCCACTGCGCCACCACCTGCTCAGTCTGTGAAAATTTTTTTCTTTTACATTCTCTGGACTTTGTCTAGTATCCTGTTTCATAATATGATTGGAAAGGCTGTGTATTTTAAGGTTGTTTTTCCACTAAAATGTATTCATCACAACATTTTCCCGTAGGTTTTCTTATGTAGTTTTTATTTCCATTAAATTTAAAGTATTTTGTAACTTGAATTTTGATTTTGAGTGGGGGTTATTTAGGAGTGAATGTCTTAACTTAAAAAAGGAAAGGTTTTTTAGTTAGTTTTTATTACTGATTTCTAGAGTAAGTGTAATGACAACAAGAAACATATCATTTCAATGGTCTGAGGTAGTTGAAACTTGCTTGCAAGAAAATACAGGATTTTCTGTGGGAAATGTTTTCCAAGTGTGCTTCTCTGCTGCCACCTCTTGTGCACCTTGGGAATAACAGCTCAGAGCAGTTCACCAGGAATAATAGAAAAGTTGGGTGCTGTGCGTTATCGACCAATGTTGAAACCAAGACTATTTAAAAGATACTTTTATAACTTGTAAATATAAGGAATTTCTAGTTACTGTTTACTACTTGCTTCAACGTTAACTGTAGTGAAAGCAGTAGACATACTTGATATCATTTCCATCCTCTGAAGTTTGCTGAAACTTGCTGCAAAGCATATGTCTCTGTTACATGTGCTTCTCTGCTGCTACCTTGTGTGCATCTTGGGAATCCCACCTCAGTACAGATACAAAGGAAAGGAATGGTAGAGAGGATTGTCTACAAACATTGATTCCAATTTGCCATTTCTGTAAAGTTTTTGTGTATTCTTAGTGATTTGATTTCTGGGAATCTACCGGTTCATCTTGTTATTCTTCTTTTTTTTCAGCAATGCTTTCATAAAGCCTCTGAATGTTCCCATCATGTACCAGGCACTGTGCTAGGAACTGCATGAGTAGTTGCTGCATCAAAGTTTTCCGAATCTACTATTTTTACTTCTGTGTTTTGAACTCCTTTATTTAAATCTTCTTAAAGTATTGTAAAATAGGATGTCCTTTGATCTGACAAGTATGTTGAATTTAACTGCTTTCTTATTATAAAAATTGTATTCTTATTGAAGAAGTGCAAGAAAATATGATAAGAAAACAAAACAACAAATTTTCATACAGAGATAACTACTGTTAATATTATGACATTATCTTTCCATATTCTTAGTGTACCTATTATATTTCTCTATCTATATGTATTAAGGTACATTGGGTGTGCATACATCTGTGTGCATAGATGTGCATTGCACATGAACATATCTCTCTGTGTCCACATTGTCTATCATGTGTGGATACCTGTGTATGTATGCAAATTAGTATTTATTCATTCATTCGTTAAACACTTATTGTAATTCTATTATGTGCCAGGCACTGTGCTTGACACTGGTTGCCTACAGTGAAAGAGACAGACTCACCTTCTGTCTTTATGAATAATACACTGTCATGCTGTAGAAAGAAGAAAAAATATACATAAATAAAATAATTATGTTATGACAAGCACAGGATATGGTAGTGCAATGTGTTTTTCCCAGTTTTTATTGGTCGTGGCGACGTTCAATATATCAGTTTCTCGATAGGCAGAGCTGAGTCATAGGTCTCAGTTCACCAGCAATGCGTGTTCTCACCTATAAAACTGAGAAAATTCTCAAGTGCTGAAACAAAGACCCTGGGAGGTGTTCTGTGACCAAAAGAACCTAGCTTGTTAGTGGTGACCCTGGCTCAGAAAAATTCTGATGTCCAAAACTTAGGAGGTCTCTCAGTCTGGACTGCTGCAACAGCATAAGAAAAAAGTGCATGTTAGGAAAAGGGTCACATCGTGGTAAACAATCAGAAATATTGTATATGCCCCTGACTCTCAAGAGCAAAGAAAAGTCTTTTGGTGTTGTCACCACAGCAGACTAGATTATTGTTTTAATTTTTAAAAACCTCAGTTTTTCTCTAGTAATTTTTTTGCCCCTAAAATCAATGGCTTTCTCTCACCAGAGAGCTAAGTAGATAGAGCATCACACCCATACACTAATGTCATAGGTTTGGTCTTGGGTCTAGGCACATACAGAAACACATTGATGTTTCTGACTATCTGTCTGTCTGTTTTCTTTCTCTTCCTCACTCTAACATTAATAACTAAATAAAAGAAAAATGACAATGGCTTTCTTTTGTTCTTTTTGCAGCTTAAATTGCTTAGAGGAACGAATTATTTTTTTCAAAATCTCACCCCAAGAGGAAATAAGTGGTATGGTTGTAAAGTACCAAATTTCCCCATGTATAAGTAGTCTCCCTGTATAAGAAGCACCATAATATTGGGGCACAAAATTTGGGAAAATGATAACAAATGCAAATAAACAGGAAATGCAAGTAAAATTACAACAACCACTGTATAAGACGCACCCAGTTTTCAAACCCCACATTTTTCAAAATGATGTTTTATTTATTCATAGGAAAATATGGATAGAACCTCCAAATGTCTCTGTGAACATTTCTTTCTTTCTTTTTTTTTTCTTTTTTACAGAGACATAGAGAGAGGGATAGATAGGGACAGACAGACAGGAATGGAGAGAATTTTTTATTATGTTCCAGGTCACAGATCAATCATCAGTTTTTCGTTGGGACACCTTAGTTGTTCATTGTCTGCTCTCTCATATGTGCCTTGTGCAGGGGGCTACAGCTGACCAAGTGACCCCTTGCTCAAGCCAGCGACCTTGGGCTCAAGCTGATGAGCTTTGCTAAAACAAAATGAGCCCACACTCAAGCTCGTGACCTTGGGATCTCAAATTTGGGTACTGTGCATTCCAGTCAAATGCTCTACCCACTGTGCCACTGCCTTGTCAGTCTGTGAACATGGTTTTTCTTTTACATTTTCTGGATTTTATTTAGTATCCTGGTTCATAGTATGGGTGGAAAGGCTGTGTATTTTAAAGTTTTTCTCCTGAATTGTATTCATCACAACATGTTTCTATAGATATTTTTATGTAATCTTTATTTTCATTAATTTAAAAGTATTTCGTAACTTGAATTGTGAGTTAGAGGGGGGTTATTTAGGAGTGAATTTCTTAACTTAAAAAAGAAAGGGCTTCTTAGTTAGTTTCTATGAATGATTACTAGATTAAGTATAAACAAGAAACATGCTTTATATGATTTCAAAGGTTTGAGGTAGTTGAAACTTGCCTGAATGAGCATACAGGAATGTGTGTGGTAAATGTTTTCCAAGTGCGCTGCTCTGCTGCCACCTCGTGTGCACCTTGGGAATACCAGCTCAGAGCAGTTCACCTGGAAAAATCCAGCAGTTGGCTGTTGGGTGTTATCTATCAATGTTGAATCCCACATTATCTAGCAGATACTTTTATAACTTGTAAATATAAGGATGTTCTACTTACAGTTTGCTACCTGTTTCAACATTAACTCTTGTGTAAGCAAGAGATATACTTGATATCATTTCAATCCTCTGAAGCTCGCTAGAACTTGCTCCTTAGCACATAGAATAATGGTCTCTGTTACATGTGCTTCTCTGCTGCCACCTCGTGTGCATCTTGGGAATCACGCTTCAGTACAGGTCCAAAGGAAAGGTTTGGTAGATAAGATTGTCTACCACCATTGATTCCAATTAGCTGATTTTGTGAAGATTTTGTGTATCCTTAGTGGTGTGTTTTCTGGGAATCTCTCGCTTCATCTTGTTTTTCTTCTTTCCTTACAGCCATTCTTCCAGAAAGCCTTTGAAAGTGCCCATCATATACCAGGCACTGTGCTAAGAACTCATGTCCCTGCACTCAGTCACTTCCCATTCTACTATTTTTACATCTGTCTATGGAACTTCTTTCATTTAAATCTACTTAATGTATTATAAAATATGATGTGCAGTGATTTGACAAGTATATTGAATTTTAACAGCCCTTTTATTATAAAAATGGTATTCTTATTGCAGAAGTGCAAAAAAAATAAGAGAAAGAAAACAACAAATTTTCATACATAGATATCAAATGTTAATTTATGCCATTTTCTTTCCATATTCTTTGTGTACCAATTATATCTCTCTATGTATATGTACTCAGGTACATTGGGTGATGTACATCTGTGTGCATAGATGTGCATTGCATATGAGCATACCTCTCTGTTTCAATAGTCTGTCATTTGTGGATATATGTGTATGTATGCAAATGACTATTTATTCACCCTTTCAGTAAAAACTTATTGTATTTTTATTATATGATGCCAGGCGCTACGCTCAACACTGGTTGCCTATATTGAATGTGACAGACTCACTTTCTGTCTTTATGGATATTACACTGTCATGGAGTAGACAGAGGAAGAAAAGTATACATAAAAAATTATAAGTTGTGACAAACACTGGATTTGGTAGTGCAATATCTTTGGTCCCAGTTGTGATTGATCGTGGCAAGGTTAAGTATATCACTTTCTCAGAAGGCAGAGTCTCGGTTCTTCAGTAATGCGTGATCTCAGCTATAAAACTCAGAAAACTTACAAGTGATGAAACAAAGAACCTGGGAGGTGTTCTGTGACCAAAAGAACCTAACTTGTAAGTGCTGACCCAGGCTCAGATAAAATCTGAAAAGCAAAACTTAGGAGGTTTCTCAGTCTGGACTGCTGTCACAACACAAGAAAAAGTGCATGTTAGAAAAGGTGTCAATTCCTGCTCAACAATCAGAAATACTGTTTGTGCCCCTGACTGTCAAGAGCTTAGAAAATTCTTCTGGTGTTGTCACCACTGCGGACTAGATTATTATTTCATTTTTTAATTGCCTCAGGTTTTCTCTAGTAATTTTGTTCCCCAAGAGACAATGGCTTGCTTACACCAGAGAGCTCAGTAGTTAGAGCGTCACTCCTCTACAGTAATGTCATAGATTTGGTCCTGGTTCAAGGTACATGCAGAAAAAGATTGATGTTTCTGACTATCTGTCTGTCTTTCCCCCCCCACTTCCTCCCTCTAACATTAATAATTAAATAAAAGAAAAAATGACAATGGCTATTTTTTTGTTGTTTTTGCAGCTTAAATTGCATTGAGGAATGAATTATGTTTTTCAAAATCTCATTACAAGAGGAACTAGGTAGGAAGGTTGTAAAGTACCATATTTCCCCATGCATAATATGCCTCCCTGTAGAAGACGCACTTTCATTTTTGGGCACAAAATTTGAGAAAATGATAACAAATGTGAAGAAACAGGAAATGCAAGTAAAAAAATACTACAACCACTGTACAAGATGCACCCAGTTTTCAAACCCCACATTTTTCAAAAAAGATGAGTCTTAAATGAGGGGAAATATGGTATACACCCGACGAATGTCTCTGAACCTTTTATTTATTTATTTCTCTTCATTTCTTTTGTTTTAACAGAGACAGGGAGAGAGTCAGACAGAGGGATAGATAGAAACACACAGACAAGAATGTAAAGATTTTTTTTTTATTATGTGCCAGGTCACAGATCAATCATCAGTTTTTTGTTGTGACACCTTAGTTGTTCATTGACTGCTCTCTCATTGTGCCTTGACCAGGAAACTACAGCTGACCGAGTGACCCCTTGCTTGAGCCAGTGAGCCCATTGGGCTAAAGCTGGTGAGCTTTGCTAAAACCAGATAAGCCCATGCTCAAGCTGGTGACCTTGGGATCTCAAACCTGGGTCCTCCGCATTCCAGTCAAATGCTCTATCCACTGCACCACAGCCTGTTGAGTCAGAGAAATTTTTTTTTTTTTACTTTCTCTGGACTTTGTCTAGTATCTTGTTTCATAGTATGATTGGAAAGGCTGTGCATTTTAAGGTTTTTTTTCCCACTAAAATGTATTCATCACAACATTTTACATAGGATTTTTTATATAGTTTTTATTTCCATGAAATTTAAAGTATTTTGTAACTTGAATTTTGATTTTGAGTGGGGTTATTTAGGAGTGAATTTCTTAACTTAAAAAAGGAAGTGTTTTTTAGTTAGTTTTTATTACTGATTTCTAGAGTAAGTGTAATGACAACAAGAAACATGCTTTATATCATTTCAATGGTTTGAGGTAGTTGAAACTTGCTTGAAAGAAAATACAGGATTGTCTGTAGAAAATGTTTTCCAAGTGCGCTTCTCTGCTGCCACCTCGTGTGCAGCTTGGGAATAACAGCTCAGAGCAGTTCACCTGGAAAAATAGAAAAGTTGGGTGCTGTGCGTTATCGACCAATGTTGAAACCAAGACTATTTAGAAGATACTTTTATAACTTGTAAATATAAGGAAAGTCTAGTTACTGTTTGCTACTTGTTTCAACGTTAACTGTAGTGAAAGCAGTAGACGTACTTGATTTCATTTCAATCCTCTGAAGTTTGCTGAAACTTGCTGCATAGCAAATGTCTCTGTTACATGTGCTTCTCTGCTGCCACCTCGTGTGCATTTTGGGAATCATCCTCAGTACAGATCCAAAGGAAAGGAATGGTAGAGAGAATTGTCTACAAACGTTGATTCCAATTTGCCGTTTCTGTAAAGTTTTTGTGTATTCTTAGTAATTTGATTTCTGGGAATCTACCTGTTCATTTTCTTTTTCTGGTTTTTTTTCCAGCAATGCTTTCATAAAGCCTTTGAGTGTTCCCATCATGTACCAGGCACAGTGCTAGGATCTGCATCAGTAGTTGCTGCACTCAAAGTTTTTTGAATCTACTATTTTTACTTCTGTGTTTTGAACTCCTTTATTTAAATCTTCTTAAAGTATTGTAAAATAGGATGTCCTTTGATTTGACAAGTATGTTGAATTTAACTGCTTTTTTATTATAAAAACTGTATTCTTATTGCAGAAGTGCAAGAAAATATGATAAGAAAACAAAACAACAAATTTTCATACAGAGATAACTACAGTTAATATTATGACATTATCTTTCCATATTCTTAGTGTACCTATTATATTTCTCTATCTATGTCAGGAGCCAATCAACAACTGCTGGCTGACAAGGTCACATCAGGAGAAGACCCACAACTGCTGGCTGACATGGTCACAGCAGAAGAAGACCCACAACTGCTGGCTGACAAGGTCACAGCAGGAGAAGACCCACAACCGCTGATTGACAAAGTCACAGCAGAGAAGACCAATGGCTGCGGGTTGACGAAGTCACCCAAAGGAGAGACACAACGATACTTCCCCCTTTGACTTTTTGAATTAATCTGGCCTTATATCCCCCCTTTTCTGGGTGTGTGCTATTATTTATGGCACAGGGATAATAGTACCGTGCTTTCCCTGTAGATTCGTAGTAATTCCTTTGGAAATGAGACAGAGGATGTGAGTTCCACAGAAAAGCCTGTAAGCCCTTTGAGCTGGGCTCATAGACATAAAAGGCTGGCTATGATATCCCTCGTAAAGGGTTAAGTTTGTAGGAGAATTTCTTCTTAATCATGTAAGAAAGAATAGATTGTGACTTGTGAATGGGTAGGAAGCAGTGGCTGTGCACAGAGCACCTTTCGGCCTTCACTTAATTCAACATTTTTCCTCCCTAGCCTTTTCATGTGATAGAGTAGAGAAACATTCCTTTCTTCTTGCTTATTTGATCTGCAGATAGTGGTACACTCTGAGAAGAATAGAATTAGAACTTAACTAGTGTTTAAATATAATAAATAAGTAATATTTGACTAGACAATAGTATCTTATGTAAGGTATAGTAGAATGGTCCATTGTGTGGCCTAGGATGAGAGCACAGTCAGCAAGAAAAGAATGTTTTACTAAGAGAATTGTCTTTTAACTAAAGGCAATTGCTAGGCTTTCTCAATGAGATATTCTCATGAGATTTACATACTTTCCAAGATTCTTTGATAATGAGAGAAATGTAGGGGAATCCATAGAAGTAATAACAGTTAATGTCTTCTGAAATTATATTGCTACTAGGCTATCTTGCAAGTGCACTCTGTATATATTTGGGTGAAAGCTATTCTTAATGTTATGTCAATTTCTTTATAGGCAAGCCTTTTAGAATCTTGTGAGAAAAAGTAGGACACTGCATAAACTCAAAGCCATTTACCTGAGCAAGCGGTGGTCCATTGTTAGTCCTTAATGATTTTGTCTGCTAATCTCTCTCTGCCCCTTGACTCACAACAGCAGTAAAGTTAGTTAACTATTAGTACTAATACCTTAAAAGCTTTTACCAATGTTGTTATCGCTATTCAAGTTATTTTGTATTTTGAATGATTTGCTACCTGGTTTGTGATTTATAGATATAAATTAACTGTTATCCGGAAACATGTAAACATAGTGAAACAAAAGCAATAATTAACACTATGTAATTGTAACTCAGTGTGTGTGTATAAAAAGGGAGCTATACTAGCATTTGGCAGAGATGCCTGGCAGTAAATGCTAACTAGAGAATAAAGAGAAAGAAAAGAATTCGGCTCTCTCACTCGATTTTGCCAACGTTGTCTCCTCCTGTGGGACCCCTGGATTCCCCCCCGGGGCTGGACCCTGGCATATCTATATGTATTAAGGTACATTCGGGTGCATACATCTGTGTGCATAGATGTGCATTGCACATGAGCATATCTCTCTGTGTCCACATTGTCTATTGTGTGTGGATACCTGTGTATGTATGCAAATTAGTATTTACTCTTTCATTCGTTAAACACTTATTGTAATTCTATTATGTGCCAGGCACTGTGCTTGACACTGGTTGCCTAGAGTGAAAGAGACAGACTCACTTTATGTCAATATTAATACACTGTCATGCTGTAGACAGTGGAAGAAAAAATATACATAAATAAAATAATTATGTTATGACAAGCACTGGATATGGTAATGCAATGTGTTTTTCCCAGTTTTTATTGGTCATGGCAACATTCGGTATATCAGTTTCTCGATAGGCAGAGCTGAGTCATAAGTCTCAGTTCATCAGCAATGCGTGTTCTCAGCTATAAAACTGAGAAAATTCTCAAGTGCTGAAACAAAGACCCTGGGAGGTGTTCTGTGACCAAAAGAACCTAGCTTGTTAGTGGTGACCCTGGCTCAGATAAATTCTGATGTCCAAAGCTTAGGAGGTCTCTCAGTCTGGACTGCTGCAACAGCACAAGAAAAAAGTGCATGTTTGGAAAGTGGTCACATCGTGGTAAACAATCAGAAATATTGTTTATGCCCCTGACTCTCAAGAGCAAGAAAAGTCTTCTGGTGTTGTCATCATAGCAGACTAGATTATTGTTTTAATTTTTAATAACCTCAGTATTTCTCTAGTAATTTTTTTGCCCCTAAAGACAATGGCTTGCTTTCACCAGAGAGCTCAGTAGATAGAGCATCACACCCATACACTAATGTCATAGGTTTGGTCTTGGGTCTAGGCACATACAGAAACACATTGATGTTTCTGACTATCTGTCTGTCTGTTTTCTTTCTCTTCCTCCCTCTAACATTAATAACTAAATAAAATAAAAATGACAATGGCTTTCTTTTGTACTTTTTGCAGCTTAAATTGCTTAGAGGAACGAATTATTTTTTTCAAAATCTCACCCCAAGAGGAAATAAGTGGTATGGTTGTAAAGTACCAAATTTCCCCATGTATAAGTAACCTCCCTGTATAAGAAGCACCGTAATATTGGGGCACAAAATTTGGGAAAATGATAACAAATGCGAATAAACAGGAAATGCAAGTAAAATTACAACAACCACTGTATAAGACGCACCCAGTTTTCAAACCCCACATTTTTCAAAATGATGAGTTTTATTTATTCATAGTAAAATATGGATAGAACCTCCAAATGTCTCCGTGAACATTTCTTTCTTTCTTTTTCTTTCTTTTTTACAGAGACATAGAGAGAGGGATAGATAGGGACAGACAGACAGGAATGGAGAGAATTTTTTATTATGTGCCAGGTCACAGATCAATGATCAGTTTTTCGTTGGGACACCTTAGTTGTTCATTGACTGCTCTCCCATTGTGCCTTGACCAGGAAACTATAGCTGACCGAGTGACCCCTTGCTTGAGCCCGTGAGCCCATTGGGCTAAAGCTGGTGAGCTTTGCTAAAACCAGATAAGCCCACGCTCAAGCTGGTGACCTTGGGATCTCAAACCTGGGTCCTCCGCATTCCAGTCAAATACTCTATCCACTGCGCCACCGCCTGCTCAGTGTGTGAAAATTTTTTTCTTTTACTTTCTCTGGACTTTGTCTAGTATCCTGTTTCATAGTATCATTGCAAAGGCTGTGTATTTTAAGGTTTTTTTTTTCCCACTAAAATGCATTCATCACATTTTTTCCATAGGTTTTCTTATGTAGTTTTTATTTCCATTAAACTTAAAGTATTTTGTAACTTGAATTTTGATTTTGAGTGGGGGTTATTTAGGAGTGAATTTCTTAACTTAAAAAAGGAAGGGTTTTTGTAAGTTTTTATTTCTGATTTCTAGAGTAAGTGTAATGACAACAAGAAACATGCTTTATATCATTTCAAAGGTTAAAGGTAGTTGAAACTTGCTTGAAGAACAATGTTTTCCAAGTGCGCTTCCCTGCTGCCACCTTGTGTGCACCTTGGGAATAACAGCTCAGATCAGTTCACCTGGAAAAATAGAAAAGTTGGGTACTCTGGGTTATCGACCCATGTTGAAACCAAGACTATTTAAAAGATACTTTTATAATTTGTAAATATAAGGAATTTCTAGTTACTGTTTGCTACTTGTTTCAACGTTAACTGTACTAAAAGCAGTAGATATACTTGATATCATTTCAATCCTCTGAAGTTTCACATGTCGACGGAAATGGAGCCGTGAGCAGCGCATCTGATAGATCTCTTCAAAATCTCAACAAATTTATCAACTAGAAACAGAAAAATTTATCCTCGGAGCTTTCTGGAGTTAGTTCCACACACACTGAAAGTGAAAGGACTGTTATCACTTGAATCTGAGAGACGGATCAGAGCTGATGGTGTGGAGGAAGCTAACTACCACACGGACGTTCATTCAAGCTGAGGAGGGAGTACGCCTGTGGTGAGTCAACCCACGTGTGCAACTGCCTGCCCACACTCGGGGAGCGGCAACCTGGGCGCTGCGAGCAGCCGCAGGTGTGCTGTGAGAAACTGCGCGAGTGCCCCGTGATGCAGTCCAGTCGCAGAGCGAGCTCCCTTGCACCGCCAGCGTCCCCAGTGGCCCGCGCACTGCGAGTGAGAGTCCCCAGCCACTGATGCCCAGAGCACCCCATTTGCTCGCCCACATGCCCAGAGCACCCTACTTGCCCGCACACCCAGGGTGCCCCATTCTCCCGCACGCCCAGTGCACCCCAGCCGCCAGCGGCAAGGCGAGCGGGAGGGGCGCCAAGGCTGTCTTCCCTACTTGGGAGATTCTCTCCGTGGGCGGGGCACCTCACCCAGCCATTCAAGGTAACAATCAAGCATTGGGGGAGGGGCGCGCGGGCAGCCTGAAATACTTTCTGGAGCACAGCTGTGGATCCAATCACTGAAATTAGCTTAACCCACGAAATCTGTGCACCCACAGGGCTCTAATTGATAAGATCTCTCTCAGTTCAGTGATCCAAGACAAGAAGCGTGATATTTTTTAGTGCCTCTCGCTAAAGGGGCGGGGGCAACTTCTGATTAACAGAGCCTCCATATTCAGGGATATACGCTAACAAGAGGGACTTGGCATATATTAAGATCTATACAGCAAGCAGCGACTAGTGCCTCTTCTTCCCAGCCAAAACAGGCTACAAAGTGTGGAAAGCCTGGGTTGAGTGGTCCAACTGAATGCTAGGCACTGAATAGTCACCTTGACAACAATTGACTCCCAGCTCCGCCTGATTACGCTGGAGGCTCTGACTGCCAGAGCCTTACCCAGAGCCTTGCGCTGAGTGGGGATAGAGTGGGGATTTCCCAGCTCTTTGAGCCTCTTACTCCCCAGACAGAAGCAGTGGCAGCCTCATAGCTGGATCACCAGGCTGCTAATTCAGGAAGGGGAGACTAGGAGAGAGACTCCAGGAAAGCAAACTCTCTCATTGTTGGACCCTGCAAACGCCAACAAGCCTTGACTACCAGCGAGACTAAAGCCAATTATATGACTTTGCCATAGAATCCCATCAACTACAAATCCCTACCTAAGTGTGACACAGGGGCAGAGTCTGGGGTACAGAGTCACCGACCAGGAAGAGGGAGAGAAAAGAAAAAGGAAGAAGTTAACCTCTCAAAATCAAGAAAAATCCATATTAGATTCAGGGAGTACTGACATGCTGAGGCTGCCAAGACTGTACAAGGTCCCTGTGATGCTGAGAACAAAGAGTTCAGCAACATCCTGCATTGAGTCAGAGACCCTTATCAGAAGTTTATGTTTGAAATTCTCCACTGAGTAATACCCCACCCCCGTAACTGCGCACGACCTCCCTAGCCAATGACTAACAGCCACATCAGCTTCTGTATGAACCACTTGCTTGCTACGCTATAAAAACCCCTAGACTGTACGCGCTCGGTGTGACTCTGGTGACTGCCACCTGAGCTCACCCCTGCGCAGGTTTGTTATTTTTTTTTTCTTTTTCTTTTTCTCTTGGCCATAAAACTTTGTCTAAAACTCTCCAAACGTCTCCAGTGTTTGTTTTACCCGGCGAGTGCAACATTTATGGGGGCTCGTCCGGGATTCCCATTACGGGAATTTTGGCTGGGGACAGGCGGAACAGCTCGAGCTGGTGAGTATTTTGTTGTGGAATTCCTTGTTTCTGTAATCTGGCTTTGGAGCATTTGCAGTCTGTGGTGGCAGACAGGACGCTGCCAGTGACCCACCCAGACACTCGGGCCAAGGGCAGGATGCTGCCGGCCGAGGTTTCTGTTTCTGTCTGAAATTGATCGATCGTTTTGAAGTAGTGAGCTCACTCGCGCCGCGCCGCGCTGCTGTCTGGTTGTTTGTTTAGCCTGAATGACTGTGTGGGAAATTTTGTGTATTGCCCTCCTGGGATTTGCTGCACTGTTGTGTTTGGTGTTAATTTGTTTGCCAGTACAGTGTGATCAATGTTCATCTATCTGGATCACCCTGCTTATAGGGTGGGGAATCCTGTGTGTTGTCTTTGTAGGACTAGAAGCATACCTGGCTAAGAAGAACAAGTACCGCGAGATGGGACAGCAAGAATCTACACTTAAATCCCCTCTTGATTGCATTTTAAGTAACTTCTCTGATTTTCAGAAGAGAGCTCAGGGTTATGGGGGACCTCCACCTGATCGAGAAACTCTCCGGACCTTAAGCCAAGTGGAGTGGCCATCTCTTAAGGTTGGATGGCCATCTGAAGGAACCTTTGATCTGCCCATAGTTTTTGCAGTAAGAGCCATTATATATCAGGTGCCTCATCCAGATCAATATGTGTATATAGATATTTGGATAGATATAGCTACAGAAAAACCTGGGTACATTAAGAGGTGCATAAAAGCTAATCAAAAGGTTAAGAGAGCTATTTGTGTGAGCGCAGCAGACATTAAGCCTCGCCCTCCCTCCGCTCCACCTGCACCTGAAAAAGAGCCTCCCAAATCATATCCGGTCCTTCCTGACATTACTGAGGATATAGTAGACCCTGTAAATTATCCTCCTCCTTATCAGAAGCCCAGGAAGCCGGATTCAACTGTGCCCGAGAATGTCCAGAGTCCTCCCCACACTCGGGGGGAACCCCTTATGCTCAACCTCCCTTTGCTGGAAGTGCCCCAATGTTACCTCTTAGGGAGGTGCTGCCCCCACTAGATGAAGGACCACATGCACCGTCCCAAATGATTTATATTCCTTTCTCTACTAGTGACCTTTATAATTGGAAACAGCAGACCCCATCGTTTTCAGAGAAACCCCAGGGGTTAATTTCTTTGCTTGAGACTGTTTTCAGGACCCATCAACCAACTTGGGATGATTGTCAGCAGCTTTTGCACACTCTGTTCACAACGGAAGAAAGAACCCGCATTGGCCAAGAAGCTGAAAAAGTATTTAAGGAAGATGGGGGCACTGAAAGGGAACTAGAGAGGATGCTCCCCAGGAGCCCCCCCAGTTGGGATCCAAACAATATCAGGGATAGGGAATCGCTTACCCAATATCGCCGGGCTCTATTAAGGGGAATAAAGGCAGCTTCTAAGAAACCAACCAACTTTAGTAAAGTAGGTGAGGTAATTCAGGGTAGGGATGAGTCCCCTGCTGCATATTTAGAGCGGCTAATGGAGGCCTACCGGGTTTATACCCCTATTGATCCTGAGGCAGAGGAAAATTGGAGGCTAATAAACATAACCTTTGTCACTCAGGCAGCCCCATACATTAGAAAGAAGCTCCAGAAAATAGAAGGATTTGAGGGAAAGAATAGGAGTGAACTATTAGAAAACATAGAGAGTCTAGCGTACTATCACCAGCACCCACCTGCAGGCAGGTGGCACAGTCAGTATGCAGCCCAGTATAGCAGCAGAGGTAGAGAAAGAAAAGGCAGCCAGGCTGCAGCTGGCTGCAGGAGAAGTGGCAGGCTCCCCTCACAGTTTCAGGCACTTGCCCCTCCCCCTTGGGCACCGGCTCAAGGGCTGTGCCACTGCTTAGTCAGGCAAAAGATAACAGTACAGTAAGCTAGAGGTTATCATCACTTTGCTACAGCCCCTGCCCTCCTCTGCTTTGGCTCCGGGGAATCCCCGCCTCCTATCTGGAGCTAGACCCAAGGAGAAGATTTAGGGAATACGGCCCCTTCTAAAACCACTGCTTTAGCCATAATAGAATTGTATAGTCTGTCAAATACAAAGACTTCCTTTTTGTACTAAGGATCTGTTGTTGTAAAAAACATTTTCTATGTTAGAAATGTGTATGTTATTTCAACAGTCTTTTGTCAATTCTCCTTTTCATTTGCTATTTCATAGCCTGTGATGTTAAAATTTTAGTTTAAATATTAGGGGATATATAATAATTCAGTAATTGTTAATTGTTCAAAGTTAGGTCACAAAACCCAGAGTAATAAATATTACTATTGATTGGCTTAATAGAAGAATTCTTAACATAATAGGTAGAAAGGAGAACTCTAGAGATTCCCAATTTTGTTCTCTTAGTCAAGCCCCTCAGTGAGATCTTCTGAGCATGGCTTTTAAGGTCTATAATGACCAAGGAAGTAACAGAAAAGGCAAATAAGGCCCAAAGGAAGTCAGGAAATACCAACTTTTGGCTCCAGTGCCCTAAGGGGCTTGCTTCATAGCATTTCATCAAGGCCCTGCTCCAGAGTGGAAAGAAAGGTCATTGAACTGAAGTCTGCCAGGCTTCCGGGCCCCACCGGTTGACATGTCTGTGCTGTGGAAAGAGGGACATGAGAAGGTAAGCTGCCCCCTTGCTCCATGGAGGGAGGGTTCAGTCTCTTCTAGCCCTGCTCCAGCTACCTGTGACCTGACCTTGCCCAGCGTGCTGGGAATTGCCACTGAAGGCCTAAGAACATCGTTCACGAGCCTAAGGTATTTCTTCCAAGTAGCAGATAAGCTAATAACACAAGGGGCATCTACTATGCCTTGCTTGAATATTTAAGTTTTATTTATCCCTCAAAGATCTCTACTGTGGGTATTGACAGTCTGGTTTTATTTAATGTTTAGTATCTCCTTTATTTCTCTTATCTCAATGCCCCATGCCTATTATAGGCTGGGACCTGCTGCTAATTCCAGCTAGAAGCAGTGGTCAGTAGGACTTAAACTCTAACTGCAAAGTGTAGAAATGTAACACCCTTTCCCTAAGTACTTACAGGTTTTATAGGTTACTCAGCAAACTGTTCAAAGACTGTCCAAGAGGCACTTCTAGCAGTACACCACCCAAGGACTGACTCCCACCTAGACGGGTCCAGACACCATGATCCTGACAACTCCCACTACTGCCAAGGTAGAAGGCATACCCGCCTGGGTCCACCGCAGCCGGCTGAAGCTTGCAGTCCCAGCAGAGACACCTTTGTGGACAGCGAAGACTGACCCTGCCAACCCTTGTAAGCTGACCCTGAGAAGGACCGCATGCCCTGCTTCAGCCACAAACCAGAAGTTAACTGGTCCACGCATGGAGACCTTGGGGAGGGAGGGAAACTAAGGTAAAGGAAAGCCAAGCAAGTCATCTTAAGGTTTGATGCATGTACTACTATGAGTCATACAGAAAGGGGATGTAAGTCCCTTGGCTGAGAGAGAAGCTATAAGGTAAATGAAAATTATGTATGTGCTCATAGCTACCACTATAGAATAATCTGTGAATATTGGTCATATGTCCAATAGGCTACTTATGAAAAGGACACCTCCAAAAGCAATCTTTAAAAGAGGATTACTTAGTACTAACTTAGTCTTTGCTGAAGGTTAAGGTTTTTAGGAATTAAGAATTCTGATAAATTAGAAAGGAATTGTATGGTTTTGATAATAGAAGGTATAAGGTATAGAGGTACTTTTGAAAAGAAAAGAAAAAGCAAGTTGTTATGAAGGCCAGTTATTCCTGGATAACAAAGTGCATAAAAGTTGAAAGTTTGTGTAAGTTGCAGAAGGTTAGTGTAAGTTGCAGAAGGTTTGTGCAAGTTGTAAGAAGTTAGTACAGAGAAGAAAAATGCAAGGCAGAAAGAAATTAGTCTGTAAAGCTTGTAGTACTAAGGGCACACTATCAGCATGCCAGCACATACTAGGGAGGACCCCTGACCTAATTAGCTTATAGCTACAGCTAAAGTAGAAAATTCTCATGAACCCCAGCCTTATACCATTCTCCCCACTGATGAAGAATCAAGGATTTGATTTATGCCCAAAAGAGATGGGGGAATGTTAGATTCAGGGAGTACTGACATGCTGAGGCTGCCAAGAGTGTACAAGGTCCCTGTGATGCTGAGAACAAAGAGTTCAGCAACATCCTGCATTGAGTCAGAGACCCTTATCAGAAGTTTATGTTTGAAATTCTCCACTGAGTAATACCCCTCCCCCCGTAACTGCGCACGACCTCCCTAGCCAATGACTAACAGCCACATCAGCTTCTGTATGAACCGCTTGCTTGCTATGCTATAAAAACCCCTAGACTGTAGGCGCTCAGTGTGACTCTGATGACTGCCACCTGAGCTCACCCCTGCGCAGGTTTTTTTTTTTTTTTTTTTTTTTCTTTTTCTCTTGGCCATAAAACTTTGTCTAAAACTCTCCAAACGTCTCCAGTATTTGTTTTACCCGGCGAGTGCAACAATCCACAGAATTTATAACTTGTTCCACTAATTATTCATTGTTGTTGTTTGTTTCTTCTATCTTATTGCCTTTATTATTATTTCTATTTCCTCCACCTCGGTCCTTTTATTCTCTGCCCATCTTATGCTTCCCTTTATTTGAACTACACTACCCATGAGTGTTACATTTTATTTCTTTTCTTCATCCTTACTCTCCTTTAGGGTTACACTCCAAAACCCTTAACTCTCACTCTCTCCCCTTTTGTTTTTTTTTCTTTTCCTTCTTTTCTTCCTTCGTTTTTCTCTTTTTCTTATTTTTCCCTTTCTATTCATTTCTTCTTTTCTCCTTTTACCTTTCCTCCCATTCAATCCTCAATCATGAACAAATTATTTAATTTGGGACTCAAGTTTTTTTTTGGTTTTCCTTTGTTTGTTTTTGTGGCATTTTGTGTATTTTTTACGTTGCTTTTTAACTCACTAGCATTCCTCCCAACCCAAGGTCTCCATTATATTTAGTCTTCACTCCACTTAATACAACCGATTTTTACTTATTATTTTTATTTTATTTTTTTCTTCTTTAATTATTTTTTTCTCCTTTTTTCTGTTTCCCACTTATTCCTCTCATTATATCTCTTAGTCGACCATCACTTACAAGCAAATTATTTTATGCTTGTCTAAGATTTTCTCCTTTTTTTTTTTTGCATTTAGTAGGTCCCTACTCCCTTTTTTGCCCCTTGAACTCTTCACCCCAAATCAGGCCCTCCGTTATAGGCAGTTTTTGTTCCATTTAGCATAATATAATTCACAGGTCATCATGATATTTCCCTAAGGAGGGGAGAGGAGGGAAAGAGAAGAAAGAAAAAAGGGGGAAATAATAAATTATTACTGTTTTTTTTGTGGGGTGTTTTCCTTTTTTTCCCCTCTTTTTTATTTTTTATTAATTTTAATTAATACTATCAACAAGACCACCCTCAGATGCCAATAAGAAAAAGGAAATAGAATATTATGGATACAAAAGATAGAGAGGTAACACAAATAGATGTGGAAAAATCTCTGGAGAAAAGATTTAACATATTGGAAGCCTTGGAGCTAAATGACAGAGAATTTAAAATAGAAATCTTAAAAATACTCAGAGATATACAAGAAAACACAGAAAGGCAATTTAGGGAGATCAGAAAACAACTCAACGATCACAAAGAATATATTACCAGGGAAATTGAAACTATAAAAACAAATCAAACAGAAATGAAAAACTCAGCCCTGGACGGTTGGCTCAGCGGTAGAGCGTCGGCCTTGCGTGCGGAGGACCCAGGTTCGATTCCCGGCCAGGGCACACAGGAGAAGCGCCCATTTGCTTCTCCACCCCTCCGCCGCGCTTTCCTCTCTGTCTCTCTCTTCCCCTCCCGCAGCCAAGGCTCCATTGGAGCAAAGATGGCCCGGGCGCTGGGGATGGCTCCTCGGCCTCTGCCCCAGGCGCTAGAGTGGCTCTGGTCGCAATATGGCGACGCCCAGGATGGGCAGAGCATCGCCCCCTGGTGGGCAGAGCGCCGCCCCATGGTGGGCGTGCCGGGTGGATCCCGGTCGGGCGCATGTGGGAGTCTGTCTGACTGTCTCTCCCTGTTTCCAGCTTCAGAAAAATGAAAAAAAAAAAAAATGAAAAAAAAAAAAAGAAAAAAGAAAAACTCAATTCACAAGCTGAAAAACGAGGTAACAAGCTTAGCTAATAGAACAGCCCAGATAGAAAATAGGATTAGTGAAATAGAAGACAAGCAACTTGAGGCACAACAGAGAGAAGAAGAAAGAGACTCAAAAATAATAAAAAATGAGAAAGCCCTACAGGAATTGTCTGACTCCATCAGAAAGAATAACATAAGGATAATAGGTATATCAGAGGGAGAAGAGAAAGAAAATGGAATGGAGAATATACTCAAACAAATAATAGATGAGAACTTCCCAAGCTTGTGGAAAGAACTAAAGCCTCAAATTCAAGAAGCAAACAGAACACCGAGCTTTCTTAACCCCAACAAAACCACTCCAAGGCACATCATAATGAAGATGACACAAACCAATGACAAAGAAAAAATTCTCAAGGCAGCTAGGGAAAAGAAGAGTACAACATATAAAGGAAGGCCTATTAGATTATCATCAGATTTCTCAGCAGAAACTCTACAAGCTAGAAGAAAGTGGACCCCAATATTTAAAGCCCTGAAAGAGAGGAACTTTCAGCCAAGAATACTATACCCATCAAAGCTATCCTTCAAATATGAAGGAGATATAAAAACATTCACAAATACAGAAAAGATGAGAGAATTTATCAGCAGAAAGCCCCCACTCCAGGAAATACTAAAGGGGGTTTTCCAACCAGATTCAAAGAACAAAAGAAAACAAAACCACAAGTAACAGCTCCACCAAGAACACAATAAAACCAAACTTAAACTGTGACAACAAAAGAGAAAAAGGGGGGAGAGGATGGAGATTAACAGTAGCAAAGGACGATGAAGTGCAGAAATACTCATAAGATAGGGTACTACAATGAATATGGTAGGTACCCTTTTCATTACTTAATGGTAACCACCCTTGAAAAAACCACCACAAAAACACTTGACTTAAAAAAGGTAGCAACAGAGGAAAGAAGTATGGAATACAAACAAACAAAAACAAATGATAGAAAAACAAAAGAGAAGAATCAAACAAGATACAAAACTAACAGAAAGCAATTTATAAAATGGCAATAGGGAACCCACAAGTGTCAATAATTACACTAAATGTAAAGACCTATATAACAAAAACTACAAGGCATTGTTAAGAGAAATAGAGAAAGACACAATGACATGGAAAAATATTCCTTGTTCTTGGATAGGAAGAATAAATATAATTAAAATGGCCATATTACCCAAAGCAATATATAAATTTAATGCAATTCCCATCAAAATTTTTATGAAATTTTTTAAAGAAATGGAACAAAAAATTATCAGATTTATATGGAACTATAAAAAACCCCAAATAGCAAAAGCAATCCTAAGGAAAAAGAATGAAGCTGGGGGCATCACAATACCTGACTTTAAACTATATTATAGGGCCACGATAATCAAAACAGCATGGTATTGGCAGAAAAATAGACACTCAGACCAATGGAACAGAATAGAAAGCCCAGAAATAAAACCACATATATATGGTCAAATAATCTTTGATAAAGGGGCCAACAACACACAAGGGAGAAAAGAAAGCCTCTTCAACAAATGGTGTTGGGAAAACTGGAAAGCCACATGCAAAAGAATGAAACTCCACTACAGCCTGTCCCCGTGTACTAAAATTAATTCAAAATGGATCAAAGACCTAAATATAAGACCTGAAACAATAAAGTACATAGAAGAAGACATAGGTACTAAACTCATGGACCTGGGTTTTAAAGAACATTTTATGAACTTGACTCCAATGGCAAGAGAAGCGAAGGCAAAGATAAATGAATGGGACTATATCAGAATAAAAAGTTTTTGCTCAGCAAGAGAAACTGATATCAAAATAAACAGACATCCAACTAAATGGGAAATGATATTTTCAAACAACAGCTCAGATAAGGGCCTAATATCCAAAATTTACAAAGAACTCATAAAACTCAACAACAAACAAACAAACAATCCAATAAAAAAATGGGAAGAGGACATGAATAGACAATTCTCCCAGGAAGAAATACAAATGGCCAACAGATATATGAAAAGATGCACAGCTTCATTAGTTATTAGAGAAATGCAAATCAAAACTACAATGAGATACCACCTCACCCCTGTTAGATTAGCTATTATCAACAAGATGGGTAATAGCAAATGTTGGAGAGGCTATAAAGAAAAGGGAACTCTCATCCACTGTTGATGGGACTGTAAAGTAGTACAACCATTATGGAGGAAATTATGGTGGTTCCTCAAAAAACTGCAAATAGAACTACCTTATGACCCAGCAATCCCTCTACTGGGTATATACCCCAAAACCTCAGAAACATTGATATGTAAAGACACATGTAGCCCCATGTTCATTGCAGCACTGTTCACAGTGGTCAAGACATGGAAACAACCAAAAAGCCCTTCAATAGAAGACTGGATAAAGAAGATGTGGCACATATACATTATGGAATACTACTCAGCCATAAGAAATGATGACATCAGATCATTTACAGCAAAATGGTGGGATCCTGATAACATTATATGGAGTGAAATAAGTAAATCAGAAAAAAACAAGAACTATTAATACATGATTCCATACATTGGTGGAACATAGAAACGAGACTAAGAGACATGGACAAGAGTGTGGTGGTTACCAGGGGTGGGGGGAGGGAGGATGAAGGAGGGAGGGAGGGAGAGAGTTAGGGGGAGGGAGAGGGGCACAGAGAAAACTAGATAGAGGGTGATGGAGGACAATCTGACTCTGGGCGAGGGGTATGCAATATAATTTAATGACAAAATAACCTAGACATGTTTTCTTTGAATATATGTAACTTGATTTATTAATGTCATCCCATTAACATTAATAAAAATTTATTTAAAAAAAAATCCTCAGAAGTTTGCTGAAACTTGCTGCATAGCAAATGTCTCTGTTACATGTGCTTCTCTGCTGCCACCTCGTGTGCATCTTGGGAATCACGCCTCAGTACTGATCCAAAGGAAAAGAAGGGCAGAGGAAATTTTCTACAAACGTTGATTCCAATTTGCCGTTACTGTACAGTTTTTGTGTATTCTTAGTGATTTGACTTCTGGGAATCTACCAGTTCAACTTGTTTTTCTGTTTTCCTTCCAGCAATGCTTTCATAAAGCCTTTGAATGTTCCCATCACATACCAGGCACTGTGCTAGGAACTGCATGAGTAGTTGCTGCACTCAAAGTTTTCCCAATCTACTATTTTTACTTCTGTGTTTTGAACTCCTTTATTTAAATCTTCTTAAAGTATTTTAAAATAGGATGTCCTTTGATTTGACAAGTATGTTGAATTTAACTGCTTTCTTATTATAAAAACTCTATTCTTATTGTAGAAGTGCAAGAAAAAATGATAAGAAAACAAAACAACAAATTTTCCTACAGAGATAACTACTGTTAATATTATGACATTATCTTTCCATATTCTTAGTGTACCTATTATATTTCTCTATCTATATGTATTAAGGTACATTGGGTGTGCATACATCTGTGTGCATAGATGTGCATTGCTCATGAGCATATCTCTCTGTGTCCACATTGTCTATCCTGTGTGGATACCTGTGTATGTATGCAAATTTGTATTTATTCTTTCATTCGTTAAACACTGATTGTAATTCTCTTATTTGCTAGGCACTGTGCTTGACACTGGTTGCCTAGAGTGAAAGAGACAGACTCACTTTCTGTCTTTATACACTGTCATGCTGTAGACAGAAGAAGAAAAAATATACATAAATAAAATAATTATAAGTTATGACAAGCACTGGATATGGTAGTGCAATGTGTTTTTTTAAGTTTTTATTGATCGTAGCAACGTTCAGTATATCAGTTTCTCGATAGGCAGAGCTGAGTCATAGGTCTCAGTTCATCAGCAATGCGCGTTCTCAGTTATAAAACTGAGAAAATTCTCAAGTGCTGAAACAAAGATCCTGGGAGGTGTTCTGTGAACAAAAGAACCTAGCTTGTTAGTGGTGACCCTGGCTCAGAAAAATTCTGATGTCCAAAGCTTAGGAGGTCTCTCAGTCTGGAATGCTGCAACAGCACAAGAAAAACGTGCATGTTAGGAAAGAGGACACATCGTGGTAAACAATCAGAAATATTGAATATGCCCCTGACTCTCAAGAGCAAAGAAAAGTCTTCTGGTGTTGTCACCCCAGCAGACTAGATTATTGTTTTACTTTTTAATAACCTCAGTGTTTCTCTAGTAATTTTTTTGCCCCTAAATACAATGGCTTGCTCTCACAGAGAGCTAAGTAGATAGAACATCACACCCATACACTAATATCATAGGTTTGGTCTTGGGTCTAGGCACATACAGAAACACATTGATGTTTCTGACTATCTGAATGTCTGTTTTCTTTCTCTTCCTCCCTCTAACATTAATAACTAAATAAAAGAAAAATGACAATGGCTTTCTTTTGTTCTTTTTGCAGCTTAAATTGCTTAGAGGAACAAATTATTTTTTTCAAAATCTCACCCCAAGAGGAAATAAGTGGTACGGTTGTAAAGTACCAAATTTCCCCATGTATAAGTAGACTCCCTATATAAGAAGCACCGTAATATTGGGGCACAAAATTTGGGAAAATGATAACAAATGTGAATAAACAGGAAATGCAAGTAAAATTACAACCACCACTGTATAAGACACACCCAGTTTTCAAACCCCACATTTTTCAAAATGATGAGTTTTATTTATTCATAGAAAAATATGGATAGAACTTCCAAATGTCTCTGTGAACATTTCTTTTTCTGTCTTTTTTACAGAGACATAGAAAGAGTCAGAGAGAGAGATAGATAGGGACAGACAGACAAGAATGGAGAGAATTTTTTATTATGTGCCAGGTCACAGATCAATGATCAGTTTTACGTTGGGACACCTTAGTTGTTTATTGACTGCATTCTAATATGTACCTTGACCAGGGGGCTACAGCTGACCAAGTGACCCCTTGCTCAAGCCAGCGACCTTGGGCTCAAGCTGATGAGCTTTGCTAAAACAAAATGAGCCCACACTCAAGCTGGCAACCTTGGGATCTCAAATCTGGGTACTGCTCATTCCAAATGCTTTACTCACTGTGCCACTGCCTAGTCAGTCTGTGAACATGGTTTTTCTTTTACATTCTCTGAATTTTATTTAGTATCCTGGTTCAGAGTATGGGTGGAAAGGCTGTATATTTTAAGGGTTTTCTCCTAAAATGAATTCATCACAACATGTTTCCATAAATTTTTTTATGTAATCTTTATTTTGATTAATTTTAAAGTATTTCATAACTTGAATTGTGAGTTAGAGGGGGGTTATTTAGGAGTGAATTTCTTAACTTAAAAAAGAAAGGGCTTTTTAGTAAGTTTCTATGAATGATTACTAGATTAAGTATAATGACAACAAGAAACATGCTTTATATGATTTCAAAGGTTTGAGGTATTTGAAACTTGCCTGAATTAGCATACAGGAATGTGTGTGGTAAATGTTTTCCAAGTGCGCTGCTCTGCTGCCACCTCGTGTGCACCTCGGGAATTCCAGCTCAGAGCAGTTACCTGGAAAAATCCAGCAGTTGGGTGTTGGGCGTTATCTATCGATGTTGAATCCCATGCTATCTAGAATATACTTTTATAACTTGTAAATATAAGGATGTTCTACTTACAATTTGCTACCTGTTTCAACATTAACTCTAGTGTAAGCAAGAGATATACTTGATATCATTTCAATTCTCTGAAGTTTGTTGGAACTTGCTCCATAGCACATACAATAATGGTCTCTGTTACATGTGCTTCTCTGCTGCCACCTCGTGTGCATCTTGGGAATCACGCTTCAGTACAGGTCCAAAGGAAAGTATTGGTAGATAAGATTGTCTACAACGGTTGATTCCAATTAGCTGGATCTGTGAAGATTTTGTGTATTTTTAGTGGTGTGTTTTTTGAAAATCTATCTTTTTATCTTGTTTTTCTTCTTTCCTTATAACCATTCTTTCATAAAGCCTTTGAAAGTGCCCATCATATACCAGGCACTGTGCTAAGAACTCATGTCCCTGCACTCAGTCACTTCCCATTCTACTATTTTTACATCTGTCTATGGAACTTCTTTCATTTAAATCTACTTAACGTATTATAAAATATGATGTGCAGTGATTTGACAAGTATATTGAATTTTAACAGCCCTTTTATTATGAAAACGGTATTCTTATTGCAGAAGTGCAAAAAAAATGATAAGAGAAACAAAACAACAATTTTTCACACATAGATATCAACTGTTAATTTATGCCATTTTCTTTCCATATTCTTTGTGTACCAATTATATCTCTCTATGTATATATACTAAGGTACATTGGGTGCATGTATATCTGTGTGCTTAGATGTGCATTGCACATGAGCATACCTCTCTGTTTCAATAGTGCCTTGGCTGCGGGAGGGGAAGAGAGAGACAGAGAGGAAAGTGCGGCGGAGGGGTGGAGAAGCAAATGGGCGCCTCTCTTGTGTGCCCTAGCCAGGAATCGAACCCGGGTCCTCCGCACGCTAGGCCGACGCTCTACCGCTGAGCCAACCGGCCAGGGCTGTAAATTTTTTGTGTATACTTAGGGATTTGTTTTTTTTTGGGAATCTCTCAGTTCTATGTGTGTGTGTGTGTGTGTGTGTGTGTGTGTCTGTGTGTGTGTATGTTACAGAGACAGAAAGAGGTAGCAAGATGGACAGATAGAGACAGAGACAAGAAGCTTCAATTTTTCATTATGGATCCATAGTCTCCTTATTTGTTCGTTATTGCTTTCTTATAGGTGCCTTTACGGGGAGCAAGGGGGTTTTCAGCAGAGAATGTGACTCCTTTCCCAAGACAGCAGCCATGGGTTGTCAAGTGTATGATCCCATGCTCAATAGAACGAGTATGCGCACTGAAGCTGGTGATACCGTGCTCATAACAGCAACCTAGGGATTCGAACCTGGGTCCTCTGTTTCCCAATGTGAATCTATATCCACTGTACCACCGTTTGCTTAGATAGAACGTATTGGTTCTGAAAGAGGCATGCTCAGTCTAGAAGGGGAGAGGCATTGTTTTGAATCTTGTATGATTTTGCATTTGATTATTTTTTTTAATAATTTTATTTTTTTAATGGGGTGACATCAATAAATCAGGATACATATATTCAAAGTTAACATGTTCAGGTTATCTTGTCATTCAATTATGTTGCATACCCATCACCCAAAGTCAGATTGTCCTCTGTCACCTTCTATCTAGTTTTCTTTGTGCCCCTCCCCCTCCCCCTTTTTCTCTCCCTTTCCCCCCTCCCCACGTAAGCACCACACTCTTATCAATGTCTCTTAGTCTCACTTTTATGTCCCACCTACATATGGAATAATGCAGTTCCTGTTTTTTTCTGATTTACTTATTTCACTTCGTATAATGTTATCAAGATCCCACCATTTTGCTGTAAATGATCCGATGTCATCATTTCTTATGGCTGAGTAGTATTCCATAGTGTATATGTGCCACATCTTCTTTATCCAGTCATCTATTGATGGGCTTTTTGGTTGTTTCCATGTCCTGGCCACTGTACACAATGCTGCAATGAACATGGGGCTGCATGTGTCTTTACATATCAATGTTTCTGAGTTTTTGGGGTATATACCCAGTAGAGGGATTGCTGGGTCATAAGGTAGTTCTATTTTCAGTTTTTTGAGGAACCACCATACTTTCTTCCATAATGGTTGTACTACTTTACATTCCCACCAACAGTGTATGAGGGTTCCTTTTTCTCCACAGCCTCTCCAACATTTGCTATCACCTGTCTTGTTAATAATAGCTAATCTAACAGGTGTGAGGTGGTATCTCATTGCCGTTTTGATTTGCATTTCTCTAATAACTAAAGAAGATGAGCATATTTTCATATATCTGTTGGCTATTTGTACTTCCTCCTGGGAGAAGTGTCTGTTCATGCACTCTTCCCATTTTTTTATTGGATTGTTTGTTTGTTTGTTGAGTTTTATGAGTTCTTTGTATATTTTGGATATTAGGCCCTTATCTGAGCTGTTGTTTGAAAATATCATTTCCCATTTAGTTGGTTTTCTGTTTATTTTGTTATCAGTTTCTCTTGCTGAGCAAAAACTTCTTAGTCTGATGTAGTCCCATTCATTAATTTTTGCCTTCACTTCTCTTGCCATTGGAGTCAAATTTATAAAATGCTCTTTAAAACCCAGGTCCATGAGTTTAGTACCTATGTCTTCTTCTATGTACTTTATTGTTTCAGGTCTTATTTTTAGATCTTTGATCCATTTTGAGTTAATTTTAGTACAGGGGGACAAACTGTAGTCCAGTTTCATTCTTTTGCATGTGGCTTTCCAGTTTTCCCAGCACCATTTATTGCAGAGGCTTTCTTTTCTCCATTGTATGTTCTTGGCCCTTTATCAAAAATTTTTTGACTATATATATGTGGTTTTATTTCTGGACTTTTTATTCTGTTCCATTGGTCTGAGTGTCT
Organism: Saccopteryx leptura; assembly: GCF_036850995.1. Classification (NCBI taxonomy): domain Eukaryota; kingdom Metazoa; phylum Chordata; class Mammalia; order Chiroptera; family Emballonuridae; genus Saccopteryx; species Saccopteryx leptura. Next base: position 127,239,899 of record NC_089506.1, read on the forward strand.
ATTTTTCTGCCAATACCATGCTGTTTTGATTTTGTGGCCCTATAATATAGTTTGAAGTCAGGTATTGTAATGCCCCCAGCTTCATTCTTTTTCTTTAGGATTGCTTTGGCTATTTGGGGTTTTTTATAGTTCCATATAAATCTGATGATTTTTTGCTCTATTTCTTTAAAAAATGTCATTGGAATTTTGATGGGAATTGCATTAAATTTGTATATTGCGTTGGGTAATATGGCCATCTTGATTATATTTATTCTTCCTAACCAAGAATAAGGAATATTCTTCCATCTCATTATATCTTTTTCGATTTCCCTTAACAATAGTTTATAGTTTTCATTATATAAGTCCTTTACATTCTTTGTTATGTTTATTCCTAGGTATTTTATTTTTTTCGTTGCAATTGTGAAGGGGATTATTCTTTTGAGTTTGTTCTCAAATGTTTCATTGTAGGCATATAGAAAGGCTACTCACTTCTGTATGTTAATTTTGTATCCTACGACCTTACTGTATTGGTTTATTGTTTCTATAGTCTTTTTGTGGATTCTTTGGGGTTCTCAATGTATAGGATCATATCATCTGTAAAAAGTGATACCTTTACTTTTTCTTTTCTGATATGGATGCCTTTTATTTCTTTGTCTTGTCTGATTGCTCTGGCTAGAACCTCTAGTACCTCATTAAATAAGAGTGGAGAGAGTGGACAACCCTGTCTTGTTCCTGATTTAAGGGGGAAAGACTTCAGTTTAGTGCCATTTAATATGATGTTAGCTGATGGTTTATTATATATGGCCTTTATCATGTTGAGATATTTTCCTTCTATACCCATTTTGTTCAGAGTCTTAAACATAAAATTGTGTTGTATTTTATCGAAAGCCTTTTCTGCATCTATTGATAAGATCATGTGGTTTTTGTTCTTTGTTTTGTTGATATGGTGTATTACGTTAACTGTTTTACATATGTTGAACCATCCTTGAGATTCTGGGATGAATCCCACTTGATCATGATGTATTTTTTTTTTTTTAGTATGTTGTTGTATTCGATTTGCTAGTATTTTGTTTAGTATTTTAGCATCTGTATTCATTAGAGATATTGGTCTGTAGTTTTCCTTTTTTGTGCCATCCTTGCCTGGTTTTGGTATGAGGGTTATGTTGGCCTCATAAAATGTGTTTAGTACTATTGCTTCTTCTTCAATTTTTTGGAAGACTTTCAGTAGAATAGGAACCAAGTCTTCTTTGAATGTTTGATAAAATTCACTGGTATAGCCGTCTGGGCCTGGATTTTTATTTTTGGGGAGGTTTTTAATGTTTTTTTCTATTTCTTCTCTACTAATAGGTCTGTTTAGGCTTTATGCTTCTTCTTGACTCAGTCTAGGAAGGTTGTATTGTTCTAAGAATTTATCCATTTCTTCTAGGTTGTTGAATTTATTGGCATAAAGTTTTTCATAGTATTCTACAATAGTTCTTTGTATATCTACGGTGTCTGTGGTGATTTCTCCTCTTTCATTTTGGATTTTGTTTATATGAGTTCTTTCTCTTTTTTCCTTGGTAAGTCTTGCCAAGGGTTTGTCAATTGTGTTGATCTTTTCAAAGAACCAGCTCCTTGTTGTATTAATTTTTCTATAGTTTTTCTGTTCTCTATTTCATTTATTTCTGCTCTGATTTTTATTATCTCCTTTCTTCGGCTGGTTTTGGGTTTTCTTTGTTCTTCTTTTTCTAGTTTCTTAAGGTGGGAAGTTAAGTGGTTCACTTGGGCTCTCTCTTGTTTGTTCATATAGGCCTGAAGTGATATGAACTTCCCTCTTATCACTGCTTTTGCTGCATCCCATAGATTCTGATATGTCATATTGTCATTTTCATTGGTCTGTATATATCTTTTGATCTCTGCACTTATTTCTTCTTTGACCCATTCATTTTTTAAAAGTATGTTGTTTAGTTTCCATATTTTTGTGGGATTTTTTTCCTCTTTTTTGCAGTTGAATTCTAGTTTCAAGGCTTTATGATCAGAAAATATGCTTGGTAAAACTTTGATTTTTCTGAATTTGCTGATGTTGTTTTTGTGGCCCAACATATGGTCAATTCTTGAGAATGATCCATGTACACCAGAGAAAAATATATACTCAGTCACTTTGGGATAAAATGTCCTGTAGATGTCTATCATATTCAGGTGCTCTAGTGTTTTGTTTAAGGCCACTATATCTTTGTTGATTCTCTGTTTTGATGACTGATCTAGAGCCATCAGCAGTGTATTAAGGTCTCCAATTATGATTGTATTTTTTTCAGTTTTTATTTTAAGGTCAATAAGTAGCTGTCTTATATATTTTGGTGCTCCTTGGTTTGGTGCATATATATTAAGAATTGTTATGTCTTCTTGTTTTAGTGTCCCCTTAGCCATTATGAAATGGCTATTTTTGTCTCTGAGTACTTTTGCTTTCTTGTAATCAGCATTATCAGATATGAGTATTGCTACGCCTGCTTTTTTTTGGATGTTATTTGCTTGGAGTATTGTTTTCCAGCCTTTCACTTTGAATTTGTTTTTATCCTTGTTACTTAGATGAGTTTCTTGTAGGCAGCATACAGTTGGATTTTCTTTTTTAATCCATTCTGCTACTCTGTGCCTTTTTATTGGTGAGTTTAATCCATTTACATTTAGTGTAATTATTGACACTTGTGAGTTCTCTATTGCCATTTTATAGATTACTTTCTGTTAGTTTTGTGTCTTCTTTGATCCTTCTCTTTCATCTTTCTATCTTTTGTTTTTATTTGGTTGTATTCCATACATCTTTCCTCTGTTGCTATCTTTCTTAAATCATGTGCTTCTGTGGTGGTTTTTTCAATGGTGGTTACCTTTAAGTAATGAAAAGGGTTCCTACCCTGTTCATTGTAGTGCACTATTTTGTGAGTACTTTTGCACTCCATTGTCCTTTGCTACTGTTAATCTCCATCCTCTCCTCCCCTTTCTTTTTGTTGTTGTCACAGTTTAAATTTGGTTTTATTGTATTCTTCTTGGAGCTCTTACTTGTGGTTTTTTTTTTTTTGTTGTTCTTTGTATCTGATTGGAGAACCCTCTTTAGTAATTCCTGGAGTGGGGGTTTTCTGATGATAAATTCCCTCATCTTTTCTGTATCTGTGAATGTTTTTATTTCTCCTTCATATTTGAAGGATAGCTTTGATGGGTATAGTATTCGTGGCTGAAAGTTCCTCTGTTTCAGGACTTTAAATATTGGTGTCCACTCTCTTCTAGCTTGTAGAGTTTCTATTGAGAAATCTGATGATAATCTAATGGGCCTTCCTTTTTATGTTGTATTCTTCTTTTCCCTGGCTGCCTTGAGAATTTTTTCTTTGCTGTTGGTTTGTGCCAATTTCATTATGATGTCCCTTGGAGTAGGTTTGTTGGGATTAACAAAACTTGGTGTTCTTTTTGCTTCTTGAATTTGAGGCTTTAGTTCTTTTTACAGGCTTGAGAAGTTCTCATCTATTATTTGTTTGAGTATGTTCTCCATTCCATTTTCTCTCTCTTCTCCCTCTGATATACCTATTATTATTATATTATTCTTTTTGATGGAGTCAGATAATTCCTGTAGGGCTATCTCATTTTTTTTTAATTTTTGAGTCTTTTTCTCCTTCTCTCTGTTATGCCTCAAGTTGCTTGTCTTCTATTTCACTACTCCTACCTTCTATCTGGCCTGTTCTAATAGCTAAGCTTGTTACCTCGTTTTTCAGCTCATGTATTGAGTTTTTCATCTCTGTTTGATTTGTTTTTATAGTTTCAATTTCCTTGGAAATTTATTCTTTGTGTTCCTTGAGTTGTTTTCTGATCTCCCTAAATTGCCTTTCTTTGTTTTCTTGTATATCTCTGAGTATTTTTAGGATTTCTATTTTAAATTCTCTGTCGTTTAACTCCAAGGTTTCCAATATATTAAATTTTTTCTCCATAGATTTTTCCTCATCTATCTGTGTTACCTCTCTTTCTTTTGTATCCATGATATTCGATTTTCTCTTCCTTAATGGCATCTGAGGGTGGTTTTGTTGATAGTATTAATGAGATTTAATAAACAATAAAAAGTTAAAAAAATAAAAATAAAAAATCAAAAAATTTTTTAAAAAGAATAATAATTAAGTAAAGAAAAATAAAATAAAAAAGAAAATTATTTCCCCCCTCCTTTTTTCCTCTCTTCTCCTCTCCCCTCTTTCTTGAGAAATTCTTGTGGTGAACTGTGAATTATATTGTACTAAATAGAACAAACAATGCCTGTACTGGAGGGCCTGAATTGGGGAGAAGTAATAAAGGGGAAAAAAACCAAACAAACAAACAGAAAAAAAGGGGGTATGGACCCACAAAAAGCAAATAAGGAAAAAATTTGTGTCAAGAATAAAATGATTTGCTTTTAGGTGTTGGTTGACTAAGAGTTATGATGAGAGGAATAAGAGGGAAACAGGAAAATGGGGGGATAAATTAAAAGTTACTATTGTATTTAGTGGAACAAGAACTAGATAAAAAGGAGAGCCATGGATGGGAGCACTGCTAGTGAGTTAAAAAGGTGAAGTAAAAGCCCCCCAAAATGCCACAAACATAAGTTTGAGTCCCAGATATGATAATTTGTTTGTTATTGAGGTTTGAATGAGAGGAGATGTAAAGGAGAAAGGAAGAAACTAATAAAGAGGGAGAAAAGAAAGAGAGAGAGAGAGAGAGAGAAAAAGAGAGAACCACTAAAAGAAGAAAAAAGAAAACAGAGGAGAAAGAGAGAGAGAGAGTTAAGCGTTTTGGAGTGCACCCATCATAGAGAGAAAAGAAGAGGTAAGAAAAGATAATGGGAGGTGTAATACTTATGGGTAGTGTAGTTCAAGGAGAGGAGAGAGTAAGACCAGCAGAGAGTTAAATGACCAAATTGGAGGAGGAGAAAAAAAAATAAAAAATGAAGATACGAGAAAGAAACGAACAAATATAATAAAATGGGATAGGTTATTAAGTCTGCGGATTATTCTTGATTTTGAGAGGTTATCTTCTTGCTTTTTCTTTTCTCTCCCTCTTCCTGGTCGGTGACTCTGTATCCTGGGTTCTTCCCCTTTGGCATGCTCAGGTAGAGATTTGCAGTTTATAAGTCTCTATGGCAATGTCATGTATTGTGCTTTACTCTCGTTGGCAGTCGAGGCTCATTAGCATTTATAGGCTCTGACAGTGAAAGAGTCCATGTTCCTGGAGCCTCTCTCCTAGTCTTTTCTTCCCCAATTAGTAGCCTGATAATCCAGCTATGGGGTTGTTGCTGCCTCTGCCTGGATAGTAAGAGGCTCAAAGAGCTGGCCACTCCCCATTCTATTCCCACTCAGCACAGGGCTCTGGGTAAGGCTCAGTCCGTCAGAGCTGTTAGTATAACCAGGCGGGGCTTCCACCCACTCAAAGACCTCTGGCTCTGCCACTCTGTTCGGTAAGATGGGAGGGCACCCACTCCTGGGGCGCTTGGAGGAAACTCTCGCTCACTGTGCACAGACTAGGATGTCAGGCCGGAAGTCTCACACTCTGAGTGAAATCCCTGCCCATACGGAAAAGTTGCAGTGTTGGAATTGGCTCTTGCTCCCTCCCTGTTCACGGCTCCCTTAGGGTGCTGGGGCGGCCCGAGATTCCACTTTTGGCCCACACAAAGGCCCCTGACTCTGCCCTTCTGTGGGATAACATGGGCTCCCACTCCTGAGGTGCTGGGAGGAGTCTTTTGCCCTATCTCCATGCGCACCAACCAGGATATCAGGCCAGCAGCCTCTCCCTCTGAGTGAAACCCCTCCCGTGTGGAAAAGTTGCAGCATTGGAATTGGCTCTCGCTCCCTCCCTGTGCGCGGCTCCCTCAGGGCGCTGGGGCGGCCCAAGATTCCACTTTTGGCCCTTGACTCTGCCTTTCTCTGGGGTAACACGAGCGCCCACTGCTGAGGCAGTCGGAGGAATCTCTCGCTCACTACCTGTGCGCGCCGACCCAGAGATCAGGGAAAATGGCTGCCTTGCTTGTCTTTCTTTGTCTGCGAGTTTGGCAGACAAAGAAAGGTTTGGCGTGAGTGTTAGTTTGTATTGCCCGGGTTGCCACAGGAACAGTTTTTCCTCGGCTTGGATCTCCATGCCACAGCCTGGTTCGGCCGTTTGTGCTGCGGCCTGGATCTATTCACCCCCTTTGCCCGCCTCAGTTTCTATATTCTCAGTTCCCAGTGAAAGCCGCCCTGTTTAGGTTAGCGAGGAAAGTGGAGCATTTCTTATTCCCAATTTCAGGGTTTGATTATATATTTAGCCAATTTTTCGCTCGACCATACCTTCGGGTGTATTGCAAAACATCTGGAGGCTCCAAGGATAGGTTTTTCTGTTTCTGGTTGAAGATCTTGTTGAGTTTTGAGGGAGATTTATTGGTATCATTTCCTACTGCGCCATTATGCTGACATCATCCCCTATTTTTTCTTGTAGCTCTGTTCTGTATAAAAGAATTTATGTTATTGAGGACAGACCAATTTGGAATGAGTGATGTATAGGAGTTCATCAAGTATGAGGGAAGAGTTTCTGCGAAGGTTGCCAAGCTTTTGTGGCTGTAATGATTGGAACTTCAGGTGCTAGTGGGTGCTGAGTGCACAGAAAAGCGAGATGTTATGGTGATAGTGGAATTATTTGAGGGTTGAGATCTCCCTTATGACTCAGAAAGGAAGATAACTTTCTGATCTTTCCAAATGATGTCATGTGGTTATATTAAATGAGTGAATAAACAAGTGTAAGGATATATAGCCCCAGAACTTAGAAATAATCAAAGGCAAACGTTGGATAGTTTGCTGGTTAGGTTCAGACCAACCATGCAATAGAGTCAGCTGTAATCAAAATTTACTAGTGGAGGGTTTTTGCTTTCAGGATTAAAAGACAGAAAAAAACAGGGCAAAATATATGAAGCACAATAAAGCTACACACAATAGAATGAGGTCTGCCTATACAACCTTCTGGTTTTCTGCTTCACAGCTGTCTTCCCTGTATTCCCTTTATTTCTGTGTCTTCCTTCCAAAGCTTGGATACACTGAAGAAAGAATGGATGCTGATGAGCTCCTCTCGGCTCAAGTTTTCTTTGACTTGGTCATGTGAAATAGCTTTTATGGAATCATTAAGGCTTAAACACGAAAACAGAAGAAACAAACTCAATCATCTATAAAGTTGTCATCAGAAAATTCAGGAAGATGCTATTTTTATCTCTGTCTCCTACTATTTTTTCCATTGCTGTATTCACTTTAAATTACCAACAGGTGGTGGCCTTGGCTGTTTGGCTAAGCGGTAGAGCATTGGCCCCATGTGTGAAAGTCCTGGCTTCAATTTCTGGCTAGAACACACAAAAGAGGCACCTATCTGCTTCTTCCACCTCCCCGCTCTCCTTCCTCTCTATCTCTTCCTTCCCCTCCTGCAGCCAAAGATCCATTGAACCTAAGTTGGCCCTGGGCACTGAGGAGGGTTCCATGTCCTCTGCCTCAGGTGCTAGAATGGCTCCTGTTGCAATAGAGCAATGCCCAAGTTGGGCAGAGCATTGCCCCTTGGTGTGCATGTTGCGTGGATCTTGGTCAGGTGCAAATGTGGAGTTTGTATGCCTTCTCTCTTCTTACTTTGTGGGAAATATAACAATAAATACATTATGAACAGGTGGTACTAACCTTATAGCATCTGGGGTCTCCACAGTTCCTCATCTCACTCTGCTGCTCTATATGCTTTTCTCTGTTGTAGCACCTAGTCATTATTTGGCTTCTTCATCTGACTTGTTGCTTTTAAGGGAAAGGGACTGAGTTTTAACTATCACTGGGTCCCCAGTGCCTAACATGGAGCTTAGCAGATAGTAGGTGCTTAGTAATATTTATAGAATGAATAGGGAAACTGAGGCCTACAGAGAAAATGTGTTTCTGCCATGGTTTATGACTTATGTCAAGCCTTTATTTTGTGCCAGGCACTATGCTAAGTGCTAAACATGTAGCATCATACTTACCTCTCATATAATAACCCTACTTTTGGCCCTGGCCAGTTGGCTCAGCGGTAGAGCGTCGGCCTGGCGTGTGGGGGACCTGGGTTCGATTCCCAGCCAGGGCACATAGGAGAAGCGCCCACTTGCTTCTCCACCCCCCCTCCTTCCTCTCTGTCTCTCTCTTCCCCTCCCGCAGCCAAGGCTCCATTGGAGCAAAGATGGCCCGGGCGCTGGGGATGGCTCCTTGGCCTCTGTCCCAGGTGCTAGAGTGGCTCTGGTCGCAGCAGAGCGATGCCCTGGAGGGGCAGAGCATCGCCCCCTGGTGGGCAGAGCATCGCCCCCCTGGTGGGCGTGCCAGGTGGATCCCGGTCGGGCACATGCGGGAGTCTGTCTGACTGTCTCCCCCTGTTTCCAGCTTTAGAAAAATACACAAAAAAAAAAAACCCCTACTTTTCTAATGAAGAAATAAAGGCATAAATATGAAGTAGTTTACTTAGTCATAGAGCCTTCAAAGAGTGCTGAGGTGTTCAGCCCATCAGTTGGGTCCTTACTCAATTGTCTGCTAGACCTCCAATCCTGGATTGAGGTTTCTGGGGTGTGTGCTCATCAAGACCATCTGTGATGTCATGGGTCCCCCCAGTCTCTCTTTTTACAAAGTTTTTGGTTATCTCTGATATACTGTGGCCTAGCCTAGTGTATAAATTATATATAGTACAGTGTGCATCATATTTCCTGTTACTTCCAAGTAACAGCACCCCGAAATCTGCCTCCCTTTGGAATCAGAATTTTTACATCATTTAAAAATTTTACTGGTGGCAGGGGAAGTATGGGATTATGGGAGATCAAAACTATTCGGCCTGATTGTCAGTAATAACTTAAAAAGTCACAGATGAGTTACAACAGCTGACAAAAAGCATTTAGTGGATTTTGTTTTTCCAATATGAGGAGTTAAATTTAGTAACTTGTAGAATTTCTACATATCCATATACTCATATATAAATAATTAAAAATGGGGACTTGTCAACATTTAGTGCATATAAATAACCTGGGATTTTGCTAAAATGCGGATTCTCATTCTGTAAGTCTGGGATACTATAACACTCCATTTGCTAGAGATTAAGGAACCGTACTTGGAGTAGCCTGGGACTAGATGAAGCCTGGAGTGTAGGTTTGAGATGTGGGCCTTTTTTCTGTGACAACTGCCAAGAAACCAGAGAGAAGTGTCTGGAGACTGGGATTATGAGGTGTGAGATTTTTGACCAGTTCTTTAGTAGGAATAAAAACAGGATTTTTGTGAAACTGAGACTAGAGATCCCTGTTTGCCTCACCAAATATGCAGGCACTGAAAAAAAATGTTGTAGTATCTCAGACTGCAGCAAACACCAAGGAGTAGAAAGTAAATTTGAGGGGATAATGAAAGAAGTGATAGAAAAAAATCAAAAAAATATGGTTTTACATGACTTCAGGGTGAACATTTCCCTCCCTATATATATATATATATATATATATTTTTTTTTTTTTTTGAGAAAGAGAGAGGGACAAACACGGTGGAAGAGATGAGAAGCATCAATTCTTCATAACCCTAACCCTAACTCTAACCCTAAACCTAAACCTACCCTAACCCTAACTCTAACCCTAACCCTCACCCTCACACTCAACCTCACCCTAACCCTCCTAAACCTCAACCTCAACTTAACCCTCACCCTTACACTAACTCTAACTCTAATCCTAACCCTAAACCTAATCCTATCCCCCGACAAGCCCCACCTCCCAAGACTTCGCACCCAGTAATCTTCCTCATCCTGCCCTATCATGCTGGCTGTCATGACACCGCATATTATCAGCCAGGCCCCACCTCCTCCAGAGGCTTTCTCTGCAGCGATGGCACTCATCCTGCCCTACCTGTCAGGCTCCTCCTCTGCAGCTCCGCCCTTGCTCTTCCCCTCACTGCCTAAGAGGGCTCACCTGGGCTCAGGTCTGAGTGGCCTTCAGGAAGCTTCACGTGGCTCCAATCACCCTCTGCAGTTCAGAATATTTTAAATCAGGATGCCAATGAGTGTCTCCCCTTAGCAGCCGGTCTGGAACAGCGGAATGCCACCCTCTCTCTCTCTCCCTCCCTCTCCCGGTAATTGCGGGGACGCCCTGTATATCATGCACAGGGCATGTGGCTCCTCAGAAGAAAGGGCAATGCCTGGCGCGAGTCCTTCAACCTCAAGCCAGCTCTTGCCCCCAGACCAGCCCCTAGACCAGTACGCAGCGGGCTGCAGTGCAGGGAGGGCGGGACCAGCTCCCCTGCCCCATCAGCTGAGATTTCTGCTTGGAGCTAGGTCGTGTACTGATTTTCTTCTGAGAAGACAGGGCAATACCTAACTCCTTTTTAATCCCCGAAATTTACAGTTGGAAACTGGTTACGGTCTTTGCTTTACAATGTGTTTTCCTCGCTGTCTTTGTTGTTGTTTTTTATAGAGAGGCAGAGAGAGACAGAAACATTGAAATGATCCTGCATGTGCCCTAACCAAGGAATCAAACCGACAACCTCCGTGGTACAGAAAGAAGCTCTAACCAATAAAGCTATTTGGCCACGGTTTAATTTTTATTGATTTATAGAGAGACAGAGAGAAGAAAGGAGAGAGAAGGGAGTGGGAAGGCATACATTCATTTGTTGTTTCACTCAGCCGTACACTCATTGGTTATTCTCTTACTGGGGATCAAATCCACAACCTTGGTGTTTCCGGTGGATGTTCCTAACCACCTGAGCTAACTGGCGAAGGCTCTCCGCTGTTTCTTTTTTTTTCTTTTTCTTTTATTCAGTGAGAGAAAGGGAGGCAGAGAGACCAACTCCTGTATGTGGGATCCACCCAGCAAGTCCACTAGGGGGCGATGTTCTGACCACCTGGGGTGTTGCTCTGTTGCTTAGCAACCAAGCTCTTCTTAGCGCCTGAGACAGACATCATGGAGCCACCCTCAGAACTCGAAACCAACTCAGTCCATTGAGCCATGGCTGCAGGAGAAGAATGGAGATAGGACTGCAATGCAAATACATCAACAGTAAGCCTTCAAAGAGTCACTATACGGTTATGGCCACAGGCAGCAAACTGAGAATACTGTATTCACACACACACTGGAGAAACCAGCTGAAAACAGCTTTCCCCTGGGCCACCTCATTTCAGTATTCTTTGAGACTCCACCCTAGGAGCTGCCCCATCACGCAGACCCTTCATAACCCTCCTCACTGTGACACACTGCTCCTCCCTTTCCGGGAGCATTCATGAACTTTGCGGATGCCTTTCCTTTCCTCCCTCCACACTTTCCCTCCACACCCTCTTTCTTCCCACAGGACCCGGACCCTGAGCAGCAGCCGGCACCACGCTCCAGGCTCTCTCCTGCACCGGTCTCCCAGCTCCCTTCCCTGCGACTCCCCCACTCAGCCAAGGTGGCCCCTACAGACTCCCTCAGGACCTCCCCGGACCAAAACCTTTCCTCGCTTCTCTCCCCACACTGGAACGCCATTGACACTGCTCAGACTCACCGTGAAGTTTTTGATAGGGGTCTACGATGCTGGTGGGAACCACTTGCCCCACTCAAACCAGTGGGAATGCATCACTCGTAGGCCTACGAGTGAAGACTACCCAAAAGGGCGCCATTCTCCCCAATCAAAAGTGAACGACCTACCTGAAGACTTCATAGCTCCATAACTGAAGGTAAGTGCCCCAATTTACATATAAGGTTTTCTCAGAGTCTAGTAGACTCTCATCCTTGTTCCCACAGAGCTATGTCATGCAACTCAGATTAAGAACCAGTTCTAAGAATACCAACGGGCACCTCCTGTGACATGACAAATTTATTTCTTCATGTGCATACTGTGCGCCCTCACAGACAGGGTGCCGGCAGACACTTCGTATCCAAATCCATGACATGTATTTTTCAGTGTGTTTTTTTGTTTGTTTTTTTGGGTTTTTTTTTTAGAGAGGAGGGAGGGAGAGAAAGAGAGAGAGAGCGAGAGAGAGAGAGAGAGAGAGAGAGAGGAAAGAAGAGCAGGAAGCACCAACTCCCATATATGCCTTGACCAGACAAGTGCAGGGCTCTCAACCGGCCACTTCAGTGTTACCAGATTGACGCTTTATCCCCTGCACCACCACACTTCAGGCCTTTTTTTTGTGTGTGTTTTTTTTAATTGTATGTCTTTCCCAATCAAGGATTCCCTTTTTCTAAACTCAAATTTCACTGAGGTGACAAATGCTGTTTCTTCCATCACAAGGACTATGAGACATGAAAATAATTTACTTTCACAGATAGTGCACGGGCAGGCTATTTTCTGAACACTTCTTTCTAACATGTGGAGCGGATCTGCTTAGCCCTGCGCTGCCCCCATCCCTCACTGTCCTCGCCCTTCCCCGCGCTCCACTGCAAAATGCAGAAAGTCTACTGTAAGAAACACTCGACTCCCTCTCCAATCCCTATTCCCTCTCCTTCACCTTGTGTCTGTGCGCCCAGCTGCCCGGATCTGCCCTGCCCTGCCCCATGCCATCCCCACACCTCCCCACACCTCACTATCCTTCTCCATGCCATAATCACCCCTTGCCGTCTGCCCCACATCGTGTCGTCCTTGTGCCATCCCTCCCCGCTCAGTCCCCTCTGCCCTGTCTACCAGGGCCTGTGTCATTCGCTCCGCCCTGCCCCGCGCCTCTTTGTGCCCCTGCCCTGTGCCCGCTCTGCACCGTCCCCACCCTATAGCCCTCATGGCAGTTGCAGAAGCCCCGGTATTGGCTCTGCAGGCTCTCCTTGGCCCTTCAAATGCGGGCGGCCTGGGCAGGGTCTAAAGGGCGGAAAGGACCCAGTGCCTCAGTGGTCATGTGACTGCAAAGATGGCCAGTTTTTCCTGTTGTGCCACAAGCCGCTGTTGGGTTTGGGGAGGGTTTGTTGCTGCCTGTCTTGTTGCCACCTCCGTGTGCATTTCTGCGAGTGTGTGTGTGTGTGTGTGTGTGTGTCTGTTTGCCTGTTTGCGCGCATGCACTGCATCTCTGTTTGGATCTGATGGTCTTCCCGCCCACCTCCAGGCTGTCTTGGCCCAGAGGCTCCTGTGAGGCCATGCTGCAAAATCTGAATTCTCGACTTTGTTTCCTGAACCTTGGAGAAAACTCTCCGATTTCTCCGAAATCTGTTTTCTCCGAAAACAGCCTCAGCTCTCCGATTTCCCAGCCAAGTTGGTGCAGGTTCTAGGGGTGCTGGACGCAAAGAACAATGGACCCAGATCTGGGTCAACACACGCGGAAAGACCTGTTTGTTCCTGAGCTCCTCAGTCCATCTGGAAGAGGCTTGCTTTTTGTCATCTGTGAAAACACTGCCATTCAGCCTACCCTGTGCCAGACCCCACACTGAGTGCTGGGAATTAAAAACCCACAGACTCCTAAGGGAACTGACAGTTTAAATGGGAAACATTCACAGAATAGAAGAATATCTAAAGAAGGCATTTCCATGGAGTACAGCCCCTCCTATGGGCACAGAAAATTCTACAGAGAGGCAGAGCCTAAAAGTGGGCTTTGAGTGATGTATAGGAGTTCAAGTAAAAGGGAAGGGTTCCTGCAAAGGTTGCCAGGCTTTTGTGGCTGTAGTGATTGGAACTTCAGGCTCTAACAGGTGCTGAGTGCACAGAAAAGTGAGTTTTGCTGGTGATAGTGGAATTATTTGGTGTTTGAGATCTCCCTTATGCCTCAGAAAGGAAGATAACTTTCTGAACTTTCCAAATGATGTGATGTGGTTACATTGATGAGTGAATGAACAAGTGTAAAGATATAGAGCCCCAGACCTTAGAAGTAATCTGAGGCAAACCTTGGATTTTTTGCTAGTTTGGTTCCAGACCAACCATGCAATAAAATCAGCTGTAATCAAAATTTAATAATGGAGGGTTTTTGCTTTCAGTTTTAAAAGAAAGAAAAAAAAATAGGGCAATATTTATGAAGCAAAATGAAACTACATACAATAGATTAAGGTCTACCTATACAACCTTCTGGTTTTCTGCTTCACAGCTGTCTTCCCTGTATTCCCTTTATTTCTGTGTCTTTCTTCCAAACTAGGACACACTGAAGCAAGAGTGGATGCTGATGAGCTCTTCTAGACCCGAGCTTTCTTTGACTTGGTCATGTGAAACAGCATTTATGGAATCATTAAAGCTTAAACACAAAAACAGGAGAAACAGCCTCAATTATCTAGAATGTTGTCATCAGAAAATTCAGGAAGATGCTATTTTCATATCTCTTTTCTACTATTTTTACCATTGCTGTTTTCACTTTAAATTACACTCAGGTGGTGGCCTTGGTTGGTTGGCTCAGTGGTAGAGCATCGTCCCATTGTGTGGAAGTCCTGGGGTCAATTCCCGGCTAGGACATACAAAAGAGGCACCCATCTGCTTCTTCAACCTTTCTCATCTCCTTCCTCTCTATCTCTCTCTTACCCTCCTGCAGCCAAAGATCCATTGGAGCAAAGGTGGCCCCAGGTGCTGAGGGAGGCTCCATGACCTCTGCCTCAGGCACTAGAATGGCACCTGTTTCAACAGAGCAATGCCCCAGATGGGCAGAGCACTGCACCCTGGTGGGCATGTTGGGTGAATCACGTTTGGGGGCATGTGTGGAGTCTGACTGCCTCCCGCTTCTAACTTTGGGGGGAAAATAATAATAAATGAATTACAAACAAGTCGTATTAGCCTTTTAGCATCTGGGGTCTCCAGAGTTCTTCATCTCATTGTGCTGCTCTAATCGTTTTTCTCTGTTGTAGAACCTAGTCATTATTTGGCGTCTCCACCTGACTTGTTGCTTTTAAGTGAAAGGGACTGAGTTTTAATTATCACTGGATCCCCAGTGCCTAGGATGGAGCTTAGCAGATAGTAGGTGCTTAGTAATATTTATAGAAGGAATGAGGAAACTGAGGCTTACAGAGAACATGTGTATCCACCATGGTTTTTGACTTATGTCAAGCCTTTATTTTGTGCCAGGCACTATGCTAAATGCTTAACATGTAGCATCTCATTTAACTCTCATATAATAACCCTGCTTTTCAAATGAGGAAATAAAAGCATAAGTATGAAGCAGTTCATTAATCATAGAGACTGCAGAGAGTGCTGAGGTGTTCAGCCCATCAGTAGGGACCTTACTCAATTGTCTGCTGGACCTCCAATCCTGGACTGAGGTTTCTGTGGTGTGTGCTCGTCAAGACCCATTGTGTTGTCAAGGGTCTTTGCAGACTTCTTTCTTTCACAAACTTTTTGGTTATCTCTTATATAATGTGGCCTAGCCTCGTTTATAAAATATATAGTACAGTGTGCATCATATTTCCTGTTACTGCCATGTAACAGCACCCCAAATACTGCCACCCTTTGGAATCAGAATTTCTATATCATTGAAAAATTTTACTGGTGGCAGGGGAAGTTTGGGATTATGGGAGATCAAAACTATGTGGCCCGTTTGTCACTAATAACTTAAAAATTCATGGATGAGTTAAAAGAGCTGACAAAAAGCATTTAGTTGATTTTGGATTTCCAATATGGGGAGTTAAATTTAGTAACTCATAGAATTTCTACATATCCATATTCTCAGATATAAATAATTAAAAATAGAGACTTGTCCACAATTAGTGCATATAAATAACCTGGGATTTTGCTAAAATGCAGAATCTCATTCTGTAAGTCTGGGATACTACAACACTCTCTTTCCTAGAGATTAAGGAACCATACTTAGAGTAGCCTGGGACTACACGCAACCAGGAGTGGAGGTGTGAGATGTGGGCCTTTTTTCTGTGGCAACTGCCAAGAAACCAGTAAGGAGTCTCTAGGGACAGGAATTTTCAGGTGGAGTTTCTTTGAGCAGTTTTTTTAGCAAGAAAATAAAAGGATTTTTGTGAAACTGTGATTAAAGGTCTGTGTTGGTCTCACCAAATATGCAGGCACTGAATAAAATGCTGTAGTCTCTCAGACTGCAGCAACCACCAAGGAGCAGAAAATAAATTTGAGGAGATAATGAAAAATGAAAAAAGTGATAAAAAAGATCAAAATATAATGGTTTGACATGACTTCAGGGTGAACATTTCCCCCCTTTTTTTTGAGAAAGAGAGAGGGACAAACAGGCTGGGAGAGATGAGAAGCATCAATTCTTCATAACCCTAAAACTAACCCTAACCCTAACCTAACCCTACCCTAACCCTGATCCTAATCCTAACCCTCAACCTCACCCTCACTCTAACCCTCCTAAACCTCACCCTCACCCTAACCATCACCCTCAGTTTCTACCCAAACCTCACCCTAACCCTCACCCTAACCCTAACCCTAACCTTAACTCTAGCCCTAACCCAAATCCTATCTCCCATCAAGCCCCACCTCTCAAGGCTTCTCACCCAGTGATCTCCTTCACCCTGCCCTATCAGGCTGGCTGCCACTACCCTGCCTCTCATCTGCCCTGCCCCACCTCCTCCTCCAGAGGCACTATCTTCAGGGATGGCACTCAGCCTGCCCTACCAGTTGGGCTCCTTCTCCGCGGCCCCGCCCTTGCCCTTCCCCTCACTGCGTACAAGGGCTTACCTGGCCTCTGACCTGAGTGGCCTTCATGAGGCTTCAAGTGGTTCCAATCGCCCTCCGCAGTTGAGATTGTTTTAAATCAGGATGCTACAGGCTGCCTCCCCTTAGCAGCCAGTCTGGAACAGCGGAGGTCCACCCTCTCTCTCCCTCCCTCCCTCTCCCAGCACTTGCAAGAAAGCCCTGTGTCTCCTGCACAGGCTGGTGGCTCCTCTGTTTAAAGGGCGGTGCCTGGCGCAAGTCCTTCATCCTCAAGCCAGCTCTTGCCCCCAGACCAGCCCCCAGACCAGCGCACAGGGGATCCAAGGCAGGGTGGGAGGGACCAGCTCCCCTGCGCCATCAGCTGAGATTTCTGCATGGAGCTACCTCATGGACTGATTTCCTTCTGAAAATACAAGGCAATACCTAACTCCTTTAAATCCCCGTGTTTTACAGTAGGAAGCTGGCTACGGTCTTTGGTTTACAATTAGTATTGCCACTGTCTCTGTTGTTGTTTTTGAGAAGGAGGCAGAGAGAGACAGAAACATCGAGATGTTTTTGTATGTGCCCTAACCAAGGAATCAAGCCGACAACCTCAATGGTCCAGGACGATGCTCTAACCAACAAAGCTATTTGGCCAGGGTTTAATATGTATTGATTTATGGAAAAACAGGGAGAAGAAAGGATAGAGAAGGGAATGGGAAAGAAAACATTCGTTTGTTGTTCCACTCAGCCGTGGACTCATTGGTTATGCCCTGTTGGGGATCAAATCCACAACTTTGGTGTTTCCCGTGGATGTTTCTAACCACCTGAGCTAACTGGCAAAGGCTCTCTGCTGTTTCCTTCTTTTTTTCTCTTTTATTTTTGAGAGGAAGGGAGGCAGAGAGACAAACCCCCATATGGGGGATCCACTCAGCAAGCCCACTAGGGGGCGATGTTCTGACCATGTGGGGCGTTGCTCCATTCCTTAGCAACCAAGCTGTTCTTAGCAGGTGAGGCGGACACCATGGAGCCACCTTCAGCTCCTGGGGCCAACTCACTTCAATTGAGCCATGGCTGCAGGAGAATCATGAAGTTAGCACTGCACTGCAAATACATCAACAACAAACCTTCAAAGAGTCACTATGCGGTTATGGCCACAGGCAGCAAACTAAAGATACTGTCTTGACACACACACTGGAGAAACCAACTGAGAACAGCTTTCCCCTGGGCCACCTCATTTCAATATTCTATGAGACTTTGCCCTAAAACCCGCCCCATGACCCAAACATTTCATAACCCTGCTCACTGCAACACATCGCTCCTCCCTTCCCCAGAACATTCACAAACTTTGCGGATGCCTCTCCTTTCCTGCCTTCCCACCTTCCCCTCCGCACCCTCTTTCTTCCCACAGAACCCACACACAGGGCAGCAGTGGGAACCACGCTCCGGGCTCTCTTCTGCACCAGTCATACAGCTTTCTTCCTTCCAACTTCCCACTCAGCCACGGTGGCCCCCACAGTCTCCCTCAAGACCGCCCCTGACCGAAACCATTCCTCGCTTCTCTCTCCCAACAGGAACGCCCTGGACACCGCCCAGACTCACTGCGCAGTTTCCGTGATGGGTCTATGATGACACCGGAGGTAACCGCGGACCCCACTCAGACCAGTGGGAACGCATCCCCCATAGGCCTATGACTGAAGACTTTACAAAAGGGCGCCATTCCTCCAAATGAAAGTGAACAACCTACCTGAAGACTCCATAGCTCCATAACAGAAGGGAAGTGGCCCCATTTATGTGGAAGGTTTTTCAGAGTCTATTACACTCTCATCCTCGTTCCTAAAGAGCTATGTAACGCAACTCAGACTAAGAAGCGGTCTAAGAACACCAACGGGCACCTTTTGTGACATGACAAATTTATGTCTTCATGTGCTCAATGTGTGCCCTCACTGACAGGGTGCCGGCAGACACTTCGCATCCAAATCCAAGACACGTATATTTTTTTTTAATTTTTGTTTTTTGTTTTTTTTTTTTACCATTTCAGAGAGGAGGGAGGGAGAGAGAGAGAGAGAGAGAGAGAGAGAGAGAAAAGAAGAGCAGGAAACATCAACTCCCATATATGTCTTAAGCAGACAAGTGCAGGGCTCTGAACCAGAGATCTCAGTGTTCCCAGGACGATGCTTTATCCACTGTGCCACCACAGGTCAGGCCTTTTCTGTGTTTTTTTTTTTTTTAATAATATCTTTTTCACAATTAAGGATTCCCTTTTTCTAAACTCAAATTTCACTGAGGTGACAAATGCTGTTTCTTCCATCACAACGACCATGAGACATGAACAAAATTTCCTTTCACAGAAAGGGCATGGGCAGGCTCTTTTCTGAAAACTTCTTTCTAACATGAGGAGTGTTATCACTCCACACTGCGCTGCCCCCCCCCCCCCCCCGCTGTTTTTGCCCCTCCTTGCATCCCGCTGCACATAGCAGAAAGTCTGCCATAATAAACCCTCGGCTCCCTCTCCAATCCCTATTCCTTCTCCTTCACCTTGTGTCTGCACGCCTCGCCACCTCGCCCTGCCCTGCCCCCACCAAATGCCATCCCCGCTCCATTTCACACCTCACTATCACGCCCCCCGCCATAATTACCCCTCGCAGTCTGCCCCAACCGTGTTGTTTTCTCGTAGTCCCGCATTGCTCCTTCCTCTCCGCCCTGTTTGCCATGCCCCGCCTCATTTGCTCTGCCTCGCCCCGAGCCTCTTTGTGCCCCCACCCTGTGCCCGCCCCACACCGTCCCCACCTGATAGCCATCATGGCAGCTGCAGAAGCTGCCTCCTGGTCTATGCGGGCGCTCCTCTGCACTCCCAGTGAAGGTGGCCTGGGCAAGGTCTAAAGCAGGGGTCCCCAAACTTTTTACACAGGGGGCCAGTTCACTGTCCCTCAGACCGTTGGAGGGCCGGACTATAAAAAAACTATGAACAAATCCCTATGCACACTACACATATCTTATTTTAAAGTAAAAAAACAAAATGGGAACGAATACAATATTTAAAATAGAGAACAAGTAAATTTAAATCAACAAACTGACCAGTATTTCAATGGGAACTATGCTCCTCTCACTGACCACCAATGAAAGAGGTGCCCCTTCCGGGTGTGCGGTGGGGGCCAGATAAATGGCCTCAGGGGGCCGCATGCGGCCCACTGGCCGTAGTTTGGGGACCCCTGGTCTAAAGGGTGTAAAGGAACCAGCGCCTCAGCGGTCATGTGACTGCGAAGATGGCCAGTTTTTCCTCTTGAGCCACGAGCCTCTCTTGGGCTTGGGGAGGGTTTTCCACTGCCTGTCTTGTCGCTACCTCCCTGTGTGTTTCTGTGAGTGTGTGTGTGTGTGTTTGCGTGTTTTCATGCATGCACTGCTCCTCTGTTGGGTGCTGCTGGTCTCTCCACCCACCTTCAGGCTGTCTTGGCTCAGAGGCAACCCTGACGCCTCACCAGCAAAATCTGGGTTCTCACCATCCTTTCCTGAGTCTTGAAAAACTCAGGCTCCACTCTCCACTTTTTCAGCCGAATTGGTGCAGGTTCCAAAGGCGCTGGATGCAAAGAATTATGGATCCAGGTACGGGTCCGCACAACCGGGGAGACCTGTTTGTTCCTGAGCTCCTCAGTCCACCTGGAGACTTGCACTTGTCATCTGTGAAAACGCTGCCATTTGGCCTACCCTGTGCAGGACCCTGCACTGAGTGCTGGAAATAAAAAACCTGCAGACTCTTAAGGGAACTGACAGTTTAAATGGGGAACATTCACAGAATAGAAGAATATCTAAAGAAGGCATTTCGATGGGGTACAACCCCTCCGTCGGGCACAGTGTAGACTTCAGAGAGGCAGAGCCTAAAATTGGGCATTGAGTGATGTACAGTAGTTCATCAAGTAAGAGGGAAGGGCTCCTGCAAAGCTTGCCAAGCTTTTGTGGCTGTAGTGATTGGAACTTCAGACCCTAGCAAATGCTGAGTGCACAGAAAATGAGTTGAGATGGTGATAGTGGAATTATTTGGGGGTTGAGATCTCTCTTATGCCTCAGAAAGGAAGATAAATTTCTTATCTCTCCAAATGATGTGATGTGGTTACATTGAATGAGTGAATGAACAAGTGTAAAGATATATACCCCAGACCTTAGAAACAATCAGAGGCAAACCTTGGGTAGTTTGCAGGCTTGGTTCCAGAACAAACATGCATTAGAGTGAGTTGTAATAAAAATTTACAAGTGGAGAGTTTTTTTCTTCAGTTTTAAAAGAAAGAAAAAAATTAGGACAACATCTATGAAGCACAGTGAATCTACACACAATAAAATGAAGTCTGCATATACAACCTTCTGGTTTTCTGCTTCACAGCTGTCTTCCCTGTATTCCCTTTACTTTTGAGTTTTCCTTCAAAAGCCTGGACACACTTAAGCAAGAGTGGATGCTGATGAGCTCTTCTAGATTGGGTTTTTTTTGACTTGGTCATGTGAACCAGCTTTTATGGAATCATTAAGGCTTAAACACAGAAACAGGAGAAACAGCCTCAATTATCTAGAATGTTGTCATCTGAAAATTCAGGAACATACTATTTTCATCTCTGTCTTCTATTATTTTTACAATTTCTGTTTTCACTTTAAATTACAAACAGGTGGTGGTCTGGGCTGGTTGCCTCAGCGGTAGAGTGTTGACCCAGTGTGTGGAAGTCTGGGTTCAATTTCCAGCTAGCACACACAGAAGAGGCACACATCTGCTTCGTCAACCTTCCTCCACTTTTTCCATTCTATCTCTCTTTTCCTCTCCTGCAGCCAAAGCTCCATTGGAGCAAAGTTGGCCCTGGGGACTGACAAGGGCTCCATGGTCTCCGCCTCTGGCACTAGAATGGCTCCGTTGCAACAGAGCAATGCCCCAGATGGGCAGAGCATTGTCCCCTGGTGGGCATGTTGGGTGGATCCCGGTTGGGTGCATGTGTGGAGTCTGACTGCCTTCCCGCTTCTAACTGTGGGGGAAAAATAATAATAAATAAATTATGAATAGCTGGTGTTAGCATTTTAGCATCTTGTGTCTCCTCAGTTCCTCATCTCACTGTGCTGCTCTAGATGTTTGTCTCTGTTGTAACACCTAGTCATTATTTGGCTTCTCTACCTGACTTGTTGCTTTTAAGAGAAAGGGACTGAGTTTTAACTATCACTGTATCCCCAGAGCTTAACATGGAGCATAGCAGATATTAGGTGCTTAGTAATATTTATAGAATAAATGAGGAAACTGTGTCCTACAGAAAACACGTGTATCTGCAATGGTTTTTGACTTATTAAAGCCTTTATTTTGTGCCAGGCACTATGCTAAGTGCTAAACATGTAACATCATATTTAACTCTCATATAATAACCCTGCTATTCTAATGAGAAAATAAAGGCATAAGTATGAAGCAGTTCACTTAGTCATAGGGCCTGCAAAGAGTGCTGAGATGTTCAGCCAATTGGTTGGGACCTTTCTAAATTGTCTGCTGGACCTCCAATCCTGGATTGAGGTTTCTGGGGTGTGTGCTCATCAAGACCCACTGTGTTGTCATGGGTCTTTGCAGACTCCCTTCTTTCACAAACTTCTTGGTTATCTCTGATATACTGTGGCCTAGCCTAGTGAATAAAATATGTAGAACAGTGTTCATCATATTTCCTATTACTCCCATGTAACAGCACCCCATAAACTGCCATCATTTGGAATCAGAATTTCTATATCACTGAAAAATTTTACTGGTGGCAGGGGGAGTTTGGGATTCTTAGAGATCAAAACTAAGTGGCCTGATTTTCACTAATAACTTAAAAAGTCACGGATGAGTTTAAACAGCTGACAAAAAGCATTTAGTGGATTTTGGCTTTCCAATATGAGAAGTTAATTTAGTAACTGGTAGATTTTCTACATATCCATATTCTCAGATATAAATAATTAAAAATAGGGACCTGACAACACTAAGTGTATAAAAATAACCTGGGATTTGCTAAAATGCAGATTCTCATTCTGTAAGTCTGGGATACTACAACACTCCCTTTGCTAGAGATTAAGAAACCATACTTGGAGTAGCCTGGGAATAGACACAGCCAGGAGTGGAGGTGTGAGATGTGGGCCTTTTTTCTGTGGGAACTCCCAAGGAACCAGACAGGAGTCTCTGGGGAATGAGATTATGGTGTGGGGTTTTTTGACAATTCTTTTAGCAGGAAAAAGAAAAGGATTTTTGTAAAACTGAAACTGGAGGTCTGTGTTGGCCTCACCAAATATGTAGACACTGATAAAATGCTGTAGTATCTCAGACAGCAGCAAACACCAAGAAGCAGAAAGTAAATTTAAGGAGATAATGAAAAAAGTGATAGAAAAAAAATTAAAATATAATGGTTTGACATGACTTCAGGGTGAACATTTCCCCCGTGTTTTGAGAAAGAGAGAGGGACAAACAAGCTGAAAGAGATGAGAAGCATCAATTTTTCATAACCCTAACCCTAACCCTAACCTTAAACCTACTCTAACCCTAACCCTAAACCTAACCCTCACTCTCACCCTCAACTTCACCATCACACTCACCCTCACCTTAACTGTCCTAACACTCACTCTCAACCTCACCCTCACCCTAATTCTCACCCTAACCCTAACCATAACCCTAAATCTAACCCCCACCAAGCCCCACCTCCCAAGGCTTCACAACCAATGATCGTCTTCACCCTGCCCTGTCAGGCTGGCTGCCACAACACCACCCCTCATCTGCCAGACCCCACATCCTCCAGAAGTTTCTTCTTCAGTGATGGCACTCAGCCTGCTCTACCTATTGGGCTCCTTCTCCATAGCCCCACCCTTGCCCTTCCCCTCACTGCCTAAGAGGCCAGGGCTCACCTGGCCTCTGGCCTAAGTGGCCTTCAGGAGGCTTCAAGTGGCTCCAACCGCCCTCCTCAGTTGAGAATGTTTTAAATCAGGATGCCACAGGTTGCCTTCCCTTAGCAGCCGGTCTGGAACTGAGGAGGTCCACCCTCTCTCTACCTCCCTCCTGCGTCCATCACTTGCGGGGACACCCTGTGTCTCCTGCACAGGCCAATGGCTTTTCTGGGGAAAGGGCAGTGCCTGGTGCGAGTCCATCACCCACAAGCCAGCTCTTGACCCCAGACCAACCCCCAGACCAGCACGCCACAGGCTGCAGGGCAGGGTGGATGGGACCAGCTCCACTGTTTCATCTGCTGAGATTGCTGCCTGGAGCTACGACATGGACTGATTTCCTTCTGAGAAGACAGGGCGATACATAACTCATTTTATCCCTGAGTTTTACAGTAGGAAACAGGCTATGGTTCTTGGTTTACAATTAGTTCTCCCCACTGTCTTGGCTGTTGTTTTTGAGAGAGAGGCAGAGATAGACAGAAATATCGAGATTTTCCTGTATGTGCCCTAACCAAGGAATCAAACTGACAGCCTCCGTTGTCCAAGATGATGCTCTAACCAACGAAACTATCTGGTCAGGGTTTAATTTTTATTGATTT
Organism: Saccopteryx leptura; assembly: GCF_036850995.1. Lineage (NCBI taxonomy): Eukaryota > Metazoa > Chordata > Mammalia > Chiroptera > Emballonuridae > Saccopteryx > Saccopteryx leptura. The sequence goes on from NC_089506.1 coordinate 127,263,882, forward strand.
TTAGAGAGACAGAGAGAAGAAGGAAAAGAGAAGAGAGTGGGAAGTGAAACATTCATTTGTTGTTCCACTCAGCCATGGACTCACTGGTTATGCCCTGACTGGGGATCAAATCCACAACCTTGGTGTTTCCGGTGGATGTTGCTAACCACCTGAGCTAAATGGCAAAGGCTCTCTGCTGTTTCTTTCTCTTTTTTCCTTTATTTATTGAAAGGAAGGGAGGCAGAGAGACAAACTCCCATATGCGTTATCCACCCGGCAAGCCCAATAGGGGGCGATGTTCTGACAATCTGGGACGTTGCTCCATTGCTTAGCAACCAAGCTGTTCTTAGCGCCTGAGGCAGACACCATGGAGCCACCCTCAGCAACCGGGGCCAACTTGCTCCAATTGAGCCATGGCTGCAAGAGAAACATGGAGGTAGCACTGAACTGCAAATTCAGGAACAGCAAATATTCAAAGAGTCACTATACGGTTATGGCCACGGGCAGAAAACTGAGGTTACTGCCTTGAAACACACTGTTGAGAAACCAGCTGAGAACAGCTTTCCCCTAAGCCACCTCATTACAATATTCTATGAGAATCTGCCCTAGGAGCCACCCCATGACCCAGAATTTTATAACCCTCCTCACTGCAACACACTGCTCCTCCCTTCCTGGGAACATTCACAGACTTTGCCGATGCCTCTCTTTTCCTCCCTCCCCCCCTTCTTCTCGGCACACCCTCTCCCTTTCCACAGGACCTGCACCCAGGGCATCAGCGGGCACCAGGCTCCATTTTTTATCCTACACCGGTCTCCCAGCTCCCTACCCTGTGACTCCCCCACTCAGCCACGGTGTCCCCCACAGACCCTTCCAGGACTTCCCCCAACCGAAACGCTTCCTCGCTTTTCTTCCCCAACAGGAACGCCCTGGATACCACCAGACTCACTGGGAAGTTTCTGTGATGGGTCTTCGACGCCAGCAGAATCCGCGGGCCCCACTCAGAGAAGTGGGAATGCATCCCCTGTAGGGCTATGACTGAAGACTCTTCAAAAGGGCGCCATTCCCCCCAAACGAAAGTGAACGACCTACCTGAAGATTCCATAGCTCCATAATGGAAGGTTATGAGCCCCCATTTACATTTATGGTTTTTGCAGAGTCTAATACACTCTCATCCTCATTCCCACAGAGCTATGTCACATAACTGAGACTAAGAACCGGTTCTATAGCCTCAGCAATCTTAAAAAAGAAGAATAAAGTGGGAGGTATCACACTTCCTGATATCAAGTTATACTACAAGGCCGTTGTACTCAAAACAGCCTGGTACTGGCATAAGAACAGGCATATAGATCAATGGAACAGAACAGACAACCCAGAAATAAACCCACAGTTCTATGGACAACTGATATTTGACAAAAGAGGTAAGGAAATACAATGGAGTAAAGACAGCCTCTTTAACATATGGTGTTGGGAAAATTGGACAGCTACCTGCAAAAAAATGAAACTAGATCACCAGCTTACACCATTCACAAAAATAAACTCAAAATGGATAAAAGACTTGAATGTAGGCCGTGAAACCATAAGCACCTTAGAAGAAAACATAGGCAGTAAGCTCTCGGACATCTCTCGGAGCAATATATTTGCTGATTTATCTCCACGGGGAAGTGAAATAAAAGACAGGATAAACAAATGGGACTATATCAAACTAAAAAGCTTTTGCACAGCTAAAGACAACAAGAACAGAATAAAAAGACAAACTACACAATGGGAGAACATATTTGACAATATGTCTGATAAGGGGTTAATAACCAAAATTTATAAAGAACTTGTAAAACTCAACACCAGGAAGACAAACAACCCAATCCAAAAATGGGCAAAAGAGATGAATAGACACTTCTCCAAAGAGGACATACAGATGGCCAATAGGCATATGAAAAAATGCTCAACATCACTAATCATTAGAGAAATGCAAATTAAAACCACAATGAGATATCACCTCACACCAGTCAGAATGGCGCTCATCAACAAAACAACACAGAATAAGTGCTGGCGAGGATGTGGAGAAAAGGGAACCCTCCTGCACTGCTGGTGGGAATGCAGACTGGTGCAGCCACTGTGGAAAACAGTATGGAGATTCCTCAAAAAACTGAAAATCGAACTGCCTTTTGACCCAGCTATCCCACTTTTAGGAATATACCCCAAGGAAACCATAGAACGGCTCGAAAAGGAGAAATGCACCCGCATGTTTGTGGCAGCATTGTTCACAATAGCGAAGATCTGGAAACAGCCCAAGTGTCCGTCAGAGGACGAGTGGATTAAAAAGCTTTGGTACATATATACTATGGAATACTACTCAGCCATAAGAAATGATGACATCGGATCATTTACAATAACATGGATGGACCTTGACAACATTATACGGAGTGAAATAAGTAAATCAGAAAAAAAAAAAACTAAGATGAATCCATACATAGAAGGGACATAAAAATGAGACTCAGAGACATGAACAAGAATGTGATGGCAACAGGGGCGGGAGGTTGGGGGAGGGGGGAGGGGGTGAAGAAGGAGAGAGGGGTTAGGGGAGGGGAGGGGCACAAAGAAAACCAGATAGAAGGTGACAGAAGACAATTTAACTTTGGGGGAGGGGTATACAGCACAATCAAATGTCAAAATAATCTAGAGATATTTTCTCTCAACATATGTACCCTGATTTATCAATGTCACTGCATTAAATTTAATAATAATAAAAAAGAACCGGTTCTAAGAACACCAACTGGCACCTCCTGTGGCATGACAAATTTATGTCTTCATGTGCATACTGTGCGCCCTCACAGACAGGGTGCCAGGAGACACTTCGCATCCAAATCCATGACAGGTACTTTTTTGTATTTTTATTTTTGTTTTTTGGGTTTTTTTATTTTTAGAGAGGTGAGAGAGAGAGAGAGAGAGAGAGAGAGAGAGAGAGAGAGAGGAAAGAGGAGCAGGAAGCATCAACTCCCATATATGCCTTGACCAGACAAGTGCAGGGCTCTGAACTGGCGACCTCAGTGTTCCCAGGTCGATGATTTATCCACTGCGCCACCACAAGTCAGGACTTTTTTTTAAAAAATAATATCTCTTTCCCAATCAAGGATTTCCTTTTTCTAATCTCAAATTTAACTTAGGTGACAAATGCTGTTTCTTCCATCACAATGACCATGAGACATGAACAAAATTTTCATTGACAGAAAGGGCACGAGAAGGCTCTTTCCTGAACACTTCTTTCTAACATGCAGAGCAGATGCGCTCCGCCCTGTGCTGCCCCTGCCCCTCACTGTTTTTGCCCCACCACGTGCCCCGCTGCACATAACAGAAAGTCTGCCATAAGAAACCCTCGGCTCCCTCTCCAATCTTTATTCCCTCTCCTTCACCTTGTGACCACGCGCCTGGCCTCGCTGTTCTGCCCTGCCCCCGCGCTACACCATCCCTGTTCCTCCCCGCGCCTTACTGTCCCTCCCCCTGTCATAATCAACCCTCACCATCAGCCCCACCCAGTGTCATTTTCCTGCAGTCCCGCCTTGCTCCAACCTGTTCTCCACTACCCACTTCATTCGCTCCACCCCACACCGCAACTATTTGTGCCCCCGCCCTGTCCCTGCCCCGCACCATCCCAGTATGTTAGCTGTCATGGCGGCTGCAGAAACCGCCCCCTGGGTTCTGCGGGTGCTCCTCTGCCATCCAAGTGCGGGCAGCCATGACTGGGTCTAAAGGGCATAAAGGACCCAGGGCCTCAGGGGACATGTGACTGCAAAGATGGCAAGATTTCCCTGTTGAGCCACGCACCACTCCTGGGCTTGGGGAGGGTTTGTCGCTGCCTGTCTTGTCGCAGCCTCCGTGTGCATTTCTGCGAGTGCGTGCGTGTGTGTGCGTGTGTGTGCGTGTGTGTGTGTGTGTGTGTGTGTGTGTTTGCGTGCGTGCACTGCTCCTCTGTTGGGCGCTGCTGTTCTTTCCACCCACCTCCAGGCTGTCTTGGCCCAGAGATGCCCCTGAGGACACACCAGTGGCATCAAGGTTCCCACCATCCTTTTCCGAACCTTTGAGAAAACTCAGCCTCCGCTCTCCATTTTCCCAGGTGAGTTGGTGCAGGTTCCAGGGGCACCAGATGTAAAGAATGATGGACCCAGCTTCGGGTCCGCACAACCGGGGAGACCTGTTTGTTCCTGAGCTTCTTAGTCCATCTTAAGGAGGCTTGCTTTTTATCATATATGAAAATGCTGCTGTTTGGCCTACCCTGTGCAGGACCCCAAGCTGAGTGCTGGGGATGCAAAACCTGCAGACTCTTAAGGGAACTGACAGTTTAAATGGGGAATATTCACAGAATAGAAGAATATCTAAAGAAGGCATTTTGATGCCCCTCCTATGGGCACAGGAAAAACTTCAGAGAGGCTGAGCCAAAAAGTGGGCTTTCAGTGATGTATAGGAGATCATAAAGTAAGAGAAAAGGGCTCCTACAAATGTTGCCAAGCTTTTGTGGCTGTAGTGATTGGAACTTCAGGCCCTAGTGTGTGCTGAGTGCACAGAAAAGCAAGTTGTGATGGTGATAGTGAAATATTTTGAGGGCTGAGATCTCCGTTATGCCTCAGAAAGGAAGATAATATTCTGACATTTCCAAATGATGTGATGTGGTTACATTGAATGAGTGAATGAACAAGTGTGATATGTAGCCCCAGACCTTAGAAATAATCAGAGGTAAACCTTGGATAATTTGCTGGTTTGGATCCAGACCAACCATGCAATAGAGTGAGCTGTAATCAAATTTACTAGTGGAGGGTTTTTGCCTTCAGTTTTAAAAGAAAGAAAAAAATAGGGCAACATCTATGAAGCACAATGAAGTTACACACAATAGAATGAGGTCTGCCTATACAAACTTCTGGTTTTCTGCATCACAGCTGTCTTCCCTGTATTCCTTTTATTTCTGTGTCTTCCTTCCAAAGCTTGGACACACTGAAGCATGCGTAGATGCTGATGAGCTCTTCTACACCCGATTTTTCTTTGACTTGGTTGGTTGTGTGAACCAGCTTTTATCGAATCATTGAGGCTTAAACACAAAAACAGAAGAAACAGCCTCAACTATCTAGAATGTTGTAATCAGAATATTCAGGAAGATGCTATTTTCGTTTCTGTCTTCCATTATTTTTACCATTGCTGTTTTCACTTTAAATTACAAACAGGGGATTGATTTAGCTGGTTGACTCAGTGGTAGAGTGTCGGCCCAGTGTGTGAAAATCCTGGGTTCAATTCCCAGCTATGACACAAAGAAGAGGCACTCATCTGCTTCTTCAACCTTCCCACTCTCCTTCCTCTCTATATCTCTTTTCCCCTCCAGCAGCCAAAGCTCCATTGCGGCAAAGTTGGCCCCAGGTGCTGAGGAGGGTTCAAAGTCCTACACCTCAGGTGCTAGAATGGCTCCTGTTGCAACAGAACAATGTCCCAGATGGGCAGAGCATTACCCCTGGTGGGCATGTTGGGTGGATTCCAGTTGGGTGCATGTGTGGAGTTTGATTGCTTTCCTGCTTCTAACTTTTGGGGAAAAATATTAATAAATAAACTATGAACAGGTGGTATTAGCCTTTTAGCATCTGGGGTCTCCAGAGTTCCTCATCTCACTGTGCTGTTCTAGACGTTTTTCTCTGTTGTAGCACCTAGTCATTGTTTGGCTTCTCCACCTGCTTTATTGCTTTTAAGCACAGGGAAGGATCTGGGAGACTGGTGCAGGAGAGAGCCCAGAGTGTGGTGCCTGCTGCTGCCCTGGATGCAGGAACTTTGGGAAGGGAGATGGTGTGAAGGGGAAGGTGTGGAGGGAGGAAAAGAGAAGCATCGGCAAAGTCCGTGAAAGTTCCCAAGAGGGGAGGAGCGGTGTGTCGAAGTGAGGAGTGTTATGAAGGGTCTGGGTCATGGTGTGGCTACTAGGGCAGAGTCTCATAGAATAATGAAATGAGGTGGCCCAGGGAAAGCTATTCTCAGCTGGTTTCTCCATTGTGTGTGTCAAGACAGTATCCTCAGTTTGCTGCCCATGGCCATAACCGCATAATGACTATTTGAAGGTTTGCTGTTGATGTATTTGCAGTACAGTGCTACCTCCATGCTTCTCCTTCAGCCATGGCTCAATTGGAGTGAGTTGGCCCCAGGTGCTGAGGGTGGCTCCATGGTGTCCGCCTCAGGCGCTAAGAAGAGCTTGGTGGATAAGCAACGGAGCAATGCCCCAGATTGCCAGAACATCGCCCTCTAGTGGGCTTGCTGGGTGGATCTTGCATATGCAAATTTTTCACTCTGCCTCACTTCCTCTCACTAAATAAAAGAAAAAAAAAAGAAACAGCAGAGGGCCTTTGCCAGTTAGCTCTTGTGGTTAGGAACACCCACCGGAAACAACAAGGTTGTGGATTTGATCCCCAGTCAGGGCATAACCAGTGAGTCCATGGCTGAGTGGAACAACAAATGAATGTTTCACTTCCCACTCCCTTATCTCTACATTTTTCTCTCTGTCTCTCTATAAATCAATAAAAATTAAACCCTGGCCAGATAGCTTCGTTGGTTAGAGCATCGTCCTGAACCACAGAGGTTGTCGGTTTGATTCCTTGGTTAGGGTACATACAGGAACATCTCGATGTTTCTGTCTCTCTCTGCCTCTCTCTCAAAAACAACAACAAAGACAGTGGGGAGAACTAATTGTAAACCAAAGATCATAGCCAGTTTCCTACTGTAAATCTCGGAGATTAAAAGGAGTTAGGTATTTCCCAGTCTTCTCAGAAAGAAATCAGTCCACGAGATAGCTCTGTGCAGAAATCTCAGCGGATGGGGCAGGAGAGCTGGTCTCGTGCACCCTGCCCTGCAGCCTGCTGCATGTTAGTCTGGGCGCTGGTCTGGGGGCACGAGGTGGCTTGAGGGTAAAGGACTCGCGCCAGGCACTGCCCTTTCCCCAGAGAAGCCACTGGCCTGTGCAGGGGACACAGGACGTCCCCGCAATTACCAGGAGAGGGAGGGAGGGTGAGAGAGTGTTTTCCTCCACTGTTCCAAAGCAGCCAGTAAGGAGAGGCAGACTATGGCTTCTTGATTTAAGACATTCTCAACTGCAGAGGGCGATCAGAGCCACTTGAAGTCTTTTGAAGGCCACTCAGGCCAGAGGCAGTGAGGTGAAGGGCAAGGTCTAGGCTGGTGAGAAGGAGTCCGAAAGGTAGGGCAGGCTGAGTGCCATCTCTGAAGATGGAGCCACTGAAGGAGGTGGAGCCTGGCAGATGAGAGGTGGGGTTGTGTCAGCCAGCTTGACAGGGCAGGGTAAAGTAGATCACTGGGAGCTAGTTTTGGGAGGTGGGGCTTGGCGGTAGTTAGGGTTTTGGTGAAGGGTTAAGGTGAGTGTTAGTGTGAGGTTGAGGGTGAGGGTGAGGGTTAGGGTTAGGGTTAGGGTAGGGTTAGTTTTAGAGTTAGGGTTAAAGTTTTGAAGAATTGATGCTTCTCATCTCTCCCAGCCTACTTGTCACTGTCTCTTTCTCAAAAAAAAAAGGGGGAATATGTTCACCCTGAAGTGAGTCAAACCTTTATATTTTGATTTTTTTCTATCACTTTTTTCATTATCTCCTCAAATTTACTTTCTGCTCCTTGGTGTTTGCTGCAGTCTGAGATACTACAGCATTTTTTTTTCAGTGCCTGCATATTTGTTGAGGCAAACAGGGAACTCTAGTCTCAGTTTCACAAAAATCCTTTTCTTTTTTCTGCTAAAAGAACTGGTCAACAAACTTCCACCCCATAATCCCTGTCCCCAGAGACTCCTCTCTGGTTCTTTGGCAGTTGCCACAGAAAAACGGCCCACATCTCACATCTCCATTCCTGGCTGCGTCTAGTCCCAGGCTACTCCAAGTACGGTTTCTTAATCTCTAGCAAAGGGAGTGTTGTAGATTCCCAAATTTACAGAATGAGAATCTGCATTTTAGCAAAATCCCAGGTTATTTATATGCACTAAATTTTGACAAGTCCCTATTTTTAATTATTTATATCTGAGAGTATGAATATGTAGAAATTCTACCAGTTACTAAATTTTACTCCTCATATTGGAAAGCCAAAATCCACTAAGTGCTTTTTGTCACCTGTTTTAACTCATCCGTGATTTTTAAGTTATTAATGACAATCGAGCCACGTAGTTTTGGTCTCTCATAATCCCAAACTTCCTGTGCAACTAGTAAAATTTTTAAATGATGTAGAAATTCTGATTCCAAATGTGGCAGTTTTCGGTGTGCTGTTACATGGGAGTAACAAGAAATATGATGCACACTGTACTATATATTTTATACACTAGGCTAGGCCACAGTATATCAGAGATAACCAAAAAGTTTGTGAAAGGAGGAAGTCTGGGGAGACCCATGACAATGCAATGAGTCTTGATGAGCACACATCCCAGAAACCGCAATCCAGGATGGGACGTCCAGCAGACTATTGAGTAAGGTCCCAACCGATGGGCTGAACACCTCAGCACTCTTTGCAGGCTCTATGACTAAGTAAACTGCTTTATACTTATGCTTTATTTTCTCATTTGAAAAGAAGGGTTATTATATGAGAGTTAAATGAGATGCTACATTTTAAGCACTTAGCCTAGTTCCTGGCACAAAATATAGGATTGACATAAGTCAAAAACCATGGCGGAAACACGTGTTCTCTGTAGGCTACCTCAGTTTCCTCTTTCATTCTATAAATATTTCTAAGCACCTACTATCTGCTAAGCTTTATGCTAGTCACTGAGGATTCAGTGATTGTTAAAACTCAGTCCCTTTTGCTTAAAAGCAACAAGTCAGGTAGAGAAGCCAAATAATATCTAGTTGCTACAACAGAGAAAAACATCTAGAGCAGCACAGTGAGGTCAGGAACTCTGGAGACCCCAGATGCTAAAAGGCTAATACCATCTGTTCATAATTTATTTATTATTATTTATTCCCCAAAGTTAAAAGCGGAAAGGCTCCACACATGCACCTGACCGGGATCCACCCAACATGCCCACCAGGGGGCAATGCTCTGTTCATCTGGGGTGTTGCTCTGTTGCAAGAGGAGCCATTCTAGCACCTGAGGAGGAGGCCATGGAGCCTTCCTCAGTGCCCGGGGCCAACTTTGCTTCAATGGACTTTTGGCTGCAGGAGGAGAAGAGAGAAATAGAGAGGAAGGAGAGTGGGAAGGTTGAAGAAACCGATGGGTGCCTCTTCTCTGTTTCTTAACCGGGAATTGAACCCAGGACTTCAATACACTGGGCCAATGCTCTACTGCAGAGCCAACTAGCCAAGGACACCACCTGTTTGTAATGTAAAGTGAAAACAGCAATGATAAAAATAGGAGACAGAGATGAAAATAGCATCTTCCTAAATTTTTTGATGACAACATTCTAGATAATTGAGGCTGTTTCTTCTGTTTTTGTGTTTAAGCCTTAATGATTCCGTAAAAACTGGTTCACATGACCAAGTCAAAGAAAACTTGGGTCCAAAAGAGCTCATCGGCATCCACTCTTGCTTAAGTGTGTCCAAGCTTTGGAAGGAAGACACAGAAATAAAGGAAATAAAGAAAAACAGCTGTAAAGCAGAAAAGCAGAAGGTTGTATAGGAAGACCTCATTCTATTGTGTGTAGGTTCATTGTACTTCATAGATGTTGCCTTATTTTTTTCTTTCTTTTAAAACAGAAGACAAATACCCTGCACTAGGAAATTTTGATTACAGTTCACTCTATTGCATGGTTGGTCTGAAACCACACCAGCAAACTACTCAAGTTTTGCCTCTGGTTATTTCTAAGTTCTGGGGCTATATATCCTTACACTTGTTCATTCAGTCATTCAATGTAACCACATCACATCATTTGGAAAGATAAGAAAGTTATCTTCCTTTCTGAGGCATAAGGGAGATCTCAACCCCCAAATAATTACACTAACACCATCAGAACTCGCTTTTCTGTGCACTCAGCACCCACTAGAGCCTGAAGTTCTGATTACTATAGCCACAAAAGCTTGGCAACCTTCTCAGGAGCCTTTCCCTTTTACTTGATGAACTCCTATACATCACTCAATGCCCACTTTTAGGCTCTGCCACTCTGAAGTCTTCCCTGGGCCCGGAGGAAGTGCTGTACCCCATTGAAATGCCTTCTTTAGATATTCTTCTATTCTGTGAATGTTCCCCATTTAAACTGTCAGCTCCCTTAAGTGTATTTGGGTTTTGCATTTGCAGCACTCAGCACTGGGTCCTGCACAGGTAGGCCAAACTGCATAGTTTTCACAGATGACAAAAAGCAAGCCTCTTCCAGATGAACTGAGGAGCTCATGAACAAAGAGGTTTTCCAGGTTGTGCGGACCCAAAGCTGGGTCCATAGTTCTTTGCTTCCAGCACCCCTGGAACCCGCACCAACTGGACTGGGAAAGCAGAGATTGGAGGATGAGTGTTCTACCAAGTTTGGGAAATGATGGCCTGAACCCAGATTCTGCCAGCGCGGCCTCAAGGGCGCCTCTTGGCCAAGACAGCCTGGTGGTGGGTGGAAAGACCAGCAGCACCCAACAGAGGAGCAGTGCACGCATGCAAACACACACACACACACACACACACACACACACACACACACACACACACGCTTGCAGAAATGCACATGAAGGCGGAGACAACACAGGCAGCAACAAACCCTCTAAGCCCAAGACCGGGGCGGGGCTCAACAGGGAAAACTGGCCAGCTTCGCAGTCACATGACCACTGAGGTTCTAGATCCTTTTTGCCTTTTAGACTCAGCCCCAACCCTCAGCACTTGGAAGGCCAAGGAGCTAACACAGAGTCCAGGAGAAGGATTCCACATCCGCCATGATGGCTACTGGGCCTTGGACGGTGCTGGGTGGGCACAGAGCAGGGTCACAAAGAGGTGCGGGGTGGGGCGGAGCAAATGACACGGGGCGTAGTGAACAGGGCAAAGAAGAAGCTGGGCGAAATGGCAGGAGGAAGATATAGGGTGGGGCAGATGGTGAGGGATAATTTTGGCTCAGGGAGGGATAGTGAGGCACAGGGAGGAGCCGGAATGGCATGGGGCGGGGTCAGGGCAGGACTGGGTGGCCAGGCGCAGGGACACAAGGTGAAGGAGATGGAATAGGGATTGGAGTGGCAGCCGAGGGTTTCTTACAGCAGACTTTCTTTGATGTGCAGCAGGCTCCGGGAGGGGCAAAGGCAGCAAGGGGTGCGGATGGTGAGGGACGGGGGCAGCGCAGGGCAGAGCGGATCTGCTCCACATGTTAGAAAGAAGTTTTCAGAAAGGAGCCTGCTCCTGTCCTTTCTGTGAAAGGAAATTTTATTCATTTTTCATGTTCATTGTGATGAAAGAAACAGCACTTGTCATCTCAGTGAAATTTGAGTTTAGAAAGAGGAAATCTTTGATTGGGAAAGAGATATTATTTAAAACAAAAACACAAGAAAGGCCTGACCTGTGGTGGTGTAGTGGATAAAGCATCGACCTGGGAATACTGAGGTCGTCGGTTCAAAGCCCTGCACATGTCTGGTCAAGGCATATATGGGAGTTGATGCTTCCTGTTCCTCTTTCCTCTCTCTCTCTCTCTCCCCCTCCATCCTCTCTAAAATAAAAAAAACCCCAAAAAACTAAAATAAAAAAACACAAAAATGTACGTGTCATGGATTTGGATGCAAAGTGTCTGCCGTAATCCTGTCTGTGAGGGCACTCATTGTGCACATGAAGACATAAATTTATCGTGTCGGAGGAGGTGCCCGTTGGTGTTCTTAGAACTGGTTCTTTGTGTGAGTTGCATGGTATAACTGTGGGAACGAGGATGAGTGTGTACTACACTCTGAAAAAAACTTACATGTAAATGGGGGCTCATAACCTTCCATTATGCAGCTATGGAGTCTTCAGGTAGGTCGTTCATTTTTGTCTGGAGGGAATGGTGCCCTTTCAGGGAGTCTTCAGTTGTAGGCCTACGGGGGATGCACTCCCACTGGTTTAGTGGGGCCCGTGGTTCCCCCTGGCGTCATATACACATCACGGAGACTTCGCAGTGAGTCTGGGCAGTGTCCATTGTATTCATGTGAGGGGAGAGAAGTGAGGAAGGGTTTCTGTCAGGGGAGGTTCCAGGGGAGTCTGTGGGGTCCACCGTGGCTGATTGGGGAAGTCATAGGGAGGAGAGCTGGGAGACCAGTGCAGGAGAGAGCCTGGAGCGAGGTGTTCACTGCTGCCCTGGGTGCAGGTTCTATGGGAAGGGAGAGGATGCGAAGGGGAAGGTGGGGAGGGAGGAAAAAAGAGGCATCTGGAAAGTCCCTGAATGCTTCCAGGAGGGGAGGAGTGGTGTGTAGAATTAAGGAAAGTTATGAAGGGTCTGGGTCATGGGGTGCTTCCTAGGGTAGAGTCTCATAGAATATTGAAATGAGGTGGCCCAGCAGAAAGCTGTTCTCAGCTGGTTTATCCAGTGTGTGTGTCAAGACTGTATCTTCAGTGTGCTGCCCGTGGCCATAACCGCATAGGGACTCTCTGAAGGTTTGCTGTTGATGAATTTGCAGTGCAGTTCTACCTCCATGCTTCTCCTGCAGCCATGGCTCAATTGGAGCGAGTTGACCCTGAGTGCTAAGGGTGGCTCCATGGTGTCTGCCTCAGGTGCTAAGAAGAGCTGGGTTGCTAAGCAGCGGAGCAATGATCCAGATGGTCAGAACATCTCCCACTAGTGGACTTGCTGGGTGGTTTCCACTTATGGGAGTTGGTCTATATGCCTCCCTTCCTCTCACGAAATAAAAAACAGAAAGAAACAGCAGAAAGCCTTTGTCAGTTAGCTCAGTTTGTTAGAAACATCCACCAAAAACACCAAGGTTGTGGATTTGATCCCTAGTCAGCGCATAACCAATATACCATGGCTGAGTGAAAAAACAAATGAATGTTTCCCTTCCCACTCCATTTTCTCTCCATTTTTCTCTCTGTCTCTCTCTATATCAATAAAAATTAAACCCTGGCCAGATAGCTTCATTGATTAGAGCATTGTCCTGGACCATGGAGGTTGTCGGTTTGATTTCTTGGTTAGGGCACATACAAAAACACCTCAATATTTCTGCTCTCTCTGCCTCTCTCTCAAAAAAACCCAACAAAGACAGTGGGGACAACTAATTATAAACCAAAGACCATAGCCAGTTTCCTCCTGTAAATCTCGGGGATTAAAAGGAGATAGGTATTGGCCAGTCTTCTCAGAAAGAAGTCAGTGCATGAGATAGCTCCATGCAGAAATCTCAGCTGATGGGGCAGGGGAGTTGGTCCCGCTCACCCTGCCCTGCAGCCCGCTGCATGCTGGTCTGGGGGCTGGGCTGGTGGCACAAGGTGGCTTGAGGGTGAAGGACTTGCGCGAGGCACTGCCCTTTCCGCAGAGGAGCCACCGGCCTGTGCAGGAGACACAGGACATCCCCTCAAGAGCCGGGAGAGGGAGGGAGGGAGAGAAAGGGGGGACCTCTGCTGTTCCAGACTGGCCGTTAAGAGGAGTCAGCCTGTGGCGTCCTGAATTAAAACATTTTCAACTGCGGAGGGCGATTAGAGCCACTTGAAGCCTCTTGAGAGCCACTCAGGCCAAAGGACAGTGAGCCCTCTTAGGCAGTGAGGGGAAGGGCAAGGGCGGGGCAGCAGAGAAGGAACCCTACAGGTAGGGCAGGCTGAGTGCCATTCCTGAAGAGGGAGTTCTGGAGACGGTGGGGCCTGGCAGATAAGAGGTGGGGTCGTGGCATCCAGCCTGATTGTGCAGGGTGAAGGAGAACACTGGATGCGGAACCTTGGGAGGTGGGGCTTGGCGGGGTTAAGGTGAGGTTGAGGGTGAGGGTTAGGGTTAGGCTTATGAATAATTGATGCTTCTCATTTCTCCCAGCCTGTTTGTCCCTCTCTCTTTCTCAAAAAAAGGGGGAGAATGTTTACCCTGAAGTGATGTCAAACCATTATATTTTGATTTTTTTCTATCACTTTTTTCATTATCTCCTCAAATTTACTTTCTGCTCCTTGGTGTTTGCTGCAGTCTGAGATACTACAGCATTTTTTTCAGTGCCTGCATATTTGGTGAAGCAAACAGGAACTTCTAAGTCTCACAAAAATCCTTTTTCTCTTCTGCTAAAAGAACTGATCAACAAATCCCCACCCCATAATCCCAGTCCCCAAAGACTCCTCTCTGGTTCTTTGGCAGTTGCCACAGAAAAAAGGCCTACATCTCACATCTCCACTCCTGGCTGCATTTAGTCACAGTCTACTCCAAGTATGGTTCCTTAATCTCTAGCAAAGAGAGTGTTGCATTATCCCAGACTTACAGAATGAGAATCTGCATTTTAGCAAAATCCCAGGTTATTTACATGCACTAAATGTTGACAAGTTCTTATTTTTTAATTATTTATATCTGAGAATATGGATATGTAGAAATTCTAACAGTTACTAAATTTAACTCCTCATATTGGAAAGCCAAAATCCACTAAATGATTTTTGTCAGCTGTTTTAACTCATCCGTGACTTTTTAAGTTATTAATGAAAATTGGGCCACATAGTTTTGATCTCCCATAATCCCATACTTCCCCTGCCACTAGTAAAATTTTTAAATGATGTAGAAATTCTGATTTCAAAGGTGGCAGTTTTGGGGGTGCTATTACATGGGAGTAACAGGAAATATGATGCACACTGTACTATATATTTTATACACTAGATTAGGCCACAGAATATCAGATATAATCAAAAAGTTTGTGAAAGGAGGGAGACTAGGGAGACCCATGACAACACAGTGGGTCTTGATGAGCACACATTCCAGAAACCTCAATCCAGGATTGGAATTCCAGCAGACAATTGAGTAAGGTCCCAATCGATGGGCTGAACACCTCAGCACTCTTTGCAGGCTCTATGACAAAGTGAACTGCTTCATACTTATGCTTTTATTTCCTCATTTGAAAAGCAGGGTTATTATATGAGAGTTAAGTGTGATGCTACATGTTAGCCATTTAGCATAGTGCCTGGCACAAAATATAGGCTTGACATAAGTCAAAAACCATGGTGGAAACACGTGTTCTCTGTAGTTCTCAGTTTCCTCATTCATTCTATAAATATTACTAAGTACCTACTATCTGTTAAGTTCCATGTTAGGCACTGGGGATCCAGTAATAGTTAAAACTCAGTCCCTTTTGCTTAAAAGCAACAAGTCATGTGGAGAAGCCCAATAATCACTAGGTACTACATCAGAAGATAAACGTCTAGAGCACCACAGCGAGATGAGGAACTCTGGAGACCCCATATGATAAAAGGCTAATACCACCTCTTCATAATTTATTTATTATTATTTTTTCCCCAAAGTTAGAATCGGGAAGGCAGTAAGACTCCACACATTCACCCAACTGGGACCCACCCAACATGCTTACCAGGGGGCAATTCTCTGCCAATCTGGGGTGTTGCTCTGTTGCAAGAGGAGCCATTGTAGTGTTTGAGGCAGAGGCCATGGAGCCCTCCTCAGGGCCCAGGTAAACTTTGCTCCAGTGGAGCTTTGGTTTCAGGAGGCGAAGAGAGAGATTGAGAGGAAGGAAAGGGGAAGTTTGAAGAAGCAGATGGGTGCCTCTTCTGTGTGTCCTAGCCGGGAATTGAACCCAGGACTTCCACACACTGGGATGACACTCTACCACTGAGCCAACCTGCTGAGGTCTCCATCTGTTTGTAATTTAAAGGGCAAACAGCAGTGTTATAAATTGTAGGAGACAGAGATGAAAATAGCATCTTCCTGAATTTTCTGATGAAAACGTTAAGGATAATTGAGGCTGTTTTCCCTGTATTTGTGTTTAAGCCTTAATGATTCCATAAAAGTCAAAGAAAACTCGGGTCCATTAAAGATCATTGGCATCCACTCTTGCTTCAGTGTGTCCAAGCTTTGGAAGGAAGACACAGAAATAAAAGGAATACAAAAAATACTGCTGTGAAGCAGAAAACCAGAAGATTGTATAGGCAGAGCTCATTTTCTTGTGTGTAGCTTCATTGTGCTTCATAGATGTTGCCCTATTTTTTTCTTTCCTTTAAAGCTGAAGGCAAAAACCCTCCACTAATAAATTTTGATTATAGCTCCCTCTATTGCATGGTTGGTCTGGAACCAAACCAGCAATCTACCCAAATTTTGCCTCTGATTATTTCTAAGTTCTGGGGCTATATATCCTTACACTTGTTCATTCACTCATTCAATGTAACCACATCACATCATTTTGGAAGATCAGAAATTTATCTTCCTTTCTGAGGCATAAGGAAGATCTCAACCCTCAATTAATTCCGCTATCACCATCACAACTCGCTTTTCTGTGCACTCAGCACCCGCTACATCCTGAAGTTCCAATCTCTATAGCCACAAAAGTTTGGCAACCTTCGCAGGAGCACTTCTCTCCTACTTGATGAACTCCTATACATCACTCAAAGCCCACTTTTAGGCTCTGCTACTCAGAAGTCTTCCCTGTGCCCATAAGAGGGGCTCTACACCATCAAAATGCCTTTTTAAGATATTTTTCTATTCTGTGAATGTTTCGCATTTAAACTGTCAGTTCCCTTAAGAGTCTGCAGGTTTTGCATCCTCAGCACTCAGTGCAGGGTCCTGCACAGGGTAGACCGAATGGCAGCATTTTCACAGATGACAAAAAGCAAACCTCCTCCAGATGAACTGAGGAGCTCATGAAGAAACAGGTCTCCCCGGTTGTGCGAACTCAGAGCTGCGTCCATCGTTCTTTGCATCCAACACCCCTGGAACCTGCACCAACTTGACTGGGAATGCGGAGAGTGAAGGCTGAGTTTTCTCCATGGTTCGTGAAAGGATGGCATAAACCCAGATTCTGCCATTCTGACCTCAGTCACGCCTCTGGGCCAAGACAGCTTGGAGGTAGGCGAAAAGACCAGCAGCACCCTACAGAGGAGCAGTGCACGTGTGTAAACACGCAAACACACACACACAGACATGCACTGTAAGAAAGGCACAAGGAGGCGGCGATAAGACAGGCAGGACAAACCCTTGCCCAGCCCAAGAGCAGAACGTGGCTCAAAAGGGAAAACTGGCCATCTTCACCATCACATTACCGCTAAGGCACTGGGTCCTTTTCGCCCTCTAGACCCCGCCCGGAGAGCCTGCACTGAGAGGGTCAGGGGCGCCCGCAGAGCCCAGGCAGAGGCTTCCTCAGCCACCATGATGGCTACTGGGCCTTGGACTGTGCTGAGCGGGTACAAGGCTGGGGCACAAATAGGCGCTGGGTGGGGTGAAGTGAATGACGTGGGGCATGTCAGGGCAAAAGAACGCGAGAATGACATGGGTTGGGGCAGATGGCGAGGGGTGATTATGGCGTGAGGAGCGAGAGTGAGGCCCTTGGAGGAGCTGGGATGGTGTGGGGCGGGGACAGGGCAGGATGGGGTGGATAGGCGCCAGGACACAAGGTGAAAAATAGGGAATAGGGACTGGAGTGCGAGCCAAGGGGTTCTTATAGCAGACTTTCTGTGATGTGCAGCAGGGCGTGGGGAGGGGCAAGGACAGTGAGGGGCCGAGAAGGCGAGGGGCGGGTGTAGCGCAGGGCAGAGCTGATCTGCTCCGCATGTGAAAAAGAAGTGTTCAGAAAAGAGCCTGTTCCTGTCTTCTCTGTGAAAGGAAATTGTATTTATGTCTCATGGTCATTGTGATGGAAGAAACAGCATTTGTCATCTCAGTGAAATTTGAGTTTAGAAAGAGGGAATCCTTGATTGGGAAAGAGATATTATTAAAAAAAAACACACAAAAAGGCCTGGCCTGTGGTGGCACAGTGGATAAAGCGTCGATCTGGGAATACTGAGGTCACTGGTTCAAAGCCCTGCACTTGTCTGGTCAAGGCATATATGGGAGTTGATGCTTCCTGTTCCTATTTCTTCTCTCTCTCTCTCTCTCTCTCTCTCTCCCTATCTCTCTTTCCCTCCATCCTCTCTAAAGTGAAAAAAACCCCAAAAACAAAAATAAAAAAAACACAAAAAAGTACGAGTCATGGATTTGGATGCGAAGTGTCTCCTGCCACCCTATCTGTGAGGGCACACAGTGTGCACATGAAGACATAAATTTGTCATGTCACAGGAGGTGCCTGTTGGTGTTCTTAGAACCAGTTCTTAGTCTGAGTTTCATGACATAGCTCTGTGGGAACGAGGATGCATGTGTACTAGACTGAAAAAACCTTACATGTAAATGGGGGCTCATAACCTTCTCTTATGAAGCTATGAAGTCTTCAGGTAGGTCGTTCACTTTTGTTTGGCAGGAATGGCGCCCTTTCAGGGAGTCTTCAGTCATAGGCCTATGGGGGATGCGTTCTCACTGGTTTGAGTTGGGCCCAGGGTTCCCCCCAGCGTTGTAGACTCATCGCGGTAACCTCGTGGTGAGTCTGGGTGGTGTCCAGGGCATTTATGTAAGTGGAGAGAAGCGAGGAAGGGTTTCGGTCAGTGGGGGCCACCGTGGCTGAGTAGAGGATTCGTAGGGAGGGGAGCTGGGAGACTGGTGCAGGAGAGAGCCAGGAGCGAGGTGCCCGCTGCTGCCGTTTGTTGGTTCTTTGGGAAGAGAGAAGGTGAGGAGGGGAAGGTAAGGAGGGAGGAAATGAGAGGCATCCACAAATTTTGTGAATGTTCCCAGGAGGGGAGGAGCAGTGTGTTGCATTAAGGAGGGTTATGAATGGTCTGGGTCATGGGGTGGCTCCTAGGGTGGAGTCTCATAGAATACTGAAATGAGGTGGCACAGGAGAAAGCTGTTTTCAGCTGGATTCTCCAGTGTCTGTGTCAAGACTGTATCCTCAGTTTGCTGCCCGTGGCCATAACTGCATAGTGACTCTTTGAAGATTTGCTATTGATGAGTTTGCAGTGCAGTGCTAATTCCATGCTTCTCCTGCAGCCATGGCTCAATTGGACCGAGTTGACCCCGGGTGCTAGGGTGGCTCCATGGTGTCCACCTTAGGTGCTAAGAAAAGCTGGTTGCTAAGCAATGGAGCAACGCTCCAGATCGTCAGAACTTCTCCCACTAGTGGGCTTGCCAGGTGGATCTCGCATATGGGAGTTGGTCTCTCTTCCTCTTTTCCTCTCACTAAATATAAGGAAAAAACATCAGAGAGCCTTTTCCAGTTAGCTCAGGTGGTTAGGAACATCCACCAGAAAAACCAATGTTGTGGATTTGATCCCCAATCAGGGCATAGCCAATGAGTCCATGGCTGAGTAGAACAACAAATGAATGTATTCTTTCCCACTCCCTTTTCTCTATTTTCTTCTATCTGTCTCTCTATAAATCAATAAAAATTAAACCTTGGCCAGATAGCTTGGTTGGTTAAAGCATCGTCCTGGACCACGGTGTTTGTCGGTTTGATTCCCTGGTTAGGGCACATACAGGAACATCTCGATGTTTCTATCTCTCTCTGCCTCTTTCTCAAAAACAACAACAAAGACAGTAGAGAGAACTAATTATAAAACGAAGACCATAGCCAGTTTTCTACTGTAAACCTCGGGGATTAAATGGAGATAGGTATTGCCCTGTATTCTCAGAAGAAAATTAGTCCACGAGATAGCTCAGTGCAGAAATCTCAGCTGATGGAGCAGTGGAGCTGGTCCCGTCCACTCTGCCCTGCAGCCCACTGTGCACTGCTCTGGGGGCTTGTCTGGGTGCAAGAGCTGGATTGAGGTTGAAGGACTCTTGCCAGACACTGCCCTTTCCTCAGAGAAGCCACCAGCCTGAGCAGGAGACACAGGGTGTCCCAGCCAAGTGCCGGGAGAGGGAGGGAGGGAGAGAGAGGGTGGAACTCCACTGTTCCAGACTGGCCATTAAGGGGAGTCAGCCTATGGCGTTCTGATTTAAAACATTCTCAACTGCAGAGGGCGATTAGAGCCACTTGAAGCATCCTGAAGGCCACACAGGCCAGAGGCCAGGTGAGCCCTCTTAAGCAGTGAGGGAAAGTGCAAGGGTGGGGCAGCAGAGAAGGAACCCAACAGGTAGGGCAGGCTGAATGCCATCACTGAAGTGGGAGTTCTGGAGAAGGTGGGGCCTGGCAGATGAGGGTTGGGGTCGTGGCATCCAGCCTGATGGGGCAGAGTGAAGGAGATCACTAGGTGCAAAACTTTTGGAGGTGGGGCTTGACAGGGGTTAGGGTGAGCATGAGGGTGAGGTTGAGGTTGAGGGTTAGGGTTAGGGTTATGAATAATTGATGCTTCTCATCTCTCCCAGCCTGTTTGTCCCTCTCTCTTTCTCAAAAAAAAGGGGGAAAAAGTTCACCCTGAAGTCATGTCAAACCATTATAATTTGATTTTTTTTATTACTTTTTTTATTATCTCCTCAAATTTACTTTCTTCACCTTAATGTTTGCTGCAGTCTGAAACACCTTTTCTTCAGTGCCTGCATATTTGGTGAGTTGAACAGAGACCTCTAGCCTCAGTTTCACTAAAATCCTTTTCTTTTTTCTGCTAAAGGAACTGGGCAACAAACCCCCACCCCATAATCCCAGTCCCCAGAGACTCCTCTCTGGTTCCTTGGCAGTTCCCTCAGAAAAAAGGCCCACATCTCACACCTACACTCCTGGCTGCATCTAGTCCCAGGCTACTCCAAGTATGGTTTTTTATTCTCTAGCAAAGGGAGTGTTGTAGTATCCCAGACTTAGAAAATTAGAATATGCATTTAAGCAAAATCCCAGGTTATTTATATGCACTAAATTTTGACAAGTCCCACTTTTTGCAATCAGAAATCTACATCATTTAAAAATTTTACTGGTGGCAAGGAAAGTTTGGAATTATGGGATATCAAAACGATGTGGCCTGATTGTCACTAATAACTTAAAATTCACGGATGAGTTAAAACAGCTGAAAAAAATTTTGTGAATTTTGGCTTTCCAATATGAAGAGTTAAATTTAGTAACTGGTAGAATTTCTACATATCCATATTCTCAGATATAAATAATTAAAAAACAGGGGCTTGTCAACATTTAGTGCATGTAAATAACCTGGGATCTAATGGGGGGTGAGATACAAGAAAGCAATCAGGTAACAGCACAGAGAGTGCTCTGACAACAGATAATTAAAACAGGACATGCAAAGCACACATCACGCAGCCCCTTTTACACCAGGCAGCCCTGCTCAGATTTAAAGTGCAAGGAGGCTCACACACCACAGGTGGCCCATTCAGAACCCACCCAGGCCAGGTGACATGACAGGCATTGTGTGCATGTCCCCCATGACAACCGGCAGGCTGAAACTATTTTAACACACAATGTAACAAAGATAACTTTTTCAAGACTGGGCAAGATGACTATTTTATTCAACTCAAAGGAACTAAAACAGAAAGTTAAGCAAAATGGGGAGATAGAAGAATATACCCTAAATGAAGGAACAGGATGAAGAATTGGTGCTTCTCATCTCTCTCCCTGTCTGTCCCTATCTGTTTCTCTCTCTGTCACACACACACACACACACACACACACACACACACACACACACACACACACACACACAAAAGAGAAGAGTAAAAAAAGAAAACAAACAAACAAAAAAGGACTGTATCATTTCTGGTAAGGCTAAAGTGTTTGGCTTAACATATAGCCAGCAAAGAGCTCCCTAACCTCTCTGAGTTATATGTTCCCCACTAAGTTAAACTTTCCCCTTCCTCTTGTAAGAACAGGATCTATCTAAAAAGCTCATCAAGTCATGATCTCATCACAGTTGTGAGCAAAGAGCTGCTGAGAACTAGTTATTCAAAGAGACACCTGGGCAAGGCTGAGCCCTCTATGCTCCAACTGTCATTTTCCACCCACCAAACATATGCCCTTCATTTTTTCTGAGAAGTCCCATTAGAATATAATAGAGGCTACATGTTCTTCCTATTCTTTTCCATGAAACAATAGTGTAGTTGTATTTCCTATCTCTGAAAACTTGGGGAAAGGGGACATCTCTTTTACTATAACAGTGGCAGACTCAATGAATGACAGTACTTGTTTATCATCTGGTTTAGACTTCAATCTTTGTAAAATCATGATAAAGAGATATAACTACACACATACATATATACACATATGTATATGTATGTTATTGTGTAATAAGAAAAGAAAACTTTTCTCAGTTAATACAAAAATGTACCTGTTGGAGATTAACATTTTGATTAAAGAACACTCTGATGGAGTCTCCTGTAAATTGACATAGGTGACCTGTTATCCATGTAACATGTTATGGCTTTTGTGTTTGCTTCCACACTCATTTTCTTTCTCAGCTCATTTTTAGCATTTTCCCTTTGTACATCAAACTATGCCACCCACAGACAATTTATTGTAATGCATATTTCTTGAATCTGAAGGCTGTACCTGCTTCTCATAACTAGCAAAAGCCTAGAGAGAACAGGAATGACTCAAGTTGTGCTTTCAGAACAAATAGGGTGGGGGAATCAAACAATTTCCATCAGTCTTTAACACTGGATCAGTCACATATCCAGAAGTAATAATACTCAGAAAATGCTCAAAACAAAAATTCTCAGTGGAAAAGATGTCAACCATACTCTTCCATTTACGAAGCACCAGGTCGTGGCCTTCTCACCCTTGATTACACCATCAAATGAAAAAATCACTGAGCCCATAAATGAATTTAGTGGATCAAAATTCTATTGGTTAAAAATGTTTTTGAGCCTCACTGTAGTTTCCTGGTCCAAAAATGTAAACCCCCACCGCACCCAGGGGTGGGATGCACAAAATAAAAATAAAAAGTAGTTAACTTGTGCATAGATAGCTGCCGTCCAGAACACGTTCAGAAATAGCCTGTACATGGCCAACTGTCCACAGTCTGAGGCAGACAGGAGGCTAACAGACCATCCAGAGCAAAGAACACTCAGAGTCACACAAACTAGGCTTGGTATTTGCTCACACAAACCTCTTGTGGAGATGAAGGAAAATAAAGTAACACTGACTTATACAAAGATTTAACATATTCATTAAAATAACATATCTTCTCATTCTCATCTTCTCTTTAAATTAAACTTTTAAAAATAAATTTTACAAAAAATTAGGAGAATATAATGGGCCAACTGTGCATTCAAAAACTTGAGAAATAAAATATTATAAATATATATAAAGCCTTTCTCAAATGTATTCTCTTTCTTCTCTATCCCACAGAAAAATACTATTCTGAACTTGTCAGTTCCTCATTCTCATGCATGACACTCTTTACCACATAGCTATAATCTATAAACAATACATAGTATGAATGGTTTTAATTACATAAATATAATAGCACTGTACTGTGAATGTCACATCTGTAGCTTGCATTCTTTTCCTTCAATATGATGTATTCCAGATTTAGTAGTTAATGAGTATTAAGATTTCTCAGCAGAGGACTGACAAGACTTTTTTCCTGTTTTGACTTAGACCATTGTCATCTTGGGAACACTCAGGTAAATGAATAATAACTAAAATCAATTTAAGCCCCACTAATCACTTTAAGTCACTTTAAGCCCCACTAAGGTTGTTACTGGGTTCAACTAAATAAACATGTGTCAAAATTCTTCAAACAATTAGAAAGCAGATTGTTTCCCACTTTATATATTTTGTACACCATTTATTCTTTTATAAATATTTGAACACCATCCCACATCTCCTTATTCTTTCTAACTCTAGGACAGAGAAATATATAGTCACCAAAATATCTTACAGTAGGAAGGAATTAGACAAGATGAATTCATTATGTTTGATCCTAGGAAAATGGGTCTCATCTTTAAAGACTTATGATAGAATGAATATAAGAGACTGAGTGCCTAAATCCTTCCACAGCAATCCCACTACATTACATCATAGGGTCTGTCCCCCTGAAGTGTCAGTCCCAAGAAGGCAAGGGTGTGTAAAAGTAGGTTAAATTACCAGTCATCATTACCTAAGAACTTCAAATAGTTTTTATATCAACATCTTTATAGCTGAGGCTAAATGTATCATCAGCAAGCTTTAACCTTACCAGATTCGGCTCTGTACCACTGTGCTGACAGAGGGCCAGCCTGTTCCTGGGGCTATTCATTCATGGCTACACATCAAGAATCTTCATTGAATCACAAATCCTGCTTTGTTCAGGCTATGAAAGAAAAAGGAAACTTATGTGTCAAAAGCCAGTATATTACTTTACAATAAGAAATATAACTGCTTAGGAGAAGAGATTATGCCAGTTGCCAAGCTTGGCATCTTCTATGACACAGAGTTCTAAAGTCTCAGTGATGACATTTGATTTTCAAATCACTGAAGTTTGTGCCTCTTTGCAGCCTTGCAAGAGTTCTTGTCATTGTCAGCCAGAAGAAATGTCCTGCTTCCCTTTCTCAGAGGGCCATTTTACACTTAACAGGCTTCTAAGTAGAATTATGAATCTCAACTTTCAGTCACCATTGAGTCATTGCTGGTCTTTCCATTAGTTCTCATTCTTAAAAACTGATCTGGTAAAGCCTTGATCAATAAAGCAAATATCATGAGGGTAATGAACAGTATGTGTACAACCAATGGGTTGAGCTTAGTGCCATAAAACATAAGGGGGCTATTTATATATGAAAATTTGTAATTATAGGCATCTGAAGATTAATAAAAAATTATATATCATGAAAGAAGATCATCTCTTCAAGAAAGTTATTATACAGTAGTTCATCATCAAATGTTTTAATTCTAAAAAGTATATATCAACTCAAATTGGTGAAGATATAAACAAGGAAATACATAAATTACACACATACTTTAAAAAAGGAAATTCAAGTGACAAAAATCTTTTGTGACATTTTTACTAATATTCATCCATATCAGAATGTATGAGTTGGAAAAAAAGTAATGAATTTTTAGGCAAATCTTACAATGGTGTTCAAACTGATTTTGTTAGGCCAAAATAACCAAACTATTACTGCACAGTTCATCAGGACATTAGAACATATGATCAAACAAGTAAGATATTTTTCTTTTTTGTGACACAGAGAGAGAGAGAGTTAGAGAGAGGGACAGATAGGGACAGTCAGGCAGAAAAAGAGAGAGATGAGAAACATCAATTCTTTTTTTAAATTTTGTTTTAAATTTTACTTATTCATTTTTTTAAAGATGAGAGAGAAAGGGAGAGAGAGAGGGAGAGAGGGAGAGAGAGAGGAGAGAGAGACAGAGAGAGAAGGTGGGGAGGAGCTGGAAGCATTAACTCCCATATGTGCCTTCACCAGGCAAGGCCAGGGTTTCGAACTGGCGACCTCAGCATTTCCAGGTCAACGCTTTATCCACTGCGCCACCACAGGTCAGGCGAAACATCAATTCTTCATTGCAGCACCTTAGTTGCTCACTGATTGCTTTCTCATATGTGTTGATAGGGAGGCTACAGTGAAGTCAATGACCTCTTGCTCAAGCCAGTGACTTTGGGCTCAAGATAGCAACCATGGGGTCATGTCTATGATTCCAAACTCAAGGCAGATACCCAACAAGGGTACAAACTTTCTGCTATAACTTAAATAAGATCTGAGGATCTAAAGTATAACATGGCAGCCTGACCAATGGTGATACAGTAGATAGAGCATCAAACAAAAACACTGAGGTGCCTGGTTGGAAATGTATTGTTAAACAACTCATTTAATTATTTTTTGCACGTGTGTTTCTGCTAACAAGATTTTCAAGTTATCTGAGTTTGATTCTTTAAAGTGTATGGTTTCAAATTTAGTGGTGAATTTACAAGAGTTAAAGAGCTGTTTACTCTTCAGGTAAAGCAGAGTTAGAAATTGAAATAGGCCTCAGTTTTCTTACAGAGTAATGTTCCTGAACTGCTTCTGCTTAGTATCGCAAAGTGAATGAAAAAATTATGTTTCCAATAAGATTGTTTTCTTCTCTAACAAACGAGTAAAAATTAATTCATACTTATGAAGATATATTTTTTTCAAAACATTTCTTATTGCATTGTTAAACAACTCATTGAGTAATTCTTTGCACCTGAGATTCTGCTAACAAGAGTTTCAATTTATGTGAAATAGAATTTATTTTTTTAACACAGTAATGTATTTGTACTGCTTCTGCTTAGAGTCTCAAAGTCAATGAAAGAATGACGGTTCAAATAACTGTTAGATTTCTTCTCTAATATGTAGTAAAACTCATTTCTTACTTATAAAGATATAATTTTTAAACACTTTTCTTAATGCATTATTAAATGACTCATTTAGTTATTCTTTGCACGTATGTTTCTGCTTATATGAGTTAATTTCACTAATATGTATGTTTGTTTTAAATTAATATAGTATTTACAAGATGTACACAGTGGTGTTCTCTTTAGGTAAACAGAGTTAGAAATTAAAATAGGACTCAGTTTGGTTACACAGTAATGAACCTATACTGTGCATGCTTAACCTCTCAAACTAAATAAAAAATTTGTTTCAAACTAAATAAAAAATTTATGTTTCAAATAAATGTTAGTTTTCTATGCAAAAGAACTTGTAAATATCAACTCACGTTTTGAAGACATATCTTTTCAACACAAATCATCATGCTTTATTATGCTGCTCGTTAGTTATTCTTTGAATGCAGGATTCCGCTGACCTAAGTTGCATGTTATCTTAGTGTAACTCAAGTGTAGGTTTGGTTTCAAATTTATTATAGTACTTACAAGACTTAAACAGCTGTTTGCTCTTCAGTTAAAGCAGTGTTAGGAATTGAAATAGGAGTCAGGTTTCATACACAGTTATGTTTATGAACTGCTTCTGCTTAGCGTCTCAAAGTCAATGAAAGAATTATGTTTCAAAAAATTCTTACTTTACTTCTCTTAAAAACTAGTAAAAACATGTTCATACTTATACCGATATATTTTTTCAACAAGTTTCTTAATGCATTGTTGAATGACTCATTTAGTTATTCATTTATGAGTGTTTCTGCTAACAAGAGTTTCAAGTTATCTGAGTTAGTTTCCTTCAAGTGTATGGTTTTGAATTTACCGGTTTATTTAAAAGAGTTACACAGCTGTTTGATCTTTAGGTAAAGCAGTTTTAAAAATTGAAACAGGCCTCAGTTTTCTTACACAGTAATGGTCCTGAACTGCTTCTGCTTAGTTTCGCATAGTGAATGAAAGTATTATGTTTCCAATAACTTAGTTTTCTTCTCTAAAATACTAGTAAAAATTAATACATACTTATGAAGATATATATTTTCAAAACATTTCTTAATGCGTTGTCAAACAACTCATTTAGTAATTCTTTCACCTGGCATTCTGCTAACAAGTGCTTCAATTTATGTGAAATAGAACTTATAGTTTTAACACTGTAAAGTATTTTACTGCTTCTGCCTAAAATCTCAAAGTCAATGAAAGAATTATGGTTGTAATAACTGTTAATTTCTTTCTCTAAGATCTAGAAAAACTCAATTCTTACTTATGAAGATACATTTTTTCAACACTATTCTTAATGCTTCATAAATCACTCATATCATTAATCTTTGTTCATGTATCTGCAAACAGGAGTTTCAAGTTCTCTGAGTTAGATTCTTTCAAGTGTATGTTTTCAAATTTACCGGTTTATTTACAAGAGACACACAGCTGTTTGCTCTTCAGGTAAATAGTTTATAAATTGAAACAGTCCTCACTTTTCTTACACAGTAATGTTCCTGAAATGCTTCTGCTTAGTATGGCAAAATGAATGAAAGAATTATGTTTCCAATAACTGTTCATTTTGTTCTTTATAAACTAGTGAAAATCAATTCATACATATGAAGATATATTTTTTGAACACATTTCTTAATGTGTTGTTAAACAACTCATTTAATTATTTTTTGCACATGTGTTTCTGGTAACAAGTGTTTCAAGCGATCTGAGTTAGTTTCACTGATATGTATGTTTTGTTTCAAATTTACTGTAGTATTTACAAAACTTGAACAGTTGAGAGCTCTTTATGTAATGCAGCATTAGGAATTGAAATAGGACTCAGATTTATTACACACTAGTGAACCTATACTGAGTATGCTTAACCTGTCATTCCAAATGAAATATTTATTGTTCAAATAACTGTTAGTTTCTACTCAAAAGAATTTGTAAATATCAATTCAAACATTTGAATACACATCTTTTCAACACAAGTCATAATGCTTTATTTTGCTTCTCATTTAGTTATTCTTAGAATGCAGGATTTTCTTAACAAGAGTTTCAATTTATCTGACTTAGTGTCACTCAAGTGTATGTTTGGTTTCAAATTTACTGCAGTATTTGCAAGACTTACACAGCTGTTTGCTCTTCAAGTAAAGCAGTGTTAGGAATTGAAATAGGACTCCGTTACCATACACAGTAACGATTCTGAACTGCTTCTGCTTAGCTTCTCAAATTCAATGAAAGTATGATGTTTCAAAAACTCTTACTTTACTTCTCTGAAAAACTAGTTAAAACCAGTTCATACTTATAAACATATATTTCTTCAACAAGTTTCTTAATGCATTGTTCAATGACTTATTTTGTTATTCATTTACTTGTGTTTCTGCTAACAAGAGTTTCAAGTTATGTGAGTTAGTTTCACTGATATGTAAGTTTTGTTTCAAATTTACTGTAGTATATACAGGATTTGCACAGTTGAGTGTTCTTAAATAATGCAGCATTACAAATTGAAATAGGACTTAGTTTAGTTACACAGTAGTGAAGATATACCAAACATGCTTAACCTCTCATTATAAAAGAAATATTTATTGTTCAAATAATTCTTAGTATCTCCTCAGAAGAATTTGTAAATATCAACTCATACATTTGAAGACACATCTTTTCAACACAAGTCATAATGCATAAGTTTGCTGCTCATTTAGTTATTATTTGAATGCGGGATTGTCCTAACAGAAGTTTCAATTTATCTGAGTAAGTGTCACTCAAGTGTATGTTTGCTGTCAAATTTACTTCAGTGTTTACAAGACTTACACAGCTGTTTTCCATTCAGGTAAAGCAGTGTTAAAAACTGAATTGCAATTCTCTTTTGTTACACAGTTCAGTTCCTGAAAGGCTTCTGATTATCATCGCAAAGTGCATGAAAGAAATATGTTTTAAGTAACTGTTAGTGTCCTTTTTTAAACAAGTAGTAACAATCAATTCACACTTATGAAAATATATTTTATGAATACATTTTTAAATAAATTTTTATTAATGTTAATGGGATGACATTAATAATTCAGCGTATATATATTCAAAGAAAACTTGTCCAGGTTATCTTGTCATTAAATTATGTTGCATACCCCTCGCCCAGAGTCAGATTTTCCTCCATCAACTTCTAACTAGGTTTCTCTGTGCCCCTCCCCCTCCCCCTATCTGTCTCCCTCCCTCCCTCCTGCGTCCTCCCTCCCCCCACCCCTGGTAACCACCACACTCTTGTCCATGTCTCTTAGTCTCCTTTCTATGTTCCACCAATGTATGGAATCATGTAGTTCTTGTTTTGTTTGATTTACTTATTTCACTCCATATAATGTTATCAAGATCCCACCATTTTGCTGTAAATGATCTGATGTCATCATTTCTTATGGCTGAGTAGTATTCCATAGTGTATATGTGCCACATCTTCTTTATCCAGTCCTGTATCGAAGGGCTTATTGGTTGTTTCCATGTCTTGGCCACTGTGCACAGTGCTGCAATGAACATGGGGTTACATGTGTCTTTACGTATCAATGATTCTGAGGTTTTGGGGTATATACTCAGTAGAGGGATTGCTGGGTCATAAGGTAGTTCTATTTGCAGTTTTTTGAGGAACCACCATACTTTCCTCCATAATGGCTGTACTACTGTACATTACCACCAACAGTGTACGAGGGTTCCTTTTTCTCCACAGCCTCTCCAACATTTGCTATTACCCTTCTTGTTGATGATAGCTAATCTAACAGGGATTAGGTGGTATCTCATTTATGAACACATTTTTAATGCATTGTTGAACAACTCATTTTTGGTTTTTTTATGTATTTTTTAATTTTTTTCTTTTTTTTTTTTTTAAATAAATTTTTATTAATGGTAATGGGATGACATTAATAAATCAGGGTACATATATTCAAAGAAAACATGTCTAGGTTACCTTGTCAGTAAATTATGTTGCATACCCCTCGCCCAAAGTCAGATTGTCCTTCGCCACCCTCTATCTAATTCTCTGTGCCCCTCCCCCTCCCCCTAACTCTCCCCCTGTCCTCCCTCCCCCCACCCCTGGTAACCACCACACACTTGTCCATGTCTCTTAGTCTCATTTTTATGTTCCACCAATGTATGGAATCATGTAGTTCTTGTTTTTTTCTGATTTACTTATTTCACTCCTTATAATGTTATCAAGATCCCACCATTTTGCTGTAAATGATCTGATGTCATCATTTCTTATGGCTGAGTAGTATTCCATAGTGTATATGTGCCACATCTTTTTTTTTTTTTTTTTCCCAGAAACTCTTATTCTTTTATTTATTAACACAATAACAAATTCCTTTTTATGTTGGACATAATTAGTCCTTATGAATGTGTTATGGAATCAGACCATCACACATCAGGGAGTTTACAGTCTATTTAGAGAATCAGATAATACAGTACAGAATGTTAATTATGCAGTAGTATGAGTAAACACAGTACTGTTGGAACACTTCGAGGAAGTTCCTTTTCCTTCTTTGGGTTGAGGATGGCCAGGAGAGCTTCTTCACTGAGGTGACCTGATCTGAGCTCTGAAGGACAGCTACCTAGACAAAGAATTGAGGAGGAGGAGTCAGAGCTGAGAGAGCAGCCTGTGAAAGGCCTGAGGTAAGTAAGAGACTGTGGCACAGAAATTCCCTGCGTAGTCTCTTC
Organism: Saccopteryx leptura; assembly: GCF_036850995.1. Lineage (NCBI taxonomy): Eukaryota > Metazoa > Chordata > Mammalia > Chiroptera > Emballonuridae > Saccopteryx > Saccopteryx leptura. The sequence goes on from NC_089506.1 coordinate 127,294,617, forward strand.
TAGCTCTGTAACCTTACACTTTTTCCCAGATACACAGTTCATAGTCATGTTTTTTCTTTGGGCCATTCACTGCATTTAGTACATTTTGCCTTAGGTGGTTATTCTTACGTTATAATCTAGGTCCTCTACTAGGTCAAACCCCTCTTAGAGAAATGGCCTCATTGCTACTACTCATGAACTCTACAGCCATGCCCAGTGCTTAGAACACAGTGGATAACCAGTGGGTGTTAACTCCTTGCTCACATGTACCTCCACACAGCCGTAATGTTCTCACTCTACAGTCTTATTTTTAAAGGTTTTTCTAGAATCTCTAAAATTTACATAGCTTATTCGTAGCTCTTACTGGTTTATCAGCTGTCTCTGTGGCTGGTTGGAGAGCTCCTAACATGGATTTTTCACAAATCTGGTTTACAAAAGTTTGTATCAATTGGTATATAACAGCATGTGTTTTTTTTTTTTGTTTTTTTTTAAATAAATTTTTATTAATGGTAATGGGATGACATTAATAAATCAGGGTACATATATTCAAAGAAAACATGTCTAGGTTATTTTGTCATTAAATTATGTTGCATACCCCTCGCCCAAAGTCAGATTGTCCTTCGCCACCCTCTATCTAGTTCTCTGTGCCCCTCCCCCTCCCCCTAACTCTCCCCCTGTTCTCCCTCCCCCCACCCCTGGTAACCACCACACTCTTGTCCATGTCTCTTAGTCTCAGTTTTATGTTCCACCAATGTATGGAATCATGTAGTTCTTGTTTTTTTCTGATTTACTTATTTCACTCCTTATAATGTTATCAAGATCCCACCATTTTGCTGTAAATGATCTGATGTCATCGTTTCTTATGGCTGAGTAGTATTCCATAGTGTATATGTGCCACATCTTCTTTATCCAGTCTTCTATTGAAGGGCTTTTTGGTTGTTTCCATGTCTTGGCCACTGTGAACAGTGCTGCAATGAACATGGGGCTACATGTGTCTTCACGTATCAATGTTTCTGAGGTTTTGGGGTATATACCCAGTAGAGGGATTGCTGGGTCATAAGGTAGTTCTATTTGCAGTTTTTTGAGGAACCACCATACTTTCCTCCATAATGGTTGTACTACTTTACAGTCCCACCAACAGTGAATGAGGGTTCCTTTTTCTCCACAGCCTCTCCAACATTTGCTATTACCCGTCTTGTTGATCATAGCTAATCTAACAGGGGTGAGGTGGTATCTCATTGTAGTTTTGATTTGCATTTCCCTAATAACTAATGAAGCTGAGCATTTTTTCATATATCTGTTGGCCATTTGTATCTCTTCCTGGGAGAAGTGTCTATTCATGTCTTCTTCTCATTTTTTTATTGGATTGTTTGTTTGTTTGTTGTTGAGTTTTATGAGTTCTTTGTAAATTTTGGAAATTAGGCCCTTATCTGAGCTGTTGTTTGAAAATATCATTTCCCATTTAGTTGGCTGTCTGTTTATTTTGATATCAGTTTCTCTTGCTGAGCAAAAACTTTTTATTCTGATGTAGTCCCATTCATTTATCTTTGCCTTCACTTCTCTTGCCATTGGAGTCAAGTTCATAAAATGTTCTTTAAAACCCAGGTCCATGAGTTTAGTACCTATGTCTTCTTCTATGTACTTTATTGTTTCAGGTCTTATATTTAGGTCTTTGATCCATTTTGAATTAATTTTAGTACACGGGGACAGGCTGTAGTCGAGTTTCATTCTTTTGCATGTGGCTTTCCAGTTTTCCCAACACCATTTGTTGAAGAGGCTTTCTTTTCTCCATTGTGTGTTGTTGGCCCCTTTATCAAAGATTATTTGACCATATATATGTGGTTTTATTTCTGGGCTTTCTATTCTGTTCCATTGGTCTGAGTGTCTATTTTTCTGCCAATACCATGCTGTTTTGATTATTGTGGCCCTATAATATAGTTTAAAGTCAGGTATTGTAATGCCCCCAGCTTCATTCTTTTTCCTTAGGATTGTTTTGGCTATTCGGGGTTTTTTATAGTTCCATATAAATCTGATGATTTTTTGTTCCATTTCTTTAAAAAATCCCATAGGGATTTTGATGGGAATTGCATTAAATTTGTATATTGCTTTGGGTAATATGGCCATTTTGATTATATTTATTCTTCCTATCCAAGAACAAGGAATATTTTTCCATCTCATTGTATCTTTTTCGATTTCTCTTAACAATGCTTTGTAATTTTCATTATATAGGTCCTTTACATTCTTTGTTATGTTTATTCCTAGGTATTTTATTTTTTTTGTTGCAATCGTGAAGGGGATTATTTTTTTGAGTTCGTTTTCTAATATTTCATTGTTGGCATAGAGAAAGGCTATGGACTTCTGTATGTTAATTTTGTATCCTGCGACCTTACTGTATTGGTTTATTGTTTCTAATAATCTTTTTGTGGAGTCCTTCGGGTTTTCGATGTATAGGATCATATCATCAGCAAAAAGTGATACCTTTACTTCTTCTTTTCCAATATGGATGCCTTTTATTTCTTTGTCTTGTCTGATTGCTCTGGCCAGAACTTCTAGCACCACGTTAAATAAGAGTGGAGAGAGTGGACAACCCTGTCTTGTTCCTGATTTAAGGTAGAAAGTCCTCAGTTTTATGCCATTTAAAATGATGTTGGCTGATGGGTTATCATATATGGCCTTTATCATGTTGAGATATTTTCCTTCTATACCCATTTTGTTGAGAGTCTTAAACATAAAATTGTGTTGTATTTTATCAAAAGCCTTTTCTGCATCTATTGATAAGATCATATGGTTTTTGTTCTTTGTTTTGTTGATATGGTGTATTACGTTAACCGTTTTGCGTATGTTGAACCATCCTTGAGATTCTGGGATGAATCCCACTTGATCATGATGTATTTTTTTTTTTTTTAGTATGTTGTTGTATTCGGTTTGCCAGTATTTTGTTTAGAATTTTAGCATCTGTATTCATTAGAGATATTGGTCTGTAGTTTTCTTTCTTTGTGCCATCCTTGCCAGGTTTTGGTATGAGGGTTATGTTGGCCTCATAAAATGTGTTTGGAAGTATTGCTTCTTCTTCAATTTTTTGGAAGACTTTGAGTAGAATAGGAACCAAGTCTTCTTTGAATGTTTGATAGAATTCACTAGTATAACCGTCTGGGCCTGGACTTTTATTTTTGGGGAGGTTTTTAATAGTTTTTTCTATTTCCTCCCTGCTGATTGGTCTGTTTAGGCTTTCTGCTTCTTCATGACTCAGTCTAGGAAGGTTGTATTGTTCTAGGAATTTATCCATTTCTTCTAGATTGTTGTATTTGGTGGCATATAATTTTTCATAGTATTCTACAATAATTCTTTGTATATCTATGATGTCTGTGGTGATCTCTCCTCTTTCATTTTGGATTTTATTTATTTGAGTCCTGTGCCTTTTTTCCTTGGTGAGTCTTGCCAAGGGTTTGTGAATTTTGTTGATCTTTTCAAAGAACCAGCTCCTTGTTTTATTGATTTTTTCTATAGTTTTTCTGTTCTCTATTTCATTTATTTCTGCTCTGATTTTTATTATCTCCTTTCTTCGGCTGGTTTTGGGTTGTCTTTGTTCTTCTTTTTCTAGTTCCTTAAGGTGTGAAGTTAAGTGGTTTACTTCGGCTCTCTCTTGTTTGTTCATATACCTGAAGTGATATGAACTTTCCTCTTATTACTGCTTTTGCAGCATCCCAGAGATTCTGATATGTCGTATTTTCATTTTCATTTGTCTGTATGTATCTTTTGATCTCTGCGCTTATTTCTTCTTTGACCCATTCATTTTTTAGAAGTATGTTGTTTAGTTTCCACATTTTTGTGGTTTTTTCCCCCTCTTTTTTGCAGTTGAATTCTAGTTTCAAGGCTTTATGATCAGAAAATATGCTTGGTACAATTTCAATTTTTCTAAATTTGCTGATATTGTCTTTGTGGCCCAACATATGGTGAATTCTTGAGAATGTTCCATGTACACTAGAGAAAAATGTATACTCTGTCGCTTTGGGATGAAGTGTCCTGTAGATGTCTATCATATCCAGGTGTTCTAGTATTTCGTTCAAGGCCACTATATCTTTATTGATTCTCTGTTTGGATGACCGATCTAGAGCCGTCAGCGGAGTATTGAGGTCTCCAAGTATGATTGTATTTTTGTTAGTTTTTGTTTTAAGGTCAATAAGTAGCTGTCTTATATATTTTGGTGCTCCTTGGTTTGGTGCATATATATTAAGGGTTGTTATGTCTTCTTGATTCAGTGTCCCCTTAATCATTATGAAGTGACCATTTTTGTCTCTGAGTACTTTTTCTGTCTTGTAGTCAGCATTATCAGATATGAGTATTGCTACACCTGCTTTTTTTTGGGTGTTGTTTGCTTGGAGTATTGTTTTCCAGCCTTTCACTTTGAATTTGTTTTTATCCTTGTTGCTTAGATGTGTTTCTTGTAGGCAGCATATAGTTGGATTTTCTTTTTTAATCCATTCTGCTACTCTGTGTCTTTTTATTGGTAAGTTTAATCCATTTACATTTAGTGTAATTATTGACACTTGTGGGTTCCCTACTGCCATTTTATAAATTGCTTTCTGTTAGTTTTGTATCTAGTTTGATTCTTCTCTTTTGTTTTTCTATCATTTGTTTCTGTTTGTTTGTGTTCCATACTTCTTTCCTCTGTTGCTACCTTTTTTAAGTCATGTGTTTTTGTGGTGGCTTTTTTTAGGGTGGTTACCATTAAGTAATGAAAAGGGTACCTACCATATTCATTGTAGTACCCTATCTTATAAGTATTTCTGCACTTCATCGTCCTTTGCTACTGTTAATCTCCATTCTCTCCCCCCCCTTTTTTTTTCCTTTGTTGTCACAGTTTAAGTTTGGTTTTATTGTGTTCTTGGTGGAGCTGTTACTTGTGGTGTTGTTTTCTTTTGTTCTTTGAATCTGGTTGGAAAACCCCCTTTAGTATTTCCTGGAGTGGGGGCTTTCTCGTGATAAATTCTCTCATCTTTTCTGTATTTGTGAATGTTTTTATATCTCCTTCATACTTGAAGGATAGCTTTGATGGGTATAGTATTCTTGGCTGAAAGTTCCTCTCTTTCAGGGCTTTAAATATTGGGGTCCACTCTCTTCTAGCTTGTAGAGTTTCTGCTGAGAAATCTGATGATAATCTAATAGGCCTTCCTTTATATGTTGTACTCTTCTTTTCCCTGGCTGCCTTGAGAATTTTTTCTTTGTCATTGGTTTGTGTCATCTTTATTATGATGTGCCTTGGAGTGGGTTTGTTGGGGTTAAGAAAACTCGGTGTTCTGTTTGCTTCTTGAATTTGAGGCTTTAGTTCTTTCCACAGGCTTGGGAAGTTCTCGTCTATTATTTGTTTGAGTATATTCTCCATTCCATTTTCTTTCTCTTCTCCCTCTGATATACCTATTATTCTTATGTTATTCTTTCTGATGGAGTCAGATAATTCCTGTAGGGCTTTCTCGTTTTTTATTATTTTTGAGTCTCTTTCTTCTTCTCTCTGTTGTGCCTCAAGTTGTTTGTCTTCTATTTCACTAATCCTATCTTCAATCTGGGTTGTTCTGCTAGCTAAGCTTGTTACCTCGTTTTTCAGCTCATGAATTGAGTTTTTCATTTCTGTTTGATTTGTTTTTATAGTTTCAATTTCCTTGGTAATATATTATTTGTGTTCATTGAGTTGTTTTCTGATCTCCCTATATTGCCTTTCCCTGTTTTCTTGTATATCTCTGAGTATTTTTAAGATTTCTATTTTAAATTCTCTGTCATTTAGCTCCAAGGCTTCCAATATGTTAAGTCTTTTCTCCATAGATTTTTCCACATCTATTTGTGTTACCTCTCTTTCTTTTGTATCCATAATATTCGATTTCCTCTTTCTTATTGGCATCTGGTGATGGTCTTGTTGATAGCACTAATTAGAATTAATAAGGAGTAAAAAGTAAAAAACATAAAACAAAAACAAAAACAAAAAAAACAAAAAAACCAAAAAAACCCAAAAACCAGAGGGTAAAACACCCCACAAAAAAGCAGTAATAATTTATTGTTTCCCCCTTTTTTTTTCTTTGTTCTCCTTCCCTCCTCTCCCCTCCTCAGGGAAATATCGTGCCTATAATGGAGGGCCTGGTTTGCGGTGAAGAGTTCAAGGGGGCAAAAAAAATAAAAATAAAAAAAAAGTAAATAATTTAAAAAAAAAAATTAAAAATAAAAAAAGGAAGAAAATCTTAGACAAGCATAAGTTGATCTGCCTGCGGGTGACGGTCAACCAAGAGATATAATGAGAGGGAGAAGAGGGAACCAGAAAAAAGGACAAAAAAAGGAATAATAAAGAAGAAAAAATAAAAATAATAAGTAAAAATACGTTGTATTAAGTGGAGCAAAGACCAAATACAATGGAGACCTTGGGTTGGGAGGACCCAAAATGCCACAAAAACAAACCAACCAGAAAAAAACAAAAACAAAACCAAAAAAGAAAAACAAAGCCAAAAAAAAAAAAAACCTTGAGTCCCAAATTAACTAATTTGTTCGTGATTGAGGATTAAATGGGAGGAAAGTAAAACGAGAAAAGAAAAAACGAATATAAAGGGAAAAATAAGAAAAAGAGAAAAACGAAGGAAGAAATAAGAAAGCAAGAGAAAAAAACAAAATAAGGCAAAAAAAAACAAAAGAGGAGAGAGTGAGAATTAAGTGTCCTGGAGTATAACCCCAAAGGAGGGTGAGGATGAAGAAGAGAAATAAAATGTAACACTTATGGGTAGTGTAGTTCAAGAAAAGGGAAGCATAAGATGGGCAGAGAATAGAAGGACTGAGGTGGAGGAAATAAAGACAATAAGATAGAAGGAACAAACAACAAAAAAAAACAAAAAAAAACAGTGGAACAAGCTGCAAAGTCTGTGGATTTTTTCTGATTTTGAGATGTCAACCTCTTCCTCCTTCTCCTCTCTCCCTCTTCCCGGTCGGCGACTCTGCACCCCAGGCCCTGCCCCTGCGCCACACCCAGGCAGGGACTTGCAGTTGATGGGGTTCTACGGCAATGTCACACAATTGGCTTTAGTCTTGCTGGTAATCAAGGCCTACCGGCGTCTGCAGGGTCTAACGACGAGAGAGTTCGCCTTCGTGGATTCTCTCTTCCAGTCCCCCCCTCCCGAACCAGCAGCCTGGCGATCCAGCCACAAGGCTGCCACTGCTTCTGCCTGGGGAGTAAGAGGCTCAAAGAGCTGGGAAATCCCCACTCTATCCCCACTCAGTGCAAGGCTCTGGGAAAGGCTCTGACAGTCAGGGCCTCCAGTGTAATCAGGCGGGGGTGGGAGTCAATTGTTGTCAAGGTGATTGTTCAGCGCCTAGCATTCCGTTGGACCTCTCAACCCAGGCTTTCCACACTTTGTAGCCTGTTTTGGCCGGTAAGAAGAGGCACTAGTCTCTGCTTGCGACTAGTTTGTTATAGATCTTATTATCTGCCAAGTCCTTCTTGTTAGCGTTTATCCCTGAATATGGAGGCTCTATCAATCAGAAGTTGCCCCCGCCCCTTTAGCGAGAGGCACCAAAAAATATCACGCCTCTTGTCTTGGGTCGGTGAACTGAGAGAGATCTTATCAATTAGAACCGAGGGTGCGCAGATTTCACGGGTTAAGTTAATTTTAGTAATTGGGTCACAGCTGTGCTCCCGAAGGTATTTCAGGCTGCCTGCGCGCGCCCCTCCCCCAACACTTGATTGTTAGCTTGAATGGCTGGGTGAGGTGCCCCGCCCGTGGAGAGAATCTCCCAAGTAGGGAATACCACCCTGGGGCCTCTCCCGCTCCCCATGCGCGGGCCGCTGGGAACGTTAGCGGTGCTCGGTCTGCAATGCTCGGTCTGCAACCAGACCGGGAGCGCGCCAGCAGCTGCTCGCCGCTCGTTCTGCAACCGACCCGGGCACTGTCCGCGGCCGCTGGCGGCGGCGACGAAGGCGGCGGCTGGCGGTGGCGGCAGCGGCGGCTGGCGGCGGCTTCGGAGTGCGGGATGACTTACCACAAGCGAACTTTCTAGCGGCTTGAATGAACGTCCCTGCGGTAGCTTCCTCCACACCCTCGTCTCTCAGATTCGAGCGATAACAGTCCTTTTGCTTTCAGTTTGCTCCGAAGATAAATTTTCCTGTTTCTAGTTGATAAATTTGTTGTGATTTTGGGGAGATCTGTCGGACGCGCTTCTCACGGCGCCATTTCCGTGACGTCACTCGCCACATCTTCTTTATCCAGTCTTCTATTGAAGGGCTTTTTGGTTGTTTCCATGTCTTGGCCACTGTGAACAGTGCTGCAATGAACATGGGGCTACATGTGTCTTCACATATCAATGTTTCTGAGGTTTTGGGGTATATACCCAGTAGAGGGACTGCTGGGTCATAAGGTAGTTCTATTTGCAGTTTTTTGAGGAACCACCATACTTTCCTCCATAATGGTTGTACTACTTTACAGTCCCACCAACAGTGGATGAGGGTTCCTTTTTCTCCACAGCCTCTCCAACATTTGCTATTACCCGTCTTGTTGATAATAGCTAATCTAACAGGGGTGAGGTGGTATCTCATTGTAGTTTTGATTTGCATTTCCCTAATAACTAATGAAGCTGAGCATCTTTTCATATATCTGTTAGCCATTTGTATCTCTTCCTGGGAGAAGTGTCTATTCATGTCTTCTTCTCATTTTTTTATTGGATTGTTTGTTTGTTTGTTGTTGAGTTTTATGAGTTCTATGTAAATTTTGGAAATTAGGCCCTTATCTGAGCTGTTGTTTGAAAATATCATTTCCCATTTAGTTGGCTGTCTGTTTATTTTGATATCAGTTTCTCTTGCTGAGCAAAAACTTTTTATTCTGATGTAGTCCCATTCATTTATCTTTGCCTTCACTTCTCTTGCCATTGGAGTCAAGTTCATAAAATGTTCTTTAAAACCCAGGTCCATGAGTTTAGTACCTATGTCTTCTTCTATGTACTTTATTGTTTCAGGTCTTATATTTAGGTCTTTGATCCATTTTGAATTAATTTTAGTACACGGGGACAGGCTGTAGTCGAGTTTCATTCTTTTGCATGTGGCTTTCCAGTTTTCCCAACACCATTTGTTGAAGAGGCTTTCTTTTCTCCATTGTGTGTTGTTGGCCCCTTTATCAAAGATTATTTGACCATATATATGTGGTTTTATTTCTGGGCTTTCTATTCTGTTCCATTGGTCTGAGTGTCTATTTTTCTGCCAATACCATGCTGTTTTGATTATTGTGGCCCTATAATATAGTTTAAAGTCAGGTATTGTAATGCCCCCAGCTTCATTCTTTTTCCTTAGGATTGTTTTGGCTATTCGGGGTTTTTTATAGTTCCATATAAATCTGATGATTTTTTGTTCCATTTCTTTAAAAAATCTCATAGGGATTTTGATGGGAATTGCATTAAATTTGTATATTGCTTTGGGTAATATGGCCATTTTGATTATATTTATTCTTCCTATCCAAGAACAAGGAATATTTTTCCATCTCATTGTATCTTTTTCGATTTCCCTTAACAATGCTTTGTAATTTTCATTATATAGGTCCTTTACATTCTTTGTTATGTTTATTCCTAGGTATTTTATTTTTTTTGTTGCAATCGTGAAGGGGATTATTTTTTTGAGTTCGTTTTCTAATATTTCATTGTTGGCATAGAGAAAGGCTATGGACTTCTGTATGTTAATTTTGTATCCTGCGACCTTACTGTATTGGTTTATTGTTTCTAATAATCTTTTTGTGGAGTCCTTCGGGTTTTCGATGTATAGGATCATATCATCAGCAAAAAGTGATACCTTTACTTCTTCTTTTCCGATATGGATGCCTTTTATTTCTTTGTCTTGTCTGATTGCTCTGGCCAGAACTTCTAGCACCACGTTAAATAAGAGTGGAGAGAGTGGACAACCCTGTCTTGTTCCTGATTTAAGGTAGAAAGTCCTCAGTTTTATGCCATTTAAAATGATGTTGGCTGATGGGTTATCATATATGGCCTTTATCATGTTGAGATATTTTCCTTCTATACCCATTTTGTTGAGAGTCTTAAACATAAAATTGTGTTGTATTTTATCAAAAGCCTTTTCTGCATCTATTGATAAGATCATGTGGTTTTTGTTCTTTGTTTTGTTGATATGGTGTATTACGTTAACCGTTTTGCGTATGTTGAACCATCCTTGAGATTCTGGGATGAATCCCACTTGATCATGATGTATTTTTTTTTTTTTAGTATGTTGTTGTATTCAGTTTGCCAGTATTTTGTTTAGAATTTTAGCATCTGTATTCATTAGAGATATTGGTCTGTAGTTTTCTTTCTTTGTGCCATCCTTGCCAGGTTTTGGTATGAGGGTTATGTTGGCCTCATAAAATGTGTTTGGAAGTATTGCTTCTTCTTCAATTTTTTGGAAGACTTTGAGTAGAATAGGAACCAAGTCTTCTTTGAATGTTTGATAGAATTCACTAGTATAACCGTCTGGGCCTGGACTTTTATTTTTGGGGAGGTTTTTAATAGTTTTTTCTATTTCCTCCCTGCTGATTGGTCTGTTTAGGCTTTCTGCTTCTTCATGACTCAGTCTAGGAAGGTTGTATTGTTCTAGGAATTTATCCATTTCTTCTAGATTGTTGTATTTGGTGGCATATAATTTTTCATAGTATTCTACAATAATTCTTTGTATATCTATGATGTCTGTGGTGATCTCTCCTCTTTCATTTTGGATTTTATTTATTTGAGTCCTGTGCCTTTTTTCCTTGGTGAGTCTTGCCAAGGGTTTGTGAATTTTGTTGATCTTTTCAAAGAACCAGCTCCTTGTTTTATTGATTTTTTCTATAGTTTTTCTGTTCTCTATTTCATTTATTTCTGCTCTGATTTTTATTATCTCCTTTCTTCGGCTGGTTTTGGGTTGTCTTTGTTCTTCTTTTTCTAGTTCCTTAAGGTGTGAAGTTAAGTGGTTTACTTCGGCTCTCTCTTGTTTGTTCATATAGGCCTGAAGTGATATGAACTTTCCTCTTATTACTGCTTTTGCTGCATCCCAGAGATTCTGATATGTCGTATTTTCATTTTCATTTGTCTGTATGTATCTTTTGATCTCTGCGCTTATTTCTTCTTTGACCCATTCATTTTTTAGAAGTATGTTGTTTAGTTTCCACATTTTTGTGGTTTTTTCCCCCTCTTTTTTGCAGTTGAATTCTAGTTTCAAGGCTTTATGATCAGAAAATATGCTTGGTACAATTTCAATTTTTCTAAATTTGCTGATATTGTCTTTGTGGCCCAACATATGGTGAATTCTTGAGAATGTTCCATGTACACTAGAGAAAAATGTATACTCTGTCGCTTTGGGATGAAGTGTCCTGTAGATGTCTATCATATCCAGGTGTTCTAGTATTTCGTTTAAGGCCACTATATCTTTATTGATTCTCTGTTTGGATGACCGATCTAGAGCTGTCAGCGGAGTATTGAGGTCTCCAAGTATGATTGTATTTTTGTTAGTTTTTGTTTTAAGGTCAATAAGTAGCTGTCTTATATATTTTGGTGCTCCTTGGTTTGGTGCATATATATTAAGGATTGTTATGTCTTCTTGATTCAGTGTCCCCTTAATCATTATGAAGTGACCATTTTTGTCTCTGAGTACTTTTTCTGTCTTGTAGTCAGCATTATCAGATATGAGTATTGCTACACCTGCTTTTTTTTGGGTGTTGTTTGCTTGGAGTATTGTTTTCCAGCCTTTCACTTTGAATTTGTTTTTATCCTTGTTGCTTAGATGTGTTTCTTGCACATCTAAGGCACATATAGTTGGATTTTCTTTTTTAATCCATTCTGCTACTCTGTGTCTTTTTATTGGTAAGTTTAATCCATTTACATTTAGTGTAATTATTGACACTTGTGGGTTCCCTACTGCCATTTTATAAATTGCTTTCTGTTAGTTTTGTATCTAGTTTGATTCTTCTCTTTTGTTTTTCTATCATTTGTTTCTGTTTGTTTGTGTTCCATACTTCTTTCCTCTGTTGCTACCTTTTTTAAGTCATGTGTTTTTGTGGTGGCTTTTTCTAGGGTGGTTACCATTAAGTAATGAAAAGGGTACCTACCATATTCATTGTAGTACCCTATCTTATAAGTATTTCTGCACTTCATCGTCCTTTGCTACTGTTAATCTCCATTCTCTCCCCCCCCTTTTTTTTTCCTTTGTTGTCACAGTTTAAGTTTGGTTTTATTGTGTTCTTGGTGGAGCTGTTACTTGTGGTGTTGTTTTCTTTTGTTCTTTGAATCTGGTTGGAAAACCCCCTTTAGTATTTCCTGGAGTGGGGGCTTTCTCGTGATAAATTCTCTCATCTTTTCTGTATTTGTGAATGTTTTTATATCTCCTTCATACTTGAAGGATAGCTTTGATGGGTATAGTATTCTTGGCTGAAAGTTCCTCTCTTTCAGGGCTTTAAATATTGGGGTCCACTCTCTTCTAGCTTGTAGAGTTTCTGCTGAGAAATCTGATGATAATCTAATAGGCCTTCCTTTATATGTTGTACTCTTCTTTTCCCTGGCTTCCTTGAGAATTTTTTCTTTGTCATTGGTTTGTGTCATCTTCATTATGATGTGCGTTGGAGTGGTTTTGTTGGGTTTAAGAAAACTCAGTGTTCTGTTTGCTTCTTGAATTTGAGGCTTTAGTTCTTTCCACAGGCTTGGGAAGTTCTCGTCTATTATTTGTTTGAGTATATTCTCCATTCCATTTTCTTTCTCTTCTCCCTCTGATATACCTATTATTCTTATGTTATTCTTTCTGATGGAGTCAGATAATTCCTGTAGGGCTATCTCGTTTTTTATTATTTTTGAGTCTCTTTCTTCTTCTCTCTGTTGTGCCTCAAGTTGTTTGTCTTCTATTTCACTAATCCTATCTTCAATCTGGGTTATTCTGCTAGCTAAGCTTGTTACCTTGTTTTTCAGCTTGTGAATTGAGTTTTTCATTTCTGTTTGATTTGTTTTTATAGTTTCAATTTCCTTGGTAATATATTCTTTGTGTTCATTGAGTTGTTTTCTGATCTCCCTATATTGCCTTTCCGTGTTTTCTTGTATATCTCTGAGTATTTTTAAGATTTCTATTTTAAATTCTCTGTCATTTAGCTCCAAGGCTTCCAATATGTTAAGTCTTTTCTCCATAGATTTTTCCACATCTATTTGTGTTACCTCTCTTTCTTTTGTATCCATAATATTCGATTTCCTCTTTCTTATTGGCATCTGAGGGTGGTCTTGTTGATAGCACTAATTAGAATTAATAAAGAGTAAAAAGTAAAAAAAAAAAAAAAAAACAAAAAAAACACCAAAGGGTAAAACACCCCACAAAAAAAAGCAGTAATAATTTATTATTTCCCCCTTTTTTTTCTTTCTTCTCCTTCCCTCCTCTCCCCTCCTCAGGGAAATATCGTGCCTATAATGGAGGGCCTGGTTTGCGGTGAAGAGTTCAAGGGGCAAAAAAAAGGGGAGTAGGGACCTACTAAATGCAAAAAAAAAAAAAAAAAAAAAAAAAAAAAGGAAGAAAATCTTGAACAAGCATAAGTTGATCTGCCTGCAGGTGACGGTCAACTAAGAGATATAATGAGAGGGATAAGAGGGAACCAGAAAAAAGGACAAAAGAAGGAATAATAACGAAGAAAAAAATAAAAATAATAAGTAAAAATCTGTTGTATTAAGTGGAGCGAAGACCAAATACAATGGAGACCTTGGGTTGGGAGGACCCAAAATGCCACAAAAATAAACTAACGAGAAAAAAACAAAAACAAAAGTGAAAAAGAAAAATAAAACCAAAAAAAGCCTTGAGTCCCAAATTAACTAATTTGTTCGTGATTGAGGATTAAATGGGAGGAAAGTAAAACGAGAAAAGAAAAAACGAATAGAAAGGAAAAAATAAGAAAAAGAGAAAAACGAAGGAAGAAATAAAAAAGGAAGAGAAAAAAACAAAATAAAGCAAAAAACAACAACAACAACAACAACAAAAAAAACAAAAGAGGAGAGAGTGAGAGTTAAGTGTCCTGGAGTATAACCCCAAAGGAGGGTGAGGATGAAGAAGAGAAATAAAATGTAACACTTATGGGTAGTGTAGTTCAAGAAAAGGGAAGCATAAGATGGGCAGAGAATAGAAGGACCGAGGTGGAGGAAATAAAGGCAATAGGATAGAAGAAACAAACAACAACAACAACAAAAAAAAATTAGTGGAACAAGTTGTAAAGTCTGTGGATTTTTCTTGATTTTGAGAGGTTAACTTCTTCCTTTTTCTTTTCTCTCCCTCTTCCTGGTCGGTGACTCTGTACTCCAGGCTCTGCCCCTGTGTCACATTTAGGTAGGGATTTGCAGTTGATGGGATTCTATGGCAATGTCATATAATTGGCTTTAGTCTTGCTGGTAGTCAAGGCTTGTTGGCGTTTGCAGGGTCCAACGATGAGAGAGTTTGCTTTCCTGGATTCTCTCTCCTAGTCCCCCCTTCCTGAATTAGCAGCCTGGTTATCCAGCTATAAGGCTGCCACTGCTTCTGCCTGGGGAGTAAGAGGCTCAAAGAGCTGGGAAATCCCCACTCTATCCCCACTCAGTGCAAGGCTTTGGGAAGGGCTCTGGCAGTCAGGGCCTCCAGTGTAATCAGGCGGGGGTGGGAGTCAATTGTTGTCAAGGTGACTGTTCAGCGCCTAGCATTCAGTTGGACCTCTCAACCCAGGCTTTCCACACTTTGTAGCCTGTTTTGGCTGGTAAGAAGAGGCACTAGTCTCTGCTTGCGACTAGTGTAGTATAGATCTTATTATCTGCCAAGTCCTTCTTGTTAGCGTTTATCCCTGAATATGGAGGCTCTATCAATCAGAAGTTGCCCCCGCCCCTTTAGCGAGAGGCACTAAAAAATATCACGCCTCTTGTCTTGGGTCAGTGAACTGAGAGAGATCTTATCAATTAGAACTGAGGGTGCGCAGATTTCACGGGTTAAGTTAATTTTAGTAATTGGGTCGCAGCTGTGCTCCCGAAGGTATTTCAGGCTGCCTGCGTGCGCCCCTCCCCCAACACTTGATTGTTAGCTTGAATGGCTGGGTGAGGTGCCCCGCCCGTGGAGAGAATCTCCCAAGTAGGGAATACCGCCCTGGGGCCTCTCCCGCTCCCCATGCGCGGGCCGCTGGGAACGTTAGCGGTGCTCGGTCTGCAATGCTCGGTCTGCAACCAGACCGGGCGCGCACCAGCGGCTGCTCGCCACTCCGGAGTGTGGGCGGTGCTCGCTCTGCAACCGACCCAGGCGCTGCTCGCGGCTCCCGAGTGCGGGATGACTTACCACAGGCGCACTTCCTCGCGACTTGAATGAACGTCCCTGCGGTAGCTTCCTCCACACCCTCGTCTCTCAGATTCAAGTGATAACAGTCCTTTTTCTTTCAGTTTGTGTGGAACTCCGTAATGCCCCGAAGATAAATTTTCCTGTTTCTAGTTGATAAATTTGTTGAGATTTTGGGGAGATCTGTCGGACGCGCTGCTCACGGCACCATTTCCGTGACGTCACTGAACAACTCATTTTGTTATTGTTTGCAAGTGTGTTTTTGCTAACAAGTGTTTCAAGTTATCTGAGTTAATTTCAGTGAAATGTATGTTTGTTTTCAAATTAATATAGTATATCCAAGATGTGCATTTTGGTGTTCTATTTAGTTAAACAGAGTTAGGAATTGAAATAGGACTCAGTTTTGTTACACGGTAATGAACCTATACTGTGTATGCTGAACCTCTCAAACTAAATGAAAAATTTATGTTTCAAATAACTTAGTTTTCCTCTGTAAAAAATAGTAAAAATCAACTCATACTTAAGAAGATATATTTTTTCAAACAGTTCTTAATACGTTGTTAAAGAACTCATTTAGGAATTCTTTTCACCTGGGATTCTGCCAACAAGAGTTTCAATTTATGCAAAATAGAACTTATTTTTTTAAAAAGTAATGTATTTGTACTGCTTCTGCTTAGAGTTTCAAAGTCAATGAAAAAATTATGGTTCAAATAACTCTTAGTTTACTTCTCTAAAATCTAGTAAAACTCAATTCTTACTTATGAAGACATATATTTTCCAACACTTTTCTTAATGCATTATTAAATGAATCATTTAGTTATTCTTTGCACGTGGGTTTCTGCTAACATAAGTTTCAAGTTTTCTGAGTTAATTTCACTGATATGTATTTTTGTTTTCAAATTAATATTGAATTTACAATATTTGTACTGTGCTGTGCTCTTTAGGTAAACAGATTTAGGAATTGAAATAGGACTCAGTTTTGTTAAACAATAATGAACCTCTACTGTGTATGCTTATCCTCTCAAACTAAATGAAAAATTTGTTTCAAATACCTTAGTTTTCTACTTGAAAGAACTTGTCATTATCGCTTCACATTTTTGAAGACATCTTTTCAACACAAATCATCATGCATTATTACGCTGCTCGTTAGTTATTCTTTGAATGCGGGATTCCGCTGACCTAAGTTTCATGTTATCTTAGTTGGTGTGACTCAAGTGCAGGTTTGGTTTCAAATTTACTGCAGTATTTACAAGACTTAAACAGCTGTTTGCTTTTCACTTAAAGCAGTGTTAGGTATTGAAATAGGACTCAGTTTTCATACACAGCAATGTTTCTGAACTGCTTCTGCTTAGCGTCTCAAAGTCAATGAAAGAATTATATATCAAAAAATTCTTACTTTACTTCTCTTAAAAACTAGTAAAAACCAGTTCATTATTATAAACATATATTTTTTCAACAAGTGTCTTAATGCATTGTTCACTGTCTCACTTAGTTATTCATTTACGTGTGTTTCTGCTAACAAGAGTTTCAAGTTATTTGAGTTAGTTTCCTTCAAGTGTATGGTTTTGAATTTACTGCTTTATTTCAAAGAGTTACACAGATGTTTGATCTTTAGGTAAAGCAGTGTTAAAAATTGAAACAGGCCTCAGTTTTCTTACACAGTAATGGTCCTGACCTGCTTCTGCTTAGTTTCGCATAGTGAATGAAAGTAGTATGTTTCCAATAACTTAGTTTTCTTCTCTAAAATACTAGTAAAAATCAAAACATAATTATGAAGATATATATTTTCAAAATATCTCTTAATGCGTTGTTAAACAACTCATTTAGTAATTCTTTCACCTAGGATTCTGCTAAGAACAGTTTCAACTTATGTGAAACAGAACTTATATTTTTAACACCGTAAAGTGTTTTACTGCTTCTACTTAAAATCTCAAAGGCAATGAAAAAATTACGGTTGTAATAACTATTCCTTTCTTTCTCTAAAATCTTGAAAAACTCAATTATTACTTATGAAGATGTATTTTTTCAACACTATTCTTAATGCTTTATAAATCACTCATTTTGTTAATCTTTGCTCATGGGTTTCTGCAAACAAGCGTTCCAAGTTATCTGAGTTAAATTCTTTCAAATGTATGTTTTTAAATTTACCAGTTTATTTACAAGTGTTACACAGCTGTTTGCTCTTCAGGTAAATCAGTTTATAAATTGAAACAGTCCTCACTTTTCTTACACAGTAATGTTCCTGAAATGATTTTGCTTAATATGGCAAAATGAATGAAAGAATTATGTTTCCAATAACTGTTCGTTTTGTTCTTTATAAACTAGTGAAAATCAATTCATACGTAAGAAGATATATTTTTTGAACACTAATCTTAATGGTTGTTAATCAATACATTAAAATATTTTTTGCATGCGTGTTTCTGGAAACTGTTTCAAGTTATCTCAGTTAGGTTCACTGATATGTATGTTTTGTTTCAGATTTACTGTAGTATTTACAAGACTTGCACAGTTCAGTTCTCTTTATGTAATGCAGCATTAGGAATTGAAATAGAATTCAGTTTTGTTACACAGTAGTGAACCTATACTGAGTATGCTTAACCTCTCATTCTAAATGAAATACTGATCGTTCAAATAACTGTTAGTTTCTCTTGAGAAGAATTTGTAAATATCAATTCATACATTTGAAGACACATCTTTTCCACACAAGTCATAATGCTTAATTTTGCTGCTCATTTAGTTATTCTTAGAATGCAGATTCTCCTAACAAGAGTTTCAATTTCTCTGAGTTAGTGTCACTCAAGTGTATGTTTGGTTTCAAATTTACTGCAGTATTTGCAAGACTTACACAGCTGTTTGCTCGTCAATTAAAGCAATGCTAGGAATTGAAATAGGACTCAGTTATCATACACAGTAACGATTCTGAACTGCTTCTGCTTAGCGTCTCAAATTCAATGAAAGTATTATGTTTCAAAAAACTCTTACTTTACTTCTCTGAAAAACTAGTTAAAACCAGTTCATACTTATAAACATATATTTTTTCAACAAGTTTCTTAATGCATTGTTCAATGACTCATTTTGTTATTCATTTACTTGTGTTTCTGCTAACAAGAGCTTCAAGTTATGTGAGTTAGTTTCACTGATATGTAAGTTTTGTTTCAAATTTACTGTAGTATATACAGGACTTGCACAGTTGAGTGCTCTTAAATAATGCAGCATTACATTACAAATTGAAATAGGACTTAGTTTAGTTACACAGTAGTGAAGATATACCAAACATGCTTAACCTCTCATTATAAAAGAAATATTTATCGTTCAAATAACTCTTCTATCTCCTCAGAAGAATTTGTAAATATCAACTCATACATTTGAAGACACATCTTTTCAACACAAATCATAATGCATAAGTTTGCTGCTCATTTAGTTATTCTTTGAATGTGGGATTGTCCTAACAGAAGTTTCAATTTATCTGAGTATGTGTCACTCAAGTGTATGTTTGGTGTCAAATTTACTGCAGTGTTTACAAGACTTACACAGCTGTTTTCCCTTCAGGTAAAGCAGTGTTAAACACTAAATTGGAATTCTCTTTTGTTACACAGTTCAGTTCCTGAAGGGCTTCTGATTATCATCACAAAGTGCATGAAAGAAATATGTTTTAAGTAACTGTTAGTGTCCTTTTTTAAAAAAGTAGTAACAATCCATTCATACTTATGAAAATGTATTTTATGAATACATTTTTTTTATAAATTTTTATTAATGTTAATGGGATGACATTAATAATTCAGGGTACATATATTCAAAGAAAACATGTCCAGGTGATCTTGTCATTAAATCATGTTGCATACCCCTCGCCCAGATTCAGATTGTCCTCCGTCAACCTCTATCTAGTTTTCTCTGTGCCCCTCTCCCTCCCCCTATCTCTCTCCCTTCCTCCCTCCTGCGTCCTTTCTCCCCCCTCCCCTGGTAACCACCACACTCTTGTCCATGTCTCTTAGTCTCGTTTCTATGTTCCACCAATGTATGGAATCATGTAGTGCTTGTTTTTTTCTGATTTACTTATTTCACTCCGTATAATGTTATCAAGATCCCACCATTTTGCTGTAAATGATCTGATGTCATCATTTCTTATGGCTGAGTAGTATTCCATAGTGTATATGTGCCACATCTTCTTTATCCAGTCCTGTATCGAAGGGCTTATTGGTTGTTTCCATGTCTTGGCCACTGTGAACAGTGCTGCAATGAACATGGGGCTACATGTGTCTTTACATATCAATGATTCTGAGGTTTTGGGGTATATACCCAGTAGAGGGATTGCTGGGTCATAAGGTAGTTCTATTTGCAGTTTTTTGAGGAACCACCATACTTTCCTCCATAATGGCTGTACTACTGTACATTACCACCAACAGTGTATGAGGGTTCCTTTTTCTCCACAGCCTCTCCAACATTTGCTATTACCCGTCTTGTTGATAATAGCTAATCTAACAGGGATGAGGTGGTATCTCATTTATGAACACATTTTTAATGCATTGTTGAACAACTCATTTTGTTATTGTTTGCAAGTGTGTTTTTGCTAACAAGTGTTTCAAGTTATCTGAGTTAATTTCAGTGAAATGTATGTTTGTTTTCATATTAATATAGTATATCCAAGATGTACATTTTGGTGTTCTCTTTAGTTAAACAGAGTTAGGAATTGAAAAAGGACTCAGTTTTGTTATACGGTAATGAACCTATACAGTGTATGCTGAACCTCAAACTAAATGAAAAATTTATGTTTCAAATAACTTAGTTTCCCTCTGTAAAAAACTAGTAAAAATCAACTCATACTTAAGAAGATATATTTTTTCAAAACAGTTCTTAATACGTTGTTAAAGAACTCATTTAGGAATTCTTTTCACCTGGGATTCTGCTAACAAGAGTTTCAATTTATGCAAAATAGAACTTATTTTTTTAAAAAAGTAATGTATTTGTACTGCTTCTGCTTAGAGTTTCAAAGTCAATGAAAAAATTATGGTTCAAATAACTCTTAGTTTACTTCTCTAAAATCTAGTAAAACTCAATTCTTACTTATGAAGACATATATTTTTCAACACTTTTCTTAATGCATTATTAAATGAATCTTTTAGTTATTCTTTGCACGTGGGTTCCTGTTAACATGAATTTCAAGTTGTCTGAGTTAATTTCACTGATCAGTATTTTTGTTTTCAAATTAATATAGAATTTACAAGATGTGCACTGTGCTGTTCTTTTTAGGTAAACAGATTTGGGAATTGAAATAGGACTCAGTTTTGTTACACAATAATGAACATATACTGTGTATGGTTATCCTCTCAAACTAAATGAAACATTTATGGTTTAAATAACTTAGTTTTCTACTGGAAAGAACTTGTAAATATCAATTCGCGTTTTGAAGACATCTTTTCAACACAAATCATCATGCTTTATTACACTGCTCGTTATTTATTTTTTGAATGCAGGATTCTGCTGACATAAATTGCATGTTATCTCAGTTGGTGTGACTCAAGTGTAAGTTTGGTTTCAAGTTTACTGCAGTATTTACAAGACTTACACAGCTATTTGCTTCTCAGTAAAGCAGAATTATAAATTGAAATAAGACTCAGTTTTCATACACAGTAAGGTTTCTGACTTGCTTCTGCTTAGCGTGTCAAAATTAATGAAAGAATTATGTTTCAAAAAATTCTTACTTTACTTCTCTTAAAAACTAGTAAAAACCGGTTCATACTTATAAAGGTATATTTTTTCAACAAGTTTCTTAATGACTCATTCTCACTGACTCATTTATTCATTCATTTACGTGTGTTTCTGCTAACAAAAGTTTCAAGTTATCTGAGTTAGTTTCTTTCAAGTGTATGGTTTTGAATTTACTGGTTTATTTACAAGAGTTACTCAGCTGTTTGATCTTTAGGTAAACAGTGTTAAAAATTGAAACAGGCCTCAGTTTTCTTACACAGTAATGGTCCTGAACTGCTTCTGCTTAGTTTTGCATAGTGAATGAAAGAATTATGTTTCCAATAACTTAGTTTTCTTCTCTAAAATACTAGTAAATTCAATAAATTCTTATGAAGATATATATTTTCAAAACGTTTCTGAATGCATTGATAAACAACTCATTTAGTAATTCTTTCACCTATCATTCTGCTAACAAAAGTTTCAATTTATGTGAAATAGAACTTATATATTTAATACCATAAAGTATTTGTACTGCTTCTGCTTAAAATCTCAAAGTCAATGCAAGATTTACAGTTGTAATAACTGTTCATTTCTTTCTCTAAAATCTAGAGTAACTCAATTATTACTTATGAAGATATATTTATTCAACACTATTCTTAATGCTTTAAAAATCCCTCATTTCATTAATCTTTGCTCATGTATTACTGCAAACAAGCATTTCAAGTTATCTGAGTTAGATTCTTTCAAATGTATGTTTTTAAATTTACCGGTTTATTTACAAGAGTTACACAGCTGTTTGCTCTTCAGGTAAATCAGTTTATAAATTGAAACAGTCCTCACTTTTCTTACACAGTAATGTTCCTGAAATGCTTCTGCTTAATATGGCAAAATGAATGAAAGAATTATGTTTCCCATAACTGTTCGTTTTGTTCTTTATAAACTAATGAAAATCAATTCATACTAATGAAGATATATTTTTTGAACACATTTCTTAATGTGTTGTTACACAACTCATTTAATTATTTTTTGCACGTGTGTTTCTGGTAACAAGTGTTTCAAGTTATCTGAGTTAGTTTCACTGATATGTATGTTTTGTTTCCAATTTACTGTAGTATTTACAAGACTTGCAGAGTTGATTGCTCTTTATGTAATGCAGCATTAGGAATTGAAATAGGATTCAGTTTTGTTACACAGTAGTGAACCTATACTGAGTATGCTTAACCTCTCATTCTACATGAAATATTGATCATTCAAATAACTGTTAGTTTCTCCTCAAAAGAATTTATAAATTTCATTTCATACATTTGAAGACACATTTTTTCAACGCAAGTCATAATGCTTATTATTGCTGCTCATTTAGTTATTTTTAGAATGTGGGATTCTCCTAACAAGAGTTTCAATTTCTCTGAGTTAGTGTCAGTCAAGTGTATGTTTGGTTTCAAATTTACTGCAGTATTTACAAGACTTACACAGCTGTTTGATCTTCACTTAAAGCAATGTTAGGAATTGAAATAGGACTCAGTTATCATACACAGTTATGTTTCTAAACTGCTTATGCTTAGCATCTCAAAGTCATTGAAAGTATTATGTTTCAAAAAACTTAGTTTACTTCTCTTAATAACTAGTTAAAACCAAGTCATACTTATAAAGATATATTTTTTCAACAAGTTTCTTAATGCATTGTTCAATGACTGATTGTGTTATTCAGTTACTTGTTTTTCTGGTAACAAGAGTTTCAAGTTATGTGAGTTAGTTTCACTGATATGTATGTTTTGTTTCTAATTTACTGTAGTATATACAAGACTTGCACAGTTGAGTGCTCTGAGGTAATGCAATGTTAAAAATTGAAAGAGGACTTAGTTTTGTTACACAGTATGAAGGTATACTGAATATGCTTAACCTCTCATTATAAAAGAAATATTTTTCATTGAAATAACTGTTAGTTTCTCCTCACAGAATTTGTAAATATCAACTCATACATTTGAAGACACATATTTTCAACACAAATCATAATGCTTAAGTTTACTGCTCATTTAGTTTTTCTTTGAATGCGGAATTTTCCTAACCAGAGTTTCAATTTATCTGAGTTAGTGTCACTCAAGTGTATGTTTGGTTTCAAATTTACTGCAGTGTTTACAAGACTTACACAGCTGTTTTCCCTTCAGGTAAAGCAGTGTTAAAAACTGAATTGGAATTCTCTTTTGTTACACAGTTCAGTTCCTGAAATGCTTCTGATTATCATCGCAAAGTGTATGAAAGAAATATGTTTCCTATAACTGTTAGTGTTTTTTTTTAAAAAATGTAGTAACAATCAATTCATACTTATGAAAATATATTTTATGAACACATTTTTAATGCATTGTTGAACAACTCATTTTGTTATTCTTTGCAAGGGTGTTTTTGCTAACAAGTGTTTCAAGTTATCTGAGTTAATTTCAATGAAATATATGTTTGTTTTCAAATTAATATACTATATGCAAGATGTGCATTTTGATGTTCTCTTTAGTTAAACAGAGTTAGGAATTGAAATAGGACTCAGTATTGTTACACAGTAATTAACCTATACTGTGTATCCTAAACCTCTCAAACTAAATAAAAAATTTATGTTTCAAATAACTTAGTTTTCCTCTCTAAAGAACTAGTAAAAATCAATTCATCTTTATGAAGATATATTTTTTCACAACATGTCTTAATACGTTGTTGAAGAACTCATTTGGTAATTCTTTTCACCTGGGATTCTGCCTACAAGTGTTTCAATTTATGCGAAATAGAACTTATTTTTTTTTAAAAAGTAATGTATTTGTACTGCTTCTGCTTAGAGTCTCAAAGTCAATGAAAAAATTACCGTTCAAATAACTCTTAGTTTAGTTCTCTAAAATTTGGTAAAACTCAATTCTTACTTATGAAGACATATTTTTCAACACTTTTCTTAATGCATTATTAATGAATCAGTTATTCTTTGCACGTGGGTTCCTGCTAATATGAGTTTCAAGTTATCTGAGTTTATTTTACTGATATGTATGTTTGTTTTCAAATTAATATAGAATTTACAATATGTGCACTGTGCTGTGCTCTTTAGGTAAACAGATTTAGGAATTGAAATAGGACTCAGTTTTGTTACACAATAATGAACCTATACTGTGTATGCTTATCTTCTCAAACTAAATGAAAAATTTTGTGTTTCAAATAACTTAGTTTTCTACTTGAAATAACTTGTAAATATCGCTTCACGCTTTTGAAGACATCTTTTCAACACAAATCATCATGCTTTATTACGCTTCTCGTTAGTTATTCTTTGAATGCGAGATTCCGCTGACCTAAGTTTCATGTTATCTTAGTTGGTGTGACTCAAGTGTAAGTTTGGTTTCAAGTTTACTGCAGTAATTACAAATCTTACACAGCTGTTTGCTCCTGAATGCAAACAGTTTCAACACAAATCATTATGTTTTATTTTGCTGCTCATTTAGTTATTCTTTGAATGTGAGATACTCCTAACAAGAGTTTCAATTTGTCTGCGTTAGTGTCACTCAATTGTATATTTGGTTTCACATTACTGCAGTGTTTACAAGACTTACACAGCTGTTTGCTCTTCAGGTAAAACAGTGTTAATCATTGAAATGGAACTCTCTTTTGTGACACAGTACAGTTCCTAAACTGCTTCTGCTTAGCATTGCAAATTGCAGGAAAGAATTATGTTTCTATTAACAGTTAGTTTCTTTTTTCTAAAAAACTGGTAAAAATCAATTCATATTTATGGAAATAAATTTTTGAAAACCTTTCTTAATGCATTGTTAAACAACTAATTTAGTTATTTTTGACGTGTTTCTGCCAACAAGAGTTTCACGTTATCTAGGTTTGTTTCTTTCAAATGTATGATTTTAAATTTATTGGGTTATTTACTAAAGTTACACAGCTGTTTGCTCTTCAGGTAAAGCAGTGTTAAAAATTGAAATGGAACTGTCTTATCTTATACCTTAATGTTCCTAAACTGCTTCTGCTTAGCATTGCCAATTGCATGAAAAAATTATTTTTTCAAATAAATGTTAGTTTCCATTTCTAAAAAACTAGTATAAATCAATTCATAATTATGAAAATATATTTCTTGAACACATTTCTTAATGTATTGTTAAACAACTCATTTAGTTATTCTTTCCACGTGTGTTTTTGCTAACAAGAATTTCAAGTTATCTGCGTTAGTGTCACTCAAGTGTATGTTTGGTTTCACATTACTGCAGTGTTTACAAGACTTAGACAGCTGTTTGCTCTTCAGGTATAGTAATGCTAAAAATTGAAAGTGAACTTTCTATTGTTACACAGTAATATTCCTAAAGTGCTTCAGCTTAGCATCGAAAATTGCATGAAAGAATTATGTTACTATTAACTGTTCATTTCTTTTTCTAAAAATCTAGTAAAAATTAATTCATATTTATGAAAAAATATTTTTAAGCACATTTTTTAATGTATTGTTAAACTACTCATTTAGTTATTCTTTGCACGTGTTCTTCTGCTAAAAGAGTTACAAGTTATCTGAGTTAGTTTCTGTCAAGTGTATGATTATAAATTTACTGGGTTATTTAAAAGAGTTTCACAACTGTTTGCTCTTTAGGTAAAGCAGTGTTAGAAATTGAAACAGGCCTCAGTTTTCTTACACAGTAATATTCCTGAACTTCTTCTGTTTAGTATTGCAAAGTGAATGAAAGAATTATGTTTTTAATAACTGTAAGTTTTCTTCTTTAAAAAACTAGTAAAATCAAATTATACTTATGAAGATGTATTTTTTCAACACATTTCTTAATGTATTGTTAAACAACTCATTTAGTTATTTTTTGCATGTGTCTTTGTGCTAACAAGAGTTTCAATTTATCTGAATTAGTTTTTCTCTAATGTATGGTTTCAAATTTATTTTAGAATTTAGAAGAGTGACCAAGCTGTTCGCTTTTCAGATAACGGAGTGTTAGAAATTAAAATTGGACTCAATTCTGTTACACAGTAATGTACCTGAACTGCTACTTCTTAGCATCAAAAAGTGAATGATGTAATATATTTCAAATAACTGTTAGTTTTCTTCTCTAAAGAACTAGTAAAATCAATTCATACTTATGAAGTTATTTTTTTCAATACCTATATTAATAAATTATTAAATGACTCATTTGGTTATCCTTTGCACGTGTGCTTTTGCTAACATGAATTTCAAGTTATCTGAGATAGTTTCACTGATATGTATGTTTTTTTTCAAATTTTCTGTAGTATTTACAAGACTAGCAAAGTTGAGTGCTCTTTAGGTAATGCAGTGTTAGGAATTGAAATAGGTCTCAGTTTGGTTACACAGTAATGAAACTATACTGAGTATCCTTAATCTCTCATTCTGATTGAAATAATTATCGTTCATATAACTGTTAGTTTCTCCTCAATAAAATTTGTTAATATCAATTCATACTTTTGAAGACACATCTTTTCAACACAAATCATAATGTATTATTTCGCTGCTCATTTAGTTATTCTTTGAATGTGGGATACTCCTAACAAGAGTTTCAATTTATCTGCATTAGTGTCACTCAAGTGTATGTTTGGTTTCACATTACTGCAGTGTTTACAAGACTTACACAGCTGTTTTCTCTTCAGGTAAAGCAGTGTTAATCATTGAAATGGAGCTCTCTTTGGTGACACAGTAAAGTTCCTAAACTGCTTCTGCTTAACATTGCAAATTGCATGAAAGAATTATGTTTCTATTAACAGTTAGTTTCTTTTTCTAAAAAACTTGTAATAATCAATTCATACTTATGAAAATACATTTTTGAAAACCTTTCTTAATGTATTGTTAAACAACTAATTTAGTTATTCTTTGATGTGTTTCTGCTAACAAGAGTTTCACATTATCTGAGTTAGTTTCTTTCAAGTGTATGATTTTAAATTCACTGGGTTATTTACAAAAGTTACACAGCTATTTTGCTCTTCAGGTAAAGCAGGGTTAGAATTTGAAACAGGCCTCAGTTTTCTTTCACAGTAATGTTCCTGAACTGCTTCTGCTTTGTATCGCAAAATGAATTTAAGAATTATGTTTTGAAAAACTGTAAGTTTTCCTCTATAAAAAACTAGTAAAATCAAATCATACTTATGAAGAAGTATTTTTTCAACACATTTTAAAATTTATTGTTAAACAACTCATTTACTTATTTTTTTCATGTGTTTGGTGCTAACAAGAGTTTAAAGTTACCAGAGTTAGTTTTTCTCTAATGTGTTGTTTTAAATTTACTGTAGTATTTACAAGAGTTACACAGCTCTTCGCTCTTCAGGTCATACAGTGTTAGGAATCGAAATTGGACTCAATTCCATTACACACTAATGTACCTGTACTGCCACTTCTTAGCATCACAAAGTGAATGAAGTATTATATTTCAAATAACTGATAGTTTCCTTCTCTAAAAAACTAGTAAAATCATTCATACTTATGAAGTTATTTTTTTCAATACCTATATTAATGAATTATTAAATGACTAATTTAGTTATGCTTTGCACGTGAGTTTTTGCTAACATGAGTTTCATGTTATCTGAGTTGGTTTCACTGATATGTATGCTTTTTTTCATCTTTGCTATAGTATTGACAAGACTAGCACAGAAGAGTGCTTATTAGGTAATGCAAATTTAAGAATTGAAATAGGACTCAGCTTGGTTACACAGTAATTAACTTATACTGAGTATCCTTAAACTCTCATTGTGATTGAAATAATTATCGTTCAAAGAAGTGTTAGTGTCTCCTCAATAAAATTTGTTAATATCAATTCATACATTTGAAGACACAACTTTTCAACACATATCATAAGGCTATATTTTGCTACTCATTTAGTTATTCTTTGAAAGTGGGATTCTCTTAACAAGAGTTTCAATATTTCTGTGTTAGGGTCACTCAAGTGTATGTTTGGTTTTAAATTTACTGCAGTGTTTACAATTCTTACACAGCTGTTTGCTCTTCAGGTAAAGCAGTGGTAAAAATTGAATCGGAACTCTCTTTTCTTATACAGTAATGTTTCTAAACTGCTTCTGCTTAGCATTGCCAATTGCATGAAAGAATTATTTTTTCAAATAAATGTTAGTTTCCATTTATAAAAAAACTAGTAAAAATCAATTCATACATATCAAAATATATTTCTTAAAAACATTTCTTAATGGATTGTTAAACAACTCATTTAGCTATTCTTTGCACGTGTGTTTCTACTAAAGAGTTTTAAGTTATCTGAGTTAGTTTCTTTAAAGTGAATGATTTTAAATTTACTGGATTATTTACTAGAGTTAAACAGCTGTTTGCTCTTCAGGTAAAGCAGTGTTAGAAATAGAAACAGGCCTCAGTTTACTTACACAATAATATTCCTGAACTGCTTTTGCTAAGTATTGCAATGTGAATGAAAGAATTATGTTTCCAAAAACTGTAAGTTTTCTTCTCTAAAAAACAAGTAAAATCAATTCATACTTATGAAGTTATTTTTTCAATATCTATATTAATGAATTATTAAATGACTCATTTAGTTATTCTTTGCACGTGTGTTTTTGCTAACATGAGTTTCAAGTTATCTGAGTTTGTTTCACTGATATGTATATATTTTTAAATAAAATTTGCTGTAGTATTTACAAGACTAGCACAGATGAGTGCTCTTTAGATAATACAGAGTTAGGAATTGAAAGAAAACTCAGTTTGGTTAAACAGTAATGAACCTATACTGAGTATCCTTAACTTCTTATTCTAATTGAAATATTTATTGTTCAAATAACTGTTAGTTTCTCCTCAATAGAATTTGTTAATATCAATTCATAATTTTGGAGACACAACTTTTCAACAGAAATCATAATGCTTTATCTTGCTGCTCATTTAGTTATTCTTTGAATGTGGAAGTTTCCTAAGAAGAGTTTCAATTTATCTGCATTAGTGTCACTCAAGTGTATGTTTGGTTTCAAATTACTGCAGTGTTTACAATACTTACACAGCTGTTTGTTCTTCAGGTAAACCAGTGTAAATCATTGAAATGAAGCTCTATTTTGTTCCACAGTAACGTTCTTAAACTGCTTCTTCTTAGCATCCCAAATTGCATGAAAGTATTATGTTTCAAATAACTGTTAGTTTCTTTTCTAAAAAACTAGTAAAAATAAATTCATACTTACGAAAAAATATTTTTGAACACATTTATTAATCTATTGTTAAACAACTCATTTAGTTATTCTTTGACGTGTTTCTGGCAACGAGAGTTTCAAGTTATTTGAGTTAGTTTTTTTCACCTGTTTGCTTTTACATTTACTGCGTTATTTACAGGAATGACAGAGCTGTTTGCTCTTCAGGTAAAGCAGTGTTAGAAAGTGAAACAGGCCTCAGTTTTCTTACACAGTAATATTCCTGAACTGCTTCTGCTTAGTATTACAAAGAGAATGTAAGGATTATTTTTCCAATATCTGATAGTTTTCTTATCAAAAACCAGTGCAAATCAATTGATACTTATAAAAATATATTTTTGAACATATTTCTTAATGTATTGTTAAACAACTCATTTAATTATTCTTTGCACTTTTGTTTTTGCTGCAAAGAATTTCATATTATCTCAGATAGTTGCTTTCAAGTGTATGTTTTCAAATTTACTGGTGTATTTACAAGAGTTACAAAGATGTTTGATCTTCAGGTAAAGCAGTTTTAGAAATTGAAATAGGCGTTACATTTCGTACAAAGTTATGTTTCTGAATTGCTTGTCCTTAGTGTCGCAAAGTGAATAAAATAAGTATGTTTCCAATAACTTAGTTTTCTTCTCTGAAAAACTAGTAAAATCAAATCATACTTATAAACATGTTTTTTTTCAACACATTTTTAATGTATTTTTACACAACTCATTTAGGTATTCTTTGCATGTGTCTTTGTGCTAACAAGAGTTTCAAGTTATCTGAGTTAATTTTTCTCTAATATATTGTTTCAAATTTACTGTAGTATTTACAACAGTTACCCAGCTGTTCGCTCTTCAGGAAACGCAGTGTTAGAAATTGAAATTGGACTCAATTCAGTTACACAGTAATGTATCTCTACTGCCACTTCTTAGCTTCGCATAGTGAATAAAGTATTATAATTCAAATAATGGTTAGATTCCTTCTCTAAAGAACTAGTAAAGTCAATTTTTACTTATGAAGTTATTGTTTTCACGACCTATATTCGTGAATTATTAAAGGATTCATTTAGTTACTTTTTGCACGTGTGTTTTGGTAACATTAGTTTCAAGGTATCTCAGTTAGTTTCAATGATATGTATGTTTTTTTTTTTTTATCAAATTTGCTGTAGTATTTACAAGACTAGCACAGTTGAGTGCTCTTTAGGTAATGCAGAGTTAGGAAATGACATAGGACTCAGTTTGGTTAAACAGTAATGAACCTATACTGAGTATCCTTAACTTCTCATTCTGATTGAATTATTTATCAATCAAATAACTGTTAGTCTCTCCTCAATAGAATTTGTTAATATCAATTCATAATTTGAAGACACAACGTTTCAACAGAAATCATAATGCTATATCATGCTGCTCATTTAGATATTCTTTGAATGCGAGATTTTCCTAACAAGAGTTTCAATTTATCTGCATTAGTGTCACTCAAGTGTATATTTGGTTTCAAATTACTGCAGTGTTTACAAGACTGAGAGTTGTTTGCTCTTTAGCTAAAGCAGCGTAAATCATTGAAACGAAGCTCTATATTGTTACACAGTAATGTTCCTAAATTGCTTCTTTTTGCATCGCAAATTGCATGAAAGTATTATGTTTCAAATAACTGTTAGTTTCTTTTTCTAAAACACTATTAAAAATGAATTCATACTTATGAAAATATATTTTTGAACACATTACGTAATGTGCTGTTAAACACCTCATTAATTATTCTTTGACCTGTTTATGGTACCAAGAGTTTCAAGTTTTCTGAGTTAGTTTCTTTCCAATATATGCTTTTACATTTACTGGGTTATTTACAGGAGTTACAGAGCTGTTTGCTCTTCAGGTAAAGCAGTGTTAGACAGTGAAACAGGTCTCAGTTTTCTTACACAGTAATATTCCTGAACTGCTTCTGCTTAGTATCGCAAAGAGAATGAAAGAATTATTTTTCCAATAACTGTTAGATTTCTGCTCAAAAACCAGTGCAAATCAATTCAACTTATGAAAATATATTTTTTGAACATATTTCTTAATGTATTGTTAAACAACTCATTTAATTATTTTTTGCACTTTTGTTTATGCTGAAAAGGATTTCAAGTTATATCAGATAGTTGCTTTCAAGTGTATATTCTCAAATTTACTGGTGTATTTACAAGAGTTACAGAGCTGTTTGGTCTTCATGTATAGCAGTTTTAGAAATTAAAATAGGCTTTTTATTTCTTACACAGTAATGTTTCTTAATTGCTTCTCCTTAGTGTCGCAAAGTGAATAAAATAAGTATGTTTCCAATAACTTAGTTTTCTTCTCTGAAAAAGTAGTAAAATCAAATCATACTTATAAACATGTTTTTTTCAACACATTTTTAATGTATTTTTACATAACTCATTTAGTTATTCTTTGCATGTGTCTTTGTGCTAACAAGAGTTTCAAGTTATCTGAGTTAATTTTTCTCTAATATATTGTTTCAAATTTACTGTAGTATTTACAACATTTACCCAGCTGTTCGCTCTTCAGGAAATGCAGTGTTAGGAATTCAAATTGGACTCAATTCTGTTACACAGTAATGTACCTCTACTGCCACTTCTTAGCATGAAATAGTGAATAAAGTATTATAATTCAAATAACGGTTAGATTCCTTTTCTAAAGAACTAGTAAAGTCAATTCTTACTTATGATGTTATTTCTTTCACTACCTATATTAATGAATTAATAAATGACTCATTTAGTTATTATTTGCATGTGCATTTTTGCTAACATTAGTTTCAAGGTATCTCAGTTAGTTTCAATGATATGTATGTTTATTTTTTATCAAATTTGCTGTAGTATTTACAAGAGTAGCACAGTTGAGTGCTCTTTAGGTAATGCAGAGTTAGGAAATGACATAGGACTCAGTTTGGTTAAACAGTAATGAACCTATACGGAGTATCCTTACCTTCTCATTCTGATTGAAATATTTATCGTTCAAATAACTGTTAGTCTCTCCTCAGTAGAATTTGTTAATATGAATTCATAATTTGAAGACACATCTTTCAACATAAATCATAATGCTATATCTTGCTGCTCATTTAGATATTCTTTGAATGCGGGATTTTCCTAACAAGAGTTTCAATTTATCTGCATTAGTGTCACTCAAGTGTATGTTCGGTTTCAAATTACTGCAGTGTTCACAAGACTTACAGAGTTGTTTGCTTTTTAGGTAAAGCAGTGTTAATCATTGAAACGAAGCTCTATTTTGTTACATAGTAATGTTCCTAAACTGCTATTTCTTAGCATCGCAAATTGCATGAAAGTATTATGTTTTAAATAACTGTTTCTTTTTTAAAAAAAATAGTAAAAATCAATTCATACTTATGAAAATATATTTTTGAACACATTTTGTGATGTGTTGTTAAACAGCTCATTTAGTTATTCTTTGCCGTGTTTCTGGTAACAAAAGTTTCAAGTTTTCTGAGTTAGTTTCTTTGAACTATATGCTCTTATATTAACTGGGTTATTTACAGGAGTTACAGAGCTGTTTGCTCTTCAGCTAAAGAAGTGTTAGAAAGTGACATCGCCCTCAGTTTTCTTACACAGTTATATTCCTGAACTGTTTCTGATTAGTATCAGAAAGAAAATGAAAGAATTATTTTTCCAATAACTGTTAAAATTCTGCTCAAAAACCAGTGAAAATCAATTCATTTTTATGAAAGTATATTTCTTGAACGTATTTCTTAATGTATTGTTAAACAACACATTTAATTAATTTTTGCACATTTTTTTTTTTGCTGAAAAGAGTTTCAAGTTATCTCAGTTGCTTTCAAATGTCTGTTTTCAAATTTACTGGTGCATTTACAAACATTACATCGCTGTTTGCTCTTAAGGTAAAGCAATTTTTGAAATTGAAATAGGCGTTTCATTTCTTACATAGTAATGTTTCTGAATGGCTTATGCTTAGTATCGCAAAGTGAATGAAATAAGTATGTTTCCAATAACTTAGTTTTCTTCTCTGAAAAGCTAGTAAAATCAAATCATACTTATAAACATGTTTTTTTAACACATTTTTAATGTATTTTTACACAACTCATTTAGTTATTCTTTGCATGTGTCTTTGTGCTAACAAGAGTTTCAAGTTATCTGAGTTAATTTTTTTCTAATATATTGTTTCAAATTTACTGTAGTATTTAGAACAGTTACCCAGCTGTTCGCTTTTCAGAAAACAAAGTGTTAGGAATTCAAATTGGACTCAATTCTGTTACACAGTAATGTACCTCTACTGCCACTTCTGAGCAACAAATAGTGAATAAAGTATTATAATTTAAATAATGGTTAGATTCCTTCTCTCAAGAACTAGTAAAGTCAATTCTTACTTATGAAGTTATTTTTTTCAAGACCTATATTAATGAATTATTAAATGACTCATTTAGTTATTCTTTGCCCGTTTGTTTTTGCTAACATGAGTTTCATGGTATCTCAGTTAGTTTCAATGATATGTTTTATTTTTTATCAAATTTGCTGTAGTACTTTTACAAGACTAGCACAGTTGAATGCTCTTTAGTTAAATAAGAGTTAGGAAATGAAATAGGACTCATTTTGGTTAAACAGTAATGAACCTATACTGAGTATCTTTAACTTCTCATTCTGATTGAAATATTTATTGTTCAAATAACTGTTAGTTTCTCTTCAATAGAATTTGTTCATATCAATACATAATTTTGAAGACACAACTTTGAAACACAAATCATAATGCTTTATCTTGCTGCTCATTTAGTTATTCTTTGAATGCGGGATTTTTCTAAAAAGAGTTTCAATTTATCTGCATTAGTGTCACTCAAGTGTATATTTGGTTTCAAATTACTGCAGTGATCACAAGACTTACATAGTTGTTTGCTCTTTAGCTAAAGCAGTGTAAATCATTGAAACGAAGCTCTATTTTGTTACAAAGTAATGTTCCTAAACTGCTTCTTCTTAGCATCGCAAATTGCATGAAAGTATTATGTTTCAAATAACTGTTAGTTTCTTTTGCTAAAAAACTATTAAAAATGATTTCATACTTATGAAAATATAATTTTGAACACATTTTGTAATGTGGTGTTAAACAGCTCATTTAGTTATTCTTTGACGTGTTTCTGGTAACAAGAGTTTCAAGTTATCTGAGTGAGTTTCTTTCCAATATATGCTTTTACATTTACTGCGTTATTTACAGGAATGACAGAGCTGTTTGCACTTCAGCTAAAGCAGTGTTAGAAAGTGAAACAGGCCTCAGTTTTCTTACACAGTAATATTTCTGAACTGCTTCTGCTTAGTATCACAAAGAGAATGTAAATTTATTTTTCCAATAAATGTTAATTTTCTGCTCAAAAACCAGTGCAAATCAATTCATACTTATGAAAATATATTTTTTGAATGTATTTCTTAATGTATTGTTAAACAACTCATTTAATACTTTTTTCCACTTTTGTTTTTGCTAAAAAAAGAGTTTCAAGTTATCTCAGATAGTAGCTTTCAAGTGTATGTTTTCAAATTTACTGGTGTATTTACAAACGTTACAGAGCTGTTTGCTCTTAAGTTAAAGAAGATTTTGAAATTGAAATAGGTGTTTTATTTCTTACACAGTAATGTTTCTGAATTGCTTCTGCTTAGTATCACAAAGTGAATGAAATAAGTATGTTTCCAATAACTTAGTTTTCTTCTCTGAAAAACTAGTAAAATCAAATCATACTTATAAACATGTTTTTCAAAACATTTTTAATGTATTTTTACAGAACTCATTTAGTTATTCTTTGCATGTGTCTTTGTGCTAACAAGAGTTTCAAGTTATGTGAGTTAATTTTTTCAAATATATTGTTTCAAATTTACTGTAGTATTCACAAAAGTTACCCTGCTGTTCGCTCTTCCGGAAACGCAGTGTTAGGAATTGAAATTGGATTTAATTCTGTTACACAATAATGTACCTCTACTGCCACTTCTTAGCATCAAATAGTAAATAAAGTATTTTAATTCAAATAACAGTTAGATTCCTTCTCTAAAGAAGTAGTAAAATCAATTCATACTTATGAATTTATTTTTTTCACTACTTATATTAATGAATTATTATATGACTCATTTAGTTATTTTTTGCACGTGTGTTTTTGCTAACTTGAGTTTCAAGGTATTTCAGTTAGTTTCAATGATATGTATGGTTTTTTTTTTATCAAATTTGCTGTAGTACTTACAAGACTAGCATAGTGGAGTGCTTTTTAGGTAATGCTGAGTTAGGAATTGAAATAGGATTCAGTTTGGTTTAACAGTAATGAACTCAGTATTCTTATCTTCTCATTCTGATATATTTATCTTTCAAATAACTTAGTCTCTCCTCAATAGAATTTGTTAATATCAATTCATACTTCTGAAGACACAACTTGTCAACAGAAATCATAATGCTTTATCTTGCTGCTCATTCAGTTATTTTTTGAATGTGGGATTTTCCTAAAAAAAGTTACAATTTATTGGCATTAGTGTCACTCAATTGTATGTTTGGTTTCAAATTACTTCAGTGTTTACAAGACTTAGAGTTGTTTGCTCTTTAGCTAAAGCAGTGTAAATCATTGAAACAAAGCTCTATTTTTTGCAGAGTAATGTTCCTAAACTGCTTCTTAGCATCGCAAATTGCATGAAAGTATTATGTTTCAAATTACTGTTAGTTTCTTTTTCTAAAACACTAGTAAATATCAATTCATACTCATGAAAATATATTTTTGAACACATTTTGTAATGTGTTGTTAAACAACTCATTTAGTTATTCTTTGATGTGTTTTTGATAACAAGAGTTTCAAGTTTTCTCAGTTAGTTTCTTTCAACTGTATGCTTTTATATTTACTGGGTTATTTACAGGAGTTTCAGAGCTGTTTGCTCTTCAGGTAAATCAGTGTTAGAAAGTGAAACAAGTCTCAGTTTTCTTACACAGTAATATTCCTGAACTGCTTCTTCTTAGTATCGCAAAGAGAATGAAAGTATTATTTTTTCAATAACTGTTAGTTTTCTGCTCAAAAACAAGTGCAAATTAATTCATACTTATGAAAATATATTTTTTGAACGTTTTTCTTAATGTATTGTTAAACAACTCATTTAATACTTTTTTGAACTTTTGTTTTTGCTGAAAAAAGTTTCAGGTTATCTCAGATAGTTGCTTTCAAGTGTATGTTTTCAAATTTACTGGTGTATTTACAAACATTACATCGCTGTTTGCTCTTCAGGTAAAGCAGTTTTAGAAATTGAAATAGGCGTTACATTTCTTACACAGTAATGTTTCTGAATTGCTTCTGCTTAGTATCGCAAAGTGAATGAAATAAGTATGTT
This sequence comes from Saccopteryx leptura, assembly GCF_036850995.1. NCBI lineage: Eukaryota > Metazoa > Chordata > Mammalia > Chiroptera > Emballonuridae > Saccopteryx > Saccopteryx leptura. The sequence continues at coordinate 127,331,042 of NC_089506.1, forward strand.
TCCAATAACTTAGTTTTCTTCTCTGAAAAACTAGTAAAATCAAATCATACTTATAAACATGTTTTTTTAACACAATTTTAATGTATTTTTACAAAACTAAGTTATTCTTTGCATGTGTCTTTGTGCTAACAAGAGTTTCAAGTTATCTGAGTTAATTTTTCTCTAATATATTGTTTCAAATTTACTGTAGTATTTACAACAGTAACCCAGCTGTTTGCTCTTCAGGAAACGCAGTGTTTGGAATTGAAATTGGACTCAATTCTGTTACACAGTAATGTACCTCCACTGCCACTTCGTAGCATCAAATAGTGAATAAATATTATAATTCAAATAATGGTTAGATTTCTTCTCTAAAGAACTAGGAAAATCAATTTTTACTTATGAAGATATTTTTTTTCACTACCTATATTAATGAATTATTAAATGACTCATTTATTTATTCCTTGTGCGTGTGTTTTTGCTAATGTGAGTTTCAAGGTATCTCAGTTAGTTTCACTGATATGTATGTTTTTAAATCAAATTTGCAGTAGTTCTTACAAGACTAGCACAGTTGAGTGCTCTTTAGGTAATGCAGAGTTAGGAATTGAAATAGGACTCAGTTTGGTGACACAGCAATGAACCTATACTGAGTATCCTTAACTTCTCATTCTGACTGAAATAATTATCGTACAAATAAGTGTTAGTTTCGTCTCAATAGAATTTGCTAATATCAATTGATATTGTTGAAGACACAGCCTTTCAACACAAATCATAATGCTTTATCGTGCAGCTCTTTCAGTTATTTTTTGAATGCGGGATTCTACTCACAACTATTTCAATTTATCTGCATTAGTTTCACTCAAGTGTATGTTTGGTTTCAAATTACTGCAGTGTTTTCAAGACTTACAGAGTTGTTTGCTTTTTAGATAAAGCAGTGTAAATGTTTGAAACGAAGCTCTATTTTGTTACACAGTAATGTTCCTAAAGTGCTTCTTCTTAGCATCGCAAATTTCATGATGTGTTATGTTTCAAATAGCTGTTAGTTTTTTTTTCTACAAAATATGTAAAAATCAATTCATCCTTATGAAAATATATTTTTGAACACATTTCTTAATGTATTGTTAACCAACTCATTTTGTTATTCTTTGACGTGTTTCTGGTAACAAGAGTTTCAAGTTATCTGAGTTAGTTTCTTTCAACTGTATCTTTTTATGTTTACTGGGTTATTTACAGGAGTTACAGAGCTGTTTGCTCTTCAGATAAAGCAGTGTTAGAAAGTGAAACAGGCCTCAATTTTCTTACACAATAATATTCCTGAACTGCTTCTGCTTAGTATCGCAAAGAGAGTGAAAGAATTATTTTTCCAAAAACTGTTAGTTTTCTGCACAAAAACCAGTGCAAATCAATTGATACTTATAAAAATATATTTTTGAACATATTTCTTAATGTATTGTTAAACAAGTAATTTAATTATTTTTTGCACTTTTGTTTTTGCTGAAAAGAGTTTCAAGTTATCTCAGATAGTTGCTTTCAAGTGTATGTTTTCAAATTTACTGGTGTATTTACAAGAGATACAGAACTGTTTGGACTTCAGGTAAAGCAGTTTTAGAAATTGGAATAGGCTTCTCATTTCTTACACAGTAATGTTTCTGAATTGCTTCTGCTTAGTATTGCAAAGTGAATGAAATAAGTGTGTTTCCAATAACTTAGTTTTCTTCTCTGAAACACTAGTAAAAACAAATCATACTTATAAATATATTTTTTTCAACACATTTCTCAATGTATTTTTACACATCTCATTTAGTTATTGTTTGCATGTGTCTTTGTGCTAACAAGAGTTTCAAGTTATCTGAGTTAATTTTTCTCTAACATATTGTTTCAAATTTACTGTAGTATTTACAAAAGTTACCCAGCTGTTTACTCTTCAGGAAACGCAGTGTTATAAATTTTAATTGGACTCAATTCTGTTACACAGTAATGTACCTGCTGAGCCACTTCTTAGCATCAAATAGTGAATAAAGTATTATATTTCAAATATCTGTTAGTTTCTTTCTCTAAAGATTTATTAATATCAATTCTAACTTATTGGTTATTTTTTTCACTACGTATATTAATGAATTTTTAAATATCTCATTTATTTATTCTTTCCACGTGTGTTTTTGCTAACATGAGTTTCAAGGTATCTAAGTTAGTTCCACTGATATGTATGTTTTTTAATCAATTTTGCAATAGTATTTACAAGACTAGCACAGTTGAGTGCTCTTTTGGTAATGCAGAGTTTGGAATTTAAATAGGACTCATTTTGGTTAAGCAGTAATTAACCTATACTGAGTATCCTTAACTTCTCATTCTGACTGAAATATTTATCTTTCAAATAACTGTTAGTCTCTCCTCAATAGAATTTTTTAATATCAATTCATACTTTTGAAGACACAACTTTTCAACAGAAATCATAATTCTGTAACTTGCTGCTCATTTAGATATTCTGGAATGCGGGATACTCCTAACCAGAGTTTCAATTTATCTGTATTAGTGTCACTCAAGTGTATGTTTGGTTTCAAACTTCTGCAGTGTTTACAAGACTTACAGTGTTGTTTGCTTTTTAGCTAAAGCAGTGTTAATCATTGAAATGAAGCTCTATTTTGTTACACAGTAATGTTCCAAAACTGCTTCTTCTTAGCATCTCAAATTGCATGAAAGTATTGTTTCAAATAACTGTTAATTTCTTTTTCTAAAAAACTAGTAAAAATCAGTTCATACTTATGAAAAAATATTTTTGAACACATTTCGTAATGTGTTGTTAAAAAACTCAGTTATTCTTTGACGTGTTTCTGGTAACAAGAGTTTCAAGTTATCTGAGTGAGTTTCTTTCCAATATATGCTTTTATATTTACTGGGTTATTTACAGGAATGACAGAGCTGTTTGCTCTTCAAAGCAGTGTTAGAAAGTGAAATAGACCTCAGTTTTCTTACAGAGTAATATTCCTGAACTGCTTCTGCTTAGTATCGCAAAGAGAATGAAAGAATTATTTTTCCAATATCTGATAGTTTTCTTATCAAAAACCAGTGCAAATCAATTCACACTTATGTAAATATATTTTTTGAACATATTTCTTAATGTATTGTTAAACAACTCATTTAATTATTTTTTGCACTTTTGTTTTTGCTGAAAAGAGTTTCAGGTTATCTCAGTTGCTTTCAAGTGTATGTTTTCAAATTTTCTGGTGTATTTACAAGAGTTACAGAGCTGTTCTTCAGGTAATGCAGTTTTATAAATTGAAATAGGCTTCTCCTTTCTTACACAGTAATGTTTCTGAATTGCTTCTGCTTAGTATCGCAAAGTGAATGAAATAAGTATGTTTCCAATAACGTTATTTTCTTCTCTGAAAACCTAGTAAAATCAAATCAAACTTATCAACATGTTTTTTTCAACACATTTATATTGTATTTTTACACAACTCATTTAGTTATTCTTTGCATGTGTTTTCGTGCTAACAAGAGTTTCAAGTTATCTGAGTTAATTTTTTTCAAATATATTTTTTCAAATTTACAGTAGTATTTACAACAGTTACCCAACTGTTTGCACTTCAGGAAACGCAGTGTTAGGAATTGACATTGGACTCACTTCTGTTACACAGTAATGTACCTCTACTGCCTCTTCTTAGCATCAAACAATGAGTAAATATTATAATTCAAATAATGGTTAGACTCCTCTAAAGAACTAGTAAAATCAATTCTTACTTATGAAGTTATTTTTTTCACTACCTATATTAATGAATTATGAAATGACTCATTTATTTATTCTTTGAAAGTGTGCTTTTACTAACGTGAATTTCAAGGTATCTCAGTTTGTTTCACTGATATGTATGTTTTTATTTAACAAATTTGCTGTAGTATTTAAAAGACTAGCACACTTGAGTGCTCTTTAGGTAATGCAGAGTTAGGAATTGAAATAAGACTCAGTTTGGTTAAACAGTAATGAACCTATACTGAGTATCCTTAACTTCTCATTCTGATTGAAATATTTATTGTTCAAATAAATGTTATTTTCTTCTCAATAGAATTTGTTAATATCAATTCATACTTTTGAAGACACAACCGTTTCAACAGAAATCATAATGCTATATCTTGCTGCTCATTTGAATATTTTTTGAATGCGGGATTTTCCTAACAAGAGTTTCAATTTATCTGCATTAGTGTCACTCAAGTGTATGTTTGGTTTCAAATTACTGCAGTGTTCACAAGAGTTACAGAGTTGTTTGCTTTTTAGCTAAAGCAGTGTTAATCATTGAAACGAAGCTCTATTTTGTTACAAAGTAATGTTCCTAAACTGCTTTTTTTTAGCATCACAAATTGCATGAAAGTGTTATGTTTCAAATAACTGTTAGTTTCTTATTTAAAAAACTATTAAAAATCAATTCATACTTATGAAAAAATATTTTTGAACACATTTCGTAATGTGCTGTTAAACAACTCATTTAGTTATTCTTTGACGTGTTTCTGGTAACAAGAGTTTCAAGTTATCTGAGTTAGTTCCTTTGAACTGTATGCTTTTATATTTACTGGGTTATATACAGGAGTTACAGCACTGTTTGCTCTTCAAAGCAGTGTTAGAAAGTGAAATAGACCTCAGTTCTCATACAGAGTAATATTCCTGACGTGCTTCTGTTTAGTATCACAAAGAGAATGTAAGGATTATTTTTCCAATATCTGATAGTTTTCTTATCAAAAACCAGTGCAAATAAATTCATACTTATGAAAATATATTTTTTGAACGTTTTTCTTTTTTTTTAAAATAAATTTTTATTAATGTTAATGGGATGACATTAATAAATCAGGGTACATATATTCAAAGAAAACATGTCTAGGTTATCTTGTCATTAAATTATGTTGCATACCCCTCGCCCAGATTCAGATTGTCCTCCGTCACCCTCTATCTAGTTCTCTGTGCCCCTCCCCTCCCCCTAACTCTCTCCCTCCCTCCCTCCTATGTCCTTTCTCCCCCCATTTCTGGTAACCACCACATTCTTGTCCATGTCTCTTAGTCTCGTTTTTATGTTCCACCAATGTATGGAATCATATAGTTCTTGTTTTTTTCTAATTTACTTATTTCACTCCGTATAATGTTATGAAGATCCCACCATTTTGCTGTAAATGATCTGATGTCATCATTTCTTATGGCTGAGTAGTATTCCATAGTGTATATGTGCCACATCTTCTTTATCCAGTCTTCTATTGAAGGGCTTTTTGGTTGTTTCCATGTGCTGGCCATTGTGAAGAGTGCTGCAATGAACATGGGGCTACATGTGTCTTTACGTATCAATGTTTCTGAGGTAGACGGATTGCTGGGTCATAAGGTAGTTCTATTTGCAGGTTTTTGAGGAACCACCATACTTTCCTCCATAATGGTTGTACTACTTTACAGTCCCACCAACAGTGGATGAGAGTCCTTTTCTCCGCAGCCTCTCCAAAATTTGGTATTACCCATCTTGTTGAGAATAGCTAATCTAACAGGGGTGAGGTGATATCTCATTGTAGATTTGATTTGCATTTCTCTAATAACTAATAAAGATGAGCATCTTTTCATATATCTGTTGGCCATTTGTATTTCTTCCTCAGAGAAGTGTCTGTTCATGTCCTCTTCCCATTTTTTTATTGGATTGTTTGTTTGTTTCTTGTTGAGTTTTATGAGTTCTTTGTAAATTTTAGATATTAGGCCCTTATCTGAGCTGTTGTTTGAAAATATCATTTCCCATTTAGTTGGCTGTCTGTTTATTTTGATATCAGTTTCTCTTGCTGAGCAAAAACTTTTTAGTCTGATGTCCCATTCATTTATCTTTGCCTTCACTTCTCTTGCCATTGGAGTCAAGTTCATAAAATGTTCTTTAAAACCCAGGTCCATGAGTTTAGTACCTATGTCTTCTATGTACTTTATTGTTTCAGGTCTTATGTTTAGGTCTTTGATCCATTTTGAATTAATTTTAGTACATGAGGACAGGCTGTAGTTGAGTTTCATTCTTTTGCATGTGGCTTTCCAGTTTTCCCAACACCATTTGTTGAAGAGGCTTTCTTTTCTCCATTATGTGTTGTTGGCCCCTTTGTCAAAGATTATTTGACCATATATATGTGGTTTTATTTCTGGGCTTTCTATTCTGTTCCATTGGTCTGAGTGTCTATTTTTCTGCCAATACCATGCTGTTTTGATTATCGTGGCTCTATAATATAGTTTAAAGTCAGGTATTGTGATGCCCCCAGCTTCATTCTTTTTCCTTAGGATTGCTTTGGCTATTTGGGGTTTTTTATAGTTCCATATAAATTTGATGATTTTTTGTTCCATTTCTTTAAAAAATCTCATAGGAATTTTGATGGGAATTGCATTAAATTTATATATTGCTTTGGGTAATATGGCCATTTTAATTATATTTATTCTTCCTATCCAAGAACAAGGAATATTTTTCCATCTCATTGTGTCTTTTTCTATTTCTCTTAATAATACCTTGTAGTTTTCGTTGTATAGGTCCTTTACATTCTTTGTTATGTTTATTCCTAGGTATTTTATTTTTTTTGTTGCAATCATGAAGGGGATTATTTTTTTGAGTTCGTTTTCTAATATTTCATTATTGGCATATAGAAAGGCTATGGACTTTTGTATGTTAATTTTGTATCCTGTGACCTTATTGTATTGGTTTATTGTTTCTAATAATCTTTTTGTGGAGTCCTTCTGGTTTTCGATGTATAGGATCATATCATCAGCAAAAAGTGATACCTTTACTTCTTCTTTTCCGATATGGATGCCTTTTATTTCTTTGTCTTGTCTGATTGCTCTGGCCAGAACTTCTAGAACCACATTAAATAAGTGTGGAGAGAGTGGACAACCCTGTCTTGTTCCTGATTTAAGGTGGAAAGTCCTCAGTTTTATGTCATTTAATATGATGTTGGCTGATGGTTTATCATATATGGCCTTTATCATGTTGAGATATTTTCCTTCTATACCCATTTTGTTGAGAGTCTTAAACATAAAATTGTGTTGTATTTTATCAAAAGCCTTTTCTGCATCTATTGATAAGATCATGTGGTTTTTGTTCTTTGTTTTGTTGATATGGTGTATTATGTTAACTGTTTTACGTATGTTGAACCATCCTTGAGATTCTGGGATGAATCCCACTTGATCATGATGTATTATTTTTTTAATATGTTGTTGTATTCGATTTGCTAGTATGTTGTTTAGTATTTTAGCATCTGTATTCATTAGAGATATTGGTCTGTAGTTTTCTTTCTTTGTGCCATCCTTGCCAGATTTTGGTATGAGGGTTATGTTGGCCTCATAAAATGTGTTTGGAAGTATTGCTTCTTCTTCAATTTTTTGGAAGAGTTTGTGTAGAATAGAAACCAAGTCTTCTTTGAATGTTTGATAGAATTCATTAGTATAACCGTCTGGGCCTGGACTTTTATTTTTGGGGAGGTTTTTAATAGTTTTTTTTATTTCCTCCCTGCTGATTGGTCTGTTTAGGCTTTCTGCTTCTCCATGACTCAGTCTAGGAAGGTTGTATTGTTCTAGGAATTTATCCATTTCTTCTAGATTGTTGTATTTGGTGGCATATTGTTTTTCATAGTATTCTACAATAATTGTATATCTATGATGTCTGTGGTGATCTCTCCTCTTTCCTTTTTTGATTTTATTTATTTGAGTCCTGTGCCTTTTTTCCTTGGTGAGTCTTGCCAAGTGTTTGTCAATTTTGTTGATCTTTTCAAAGAACCAGCTCCTTGTTTTATTGATTTTTTCTATAGTTTTTCTGTTCTCTATTTCATTTATTTCTGCTCTGACTTTTATTATCTCATTTCTTCGGCTGGTTTTGGGTTGTCTTTGTTCTTCTTTTTCTAGTTCCTTAAGGTGTGAAGTTAAGTGGTTTCCTTGGGCTCTCTCTTGTTTGTTCATATAGGCCTGAGGTGGTATGAACTTTCCTCTTATTACTGCTTTTGCTGCATCCCAGAGATTCTGATATGTCGTATTTTCATTTTCATTTGTCTGTATATATCTTTTGATCTCTGCGCTTATTTCTTCTTTGACCCATTCATTTCTTAGAAGTATGTTGTTTAGTTTCCACATTTTTGTGTGTTTTCCCCCCTCTTTTTTGTAGTTGAATTCTAGTTTTAAGTGTTTATGATCAGAGAATATGCTTGGTACAATTTCAATTTTTCTAAATTTGCTGATATTGTCTTTGTGGCCCAACATATGGTCAATTCTTGAGAATGTTCCATGTACACTAGAGAAAAATGTATACTCTGTCGCTTTTGAATGAAGTGTCTTATAAGTTGTCTATCATATCCAGGTGTTCTAGTATTTCATTTAAGGCCACTATATCTTTATTGATTCTCTGTTTGGATGACTGATCTAGAGCCATCAGCTGTGTATTGAGATCTCCAGTATGATTGTATTTTTGTTAGTTTTTGTTTTAAGGTCAATAAGTAGCTGTCTTATATATTTTGGTGCTCCTCGGTTTGGTCCATATATATTAAGGATTGTTATGTCTTCTTGATTCAACTTCCCCTTAATCATTATGAAATGAACATTTTTGTCTTTGAGTACTTTTTCTGTCTTGTAGTCAGCAGTATTAGATATGAGTATTGCTACACCTGCTTTTTTTTGGGTGCTGTTTGCTTGGAGAATTGTTTTCCATCCTTTCACTTTGAATTTGCTTTTATCCTTGTTACTTAGATGTGTTTCTTGTAGGCAGCATATAGTTGGATTTTCTTTTTTAATCCATTCTGCTACTCTGTGTCTTTTTATTGGTAAGTTTAATCCATTTACATTTATGTAATTATTGACACTTGTGGGTTCCCTATTGCCATTTTATAAATTGCTTTCTGTTAGTTTTGTATCTAGTTTGATTCTTCTCTTTTGTTTTTCTATCATTTGTTTTTGTTTGTTTGTATTCCATTCTTCTTTCCTCTGTTGCTACCTTTTTTAAGTCAAGTGTTTTTGTGGTGGTTTTTTCAAGGGTGGTTACCATTAAGTAATGAAAAGGGTACCTACCATATTCATTGTAGTACCCTATCTTATGAGTATTTCTGCACTTCATCGTCCTTTGCTACTGTTAATCTCCATCCTCTCTTCCCTTTTTTTTCTTTTGTTGTCACAGTTTAAGTTTGGTTTTATTGTGTTCTTGGTGGAGCTGTTACTTGTGGTTTTGTTTTCTTTTGTTCTTTGAATCTGGTTGGAAAATCCCCTTTAGTATTTCCTGGAGTGGGGGCTTTCTGCTGATAAATTCTCTCATCTTTTCTGTATTTGTGAATGTATTTATATCTCCTTCGTACTTGAAGGATAGCTTTGATGGGTATAGTATTCTTGGCTGAAAGTTCCTCTCTTTCAGGGCTTTAAATATTGGGGTCCACTCTCTTCTAGCTTGTAGAGTTTCTGCTGAGAAATCTGATGATAATCTAATAGGCCTTCCTTTATATGTTGTACTCTTCTTTTCCCTGGCTTCCTTGAGAATTTTTTCTTTGTCATTGGTTTGTGTCATCTTCATTATGATGTGCCTTGGAGTGGGTTTGTTGGAGTTAAAAAGCTCAGTGTTCTGTTTGCTTCTTGAATTTGAGGCTTTAGTTCTTTCCACAGGCTTGGGAAGTTCTCGTCTTTTATTTGTTTGAGTATATTCTCCATTCCATTTTCTTTCTCTTCTCCCTCTGATATACCTATTATCCTTATGTTATTCTTTCTGATGGAGTCAGACAATTCCTGTAGGGTTTTCTCCTTTTTTATTATTTTTGAGTCTCTTTCTTCTTCTCTCTGTTGTGCCTCAAGGTGCTTGTCTTCTATTTCACTAATCCTATCTTCTATTTGGGCTGTTCTGTTAGCTAAGCTTGTTACCTCGTTTTTCAGCTCATGAATTGAGTTTTTCATTTCTGTTTGATTTGTTTTTATAGTTTCTATTTCCTTGGTAATATATTCTTTGTGCTCATTGAGTTGTTTTCTGATCTCACTAAATTGCCTTTCTGTGTTTTCTTGTATATCTCTGAGTATTTTTTTTTGTATTTTTCTGAAGCTGGAAATGGGGAGAGACAGTCAGACAGACTCCCACATGCACCCGACCAGGATCCATCTGGCACGCCCACCAGGGGCGACACTCTGCCCACCAAGGGGCGATGCTCTGCCCCATCCGGGGCGTCACTCTGCCGCGACCAGAGCCACTCTAGCACCTGGAGCAGAGGCCAAGGAACAATCCCCAGCGCCCAGTCCATCTTTGTTCCAATGGAGCCTTGGCTGTGGGAGGAGAAGAGAGAGACAGAGAGGAAGGCGCAGCGGAGTGGTGGAGAAGCAAATGGGCACTTCTCCTGTGTGCCCTGGCCGGGAATCGAATCCGGGTCCTCCACATGCTAGGCCGACGATCTACCGCTGAGCCAACCGGCCAGGGTTGTATTTTTAAAATTTCTCTTTTAAATTCTCTGTCATTTAGCTCCAAGGCTTCTAATATGTTAAATCTTTTCTCCATAGATTTTTCCACATCTATTTGTGTTACCTCTCTATCTTTTGTATCCATAATATTCGATTTCCTCTTTCTTATTGGCATCTGAGGGTGGTCTTGTTGATAGCACTAATTAGAATTAATAAAGAGTAAAAAGTAAAAATACTTTAAGAAGATTTAAATAAAGGAATTCAAAAGACAGAAGTAAAAATAGTAGAATGGGAAAACATTGAGTGCAGCAACTACTCATGTAGTTACTAGCACAGTGCCTGGTATATGATGGGAACATTCAAAGGCTTTATGAAAGCATTGCTGGAAGGAAAGAAGAAAAACAAGGTGAACCGGTAGATTTCCAGAAATCAAATCACTAAGATTACACTAAAACTTTACAGAAACGGCAAATTGGAATCAATGTTTGTAGACAATCCATTCTACCATTGCTTTCCTTTGTATATGTACTGAGGAGTAATTCCCAAGATGCACACGAGGTGGCAGCAGAAAAGCACATGTAACAGAGACATTTGCTATGCAGCAAGTTTCAGCAAACTTCAGAGGATTGGAATGATATCAAATATGTCTACTGCTTTCACTACAGATAAGGTTGAAACAAGTTGCAAACAGTAACTAGAAATTCTTTATATTTACAAGTTATAAAAGTATCTTTTAAATACTCTTGGTTTCAACATTGGTCGATAACGCACAGCACCCAACTTTTCTATTTTTCCAGGTGAAATGCTCTGAGCTGTTATTTCCAAGGTGCACACTAGGTGGCAGCAAAGAAGTGCACTTGGAAAACATTTCCCAAAGAAAACCCTGTATTTTCTTGCAAGCAAGTTTCAACTACCTCAAACCTTTGAAATGATATAAAGCATGTTTCTTGTTGTCATTACACTTACTCTAGAAATCCGTAATAAAAGCTATCTAAAAAACCCTTCCTTTTTTAAGTTAAGACATTCACTCCTAAATAACCCCCACTCGTAATCAAAATTGAAGTTACAAAATACTTTAAATTTCATGGAAATAAAAACTACATAAGGAAGCCTATGGAAAAATGTTGTGATGAATACATTTTAGTGGAAAAAAAACATAAAACACACAACCTTTCCAACCATACTATGAAACGAGATACTAGACAAAATCCAGAGAAAGTAAAATAGAAAAATTTTCACAGACTAAGCAGGCAGTGGCGCAGTGGATAGAGCATTTGACTGGAATGCAGAGGACCCAGGTTTGAGATCCCAGCGTCTCCAGCTTGAGCGTGGGCTTATCTGGTTTGAGCAAAGCTCATCAGCTTTAGCCCAATGGGCTCACTGGCTCAAGCGGTCAATCAGTCAGCTGTATTTTCCTAGTCAAGGCACAATGAGAGAGCCGTCAATGAACAACTAAGGTGTCACAAGAAAAAACTGATCATTGATCTGTGACCTGGCACATAATAAAAAACAAAACTTTACATTTTTCTCTGTGTGTCCCTATCTATCACTCTGTCTGACTCTCTTTCTGTCTCTGTTAAAACAAAAAAAATAGAGAAAGAAATAAACTAAAGATTCACAAAGACATTCGGCGGGTGTATACCATATTTCCCGTCGTTTAAGACTCATCTTTTTTGAAAAATGTGGGGTTTGAAAACTGGGTGCATCTTATACAGTGGTTGCAGTGCTTTTTAGTTGCATTTCATGTTTCTTGATATTTGTTAACATTTTCTCAAATTTTGTGCCCAAAATGAAGGTGCATCTTCTACAGGGAGGCATATTATGCATGGGGAAATATGGTACTTTACAACCTTCCTACCTATTTCCTCTTGTGCTGAGATTTTAAAAAATGTAATTCATTTCTCTATTCAATGTAACCTGCAAAAAGAAATAAAAAATAGCCATTGTTATTTTTTCTTCTATTTAATTATTAATGTTAGCGGAAGGAAGTGGGGGGAAAAAGACAGAGAGACAGTCAGAAACATCAATCTTTTTCTGCATGTGCCTTGAACCAGGACCAAACCTATGACATTACTGTAGGTGTGTGATGCTCTAACTACTGAGCTTTCTGGTGTAAGCAAGCCATTGTTTCTTGGGGAACAAAATTACTAGAGAAAACTTGAGGCAATTAAAAAATAAAATAATAATCTTGTCTGCAGTGGTGACAACACCAGAAGACTTTTCTTTCCTCTTGACAGTCAGGTGCATAAACAGTATTTCTCATTGTTCAGCAGGAATTGACACGTTTCCTAACACTCACTTTTTCTTGTGTCGTGGCAGCAGTCCAGACTGAGAAATCTCCTAATTTTGCTTCTCAGATTTTATCTGAGCCTGGGTCAGCACTTACAAGTTAGATCCTTTTGGTCACAGAACACCTCCCAAGGTCGTTGTTTCATCACTTTAAATTTTCTCAGTTTTATAGCTGAGATCATGCATTGCTGAAGAACCGAGACTTATGTCTCAGCACTGCCTTCTGAGAAACTGATATACTTAACCTTGCTATGATCAATCACAACTGGAACCAAAGATATTGCACTAACAAATCGAGTGTTTGTCACAACTTATAAATTTTTATATATATTTTCGTTCCTCTGTCTAAACCATAATAGTGTAATATCCATATAGAGAGAAAGTGAGTCTGTCTCATTCAATATAGGCAACCATGGTCGAGCATAGTGCCTGGCATCATATAATAAAAATGCAGTAAGTTTTTACTAAAAGAGAGAATAAATACTCATTTGCATACGTACACATATATCCACAAATGACAGACACTATTGAAACAGAGAGGTATGCTCATGTGCAATACACATCTCTGCACAAAGACATACATGCACTCAATGTACCTGAGTACATATACATAGAGAGATATAATTGGTACACAAAGAATATGGAAAGAAAATGGTATAAATTAACAGTTCATATCTATGTATGAAAATATGTTGTTATTTTTCTTATAATTTTTTGCACTTCTGCAATAAGAATAACGTTTTTATAATAAAAAGTCTTTTAAAATTCAATATACTTGTCAATACAATACACATCATATTATATAATATATTAAGTAGATTTAAATGAAAGAAGTTCAAAAGACAGATGTAAAAATAGTAGAATGGGAAGTGATTGAGTGCAGGGACATGAGTTCTTAGCACAGTGCCTGGTATATGATGGGCCCTTTCAAAGGCTTTATGAAAGCATGGCTGTAAGGAAAGAAGAACAAGATGAAATGATAGATTTTCAGAAAACACACAAGTAAGCATACACAAAATCTTCACAGAACCAGCTAATTGGAATCAACAGTGGTAGACAATCTTATCTACCAAAACTTTCCTTTGGATCTGTACTGAAGCATGATTCCAAAGATGCAAACGAGGTGGCAGCAGAGAAGCACATGTAACAGAGTCCATTATTGTATGTGCTAAGGAGCAAGTTCTAGCGAGCTTCAGAGGATTGAAATGATATCAAGTATATCTCTTGCTTACACTAGAGTTAATGTTGAAACAGGTAGCAAACTGTAAGTAGAACATCCGTATATTTACAAGTTATAAAAGTATCTTCTAGATAGTGTGGGATTCAACATTGATAGATAACACCCAACAAACAACTGCTGGATTTTTCCAGGTGAACTGCTCTGAGCTGGTATTCCCAAGGTGCACACGAGGTGGTAGCACAGCAGCGCACTTGGAAAACATTTACCACACACATTCCTGTATGCTCATTCAGGCAAGTTTCAACTACCTCAAAACTTTGAAATCATATAAAGCATGTTTCTTGTTCTCATTATACTTAATCTAGTAATCATTCATAGAAAGTTACTAAAAAGCCCTTTCTTTTTTAAGTTAAGAAATCACGCCTAAATGACCACCCCTTCAAACTCACAATTCAAAGTACAAAACACTTTAAAATTAATAAAAATAAAGATTACATAAAAAAAATCTATAGAAACATGTTGTGATGAATACATTTTAGGAGAAAAACCTTAAAATACACAGTCTTTCCACCAAAACTATGAACCAGGATACTAAATAAAATCCAGAGAATGTAAAAGAAAAACTATGTTCACCGACTGACAAGGCAGTGGCGCAGTGGGTAGAGCATTTGACTGGAATGCGCAGTACCCAGATTTGAGATCCCAAGGTCGCGAGTTTGAGTGTGGGCTCATTTGTTTTAGCAAAGTTTATCAGCTTGAGCCCAAGGTCGCTGGCTTGAGCAAGAGGTCACTTGTTCAGCTGTAGCTCCCTGGTCAAGGCACATATGAGAGAGCAGTCAATGAACAACTAAGGTGTCCCAACGAAAAACTGATGATTGATCTTTGACCTGGCACATAATAAAAAATTCTCTCCATTCCTGTCTGTCTGTCCCTATCTATCCCTCTCTCCACTCTGTGTATGTCTCTGTAAAAAGGAAAGAAAAATAAAAAAAGAAATGTTGACAGAGACATTTGGAGGTTCTATTCATATTTTACTATGAAATTATAAAACTCATCATTTTTAAAAATGTGGGGTTGGAAAACTGGGTGTGTCTTATATAGTGGTTGGTGTCATTTTACTTGCATTTCCTGTTTATTCGCATTTGTTATCATTTTCCCAAATTTTGTGCCCCAAAATTTCCATTCTTCTTATACAGGGAGGCTACTTATACATGGGGAAATTTGGTACTTTACAATTATACCACTTATTTCCTCTTGGGGTGAGATTTTGAAAAAAATAATTTGATTCTCGAAACAATTTAAGATGCAAAAAGAACAAAAGATAGCCATTGTCATTTTTCTTTTATTTAGTTATTAATGTTAGAGAGAGGACGAGAAAGAAAACAGACAGATAGTCAGAAACATCAATGTGTTTCTGTATGTGCCTAGACCCAAGACCAAACCTATGACATTAGTGTATGGGTGTGATGCTCTATCTACTGAGCTCTCTGGTGATAGCAAGCCATTGTCTTTAGGAGCAAAAAAAGTACTAGAGAAAAACTGAGAAAATTAAAAAGAAAAACAATAATCTAGTCTGCTGTGGTGACAATATAAAAAGACTGTTCTTTGCTCTTGACAGTCAGAAGCATAAACAATATTTCTGATTGTTTACCACGATGTGACCCCTTTCCTAACATGCACTTTTTTCTTGAGCTGTTGCAGCAGTCCAGACTGAGAGACCTCCTAAGCTTTGGACATCAGAATTTTTCTGAGCCTGGGTCACCACTAACAAGTAGGTTCTTTTGGTCACAGAACACCTCCCAGGGTCTTTGTTTCAGCACTTGAGAATTTTCTCAGTTTTATAGCTGAGAACACGCATTGCTGATGAACTGAGACTTATGACTCAGCTCTGCCTATCGAGAAACTGATATACCGAACGTCGCCATGATCAATAAAATCTGGGAAAAACACATTGCACTACCATATCCAGTGCTTGTCACAACTTATAATTATTTTATGTATGTATATTGTTTCTTCCTCTGTCTACAGCATGACAGTGTATTATTCATAAAGACAGAGAGTGAGTTGTCTCTTTCACTGTAGGCAACCAGTGTCAAGCACAGTGCCTGGCACATTCTAAAAATACAAAAAGTGTTTAGCGAAAAAAAGAATAAATTCAAATTTGCATACATACACAGGTATCCTCACAGGATAAACAATGTGGACACAGAGAGATATGCTCATGTGCATTGCACATCTATGCACACAGATGTATGCATACCCAATGTACCTTAATACATATAGATAGAGAAATATAATAGGTACACTAAGAATATGGAAACATAATGTCATAATATTAACAGTAGTTATCTCTGTATAAAAATTTATTGTTTCATTTTCTTATATTTTCTGGCACTTCTTCAATAAGAATACAGTTTTTATAATAAAAAAGCAGTTAAATTCAACATACTTGTCAAATCAAAGGTCATCCTATTTTAAAATACTTTAAGAAGATTTAAATAAAGGAGTTCAAAACACAGAAGTAAAAATAGTAGATTGGGAAAACTTTGAGTGCAGCAACTACTCATGCAGTTCCTAGCACAGTGCCTGGTATATGATGGGAACAATCAAAGGCTTTATGAAAGCATTGCTGGAAAAAAAGCAGAAAAACAAGATTGACAATTAGATTTCCAGAAATCAAATCACTAAGAATACACAAAAACTGTACAAAAACAGCAAATTGGAATCAATGTTTGTCGAAAATCCCCACTACCATTCCTTTCTTTTGGATTTGTACTGAGGCATGATTCCCAAGATGCACACGAGGTGGCAGCAGAGAAGCACATGTAACAGAGACATTTGCTATGCAGCAAGTTTCAGCAAACTTCAGAGGATTGAAATGATATCAAGTATGTCTACTGCTTTCACTAGAGTTAACGTTGAAACAAGTAGCAAACAGTAACTGGACTTTCCTTATATTTACAACTTATAAAAGTATCTTTTAAATACTCTTGGTTTCAACATTGGTAGATAACGCACAGCACCCAATTTTTCTATTTTTCCAGGTGAACTGCTCTGAGCTGTTATTCCCAAGGTGCACACGAGGTGGCAGCAGAGAAGCGCATTTGGAAAACATTTTCTACAGAAAATCTTGTATTTTCTTGCAAGCAAGTTTCAACTACTAGCCCAAACCACTGAAATGATATAAAGCATGTTTCTTGTTGAAATTACACTTACTCTAGAAATCAGTAATAAAAACTAACTAAAAAACCTTTCCTTTTTTGAGTTAAGACATTCAATCCTAAATAACCCCTACTCAAAATCAAAATTCAAGTTACAAAATACTTTAAATTTCATGGAAATAGAAACTACATAAGAAAACCTATGGAAAAATGTTGTGATGAATACATTTTAGTGGGAAAAAACCTTAAAATACACAGCCTTTCCAATCATACTATGAAACAGGATACTAGACAAAGTCCAGAGAATGTAAAAGAAAAAAATTTTCACAGACTGAGCAGGCGGTGGCGCTGTGGATACAGCATTTGACTGGAATGCGGAGGACCCAGGTTTGAGATCCCAAGGTAACCGGCTTGAGTGTGGGCTTATCTGGTTTTAGCAAAGCTCACCAGCTTTAGCCCAATGGGCTAACTGGCTCAAGCAAGGGGTCATTCGGTCAGCTGTAGTTTCCTGGTCAAGGCACAATGGGAGAGCAGTCAATAAACAAATAAGGTGTCACAACAAAAAAATGATGATTGATCTGTGACCTGGCACATAATAATAAAAAAATCTTTACATTCCTGTCTGTGTGATCCTATCTATCCCTCTGTCTGACTTTCTTCCTGTCTCTGTAAAAACAACAAAAAAGAAGAGAAATAAATAAATATAAGGTTCACAGAGACATTCTTCGGGTGTATACCATATTTCCCCTCGTTTATAACTTATCTTTTTTGAAAAATTTAAGGTTTGAAAACTGGGTGCGTCTTGTACAGTGGTTGTAGTATTTTTTACTTGCATTTCATGTTTCTACACATTTGTTATCATTTTCTCAAATTTTGTGCCCAAAAATGAAGGTGTGTCTTCTACAGGGGGGCATATTATGCATGGGGAAATATGGTACTTTACAACCTTCCTACCTATTTCCTCTTGTACTGAGATTTTTAAAAACATAATTCATTACTCTATGCAATTTAAGCTGCAGAAACAACAAAAAAATAGCCTTTGTCATTTTTTTTAATTTAATTGTTAATGTTAGAGGGAGGAAGTGGGGGGAAAAAGACAGACAGACAGTCAGAAACATCAATATTTTTCTGCATGTGCCTTGAACCAGGACCAAATCTATGACATTACTGTAGAAGAGTGACACTCTAACTACTGAGCTCTCTGATGTAAGCATGCCATTGTCTCTTGGGGAACAAAATTACTAGAGAAAACCTGAGGCAATTAAAAAATAAAGTAATAATCTAGTCCGCAGTGTTGACAACACCAGAAGAATTTTCTATGCTCTTGACAGTCAGGGGCACAAAAAGTGTTTCTGATTGTTGAGCAGAAATTGACACCTTTTCTAACATGCACTTTTTCTTGTGTCGTGGCAGCAGTCCAGACTGAGAAACCTCCTAAGTGTTGCTTTTCAGATTTTATCTGAGCATGGGTCAGCACTTACAAGTTAGGTTCTTTTGGTCACAGAACACCTCCCAGGTTCTTTGTTTCATCACTTGTAAGTTTTCTGAGTTTTATAGCTGAGATCACGCATTGCTGAAGAACCGAGACTCTGCCTTCTGAGAAACTGATATACTTAACCTTGCCACGATCAATCACAACTGGGACCAAAGATAGTGCACTAACAAATCCAGTGTTTGTCACAACTTATGATTTTTTTTATGAATATTTTTCCTACTTCTGTCTACTTCATGACAGTGTAATATGCATAAACACAGAAAGTGAGTCTGTCTCATTCAATTTAGGCAACCAGTGTCGAGCATAGTGCCTGGCATCATATAATAAAAGTACAATAAGTTTTTACTGAAAGGGTGAATAAATAGTCATTTGCATACATACACATATATCCACAAATGACAGACACTATTGAAACAGAGAGGTATGCTCATGTGCAATGCACATCTAAGCACACAGATATACATGCACCCAATGTACCTTAGTATATATACATAGAGAGATATAATTGGTACACAAAGAATATGGAAATAAAATGGCATAAAGGTAACAGTTGATATCTATGTGTGAAAAATTGTTGTTTTGTTTCTCTTATCATTTTTTTTGCACTTCTGCAATAAGAATACCATTTTCATAATAAAAGGGCTGTTAAAATTCAATATACTTGTCAAATCACTGCACATCATATTTTATAATACGTTAAGTAGATTTAAATGAAAGAAGTTCCATAGACAGATGTAAAAATAGTAGAATGGGAAGTGACTGAGTGCAGGGACGTGAGTTCTTAGCACAGTGCCTGGTATATAATGGGCACTTTCAAAGGCTTTATGAAAGAATGGTTATAAGGAAAGAAGAAAAACAAGATAAAAAGATAGATTTTCAAAAAACACACCACTTAGGATACACAAAATCTTCACAGATCCAGCTAATTGGAATCAACAGTGGTAGACAATCTTATCTACCAAAATTTCCTTTGGACCTGTACTGAAGCGTGATTCCCAAGGTGCACACGAGGTGGCAGCAGAGAAGCACATGTAACAGAGACCATTATTGTATGTGCTATGGAGCAAGTTCCAACAAACTTCAGAGAATTGAAATGATATCAAGTATATCTCTTGCTTACACTAGAGTTAATGTTGAAACAGGTAGCAAATTGTAAGTAGAACATCCTTATATTTACAAGTTATAAAAGTATATTCTAGATAGTATGAGATTCAACATCGATAGATAACGCCCAATACCCAACTGCTGGATTTTTCCAGGTAACTGCTCTGAGCTGGTATTCCCGATGTGCACACTAGTTGGCAGCAGAGAAGCGCACTTGGAAAACATTTACCACACACATTCCTTTATGCTAATTCAGGCAAGTTTCAACTACCTCCAACCTTTGAAATCATATAAAGCATGTTTCTTGTTGTCATTATACTTAATCTAGTAATCATTCATAGAAAGTTACTAAAAAGCCCTTTCTTTTTTAAGTTAAGAAATTCACTCCTAAATAACCCCCCTCTAACTCACAATTCAAGTTATGAAATACTTTAAAATTAATCAAAATAAAGATTACATAAAAAAATTTATGGAAACATGTTGTGATGAATTTATTTTAGGAGAAAACCCTTAAAATATACAGCCTTTCCACCCATACTCTGAACCAGGATACTAAATAAAATTCAGAGAATGTAAAAGAAAAACCATGTTCACAGACTGACTAGGCAGTGGCAGTGAGTAAAGCATTTGACTGGAATGAGCAGCACCCAGGTTTGAGATCCCAAGGTCGCGAGCTTGAGTGTGGGCTTATTTTGTTTTAGCAAAGCTCATCAGCTTGAGCCCAAGGTCTCTGTCTTGAGCAAGGGGTCACTTGGTCAGCTGTAGCCCCCTGGTCAAGGTACATATTAGAGTGCAGTCAATAAACAACTAAGGTGTCCTAATGAAAAACTGATCATTGATCTGTGACCTGGCACATAATAAAAAATTCTCTCCATTCCTGTCTGTCTATCCCTATCTATTCCTCTCTCTGACTCTCTCTATGTCTCTGTAAAAAAGACAGAGAAATAAAGAAATGTTCACAGAGACATTTGAAAGTTCTATCCATATTTTTCTATGAATAAATAAAACTCATCATTTTGAAAAATGTGGGGTTTGAAAACTGGGTGCATCTTATACAGTGGTTGTTGTAATTTTACTTGCATTTTCTGTTTATTCGCATTTGTTATCATTTTCCCAAATTTTGTGCCCCAAAATTACAGTGCTTCTTATATAGGGAGGCTACTTATACATGGGGAAATTTGGTACTTTACAACCGTACCACTTATTTCCTCTTGGGGTGAGATTTTGAAAAAAATAATTTGTTCCTCTAAGCAATTTAAGCTGCAAAAAGAACAAAAGAAAGCCATTGTCATTTTTCTTTTATTCAGTTATTAATGTTAGAGGGAGGAAGAGAAAGAAAACAGACATTCAGATAGTCAGAAACATCAATGTGTTTCTGTATGTGTCTAGACCCAAGACCAAACCTATGATATTAGTGTCTGGGTGTGATGTTCTATCTACTTAGCTCTCTGTGAGAGCAAGCCATTGTCTTTAGGGGCAAAAAAATTACTAGAGAAACACTGAGGTTATTAAAAATAAAACAATAATCTAGTCTGCTGTGGTGACAACACCAGAAGACTTTTCTTTGCTCTTGAGAGTCAGGGGCATATTCAATATTTCTGATTGTTTACCACGATGTGACACCTTTCCTCACATGCACTTTTTTCTTGTGCTGTTGCAGCATTCCAGACTGAGAGACCTCCTAAGGTTTGGACATCAGAATTTTTCTGAGCCAGGGTCACCACTAACGAGCTAGGTTCTTTTGGTCACAGAACACCTCCCAGGATCTTTGTTTCAGCACTTGAGAATTTTCTCAGTTTCATAACTGAGAACGCGCATTGCTGATGAACTGAGACCTATGACTCAGCTCTGCCTATCGAGAAACTGATATACTGAATGTTGCCATGATCAATAAAAACTTGAAAAAACACATTGCACTACCATATCCAGTGCTTGTCATAACTTATAATTATTTTATTTATGTATATTTTTTCTTCTTCTGTCTACAGCATGACAGTGTATAAAGACAGAAAGTGAGTCTGTCTCTTTCACTCTAGGCAACCAGTGTCAAGCACAGTGCCTGGTAAATAAGAGAATTACAATCAGTGTTTAACGAATGAAAGAATAAATACAAATTTGCATACATACACAGGTATCCACCCAGGATAAACAATGTAGACACAGAGAGATATGCTCAGGTGCAATGCACATCTATGCACACAGATGTATGCACACCCAATGTACCTTAATACATATAGATAGAGAAATATATTAGGTACACTAAGAATATGGAAAGATAATGTCATAATATTAACAGTAGTTATCTCTGTAGGAAAATTTGTTGTTTTGTTTTCTTATCATATTTTCTTCCACTTCTGCAATAATAATACAGTTTTTATAATAAGAAAGCAGTTAAAATTAACATACTTGTCAAATCAAAAGACATCCTATTTTACAATACTTAAATAAGTTTTAAATAAAGGAGTTCAAAACATAGAAGTAAAAATAGTAGATTGGGAAAACTTTGAGTGCAGCAACTACTCATGCAGTTCCTAGCACAGTGCCTGGTATATGATGGGAACAATCAAAGGCTTTATGAAAGCATTGCTGGAAGGAAAGAAGAAAAACAAGGTGAACCGGTAGATTTCCAGAAATCAAATCACTTAGAATACACAAAAACTGTACAGAAATGGCAAATTGGAATCAACGTTTGTAGACATTCCCCTATACGAATCTTTTCCTTTGGATCAGTACTTAGGCGTGATTCCCAAGATGCACACGAGGTGGCAGCAGAGAAGCACATATAACAGTGACACTTGCTATGCAGCAAGTTTCAGCAAACTTCAGAGGATTGAAATGATACCAAATATGTCTACTGCTTTCACTGCAGTTAACGTTGAAACAAGTAGCAAACAGCAACTAAAAATTCCTTGTATTTACAAGTTATAAATGTATCTTTTAAATAGTCTTGGTTTCAACATGGGCCGATAACCCACCGCACCCAACTTTTCTATTTTTCCAGGTGAACTGCTCTGAGCTGTTATTCCTAAGGTGCACACGAGGTGGCAGCATAGAAGCGCATTTGGGAAACATTTCCCACAGAAAATCCTGTATTCTCTTGCAAGCAAGTTTCAACTACCTCAAACCATTGAAAGGATATAAAGCATGTTTCTTGTTGTCATTACACTTACTCTAGAAATCAGTAATAAAAACTAACTAAAAAACCTTCCTTTTTTAAGTTAAGAAATTCACTCCTAAATAACCCCCACTCATAATCAAAATTCAAGTTACAAAATACTTTAAATTTAATGGAAATAGAAACTACATAAGAAAACCTATGGAAAAATGTTGTGATGATTACATTTTAGTGGGAAAAAAACCTTAAAATACACAGCCTTTCCAATCATACTATGAAACAGGATACTAGACAAAGTCCAGAGAAAGTAAAAGAAAAAAATTTTCACAGACTGAGCGGGCCGTGGTGCAGTGGATAGAGCATTTGACTGGAATGTGGTGGACCCAAGGTCACCTGCTTGAGCATGGGCTTATCTGGTTTTAGCAAAGCTCACCAGCTTTAGCCCATTGGGCTCACTGGATCAAGCAAGGGGTCACTCGTTCAGCTGTAGTTTCCTGGTCAAGGTACAATGGGAGAGCAGTCAATGAACAACTAAGGTGTCACAATAAAAAACTGATAATTGATCTTTGACCTGGTACATAATAAAAAAAAAATCTTTACATTCCTGTCTGTGTGACCCTCTGTCTGACTCTCTCCCTGTCTCTGTTAAAACAAAAGAAAAGAAGAGAAAGGAAGAAATATAAGGTCCACAGAGACATTCGTCGGGTGTATACCATATTTCCCCTCGTTTAAGACTCATCTTTATTGAAAAATGTGGGGTTTGAAAACTGGGTGCGTCTTATACAGTGGTTGTAGTATTTTATACTTGCATTTCATGTTTCTTCACATTTGTTATCATTTTCTCAAATTTTGTGCCCAAAAATGAAGGTGCGTCTTCTACAGGGAGGCATATTATGCATGGGGAAATGTGGTACTTTACAACCTTCCTATCTAGTTCCTCTTGTACTGAGATTTTTAAAAACATAATTCCTTCCTCTATGCAATTTAAGCTGCAAAAACAACAAAAAATAGCCATTGTCATTTTTTTAAATTTAATTGTTAATGTTAGAGGGGGAAGTGGAGGGAAAAAGACAGTCAGAAACATCAATCTTTTCCTGCATGTGCCTTGATCCAGGACCAAATCTATGACATTACTGTAGAGGAGTGACGCTCTAACTACTGAGCTCTCTGGTGTAAGTAAGCCATTGTCTCTTGGGGAACAAAATTACTAGAGAAAACCTGAGGCAATTAAAAAATAAAATAATAATCTAGTCCGCAGTGGTGACAACACCAGAAGAATTTTCTAAGCTCTTGACAGTCAGGGGCACAAACAGTATTTCTGATTGTTGAGCAGGAATTGACACCTTTTCTAACATGCACTTTTTCTTGTGTCGTGGCAGCAGTCCAGACTGAGAAACCGCCTAATCTTTGGACATCAGAATTTTTCTGAGCCTGGGTCACCACTAACAAGCTAGGTTCTTTTGGTCACAAAACACCTCCCAGGGTCTTTGTTTTAGCACTTAAGAATTTTCTCAGTTTTATAGCTGAGAACATTCATTGCTGATGAACTGAGACTTATGACTCAGCTCTGCCTTTCGAGAAAGTGATATACCGAACATTGCCACGATCAATAAAAACTTGGCAAAACCCATTGCACTACCATATCCAGTGCATGTCACAACTTATAATTATTTTATTTATGTATATTTTTTCTTCTTCTGTCTACAGCATGACAGTGTATTATTCATAAAGACAGAAAATGAGTCTGTCTCTTTCACTATAGGCAAACAGTGTCAAGCACTGTGCCTGGCACATAATATAAATACAATAAGTGTATAACGAATGAAAGAATAAATACAAATTTGCATATATACACAGGTATCCACACAGGATAGACAATGTGGACACAGAGAGATATGCTCATGAGCAATGCACATCTATGCACACAGATGTATGCACACCCAATGTACCTTAATACATATAGATAGAGAAATATAATAGGTACACTAAGAATATGGAAACATAATGTCATAATATTAACAGTAGTTATCTCTGTAGGAAAATTTGTTGTTTTGTTTTCTTATATTTTCTTGCACTTCTGCAATAAGAATAGAGTTTTTATAATAAGAAAGCAGTTAAATTCAACATACTTGTCAAATCAAAGGACATCCTATTTTAAAATACTTTAAGAAGATTTAAATAAAGGAGTTCAAAACACAGAAGTAAAAATAGTAGATTGGGAAAACTTTGAGTGCAGCAACTACTCATGCAGTTCCTAGTACAGTGCCTGGTATATGATGGGAACATTCAAAGGCTTTATGAAAGAATTGCTGGAAGGAAAACAGAAAAACAAGATGAACCGGTAGATTCCCAGAAATCAAATCACCAAGAATACACAAAAACTGTACAGAAACTGCAAATTGGAATCAACGTTTGTAGAAAATTTCCTCTGCCATTCTTTTCCTTTGGATCAGTACTGAGGCGTGATTCCCAAGATGCACACGAGGTGGCAGCAGAGAAGCACATGTAACAGAGACATTTGCTATGCAGCAAGTTTCAGCAAACTTCTGAAGATTTTTTTTTAAATAAATTTTTATTAATGTTAATGGGATGACATTAATAAATCAGGTTACATATATTCAAAGAAAACATGTCTAGGTTATCCTGTCATTAAATTATGTTGCATACCCCTCGCCCAGATTCAGATATCCTCCATCACCCTCTATCTAGTTTTCTCTGTGCCTCTCTCCCTCCCCCTAACTCTCTCCCTCCCTCCCTCCCTCCCTCCCTCCCTCCCTCCCTCCCTCCCTCCCTCCCTCCCTCATGCTTCCTCCCTCCCCCCAACCCTGGTAACCACCACACTCTTGTCCATGTCTCTTAGTCTCGTTTCTATGTTCCACCAATGAATGGAATCATGACTTAGTAGTTCTTGTTTTTTTCTGATTTACTTATTTCACTCCGTATAATGTTATCAAGATCCCACCATTTTGCTGTAAATGATCTGATGTCATCATTTCTTATGGCTGAGTAGTATTCCATAGTGTATATGTGCCACATCTTCTTTATCCATTCTTCTATTGAAGGGCTTTTTGGTTGTTTCCATGTCTTGGCCACTGTGAACAGTGCTGCAATGAACATGGGGCTACATGTGTCTTTACGTATCAATGTTTCTGAGGTGTTGGGGTATATACCCAGTAGAGGGATTGCTGGGTCATAAGGTAGTTCTATTTTCAGTTTTTTGAGGAACCACCATACTTTCCTCCATAATGATTGTACTACTTTACAGTCCCACCAACAGTGGATGAGAGTTCCCTTTTCTTTATAGCCTCTCCAACAATTGGTATTACCCGTCTTGTTGATAATTGCTAATCTAACAGGGGTGAGGTGGTATCTCATTGTAGTTTTGATTTGCATTTCTCTAATAACTAATGAAGCTGAGCATCTTTTCATATATCTGTTGGCAATTTGTATTTCTTCCTGTGAGGATTGTCTATTCACGTCCTCTTCCCATTTTTTTATTGGATTGTTTGTTTGTTTGTTGTTGAGTTTTATGAGTTCTTTGTAAATTTTGGAAATTAGGCCCTTATCTGAGCTGTTGTTTGAAAATATCATTTCCCATTTAGTTGGCTGTCTGTTTATTTTGATATCAGTTTCTCTTGCTGAGCAAAACTTTTTATTCTGATATAGTCCCATTCATTTATCTTTGCCTTCACTTCTCTTGCCATTGGAGTCACGTTCATAAAATGTTCTTTAAAACCCAGGTCCATGAGTTTAGTACCTATGTCTTCTTCTATGTACTTTATTGTTTCAGGTCTTATGTTTAGGTCTTTGATCCATTTTGAATTAATTTTAGTACACGGGGACAGGCTGTAGTTGAGTTTCATTCTTTTGCATGTGGCTTTCCAGTTTTCCCAACACCATTTGTTGAAGAGGCTTTCTTTTCTCCATTGTGTGTTGTTGGCCCCTTTGTCAAAGATTATTTGACCATATATATGTGGTTTTATTTCTGGGCTTTCTATTCTGTTCCATTGGTCTGAGTGTCTATTTTTCTGCCATTACCATGCTGTTTTGATTATCATGGCCCAATAATATAGTTTAAAGTCAGGTATTGTGATGCCCCCAGCTTCATTCTTTTTCCTTAGGATTGCTTTTGCTATTTGGGGTTTTTTATAGTTCCATATAAATCTGATGATTTTTTGTTCCATTTCTTTAAAAAATGTCATAAGAATTTTGATGGAAATTGCATTAAATTTATATATTGCTTTGGGTAATATGGCCATTTTAATTATATTTATTCTTCCTATCCAAGAACAAGGAATATTTTTCCATGTCATTGTGTCTTTTTCTAATTCTCTTAACAATGCCTTGTAGTTTTCGATATATAGGTCTTTACATTTAGTGTAATTATTGACACTTGTGGGTTCCCTATTGCCATTTTATAAATTGCTTTCTGTTAGTTTTGTATCTTGTTTGATTCTTCTCTTTTGTTTTTCTATCATTTGTTTTTGTTTGTTTGTATTCCATACTTCTTTCCTCTGTTGCTACCTTTTTTAAGTCAAGTGTTTTTGTGGTGGTTTTTTCAAGGGTGGTTACCATTAAGTAATGAAAAGGGTACCTACCATATTCATTGTAGTACCCTATCTTATGAGTATTTCTGCACTTCATCGTCCTTTGCTACTGTTAATCTCCATCCTCTCCCCCCTTTTTCTCTTTTGTTGTCACAGTTTAAGTTTGGTTTTATTGTGTTCTTGGTGGAGCTGTTACTTGTGGTTTTGTTTTCTTTTGTTCTTTGAATCTGGTTGGAAAACCCCATTTAGTATTTCCTGGAGTGGGGGCTTTCTGCTGATAAATTCTCTCATCTTTTCTGTATTTGTGAATGTATTTATATCTCCTTCGTACTTGAAGGATAGCTTTGATGGGTATAGTATTCTTGGCTGAAAGTTCCTCTCTTTCAGGGCTTTAAATATTGGGGTCCACTTTCTTCTAGCTTGTAGATTTTCTGCTGAGAAATCTGATGATAATCTAATAGGCCTTCCTTTATATGTTGTACTCTTCTTTTCCCTGGCTTCCTTGAGAATTTTTTCTTTGTCATTGGTTTGTGTCATCTTCATTATGATGTGCTTTGGAGTGGTTTTGTTGGGGTTAAGAAAACTCGGTGTTCTGTTTGCTTCTTGAAATTGAGGCTTTAGTCCTTTCCACATGCTTGGGAAGTTCTCGTCTATTATTTGTTTTAGTATATTCTCCATTTCATTTTCTTTCTCTTCTCCCTCTGATATACCTATTATCCTTATGTTATTCTTTCTGATGGAGTCAGACAATTCCTGTAGGGCTTTCTCGTTTTTTATTATTTTTGAGTCTCTTTCTTCTCTCTGTTGTGCCTCAAGTTGCTTGTCTTCTATTTCACTAATCCTATCTTCTATCTGGGCTGTTCTATTAGCTAAGCTTGTTACCTCGTTTTTCAGCTTGTGAATTGAGTTTTTCATTTCTGTTTGATTTGTTTTTATAGTTTCAATTTCCCTGATAATATATTCTTTGTAATCGATGAGTTGTTTTCTGATCTCCCTAAATTGCCTTTCTGTGTTTTCTTGTATATCTCTGAGTATTTTTAAGATTTTTATTTTAAATTCTCTGTCATTTAGCTCCAAGACTTCCAATATGTTAAATCTTTCCTCCATAGATTTTTCCACATCTATTTGTGTTACCTCTCTATCTTTTGTATCCATAATATTTGATTTCCTTTTTCTTATTGGCATCTGAGGGTGGTCTTGTTGATAGCACTAATTAGAATTAATAAAGAGTAAAAAGTAAAAAAAAAAAAAGGTAAAACACCCCACACAAAAAAAACAGTAATAATTTATTTTTCCCCCCTTTTTTCTTTCTTCTCTTCCCCTCCTCTCCTCTCCTAAGGGAAATATCGTGATGACCTGTGAATTATATTATGCTAAATGGAACAAAAACTGCCTATCACGGACGGCCTGAATTGGGGTGAAGAGTTCAAGGGTCAAAAAAATGGAGTAGGGACCTACTAACTGCAAAAAAAAAGGAGAAAATCTTAGACAAGCATAAGATGATTTGCTTGTAAGTGATGGTCGACTAAGAGATATAATGAGAGGGATAAGAAGGAACTAGAAAAAAGGGGAAAAAAGAATAATAAAGAAGAAAAAAAAAGAAAAAGTAAATATCTGTTGTAATAAGTGGAGCGAAGTCTAAATACAATGGAGACCTTGGGTTGGGAGGAATGCTAGTGAGTTAAAAAGCAACGTAAAAGTACCCAAAATGCCACAAAAATAAACAAACAAAAAAACGAAAACAAAAGTGAAAAAAAACCCCCAAAATATCTTGAGTCCCAAATTAAATAATTTGTTCGTGATTGAGGATTAAATGGGAGGAAAAGTAAAAGGAGAAAAGAAGAAATGAACAGAAAGGAAAAAAGAAGAAAAAGAGTAAAACAAGGAAGAAAAAAGGAAGAAAAAAAACAAAATAAAGCAAAACAAAAAAATCAAAAGGGGAGAGAGTGAGAGTTAAGTGTTTTGGAGTGTAACCTTAAAGGGGAGTGAGTATGAAGAAAAGAAATAAAATGTAACACTCATGGGTAGTGTAGTTCAAGGAAAGGGAAGCATAAGATGGGCAGAGAATAAACAAACCAAGGTGGAGGAAATAGAAATAATAATAATAAAGGCAATAAGATAGAAGAAACAAACAACAACAATGAAAAATTAGTGGAACAAGTTATAAAGTCTGTGGATTTTTCTTGATTTTGAGAGGTTAACTTCTTCCTTTTTCTTTTCTCTCCCTCTTCCTGGTCGGTGACTCTGTACCCCAGGCTCTGTCTCTGTATCACACTTAGGTAGGGTTTGCAGTTGATGGGATTCTATGGCAATGTCACATAATTTGCTTTAGTCTTGCTGGTAGTCAAGGCTTTTTGGTGTTTTCAGGGTCCAACAATGAGAGAGTTTGCTTTCCTGGAGTCTCTCTCCTAGTCTCCCCTTCCTGAATTAGCAACCTTGTGTTCCAGCTGTAAGGCTGCTACTGCTTCTGCCTGGGGAGTAAGAGGCTCAAAGAGCTAGGAAATCCCCACTCTATCCCCACTCAGCACAAGGCTTTGGGAAAGGCTCTGGCAGTCAGAGCCTCCAGCATAATCAGTCGGGGCTGGGTCAATTGTTGTCAAGGTGACTGTTCAGCGCCTAGCATTCAGATGGACCACTCAACCCAGGCTTTCCACAATTTGTAGCCTGTTTTGGCTGGGAAGAAGAGGCACTAGTCGATGCTTGCGACTAGTGTATTATAGGTCTTATTATCTGTCAAGTCCCTCTTGTTAGCATTTATTCCTTAATATGGAAGCTCTGTCAATCAGAAGGTGCCCCTGAACCTTTCGCGAGAGGCACTAAAAATACCACGCCTCTTGTTTTGGATCGCTGAACTAAAAGAGATCTTATCAATTAGAGACCCGTGGGTGCGCAGATTTCGTGGGTTAAGCTAATTTCAGTGATTGGAACTGCAGCTGTGCTCCAGAAAGTATTTCATGTACGTTTGGTTTCAAATTTACTGCAGTGTTTACAAGACTTACACAGCTGTTTTCCCTTCAATTAAAGCAGTGTTAAAAACTGAATTAGAATTCTCTTATGTTACACAGTAATATTTCTGAAATACTTCTGCGTAGAATTGCAAAGCGCATGAAAGAATTATGTTTCACAACCAAAAAGCCCTTCAATAGAAGACTGGATAAAGAAGATGTGGCACATATACACTATGGAATACTACTCAGCCATAAGAAATGATGACATGAGATCATTTACAGCAAAATGGTGGGATCTTGATAACATTATAAGGAGTGAAATAAGTAAATCAGAAAAAAACAAGAACTACATGATTCCCTACATTGGTGGAACATAAAAATGAGACTAAGAGACATGGACAAGAGTGTGGTGGTTACCAGGGGTGGGGGGAGGGAGGACAGAGGGAGAGTTAGGGGGAGGGGGAGGGGCACAGAGAACTAGATAGAGGGTGGCGAAGGACAATCTGACTTTGGGCGAGGGGTATGCAACATAATTTAATGACAAAATAACCTAGACATGTTTTCTTTGAATATATGTACCCTGATTTATTAATGTCATCCCATTACCATTAATAAAAATTTATTTAAAAAAAAAGAATTATGTTTCAAATAACTGTTAGAGTCTGTTTTTAAAAAACTAGTAACAATAAATTCATACTTATGAAAATATACTTTATGAACACATTTCTTAATGCATTGTTAAACAGCTCATTTTGTTTTTCTTTGCAAGTGTGTTTTTGCTAACAAGTGTTTCAAGTTTACTGAGTTAATTTCAATGAAACGTATGTTTGTTTTCCAATTAATATAGTATATCCAGAATGTGCATTTTGTTGTTCTCTTTTGTTAAACAGAGTTAGGATTTGAAATAGGACTCAGTTTTTTTACAGAATAGGGAACCTGCACTGAGAATGCTTAACCTCTCATTCTAAATGAAATATAGATCATTGAAATAACTCTTAGTTACTTCTCAAAAGAATTTGTAAGTATCACTTCATAGATTTGAAGACACATCTTTTCAACACAAGTCATAATTCTTAAATTTGCTTCTCATTTAGTTGTTCTTAGAATGCGGGATTCTCCTAACAAGAGTTTCAATATATCTGAGTTAGTGTCAGTCAAGTGTACGTTTCATTTCAAATTTAATGCAGTGTTTACAAGACTTACAAAGGTGTTTTCTCTCCAAGTAAAGCAGTGTTAAAAACTGAATTAGACTTCTCTTATGTTACACAGTAATATTCCTGAAATACTTCTGCTTAGAATTGAAAAGCGCATGAAAAAATTATGTTTCAAATAACCGTTAGTGTCTGTTTTTAAAAAACTAGTAACAATAAATTCATACTTATGAAAATATATTTTATGAACACATTTCTTAATGCATTGTTAAACAGCTCATTTTGTTATTCTTTGCAAGTGTGTTTTTGCTAAAAAGTGTTTGAAGTTTACTGAGTTAATTTCAATGAAAATTATGTTTGTTTTCCAATTAATATAGTATATCCAAGATGTGCATTTCGGTGTTCTCTTTTGTTAAACAGAGTTAGGAATTGAAATAGGACTCAGGTTTTTTACAGAATAGTGTACCTATACTGAGAAAGCTTAACATCTCATTCTAAATGAAATATTGATCATTCAAATAACTGTTAGTTTCTTCTCAAAAGAATTTGTAAATATCATTTCATAGATTTGAAGACACATCTTTTCAACACAAGTCTTAATGCTTAAATTTGCTTCTTATTTAGTTATTCTTAGAATGCGGGATTCTCCTAACAAGAGTTTCAATATATCTGAGTTAGTGTCACTCAAGTGTATGTTTGGTTTCAAATTTACTGCAGTGTTTACAAGACTTACACAGCTGTTTTCCTTTCAAATGAAGCAGTGTTAAAAATTGAATTAGAATTCTCTAATGTTACACAGTAATATTCCTGAAATACTTCTGCTTAGAATTGCAAAGCGCATGAAAGAATTATGTTTCAAATAACTGTTAGTGTCTGTTTTTTAAAAAGTAGTAACCATCAATTCATACTTATGAAAATATATTTTATGAACACATTTCTTAATGCAATGTTAAACAGCTCATTTTGTTATTCTTTGCAAGTGTGTTTTTGCTATCAAGTGTTTCAAGTTAACTGAGTTAATTTCAATGAAACTTATATTTGTTTTCCAATTAATGTAGTATATCCTAGATGTGCATTTTGGTGTTTTCTTTCATGAAACAGAGTTAGGAATTGAAATAGGACTCAGTTATTTGACACAGTAAGGAACCTACACTGTGTATGCTGAACCTCTCAAACTAAATAAAAAATTTATGTTTCAAATATCTTAGTTTTCAACTCTAAAAAACTAGTAAAAATCAATTGATACCTATGAAGATATAATTTTTTAAAACATTTCTTAATACTCTGTTAAAGAACTCATTTATTAATTCTTTTCCCCTGTGATTCTGCCAACAAGAGTTTCTATTTAGGTGAAATAGAACTTATTTTTTAACAAATTCATGTGTTTGTACTGCTTCTGCTTAAAATCTCAAAGTCAATGAAAGAATTACAGTTGTAATAACTGTTAACTTCTTTCTCTAAAATGCAGAATACTCAATTCTTA
Source organism: Saccopteryx leptura (assembly GCF_036850995.1). NCBI lineage: Eukaryota > Metazoa > Chordata > Mammalia > Chiroptera > Emballonuridae > Saccopteryx > Saccopteryx leptura. The sequence continues at coordinate 127,363,887 of NC_089506.1, forward strand.
CTTATGAAGATGTAGTTTTACAACAGTATTCTTAATGGTTTATAAATGACTCATTTCGTAAATCTTTGCTCGTGTGTTTTGCAAACAATAGTTCCAACTTAACTGAGTTACATTCTTTCAAGTGTATGTTTTTAAATTTCCCGGTTTATTTAAAAGAGTGACACAGCTGTTTTATCTTCAGGTAAAACAGTTTACAAATTGAAAATGTTCTCACTTTTCTTACACTGTAATGTTCCTGAAATGCTTCTGATTGGTGTGGCAAAATGAATGAAAGAATTATGTTTCCAATAACTGTTCGTTTTGTTCTTTATAAACTAGTGAAAATCATTTCATACTTATGAAGATATATTTTTTCAACATATTTTTTTAAAGTGATGTTAAGCAACTCATTTAATTATGTTTTGTACGTGTGTTCATGGTAACAAGTGTTTCATGTTATCTGAGTTTGTTGCACTAATATGTATGTTTTGTTTCAAATTTACTGTAGTATTTACAAGACTTGCACAGTTGAGTGCTCTTTATTTAATGCAGCGTTAGGAATTGAAATAGGACTCAGTTTGGTTACAGAGTAATGAAACTACACTGAGAATGCTCAACCTCTCATTCTAAATGAAATATTGATCATTCAAATAACTGTTAGTTTCTTCTCAAAAGAATTTGTAAATATCATGTCATAGATTTGAAGACACATCTTTTCAACACAAGTCATAATGCTTAAATTTGCTGCTTATTTAGTTATTCTTAGAATGTGGGATTCTCCAAACAAGAGTTTCAATATATCTGAGTAAGTGTCACTCAAGTGTACATTTGGTTTCAAATTTACTGCAGTGTTTGCAAGACTTACACAGCTATTTTTTCTTCAAGTAAAGCACTGTTAAAAATTGAATTAGAATTCCCTTAGGTTACACAGTAATATTCCTGAAATACTTCTGCTTAGAATTACAAAGCTCATGAAAGAATTATGTTTCAAATAACTGTTAGTGTCTGTTTTTAAAAAACTAGTAACAATCAATTCACACTTATGAAAATATATTTTATGAACACATTTTTTAATGCATTGTTAAACAGCTCCTTTTATTTTTCATTGCAAGTGTGTTTTTGCTAACAAGGGTTTCAAGTTTACTGAGTTAATTTCAATGAAAAGTACGTTTATTTTCTAAATTAATATAGTATATACAGGATGTGCATTTTGGTGTTATCGTTTGTTAAAGTGATTTAGAAATTGAAATAGGTCTCAGTTTTTTTACAGAATAGTGAACCTACACTGATAATGCTTAACCTCTCATTCTAAATGAAATATTGATCATTGAAATAACTGTTAGTTTCTTCTCACAAGAATTTATAAATATCATTTCATAGATTTGAAGACACATCTTTTCAAAATGATTCATAATGCTTAATTTTGCTGCTCATTCAGTTATTCTTAGAATGTGCGATTCTCCTAACAAGAGTTTCAATATATCTGTGTTAGTGTCACTCTAGTGTATGTTTAGTTTCAAATTTACTGCAGCGTTTACAAGACTTACACAGCTGTTTTCCCTTCAAGTAAAGCAGTGTTAAAATTTGAATTAGAATTCTCTTATGTTACACAGTAATATTCCTGAAATATTTCTACCTTGAATTGCAAAGTGCATGAAAGAATTATGGTTCAAATAACTGTTAGTGTCCGTTTTTAAAAAACTAGTAAAAATCAATTCATTCTTATGAAAATATATTTAATGAACACATTTCTTAATGCATTGTGAAATAGCTCCTTTTTATATTTTTTGCAAGTGTGTTTTTCTAACAAGTGTTTCAAGTTACCTGAGTTAATTTCAATGAAACGTATGTTTGTTTTCCAATTAATATTTTATATCCAGAATGTGCATTTTGGTGTTCTCTTTTGTTAAACAGAGTTAGAAATTGAAATAGTACTCAGATTTTTTACAGAATCGCGAACCTACACTGTGAATGCTTAACCTCTCATTCTAAATGATATATTGATCATTGAAATAACAGTTTGTTTCTTCTCACAAGAATTTGTCAATATCATTTCATAGATTTGAAGACACATCTTTTCAACACAAGTCATAGTGCATAATTTTGCTGCTCATTTAGTTATTCATAGAATGCGGGATTCTCCTAACAAGAGTTTCAATATGTCTGAGTTAGTGTCACTCTAGCGTATGTCTGCTTTCAAATTTACTGCAGCGTTTACAAGACTTACGCAGCTGTTTTCCCTTCAATTAAAGCAGTGTTAAAATTTGAATTCGATTTTTCTTATGTTACACAGTAATATTCCTGAAATACTTCTGCTTTGAATTGTAAAGCAGATAAAAATTATCTTTCAAATAACTGTTAGTGTCCGTTTTTAAAAAACTAGTAACAATCAATTCATACTTATGAAAATATATTTTATGAACACATTTCTTAATGCATTGTTAAACAGCTCATTTTGTTATTCTTTGCAAGTGTGTTTTTGCTAACAAGTGTTTCAAGTTTACTGAGTTAATTTCAATGAAACGTATGTTTGTTTTCCAATTAATATAGTATATCCAGGATGTGCATTTTGGTTTCTCTTTTGTTAAACAGAGTTAGAAATTGAAATAGGCCTCAGTTTTTTTTACAGAATAGTGAATCTACACTGAGAATGCTTAACCTCTCATTCTAAATGTAATATTGATCATTGAAATAACTGTTAGTTACGTCTCAAAAGAATTTTTAAATATCATGTCATAGATTTGAAGACACATCTTTTCAACACAAGTCATTATGCTAAAATTTGCTGCTCATTTAGTTATTCTTAGAATGCGGGATTCTCCTAACAAGAATTTCAGTATATCTGAGTTAGTGTCACTCAAGTGTATGTTTGGTTTCAAATTTACTGCAGTGTTTACAAGACTTACACAGCAGTTTTCCCTTCAAGTAAAGCAGTGTTAAAAATTGAAGTAGAATTCTCTTATGTGACACAGTAATATTCCCCAAAAACTTCTGCTTAGATTTGCAAAGCGCATGAACGTGTTATGTTTCAAATAACTGTTAGTGTCTGTTTTTAAAAAACTAGTAACAATCAATTCACACTTATGAAAATATATTTTATGAACACATTTCTTAATGCATTGTTAAACAGCTCCTTTTGTTTTTCATTGCAAGTATGTTTTTGCTAACAAGTGTTTCAAGATAACTGAGTTAATTTCAATGAAACGTATGTTTGTTTTCTAATTAATATAGTATATTCAGGATGTGCATTTTGGTGTTCTCTTTTGTGAAACAGATTTAGGAATTGAAATAGGTCTCAGTTTTTTGATAGAATAGTGAACCTACAATGAGAATGCTTAACCTCTCATTCTAAATGAAATATTGATCATTGAAATAACTGTTAGGTCTTTTTCACAAGAATTTGTAAATATCATTTCATAGATTTGAAGACACATCTTTTCAACACAAGTCATTATTCTTAATTTTGCTGCTCATTCAGTTATTCTTAGAATGAGGGATTCTTCTAACAAGAGTTTCAATATATCTGAGTTAGTGTCACTCAAGTGTATGTTTGGTTTCAAATTTACTGCAGTGTTTACAAGACTTACACAGCAGTTTTCCCTTCAAGTAAAGCAGTGTTAAAAATTGAATTAGAATTCTCTTATGTTACACAGTAATATTCCTCAAATACTTCTGCTTAGAATTGCAAAGCGCTTGAATGTGTTATTTTTCAAATAACTGTTAGTGTCTGTATTTAAAAAAACTAGTAACAATCAATTCACAATTATGAAAATATATTTTATGAACACATTTCTTTTTTTTTTCTTTTTTTTCTCTTATTTATTTTTAATGGGGTGACATCAGTAAATCAAGATACATATATTCAAAGACAACATGTCCAGGTTCTCTTAAAGTTCAATTATGTTGCATACCCATCACCCAAAGTCAGATTGACCTGTCACCCTCTATCTAGTTCTCTCTGTGCCCCTCCCCCTCCCCCTTCCCTCTCCCTCTCCTCCCTCCCCCAGTAACCACCACACTTTTATCAATGTCTCTTGGTCTCACTTTTATGTCCCATCTATGTATGGAAAAATGCAGTTCCTGGTTTTTTCTGATTTACTTATTTCACTCCGTATAATGTTGTCAAGGTCCCACCATTTTGCTATAAATGATCCGATGTCATCATTTCTTATGGCTGAGTAGTATTCCATGGTGTATATGTGCCACATCTTCTTTATCCAGTCATCTATTGATGGGCTTTTTGGTTGTTTCCATGTCCTGGCCGCTGTGAACAATGCTGCAATGAACATGGGGCTGCATGTGTCTTTACGAGTCAATGTTTCTGAGTTTTTGGGGTATATACCCAGTAGAGGGATGGCTGGGTCATAAGGTAGTTCTATTTTCAGTTTTTTGAGGAACCACCATACTTTCTTCCATAATGGTTGTACTACTTTACATTCCCACCAACAGTGGATGAGGGATGAACACATTTCTTAATGCATTGTTAAACAGCTCATTTTGTTATTCTTTGCAAGTGTGTTTTTGCTAAAAATGTATCAAGTTTACTGAGTTAATTTCAAAGAAACGTATGTTTGTTTTCCAATTAATATAGTATATTCAGGATGTGCATTTTGGTGTTCTCTTTTGTTAAACAGAGTTAGGAATTGAAATAGGACTCAGGTTTTTTACAGAATAGTGTACCTATACTGAGAAAGCTTAACATCTCATTCTAAATGAAATATTGATCATTGAAATAACTGTTGGTTTCTTCTCAAAAGAATTTGTAAATATCATTTCATAGTTTTGAAGACACATCTTTTCAACACAAGTCTTAATGCTTAAATTTGCTTCTCATTTAGTTATTCTTAGAATGCGGGATTCTCCTAACAAGAGTTTCAATATATCTGAGTTAGTGTCACTCAAGTGTATGTTTGGTTTCAAATTGACTGCAGTGTTTACAAGACTTACACAGCTGTTTTCCCTTCAAATGAAGCAGTGTTAAAAATTGAATTAGAATTCTCTAAAATTACACAGTAGTATTCCTGAAATACTTCTGCTTAGAATTGCAAAGCGCATGAAAGAATTATGTTTCAAATAACTTTATTGTCTGTTTTTAAAAAAGTAGTAACCATCAATTCATACTTATGAAAATATATTTTATGAACATATTTCTTAGTGCATTGTTACACAGCTCATTTTGTTATTCTTTGCAAGTGTGTTTTTGCTAACAAGTGTTTCAAGTTAACTGAGTTAATTTCAATGAAACTTATATTTATTTTCCAATTAATGTAGTATATCCTAGATGTGCATTTAGGCGTTTTCTTTCGTGAAACAGAGTTAGGAATTGAAATAGGACTCAGTTATTTGACACAGTAATGAACCTACAGTGTGTATGCTGAACCTCTCAATCTAAATAAAAAAAAAATAAAAAATTTATGTTTCAAATATCTTAGTTTTCTTCTCTAAAAAACTAGTAAAAATCAATTGATACCTATGAAGATATATATTTTTAAAACACTTCTTAATACTCTGTTAAAGAACTCATTTATTAATTCTTTTCCCCTGTGATTCTGCCAACAAGAGTTTCTATTTATGTGAAATAGAACTTATTTTTAACAAAGTCATGTGTTTTACTGCTTCTGCTTAAAATCTCAAAGTCAATGAAAGAATTACAGTTGTAATAACTGTTAACTTCTTTCTCTAAAATCCAGAATAGTCAATTCTTACTTATGAAGATGTATTTTTTCAACAGTATTCTTAATGGTTTATAAATGACTCATTTAGTAAATCTTTGCTCGTGTGTTTTTTGCAAACAAGAGTTCCAACTTAACTGAGTTACATTCTTTCAAGTGTATATTTTTAAATTTACTGGTTTATTTAAAAGAGTGACACAGCTGTTTTCTCTTCAGGTAAAGCAGTTTACAAATTGAAAATGTTCTCACTTTTCTTACACTGTAATGTTCCTGAAATGCTTGTGATTGGTGTGGCAAAATGAATGAAAGAATTATGTTTCCAATAACTGTTCGTTTTGTTCATTATATACTAGTGAAAATCATTTCATACTTATGAAGATATATTTTTTCAACATATTTTTTTAAGGTGTTGTTAAACAACTCATTTAATTATGTTTTGTACGTGTGTTCGTGGTAACAAGTGTTTCATGTTATCTGAGTTTGTTTCACTAATATGTATGTTTTGTTTCAAATTTACTGTAGTATTTACAAGACTTGCACAGTTGAGTGCTCTTTCTTTAATGCAGCTTTCGGAATTGAAATAGGACTCAGTTTTGTTACAGAGTAGTGAACCTACACTGAGAATGCTTAACTTATCATTCTAAATGAAATATTGATCATTCAAATAACTGTTAGTTTCTTCTCAAAAAATATGTAAATATCATGTCATAGATTTGAAGACACATCTTTTCAACACAAGTCATAATGCTTAAATTTGCTGCTTATTTAGTTATTCTTAGAATGTGGGAATTTCCTAACAAGAGTTTTTATATATCTGAGTTAGTGTCACTCAAGTTTATGTTTGGGTTCAAATGTACTGCAGTGTTTAGAAGACTTACACAGTTGTATCCGTTCAAGTAAAGCAGTGTTAAAAATTGAGTTAGAATTCTCTTATGTTACACAGTAATATTCCTGAAATACTTCTGCTTAGAATAACAAAGCGCATGAAAGAATTGTGTTTCAAATAACTGTTAGTGTCTGTTTTTAAAAAATTAGTAACAATCAATTCATACTTATGAAAGTATATTTTATGAACAAATTTCTTAATGCAGTGTTAAAGAGCTCAGTTTGTTATTCTTTGCAAGTGTGTTTTTGCTAACAAGTGTTTCAAGTTTACTGAGTTAATTTCAATGAAACGTATGTTTGTTTTCCAATTAATATAGTATATCCAGGATGTGCATTTTGGTGTTCTCTTTTGTTAAGCAGTTAGGAATTGAAATAGGACTCAGTTTTGTTACATCGTATTTAACCTACTCTGAAGTGCTTAACCTCTCATTCAAAATGAAATATTGATCATTCAAATAACTGTTAGTTTCTTCTCAAAAGAATTTGTAAATATCATTTCATAGATTTGAAGACACATCTTTTCAACACAAGTCATAATGCTTAATTTTACTGCTCATTTAGTTATTCTTAGAATGTGGGATTCTTCTAAAAAGAGTTTCAGTATATCTGAGTTAGTGTCACTCTAGTGTATGTTTTCTTTCAAATTTACTGTAGTATTTACAATACTTATGCAGCTGTTTTCCCTTCAATTAAAGCAGTGTTAAAATTTGAATTAGATTTTTCTTATGTTACACAGTTATATTCCTGAAATCCTTCTGCTTTGAAATGTAAAGCGGATAAAAAAATTATCTTTCAAATAACTGTTAGTGTCCGTTTTTAAAAAACAAGTAAGAATCAATTCATACTTATGAAAACATATTTTATGAACACATTTCTTAATGCATTGTTAAACAGCTCATTTTGTAATTCTTTGTAAGTGCGTTATTGCTAACAAGTGTTTCAAGTTTACTGAGTTAATTTCAATGAAAAGTATGTTTGTTTTCCAATTAATATAGTATATCCAAGATGTGCATTTCGGTGTTCTCTTTTGTTAAACAGAGTTAGAAATTGAAATAGGACTCAGTTCTTTTACACAGAAATGAACCTACACTGCGTATCCTGAACCTCTCAAACTAAATAAAAAATTTGTTTCAAATAACTTAGTTTTTTTCTCTAAAAACTAGTAAAAATCAATTCATACGTATGAAGTTATATTTTTTCAAAACATTTCTTAATACTCTGTTAAAGAACACATTTATTAATTCTTTTCCCCTGTGATTCTGCCAACAAGGGTTTATATTTTTGTGAAATAGAACTTATTTTTTAACAAAGTAATGTATTTGTACTGCTTCTGCTTAAAATCTGAAAGTCAATGAAAGAATTACAGTTGTAATAACTGTTAACTTCTTTCTCTAAAATCTAGAATAATCAATTCTTACTTATGAAGATATATTTTTCAACACTATTCTTAATGGTTTATAAATGACTCGTTTCATTAATCTTTGCTCGTGTGTTTTTGCAAACAAGAGATCCAACTTAACTGAGTTACATTCTTTAAAGTGTATGTTTTTAAATGTACCGGTTTATTTACAAGAGTTGCACAGCTGTTTGCTCTTCAGGTAAAGCAGTTTACAAATTGAAACTGTCCTCACTTTTCTTACACTGTAATGTTCCTGAAATGCTTCTGATTGGTATGGCAAAATGAATGAAAGAAATGTTTCCAATAACTGTTCGTTTGTTCTTTATAAACTAGTGAAAATCATTTCATACTTATGAAGATATATTTTTTAAACATATTTTTTTAAATTGTTGTTAAACAACACATTTAATTATGTTTTGTACGTGTGTTCAAGGTAACAAGTGTTTTATGTTATCTGAGTTTGTCTCACTAATATGTATGTTTTATTTCAAATTTACTGTAGTATTTACAAGACTTGCACAGTTGAGTGCTCTTTATTTAATGAAGCATTCGGAATTGAAATAGGACTCAGTTTTGTTACAGAGTAGTGAACCTACACCGAGAATGCTTAACTTCTCATTCTAAATGAAATATTGATCATTCAAATAACTGTTAGTTTCTTCTCAAAAGAATTTGTAAATATCATGTCATAGATTTGAAGACACATCTTTTCAACACTAGGCATAATGGTTAAATTTGCTACTCATTTAGTTATTCTTAGAATGCGGGATTCTCCAAACAAGAGTTTCAATATATCTGAGTTAGTGTCACTCAAGTGTATGTTTGGGTTCAAATTTACTGCAGTGTTTACAAGACTTACACAGGTGTTTCCCTTCAAGTAAAGCACTGTTAATAATTGAATTAGAATTCTCTTTTGTTACACAGTAACATTCCTGAAATATTTCTACTTTGAATTGCAAAGCGCATGAAAAAATTATGGTTCAAATAACTGTTAGTGTCCATTTTTAAATAACTAGTAACAATGAATTCATACTTATGAAAATATATTTTATGAACACGTTTCTTAATGCATTGTTAAACAGCTCCTTTTTTTATTTTTTGCAAGTGTGTTTTTGCTAACAAGTGTTTCAAGTTAGCTGAGTTAATTTCAATGAAACGTATGTTTGTTTTCCAATTAATATTTTATATCCAGGATGTGTATTTTGGCGTTCTCTTTTGTTAAACAGAGTTAGGAATTGAAATAGGACTCATGTTTTTTTACAGAATAGTGAACCTACAGTGAGAATTCTTAACCTCTCATTCTAAATGTAATATTGATCATTGAAATAACTGTTAGTTACTTCTCAAAAGTATTTGTAAATATCATTTCATAGATTTGAAGACAAATCTTTTCAACACAAGTCATAATACTTAAATTTGCTGCTCATTTAGTTATTCTTAGAATTCTCCTAACAAGAGTTTCAACATATCCGAGTTTGTGTCACTCAAGTGTATATTTGGTTTCAAATTTACTGCAGTGTTTACAAGACTTCCACAGCAGCTTTCCCTTCAAGTAAAGCAGTGTTAAAAATTGAATTAGAATTCTCTTGTGTTACACAGTAACATTCCTCAAATACTTCTGCTTAGAATTGCAAAACGGATGAACGTGTTATGTTTCAAATAACTGTTTGTGTTTGTTTTTAAAAAACTAGTAACTATCAATTCACACTTATGAAAATATATTTTATGAACACATTTCTTAATGCACTGGTAAACAGCTCATTTTGTTATACTTTGCAAGTGAGTTTTTGCTAACAAGTGTTTCAAGTTAACTGAATTAATTTCAATGAAATGTATGTTTGTTTTCCAATTAATATAGTATATCCAAGATGTGCATTTTGGTGTTCTATTTCATTAATCAGAGTAAGGAATTGAAATAGGACTCAGTGTTTTTACATTGTAGTGAACCTACTCTGAGAGTGCTTAACCTCTCATTCTAAATGAAATATTGATCATTGAAATAACTGTTAGTTTCTTCTCAAAATATTTGTAAATATCATTTCATATATGTGAAGACACATCTTTTCAACACAAATCATCATGCTTAATTTTACTGCTCATTTAGTTATTCTTAGAATGCGGGATTCTTCTCAAAATAGTTTCAGTATATCTGAGTTAGTGTCACTCTAGTGTATATCTGCTTTCAAATTTACTTCAGCGTTTACAAGACTTATGCAGCTGTTTTCCCTTCAATTAAAGCAGTGTTAAAATTTGAATTAGATTTTTCTTATGTTACAGAGGTATATTCCTGAAATACTTCTGGTTTGAATTGTACAGTGGATAAAAAAATTATCTTTCAAATAACTGTTAGTGTCCGTTTTTAAAAAACTAGTAACAATCAATTCATACTTATGAAATATATTTTATGAACACATTTCTTAATGCAATGTTAAACAGCTCATTTTGTTATTCTTTGCAAGTGTGTTTTTGCTAACAAGTGTTTCAAGTTAACTGAGTTAATTTCAATGAAACATATGTTTGTTTTCCAATTAATATAGTATATCCATGATGTGCATTTCAGTGTTCTCTTTTGTTAAACAGAGTAAGGAATTGAAATTGGACACAGTTTTGTTACAGAATAGTGAACCTATACTGAGAATGCTTAACCTCTCATTCTAAATGAAATATTGATCATTCAAATAACTGTTAGTTTCTTGTGAAAGAATTTGTAAATATCATTTCATAGATTTGAAGACACATCTTTTCAACACAAGTTATAATGCTTAAATTTGCTGTTCATTTAGTTATTCTTCGAATGCGGGATTCTCCTAAAAAGAGTTTCAATATATCTGAGTTAGTTTCACTGAAGTGTATGTTTGGTTTCAAATTGAGTGCAGTGTTTACAAGAGTTACACAGCAGTTTTCCCTTCAAATAAAGCAGTGTTAAAAATGGAATTAGAATTCTCTAATGTTACACAGTAATATTCCTGAAATAATTCTCCTTAGAATTGCAAAGTGCATGAAAGAATTATGTTTCAAATAACTGTTAGTGTCTGTTTTTCAAAAAGTAGTAACCATGAATTCATACTTATGAAAATATATTTTATGAGCACATTTCTTAACGCATTGTTAAACATCTCATTTTGTTATTCTTTGCAAGTGTGTTTTTTTTTTAATAAATTTTTATTTTAATGCGGTGACATCAATAAATCAGGGTACATACATTCAATGAAATCATTTCCATGTTATCTTGTCATTTAGTTCTGTTGCATACCCATCACCTGAAGAGAGATCATCCTCCGCCACCCTCCATCCAGTTCTCTCTGTTCCCCTCCCCCTCCCCCTCCCCTTCTCCCTCCTTTCCTCCCCCCACCCCCCATAACCACCACACTCCTGTTCATGCCTCTTAGTCTCGCTTTTATGTCCCACCAATGTATGGAATCCTGCAGTTACTGTTTTTTTCTGATTCACTTATTTCACCCCGCACAATGCTATTAAGACTCCACCATTCCTCTATAAGTGATCCAATGTCACCATTTCTCCTAGCTGAATAATATACCATGGTGTATTTGTGCACAATCTTCTTCATCCAGTCCTCTATTTTTTTTACAGTGATTAAAAGCCTTTAAGCAAACTCTTGGCTAATACAGCAAGAATCCCTAAAAGAGTAGTGTCCTTAACATGTTCCCCAAGTCCAAGTTGGCCCCATCACCATGCCAAATCCCTGAAAAATGCAACCCAACCACAGTTCAGTCTGTTAGGAGCTGCCACAAGGAGCAGGAGTCCAGTAAAGTTTCCCACAGGAAAAGTCCGCATGGCACTGGAATTTTTGTCACCATTCTATACTTTGCAGCTCATGTCCAAATCCCAGTGACCGCTGCTTCTAGCTGGTAATGATTCAGGTAGACTGGAAAAAGCCATTTGCAGCATACGTGGATATGAAGCTTCTGTTCTCCTCTGCCTGGGAAGTTGAGACCAGGTTGCTTTTTCCTGGAGCTCTGTTACTGTGGCCTGGTAAAGAGAACCTTGGGATACACTAAGCTGGGTGGCAAAGGTAAATTCATAATACAAGTTGGCAATAGGAGGAAAGAGAGCTCTAAATTAGGAGTAGGTCCCAGCCTGAAATATGAGTGGGGCATTGAGGTAGGAGGGATAAAGGAAACACTGTATATTAAGCAAAGCAGCAGAAAATAGGACTATCAACACCCACAACAGAGATCTTTGAGGGAAGAATAAAAAACCTGACTATTCAGGCAAAACATAGTTAAGTGGCCTTTGTGCGAATGAGATCAGTTTACCTGCTTCTTGGAAGAAATACCCTAGGCTCGTCCACAGTGTCGTAGATGGGGCCGACGGCCCTGGGCACCTTCAGCCTTCCGTGGCAAACCCCAGCTTTCTGGGCAAGGTTAGGTCATAGGTGGCTGGAGCAGGACTGGAAGAGACTGAACCCTCCCTTACAGGATCGAGGGGGAAGCCCACCTTCCAGTGTCCCTGTTTCCTCGCAGCAGAGGCGTGTAAGCCTGGCAGGCTTTAGCTCAATGACCTTCCTTTCCACTACTGAAGCAGGACCCAGATGGCATCCTATGAGACCCCTTTGGGGTGTTGGAGCCTTTAAGGGTGTATCCTAAAAGCTGGTAGTTCCCCTGATCTCTATTGGGCTTTTTCTGCCTCTAGGTATCTTAAAAGCTATTCTCAGAAGATCTCGCTGAGGGGTTTGAGGATCCCCATCTGCGTATATAAATCTTTTCCATATATCTGGAGCTGTTTGGAAAAAAGACAGAACAGTGTTATTAGCTAGATCTAATAAAGAAGGTAGTAGTTTGCAGGCGAAAAAGATTTGGTGTCTCCTGTTCATCAGCATTCAAAAGAAATGTAAATTTTTTTTTTAAGTAAAAAGCATGATATAATAGACCCGTCGGAGTCATTGGCCTGGTGTGCAGGATTCCCGGGTTCGATTCCTGGCCAGAGCACACAGGAGAAGTGCCCATCTACCTCTCCACTCCTCCCTCTCTCCTTCCTCTTCGTTTCTTTCCTCCTGCCCGCAGCTAAGGCTCCACCGGAGCAAATCCACCCTGGGCACTAAGGATGGCCCCACGGCCTCCGCCCCAGTTGCTAGAATGGCTCGGGTTGTAACAGAGCAACATCCCAGATGGGCAGAGCATTCCGCCCGGTGGATCCCAGTCAGGCGCATGCAGGAGTCTGTCCGACTGCCTCCCCATCCCCATCCTCAGAAATATACAAAAAATAAATAAATAAAAGAAAAAATACTTAAAAAAAAAAAGGGAGGGGGCATTCCCTTGTGCTAAAGCTCCAGGGTGCATGGAGTGAGCTTGAGTATGTCCTATGAAACATGGAGCTTTATGTTTACATATAAGTCTTTGAAGAGGGAGGAACTGCTTAAGTAGTTTATCAGCATTTGTCCCTAAGACAGCAGTCTTTGAGTGGGAACACCATACGTAAATATTTGCTGTCTGTCTATAGATTAAGGGGGAAATATGGCACATGCTGAAAAGTCATGATCTTTGTGACCCTCCCCTCCCCCAACCCCCTCCCTCTCCTCCCCCCACCCTGTAACCCCAACTCTGTTGTTCATGTCTCTGAGTCTCATCTTTATGTCCCACCTATGTATGAAAACATATAGTTCTTAGTTTTTTCTGATTTACTTCTTTCACTCAGTATAATGTTATCAAGGCCCATCCATGTTGTTGTAAAAGATCTTATGTCATCATTTCTTATGGCTGAGTAGTATTCCATAGTATATATATACCAAAGCTTTTTAATCCACTCGTCCTCTGATGGACACTTGGGCTGTTTCCAAATCTTTGCTATTGTGAACAATGCTGCCATAAACATGGGGGTGCATTTCTTCTTTACAAACAGTGCTATGGTGTTCTTGGGGTATTTTCCTAACAGTGGTATAGCTGGTTCAAGAGGCAGTTTGATTTTTAATTTCTTGAGGAATCTCCATACTGTTTTCCATAGTGGCTGCACCAGTCTGAATTCCCACCAGCAGTGCAGGAGGGTTCCCTTTTCTCCACATCCTCTCCAGCACTTATTCTGTGTTGTTTTATTGATGAGCACCATTCTGACTGGTGTGAGGTGATATCTCATTGTGGTTTTAATTTGCATTTCTCTAATCATTAGTGATGTTGAACATTTTTTCATATGCCTATTGGCCATCTGTGTGTCCTCTTTGGAGAAGTGTCTATTCATTTCTTTTGCCCATTTTTGGATTGGATTGTTTGTCTTCCTGGTATTAAGTTTTACAAGTTCTTTATAAATTTTGGTTATTAACCCCTTGTCAGACGCTATGTCAAATATATTCTCTCATTGTGTAGTTTGTCTTTTTATTTTGTTCTTATTGTCTTTAGATGTGCAGAAGCTTTTTAGTTTGATATAGTCCCATTTGTTTATCCTGTCTTTTATTTCACTTGCCTGTGGAGACAAATCAGCAAATATATTGCTGCGAGAGATGTCAGAGAGCTTACTGCCTATGTTTTCTTCTAAGATGCTTATGGTTTCACAGCTTATATTCAAGTCTTTTATCCATTTTGAGCTTATTTTTGTGAGTGGTGTAAGTTGGTGGTCTAGTTTCATTTTTTTGCAGGTAGCTGTCCAGTTTTCCCAACACCATTTGTTGAAGAGGCTGTCTTTACTCCATTGTATTGTCTTACCTTCTTTGTCAAATATCAGTTGTCCATAGAGCTGTGGGTTTATTTCTGATTTCTCTGTTCTGTTCCATTGATCTATGTGCCTGTTCTTATGCCAGTACCATGCTGTTTTGAGTACAATGGCCTTATAATATAACTTGATATCTGGAAGTGTGATACCTCCCGCTTTTTTCTTCCTTTTCAGGATTGCTGAGGCTATTCGTGTTCTTTTTTGGTTCCATATAAATTTTTGGAATATGTGTTCTATGTCTTTGAAGTAAGTCATTGGTATTTTCATTGGTATTGCATTGAATTTATAAATTGCTTTGGGTAATATAGACATTTTAATGATGTTTATTCTTCCTAACTATGAGCACGGTATATGCCTCCACTTATTCGTATCTTCCCTGATTTCTTTTATCAATGTTTTATAATTTTCCAAGTACAAGTCTTTAATCTCCTTAGTTAGATTTATTCCTAGGTACTTTATTTTTTTGGTTGCAATGGTAAAGGGGATTGATTCCCTGATTTCTCTTTCTGAGAGTTCATTATTAGTGTATAAAAATGCCTCTGATTTCTGAGTGTTGATTTTATATCCTGCCACCTTTCCAAATTCTTTGATCAGGTCTAGTAGTTTTTTGACTGAGACTTTAAGGTTTTCTATATACAATATCATGTCATCTGCAAATAATGATAGTTTTACTTCTTCTTTTCCAATTTGGATGCTTTTTATTTCTTTTTCTTGTCTGATTGCTGTGGCGAGGACTTCCAGAACTATGTTGAATAAGAGTGGTGAAAGGGGGCACCCCTGCCTTGTTCCTGATATTAAGGGGATTTCTTTTAATTTTTGCCCATTGAGTATGATGTTGGCTGTGGGTTTGTCATAGATGGCCTTTATCATGTTGAGGTATGTTCCCTGTATTCCCACTTTGCTGAGAGTTTTGATCATGAATGGGTGCTGGACTTTATCAAATGCCTTTTCTGCATCTATTGAAATTATCATGTGGTTTTTCTCCTTTCTTTTGTTTATGTAATGAATCACATTGATTGATTTGCGAATATTTACCAGCCTTGCCTCCCAAGAATAAATCCTACTTGATCATTGTGTATGATTTTTTCCATATATTTCTGGATCCGGTTTGCTAATATTTTGTTGAGGATTTTTGCATCTAAGTTCATCAGGGATATTGGCCTATAATTTTCTTTCTTTGTGTTGTCTTTGCCTGGTTTTGGAATCAGAATTATGCTCACCTCATAAAAGGAGTTTGGGAGTCTTCCTTCCTCTTGAATTTTTTGAAATAGCTTGAGAAGGATAGGAGTTAGTTCTGTTTTGAATATTTGGTAGAATTCACTTGTGAAGCCATCAGGCCCAGGACTTTTCTTTTTTGGGAGTTTTTTGATAGCTGTTTCAATCTCATTTGTTGTAATTGGTCTGTTTAGGTTTTCTGATTCTTCCAGATTGATTTTTGGAAGATTGTATGATTCAAGGAATTTGTCCATTTCATCTAGGTTGTCTAGTTTTTTGGCGTACAGTTCTTCATAGTATTTTCTTACAATATTTTGTATTTCTGTTGTGTCAGTTGTTATTTCTCCACTCTCGTTTCTAATTTTATTTATTTGAGTCCTCTCTCTTTTTTTCTTGGTGAGTCTTGTTAAAGATTCATCAATCTTGTTTACCTTTTCAAAGAACCAGCTCCTGGTTTCATTGATCCTTTGTATTGTTTCTTTAGCCTCTATGTCATTTATTTCTGCTCTGATCTTTATTATTTCCTTACTTCTACTAGCTCTGGGCTTTACTTGCTGTTCTTTTTCTAGTTCTTTTAGATGCAGTGTTAAGTTTTTTATTTGAGCTTTTTCTAGCTTCTTGAGGTATGCCTGTAATGCTATAAACTTTCCTCTCAGGACTGCTTTTGCTGTGTCCCATAAATTTTGAGTTGATGTATGCTCATTATCGTTTGTTTCTAGGAATTTTTAAATTTCTTCTTTGATCTCAGTGTTAACCCATTCATTGTTTAATAATGTGCTATTTAGTTTCCAAGTGTTTGAATGTTTTTCAATTTTTCTATTGTGGTTTATTTCTAGTTTAATGCCATTGTGATCAGAGAAAGTGCTCGATATGATTTCAATATTCTTAAATTTGTGGAGCCCGCTTTTGTGGCCTAACATGTGGTCTATTCTAGAGAATGTACCATGAGTGCTTGAAAAGAATGTATATTCTGCTGCTTTAGGATGAAAGGTTCTGAAGATATCTATTAAATCGAGTTGATCTAATATGTCCTTTAAGTCTGCTGTTTCTTTGTTAATTTTCTTTCTTGAGGATCTATCTAATGATGTTAATGGGGTATTGAAATCTCGTACTATTATAGTATTGCTGTTGATCTCGCCCTTTAAGTCTATCAAAGTCTGCTTTATATATTTATGTGCTCCTATATTAGGTGCATAGATATTTTTTTTAAAATAAATTTTTATTAATGGTAATGGGATGACATTAATAAATCATTGTACATATATTCAAAGAAAACATGTCTAGGTTATTTTGTCATTAAATTATGTGGTGCATAGATATTTGTAATGGTTATATCTTCCTTTTGGATTGCTCCCTTTATCATTATGTAGTGACCTTCTTTATCTCTAACTATGGTCTTTGTTCTAAAGTCCATTTTGTCTGATATAAGTATTGCTACCCCAGCTTTTTTTTCATTTCCATTTGCGTGAAATATTTTTTTCCATCCTTTTATCTTCAGTCTGTGTGCATCTTTTGATTTAAGGTGTGTCTCCTGTAGACAGCATATGTATGGGTCCTGTTTTCTTATCCATGCAGCTACCCTATGTTTCTTGATCAGATCGTTTAATCCATTAACATTTAAGGTTATTACTGATATGTAATTGTTTATTTCCATTTTTTTTCTTTAAAACTGTTTTTCTCTTTTGCTATATTCTTTTTTTCCTTTGACCTGTTTACAACAGGTCCCTTAGCATTTCTTGTAGCCTTGGTTTGGTTGCAGTGAATTCCTTGAGGTTTTTTTGTCTGTAAAGCTTTTTATTTCTCCTTCAATTTTAAATGATAGCCTTGCTGGATAAAGTAGTCTTGGTTGTAGGTTCTTGTTCTGCATTACTTTGAATATTTCTTGCCATTCCCTTCTGGCCTCAAGTGTTTCTGTTGAGAAGTCAGAAGTCATCCTTATGGGGGCTCCTTTGTAGGTGATAATCTTTTTTTCTCTCGCAGCTTTTAATATTTTCTCTTTATCATTTAGCTTTGGTAATTTAATTATGATGTGTCTTGGTGTTGGTTTCTTTGGGTTTCTCCTTAATGGAGTTCTCTGTGCTTCCTGAACACGTGAGACATTTTCCTGCCTTAATTGGGGGAAGTTTTCCGCTATAATATGTTTGAACAAAGTCTCTATCCCTTGTTCTTTCTCTTCTTCTTCAGGAACCCCTATGATGCGGATGTTATTTCTCTTCATGTTGTCACAGAGCTCTCTTAGAGTTTCCTCAGACTTTTTGAGTCTCTTTTCTTTTTTCTGCTCCACTTCCGTGCCTTTATTTATTGTGTCCTCTAACTCACTGATTCGATTCTCTGCTTCATCCATCCTGCTTTTAATTCCTTCCATTGTATTCTTTATTTCAGATATTGTATTTGTCATTTCTGTCTGATTCTTTTTTATTATTTCAATGTCCTTTTTTATATTTGTTATCTCTTTATTTAGGTTTTCGTAATGGCCATCTATGGTGGTTCTAATATCTTTGAGCATCCTAACAATCGTTATTTTAAACTCTGCATCTGGTAATTTGGTTATATCTGATTCACTTAGGTCCTTTTCTGGGGATTTCTCTTGGTTTATTTGTGTTGTATTTCTCTGCCTCTGCATTTTCTCTTCCCGGGAGTGGCTGTGATCACATGCTCGGGTGCACAAGGGTTGGTGGTCTTGGCATTTGCCCCGCCCCCATGTGTGACGTTATGCTCGGTCCTGAGGGCACTGGCGAGCACTATTGCTCAGCTGCGGGTCTCCACCTGTTTCCGAGCTTTTGCCCTGCCTTTGCATGATGATCCCACTCAAGGAACAGCTGCTAGCCTTGGCTCTACCACCAGGCAGGGCTGTGTGCCCAAGCTCAGCTCTGTAGCGGAACTCCGCCTCTTCTGGGCTTTTGGCTCCACAACCACGGGAGGAGCCGGCTACCAAGTCAGACCCCAAGCCTGGGTTGCACAGGCAGGGCCGGGATGTGCTCCTCTGCCCTTGCTCCGGGGCTGGTTTCTACCCTTTCCGGGTTTCCCGCCCTTCTCCCTGCGGCTGGATTACAGGCTGCCGGCAGCTGAGCTTGGCCGCTTTTGCATGCCCCCTTCTCCCTAGCCGGGCAAGATTGAGCTCACACCTGAGCCCAGTGGTGGCCAGCCGGCTTCCAACCCTGCCAGCAGAACCTCACATTTGTCTCCCGCTGCCGCCCGCCCTCCGGCTTGCCCTCAGCCGCATGGGTGGGGGCGTTGCAGCTCGGACCCTAAGACTCACTACTGTAGACACGAAAGCTCCCTCCTTCTATGTGCCTCTGCTCTGAATGCTGCAGGGGAGCTTGTTTGGCTGCTCTCCTGCTTCCCTTTGCTGGTATTGCTGTTTCCAGGGGAAGTATTCACTTCAGCTTTGGGGAGTGACTTGTCCAAGGGGTTAGGGTGGCTATCTCCCAAAATGTGTCTCCCTGTGCCTCCTAGATTATACTATCTTCCTGTTACTGTGGTTCTCTCCCCTCTCCCTCCGTCTCCAGGAGCCCCGGGTGAGTGTTTGTGAGAGAGATGTTCTGCGTGGTACCTTTAAGAAGGATCCTGCGTCTGAGAAATCAGACTCTCTCACAAACAGTATCCTGACATATTTCCAGCTAAATACTGTCCTAACGCCTCTTCTGGGGTCTGGGGCTGCAGGCTGGGGCTTTGTTCCTGGGCTCTGGACCCTTTCCCCTCTGCTAAATTCACTTCCTGCCACGCGAGTCTCTCCCTGCTGCCGTTAGCTCCGAGGAACTGGGCAACCCTCTCCGCATTTCCACTTTTCCTACCAGTCTCTGTGTGGCTTCTTCAGAGTTCCTTGGTTGAAGAGTCCTTTTAGTTTAGTCCAAAGTTGGTTTTGCCAGCTGATAGTTCATAAAATTAGTTTGTAATCCACTTTGGTTCTGGGAGGTAGATGCTGGTACGTCTGCCTACTCCAGCGCCATCTTGTCTCTCCGCAAGTGTGTTTTTCCTAACAAGTGTTTCAAGTTAACTAAGTAAATTTCAATGAAACGTATGTTTGTTTTCCAATTAATATAGTATATCCAAGATGTGCATTTTGGTGTTCTCTTTCATGGAAACAGAGTTTGGAATTGAAATAGGACTCAGTTTTGTTACACAGTAATGAACCTACACTGTGTATGCTGAATCTCTCAAACTAAATAAAAAATTTATGTTTCAAATAACTTAGTTTTCTTCTCTAAAAAACTGGTAAAAATCAATTCATACTTATGAAGAAATATTTTTTCAAAACATTTCTTAATACTCTATTAAAGAAATCATTTATTAATTCTTTTCCCTTGTGATTCTGCCAACAAGGTTTTCTATCTATGTGAAATAGAACTTATTTTTTAACAAAGTCATGTATTTGTACTGCTTCTGCTTAAAATCTCAAAGTCAATGAAAGAATTACAGTTGTACTAACTGTTAATCTCTTTCTCTAAAATCTAGTATAGTCAATTCTTACTTATGAAGATGTATTTTTTCAACACTATTCTTAATGGTTTATAAATGACTCGTTTCATTAATCTTTGCTCGTGTGTTTTTGCAAACAAGAGATCCAACTTAACTGAGTTACATTCTTTCAAGTGTATGTTTTTAAATGTACCGGTTTATTTACAAGAGTGACACAGCTGTTTGCTCTTCAGGTAAAGCATTTTACAAATTGAAACTGTCCTCACTTTTCTTACACTGTAATGTTCCTGAAATGCTTCTGATTGGTATGGCAAAAGAATGAAAGAATTATGTTTCCAATAACTGTTCATTTTGTTCTTTATAAACTAGTGAAAATCATTTCATACCTATGAAGATATATTTTTTGAACATATCTTTTTAAAGTGTTGTTAAACAGCTCATTTAATTATGTTGTGTACGTGGGTTCATGGTAACAAGTGTTTCATGTAGTCTGAGTTTGTTTAACTAATATGTATGTTTTGTTTCAAATTTACTCTAGTATTTACAAGACTTGCACAGTTGAGTGCTCTTTATTTAATTCAGCCTTATGGATTGAAATAGGACTCAGTTTTTTTACAGACTAGTGAACCTAAAGTGAGAATGCTTAACCTCTCATTCTAAATGAAATATTGATCATTCAAAAAACTGTTAGTTTCTTCTCAAAAGAATTTGTAAATATCATTTCATAGATTTGACGGCACGTCTTTCAACACAAGTCATAATGCTTAAATTTTCCGCTCATTTAGTTATTCTTAGAATGCGGGATTCTTCAAACAAGAGTTTCAATATATCTGAGTTAGTGTAACTCAAGTGTATGTTTGGTTTCAAATTAACTGCAGTCTTTTCAAGATTTAGACACCAGATTTCCCTTCAAGTAAAGCAGTGTTAAAAATTGAATTAGAATACTCTTATGTTACACAGTAATATTCCTCAAACACTTCTGCTTAGAATTGCAAAGGGCATGAGAGTGTTATGTTTCAAATAAATGTTAGTGTTTGTTTTTAAATAGTAGTAACCATCAATTCATACGTATGAATATATATTTTATGAACACATTTGTTAATGCATTGTTAAACAGCTCATTTTGTTATTCTTTGCAAGTGTGTTTTTGCTAACAGGTGTTTCAAGTTAACTGAGTTAATTTCAATGAAACTTATGTTTGTTTTCCAATTAATATAGTATATCCAAGCTGTGTATTTTGGTGTTCTCTCTCGTTAAACAGAGTTAGGATTTGAAATAGGACTCAGTTTTGTTACAGAGTAGTGAACCTACTCTGAGAATGCTTAACCTCTCATTCTAAATGAAATATTGATCATTCAAATAACTGTTAGTCTCTTCTCAAAAGATTTTGTAAATATCATTTCATAGATTTGAAGACACATCTTTTCAACACAAGTCATAATGCTTAATTTTACTTCTCATTTAGTAATTCTTAAAATGCGGGATTCTCCTAAAAAGTTTCAATATATCTGAGATAGTGTCACTCTAGTGTATGTTTGGTTTCAAACTGCAGTGTATACAAGATTTACACAGCTGTTTTACCTTCAATTAAAGCAGTGTTAAAATTTGAATTAGAATACTCTTATGTTACACGGTAATATTCCTGAAATACTTCTGCTTAGAATTGCAAAGCGCATGAAAGAATTATGTTTCTAATAATTGTTAGTGTCTGTTTTTAAAAAACTAGTAACAATCACTTCACACTTATGAAAATATATTTTGTGAACACATTTCTTGATGCATTGTTAAACAGCTCATTTTGTTATTTTTTACAAGTGTATTTTTGCTGAAAAGTATTTCAAGTTTTCTGAGTTAATTTCAATGAAACGTATGTTTGTTTTACAATTAATATAGTATATCCAAGATGTGCATTTCGGTGTTCTCTTTTGTTAAACAGTTAGGAATTGAAATAGGACTCAGTTTTGTTACAGAATAGTGAACCTATACTGAGAATGCTTAACCTCTCATTCTAAATGAAATATTGATCATTGAAATAACTGTTAGTTTCTTCTCAAAAGAATTTGTAAATATCATTTCATAGATTTGAAGATACATTTTTCAACACAAGTCATAATGCTTAAATTTGCTGTTCATTAATTATTCTTAGAATGTTGGATTCTCCTAACAATAGTTTCAATATATCTGAGTTAGTATCACTCAAGTGTATGTTTGTTTTCAAATTTACTGCAGTGTTTACAAGACTTACACAGCTGTTTTCCCTTCAAATAAAGCAGTATAAAAAATTGAATTAGAAGTTTCTAATGTTACACATTATTATTTTTGAAATAATTCTGCTTAGAATTGCAAAGCTCATTAAAGAATTAGGTTTCAAATAAATGTTAGTGTCTGTTTTTCAAAAAGTAATAACCATCAATTCATACTTATGAAAATATATTTTATGAACACATTTCTTAGTGCATTGTTAAACAGCTCCTTTTTTTATTTTTGGCAAGTGTGTTTTTGCTAATAATTGTTTCAAGTTAGCTGAGTTAATTTCAATAAAACGTATGTTTGTTTTCCAGTTAATGTAGTATATCCAGGATGTGCATTTTGGTGTTCTCTTTTGTTAAACAGAGTTAGGAATTGAAATAGGACTCAGTTTTTTTTACAGAATAGTGAACCTACACTGAGAATGCTTAACCTCTCATTCTAAATGAAATATTGATCATTGAAATAACTGTTAGTTACTTCTCAAAAGAATTTGTAAATAATATTTCATAGATTTGAAGACACATCTTTTCAACACAAGTCATAATTCTTAAATTTTCTGCTCATTTAGTTATTCTTAGAATGCCGGATTCTCCTAAAAAGAGTTTCAATATATCTGAGTTAGTGTCACTCAAGTGTATATTTGGTTTCAAATTTATGGAAATGTTTACAAGACTTACAGAGCTGTTTTTCCTTCAAATAAAGCAGTGTTAAAAATTGAATTAGAATTCTCTAATGTTACACAGTAATATTCCTGAAATACTTCTGGTTTGAGATGTAAAGCGGATAAAAAATTATGTTTCAAATAACTGTTAGTGTTCGTTTTTGTAAAACTAGTAACAATCAATTCATACTTTTGAAAATATATTCATGAACACATTTCTTAATGCAGTGTTATACAGCTCATTTTGTTATTCTTTGCAAGTGTATTTTTGCTAAAAAGTGTTTCAAGTTTACTGAGTTAATTTCAATGAAACGTATGTTTGTTTTCCAGTTAATATAGTATATCCAGGATGTGCATTTTGGTGTTCTCTTTTGTTAAAAAGATTTAGGAATTGAATAGGACTCAGTTTTTTTACAGAATCGTGAACCTACAGTGAGAGTGCTTAACCTCTCAATCTAAATGAAATATTTATCATTGAAATAACTCTTAGTTACTTCTCAAAAGTATATGTAAATATCATTTCATAGATTTGAAGACACATGTTTTCTACACATGTCACTATGCTTAAATTTGCTGCTCATTTAGTTATTCTTAGAATGTGGGATTATCCTAACAAGAGTTACAGTATATCTGAGTGAGTGTCACTCAAGTGTATGTTTGGTTTTAAATTTACTGCAGTGTTTGCAAGACTTACAAAGCAGTTTTCCCTTCAGGTAAAGCAGTGATAAAAATTGAATTAAAATTCTCTCTTTTTTTTTTAATAAATTTTTATTGATGTTAATGGGATGACATTAATCATTCAGGGTACATATATTCAAAGAAAACATATCTAGGTTACTTTGTCATTAAATTATGTTGCATACCCCTCACCCAGTGTCAGATTGTCCTCCGTCATCCTCTGTCTAGTTTTCTCTGTGCCCCTCCCCCTCCCCCTAACTCTCTCCTTTCCTCCCTCCTGCATCCTCCCTCCCCCCACCCCTGGTAACCACCACTCTCTTGTCCATGTCTCTTAGTCTCTTTTTTATATTCCACCAATGTATGGAATCATGTAGTTCTTGTTTTTTTCTGATTTATTTATTTCACTCCGTATAATGTTATCAAGATCCCACCATTTTGCTGTAAATGATCTGATGTCATCATTTCTTATGGCTGAGTAGTATTCCATAGTGTATATGTGCCACATCTTCTTTATCCAGTCTTGTATTGAAGGGCTTTTTGCTTGTTTCCATATCTTGTCCACTGTGAACAGTGCTGCAATGAACATGGGGCTACATGTGTCTTTACGTATCAATGATTCTGAGGTTTTGGGGTATATACCCAGTAGAGGGATTGCTGGGTCATAAGGTAGTTCTATTTGCAGTTTTTTGAGGAACTACCATACTTTCCTCCATAATGGTTGTAGTACTTTACATTCCCACCAACAGTGTATGAGGGTTCCTTTTTCTCCACAGCCTCTCCAACATTTGCTATTGCCCGTCTTGTTGATAATAGCTAATCTAACAGGGGTGAGGTGGTATCTCATTGTAGTTTTGATTTGCATTTCTCTAATAACTAATAAAGCTGAGCATCTTTTCTTATATCTATTGGCCATTTGTATTTCTTCCTGGGAGAAGTGTCTGTTCATGTCCTCTTCCCATTTTTTTATTGTATTGTTTGTTTGTTTGTTGTTGACTTTTATGAGTTCTTTGTAAATTTTGGATATTATGCCCTTATCTGAGCTACTGTTTGAAAATATCAGTTCCCATTTAGTTGGCTGTCTGTTTATTTTGATATCAGTTTCTCTTGCTGAGCAAAAACTTTTTATTCTGATGTAGTCCCATTCATTTATCTTTGTCTTCACTTCTCTTGCCATTGGAGTCACGTTCATAAAATGTTCTTTAAAACCCAGGTCCATGAGTTTAGTACCTATGTCTTCTTCTATGTACTTTATTGTTTCAGATCTTATATTTAGGTCTTTGATCCATTTTGAATTAATTTTAGTACACGGGGACAGGCTGTAGTCGAGTTTCATTCTTTTGCATGTGGCTTTCCAGTTTTCCCAACACCATTTGTTGAAGAGGCTTTCTTTTCTCCATTTTATGTTGTTGGCCCCTTATCTAAGATTATTTGACCTTATATATGTGGTTTTATTTCTGGGCTTTCTATTCTGTTCCATTGGTCTGTGTGTCTATTTTTCTGCCAATACCATACAGTTTTGATTATTGTGGCCCTATAATATAGTTTAAAGTTATGTATTGTAATGCCCCCAGCTTCATTCTTTTTCCTTAGGATTGCTTTAGCTATTCGGGGTTTTTTATAGTTCCATATAAATCTTATGATTTTTTGTTCCATTTCTTTAAAAAATGTCATAGGAATTTTGATGGGAATTGCATTAAATTTATATATTACTTTGGGTAATATGGCCATTTTAATTATATTTATTCTTTCTATCCAAGAACAAGGAATATTTTTCCATGTCATTGTGTCTTTTTCTATTTCTCTTAGCAATGCCTTGTAGTTTTCGTTATATAGGTCCTTTACACTCTTTGTTATATTTGTTCCTAGGTATTTTATTTTTTTTGTTGCAATCGTGAAGGGGATTATTTTTTTGAGTTCGTTTTCTAATATTTCATTGTTGGCATATAGAAAGGCTATGGACTTTTGTATGTTGATTTTGTATCCTGCGACCTTACTGTATTGGTGTATTGTTTCGAGTAATCTTTTTGTGCAGTCCTTTGGGTTTTCGAAGTATAGGATCATATCATCAGCAAAAAGTGATACCTTTACTTCTTCTTTTCCGATGTGGATGCCTTTTATTTCTTTGTCTTGTCTGATTGCTCTGGCCAGAACTTCTAGCACCACGTTAAATAAGAGTGGAGAGAGTGGACAACCCTGTTTTGTTCCTGATTTAAGGTGGAAAGTCCTCAGTTTTATGCCATTTAATATGATGTTGGCTGATGGTTTATCATATATGGCCTTTATCATGTTGAGATATTTTCCTTCTATACCCATTTTGTTGAGAGTCTTAAACATAAAATTGTGTTGTATTTTATCGAAAGCCTTTTCTGCGTCTATTGATAAGATCATGTGGTTTTTGTTCTTTGTTTTGTTGATATGGTGTATTATGTTAACCGTTTTACGTATGTTGAACCATCCTTGAGATTCTGGGATGAATCCCACTTGATCATGATGTATTATTTTTTTAATATGTTGTTGTATTAGATTTGCCAGTATTTTGTTTAGTATTTTAGCATCTGTATTCATTAGAGATATTGGTCTGTAGTTTTCTTTCTTTGTGCCATCCTTGCCTGGTTTTGGTATGAGGGTTATATTGGCCTCATAAAATGTGTTTGGAAGTATTGCTTCTTCTTCAATTTTTTGGAAGACTTTGAGTAGAATAGGAACCAAGTCTTCTTTGAATGTTTGATAGAATTCACTAGTATAACCGTCTGGGCCTGGACTTTTATATTTGGGGAGGTTTTTAATAGTTTTTTCTATTTCCTCCCTGCTGATTGGTCTGTTTAGGTTTTCTGCTTCTTCATGACTCAGTTTAGGAAGGTTGTATTGTTCTAGGAATTTATCCATTTCTTCTAGATTGTTGTATTTCGTGGCATATAGTTTTTCATTGTATTCTACAATAATTGTTTGTATATCTATGATGTCTGTGGTGATTTCTCCTCTTTCATTTTGGATTTTATTTATTTGAGTCCTGTGTCTTTTTTCCTTGGTGAGTCTGCCAAGGGTTTGTCAATTTTGTTGTTCTTTTCAAAGAACCAGCTCCTTGTTTTATTGATTTTTTCTATAGTTTTTCTGTTCTCTATTTCATTTATTTCTGCTCTGATTTTTATTATCTCCTTTCTTCAGCTGGTTTTGGGTTGTCTTTGTTCTTCTTTTTCTAGTTCCTTAAGGTGTGAAGTTAAGTGGTTTACTTCGGCTCTCTCTTGTTTGTTCATATAGGCCTGAAGTGATATGAACTTTCCTCTTATTACTGCTTTTGCTGCATCCCAGAGATTCTGATATGTCGTATTTTCATTTTCATTTGTCTGTATATATCTTTTGATCTCTGTGCTTATTTCTTCTTTGACCCATTCATTTTTTAGAAGTATGTTGTTTAGTTTCCATAATTTTGTGGGTTTTCCCCCTCTTTTTTACAGTTGAATTCTAGTTTCAAGGCTTTTTGATCAGAGAATATGCTTGGTACAATTTCAATTTTTCTAAATTTGCTGATATTGTCTTTGTGGCCCAACATATGGTCAATTCTTGAGAATGTTCCATGTACACTAGAGAAAAATGTATACTCTGTCGCTTTTGGATGAAGTGTCCTGTAGATGTCTATCATATCCAGGTGTTGTAGTATTTCGTTTAAGGCCACTATATCTTTATTGATTCTCTCTTTGGATGACCGATCTAGAGCCGTCAGCTGTGTATTGAGGTCTCCAAGTATGATTGTATTTTTGTCAGTTTTTGTTTTAAGGTCAGTAAGTAGCTGTCTTATATATGTTGGTGCTCCTTGGTTTGGTGCATATATATTAAGGATTGTTATGTCTTCTTGATTCAGTGCCCCCTTAATCATTATGAAATGACCATTTTTGTCTCTGAGTACTTTTTCTGTCTTGTAGTCAGCATTATGAGATATGAGTATTGCGACACCTGCTTTTTTTTGGGGTGTTGTTTGCTTGGAGTATTGTTTTCCAGCCTTTCACTTTGAACTTGCTTTTATCCTTGTTGCTTAGATGAGTTTCTTGTAGGCAGCATACAGTTGGATTTTCTTTTTTAATCCATTCTGCTACTCTGTGTCTTTTTATTTGTAAGTTGAATCCATTTACATTTAGTGTAATTATTGACACTTGTGGGTTCCCTATTGCCATTTTATAAATTGCTTTCTGTTAGTTTTGTATCTTGTTTGATTTTTCTCTTTTGTTTTTCTATCGTTTGTTTTTGTTTGTTTCTATTCCATACTTCTTTCCTCTGTTGGTACCTTTTTTAAGTCAAGTGTTTTTGTGGTGGTTTTTTCAAGGGTGGTTACCATTAAGTAATGAAAAGGGTACCTACCATATTCATTGTAGTACCCTTTCTTATGAGTATTTCTGCGCTTCATCGTCCTTTGCTACAGTTAATCTTCATCCTTTCTCCCCCTTTTTTTTTTGTTGTCACAGTTTAAGTTTGGTTTTATTGTTTTCTTGGTGGAGCTGTTACTTGGGGTTATGTTTTCCTTTGTTCTTTGAATCTGGTTGGAAAACCCCCTTTAGTATTTCCTGGAGTGGGGCCTTTCTGATGATAAATTCTCTCATCTTTTCTGTTTTTGTGAATATTTTTATATCTCCTTCGTACTTGAAGGATAGCTTTGATGGGTATAGTATTCTTGGCTGAAAGTTTCTCTCTTTCAGGGCTTTGAATATTGGGGTCCACTCTCTTCTAGCTTGTAGAGTTTCTGCTGAGAAGTCTGATGATAATCTAATAGGTCTTCCTTTATATGTTGTATTCTTCTTTTCCCTGGCTGCCTTGAGAATTTTTTCTTTGTCATTGGTTTGTGTCATCTTCATTATGATGTGCCTTGTAGTGGGTTTGTTGGGGTTAAGAAAACTCGGTGTTCTGTTTGCTTCTTGAATTTGAGGCTTTCGTTCTTTCCACAGGCTTGGGAAGTTCTCATCTATTATTTGTTTGAGTATATTCTCCATTCCATTTTCTTTCTCTTCTCCCTCTGATATACCTATTATTCTTATGTTATTCTTTTTGATGGAGTCAGACAATTCCTGTAGGGCTTTCTCGTTTTTTATTATTTTTAAGTCTCTTTCTTCTTCTCTCTGTTGTGCCTCGAGTTGCTTGTCTTCTATTTCACTAATCCTATCTTCTATCTGGGCTGTTCTATTAGCTAATCTTGTTATCTCGTTTTTCAATTCGTGATTTGAGTTTTTCATTTCTGTTGGATTTGTTTTTATAGTTTCAATTTCCTTGGTAATATATTCTTTGTGATCATTGAGTTGTTTTCTGATTTCCCTAAATTGCCTTTCTGTGTTTTCTTGTATATCTCTGAGTATTTTTAAGATTTCTATTTTAAATTCTCTGTCATTTGGCTCCAAGGCTTCCAGTATGCTAAATCTTTTCTCCATAGATTTTTCCACATCTATTTGTGTTACCTCTCTATCTTTTGTATCCATAATATTTGATTTCCTTTTTCTTATTGTCATCTGAAGGTGGTCTTGTTGATATTCTTAATTAAAATTGATAAAGAATAAAAAGGGGGAAAAAAAAGAAAAAAAAAGAAAAAGAAAAAAAAAACAAACAAAAAGAATACTCCACACACAAAAAAAGTAATGATTTATTATTTCCCCCTTTTTTCTTTCTTCTCCTTCCCTCCTCTCACCTCTTTAGGTAAATATCGTGATGACCTGTGAATTATATTATGCTAAATGGAACAAAAACTGCCTATAACGGAGGGCCTTATTTGGGGTGAAGAGTTCAAGGGGCAAAAAAGGGAGTAGGGACCTACTAAATGCAAAAAAAAAAAAAAGAAAAAGGAGGATATCTTAGACAAGCATAAAATAATTTGCTTGTAAGTGATGGTCGACTAAGAGATATAATGAGAGGGATAAGAGGGAAACAGAGAAAAGGAGAGAAAAAATATTTAAAGAAGAAAAAAATAAAAATAATAAGTAAAAATCTGTTGTATTAAGTGGAGTGAAGACTAAATACAATGGAGACTTTGGGTTGGGAGGAATGCTAGTGAGTTAAAAAGCAATGTAAAAAGTACCCAAAATGCCACAAAAACAAACAAATAAAGAAAAACCAAGAACAAGAGCAGAAAAGAATAGAAAAAAAAGAACAAACAACAAAAACAAAAAAAACTTGAGTCCCAAATTAAGTAATTTGTTCGTAATTGAGGATTAAATGAGAGGAAAAGCAAAAGGAGAAAAGAAGGAACGAGTAGAAAGGAAAAATAAGAAGAAGAGAGAAACAAAGGAAATAAAAAAGGAAAGGGAAAAAAAACAAAAAGAAAACAAAAGGGGAGAGAGTGAGAGTTAAGGGTTTTGGAGTGTAACCCTAAGGGAGAGTAAGGATGAAGAAAAGAAATAAAATGTAACACTCATGGGTAGTGTAGTTCAAGAAAAGGGTAGCATAAGATGGGCAGAGAATAAAAGGACCGAGGTGGAGGAAATACAAATAAAGGCAATAAGAAAGAAGAGAGAAACAACAACAACAAAGAATTAGTGGAACAAGTTATAAAGTCTGTGGATTTTTCTTAATTTTGAGAGGTTAACTTCTTCCTTTTTCTTTTCTCTCCCTCTTCTTGGTCGGTGACTCTGTACCCCAGGTTCTGTCCCTGTGTCACTCTTAGGTAGGGATTTGCAGTTGATGGGATTCTATGGCAATGTCATATAATTGGCTTTAGTCCCACTGGTAGTCAAGGCTTGTTGGCGTTTGTAGAGTCCAACAATGAGAGAGAGTTTGCTTTCCTGGAGTCTCTCCCCTAGTCTCCCCTTCCTGAATTAGCAGCCTGGTGATCCATCTATGAGGCTGACACTGCTTCTGTCTGGGGAGTAAGAGGCTCAAAGAGCTGGGAAATCCCCACTCTATCCTCACTCAGCGCAAGGCTCTGGGTAAGGCTCTGGCAGTCAGAGCCTCCAGCGTAATCAGGTGGGGCTGGGAGTCAATTGTTGTCAAGGTGACTCTTCAGCGCCTACCATTCAGTTGGACCACTCAACCCAGGCTTTCCACACTTTGTAGCCTGTTTTGGCTGGAAAGAAGATGCACTATTCGCTGCTTGCTATATAGATCTTAATATCTGCCAAGTCCCTCTTGTTAGGTATATCCCTGAATAAGGAGGCTCTGTCAATCAGAACTTGCCCCCGCCCCTTTAGCGAAAGGCACTGAAAAATATTATGCCTCTTGTCTTGGATCGCTGAACTGGGAGAGATCTTATCAATTAGAGCCCCGTGGGTGTGTAGATTTTGTGGGTTAAGCTAATTTCAGTGATAGGATCCGCAGCTGTGCTCCAGAGAGTATTTCAGGCTGCCTGCGCTCCCCTCCCCCAACGCTTGATTGTTAGCTCGAATGGCTGGGTGAGGTGCCCCATCCATGGAGAGAATCTCCTGACTAGTAAAGACAGGTTTGGGACTCCTCCCGGAC
Source organism: Saccopteryx leptura (assembly GCF_036850995.1). NCBI lineage: Eukaryota > Metazoa > Chordata > Mammalia > Chiroptera > Emballonuridae > Saccopteryx > Saccopteryx leptura. Next base: position 127,395,133 of record NC_089506.1, read on the forward strand.
TGCGTCACGGGACGCGCGCGCACACGGCTCCTCAGAGCACGCCAGTGGTGGCCGGTACTCCCCGGGACGCTGCTTGGGGCACGGGCATGCAGCTTCTCAGAGCAAGATGATGGTTGCCGGCATTCCCCGGGACGCGGCTCGGGGACGGGCGCGCGGCTTCTCAGAGCACGCCAGTGGTGGCCGGCACTCCCCGGGATGTGGCTCGGGGTGCGCGCGCGCGTGCGGCTTCTCAGAGCACGCCAGTGGTTGCTGGCACTCCCCGGGACGCGGCTCGGGGCGCGCGCGTGGCTTCTCAGAGCACGTCTGTGGTTGCCGGCACTCCCTGGGACGTGGATCGAGGAGCGTGCGCGCGGTTTCTCAGAGCACAGAGCACGCCGGTGGTTGCCAGCACTCCCCGGGATGTGGCGCAGGCAGCTACACGTGTGGGTTGACTCACCACAGGCGTATTTCCTCCTCGGGACAGTCCTTTCGCTTTCAGTGTGTGTGTGGAACTCCGGGATGCTCCGAGGATAAATTTTTCTGTTTCTAGTTGATAAATTTGTTGAGATTTTGGGGAAATCTGTCAAACGCGCTGCTCACGGCGCCATTTCCATGACGTCACTCAGAATTCTATTATGTTACACAGTAATATTCCTCAAGTATTTCTGCTTAGAATTTCAAAGCGCATGCACGTGTTATGTTTCAAATAACTGTTAGTGTCCATTTTTTAAAAACTAGTAACTATCAATTCATACTTATGAAAATATATTTTATGAACACATTTCTTAATGTAATGGGAAACAGCTCATTTTGTTATTCTTTGCAAGTGTGTTTTTGCTAACAAGTGTTTCAAGTTAACTGAGTTAATTTCAATGAAACGTATGTTTGTTTTCCAATTAATATAGTATATCCAAGATGTGCATTTTGGTGTTCTCTCTCGGTAAACAGTTAGGAATTGAAATAGGACTCAGTTATGTTACAGAGTAGAGAACCTACTCTGAGAATGCTTAACCTCTCATTCTAAATGAAATATTGATCATTCAAATAACAGTTAGTCTTTTCTCAAAACATTTTGTAAATATCATTTCATAGATTTGAAGACACATCTTTTCAACACAAGTCATAATGCTTAATTTTACTTCTCATTTAGTTATTCTTAAAATGTGAGATTCTCCTAAAAAGTTTCAATATATCTGAGTTAGTGTCACTTTAGTGTATGTTTGGTTTCAAATTTACTGCAGCGTATACAAGATTTACACAGCTGTTTTACCTTCAATTAAAGCAGTGTTAAAATTTGAATTAGAATTCTCTTATGTTACACAGTAATATTCTTGAAATACTTCTGCTTAGAATTGCAAAGCGCATGAAAGAATTATGTTTCAAATAACTGTTAGTGTCTGTTTTTAAAAAACTAGTAACAATCTATTCACACTTATGAAAATATATTTTGTGAACTCATTTCTTAATGCATTGTTAAACAGCTTATTTTGTTATTCTTTGCAAGTGTGTTTTTGTTAAAAAGTGTTTCAAGTTTACTGAGTTAATTTCAATGAAACGTATGTTTGATTTCCAATTAATATAGTATATCCAGGATGTGCATTTTGGTGTTCTCTTTTGCTAAAGAGATTTAGGAATTGAAATAGGACTCAGTTTTTTTACAGAATCGTGAACCTACACTGAGAATGCTTAACCTCTCATTCTAAATTAAATATTGATCATTGAAATAACTCTTAGTTACTTCTCAAAAGAATTTGTAAATATCATTTCATAGATTTGCAGACACATCTTTTCAACACAAGTCATTATGCAAAAATTAGCTGCTCATTTAGTTATTCTTAGAATTTGGGATTCTCCTAACTAGAGTTACAGTATATCTCAGTTAGTGTCACTCAAGTGTATGTTTGGTTTCAAATTTACTGCAGTGTTTACAAGACTTACACAACAGTTTTCCCTTCAAGTAAAGCAGTGATAAAAATTGAATTAGAATTCTCTTATGTTAGACAGTTATATTCCTGAAATACTTCTGCTTTGAATTGTAAAGCCTATAAAAAAATTGTGTTTCAGCTAACTGTTAGTGTCCGTTTTGGAAAAACTAGTAACAATCAATTCATACTTATGAAAATATATTTTATGAACACATTTCTTAATGCATTGTTAAACAGCTCCTTTTGTTTTTCATTGCAAGTGTGTTTTTGCTAACAAGTGTTTCAAGATAACTTAGTTAATTTCAATGAAACTTATGTTTGTTTTCCAATTAATATAGTATATCCAAGATGTGCATTTTGGTGTTCTCTTTCGTTAAACAGAGTTAGGAATTGAAATAGGACTCAGTTTTGTTACAGTGTAGTGAACCTACTCTGAGAATGCTTAACCACTCATTCTAAATGAAATATTGATCATTCAAATAACTGTTAGTCTCTCCTCAAAAGAATTTGTAAATATCATGTGATAGATTTGAAGACACATCTTTTCAAAACAAGTCATAATGCTTAAATTTGCTGCTTATTTAGTTATTCTTAGAATGGGGGATTCTCCTAAAAATTTTCAATATATTTGAGTTAGTGTCACTCTAGTGTATGTTTGGTTTCCAATTTACTGCAGCATTTACAAGACTTACACAGCAGTTTTCCCTTCAATTAATGCAGTGTTAAAATTTGAATTAGATTTCCCTTATGTTACACTGTTATATTCCTGAAATAATTCTGCTTTGAATTGTAAAGCGGATAAAAAATTATGTTTCAAATAACTGTTAGTGTCCGTTTTTGAAAAAATTGTAACAATCAATTCATACTTATGAAAAGATATTTTTGAACACATTTCCTAATGCATTGTTAAACAGCTCATTTTGTTATTCTTTGCAAGTGTGTTTTTGCCAAAAAATGATTCACGTTTACTGAGTTAATTTAAATGAAACGTATGTTTGTTTTCCAATTAATATAGTATATCCAAGATGTGCATTTTGGTGTTCTCTTTCCTGGAAACAGAGTTAGGAATTGAAGTACGACTCAGTTTTGTTACACAGTAATGAACCTATACTGTGTATGCTGAACCTCTCAAACTAAATAAAAAATTTGTTACAAATAACTTAGTTTTCTTCTCTAAAAAACTAGTAAAAATCAATTCATACTTATGAAGATATATTTTTTCAAAACATTTCTTAATACTCTGTTAAAACACTCACTTATTAATTCTTTTCACCTGTGATTCTGCCAACAAGAGTTTCTATTTATGTGAAATAGAACTTATTTTTTAACAAAGTAATGTATTTGTACTGCTTCTGCTTAAAATCTCAAAGTCAATGAAAGAATTCCAGTTGTAATAACTGTTAATTTCTTTCTCTAAAATCTGGAATAGTCAATTATTACTTATGAAGATGTATTTTTTCAACACTATTCTGAATGTTTTTAAATGACTCGTTTCATTAATCTTTGCTTGTGTGTTTTTGCAAAGAAGAATTCCAACTTAATTTAGTTACATTCTTTCAAGTGTATTTTTTTAAATTTATCAGTTTATTTACAAGAGTTACACAGCTGTTTGCTCTTCAGGTAAAGCAGTTTACAAATTGAAACTGTCCTCACTTTTCTTACACTGTAATGTTCCTGAAATGCTTCTGATTGGTATGGCAAAATGAATGAAAGAATTATGTTTCCAATAACTGTTCGTTTTGATCTTTATAAACTAGTGAAAATCATTTCATACTTATGAAGATATATTTTTTGAACATATTTATAAAAGTGTTGTTAAACAACTCATTTAATTATGTTTTGTACGTGTGTTTGTGGTAACAAGTGTTTCATGTTATCTGAGTTTGTTTCACTAATATGTATGTTTTGTTTCAAATTTACTGTAGTATTTACAAAACTTGCAGAGTTGAGTGCTTTTTATTTAATGCAGCATTAGAAATTGAAATAGGTCTCAGTTTTGTTACAGAGTAGTGAACCTACTCTGAGAATGCTTAACCTCTCATTCTAAATGAAATATTGATCAGTCAAATAAATGTTAGTTTCTTCTCAAAAGAATTTGTAAATATCATGTCATAGATTTGAAGACACATCTTTTCAAAACAAGTCATAATGCTTAAATTTGCTGCTCATTTAGTTATTCTTAGAATGTGGGATTCTCCTAACAAGAGTTACAGTATATCTGAGTTAGTGTCACTCAAGTGTATGATTGGTCTCAAATTTACTGCAGTGTTTACAAGACTTACACAGCAGTTTTCCCTTCAAGTAAAGCAGTGATAAAAATTGAATTAGAATTCTCTTATGTTACACAGTAATAATCCTCAAATACTGTTGCTTAGAATTGCAAAGCGCATGAACGTGTTATGTTTCAAATAACTGTTAGTGTATGTTTTTAAAAAGCTAGTAACAATCAATTCATACTTATGAAAATATATTTTTTGAACACATTTCTTAATGCATTGTGTAACAGCTCCTTTTGTTATTCTTTCCAAGTATGTTTTAGCTAAAAATTGTTTCAAGTTTACTGGGTTAATTTCAATGAAACGTATGTTTGTTTTTCAATTAATATAGCATATCCAAGATGTGCATTTTGGTGTTCTCTTTTGGTAAACAGGAATTAAAATAGGATTCAGTTTTGTTACAGAATAGTGAACCTATACTGAGTATGCTTAAACTCTCATTCTAAATGAAATATTGATCATTGAAATAACTGTTAGTTTTTTCTCAAAAAATTTGTAAATATCATTTCATAGATTTGAAGATACATCTTTTTAACACAAGTCATAATGCTTAAATTTGCTGTTCATTAATTATTCTTAGAATGCGGGATTCTTTTAACAATAGTTTCAATATATCTGAGTTAGTATCACTCAAGTGTATGTATGTTTTCTAATTTACTGCAGTGTTTCCAAGACTTACACAGCTGTTTTCCCTTCAAATAAAGCAGTGATAAAAATTGAATTAGAATTCTCTTATGTTACATAGTAATATTCCTCAAATACTTCTGCTTAGAAATGCAAAGCGCATGCACGTGTTATGTTTCAAATAACTGTTACTGTCTGTTTTAAAAAGCAGTAACCATCAATTCATACTTATGAATATATATTTTATGAGCACATTTCTTAATGCATTGTTAAACAGATTATTTTTTTATTCTTTGCAAGTGTGTTTTTGCTAACAAGTGATTCAAGTTACCGAGTTAATTTCAATGAAACTTATGTTTGTTTTCCAATTAATATAGTATATCCAAGATGTGCATTTTAGTGTTCTGTCTCGTTAAACAGAGTTAGGAATTGAAATAGGACTCAGTTTTGTTACAGAGTAGTGATCCTACTCTGAGAATGCTTAAACTCTCATTCTAAATGAAATATTGATCATTCAATTAACTGTTAGTCTCTTCTCAAAAGATTTTGTAAATATCATTTCATAAATTTGTAGACACATCTTTTCAACACAAGTCATAATGCTTAATTTTACTTCTCATTTAGTTTTTCTTAAAATGCAGGATTCTCTTAAAAAGTTTCAATATATCTGAGTTAGTGTCACTCTAGTGTATGTTTGGTTTCAAATTTACTGCAGCGTATACAAGATTTACACAGCTGTTTACCTTCAATTAAAGCTGTGTTAAAATTTGAATTAGAATACTCTTATGTTACACAGTAATATTCCTGAAAACTTCTGCTTAGAATTGCAAAGCTTATGAAAGAATAGTGTTTCTAATAATTGTTAGTGTCTGTTTTTAAAAAACCAGTAACACTCAATTCACACTTCTGAAAATATATTTTGTAAACACATTTCTTAATGCATTGTTAAACAGCTCATTTTGTTATTCTTTGCAAGTGTGTTTTTGCTAAAGAGTGTTTAAGTTTACTGAGGTAATTTCAATGAAACGTATGTTTCTTTTCCAATTAATATTGTATATCCAAGATGTGCATTTCGGTGTTCTCTTTTGTTAAACAGTTAGGAATTGAAATAGGACTCAGTTTTTTTACAGAATAGTGAACCTGTACTGAGAATGCTTAACCTCTCATTCTAAATGAATTATTGATCATTGAAATAACTGTTAGTTTCTTCTCAAAAGAAATTGTAAATATCATTTCATAGATTTGAAGATACATCTTTTCAACACAAGTCATAGTGCTTAAATTTGCTGTTTATTAATTATTCTTAGAATGCGGGATTCTCCTAACAATAGTTTCAATATATCTGAGTGAGTATCTCTCAAGTGTATGTTTGTTTTCAAATTTACTGCAGTGTTTACAAGACATACACAGCTGTTTTCCCTTCAAATAAAGCACTGTTAAAAATTGAATTAGAATTCTCTAATGTTACACAGTGATATTCCTGAAAGAATTCTGCTTAGAATTGCAAAGCGCATTAAAAAATTAGGGTTCAAATAAATGTTATTGTCTGTTTTTAAAAAAGTAGTAACCATCAATTCATACTTATGAAAATATATTTTATGAACACGTTTCTTAATGCATTGTTACACAGCTCATTTTGTTATTCTTTGCAAGTGTTTTTTTGCTAACAATTGTTTCAAGTTAACTGAGTTAATTTCAATGAAACTTATGTTTGTTTTCCAATTTATATAGTATAACCCAGATGTGCATTTTGGTGTTCTCTTTCGTTAAACAGAGTTAGGAATTGAAATAAGACTCAGTTTTGTTACACAGTAGGGAACCTACCCTGAGAATGCTTAACCTCTCATTCTAAATGAAATATTGATCAGTCAAATAACTGTTAGTCTTTTCTCAAAAGAATTTGTATATATCATTTCATAGATTTGAGGACACATCTTTTCAACACAAGTCATAATGCTTAATTTTACTTCTCATTTAGTTATTTTACAATGCGGGATTCTCCTAAATAGAGTTTCAATATATCTGAGTTAGTCTCACACTAGTGTTGTTTGGTTTCAAATTTACTGCCGTGTTTACAGGACTTACACAGCTGTTTTCCCTTCAAATAAAGCAGTGTTAAAAATTGAATTAGCATTCTCTAATGTTTCACAGTAATATTCCGAAATACTTCGGCTTTGAATTGTAAAGCAGATAAAAAATTATGTTTCAAATAACTGTTAGTGTTTGTTTTTGTAAAACTAGTAACAATCAATTCATACTTATGAAAATATATTTTATGAACACATTACTTAATGTATTGTTAAACAGCTCATTTTGTTATTCTTTGAAAGTGTGTTTTTGCTAAAAAGTGTTTCAAGTTTACTGAGTTAATTTCAATGAAACGTATGTTTTTTTCCAATTAATATAGTATATCCAGGATGTGCATTTTGTTGTTCTCTTTTTTTAAAGAGATTTAGGAATTGAAATAGGACTCAGTTCTTTTACAGAATAGTGAACCTGTACTGAGAATGCTTAACCTCTCATTCTCAATGAAATATTGATCATTGATATAAATCTTAGTTACTTCTCAAAAAAATTTGTAAATATCATTTCATAGATTTTAAGACACATCTTTTCAACACAAGTCATTATGCTTAAATTTGCTGCTCATTTAGTTATTCTTAGAATGTGCGAATCTCCTAACAAGAGTTACAGTATATCTGACTGAGTGTCAGTCAAGTGTATGTTTGGTTTCAAATTTACTGTAGTGTATTCAAGACTTACACAGCAGTTTTCCCTTCAAGTAAAGCAGTGATAAAAATTGAATTAGAATTCTCTTATGTTACACAGTAATATTCCTCAAATACTTCTGCTTAGAAATGCAAAGCGCATGCACGTGTTATGTTTCAAATAACTGTTAGTGTCTGTTTTTAAAAAGTGGTAACCATGAATTCATATTTATGAATATATATTTTATGAACACATTTCTTAATGCATTGTTAAACAGCTCCTTTTGTTATTCTTTGCAAGTGTGTTTTTGATAACAAGTGTTTCAAGTTAACTTAGTTAATTTCAATGAAACTTATGTTTGTTTTCCAATTAATATAGTATATCCAAGATGTGCATTTTGGTGTTCTCTTTCATTAAACAGAGTTAGGAATTGAAATAGGACTCAGTTTTGTTACAGAGAAGTTAAACTACTCTGAGAATGCTTAACCTCTCATTCTAAATGAAATATTGGTCATTCAAATAAATGTTAGTTTCTTCTCAAAAGAATTTGTAAATATCATGTCATAGATTTGAAGACACATCTTTTCAACACAAGTCATAATGCTTAATTTTACTTCTCATTTAGTTATTCTTAAAATGCGGGATTTTCCTAAAAAGTTTCAATATATCTAAGTTAGTGTCACTCTAGTGTATGTTTGGTTTCAAATTTACTGCAGCGTATACAAGATTTACACAGCTGTATTACATTCAATTAAATCAGTGTTAAAATTTGAATTAGAATACTCTTATGTTACACAGTAATATTCCTGAAATACTTCTGCTTAGAATTGCAAAGCGCATGAAAGAATTATGTTTCTAATGATTGTTAGTGTCTGTTTTTAAAAAACTAGTAACAATGAATTCACACTTATGTAAATATATTTTGTGAACACATTTCTTAATGCATTCTTAAACAGCTCATTTTGTTATTCTTTGCAAGTGTGTTTTTGCTAAAAAGTGTTTCAAGTTTCCTGAGTTAATTTCAATAAAACGTATGTTTGTTTTCCAATTAATATAGTGTATCCAAGATGTGCATTTCGGTGTTTTCTTTTGTTAAACAGTTAGGAATTGAAATAGGACTCAGTTTTGTTACAGAATAGTGAACCTGTACTGAGAATGCTTAAGCTGTCATTCCAAATGAAATATTGATCATTGAAATAACTCTTAGTTTCTTTTTAAAAGAATTTGTAAATATCATTTCATAGATTTGAAGACACATCTTTTCAACAAAAGTCGTTATGCCTAAATTTGCTGCTCATTTAGTTATTCTTAGAATGTGGGATTCTCCTAATCAGAGTTACAGTATATCTGAGTTAGTGTAACTCAAGTGTATGTTTTGTTTCAAATTTACTGCAGTGTTTACAAGACTTACACAGCAGGTTTCCCTTCAAGTAAAGCAGTGTTAAAAATTGAATTAGAATTCTCTTATGTTACACAGTAATATTCCTCAAATACTTCTGCTTAGAATTGCAAAGTGCATGCACGTGATATGTTTCAAATAACTGTTAGTGTCTGTTTTTAAAAAGTTGTAACCCTCAATCCATACTTATGAAAATATATTTTATGAACACATTTCTTAATGTATGGTTAAACAGCTCATTTTGTTATTCTTTGAAAGTGTGTTTTTGCTAAAAAGTGTTTCAAGTTTACTCAATTAATTTCAATGAAATGTATGTTTGTTTTCCAATTAATATAGTATATCCAAGATGTGCATTTTGGTGTTCTCTCTCGTTAAACAGAGTTAGGAATTAAAATATGACTCAGTTTTTTTACAGAGTAGTAAACCTACTCTGAGAATGCTTAACCTCTCATTCTAAATGAAATATTGATCATTGAAATGACTGTTAATTTCTTTTGAAAAGCATTTGTAAATATCATTTCATAGATTTGAAGATACATCTTTTCAACACAAGTCATAATGCTTAAATTTGCTGTTCATTAATTATTCTTAGAATGCGGGATTCTCCTAACAATAGTTTCAATATATCTGAGTGAGTATCACTCAAGTGTATGTTTGTTTTCAAATTTACTGCAGTGTTTACAAGACTTACACAGCTGTTTTCCCTTCAAATAAAGCACTGTTAAAAATTGAATTAGAATTCTCTAATGTTACACAGTGATATTCCTGAAAGAATTCTGCTTAGAATTGCAATGCGAATTAAAGAATTACGTTTCAAATAACTGTTATTGTCTGTTTTTAAAAAAGTAGTAACCATCAATTCATACTTATGAAAATATATTTTATGAACACGTTTCTAAATGCATTGTTACACAGCTCATTTTGTTATTCTTTGCAATGGTTTTTTTGCTAACAATTGTTTCAAGTTAACAGAGTTAATTTCAATGAAACTTATGTTTGTTTTCCAATTAATATAGTATATCCAAGATGTGCATTTTGGGTTCTCTTTCGTTAAATAGAGTTAGGAATTTAAATAAGACTCAGTTTTGTTACAGAGTAGTGAACCTACCCTGAGAATGCTTAACCTCTCATTCTAAATGAAATATTGATCAGTCAAATAACAGTTAGTCTCTTCTCAAAAGAATTTGTATATATCAGTTCATAGATTTGAAGACACATCATTTCAACACAAGTCATAATGCTTAAATTTGCTGCTCATTTAGTTATACTTAGAATGTGTGATTCTCCTAACAAGAGGTACAGTATATCTGAGTGAGTGTTACTCATGTGTATGTTTGATTTCAATTTTACTGCAGTGTTTACAAGACTTACACAGCTGTTCTCCCTTCAAATAAAGCAGTGCTAAAAATTGAATTAGAATTCTCAAATGTTACACAGTAATATTCCTGAAAGACTTCTGCTTTGATTTGTAAAGCGATTAAAAAATTATGTTTCAAATAACTGTTAGTGTTTGTTTTTGTAAAAATAGTAAGAATCAATTCATACTTATGAAAATATATTTTATGAACACATTACTTAATGTATTGTTAAACAGCTCCTTTTGTTATTCTTTGCAAGTGTTTTAGCTAACAAGTATTTTAAGTTTACTGAGTTAATTTCAATGAAACGTATGTTTGTTTTCCAATTAATATAGTATATCCAGGATGTGCATTTTGGTGTTCTCTTTTGTTAAAGAGATTTAGGAATTGAAATAGGACTCAGTTTACTTACAGAGTAGTGAACCTGTACTGAGAATGCTTAACCTCTCATTCTAAATGAAATATTGATCATTGAAATAACTCTAAGTTACTTCTCAAAAGAATTTGTAAATATCATTTCATAGATTTGAAGACACATCTTTTCAACACAAGTCATTATGCTTAAATTTGCTGCTCATTTAGTTATTCTTAGAATGTGGGATTCTCCTAACAAGAGTTTCAATATATCTGAGTTAGTGTCACTCAAGTGTATGTTTGGTTTCAAATTTACTGCAGTGTTTACAAGACATACACAGCATGTTTCCCTTCAAGAAAAGCAGTGATAAAATTGAATTAGAATTATCTTCTGTTACATAGTAATATTCCTCAAATACTTCTGCTTAGAATTGCAAAGTGCATGCACGTGATATGTTTCAAATAACTGTTAGTGTCTGTTTTTAAAAAGTTGTAACCCTCAATCCATACTTATGAAAATATATTTTATGAACACATTTTTAATGCAATGTTAAAAAGCTCATTTTGTTATTCTTTGCAAGTGTGTTTTTGCTAACAAGTGTTTCAAGTTAACTGAGTTAATTTCAATGAAACCTATGTTTGTTTTCCAATTAATATAGTATATCAAAGATGTGCATTTTGGTGTTCTCTCTCGTTAAACAGAGTTAGGAATTGAAATAGGACTCAGTTTTGTTACAGAGTAGTGAACCAACTCTGAGAATGCTTAACCTCTCATTCTAAATGAAATATTGATCATTCAATTAATCTCTTCTCAAAAGATTTTGTAAATATCATTTCATAGATTTGAAGACACATCTTTTCAACAGAAGTCATAATGCTTAAATTTGCTCTTCATTAATTATTCTTAGAATGCGGGATTCTCCTAACAATAGTTTCAATATATCTGAGTGAGTATCACTCAAGTGTATGTTTGTTTTCAAATTTACTGCAGTGTTTACAAGAGGTACACAGCTGTTTTCCCTTCAAATAAAGCACTGTTAAAAATTGAATTAGAATTATCTAATGTTACACAGTAATATTCCTGAAAGACTTCTGCTTTGAATTGTAAAACGATTAAAAAATTATGTTTCAAATAACTGTTAGTGTTTGTTTTTGTAAAACTAGTAAGAATCAATTCATACTTATGAAAATATATTTTATGAACACGTTTCTTAATGCATTGTTACACAGCTCATTTTGTTATTCTTTGCAAGTGTTTTTTTGCTAGCAATTGTTTCTAGTTAACAGAGTTAATTTCAATGAAACTTATGTTTGTTTTCCAATTAATATAGTATATCCAAGATGTGCATTTTGGGTTCTCTTTCGTTAAACAGAGTTAGGAATTGAAATAAGACTCAGTTTTGTTACAGAGTAGTGAACCTACACTGAGAATGCTTAACCTCTCATTCTAAATGAAATATTGATCATTGAAATAACTCTTAGTTACTTCTCAAAAGTATTTGTAAATATAATTTCATAGATTTGAAGACACATCTTTTAAACACAAGTCATTATGCTTAATTTTACAGCTCATTTAGTAATTCTTAGAATGCAGGATTCTCCTCAAATGTTTAAATATATCTGAGTTACTGTCACTCTATTTTATGTTTGGTTTAAACTTTACTGCAGTGTTTTCACGACTTACACAGCAGGTTTCCCTTCAAGTAAAGCATTGTTAAAATTTGAATTAGGTTTCTCTTATGTTACAAAGTTATATTCCTGAAATACTTCTGCTTTGAATTGTAAAGCTAATAAAAATATTGTCTTTCAAATAACTGTTAGTGTCCATTTTTAAAAAACTAGTAACCATCTATTCATGCTTATGAAAATATATTTTTTGAACACATTTCTTAATGCATTGTTAAACAGCTCATTTTGTTATTCTTTGCAAGTGTGTTTTTGCTAAAAATGTTTCAATTTTACTGAGTTAATTTCAAAGAAACGTATGTTTGTTTTCCAATTAATATAGTATATTCAGGATGTGCATTTTGGTGTTCTCTTTTGTTAAACAGAGTTAGGAATTGAAATAGGGCTCAGTTTTTTTTACAGAATAGTGAACCTACACAGAATGCTTAACCTCTCATACTAAATGAAATATTGATCATTGAAATAACTGTTAGTTACATCTCAAAAATTTGTAAATATCATTTCATAGATTTGAAGACACATCTTTTCAATGCAAGTCATAATACTTAAATTTGGTGCTTATTTAGTTAATCTTAGAATGTGGGATTCTACTTAGAAGAGTTTCAATATATCTGAGTTAGTTTCACTGAAGTGTATGTTTGGTTTCAAATTTACTGCAGTGTTTACAAGACCCACACAGCAGTTATCTCTTCAAGTAAAGTAGTGTTAAAATTTGAATTAGATTTCTCTTATGTTACACTGTAATATTCCTGAAATACTTCTGCTTAGAATTGCAAAGCGCATGTACGTGTTATGTTTCAATTAACTGTTAGTGTCTGTTTTTATTAAACTAGTAACAATCTATTCACACTTATGAAATATATTTTATGAACACATTTCTTAATGCATTGTTAAACAGCTCCTTTTTTTTCATTGCAAGTGTATTTTTGCTAAAAATTGTTTCAAGTTTACTGAGTTAATTTCAAAGAAACGTATGTTTGTTTTCCAACTAATATAGTATATCCACGATGTGCATTTTGGTGTTCTCTTTTGTAACAGATTTAGGTATTGGAATAGGACTCAGTTTTTTTACAGAATAGTGAACATATACTGAGAATGCTTAACCTCTCATTCTAAATGAAATATTGATCATTGAAATAACTGTTAGTTTCTTCTCAAAATAATTTTAAATATCATTTCATAGATTTGAAGAGACATCTTTTCAACACAATTCATAATGCTAAAATTTGCTCTTCATGAATTATTCTTATAATGAGGGATTCTCCTAAAATATTTTAATATATCTGAGTTACGGTCACTCTTGTGTATGTTTGGTTCAAACTTTACTGCAGTGTTTTCAAGGCTTACACAGCAGTTTTCCCTTCAAGTAAAGCAGTGTTAAAATTTGAATTAGATTTCTCTTATGTTACACAGTTATATTCCTGAAATACTTCTGCTTTGAATTATAAAGCTGATAAAAATATTACCTTTCAAATAACTGTTAATGTCCATTTTTAAAAAGACAGTAACTGTCAATTCATACTTACGAAAATATATTTTATGAACACGTTTTCTAATGCATTGTTAAACAGCTGATTTTGTTATCCTTTGCAAGTGTGATTTTGCTAAAAATTGTTTCAAGTTTACTGAGTTAATTTCAATGAAATGTATGTTTTTTTCCAGTTAATATAGTATATCCAGAAGGTTCATTTTGGTGTTCTCTTTTGTAACAATTTAGAAATTGAAATAGTACTCAGTTTTGTTACAGAATAGTGAACCTATACTGAGAATGCTTAACCTCTCATTCTAAATGAAATATTGATCATTTAAATAACTGTTAGTTTCTTCTCAAAAGAATTTGTAAATATCATTTCATAGATTTTAGGACACATCTTTTCAACACAAGTCATAGTGCTTAAATTTGCTACTTATTTAGATATTCTTAGAATGCAGGATTCTCCTAACACGAGTTTCCATATATATGAGTTAGTGTCACTCAAGTGTACGTTTGGTTTCAAATTTACTGCAGTGTTAACAAGACTTTCTCAGCTGTTTTCCCTTCCATAAAGCACTGTTAAAAACTGAATTAGAATTCTCTTATGTTACACAGTAATATTCCTGAAATACTTCTGCTTAGAATTGCAAAGCACATGAAAGAATTATGTTTCAAATAACTGTTAGTGTATGTTTTTAAAAAGCTAGTAACAATGAATTCATAGAGATTAAGGAATTGAAATAAGACTCAGTTTTGTTACATAGTAATGAACCTACCCTGTGTATGCTGAACCTCTCAAACTAAATTAAAAAGTTATGTTTCAAATACCTTAATTTTCTTCTCTAAAAACTATTAAAATTCAATTCATACTTTTGAAGATATATTTTTTCAAACATTTCTTAATACTCTGGTAAAGAACTCATTTATTAATTTTTTTCCCGTCTGATTCTGCCAACAAGAGTTTCTAATTATGTGAAATAGAACTGATTTTTTAACAAAATCATGTATTTGTACTGCTTCTTCTTAAAATCTCAAAATCAACGAAAGAATTCCAGTTGTAATAACTGTTAATTTCTTTCTCTAAAATCTGGAATAGTGAATTTTTCCTTATGAAGATGTATTTTTTCAACACTATTCTTAATGGTTTATAAATGACTCGTTTCATTTATCTTTGCTCCTGTGTTTTTGCAAACAAGAGTTCCAACTTAACTGAGTTACATTCTTTCAAGTGTATGGTTTTAAATTTACCGGTTTATTTACAAGAGTTACACAGCTGTTTGCTCTTCAGGGAAAGCAGTTTACATATTGAAACTGTCCTCATTTTTCTTACACTGTAATTTTCCTGAAATGCTTCTGATTGGTATGGCAAATTGAATAAACAAGTTTCATGTTATCTGAGTTTGTTTCACTAATATGTATGTTTTGCTTTAAATTTACTGTAGAATTTACAAGAATTGCACAGTTGAGTGCTCTTTATTTAATGCAGCATTAGGAATTGAAATAGGACTCAGTTCTTTTACAGAATCGTGAACCTACATTGAGAATGCTTAACCTCTCATTCTAAATGAAATATTGATCATTGAAATGACTGTTAATTACTTCTCAAAAGAATTTGTAAATATCATTTCATAGATTTGAAGACAAATCTTTTCAACACAAGTCATTATGCTTAATTTTACAGATCATTTAGTAATTCTTAGAATGCGGGATTCACCTAACAAGAGTTTCAATATATATGAGTTAGTGTCACTCAAGTGTACGTTTGCTTTAAACTTTACTGCAGTGTTTTCAAGACTTACACAGCAGTTTTCTCTTAAAGTAAAGTAGTGTTAAAAATTGAATTAGAATTCTCTTATGTTACACAGTAATATTCCTGAAATACTTCTGCTTAGAATTGCAAAGCGCATGAAAGAATTATATTTCAAATAAGTTAGTGTCTGTTTTTAAAAAACTAGAAACAATTAATTCACACTTATAAAAATATATTTTATGAACACGTTTCTTAATGCATTGTTAAACAGCTCATTTTGTTATACTTTGCAAGTGTGTTTTTGCTAAAATGTGTTTCAAGTTTACTGAGTTAATTTCAATGAAACATATTTTATTTTCCAATTAATATAGTATATGCAAGATGTGCATTTTGGTGTTCTCTCTTGTTAAACATAGTTAGGAATTGAAATAGGACTCAGTTTTTTTACAGAATAGTGAACATTCACTGAGAATGCTTAATAACATCTCATTATAAATGAAATATTGATCATTGAAATAACTGTTGGTTACTTCTCAGAAAATTTGTAAATATCATTTCATAGATTTGAAGACACATCTTTTCAACACAAGTCATAAAGCTTAAATTTGCTGCTCATTTGATATTCTTATAATGCGGGATTATCCTAAAGTGTTTCAATATATCTGAGTTAGTGTTACTCAAGTGTACGTTTGGTTTCAAATTTACTGCAGTGTTTACAAGACTTTCACAGCTGTTTTCTCTTCAATAAAGCACTGTTAAAAACTGAATTAGAATTCTGTTATGTTAGACGGTAATATTCCTGAAAGACTTCTGCTTAGAATTGCAAAGCGCATGAAAGAATTATGTTTCAAATAACTGTTAGTGTCTGTTTTTAAAAAATTAGAAACAATGAATTCACACTTAAGAAATATATTTTATGAACACGTTTCTTAATGCATTGTTACACAGCTTCTTTTTTTAATTTCAAGACTGTTTTTGCTAACAAGTGCTTCAAGTTTACTGAGTTAATTTCAATGAAACATATGTTTGTTTTTCAATTAATATAGTATATCCACGATGTGCATTTCGGAGTTCTCTTATGTTAAACAGAGTTAGTAATTGAAATAGGACTCAGTTTTGTTACAGAGTAATGAACCTACTCTGAGAATGCTTAACCTCTCATTCTAAAGGAAATATTGATCATTCAAATAACTGTTAGTCTCTTCTCAAAAGAATTTCTTAATATCATTTCATAGATTTGAAGACACATCTTTTCAACACAAGTCATAATGCTTAATTTTACTGCTCATTTAGTTATTTTTAGAATGCGGGATTCTCCTAAAAAGAGTTTCAATATATCTGAGATAGTGTAACTCTAGTGTATCTTTGGTTTCAAATTTACTGCCGTGTTTACAAGACTTACACAGCTGTTTTACCTTTAATTAAAGCAGAGTTAAAATTTGAATTAGATTTCTCTTATGTTACACTGTTATATTCCTGAAATAGTTCAGCTTTAAATTGTAAAGAGAATAAAAATATTATCTTTCAAATAATTGTTAGTGTCCATTTTTAAAAAACTAGTAACAATCAATTCATACTTATGAAAATATATTTTGTGAACACATTTCTTAATGCATTGTTAAACAGCTCATTTTGTTATTCTTTGCGAGTGTGTTTTTGCTAAAAAGTGTTTTACGATTACTGAGTTAATTTCAATAAAACCTATGTTTGTTTTCCAATTAATATAGTATGTCCAAGATGTTCATTTCGGTGTTCTCTTTTATAAAACTGACTTAGGAATTGCAAGAAGACTCAATTTTGTTACGGAGTAGTGAACGTACTCTGAGAATGCTTAACCTCTCATTCTAAATGAAATATTGATCATTGAAATAACACTTAGTTACTTCTCAAAAAATTTGTAAATATCATTTCATAGATTTGAAGACACAGTTTTCAACACAAGTCAAAATACTTAATTTTGCTGCTTATTTAGTTATTCTTAGAATGTGGGATTCTCCTATGAAGAGTTTCAATATATCTGAGTTAGTGTCACTCAAGTGTATGTTTGGTTTCAAATTTACTGCAGTGTTTACAAGACCTACACAGCAGTTTTCCCTTCATGAAAAGTAGTGTTAAAAATTGAATTAGAATTCTCTTATGTTACACAGTAATATTCCTGAAATAATTCTGCTTAGAATTGCAAAGCGCATGAAAGTATTATGTTTCAAATAACTGTTAGTGTCTGTTTTAAAAAAACTAGTAACAATCTATTCACACTTATGAAAAATATATTTTATGAACACGTTTCATAATGCATTGTTAAACAGCACATTTTGTTATCCTTTGCAAGTGTGTTTTTGCTAAAAAGTGTTTCAAGTTTACTGAGTTAATTTCAATGAAACGTATGTTTTTTTTCTAATTAATATAGTATATTCAGGATGTGCATTTCGGTGTTCTGTTTTGTTAAACCGATTTTGGAATTGAAATAGGACTCAGTTCTTTTACAGAATCGTGAACCTACACTGAGAATGCTTAACCTCTCATTCTAAATGAAATATTGATCATTGAAATAACTGTTAGTTACTTCTCAAAAGAATTTGTAAATATCATTTCATAGATTTGAAGTCACATCTTTTCAACACAAGTCATTATGCTTAAATTTGCTGCTCATTTAGTTATTCTTACAATGCGGGATTCTCCTAAAAAGAGTTTCAATATATCTGAGATAGTGTCCCTCTAGTGTATGTTTGGTTTCAAGTTTACTGCAGCGTTTACAAGACTTACACAGCAGTTTTACCTTTAATTAAAGCAGAGTTAACATTTGAATTAGATTTCTCTTATATTACACAGTTATATTCCTGAAATAGTTCAGCTTTGAATTGTAAAGAGATTAAAAATATTATCTTTCAAATAACTGTGAGTGTCCATTTCTAAAAATCTAGTAACAATCAATTCATACGTATGAAAATATATTTTGTAAACACATTTTTAATGCATTGTTAAACAGCTCATTTGGTTATTCTTTGCAAGTGTGTTTTTGCTAAAAAGTGTTTCGAGTTTACTGAGTTAATTTCAATGAAATGTATGTTTGTTTTTCAAGTAATATAGTATATCCAAGATGTGCATTTCGGTGTTCTTTATTGTAAAACAGAGTTAGGAATTGAAAGAAGACTCAGTTTTGTTATGGAGTAGTGAACCTACTCTGAGAATGCTTAACATCTCATTCTAAAGGAAATATTAATCATTCAAATAACTGTTAGTCTCTTCTCAGAAGAATTTGTAAATATCATTTCATAGATTTGCAGACATATCTTTTCAACACAAGTCATTATGCATAAATTTTCTGCTCATTTAGTTATTCTTAGAATGCGGGATCCTCCTAAAAAGAGTTAGTGTCACTCAAGTGTATGTTTGGTTTCAAATTACTGCAGTGATTACAAGGCTTACCCAGCAGGTTACCCTTCAAGTAAAGCAGTGTTAAGAATTGAATTAGAATTCTCTTATGTTACACAGTAATATTCCTCTAATATATGCTTAGAATTGCAAAGCGCCTAAACGTTTTATGTTTCAAATAACTGTTAGTGTCTGTTTTTAATAAACTAGTAACAATCAATTCACACTTATGAAAATATATTTTATGAACACATTTCTTAATGCATTGTTAAACAGCTCCTTTTTTTCATTGCAAGTGTGTTTTTGCTAACAAGTGTTTCAAGTTTACTGAGTTAATTTCAATGAAAAGTATGTTTGTTTTACAATTAATATAGTATATCCAGGATGTGTATTTTGGTGTTCTCTTTTGTTAAACAGATTTTGGATTTGAAATAGGACTCAGTTCTTTTACAGAATCGTGAACCTACACTGAGAATGCTTAACATCTCATTCTAAATGAAATATTGATCATTGAAATAACTGTTAGTTACTTCTCAAAAGAATTTGTAAACATCATTTCATAGATTTGAGGACATATCTTTTCAACACAAGTCATTATGTTTAATTTTACAGCTCATTTAGTAATTCTTAGAATGCAGGATTCTCCTAAAATGTTTCAATATATCTGAGTTAGTGTCACTCTAGTGTATGTTTGGTTAAACTTTACTGCAGTGTTTTGAAGACTTACACAGCAGTTTTTCCTTCAAGTAAAGCAGTGTTAAAATTTGAATTAGATTTCTCTTATGTTACACAGTTATATTCCTGAAATTCTTCTGCTTTGAATTGAAAAGCGAATAGAAATATTATCTTTCAAATAACTGTTAGTGTCCGTTTTTAAAAAACTAGTAACACTCAATTCACGCTTATGAAAATATATTTTTTGAACACATTTCTTAATGCATTGTTAAACAGCTCATTTTGTTATTCTTTGCAAGTGTGTTTTTGCTAAAAATGTATCGTTTACTGAGTTAATTTCAAAGAAACGTATGTTAGTTTTCCAATTAATATAGTATATTCAGGATGTGCATTTCGGTGTTCTCTTTTGTTAAACAGAGTTAGGAATTGAAATAGGACTCAGTTTTTTTACATATTAGTGAAACTACACTGAGAATGCTTAATAACCTCTAATTCTAAATGAAATATTGATCATTGAAATAACTGTTAGTTACTTCTCAAAAGAATTTAAAATATCATTTCATAGATTTGAAGACACATCTTTTCAACACAAGTCATAATGCTTAAATTTGCTGCTCCTTTAGATATTCTTCGAATGCGGGATTCTCCTAAAATGTTTCAATATATCTGAGATAGTGTCACTCCAGTGTATGTTTGGTTTCATATTTACTGCAGCATTGACAAGACTTACACAGTTGTTTTTTCTTCAAATAAAGCAGTGTTAAAATTTGAATTAGATTTCTCTTATGTTACACAGTTATATTCCTGAAATACTTCTGCTTTGTATTGTAAAGCTGATAAAAATATTATCTTTCAAATAACTGTTAATGTCTGTTTTTAAAAAGCTAGTAACAATCAGTTCATACTTAAAAAAATATATTTTGTGAACACATTTTTTAATGCATTGTTAAACAGCTCATTTTGTTATCGTTTGCAAGTGTGTTTTTGCTAACAAGTGTTTCAAGGTTACTGAGTTAATTTTAATGAAACGTATGTTTGTTTCTCAATTAATATAGTATATCCACGATGTGCATTTTGGTGTTCTCTTTGTTACAGAGTTAGGAATTGAAATACGACTCAGTTGTGTTACAGGATAGTGAACCTATACTGAGAATGCTTAACCTCTCATTCTAAATAAAATATTGATCATTGAAATAATTGTTAGTTTCTTCTCAAAGGATTTTGTAAATATCATTTCATAGATTTGAAGACACATCTTTTCAACACAAGTCATAATGCTTTAATTTGCTGTTCATTAATTATTCTTAGAAAGCGAGATTCTCCTAACAAGGGTTTCAATATATCTCAGTTAGTGTCACGCAAGTGTACGTTTGGTTTGAAATTTACTGCACTGTTTTAAAGACTTACACAGCTGTTTTCCCGTCAAGTAAAGCACTGTTAAAAATTGAATTAGAATTCTCTTATGTTACACAGTAATATTCCTGAAATACTTCTGCTTAGAATTGCAAAGCGCATGAAAGGATTATGTTTCAAATAACTGTTAGTGTCTGTTTTTAAAAAACTAGAAAAAATGAATTCATACTTATGAAAATATAGTTTATGAACACATTTCTGAATGCAATGTGAAACAGCTCATTTTGTTATTCTTTGCAAGTGTGTTTTTGCTAAAAATGTATCAAGTTTATTGAGTTAATTTCAAAGAAACGTATGTTTGTTTTCCAATTAATATAGTATATTCAGGATGTGCATTTCGGTGTTCTGTTTTGTTAAACAGAGTTAGGAATTTAAATAGGACTCAGTTTTTTTACAGAGTAGTGAAACTACTCTGAGAATGCTTAAACTCTCATTCTAAATGAAATATTGATCATTGAAATAACTGTTAGTTACTTCTCAAAAGAATTTGTAAATATCATTTCATAGATTTGAAGACACATCTTTTCAACACAAGTCATTATACTTAAATTTGCTGCTCATTTAGTTATTCTTACAATGCGGGATTATCCTAAAAAGAATTTCAATATATATGAGATATTTTCACTCTAGTGTATGTATGGTTTCATGTTTACTGCAGCATTTAAAAGACTTACACAGCAGTTTTACCTTTAATTAAAGCAGAGTTAAAATTTGAATTAGATTTTTTTATATTACACAGTTATATTCCTAAAATAGTACAGCTATGAATTGTAAAGAGATTAAAAATATTATCTTTCAAATAACTGTTAGTGTCCATTTTTAAAAAACTAGTAACAATCAATTGATACTTATGAAAATATATTTTGTAAACACATTTCTTAATGCATTGTTAAACAGCTCATTTTGTTATTCTTTGCAAGTGTGTTTTTGCTAAAAAGTGTTTCAATTTTACTGAGTTAATTTCAATGAAACGTATGTTTGTTTTCCAATTAATATAATATATCCAAGATGTGCATTTCGGTGTTCTTTTTTGTAAAACAATGTTAGATATTGAAAGAAGACTCAGTTTTGTTACGGAGTAGTGAACCTACTCTGAGAATGCTTAACCTCTCCTCCTAAAGGAAATATTGATCATTCAAATAACTGTTAGTCTCTTCTCAGAAGAATTTGTAAATATCATTTCATAGATTTGCAGACACATCTTTTCAGCACAAGTCATTATACTTAAATTTGCTGCTCATTTAGTTATTCTTAGAATGCGGGATTCTCCTAAAAAGAGTTAGTGTCACTCAAGTGTATGTTTGGTTTCACAGTACTGCAGTGATTACAAGGCTAACCCAGCAGTTTTGCCTTCAAGTAAAGCAGTGTTAAAAATTGAATTAGAATTCTCTTATGTTACACAGTAATATTCCTCTAATACTTCTGCTTAGAATTGTAAAGCGCATGAACGTGTTATGTTTCAAATAACTGTTAGTGTCTGTTTTTAATAAACTAGTAACAATCAATTCTCACTTATGAAAATATATTTTATGAACATATTTCATAATGCATTGTTAACTCATTTTATTATTCTTTGCAAGTGTGTTTTTGCTAACAAGTGTTTCAAGTTTACTCAGTTAATTTCAATGAAACGTATGTTTGTTTTCCAATTAATATAGTATATCCAGGATGTGTATTTTGGTGTTCTCTTTTGTTAAACAGATTTTGGAATTGAAATAGGTTCAGTTCTTTTACAGAATCGTGAACCTACACTGAGAATGCTTAACCTCTCATTCTAAATCAAATATTGATCATTGAAATAACTGTTAGTTACTTCACAAAAGAATTTGTAAATATCATTTAATAGATTTGAGGACACATCTTTTCAACACAAGTCATTATGTTTAATTTTACAGCTCATTTAGTAATTCTTAGAATGTGGGATACTCCTAAAATGTTTCAATATATCTGAGTTAGTGTCACTCTAGTGTATGTTTGGTTTAAACTTTACTGCAGTGTTTTCAAAACTTACACAGCAGTTTTCCCTTCAAGTAAAGCAGTGTTAAAATTTGAATTAGATTTCTCTTATGTTACACAGTTATATTCCTGAAATTCTTCCGCTTTGAATTGAAAAGCGAATAGAAATATTATCTTTCAAATAAATGTTAGTGTCCGTTTTTAAAAAACTTGTAACACTCAATTCACGCTTATGAAAATATATTTTTTGAACACATTTCTTAATGCATTGTTAAACAGCTCATTTTGTTATTCTTTGCAAGTGTGTTTTTGCTAAAAATGTATCAATTTTACTGAGTTAATTTCAAAGAAACGTATGTTTGTTTTCCAATTAATATAGTATATTCAGGATGTGCATTTCGGTGTTCTCTTTTGTTAAACAGAGTTAGGAATTGAAATAGGACTCAGTTTTTTTACATATTAGTGAAACTACACTGAGAATGCTTAATAACCTCTAATTCTAAATGAAATATTGATCATTGAAATAACTGTTAGTTACTTCTCAAAAGAATTTAAAATATCATTTCATAGATTTGAAGACACATCTTTTCAACACAAGTCATAATGCTTAAATTTGCTGCTCCTTTAGATATTCTTCGAATGCGGGATTCTCCTAAAATGTTTCAATATATCTGAGATAGTGTCACTCCAGTGTATGTTTGGTTTCATATTTACTGCAGAATTGACAAGACTTACACAGTTGTGTTTTCTTCAAATAAAGCAGTGTTAAAATTTGAATTAGATTTCTCTTATGTTACACAGTTATATTCCTGAAATACTTCTGCTTTGTATTGTAAAGCTGATAAAAATATTATCTTTCAAATAACTGTTAATGTCTGTTTTTCAAAAGCTATTAACAATCAGTTCATACTTAAAAAAATATATTTTGTGAACACATTTTTTAATGCATTGTTAAACAGCTGATTTTGTTATCCTTTGCAAGTGTGTTTTTGCTAACAAGTGTTTCAAGGTTACTGAGTTAAATTCAAGGAAACGTATGTTTGTTTCCCAATTAATATAGTATATCTACGATGTGCATTTTGGTGTTCTCTTTGTTACAGAGTTAGGAATTGAATTAGGACTCAGTTGTGTTACAGAATAGTGAACCTATACTGAGAATGCTTAACCTCTCATTCTAAATAAAATATTGATCATTGAAATAATTGTTAGTTTCTTCTCAAAGGATTTTGTAAATATCATTTCATAGATTTGCAGACACATCTTTTAAACACAAGTCATTATTCTTAAATTTGCTGCTCATTTAGATATTCTTAGAATGCGGGATTCTCCTAAAAAGAGTTAGTGGCACTCAAGTGTATGTTTGGTTTCAAATTACTGCAGTGATTACAAGGCTTACGCAGCAGTTTTCCCTTCAAGTAAAGCAGTGTTAAAAAAAGAATTAGAATTCTCTTATGTTACACAGTAATATTCCTCTAATAACTCTGCTTAGAATTGCAAAGCGCATGAACGTGTTATGTTTCAAATTATTGTTAGTGTCTTTTTTAAATAAACTAGTAACAATCAATTCACACTTATGAAAATATATTTTATGAACACATTTCTTAATGCATTGTTAAACAGCTCCTTTTTTTTCATTGCAAGTGTGTTTTTGCTAACAAGTGTTTCAAGGTTACTGAGTTAATTTCAATGAAATGTATGTTTGTTTCCCAATTAATATAGTATATCCACGATGTTCATTTTGGTGTTCTCTTTGTTACAGAGTTAGGAATTGAAATAGGTCTCAGTTGTGTTACAGAATAGTGAACATATACTGAGAATGCTTAACCTCTCATTCTAAATAAAATATTGATCATTGAAATAATTGTTAGTTTCTTCTCAAAGGATTTTGTAAATATCATTTCATAGATTTGAAGACACATCTTTTCAACACAAGTCATAATGCTTTAATTTGCTGTTCATTAATTATTCTTAGAATGCGGGATTCTCCTAACAAGGGTTTCAATATATCTCAGTTAGTGTCATGCAAATGTACGTTTGGTTTCAAATTTACTGCACTGTTTAAAAGACTTACACAGCTGTTTTCCCTTCAAGTAAAGCACTGTTAAATATTGAATTAGAATTCTCTTATGTTACACAGTAATATTCCTGAAATACTTCTGCTTAGAATTGCAAAGCGCATGAAAGGATTATGTTTCAAATAACTGTTAGTGTCTGTTTTTAAAAAACTAGAAACAATGAATTCATACTTATGAAAATATAGTTTATGAACACATTTCTGAATGCAATGTAAAACAGCTCATTTTGTTATTCTTTGCAAGTGTGTTTTTGCTAAAAATGTATCAAGATTACTGAGTTAATTTCAAAGAAACGTATGTTTGTTTTCCAATTAATATAGTATATTCAGGATGTGCATTTCGGTGTTCTCTTTTGTTAAACAGAGTTAGGAATTGAAACAGGACTCAGTTTTTTTACATATTAGTGAAACTACACTGAGAATGCTTAATAACCTCTCATTCTAAATGAAATATTGATCATTGAAATAACTGTTAGTTACTTCTGAAAAGAATTTTAAATATCATTTCATAGATTTGAAGACACATCTTTTCAACACAAGTCATAATGCTTAAATTTGCTGCTCATTTAGATATTCTTCGAATGCGGGATTCTCCTAAAATGTTTCAATATATCTGAGATAGTGTCACTCCAGTGTATGTTTGGTTTCATATTTACTGCAGCACTGACAAGACTTACACAGCTCTTTTTTCTTCAATTAAAGCAGTGTTAAAATTTGAATTAGATTTCTCTTATGTTACACAGTTATATTCCTGAAATACTTCTGCTTTGTTTTGTAAAGCTGTTAAAAATATTATCTTTCAAATAACTGTTAATGTCAGTTTTTAAAAAGCTAGTAACAATCAATTCATACTTAAAAAAATATATTTTGTGAACACATTTTTTAATGTATTGTTAAACAGCTGATTTTGTTATCCTTTGCAAGTGTGTTTTTGCTAACAAGTATTTCAAGGTTACTGAGTTAATGTCAATGAAACGTATGTTTGTTTACCAATCAATATAGTATATCCACGATGTGCATTTTGGTGTTCTCTTTTGTTAAACAGATTTAGGAATTGAAATAGGACTCAGTTGTGTTACAGAATAGTGAACCTATACTGAGAATGCTTAACCTCTCATTCTAAATAAAATATTGATCATTGAAATAACTGTTAGTTTCTTCTCAAAAGAATTTGTAAATATCATTTCATAGATTTGAGGACACATCTTTTCAACAAAAGTCATTATGTTTAATTTTACAGCTCATTTAGTAATTCTTCGAATGCGGGATTCAACTAAAATATTTCAATATATCTGAGTTAGTGTCACTCTAGTGTATGTTTGGTTTAAACTTTACAGCAGTGTTTTCAAGACATACACAGCAGTTTTCCCTTCAAGTAAAGCAGTGTTAAAATTTGAATTAGATTTCTCTTATGTTACACAGTATTATTCCTGAAATACTTCTGCTTTGAATTGAAAAGCGAATAAAAATATTATCTTTCAAATAACTGTTAGTGTCCATTTTTAAAAAATTAGTAACACTCAATTCACGCTTATGAAAATATATTTTTTGAACACATTTCTTAATGAATTGTTAAATAGCTCATTTTGTTATTCTTTGCAAGTGTGTTTTTGCTAAAAATGTATCAAGTTTACTGAGTTAATTTCAAAGAAACGTATGTTAGTTTTCCAATTAATATAGTATATCAACGATGTGCATTTTGGTGTTCTCTTTTGTTACAGAGTTAGGAATTGAATTAGGACTCAGTTGTGTTACAGAATAGTGAACCTATACTGAGAATGCTTAACCTCTCATTCTAAATAAAATATTGATCATTGAAATAACTGTTAGTTTCTTCTCAAAAGAATTTGTAAATATCATTTCATAGATTTGAAGACACATCTTTTCAACACAAGTCATAATGTTTTAATTTGCTGTTCATTAGTTATTCTTAGAATGTGGGATTCTCCTAACAAGGGTTTCAATATATCTCAGTTGGTGTAACGCAAGTGTACGTTTGGTTTCAAATTTACTGCAGTGTTTACAAGACTTACACAGCAGTTTTCCCTTCAAGTAAAGCACTGTTAAAAATTGAATTAGAATTCTCTTATGTTACACAGTAATATTTCTGAAATACTTCTGCTTAGAATTGCAAAGCGCATGAAAGCATTATGTTTCAAATAACTGTTAGTGTCTGTTTTTAAAAAACTAGAAACAATGAATTCATACTTTAGAAAATATATTTTATGAACACATTTCTGAATGCAATGTGAAACAGCTCATTTTGTTATTCTTTGCAAGTGTGTTTTTGCTAACAATTGTTTCAACTTTACTGAGTTAATTTCAATGAAACATATATTTGTTTTCCAATTAATAGAGTATATCCACGATGTGCATTTTGGTGAACTATTTTGTTAAAGAGATATAGAAATTGAAATAGGACTCAGTTTTCTTTTACAGAATCGTAAACCTACACTGAGAATGCTTAACATCTCATTCTAAATGAAATATTGATCATTGAAATAACTGTTTATTACTTCTCAAAAGTATTTGTATATATCATTTCATAGATTTGAAGTCACATCTTTTCAACACAAGTCAATATGCTTAAATTTGCTGCTCATTTAGTTATTCTTACAATGCGGGATTCTCCTAAAAAGAGTTTCAATATATCTGAGATAGTGTCCCTGTAGTGTATGTTTGGTTTCAAGTTTACTGCAGCGTTTACAAGACTTACACAGCTGTTTTACCTTTAATTAAAGCAGAGTTAATATTTGAATTAGATTTCTCTTATATTACACAGTTATATTCCTGAAATAGTTCAGCTTTGAATTGTAAAGAGATTAAAAATATTATCTTTCAAATAACTGTTAGTGTCCATTTTTAAAAAATAGTAACAATCAATTCATACGTATGAAAATATATTTTGTAAACACATTTCTTATTGCATTGTTAAACAGCTCATTTGGTTATTCTTTGCAAGTGTATTTTTGCTAAAAATTGTTTCCATTTTACTGAGTTAATTTCAATGAAACGTATGTTTGTTTTCCAATAAATATAGTATATCCAGGATGTGTATTTTGGTGTTCCCTTGTGTTAAACAGATTTTGGAATTGAAACAGGATTCAGTTTTGTTATAGAATAGTGAAACTACTCTGAGAATGCTTAACATCTTATTCTAAAGGAAATATTGATCATTCAAATAACTGTTAGTCTCTTCTCAGAAGAATTTGTAAATATCATTTCATAGATTTGCAGACACATCTTTTCAACACAAGTCATTATGCTTAAATTTGCTGCTCGTTTAGTTATTCTTAGAATGCGGGAATTCTCCTAAAAAAAGTTAGTGTCACTCAAGTGTATGTTTGGTTTCAAATTACTGCAGTGATTACAAGGCTTACCCAGCAGTTTTCCCTTCAAGTAAAGCAGTGTTAAAAATTGAATTAGAATTCTCTTATGTTACACAGTAATATTCCTCTAATACTTCTGATTAGAATTGCAAAGCGCATGAACGTGTTATGTTTCAAATAACTGTTAATGTCTGTTTTTAAAAAACTAGAAACAATGAATTCATACTTATGAAAATATATTTTATGAACACATTTCTGAATGCAATGTGAAACAGCTCATTTTGTTATTCTTTGCAATTTGTTTTTGCTAACAATTGTTTCAACTTTACTGAGTTAATTTCAATGAAACGTATATTTGTTTTCCAATTAATAAAGTATATCCACCATGTGCATTTTGGTGAACTATTTTGTTAAAGAGATATAGAAATTGAAATAGGACTCAGTTTTTTTTTTACAGAATCGTGAACCTACACTGAGAATGCTTATCCTCTCTTTCTAAATGAAATATTGATCATTGAAATAACTGTTAGTTACTTCTCAAAAGTATTTGTAAATATCATTTCATAGATTTGAAGTCACATCGTTTCAACACAAGTCAATATGCTTAAATTTGCTGCTCATTTAGTTATTCTTACAATGCCGGATTCTCCTAAAAAGTGTTTCAATATATCTGAGTTAGTGTCACTCTAGTGTATGTTTGGTTTAAACTTTGATGCAGTGTTTTCAAGACTTACACAGCAGTTTTCCCTTCAAGTAAAGCAGTGTTAAAATTTGAATTAGATTTCTCTTATGTTTCATAGTTATAATCCTGAAATACTTTCGCTTTGAATTGTAAAGAGATTAAAAATATTATCTTTCAAATAACTGTTAGTGTCCGTTTTAAAAAAAACTAGTAACACTCAATTCACGCTGATGAAAATATATTTTTTGAACACATTTCTTAATGCATTGTTAAACAGCTCATTTTGTTATTCTTTGCAAGTGTGTTATTGCTAAAAATGTATCAAGTTTACTGAGTTAATTTTAAAGAAACTTATGTTTGTTTCCCAATTAATATAGTATATCCACGATATGCATTTTGGTGTTCTCTTTTGTTACAGAGTTAGGAATTGAAATAGGACTCAGTTGTGTTACAGAATAGTGAACCTATACTGAGAATGCTTAACCTCTCATTCTAAATAAAATATTGATCATTGAAATAACTGTTAGTTTCTTCTCAAAAGAATTTGTAAATATCATTTCATAGATTTGAGGACACATCTTTTCAACACAAGTCATTATGTTTAATTTTACAGCTCATTTAGTAATTCTTAGAATGCGGGATTCAACTAAAATGTTTCAATATATCTGAGTTAGTGTCACTCTAGTGTATGTTTGGTTTAAACTTTACTGCAGTGTTTTCAAGACATACACAGCAGTTTTCCCTTCAAGTAAAGCAGTGTTAAAATTTGAATTAGATTTCTCTTATGTTACACAGTTATATTCCTGAAATACTTCTGCTTTGAATTGAAAAGCGAATAAAAATATTATCTTTCAAATAAATGTTAGTGTCCGTTTTTAAAAAACTTGTAACACTCAATTCACGCTTATGAAAATATATTTTTTGAACACATTTCTTAATGCATTGTTAAACAGCTCATTTTGTTATTCTTTGCAAGTGTGTTTTTGCTAAAAATGTATCGTTTACTGAGTTAATTTCAAAGAAACGTATGTTAGTTTTCCAATTAATATAGTATATTCAGGATGTGCATTTCGGTGTTCTCTTTTGTTAAACAGAGTTAGGAATTGAAATAGGACTCAGTTTTTTTACATATTAGTGAAACTACACTGAGAATGCTTAATAACCTCTAATTCTAAATGAAATATTGATCATTGAAATAACTGTTAGTTACTTCTCAAAAGAATTTAAAATATCATTTCATAGATTTGAAGACACATCTTTTCAACACAAGTCATAATGCTTAAATTTGCTGCTCCTTTAGATATTCTTCGAATGCGGGATTCTCCTAAAATGTTTCAATATATCTGAGATAGTGTCACTCCAGTGTATGTTTGGTTTCATATTTACTGCAGCATTGACAAGACTTACACAGTTGTTTTTTCTTCAAATAAAGCAGTGTTAAAATTTGAATTAGATTTCTCTTATGTTACACAGTTATATTCCTGAAATACTTCTGCTTTGTATTGTAAAGCTGATAAAAATATTATCTTTCAAATAACTGTTAATGTCTGTTTTTAAAAAGCTAGTAACAATCAGTTCATACTTAAAAAAATATATTTTGTGAACACATTTTTTAATGCATTGTTAAACAGCTCATTTTGTTATCGTTTGCAAGTGTGTTTTTGCTAACAAGTGTTTCAAGGTTACTGAGTTAATTTTAATGAAACGTATGTTTGTTTCTCAATTAATATAGTATATCCACGATGTGCATTTTGGTGTTCTCTTTGTTACAGAGTTAGGAATTGAAATACGACTCAGTTGTGTTACAGGATAGTGAACCTATACTGAGAATGCTTAACCTCTCATTCTAAATAAAATATTGATCATTGAAATAATTGTTAGTTTCTTCTCAAAGGATTTTGTAAATATCATTTCATAGATTTGAAGACACATCTTTTCAACACAAGTCATAATGCTTTAATTTGCTGTTCATTAATTATTCTTAGAAAGCGAGATTCTCCTAACAAGGGTTTCAATATATCTCAGTTAGTGTCACTCAAGTGTACGTTTGGTTTGAAATTTACTGCAGTGTTTACGAGACTTACAGAGCTGTTTTCCCTTCAAGTAAAGCACTGTTAAAAATTGAATTAGAATTCTCTTATGTTACACAGTAATATTCCTGAAATACTTCTGCTTAGAATTGCAAAGCGCATGAAAGGATTATGTTTCAAATAACTGTTAGTGTCTGTTTTAAAAAAACTAGAAAAAATGAATTCATACTTATGAAAATATAGTTTATGAACACATTTCTGAATGCAATGTGAAACAGCTCATTTTGTTATTCTTTGCAAGTGTGTTTTTGCTAAAAATGTATCAAGTTTATTGAGTTAATTTCAAAGAAACGTATGTTTGTTTTCCAATTAATATAGTATATTCAGGATGTGCATTTCGGTGTTCTGTTTTGTTAAACAGAGTTAGGAATTTAAATAGGACTCAGTTTTTTTACATATTAGTGAACCTACACTGAGAATGCTTAAACTCTCATTCTAAATGAAATATTGATCATTGAAATAACTGTTAGTTACTTCTCAAAAGAATTTGTAAATATCATTTCATAGATTTGAAGTCACATCTTTTCAACACAAGTCATTATACTTAAATTTGCTGCTCATTTAGTTATTCTTACAATGCGGGATTATCCTAAAAAGAATTTCAATATATATGAGATATTTTCACTCTAGTGTATGTATGGTTTCATGTTTACTGCAGCATTTAAAAGACTTACACAGCAGTTTTACCTTTAATTAAAGCAGAGTTAAAATTTGAATTAGATTTTTTTTATATTACACAGTTATATTCCTAAAATAGTACAGCTTTGAATTGTAAAGAGATTAAAAATATTATCTTTCAAATAACTGTTAGTGTCCATTTTTAAAAAACTAGTAACAATCAATTGATACTTATGAAAATATATTTTGTAAACACATTTCTTAGTGCATTGTTAAACAGCTTATTTTGTTATTCTTTGCAAGTGTGTTTTTGCTAAAAAGTGTTTCAATTTTACTGAGTTAATTTCAATGAAACGTATGTTTGTTTTCCAATTAATATAATATATCCAAGATGTGCATTTCGGTGTTCTTTTTTGTAAAACAATGTTAGATATTGAAAGAAGACTCAGTTTTGTTACGGAGTAGTGAACCTACTCTGAGAATGCTTAACCTCTCCTCCTAAAGGAAATATTGATCATTCAAATAACTGTTAGTCTCTTCTCAGAAGAATTTGTAAATATCATTTCATAGATTTGCAGACACATCTTTTCAGCACAAGTCATTATACTTAAATTTGCTGCTCATTTAGTTATTCTTAGAATGCGGGATTCTCCTAAAAAGAGTTAGTGTCACTCAAGTGTATGTTTGGTTTCACAGTACTGCAGTGATTACAAGGCTAACCCAGCAGTTTTGCCTTCAAGTAAAGCAGTGTTAAAAATTGAATTAGAATTCTCTTATGTTACACAGTAATATTCCTCTAATACTTCTGCTTAGAATTGTAAAGCGCATGAACGTGTTATGTTTCAAATAACTGTTAGTGTCTGTTTTTAATAAACTAGTAACAATCAATTCTCACTTATGAAAATATATTTTATGAACATATTTCATAATGCATTGTTAACTCATTTTATTATTCTTTGCAAGTGTGTTTTTGCTAACAAGTGTTTCAAGTTTACTCAGTTAATTTCAATGAAACGTATGTTTGTTTTCCAATTAATATAGTATATCCAGGATGTGTATTTTGGTGTTCTCTTTTGTTAAACAGATTTTGGAATTAAAATAGGTTCAGTTCTTTTACAGAATCGTGAACCTACACTGAGAATGCTTAACCTCTCATTCTAAATCAAATATTGATCATTGAAATAACTGTTAGTTACTTCACAAAAGAATTTGTAAATATCATTTCATAGATTTGAGGACACATCTTTTCAACACAAGTCATTATGTTTAATTTGCTGTTCATTAGTTATTCTTAGAATGCGGGATTCTCCTAACAAGGGTTTCAATATATCTCAGTTGGTGTCACGCAAGTGTACGTTTGGTTTCAAATTTACTGCAGTGTTTACAAGACTTACACAGCAGTTTTCCCTTCAAGTAAAGCACTGTTAAAAATTGAATTAGAATTTTCTTATGTTACACAGTAATATTCCTGAAATACTTCTGTTTAGAATTGCAAAGCGCATGAAAGCATTATGTTTCAAATAACTGTTAGTGTCTGTTTTTTAAAAACTAGAAACAATGAATTCATACTTATGAAAATATATTTTATGAACACATTTCTGAATTCAATGTGAAAAAGCTCATTTTGTTATTCTTTGCAAGTGTGTTTTTGCTAACAATTGTTTCAACTTTACTGAGTTAATTTCAATGAAACGTATATTTGTTTTCCAATTAATAGAGTATATCCACGATGTGCATTTTGGTGAAATATTTTGTTAAAGAGATATAGAAATTGAAATAGGACTCAGTTTTTTTTTACAGAATCGTAAACCTACACTGAGAATGCTTAACCTCTCATTCTAAATGAAATATTGATCATTGAAATAACTGTTCGTTACGTCTCAAAAGTATTTGTAAATATCATTTCATAGATTTGAAGTCACATCTTTTCAACACAAGTCAATATGCTTAAATTTGCTGCTCATTTAGTTATTCTTACAATGCGGGATTCTCCTAAAAAGAGTTTCAATATATCTGAGATATTGTCACTCTAGTGTATGTTTGGTTTCAAATTTACTGCAGCGTTTACAAGACTTACACAGCTGTTTTACCTTTAATTAAAGCAGAGTTAACATTTGAATTATATTTCTCTTATATTACACAGTTATATTCCTGAAATATTTCAGCTTGAATTGTAAAGAGATTAAAAATATTATCTTTCAAATACTCTTAATGTCCATTTTTAAAAAACTAGTAACAATCAATTCATACGTATGAAAATATATTTTGTAAACACATTTCTTAATGCATTGTTAAACAGCACATTTTGTTATTCTTTGCAAGTGTGTTTTTGCTAAAAAGTGATTCAAGTTTACTGAGTTAATTTCAATGAAACGTATGTTTGTTTTCCAATTAATATAGTATATCCAGGATGTGTATTATGGTGTTCCCTTTTGTTAAACAGATTTTAGAATTGAAATAGGACTCAGTTTTGTTATAGAATAGTGAACCTACTCTCAATATGCTTAACGTCTCATTTTAAAGGAAATATTGATGATTGAAATAACTGTTAGTTACTTCTCAGAAGAATTTGTAAATAACATTTCATAGATTTGCAGACACATCTTTTCAACACAAGTCATTATGCTTAAATTTGCTGCTCCTTTAGTTATTCTTACAATGCGGGATTCTCCTAAAAAGAGTTTCAATATATCTGAGATATTGTTTCTCTAGTGTATGTTTGGTTTCAAGTTTACTGCAGCGTTTACAAGACTTACAGCAGTTTTACCTTTAATTAAAGCAGAGTTAACATTTGAATTAGATTTCTCTTATATTACACAGTTATATTCCTGAAATAGTTCAGCTTTGAATTGTAAAGAGATTAAAAATATTATCTATCAAATAATTGTTAGTGTCCATTTTTAAAAAACTAGTAACAATCAATTGATACTTATGAAAATATATTTTGTAAACACATTTCTTAATGCATTGTTAAACAGCTCATTTGGTTATTCTTTGCAAGTGTGTTTTTGCTAAAAAGTGTTTCCATTTTACTGAGTTAATTTCAATGAAACGTATGTTTGTTTTCCAATTAATATAATATATCCAAGATGTGCATTTCGGTGTTTTTTTTTTGTAAAACAGAGTTAGATATTGAAAGAAGACTCAGTTTTGTTACGGAGTAGTGAACCTACTCTGAGAATGCTTAACCTCTCATTCTAAAGGAAATATTGATCATTCAAATAACTGTTAGTCTCTTCTCAGAAGAATGTGTAAATATCATTTCAGAGATTTGCAGACACATCTTTTCAACACAAGTCATTATACTTAAATTTGCTGCTCATTTAGTTATTCTTAGAATGCGGGATTCTCCTAAAAAGAGTTAGTGTCACACAAGTGTATGTTTGGTTTCAAATTACTGCATTGATTACAAGGCTAACCCAGCAGTTTTCCATTCAAGTAAAGCAGTGTTAAAAATTGAATTAGAATTCTCTTATGTTACACAGTAATATTCCTCTAATACTTCTGCTTAGAATTGCAAAGCGCATGAACGTGTTATGTTTCAAATAACTGTTAGTGTCTGTTTTTAATAAACTAGTAACAATCAATTCACACTTATGAAAATATATTTTATGAACACATTTCTTAATGCATTGTTAAAAAGCTCCTTTTTTTCATTGCAAGTGTGTTTTTGCTAACAAGGTTTTCAAGTTTACTGAGTTAATTTCAATGAAACGTATGTTTGTTTTCCAATTAATATAGTATATCCAGGATGTGTATTTTGGTGTTCTCTTTTGTTAAACCGATTTGGAATTGAAATAGGACTCAGTTCTTTTACAGAATCGTGAACCTACACTGAGAATGCTTAACCTCTCATTCTAAATCAAATATTGATCATTGAAATAACTGTTAGTTACTTCTCAAAAGAATTTGTAAATATCATTTCATAGATTTGAGGACACATCTTTTCAACACAAGTCATTATGTTTAATTTTACAGCTCATTTAGTAATTCTTAGAATGCGGGATTCTCCCAAAACGTTTCAATATATCTGAGTTAGTGTCACTCTAGTGTATGTTTGGTTTAAAATTTACTGCAGTGTTTTCAAGACTTACACAGCAGTTTTCCCTTCAAGTAAAGCAGTGTTAAAATTTGAATTAGATTTCTCTTATGTTACACAGTTATATTCCTGAAATTCTTCTGCTTTGAATTGAAAAGCGAATTAAAATATTATCTTTCAAATAACTGTTAGTGTCCGTTTTTAAAAAACTAATAACACTCAATTCACGCTTATGAAAATATATTTATTGAACACATTTCTTAATGCATTGTTAAACAGCTCATTTTGTTATTCTTTGCAAGTGTGTTTTTGCTAAAAATGTATCAAGTTTACTGAGTTAATTTCAAAGAAATATATGTTTGTTTTCCAATTAATATAGTATATTCAGGATGTGCATTTCGGTGTTCTCTTTTGTTAAACAAAGTTAGGAATTGAAATAGGACTCAGTTTTTTTTACATATTAGTGAAACTACACTGAGAATTTTTAATAACCTCTAATTCTAAATGAAATATTGATCATTGAAATAACTGTTAGTTACTTCTCAAAAGAATTTTAAATATCTTTTCATAGATTTGAAGTCACATCTTTTCAACACAAGTCATAATGCTTAAATTTGATGCTCATTTAGATATTCTTCGAATGTGGGATTCTCCTAAAATGTTTCAATATATCTGAGATAGTGTCACTCCAGTGTATGTTTGGTTTCATATTTACTGCAGCATTGACAAGACTTACACAGCTGTTTTTTCTTCAATTAAAGCAGTGTTAAAATTTGAATTAGATTTCTCTTATGTTACACAGTTATATTCCTGAAATACTTCTGCTTTGTATTGTAAAGCTGATAAAAATATTATCTTTCAAATAACTGTTAATGTCCGTTTTTAAAAAGCTGGAAACAATCAATTCATACTTTAAAAAATATATTTTGTGAACACATTTTTTAATGCATTGTTAAACAGCTGATTTTGTTTCCCTTTGCAAGTGTGTTTTTGCTAAAAAGTGTTTCAAGTTTACTGAGTTAATTTCAATGAAACGTATGTTTGTTTCCCAATTAATATAGTATATCCACGATGTGCATTTTGGTGTTCTCTTTTGTTACAGAGTTAAGAATTGAAATAGGACGCAGTTGTGTTACAGAATAGTGAACCTATACTGAGAATGCTTAACCTCTCATTCTAAATAAAATATTGATCATTGAAATAACTCTTAGTTTCTTCACAAAAGAATTCGTAAATATCATTTCATAGATTTGAAGACACATCTTTTCAACACAAGTCATAATGCTTTAATTTGCTGTTCATTAATTATTCTTAGAATGCGGGATTCTCCTAAGAAGTGTTTCAATATATCTCAGTGTCACGCAAGTGTACGTTTGGTTTCAAATTTACTGCAGTGTTTACAAGACTTACACAGCTGTTTTCCCTTCAAGTAAAGCACTGTTAAACATTGAATTAGAATTCTTTTATGTTACACAGTAATATCCCTGAAATACTTCTGCTTAGAATTGCAAAGCGAATGAAAGAATTATGTTTCAAATAACTGTTAGTGTCTTTTTTTAAAAACTAGAAACAATGAATTCATACTTATGAAAATATATTTTATGAACACATTTCTGAATGCAATGTGATACAGCTCATTTTTTTATTCTTTGCAAGTGTGTTTTTGCTAACAAGTGTTTCAACTTTACTGTGTTAATTTCAATGAAACGTATATTTGTTTTCCAATTAATATAGTATATCCAGGATGTGCATTTTGGTGAACTATTTTGTTAAAGCGATATAGAAATTGAAATAGGACTCAGTTTTTTTTTACAGAATCGTGAACCTACACTGAGAATGCTTAACCTCTCATTCTAAATGAAATATTGATCATTGAAATAACTGTTCGTTACTTGTCAAAAGTATTTGTAAATATCATTTCATCGATTTGAAGTCACATCCTTTCAACACAAGTCAATATGCTTAAATTTGCTGCTCATTTAGTTATTCTTACAATGCGGGATTCTCCTAAAAAGAGTTTCAATATATCTTAGATAGTGTCACTCTAGTGTATGTTTGGTTTCAAGTTTACTGCAGCGTTTACAAGACTTACACAGCTGTTTTACCTTTAATTAAAGCAGAGTTAAAATTTGAATTAGATTTCTCTTATATAACACAGTTATATTCCTGAAATAGTTCAGCTTTGAATTGTAAAGAGATTAAAAATCTTATCTTTCAAATAACTGTTAGTGTCCATTTTTAAAAAACTAGTAACAATCAATTCATACTTATGAAAATACATTTTCTAAACACATTTCTTGATGCATTGTTAAACAGCTCATTTTGTTATTCCTTGCAAGTGTGTTTTTGCTTAAAAGTGTTTCAAGTTTACTGAGTTAATTTCAATGAAACGTATGTTTGTTTTCCAATTAATATAGTATATCCAGGATGTGTATTTTGGTGTTCCCTTGTGTTAAACAGATTTTGGAATTGAAATAGGACTCAGTTTTGTTATAGAATCGTGAACCTACTCTGAGAATGCTTAACCTCGCATTCTAAAGGAAATATTGATCATTCAAATAACTGTTAGTCTCTTCTCAGAAGAATTTGTAAATATCATTTCATAGATTTGCAGACACATCTTTTCAACACAAGTCATTATACTTAAATTTGCTGCTCATTTAGTTATTCTTAGAATGCGGGATTCTCCTAAAAAGAGTTAGTGGCACTCAAGTGTATGTTTGGTTTCAAATTACTGCAGTGATTACAAGGCTTACGCAGCAGTTTTCCCTTCAAGTAAAGCAGTGTTAAAAATTGAATTATAATTCTCTTATGTTACACAGTAATATTCCTCTAATACCTCTGCTTAGAATTGCAAAGCGCATGAACGTGTTATGTTTCAAATAACTGTTAGTGTCTGTTTTTAATAAACTAGTAACAATCAATTCACACTTATGAAAATATATTTTTTGAACACATTTCTTAATGCATTGTTAAACAGCTCCTTTTTTTTCATTGCAAGTGTGTTTTTGATAACAAGTGTTTCAAGGTTACTGAGTTAATTTCAATGAAACGTATGTTTGTTTCCCAATTAATATAGTATATCCACGATGTGCATTTTGGTGTTCTATTTGTTACAGAGTTAGGAATTGAAATAGGACTCAGTTGTGTTACAGAATAGTGAACCTATACTGAGAATGCTTAACATCTCATCCTAAATAAAATATTGATCATTGAAATAATTGTTAGTTTCTTCTCAAAGGATTTTGTAAATATCATTTCATAGATTTGAAGACACATCTTTTCAACACAAGTCATAATGCTTTAATTTGCTGTTCATTAATTATTCTTAGAATGCGGGATTCTCCTAACAAGGGTTTCAATATATCTCAGTTAGTGTCATGCAAGTGTACGTTTGGTTTCAAATTTACTGCACTGTTTAAAAGACTTACAGAGCTGTTTTCCCTTCAAGTAAAGCACTGTTAAAAATTGAATTAGAATTCTCTTATGTTACACAGTAATATTCCTGAAATACTTCTGCTTAGAATTGCAAAGCGCATGAAAGAATTATGTTTCAAATAACTGTTAGTGTCTGTTTTAAAAAAACTAGTAACAATGAATTCATACTTATGAAAATATAGTTTATGAACACATTTCTTAATGCAATGTTAAACAGCTCATTTTGTTATTCTTTGCAAGTGTGTTTTTGCTAAAAATGTATCAAGTTTACTGAGTTAATTTCAAAGAAACGTATGTTTGTTTTCCAATTAATATAGTATATTCAGGATGTGCATTTCGGTGTTCTCTTTTGTTAAACAGAGTTAGGAATTGAAACAGGACTCAGTTTTTTTACATATTAGTGAAACTACACTGAGAATGCTTAATAACCTCTAATTCTAAATGAAATATTGATCATTGAAATAACTGTTAGTTACTTCTCAAAAGAATTTTAAATATCATTTCATAGATTTGAAGACACATCTTTTCAACACAAGTCATAATGCTTAAATTTGCTGCTCATTTAGATATTCTTCGAATGCGGGATTCTCCTAAAATGTTTCAATATATCTGAGATAGTGTCACTCCAGTGTATGTTTGGTTTCATATTTACTGCAGCATTGACAAGACTTACACAGCTCTTTTTTCTTCAATTAAATCAGTGTTAAAATTTGAATTAGATTTCTCTTATGTTACACAGTTATATTCCTGAAATACTTCTGCTTTGTTTTGTAAAGCTGTTAAAAATATTATCTTTCAAATAACTGTTAATGTCAGTTTTTAAAAAGCTAGTAACAATCAATTCATACTTAAAAAAATATATTTTGTGAACACATTTTTTAATGCATTGTTAAACAGCTGATTTTGTTATCCTTTGCAAGTGTGTTTTAGCTAAAAAGTGTTTCAAGTTTACTGAGTTAATTTCAATGAAACGTATGTTTGTTTCCCAATTAATATAGTATATCCACGATGTGCATTTTGGTGTTCTCTTTTGTTACAGAGTTAGGAATTGAAATAGGACTCAGTTGTGTTACAGAATAGTGAACCTATACTGAGAATGCTTAACCTCTCATTCTAAATAAAATATTGATCATTGAAATAACTGTTATTTTCTTCTCAAAAGAATTTGTAAATATCATTTCATAGATTTGAGGACACATCTTTTCAACACAAGTCATTATGTTTAATTTTACAGCTCATTTAGTAATTCTTAGAATGCGGGATTCAACTAAAATGTTTCAATATATCTGAGTTAGTGTCACTCTAGTGTATGTTTGGTTTAAACTTTACTGCAGTGTTTTCAAGACATACACAGCAGTTTTCCCTTCAAGTAAAGCAGCGTTAAAATTTGAATTAGATTTCTCTTATGTTACACAGTTATATTCCTGAAATACTTCTGCTTTGAATTGAAAAGCGAATAAAAATATTATCTTTCAAATAACTGTTAGTGTCCGTTTTTAAAAAACTAGTAACACTCAATTCACGCTTATGAAAATATATTTTTTGAACACATTTCTTTTTTTTTTTTTTTTTAATATAATTTTATTTTTTTAATGGGGTGACATCAATAAATCAGGATACATATATTCAAAGATAACAAGTCCAGGTTATCTTGTCGTTCAATTATGTTGCATACCCACCACCCAAAGTCAGATTGTCCTCTGTCACCTTCTATCTTGTTTTCTTTGTGCCCCTCCCCACCCCCTATCCCTCTCCCATTCCCCCCTCCCCCCCCGTAACCACCACACTCTTATAAATGTCTCTTAGTTTCACTATTATGTCCCACCTACGTATGGAATAATACAGTTCCTGTTTTTTTCTGATTTACTTATTTCGCTTCGTATCATGTTATCAAGATCCCACCATTTTGCTGTAAATGTTCCGATGTCATCATTTCTTATGGCTGAGTAGTATTCCATAGTGTATATGTGCCACATCTTCTTTATCCAGTCATCTATTGATGGGCTTTTTGGTTGTTTCCATGTCCTGGCCACTGTGAACAATGCTGCAATAAACATGGGGCTGCATGTGTCTTTACGTATCAATGTTTCTGAGTTTTTGGGATATATACCCAGTAGAGGGATTGCTGGGTCATAAGGTAGTTCTATTTTCAGTTTTTTGAGGAACCACCGTACTTTCTTCCATAATGGTTGTACTACTTTACATTCCCACCAACAGTGTATGAGGGTTCCTTTTTCTCCACAGCCTCTCCAACATTTGCTGTTACCTGACTTGCTAATAACAGCTAATCGAACAGGTGTGAGGTGGTATCTCATTGCCGTTTTGATTTGCATTTCTCTAATAGCTAAAGAAGATGAGCATCTTTTCATATATCTGTTGGCCATTTGTATTTCTTCCTGGGAGAAGTGTCTATTCATATCCTCTTCCCATTTTTTTATTGGATTGTTTGTTTGTTTGTTGTTGAGTTTTATGAGTTCTTTGTATATTTTGGATATTAGGCCCTTATCTGAGCTGTCGTTTGAAAAAATCATTTCCCATTTAGTTGGCTTTCTGTTTATTTTGTTATCAGTTTCTCTTGCTGAGCAAAAACTTCTTAGTCTGATGTAGTCCCATTCATTAATTTTTGCCTTCACTTCTCTTGCCATTGGAGTCAAATTCATAAAATGCTCTTTAAAACCCAGGTCCCTGAGTTGAGTACCTATGTCTTCTTCTATGTACTTAATTGTTTCAGGTCTTATGTTTAGATCTTTGATCCATTTTGAGTTAATTTTTGTACAGGGGGAGAGACTGTAGTCCAGTTTCATTCTTTTGCATGTGGCTTTCCAGTTTTCCCAGCACCATTTATTGAAGAGGCTTTCTTTTCTCCATTGTGTGTTGTTGGCCCCTTTATCAAAAATTATTTGACTATATATATGTGGTTTTATTTCTGGACTTTCTATTCTGTTCCATTGGTCTGAGTGTCTATTTTTCTGCCAATACCATGCTGTTTTGATTGTCGTGGCCCTATAATAGAGTTTGAAGTCAGGTATTGAAATGCACCCAGCTTCATTCTTTTTCTTTAGGATTGCTTTGGCTATTCGGGGTTTTTTATAGTTCCATATAAATCTGATGATTTTTTGCTCTTTTTCTTTAAAAAATGTCATTGGAAGTTTGATGGGAATTGCATTAAATTTGTATATTGCTTTGGGTAATATAGCCATCATGATTATATTTATTCTTTCTAGCCAAGAACAAGGTATATTCTTCCATCTCATTATATCTTTTTCGATTTCCCTTAACAATGGTTTATAGTTTTCATTATATAAGTCCTTTACATTCTTTGTTATGTTTATTCCTAAGTATTTTATTTTTTTTGTTGCAATCGTGAAGGGGATTGTTCTTTTGAGTTCCTTCTCAGTTGTTTCATTGTTGGCATATAGAAAGGCTATTGACTTCTGTATGTTAATTTTGTATCCTGCGACCTTACTGTATTGGCTTATTGTTTCTAGTAGTCTTTTTTTTTGGATTCTTTGGGGTTTTCGATGTATAGGATCATATCATCTGCAAAAAGTGATACCTTTACTTCTTTTTTTCCGATATGGATGCCTTTTATTTCTTTGTCTTGTCTGATTGCTCTGGCTAGAACCTCTAGTACCACATTAAATAAGAGTGGAGAGAGTGGACAACCCTGTCTTGTTCCTGATTTAAGTGGGAAAGCCTTCAGTTTAGTGCCATTTAATATGATGTTAGCTGATGGTTTATCATATATGGCCTTTATCATGTTGAGATATTTTCCTTCTATACCCATTTTGTTGAGAGTCTTAAACATAAAATTGTGTTGTATTTTATCGAAAGCCTTTTCTGCGTCTATTGATAAGATCATG
Organism: Saccopteryx leptura; assembly: GCF_036850995.1. Taxonomy (NCBI): domain Eukaryota; kingdom Metazoa; phylum Chordata; class Mammalia; order Chiroptera; family Emballonuridae; genus Saccopteryx; species Saccopteryx leptura. The sequence continues at coordinate 127,438,216 of NC_089506.1, forward strand.
TGGTTTTTGTTCTTTGTTTTGTTGATATGGTGTATTACATTAACCGTTTTACGTATGTTGAACCATCCTTGAGATTCTGGGATGAATCCCACTTGATCATGATGTATTATTTTTTTAATATGTTGTTGTATTCGATTTGCTAGTATTTTGTTTAGTATTTTAGCATCTGTATTCATTAGAGATATTGGTCTGTAGTTTTCTTTTTTTGTGCCATCCTTGCCTGGTTTTGGTATGAGGGTTATGTTGGCTTCGTAAAATGTGTTTGGAAGTATTGCTTCTTCTTCAATTTTTTGGAAGACTTTGAGTAGAATAGGAACCAAGTCTTCTTTGAATGTTTGATAAAATTCGCTGGTATAGCCGTCAGGGCCTGGACTTTTATTTTTGGGGAGGTTTTTAATGGTTTTTTCTATTTCTTATCTACTAATAGGTCTGTTTAGGCTTTCTGCTTCTTCTTGACTCAGTCTAGGAAGGTTGTATTTTTCTAGGAATTTATCCATTTTTTCTAGGTTGTTGAATTCAGTGGCATAAAGTTTTTCATAGTATTCTACAATAATTCTTTGTATATCTACGGTGTCCGTGGTGATTTCTCCTCTTTCATTTTGGATTTTGTTTATATGAGTTCTTTCTCTTTTTTCCTTGGTAAGTCTTGCCAAGGGTTTGTCAATTTTGTTGATCTTTTCAAAGAACCAGCTCCTTGTTCTATTAATTTTCTCTATAGTTTTTCTGTTCTCTAATTCATTTATTTCTGCTCTGATTTTTATTATCTCCTTTCTTCGGCTGGTTTTGGGTTGTCTTTGTTCTTCTTTTTCTAGTTCCTTAAGGTGGGAAGTTAAGTGGTTCACTTGGGCCT